>NC_058338.1:57963434-62963434 GCF_905475395.1 Chrysoperla carnea | reverse complement strand
CTTTACGACCTCCATTTCTCATCTCTAGGAGCTCAAGAACCTGAAAAATATTGAAATACCTTCAGGATAATAAAATCTATCCCGATATATACTTTTTATAAAATTCTTCGATTAATCATATCTAATGTCTTCAATTGTTGTAGAGCGGTAATATTTTCAAAAAGAAAAGTTCAACTTATACCATGGAGGCGCATTTGAAGTGAAAATTTAAAAAACAGGAAATTTAAACATGCATTTAGAATCAGATTGACGTTTCCGGTGGAACGTTATAAAAACTCTGTATTTACGTATTTTTTCTGAATTCATCTTTTACTACGTCATGTTTGACGATTATTATTTAAGGTAGTACTATCGGCAATAGACTTTGCATTCAGAATTTAATGAAACTTGGCATAATTGTCCATTATTATATCATAATTAACCAGTTAAATTTTTAGTGACCTTCAGAGAACTGAAAAAAAGATATTTTTACATTGATCATTATGGGAAATCACAGATTTTATTTTATTTCACAAAACTGTACGTTCAGATTTTCAGGTCTCTGAAGGCCCCTAAAAATTTAACTGGTTAATTATGATATAATAATAGACAACTATGCCAAGTTTCATTAAATTCTGAACGCAAAGTCTATTGCCGATAGTACTACCTTAAGGGACAGGTCCGTCATACCTCAAATGTGTCTTCCCATTTTATAATTTAAAAAAAGAAAATTTATTTTAAACCCTTGAAATGTCACCACACTTTATTTAATTCTTGTCTAAATTTCGAATAAATTTTAACTAAGAAAGACTAACCTGATAGGGCACTCAATACAGTAGAGACTTAGTAATCCTAACATTCAATACTCCGACACGTCCAGTAATCCGATACCCTCAACCCGTGGCTGTAAGAGTACATTAACCAAAAACTTATTGATTTATTTTATTAATCCTGAATGTTTCTATATAATCCAGTAATTCCAATAATCCGACGTCGGCTTTAATAATATCGGATTATTGAGACTCCACTGAATTAATAATGAAAACTGTTTGTTCCAATATAATGATTTTTTATTGGTCACATGATATAATCATTTATTTGTATAATATATTTTATTAATATATAATAGTAAAAAATAAGAATTTACAATGTAATTAATAATAGAAAATTATTTTTAATATAACATTTTTCTTTAAGAGAATTTTCTTTTCATAATTATAACAATATTAAAGATTTGTATACATATATTTTTTTTAAATATCTTAAAATGAACAATTTATATATTTTTATTAATAAAAAAATAATGTTTTTATGTATGTATATTCAAAGATAATACCTAAAAATAAAATTTCATGTAAGTTCATCACTTACAAATGGTTGGAAAAATTAATTATAATTTTTATCCTCATTTTTTATTATATTATTTTTAAAATTTTCATGATTTAAACTAAATAGTTTGAAATAAAAGCTATAATTAAAAATCCAACCTCGTTAACATTTTGATTTAGCTTACTCTTAATTGGTCCTTATTCTTATAAATTCTTGGTCAAAGTTTGGCAACATATTTTTCTTTATATTAACAATTATTTTTTAATTCAAATTTAAAAAAGGAATTTTGAAAAAATCTCTGATAATCCAGCAGAGGAATAACATTTACAATTCGAAATCCAATTTATTTTATAAAGTAATTATTTTTATCAAAATGTGATTCTAATTCAATTCCATGATATATAATGGCCTAATATAACAATTTAAAACATGCACAAAACCAATGCAATGTACAAAATACTGTTCTTAGTAATTGGCAGTTATTAGTGGCATGGAAGTAGTTATTCCTTTACACATTGTTTTTTCTCAATTAGTACAATAAAATTAAAAATCTATATAGGAAAAAAAAATGTTTTAAATTTGGCACAGCTGTTTATTGTAACAACTTCGTATCGAAAAATCGACTGAATATCCTTAAACCTCTTTTTGGAAGTTTAAAAACAATCATTTTTGAAATGTAGCTGAAGTTACAGTGCACATTTTTGTTTTTTATCCGACTTTCTGGCTTCAAAATTGACCGAGATATGCCAATTTTAAGATCGTGGATTTTTTTGCTCATTCAAGCTCGCGCAAAGTCCGCTTATTTAAATTTTCTGCAGCTTACTTTCTATTAAAAATAGCAGAGCTTCCTTATTTTTTGACGAATCAAAAAAATTGAAAAATATTTTAAGGGAGGGTTAACATTTTCGTAAAGATGCTATTTTAAAAGCTTGTAATTCATAAAGAACACCAAAAAAATTAATTTGAAAACCTTTCCTGATTTTACTAATGTGTTTGAATAGTTTTTTTATAATTTGTAAAAAATTGATTTTTTAAGCCATTAAACGTGAATAATAGATTTTTTAAAGAATTTTATTGTACTAAATCAGGGTTTTCTATCTAAAATTGGTATTATTTTAAATCAGTATATTATGCAACACATATTACAGAAATGTAAGAAGTATTGCATATGTGCACCTGTTTTGTTACGAACGTCGTTTTGGTAGGTTCATACTTTTACATTCGATTATTCTATGGTTTCATAACATTGGGTAGTTTATTTTACGCGCAGTACTTTTTACATTGGTTTAGTTCACAGTTCTATAAAAGGTAATGAAATCTTTGAAATGTAAATTCAAATATTTACTAGATAAGTTACTTAAGAGGAACATAAAAGTGTAATAAAATTCTGTTTCAATAGACTCATTAACAATATTGTTCCCAAATTAATGATTTTTACAGACTTCTTCGAAAATAAAATTTTATTATATAAAAAATATGATAAAAAACATATAGACTTTTGATTAATTTATAGGATTATTTCATTTGATTTTATAGCCTTTTTTTATTGTTGTATTTTATGATTGTTCATAGTTTACTTAGATTGAACGAGATTTAAGAATTCTTCTCGTGTTTTAGGATCGTCACGGAATACACCCAACATTGTTGAGGTTACTGTTTTACTGTTAATTTTTTGAACGCCTCGCATCACCATACACATATGCCTGTAAAATTCAGAATAATAAAATTAATTTGTATTCAAAAGTTTCTTTAAAATATCACAAAAAATGTTCTGCACCCATGCCATTACGAAAATTACCATTTACAAGTTCATCTGGCTAATTAATAATAACCGTTGAGTAAAATTTAAAACATAATAATAAATAACTCGTAGCTGTGAGAAAAATAAGTGAGTAGAAATAAAAAAATGTTCTATGGTTCATAGAAAAGATTATTTTACTTTAATGCCTCGTGGCATTAAGTTTTAGATCGTGGGGCAGAAAGGGTGATTTGTAAAATGATTAATACACAATTGAAATTTCGTAAGTTGCTTTCTTTTGGCGAATCTATCAAACTTCTCGTTACGACTTTCTTCGAAAGCGCTGCGTTCTCAAATGAGCACGATGACGTCATATTTAAGCCATCGGTCCGAAAAAACGCAGCAAAGAATTTGTCAGACATCATCATCTTTTGATAACTTTAATAATTAAGTATTAAGGAATAAAATATTTTGTTCGACAAAAATACTGCACCGATGAGCTTGCCTACTACCTCGAACATGCCTCGAACAAGTTATCGGACCAGATATACTGTTATGACTCGTTGTGGGACCAGAATACTGATTAGTCTCACAGCTAAAATAAAACGAATTTATCTTTATCTTGCATTTATACTTGTTATTTGTTATAAAAATTTCACTTATAAGATTAACGTATATACCGTAGTAATTTACAGACCAAACATCCGAAAGTAGGAATTCGAATTTCCGTCTATTCTAAATAATCAAGGTTATATTTTACTGGACAAGATTAAGCATTTAAATATAAATGTTATGAATATACTTACACTCCTTCAACTACAACAGCTACTCCTGCAGGTGCTACTGCTTTGGTAACTGCAAGCGCGATTTGTTTTGTTAAACGTTCTTGTACTTGGAGACGCCGTGAATATATTTCGACAATTCTGTAACAAATAATTTAGGTGAAGTTCAATAAGTTGATAATATCGGGCCAATAAGTCTAGGACTTACCGCTGCAATAAACATCTAACATGCAGCATTTAAAAATTATTTATAGATTATAATTTAAATAAAATGTTGCATAGCATTCAATTTCGACATTAACATCTTTTTAAATTCAGAAAGAATAATTGTTATACTAAACTATATGAAAAGACGATTCAGCCTTAATTGAGAATAAATATGGCACTATTAGCATACATTAGAAAAAATTTCTATATAGATAAGAATTTTGGCGAAAAATATAATAATTGGCAAAATGAATAACTCAGGAATAAGCGATTTTGGACAAATAAAATAATATCAAAACATCCCATATCCTTCTTATGGAAAATGGCTTCCAGTCCAACTTACTGCAAATTTTTTTAGAATAAGTATCAAAGGCCATAAATTTTAAAATTATTAACCAAGGTTAGCCATCATACTAGAATAAATTAAATTAACTGTACTCATATTTAAATTAATAATCTTTACATAATATTTAATTTCATCATCTTTGCATTATATATTTATTTATTTTTAATGAAATAAAAACATGTTGACGGACAGGCTGATTAATGACACTTAATTTATTTTTAGACAGAAAGCAGTTTTAAAATTAAACGGTAACCTAAGTACATACATGTATACGAACAATTGATCAATAATCCGTGTGTGATATAAGGTACGTATGTTCGAAAATATCAATAATTCTTCGAAGCAGGCGTCAAAAATCTTCACACATGGTATCGTATTTGTATCAAATTGGAGACTTTTTTATTAAAATGTTGTATTTATTTTTATGAGAAACATTAATTAAACAAATTTGCTGTAAGCGCGTAGTATGGTAGAGAAAAAGAGAGGCAGAGAGCAAAACTTAAAATTTCAGATCCGGCTTATATTCCTTACAATGCTTGTTTCGGCCTCTACCTTTCTTTTGATTATTGATCCTTTATTCGTAATAGACTCGGTATACGTATCAAATTTAAATTTTTCAAAATTTTTTTGATACTTTTTTACCCAACTGCCAAGGAGTGATTATGTTTTTCGCACGTATCTTGTATGTATATATATACCCATGTATATTTGTAAATTTTTTTATTATCTCGTATCTTCCAAACGGCTTTGTGAATTTCAACATTTAAGATCCCATTATCTTTGTCCCAAAAACTCAAGTATTCTTAGATAGGTGTTTGAAAAACATTAAACAAAATGGCGGATTTTGGAGCGAAATAGTAAAATGTTAATAAAAAATCAACAAAATCAATCGAGTAAAAAGGGGATTTCAAAAATATATATAAGTTAATAATTTAAATTTAATGAAGATTGATTTAAAAGAAATTGGGTTTCTTTTTGGATTGGGAAAGTTTGGGATTCTTAGAGCTAGGATACTAGAAAGTCTAAAATAAAATTAATAATTAAAAAAATAAAAACCCAACTGCGTTAAATAAATCTGTTAAGAAAGAAGCAAGTTCAGAAGTTTACACAGCGACTTTAACAGCCGGGGCCCATTAAAATTTAAACCTACTCAAATCTGCCAATAATAGGCCCCGACTGTTAAAGTCGCTATGTAAACTTCTGAACTTGTTTCTTTGTTTTTTAATTATTTATTTTATTTAAAGCTTTTTAGTGTCGTAACAAAAAAAACCTCAAATTTTACTATATTAAAACTTTTAAACCCATTTATTATTAGTAATTATATTTAAACATATATAGCATCCATGGACAAACATGGCTTAGAGAAGCCACTCAGACTTCTGTATCTAACATATGAGTAAGACAGTGATACCCTAACCAGTGTCCACCAATAATACGAGTAAGACAGAGAGACAAAATTTGTTTTCTACCTATCTCATTACTATTAGAGAAACTGAGATAGGAAGAAGAGTCGAATACCTGTCTCGCTTCCTCCTCTATGAGCAACTTGCATAAAGACACACACTATAAACTTTATGGCACGCAATAAACCTATAACAATAGTGGCTTTGACTTAAAATAACTCGTCTACGTCTGATATATAGGTATACTTGTAAAAAAATTAAAAAATAAACCATTTTTATGATACGTTTGCAATAATAGGAGAAAAATAATGTCTAAAACATGGCCCAGTATTGACTCAATAGTATTGACTTTGGAATCAGTAGTATTGACTGGGCGTACAGCGACAAATCGACTCATCACATCTGATGGATCAAAGGAGTGAAAATAATTAATTAATTATGTAATTTACATGTACTTGATCATATTCATTATAAGAACATGACTATCGATTCAGCTACGAATAGTAACTAAGGACAAGCAATGTTTTGAATATCAAAAACATTTTGAAAAATTTCAGTTTAACATTTATAGGTACCGAGTGTATATGAACTAACTTATTTTACTAATCGATTGATAGTTTTTATAAACATAAAATATTCGAAAAATTAAAAAAAAAAAATTCTAAATGTATTTACCTTGCTAATTTGCTTAATCCCAAAATTTTCTTACATGGTAAATAACCAATTGAAACTTTACCATAGAACGGTACTAAATGATGTTCACACATCGAAAACATTTCAATATCTTTAACTACAACCATTTCGTCGTGATCTTCATCGAATACAGCATCGTTTAATACCTCTGTAACAAAAAAAGTTAAAATTTAGTACGCACGAAATTGGTTTTATTAAAAAATGTTAAAATTATGATTTGTTGTCGTACTTTATGGGCTTAGAAATCAAGTTCTCAAAACAATAGTTTTGGAGTTAGAGAGCACGAATAAATATAATTCCATGCATAACGGTGACGGATCTAAGGAAGTGCAGTATGTGTAGCCTGGGCCTAATCTAGCTATTTGGCCTCTCCGGGTTGACATATGCTTGAAATTCGATAAATGAAAATCAAGGAAAATGCTTCAAACGAAAAATATTAGTTTCAAAGGGACAATTCTTATACCGCCATCGAATTCGATCTAAGTTTTTAGGTTTAATTAAAACCTCACTCTGATTCATAACTGACAAACAGATGAACGCTTTAAATTAGAAAGTTGTTCTTTATAAATAGGCAAACGTTTTTTGGTTAACACAATTTTTTGTAAACCGAATAGTTTGGACAGTATGTAATTGATGACAAAAATTTAGCTTTTAATGCGTTTGTTCATTCAATTTGAACTAAAATGGTCTTTTTTGAAAAAGGTCCACTTTTATTAGATTTATTGGAAGATTTTTGTTGAGTTTTATTAGTTTTTTTGGTTCTTTTTCTGACTCATAATGGTGAACTAAATCTAAATCCGTCACTGACCTGTTTTAGCTGTAATATTGAATTTCACATGTAATATTGTAAACAAAAACTACTAGGTGTTTGTCGAAAACCGCATTTAAAATTTCTATATATGCAATCAGTTTTTGCGGTGATTAGAATATCATTTTATTAATTATTAAATTACAACCCACGTATTACTTACTAGGTTGTTACTATGAAATAAACGTACCTATATAATTTTTCAAACACTATATTCTTTACGGTTTCTTCAGTAAAATTTCGTTTCTTAACAGCTTCGTAAAGTTAGAAAATTTTCTTAAGAATAAATAAATAAAGAAAACTTTCGTTTTATTTTCTTAAAATAGATGTAAAATGTAAAAGATGAAAATATCACCATTATCATCATAAATTTATTAATTATTTATTCATGTTCATCATTATTAAAGCAGGTTTTAACAAATAGATTTTTCTGTCTTCGGAACGAGTAAAAAAATGTTTATTTATCAGTATTAATCGAGAAATTTTTTATGTGAAGTATTCAAAACAGAAGTATATTGGTAGATAAATATCGGACTTAATTACAATATGCTCAAGACATAAATTGTAATAAGAAATATTTTTTAATACTTTATTTATGATAAATATCAAATTTTTTGTGTAAAGATTTATTTACCCGGAAGTGGTAAATTTTATGTTTAAAAACTATACTTTACATTGTTTTAATTTTTCAACGAAACATTGCAATTTCTTGCATCAGATACCTGATGACGCATTAACAAGAATTATTTACCGTAATTTAATGCATAAATCACTAAAATTCTTCTTAACTCTTAAAATAACACAGTCTCATTTCTTCTAGTGCAGGGCTTCTTAAACTTTTGTAATTCACGACCCCATTTATGATTGCGAGTTTCTTGACGACCCCATACAAATATAAAAGAAAAATAAATTAATATTTTTTGATGATTTATTTATTAGGTAATAATATACACATACATATGAAAATATATAAGTTTAGAATTCGTTTTGAAACATACAAAAATCTAAAATTAAAAATTGCACAAAAAATTATAAAATTGTATTTATTATAGTTTCAAAAACAAAAGTGGATTCTGACCGTCTTAATTCTCTCGAATATATTCAAGTAGTTGCGTGGTAAGTATTAAATTAAAGTATAAGTTAAAAATTTAATGAGATGGATGTGCCTGTTTTTTATTGCATAACAAATCAAATCTTGGTGGAATGTTTGAAACTGCTGGACGTAAGACCTCTTCAACATTTTAGAACGCTGAACGATATTGGGATTTAATATGTTTTAAAGCTGTTTCTTCAGCAATAATACCTAGAAATTTTGTTGATAATTATTTTACGGGATTATTTCGGCTTTTAGAGATTGACAAAAATAAATTTATATTTTTATTAATTCCAATAACATTTCATAATTCATAGTAAATGTTATTCAAGTTATTATAATACTCTTAATAGAAATGCAGGTACAAACAATCTTTCCGAACTAGAAGATCATATATTTTATGATATATTTATCTACGATAATTGTTATTTTATCTTTATAACAATAATTTTACAAGTTAAAAAACATTTTCTGTTAAATTGTATTTTTACCTCTCGCGACCCCAGAGTTTTGCTACGCGACCCCAAATGGGGTCGCGACCCATAGTTTAAGAAGCCCTGTTCTAGTGCAATAAAATCATTATAATATATTCAATTATTTTTTACCAATTATCAAAAATAATAAAGTGTATGAATTTAATGTGATTTCTAGTTGTTCTCGATAGTATTTCTGATAAATGTGCTGTTTTAGTCAATTTCTATATAATCAAGTTTTTTTTGACAGATATTAATTGGTTGTACAACATTATATGCAAAAATTATTGTGTAGGTAGGTATACAAAATTGCATCACTGCTAATACGGTGAAACTTAGATAAATGGGACCTGGATAAGAAAGAAACCTCCATAACTGTTAGTAGGACGAAGCAATCCTCTAAACCTGGGATTCGATCTATAGATTTTATCGTCATGGTTACCTCTATAACTGAGACAGCGAGTGAATTTTGTATGCATTAACCTCTGTAACGGAAATAACATGGTTTTGTTTGTTTATTTTCGTACTTATTCTTATTATATCTGCAAATTCCGACTAAACTAATTTTGAGCCTTAAGTTTTAGATTTGCTTTACTATCATACGGATGTTTATTTGAAAAATGCTGAAACGAAGGCTCCTATTGTTATCAGTGCGTGAAAAACTAAAGTTAATATCTTTTTATGAAAGTGGAAAGATACTCGATGAAGTCATAATACTCTGAAAGACAAGGAAAAGTAAAACGTGTACGTTTATCAGAATATCCTGAACTCGAAGAGTGTTTGCTAACAGGAGGCACAAGATTTCGAGCAAAGGTTCGGTTTTCATAATTTTTGTAGCAGCAATGGTTGGTTGGAATGGTTTAAAAATTTGTGGAGAAAGTAACGCTGTTGATGTTAACAAATATAGCCAATGTATGAAGACTTGCTGTTTATTTTATAAGTGTCTATACGATAAAACTTTCATCTGAAAAGGCGAGTTATGTCATCGCGGAAAACTTAGTAAAGAGCACGTTACATACTTCTGGGTGCTAACATGTCAGGAACTGAAAAGCTGATTAAAAATCATTATTTAATAATCGCATTATAACTTGTTTTATTTAATAATCGCATCTCTATAAATGAATAACCTGTATTCTAACCTCTATTAATGGAACCCTTTGTAAATGAGACAGATATTTCTTTACATTTACAATACCTGAGACACTGGGTAAGTGGAATACCTCTATAATATAAGTGAGACAAATTTATAGTTCCCTTGATGTCTCACTTAACCAGGTTCTGCTGTATAATGCAAGTATTATCGTTATTAGATTAATTAAATAAATAGAAACTATTATTAAATTAATTCGTAAAAAATAAAAATTATTTTAACATATGTAATCATTGAAAACTAATTTAAATAACAAAATAGAAGTCAAATTTCCATTTTTTTCTCTTGACAATGTGATACTATTGGAATTACTTACAGGAGCAAAAACACTGCTCGATGTTTCGGGAGTTAGAAACATACTAAATATTTCTCATAAAAGATAAGTATTTTAGAATTAATTTTAAAAATTAAAAAATAAAACATTATTTACATTCCCGAAATTAGATTCAAAGCCAAATTTCATCACGGTTTAATCATCAGCCTCACAATGGAACATTCCGTTACCATATTATTGATCAAAAATTAATAAAATCGAAAAATAAATATTTAATATCCTTAGTTTGAGACGTTTCTTTGAGCAACCACAACTTTTATGTTTTATTTAAAAATTGCTTTTTAGAAAGACAAATATTGTAATAAATTTCCAAGATAAAGATGTATCAATTGAATAAATCTATAATATATATCTAGAACATACTTCGTTATGAAATAAAACTAAATTTATGCGAATAATAATGTAATTTCCAAGGGAGACAAAATATATCTAGGTTAAAAGCATAAGTAAGAAGAAATGATAACAAAAAAAAGGTGATTTCGAATGAATTTCTATATTCTGGTTTATAAGAAAAGTACAAGCCCACGCATAATTTTATAAGAAAAATACGATTGTTATTCAAGTAAATAAACTCAACAGCTTATTATACACTGAGCGGCAGCAAAAACGAAATATTTATTTGAAAGATCCAATTTTTATTTTGATAATTTGGTCATTAAAATGAGTCATGGAGACGGTCGACAGAAGTAAAAACTTAAAACTTTGAAATAACTGTGTTTTGTTTTTGAATTTTTAAATTAATTACACTATGAATAATAATTAAAATTTTATAATTTATAAATTGAAATAATTTATATTTTATTTTAGCTGGGCTAATCACCTAACATGGCCTGTTCTCAATATCTTTCAGAAAGGTTTGCAAAAATGGAGCATAAATGCTTAAACGCTATGCTATGCTTCTCAAAAATTAGGAAAAATGAAGCATAATTGCTTAAAAGCTCTGCTAGTTTTATTTAAAAGCCATGACAAAGGTTAATAATAAATATTTATTAAACTTAAGTCTGAAAATAAGATGTTTGCATTTAGTTATTGCCACTAAATAAAACGATATGAAATTCTCTAAAAGGCTTGATTTTTTATTTTATTACAAGCTTTAATTTAGTTTTACCTGTCCCGTTGTCTGTCTGTAATCGAATCTTGCAAGTCAAATTTGATCCACTACCCGGTTTCCGATTGAGCTGAAAATTGGCATGCACATTTAGTTTGGATGATGTGTAATATCTTGAGGCGCTCAATTTAAAATATAAAAAATTGATCGGAACGCCTAATCTATTCCACATGCCTAATTATTACTCGAATTATTCTTGATATTAAGCTTAAGTTTTTGCAAATAGTCAGGTATGAGTGACTCATAGATAAAATTATTTTCTACTTTTTAGTACAATCAAAACTTATCCCTTAAAAAATATTTTTTATTTAAATTTTTATTTTCTAAACAAGTGTTACCGTCTAAACCGAATTAATTTTCTAATTTTTTATTACGGCTGTCAATATCAATCCGCACAGAGAGAATCTATCTTAAAAATTTTCTAAATATTAAATCTCGTATTTTAATGCCCATCAGTATATTTTCACATTTTTCTAGTGTAGAACTGAGTTCATTTTAACAGTTACTGATAAGTGTAGTACTACTTATTTCGAAGAAAAATTTCTCAGAAATAAAGTAGAAAAGGAACAATCAAACAACTTATGTATGTAATAATAACAGACCGAATAACAGAAAATCCTTGCAGCTATAACTGGTCAAACCGCATACAAAAAATATCTCTGCTTATTAAAAAAACGATTAAATTTATAATTCGCGTCCATTGCACAATCGAACATTGATAAATAAAAACTATTTTGGATATAAAATGTATCTCAAAGTTCACATGCAAACTTGTATAAAATTTTTAAATATTTATGATATTTGGACGGGGGGGGGGAAGGAGGTACACAAAAATTCAAAGATTTTCTAGGTTAAAATTTCATAAGATACGAAGTTTACCTTATAATTCGTAATTTTCTATTATTCGGACTTTTTCTTTTATTATAAGATATTTATACATGAGTATACTATTACATGAATAACAAATTTACTCACTGGAATTGCATGAAACTTTCATGAGACTCGAAGAAAAAAAACTATGAAATGAAATTACAAAAGGAAATAGTAACAAAAGTTTATTAAAAGCTGGGGCATCGTAATAGGCGTGGAGCCACCAATTCTGAAAGCTCCGTGATTACGGATTCTAATATTTTGAATAAAAAATAAAAGCTAACACTTAGGCGAACAAAATTTGCTTGGTCGGCGTGGATTTGACTGGCCAGAAATATTTTAATTATATTATGTATGATTAAATTTCCATAATTTTATTCCGTCATCACCGATTTTGATCAATTTCATAAAGAATTTTGTGCGAAATATTATGTTCATCAAGAAAAAATTCGGCCGACCAATGATTCTTATCAACCTTTGTATCAACCTTCATTTATTATATGATCAACCTGAATAAAAATTTTCTTGTATTTCCTCTTTTCCATATTAAATTGTTTAATAAATAGCTCAAAACTTAAGGAAGAGACCGGAGGTAGAAGAAAGACTCTAAAAAAAATGTCATCAAGTAAGTAAAATCTATGACAATATAATGCTCACCCACACAATAAAATCTGGTTTGCGCGATACTTTCGGCAGTTTGTAAGCACGCATACCAAGATAATTATGAATGTGAAATTAAAACGCGTGACATGACAAAATAATATTTCGCACAAAATTCTATACAAGGTTAATCAAAATCTGTGATGACGGAAAAAAATAATAGAGATTTTATTATACATAATTTGTTTAAAATATTTCCGGCCAATCAAATCCACGCCGAGCAAGCAAATCTTGTTCGTCTAAGTGTTAATTTTTATTTTTTATTAAACATTTAGAATCCGTATCACGGAACTTTTAGGATTGGTGGCTCCTGGGCTATAAAATAAATATTCCTATACTTACACAATAATTTAATATACTTTTTTTGAAATGTTACTAGAATTTATAATACATTTCGATTATCTTTGACGAATTCAGTTGTTTTCGTTTCCATTTTTAAGTTCGCTAAAAACCACGCTTCCTATAGCAAAAAGGGGATAATATTTTTAATTGTAATATAAAATTCAAATTGTGGAGTGCTCTATACATTCATTATTTAAATAAGCTTACTAAACAGACATCGACCACCCCACGATTTGAATTTTACATTACAATTAAAATTATTATCCACTTTTTAGTGCAGCGAAGCGTTTTTTTTTAGTTTTTTAAACAATAATTTATTACTTAATCATACGATAACTTAGTCACATGCATCTTTCTTATAAATCAAGAACTTTAGAAACTAGATTCTATTTATTCAGCAAGAATAAATATGTAACCACCCTCTTCGAAATTAAGGACAAGTAATTTCAAAGTATCTAGACTCTTGCGAGACTTAAAACATGATCTTGGTCTGGGGTATTCGCAAGAACCGAACTGATTTTAGTCATCACTACATTTATTAATTTAGCTTGTATATTATTATGAATGCTAGGCAGTCAATCGGACAACCACGGAACAGTTTCATTCACGTAAACTTGTAAGGTAAAGATCAAAGGAAATATTAAATTAAAGCAAAAATGATCAATAGGCAATGATTAAACACACACAAAAATCAGTATTTAAGAGGATGAAGAAATAATATTATTGCCACACTATTGAAATAATGACAAGTAACTATGTATTCGAAGTTTCTCGTAAAGAACAATGAATTAAATAGAGCTTTTCTAACTCACTTATTCCTGTGTTCATGCCATACGGTGGTATTGTTGAATGAAGCACTTAACTTTATAACATAGAAAATAAACGAAAGGAGGGATGGGTTATGAAAACCATATCCGTTCGTTTTCTTTTGCAATTGACAACTCGAATTGGTTTAAACACCCCCATAACACACTGTAAAGCATATGGTAGATGGTTACGAACGAAGGGAAATGTAAGAGAAAGACAGATATATATTAAAACATTTGATTTATGAACATAATAATAAATGAATATTATCGTTAGAAGAGATTTTTATTTAAGTTTTATCATAAAATATTATAGGTTTAAAATATATGTTTTTATTATTCCATTCTATTTTATTTGAATACACAATCGAAGCTTTGTCTTATTTTTTAATTTTGAAATAATTACAGTGAAAATGATTTGAAGACACCCAAATAACATTCTTGTTTAGGTCCGAAAATGGATCAATTACTCAAACAAGTCTTGTTCAACTCTCAACTTCAAAATTATAAATTTCTTTTAATTTTTTATGTATTTTAAAAAGGGTTAGGAATCTAACCTACAAAGAGCTTTAAACTAAATACGTCTATTGCCCGTCGATCTTTTTTTTTCAGTACTACATTATGGCCTGGATATAAAGTCCGATCCTTTTTTACGTATTAAAAAAAATGTTGCAAACGACGCACAATCTCTGCGCGAAATTTATACGTTGTCACTCTAATGCGGGATACCTGATTTAATTTTCAGAATTTCGGTTCTTTCGTCCTCTTCAGAAACTAGTCTTGAAGAGTGAAATACATCAAAATGCCGGTATTAAAAGACGAATTTAATAAGCTGTACCAATATAATCAATTGTGTATAATTTTTTGTTCTCATCATTCAAGAAGTCAGTACAAAACAAGCGAAAAAAAAAATAATTGATTGAGTTAGTTGTTGAACAAAAGTTTAAAAAACCAATACAGTTATGCGGGCTTTCGGACGCCATTTATATAGTTTTCGAAAATTTTCTAAAGTATATAATATAATTTTTTTCGTTTTTCGAGATGTTTCACAACGCCACCAGTTGAAGCTACCTGCAAATTTTCGAGTACGCTATACAAATTTCATCTTGTCTAAAGAGTCGTTTTTGAGTTATCGTAATAACGGACGCGCAGACAACCGGAAATAGGCTAATTAGGTGATTTTATGAACACTCTTCCAAAATTTTGTTCGTAGCATCAACATTTTTAAGCGTTAAAAACTTGGAACTAAACTGAGTATACCTTACTATATATTTCATATACAGGCTATACAAACACAATCACTGAATGTAAATCTATTTTTATGCCAGAACATAATAGTAAAGGTAATATAAAATTTCATAAAGCTCTTCTTAAATTAGAACGAACATTTGAAATAATATTATTAGTTGGTAACAAGACTATTGCATTAGTGTTGAAGCGATTCAAATATCACAAATACTTCGTACATGTAACGGAGGATAAAGGATATAGTTTTATTTAATAAAATGTTTCTGGGCTTTACACAATAAAACTAGATATTAATTATAAGTTAACATAGTAAATTCAAATACTCTGTATATATTAAAATAACGTAAAATGTACTGTGACCAACGAGTAACTGAACCGCGCCAAAAATAAAAATAAATAAATAGAACTTGATGTCTATGTCTGTTCCTACGTGACACACTAAAGGCTAAACGCGTCGACCGATTTTGACAATTTTTACGTCAATCGATTTTTCTTAACCTCGAGAGTGCTACTGATGATATGGCAGTAAGGAAAAATCAATGTGGCGATCAGCAGACGCCATATTGTGAAGAGTAATATATGTTCCCATGTGGCATACTAGAGACGAAACGTGTGTACCGATTTTGATGATTCTTACGTAAATCGTGATTAATCATGCGAGTGCTACTGAAGATATGGAAATAATGAAAATTCAATATGGCGACTACCAGTTTGGTCTCTAAAGCGCCTCAAAGGACCAAACATACATGCGTAAGATGAAAATGAAAGTATGGTAAGTGACATGGCAAACTATGGTAAGTGAAGTATCGCTGTATAAGTATTTGAAAATCCTAACTAAAAGGGTAAAATAAAAAAATTTATTTAAAAAATCAAAAAACCCGACTGAGTTAAGTATAAACTGAAAAGAAAAAAGCAAGTCCAGCAGTTTACATAGCGATTTTAACAGTCGGGAAGATTCTAAGATCATTACCAAGTCTGCAACTAAAAAACTGCAAAAGATTTTTAATTAAATGCTTCTTATAGATTTTTATCGACTGGGGAAATTGGGTAACTGGTTAACATAATAAAACACTATCCCGTCCGGTTTTCTTACAATACTTATTTGAAAAATCAAAAATTCGAGAAATTCAGGGGGATAATAGTTAGGTGATTAGCATGTAATAATCCATGCGAAAAACAGAAGGTGAAAGCGACGACGTGCTCGGAGAAGCAGGGAGAAGAAAATGTTTCAAAACAAAAACGTAAAACCGTTTTTCTTTTGTGTCAGTATCATCCTTTCTAGCCTCTTCATTTAATCGAAGTACCATTTTTTTGATTTTTTAAATAAATTTTTTAAGACTCACATCTGACGTAATAGTAGGAAATGGATATTATTTTTGAAAAATGTCACACATAGATAAAAACATAAATTTTTTTGCAGACCTCTGTTATCTAGTGTTAAATATATAAATATACATACACATGGACCATTTTGTAAACGACCTACATACATTTACAGTCGAGGAAACGAAGCATTGAAGTTCGAAAAATTTGAACAGTAAGACGAATTGAATGAGATTTTGTCCATTCAAGAAATTTTGTGCCTAAATTGATTGATAAGAAATTAAAAATATGCAATTTCCATAAATAATATGCATTTTAATTGACCGTAAATACTGAATACACAATTCGATTAATAGTGATGAAAATGATTCCAAACTTGTTACCCGGGGTTTTTGGGGTCGCTGAACACGAATATCGCGAATTGGTCCTCCAAGTACCTGGCGTCCAGGGTAAACGGTATCATCGTCTACTGAAGTTTTCGGGCAATTCGTTATATAATCGGTCCAAACTCGATACTCAGGATTTTTCGGGTTGCTGAACATGAATATCGCGAAAGAATTGGTCTTCGAGGTACGAGTAGGATAAGTTGTTATGAAGTATACCTAATAGTTTGCAACGCTAAATAGAGGAAATATTAATTCACATATGGTAAAAATTTTTTGGTGTGTTTGAAATTATTATATTTCGAATTTGTGGTGTATTTCGAATTCCATTATGAGATTCTATAGGAAAATTATACTAATTGCCACTGGCAAAATTTTTAAACAAAAAAATTCTGTTAAAATTCAAAATAAAAACGCATTTTGTAGGAAATACAAAATCAAACATAATAGGTTGGCTGATAAGTCCCCGGTCTGACACATAAATGGCGTCGCTAGTATTAAATGCATATTATTTTTATATAGTACCAACCTTCAAATGATTCGTGTCAAAATTTGACGTCTGTAAGTCAATTAGTTTGTGAGATAGAGCGTCTTTTGTGAAGCAACTTTTGTTATTGTGAAAAAAATGGAAAAAAAGGAATTTCGTGTTTTGATAAAATACTGTTTTCTGAAGGGAAAAAATACAGTGGAAGCAAAAACTTGGCTTGATAATGAGTTTCCGGACTCTGTATTTTTTCCCTTCAGAAAACAGTATTTTATCAAAACACGAAATTCCATTTTTTCCATTTTTTTCACAATAACAAAAGTTGCTTCACAAAAGACGCTCTATCTCACAAACTAATTGACTTACAGACGTCAAATTTTGACACGAATCATTTGAAGGTTGGTACTATATAAAAATAATATGCATTTAATACTAGCGACGCCATTTATGTGTCAGACCGGGGACTTATCAGCCAACCTGTTAAATGCCTAAATGTCTATTTTTCAATATATTTACTATAAAAAAAGTGTCGCTTGTCTTAAATTTTTGATAATATTGATTAATTTACATAAGGAAATTTTTTTTAAACTTTTGAACTAACTCGATAAATTATTTGCAAATAAATTAACTCTTTATGATCTAAATGTTAAAAGCGACCTTAAATAAAATTAAAAACAAAAATTAACTCTTAAGCAGTTTATTTATGAAATTTAATTATAGCAAGTGTCAACAACAATTTTTTTACTGACAATTTACAGGATAAAAAATAATTTTTATCAACTTGGCAAATAATTTTTAATCAATTTTGTAACTGAAAGAATGACCTATAATGATGATCTTGAGATTTGAATTACATAATGATAACTTACACACAGACGTTTTTGCATAGTCATGCTAGTGCATTGAACTTTTTTTCTTTTTTCATATAGTCTAGAAGTTTTGCTAACTTCCAGTTAAAGAGTAAGTTAGAATATCGTGTTTTCTAGTTCATATAATTACCTTTAAAATGAGCCCCGGTAGAGTAGAAAATTTTATGCATTCAAATGTTTTAATGAAAAAATTATCGCGTTTGCTCATAACTTATTCTAGACTGGAGAGTCTCAAATTCCTAATGTACCTAAGCTAAACAATAAAGCATACTTTGATAGAAACTTATAATTTCTAGCAACGGGCCATAGAACATCATAGAGATTGATTATTCCCTACTCCCTTATATACTATAAATGTGAAAGTTAGGATGTTTGTTTGTTGCTTTGTTTGTTTGTGTGTTTGTTACATATATTTGAAAAAAAAAAATTAAATTTAGTCTATGCATTTTACTACGCCATCTATGAGCATTTTTTACCATAAATTAAAAATTTCTGTAAAAATTCTGAACTAAAATCAATTCATGGCTACCTATTCTAAAACTATATAACATTTCTAAAAATAATTGAAATCTGTACATATATTTTACCTGTCTAGAACAATCCCTACCCTATTTCGAGGGTTCTGGAAGGGGGATAAGTGAAAGCAAGAGAGATTGAGTCTATAACGCAGTGGTCTTATTACTTTTAAGCCCAGCAAAGCGGGCGGGTATCAAGCTAGTATGAATATATAATTTGAATTTATGAATAGCTGTTATAATGTATAATAAATAATGATGTTATGTAAAATATAATTTTCTACACATTATTAGGCTATACTTGTTCTTCTCTTGTAAAGAATCAATACAAGTTGTCAACAGCCATACAAAGTCGTAACAGCCATATTGTCGTAACCGATCTATGTAATATAAACTTATCAAAGGTGTTTATATTTGACTACTAGATTCATTTATTCAATAGATTCAGTCAAAGATTCAGCCAAAAATTAAGTCGAAAAATATGGGCAAATAATAATATTCCTAGTAAATTTCTTATACTTAATACCGTGTCCTGTAAAAGAAAAACTTAGATCTTATAGCGAAAACAACAACCGAGCCAATATTGGTCTAAGTCTCTGAGGATTTTCTTAAACATTGGACCAAGCTTGGAAACTAAAACTTTTTCTGCCTTCTTTATAAGATCACATTGCAAGCTAGGGAGTCAGACATTGACTTCACTCTGGATGTTTACAAACTAAGGTTTGGTTCACTGGATTTGACTGACACTTGGGCAAGGACAGTAATAACAAGACTGGATTTCTCAATGCTCGCTTAACCTCTTTCCCATCTTCAGGCATACAATTTCTTATTTGAGATACACAAGCAAATACATAGAGAGGCGAGAGTTAAAGCTACACAAAATATTAAAAATAAAATCATCATCTTAATAACAAATAATTCAAGGCTATTTAACAAATTTTGAGAGTAGGTATTTGGAAAAAACAAACGGTAAACCTTTCTGTTGGACTCCCAAATCTATGGCTGGCATTTTGCTAAAACCTAATGTAATATGTTTCTAAGGTGTCAAATATTATTAGTAAGGCATGAGTTCAAATGTTTCTATTTGTTAATAAACAATAAATTTTTAATTCAATGAAACGATCAATGCTAAAGTTTACTTACAAAAGTAACAAATAAGCAAGTTGACAAACACTTAACATTTACGTCAGACAAGTTGCCGATTTATTAATTTTTTAAGTGAAATTTAAGATTGATTGAATTAAAAATTAATTGTTTATTAACAAATAGAAACATTTTCACTACTAACTCAAGCCTTACTAATGATGTTTGACACCTAAGAGACACATTTCAAGAGGTTTAGCAAAATGCGAGCGCTTTCTTTCATTTTCCTTGATTAGCCGATCTTTTACTGTACTAATTACGTATCTTCGCTTCAATAATACGAGGCTTAAAACGATCTAAATTTACGATAAACATTAGTGATTTCTCTTACATTATGTTTAGTTTCATTTAAATGTAATTACAGCAGCTCTTTTGAATGGACCGTAATTAACTAGGCGTACTATATTTGACTTATAACATACATATACTTGGTTCTATTATTCATTTTATATTTGCCGGATGGTAAAACATAATGAATCCGGGGAACATTTAACAAAGTTTAATTAAAATAATCTCGCTCTATTTGTTACTTTATCAACATCGAGAAACGAGTTTAAAGCTTTCTGTTTATAGATTTTGAAATTATAGAATACGAGAATGAATTGGAAAGCAACAAAATTTAATTTCCAAAATTTTTACGACTACAAAATTTATTAAGTTGCTTACGCAGGAAAAATTATTTTCTTGGTAGAAAAATTTTCTTCAATAAGAAAAAGTATGTTTATTTCTTCTTACTTTTTTTTAGAAAAAACTTCACAAGAAATGTATTTTGTCGAACCTATAAAAACCCAGCTCTACAAGTATTTTTATAATGATATAAAAAAACTTTTAACAAAACTAACCTTTTAATAAACTTTATTTATTAAGGGTATAGAAATATACTGATCCAGAAATTTTATTTCATATGAAAACACTCTGTACACAAGCTGTGTTCGATAAGTTTAATTTACAAAACAGGGCATAATTTAACTTTTGTAGTTTAATTATATTATTAAACGGAAAATGTAATTCCAATTCATAATTAAAGCATAGCTCAATATCAGACGATGTTATAGCATTCCGGTAACTGGGTACAGCAGATTGTATAGTTCGAGGTACGCGAAATAATTTTGGATTACTATTATCGAAATGACGTTACCAAGCCGAAGTTCTATTCAGTTGTCATACGACAGTTCCATTCTGTTTATTATTCATACAACATGTATCTCATTTTGAGTAAGCCGTGATAATTAATAAAATTTGCAGTTATAAAGAAATTTAAATAGGCGATAAACCTGTCAAAAAATGTAAAGGTTCAAAAGAACCTGTAGTATGCCTTCGCCTCAAACATCGTTTTCGAGATACAGTTAAAAGTAAGCTTTTTTTATAAAAACCTTCTTCCTTCTAGTAAGCAACTTAATTATGGAACAAGAAATATTTGTGATATTGAAAAAATCTTGATTAATTTAAACAATATGTATGTCGAAAACCCTTTGATTGTATATGTACTTCTCGTGGGAACTAACGCATATTCCGGATTAAGATCTGAGACTTTTGTGATCACGTTATATTTTATGGTATTGCGTTTCAAATTTTTTTAATTTTTATTTTAACTTTATTTTATTTTACATCTCTCTTTTAGCTTAAGTTTATTTACTCTGTACATCAAATTGATATAAGGCCTTTGGTTATACCATAAATAAATTTTAATAAACAATTTGGCTTTGATGTAAAAGCATGCGAATTGCAGAATCACTGAATTTATAAATAATATATTTTTAAATGAAAATCAAATCAATAATATACATGCCGAATTATTTTATTCAAAAAAAAAAATTATTTTTATATCCTGTATATATGAATATATATCAAGTCATACTAAGTTTAGTCTCAAGTTTGTAACGCTTAAAAATATTAATGATGCGAACAAACTCGTCAAATAAACGCCCCTCTTCAATTCTACAAAGTAATACTTCAATATCAATCTTGTGCAAAGCAACAGGTTCCAATACCTATACAAAGTTTTTTTTTTTTGCAAATTTACCAGTTATGAAACCAATTGTATTTGAATTGAAGGACAATTTTTTTTTCATGACAAGCGTTATTTTGATGACATGAAATATAACTTTAATTTTATGTAGGTACATACACACATACATACACTCTGATATATATGAGCAAAAAAAACAGAAAAGTCTCATTAAATAAACCGTCATCTATGTAAAGGATGTTCGCTTTGAAAATTCGTTTTCGCATTTTTAAATATATAACTTAAAAAGTGCTGGGTAATGATTTAATTTTAAAACAACGCAGAACTTCAATTTAATCTATTCTTCATAGGGTTGAAAAAAGTACAGTTGAGCTAAAGTTTGGCGTCCTACAAATGATATAAATTGTAGTTTTTCTTTCTAAAAATATATTATTTTATTAGGGCACACAGTCTCCTTTCAGAATATACCAAAAAACATCAAATCGTTGTCTGTTTATTCTGGTGATGGAAATTAGGCCTTATCTATATCCCTCTTTTGAATAAATATAGGCAGTATAAAATAGAAAACATTTCAAGATCGATCTACAAAGTCATTTTATGATTCCCCTGACGTCCAACCTTCTTTAATGGCATTTTGCAAAAATATTTGGTTTAAGATTCATCGAAAAATGCAGAATGCGATGGCGAGCTATTTTATACTTTTAGAATTATCATTTAAATTTCAAATTTTTTCTGTACTGATGTGCACGACCATAACGCACTTAAATATGGCAATTTTTTCAGAATCCAAACCATTAAAAAACAATTAAAATACAATTTCCGGTCTTCTATTATAAAATCAATTCCAACGTATCGGATGGGGCACCCTTTAAATATAAAGTAGCTTGGTTATATCGAGATTGTGCCGTCACCATGGTGATAAAGAGTTTTTTTACCTCCATAATATATCTGTATGTATGTATAAGTTACATTCAATCTCTATTGTAACTATTCTATCCATATACATTTTTTTTTTACATTTTTCTTCTTCCACATTATTCATGATGTATTTATTTCAACAGGTCTCCCAAGAGAGCAAGTAGTACAAATGAAATGAATATGTATTAGACCGTGATTCTACGACATAAAAATAATTATACTCTTATAACAGCTAAATTTCCCTACTGTTAATTATTATAATTTTGAATAATTCTGTTTTCAAATAATTATATTTTCCGTAAGAACCCTAATCCTATCAATTTCAATTTTTATATCATTTGTTTAATTGGAAATATATGAGGGTGTCACAAAAAAAAAAGAAAAGGTGCAAAGAAGAATAGAAAATATTCTGCTCCCAAACTAATATTAAATTTTGGAACTATTAGAACTATGTTCCAAATCACACGTTATCATTCTCATTTTTTTGCTGGTTGAAACCTAAAACCAAAAAAGTACAACAACAAAAAAAAACGACACCAAAAACCGACTATTTTCTCTACCATGAATATTTTCATCTAGGTTACCTAGGAAACTAAAACTTTTTCAATCGAGACAGCTTGCCATAAATTTTGAGAAAATGCAAAAATATGATTTGTCAATTTGCATTTTTTGTTAAAATTTTATGTTTTGTCATTTAAAAAATTGACTTGTGAAGGTTATCAGAAGTTAAAGATAACAGAGATAATTTAAAGTAAGTACAAGGAAATTTTTATGTTGTCACAATAAATATCCGGATCAAACCAAACGTATTGTACGCACATATTGCGTTGACTATTAAATCAGAAGTAAGTATGTCAATATCCAAATTTTGCTGAAACTTTAGTTCCTATTTGAGTTTGTGTTTTTTTCTTTGTTTGTACGTTTGTTGGAAAACCGACATAACGAAAAAAATTTTGAGGACCGATGATAGTGAGTGTGGTAATAAAGAAAAGTTATTTTAATCGAGATTTCAGTGTTTTTAATGATTTTTTTGCCGTTGATTACACAGCACGTTTATGGCAGGTAGACATAGAACATTTTATGTTTTTCAATGTAGCCAGTTAAACGGTTCCAATTAAAATCGGTAGATAGAGTTTTCCTTAGTAAGAATGTCGAAAAGCCTGAATGAAAAAAGCTGAATGATAGACTAAAAGAATCGTCGAAATTTCACTTCATGATGGACTCACGGTCTATCTTTTAATGTTCAATAAACTTATAATGTCTCAATACAATAAAATGGGTTTAATCAACTCTTCAATTTGTTTTAAAATTTCTACAGTTGGGTACTTATATGTTTTTGCAAGGGCATGGTGCTCCTTGATATAGACAATTAGACAACTGCCCTAAGCCACTCGAGAAAGCTCCGCAGAGTTGAAGGGCGAGGGCATGAGACAGATGTGTATAGGAAGTATTTCTATCATTACCTATTTAATTTTGGCCATGTTTTTAGAATGTTATAAATATTATATTTTACAATAACCAAAGCAGATCTTCAAAAATACAGTGTACAAAACCTGAAAAATGCTCCACTATTTAAATTAATTATTCTCTGACGATGGAATGACGAAAATGATGTTAACGAATGACAAAAATGACGTAAAATTGATATCTATTTAACTAAAACACCACACCATCACCAATTGATGAAATTTTCCGTATTAATTCTAGAGAATTCTAAATTCGTATTAATTCTAGAAAACATGCTAATTATTTTTCCGGAATTTCAAATTCAACGAAAAAATCTAAGCCAACCTAACATATTAAAGAGAATTCCAGGTAACAATCACAATATTATCCAAAAATTAAAAGAACTCTTGAACACAAGTAGTAGTGCAAGAGACCTTGCAGTGCAAATAAAAAAAAATGTTTTCGTATAATTCATTATACATCCTTATTAAATTAATCCATATTTCTTAACAGCTGTTTTTGTAAGTCAAATTCACGTGTTCACCATTCTTACTAATGTTAAAAGTAACTCTATCTGTCTGTCTGATTGCATGCTTGGGTTTCACGGCTAAGCGAGTGATTCAATTTTGGTGAAGTTTGGTGTGGAAATACCGTGAGATATAGGTATGAACCTACGGTACTTTGTTTTCTGAATATCAAGCCCGAAAAGGGTGAAATAGAGGATAATCTTGATTTCGAATTGGCCATATTACTCATCAATATGTAAAATTAGGCTTGATACCAAATTTTTGACAAAATGTGAAAATGAAATTAAAATTTATTAAAAAACGAAGAAGCTATAAGTTATTTTTCATCTGAAGTGATAAAAAAATTTAGTCCGATCCCTTATTGTTGAAAAAAATTTGTATTGTAAAGTCCTTCTACCGACGTTTAAAAACTTGGGATTATTATATAAAACTTGAAATTAATAAAATTAAATAGCCTACCTGTTTATTTTCGGTAATCTGTCCATTTAGTTCTGAGGCATATTTAAAGTTTCTCTAAATTTTTTTGGGAAAGAGAGATAAATCCTGAGACTGATACTAAATAAAGAGCACAGCAAGCTTTTAAGCCCAAGTGGAAATTAAAAAAAAAAAAAACTATTTAAATTAAAGTTAAAATCATAATAAATTATTGCAAAAAAAAACAACCTGTTATTCCCGACTAATTAAGGACGTATAAACACGGTAGTGGGGCCACAAATTAAAAAAAATATATATTTTAAATTTTGATGGTGTATTATGTTATAACTTGACGAAATACAAGACAAAAAGGAAGAATTAAATTTTCGCTATCTGCAATTATTTTCAAAATGTTGAAAATTAAAAATTTTGTGTAATTATTTAACTTTCGATATTTCGTAAAGTCAGTCGATTAGAACCAGTCAGTCAGAATCGACAAACGACGCGGGCAAGTAACGGCTGACATTTGAATAAAATATTGATTGAAGAACGATATATCGCATTAAAAAAAATGAATTGATTAATTGCATTTTTTTAAAATATAATGTAATTTGTTTATTTAATAAACCTAGTTTATTTAATAAACAAATAAGATCAAATGATTTATCTGTTAATGGTTCAATAAATATTACTAACTCATCTCGTTTAGTTATTGATTTATGGAACTTGATAAATGATTAAAAATAAATTTGAGTCAATTCATTAATATTTTGAGTTATATAATGTCTTATAACAAATCATTATGTGTAATCAAATCAGGTGACCCATTGAAATACGGAATTAAGACTTTTAAATTTGGAGCACAGATGTGAAAACATTATTTATGATATTTTGAAAAAAAAATGATAGAATTAGAAAAAAAAAACTTTTTAAATGATTGTATTTAACTTTACAATTCTTTGTAAGGGTTATTTGTTTTCTGATAAATAGTCTACCGATTTATTTAATGAAAATTTACTTGAGCTTAAAAGTAAATAGAAATTTAATAAAAGCGAATCAATAAATTTAAGAATTAAAATTATTTTTAATTCTAATTAAGGAAACAAAAACCAACATGTAGGTTACCTAGGAAACTAAAACTTTTTTAATCACTTGCCATAAATTTTGTGAATATGCAAAAATATTTTACAATCTGCCAATTTGTACTTTCAATCTAAAATTTATGTTTTTTTATTCCAAAAAATTAATTGCAAAAGTTATTAGAAGTTAAAGATAATGGAGATAATTTAAAGTAAGTTCAAGGAAATTATGCCGATCAAGCCAAATGAAAGTAATGTACGCAATATTGAATTGACTACTAATCAGAAGTATGACTTTTTTAAACTAATATTTCAACTAATTCATAAAAGATAAAGTAGCTATAATATTTAATTCTTTAAACAATAAAATAACCAATTCACAGCAATGCAAACAGTATCGTTAGTTACAAGAAACTAATTACACTAAACCTGCAAGGTAGAGTACCACAAAACGAATATTTATAATCAATTACTAATACAGTTATTTGTATTTTCAAATAATTTTTACCTTGTTGTATATTTTTCATTTTTTTGGAATTGTGTTTTTTTATAGCAAATCGAGTACAAGACAGACTCTTTTTTTATATAGACAGAATAAAGAAGCAAAAAATGGTCTTAAAAAATTGAACATGTGCAAAATCAATCATTCATACCGGCACAAAAATCAAAGCAAATCTGACTAAAAAAGTAAGCGCTACATATAATATAGGGAGAAATGATAGGAACATTCCTACCGAGCGTCTCACGATACCTATCGTTTTATTTTTTGTTCTAAATATCGAGCTTTTATTAATATATCTGTCAATTATTTCATCAAATTATAACACAGGAGACGGGCGACGACCAACCTGCAGCTTTGTTGAGTGAGAGAGAAATCTTTGGTTATGAATGGGCTGTCAAATAGTAGACCTCCAATTAAATAAAGAATATTATAATAATTCTAGGTTAATATGATTATAATAAAAACTTTATATCAAATATGAGAAGTTAATTATATTAATAATTGTTTACTATGCTAATGTAATTAAATTCTACATGCATCTATATAAATCACATTTTATATTGTGCCCATCAATCGTTTTGTACCGACAAAGTTATTTCAATATTTTCAATATTCGGTTTTTCTACAGCGCCGTAATGTCACAAATATCGAACATAATTTTCGATAAAACAGCATATTTCGTAGGTACTCTCTCAAACTATTTAGCAGTGATTGGACGATAGCGTGTATGTTCCTTTATATACTAACGGTTGAAATCATTAAATTAATGACTGGCAGTCAGACATTATTAGTCTATACTTCTAAGAAAATGAAATGTTAAATTGTAAATCTTATTTTTCGTTCACAATATGTCATGGGGGTGAATTTTGTTACAACTTCATAAATATAAACGAAAAATAAGAATACAATTTTTCGATATCTGCCTTGTTTTCGAAATATCGAAAGCTAAATAATTAAACAAAATTATTTTTACTTTTCGTCTTATATTGTCAAGTTATAAGATAATTCACCATCATAATTGAAAATATATATTTTTTTAAATTTGTGTCCTCACTACCGTTCTCATACATCCTTAATTAGTCAGGCTCAACGTTTTAACCCTTAATAACCTTAATAATTCATTAAGGTGTTAACTTTAATTTAAATAGTTTTTTTTTTCTATCTACTAGTTTTGGAGAAACCTTTGAAATCCTAATCTTGACATCTTAACTTTGACGAAAATCGTCAAAGGAATCCCACGATCCGTGCTAATCGAGTAAAAACATCCAACAAATCGAGGATCGGACTTCAGAGTGAGAGTGTTCAGAAATTAAGAAAAGTAATAGGTAAATACCAAGGGGAGAAACAATAGTATAACAGATCAAGGACTAAAAAAGTTATTTTTGAAATGAGTGGAACTCAAAAGTTCAAGAGGAAAACATTTCCCCTATATTATCTTAATATATATATTTCTTGTGTGCGTGTGTATGTGACTGAACTCCTCCTAGACGGCTGGACCGATTTCGATGAAATTTTTTGTGTGAGTTCAAGGGGATTGGAGAATGGTTTAGATTTACCATTCGGTCCACTACAACTGTTTTTAAGGGTTCCACACCAAAAAAGGTAAATCTCATTAAATGGTGGGAGCGCATATAAATCATATCACATTATATTACAACTTACTATGTGTACTATGTATTTTTTATTGTCAATAGGCATTTATTAGAGCCATATGCGAGCGCAGCGAGCTCCACTGCCGAAGGCCAGGCCAAAGGTCGAAGCTCAGGCCGGTCCAATAAATGGGAGTTAAATTGGGGTTTAGCGGGATGAGTGTAGCAGACAGGCTAAACGTAGTATAGGTATTAATGAATTGTAGTTACGTTTCCACAGGACAACGTCTGTTGGGTCCGCTAGTACAGAGGTAAATATTTTATTTGGAAAATATCTTTTTGCATATGATGATGATGTTGCCACGTGTAATTTTCTTTTTGTTGATAAAATAATGATCAGAAAATTTTATCTATCCGATAAACTAGAGAAATGGAAATTTATATAATAATTAAAAGAGTATATTGAAACAACCAGTTTGTAAAGACTGGTTTTTAAAGGCAACGAGATTCATGAGACATGTTAATAGAGAAATACAAAATTATTAATAAAGGTATAAATGATTTGAATGATTTAAGAAAGGAAAAATATACTGTGGGCGAGTTAATTTCGTTAAATTTTAAGTTTAAAAAGGAACAAAAAGCAAGGTTATACATGAGACTAAATAAAGAGGTACCTCTCCATTTTTTGTCAACATCGTAGTTTGCCCGTAAGGGCACTAATTAGGCCAGAACAGAACAAGGACAAAAAAGTCAAGGGGAGAAAATAATTGATCTTGTAACAAAACAGGTAGACGGAGTACATTAAAGAAAACGAGGACTGCCAGTTTTCACTGACAGAATCAAAAAGTATTTTAACAATTGATTAATTTATTTTATTCCTGATTATAAAACAATAAAAGTGAGACTAATGAACCATTATGACGATAATATTGTATTTTCCAGTAAATTTGGATCTAGTACAATAATATGCTTTAAATTAAATTACTTTTTTTTAAATTAAGAATTTTAACCAGCTATAAGCTTTAGCTAGCCTTATGGAAAAATTTATGTTCTGACCTAATTAGTTTTTTTTACACGGGTAAAGTATGATGGTTGACAAAAAAAATGTTTCAACCAAAAATTGTTCTTTTTGGACAAGGGGCACTTTTTACATGTAAAGTTTTGTTGCATTTCTTACAGTTTACAAGATGGATCCTACGGACCCAAGATCCAAGATCGCACAATTTTTTTTTTTTAATTTTTTTAAGTCAACTTTAAACAATGCAGTCGGACATTTTATAAAGATTCATTGACTAGTCCTTGATTCCAAGATATTATGACTTTTTTACCTCACGGCGCTCTATTCCCAGATTCTGAACGCAAAGGTGGAATCTACATAAGTCATACTTATAGAAAGTTAGAGGTTTCGATTTTAATTAAATTTCGTAGTTTCTTGAAATTGATATTATAGCATCAAAAGTGCAAGATATTAACAGTAATTCATTAAGATAATAACTTTTTTGAATTTTTTTTTTTATTTTGATTCAAAATAGCCGACTTGGACAAAGTTTTTTTCTGATATTACACCTCGACACTCAATATGGTTAAGACGACCATGAGTATGTATAATAAACCTTTCAAAACGATTCATTATTGTTTCGGACGGACAGTAAAAAGTTGGACAAACATACAAGATATTTGTTATTTATTTTATCACATTAATTTTTTAACAAACTGTCCGAAACAAAAGGTTCACAAAGCTTTATTCTGTGATCTGTAAAAATCCAATGCAGATCGGGATTTTGGTATACAATATTTACCATTTGTAAATGAAATAGAGTTATAAGTTTCTGAGAACTCCTTAAAAAAATTGTTCTTAGTATTTTTACCTGTTTAAAATACGTAGACAGTTTATCCAAGGACTTACAAATAACTAATTAAAGGATAAACTTCTTATAATTGGTAACTTGTTTACCTTTATGATACCAGATATTTCAGATAGAAAAAAATATCTGCCAGTTGTAATTGTAAATAAACATAAATTAACATTTATATTTCAATTCATCACGATTTTAATACTTCTTTTAAAGAAGATTGCATTATTTTTTTTATTTAATAAAAGATGTAAATCTTTTTTTTTTGTGTGTTCAAGCAAATAATCAAATCAGAAAAGTACAAATTTATTAGGAAAATCGTTAATAACGTCAAGCAGTCAATATGGCAGTTATCAGCAAGCTGAAATCTTTAAAAAGAGCAATGGTCTATGGAATTACTGGAGTAATTTTTTTTAAAGACACCGTCTATCGCATAGCAAAATGAATTTCCTAATTATTCAGTAAATTTATTATTGCTTTAAAATTTTAAGAATTATGAGTTTCTCGAACTGAATTGAATAATTTTTATCAAGAAATATGTAATAACTCCTTACCCAATGTAAGTTATGTTGGCAAAGTCAGTTAATACAGTATTAAGCAGATAGACCGCAAACCTACAACGAAGTAAAAATTCAATGATTTGTTTAACTTCCCAGTATAGGAAGTTATTGTAATAGGTTCAAATTTCGAAATCGAAATTTTCAATATACGCCAATTTGGAGAAGAAGTATGTGTGTGTGTGTATGTGTTGATATCGCGCAAATAAAAATTGATGTCGATTTCCTTGAGATGTCGACCGAAGCGTATTAACAGAAATATGATCCGAAAGGAATTTCGTAACATTCACGCGTACAAAATTGATATGGACTTCGTTGAGGTGTCGTTCGAAACGTATAAACGGCAATATGATCCGAAAGGAATTCTCTGGTCGAGTATTCTCGTGCCTGGAGATATGCAGAAATAGTATCGTATATACTATATTTAATTAAGGGATATTTTAAATTTAATTATTCGTAGAATTTTCTATATCTTACCGAATTTTCATTTACATCATACATATGTAATCCTAATAATAAAACTATAAACAGCTTCGTAATTAAGAATTTATAAAAAAGACCTTAGAATTTTCATGATGCAAGGGTGTCGAGACGTATCAAACACTCCGTTTGATCATCCGGGCTAGGGATGTTATTAGATCCAAAGGCAAAAACAGGAACGTTTGAGATCCAAACTAGGACCGCCATATCCTAAATATTCCGAAGGGAGATGCATAAAGAAATCATAGTTTTTGACAAAGCAGCACAGATTAATACTAAACTAATAACAGTATCATGGTTTATGCGAGTAATTTGCTATTGGCAAAATAAGATAATTATTTATTTTTATATCATTATTACAATTAATGTAAAGAAACCAGTTCTTATTATAAATAAAATATCTTAATATAATTATATTCTAATTAAATACTGTTATTATAACACCACGCTTCAATGGATTATAACAAATACCAACCTTTAAAATGTGAATATTGAGGAAAAAAGTTGCATACATTTGTTTAATGGTCCGAAAGATGCATGGAAAAAATTCAGGTGAGATAACTTTGAAGACATTTTTGGCATCAATTTTCGGTTTCGGGGGAAGAAACCCTAAAAATTGACATAATTCCTCTAAATTTATTTCAAAAGAGGAGCATTTACCCCTTTACATCAAATCGTCCACTCACCTTCATTCAAAAAAAAAAACATATACGTCACCCAAGTTTCTCCAAAATTCATAGATTTCGTGTAAGGTAGGTCGACAAAATTTGATCCAAAGTATCTTCCAGTTGATTGAAGTCACGAGATACTATCTTGGTAAAAAACGGCAATTGGGACGATATCTTTGACTGACATTAAAAATTTCACTCAGTTATCTCGAACGGATTTTTTCCTTGCATCTCCTGAACCATAAGTTGGAGTAAAGGATTCATTATGTATTTAATTTTAAAAAAAACTCAACATTGCCATGACTCGATACACCTGTGTGAGACATTGTTTTTAGAGTTTATAATAAAGAGAAAATTTTTTGATTCATTTCATTCAATGCTAAGCAATGCAATTTTTAACTACAGACCGCTTTACAAAAATAACCTATAAAATTATTAAGATGATTTTAGGATATTTTTTACTCGAACACATGCTTTAAACTGCACGTTATTTTTAATCTATTAACAACCATACAATACAGACCAGCCACTATGAATGTTTTGATTTTTCTTTCAAAAAGCTACGTTCAGGATTTTTGCTAGTTAGCAACAGTTTCAGCATAAAGAAATTCAAATTATGTAAGTTGTCAATGACTTAAAATAATGGCAGGCATTAGCTAAAAATTGTGAAACATGAAAATCAAAAGGTTACCTTTTCATCCTTAATTTTAGGAAAGACAGATCCGTAAACTTACCTTTATCAATCCAAAGAATCATAGACGTTTTAAACATGTTAAGAAAACGTAAATAACGTATTTTTCGAAAAATTTTAAATTTTGTATATTAGGCTATGTCTGTAAGTATTATTCAAAAGTGGTCAAATCAATTGTAGTATTTATATTGCTTAAATAAAAATTTCAATTTTATAAATATTTGTGCAGAAATTTTCAAAATGAGTATTACAATTTAAACCAGACCCATATTAATATTAATTTTATTCTTGATATTCAGTGTATTATCCAGATGCGGTCATTCCATTCCAAAAATATTTTTTTAACTTTTTTTCTCATATTTATATTTATTCGTAAGTAATTTTTTTTAAATACATATTCATAAATTTTATAAAAACTTTTGTTTATTGGATATGCCGTGATATATTATTTTAAACAAAACAATCGTATTTTTAGAATGTGTTGTGTATATTAAGAGATTTATAACAGCAAATTTATATAAAAACATTATTAATTTCATTTTATAATAATTTCGACTTAAGAGTTTTACGAGATTTTAGTACCTAAATCGTCTTGAATATTAGGTTTTATTAAATAACTGATTTAAAAAAAAAACAGAAAACTTTATACAGGATGTCCTAGAAGTAGGGCACGCTTTTGATGCATCAGGGAGAAAATAAAATTCTAAGACGAAAAATCCTCTTCCATTTTTTGATCTGATCCACGGTTACCTATTAATTAAAATATTCAGCCAATTAGAAGGGCGCTATAGTGACTTATTTGTCATCATATTGAGAAAAATAAAAAATTAAAAAGTTATTTAACTTGTTAATAGTTAATTAACTTGTTATTAGTTTAAAAAGTTAATTAACTTGTTATTAGTTTACATTTTGACAGTACTTTGGAGTGTTGTAATGAATTCATTGCGGTATTGAATTCATTACCACACCAGGGCGATAATTAAATATTTTTTCCACGCATTACAATACTCCAAATTACTATCAAAATGTAAACTAATAACACGTTACTATAGTAACTTTTGTAATTTTCTATTTTTCTTAATAAGCCACTATAGCGCGCTTCTGATTGTCTGCCTATATTCTAATTAATAGCTAACTTTTCGTGCATCGGATCAAAAAAAGGAAGAGGACTTTCCGTGTTAGAATTTTATTTTCTACCTAGTGCATCAATAGCGTGCGTCACTTCTGGGCCACTCTGTATATGTAATATATCTGTGTAATTGCATGGCGTTGTACCTTTAGTATCTATGCAAGTAGTGGTAATAGGATAGTAGAATTTAAGTAAAATATACCTAATTAGAAACCGAAAATAGCTCTATTTTTCCAACAAATTTTTCACTTTCACTAATATATTCAGGTTGGTATTTCTCACTCGGTATTATAAACTAAAACTACTTTTATTACTTAAGTTATTAACAGTAATATCAATAATAAATAGTTTTCGACAAAATAATGGCAATAATGTCCTGTATAGCACGTTTTCCAAAATTTACTCAGATTTCATTAATGGAAATTTAATAAAATAATAAGTTTAATTTTAAGACTCAATGTATGCAACTTTCCCTACCATTTGATTCGTATTTAAGCCATTTCATCTCTTTTGTTCTACTTTATTTTATTGGTTTTTTTATCTACTATCTATTAATAATTTTAAAATGTGAAATTTTACTGAATTTATTAAAAGTTTTCGTATACCTACAAAACCTTCATTAAACTATTTAGTCGGATAAAGGAATACATAAAACAGCCATTTTTAGGGAGTCCTCAATGACAGTTCCGATTTTGATGATTTTTTTTTTCAAAATGATTGAAATTTTTGTATATTATTTAAAATTAGAAACATTTCAGATGGGAGATGGCATTGATATATCCGTCGCGACATTGCCTATTCCCCCTCCAGATTATTTCCCCTATCTAAAATGTTTCTGATTTTAAATAATATACAAAAAGAATCATTTCGAAAAGAAAAAATCATCAAAATTGGAGTTGTCATTGAGGACTCTCGGCTGAAAACATTCATTGATGCGACTAATTATTTAATCATATTCATAATTATGTACTGTTATAATAATAGTAGAATCCTCATTTGCAAAACTAACAAATATCACTTACCTTCTAAACTTTGGTCGTATCCTTTTGTGAAGAATAACATTGCTTTGGCTGCTCGTTCAGGGGTTTTTAATAAACCTTGACGTTCGGGATCTTCACCAAGTGAACTTAATAATAATTTGTATGATCGTGACATTTCAGGTAATAGTGCTTCTCTGGTTGGTGGCCGATGATCCAGTTCTAAATCGTGGTGAAATGTACAATTTTCATGACCTAAAACAAATAAATAAATATAAGGATTATAATATTTTAAAAAGTAATTTCCGAGTATAAGTAAAATCGAATTTTATTTCGTTTCGCATGTGTAAATTCCAAGTGGAAACGTGAAAATTCTCTTAACGAATTGATATGTTATATTTAATAATAAGTATCTATTTATCATCTTTAAATAAATAAAAAAATTGTTCAGATTACAAAGGGCGCCGGATTAGCGAGGCTCCACCGTTTAATGATCTTTTAAGAGACATAAAAGAGAGATTAATAATAAAAAATGTTAGGAAAGAAAAACAACTATTGTTTAAAACATTTTCTGAAACTATGAGAAGCAATCTTGACAAAAAAAGACTCGAATGTTCTAGTAGTAGGTATACACAAAGTGTTTAATGAATTAACTTTTTATTTTTTGTTTCTGTAATTTATTAATATATTCGGAATTTATCCCATTTAAGTATTAACCTAAAGGTCATTTCAGAACATGTATAAAAATACATAATTTTGATAAAAATTATAATTTTAATATGGCAATTAAATATAACTTATTTAATAATAAGTAAACTTAATTGATATTTTCATATCATACGCAGGTTAAAAGATTATATATTATGTATGTTTGATCTTGGCACGGTTGAATAAAATTGCTAATTATACAGGGCGCTCTTGAAAGGTTTGTACAATACACAACTAGTAAATCTAAAAGTTAGCCGATTTAGCTTAACAAACTAATAATTTTGAAATTAAGAAGTTAATGATTTCGTTAAGCTTTGATATTTTGACATTGTTTTATTGGAAATGCCAGCAATTATGAATCGAATTTATACCTAAAAATCTTCTTAGCACATATGAAGTTAATTATCGTTTGTAATTTCACGATTAATATTAATCAACATTTTTATAAGAAACTAAGTTGTAGAAAATAAAATTTATCACAGGTTATCCATCAAGCAATTTTTTTTATACGGTTCTTTGTACGGTTCGTACCTTGTTAATGGTAAATCGGTTTCAAAAAAACAGTAATTTTTAAATAGAAATTCGATGCAATTGCTGGTAATATTTTATCTGTATTTATCTGAGAAACCTGTATATAAGAACAACTGAAGATTTCTTATCGTCACTGAATTTGTATGCCAATTTGTGAAACATGATCATATAAATATTTTAATAAATATTAATTATAACTTGTCAAAATAAAATATAATAAACACTTAATATGATAAAAACTGTATTTCCCACCGAACTCTACATTAATTAATTTTATTTTATAATTTTTAATAAAAATTTCCTTCCTCTTTAAAACTTTCGAAAATTCAGCAATTTTCGGAATACTTCTTTAATTCTAAAAATTGTTTTAATTATTTTGGTTTATTTTCCATAATATAGCCACCGCATAGATAGAAGGAAAAAATGACGGAAGCAGTTAAGATTAAAGTTTATTTTTGTAATAATGGTAAAAATTTTGTTTAAAAATGATTGCAAATGTACCAACTATAATGTTCAGTAATTTATAGATCAAAATTGAAATTATATACGTCGAATTTTGTTCATTTAAATTTACATTGAAGGCCCAGAAAAGAAGTTCCAAAAGCGACAACAGTAAATTCTGATAAAGGAATTTTTAAATTGATCTCGTTTACATAATCAAGATTTAAAGCCATTATTCACTCCTTTAACCTTCTTGATAAAATAAGAAGTAAAAAAGTCAAAAACTGTCTCTTAAACTATACAAATTGGCTCATTAAAACGATACATAACAGTAAATTAAAAATTTGAATAAACCACCGACGTAAAATCAGGTGTCCGATTGATTCGTTTATGGAATCGTAGCCCCTAAATTGGTCAACCGATTTTGATTATGGTTTGTTTGAAAGGTAATTTGATCAAGAGTGTACTTATCTATGTTTCAAAAAAATCTACTCAACCGTTTGAAGATCATAGCCTCATTTATCGTTATTTCATATATGCAATCCTAAACTCACACTTGAATCATAGCTTTAAACACTCTCAATCAAATTACCTTTAAAAATAATTGAAATCGGTTCATCCGTTTAAGAGCTACCATGCCACAGACAGGCACACAGATGCATAGATATACAGACACGTTAAACTTTTAACATCCCTATTTTTAGCGGGGTGTTAAAAATGGAAAGAATCGGATTGAAATTTCAAATCCGTCCCAATAAGTGAATTTATTTCTGTAGGATAAATATATGCGGCCACCATCAATAATAAAAATTATTCGCCAAAGAGATGGCGAGATGCTGGCACTTTCACTCCAATACTGATTGAAAAAATAGTGGTAATTAAAAAAATATCGAAATATATAAGTTGAAAAAGGACAGGTACTTTTTCTTACTCCACTGTAGGTACCTTTTTGTAACTAGAAAGGCAATACCCAAGGCAGGTAGAATATAAATACTTCAATAGAATAGAATAATAACATATTTAAATTTCAAATCGATAGAGTAGTAAAGGGTATAATCGCAGTGCTTGAATTTCAATTGTAACTTTAACCATTCTTATCTAGATAATCGCTTTTCTTTATTTTATATAATTTTTTTTCCATCAATGAATATTTAAGAGAATTCTTAAAAAAATTAATTAAGTTTCCCGCCAATCAAATATTTGTACATAATAGCCTGAAAGATTACATTTTAAGAAGTTGACCTCAAACTTAAATGACAAAAAATTTACCTGGTGTTGTCGTAGTTCTTGGTGTTCTAGGTGTTCCCAATACTTCAATTTGATCATCATCAATATTTTCTGACCAACTTACTTTACGATTTGACGATAATGGTGGTAATTTTTTAGCCACATTACGTCTTTCACATATGCCATTTGTGGTTCCATTTGTGGATACAGTTGTTGTTGTTGTGTCACCGTTCATGTTTTGTTAACTATTTTGAAATATTTTTTAATTGTTTAAAATTATGTCAAGTTTTTGATTACCTATTTGAATAAATTTTTATGCAATGTTTTCAGGGTATATTATATTTTAAATTTTATAATTCTTGCCTATTGTAGTAAATTTTTCAAAGATTTCTCTTCAACTGTAATTGGGTATTTTCATGATTTTGCTATCCATTGTTAGTTGGATAAATGTACTGGATTTTGATAATGAATTCGAAAATTTTTTGCAAATGGCAAATTTTTAAATAGGTTTGTTGTAAAAAATACAGAAAAAGAGTTTTCTGATTCCGAAGCGAGCCGAGGGACCTTCTGCACGCGGTTTTTATCTATATTCTGTTTTCTTTGGTGACGTCTGCTTCTATTGCTCGCATTGAGATGAATTGTTTGTTAAGATTTTCTGAATTGATCTTGTCTGCTATCGAACCCTAACCATAGCAAAATAACCTAAAAATTTCAAGAAAACTGCTGAATTGAGATATTCTCGAAAAAGATGTAACTTAATAAGAAGGGTGGTAAATTTGAGCCCGATACATAACCTCAATTTTGAGAAAAACGACAAATTTCAACAGTTCAGGCAAATGATAGTGCTAACGATTTTTTTTCAAAACCTGATTATGAGCCGAAACATTACACATTACACAACAAAAGTGCAAAAACTCGAAAAAATTCAGATTTGCATCATTACAAGATACAACAATTGAAAATTTTTTCAGGTTTTAAAAAAAAAACCGTGTTCAAAACCTACAAAAAATTTGAAACCAATTTTTGTACCTTGTAATGATGCAAATCTGGATTTTTTCGAGTTTTTTGAATTTTTGTTTTTTTAATGTTTATCGGCTCATAAGGTTTTTATGTGCAAAATCATTTTCATGAAAATACCCAATTAATGGATGCGTTTGGTAGAAGTGATCGCTCCATTAGTTCACAGCCAATCGTACAAAAAAATAACAAATTTTATAGTGAGAATAGGAAAAATTCTCGCCAATAAATTTCAATTTTGTATAAAAAATTTTTTAAAATTATTTAAATTCAAAATTTTTAATAAGATAATAGTACCATTAAGAAAATATCAAAAACTTTCTTATTTCACTAAATTTGCTGTAGTTTTTAGATATCAAGATTTTATGTTTAAAATATTCAATAAGGTTTATTCGAGATTACCTGCTTCAAAAGAGAACCGCGTGAGTAATTTAATTTTTCAAAAAGTAATTGGAACTTAAAAAATTAATGGATTATTATTTTCTATTAAGTTGCATGTCTAAACTCGATCATATTTCAAAAACATTTTAGGTAAGCCACATAAAATTGGTCCTTGCGCATAAAATTAATTTAAATTCATACAAATACCTACATAATATATTAAGTAACTTCAATTTCCTGATTTTAAAACTAAAAAGTTTTTTTTTATAAAGCAATATTAAAATTTAAAAATGATTTACCGAATAAATTTTATTTATGAATATTTGCATAAATTCTTGATAAATTAAAAATGATAAGTATTAATGTATGTTTAAATACAAACACGTTTGATAAGTCAAAAATTAATTATTCTTATTAATGTTATGACTATTTTTAAATTAATTAATTATATAGAAAATAATCAAAACAAATGTGGAAAATGTAACGAAATAAGTGCAGTTTTTTATATTTATGATAGATAAAAGGTCATTGAACATAATAGTAAAGTGTTTAGTTGAGGCCATAGCAACCGGAGAAATCCGAGAATGTGCTTTTCCTACAAAATGTACTAATACTCTGAAATTTAAAAAATAGCGACTTTAAAGTAACGTTTTGGCGCCAGAAAAGCTATTTGGTATTTTAAATGGCTACCGGCAATGAAACAAATAACAGTACGTTAAAGTGAATTCAGTTGGAGAAAGTAAAATTTTTCCTACTGTATTTACCTTACTGTTATTTATCTATTGCCCAGTAACTATTTAAAATACCATAAAACAGGTTTTCTGGCGTTTAAAACAGTACCTGAAAATTGCTATTGTTTAACAATTTCAGAAAAATATTATTTCTTCTACAGAATAAGAATGTCGCAAAAGGCTGATGAAACGTTGCTACACAGTTTTATGTTTAATATTCAAAAAGAATATCAAGAACTTCTCTCTGGATATCCCTCTCCCGTTTTCGAGAAATTCGCCCTTTAATGTGGGAAAAACTTGGCTTTCAACTAAATTCGAAGTAATGTTTCACCGGTGAATAATTTTGTCTTATAAAAAAATTTACGCAATCAGAAAATACCATCCATTCTCCTTCAAAAGCGATTTTGAATTTATCCAAAAATTTTTTTCCAGAAAATAGAATAAATAGGTAATATTTAAGTAGAATTCATTAATTATACCTTAATGTTGATATTAGCATTAATAAAATATGTAGTTTAAACTATAATAAAAACTATATGATTTCTCAAAGAGCAAAATGGATATTGAAAGGATTCAAAAAGTATTTTAAAGGAAGGGAGGAAAAAAAGAGAGGCTTCCAATTTCCATATGAAAAAATAATTACATAGTGGTGTTACGAAATATCGAATATAAACCAAAAACGGATTTTTCCCTTGTTGATATAAAAATATTTCGAAAACTTATGTATTAGAGCAATTCCTTTATGTATTAGAGGAATTTTGAATACGATTTCGAATTCAACATCCAAAAAATTATAAGAAATGTTGTATCACATCAAAGTGACAAAAAAAAATCAAATTTTGTTGACCAGTGATTTAACAACTATCACGTACAGTGGAATCGATTTATTTAACAGATAAATAAAATAATAATTTTAAATGATAAACAAAATAAATCACTACTATTTTTACTTTAAATGAAAATTGTAAAATAATAAAATAATTTTACGGCTCATAAATTTAATATCATTCTTATCACAAAATAGTACCTTCTCGTCTGATACATGAGAAAATTTCAAAAAAATTAAATTTACCAAAAATTGCTAAAATTTTATTTCAAATTGGTGGAATTTATAAATTTTCCAACTTTACCATTTGAAAATTTTATTAAAGTTAATGAACAACAAAAAGAAGAAAAAAATATTAAATTAAAAATATTATAATTTTTGGAATTATTAATTTCTGAAGTGATAGTTGACTTAAGGGGTTATACGTAATTAGAACTTTCAAAATATGTTACTAAATGATTAATAATATTTGCACATTTTTTTAATTATTTTAATTTTTCCTCTATTGCGTTATTTTGGTTGCGTTAATTGTAAAATTCCAAAAAAATATAATATATTTTAATAATTTGAAAATTAAACTTAAATTGTCTATTGTATTATTTTGTATTTTAGACTTTTATGTAATATTAATTAACGAGGGCTAGTTTCAAATATTCATTGGATCGAAATTGTATCACTGTATTATTTAGACGCGATAATTACTAATTACGCGCTGATTACGCGATTGATATTGTTTATTTGACGCTCATTCATTTAAAAAAATTAACTTACATAAATTAAATTTTAAATTATTCCAATGCAACAATTTCCTAAACGTTATGAATTAATTATAAAGTAATCAAACAATATTAATATAAACAAAATTATATTCCTATATCAAAAACATTGCATAAAAATTTTTTATCTTTATTTAAATTGAAAAAAAAAAAAAATTCCAAAAACTTACTTTTTTGATTTAATTGTTGTTATAAAAATTAAATTATTTCGATTGTTAATTTTTTGTTTATGCAAAAAAATTAAAAATATTTATTTTGAAGAGAGGAAGTAATAGGTAATTTTTATACTAAAATGTATATTCCAATAACACAACACGCGTTCACAATACTGATGCTAAATGTAAACTGAAGTGAGCACAGTGTTGATATCAACGTTTATACGTGACAAGAAAGTTGAATATGCTACATAAGGAAAAAACCCTCTTTATATAAATATAAAAAAAAAATTTATTGGTGGTCTATTAAAGATCATTACACACGAATCATATTTTTAATTAAAATTTTTGAAAAAATTTTATTTTTGTTATTTTGAAATTATTATTATTTTTCGAGATTAATCATTGTCGCGGATCATATATAAAAGATCAATATTGATTGATGGGTCAGTAACTTAGCGTGCAAAAACTCTTATATAATCTTATTTAATCTATTTCAACTTCAATATGGTTAGAATTTTGCATTCCGCAATTAGCGGTCCGTGAATTACAAAGAAGCATACAGATTGCATTGGTTTCACATGCAACTAATTTTTCTTCGGCAAAATCAGCAAAAATTTTACAAAAATAGACCGAAACTAGTTTTGCCAACCAGTATTTCAGTTAACAAATGGATAGAGACTTTGATTTGATCATCATGTTTAAATTGCTTCTTCCTATATTCAACAACAATTAATTCTACTTCAGCAGTTTTCTTTCATGTTTACTTGGAAAATTAAAGATTCTTTTATTCGCAAATTGAATATGATTGCAACAATGCGTAAGAGTAGATCCTAGCCTCGAAACATTTTTATGATAAATACTGGTTTAGATTAGGTTGGAATATGAAATAATGGCTCACACCTTTTTCGTAGGCTTATATCATTTATTTTTAGATGTGCTTCATATGCTTCATGTATATAACATACAATATACTGCCTACTTTGCGCGTCAACCTAACTGAATTGATTTTGGTCACATTAGATGATTATTTAACATGTGAAATACGAAACATAATTATGATAGTAGCCTTGCGAAGAATATATCAAAGGTGGAAACATTGAGAAATTGATTAACAATATTTTTAACAAAGCAGGCAATGGACTGAATTAATTGTTGAAATACAAATGTATAGACAATGTTGATTACGCAATCTTTTTTTATGTAAGAAAGTAAGCCACTCATAGAGAGCCACATAAACATACTTGTCACTCAAACATAGCTGAATACATAATATAGAATACATAATTACATACTATATAATTTGTGCTCTAACGGGTAAACAGTGATGTTTACGAAAAAATGTTCCGAACAAAAGTTCTTTATTTTTTTATAAGGAATATTTTTTACTAGTAAATTTTTATTCTATCTCTAATTACGAACTCAATTTTACTTTTTACGTCCTGAGCACGCTATAAAAATTTCAGCTTGATATCTTTTTTCGTTTTGAGTTATCATGTTGTCGGATAGACAGACAACCGAAAATGGCCAAATTAGGTGATTTTATGAACCACCTATAACAAATTTTGTCCGTATCATCAATATTTTTAAGCGTTACAGACTTGGGACTAAACTTTGTATACCTTGATATATTTAATATATACATGGTATAAAAATTAAGTTAGAAATATGTTTTTTAAAGGAAGTCATATGCTTTACTTTGTTTTAAATAAAAGCTTTCCTTGAAAAAGTACTTTTTACGAAGCCTAAATAATAATCGGTTTTAAATAATTTACATTTAACAAAAATGTTTAAAAAAATTCATTTTCATGAAATCCAACAGAGGTTTCTTAAAATTTCATGCACAATATTAAATTAAGGAAAATACGTTACTTATTTCAGGGTATTTTTTATTTAAATATAATTAACAATAGTTTATAAATATTTCCCAAGAGGAAATAACCATACCTATTATTTATTTATAATTTTAATTTAATATAGAACTCTCCATAAATTGATTCTATAATTAGGTCAATTTAAATCTCATTTATACACTTTTTTTTATAAATATCTAATTGAAAAAATGTTGTCATAGGCGCCGTTTTGTATCAAGACACTCACCTGGTTGAGGTTACGGTATCGAATCTTGGTGCAAGAGGTCAAATGGTACAATATGATTGATTGACCTTAAAATTTTCACGCAGTAATCTCTCACTAATTTTTACCGTTCATCTCCCGCACTATTTTGTGAATCAACAATAAATTAAAAACAGGGATCATTAGCTAAATTTTTCAAAGATAAACGCATTTTTCATTTCAGGTCCACTGATATCACAACAAAAATGTAATTCTCGCAATTGTGCTTTGGTTTTCACATTTTCGATTTCAGATTACCTAGAAAATTTTCTTACAGATTGTTTATTTGTGAGGATTGTTTTTCCAGGCCTCATTTGGATTTTCACAATTTTCGATTCTCAGATTATTTCGAAAAGTTTCTAGGCAGAATTATTTGCTATTTTCAAGAATGTTTTTTGTCAAAATATGTGTATTTATTTTTGGACATCGCATTTTTCATTCTCCATTTAGATTTTCTTATTTTTCGAGCTCGAATTTAAATTATGACAAGTTTCATTCAGAAAACTAAGCTTATTTACCATTAAGACTATCGGTACTAGTATAAACACTGAGATATGATTAGGTTACAAGAAATTCAGGTGCTCAAATAATTTTTTGTGTTAACAAAATAATTTCCAAATTATTTTGAAAAAATGACTCGTCTTAGATGGAATTTAAAATGTTTTTTCTTTACAATTACGTAACAAATATTAGAGGATGTTTATTAAAATTTATTTTATCAAAATAAGTAAACATTTTGATAAATTTTAGGTGGATTCAGAGCCGTATTAGTCATATTTGGCGCTATATTAAATATTATTCTAGCCAAAAGTTTTTGATGGAGGAACGGCCAAGTTCCAAAAATACCAACTTGATAATAACCTATAGTAAAAATAATATTTAATTAAATTTTGTGAATTGTAGAATTAAAAAGAAAAATTGTATTACAAATGACTTCCATTTATTACAAAATACTATCCTAGTCAACAACTAATACGAGGAAAGGTCAAGTACCAAAAATTCCGCCTTTATTGATAAGTTTGTAAAATAATTATGTTATATAATGTGCATTCTAAATAAGAAAAAAAATATATCCGTATCAAGTCAAAACCCGTTTGAACCCAACAGTTTTAAATGTTAAAAAAAAATTTGAGCATGTAAATTTTTAGATAATAAAATTTGATAATTACTGCATAAATAAATATTCTTGATATTATTAAGTCCTCCACACTCAGAAAGAACCTCACACATTTTATTTGAAATATCCTGGTCAGTATTTCGCTAAGAATCGCTCTTTCAAATGATACAAGCCTCAGGAACAAATCTACTTGAGTACTTCCTTACAAAGATCTTACCTTACAAAGACCTTCAAAATTAAAAAATACATTCATAATATTTCTTAAAGCAATAATTATAATTTAAACAGCAGAGTCGAAAATATTGTTAGTAAATAGTTTTAGCAATTTTTCTTAGCTGTGGACATTTAAGGTGGTCCAAACAAGGATGAAGTAATTCGATTACGTTTCGGCAAACAGCATTTACATGGTATGGAAATTGTGTATAAAATGGGATAATTTTGTGAATATTGCCATAACACCTGCGAAGAAAAATTGAAAATTTGACAGTTTGAGATAAGGATCGTTCATAAAAAAAGCTAAGAATGATAAATTACAAAACCAGGACTAGAGATAAGTGTGGCATCACCCCATTTCGAGAAAAAAATGTCTAGTGCTACTGACTTTATTGCAAATAAAATAACGCTCTACAATACTTTCATGCTTGGGGAATTGTATGATTAATTTGCAATTTTTCCTAAGCGACCGTTTTGCCAGTAGTCTAAATAATATCCTTTTTTTACTTTCACACTTTGTATCTAGAAAAGGACGTTTTTCCGGGCATTGAGAAATTGTCATTATTTTATATTCATTTATAATTTGATAAAATCCTCCCGATAAAAATTGGGCCACCTGTATATATCTACTATAAATTTGATATTTTTAAAAGCCTTGAAAAGCCAATTAAAAATTTTTTTTATTATCAAATAAGAGAATTCCTTCTAGCACTATGATCCAAAAAACTAGATCCACCTATGGCCAGCAAGTTATCAGCATGTAATGTGTGAAATTTGAATAATGTAGCTCTTTTCGTTTGGAAACAATTTCAACACATATAGAACTATCAATCTATCTAAATACAATGGCTAAAAATGATATTTTTGGACTCAGAGAGCAATAAAATGTTTTATCCTTTAAAATTGCATCATAACTTTTCCAAGTCCAATCATTAAGTTAATATCACTATGCATTCAGAGGTGAAAGGAATTAATTACATACATTACAACTTCGATAAGTTAAATACTAAGAGGAATTTTAAATAATTTGAGTTATCTTACTAGGCTATTAACTAAATAATGGTTTAAGTCAGGGAGTTATTAATGGTTCATATTTTTACTTAATGATGCTTATTAATTAAGGGTTCCTTTTAATTATTGATTACACATAACGGGTTAAGAGTATGCAGATATTATCGGTAAGCGGAAAAAGAGACCCGAAAAAATAGATCTGGAAAATAGACCAATAATTTTAAATAAACCGAAAGACCCGGATTATTGTTGTAATTACGAGTTGGTTAGTTTGAGTTTGTCGACTATAGAGTAGTTGGTAGGGTTCTAAAGTTTTAAGCACTTCCGCTCAAAAATGGGACAATATTACAGAGAGTTTTTTTCGCAATATTGTTTTCGTTTTTGTCAAAACATTACTTGAAGTTGCCGATGATCAATATCTAAATTATTCATTTCAGTTATAGAAGCTTTGTATTTTAAGTATGTATAAGAGATTGTAAGCTCTGAGAGGAAGGGAACAAATTTATTAATTTATAGAGGTTTTAACGTCATTGAGGTTTAAATTATCGAAGTTCTACTGTACAAATTCCTTGCTAAAAAAAATATTTGCATATTAGTAAATATATTTAACTACAATTTAAGGTTCATTGACAATTATCTTTCCGTCAAAAAGTAACTTATTCTGGTGGGGGATCAATTATCACACATACTATTTTATCACATATTTTAAGCAATTAATTTTTATTTATAGATTTTTGCGTTTTAATTATTAATGTTTTCCAAAAACAACCGGAATTCTTATTCCATGATCTAGAAAACAAAAGTCTATAGTGAAATTGGTTACAAGCGATTTAGAAGTCAATTCAGATTCATTACTAATAAGAAATTGATTCGAAAGAAAAACTAAGGCCGATGATTCTGCCTTGTTTTATTATTTCTCAGACAATACTCAATGTTGATCTAGGAGGAATTGGGACAAAAATCGGCTCCTCTTCACTAGACAGAGGAAGGAAGCTTTCCGCTGCAAAAAAGTCAATATTTTCCGAGTTATTTCCGAAAGTATATCATATTCTTTTTAAAGTACTATAAAAAACCATGAAAATGAAAAAAGTTTCACGTCCTTTGCATGAAAATTGACGGAGTTATAATGAAAACAAAGTTTTGCGTACTCTCTCTCCCTTTTCTGTTTTATTCAGTTTATTCAGCACAAAAACTGATTAATTTACCACGGGAACTAAAATTAATGCTTGCCACTTTCCAATTTATTTATTAAAGTACTCGCAACAAGGTCAAATTTTCTAGCAGTTTCGGAAACATATTTTTTGAATTATTGAAATTTAAATGCAAAATTTTTTTTTCGAAAAATAATGAAAAGAGTATGATATACTTTCTTCAGAAAACTTCAAATTTTTCAGTTATTTGACGTAAAAGCTCCCCATTTCAATCGTCAATAACTCGGAAAGTATTGACTTTTCGAAATATGAATTCATTCCCATATCGATTTCCGTTGTCATTTTCAGAAAAAAATTTTCAATCCCCGAGAAGAAGTAGTCCCCTGGGCCTAATCCTCTGGGCAAGATCGCACAAATTTTTGTTTTTAACTTCTTTAGGAAAGCTTTAAACAATGCAGTCGCAGCTTTTATAAAGATTCCTTGACTGGCCCTAGATTCATAAATTTTAAGTTATTCATACCTTACGGCTCTCTGTTATTTTTGTACAACCTTGAATCTAATAAATACAAAACATTGATATAAATATCAACAATAAAAAAAATTATTTATGTTTGATCTAATTTTAGTTATGAATTTTGTTTTTGTTTCTTCTGTCTATGGGGAATGCATAGATATACAGTAAAATATTGGTTTACTACAGTGATACCCTATAAGACTCAAAATAATGGTGGTGATTGTTTTACACAGGTAAAATATATTATTTTTTTAAATGTATATAGTAATTATTGAGTATATCAGAGAAGATTACTACTTATTGACTAGATTACTTGATATTATCTTGACTAGATTACTAGATTAGATTACTTATTGACTATACAATATATACTACATTTTGTACTCTATATTAAAAGTAGTTGTCAATGTATTTTCAATGTACATTGTCGGCGGCTGGCGTGTAAATAGTTCGGCATTTTTCCGTCGGTGCGCCACGTGTATTGCCAAACCTAAGACCCTCCCCCTTGCACATAGTCAATACAAATTACAAACCAATTGGTTTTACAAGTGCAAGTGAGGTTATCATCAAAAGATCAAAAGTAATTAGTAAATATGATTTAGTAGGAGCAGTGTTGGGTTTAGCAATAGACAAACCTACCAACAATTGGGAACAATAGTAATACGCATTAGGAAGCTTCATAAAACTATCCTGTATATATGAATTATATTTCAAGGTATACTAAGTATAGTCCCAACTTTGAAACGCTTAAAAATATTGCTGCTACGAAAAATTCATATAAGTGGTCATAAAATCACCTAATTAGTTTATTTCCGTCTGCCAGATATTAAGCTGAAATTTGTATACCATGCTCAAGACAAAAAAAGTCAGGTTAAGTTCGTAAATGAACAACACAGGTAAAGATCTTGGGTCCGTAGGACACATCTTGTAAACCGGTAGAGATAGAACAAATGTTTAAATCTAAAAAAGTTCCTTATACACTGTTTACCCTTAAGGGCGCAAATTAAGGCAAAAATTTGATGTCCATTTTCTCCAGAAAATAAAAGATACGGACTTAAAAATTGACAAGCAGCTTCGACTAGCGGTCTTGTGAAACATTCTTGAGAAACAAATTAAATTTTTAGAAAATTCTTTCGAAAATCAAATAAATGGCAGCGGAACGGTCACCAAAATTGTGTTCGGTTTTTAAACTATTCTAATTTATAACAAAATAATGCAACACTGACATTCAACACTTTCTTTACAGGGTATTTCAATAATTAACATAGTCAATTGTTTGTTTTCACTTATTTTCTTTTTCATTAATCACAAACATGTTTATAAGTAGTTGTTGTTTCTAAAAATGGAGTAAACCTTCGTGGGAAATTTAAATGTTAAATTATTGTATTTCTAATATGAGTTAATCTGTTCTAATTTCGTGATGTAATGGTAGGTCTAGAGAAGAAGTTCGATTCACAGTAGATAAATAATCCCTATATATTATAAATGTGAAAGTAAGGATGTTTGTTTGTTTGTTTGTTACGCTTTCACGCAAAAACTAGCGAATTGTTTTTAATGAAACTGTACAGCAATATAGCTCATACATCAGAATAACACATGAGCTATAAATTATAAAAAAATAGATTTTAAAAAAAAATTTAATTTAATCTGACATTTACTATTTTAAATTAAAGATTTCTGTAAAAATTTAAAGCAGTAAATGTCACATTCATGGCCACTTTTTCTGATATACTTAATGAATTATGACTATATAAAAATGTAAACTGTATATCTTTTAGCTACGTAAATCAATCCTTTCATAGGTTATGGAAGGGGGATAAGTGAGATCAAGAGAGTGAATCGGGCGTGTATCAAGCTATTTTTTTTACATAAAATGCAAATAAGGTTATTTAGATCGACAATATTATTATCGTTCCAAGGAAATATAATTTTTACCTTAATTTAAATTCATTTTTATAAGACCGCAATTTCGTAGTGCCTATGATTAATTTGTAAATTTATCCTCCAAGAGCCAAAAATGACTACCACTCGTGTTAACTCGACCCAGACCAACTAAATTTAACGAAATTAGTTGGTTTTTTTTTAATATAGCCTTAAGACAGAAAGTATCTCATTAAAATTTTTATCACCCCTAAATTCCTTCTAATCAGTATCGGATTGAAGTTATTTGATACCCATAACATTTAAGATAATATTCAAGATCTGTATTATGTAAAATTTTTAAAGGCATCAAATAATTTTAATCTGACGCTAATTGACAGGAATGTAGAGGTGATAGAAATTTTAATGAGATCATATCATACTATAATTTCCTACATACAATATTATGTATAAACAATAAATGTTTATTATATTTAAATAAATTTAAAAAAACGTATTCGGAAATGATTTGTTGCAACTTGCAAATATAATTATAAATTTTATCTCTTTTTTCATTATCAAAATTTCCTATTTAATTACGCGTTCAATTTGATTGACGTGTGTTGTTAAACGTGCATGTAATTCACAAATTGCGAAATATTTTTGTTTCATTTTACGTAATAGGCTTGTATTGATTCGAAATATTAAAAAAAGTTAAATATTTATTACTTGTAAAGGCGGTCTCGATCTTCTAATCTTGATCTTGACCTCGCAAAACTTGAAGAGTCTTATTACGATGTTTTTGCGAATATCTTTTCATTTTTTACACACATTTTATCACAGATGAAACTGATCAAGAAATTCTGTCAAAATATTTGTTGCCAGGTCTTATAAGACAGACTTTATTTAAGACGGATCACACTTTTTTCACTGGAGTGAAATAATTATTTGATTTACGTGAAACTTTATAATTTTTGTTAAGAATCCTCTTAAATATTCTTTGGTAGAAAAAAATTTTTATAAGGAAAAACGGTATTCCAGATAAAAATGGTTAAAGTTACAATTGAATTTCCAGCACTCCGATTATACCCTTTACCCTATCGATTTGAAATTTGGATATATAATAGGTATTCAGATTCTACCTTCCTTGGTTACTTTTATTTCTCGAAAATCTTGTTAATTTTCCCAATTTTCATTGCTCACTTCCAGGTATATTAGAATAAGAAAAAGTACCTGGGTAACCAAACTAGGAAGCACTTTTAAAAATTTTAATTGTTTATGGTTTTAAAATTTATTCAAAATCGAGAAAGGCTTAGCATTGAAAAAGCATTGATGATATAATAGTTAACGACGGTAATGTCAAACACAGAATATCGTTGACCACAATCATAAATTTTAATACTTTTGACACAAAGGAAAAAAGTATACAAATTTCTAGAAAAAAACTCTGACGTCAATGCCATTCATTAATAAATAAATACACAAGAATCAATTGTTTACATTAATGAATTTCTCGTAAATTGTCACATCATTATAGGTACTTGTAAGTTGTAACATTATTGGTAACATTATACAATTATTATCTTGTGGTAAAACCCAATATTTAAATGTCTAATACAGAAGACAGATATATCAAAGAATTAAAAGTAGGTATTTCTATACTCCGTCCGAATTAGACCGCTGACTTTCCCAAGTTAAAAAAAAAAAAACTTTTAACAAAACGAAAACAGTCGGTTAAAAAAGCAGCAGTGCCACCTTATTATAGGCTGTAGTTTTTCGTAGCCTGTAATTTAGCCATTTACTCAAAAATGATGCAATTTTGGAAGTGTAATATTCTCTAATGATCTGCATATTTCGAGTTTTTCCATTCTTTTTTATTTTCGCCAGTAGAGCGCGCACAGCATTTATTTTTATGTCATGTATATATCAAATATATCAAGGTATATTAGGTTCGTCCCAAGTTTGTAATGCTTAAAACTATTGATGCTACGAACAAAATTTTGGTACAGGTGTTCATAAATTTACCTAAAAAGTTCATTTTCGGTTGTCCGTCTGTCTCATCACGATAACTCAAAAACGAAAAGAGGTTCAAGCTGAAATTTTCGAAAATGAGCAAAATAGATCAATTGTGATAGCAGTGAGGACGCAAATAAAAATACGTTATATTTATAAGTTACATATTTATGTATGTGTTTATTTGTTAGCATAAAAATACTATATACACTGAGGGAAGTGAAAAAGATACTCTTATTACTTTGTGTGTAAGAGTGGTTATCTTCACTTACAGGACGTAAAAAAACAAACGATTGCGTCATCAACACTTGTCTATACATGGTACTTCAACAATTAACTCATTAAGTCAATTGTTCTATTCACTTGTTTTACTTTATAAATATACATATGCTTGTTTTTCGCGTTTTACCGGGAAAAATGCGTAGTTTTCGAGTAAATTTTGGACAAATCTGGAAAGTTATATACGCAACTGCAAATTGTTTTTTGGAAAAATATCAAAATTTATAGATCGATATAAAATTTTAAGATGTAAAGCTTTGGGGCGAAGAATTTCTTCCTTAAAATGCATAGTTTTCGAGAAAAATTGTAAACAACTGCAGAAAACCTTCTAAAAGTTCCAAAAAACAAAAACTAAAACTTAGCAAAGGTGACTTTGATGCTTTCATAACTTCTTTACTTTACGAATAAAACCAATGGAGTATAGATACTCTTAGTTCATTGCTGTATAATTCCACGCTTATAAAGTTGCAGAATAGTAGTTTTTGGTTTTACTAAAAGAAAAGAAAATATTTCCTGTCAGTAGTGCAAAATAATAATTTTGGAGGCATGAAATAATATTTCAATTGTGTTTGTTTGAACGCATTTTGAAGTTTTTTTGAAGTGAATATTGTCTTCAAGGAGCAGGAAATACCGATCATGGGATTTTTACTAAAATTGAGTTCATCGATCCTAAATAGTTACTTCCGAAAGAAACCTTCGTTAAAATTACAGAGTGCTCCATAGAAATGATATGAAAATAATTCAAAATAATATAAATATTGTGGCCCAGACAAACAGCTGGTAGCTCAGACTGGTGAAAACTTGTAATCATTTCATTTGGTATTTGATCATTTTTATTTTCAATGCCTGTTTTCAACTCTTTGATTGTAATGGTCTTGGGTTAAAAACTTTGCGACTGACAAGTCTCCAGAAATAGCTTCTTAGCACGTAGATTTTCTAGGCAATCACTGTTACCTTTCGATGACATTTCGTTCTCTTGTGGAGCTGGGAGATGTTCGTGGTCCGGAATGATTTATCACAAAGACTTAGTTCTGGTTAGCGTCTTCTTTCTCAAACTTTTCTATAGGGCTACACATGAGAATCAATATTTATAAAAATTTTGTCTCTTTCACGTAAAAATGCGACTCGTATCATGTAGGAAAAACTAACAAAAAAGTAATACAAATTATCGAAATTTCAAGGGCACTTTAGGCGTTTCGTTTCACTTAATAGCCTCGGGTATTATTTACTCGGTCTCGTATCGATTGATATGGCTTGAACTTAGGCTCGGTTACTTTTATAATAGTTTGGTCTAGATCTCGTCCCGAATTCAAGACGAAATAAAAGTTTATACATCTTGTACAAACTTCATCACTGTATGCCTATTCTTATGGGATACTCTTTATATATATCGCCACATATGTTTGTACTCTACTGGCTTTTATAATATTTAATTGGTATTTTTAGGAATTTTTCAATAACGCGAGACTATTGGAGAAAAGTTGAATCCACGTATCATATTATAAAAGCTACTATGGTTAACGTAAAGCTCGTGAATTTAAGAACCTAAATAAAGCAACAACAAAAAAAGTTCCGTGGTTCAAAAATTGTTCGCTTTAAATTTTATACAAACAAAAAATCTTTCTTTATTATTAGGACACAAACGTAAATTTAAATTAAAAATAATCACGATATAATTTATTTTAAATGCACCATAAAATAATTATTTAAAAAATTGACAATTACAAAATTTTTTTGTTCTTGTCTGGGTTCCAAAGATTTATTATTTAATATGTTCAATAAACCAGAAAATAAATGTTTAAACTTTAAAAACTTTTATTTATTGGTTTTTAGTTTTAAACACAAAATCAAGGCTAAAACCCCGTACTAACTAAATTTTGTTATTTGCAAATAAAATTAATTGCTTAGAGACTAAAGTATTTATAAAATTTTTAATTGTTATATAACTTTATATTAAATGTTAATGAATTTAATTTGGATGGTCACTTAATTCATTCTATCAACTTTGAATGATTTTTAATTAATTGCTGTGTTTGTGTTTTCTTGCATATATTATTATTTAAAACTAGTTACACATGAAAACATCGTTTTTACTACCATTATCTTATCTAATCCAGCTAATCGAATTGAACCGAACCGAATCTAATCTAATATATCTAATCTAATCTAATCTTTAAAAATAATAATAATTATTATTATTTTCTATTATTTTAATTGTATACTAATTACATGCAAATATGAATTAGTAAAATGCGAATGTTACTAAGGATTAGCGTTAGACTATTTAGGCTTGGGTTGCGCGTTCGAATCCAGGCAGCGGCAGTGTGAACAATTTATAATTAATGGGAGTGCAGAATTGATCACATTGTCGTCGCTTGGATAAGAACGAAGTAACCGACTCCACCCACATCAAAAATGTAATTGTAAATATGTTTGTAATGGAATGAATAAAGATTAACAAATAATGATGTGGGTGGCCTCTGTGATTAGGCATGCGTCACAAAAACGGAGGTTAAACCCCCATTATTATTACTAAGGATTTCTTAACCTTATGTGGTTTATAATATTTACAAAAGAGAATTCTAATTATTCTTCTCACAAAACACTTTTGTTATGTATGTTTCTTAATAAATCGAAAATATGAAACTATATTTTATTTTTATTAGAAATTGTAAAAAAAAAATTAAATATACTATGTACAATTTAATTTTAAAAATAAATTATCTTTTCCCCATCTATTTTTTTGACATCAGATTAAACCTAGTTCTTTGGGCTACTTTAATGATAAGTATGTAATGTTATGATAAGTAAAATCGTTATTACAGTCGGGGGACCTCTACGCCGCTACTTGCTCGATTAAGATTGAAAGTACGACTTCCGGGCTACAATTCGTTAGGGCCAGGGATATGATGGCGATGGGCATTATTTATTTTGGTTTAGTCTCAATTTAAATTTTATTCCCTCTAAAAAACAAAAACACCCGTTAGAAAAACAACAATTTGAATCAAACAATTTTTGATGCATTAAATCAATATTATATATATATATATATATATAAATATATATATATATACCAAACTCCATTACTTTCACCAGGAGACCAAGAGGTATTTACCTCCCCAGCGGGAAGTTTATTGGAGTTGGTGGTCATAGAGAAAACCCTGTCTTCGCGTACTAACGGGTTCGGGTTTTCTCTACGACCACCAACTTCAATAAACTTCCCCCTGGGGCGGTAAATACTTCTTGGTCTCCTGGTGAAAGTACTGGAGTTTGGTTGCGGTGAGTGGAAGTGGGTTGTTGTGGGTGGCAAAAATGACAAAAATATATATCTGTCCTTTTCTTACTCATGTGAACTTTTGGAAATTTTCAGAACAAATTTCTGGAATGAGTAGACATTTCCAAAATGTGTGTAACGGCCAAAATCGATTCGAAATTTTCTTGAAAATTATAGAAAGTTCTAGAAATGATCTAGAAATGATCTAGAAAGTTTTTTTAAACCGACAACTATTCCGGGCCTTCTTCCAAAATTTAAATCTTTTAATTTTAATCAAGTTGAGTGTTTTTTCAAGGGTTTTGTTGTTAAATGTAAGTTATTTATATTAAAATATTCTGTCTAGATATAAACGACTTTCTAACAAGAACAATAGAAGCTAATAGAATAGAATAAAACCCTTCTCTCGGGTTTTATTATAGAAATCTATAATATTTATCTTTAAAAATTGATCCTTAAATATTATTTATACCATTAAACATGCGATGTATTTTATCCCGAGCAACACCGGGTTTGGCTTACTTAATATGAAGAAATCTCCTATCTACATACACACAATTTTATTGTATAAGAACTTCGTGTTGCGGATTCCTAATATTCCTCTTTGTAAAGTGAACCTTTCTGGCAGGAAATTAAAAATAGTATAATGGAAGTTTTTTCAAAAAAAATTTTTTTTTACAATATAATCCTGTTTGGTAATATTTTTGTGACTAAACTATTGCACAATATGACGAAAATGTCTTGAATGCTTGTTACTTGTTTTATTATCTGTACAAATCATTTTATAAAATTTTAAAACAAAATTATTAAAATTTTTTACTATTTTTGGTCCTCTATTAGCCAGAGAAATTTTTTAAACAGTTATGTAAGAATATACCTACAAGTGAGTTTTAAAGTCACAATTGAATTTCTAGTTCATTTTTGGTGAAGAAAGAGGCTAAGTCAAGAGTCCGTGAAAGAAAATTGACAAAAAATCTTTTTACAGTTATGATTTCTTCATTATTATTTCGTCACGCCAGGCCGGTGATGTACTTTGCAATTGTAGAAATATAGGCTCAAATTAAAGCTTGTACCTTAACCTTCGACTACTTGCTAATCATGTTTTAGTATTTGGTAATTTTATTACATAAAATTTATTTCAAAAAATACTATTAATACAAAATATTTAAAAATCTGATTTAGAAAAATAAATCAATGTTTTTACCCTTCTTCATAAGATATCAAAAAAAATTGTTTTTCATTTTTTTCACAATCCTAATTTATGGTGGAGTTAATGCTTATTTTACCTACTCGATAAAACGAAACTGCTCCTCACTGTGGTCTTTAATTATCAAAAAGGTAATTGCAGACCTGTACGATACTGATACTGTTCAAATTAGTGTTTCTAGAAAATGATATGAGACCAAGTTCGAATATGGTAGGAACTTGATGTCATCCTGACGTATTAATAAACAAAGATTAACACCTTAATCAGCATCCTCAGCGAAAAGAAACAAGCTTTTAAATTTATTTGCTTCATAAATGTAAACTTGAATAAAATAATTACGATTAACTGGAGTAATAGAACTTCGAAAGCTGAAATTATCGTGATACAATTAACAAGAATTAATATTTTAATTGTAAATATATTGTTTATCTAAAATTAAACAGGAATATTAAGAATAATTGATTGGAAAGTCGTCTCTGTTAATTGAAAGTGTAGTTCAAAAAACCAACAAAAAAATTTTATATTAAAATACATTTTTAAGAATTGAATTTAACTTTGCATTTCCCATATTTTACAACAAAAGCTATCGGTACGCTGGAATATGTTTCCGAAGTTATACAATACCTATAGACACTTGGTATTCGTTCAAAATTTATTTCTTGCTAAAAATAATATTTTTCGAATCAAAGAACTTTAAGAATAGGTAATAAAAAAATTTATATTCTTACAAAATTCGTTAAGATCCATTAAAAATTAAAAACAAAATTCTCGGATTGCAAACATTACTACTCTATATTACAACGGATATAGAAGTAAAAAACGGTGAATATATATCTTTGAAAGTCACATTGAATAAAAATTTAATAAAGTTAAGGTGGGGTCCCACAATATCATTTACCAAGGTGGTATGTATGACATGTATGTGATGTATTCAATTGCAAAGCTTAACTAATCTCACATAACTACCCGATTACCCTCGTTCTTGAGCCTATCACTGCACGTGCCTTAAACATTCCAGTTTTTTTTCTTGTTTCAAGTTGAATATTAATTGAAAAAGAAAAATTAAAATAAGGCCTTGAAGAAATATATTTTTACTACATTGTACAAAGTAAAAGAAGTTTTGAATTTGATCGAGAAAAAATTCAATACTGAATTTTTAACAGAAATATTCATTTTAAGTATCTCTAAATCCATTTTGAGTAGTTTCGTTACCACGTCTGTACATTTCGATATTACATCTCGTTGTCCATTGAAAAGCTTCGGGACACAGAATTGTCCCTTTTTCAGCTAAGAGTTAGCAGTAGACAATATATTATTGAATTGAACGCATTTTTTGATGGGAGCTGATATTTTTCAAAAATAAAAACAGATGAACGAGGGGAAAATGTTGCAGGAACAACATATGAAGTATTTAGGAGAGAATAAAAAAGCTTGGGGGCAGGTACCGACGCGAGTGCTCCTGGATAAGAAGCAATAATTTTTATAAAAGCCTAGCAGACCAATTTGTGAAATTTTGCCCCGTTTTGAGTAAAAATAAAAAAAGGTACGTTGGGTCTGTTGTAACATATAGTTGCCTTTCTTGACTTTTGTTTATTGTTGCCACCAACTATTTTCGATATTTTCGCGCATTTTTATAATATAAGCAAAATTTTGCTCGGTTTATAAAAATAAAAGCAAAGATGGATTCATACATCTGCCGCCAGTAGGTTATTTAAATTTTTTCACCTCCATTTAAAAATTTAGCGCACCCGGTAACCTTTAGCACTTTACGGTTACAGATTTGCCAAAACTTTGCCAAGTCGTTCACATTTTTATAGCCAACGAGTATTTCACCACTATTTCTTTATCTTCGAAAATTTTCCGCTCCTAAAATTTACCGCCCTAGCCTCCAGACTATCAGCTTCATGGTAAATCCACCACTACGTACAAGGAAGTCATGTGATGCCCACATCAGGTTTATATTGTTAGAGACTAAAAATTTCCATACTATCTAATGTTGTTACATAATATTTCAGTTTGTATACATTCTCATCTATTGACCTTTTTTAATTCTGATAGATAATAAAATTATGATGACTTAGGTATTATCAAAATATACATATGTCTGTTTGTAGATTTGACCATGGCAATAACACTTGTACAAAGTAGTTAGGTGTTAGGCTTAGGGTCCGGCGTAGTATTTGACAATCATTTCAGAACGGCTCGAAATTTGAGAGGCTCTCATCTATATCGTGTCCATTCTAGTTTTTTTCTACGAAAATGTTTCTAGCTGGAGAGTTATATCCCAGGTAGTGCCGCATTTACGATTGTAGTGGTCCGTTGTCGGATTTTTGGTGAAGACTCACAAATAGAGGCGGGCTTATCTATTTTCACCTCTACGCTACGGTTAACACTGCCCTTTTTTTAATGGTTCCACTTTCCTTCAGTTTTTTTTTTTTTTTTTAGTTCTCGTCAATTTACTTCGAGAAAATTTTTGACCAATTTTAACTTGAAAATAACAAATAAATATTTTTTGATGGAAGACATGGTGACCGTCTAGCCAGCCTAAATGGTAAATGTGGCACTGATTCCAAGGCACCTAGAAAACTGTTGATTACGTGATAAGCTTGAAATTGATGAGTATGTTCATTTACGACGGCATTCCAATAAGAGAGTAAACTGGGCAAAAAATGCAAAAATTGTTTTGTCCAAGAACGAGATATCCGCTGTAAGACATCTTAAAATCTCGTTTTTATTATTATTATTAATTACGCCTGATACTTAGGAACGGTTGCGTTAACTTCGTTTAATTACCTTTAAAATCATTGTAAGTTTTCTAAAATCGTTTTTTATGTCTATATAGCCAATATAACTTATAATGGCTATAGCACCGCGCCAGTAACGGTTAAAGAAACTCATAATTTGAAAAAAATTTTCAAATCTTTTTGGCGTGTTTTGGTGTGGCTGTAATTATAAACCGATTTAGCTTTATATGTGGCCTTACTTGCGGGCTATCATCAAGTACAAGACATATTACATGCATCTCTAACTCTCGAAAATTTTGCCAGCTCTCGTACTATTATTTCAAGTTGCCGCACCGTGCATATTCAAAATTTGAAAGTATCCGACATTGAAAACTTTCATTGAAGAAAAAGCTGGCACTTGAAAGTTTCCAAGATTTCTGTACGTTCTGAAATGACTGTCAAATACTACATCTGGCCCCAGTGCCGAACTATCCATGTAACACAATAGTAGCACAGAGTGTAAATAATAAAAGAAAGAAAAACACATAATCTGCATTGCCTGACCCTAGACCCTTATGATGAGTTAGTTTATACTGATGTTATCAATAATTTACCTCTTATGTAATAATATTTAGTTTGATATGTTGATGACAAATTAATTAACTTTTATTGTCTGCCTGTACAGAGTACAATAATGATTCTCACTCATTCACTCTATGCGTGTGGGCTATGAATTTAATTTAATTGAAATTCGATTATACAATTGTACAAGTTGTGGTGGTGACTTATATAGCTTAAAGCAATGACTTTCTGATAAAATTTCTAGTAAACAATCGAGAACAATAAATCAAAGGAATATGACAGAAGTGAAAACTTAAAATATAATAACGGTGTTTTTTTTTAATTACAGTACCTACGAATAATTAAAATTTCATAATTTGTAAATTAAAATTTTGACGTCAGTATAAAAACTTATTATCAATAAATATTTTAACTGGGTTGAGTTTCGAACTCATGTCAGTCCAGCAGCGCCTAAGCGAATGAACCGATTTTGAAAATGTTGTCGCATTTGGATTTCCTGAAAATGAATATCAAAATAATAGCTGTGTCCTTCTTACTTTTACACATTTAAAAAAGAATTAAAGTATACCTATACATATTTATTTTTACCCGCACAGTCATACAATGTTTCTATACATACATTTTTTTAACTATAGGTACTTTAAAGCCAAAAATTTAGTGTATTTTCTATTTAATTATCTTTTTCGCACAGTACAATGCAGCATATATGCAAAAAAATGATTCTTTAGCATTGAACTGTTATTATCGAATCCACCAAGTTAAGGTTATCATTAAAATTTCGATTTATTGAATTTAAACGTTTCATTTTATTGATATGATATTAATTGAATTAAATATGATTATTAATTGAATAAAATTTAGGCTGTGTTCCGTAATATTCACCAGTATACTGTCCAGTGCTCATGACATCAGAAATCGACGCCCTATTGTACTAATAAAATGGGCATGACAGTGTACATGTGTTCCCCGAGTGTTTGGGTAAGAAATTTATTTATTTATTGTTCACTTAGAGGGAATAATGGCGTCTGAAAAAGACTTACTCGTAATTAACGAATACAATAAGAATATATATTTAAGAATATATATACACGCACTGGCCAGTATATTTCGGAACGATTCACCAGTATGGCGTCGGTTTATGACTTCATCAGCACTGACCATTATACTGGTGAATATTACGAAACACGTCCATAATATATTATTATAAAAATGTATAGTCCTGTATAATGCAGGTGCTGGCAAGGGCACTGTGGAAAAGTTTACTCGAGATATGAGTCATTTACAAAATTATTTGTCCCGCTCATTTACTATATTTTCTAACTCAGTTTTCCGCAATATGCATTTATTGAAAAAAACAAAATGCAGAACATAAAAAACAAATTATGGAAAATTTACCGAGAATATTAGTTCGAAAACATTAAAAATCGATTTTACTGGTAAAAAACATGGAAAATGATATTAATATCGAGTAAACCTTTTACTGTCTACGGAACGCCTTCCAGCGCCTGCATTAAAACTTATATATAGATACAAAAACTTATTATAAAATTGTGGTATGATTCTAAAAATAGTCGAGATGCGCGTATATAAAATATATATACCTTTAAGACTTTCTTCCAGAATTACCTAAATTTTCATGTTAAATCATAAACAGATAAATCAAATACTGCGGGATTCAACATAAGACATAAACGGCTAATAATAATGATAACGACAAGGAAATCTGAATTGAGCTCCAAACGGCCTCTACAAATCGTATAACGTATGCCCTCTTACGACGTATATTTCGAAAGGAAAACAAAATTAGAACATAATAAATAAATAATTATAACAATAAAAAAAAAAAAAATTTTAATTTTAAGTCAGTCCAGATTTTTTCGGATTTTAAGTCAGTCAAGTTATTTCATTTTGCAAGTAAGCACGTTTACAATGAATTTTGCAAGGTTCCTGTTGAAAGAAACGATGTTTCATAAAAACAGACTGAAATTACACTCTGCAACTTGCCATAGTTTTAGAAATTAAGTTGCAAAAAAGTGATATAAATGTGAAACTAAAAAATTCCAAAAAAAAAAATTCTACGTATACTCTACGTCATAAACTATAGTCCATTAAATTTGCCGACGTCTATGCTACACATTTTTTGTTAAAAAATTAAGTAAGAAACAGCGGTTTTGAGCGTATTTTTGCAATTTGCATAGAACTACAAAATGAATTTTAACATTTAAACGTAGGATTTTAACACAATTTGTAAATATTTGTAATGACTACAACTTTTGTACAAGACTTTTCTTCATAAAATTTGCGGGAAACTTTATAGAAGTAAAAAAACTTTTTCCGGCCCTTCAGCGCCTTATAAAAAAAAATTCGGAAAAAAAACAGCTGTTGAAATTTGGGTATGTTATTTTTAAATACTAAAAGGAACACAATTCTTTTGAAACATCTTGGCTAGTATTTATTTTATTCGAAAACTCCCTATTAATCGGTCTAACTGTGAATGTTTGTATACATGATAGCTATTTACTGTGCTGTATAATATTAATAATTATGATAATTTATTTAAAATAAAAGATCATTACAGATCGTTAAGAAAAACTTATCATATAGTTATAATAATAGAAAGAAAAATTTATGATTCAATTAAAATTAAAATTCAATCATATCGTACAGGCACTGATCTATATAAGATGTGCTTTTAATTTTTTTGAAGACGCTTTCGATGGAGGATTTCGTTTAAAATATGCTCCTGAACCTAAAAGTGCAGATTTCCGGTGGGTAACCCGGTAGAATATTGGTAAAACTAATTTTATTTACAAATGAGCAGGGGGTTGTGTTGTGGAAAAGGAATTTTTCTATTAATTTGACTTTATTTCGAGTCGATTGGTGAAAATCCTATCTTGGCATGTATTGAACAGAAAATCGTTAGTTTTGACATGCTCAATCGCGTGAAATCATTATTTGATTGGCGTAAAACTTTATAATTTTATTAAAACTCCTCTTAAACATTTCCAGATAAAATGGTAAAAATTACATTTGAATTTCAAGCACTGTGATTATACCCTTTACTCTACCTGCCCTGGTTACTTTTATTTTTTGAAAATTCTGTTAAATTTCACAATTTTCATTGTTCACACTTAGGTACTTTTTCGTATTCCACTATATCTGAATGTGAACAATGAAAATTAGGAAAATTAACGGGATTTTCGAAAAATAAAAGTAACCAGGGCAGATAGAAGATCCAAATTTCAAATCGATAGAGTAAAGTGTATAATCGCAGTGCTTGAAATTCAAATATAACTTTAACCATTCTTAACTGGAAAACCGCTTTTCTTTATAAATATTTTGTTCCACCAATCAAGTCAGTGTGTGGGCACCCTTGACAAGTCAAACTTGCGGTCCATCAAGCGAATAGTATAATTTAGACAATATTGAAATCAGTTGAAAAACAAAATTATAACTTAATGAATAATAAATAACTGAATCGTTTTCAGGAGTATATTAAAAAATACAATTAAAAATAATTAATTATCAATTTAAGACATAGATTGTATTTTTTAGTATTAAAAGTCAATGAATTAAACGGCTAATCAAATATAAAATAAACTAGATATTAAAAAACGTCATCAACAACTAAACGAGTGATCATCAAGGCCACTTTTGCTACTTAGTTATGTAATATTTTAGAAGGCAAATTATTTATGAATATTATATTTTATGACTATTATATATAATTATTATTTTATAATTAATCATTTATATACTGTTAAATCATTTATTACAATTATTAAAATATTTCTATAGTAATTAAATCTCAAAATATAATACAGATATCCCTTCTAATGGGTTTTCCATTAAGAAAGTCTGTACTTTAAAGTAAAAAATAATTTGTATATGAGAATTATTTGAATTTTTGTATAGAGAAATTGTTCCTTTGACAGATTATTTCATGTCATTTTGTGTAATATTTTTCGCTGAGCAATGTGATAAAAGTGAAAATTCGTAGCGCAGGAGCTGCGTTAGCTAAGAGAATTCCCCCAGAGGTTGAAGAAAAAAACATATTTTTCTTAAAATAGAATATTGCATTTTTAGTCATTCAAGAATTTTTATTTAGAAAATTAAGCGTCTAGAGAAAAAATCACAAAAGTACTTTTCTGCTTAAAACTGATAAAAAAATACACAAATATTTTAAAAAAATTCTAAATTTTGTACTTTGTACACCCCCCACCCCTTGTTTATCTGTTGATTTTTTTCATTAATGAACTTGAACTTTCAAATATCAAAACCCTTCTTGATACCAAATTTTATTTAAATTGGACTTAAATTGCGACCGCTAGAGAGAGTACAGACACATAAAAACATAGAGATTATATATATTTAAATTTTAACGATGTTCATTTTTGACATCTAGGATCGATGAAAATTTGAAGCAAAAGAAATACCTCTATTTCCGTCGGAAATTCACTAATAGTTTATTTTTATTGGCACATATTCATCATTTATCAAAAAATTTGAATATTTGAATGCAAGTTTGTTTCTTAATTTAAAACCTGGCTACGGAACTACCGATTCACGGAATAAACAACATCAGAAAATCAAAACAGTTAATAAAAGTCGAATAAAAAATAAATCGAATTGGTCATTCGATGTCTCCTAAAATTTTCTGATTTCAGTACTGAAATCTAGTTTTTACGCCTATAATTACACAAACAATTAATGATACCTAGCGATTGCCGTTGCCCTCGAATTAAAACTTCATAGATAAGAAAAATCTTAAAATTATTATTAAAATTCTCAAATCAATCACACTTCAATAGTAGTTAATATTTAATTTGACACAGAAAATAATAGCATCTGACCATAAAAAATACACTGAATTAGCTTAAAGGAACAAATGACATTGCTTGTTGATCAACTTCATGGCTGAGTTAATTCATAAATAATTTACATAAGAATTTCAAGAAGTAATACATATAAGTAATAATATAAAAATTTATTTAAATTTTATTAAATAAGACAAAAAAAATTTATATAATCATCCTTTGATTTTTAAATTTCCGGAAAATTTCCGAATGAAGATCTCTTAATACGTTTTGAAAATTCTGATTATGTTTTGAAAATTCTTATATTTTTAATTTTCATGAATTAAGGAAGCATGAATATGGAAAAATTACTAAGATTTATATAATAAATTATCATAATAAAAACAAGTTTACTTAGTATAAAAAAAAAAAAAAAAAAAAAAAAACAATATTTTTATTCTTGTTCACAATTGCAGTTAACAAGTGTTTATATCTACCTACGGTGCTTTTATTCCAGCTCAGTACAGTTGTTAACCTCGACATTGCAATAGATAGCTGGGGTTGATACTTTGTTCTTTAAATTATGCTTTGGAACTTGCTGTCTTACTGTTTATTTATCAACCAGCAGTTCCTAACCGTAGAAAAGTTTCACCTTTCTTATCGTATTGCTACCGAATGATAAGGAAATCGAAAATCACTTGAAATACTTCCGTCAGAAAATGCTTGGGTTGTTGGTTACATCTATGGTTGATGTTTCGAGAACATTTTTAGACGTTTTTTACGTTTGACTATTCGCTCCGAGCGTGAATTTCGTTTCCATGACAACGATACACTACTTTAATTATAGAATTAATGGATGCATATATAATTGTGTGGATTGCATTGAAAACTTACATTTAAAATTTAATATTCTTGTTTCACAAATTTAAATAAATAATTACGATAATTAACATTTGAAAAATAATATTTGTACAATTTGATTTCTTATTTTCACAATTTTTAATGCATTAAGTTTAATTAATTAGTGTTTTTCAATCATTTTAATTTGACAGTTTCTATATCATTAACATGTAAATAATTGCAAATTAGTCATAACAGCCCACTTTATCTCCAAAATTTTTCACTTAAAGCGCTGGCATCGATTTTATTATCCCTACCATGACTACGCACACAACGAATAGGTTATTGAGTCGTTATAATTACAAAATTGAAGAAAATTAAATTAACGAATAAAGTTAATGATTCAGAATTAAATTTCGATTTTTGCCCATATTTCCTAGATCAATTTTTAGCGATTTGCTGAAGGAAATGGAGCTATTGCTTTTGTACCTACTAGATGTCAAAATGACCATCGTTAAAATCGCAATTTAAGTCCGATTTGAATACAATTTGGTATCATGAAGGATATTGGTATTTGAAAGGTCAAGTTTGTTAATGAGATAAATCGATCTATAAACAAAGTGTGGAGGAAGATTTCGCAAATTACAAAATTTTGAATTTTTTTAAAATAAAAAATATTTTTATTTATTTATCAGTTTTAAGCAAAAAAGTACTTTTGTGGTTTTTTTCTCTAGACGCTTAGTTTTCGAAATAAAAATTCTTAAAGAATAAAAATGCATTATTCGATTTTTTTTTAAATGTGTAATTTCTCTGAGGGAATTCGCTTAGCTAACGCAGCTCGCTCCTGCGAATTTTTTAACTATAAATATACGTATGTTGACTACCATGTAATCATGATCAGTATGAATAAGCTAATCGTAATAACTTGAATAAATAGCGTGTTACTCGTTATGTTACTCTTTGATAATTTGGTGACGGTCTGTTGATAGTTTTTGATCTAGGAAACTGTGGCAAAAATCGAAATTCAATTCGAAAAATCAAAGTTCTCATTTATTTATAATCTTTTATAATTATATCTTTTATAATACTCAAAAAAACCTTTTTAGAAGTTTTATATTTCAAATCTCTGCTCTATTTCCAACGTGTGTTGAATTTTGATATGTGGGTACTTTCAAAGTCAACAAGATTTCGCAATCAGTTGAAAAGATTCAGAAATAATTCAGCTTTATTAGTACCTACTTATTATGAAATTCGATATAAGTATAAATTAATTAATATTCGATTATACGATATACGATTATACTTTTATGAATATCGCTACTCAAAATGAGTAAATAACTCAAATTTATGCTTTCGTTGGTGCATTCATTTCAATCCTTTTAGAATTTTTCGATAATACCAGGGTTGTTTCTCAAATACTGTCGAGTTTATCGATCAATTCTCCTGATTCAATTTTATTTTTCAAAAATTGTGTAAAGCATTTCCTCTTAAAAGTGATTATAAGTAAAAAAAAAAAATTTATATTTACACTCACGTGTTTTGGTTGAACATATGCAGGTCTGATGATTGTCACTTCCTCCAATAACGGTAACTCCATTTTGTTTATTCATCAATTTGCTCATTTTGCTTGGAATACTATAAAAAAAAGTGAATTAACTTTTTTTATCTTTTAAAGTAATTTTCTCAATAGCAAGGTAAATTGTAACATATCAAATTTTTAAAAAAAATCAGCAAAAAAAATTGTCTTTGTACATCACGGTTCATAAAATATATACCTATCATTCATGGCATGAGGATAGATGGATAGGATAGGAATATACAAAATGTTCGATTTACATCTAGGCATATAAATATCACGAGTATGACAGAGTACATACGTTAAGCAATGCATCTAAGTAAGAGGTAGCGGTAGCGTTAAGCAATGCATCTAAGTAAGAGGTCAGTTCATATATTCAGCAAAGAAACTCCCCCTCTCCAAGTGTCTTAACTATCTCAACCCATATCGAAGCTTCAACACATGTATATAATACCTCTCACTTAGATGCATTGCTTAACGCGTGTATTCTGTCATACTCGTGATATTTATTTGCCTAGATGTAAATCGAACATTCTGTATAATGTTTTTCTTTGGGTGCGTGGAAATAGGAGGAGGATACAAATGTATCGAATGTAGCGCTGTATTTTATAAAATTTGCAATAAATCATTCGTTATATTTAAAATATGACTAATTTCAATTGTTTACATGAAAATGTCAAATTATAATTAGGTATTGAAAAATAGGAATTAATTAAACTTGTTGCGTTAGAAATTGTGAAAATACGAGACGAAATTGCATAAATAATATTTTTTAAATATAAATTAACAAAATTACTTATTTGTTAGAAAATAGTATTAAATTTTCAATGTAAACCCTGCGTACAAGCCATAGACTTACATGTCCATCCATAAAATTATAATAATAAAGTATAGTATATCGTAACCATGAAAACGTCCTCTCTCACTTACATCCTAGAGCTTAAATTACTCGGTCTAAAAACCCTATACACTATTCCGAAATAAACAATTACATACCTTCCAAATAATCTTTATTTTTCATAATGAAGGCATTTATTTTCATCGATATTAGCATCGAGAATGCAATGTAACTGAAGTAAAACCACGATGCTGAATAACAGCCCTTTACAATTCAGAGATTTATAAACACGATAAATAAACAGGACAAGTGGAAGCGCTTAGAGAAGTAAAAATTTTATTATTTCACAACGGCTCCGTAATAAAATAAATAATTATCTTAATATAAGAATGAATTCTTGTTGACTTCTAGTTGAGACATAGTTATTGAAATACTAACGTAGTTAGTATTTCAATAGTAGTATTCATTAACATAGTTAAGTAGTATTCATTAACATAGTTAATGAATACCACGATACTCGAAATAAAAATTATTTCGAGTATCATGGTATTCATTTCAATAACAATTATCTTAATGTTTTAACAAACTTTTATAGTAAATAAAAACAACAAATTACTTCATCTGTTTAAAATTTTGATTTTTTTAAATGATTTTGATATATCAAAAGGATTTTAATACCCGAAAATTTAATATTAATATAATTAATTTTTAATTATCTGAAATTAATAGTATCTATAGAAATTTCAACATAACTCATCACTGTATCAGGTTCTGAGCTTTCTAATATTATAAAAAGATGAAGGTTTTTAGAAAGATCCGGGTACGCTTAAAAGATGCATTTATAAAATGAAAAAATTCGATTAGAGTTCTGACGACACTATTATATCCAATAGTTAATTTGAGATTAAAAAATAATCAGTTTGTGCAAAACAAACTCGTGTTAAGAATTATTTTTAAATTTGCAAAAATGAAAAAAAAAATTAATAATTAAATATATTTTAAACAGATAACCTTAACAAAAGTGAAAAAGTACAAATTTCTTAATCATAATTGAAAAAAAAAAAAAAAAAAAAAAAAAAACGAAATTATTTCCGTACATATCTTTATCCACATGTTATATGTGTGAATGTATGTATGTACCAATTATTAATTACATACTCTCACTATAAAAAATAACAAAGGTTATTCTTATGTTCAATGATCTAATTACCGTTTGAATTACTTATTTGCTTAAGTAAGGTTAAATTTGTACAAAAGATTCTGAAAACATTGAAGGTGTCTTAATTTCATGTAAAAATTCTAAAAAATGTTAAATAAATTCGTTTATGGTGAACACTAAGCAGAGTACCGAATAGTCTTATTACAACCTAATTTACATCTGTATTTATAACTAGCGACCCAGTACGGCTTCGCACGTTTTTAATAAAGATATAGTATACATTAACGGTGTAAAATATTTGAATGTTTTCAAATTTGCGTCGTAAAATGTTGACAGTGAAAAAGCAAAAGCAGCGGCACAGCTGGCAGTTTAGGTTTTCTTAAAGTGGAGGGAGGACTCGTGAAAAAAGAACGCGTTTTTTTAAGAATAAATTAGTAGATAATGATTTGAATTTTTAGTATGTTATAGTCAACGAAACATATTATGATATAAAACAATAATTTGGATACCTTGCCGATCAGGTACCTTACCGATCAATTGAGAGAGTAATTATTATTATTTAAAAATACACTAAATAACCATCCTCAAAACAGGTTGTTATTACTTGTATTTTTAATTACAAGTAATAACAACCTGTTTTGTCAGGTCGGTAAGATATACCAGTAATTACAATGCTGACTTATTATAAATACCATAAATGCTTCGTGTCCGAAGTTAGAAAATGGTTAAAATCTTATCACTTTGAAATGTAATTTGTAGTCTATCTATGGAAGAACTCTATAGTGAAACAAATTCGATAATTTGTCGTTTTTCCAAACGTTTATCGGATTACTGTAATTAAATTGATAAATATTATGAATTTTTAATATTTATAATTTATTTTCTTCAATATTGTACGAATTTTCTGTATATTTAATCCTGTAATATGAACGAAATATTGGCTTTAATAATAATATATGAAGTACAAGGGAGAATGTTTCACGTTTATTCTACTGTTGTAAAAAAGTATTACATCGATTAAGTAGCGAACAAATTTCATGTGTAAAGGGATGTTGTAATCCATTACTGTTCACCTGAAGTAGATCAAGTATATTAAAACATCATTCCATAATAGCAGCTCAAGTAACAATCTGAGGAAGAGGAATGGAGGCAATTGTTCCTTCCAAATAGAAATGACATATTTTATTTTCTCCAATTAAGATAAAATATTTTACTAGATTGACATTGATAAAATGAAAAAATTGAGTTCCTTTGACGCTCGGATGAATGTTTTTAGAGATGTCGTACAAGTCGTATACGAAAAGCGATATACCGAGACAATTTCAGTGAATATCTCATAAACTTTCGTTAAACCTGTGATCCAAGATACAAAATTTATATTTATCTGACCCTTGAAAACCAAAATCACCAAGTAATCTAGTTAAAAAATTCAAAATTGGTGAAATATAGAAATAAGGAATAATGATCGTAGAAATACCTGTGGTAGCTCGTTGGATTCAGATTGATGTCTAAAAAAATCCGTTTTTCCAGAAGCGTTTTTCAGCAAATAAAAAATTGCAAAAGCTATAAACAATTTAAGATGAAAAAAAAATGTCATTTTTCGAAAAATTATAAAATAAAAATATATTATTTAAACATTTTTTTAAGTTTAAAATGAAAACGAAAATTCTCTGAATAAAAAATTTTCTGAAGAAACAATTGTCTAACTTGTTGAAAAATTAGCATTAAGATAAATTTCCGACCATAATAAATTTTTTAGGGTAGGTAGTAAAAATGCAACATAATTTTTTTAATTTTTAATTTAATATTGAATACCTTTGAAAAATCATTTAGTCTGTGATACTCGTTTTTGACAATATTATAATAATCTAAAAATGACCTATTTTCAGCGTTAAATTAGAATTATAAATAATGGAGATAGACTTACTAGAGTGGGAATTTTTTATTGGAAATTTTCTCCTCTTCAAAAATCTTTTTTTTTAATTTCTTAAATATTAATATTTTATGAAATATTGGAATCCGAATTCAACGAGTTATCGGATGTATTTTTACGCCCATGATTTCTAAATTTCACCAATTTGAACTTGTTAACTAGACTAAAGGCTTGTTATTGTTCTACTAGGGATTTCTTGGAGCAACTAAATATAGATAAGTTTTTGGTATGGAATTTATGCAAGTAAGAACAATTGTTATAATAAATATAATAAATCTTTACAATAATATTCATAAATTTAATGTACTATTTTTAAAGTTTCCTTGACTACATAATCTTTTAACTGGAAACAGCTCATATTTATTTCTTTACCCTTACTCATAAGTAATCAGATCTAATCAAACCAATTCAAGTCGGAAGGGATAAAATGAATTTAGATTAAATTAGAGACTGCGGAGAGTCTCAACCTTGAATAAAATTTAGACAAAACTATTCATTCCGGAATTAATTAATTTGTATTGAAAACATTAAGTGATTCCGTTGTTATGTTTCTATTAACAATGTTGTTTCTATTAACAATTATCCGGATATTTAGAAGAACAATATATGAAAGGTTTGAAACCAAGTACCATAAATTACTTAGCAAAAAATTTTAAAATAATAGGAATATACTTAGAGGAACGTATATGGGCACTGAGAAACAAAAAAGTATTTTTGTGGTTTAAAAAAACAAAATGACATTCAATCTATTTATTTCAGAACTTATGGTTATTAAGGATGTATTAGCATGACAACAATGTTTGATTTTAATGCTCAAAATTTTTTTATCGATAGACTTTTACTCAAAGAATATGTGTTTAAAATTTCATCTGAGGTATCCATGTTAATTTTTAAGAAAAAAAATCAATGAAAATCGATATAAAATACATTGCTGTTGTGGAGAAATCTCAAAAAAACGACATATTTTGAAAGTTTTTGGTAATTTTCACTTTTTAATAGAAAGTAAACATATTAGTAATAACATAACAATAACATTGTCTTGGTTTTAAAATATCGAACGATGAATAATTAAAAAAAATTTTCAATTTTCGATATTTTGAAAATTACGCCAGATATCGAACAATTCTTATCTCACTTTTAGTCTTACATCGTCAACATAATTCACCATCAAAATTTAAAAAATATAGTTCTTAAATTTGTGCCCCCACCACCGTGCTCATACATCCTTAAAGAACCAGAGATAATTTCTGAATTAATATAATACGTCATTTATAGTTGCCAATTTTTTATTATACCGCTTAACACAAGTACGGTTTGTAAAAGAGAGGTCAAATTTTATAATGGCTAAACGTCTAACCACTACCCCAACCTGAATTAAATGAGTAAGCTTGTAAAGTATTACATCGACCCCTTCACAAGTTTGAACTGTAATAATAAAATTAATAATGGGGTTTAACCTCCGTTTTTCAGACATCTATCTATAATAGAGGTCACTCACATCATTATTTTTTTTAATCTTTATTTTTTTTATTTTAAACTACATCCAATATACAATAAAGATTTAATGATGTGGGTGGAATCGGTTATTTCGTTCTTATCTAAACGACGACATTGTGATAAATTTTACCGCCCCATTAATTATAAATGCTCATACTGGCGCTGCCTAGATTCGAACCCACAACCTCCCAGTCAGTAGCCAAACGTTGACAAAGCAACTTCGAACACAAAGCAATTTGGACAAGCAGTTAATCAAAAGTTTTTTTTTCTTTTGAGGGTGTGACAATCTGTATAAATTCAATAAATGTTCATAAATAATGTTGGAGAAAATATTCATGGTTTATATTATATTTAAAAAACTAATTAAATGAATAATTGTAAAACGCGAATTATATCAATCATCTAACCTTAGTTTAAAATATCCTTGGCCGCCACTTTCTTAATGCATATTACCTAATAATGCATATTTATTTATGCGGTTTATTTTTTTCGAACTTGGTCAGTAGAACAGAAAGTGTAAATGCAACATAAAATCGATTGCTTAATATATCTAAAATTTTATTTATTCATTAAAATTTAATTTATTGTCGGCTATGCATATCGTATTTAATTTAATATGATCACCTCGCTTATTACTACCAAATCCATTGTTAAAAAAGTGAATAGAGTATTTATTTTTATATCCTGCATATACTGAGTTAAGTATGAATATTTTAAGTTTTTCAAAATTATCAAGAATGTTAATACAGCAGAAATACATAATTGTAATATTATATTAAACTAATTTTGAAAGTTTGAAAACATTACACTTTAGGTACCAATTATCTACGTCTAGCCTGTAAAATATTGAAATCTATGGTATGTTAATCGACTTTCAAACTCGAACTCAAAACTAAAAGATAAACATTTTCGAATGTATTCGTTTTTCAAAAAATTGTTTCCAATAAAAGTCGTTATTAATTGAATATGGATTAAAGTTTCCCAATATTTTGCTACGAAAGCGAATTTGAATAAGCAACTTTCGGTTGGCTGAACTGAAAGTTTAAAATATGTGCAATCGTTCCAGCATGGTTGATTTACATAAAAAAATATTTTAATTTTTCCATTAAACCGCATTGATGATTTTACAAGGAGTGCAAGGTTCTTACAATTATCAGATATTTGATATAAGAAAATGGGTAAGGGCCGACATTAAAGGCGAAAATTGCTTAGACGTTTTTCGTTTTTCTGTAATACAGCTAACGATATAATAGAGTTATAAATTGTTGTTAGTTTTGATAATTTTAGTTCGATGTAGCGTATTTTATAAAACGTTTTGCTACATCCGGTTGCATGATGGCATGCTTTCTTCTGTTTAATATTATCGTTTGTATTAATTGGGATAAGTATAAACATTTCTCATTGATATCTTTGACAATTAAATAATAATTTAATTTTTACTAATTAATGTAAAATGATAACAAGGCTTCTACGAATAATTTATATTTCATGCAATCCTCTTTAATATCAATATAATGGCAAAATTTATTATAAAATATATTACACAAAAAGTTAAACGCATTTTAATGAAAACAGTATAAAAATACTCCAATTTACCTTTTATTGGAAATATGTTCTTTATCGCACGATATTTGTTTGCTGGTTGGGAGTTAAAGCAAAAAACACTGCAACAGACACCAAAAACCGACATCTAGTTTACCTAGGAAACTAAAACTTTTTTAATCGATTCAGGTTGCCATGAATTTTAACAAAATGCAAAAATGAAATTCAATTTGTATTTTTTGACAAAATTTTATTTTTTATCATTTAAAAAAATTGAGTTGTGAAAGTTATCAGAAGTTAAAGAAAACAGAAATAATTTAAAGTAAGTACAATGCAATTTTTATGTTATGTCATAATAAATATCTTAATCAAACCAAACGTAATGTACTCACATATTGGGTTGGCTACTAAATCAGAAGTATGCCTTTTTTAAATTAATACTACAATTATTTTAGACAGTAAAAACTAAATGTAGCGATAAAATTAAATTCTTTAAAGAATCAAACAAGCATTTGCCTTCAATAATTAATACCATAAATTTCCAGAAAAATATCTTGTAAATACAAAAAGTTAGCGCTACATTTATAATGTATCAAGGGTACGAAAGTAATATAGTTCCTACCGAGTGTACCATGAATGTACCAAGTAACAGGTTTCAAATATGCCCCAGCTGTTTCTTAGTACATTCTTTGATATTCTAATAATTAAAAATGTTTAGCAGCTGACCTGCATGTTGATGAGAAAATTCTAACCGTCTGATAGTTGGTAGATTAATACCTAACTTTCCTCTACATTTGACTGTGAAACTCGGCTTGTTTGAATCATTGGGCCATGTGAGCTACCGAAACTCCTAACTGGGTGTTATCGAGTATCAAATGAACCTACATAACTATATATAAAAATTTACTTAAAAATTAAAATTACTGTCTTACAGCCTGGCTATAGGTTCATTTAGAACTCGATAACTCTCAGTTAGGAGCTTAGATACTAAAACGTAATCTCTCTGAAGAGCGTTTTAAAACGTATTTATGGCAGTCAGAAAATGAAAAAGAAAAGATAGGCAATTTTTTACACAAATAAGTTAAAAATAACAAGAAAAAATTAAATTAATTTTTTAAATACTGTTATTTAACCCAAAAACAATTAATTTCGACTTTCTATACTTATTTCACTTCGTCACTAAAGAAACAAATTTTCTAGAAAACAACGCCACATGCATTAAAATTGATGAAGTATTAAGGGAGATATTTCAAAAAGATATCTTTGAGAATTGATGTATAATATTGTTTGTATGTGTTTAAGTTTTTCTTAGTAACGGTCGCACTAGCAGATACGAAAAATCTTTGTAGCAATGTTGGAAAAACTCTTTTCAATCCCAAATTTAGAATTTAAAATGTGATTTAAAATTTGTTTATAATACGGCACATTAGCATTTAAATCATTCTATTTTGTTTGAATCAATCGAGTTTAGAAATTACAACTTAATTATTCTAAAAATACCTTTCTAACTTCTAACTAGAGATAATTTTCAAATTTCCAATAAGAGTCATTCGTAAATCATTATTGAATTTTTATTTAAAAAAATCAAATTTTTTTAAAATATTATCCGTAATTCAAGATACTCACCCTAGTCGCGTAATTATTCGCGAGTAGGTTTTTAATCCAAATTTGCATTTTTATATTTTGGCTTAAAAACTTTCAGTATAAATTAACGTTAAATTTCAGTTAAGTTATATCTATTTTTGCGTTATTTGATTTTACTTATATTATGTAAAAGCTATAACTATAAAATTGGTAACATAATCTTACCTATCGAAATTGGTAACAGAAGAAAGCTAATTTAATTAAGAAATTGAAAAACAACGTTCATGATAAAAGTGTTTAAAAATCAATAAAATTTCATAAAAAATATGTCACATCTGGTTATCGGATGGGTGAAGATCGACATTATGCCGTCTCTGGTACTATAACATTCTTTGGTCGAACTATTTTTAAACAATTTGAATTTGTAAATTGTAAATTAATGTTTTACTAATAAAATCCGTTTCGGAAGTAAATTTGCACTTTAATTGCTGAAAGTAAAATGTAATATATAGACATTACATAATATAAGTAAAAACATATAACGCAAAATTACATATAACTGTTTAACGTTAACTTATACCGAAACTTTTCAAGTCAAATTATAAAAATGCAAATTTGGATTAAAAACCTACTCGTGAATAATTACCCGACTAGGTAACTAGCATGAATATCTTTGGTAAATAATAATAACGGAAAATAATTTTTAAAAATTTTATTTTTTTAAATTAAATTTCAATAATGATTTCTATATGGCTCTTGTTTGAAAATTATATCTCTTAATTGGTCTCTTAGATCATTAAAAATTCAATTTACAAAACAATTATTATAATTTCTGCAAATGATTTATGAATATCTGAATTGTTTTGTAATAAATTCACAAAAACTCTTATTTATTAAAAACTCTTTTACATTTAGACAAAAATTTTTGTTCTATGTGCGAAGCGTTATTTTAATTGAAAATTGATATTATATATTTTTTCAGAATTTATTAAAAAATTAAAAATTAAATTTTTTATTTTGGAAAATTAAAAAATTAAATTGATATGAAGCGATTTTTTTTAAAAATTTTCTCAACAATTTCATTAATAATATTAAAACAATTAAGTACTTACAAGTTGTAACCTTCTAATAAAAACGAGAGAAATCACTAAAGCACACAGACTCAAATGACACACACAAACTGTATTCTCAATTTTAAGAAGTATAAAATATTAATATCAAAAGTTTTATCGGAATTAATTTATCTTTATGCAAACATTTTATTTATAAAAAATTAATTATAACTTTTTTTTTCCCTGTATTTTTATTTATTTATTTATTTTATTTTAACTGTACATTAATATTTAAAACAATTATTTCCAACTTATATTTTAAAAATATTGTAACAAATACACGTAACCATTAATGGTGGTTAAATCAAGAACCCCTCTCCAAAGTTTTTTTTAATCAAAGAACAGAATTTCACGGAACCAAAAGTGACGTAACTATTAAAATACATTGGATTTATTGTATATTTCAAAAAAAAAAAATTGTTAATTATTTATAAATTAAAAGTAATTACCTTTCCAAATAGATACGTGTATGTACTGGTGTAATGTGTCTTACAAGTACTACATGGTCATAGGTACTAGCATAAACATAGTAATTCTAACACTCGGTCCATTCGAATTTTTGTTTCAAAAATCAACAAAATGCGCTTTTATTGAACTGAGGATCTAACAGTACAAAATATTTGTTAAATTCCAAGAACGTAAAAAATTCTTCTTTTTAACATTCAAAATTACTTTGTTTCTTTCCATAATTCTATAAAAGCGTTCTGTTCTTTTTCCAATTAGTAGTTTTCCCATCGCTTCTACAAATATCAGATATACTCCAGTAAGCGAGGCTGAAATCTCTAAATTCTTTCCTATAGCTCCGATTGATCTGGAAATTTGCGATTAAGCTTTGTTCATCCTCTAGATCAAAAGTTATATGGTGCATATTGGTGGATTTGCTCAGAGGGTGGTAATCACCTGTTCTAGGAGGTGTAAAAATATATATGCTGAAAATGGCAACGAGAATCGATAGAATCTATACTTTCCGAGTTGTTGGCGATTGAAATTCGGAATATTTTACGTTAAATAACTGAATAATTGGACGTTTTTTGAAAAAAGTATATCATACACTTTTTAAAGTACTATAAAAAAACCTTGAAAATGAAAAAAATTTTAAGCCATTTGCACGAAAATTAATGAATAAAAAGTTATCGTACCTTATTTCTATGTTTTATTCAGCACAAAAACTGATGAACTTACCAGGGGAACTAAAACTAATACTTACCGCTTTTAAATTTACTTTATTTAGGTATTGGCAACATTCTAATAAAAGTTTTAACTGTTTCGGATGTATAAAGTAATACCCAATTTTATTTTTTAAACAAAATATTAAAAAATGACTCTACAAACCAAAAACTCTTTGGAGTGTTATGTAAAAGAAAAGAAACGAAAAGTGACTATAAAAACCAAAAACTCTCTATCTATGGAAGTATAAGAAGTCTTAATTTGAAATTATATGTAGTTGAGAGTCAATTTTTTTTGTTGCCAACGGTCTTTATAACTTACAGTACGATCTTTATAAATTTACATCAATTATGTATTTTTTTAAAGAAATAGAATTAATTGAGAATTAAAAATTTCACATCCTCAAATAATTTCCATATTCGGTAACATCAGAACTGCATGCATGCAGAACGTTTACAGCAATTTATATGGAACTGTGTCATCTTAATTTTCATAACGATCTTTTAAGAAATTTTCAATGCGGCTACCTTTAGGCGATTGATTATGTCTTTAAAAACAGGGCAATAAAAAACTAAGGCGTTCACGGGTTTTTATTTTGGGAATCGTTCAATGAAAGTGCGATTAAATTAGAGAGTGGAAATTGAAGAGAGGGGTGGAAATGAACAAAAATTAAAAAAAAAAAATGTTTCGTGCCAAAACAGTTGAAACAAACGGGAAAAGATACGCCTGTATCTTTTATTGAGCAGAAATGGGTTGAGTATTGCTTCAGGCAAAATAAAGTAGATTTAATTTCCTTTTTATTGGTATTCTGAAAAATTTTTTTGTTTGGGAGAGTGGTGAAGAACCATGAAACATAAATAACATTTTCCGAATGGGTGTATCGAGTAGGGTGCAGATCAGGAGATCTACCCCTCCCTGAGCGTGGACTTTCCATAAATTTTGTTACTTAATGCTAAAATTTGGAATTTATGAAATTTAGACCAAAAATTCTTTATTTGCTCCACTTTAGAAGGCAAAATTCCCTGTTTTGACCTCCTTAATGACAAAAACTGGCTGTGCCCCTGTTCTCAGCATTGGCTTTTCGATTAAAAAAACATTATCATTGATATTACTACGTGTATAGAGGTAAAAGAGCAATTTTTTTTGCCAATTTACCTCCTTATATTTATTTTTTAAAAGAAAAATTTCCTCCAAATATTTAATTTGAATTGACTATTGATATTACGGTTGATATTTTGCGGTTTAGTGTTTTGAATTTTTTTATATTAGATTTAAATTTAGGGGAAATACCTAACAAGCAGTTATTGTCCGAAATAAAATATGAGACATATAGTATGAGATGTATAAATTTATTTTTTTACGTTATATCAAGTTCCTTTTTAATTCAGGAGCAAAAACCTAAGAAATTGGGGTAATATTTGAAAAGGCAATACTGAAATATTTCAAATTGTAGGTTCTATGTGGGCTTAAGGGCTCTAATTTTACATATCGCACAGTCCGCTTGGTTTGTTCATTTCAACATCCGTTGTCCGTGCAGTTTCCATAGAGATTTACAGTATGACAATGCGATCGGTAACTGTGATGATAATTATACAATAAGAGATAATTTAATCATATTAGGGATATTCTGTTTCTGCTTGTACTTGTGCAATAAACTCAAATGATTTGTATCATCAAAAAAATTTTTGATAACCCGTCAATTTCGGGAGGCCTAGGTAATTTATTTCTGTACAGTATTTATGTAACTCGCCTCGAGAACTTATGTAGAGTTAGTATCCAGCAATGCGGTACATATTTGCTAGTACAGGAGACATCAAGGTGTGTGACATTCAATTTTCGCCAGTACTCACCTGTTTCGCGCAAAACTGACGCCATGGTGCTTCAACTTACTTTTACATACAGGGGCATCTTTTTCAACATGATTCCTGGTGTACAAATTTTGGCATGAGTTTGTAGTCTATAGTAGCTTTTAGATAATTAAAACCAGTTGAACTTTGCCTACAAAGGCAAAGTTCAACTGGTTTTCCAAAATTTTCTAAAATACTCTCTTAGTCTGTTTTAAATGGTGATAATTTGATTAGTTTTCGCATTCCATACCTAAATAAAGACTTTCATATTTAAAGTCGGTTTTATTTTTGTTAAAAGTTTTTTTATTTTGTCATTTTTAGTGAATCTGAAGTACAGTAACTAATTTAAAAGGGAGAAACCACACAGGAAGCACCAGCTTTCCAGTAGATAAAGAATCATCAAAATCGGTTCACCCAGTCGAAAGTTTTAAGTTACACACATAAAAAAAATACAGTCGAATTGATAACCTCCTCCTTTTTTGTTTGAAGTCGGTTAAAAAAGATAAAAAGAATTTTTGCACCTTTCTTATGATAAATTTTGTTTAATTGATTTTTGATGATTCCATAGAATTTGGATAAAGCAATCTTAATGAATTTTTGAGGAAGATTCCATTTATTTATAAAATTTTTCGAGATATTAATTTTTATCAAACAATTTGATAATTTTAGGTACTTTATTTAAACAAAAAAAATTTTGATTTTTGATATCAATTAATTCCTTACATACCTAAATTAACCATTACATAAGTACCTCACCTGATTTAATTTTTGTATGTTTTTTCGTAAATTTATAATACTTTTTATAATTTCGAGGAAAAAATTCATTATATTTATCATTAGAATTCGCTAATTAATTTCGGGTAAATTGTCTATAACCAGTATCAGGAAAAAAACCCATCCATATGTTTATTAAAAAATATTAAAGAAAAAATATCAGAATTTAATTAATAATGGGAAACGAGGAAGGATGACGTCAACAAGATCTAGTTCATCAAGAAAAATTTTCTTTTTCTGAACATTTCATGGAATTGCTTCATTTGCAAAATGTATCATCGGCCTTTAAAGTCAAATAAGAAAATTGTTTGAGTTTTTAAATTTATTTTTTATTTTTTAATATTTGTTAAGTGTTAGTAGCGTAGATAAAATATATGGTTAGCAGAGTTTTCTATAAAAGTTATTTAATAAAAAAATACAAAGTAAACATTTTTGAAAAAAAAAATTGCAAAAACATACAAAAATAAGTATGATCATGATGCAAATTAGTGTTAATAACTTTTTGCTGCCTACAAAATTCAATAATAGTTCTAACTTTTAATGGCAATGTACCCAGGTTTCGAACTTTGTTATCATATATCTCATATTATGCATAATATCATAAAAACCACCAACAGAGACTATAATATTTATTCTATATCTGCCACTCAGGGTCGGATTTGAAATTCTTAATCTTTGAGCCAACACATTGTTGCAAGCTAAATTTAACTGGCGAAAACGATTCTATCGGCTAGAATTCGTATCAAACTATGGTTTTTCGAGATATTAGCATATTGCAGGGCATAAATTTCAATTCCAATAAACTTACAACATCATACCATGAAAAAGACAAACAGACAAACAAAGCGGCATTTTATATGAAAAACATTTAAATGAATTAGATTTTGTTAAAATGAATTAGACATGAATTTTTGGTTACCTTCGTATTTTTTTTTTCAATAAAATGAAGGGAACCAAATTTTTCCCATTTTTTACACAAGTTTCACCTAGAGAAAAGCGCTACAAATTTGGTTTGTGCAATTTTCATGAAAACATCGTTTTAGGCTAATTTTAACCTGACGATATAGTCTATAATTTTTGAAATACCAGATTTAGAGCAGGACTCAAATTTGAAGATTCAATGCACTAACACCTTTTCTTGAAATAGGTAGAAAATTGTCTTCCCTTTTTTTTCATTTTTACTATTGTTTCGTAGATTTTCATAGGAACTTTCTTACTATTTGAATCTTGAGAAAACGATGTCTTTGGGTACTGAATTTCTGTATAATGTTTCTCAATATTCAAAAGTCTGAAATTTAAAATTCACTGAGCTTATAACGTCGAATACCTGGAAATAAACTGACTAGCAAAACGAACGTGCATACTGTCAACCGGAAAGGATCTCTTACCGGAAAATTTTGATTATACCAATTCTTTTCCTTCAAAAAATTTATACAAAAAGTTAACAAAAATCAATATTTATATAGGCGTACAAGAGGCCATCGCAGAACGATAAAATATAATGTTTCTAAATTGGAAATTTTGAGTATAAATCGATATTTTTAATCGAGGCAAGATTTAGAAATGATCAAAAACTTAACTTTTGGAAACATTATTATAATTCCTTAGATGATGCAAGTATTGAGAAGCTGGCCACATTTTAAATCCTACTCTGCAGTCACCATTGTCTTTTACTGAATTAATAATTTTTATTGGATTGACCTATAACCAATTTTTATTTAAAAGTGTTGATTACCAAGTAATTGATTTCTTTTTTATTTTTTTAAACGATAATAAACCAATAAATCTTATGACAAAGGTTTTCAATTAAACTACTTGCTCTTATGACGATCGATTACCGCACATGTAAACAAAAAATTTTCCAATAAAAATAATAAATTACGTATTCATCATGCTAAATCAGCTTATATGCAATCTGTATAATTGAAATTATTTTTTTAAGTTGAAATGATTGTTAAGCTGAATTATAATTAATTTATATTTCAAATGGCAATAAATCTTTTTGCATTAACGTGATTAAAAAAAAATGATATGTAGTCATGAGGACTATCGGCAGAGCGAAAATTTAAAATTTTAGAATAACTGTGTTTTTTGGATATTTAAATTATAGTATGAATAATTAAATCTTCATGATTCGAAAATTGTAATTATTTATTTGCTAGCTAAGTCCGACCACGATTCGCTGTGCGTTTGTCTGATAAGTATCGGGGGAGTAAATAAATGGTACAAATGGTCTAGAAACACATTTGACATATATATGACTCTCATTCCTTTATTCAGTTATTTTTATTCATTTTTTTCATTTCATTTCCTTTATTCATTTTTTCCCTGAGAACTTCGGGATGCAAAGCCTCTATAAACACTTATTGGTATACAAATGCAACGACCTGTCCAAATTTCAATTCAATCCATCGACTACTTTTTTTTACTCGTGTTTTGTGTTTTCACTTCAGTAATATATATTTATTCGTAAACAATTTTTTTAAATAAATATAATCAAACACCTAACGGGTGATAAGGGCTTCGGGTTCCAATATTAGTAAGATAAAAATCGTAAAATGGTTATATTCAAATGTTAATAAAATTAATTAAAAAAATTAAGTTATGTACTGACTACACCAGTGTTTGAAACCAGCAGAGTAATTCAGTGAATTTTCTATGATAATGACTTGTTTATTTCACTGAGTGCAGTGTGATAGCAGTGACACAAATTCGTCTGTTTAGCTTAAAAAATAGAATTCATTTTATATTTTATTGTGCTAGCTTAATGTTTTTATTAGATTGCTGGCTTAATGACCAAGACAAACCTGTTAGCACAAAGCCAACTTGCTGATTTGAAAAATTGGCTTCATGTGTTCGTGATTTGGCCGGTTTCGCGACTATAGAACCGGTTAAAATATAATCACGACGAAATAGCCAGTGGCAAAGTAATTACTGTCAAAAATAACCACGGCAAATTGCATCACCAAGACAAAATACCTGATATTAATAAAATAAATAAGTTTAAATAAAAAATCCGACTGTGTTAAATAAAATCTGAAAAGAAAGAAACAAGTAGTTTATATAGTAACTTTAACAGTCGGGTCCATTATTGGGAAGATTTGACCCCTTCTAGATTTTAATGGGTCCTGATTGTTAATGTCACTATATAAACTACTGAACTTATTTATTTCTCCTTAGATTTTATTTAACGCAGTCGGTTTTTAATGTCCCAGCAAAAAAAAATTCCCCTGATTATACTATATTAAAAATTTTAAACCAATTTTTTCTTCCTAATTAAATTTAAACACATAACTAAAATATATTTTTGTAATCCCCTTTTAATTTCCATTTTTTTGATACCCTACTCGATCGGTTTTGTTAATTTTTTTTTAACGTATTACTATTTCGCTCCAAAAATCCACCATTTTGTTTTGTTTTTTCAAAAACCTATCTAAGAACACGTGGGTTTTCGAGATAAATATAATGATATCTTAAATGTTGAAATTCATTGAGCCGTTTGGAAGATACGAGGTAATGAAGAAATTTACATACAAATATACATACAAGATACGCGCGAAAAACATAACCACTCCTTGACAGTCGGGTAAAAATGGCCAGTGACAAAATACCCGATGTGAAAACAAGCGATGTCAAAAATAACTGGTGAAAAATTAGCTGGATTACAATTATCAGTGGCGCTACAATTTGACGATGTAATTTTACATTTAAATACATAATAAAAAGTAAAAAATATTTTATCAATATTTTTTGTCAAAAATCGATTTAAGTAACTTAACAAGTAGAAATAATTATATTTTACTGTGTTGCTTTGGAGCGTTAATTTTTTTTACTATCTAGGCAGGCAGAATTAGCGCTGGCTTGATGGTAACTCTGGATTTTTGAATTTTCTTTAACGATTTAAGAAATCAAAATATTAATAATCTTATTAAAAAATTAACCGTAAACAAAGAAAATAATGCTGTTTCTGGAATTTATTTTTGATTTTTATATAGTTGTTTAAAGTATTAACTTAGTATAAGTCGTTAACTCAACAGCAACCACTGGGCTTTTTGACAACATATTCTTTACTTAGCAAATTAATAAACCGCCTCTGGTAATGCCAATAAGTGTTAAAAAAATACCTACTTAAAACCCTAGATAAAATTTGTACACGTGATCTGGTGATTGAAAAAAGAAGAATATATAAAATAGGAAAATTTAGCAAAAAAATAAAAAGAATAAGATAATAATGACGCCTGCTTTATTTTTATAATATATATAATAATCATATTAATATAATATAATATTACAGAATAATAGATATAATATCTACTGGCAGTATGAAACGTTTTACATTGTCAAAATAATATTTTTATTCTGTGTTCACACAATAATAATCATTTTTTAAGTTTTATATCATGTATGTAATTAATCGTTTTTTTAAAAGATCAATTTGATTTTAGTAAAAATAAAAAAAGTGTCTACTATTAAAACATTCATTTATCTACCATCTCCAATCCAGAAAAATCTTAGTTGATCACGCATTCTGTGATTTGAAGGAATCATTTGTCCAGTACCAAATCTTCCAGACGATACATTTACAGTAGAAAATATAATTATGCTGTATTGATGTATGAATAGGCAACTAACACTACTTTCAACTTCAACAAATCTTGGCCATATGGTAGTCTAAGCCTAAGCCTTCCACAACTTCTAAACAAGTATACACAAGTTCATGATAGTATACATATAATATATAACATATTATGTTTTTAATTATATGTATGCCTGTTTCTCAGAACCAACTGAATGGATTGAAATTCAGAAGAATTTTTTTGCATTCACAATTCAAAAATCATTACATATCAAAACTTCTTTCCAATTTAGATTGTTCCTTTCTTTCGGAGGAACTCCAAGCAACTACCCGGCGCGCTCAATTTGCCGCTCTGGGCAATTGTCCCGCTTGCCACCTTTTGATCTTGGTTCACCATTAACTTTCGGACTTTTACGAAGGCAAATCAACCAAATTTGTGTAAATCTACGTACAATTCACAGAATGTGTGATCAACTTTACAGACCTATAAGAATACTCTTTATAGAGTATTTTTATATAATTAAAAAAGCTACATCTTCTTTATCGAAAGAATCTTTCTATAGAAAATAATAAACATATTGTTTATATTATAGAGTGAGCTTGTTTAGAAAAAAAATTAAGCTTATTAAGATGCTTGAAAATTAACCAATAAGAGAGTTACAATCAATAAGTATATACCTTCTTTTGTTGGTTAAAATATGCATCAATGCTTCTTTTCTCTATTAAACAATTAAGCTCCATTTTGACACTTTAAATAATATAAATGAAAAACTGCCCATGTGAAAATAAATCTGTTCTGGAACTTAGTTTGAAATTCAGAAAAGAACATGTGAAGTAAAACTATCTCTGAAAATTTTGAAAATATTAACTAACATATTAATCAATCATTTAATGGTAATAGACTGAGACTCTTTCGGAAGAAATATTTTGAGTTACTATAAATTTTTCAGAAGAGTAGTAACAAAGTAGTAGTAGCTCAGAATATTTCTTCCGAAAGAGTTTCAATCTATTATAATTTTCTGCCATTAAATGATTGATTAATAATTTATTTAATATTTTCAAAATTTTTTTGACTTTTTCAGAGATAGTTCATTTCACAATTTATTTTTCTGAATTTCAAACTAAGTATTCTGAATTCCCGAACAGATTTATTTCCACAAGGGCGATGTAAAAATCCATAATATGTATTATATAATAATTCGATTTAATTATTTTCTACATTTTACGATAATAACTACTATAACAGTGAAAAACTGCAGCAATGTATTATCTAGGAAAGCAATCTCTGTGAGGAAACTCGCATATAATAAATTTTTTATTGGATTGATGAAAGATTTTGGTTTATATTTAACTCCCCTTTTATCGCTATGTGTGTGTCTGTGTCTATATATCTGTCTGTCTGTGACACCACAGCTCCTAAACGAATGAACCAAATTATGTAAATTTCACTTGTTTATTATACTAGTTGATTGAATTTTTTTCAACTATGCATGCCTTATGCATAGTATATATTATTATGCCTTATGACTTACAAAAAATAAACTATCGACCAATAAAAAATCTACAATTTGCGGCGATCATAAGATGTATTATTACTTCATTTTACCCTCTTACTTTTTCGATTTATATTTTATTTTAATTTGTATTTACATATTCTCAATAGGTTTAATGCGAAAGGTATCACATACTAACTAAACAAATAGTCATTCTCAAACCACCTTCTGATAAATCTACTTCAATTCCTAAATATTCAATTCAAATTCACCAAAATCTGTAGACATTTTTATATTTACTATTATCAACATTGATCTTACGTTTTTATCATCAAATGTATTTATTATTAAGAATTATTATAATATTTTAATATTCTCTTTCATTTGGGCCACGTAAAGCGTAAAAATAATATACAATTTTCTTAAAATTCCGTAAATGATGAATGAAACGTCTTATCATTATGGAGCTGTTATTGCAACATTATATAGTTTCTTAATCAAAAAGGTATAATCGTATAATAATTCTAAAATCACAGATTATAAAATATAAGAGATAATCTGAACCAAAAATTTCCACCGCAAGTGGTTCTGCATGTCAAAGGAGAAAAAATTAATTGAATGATGATTATATATGATTACAGGGACCAATTTCGGCAGGACGTAAATTGATACGTGAGATCATTTTAAAAGAAAATTATAGAAATGATGTCATAGCCCTAGGACTTCCATTCGTTTTATTAGTCATTTTATTATGATAGCACAATTTTTCCTCCAAATCTAACACCATTTTAAGGCTAATTATGTGTAGTTTTTTTAGAATCAAAACCAATTTGGAAATACGTTTATCCTAGTTACTGAGAAATAAAAACAAAATGTATTGATCAATAATGAACATTTGATGTTAAAATTTTAGTACTTTGAATTTCGCTTCACATAAGGTTTACCTTATAAATATGAGACGGAAATATTATCATCAATTACATAATAATGGTTTTTTTTTTTAAAGAAGCTTTTGTTATACAATATATATATTTATATTCACTGTAAAAAGTAAAATTCTAAAATTTTTATTTTCATTGGACATTAAAAAGTATATTCCGATGATCACATTTGATAATTTATTTTATAAAACTATACAATTTATTATTTGCTTTTAAGAAAATAAATTGTTATTCTTTATTTTTGTTAGGTTAAATAGACATTTTTTTTTTTTTTGGTCATTTTGCATTTTTTTAACGATACAGTTTTTGTGGGATATGATATTATAAATATTTATTAAATATACATTTTACAGTTGATTTTTTTTGTAGGATTTTATATCAAGAACCTTACCCTGATAAAAAAGTATAATTCATGAAAAGAAAATTTCAAGTTCCTATTCATGAATCGAACTCTTTTTTATTAAGGTACGCAAAATCAGGCGGTAGCAATGGCCGTGGTAAGCCTAAACAAATAGCAAAATAATCGACGATGCTTTTGGTACCCTATATATTGATAACCTATGATAAATCTTAGATTATCTTATCGAATATGGGATGATTATTGTCATCGCCTCCTTCAAGCGATTTTAAATACCACTGTTTATGCTGTATTTTCTCAGATATATCCTTATTAATAAATTTCAACACATTTCCTATTGAAATGAATTATAGTTAAAAATAATAAATTAAATGAAAATAGTTATCCTGATTCTATTAAAATTTTGAATGGATTGGAATCGAAATGAACAGAAAATTAATTTTTCTGATTTATTCCAAGTAAGAATCTTGAAAGATTCGATTATGATTTAATCGTAAACTAAATTCTCCATTCTTTACAATAGAAAATCTATTGAAATATCTTGCTAAGGATTTAGACGACGGGCTAGAAAATCAGTCAATGTATTAGTTTTTATTTTGTGTATTTAATCCAGTATTTTATAATATATTTTTAATGCAATTATAAACTGTAATGAATACTTCACAAAATTAAAAATTTCAATAAAATTATGAAGATACAAAATATAGCGCCCAGCAGAAGGGACTGATTATAAGACTCCCTAGTTTTATAATACCAGGCATCTGTCTGTATATTTTACACAAAAATATTTTCAAGATGACTTATAAAAAGAAACGTGGGTTCAAAGTCTTCAGATCTAAAGCATTGAAAGTTAGGTATACTGTAGTTGGTTATACTGCAAACATTTTCACTCAAAAATTTTATATGGAAAAAAAAATTTTACGACCATTAAGTTAATCGACAGCGAATTAAAGTCAGAACTACCGCTATTATTACGTAAACCCTTCATTTTTTCCAGTGAAGCTTAAGCAGATTTCCCCCCAATAAATCTTATGAGTTACTTGTAGTTCTTAGCTTGTGAAACAATTTAATACTGTTTTTAACTCCACAAAAAATGCAATGAACGATTTTAGTGCAACAATAAAATGCTTTTTTTATTGTTGCATTAATCATTCAACTCAAATTTATTGACTAATTTTTCGGCAGGTGGCACAAATATACTGTCTGTACTTTTATAGAAGAAAAAGTGAGAATTTATCCTAAACGAAAAAATCATAATGCTCAACTAACGTGTGTGAAGTTAGAGCAATAATCATGCAGGTTTACATTTATAAGTCATCGTTTTTCCCATCATTATTTTATTTGTAAAATTATAATGTATTATCTTTATACAAGTTAGGTGGCCATTACTTTATATTCAAAAAATATAATTTTTTTTTATTTACATACTTAATAATGCCCTCTCCATCGTAAAAATTAAACAAAAAATTTGTTACAAAATTTGATTGAATTTGTTTAATTAGGTATAAAAAAATATTTCGTTTTAAGTGAACATTAGCAAGTTTTGAATTTGTATAGTGTCTTTTCACATGAAAATATTAAGATAATACGTTTTTTATAACGCTGCTAAAAATCAATGATAAATATTTATTGTATCTAATATCACATTAGTAATAGACCTCTAGAATATTATAAAATGTTTTTTTTAATCATATAATCCTTGCAAGGCTTCCTTGTTATTAATTACACATAAACATGTAACAGCACAATTATGTAAAATATTTACACTTTTAACCCGGCAATGCTTACCTACCAATACATTATTGAATTATAATGTCGATCCAAGCCTGAAGAATGTAAACACCAAATGTATTTTTATTAGGTATATTATTTACTTGTATTTGAACGAAATAAAAATATCTAGATACTCTTTGTTTTCAATATATATTATTGAGAAATAAAATTGAAATCGAGTACCGAATCAAATGGGCATATAGAATTTTTAAGGCTATTTTTACAAATATAATTCAACCAAATGCCAAAGATTTAGTTAAAGAAAGATATGAAAAAATCATAGAATGCATAGCAAAGAAGATAAATAAGGAAAATTATAACTATACAAATTTAATTTCCGGAATAAGTACGATTGGCCCGTAAAAATGGTGATACGTCGTATAATTACTGCCAAGACAAAATCGTAGAAAAAGAACTCTTCCCAATAGAAGTCATTTTTTATCCAAGTGTCGGCAGTTTATGGTCTCCAGCCAATATAATATTGTTGCCTAAAATTAAAATGAGATACTTGATTTCAAAAATAAATTCCACTCTTTTTGTATAATGTGAAACCAAACTTAAATATAGAGCTCCGGGAATGAACATTACATATAATTATTAAAGTAAAAAGGTCCTGTCGCGTCAATATAATAGTCATTCCTAAAAAGTAACATTGACGGCAATATCTTCTTTGGTTGGAATATATAGATATTTGAGCGAAGAGGCAGACCAAAACAAACTTGACGTGTCTTAGTTAATGGCGAAGTGAAACAGGCTGAATTTACTTGGAAAGAATTGAAGACTCAAACAGAATTAGATGGCGTAACAAACATTTTTCAATCGCCTCGATATTTTCTAATACAGAAATCTATTGAACAGACCTTTCTCTATTGAATAATTTATTTAAAGACTCTCTGTTATTTGGATTCTTATTACCGTATCATTTTATTAACTCTTTAATTCCCTAATATTTATGAAAAATCCAAATAGTGGATATCCACAGTTTAGCTAAGACTCTGAAGAACATGTTAGTGCCTTGAAATTTTCAGGAATAAAATCTAAAATTTTATTACCTTAGAGACTATGTCAACTTAATATTCAATTCACCTACGATAACACCGGGAATTAATGGGTTAACGGTTTCATAAAATTTATATTAAATTTACATTGCCGCAAAATTATTGACCCATTCAATCTACAATGTAACTCAATTCCAAGCAATCACGTCTTACACTAAGCGAGGGTAAAAATAATTTAAAAAAAAAATTTTTTTGTGATCAACGGGAACATACTGAACATAGCAAGTATATATATATTTGTTTGCACTTTTTTTTTATTATTAATTAAAAAATTAAATTACACGTCATATTTGCATTAAAAAATCGATATTTATTTAATATAGGTTATCTTGGCGAAAAACATTATAATAATTCAGAATAATGTCAAAATTTAATCAAATAACAAAACTTATAATAATAATATAATAAATGTTCTTTTTTTTAAATCTAGACATTGTTTAATCACAGCACTAATAGCCGCGTCCATAGTTTTAAATGTTTTTTATTTTTTTTAAATATCACACGCACCTATTTAGAAGGGGCAAAAAACAGCGACTGTATTTATTTATTTTTTTAAACAGAAAAAAAATTATCACAAGAAATCAATCTAACTGTTTATTTTTTTAACAATAATAAATAGTATAGAAATCCATAGTTTGTTTTTTTAAGTTGGCGACAGTGTTATGGCGTATCGATCGGCAGAACTTTAAATCATCGTCATTATCAGAGTTTATTCATTATTCACTCTCTGTGCCAAGGTTAAATGAATTTCCACTACGATAAATTGTAGTCAGGCAAACACTCTCATACAATGTCGTGGTTGGTTTAATTTCACTAATCCCATACCCATCCCCCAAATCATTATCATTTGTGTCACTGCATGCATTTTTTTTTATGCAACAACAATATACTCTGGTATTGCACACGGTAGATGGCACATGGATATTATTTATTCCCGCCATCATTTTGTTGTTATTGTTGTTGTTGCTTAGTGCTACTACTACCGAACGTCGACCATATTAATGATGCTGTCGCCATCTATGACCATCAGTCCCATCCATTTTCTTTTATCATGTGTGCCAATTCAATAATGAATTTGCCTTCTTTATATTTTTGGCTGGATTCAAATGCATGTTCCTAAAATAAAAAATTGGATATTAATTGTTTGGAGTATTCATATTTAAATGTCTTGCGGAAAAAAGATGTAGGTATAATTGCAAGAAATGTAAATTTGAAAATAAATATTAACCTGCAAACAATTGTATTCGTTGTGTGCGTAGTCATGGTGGGGATAATAAAATCGATGCCAGCGCTTTAAGTGAAAAATTTTGGAGATAAAGTGGGCTGTTATGACTAATTTGCAATTATTTACATGTTAATGATATAGAAACTGTCAAATTAAAATGATTGAAAAACACTAATTAATTAAACTTAATGCATTAAAAATTGTGAAAATAAGAAATCAAATTGTACAAATATTATTTTTCAAATGTTAATTATCGTAATTATTTATTTAAATTTGTGAAACAAGAATATTAAATTTTAAATGTAAGTTTTCAATGCAATCCACACAATTATATATGCATCCATTAATTCTATAATTAAAGTAGTGTATCGTTGTCATGGAAACGAAATTCACGCTCGGAGCGAATAATGGAAAACTGTGAATAGTCCATATAATGGTTTAAAAAAACTTGGTATAAATGTGTTTTTTTTTAAACAAATAATTGGGTTCATAGTACTATATATTGAAAGAATTTCACTGCTTCGGAATTTTTTATTTGTAAGCAGGAGATTAGAACAAAATGCTTCGTTTTTCGAACATTTATTATCTCGCTTAATAACCATAGAGGAATGGAAATATTTCATATTTTAATAAATACGTTATACATACTATGTATTGATTCTGAACAATTATTACATGGTAGGCCATAAAAACCAAGTGTTTTTAAATCGAAAAGTATTCGGATATGAGAAAAGCTAATGGTGTAGCAGTTGTTGCAATTCTGTTGAAGATTCAATATCAGTCATAATGAATATAATCCCGTTAGAGACATTATCTTACGTACAACTAATGTTATTTAACTCAATAATGAATATGAGACTCTACTTTTTCATTATTGAGCCTTGTGCTCGAAGATAATTATCGCAACGTAAATACGTGAATATACGTTGTTCTAGATTTCACAATGGCAACTGAAAAAGAAATACTTTGCGTTAACAGAGTACTTCCCGATCAATTAACACTTGGTTATTATGCCCATCAAAACTTTGCTTTTGGCGAATGTTCTTAGTCAGATAATCGAAAGTATTAATGGATCTAACCTTGCAGTTTTCAATTTTTAAGGTTAATTTTTACATATCGTATGAGGAACAGATTAATCAGATTTTTGCTGTGAAGAATTATTTGAAAAAATCAAAAATTTTATGAATTTAATGAAGACAACATGCATTTAGTAGTAGTATTAAGATAATTACGATCAGTGAGGTACGACCGATCATATGGGTCAGTATACAGCGCAGGAAAATTAACTCGATTGAAAATACTCCTTTTAGTTTCACAATGAGATAGGGACACTGGGCATCAAATGTTTTGTTCTTTAAAGTTAAGCTAATTAGGCCGAAAGCCATTTCCCCAAAAGAGTAGTTTCAACTCTTTCTAAGAAATATATTTGGAAAACCATGCAGCTATTATACTGTGAACTTTTGCAATCAATTCATGAAATTTTTTTCATCATGTTTCTTGACCACAAAGTATATTACTGAAATAAAGACCATCCAGAGTAAAATACTTTGTACGAAATTCTTCAAAAAATTTAATACTTACATATTTCCAGCCTAGCGTAGTTTTACAACATTCGCAGTAAATATCTGCTACCGCGTGTAGGCCTGTTAATAAGACACGTTCTTCTGCTGGACCACATCCTACATTCACCCTGAAAATATAGAAAACAATTTAAAATAAATTTAATGATATCAGCATTTATCGATATGTTAAAGTAGAACGTATTAAAATTTATCTTAAAGATTTTCTTTCAAATAAAAATGATTTATTATTTTGACGCCCACAATTTCATTTCAGGATATCTTACATGAACATTCATTATCATTCGTTAAACATGCAAGGCGTCTATTTTAATGGGTATCTAAGTCGATCTAATTAACAGCACATGCATATTTTTGATATAACTATTTATTATTTTTTATTTATTTAGAAATTCTTTGAAATTAAAATGTAGACTGAGCGAGATTTCTGAAAGAAAATTCAGTTATTTTGAATAAAAAGCCGTATAGATACTCATTCCAAGAGAAATATGAATTTTTCACCCAAGTGTTCAACTTGAGGTTTCATACACTTAGAATACACGCAAGAAAAAGTCGCTGTTTTCGTTTTAGGAACTTTAATCTTTTCAAAAAATTGCATTCTTTGATGTGACTGAGTAGAACTTGGAAAAATCTCATACAAAGCCATCCTTTGCTATCTTCAATTTCGTGTAGATCCTCAGGGCCGCCTTTAACCTTTTGGAGGTACTTACGGAGCACATAAGGAACACAGGCTTTTGTAAAACTTTGCTTGACAGTTAGATCGAGAACGCAATCCATTTTCTATGCTTATGTTCAGGTCATTACTGACATACAGAAAAGAGAAGACATTATTGTAATAATATTACTTTTTTTTTTTGTCACGAAATATTAGCATTTAATTAACCCAGGATAAGTTTTTCGACTTAATTAGGGTGCTAATTAGATAATTATTAATTGTCATTTTGTCGGATTTTACGTGTTTTGATATTTTTGCATTTTTTTTAAGAGTTGGAAAAAATCGAAACAATCACGGAAAATTTTTTGTTTCGGAATTTGTTGAAACTATATATATAGGGTAAAATATTGTAGAAAAGCTTTTACTTCGGAGCAATTCGGAATATCTCGCAAAATTCTCATCTGAACATTTATCATGATTTCAGTCTTAAAAATTTTACATTTATAATAAGTTGTAAAATTTGGATAGGGGAAAAACCATTTCGAAAACCACTCTGTATAGCATTTTCTTTTTGTATATTCGCTAGTGTTTGTTTATATATGCAATATTATTTGAATTTATGAATTTATAATGAGTTTCCTTTTGAAACTAGTCCAATGAGTGTTGTATGCAAAATATATTCAAAATCAGCTGATATGTTGCATTGAAAATTTTCTTTATTATCATCACAAGAGAAAATAATATACAAATGTGACATTAAAAAACAGTATGGCATTGTTGTTTAGTTTCCTTGTTTCTGATGTTAATGTTATTATATAAAGGTGATCTTGACCTTTTCTATTTTAAATATAATGTTTTGTGAAAAACACAAGGGCGTTAGTCCGGTTTTAAAATTTTTATTTATGAAAAAACGAAAAATTGGTTGACATAAATTTTAATCTCTCATGAGATTTTGTGTAAATTTTTATTCTTTACCATGTGAATTTAATGAAAATTTATGATGGATTAATGTTCCCGATAGTAGATTTCTTTTTATGGCTTTAAATTTTATGAATTTATTTAGTTTCTCGTAAAATGCGCAAGTTTATAGTCATTAAAGGATGATTAAATCCCCATTTGAAATATTATATTATATTCCTTTGCAATTTGCGACCGTCCAAAGCTTTATAAAATAAAAAATAATGTATTTATTTAATTTCTTGTTTCGTTCGAAATCTTTTTACAATTGACAAAACTTCCATACACCCACCCTCCCTAATGTTTCACCCTGAGAAAATGAGTTATTAAGCAGGTTAAAATACTACTATATTTGGCGACATAATAGTACCTTCCTATCTAGTTTACTATTAGGTTTTAAAGCAAATTATAAAAGGCTGCTTAAAATTGTATAAAGAATACGCTCTTAAACTGAGTAGATGGAGTCACGGGATACCCTGTATCACGAACCCATATAACAAAGACGTGAAAATCGAATGGAGAGGGTAGCAGGAAATAAGGCGCCTATCTAGTCGAGGTCTAGTCCTAGGTCGTTTTGTATTTTGTACTGTGCATCAGGATGTCTTTAGTTTTCAATAAACTGAAAGTGATTGAAAACAATTTCAATTATTTAAATTGTGTCATTCGAGAGAAAGACAGTACAACAAGAATGCGCAGTGCAAAGTACGCAACGACCGATTTGCGCCGTAAATTCGTCCACCGGCGCTTATAGCTCGTCCTTATTATGTGGGTTCGTGTCCTGTATGCAAGAAATTCAAATTTTCCATATGATATAAACATACAGGGTATATGAGCTGCATGACAAATTATCTCAAATTCAAATGAACTATAAAATTTACACTTTTATTAGAAATACGTCGTCATACCAAGTAATAATACAATTTCTTTGAATTTATAAATAATAAATTTTTGTGTGCTTTTAAAGCGAATATTGATTATAAATAATAACTGATGGTTACAAGAACTTACACTGAATTGAATAGGTATGCTCGTCCTTGACTTCCCTGGAACGACTGAAACAGATTTTAAACAATATTATGAGTAACGGGTAATAAATTATATCAATCATTTATTTACAATATAATAATTTTATGGATATTATAGTTTATATTATTTACCATTATAATTTTGATAATTCTATTATTAAATATATTTTCATTATCTAATTCTTGATAGTAATTTTCGAACTACGTGGAAAGTTATTTATAGGTAGAAAAAAAAACTGTTTTGAAAAAGAATAAACTAAGTAAGAGCTTAGTAACAGCAAAATTATAATTATTTCGATTAATTAATTTACATACTAATTTCAAATATGAAAAACATAATGCTAACAATTAGGGTTTGAACAAAATGAAATAGTCGGGGTATAGAATCGGAACACTGATCTGGATGCCACTCACTGCGGGTTAATCAGACTTTCGTGGATAGATCTCGTTTTACGAAAAAATTTTGACCCAGAAAGTCGAGAAAAAATAATATTTTTAAATTTTCATTTGGGATGTTCCATCACTTACAATCTAATAGTTGAAAAAAACGTTATTATAATATAAAGAGTAACTTTCGAAATTGACAAGAAATACTAAGAATCAAAATGTTATAAGAGGGATAATATTGCTACTTGTCGCAGGCGCATAACCCAATTTTGGTTTTACATCGACGATATATGTAATGTGTTCTGATACTTTCTCAAGGGCAAATCACTTCAACAAGAAAAAAATACCAAGCTTTTCCACTCAGAAAAGCAAGAAAATACTAAAGTTGGTTGTGCTCTCTTATATTGACATGGCTCGACATGAGGTTAATTTGCAAAAGGGATTCGAAATCTAAAATCAGTTAATAGTTAGAAGAAGCAGCTAACCTACGCCCTGAAAGTCTAGGAAAATATGAAAATTGAACAAATTTTTTTAAATTGATATAGGTTTTGTCGTTAAACTAAGTGAATATAACAATTTGAAAGAAACACCTTTTCCGGTAAACCAGGAAATACATGTGGAATCTACCAAAGTTGGTAGACGTTGCGATATTCCAATAAATCCATCTCATAGTGTGCTAAAAGCTTACACTATTAAGTATATAGATTTAGCATCGCCTATCATTCCGTACAGTGAGACGTGTGCCAACATCTCAGGTAATTGTTTGAGTCAGCTAGGGGCATTTATCAAAAAAACATAGGCTGAATGACAAACTTAAAATTTTCATTTCACAAAATGTTTTACATAAAGTGATTTTACTGAAATTTTTCGCTTTTTGCCTTAAGAAAATACGTATCGCTGTATATTTTTTCTTACGAATCTACAATCACAAGTATGACAACAACACTTTGTTTTGCTATTTCTACACCGCCGTCATGATGGATTTGACCTAAGCAATTACCTCAGATGTTGGCGCGCTCAAAATCGATTGACGCTCTCTATGCAACTTAATTGTCTAAGACTAAAAGAAGAGAGGGAAACGAGCTCACGACAGTTATTATTCTCATGAACTAGAAAAAGTTTTCTTAAGTTTAACCTTGACTTTTTTATGAATATTGAACAAAGATAAAATTAAAAAGTCGTTAAACTAACTTTCAACTAGTTTAATATTCTGGATGTGAAAATAATTTAGAAATGAAATATATTCATTCTTTAAGAAATTCTAAGAATTGAATAATTAACTGTTTGTATCTACTATACAATAACATAGTCTTCATTTCCACGATACACAATCACTTGTAAACTTGTGACATAACTATTAGACTGTATGATAGTGATAGAGAGTTGGCTACGTGATTTTCTTCAAAATTTATCGAGTAAGATGTAATACCTAGAGTATAATGTATTATTTTGTAATTTCTCGCCAGATATTACTCTTTAATGGAGAGTAATTGTATTGAAACGATTTATCTGAATGAAGGTAGGCTGAAGACTGATTTTGTCAATGTGGTTTTTTATTCGAATAAACTAAAAACAAAATTTTTCTGTACCTTAAATCAAACAACATAATGTACCATTGTTTTAAGTATTCTTGTTTTTTAAAGATTACCAAACTCAGGTTACCAAATTTCAAACGAAAAAAAGGTATCTCATTCACCCCGACTCGTTAAAAAGTATTAGATTGGACGGTTAGAGTAATAAATGCTTGGAAGACAAACGTGTAAGGTTTTCAATGACTCAATCTTATGCATTCTATGTTTGTTTTCGAGGGTGGACTGTAATGATTACTTGTTGAAAAGAGCACCTTAAGGTACAATCGATGGGGGGCGATCCTAGATACATAAGGGTGTATGCTCCATTGTTCAGACGTTTTTATAAAAAGTTGTTTAATATTAAAATTTCCAAAAAAATAAAACCTGCTGAGTGAATAAAATGCATAGTGTATACTTGAATAACAGAGGAATCAACAGAAAAAATTTATATTGTGGTATTAAAAAAATGGATAAATGTTAATTTTGATTAGCCGAGTACTTTTGAAATACTTCTATGTTTTCTTAAGAAATCAGTTCCCTATTTCAGCTTTTTCCCCCTTTCCAATCCTCATGACTATCGTTTTCGAAGTTCTAGCATAAAATTCATTCAGTAAACGTAAAATGGTAAATGGAATTTGCAACGCATTTTACGATATGTTAGCACAGACAGATTTCGATATGTTAGTCCATTAAGACACCGTTGTTAACGTGCAAGCTGACAATTTTTCAGTGAAGTAAAGAAGCCAGAAAATAGAAGGTACCCATTGACTTGGCACCATCTTACAGTTTATATACCTACATGTTACACGTAAGTATAATACATAGAATACATGAATATTCGATTCTATTATAGATAGATCTAGAATTATTGTTGTTAACCACGGGTATGGTTGGTTGGCAGTTTGTCGTTGCCAACTGTATAAATGTAAATCGATACTAATTTTATTAATACTATATTTATAGAGTTCAAGTAAATAGATATACAACATAAATATTTCTTAATTTACAAAATAATTATTTTCACAATGATATTAGAAAACATATAAATTAACAATGGAAACAAAATTTACTTCACCTTATATTTTATTTAAGTCTCTGGAGATGTGAAAGATCGTTGAATAGTCATAGCTTCATGCAGTTACACGAAAGGATGCTAATTTACAGTTAAGGGTTAAGACAAACGAATGTCAAATTCAACGCATGTTCAATGCAACTTTTGTAACGATTCAGCTCAGTTTTTATTTATTTTTATTAGTAATGAAAACTCTTGTCGGTTCAAGAAAACTCTTGTCGAGAAGAAACCAACTTAAAAAAATCGAGAGGTGTCGTGGACCACGCAGTAGGAACTATATTCCCTTCGTATCTTAGTACATTATAAATGTAGCCCTTTTTTATATAAGATATTTTTCTGAAAATTTAAGGTATTAAATTTTAGAAGTCAAATACTTGTTTAATTCTTGAAAGAATTTAATTTTATACCCAATTTTGGTTTTTACTTTATGGCATAATTGCAGTATAAGTTTAAAAGAGACATACTTCTGATTTAATAGTAAACCCAAAACATAGCTAAGCCTATGCATTGTACTTACTTTAAAATATTTCTGTTTTCTTTAACTTTTTTAAATAATAAAACATAAAATTTGGACAAAAAATACAAATTGATAGTTATAAAAAGATTTTTCATTTTTTCAAAATTCATGGCATCCTAAATCAATTAAAAAAGTTTTAGTTTCCGAGGTAACCTTGATGTTAATTTTTGATGTCTGTTGCAGTTTTTTTGGTTTTAACTCCCAACCAGCAAACAAATATCGTGCGATAAGGAACATAGTTCCAAAAATGTGATGGAAGCGAGGGGAAGAAACATGCAATTAAGTTTTTATAGTGCTTCCCTCATATTTATATTCTTAAAAAAAATTTTTTTTTGACACGATAGTGGCTATTACCCTGTCCTTTGTTATTTCGTATTATGAAGTCAATGAGTTTTTTAAGCATAAACGAGTATGCCATGCGAGTTACAAATGTCATACGATTTTCAACCCTATCTCTTCTTAATTTCCAAGTACAAGATTTGTACCGGATAGAGAGGCAGACAGAAAAGAAAACAAGTTTATGGAAACCATTTAAAAATTATTTTTGAATAGTGTTTATAAACAAAGTCAATTGTTTTTTTCAATTAATATTGTTGGTTCCTTTATTTATTTATAATATAAAGTTAATGAAATATTCATTACATCACTTAAGTGATTTATTAATATTAATCAAGTGAAGTTCAAAATTGTTTATTATAAGCATATTTTTATTAACATAATTTATAAATAAACATGTTATTAATTATAATCATTGACGTAAATAGTGTCATTTTCTAGAGGGAGGAAAGCCCTGTCGTTTCTTGAAAGGTTATCATGTATCAATTAGTTTTATTTTATCGTATTAAGAAAATTGTTAATATTGTAAATATTCTTAACAAATAGAGAAATTACTGAAACTTCTCTTTCTCCCATTTGTTTGGGGAAATTTAAGTACGGAGCTGATTTAAAAAAACAAAATTCGAGTATACAAATTACTAAAATTTGCAAACCTTTTTTTTTTCTTTAAATATCAAATAGCTCCAAATTTTTCAAAAAGTAAATTATTTTAGAATAATAACTCCAATTAATAATTTCCTTGCAAACAATTTTTCAAGACCATGCTGATGAATGGATTTGTAACTAAAGATACGTATGATTGACGTTGGTTTCAAAAAGTAAGTCAGAAAAAAATTATTGATGCAAGTAATAGAGAGGTAATTATCACCGGGGAATAACCTTCTCGGCGATCATGTAATTATAATTGAACATAAATAGTGGCGTAGTTCCACTAGAGAGAAGAATTTTGAAGCTTTTTTTGAAAGCCGCTATTTTGTCAAAAATTATAATTTTGACTTTTCCTTCGATTAATACCTGTATTCATCTATCGACTAAAGAAATTTTCTGGATGTTTCATTACATATAATCAAACCCAGAGATAAGGTGCTCACAGCCAGATACCTTTTTTTGGAGGACCTACAGGAGCAGTACCGTATGAAATTTTTGAAATAGGACAATGGGATCTTAAAATTAAGGAAATGTCCTATATGTATACGTTTTTATATTTATTTAAAATAAATGGTCTTCCCAAAAGTTCATAAAAAAACGTTTTTTTTTGTGCTCAAAACTGGATATAACTATGGAAAAAACACGCATCATAAAAATTCGTGTTACTACTTGCTAGGCGGAATTCTGGTCAACTATTCGTAGTTGAGTCCTGACCTCGAATTCATTCATTCAATTTACGTATTGTGTGCACTACACTACCAACATATAATAATATTATTATAACAGCTATTGTTTATTAATCAGATTAGAGAGAACAAAGCGCTTACTATTTACATATAAACCACACATCTTTTATTTTATATTTATTAACTCATTAAGGATAATAATGTTTTGTTTTATCGCAACCGACACGACGAGTTCTGTTCATTGTTGCACCATATCATAAATTCAATATGTTTTTTTATATGTATGACTACAACATGGTGTGCGGCACATAGAAGTAACGTATACGTTTCCAAGTCTTTTGAGACATAATTAAAAAAAATATAATTAAGGATGTAGAGTGCCAAGGCAATTTTTGATAAAAGGCTTGAATTTTTTTTAAATATGAAGTTGGACTTATAATACAGGTTTAATATAGAAACTAGTTACTCTTGTCCATAATGCATTAAATTACAGGAGTTATTTTTTTATCTAAATATAGGTTCAGTATCATGTACTGAATGTAAATGCACAAAATCCTTACAAAAATGTGCGGGGGAAGTGCCTTCATTTTAAGGAAAACCGTTTCAGGCTATATCTCTATAACCGTGCACTTTAAACCAAAAATGGTAATAGTAATAACCTTTATTGTACATAATTAAATTATCTACTTTTTTTGTACAGAATTTTTTTTTTTATATTTATTATGAACCGTTTATGACGTATACGACTATGACGATTTACTTATTGACTATTTGACCGATATCTCTTATAATATTTGTTTAAATAAGAAAATGATAATAACTTTCAAATCTACAAATATCCTAAAACTTTTACTTTAAACGCGTAGTATTTTCAAAAATATTAATTTTAGAAAGAAAAGTTTAAAGTAAAAGTTTTAGAAACTTTATAGATTTAAAAGTTAGGTTATTAGTATTTTATTGTTTTTAACAAATATTGGAAGAGATATCGGTCAAATAATCAATAAGTAAATCGTCATAGTCGTATAACTCATAAACGGTTAGTGATACAAAAAAAAATATTTGACAAAAAAGACAGGAAATTTAATTATCTTCAATAAAGATTATTACCATTTTTGGTCTAAAAGCACGGTAATGGAGATATAGCCCAAAAATGATTTCCTAAAAATGGAGGCACTTCCCCCGCCTATTTTTGTTATCATCGCCAATTTTTTAGTATTTTTAAGTACGAAACCCTAAGCTTACAGTTGAAAGCATAGCTAAGAACACTCTCTATTCAATTACCTTCCGAACGAAACAAAAAAAATCAAAATCGGTTCATCCGTTTAGGCGCTGCGATGCCACAGACAGACGCACACACACATAGCTGTCAAACTTATAACACCCCCTTTTTAGTTCAGGTTTAAAAATTTAATATTGAATTGAAATAACTAAACTAGAATCTTCTATTACTACATCGCAATTCATTTCTGTTTAGATAATACCTGTCTGTGGATTAACAAGTTTCTTTGAGAATTAAAACTTAAGTTTGAAAAAGTTACAAAGTTTAAACCCCATTTAAATCGCATTAAAATAATGAAAAATAAATAATATCAACTTTATCGTCTCATCTCTTTAATTCACACACAAAATATAGTAAAATAATCTCATGTAAGTCAACTGTTTTTATTTACATATTTAATATCAGTTTGTGGTTTTTTTTAACTGATAAAACAAAATAAATATTTTCCTAGCAATAATTGTACCAACAAATAACAAGCCGCCATGAATATAACCTAAGGAAGTCAGACCAATATTTTTCTTATAAACATTATTGACAAATCTTTTCTTTTCCGTAACTGTCTCGGAGATTTCCATTTGCAAAAAATGCCAACTCGTGTTAGTTCAACTTTTGAGTTGGATTTAGATAACATGAGGTTAGTCATTTTTGATAGCTCTACCAGTCATTGCTAAGAGTCTCAGAAATACAAATATTTTATGTTAATACAACCTTAATCTGCCAAATCTTTTAGTTTTGCTTATGGTAAAAGTAATGTTATCTAGGAATTTCTAATATTAAAATAGCAAAACATCTAACATTAAGGATATACGAGCACCAGGGCAATTTTGGATAAATGAATTTATTTAGTTTTTTTATATAAAGTTGGACTAAGTCTAAATCCATTATGAAAATTTTAAGTAGGGTTGCTCGATTATTTAAATAAATAAATGACTTCAAAAGTAGACATATTTACTATTGGTCTTGTGTGAAAACGGTTAATTAATGAAATGTTTTCATAGTTTCCTCGAAAACTAGTCCTTTGAATTAAAAAACAAAAAAAATTATTTGAAATTAAAGTTAAAACCTCAATAAATTATTGAAAACAAAAAAAAACTCGTTGTGCCCGACTAACTAAGGATGTATGAGCGTGGTAGTGGGGACAAAAATTAAAAAAAAAAATTATTTTCAATTTTGATGGTGTATTATGTTATAACTTAACAATATAAAACGAAAAGTACGAATAAAATTGTTCGATATCGGGGTTAATTAGCAAAATATCGAAAATTTTGTTTAATTATTTAGCTTTCGATATTTCGAAAACCAAGGCAGATATCGAAAAATTGCATTCTTATTTTTCATAAACATTCATGAAGTTATAGCAAAATTCATCATCAAAGTTGAAAATAAGGTATATATACAAATAATTTCAACCACAAGTGTAAACTTGTCTTGGCGCTCGTACTACCTTAAAATGGTATCTTCGAATATCCACCATACAAAAAATTATCATAATCGCATCCATTTCTCTTTCAGTTAAAAAGAAAATTAAATTCACAAACCATTTTCAATAATTAGAGCATTCTGAATTAACGAATAAAGTAGAAAAATAAAGTAGAAAAATACTCGACGTATTCACTCGACGTTCTATACAAAGTCTGCATTCAGAAAACAATTTTTTTTAAACAAAAATTCGTATTCTCGGATATTCATATTTGCTGATCCGGCAGATCACTAATATAAACATATGTTAAAAATTATTATTTCGTTTTTGGGATGAAAGTAATATTTTTCTATCAGAAAGTTAACAATGAGTAATGCAATAATAACAGTAAAACTGTCATCCGTTATACATGTTGAAGTGTATGTGTTTACAAAAAAAAAAAAAAAAACATTACAAAAAGATTTAGAAATTAAAAGAATTTTGCAGTTTTTATGTTAATTCATATGACATTAAATGTCGCCGCATTTGAAAAAATATACAACGCAATTTATGTTACACTAAAAAAAAAAACATTTTACATCATACACAGTACACACACTACGCCATAATTATTATGAGCATAAGTTTATAAGTCTATAGAGTGATACAGAACAAAATAAAGAAATCGATGATCAGTCGTCCAGTCGTACCGAAACTGTGGATTCCGATCCATTTTTGGGTCACGACTAATGTTTGACTAAATTTCCGAAAGTATTTTCTAAAATTTGTATTCGTTTTTCGAGAATGTTTCACAAGGCCACCAGTTGAAGTTAAATACAAATTTTCAATTCCGTATCTATTATAGTTTTGCAGAAAATAGACACCAACGTTTTGTCCCTAATTTCGGGGTCACTGGTAAACAGTGACGTTTATGAAAAAACTAGTGTGATACCCACCCGCTTCGCTGGGTTTAAGAGTAAAGATTGATAAAGATTGCTCTCACTTATCCCCTTTCTATAACAATCGAAATAATGGTAAGGATTGTTTTAAACAGGTAAAATATATGTATGGTTTTCTATTTTTTTAAATGTATAATAGTCGTAATTATTCATTGAATATATCAGAAAAGATGGTCGTGAAATATTTTATATTGACTATTTTTACAGAAATCTGTAATTTATGGTAATGTCAATTGACTACTTTTACAGAAATCTGTAATTTATGGCAATGTCAAATTAAATTAATTTTTAAATTTTTTTTATTTTTTATTAATATATCTTTATAAATTATATCTCATGTGTTATTCTGAAGTATGAGCTATATTGTTGTACAGTTTTATTAAAAACCATTCGCTAGTTTTAGAGTGAAAGCGTAACAAACAAACAAACAAACATGCTTACTTTCGCATTTATAATTTATAGAGATAGAGAAGATAGAGCTATGTCAAATAAAAGTTGCTTATTTTTTATAAGGAATAACTTTTACGTTTAAACTTTTGTATTATCTCTAACGGTTCACAAGATGAATACTTTTTCATTTGATTGAATGAGCAAAAAATACAGCCTTAAAATTGGCATATCTTGTCAATTTTGAAGCTAGAAAGTTGAAAAAAACTACAAAATCAACTAGAAATTTTATTTGCACTTGTTTTTATTTGATGCACAGTTCTTTGTAATTTGTAAAAAAAACTAATTAAAACCACCAACTACTCCCAAAAAAAGGAGGCAAGCACCCCCTGTGTGGTCGATTTCTTGGTACGAAGTTTATACAACCTAATAAATAAACTGTGGAAAATTTCAAAGCTTTTTTTCTTTTAGATATTTAGTTTCATTGTACTAAAACAGATTAAACTAAAATTATGCTAATAGGCTATGTATGAGAAAACAAGGACTCAATTTTAATTTCCACAATCATTTGCAGGAAACCCAAACGCGAGAAAATTTGTTCCTTTGAGATATTTATTAATTAAATTAAAATTTATCTTTTTTTTAAATGTGGTGAAAAACTGATACAATTTATTTCTAATGCAATATATCCTAATTAAATTATTATTTATTTCGCCGCACTATGTACACGTGCAAAAGTCTACTTGTTAAGTCATAGGATTTAAATACTTCGTGTTAAAATTCACATGTACTATTATACCTATATTTGACTCACGACCTTACACAAAAAATTTAAACCGGAAATGTGTATTTTTACTTGTAGCTGTACATTCATGTTTACTTTTAAGTACCCGAGAATATTGAATACTATAATTGAAATGAATGAATGGGAAATTTAACTAACTTATCAAAATTTATTTTGTTTTTCGGCACCAATCTATTTAGCGTTCTGCGAATTAATAATTGCCTGCGAAATATTACCTATGCATTATGCATAATTATGATTGGCATTAAGCCCGCGCTCGAAAGAAGTTCTCAATGTATATTGCAGGTAAAAATTCGAAGTCGTGATTATAGACTCTTGTCAACATGTGTAACTAAATCCTTGTTTAACGATGTAAAGGTCCTTGAAGGAGAAACTTTGTGAGGTTAGTGCAGAATGAAACTTTGCACCTCCTAAAATTAATGAAATATCACGAGAAAAAATTATTTTAAATTTGGGACTGCTTTGAAAAGTGAATTACTTACTAAAACTACTTTTTGGGTTATGAAAAAAAAAGAAAAGATTTAATTCAACCCGTATAATAATAATTAGGCGAGTTCATTGAGGTTCTACCTATACCATTTCCTGAGAAGCACCAGCCTAACCTAATTTCGATAATTCCTTATTTATTTAATAGGATATATTCCGAAGCTGATACAATGTCAATTGAAAAAGAAAATTTCGACCTTAAGGGTAGAAAAGAAGGCTTGATTTTTCACCCAACGGATATTTACGAACCGTTTCTTATGTTTGATCATCAATTTTTCCACCACTTGCAGGTCGATTTTCTTGTTTGAAATGGTATGGTGGTGTCAGACCAGGTGATTTCACAAGTTTCATCAAAATCCATTCAGTGTAACTTACTTTGTTTATAACGTACGAAGGTAGACCTAAACCCGCTAAAAAGTATAAAATACATTTTTTTTAAATAGAACCGACGAAAAATGCACAGGTAATTAATTAATTATCGAATATACAAAAGCAGATATTTATTTTAAAATGTCTACTAGATATTTTACATTAAATTTTTGTCGAAAATAATTTTGAGCTAACCAATATTAATTGAGAATTACAAACGATAAATAGCTTCGTTTCTCCTAAATGATACATCGCAAAAAAAAAACTGCCAAGCAACATTTTGATAGAAATTTGATTCAGAAATAGCTGGTATTCTTGTACCTGTATTTATCTGATATCTGAGCACCCAGTATTTTTCATAAACTCTTATTTTATGAAAAAAATATTGAATATATTTGCATAAAATAATTATGAAAAGCGGTATGAGAGAGATGAGTTGGAATTGATAAATACTTGAACTGACAATGTTTAAAACAAAGGTGTAATAAACTAATGAACCATACACTATTATTTCTATAGTTAGCCATTGAACTGCAGAACTATTTTCGTAGTGTCGTTTCACTATTATAGGGGTTAATAGCCGTACGGACCTATTATTATTTTCCAAATAATGAACAAACTAAAACAATGTAATATTGATTTTAACCACGTACTCCATAAAAAGAAATCAACTATAATTATAGTGAAATTGCTTTTTGTTATTAACTAAATAAATTTTTAATAATATACTGATAACTTTTTTATTGATTTTTAAGTGCGCTCGATCATGGAATTACCTCTCGACAGATATTGGATATAAACTTCCAAATTTTTTGAACCTAGTCGAGTACACACATACTTTTAAAGTTGATCAGACATGTTAAAACAAGAAAAAAAAGACAGACAATAATAAAAATTTGAATTTTTAGCATCTTATTAATTACGAACTGCAGCTTCAAAGTCATTAATACCTATAACTTTGATGGCCCCGCTTAGGACGTCCGCTTAACATAAATCTTTACTTTCATCTCTTAGTCAATTACACGGCTATTGGCCTCGGAGCTTTGAATGTAGCAAGTATTTATTAACAGCCATACTATGGTTGGTCTCGCTTAGCCTGCTCGCTCAACACAAACTTTACTTGCAATTTTCATGCAAAATCCAAATTTTTACAAACATTTTAGACATATTTAATCTAAATATATAAAACAATTTTTTCCGCAATTCGAGGCGAATACGAATTCAATAAATCAGAAATAATTAAAATCGGTCCAGGCGTTCTTGACTTATAAATGGTCTAGCTAGCCCGAATTTTAACATGCTTTAAATAAAAATGTAGAAATGTTTGTCAAATTCTTAAACAATGACTACCTTCACGCTAAAACCTTTTAATTTTTCAACACTACTACTTTTTATTCTTCACAATAATAAAAACGATTTTTTTCCGCGTTTTTTCGAATTATACAATTAAATAAATGATATCACTGCCTAGATTTGCGGTCAAAATCAGGGTAGAGAAACTTTCAAGACCTGGAAATCAATAATATACCAATTTTGCTCGAATGTTTCCTTTAAAGTGATTAAGTGGAGGATTCAAAGAATTTCCAAAGCATAAACAAAATTTAAAAGACTTCTGGTACGGAATCTTTAGAATGACTATTTTTATGAATTATTTTTTTAAAATAATAAGAACATTAAAAATACTGTAACTCGGGGCCGTTGCACTCATTACAAATGACTAAGGATTAAAAAAAAACGCGCATTCAAAACATTTCTTGTTTAATATAATTAGATGAAAAATTACGTTTATCTTATTGTTTGTGTACTAGTGCTACAGTCTGGCGTACAACGATGATTCATCTTAACAATATGATTTTTAAACAAAGAACAGTTAATTTTTATTTTTTAATAAAAGAAAAGTTTTATGATTTCATTTTCTAAGAATTATCAAAAACGTTTCATTGAAGCCTGCGCGTAGAAAATTTGAGTACACAAACTGACTATATATTGACTAGCCAAATGTACGAGAGGAGCTACAGTGTGAAACGTAAATGCTCAGAGTTGGAAGGTTATGATTTTGCATCCCGACACTGTGAATTTGTTAACTATAAATAAAGGCACATAAACAGTCAAACAACTGAAGAATTTATCACACTGTCAGTAGTCCATAATAAAGTGCTATTCTTTTTATTTGGTATTTGATAAACATAAATTTTTTTTCACAATGAAAATTGAGGTTATAACCATCAGCCACAATACGTTAATGAAAATCAAGTTTGTCGATTCTCCTGTTTTTCGACCATTTTTTTTTTATATGGAATATCTTAAAAGATAGTCATCGACTGTCATCTCAGATGTGTAAAGCGTAATCAATTGCCGCCACAAAAATAATTAATTGATAGTTTTGTTGAAATAATCAGCGAACAAGATGGTGCAATACATATAAGGCAGGGGGTTACAATGGGCCTTTGACCTGCCTTCAATCTTTTTCTGATGACTTCAATGACTTCATCTTAACAAATACGCCAAAAAAAAGAGTCGAATATGTTTGATTGTATCTCTGTTACAATGGGTGTTGGGGTCAAATGGGATATTGCACAGTAATCTTAAATTGATTTTCAAGATCATTTAATCGTCAATTGAGGTTCATCAATCACAAGATTTTAAATAAGAAAATTATCCGTTATAAAAAAAAATATTTTCTGTGAGAATAAACACACTACACGGTAGAACGACGTGTCTGTCGAACTGGTATAAAATCCAATTATTCTTTTAAGTGAATAAATGAAAATTTTTATGATTTAATTCTAAGAATTTTTCAAAACCATTTTATTAAAAATCCGATACGAAGAAAATGATTACACAGAAAAAATAAACTATTGATTTTACGCATGTCAAATTAAACTACTCTTTGACGTAAACATGGTTTACCTTTGTCACGATTCATTTCAAGTACAGGATAATTCATCTTTTGCCATTGAAACTGATTTATATTATTTTTTTGGTGTAAAATTATATCTTTTAATTAAAACACACCTTTGTGTATACACCTTCGTATCAAATAGAATTTTCAAGGTGATTCTTATATAAAGCTTAATGTGTATAAACCAGGAACGTATTAAACGGAGGTATTTTGTTTATAAAAGTCTTTATAAAAATAATTTGCTATTAAAAGCATATAATTAAAATACCCGAACTTACCTACTGATATTGTAAACTGCCAATTGTTCAATTTCGCCAAAATCAGTTTGTTCTGATTACCTTGACTTCAACCTCATTTCTTTATTTTTAAGGGGATAAAAAAGAGTAAGATCGAATCCTTTGTTAATATATTTAGGGAAACTAAAAAATTTACGAGGAGAAATGAAGAAATAAATAGTAGCTTATAAAATACAAATTGTTCCATTTCTGAACCAGCTACTTCAACATTGTCTTTAAAAATATAAGTCGCAGTACTAATTTACGAGGACTACACACCTGAGTGCAGGAATTAATTATACTATTCTAAGCAGGTACATAGTGATTCAATATATTTTTAATTATAGGAACTAGACATAGCTCGTGGCACTAAAAAATTCATGCCATGCGAATATTTTTTATTTTATAATATAGTTGTTCTTAAATTCCCTATCCCCGAGGGAAGGAGTGGGCAAAATTGTTTATTAAAACGAAATACAATTCAAATTTTTTTCTAGTATTATATTGCAAGCAATTGATGGAAAATTTAGAGAAAATTGATAACACGGTACTGATTTTTTTTCACCTGCATATTTATTAGGGTGCTGAAGTAAATAATATCCATTTCCACTTATCACGTTAAATTTTCTAGCAAAACTCATTTAAAAATCTAAATAATCATAAAATTTTATACACAAGTTTCTTAATTTTACTACGCGTATCATCCTGTAAGTAAATTAATGTCTTTTTTAATTAATGTATCTCAATTAAAAAGTACAAATAAACGAATTACGAATACTAATTAATAAGCAAATTAACTATTATTTAATATAATCGAACAATTGAAGATTATGTATTTCATTCCTTTAATTCGTGTGTTATTTAAAAATAACATACTTTTCTTTCGCGACCTCAAATTTGTCAGAAATGAACTCGGTTTAAATCCAAAAGTGTACAATTCTTCAATATCAGGAATGTTAAAATTACTCAGGTATTGAAAACATAATACCATTATCTACTAGCTTGATAACCGCCTGCCTCACTGGGCTTATCCGCCTTCAATAATACTTGAAATAGGGGTACGGAATGTTTTACACAGGTTTAATATATGTACACAATTCAATTTGTTTTTGAATGTTATATAGCCTTGATTCATTAAGTGAATCAGAACAGGTGGCCATGAATTTTATCTTGTTCACCATTTTACAGAAAACTTTAATTTATGATTCAAAATGATACCTGTCATAAACTAAATTTAATTTTTTTTTAAAATATATCTTTATAAATTATAGCTCAATCGCTAGTCTAATGTATGATCTATAAAAACAGTTTCATTCAAATCCATTTGAAAGTTTTTGCGTGAAAGCGAAACAACCAAACATCCTTACTTTTACATTTATAATATATAGGGATAGGGATACAGCATGAATTGTTGCTAAAACTTTCTAAAGCCACTTTAAAATATTAAATCATTCGGTATCTCTTTAAATATATAGGAGACTTTCTATAGATATAGATAGTCACTCATCACGATATCTCTGGAACTATAACACCTAGAGACTTGAAATTTGGCAGGAATATTCCTTTTGCCAAGTAGAGGTCAGCGAAATTCCACCCACAAGGGGGGTTGCGGGAGTGTTCATGAATAAAAAATTCATATTTTTCAATTATGGCTTTTAATAGTTCAAAACTTGGTCAGAATGTTTTAAATTACATTTAGAAATTTTTTTAACCTTCGGAGGGTAGAAAGGTGTAGCGAGAAAGTCGGAAGGAAATATCGAATATTTACAAATATACCTAAGTGGGGTATCAAATAAAAGAGCATGACGTGTACATTACAAAACTGTTATCCAACGCAAGGAAATGTGGAGGGAGGGGTGCAAGTGAGGATGTTGCCCAGCAAAGCGGGTAGTTCCCAGCTAGTATAATATAAACTATAACCTTTCAATAAAAACCTTCTAATTTACTTTTTTTTGACAAGTTGATGTCATTCAAATCGAAATAATATTTATTAATTCCGAATAAAACACGGTAAAATTTTTTTTTGTAAATATCACTATGTCAGTATCGGTGTGAACGCCATACTATGAACTGTATTGACGGAATAGTAATATAAGTAATGGCCCATACTGGTTGGCGTACTCACAATACTCCTGGTAGATAGCCCTATTCAATACAGTAATGTTATTTATGCTAACATAGATACTATATGTATCTGTCTCTATATCATACCAAAATTGTAGTAAACGCCATACATTTCTTACCGTGAATACAAATCCCAAAATTAATAACCCTACAATAACAAATGATTGCGTTTAGGTCGAGCACCGACACCCTATGTGTCAACAATTAATTTTTGATAGAGGCATGGAGTGCTGTGTGCTTATAGATAGCTCAGTCAAGTAACTGAGCGCTCTGTTTTGTCAAAAACAGCTTGTTACATTTGTATTCTAAAGAGTTTAACGAAATATCTCAATTAATTTCACAAAAGTAGTTATATTATAAAATACAAAGGGAAAATGTTTAAAACCACAGCGAGCACAATTTGTGACGCACCACTATCTATTTAGATACAGCAAACTTGCGACTTTTTAACTTGGTTTTCTAAGTATAGAATATGTTAAAATTGACTAATTTTAGTGAAGTGGCATTGTTGTGAAAAAACAGGACAAAATAGATAAACTTGCTGAAAGTAAAACAAAAAAATTTTTTTTTAAATAATTACCTTTGATATAAGTTCGTCGTGATTTGCGAGATGTGCTCGGCAGTGTATGCACGAGTAGGTGCGATGGCAGTGCGGTAGATAGGCCTGAAAGGTCTTCACCATGGTGCAGCAGGCCTCGACGCCCGGCCATACGAACGACGTCACACCTGAAAATATAAAAAGAAAATTTATTATAACAGATGAAGAAAACTTTATCAGTATTGTTTTTATTTGAAAGTTTAAAGACATCGCTCATTTGAAGGTCATTGAATAGAAATTATGTATAAAATTACACAGTTAATTGAATCGAAAATAAACGTTTAGTAAAAATGGGAATAATTAAAACGTTGATTATGTATTTAATTATTTTTTATAATATTTGACGAATAGATCGAATTTAAGGCAATTTATTTTCGCAATACATTTTCTGCGATAAAAATTGAAGCCTCGCATAGAATTTCTTTGTCTTCTTTTTCGTCTCTAATGCTCGTGTGATTTTTCATCAGTTTAATATTCTTGTTTAAATGGATTATTAGTCAAATACTATTGGAAAATCATTTGACCATGCGGACTATTACAGGCATTAACTGGATTTGAATAAATAGATATATATATATATATATATATATATATATATATATATATATATACAATAAGAAACCATAGTAATTTACAACAATATTAATCAAATGTATTTATTGAATGAAACTGTCTTACAAAAATTACTCCTCTTTTTAATGGTCAACTGCTAGCTTATGGTTTAAGCCTGCTTATGCCTGCCACCATATTGACTGCTGCAATAGTTCAAATAAATTACCTAACGAAAAAAGCGAGGCAACTACGTTATTAAAAGTATAGTCTTGTAAGAACTATTTACTAACAAGCCAGGTAAATATGGTCTTTGGGCCATAGAATCCTAAAATACGATTATTATGTAATTTATCATTTCATAATTTATTTGACTTGCAGAAAAATTTATAACAAGTTTGAAGCAGCAAAACTTATGATAAATATTTTATTATTTTTCGAGAAAATGTTGTGCCCGAGTTCCTGCAATTATTGAGTTAACTATAAACACTTAATTATAATTACTTATTATTGTTGTTCACATTTTCACTTAATTATAAATGTACATAAGTTTGTCTTTAATCGCATAAATACTTTTAACACAAAACTGGAAATTTTGTTAAGACAAAAAATTATCCATATTTTCATTTTAACTGGCGATTAATACATAATTTACTGTATAATTAGCGAATTAAAATTTTAATTCATACTACGAAAAAAAGAGAAAGAAATGATAATACTTTAATGTCATTTTTTATAAAATCTAACGTCTATGAAAGTCTAGACTTTTGAACAAAACGAATTCAATAAAAAAAATTATATACAAAAATGTTATTTGCATATAATACAAGGTGCAATAAATGGCAGGTGTCAGATTCTACAATAACTTTATCTTTATCAATAATAAGACACCAGCTGTATAAATGAGTTACTTTTAGAGAAATACCGACAAAAATTAACGGAAAATCATAACATGTTACCTTAATTCCAGATCTTTTTAGCCGCCGTTTAATGAGTAATCTTGCATAGGCCTATAAGGAAAGGTAAAGAATAGTTCTAAAAATTACGAAACTATATGGGCTTTACGTTTTTTACCCTTCAGCAACGGAATCCTAAAGTTCTTCTTTCAAGAGTTTGGAACGTGAGAGATTAAACTTTGTAAATATTTGATTATTTATAAACGGGTCTAGAAATTGTGAAGATATATTTGCAAGGAGGTTGCAGAAAATGTGACGCATCAAGGAGAAGAGAGAGGATCAAAAATATGAATAGTTGGCAAGACATATTTTATGGAAAGTCTATGGGAAAAAATAATTATGACAATTAAAAACACGAAGAATTGGGACATTTGTTCTTAAGTTACTTTGGACCTTGTGTTTTTCAAGCATACTGTAAAAATCTCCCTTATTGAGAATCGTAATATTGTTATTATAAGAAGAAAAAACATCTCATTTGTATATTCAGAAGAGTACATCCTAAGAAAAATACCATAAATTTTTATTTCTTTTATTGTAATAACGATAATATGAAAGATTACTAAAAACAAATTTATGTATAAAATTACAATATAATCTTTACTTGTTAGCAAGTAATCAGTTTCAAGTATGTTGAAATACTATCTAAGACAAAAAAAACCATTTCACTATTCATATGCGAAAACTTTCCCTCAAAAGAAAATTACCTCATCACATAAGTTTGATATGATTCAATCAATAGATATTTTTTTTTATTGTTGTAGGTATGTGTACTGAAATTGGAAAATTTGCATTCTGTACCAACAAAATGTTTTTATGTCGTACATATATAGTTTTTCCAAGGGTATATAATTGTGAAAACTGTTATGAATTGATACCTAATATTATTAACTAATTGTTAGCTAAATCAGTTTTTTTGAGCTGTTGAAATCAAAAGAAAATATAATGAAATTTAATTTTTTGTATCTGCCAAAATTTTGGTTTTGTGTTTTCCATCGTTCTCTTTTTTTTTGTAAGCCAGGGTGGAGGAGGTAGTTATTAAAATTATTTGTTTGTAACTCTGAAAAAAATATTTTAAAAATGGAATTTTCAAGACACCGAGTAGAATGGTTTTTCGAACCTCTTATAGAAATTCAAAAGTAAACAAGTGAAAACAAACAATTTACTGAGTTAATAGTTGAAATACCATGCATAGACAGAGTTGATCTGTCTATGCATGGTATTTCTCTGTCACATTACAAATACATGTCACACATATTATAACTGATATACCCATATAATACATACTATACAATTTGCGTTCTCACGGTTAAACAGTGATGTTAACGAAAAAAAGTTGTTAATTTTTTTATAAGGAACATTTTACATTTTAACTTTTGTTCTATCTCTAACGGATTACAAGATGGATCTTATGGGCCAAGACCCAATTGACCTATGTTGCTAATTTACGACCTCGATCTCACCTTTAACGTCGTCAGCACGTTATAAAAATTTCAGCTTGATATTTCTTTTTGTTTTTGAGTTATAGTGAGGACAGACGGACAGATGACAGATAGACAGACAGGCCGACAATCGGAAATGGACTAATTAGGTGATTTTATGAACACCTATACCAAAATTTTGTTCATAGCGTCAATATTTTTAAGCGTTACAAACTTGGGACTAAACTTAGTACTTGGTATATTTCATATACATGGTATAACAATTTGAAATTTTTTGTAAAGGACACTGTTTCTGTTACATCTAATCATTTTTGTAGAATTGACTTCCTTAAACCAAGTGTTCCTGTGTGCCCTGTGGAAAAGGCTATATTAAGCATTCGAAGCTGCAGGAATCTGTAGACACCAGAGGCAACGCATAAAGCCCACATTTTCTCTATTATTTACTTGGAATAAATACTTGCACACATAATATTATGTAAACATAAATATTTCAAGCGTTACAAGAACAATTATTATATTTTATTAATAATTATTGATTAAAGTAAATTCTATGATATTTTCGCTTATTTATAAGTATTTATTTTAAATATTCATGACCGCATTCTACATGAGTTTTATATGAATTTCACCTACATTTACAACAATTACAAGAGAAAATTTATATTTAGAAATAATATTTTATTTTGAAACCATTCAATCATTTCATTTACAGGATGAAAAGGAAATTGTTTTCTATATATAAACGTATATGTTGTATCGGTAGTAAGAAAATTAAAAATTGTTATTATTTATAATGCAATCATCAGAGTGGATCAGTTTGTTCTAGTTGAATCGCAAAACAACACTTCTCTAATATAATCGCAGTACAAAATCTCTAACTCTAATTTAGTGTAATCATATTTCCTGTTTCATGAAGGTGTTTCCAATTAATAGAAACTGTATTGGACTCGATTCATTCAAACGTGATTGATTAATTAAGAACTCAAATGTAAAGGGTTTCCAAAATTTACGCTAGATTTGAATATTTCGACATTTGTACTGTGTAATATGTTGTAAATTTAGTTTTAAAAAATGGAGGATATGAAAAAGCACGTTTTCACTGTTGAGCGAGATTTAAAAACATGAAAATATGCAAACTATAATCAGAATCTGATACTAAAAAGTCAAATGACTCCCGAGTATCAATCCCGAGTGTGATTCGGTTAAGGATACAAAACTTCATTTCTTTTAAAATGAAACCAGTATAATTTAAATTTCAATGTTGTCATTATTATCAATTCAACTGAGAAGTCAAATATTTAAGGAATATAAATCCTTACAATAAAATGCTTATAAATTAATGAATCTATCCATAGTAAAATTTGCAAAGCGATTTGTAAGTCACCTAATAACAAAGTATCAATAGATTAAAAATATAAAACTTCGTCTAGATAATGCGGACAAATAGACAATAAGTACTTTTTCACTGCAGTTATAAAAATATCTTTCTCCATTATAGAATTAATTGTCTTACTACTTTTAAATTTATTATACAGGCGAATTGCCTGGTTTCGAGGTCCTAAATCTACACATTTGTAATCGCATAAGGAGCTCACATACCTACGCTGCTACCTTGTATAACGATTTATACTAACTTTATTCGTATTGAAATAATTTTTATTTTTTAGGTAAAACTTTAACAATTCAAGTACATAAACTACATAAACTGTGAATCGTCAAAATTTTCGTATCTTTCATATGTCTCTACAACTTTCAGTCTTTTTTAGACCAAATATAATTCTAATAACCATTTTTTGTAATATTACACTTTGTCTATTTACTTTTATATTCAAAGCATAAATCACATTGCTTATATTCTCTATATTCGACAATTTTACTAAAGCATTATTCAAAATTATTAATATTTGTGAAATTTAAAATTTGCATTAATCTTGACAGTTACTAACGTGAAATAAGTATATTTTCATATTTCAATATGCATCAAAATTTATTCTACATCAAAGACTAACCTAATTTTATTTTTAAAATTATTTATATTTATTTAAATATTGCATATATTATAAAATATATACATATAAATATTATAAATAAACAAAATGGCGTAATAATTATTCATTAAGTACCTACACCATTAAAAGTTGATTGTGTAAAATTGTTATTGTTTTAATTGTTATTATATTTTATAAACAATGTATTAATTATTATTACTAACATACATTAATTAGTTTATTCATATTAATTAAATTATGTAAACACTCATAAAATTCTTAAGTTTTAAGTGCCGGTTAAGTATTCTCATGAACTTTGACAATAAGTCACATGAAAGTCTTCAAACGTATATTTGGAGACCAGTTCGATAGTTGTTATAAGCGATTTACTATTAGTCGCAGAAACAAAACACTAAAAATGGTCAAAGTTCGAAAAATTTGAACAATAAGTCGGACTTGAATGCGGTTTTCGGCATTCGATTCTTTAGAGCACCAGGAAATTTTGTGACCTAAATTGATTTATAAGAAATTAAAAATATGCAATTTGTATAATTAATATGCATTTTATAATTGCTTTTAAATTAACCATAAATATACTAAATTCACAATTCGGTTAATAGTGAAAAAAAAATCCAAAAACTCGCGTGTTACAAGTTTGGAATCATTTTCATCATTATTTATCGAATTGTGTATTAAGTATTTTTACGAACCAGTCTTATTAATCAATTTGGTTCACAAAATTTCCTGACATGGTTTATTTGAAATTAGTCTTTCCTGGCCAATTATCACAGCAACGGCTGAAAGGTCATTTTAGTAACTCATGCGTCTGAAAACCTATCTAAGGAGTAAAATTGGGAGAGGATAGGCTATCAGGATTGGTTTGATGGCCATTGAAGGACAAAAGAAAACTGAGCTGATGTCAGATGTAGGACACGATTTGTTGGTCGAAAATTTTGCCATGCATATTGATTTACTCTCCAAAAATAACAATAATATTAACTACATTATATGATCGTTATTTTGTTACTTTTGAAAGCATATTAATTTGTTTTGGAAAAGTTTTTATTTTGAAGTGGTTTTCTTTTGTTGAAAGTTTTTATTTTATTTTATTTTGTGATTTTTAGTGGAAATTTAGTTTTTCTTCTGCGATTGCTGCATTTGATTTTAGGGACGCCTATGCGACCATGTATAATTAGTTATAGATGCCGTTAAAATAGGTTTTGACTGTACAGTAGTAAAGTAAATATGACTAAAAATAAACTATTTTTAATTAGAAAATATTTAAAGGGACAACATTTATTTTGATAAGCTATAAGCATAATATAGATTATGTAAGTAAAATATTCATGCTAATTATAAATTTTGAACAAGTTCCAAAAAATTATTATAGAAATATATCTAATTTGAATAAATAACTTCGAAAAAAATTACCTCCGTTACTTACACGCCAAAAACATATTTTAGAACGAAAAATTCTCATTCCATTATAAAAGAAAGAATGCGTTCTTAAATGATTCAGATAATACAAATAGTTATCAAACATTGAAAATCAAGAGAGATCCTATAGACCCAAAATCAAATTAACCTACTCTTGCTTATTTACGAAATCAAACTCACTTTTTACGTTTTGAGCACTATATGCCAATTTCAGTTCTGAATCTCATTTCATTTTCGAGATATCGTGTACACATGCGAACTGACAGACAAACGAATGGATTATTTAGAGATTTTCAATTACTGAAGAGACATTCATAACATAATGCTTGTGAGAATAATAAGAATTATCGTTTGTAAATATTATAAATAACATGATATTAAAAAAAAACCTAGTACCTAACATGACATTTAGGCAAACAAACTTTCATCCTCACTTCCATCTCCTGGGGTTAAATAAAGCTAAAAACCGTTCTCGCGAAGCAGGTTATATATCGTGTAAATTTGAGCTCTGAACTTTTATATATATATATATATATATATATATATATATATACTAGCTGATTCCCGCCGGTTTCGCTGGACACACTAACCATTTGGATGTGAATCTATCCTTCTTTTATTAACGATAGTTTCGGAGATTTCGTGATGAGTCAGTCAGTGGTAAATCGCTTATATATATATATAGAAGAAGAGAAGAGATATATAGATTGCAATTTTTAATAGATATATTACCGGTACTAAAAAATCGGCGGAAATTAATATCTTAATTGATGACTTTCCAAAAAAATTTCAATTAATTTCAAAAAATATAAACTGACTATTTTCAATGAAATATTTATTGCACTATTAAAAATTCTAAAAAGAAAATTACTATGAAAAGTTTATAAACGTCATTTTTTGCGCATTTTAATATTTTTGTTTACATACTGAAATATTAAGAAGAGAGATATTTACAAAAAAAATATTAAAAATAATAATATAGACCATATGCTGGGGAAAATTAAAGTTGAGTTTGCCTTCATTTAATTATTTGGACCTCCGATTAATATTAATAGTAAATCTCTCAAAATTTTATATCGCGAGTATTTTTAATTTAACCCCATAACTTAGCACATAGTCGGGTAAATTAGATAATCCAATCACAATCGAAACTCATTAGAATTTTGAGAAAATTCAATACCTCGAACACCAATGTTTATTACACATTTTAAAATATTGAATAACATGGTTTCTGCAATCTTGAACTCCGTAAATAGCATCAATAATTTTCAAGGTGAGATCAAATCTGTCATATTACCAAAAGAAATAAAAATGGATATCTGTCACCAATCAATTAACTTAATTGATGCATTTGTATGCAACTGAATTAATATTTGGAATAATAATGTTAGGGAATGAACATCATCAATATCTCGATTTAAAAAGGCATTGAAATACTGAAGTCTTATACACAGTTTTTTTTTCTTTAATGAGCTAAACTTAAGCTCAAAATTGAGCTTTGCTGAAAGATGGACATGTTTCAAAACAACTTTTTAAGGCAGGTTTATTTGGTAACACAATATATTTTTAAGCCTCCGAGTCTTCATCTACTGAGCAAGCTTTATAGCCTAATTAGTGCTGTAAAAGTAACGAGAAATTGAGTATCCGCATGTATTCGTTACTAAAATAATCAGAACCCCTTACAATCGTTATCGTTACATTCGTTACTTTGGATACATATTACCTAATAAAATTTCAATTGGTAATATTTTGCTAATTTTTTTTTTTTTCTACTCAGTAGTAGATGGCGTATCCGTTATTCAGTATTCGGTACATACGGTTTGGTACAGCTCAAATCTAAACCTAATCTGCCTACAATTTCAGTTTAGCCTAATCTACCATTGAAGACAGTTCTTAACGCGGTATTAAAGAATTTTAGAGTAGGTTTTACATAACGCACTGGGCTTAACGCATCAGTCCATAGCGGTATTTTACGTGGTAAGAATAAAAGCAAATTTTTATTATAATGTTATTTTTCGTAAAACAATAAACAATTTTATCTCTTATCAGTATGATATTTTTTTAACCTTAGCATAAAATTTTGCATTCTGCAATAAGGATGTACGAGCTTCAGGGCAATTTTGGCAAAAGACTTGATTTTTTTTACAAAAAGTTTAAATCAATTTTAGGAAAGGTTGCCCGATTATTTAAATAAATAAATGACTTCAAAAGTAGGCTGATTTAACAATGGTTTTATGGTAAAATGGTAGATGGATGAAATATTTTCATACAGTTCTCCAAAACTAGTCGGTGAAAATTAAAATAAACTATTTAAATTAAGTGAGGACCTTAAAAAAAACACCGGTGCCCGACTAATTAAGGATGTATAAGCACTGTAGTGAGGACACAAATTAAAAAAAATATATATTTTCAATTTTGAAGGCGAATTATGTTATTATTTGACAATATAAGACGAAAAGAAAGAATAAAATTTTTCGATATCTGGAGTAATTTTGAAAATAACGAAAATTGAATATTTTTTTTAATTTTTATTTAGCTTTCGATATTTCGAAAACCAATTATTTTTTGTCTACATTCATGAAGATAACAATATTCATCATCGAATTTGAAAATAAGGTACAAATAATTCCAACCCTAAGTCTAAAATTGCCTTGGCGCTCGTACTACCTTAAGGGTATTCTCTATTTTAAGTATTCAAAAGAGCAGACTATATTCTTCCATTCCATTTTGTCTGTTAAAATCATCCGATATCAAATAAATGAATTTAATCAAAATCTAATTTTTATTTGTTGATATTATCAATTTTTTATTCCACTTTCTTCTAGATTATTCTCAATAATCATTACATATTATTACAAATGAAGGTCAAACATACACAACATAGTGTATGTATGTACACACTACACTTACATTAAGTCAAACTAAGTAAGTAAAACAGCTGTGTTATGTTTGTAAATACAAAGTTTTACATCATACGTATATTGTATTGTTATTGTATGATATTATCTTGTAATATATTTTTAAATATACATTATGTACGTAGTTTTATATGTATGTGCACATTAGTGATGTGACGAATAACCGCACATTTTTTAACATTCGCATTCTCAAAAACCAATGCGAATGTTTTTGACAAAAAATCATCATCATTTTTATATTATCTTCACCTGTATATAAATTATATGTTGTATGTAACTCTCTAATATCATACCCATGAATAGGACATCATCAGTTATATACATTTATTATACTACCGATAACCATACTATACATATATACTTAGAACAATCAATAAGCGTGATTTTTAGTTTTTTAAACTATATTCTTATGTATCATAAATTGCAAAATAAGCCCAAACTTCACTAATATGTTCTTTACTCATATTTTTTAACAGACTTAAAACAAAAAAGGAGGAGGTTCTCAATTTGAATGTATTTTTTTTTTTATTGTTTGTTACCTCGGAACTTTGACTGGGTGAACCGATTTTGATGATTCTTTATCTATTTGAAAGCTGGTGCTTCCCGTGTGGTTCCATTTCAATTTGGTCCAGTTTTAACAATGGCATCCATTAGAAATCCATATAAGTCTTAAATTTGCATTTAGTATGTGCGCGATAAATGGACGAATAACTCAATATCACGCCTATCGATTTCGATGATTCTTTTTTTAGTGACAAATTAGTTAGTGTACTTCAGATTCATTAAAATTCAAAAAACTTTTAAACAAAAACAAAACCGACTTCAAAAAAGCAAACTATTCCAAAACAAATTAATATGTACTAAAAAGTAAAAAATAACGATAGTATAATGTAGTTACAATTATTGTTATTTTTGGAGTCGGTGTCAGCGAAGTTAATGTAGATGTTCTGTCACAGTTGTTTCTTTGACTGACACCGACTCCAAAAATAACAATAATTGTAACTATACATTATATTATCGTTATTTTTTACTTTTTAGTGCATATTAATTTGTTTTGGAATAGTTTGTCTTTTGATGTCGGTTTTCTTTTTGTTAAAAGTTTTTTTATTGTATCACTTTTTAATCACTGCCCGTGAGTATATTTATCGCCAGAAGCCAACATGATAAGCTTGAAAATAAGGGGTGAATCATGGAATTTGATAAAGAAATAAGAAAGATAAGGTATAGACAGAAAAAACATGCTGGAGAAATACTATTTAAGGATTAATTAAGGTAATACATTAGAATTTGTGAGCACCTCATTTGAATGTTAACATTCGCATGCATTTAATGTTGTACATTCGCGAATGCACAAAAATCAACATTCGTCTCATCACTGGTATGTACGTACACATGCATTACAAAACTATGCTTTTTTTATTAGTAATCTTTATCAGTGATATTATCAATTACATTACTGTACAAAAACATAAGATACAGAGTAGCCATTTTAATCTATTATGGCTAATAGTTTGTTTTGTAATAATCCATCAAAAAATAACTTAAGGTAGTACGAGCGCCAAGGATATTTTAGACCTAGGGTTGAAATCATTTGTACCTTTTTTTGATCTTTGATGATTAATGTGGTTATAACTCCATAAATGTAGACGAAAATTAAGAATAAAATTTTTCGATATCAGCCTCAATTAGCGAAATATCAAAATCTATATAATTAAAAATTTTCAAATTATATTGTTTCTTTTCGCCTTATAATCAAGTTATAACATAATTCACCCTCAAAATTGAATAAATATATTTTTTTTTATTTGAGTCCTCACTACCGTGCTCATAAAGTTTTAACTTGAAATAGTTTTTATTTAATTTCTACCGACTAGTTTTGGAGAAATCTATGAAAACATATAAATAATCGGGCAATCCCCCCCCCCCTTGTAAAAAAAATCAATCCTTTTATCCAAAATTGCCCTGGCGCTCGTATATCCTTTAAATAGCCAATTTAAATTCTATAATTTAATAGATGAAATAACAACACTTTAAATTAGAAAGTTGATTCTCATAAAAACACTAACTTTTTTTTATATAAAACACTATTTCGAAAATCGTTAGCTTTCGGAAAAATATGTCTTTATTGCATTTAATCGAAAGAAAACAACTGAAAATGACTATTCAACATGAGAATTACGCTAAACACACGGTATTAGTCCTGTAAAACATCCGTATATCAGTATTGTAAAACAAAGAAACAAATAGAAATTAGACTATCATTTGTTACAAGGAACCTGGCATACTTAAACTAAATTAATTTACTTTCATCAACTTTTACTTAACCACGGCAGGCATAGTTAGCTCTTCCTAGAAAAAAATATGTTTACTCATTTTTAATAAACTGTTACTGATGCTTTAAGTAAGATATTACTCTGCCTAGAAAGAGTCAACTCTTACAAACAATCGACTTTTCCTGTAACATTTACACTATTTATCTTTACTGAAGATCCTTATATATTTTCTAGGATTATCGTACCTACATATTTTATTAAACCCGAAAAATTCAGATATTATGAATTAAAAACACATGTTTATGCGTTAATTCAATCATACAAATTTAATAAAAGTATAAATAAACTGCGATCAACACGAACGGTTGAAAATGTTCAAATTTTATCCCACATATTTGATTGCTTTTAATGGTTGTTAAAAATATTTGAAGTATATTCACCTTCTAAATATAAAATGCACTCGTCCATCATTGAATGAATGACAAATCCTATGCATATATTTAAACAGAATGCATACATATAATATTTGTTGGCCTAATATAGCACACGAAGCTATTAGTAACAGCATCACAGGACGAAAGCGAATGTTAATAATAATTGTTGGTGGTGAAAGGAGTAGTAATGCCTATCAACTACCAACCAGCCAAGCTAACCAGGCTATACAATTCATCCATACATGTATCTAGCACAACGAGCTATAACTAGTGAGTTACTAAGAGCAAGTTTTTACTAGGACATTAAACTAGGACATGACCCCGAATACATGAACTTACAACCATCAACCTCCCATACAGGAATATTATTATGTGCACATATTAAATGCAACAAAAACAAATTTAAATACAGTACGTACAAAGGCCAGGTAAATTAAATATACATGTCAACTTATCCCGATAATCGCCAGAAATGGAGACAAAATTTTGATGCTTATTTCCAAAGATATAACTTTTGTCTAAAATGATAAAATACTGCACCGATGAACTTGTCTTCAACCTCAAACATGAAAATTATTTTGTCATACGACTGGTGGCTGTGATTAGAACTACGATAACAATCTTAAAGTGGTTTTTAGCAATCATTGAATGAATAGATAATACGCCAGTCAAATCCTACATTAAAATCTCTTAAGAGAAGGATTTGGACCTCTTAAGAAGTGTGAAACCACGTTTTGCAAGCAAAAAAAAGCTTCCTGCGTAATACATGAAAAACTTTTTTCAGTTCAATTCAAAAACTATGAGCTTTTGACATAAGATGCTAGTATCATTTGAAAGTATACTAAATTTGAAACAATTGAAGCCGATCGATCTGCAGTTCCGTATCTAAGTCTTTGAGATATGCTTGAAAAATTTCAGAAATGCTAAAATGTTGAGTTTTACTTATGTTAAACCGTTAGAGATAGAACAAAAGTTTAAATGGAAAAAATGTTCCTTATACCAAAATAAACAACTTTTGTTTGAAAAAATTTTTCGTAAACATCATTGTTTTCTCGCGCAAGGACAAATTAGGGCAAATCTTTGGTGTCCAAAGATCCAAATCCAAAAATATGAAAGATAGAGAGTGAAATTTTTAGGTAGCTAAAACATCGCGTATTGTGATTTTAGCGGTTTTTTATTATTTATTTTATTTTATTTTTTTTTTTTTGTAAGATTTTACTGGCGTATAATAGTAATTTACAGAGGCAAATTTACTTTTTCACTGACGCAAATTTTCAAGAACGATTCCCCAGGTTAAGAATGTTTTTGTGTCGCCGCAAGCTTATTTTTGCAAAATAATATATAAAAAATATACAAAAAACATTTTGTCCGATACTCAACAAATTTTTATATAGAGCAAAAAGTTGTTAGACACGACCTTCAAAACAGCATTTTAAATTTCCGGCCTTTCCGATATAACTGCCAAATTATTACGTCTGTGGGAGAGTAGAGCGTAAAACTAATAATAACGAAACTTTTGATTGTAGATTAGTGTTTACAGTATAGCCTTGTTTCATTTAAAATTGTTTTCTTAAAGTGACAGTCAATGACCCGAAACTTCTAGACCTATTTTTAAAATTTTATCAATCACTGATTAAATAGTAAATAGCAGCGACTTAGTTACAATTTATTTCAAAACAAAACATGCTTTGGAAAAATTTTAAAGATAAAATTTTATCATAATTATCAAACAAAGGAAGTATTACCCTAGTCTGGAATAAAATTATTAAAAAGTAAATAAATAAACTTAACATTAATCAATATTTATCTAAACAAAAAAACATACATAATTTAAAAAAAAAAAACGAATCCTAAAAATTATATCAAACATGGATAATATTATCTCATCAAGTTAATCGCGTGGACCTTTCGGATCGCACCTAGTCCCCGCCTTTTTGTACCTTATTTTCAACTTTGATGATTAATTTTGTTATAACTTCATGAATGTAGATGAAAAAAAAGAATAAACTGGTTCGATATCTGCCTTAGTTTTCGAAATATCAAAAACTAAATAATTGAACAAAATTTTCAATTTTCGATATTTTGAAAATTACTTCAGGTATCGAATAATTTTCTTCATAATTTTCGTTTTATACTGTCAATTCATAAATTTCAAGTTTTATACTGGTCAATAATATAATTCACCATGCTCATACATCTTTAATTATTCAGGCACAGCGAGTTTCTTTTTACTTTCAATAATTTATTAAGGTTTTAAATTTAATTTAACTAATTTTTTTTATATTTCCACCGACTAGTTTTGGAGAAATCTATGAAAACATATAATCCATCTATCGGTTTCCCATACAACCAATGTTAAATATTGCTACTTTTGAAGTCATTAAATTATTTAAATAATAGGCAACCCCACCTAAAAATTTCACAATTGGTTTAGACTTAGTCAAACTTCATATAAAATAAATCAAGCCTTTTATCCAAAATTCCCCTCCTATCTCCTTAAGTCGAAATTATAAAAAAAAAACTATATCTGAATATAGATCTTACGTGAAATGTTTGCATTACAATAATGTGATTATCATGCCTTATAATTGGTTGTTACTTGATCATACAGTACCATATTTAAATTTTATAATTTCGTATGCATATTGTTATTATTTATTCATAATAAAATCGAAGTTACAATAATACATAATAATCATCATTAACGTGTAAACCAGAACAAACTCATTCGATGTTATTTTGTGATTTATTTCGAGTTATTTATAAACCAATTAAATATATATTACCATTGAGTGTAAAAAAATATTCTTTATTGTCGAGACATTTATTCCTTTTTACGAACGTGTCGTGTTTCATTCAACGTATTCAATAGTTTTCAATTGAAAATGGTAGAATACGCGGAAACATGTCCTAAATTTTAATGATGAAGTAAAGCTATACTTTGAAATACTTTAAGTAAATTAGTTGGATTCAACAATTAAAAATATAATTAAACTTAACCCACCGAGGCCCTTAAAACCACTTTATTTTTTGTCAAGTGAATCTTATTTATTCCACAGCAAATAATCTGAACAAAACCACTCGTTATACAATAAAAGTAAAAAAATTCAGAATTTTAAGTTAAGTAAAAACGAATAGTTGGCAGTTTAAGGTTAAATTATATTACACCAAAGTTATCTGAGAAATTTTTGTTGCACGAATACGTCAAATTTTTAATATGTAATCCTTGAAAAAATACTAATAAAATACGTGCGTAGTTCTTTGAAATAATTTTATAAAAAACTATTATATTATCCTAAAAAATTCAACCACAAGTTATATGAAATAATAATTAAAAGATATTTATTTTTTTAATGAAGTGTGGTTTACATAGTTATTTAATAAATTCCATGCAATTTTACGGTTTCAAACATACTAAATTTTTACTATAATTTTTATACTTAGTAATATAGTAAAATAAAGTTCGTAAACTAAAACCTCGACAATTACAGAATCGCGGTCTTAAAAGTATGCAAACAAGAAAACATTTTCATCTAAAATTGTTATGATAAGTAAAATCGTCATTACAGTCGGGGGACCTCTCCGACTGTGGAAAATTGATTGATCTTAGACATCCCCCGACTTTAATGACGATTTTACTTATCATAACAATTTCAGATGAAAATATTTTCTTGTTTTCATACTTTTATGATCGCGATTCTGTAATAAGTAAGGGTTTTAGTATTCGAACTTTATTATATTTAAATCATTTGGGGATTATAATTTCGTGAGAAAGTATAACAATTTATACATATTTGAAAAGTTCTATCATAGTTTTATGTCCTCTAGAGGGCGCAGTATTCAATTTAATGTGATGATACATACCCTATAACCAATGGACCATCAAGATTCTTCTAACGATACCTCATTTGTCAAATTATGCTAAGTAGTTTAGAAGATCGGAGGGAACAGACGAAAATACATGATTAAGTATAACAATATATATATTTTTGAAAAGTGCTAATTACGCCCTTTAATTTGTAACCAAACACGCTATAAATAAATCAAAATTTGTTTTTCGATCATTACTTTATGTCCTCTAGAGGGCGCCATATTCAAATTAATGTTACATATATAATGATACATAGATTATGACCAGCGGGCAATTAAGAAGCTTCTAACGATTCCTCATTTGTCAAATAGGTAAAAATGATCAATTTATATTTTCATAGTCGAATAACGTGTAGGTAAATATACATTATCTACCACTATTATTAACTTTCCGAGAGAAAATTATTCTTTTACCACGAAAATCCAATAATAATATCAATTTTCAGGTGTTTTTAGAAAGTTTGATTAAAAGAGTGGAATGACATAAAGGGAAATAAATAATCTATCTTACAGTGGTTGTCCGAATGTGACAACTATCACTTACACTCTAAGGTTTATTTTGATACCTTGAAAGGGGGCTAACCCATCCAACTTTGACCCAATTGCTGTTGAGCAAGAAATGCAAAAAATGTTTGATATTGACTGATTTCAATTCTGAGAGGTTGTCAAAGCATAGAGAAGTTGCATGTTTTTTAATTTTATTTTTTTTCGAAAGTTTACTAAAAATTACTTAATTACTAAAAAATTATTAATTTACAAAAAAAATTTTTTTTAATCGATTTTTCATGTAATTTTATAATTGAAATTTCTAAACTATAAATTCAAACACCAGTGACGTCAACACACCGATTAAGCAACGCCACCGCACGAAGAAATAATAAAATACCATGCAGAATGATGAATTTTTTGTCTAATTAAACGTAATTTTCCATAATAAAAAATTGAAAAATGTAAATTTAGCGTGATTGGCTCACAGCCTCCACGGGTGTAAATACGTCATTACCGTTTTCTTTATTCAAAAATATATCTCTTTTTTATTAATAATTAAAAAACAAAATGGAATTATTAATTTAAAAAAAATTACTTAAAGATACTTTAAATGAATTATTCTTTAATTGTATATGAATTTGTGGTAAAAAAAAATTAATGCAAGTTCTCTATTGCTAACAAAATGAGTTTTTATCATCACAAGAGCTGGGCAGAGTCTTAGAAGCCGAAATAAACTAGGCCACAACTAGTAAGCAACTTGTAATGGCTAAAAAGAGCGCTCCTACTGACTTCCAATAATTTTGTGACTTGACTACTACTGTCCACTATCCTCTATTACTAGCACTATCGACTATTAAAATTTATTATAAACAAGGTTCAGGGGAAATTTTACTATACTTAATCAGAAAGTTATTATTTTAGCTTCTAAGGGTCATATATACCAGAACGTTTTATTTGCAACTTGTAATTAATAACTTTAACAGAAAAGTAATAATTAATATTTCTCTTCTTCATAACCTTGCAATAATAAATATATAACAATTTAAACATTACATTTAAATAATAATGATAATTAATATAAATATAATATGTCAATGACTTCCAATATCTATTCTATTTTAAAAACGTAATATATATTTATAATTTTAAATTATAAAAGTTAAATTAAATTTTATAATAATAAAAATAAAAAAAAAAACAATGATAAAATACAATAGATTTAATTCTTGGAAAAATCAAACAGTTCTATAAAAAACTGAATAACATTCGATATGAAAAATATTATTTTGTTCTGATAATAATTGATAAATGATTTATTTATAAACAGACAGTGAATTGGATGTGTTGGCAGTATTAGCTGAATATTGATTCTCCAACAACATTCTGGTGGTTAAAATATTATACCATGTATATGAAATATACCAAGGTATACTAAGTTTAGTCCCAAGTTTTTAATCATTAAAAATATTGATGCTATGAACAAAATTTTAGTATAGGTGTTCATAAAATCACCTAATTAATCCATTTCCGGTTGTCTGCCTGCCTGTCGTCTGTCATCACGATTATTCAAAAAGGAAAAGAGATATCAAGATTTTATAGCGTGCTGAGGACATAAAAAGTGAGGTCGAGTTCGTAAATGAGCAATATAGGTCAATTGGATCTCGGGTCTGGAGGATCCATCTTGTAAACCGTTAGAGATAGCACAAAAGTTTAAATATAAAATGTTCCTTATAAAAAAAAATAAATAACTTTTGTTTGAAACATTTTTTCGTAGACATCTGGGTAGACTGTTTACCCGTGAGAGCGCATAATATGCGCAAATTGTAGTATTATATGGGTATATCAGTTATATGTGTGTGACACGTATGTATGTGTAATGTGACAGATTAATCAACACTGTCTATACATGGTATTTCAACAATTAACTCAATCAATTGTTTGTTTTCAGTTGTTATTATCTAATTTTAGCAATTTTTTGACCACCATGGCAATAATATAATCTGGTATGAAATAACAGGTGATTCAATAAAAATGGCCATTATTTAACAAAAAAGTGACTAAAAAAATATGAGATTACTTCCAACAACGATTTGCTGTTTTGTGAAAGTTTTATAGCGTTGGAAATAGTAATTTTTTTTCTAAACAAGCCTCTCATTCTAAGAAGTGCCATCGCAAATCGGGAACTATCTCTAATATTAATTTTCTCTTGGATAGAATTATAGAGATATTGACATGTGTTCCTGGCCTGGAATGAAAATTCTAGAAACAAGAGACAAATTTTTTTTTTTTACCATTTTCTGTCGATCAAACAAATTTCTTTTTCCGAAATTGTTAAGAAATTTGTTTTTTCTAAAAAGTTTATATTAGTATTTAGTTATGTGCCGAATATTCGCAAAAATCAATGCAAATGTGTGTGACAAAAAATCCTTATCATTTATAACAAACTAATCTCAAATAAAGAAAAACACAAGAATTTTGCTTTTAATGGACGTAAATGGAGTTTGTTTTCAATTACTTTATCCGACTTAAACGATGGAATCTTTATGAAGAATTATATGTATTAAGTTAATACATAATAATTTGCGAGCGAGCGCTTCATTTGTAAGTTAACACTCGTTATCAAGAATGTACAAAATACTACATTCACCCCTTCACTAACTAGTATAATGTATATATTTAAAGATTACAAATCTATAAATTGACAATAAATCCAGAATCTATTTTTCACCATATCTCTTAGCACTAATTGCATTCATTTTTGCGTTGATTACAATAAGCTAGCTATGACAAACGCAGAAAGTGATATACAGAATGATCGATTTACATCTAGACATACAAATATCACGAGTATGACAGAGTACATGCCTTAAGCAATGCATCTAAGTAAGAGCTATTATAGGTGTTATATGAAATTGCAAAAGTGACTTGTATCGTTGCTTATCTGTTGTAGTTCATTTATTCAACTAAGAAACTCCCACTCCCCAAGCGTCTTACAACTATCTCAACGCATGTCGAAGCTTCAACACATGTATATGATACCTCTCACTTAGATGCATTGCTTAACGCGTGTATTCTGCCATACTCGTGATATTTATATGCCTAGATGTAAATCGAACATTCTGTATAACATACTATAACATACGGGTCTCTCAGCCTGACAAAGCGATATATTAATATTTTGAATTATTGTATAAACACGTGCATATCTGTATATTTCATACAGGTAATATAAGACAGACGAAGGCAGCTATACGCGTACTTTTTTTAGGTCTCTCTCTATAACGATCAACCGTTTGGATGGCCACTTTACGGTTCTGTTAATACTTCTATGGGTATAGTTCATATATCACTCATGTAGTAGGCAATATTTGATCTATGGCCGGTTAGGCAGATCATCTTTTGTTTGCCAGAACCTTAAATCCTAAGCTCTATACAGCACACACAAACTTTCACATTATTATATAAGACTTTTGAATCTACGTTCTTTTTTTGCTTATAATATAAGTGGCGAAATCTCAGAAATTATAATGTTAAAATATTATAAATACAATTTCTTCAAAATTTTACCTTGTACTAAATAAACTAACCAAAATGATTATTTTTTGTATCCTGTAATATTTATGTACACACTTCGTTATAATATCAATTTAACCGTGTCATATTTAATAAATTTACATATAAAATAACCTTATTAGGTATTATTAATTCTATGAATATAATTTATTATAATGGTAACTATCACATACATAATACATTATACACACTTACAAGCAAATTAATTCCTTAATGATTCTGTTAATTAAAATCTTTACGTATAATAAAACACAGCGTCTCTAGTGTTTCTCGATAAACCCTCCTTCACATTCTCGCGAAGAAGCACGATGTCGGGTGAAGAAAAAGAATGTGTAAGTGATATTTTTTATGTCTCGCCTTATCGCACTTCGCTATAAAGTCGAAGTTTTATTCAGAGTCAAGGCAATACTAGCCACTCAGACGAGCACAACTATAAGTAGTTCAGTAGCTATTGCAGCTTATATATGTGTTATTGATAACGGTTAATTTATTAAAAAAACGTCTTACTGCACCATCTATGAGCATCATTTGAACCATAGATTAAAGATTTCTGTAAAACTGGTAAAAATACAATTCATGGTCATCTGCAATGATATACTCAATGAATAACTATTTTACATAATTTTAAAAAAATTAAAAATTGTACACATATTTTGCCTGCGTAAAACAATCCATATCCCTATTTCGAGTGTTATGAAAGGGGAATAATAGAGAGCGAGGGAAGTGAAAGCTATAATACGGTGATCCTTACCAGTCTTTACTTTTAAACCCAGCGAAGCGGGCGGCTATCAATCTAGAGATTAAATAAATGGAACAATAGTATAATTGAGTGTCCGAAATTTCCGTATCAATTTTTCTTATGATCGATCAAAAGGTCGAATTACCAAATGTTTGAAAAAAAATCATGATCACATCGGTGGTAACCGAGGGACGATTAACTTTTTGTTTTAGTTTTTTTTTATTTGTTATAGCTTCCAGGGAGCCTTTTTATCGTCGCAAATATGTCGCCTTGTAATGTAATAGCGGCTATTCAAAACTTTTGGCATGATAATTTTCGTGAATACCATCTAAGAAAAAGATTTTTAACTTCTAAATAAATTAACTTCCAGCAAGTAAATTTCCGCCTCTCACAAATTCTATTAATCGAGCTTCGATTATGTTCCGAGGAACAGCGAGAGGAAAGATCTTGTTTTTTATTTTTCACATTAGTTTTTATTTATGTTGCAAAAATTTCTCAAATTGTGTTACTTTTGTAAAAATTTCTTAAATTGCCATGCACACACAAAATATTTTGTCTATGATATTTGGAGTTAAATTTCGATTTTTTCACCAATTTCCTGAATCAATTTTATATTATATAAATACATATTTCGGTTATCATGTAGTCATCATCAGTTTGAATTAGCTAACCAATTAGTCTTATAAATAGCCGATTTAACTCGAATTTAACTTTGACTCGTCGATTTGCTAATTAATTCGATACATTCTAGAGTTCTCATTTAATAACTTTGATAATACTAATATAATTTTAGGTTTATTTCACCTAATACATACTTAATAGCCTACTCTATCGTACATTAACATGATATTATTTCTCCTTGTCGCTCTTATTATACAAAAGATATAACAAACGAAGCAACGACCATCGAATGACGTAAAATATTTACGAATACTAAGAGACAATAGGGAATGGTGAAGATGAGATAATATTTAGTCCAAGTTCAAATCTCCCAAGTATATGTAGGTTAACAATACTCTGGTGTGATTCAGAAACACGCATGTACGCATGCAGACGCTTTAATCAATGTATTTTATGGAGTTCGTTTGTTATGTAGAGGTACACAAATGTGTATAGATGTGTACATGTTTGTGTGAGAATGTCAACAGGTCAAGAGTGCAAACTGAGTCAGTAAACTATTGTTTAATTTTTCCAAAATTTTCTAAAAAACAACAATTGATTGAGTTAATTATTGAAATTACATGTATAAACTGTGTTGATTACACTGTTACATTACACATACATACATGTCACACATATATAACTGATATTCCCATATAATACATACTATATAATTTGCGCCCTCACGGGTAAACAGTGGTGTTTACAAATAAATATATCAAACAAAAGTTGTTTTGTTTTTTATAAGGAACATTTTTTAGATCAAGACCCAATGACCTATGTTGCTCATTTACAAACTCGACCTCACTTTTTACGTCCTGAGTACGCTGTAAAAATTTCAGCTTGATATATTTTTTCGTTTTAGAGTTATCGAGTTGACAGACGGACGGACGGACAACCGAAAATGGACTAATTAGGTGATTTTACCAATACCAAAATTTTGTGCGTAGCATCAATATTTTCAAGCGTTACAAACTTGGGCCAAAACTTAGTATACCTTGCATATTACATATATGAATGGTATAAAAATGATATTGACAGATCATTTATGTCGAAATCCTGGAAATTGTAAAGTAGATGAACTCTATAAGAATTCACAAGCATCTTTTACAAACTGCAAACAATTCTAGAATTAAGGATGTATGAACGCCAGGGCAATTTTGGATAAAAGGTTTGATTTTTTTTTATATGAAGTTGAATCAAATTTAAATCAATGCTGAAAATTTTAGAGGAAGCTGCCTGATTATTTAAATAAATAAATGACTTCAAATTAATGTCATATTTAACATTTGTCTTATGGGAAAACGGTAGATGGATGATATGTTATCATAGATTTCTCAAAAATTAGACGGTGAAAATTTAAAAAAAAAAAACTATTAAAATTGAAGTTAAAACCTTAATAATAAAATAAGATATATTAACACGGCAATAGGGACACAATAAGACGATAAGATAAAATATCGAAAATTTTGTTTAATTATTTAGCTTTCGATACATCGAAAACCAACGTAGATTTCGAAAAATTTTAGTCTCATTTTTGTCTACATTCATTAAGTTATAACAAAATTCATCATCAAAGTTGAAAATAAGGTACAAATAATTTCAACCTTAAGTCTTATATTGCCTTGGCACTCGTACTACCTTAAACATCTTAAAAAAGGCCGATTTTAAAAGGAAGGAACACGTCTGTGATGTTGAAATATATCTCTCTCAAGAAGGCTTTTACAAGAAATTTGGTTGCAGCCAATTCAGATTTGTTTAAAGGACATACAGTCGCATTTAAGACGAAGGCAATCCCATATTTTCGTTATTTGAAGGAATACCGATTTGAATTTTTGTACCGTCATGCAGGGTGATGTGCCATGTTTTTTCAGCCTACTACAAATTGCAAATTGACAAACAGAATCATTCTTTTGGCCTGTAGTAAAAATTTTTACAAGTTTAAAACCCGACGCCTCCCTCTCCTACGCCCCACCCTAAAATAATCCAATTTTACATTTCCTACTTCTAATTTTACACTTAAAAGAGCTATGTAACTAAAATAAGACATTTGATCGTTGAACGAAAAAAAAATGTAGCAATTGAATGTGAAATTAACCGAACGCTGGCAACGAATGAAATGGAATAAATCTTTTATAGTTTCATTGTGGTTAGTACAACAAGGTAGAAAATAATAATCTAGAAACAAGAATTACCTCCAATTGAAGACGTCGTAGCTAAGGTTTTTGTGCCATTTTTTGAACTTTTCTGTTTTCCTTATATTAACTTCCCAGAGGAAGTTAATGTAATGAGGTCGATTTTGAAAATCTCTGGACTACAGGGGTCGCACTCACACGACTTTAGTACTGCCACATCGACTATGTACTGCCAATTTATTCACTTCTATTTTTAACTATTTGAAGGATGTCCTGATTTTTTTATTCTCAAAATGTACCAGGGAATAATTAGAGGAAATATTTTTGCAAACATCTTTCTTTAACTTGATATATCGAATAGTGTTATCTTGTTCTATGTTATCCTGACATTTCTCGACAGACATACGACTTCGAGGAATATTGTTATGACACGTTCGATAGAAATACTAATATAGAATATAAATACCTTAAATTAAATTACGCCACATAAAATTTGAAATTTTCTTCTGTTTTCATTCAATTACTTGTAACTGCAATTTTTAAATACCTGAAAACAAAATATAAATTGTTATTATGCAATTTTATTTCATCCAATTTTATTTTTAGAAACAAATAAAGTGAATAATAAATAAATATCAATTAAAAATAGCAATCAATGTGTTGAAACCAATTTAATAAAATTACAAGTACAAATATCCTACACTAATTAATATCCAACAGACGTTACAAAACTTTTCACCCTCTCTTTGTAGGAGGTATATACGTATATCTGTTAATTAAATTAAAAGTATTGAATGTATTGCATATATAAAATAGTAATAAAAACAAATTAGAAGAACTATACTGAAAACTATCACTGCAACATACCAGTGACTTTCCTCTTTAGGGATAATATTATTGGTTTAAGAGAGGTTTAACGTCACCAAAAAGTTCATTTAAAAAAGGTAGGATTTTTGATATTTCTTTTCTAATTGAAATTACGTAGAGTTGAAGTTTTTTAAAATTATGTGTTTAAGAGCGATATTTGACGCAACTACAGTCAGATACGAAACGTATTTCATTCTTACCTAAATTCAACAAGAAAAGATATATATGAAATTAAGCCGTCTGAGAAGCACTTGGTCCATATTGCTTCCCAATTATTGCCCGATAAAATTATAATACCGGAATTACTTAATAGTATAAGTTCGTTAACAGGTTAAATTCGACCACATGCAAGGGCGTTAAATTGGTTATAATAACGAACAGTTTATAACAACAAAAATGAAAGGTTCCTGCAGAATTCCCATATAAGCATACACATGAAAGTATCGGCTAGAACAACAATTAGATATAACGACAAATCAGCTATAGTGACCAATATTGATTGAAAATTACATACAGTTTTGTAATGTGCACGTCATGCTCTTTTATTAGATTCGCCACTTGGGTATATTTGAAAATAAAAATATTCGATTATTTATCCCCACTTTCTCGACATACCCCCTCCCCCGATGGTTTTATCATTGAGATAAAAACAATCCTTGAAGCTGGCTGTATATCTTCTCAATATTTTCGCTTAATCAATGCACAGCTTTTTATGTTTTTGAAGCACATCCTTTTCAACCCCTATTTCAACCCTTTACTATATTATGCACGTATTATACATAAAAACCGTCCTCTTGAATCGCTCTATCTATTAGAAACCTCATCAAAATCCTTTGTGTAGTTTAAAAGATCAAAGCATACATAGGGATTAGGGATAGACAGACGGAAGAGACTTTGTTTTATACTATGTTTTGATATGGATAACGGTCAATCGTCATTGAAATTAATCAGCAACTACAACTGGCTTACGTACATATATACATACTTTCACTTTTAATATAAAATGTACATGTTGCTTATAACGACTTTCGGTTATAACTAAGAAATTTGTTGACCCATTCAATGTCTTTATAGCCGATTATTACTTAAATACCGGGTCATATATTCCTTCCTTTTGTCATCGTGCTTCCAAGTAGAAAGACTGGAGATCCATCGCAAGTTATTTCTCGCAAGTCATAATTTTATATTTAAATATCCTTAAGATAAAATTTGCTTAGTTTACGAAGATCTTGCGAAACGATTTTTTTTATACGTATCAATTAGTTCTACTATTCACGATACAAATCAAATTATATTATATACATGTTTCGATAAGATACAATATATAATTAAATGTAATTAGGAGTACCATAATTTTAGTGTTAAGTTTGTAACGCTTAAAAATATTCACAATAAAAACAAAATTTTGGTACAATTTTCATAAAAACTGAATACCATCCATATCAAATTATTATTGAGATTATTTCGAATAATATTTTCATGTATATTCCTCCTCTTATAATTCTCATGTATATTTACCTCGATAAGAACAACGAAACTTTTTCGCAATTTCGAACTGATTGTCTTTTAGCACAACGATTAAGGTTGATCGGATTAAAAATTTTAAAGTTGGTAAAAAAAATTAGAGTGTATTGTGAAAATTAAATGTACTTTCCGGTCAAACTTAAGAATACAAAAGTGAAACTGAATTGATGACTTGTGTTATCAATTTTGAAAAATATTTCGAGCGATTTTGTCAATTTAACAACGGCCAAAAAATCTTTAGAAGTTATACACTGTACATTCTTCATACAATAATTCTGAGCTCGGCTGCATGAAGATTTAAAAGTTAGATTATGTTACATTAATTATGAATAATTCAATACACAATCATATTAATTAATAAATTAATTAAAACAATAGTGAGTTGTCAAGAAAATACTAATTAAATAAAATTTGTATTAATATTCAAATAATTTAATCACAGCAAGTATACAGGATGGTTTATTAAAAACGAAAAGAGGCAAAAATCATAAAAAGTAATGCAAACAATTTTTGAAAATCTAAAGCCTTCCCTAAAAACGTTTTGTATAAAAACATATTTAAAGCACATTGAAAGCAAAATTATTGTGCCATGAAAAATATGTTACACATATAGTAACGCTATTGGTGAAATGCCATCGCACATTCTCAAACCCTTTTTTTTTTTTTGTTATACAAAATAATTTGTTTGATCAATTTGCATTGATTTTTCTTAAATAAATGCAAAAAAATTTTAGTTAAAAATTTTAGTCTAGCAATGTGTGCTCTAAAGTTTATGCCGAAAATTGCAATGGTTAACTAATTCTTTTAAATTTACGAAATAAGTCTTACTACACTAACTTGATGAGTATAATCAAATATAAAAAAGTTGCCAACTCCAATGCAAAGTGAGCGGAACATAAAAATTTCGGGCCTTTTTTCACTTTTGATTGCACAAGTTTCTAGAAAAAAATTATATGTTATTCAATTCACTTAAATTTCTAAATATTTGTGTTCCCCTCTTTTTGCAGATGGGAACTTTTTTATTTGATTCTGTTCATCAGATACTTTCTTTAATTAAGTATTTGACACAAGAAATGAACTGTTTAAATCTGGAAATGACTGGTGAGCACCCTTTTTTCGCGACACTCTGTAAGAAAGGAAGCCATTCAATAATTAATGAATAATAATCATTCACAAATATTTCTTTGTAAAAATAATTATTATTGCTCGTCTAATGTTTAAACAAACTTATCCTGGAGGTATACAACTTGATGATGTAGCAAAATTATTATTAAACATTATATAATAAATATAACACTTACATTTTTTTGTTAATTATGCTAATAAAATTATTATGGTTATCGTTAATACATTAATCATTATGAAAATAATAATTAAAACGTAAGTCAGTTTAATACAGGTCACAAATGTTTGCAAATTTAAAACGATCCCAACACAACATAGCAAAGGATTTTGCATTTAGTGTTAAATTACACAGGTTTGCGAGTAAAAACTGCATAGGACTGACTGATTCTTATAATTTTTACCAACCAAAAACTGAATGGTGCAAAATTCATTAGAAAATCAAAACTTCAAGAAATTTAGCTGGATATTAGGGCGTATGCCATTCATGTTGAATATTTCAGCAAGGAGAAGAAAAACTGATTCAAAGACAAAGACTCAAACTTGTTTCAAAAAGTTAAACTGGCAAGTCAGGAGTTAGTATCATCCCTACCAACCTCTTTATAATTAGTCGAGTTTTGCACGAAAATCTGACCTAATTGTTGCAAAGATTATTTTTGGATTCAGCACCCTAATAAACAACTTAAACCAAACAACCAAAGATATCTCATGCCACTGAAAAAAGTTTGTTTTTTTGCAGACTTGTGTTATTATCATAATTTTAAACAATTTCAGTCGCTAATCACGTGCCACTAGTTTTTTTTTCTAGCATTAAAAATGGCAAAATGACGATTGAAAATATATTCGAATTATTTTCCTAGGCAATAGTCCGCGTAACCACTTGTTATGTAACACAATAAATAACCAATCACTTAGTCGCATTTTATATGCGTGTATAAAAACTTCTATATTCATGTCACGTTATTCAAGTGAGTAGCATTATACTTTTACAAATATATTGAACCTGTTGAAACCTTCTAAGTAGTATTAAATGTACATAATACAGTCACAAGTACCCTTAGAATGTGACTTACTGTTTCATATATATTGCATTCAAGTATAAATATTATTTAATCATACTCTATGCTTCAGTTTTATTATTTAATTTAGTATCATCCAATAGCTACTACACTTTAGTCATCTAAGCGGTGATTGAAAGGCGATATTCTGGTCTAGAAATTTGAAAAACAGATTTTTTTTTGCATATTTTTAAAGTTTAGACTCTTAAAACTATTTTCTTAAATGAATTTTCTAAAATTTGAATTATTTTCGGAGATACAGTGGATTTTGACGCGACATCTAAATCTTTGCCGGACGACTTGAGGACTCCAGTAAAAGAAGGCCCAATGTATGGATCTGGGATCGTCGATTAATCAAAAGTGAGTATTAAATGTTATTATCCGAGTTACTCTGCCCGAATTGTCTATCAAACTTAAAATGCGTTTTCTCAAAACTACTTTTTTCGAGGTGGTTGACATGATACCTCCTTGGGGTCTACCCGACTGATTCCTTTGAAATGTAGTGGAAACCTTCTTTATAAATCACTCTATTGGCTATTTTTTTTTTTTTTTTTTTTGCTAAGGTCAAGTCTGTAGTGACACCTTTCTGATTCAGAATTTTTAAAATTTCTTTGGTTCAGATCACTACAAGAGCTAGAATCATGTCAACCAGAGTTCATCGTTATTTTTAAAGACCTCACTTCACCGTAATTTGACGAATTTTTTATTTTTGTTTCAAATTTGTTTGAAAAATGTTTTAAATCTTAAATTGATATTAATATTTAGGCTTCCAAGTCAGAATATCGCTTCAATATGCACGTTTTACGTTAATCCTGAATGTGGCATAATTTATGAATGACCCTTTAATGGTTTAGATATAGAATACTTTAAATAGACTTTAAAAACTTTTTTCTTCTAAAACAAAACAATTGGCAGATATCGAATAGAAAATCTATTTCTAGTTTAAAACTGTAAGGACTTCGATAGACTTTTTAAAAATTGTTAAAAAATTTTCTAAAAAAAGTTGTTGTTGCAACAGCTTTGCTGTGTGTTGATCCGGAAGCGGTCAATTTTACAAAAAAATATCATATTTTTTGTTTAAAAATAGTTACATTATTATAAAGCCTGTCATTAACTTTCAGTTTTATTGAATTGTTAAAATAACAATTTTTGGTACTTTTCAAGCCATATGAAAGTCTACGGAGCAGAGCAATGACTTCGATTGATTATGAAAAAAAGTTTGACTCTTGGAATAGAATAGAAGAAAAAAAGTTATATTTATTTTAACCAAAGTGCACTTACACTCAAAATTTTCGCATATACTAGAACGTGCTGTACACAAATACAATATAAGTTCGATAGTTTAAAAACACTATTAAATTCGTCTACTTCATGTATACAGTGAAGCAAGAGTAGATATCATCACATACCTACCGAACTAAAATACACAAACATATTTCGCAGTAAAAATATTATGATGCCGAAAAACTTCTCACTAGTTTATTCAACTCGCATATAAATATATAAATGTCAATTTAGTTGTTTGTAGTAACAGTCGTAATCACGTTATACACACTGGAGTGGCGAAGACTGTACTATCGCGATCAAATATGTTGGTATTTAAATGTTTTCATTCAGTTTCAGAATTCATTAAGATTTTCCAAAAAAAATACTTAAAATAAAATCTTATACAAAAATAATTCAAATTACAAAAAATTTTTAATTACTTCCAGCAACTGGGAATTTTTTGTATCGGCTAACAAATACGATTATGTTTATCAAGTCGGCAATGGGAAGTAAAGCAATTTCGTATTAATCTTATGATTTCTAGCTAGAAAATTGCATGCTAAACTTGATCCAAAATTCATCAAACATAAAAACCGGAATTTTACTGCTACCGTTTAGGAGCTGCATTGTTTCAAACACCTCCTACAGGTAGGCAGATGACTGACACTTCAAACATATAACACTACTCTCTCGGCAGAGGGCTTAAAAATAAGAAAATATAAGATATTAGGGTGTTCACTAGTGAAAATCTGCTTTGATACAATGGCAAAATATTCGTCGATGCCTGTTTGCTACGATTTCAAATCACTACCTCCAAGAGACTAGAGGGTGAGTTCTAAATAAAAATTGTAAGGGCCTTTATGGAAAAGCAAGTCTTAAAAAAATTTGATACTTCAAAACACACAAATGAATTGACTTTACATACGGCAGTAAAATCTTAGAAAAAAACAACTGAAATCACAAATTTCGATGTAAAGCTGTTTTTTGGTATGTTATTTAAACCGCTCAGGAGTGTGAAACTACATTTTGTAAACAAACAAAAAATTGTTTAAATTACCTGCGTAATTCGTGAAAAACTGCAAAATTTTCCGACTTTTTCTAGGCCAATTCAAAAACAATGAGCTTTTGACATTAGTTGCTACTGTCCTTTTGAAAGTATATTAAATTTGAAACAATTGAAGCCAACCCAAAGGTTCGTATGCCTAATAGTTTTTGAGATATGATACTTGAAAAATTTACACGATTTTCAGAAATGGTAAAAGTTTGTGTTTTGCTTATGTAAAACCATTAGAGATAGAACAAAAGTTTAAATGTAAAAATAAACAACTATTGTTTGAAACAATTTTTCGTAAACATTGATTTTTCATAAGGGGCAAATTTGGCCAAGATTTTGGTGTCAATTTTCTCCAAAAAAAAAAAGATGAAAATTACTTGTTAGCTTCAACAAGTGAATCTTATGAAAAGTTTTTGAAAAAAAAGAAAAACCTTTTTTAAAAATACTTCGCAAAATACAAAGGGCGGCTGGAAGGCGATATGAAAAACTGTTTTTTGGTTTGTTATTTGAAACCCTTAGGGAAGTGTGAAACTACGTTTTGCAAACAAAAAAAGTTGTGATGAAAAAAAATTTTTTTTTGCTTGCAAAATGTAGTTTCACACTCCTCTAAAGGGTCCGAATAATATACCAAAAAAACAGCTTTACGTCGCGTTTTGCGATTTTAATGTAGAATTTGACTAGCGTAACATGCAGACACTAAAAAAGAAATTTTCCTAATTTGTATTTTGAAACAAAACGAATTTTTGAAAAGATTATGTATATTTATCCTTTTATCTTCTGTGTGAATAAGATACATTTTATAAAATTTAACTTAAAAAAAAAAGGAGGAATTAGAATGGATTCATCCCCCGTGGAACTACAATACCACCGACAAATTCACAGACAAAGATGGTTACTAGTCATGATGGTATGTATATGAGCATAGTGTTCTTGTATCGAATACGTATAGTTAATATGAAAACGTATGAAACTCCAAGAGCAACGAACACGATAATATAGAGAAGTGAGTGTGGGCCACCCACGTGCAGTAAGTAACAGCAACACGGTGGATAGATGTGATGTTTTTCGTCTGATATGTAACGATGGGGGAGAATTTTGTATCATATCTATATATACTATGTTCGTCGAAAATTCTAGACATAACGATATGATGTTACCACCTATCTATTTTTGTCGTCTGTGTGTAAAATTCATTGTAAAACATGACGGTTGCATGAATGGTTATAGTTATGTTGTTATAATAATCAGTTCGAATATATCTACCCCTAATTTGTAGAAGTTTTTGCCAATTTCCAGCCATGGGGTATTTAAAACAGACTTGTTGTTAAAAGAATATCAACTTTGAAATATTACATATATTATGATTTTCAAAATATAAAAATAACAATTTTATCACATTTTATTCGAACAAATAGTTTATTGTCACTTAAGGTAGTATGAAACCAGTTCAGTGCTCCCAAACTTTTTTATATGAATTATTCAGTAATGTGTTATTTTCCTATAACTATATAGTGTAGTAACCTTAACATTTAAAAACTAACTTTAATTCGCAAATATAATGCTTTTAACAAAAAATAAATGAAATCCATGGAATCGGTTGAGGATGTTCTATCATTACTTTCGAAATGTATGTGTTTATTTTGAAGAACCTTTCCTACGGGTAACTTGCGACTATTGAAATACACGTACACTATAGAGCAGAGATCCCAAAACTTTTTTGTCTCGTTGTCATGTTTTTCGGTTCTGTATACCCTCTGGTTAGCTGATATTGTATTTCTAAAAAAATTCATCAATTTCAATTGTGTTTTGACTCATTTCAAACTGTAGGGACGTGTAATAGAAGAAAGCACATTAATGTATTATTTATTTATGTGACTGAAACCAAAATAACATTAAGTAATGAATAATAAAAATAATAATAATAGGTAACATGTGAAATTTACAAAATTTCAAAAAACCCCGACAATTTTGTTGGGTACAGAACCTCAAACGCGTACTTGAAACATATCCAAGAACACTCTCCTTTAAATTATCTTTTTTCTTAGGGTATTCCCCAAACTGAAGCGATTTTGAGGATCGCTTATTTCTTAGTTGTTCCGGGTAAGGCACTATAAACCCGCACTTGAAACAAAACTAAGAACACTCTCCATTGAAATACCTTTCAAACAAAACAAAAAAAAATCAAAATCGATTCATCCGTGTAGGCGCTACGATGCCACAGACAGACAGACACACATACATAGCGGTCAAACTTATAACACCACTTTTTTTGGTTCAAGGGTACAAAATCAAAGTTTTTTTTAGAGTTTGATCCTAATATTTAATACCTACTATTTCTTCATTAATGAATTAAACGAACCAGTGCAAGCTTATTGCGACTATCAATTGATTTTCCTCGTAACATAGACAATTTTCAAACTCTACAACGCGATAATTTTGTACTAATCGTCGCCGGTCCTTTTGTTATATTTTCAGGTAACAACTGAGGAAAAAAACTACCTTTGTGTGTGGATTATCCATCCCATTAATGAAAAGTGAAAAACAAAGTCACAGTCGGCTTAAGTGAGATATCCTGGATCCCTACCCCCATGGATCCCTTAAACATAAACCTCTGGTGGTCCATATATCTATTTGGGAATCACTGCTGTAGAGCATCGACCAATTATTTTAATGAAATTTTTTTAATGGACTAAGCACATAAAAGATGTACGTCACAACTTGTGTCAATGAAAAACAGTAACCTAACCTTAGTATATTTCTTCTCATATTTATTAATAATAAAAAGATTGTGTTATGTTTTAAAAAATATTTTACCATTTTCCCCAGACATATGTTTTGATTTCTACTAATAAAAAAATAAATTCAATAATAATATTTTGGAGATAAATGTCAACAGAAGAATACCTGTGTACAAATATACCAACTAAAAAAACCAATTTGAAAAAAAAAATTCATATAATCCTCTTGAGAATTAACCTCCATCGAAATATGACTTATCCGGTGTGAATAGTTTATTGAAATTTTAACGAGATATGTAATGTAATACATAAATGCTTATAAAAGTTATTGTCCAATTGCCAAATTAAAAAATTATTCAATTTTCGCTGTATCAAATTACAATGTTATCGTGTCTAGTCTAGATTGATATATATTAATCCTCCCTTCTTTGTACCCGAGTCAAGGGAGACCCGAAGCATCCGCGCAAGTATCATCTCCTACAGAGTTGGCAGACATACAATAATTTCATGGTTTTTACAATCCCCAATCCTAAGGCGTACAATCCTGAGGAAAATACAATTTGATATCGTGAAAGCTTGGATGGATGAATGGATATTTGTTACTCACTCACGAAAAAACTACCGAACGGATTTGGAATTTTTTATCACAGTAAAATGTATGGTTTCCGTGGGATAGATTTTTTAAAATATTTCATAGAGCAAAGAATTGACATGATTTTTTGCATAGGTAGAGTTATTTAGGGGTCAGAAAATGACTTTATCCTGGAAAAATGCACGGTCCCTATGAACTTCCATACAGGAACATTGTTTTTTAAAGAGTTTTGTAAAAATTCTTGAAATAGGTTTTTAGTGCATTTTTCTCAAAAAGGCTTGATTAATTTACACAAAAACGATAAAAACTCTCAAAATCCCTTTTAATTAACCACTTAATTACGGGTAACACCGCGGGGCGTACTTAGTTATTTCATAATTTTGAGACAAAGGCAGTAATTTTTAACAATAGCAATTTTATGCATGAAATCAATTAAATAATTAGGTGTAAGTATAAAAATTTGTAAGGAAGGGCCCCAAAAGAGGGCCGGAAGCTGGTTAACTAAGAATAAAAAAATGAGGGAGGAAAAGACAAATTCGTAATGAATGACCTTGCGACCCCCTCCACAGGCGGTCGCAAGGTCATTAACGAAGACTAAAAATAAACGTCTCCATTTTAATAACTAAGTGAATTTTGTTAATTGAAATAATAATTATCAATCATACAATAATTTTACGACCCTGATACAAGAATAATTTTTTACGTGATGGCCAACACTGCATCTCCATATTCTCGTGATTTACTTGTGTGGTTCAGTAGATTTAAATATGATGTGTAGATATTTGAAAATGAGAGATGGAAAAATAATTTACCACCATTCAATTTTGGTACTAAATACGTAAATTTTTAAATTTCAGATACTTAATTAAACCCTCAAGCTACAAAAATAAAAACTCTTTGTATTCAAATACCTGTACATTCAACATATGTGACTCCTCATACTCTATTTCCAAGAACTATTATTTTTTAATATTCCATTTAAATAGATACCTAAATAAACTTTGTATATATATTATTGATTGTATTTATTGATTGAAAATACTGACATACTAAAAATATGATTATATACATTTAAAAAAAAAAATTAAAAGTTAAATTCTTGAAAGAATAAAACAAGTATTTGACTTCTAAAGTTAATACTTTAAATTTCCAGAAAAATATCTTGTAAATAAAAAAGTAAGCGTTACATTATTACCCGATAGGAACATAGTTCCTACCGGGTGTCACACGACATCTCTCGTTCTTTTTTATTTTTTCGATATTTCTAGATTTTCTTTTTTCAGTTTTTCATACGTACGAAGAATTAGCACCTACAAATCACAACAGCTATGTATCACAGCTTGATTGCTTCTTTTTAAGCCTCAACGTTAGTGTCCTCCATCGAACATAGACGAAGATTTGAGACAGACTTACCATAATATTTTGATAAGTTCTGTATAAAATATATAAATAATTATCTTTTTGATAGGTCTTGTTTTAATTCATATACAACATTATTTCTTTTTTTTTATTATTATTCCACGTCAATTTTGTACCTTTCTATAAAATGTACTTAGAAATAACATTTATTACATATTTATGAAATAATGATCATCACATACCCACCCAAGTACACACAGACATTGACTAGACGTCGTAATACCATTTTACTGGTGCTTAGTAGTAGTGGAGCGTCGAGGGAAACTTAATAGCTACAGTCACCATCGTACATCACACACACAGTAACTATATTTGAAGGTCACATGTAGGCACTTGTTCACCGTTAAGTTATGTCTTTTTTGTAGTGAACATGCAAAATATAATCCTTATGAAGATAATGTGACAACGAGTTTTAGAGAGGTTTTAAATTAAATTTATTCCTTTTCGAATTGAAAATTTCTATTACATCTTGTGTAATAGAAACCTTTATGTCTAGAGGGTTTTCTCAATCAATATTGTAAAATCGATGTAAGTTCAATTATTTATAGAAAAACGAAATTTCAGTTGTGTACATGAACGCGTCAATGCCATTGCCATCAGAAGTCAGTGACATCAAAATTGAAGGTGTGATTTATTACTTACTTCACTTTCCTTCCTGTAAATACTCCGGTATTATTTGCCGATGTTTAATGAGATATTACAAATAATTTCTTAGGCCGTATAGTTTATAACGTATTTTTTACTAGATAAAAACTTATATAAACGACAAGCAAAAGACAAATTTCTCCTTTTTACAAGCTTTTATTTAACTTACAATGTTTGTATGTATGTATTTTTATTCGGATGAAATCTTACAACTAAATTTTAAAGCAGCTATCCTCAAACAGCAAATTTTTATCTTGGTAACCTAGGAAACTAAAACTTTTGCAATCAATTAACCTTGCCATGAATTTTGAAATAATGCAAAAATATTATTATAATTGTCAATTTGTATTTTTTGTCACAATTTTGTTTTATCATTTAAAAAAAAATTGAGTAGTGAAAGTTATCAAAAATTAAAGATAACAGCGATAATTTAAAGTAAATACAATGAAATTTTTATGTTATGTCATAATAAATATCCTGATCAAACCAAACGTAATTTACGCACATAAGGGTTGACTACTAAATCAGAAGTATGTCTTTTTTAAATTAAAAACTAATTCATACAGTAATAAACTAAAATTAGCTATAAAATCAAATTCTTTAAAGAATCAAAAGAGTATTTGACTCTTAAAATTAATACCTTTTCAGAAAAATTAATTAATTTTCAGAAAAATATCTAGTAAATAAAAAAAGTAAGTTTAATAAAAAAATGTTTTGAGGACAAGCTTTTAAAAGCAGAAAATAATAATTTCTATGAGCAACTCATACATGACTTTTATTTGTAAATATGCTTGAAGCACTCCGTATCCTCTCTGCTTGATATTTTTAGTTAAGTGCCTCCAGTTTTTACAAATAGTCTCGTTTTAGTAAACTTTAACATGCATTGTTTTTACTAATTAATAATATACTTCAGTGATTATAAATTTTTGCAACGATTATATTATAAATATTTTTCAATCATAAAATTTATATATGAATATGTAATTATTTTATGTTTATTCGATAAAAGTATGTTGATGACAATCTTCGTCTTTTTATATGATTCGTGTGTGCATGATTTCAAAATATTTATTTTTATTTTATGTTATTTTGTTATTAGGTTTTTATCGCTTGGTAAATATATTATATAATTCAAACAATTTTTTATAAACATTGTTAAAATATCATGAATTTTAAGCTCAATATTGTCCTTGACAAATTTAAAAATAGACAAAATATTTTATACGAATATGGCGAGGAAGTTCCGATTAATTCCCAGCTTTTTATAAGCAAAAGCTTGAGTCAGTACCAATTACGAACGGAAATTTATTGTCACTTTTTGGCGTTAATTTTGAAACGTTCAAGTTTTTAAAGAATTCTTTCATAACACAGGTCTGTAAATAAACAACTGCACAGAACTATTTAATTGCTTTTTAAAGATTCTTTACCACTAAAACTGGGTAACATAATTTAAAAAAGCGGAAATGAACTGGATTCAGAAGATGATAAAGGGGATGCTGACTCAAAAAGGAACGCAGTTTTGAAAATTGTCACTTGATCATATCCCAACAAATTAAGGATGCCTAATTAGTTTGTGATAAGTCATGCGGGGACAATTCAAAGGTAAGTATCATCCAATTCAATTTCAGCGGTTATAGGTTTCAATTTATAGAATTTTCGATTTTAGGCTCCCTTAAATGAATTTTGCAAAAAAATCTGACGTGATAGAAGGAAATGGACATTATGTTTGGAATCACCGCTGTGATAACCATACAGTTTATCCGAAGCTAAAAAAAATTCTCTAGGCCTATGAAATTTGAGGCTGATGGCGTTACCAGAGCATCGATTTTAACGCTCATTTTTTCTAACGTACAATGTTTTTGAGCGTACCTTTTTAAGAAATGTGTAACATGTTTAATAGAACTATAACGTACATTGAAATTTACTGAAATTATGCGAAGTTATTTCACAATGAGAACATTGAAAAAAAAATCTTTGTTATATCTTTACCTAAGTAATTTATAGTGTCCTCTAAATTATTAATTGTTACCAAAGTATTACCAAAAAACCAAAGTATTTTTCTGACGCTATATAGCTCCGCTTTCCTAGGAAACCAAAATCAATCACAATACTAATTTATAAAGTCGCCCGATTTGCTTCCCTTGGTGCTCTCTACAACCAACTAATATATTTATCTTCAAATCATTCCCAGTACATTTACCTGCGTCTACGATTTTGAAATGATAGTGGAGTGCCTGCATTGCGTTTTTATCACAGCCTGAAACCTTCGAATGTGTAAAATTGCTTTTTAAAATTGAATCAGACAATGTTTTTCAAGTAAGGCTCATGTGATAGACATTTTTTATTAACGAATAATTTTGTAATATTTATGATAATAAGGGAAATGGTCATATTACCAAACGTACATTTGTTTCAAATTTTGTGTTCTTTTGATATAAGTCAAAGGCATTCATGGATATTTTTGATATTACCACAAATAATTGAGTTAAATACGCAGAACAAAAGTGACGGAGAAGCAACGGTCGGATACCTAGAGGTCTCGATTCTAGGTTACTGGATAATTTTAATCCTTTCATTCTATTTTTTAAAAGAGAAATGATGTTATGACATATTTGATGAATGAGAGTATGAGAATGAGAGGGTATGCAAATATATTCGATTTCCTCACACAATCAAACACAAAATTTATGTATAAACAAGTAAAACCAAACAATTGTCTGAGTTAATTGTTAAAATACCATGTCACATTACATATACATACATGTCACACATACATAACTAATATTCCCATATAATACATACTATACAATTTGCGCCTAATTTGCGCTCTCACGGTTAAACAGTGATGTTTACGAAAAAATGTTTCAAACAAAAGTTGTTAACTTTTTTATAAGGAACATTTTTTACATTTAAACTTTTGTTTTATTTCTAACCGTTTACAAGACCCAATTGACCTATGTTGCTCATTTACGAATTCGAACTCTATTTTTAGGTCCTAAGCACGCTATAAAAATGTCAGCTTGATGTGCCTTTCGGTTTTAGTAATCGTGATGACGGACGGACAAACAGACAGACAGATTTTAAGAACACCTACACGAAAATTCATAACATCAATATTTTTAAGCGTTACAAACTTGAGACTAAACTTAGTATACCTTGGTATATTTCATAAACATGGTATAAAAAAAAATTAATATACGAAGCCATATAGTTTTTATGCACACATAAAGAATCAAAATACTGATAATTGATAATTTATTATATTAGGTCATGTTTGTTGAATCAGTTGACGCACGCTACTTACTTGCTAACTGTTAATTTTTTAGCAAAAATAAAATAATATTAGGAAACGTCATGCAAACACTATTCAAGTAATTATCACTAATAAAACATTAAACACGTATTATACTAATTATACACCAGCTATGTATAAATCGTACTTACCTACTATATACATGAATTTTGAATTTGCCAATTTGGTTAACCGTTAATTTTTGTTAAGTTTATTACACTATTTCTTACGGTTTTAAGAATTATTATAATTTATTATTTATATGTGAAATATTCATAACAAAACCAATTGTTTTTAAATTACTTGGTTATTATTTTCACTTAGATTGCAGTATAGCATTATCTTAACTATTTTTAATCATGCAAGAAATATTCATAGACATAATATAGATAGAAGTAACTATTACAAGCTGACTAGATCTACCAGTGCATCACAGTTATCGGACCTGTTACAGCAGAGAGGAGCAGTGAGCAATAATGTGAGGGCGATATTAAATTACAAAGATAATTAAGGTAAAAATGCAATATTCATTTTGTCGGACACTCGGAAAAACGAGATATTCGTTGCATTTACCAAAAAGAACTAAATTTTCAAGGCGTCAGATAACGGACTCCCTGCTTGCTTTTTTGAGCGTTGGCAATATAGTTTTTAATTTAAATTATCTTCCTATTAACGTCCTCAATGTATCCTTCGTCAATTCGAAATCACGCAATTAAAACTATAGACTATGAAAAAGAAGATATAAAATTATTGTCGAGGGAAAATTGTTACACGCGACCTTGACATCAGTTACCTACCCTTAAAAAATTTATTCTGGAATAATCTACACTCTCTTGTAAAGTAGCACGAAGTCGAGAAAGAAATGAAAATGTGGAGAATATGATACTTGAAATGTCTAGCTTCGCCTTGCTCGATTTCGCTACAAAAGCGATTTTTTGTGCCCGAATGAAAGGCAATACGAGACATCCACGCGATTAACGGCAAGTATCATCCCCACTTTCTCGTGATTACTTGTTTAGTTCAGTAGATATTGTGTATTCTAATTAGTTCAGTATTATAACGTACAACGAGATCAAGAACATATACCTTAAGGACATTAAAGCACCCGTGGCTGAATTTAAGGCGTCTATCCGGGCGGGATCTAGTCATCGGTCGTTGGGTACTTTTTACTGCACATCAGTATGTTTAAGTGATAGAAAACAATTGAAATTGATGCGCAGAATGATGCGCAGTACAAAGTACGCAACGACCGATTCGCCCAGATATGCCTCCTTTTTTCTGCTACTCTCTATACTCTAGTTTTACCTCCTTAATATATGTTCTTGAGAGAGATACTGCAACAATTGTTGCCACTTCGATGTTAGTCATAGCATCTAAGTACTGGCGAAGTAAGACGAGAGTTTAGTTTGGCGAGTATACTCCGCGAGAGTGAAGATGAGGGAATGGTATAACAACTTAAAAATGATTCGTTTTTAACATTTTTTGAAAGAGTTGTCAATCCGTTTCGTTTTGAAACACCGATGCCACAGACACATCAAAACATTGAACACCTGTCTTTTACCCAATCTGTTGAATAATATCAAATATCCGCGTGGTTATATTATAAGATACTTAAAAACCATCACACAGGAAATAAACGTGATAAAAAGATGCGTTCAACAACCTAATGGTTCACATACTCTTTAGATGTGTAAACAGGAAGAAGTCAATATGTCTTAAGGTAGTAATAAACCACTCATAACCATACAAGGTTATTCTCTTTTTTTTTTAATAGAGGTGGTGATTGAGTTTAATTCTAAATAAAGTAATTATAATTTATTTTCATTTTTTAAAAAAACTGTAAGTAAAGTTTATTGTTTAGTGAAGTATCTGATTAGTATACGTTAAAATAGAATTGCCAAGTACGAAAGCATTGTTGATAAATTATGAATGATAGATAATAGCCAAGATTTTAAAAGTTTTGATTTACAAAATGACAGTAGGTAGTAAAGATGTTATTTACTGAAAAATTTGGACTTGAGCCATTTTTATTATCTTCAAAAAAACAAAAGTACAATTATAAAAAATTCTTGAACAACAGGCCTCCATCATTAAGGTCATATTTCTACTTCATAAGATGCTTTTACTAATTCTGGAATATAATAAAAGTAAATGTAACTTGTCCTTTCAATTTTTTGATACATGAAATATTTACATAAAAATCTGGGGCAATGTGGTCGAGGAGTCGACACTACTAAATGACATTTCCTCAGCATGTAACTCAACTCTTAGATAAATGTTTAACCCCCTAACTCAATTTTGAAGAGCCTGAGCCTGGCGGCAAAAACATCAACTCAATACAAGCTCATATAAACTTAATCTACATCAGAATTTCATTCCCTCGAGCTAAATTTTTAAGAACTGTACAGGTGCTCAACGCCATAAAAACAAAGAAAAAAGCGGTTTTTCGACTGGGAATCTAAATTGCTGAAGTAGCCGCCACTTTTACAACATTGTTCGGCTTAGTAGCAACCTAACTACTATTCAAATTTCATCTCATTTAAGCTAAAGGGGGCTACTTTAAATATAAATAGAAATATTATTATCTCGAAAGAATGAAATCAAAGGATTTTAAATCCATAAACTTAGATAAAAAATTAAGCGGCCCAAAAGGCAGTTTCATCACAGCCACACGACAATAAAAATCTCATTCTTCTACATTCATTTTTCAATGCAGTAGTATTCGAACACATTAATTAAGAAATTTTCCGACCAAAATTAATCGCCAAATAATCCCTATCCCTATATATCATAAATGTGAAAGTAAGGATGTTTGTTTGTTTGTTACGCTTTCACGCAAAAATTACCGAATGGATTTTCATGAAACTGTATCACAATAGAGTTCATACATCAGAATAGCACATGAGCTATAATTTATAAGGATATATTCAAAAAAAAATTTAAAAATTTAATTTAATTTGACATTTTACAGCTCCATCTATAATCATCATTTTGAACAATAAATTAAAGATTTCTGTAAAAATGTAAAATAGTAAATGTCACAAACAATTTATGACCATCTTTTCTAATATACCCAATGAATTATGACTATATTTTACATTTAACAAAATTTAAAACTGTGGATATATTTTAGCTGTGTAAAAAATTCCTGCGAGTGTTATGGGAAGGGGATAATTGAGATCTAAAGAGGTGGAGACTGTTAAGCGGTGGTTTTTACTTTTAAGCCTAGTGAAGCGAACGGGTAAGAAAATGAAAAAAATTCCTATAAAAATTATCTAGAAAGATAATTTTAATTCAAAAATTAAGGAATTCGGAATTTAATTGTTGAACATATTATTTTCTGCTCCTTTTAAATTCTTTAGGATTTTGAGCTCTGTGACATTTGATATGTTTGATTCGAAAATTATAATTTTGGCCAGGTATAACCAGTGAAAACGTTTTTATTTATTTAACTCGGGATCGTAACTAAAAACACAAAATAGAAAATATTCCGTAATATATTTAAGGATAAAAACCATCAATAGATTAAATAAGTCGACAATTCCAATTCTATAAAACTATACAGTTTATTAAAATTTCTATACAGTATATTATTATTATTCTTACTTCTATTATAAAATTATTTTGAATGCATCATCATCATACATATATGGCCGAAGAACAGACAACAGAACGAATAATTTTAAAATTACCGACGTTGTGTACTCGTATAATAACATTGTATGTATAAAATAAAGAAAACGAAGAAATAGCAAAAGAGATGAGTTTTGATAAAACAAAACAAAACAAAAAAGTCAGAGAAGATAGAACTGGCCAATGACCTTGACTTCCTTTCAACTATATCTTTTGTTACCACCAGACAATTGTGTTCAACTGCACTAACAAAACGACTATATACGAGTGTTTGTGTTTAATGTCGCTATAAAGCCGTATATACTGCGGATTACTAAAATATTAGAGGGTGAATTATAGTAGTTTTTTTCTTTCTTTCTCGGTGGCAATAGACGTCGCTTAGAGAGAGAGGAATATCTTATACATTTAAACGAGCAATTCTTGTATATATACTTAAATATATCAACGATCTTGGAAATGGCTCCAACGATTTTCATGAAAATGAGTATGCAGTCGATCTAGCAATGTTTTATTTTTAAAAAACGTCTTTTAATCAGTCTTTTCATGAAAAACTGAATTATGCACTGCAAAATATGACTCTTCCTGACATCTATTGGTGTATATCGTAGTTAACGAAATAAAAGAAATTACCGGGAAATTGGTATTTGTGTGGAGACATTTTAAACGGTCTTTTACTAGTGATAAAATTTGTGTCTTTTTAACTCAAAAAGTACCGAACAAAGCTCGGTCATCCAAATATTTAATTTTTAAACCTCAACTTTTTTTGAAAATCTCAAACTGAGATAGTACCTGCACTTTCATTTATCTAGCTTCCTCAAGAAAAAATTTTAGTCTTAATACGTCCAAAATCAATTCATTAAGATATTTTCGTAAAATCTAAGAAATCGAAGAGAATTCTTATGTACACAAAGCGATTTCTACTCATTTTAAAGGACATATTTAGCATAATAAACTGATAGAGCAAAACAAAATCAATGTTAGAAATTAGGTTAACTTGCTTTGCTTTGCCTACTAGCTGGGAGATTACGGGTTCGAATCCAGGCCGCAGCAGTGTTTACAAAAAGTTAATGGGGCCGTCTCACATCATAAAAATTAATTGTATATTCGAATGTAACAAATAAATAAAGATTAAAAATGATGTGGGTGGTTTCTGTTATTTCTATTATGCGATCTAAGGAACGGAAGTTAAACCTCATTATTATTATTAATTAGATGGACTTATGCCTCGGGTGCTAGTTTCTCACTTTTAAATGTGAAATCATTAATACAATAACGTAATAACGTTTAACATAAATTACGTTTGAAATCATGACCTTAGAGCTTAACGAATTTTAGGCTTACACTAGCCCTAAACATACATGCATCCCACTATTATGAAACTTAATTTTGTGAGACAATGCACTAAGTTTATTGGTACATACAGGATCATTGACTCACTAAGTTTGTAGAAAATCGGAAAGCCAAGGAAAGAAGATCGGGTCTTTCGATTTGATGATAGTGTTACTTGATGATATTAGAAATAAGAAAGTATATGCATTTTTAAATCTCCAAACCTTAATTGCGGTACCACAACAAAAATCCATTACAAATATGGAAATTTATTTAAATATTCAAGTAGAAAAATATCAAGTTACTTCAAAATTTATTGCTCTTTAAAAGCGGATTTCTTTCTTTGAACAACTTAGAAACTCTTTGTATAAAATATTTTGCTTCGCGTTGGTATTGTGTAATGAACGCGTTGTTGGAGTATAACATCAACTAAACTAAATGTTTTTGTGGTTTTCAAAAAATAAATAAAAAGGATATAAAATTATTCAAATGTTAGTCTGCCTGCATGTTTGTCATATTTTCATGACTTAACCCTCTAAACAAATCTTGATAAAATTTGGCAGAGGTTGGCATCCTGGAGACAAACTACCACTTTTAAAACTACACGGATGGTTACAATATCGTTTTTTCGTCTGAGATGAATCATTTTAAAAGCCAATTGGGGGAAAAGTTACAGATAAAATTGAATCGTTATGACAGTTTTAAGAACGTTAAAATTAAAAAACTATAATTATCTAAATACAGTCAAACTTGATTAAGAAAGAACTGGGTAAGCGAGAAAACTCTATAAGTGAGAATATTTCTCAGGTCCCGGTCTTTGACCTGTCAAAAACTTCTATAAGTGAACAAAAAAAAATCTGTATAAGTGACAGTCGTTTTTCCAACCCTAAACTCTATAACTGAGAGTCTTTCTCGCCTGTACCTCTATAAGCGACAATTCAACATTTACTATGTGTGACAAAAAATTATGCTTTACTATGTTTTGAATATTATTAAAAGATCTCTCAGAGTGAAACAGACCTATCATGTACCCTGTATAATATAGGAACAAATTAGTGAGAAACCTATAAGCGAAAAAAATTCCTTTCACCTCTCTCTTAGCCAGGTTTGACTGTAATATTTTTTGGCGTGAGCTTTATATGTAGTTCAATGTTAACAAAGAATTGCTTATTTGTGTAACATAAGCTACCTGTAATGATTCATTATAAATGTGTGGGTTACATGTTTCTTAGAAAAATGTTTCAATTAATTCTATGTCTGATGTAGTTCGAAGAAATGTATAGGCAAACATATAATAAAAACTACGATTTATTGGGAAAATCATTAATGACGTCAAGCAGTTAATAAGGCAGTCATAAGCAGACTTAAATATATCATTTAAAAAAAGAGTAAACTATATTTTAGTTAAGGATGTTATGAACAAACTTTTGATTGGTGTGAAATATTCTTTGATTGGCGTAACTTTAACTTTCTTAAATATTCAATGATGAAAAAAAAATTTATAAAAGAAAGGGGTTTTCCAGTTAAGAAATGGTAAAGTATCAATTAAATTTCAAGCACTGCGATAATACCCTTTACACTACCGATTTGAAATTCGGATATGCTATCCATCCAGGATAGTATCCATCCTTGTTAATTTTCCCTATTTTCACTGTTCACACCCAGGTGCAGTAAAAAGAGAGAAAATAGGAAAAATTAACAGAATTTTCGAAAAAATAAACTAGGGCAGGTGGAATATGAATATCTATAACATACCTAAACTTCAAATTGATGTAGAGTAGAGGGTATAATCGCAGTGCTTGAAATTCAATTGTAACTTTAACCATCAGGAAAACCGCTTTTCTTTATAATTTTTTTTCCCTATCAATGAATACAAAAGAGGCTTCTTAAAAAAAATTGTAAAGTTTTACGCCAATCGAAGAATGTTTCACGCCTTAATACTTCATCAATTTTAATGAATGTGGTGTGTCATTTTAAAGATTATTTTTCCTTATTGACAAAAAAGAAAGTCGAAAATTATTGTTTTTGTTATAGAAAACAGTATTTAAAAAATTCTCTATATTATCTCGAATAATACTTCATTAATTTTAAGGAATGGGGAATTTTAACATATTTGTGTAAAAAAATTTCTTATATTTATTTTTTTTAAATTGAATGTAAAAAAAAGAGCTGTGGATACAAAATTTTATAGATCTTGTGCCTACTTGGGGGTAAACCAGGTGCTTACTTGGGGTGGTATAATTTCGCACAGGTTATCTATTTGAAATAGAATAGATGCACTTTCTAATTAAAAATCTTATGAAAATATCTTTGTACACATCTTGTGAAAATACTTTTACATTTTTAATTAATATATTAACTTTCCGGGAATAGTATAAAAAATTGTTTTGTAATTGAAATGAATATAATTACATAAAACACAATCATATATTTTTACTCTTGGGTGTTATTTATTCATTTGTTTTAATATAGATGACAATTAATTGTTTTTATTATGTGTAGTTATTGTCTTAATTATCAAGTCAGTTTTCATTTTTCATTGAATTGATGCATGTACAAGAATTTCCGCTTTCAATAATATTATTTTATTATTTTTTCCATTACGCTAATGAAAAGATTTTATTTTACATATTTCTGGATAATATAACATTGTTTACACAATTATCCGTGTTTCTTTAGAAACTACATAAATTGAATGAATTTTACTACGAAAACAGCTTCTATACCAAGTCTTACTCGAAATAATTTGTTTACAGTAGAAAAACATATTTCGTCGAAAGTTTGCAAGTTCTGCTATTTTTATGAGTTTTTATTAAACTGAAATAAGTTTTTATTCTAATATTTTGTATTATAAAGAACCTACCCAGAAACAGGAAAATCTCAAACACAGTCAAGGCCATTTTACACTAAAACTATAGTAAGGTGAAGATTTTGATGAACATTTTTTCGACTTTATTTCTAACAATTCAAGAGTAAAATAAATATTTTGATTGAAGAAATGAGCATGGAATACCTACTGACTTCTTCAAGCAGCTAAGCTAATGAAGAAGCTAGACTTTTATATACCTACACAAATGTCAAAGGTCGTTATTAACAGAAATGAGTGGAAAATAATTAAAACTAGGTGTTTATAGGTTTCATTTTATAGTTTATCAAGAGAAGGGACAATATAGGTAACTTTGAACAATCTTACTCTTTAGATTGTTACGTTGCAGGCTCACACTAAACCGTTCTTTTATTGCTCCGGGATATCGCTCCCGGAGCGCTCATAAACTATTTTTGATCATCTCAGAATACAAACGCCCAATCGTCAATAAGACCTAATTTTTGGCTAAAATTACTCTAGAACATGAATTTTATTTCAATTGGGTGAAAAAATGTTTTCCTAATTTTTTTTGCAATTTTTTTTAAAGGCATTTCTTTCACTTTCGAGTAATTTTAGTTCAAAATATCAGGTTCAATTAGCGATTGGGTAAATAGTAGTAGAGATCTAATAGTCTAATAAAAGGGGGCTAGTTTTTTGTATTTATGGATCAAAGTTACTCTAAAAAATATTTTGTCACAAAATCGGAGTCCAACAAATGCCGTTTTTAACCTCCGAACTAAAAAAAGGGGGTATTATAAGTTTGACCGCTTTGATTTTTTTGGTTTTGTTTGAAAGGTAATTTAAGAGGGAGTGTTCTTAGCTATGTTTCAAGTGCGAATTTATCGTTCCGTACCCGCAAAACTAAAAATTGGCGATGTTTTTCCAAATCGAGTCATTTTGAAGGCTTTAAGGAAAAAAAGCAAGTTAATGGAGTGTTCTAAAATATGTTTCAAATGCGAGTTTAGGGTTCCGACCCGAAAAATTAGGAGCTTTTTAAAATTTTGTAAATTTCACTTGTGTTACAAGATGGCTATTAAAATATCGAGATAAAGAGATAAAAGATAATCCATTTTAGCTACGAACTATCCGAATATAAAATTTATTTAGCTGAAAGTTATTTGTTTATTAATAAAAACAGTTTAAGTACTTCTACTTTGGAAGGAGGGCATTTTCCTAAGTACACCCCACTCAAGCCGCGATTGTTCAAATCAAATTGTGTAACATCAATTAATATATTTTTGTTTATTTACTAAGAATAAATTAATATGAACTTCAAATAATATTATGTCAAAATGAACAAAATCAGAATTGTGATTTAGTAAGCAAAAATAAAATACACGCTTGTTCTTCAACCACTTACATGCTGGCTAGTACAATAACACAGTTGTGTTTTCACAACAAGGTACTGTTTGTTTTTATATCCTACATATGCTATCTATTTCTAGCAAAATTTCCCGTTATATACAAGCGCGCAAAAGAAGCGAACACAGTCATTATACAAAATTTGATTTCGTTCATAAAATAATATCAACCAGCATAAGATATGGTTTAAATAAAAACTCAAGTGTTTCATGAATATTAAAATAATTTTATATGCAAAATAGAAAAAAAAAAAATAATAAAAACAAATATCATCTAAATCAGCTTTGTGAATATAATAAGTAATGACTGTGAGGCACGTGGTCGATTTGTAGATGTAGTTGAACTCAATGTACAATGACCTGGGGGCCCTGTTTCTACTTTATTATTATATAAAAGAAGTGATGTGTCTACAAAAACACAAGTAAGGTATACCACACACAACCGGTATAGATTCTATCTAAGGGTAACAATCTTTTTCCACCTATTATTTTGTTCTGGGAAGAATTGTATTAGATACAGAGTGTGTAATTAAAAAGAACATCATTAACAAAGATTGCTGAATTGATATTTGACAGTTCTTGTTTTATGCATCAGTGTTGTATTAAAAAAATTCTCAATTCGGTTAATAGCGATGAAAATGATTCCAAACTTGTTTTACTCGGGGGAGTTTTTGGTGTCTCTGCAATTCAGGGCACTACGGTTGAACCGTTTACCCTGGACGATAAATAGTTCGGAGATCAATTCTGACGTGATATTCGTGTTCAGCAACCCCAAAAACTCCCGAGTAATAAGTTTGAAATTTTTTTCATCAATATTAACCGAATTGTGAATTTAGTATATTTACCATTAATTTAAAATGAAATTATAAAATGCATATTATTTATGCAAATTGTATATTTTTAATTTCTTATAAATCAATTTAGGTGACAAAATTCTCTGACGCTCTAACGAGTTGAATGCAGAAAACCGCATTCAAATCCGTCTTACTGTTCAAATTTTTCTTTGTTTTTAGTGTTTCGTCTCTGCGACTATATCTACTTTTTAATAGGTACAATCAAGCGTGATTTTTAAATTTTTTAAACTATAATATTTATTTTTTTGTCTCGCTTAATTAAAGATTGTATATTTTTTGGGTAACAAAGTAGAGAAAAAAAATTTACTTTAATGAGTTTCGACCTAACGACCTTTCACGCACGAAAAGCGGGCACCATCGCGACTACGCCATCTGACCGTAGAGAAGACTAATAATATTTCAATTAAGGAAATGTAATAAAGATAAGATTATCACTTCAATTAAAGTAATGTAATAAAGATAATATTATCAATCGTTTATCCTGGTGATCCTGGTCAGGATACTAGGATACAATTATTAATTTATGGTACTGTCATCGGTCTTTGATACGATTGCAAATTTTCAAGTCAATCGTTCAAGTTAATTACATTTTTTCTTTGTCTTCTCTAATAAAAGCGTGTTAATGCTCCCTCAATATACCTTTAAAAAAAGTTACAAAAAATGTTATAAAACATAAACGAATAGTGTTAAAATCAAAATGTGATTCACTTTATGATTCATTCACAAAAGAATACCGGGCATGTGTACGGTACCTTCAAACGAATTAAAACAAATATTTAATGGCTAAAAATAAAACTGCAGAAGTGACATTGAGATGACACCATATTCTGGTAAATATAGGCACACCACACACAGCGTATATAAAGTTATCATATGCATAGATGCATTTTATTTCGTAGCCAGTTGTTGGATTCTCTCGCCTCGATCTTCGAGTACACAAAATATCTTTTCTTTACATCTAATAAAATATTTGAGTGTTGTAATAGAAAACTACACTAAAAATAAATATCCTAAATCAAATAACATGAAATGAATTTTATGAATGTTGCATTTTATATCGATAATTAACAGTAATGCCTATCTTTTCGAAAAATTCAATCAATTTAATAATTTTCCTTGTTATTCAATTGGAAACATTGCTGATCTCGATTTCATTGGGAGTTCAACTGAAAGGCTTTTTTCATACTTGATTGTGTATGTGGTGCACCGAAAAAAAAAATGGAGAAAATCAGAATAGTTGAGTGGTGTGCTGTTTGGTTATAATGAATCGTAAACAAATTATTGCCTTACGGTTATATAATCGTCAAAGAAAGATACGACAAAAAAAACGTCATGTTTGGGTGCATTTTATAAATTATTAGCTTGAAATCCGCCCGTTAAAAGTTAAGACAATCGCGTTATAGCCGCCACCTCTCTTTTCTCACTTATCCCTCATCGCTATCACTCGAAACAGGGGTAGGGATTGCTTTACAAAATATATGTAATGTTATATAGCAGGCATGGGCGAGTTATTTTAAGCCAAAGTCACCATTGTTATAACTTTATTGTGTGCCATAAAATTTATTGTGTCTCTTTATCCAAATCCGCATTGCTCATAGAGGAGGAAGCGAGACGGCTATACGACTCTTTTACCTATCTCAGTTGCTCTAGTAATGAGATAGGTAGAAAAAAAATGTTGTCTCTCTGTCTTAATCGTATTTTAGATACAGAAGTCTGGGGGACTTCTCTAAGTCACGTTTGCCCATGCCTTTTTAAAAGGTAAGGTATTATTTTGAACCATAAATTTTAGATTTCTGCAGTAAAATTTATGGTTCAAAATAATATTCATAGGTAGTGAAATATCATTTAACTGACTAAATTTAATTTATTATTATTATTTTTTTTAAATATATAGCTCATTCAGTAGTTTTTGCATGAATGCGTAACAAACACACAAAGTAACAAACAAACGAACATCCTTACCTTCACATTTATAATATATGGGGATTTTAGGATCTACAGAAAGATGAAAATAATTTTTTCAATTATTTTCGAATGTTCATTGCCTCTTTTGAAATATTGCACGAAAAACTTAAGGATGCCCTTCAGTGAATATAATTTGACTCGAACCACAAGGCCCGAACAAAATCTTTGAGCCGCGATTTTATTCGATGCTCACCTAACCCTCAGTTAAGTAACTTTAATTTAGGCACTGCCACATTTTTGCAGCATAATGTGCATTGAGTCTATTAAATTTTTATTATATAAAATCGAAAATTACAGTAGCTCAATAAAAAAAAGTGTAATAATCATATTTTTATAAATTATTTGAGTAATAAAGATTTTATTCACTTGTTAATAAACAACACATTCGCGCCATATAATTTCGCGCCAGACAATTACAATCCTATAAATCATAAAAAAGCAACCTTGAATTTAACAACAAAAAAAAAGAGTTGGCAGCACGGTAGGTCCTCCTCCTAATCTATTCATTCAATCAAGTAGTTAATTCCAAGAAAATACAAATGAACAAAAAAAATTTTTAATTAAGTTCACGTTTTAAACCATGAAAAATTCATATAATTTCAGCAAATGTAGACAATACACATTTTCTTTGAATTTAAGAATAGTCGAAATATCTCTTTGTGTTTTATTTAAATGAATAAAATTCGATTGGGTCAAAATAATTTTTTTAGCCTTAAAGTTTTTTTTTGTACTTTATTCGCAGTCAAATTTTTTATTGATATAAACCACATGTTTCTGTTTTTATAACACGTTTTTACCACAAATTCCATTGAAAACCAGTCGTGGAAATTTTTTCGCGGCTAATTGTTGAAAATGTTAAGACAGAGAGTTTTCTAAACACAGGCTTAAAAGGTTAAATTAAAGGTAGAGCTGATGGCTCATCAATTAAAGACAGGCTAGACTAGCTGGCTAATCAATTAAGAGTAGATGGTCCACCAGCAGGGCTGCCAGATGGAATAATTGGTTAAAAAACCAAAATATTCGTTACCTCCTGCATCCAGCTCGTACATTAGATTGCCTCATATAATTGGATACAAAAATAAAAATTCAAATATCATGTAAACTTTTATTTGTGTTAAAAAAGCAAAAACAGCAATTGACTGAGTTAATTGTTGAAGTACCCTGTATAGAAAGTGTTGAATGCCAGTGTTTGCACTATTTTTTGTAAAATAGAATATTTAAAAAAAAAAAAAAACACATTTATGGACATTTATTTGGTTTTCGAAAATTTTCGAAAGTATTTTCTAAACGTTTTTTTGCGTTTTTTGAGAATGTTTTTTTGAGAAAAAGACAACAAGTTGAAGAAGCTGTAAATTTTCAACTGCCTATCTTTTATAGTTTTGAAGTGGCTTTACTGGCAGCTCTGATCACCTATCGAGAGCAATAAAATCAGAGTATGGGTAACAGATGAGACCTTTCATGATAACTACGCCATTTTTTAAGCAAACAAATATTAGTCGCCTAAACATAGTCCAGGCAAAATGATTTAATGACGACCATGACAAACATTTGAAGGCGAAAACATTATTGTTTGTCTATATTTTTACCATTTTACACCTATTATATCAGTGAAATTTCTTCGAATACAGTTAAATATCTCTCCAAGCACCCAAACAAAAATTATTTCTACATTTTTCGTACAATAAATGTTCACGTAATAAATACTGAGAAAAAGCTCTTTAAAAACGCAATACATTCGAGAAAAAGTATGTGTGCTATATATTTTCACAACACCATAATAAATATCCTATCTTGTTTTCTAATGAAAAATACGAGAATAACAACAACAACAACAAAACAAACTCACTATCAAGAGAGAATGTTATGTATGTAGTACGAGTTCGGTCGGAATGACGTCAATACACAAACAAATATACAATTTAAAAATATCATTACCAACTGACAATAATATATCCATTCATTTCAATTGGCTAATAATATCAATATTTTAAATAACTGCACTCCATCTCTCTGCTAAGAAGATCGCTTTTATCGTTCCGTAGCAACATTGCCAACTCTACCAACTTTTAGGTAGATCTACCAACTTTGATTATCTTTACAAATCTACTACCTAGCAAGGAAAATCTACGAATTGCAATCTATCCAAAGTAATCAACCATAATACAGTGAAACTTCGATAACTCGAACCTAGTTAAGTCGTACTCCTCAGAAAGTCGAGAAGATATGCCATTCCCTTCCGCTTAACTCCTAAATACGTGATATCTCGAATTAATTAGACTTTGTAAATCGGACAAAATATGATTTCCCTCCAACGTATTGAGAGTACATATATACTCTGTAACTCGAATTTCAGACTACCGTGAGTCGCAGTTAGTAAAATATAATGACGTCGCAGTTAGTCAAATATTATCACGCCCTCCTTAGTCGAAATTTCAGCAATTAAATCTTCTGTATCTCGAATTACTTGTTAAGTCGAAAACTCATTATCTCGAAATTTTTTGCATTTCCCTTGCGGTTCGAGGTTTCACTGTACAATTTTCAAGCGCAATACTTAGAACTATCTCGAGCTAAACATACTAACTGTGACAGCGGCATTAGTGAACAGTTAGTATAAGTATCCAGAAATCAAAGTTTCAAAGCGCAAAGTATAACTTATACAGTGCATCGCTGCTATATAAGAGCAGCCACATAGATCAGATAAAATTAGATCATTCCGTCTTTGGAGTGCTTTTGTATAACGTCCAAATTGCTCCATTGCACCGACGCGCCAGGAATTCAATAGTCTTTAACAATGTTCTGGCGAATAGATTTTATTTGACTGGAGATTTGTTAATTATAAATTAAATTTTCTGCTTCTCTTGAGGTCAAAAAAACTGCACAGATTGTGTCCGTTGAGATCAGTTTTATTTATATATTAACTTACATTCCATAGCGTTAGTAGCGCTACGGAATGCTAACTATGAAAGTGCAATTTATACTAGTGCGATTTTTGTATCTTTAAAATAAAAACTACTATTATTGTTAAAAGACGTACTTCGAAGACAAGGCGAAAGGCATTATAAGGTTATTTGTGCCTGATAAAGTGATTGAAAAGCAAAAATTTAATATCATGTAATATTTTCGAAAAAAATTATCTGCTGAGTTTCACCTCACGCATAAATTCAGGATTCCGTGGTATGTAGTAACTAGGTATCAGTAATTTTCTTTCGTCAATATTAACCAAGATAGTATTATATTAGACCTGGACAGAATTAAGGGATTGGGCTTTTTATCCATAAAATTGAGGAATGTGAAATTGTAACCAATACTCACAAGGAAGAAAATTTTTCAGGAAGTTCTAGTCACGCAGACAAAACTATAAATTCTAAAGATACTTTCAAAGAAAGAAAACGAAATTTCAGAATACATGTTTTCTCTACAGCATTTGTAAAATAAGAAAACCGCCATCGAAGCTTTTTTTTTGGAAATATTCCACTTGTAGAGATAAGAAACTTTAGGTTTTTTATCCATAAATTTGAATAATGTAAAATTTTAACCAATACTCTAAAGGCAGAAAATTTTTCAGGAAGTTTTAGTCACGTAGACAAAACAACTTTCTAAAGGTATTGAAAAAAAAAACTTTAGTATAACATACAGAATACAGGTTTTCTCTACCACATTTTAAAATAAAGAAAACCGCCATCGAAATTTTTATTTTGAAATATTCCACTTATAGAGGTAAGTAACTCTAGGCTTTTTATCCATAAAATTGAGGAATGTAAAATTTTAACCAATACTTAGAAGGAAGAAAATTGTTCACGAATTTCTAGTCACGTAGACAAAACTATAAATTCTTAACGTACTGAAAACGAAACTTCAGTATCACATAAAGAATACAGGCTTTCTCTACGGCATTTCAAAATAATGAAAACCGCATTCGAAGCTTTTCTCTTGAAATATTCCACTTATAGAGGTAAGAAATTTAAGAAGATTAACGATATGCCATTACTAAAAGGTCTACGACAATGATTCACAAATTGGTTTACATTGATCTCTAGGAAGTTGATTCTGAGGCGCAACGGATCTACGCCAATAGAGTGCCAATAGGCGTAACGGATTAATCGCCAATAGCCGCGGAGGAAGGAGGGGGCATTGAAAATAAAATATAGGGCCCATGAGAAGTAACTTTTGGTCAACAGAAATAAAATAAAGGATTCATGAAAAGTAACTGGCGATCCTAAATTAGGCCGTAGGATTTAAAGACTAAATTAGGCCATATGATTGGAAGCACGGATTATGAATTGGATGTACAAAAAAAAAGGTAAAAGATGGATATACCAAGATTGTCAAATTATGAATGGTGACGGAAGAAAAAACGGGTAGCCGTGAAACAAAAGCTGTGTGAAGAAAAATAAGATTTCTTTGTGGCAACTCCAGCTTTGTGTTTGACAACACAGGGGTCCACTTAAAACTGTAAAAATTGATAAGTGATCAACGAGACAAAAAAGTTTGTGAGCCACTGGTAATATGCTGGCGCAGCATATCAACACACTAAATAAAATACATAACATTTATTACATTTAAAATTACATAATAATAATAAAATTATAAATATTATCTAAAAAACCTGTTGATAAACATGTTCGTTTTATCACACTTTTATACTACAAAGATAAATTGTACATAATAATAATACATAATATATTTTTATTTTGGTTATGTATGTAAACAATAACAAAGATAAAAAAATTTTATATGTGTTAATGAAAAAAAGATACCATTACATTAATTTACTATAAAAGTGTTTTCCTAGTTCTAGGAATTTAATAACTTCTCTTGGAGCATCATAGAATAGGTACGTGTTTGTTCATTCCACAAATATTTTTGGTTTTAGTCTACTTCATGTTGTTCTACAAAAATTATTAATATTAAATTCCTCGAAAGCTTTAAAATTGTTTTATACTTTGGATAAATGTTTTTCCCTTGGTTTAAAGAATTCTATGTATTATTAACTGCTATTGGATTATGGAATGTTCATTCTAGCTCTGGGGCCAGACATAGTATTTGACAGTGGTTTTCAAAAGGATGGGAAATATGGGAGACTTCTGTCTAGGCTGCGAGTAAAAATACTCTTTCTATGGAATGGAACCCGAAATATTAGATAGAAAAATGGCTTTTTGTGAAACTTTTTCTAATCCAACCTAAAATGTTCTTCAGATCGTCATGCTCAAAAACTCTCATTGCCACAAAAAATTTTAACGGTAAATTTCAAACTCTAGGCGATTAAAGCTACATATATATTTTATTTACAGTACCTATATGACCAGGGAAATGGTCATATAGGTGAATCTTTTTCAAACCGCCCCTAAAATGTTCTTCGGATCATTCTGATAAAAATTCTCACGGCCACAAAATTTTTTTAACGGGTAGCCAAAGGGTGGTCAAAGTTACACATACATTATACTTATATAGCCAGTAGTTCGAAAACTACCCATTAAAAATTTTTTTGGCCATTTGATCAGAATGATCCGAAGAACATTTTGGGGGCGGTTTAAAAACGTTTCACAGAAATCCATTTTCCTAGTCATGTACTAAAACCATAATATATTCATAGCTTTAATCACCCGTAGCTCGAAAACTACTCGTTAAAAATTTTTGTGGCCGCGAGAGCTTTTGATCAGAATGATTTAAAGAACATTTTAGGGTGAATGAGAATAAGTTTCACAGAAAGCCTTATATTGCGGGGTCCTTTGCATTGCTAGTAGTTTCACTTTCAGGGAGCCTGAAATATTTTCAAATGCGCTTTTTGAATATTGTCCTAAGCGAATAATAATCACAAAAAGAAAATCCTTTTATGCCACGAACTTGACAATAGCCCCTGAAATTTGCAGACGTATTCTTGAGATCTAAGACATTGTAAGAATAAATGCCCTTAATTTGACTTCAACCTTTTGCTCTTACCATTTTTTGCGGGCTATTTTTTACTTCTTACTATTTCCATGATTTTTCTTTGATCAATTTTGATGTGTCTTTTCATCTTACTAGAGGCAGAAGGAAAAAAACGAGACCCTAATCTATCACCATTCTACGATCAAATAAGAGAAATGCAAATGATGAGAAGCGTTTCATGAATCTCATTATAAAAAAAAATTCTAAAATAAACATTAATTAAATCTTAGATGAAACCAATATGGAAAAACTAACTATAAGGAATGAAAAATATAATATAGCAATTTTCATAACCTATACAAACTTTTCCATTACAAAAAGTTATTTTTACAGATGAGTAAAGTAATTAAATATGCAATTTAAATAAATAATATTAAATTGTTTAGAAAACTACGTAGTTCAAGGGAAAATTGAATTAAACCTCAACTAAAATGAAAAAGTTATTTCAACAAGTAAATATTTATTATCCTTCCTTACTAATATTATAATAAATACGAAAGAAACTCTGTCTGCTTGCGACTAAAATGACTTTGATGAAATTATTTTTTTTTTAAATCAAACCTTTATTTCTTAGGTGAAAAAATTGGTATTAAACAAGTATTATAAATTATAAACAGGAGAATGGACAACGGCTGGTCCGATGACATTTTTACGGGAAGACTCATAATTTTGATATTTATGACATTTGATATATTTCACATTATGTATGAAGCAAGTTCAGAAGCAGAAGACCTCTTTGGAAGTCAAGAATGAATATCGCAGACTCGAAGAGGTAGGTTATCGGACGCAAAGCGTATTTTATTTGTGTTGTATATACTTTAGGGTCAGAGGTCCGAGGACAAAGGCCAAAACTGTATAGCAACTGTATCACTGTATAGTTTGTGCATTTATTTATGTTTATTCTTGACATTATGATGATTTTTTTTTAATTGTAGCTGTACGGCGAAGCAGACGGTTAACGACTATTCATTTAATAAGGTATGTATTCTCAAGCCTAGTCGAAAAGCCATATGGAATTATGTTATAATCTTTTAACCCACATAGATGTCATTATGAATGCAGTTGAATGTCGAAACCCAACTCTACCAAATTATTCAACGAATTTTAAAAGTCAGTCGCAACTACCTTGTTATGGACAATTATGAAATTATTTTCGTTGACATAATCATACATCAGCAACCTATGCATTGGACTGTGGTCACGTTTCGTGAAGAGCATTCCCTCCGTGCTAATATCAAAACGCAAAAAAAGATCACAGTTAGAAACATGTTTGATTTCTTTGAAGGGAAGAAAATTTAGTAAGAATGAAGTTTTTATTTGCAGATTTTCCGACACTTATCCAATAAGTACCCGAATTTTTAAACAATTCGGATACTTATTGGATTTAATATATACAGAATATTTGAACGATTAATTATGTTGTTATATATCTTGAAACACACTGGTTTCAATTAACAATATAAACCACTGTTCTAAAAATAGTAGATTAAGGTTGGTTCTCATTTATGTATTCAGTTCAGATTATATTCCATACTTTGCATGAAAAATTGATGTGAGTAAAACGGAAAGACAGAACATACTATCTATCCAATAATATTTTTAACGGAAACGAAATAGAATGAAAACGGAAAGTATAATGTGAATCGATCTTTATAAGTCCAGGGTCAATATTTCTTATCAAACAATCACAATCAAACTTTCACATGAATTAGGATGTGAGTATGCTTTCTTTTGAGAGTTACTAGATACATATTACTAAGTTTTATAACAGTGACCTTTTGTCCCCTATTGTTGTACTTAACTGTTTCCTGGTTTTCTATATATGTTGATTTTCAAAATATATTTACGGTAACTTGAAAGATGTCCAACTATAAAATTTTTGCAAAGTCTGAATATTTTATAAACATTAATTGGCTCTATACATGTATGACCCAGATTCCAAAAAGTAAATCTTTCTGGACGATTAGTATAAAAGAGGTCAACATACGAAAAAAAAAACAGAATATTACCTAAAAAAGTAATAAAACATACACAAAACTAATACTTTTTTACAAAAAAATAAATAAAATTAAGTACACATGAACTCTGTAGGCCTATTTTATTTTTCATTTTAACAAAATAATATTCAATATTTTATATCTTTCTCATATAAATAAACAAAGTATTATTAAAATAGATATTTCATTCTAACGCAACGCGCAGTTATATAGGCGCCGTATGTCTACACTAACAACATTGTACTGAGAATTAACAGCTGACGACCATAACAAAAGATAACACAGCAAATCAAAATGAAAACTTTAAACAAAAACAAAAATATTTCATTTATGTTTACATTTAAGTATTTTCATTCTAACTATTTATCTATGATTATTTCTACGAGAAATTTTATGCGATTATATAAATCATTCGAAGAATGTCAACAAAAGATATTTGTTTTTTTTTTGCATTTTGCAACACGGAAGTAACAGCACAATAATACGTATAATTGTGTATTGATTTGCTATGTTTATTAATTTAATTAAATTCTAATAAAAAGTATTTTTATTTACTTAGAAAAAATGAAATCCAATTAAATAAAACAATTAGAAAACATATTATAAAATGAACAAAGAATGGTAGCGGAAAAAATCAAGTCTATGTTGTATTTGTTATTGTAAAATGTCAACACTTACCTTAAAATACATTCGAATTGAAAATAGTTATAATTTCACGTCTGGTGGCTACGAAATTGCGAAAACACTTGTTATTTATTAAAAAACACAAAAAATTACTATTGATAAACAACAATTACAATTTTATTCGCTCTATTCCGAACTCCACCGTCTACCTTTGACACAACAAGCAAACAGTAAAATATTACTTTTGTTTGTGTATATTCTGTGTTGTGTGGATCCTGCAACTGTGTGCTGGTTTTATTAAACTGAACGCATGCGCGATCCACTCTCTTTGCTTGCTACAAGAACTGCAACAGATCACGTACGTTTTGTAGAATTTTTTTTCAAAAAGTGCAATAACCACAGTAGTATAAAAATCGTTTAATACGAAAAATTTATTGGAATTTTTTTGTCGCCGTCTTATAATTTTTACCAAAGCTGTAATTTTTAAGGATTCCGCATATAGATTACTACAACTGTTAAAAATCTTTTTTTTCTAAGCTTAAACCTCAAGTCAAACTAACTTCCTGGCTCCTATTCCTAATTATTTCTTTCTGCCCAAAATTATAAAAATATTGCAATAAAAATTTTGACTGTCAAAATAACTTGTTTATACCTACCTATTTATTTATAGCAACCCTTTATAGACCTGCTGTAGGAAGGCGAAAGGTAGCCGATAGATAGTGATTTACCTCGGCTCCGAACTTCAGAGTCTGCGAGTCAGCGAGTAAACGGGGAAACAATTCAAATGTATATAAGAAATTTAACTAGAGTTTGGAACTTTCTACAGGTGTCCAGTTTTTTCAACTAGGATAGTAAGCTAACATTTAGCCGCGCTCTGGCTTGGTTTCCTTTCCAGATTCGCTTTAGGAACGAAGACATTTGACCTTATAAACTGATTTACCGGAACTATTTCAGAATCGAAAATTTTGACGCATCTTGGTGAGCTGAATTACTACAGCGATATTATGTACGTCATTTTCTCCTGCAGCCAATAAGATCAGTATATCTTTAAGTGAACGCTGGCATAAGGTGAGTAATCGTTTACTTCAACGAAAAATGATCAGTTTGAATGCAAAAGAATATAGATATGGCGTTCTATAACTTAAGAAGTATCACTGTAAGAAACCTGCCTGTCTAGAAAGATTTATTCAATGAGATCCCAAACGAAAGATTACAGGAAAGCAAAAAGTTAATATACAAATTTTGTGGATATAAACTTCTTGCGAAATGAAATCTTTTTTCATTAGCTTCCTCTAGTGTGTGGTATTTTGTAATAATTTTCAAAACTGAAAACAATTGCCCATTAACATCTCAGAAAAATATTACGCCAGGCATACGCTTCTGAAAGCGTACCTACATCATTGCCTACGTGTATACTTTGACCTATATTTTAAAAACCATGTTTTTAGGACAACCGGCGACTTTTCACTGCTTATCAAGAACTATCAAAATTAATTGTTTCGGAAATTTTAAGCAAATCACAATTTACATGACATCGAATTAGGAATCACTCTGTATAACTTGAAATCTGTTGATTTTAGTTATTATGAATTTTGGTGTAGGTATATAAAATTAGAATATTGCTTATTTCAAAAATATATATATATATACTGGAGTTAAACGCGTAAAAACTATAAACGAGTGAAATTTACTAAATTAAAAAGCCCCCGACATACGCGGTTTTTTGCTTGTAGTTCTTTCTAAAATGAACCGTTTTCTTTGAATCATAGCTAAGAACACTCATATTTTTATACATTAAATTATCTACCAAACAAAAAAAAAATCAAAATCGGTTCATTCGTTTAGGAGCTACAAAACAGAAATATTATGAAACGGTCAGGTCTTAACCAACGAGATTTTTGGACTGTTTTCACAGGTTGAAAGTATTTTTATACGAATAAAATATAAACTTACAATATACAGTAAAGAATCAACTCATCGGAGAACTGTAAAACAAACACCCTAATGAGAAACTATTGTTTTAGAGAAAAGGTGAATGAAACATAAAACTTTGATGCGCGCGATGCGTCGTCTCTTTATTTGATGAAATATGTTCATCGACATCATTGGCGCGCATATAATAATCACCAATAATATAATAATGGTACAGTGTTGGGAAGTTCGATGGCCTGTTGTTTGTTTACTGATGTTGTTCACTCTAGTAGACCACAGAAAATTAAAAAAAAGAAATATCCTAATAATAAAAACCATTTCTGTATTAAAAAATGAGTTACCATTTTTATTTGGGAGCGTTCAATATCATCATTAGACATCATAAATTGCATTTTATAGTTTTCCTCTGATAATTATTAAAAATTGTTTTTCATGTTCTATTTGGACTCGCTGAATTGGTTGAATACATCAAAATAAAACATATCATTTTATTTTTACACTATACAATTCGTTGTTTTGTGCAGAACAACAAAAAACCCAGTTTAAGATGGCACTATACTGAGAACGAATATCGTGAAATTTTTTAGAAAATGTTATCATTTCTTTTTAGTTTTAAAATTATGCCAAAAGCTTTTTTTAAATCGTCTGTTTAGTTTAGTCCCAAAATCTACACAAAGTGGACCACTTTTGCACATAGAGATATTAAAGATAGAGAACGCTAGCCTGTAAGTGGATGCGATAGGCGAAGCGAGAGAGAAGAATGCCAATGAGTTCCCCTATGTCCTCTAATACATATACTTATAAATCATATACTAAGTATATATGTACATATGATTATGGCAAGGACACATATGAGAACTCACTGGCAGTTTTCTCTCTCGCTTCGCATATAGCATCTACTTACACGCTAGCAGACCCCTGGCGTTCTCTAACTGTATTATATTTATAATAAATTTCGATTTTTGCCCCAATTTCCTAGATCAATTTTTTGTATTATGTAAATACGTAATTCGATTACCAAGTAGTCATCATCAGTATGAATTAGTTCAGCATAAAGGGACTTAATTTCTAAATTTGTTTTTTCTAGCCACTTTTGTTTCGTAGATAATAATGATTTACTAGCTGCTCTGCTTTTTATGTTTGTTTTTATTTGAATAAAATTAGGAAAAATGCCGTGTAATTTGCAAATTTAAAAAAAATGTATGTCTGCTGCCAATAAATGAAGTTTTCCGCTAATTTACGGAATTTATTATTCTCAGCTGGCCGGGAAGCCATATTAATATAAATATTATTAAATTTGTATTATATATATATACGTCATCATCAGTATGAATTTAATGAAACTGATTCATACTGATGATGACTACTTGGTAGTCGAAATACGTATTTATATAATTTAAAAAATTGATCTAAGAAATTGGGGCAAAAATCGGAATTTATTTCGAAATAGCCTAGAGTTCTCATTTATTACCTTTCATAATATTCATGTATTATATGCATTACTTCTTATGAAAAATAAACAATTGAATGAGTAATTGTTGAAATACCTTGTATAGAAATGAATGTCTGTGCTTGCATTATTTTAAATAAATTAGAAAAGTTTAAAAAACAAATTATGTGTTTTGATTTTCGAAAATTTAAAACCGAACACCGTGACGCCCCGTTTTGCATAGAATAAAATAACATACGATGTTAGTCGTTTCTTATGCCGTTAGAACGTGCGCCGGTCGACTCATTTTGGTATAACAATGTTAAGGTGTGCACACAACACATACGTTAGACAATTCGTATCTATATCTCACTCGTACTCTTTACTAAAGTTTTGTCCTAATTTGCACCCTCAAGGGTAAACAGAAATGTTTACGAAAAAATGTTTTAAACAAAAGTTGTTTATTTTTTTGTAAGGGCATTTTTTTACATTTAAACTTTTGTTCTATCTCAAACGGTTTACAAGATGTGTCCTACGGACCGAAGACCCAAGAATTGACATATGTTGCTCATTTACTAACTCAAACTAACTTTTTGCTCAGCACGCTATAAAAATTTCAGCTTAATATCTCTTTTGTTTTTGAGTTATCGTGTTCACGGACGGACAGGCAAATTTGTTCAAGGAAATGAACTAATTAGATGATTTTATGAACACCTATTCCAAAATTTTGTTCGTAGCATCAATATTTTTAGATTTTTATTAATTGTTAATAATTTTTATTTCATATCTAATGTATTTTCTGTACATCGTAAAATTCGACAGATGGTGAGTCTCTAGGTATAGTCCCACCTTAATAACAGCTTGAACACAATCACTAACTTTTAAAATTTCCCGATGATTGAATTTTTTTAGAATTCATGTATATTAAAGTCACACTAAAAACTTCATACATATATTTATTGTTAGAACCCCTAATATTGATTTTTAATCAAATCAAAATTTTTGAAATTTTTAAGTTATTATTGCAGTCTTGGTTTTTTATATTTTCTGCAGTAATTAGGATCCAAAGTTGCGGAAATTCAACCATTTGACTACTAGAATGCCAATCATCAAAGGAATTATAATTTTCTATTTTTCGGGACAAACTTGCCTTATAGAAAGAGATTTATCGAAAGCGGATACAAAAAAATTTTTCGATTAGTTTTCTTAAGTGTTGTACCCCTTAAAAAAATTCGAAAAAATCACAAACAACTTTTTGTTTCGGTTTTTGATTAAACTCGGTGTATACAGTAATTTTGACCCAAAAACTACAAAAATTCAAATCATTTGATGGTTAACTCTATAGTATGATCCGAAATCCTATATTTTATATATATTTTGAATAAATTTCTGAAGGCATTTCGAAAATACTCATCTATCCGTCAAAGGACCTAGATTTTTTTGTTTTATCTTTACTCTATATATTCCGAAACAAGATTTGTTTACAACGAAAACTTTGAATAAATTGGTGTTTGCCAACCTATCGATAAAATCAAAGTATCATTAATGTTAAGAATGATTTTGATAAAATTCATTGTGTAAGGTAAACAAAACCCAAAAACCATAAAAATATATTTTATTGTTAGGGATTTCATTGATTTCTATATTCCCTAAAAATATAATTACCGATTTCCCGGTATATTCCCGATATATTTAGCCGCTTAGACCGTATTGGACTAACCCTAGCTCTATCAAAATGTATTTGGACATGATTAAAGTGTAAATTTTACTTCTGATGACAAAGTAAAAAAAATAAAATTATAAGACAGGCGAAAGCAAATACAGACTTAAATAAACTGCACTGGATATATAGAGTACAAATGTTTACCGAGTTTAACTGAGTTTACCGTGAATACCTATCACAGTCACTCTTTTGGTTAATGTATATTATCTGAGAACTGAATCGATCTCAATTTAAAGATCAACTAAAAAAAAATTTCCTGTCTTTTTAAATGTATAAACTGAGATCTTAACTGTATAATAACTTTAACTACATCTGAAAACGACTGATTTCGCAAATAAGTCATTACACACTGTTCAGAGACACAGCGTGTCTCTTTAATTTAAGTTTTCGAAGGTTTTAAGATATAAAATGAAATATAAAAGAAGCTAATTCACACGATCGAAAAACGAACTTCCCATCTTTTGAACCAATTGATTATTTATCTATTTATGTACTTGTAACCTCTTTTTTATATGAGATATGAAATTGTGTTTTTTTAATTTTTTTTATTCTCAATAATGAGAAAAACCCCCACTTAACTATCACGCTCCTCTAGCAAAGTAAATGACATGCTAGCCCATCATATCGAATTCACTCTTTATCCCTCATTCAATAATATTTTTTCATGTGTAAAATAAACTTTAAAATTTTCATTCAAATCAACCGAGGGTTTTTTTAATAATCAATTAGTCTTCACTAAATTTGAAAACATAATTTCGAGAAAAACAAGTTAATATTTGATATATTCGCTTAATTGTTGCATTATTCATTAAAATAAAAGCTTTTAAGGAACAAAATACGCCGGCTTTCAGTAATTGTAGAATATCTCGAAAATTACTAGTTGTTAAAATTTTCAGCGAATATTTTCAAGATAACATACTTTAACCAATGGAAAAAAAATCGATTTGTGGTAAATTCTGACTGGTCCCAATTCGTTAAGCTTTTCTAGATAGTTCAATACTGTAATCCAATAAAAAAAAGAGAAGAAAAAACAAAAACTGTAATATTATACGCAAAAAAAACTATTATTAGTCAAATATTATTATATGTATGTTGAGATAATATTGTACAATATACAATAATTACTTTTTTTTTACTAAAATCTAACGATAATAATAATTATTATTAAGATTGTAACAACAAAATAAAATACGTTATTTTTTTAGTAGTACCTGAATACAAAATTTTTTACTTTATTAATCTATTTTATTAATTATAGTTAATAATAATAATATACTTCATTATATTGTATTTCTAATACGTTATTACTTTTTTTTTTTAATAATATTCCTTAAATATTAAATTGAAATTAATAGGTTTTTATTATTTTATTAAAAATATTCATAAAATTCCTTATAAAATAAATTGTTTTCTCAGTTTTATTCTAAAAAAAAGCTTTCAAATAAAAATTTATAATATATTTGTTCTCTTGTCAGTTTTTATTAAGATTATTTTAATGAATATATTGAACGAAGTCTCGAGGTAACATGCGAAATTAATATTTACACCATTTTATCGTAAAATTTTGTAGAAATGGATCAACTTTAAGTTAGGATTTGATACTTTTCAAATTACCCCCTGTTCTTTTGGTGTATTGACAGACGCAAGCGCCAATTAAAAAGAGATCGAGATCGAGAGTGTCTATAATTCATTTATATTTTGGAATACATGATAACTATTTTGAGGTTCAAAATTTATGAATTCCATAAAATATGTTTATCGGTTAAATCAGATAAGTAATAGAAAATACCGAATCATTATCATAATTTCTACCTCAAGTAAAATCCTTCAATACATTCATTTACTTAGATGATACTATTGCACTTGTAAAAAAAAATCGAGAGACGAGTGTGTTTTAAATTAAACCTTCGCAAAAACTGAATAGAAAAATTTTCGCTAAACACATTTTAAATAAATTAGAAAAAAAAAATGAAAATTCTAAATACAATTTGTTTTTCCTTTATATAAATATTTATATATTGTTTTCCTAGTCACACATTATTACTTTTTTTAAATTAATTTTTTTATTTATTTATAATTTTTTTTATTCTCCATATTTTGAGAGAAAACAATAAAAGCCGTTCGAACATGTATGAGAGATGTGCTTACGAATATATATAAAATGGCATATGAAGCTAAATTTCTTTAATATTTTTTTGTTTGTTTGATTTCTATGTACATTTATAAATTGCGATATATTCTAAAACGAATAAAATTCATAAAAATAGTTTATACATATATTTATCTATTTCTTTTATTATCTCTAAGATTTAGAAAATTCGATTTTAATTTTAAATATAACTGTCATAACAGAATGTAAAAATTCGTCTTGGAATTTTTGTTTTGCGAAATGAAGGATAAACTTCAGAATCTAAACTCTTTCTAATATTTCTTGTATCAAGAATTTAAAAGTTAACCATTCAAATATTTCCGTTAATTTGGCCAGCACGTTATGGCAATAGATTGGGGCAGATATTACATCACAGATTGGTTTAATGGAACTAAACAAGAATATCTTCACAATATTTTAAGAAATCCCATACACTATGTGATGGTTATCGAAATAATTAGCAGTAGATTTACGACAAGTATTAACATTATCTCTTCCTAGTACATCTTAATTTATGACTTTGCTGTTCGGCCAATATGCAAACCAATGCATCGAGATCTCACATAGAACGGATCACAGTGCTAAACATTACGAAATTTCTTTTGCTGTACGGTAGTAGATATTTCTTAAATTCTATAACATCCGATTCGGTCACAGTCCTTACTATGGAATGTATAAAACATTAATCCATTAAGCATAAACATTTCCCGAGAATTAAATTATTCCTTTCTATGAACGTTTGAGACATTTTACATTAAAAATCGTTTGTTGTTTTTTATCTCCACCTTCACTATTGTTGGCACAAATATTTCGATTCGATCTACGAATCTAGTAGACACAGAGCTGAGGAAAAGAGTAGTTAAATTTTTTTTAAATTATTTAAGTGACAAATTCAAAAAAATTTCATTGAAGTGATGAAAACGAGATTCATTAAATACACTTATTTTCAGTAAAGTACTTTATATTGTTTAAGATAAATCTCATTCCAGTTTCTGCAATTTCGAGCAAAATTAGCATCTACCATAAGAGTGCCGGCTAAATTTAAACACATTTCTGTGCAAATAGGAACAAAAAAGAAAAAATTATAATATTAAAATTTAGTGCACTAAAGTGTAAAAAAAAAAAGTCAAATATATTAACTAGTTTTAAATGGTAAACTTTTGAGTACTTGATATAGAATGATATAAAAAAGAGCTATATAATTCCCGAAAATTGATTTTTTCAGTCGTGATGATTCTTAATGAAAGTTATGGGTCATTTTTACTGTTTATCATTTTCATTAAAAGTCAACTAAATGTGTTTGTATTAACTATCAAATATTTTTAAAAAAAATGTTAAAGCTTAAAAACAGGAACAAAAGGAATTCACTTCTCTATATCTATATTGTGATATGACCATTAATTTTGTTGCACCAATATCTCTATAACAGACCACAAACTATTTACTATGCGCGGGTTTGAATATTAGATTTGATTATTATTAGAATGATATATTAGAATGCTACAACAGTTTTGTTTAACTATCAATCATACTTTCACACATTGGAAATTATAAAATATTAACATTTCAATTCAGGAAATAAATATTTTAACGGTTCATAAATTTACTTTCCTGTCTAAAAAATATTGACATTGGAACAGCAAAACAAATGTATAATCACGCTTAAAACGTAGTTGGATTTCATAAAACTGATGAATTAAGCAATAAAAAATATTTCTGAAAATTTATAAGTTTTAATTATACTTTCAGCATCCCTCTTTTCCTTCGAATTTAACATCCATATGACAAATTAAAAAATTAACAATCTAATTATGAAATGAATGCTGTCCAACTACCTGTGCTCATGTATAAACAATTTCAAATATTTATTCGCAATTATTATTTTTTAAATTTTATACTCAATAATATATTCATTGCCAAAAAATTAATAAAAAACAAAAAATTAATCATATAATCTAACTAAATCAATCAAAATATATTCCAATCACTTTGAATCTGCTTATTTCTGTTTAGTCTCTCAAGTCTTTGAAATATTATTAACGAAATATAAAAAAGCAAAAAAAAAAATTCATATTTAGTAATTTATAATCAAAAATTAAACTATTTACTCGAATAAAAATGTAAAAAAATGTTTAATTGTATATATTTACATGTAATGGCACTTTATCTAACAGGCTTCTGACTTTCGAAGCCAAAAACGAGTCAGTGAGGTTTATGTCATTAACTATTTAAATTCAAGAAAAAAAACCTATCTCATTATTACGTTAGCAAAAGCAATTAACAATCGTGCATATTTATAACGATGAAAGAACAAAAATAATCAAGGAGTAATCAATAAAAATCTACAAATCGCACATTTAAAAAATTAAAATCGTTAAAGGTTTCTGTTCTTTGCTTATCATAAAGTATTAACAATCATATCGGATGATCGAGATCATTTTTACGATTATTAAAATCAAAACTAAGATATTTTAACGTAATGATTTTATTTTATCTTCTTAGATCTATTCAATTTATGATTTTAATATTATAAATTAGTACGTGAAATAAACGACAGTAATTAACGAATAATTGAAAACTGAATACTTCGAAATGTTAGTAAGTTAAAATATACGAAAGCGGTAACTTAATTATGTACAAAAAAGAAAAAAAAAAACGAAAAATAAGAAATAATTTAAAAACTTTCCCAAGTGGTCGAAATTCAACCATAAACGACTGATTTTACCAGCTCATAAAACTAACTTGTGAGCCCCCGCCTTCAAAAAAAAGTTGGGCATACAAACCAATTTAGAATAGCTGTCAAATTCTTATAACGCCGAACCTTGATTTTAACCGAATATAAAATCATCTCAAAACATAATTTAATTTGACAAAAATTGCAATTGTACTATTTACAATAACCAATTTTAGTGCATCATACCTAATTCAAAAAAATAATTCCAAACCAAATGCCTTTTTTTTTATCTTCAAATATTTCAAATACTAAAATTTGACGATTTGCATATAAAAATGGACAATTTGTGAGAAATAATCACTAAACATTTTACGTTCAAATAGGCTTTAGATAATATTATTCTATTTAAATCTATATTCGCCTAATTTATTAAATTTCATTGATTAGTACTAATACTAATTATTCTAGAAATGAAGAATTTTCGATAAAATAACATATTCCAATTAAAACCTGGTTTACCATAAAAAGTATAGTGATTTTTGAATCATCTGTATGTTTAAACAGATTCAAGGCAATAGTTAGTTGAATATATTTCATTTACATATACATCTGATTCTCATATCTAAACACACAGAGCCACTAAAAAATTATGAAAATGTCTGGCCTAAAAAATTTAGGAATTATATATTTTTGTAATATTCAAAAGAAAAATATTATCTGGATGTTTGATATGTGACGTAATTATCCGTAAAATAAATTAACTTATCTTTTCAACTTGTTAAACTAGAGTTAGTATCGCATTTAGGCCAATTCGAGACAGGTATTAAAATTAACGTTACATTTTTCATATCCTGAAATTTTTTTTGGATAAAGTCGTTCGTTCGATGTCCCCGAAACTTACTGTTATTTTTTATTCTATTATACGGGAAGAAAAACAAATATTGTAGTTTTTAATTGGGACTTTCACGAAAGAATACTTGTTTTCCATCATAAAAATTAGTTTAATCAATGATTCTAAGATTTTTTTATACTTTCTATTTACGCAAACATAAGGAATCTTTAAAAAATTTTATAACTCATTCAAAAGCAGTCTTTTAACTTATTTTAAGGGTTTCATACCCCTAAAATATAAATCAAAATATTATTCAGAGAACTTAGATTTATTTAAAAATTTACAAGGAGCCTGACTGTTCGTATTGGAATTTGAATTGTGTAATTTATAATAACACAACACCTGAAATCAAATATAAGGTGTCAAATCTTAATAACAGAAGATATTCCAAAAGTAATTTCACTCTGTTTTTCGGAATTTGAACTTTGTTGTTAAGTCTTTGTAAAGTGAGGAGAGATGTGATTTTGCGACACACGTGCTTCGTACGGAAGATAATGTGATATTTCGCTACGTATCATTAACTTTACCTGCTTATAATCGAAACAATCACATAACATGTTTTCATTTTGCTATCATTAATATATTAGGGTATTATTTTTTTCACTGAGACGTTTCTTTTCTTTGGAGTATCTTTTTTTTTCATAAAAAGTTGATAAAACTAGTGTAAATTTTATTCCTGAGTTAAGTCGTAAGACAAATAACGAAGCTTTGATTCCCATTTTACGGGTTATTGATTAGAATAAAAAAAACAGCTGTTTGAAAATAGTAACCTTATCCAAGAAAAATAAAAACTACAAATTAATTACTGACATACATAAACCTGTGAAATAGCCGATGATGATACAAAATAACGTCACAATTATCATAATTCAAACGCGGCGACATCTAGAACTAACTCTGAGAATTATTCTGTACTTGATTCGATGAAACCTGTTGCTGTTGATGATGATGCTGCTGTTGCTGCTGTTGTTGCTGTTGCATTCGTTGATTCTGTGCCTCCTGTTGTGAAATAATAACCGATGATGCAGCTGACACGTTCCGAGCATGTTGCTCAGTATGTTGCCGTTGATGTAACATTAAATGATTTTTCTGGAAGAACGCTTTGTTACATGTTTCACATACATGTGTACGTATTGTACATCCACCATCTGGATGCCGTTTGTTATGTTGTAACAGGCCATGTTTTGCTGCAAAAGCTTTACCACAATGTGGACATATATGTGGTTTTGGTTTGTTTAAATTGGATGCGGCGGACGAGGCTGTTGTGGCGGATGCCGAAGTATTATTTATAACAGATTGTTGCTGATGTTGAATGTTATTGGTTGTGGATGTGGGTGGACCATTTGTTTGTTGGGTTTGAAATTGTTGTTGGGTGTGTTGTAATGAGGCTGTTAACATACATAAATCATTTACCAATGCTTTATCACCAGAATGTAGACGAACATGTAATGCTAATGCTTCACGTGAATTAAAACAACTACCACACTCACTGCATATTAATGGCTTCTCTGGATTGTGCATTTTTGTATGTTGTGTTAACTCCGATTTTGCACGAAATGATTCACCACATTGTAGACAATTGAATGGTGAGTCGCCATTATGTAAACTAAACATAAAAATAAATTTCAATTAGTACTTATATTGCAATTTATTGTATAAATAAGAAAATGTAAGTTTACAGCAAATCATTTCTGCTTAATGACGTTTCATCCTAAATGACGATTCCAAAAGGTTTTTTTTATTATCTTGAAAATGTAAACGTCATTTAGAAGATGTTTGAATTTTTAATTATCTCTTACGGTACTAATTTTTATATTTGAGCTCTACTATCCCTTGTTTACGAGATAGACAGATTTATAAATATATATTTCTTATATTCTAATCTCGTACACAGTGACATTAATAATCAATTTTCGAAATTCCAATATAGTTGATCATACTTTATTGAAAGGTAGAATTTTTGACCGGAAACTTGATTTTCATTGAAATTTAGGCGATATCTCCGAAACTGTACATTAAATAATCGTATTATTTTTTAGTTTTTCACTAAATCGAATACAAAATTTTCATAGTCTATGGCAATTAAAACACAAAAACCATACAAATCAATTTTAATGTTGGGTAGTTTCGAAGATTTTTTAATAATTTTTAGATTTTTATAAGGATTCCCAGTTAATGCTTGATTTTTCTCGTTTTTGGTCACACTATCTTACCTCAAATACACTGTCAGATTCCACATAATAAGCATCTAAAGGAAGACTTTGTTAGACGACTGAACGATTATCGTTCAACGACTCAAATACGATTATATGAACTTCTCAATAGATATGAAGTATCATCTTTTAGTCATCTGTAGCAAAGTGTATCTTTAATCCCGATATGGTAAAGAAGAGTTTTATATCCAAAACAAACTATTTCAAAACCTCTTTTTAACAACATATTTCATACTCAATATTTCATGCTTAAAATATATGATATAAATTGAAATACCTAAACCTGATACATGAAAACGTTTTTTATGCGGAAGTAAAGAGCCCCATACGTTTTGATGCAAATCGGTGAAAGTTTTTAAAATTCATTGCAAAATGCTTTTTGAAAGTATCATCCTCATCGGCGGTTAATAAGTAATGCTTAGATTGATAAGTTCGATCGACCATAAGTCGAAAAAGCTCGAGGCCTTAAAATTTATTTATCAGTATGCTAAAAATAACTTTTTCCGATGTTTTTTTAGAACTTCAATCAAAAGTCATTTTTCTATCACAGAGTGCGAGATCTTTTCTCAAAATTTTCATGGATGATTTAACAGATGGATGAAATTTAGTTAGTAAATAATCTATTATAATAAAAATAATTAAATCACGCTAAAATAAAACAAATATAAGAACGTATTCAGTTCCTGAAAATTACTACATCCGTAAATGCTGCTTGAAAGTGGCAAAAAGGATTTTACAACGTAATATTATGTTACGTAACATTTAAAAAAAAACAATTATGTAACAACCAGCTTATATATTTTTCAATGTAAAAGAACTTATTAAAGCGTAGCTTCCAATCCAAGTAGATAAATTACACTACTTTGTATATTTGTGATCATTATAGTCCACCAAGAAAAAAATCACAGCTAAAATTTATTTTAAAACCAGTCAACTAGATAATTACTTTTTATTTTATTCGAATTTTTAGTATCACATCTTACTTTGGATTTTCATAATAAGTTTGAATAAATTCTCAGCAATTTTACGTTAAGATGTTATCAATCGCATTAAAATAAAACAAATATGAATTATAAAATTTTTCAATATCGAGGACTATATTGGAAATCTGGTAATTGTAAAGCATGCCTTACTTAAGAAGGCATGAATCACATTCATTTCACCAAATCCAAACAACGATTAAAAGCCCCTGGACCCAGAATATTTAAATCCAAAAATAACTCGGGAGGTATATTGTACGAAAAATTACAATTATGAGCCAGTTTGAAAATCTGCTTTACTAAAATCGTTATCTCTTCAAGACGCTGTAAAATAATGTGAGTATGTACTGCAGACAAAAACGTAAACCATAAAGTGGCAAAATGTTGAAGTTGATCTTTTCGATAATTTAACTGGTACCTCTGTGTCGCAAAAAATGCACGGATTACATTTAGTATTATATGTAATCAGTGCATTTTTTGTGACACAGAGAGAGTATACATCAATTTAAATATGAGTGAATGCCCACTCGGTCTTCTTGGTTTGGAAGTAATCAAGTTCTGTCACGCTTAAAAACACTATTTATATAAAAAATTCTTACCGTATATGTGCAACAAGGGTACGCTTCTGTAAAAACTCCTTATTACAAACTGGACATTGATGTGGATTTTTTCCATGCAATCGTGCATGATTAACCAATTCAAATTTACGTTGAAATGTCGATCCACAATCGGGACATACAAACGGCGTTAACGATCCATGGAATCTTGAATGCATTACTAAATGGTCTTTTAATGCAAAAGATTCACCGCATACAGTGCATACAAATGGTCTTTCACCAGCATGAAATTTCGAATGTGTCACCAAATGTCTTTTTAAGGGGAAAGTTCTTCCACATTCATTGCAAACAAACGGACGTTCACGAGTATGGACTCGGGTATGTGTCAACAAATGATGTTTTAATGTAAAGCTCTTTTTACATTCAGGACACTGAAATGGCCTCTCACTACTGTGTAACAATAAATGAGTATTCAGGCAATGTTTGTGTGCGAATGCTTTTCCGCAATGTGGACAAGCATGCGGACGTTCCCCTGTATGTACACGTAAATGTGTGGTTAAATGATGTTTTAATAAGAATGATTTACCACATTCTTGACATGAATAAGGTCTTTCTTTCGCTGGATTCTGATTTTTCATAACTGGCTTCACATCTGGTGGGTCTTCGGGTGCTGTGATTTGTATATTTGAAACCATTTGTAATGTTGGCTGTTGTGTTGCAGCCGCAGCTGCACGTTTCATAAGTATTTCATTACATTCTTCTGCAGTTAATTGTAATGGACCTAGTGGTGTCATAAAATGCTTGGATGTATCATTTCCATCACATGAACAATTTTTATCGCATGCAATACCAAATACATCATGTGTTTGTTTATCATTCATTAAAAAGACAGGACGTCGTACTGATTTTAATTTCGCAACATCTTGTAAAGCACCTGCATAATTTAAGTGTGTGGGCATATCAAGAACAGGATCTGAACGCGGTGTATCGCCTGTATGCCAATAACTAAATGTAGATGCTACATTTGCCGCTGTTCCCATTTCGGTTAATTGTCGAACTGTGCCTAACATTGTCACTTTATGTTAAAAAAATCATTAAAACCAATTATGTTTGTGTTCAGTTTTCACAATCCATTAAACAAACAATAAAATGTACACTTTTTCACATAATATTTTTTATGTATTATTTAAAAATTTATTAAAATAATAATACTATACAAAATGTATATAACTGATTGTAAATATATGTAAATATTTGCATTATTTTATAAATTTTTTTAAACTTTGTTTGAAAAGTAATAACATTTCAATCTTGTAGCCATTTTAATTGCTAAATTTGACAACATGATTGGGCTTGATTTTTGTACTGCACTCTGTAGTCAATATAGAAAACTAATACATACTACATTCATAAACATCGATAAGATAGGTATCTCAAAAATATGGTTCAGATACATGATACAAATTATTTTTCCAGGATTTAGTTTTATATTATAAAAAAATTTTGGTTTACTATGGTTTTTTTAAAATTGAAACTTGATTATCTATTTAGAAGATAGTTATTATTGAATTTTTGGGAAAAATTTTTATTTTACCCACCATTATTAGAAGTGATAAGATGATAATTTAAGGTGGAGCTTAAAAATTTTGTACACCAATCACGAGCGTTATCCTGAAGGTGTACTATATATTGTGTATCCTGTTATATTAAAAACATTCAACATCGCGCAGTATATAAACAAAATTCTGTCCTTCCCTAGTAGGCTTAAAATAGTTCAAATAGAATTTACACATACGGTTTCAAACACCGCTGGATGTACACACGATACAACCAAATATGTAAGACAGATTAAGATACACCTACATGAGTTTCCTTCACGCATTCAAAGTATTTTTATAAATACCAAAAACAATAACAATTTTCTTACCTGGAAATTTAATAAAGAGTCTGTATATTAATTAGAGTTTAAGATGATGGAAGCATTGTCTTAAGGGCATAGAATTGGTATTAATAAAGTTAACTCACAAATATCAATGAAAATTTTCATTGAATCGAAAAACAAATATGTATAATACTTGAGTTATTTTACCGAGGCCAACCTTGGAAACTTCAAAGTGTGTTTTCGAACACGGAACACCTAATAGTACAATTTAATTGATTCGAATTTATATATTTGCTAAAATTTTTTTCAAGATTGGCCTCAGTAAAATAACTCAAATATAGGTACATGCATTTAATATTTAAAAAAAATTAATTTGAGATCATAATATGGGTCAAACAGAACTATTTATACGGGTGGGTGTATACTTACTACTTAAATAAGACGATTTCAATGCTCGTTAGAGCTTTATGGACTTTCGTATGATCTTAGCTTTAGTAATGGTGTTGTATTTCAACATGCAATATGCCAATTTTGAATATATTTTTATTTTAATATCGTGAATTTACGATATCATAACAATATGCTTGGTGTTTGAATTTCTTAAACTTTTTCATTCATTTTCTTTATGGACTTCTGTCAAAAGTATGGCCGACTTTGTGCAGAAAATTCAAAAATTGAACAGCTTTTCTCCATCTTTCGATAAGATAATATATAATGTTTATTGTTGAATACCTTCAGAGTAATTTAAGTACACGTCTGTTGGTATGTATGCAGTAAATAAACTAGTTGGTAATTGGTATTCTTTGCTTTGAAAGTGAAATGAAGTACCTAAAATACACATGTAGTAAATATTAATCGTATCTAAAAATCAGTAGCGGTAATTTATTATTTCTGGAAGGCTCAGCTAGATTGGCCATACACCCACTATTCTTCAGAATTTAATGAAATTAAAATATAATGTTACCTATAGATATAGATTACCTATAGAAGCGAGATATTTATAATCAAGGCAAGCCCGAAAATATAATAGGGCAAGCGACCCAGTACCAACCTTAGTAAATTTTTTTATTTCGGCGTTCAAAATTATTTACTATGGATACTGTAGATTAAATTTAAATTATACACCCCTACTGTTTGATATATCAATTACTTCAATCTTCATTTGATCAATTGACTTACGTCAAATATGTATCTAAATCTAAGCACATAGATAACTTGTTATCCATATAAGGATAGAAGTAAAGCTTGTTAAATTAATATTTTTAACATTAACATATCTGGGTAACCTCGATTGTGAACTATATTCTCGTCGAGAACAGTATTAGCAGCCTCGGAGAGATGTATTATAGTATAAGATGGGTGAATAAATATTTGCACATCCACAATATTACGAAAAAGGCGATAAAGTGCGAAAATAGACATGGTTTCGTGTATATCTTAAAAACCGTTTTTAAGATTGCTCTAAGAAATACGAAAATTTATAAATGAATTTTATTAATCGAAATTTACGTATCATATAGCACAGCAGTGCGAAGCGTAGATTAGTTTAAAATGGATATGTATATTACACAACGTCTACGTATTATGAAAGTAACACGATTGTCTCACAAATAGTTCACGTATATATGAGAATGTTTTATGAACTTGGTTCTACCACTATTATAATGGCTTAAATTAATGGCTATTAATGGCTATAATGGAATTTACCTTAAATTAAAAAAAAAAAACAACAATCTTTAAGCACTCACGGTAGTTTCAGAAAATACAACATACATTTTCTGATGCAAACTTTAATAAATATGGTGGAAGTGTAAATAAATTCATATTACATAATGAAAGTTGATATGCTGTATAATTTAATTGCGCTTCCACCATTTATTTATTGCATATATGTATAAGAAAAATAACCAAACTTTCGTCGTCTTTCGAGTCTAAATAAATTAAAATTTTTGTTTGGTTTTAGATTTCTCATCATTTCAACCCTCCGTGCAAAGCGACAAGGGTTGATAACAATTTTTGAGCAATAGATTTTAAAACTAAAAATTACAAGTTTTCTAATAAGCATGATAAGATTTTAAATAACGCTTTTTTTTTTATAAAATGGGGGCCAGTTGAAAAAATGCCCACAATATGGAAAAATTTGTTTTTTGACATGAAAATTTGGAAAGTGGTAACATTTTTTACGAAACAATATGCAACGGCTTAAAAGAAGGCAGTATCAGTTTTCGAATATCAGAAAAATGATTATTTCAGATGATATAGAATTTTAAATGCAGAAGTGTCAATTTTGTTTGAAAAGCAAATATCTTGCCTCGAAAAGCTCGTAAAGAAACTTTTTAAAGCTCATTTTCAAGGAAAATAAACAAGCTTTCAAGTGGTTTTAAGTTTGTTGTAAAATAATTTTTAAAATTTTGGTACGCTTCTAAACTTTATATAAAATTAAGTATATAAAATTGCTCCGCTTTTCTCACAATTTTCGATAATTTAATACTTATGTTCTCAAACTGTATAGAATTATCTATGATTCAAGATTTTTTCGCTTCTTCGGATATTTTCGCATTTTTAGAGATTCACTCTGCTTCATCAGTTTCAAGACTGATTAAATAAAGAACACATAATTTTATTTTGCGAGTAATACCAACATTCTTTGTTCCGCCACTGCTACAAATGTATGTTAAGAATTTTGACCCGTAATGAATTATAGTCATATATCATTTGTACCTATGCACCACATCATTTGTAGTCTAAAATGAAAATTTTATTTTTTTCTAACATATATAAAATCCTATGTAGTAATCACTTAGGGTTTTGTATAATTCCTACCTGTACATAATATCAAGGCTTAGGTTATGCCTCTAATCGCAAGCTTTTAACAACTATTGTGCTGCAACTGCGGAAAAATAGTCAATTGCAGCACAATCGAAGTGTTTTTATCGAACGAGTGTGCAAGAGACAATACAACTCGATACAATCGAATTATACTAGTTTATTTTCCAGAATACATCTATACATCTATAAAATAATTTCTTCATTATAAATAAATTGAAAATTTATCAATAACCAATCATAAGCTTATTTGACAAATTGTCTTTCAAATTTTTCAAATATTCGATTAATGAACAATAATCTCAAATTTGCTGTAGCTGTTTGAAAAATTAAATTTTCTTTTTATGAAAGTTAATCACTAATAATATCACAAGTAATTAATAATTTTTATGTAAAAATTATTTCACTAAATGCACGTTTTTGGAATCTGGAATTGAAGAAATTGTATCAATTAGGCTCTATTGCTTATGTCTTAAAAGACAGGGCAATGAGGAACTAAAGCGTTCACGGGTTTTTATTACAGTAATTCTTCAATGGATTATTAAAGAAGAAAAAACCGAAAAAAGGCTTGAAAAAGCTCGGTCAATATTTAACCAAAAACATGTAATTTAATCTACTTTCTTCTGTCTGCAGCAAAACCTATACCTATCTCTGCCCATAAAAAAAAGGGCAAAAAGGTAAAAAAACACAAAAAAACGAAATTTTTATTTTTTTTTGTTTATTTCAACTGTTTTGATTCTTTATACAAAATTTTATATGAAATTTCTCGAAATTTTGCTAAGTGTACGAACTATCTTCATCTCTATCTTCAATTTCCACCCTCTATTTTAATAGCACTTCGCTGTTTTTCCTTCTTTAATATCCCATTGAACGATTCTTGCAATAAAAACCTGTGAACGCTTTAATTCCTTTCTATATGACATAATCAATAGTCAAATTCAACAAAAAAGATTTTTCTTAATCATCACATTTAATTAACAAAATTATCTCACTTTTTTTGATTTGTTAATGTAATGGTTTCACCCATTAAAGGGCAGACAGTTCCAAATTTGTCCTTGAATGGAATTTATTCATTCTTACAGTAGCAGTGTTTTGTATCCCTACGAATCCTTTGTAGTACAATTTGTTTGTTGCTTGACTGATTATTTTTATTGTTATGTATAAGCTCTTGAAAGTTTTACAAAACATATGCGTTTAAATTACATTTGTTAGTATTTGCATAAAACACATATTATAAAGTTCAATTAACAGGATTTACTTAATATTATTTGGCAGTGATTTTATTATAAATCATTAAAGTAAAAATAAAATTAATTTGTTTAACTTATTTCGCATAAATCTGAGTGTAATCTAGTTTAAATCAACTCTATGCCAAAAATTACATAATTAGTATACTTTTACGATACAACTTATCAATATTGTTGTAATTATATCTTTATTGATATGCCGAACCTAATCCAAATATCTTACATACCTCTTAAACAAAGTATTTTAATATTCTAAAATGAGTTAAGACAAAATTAAAAATTAACCATTCATGATTGAAATAAAATAAATGATATATAGTAGCACAAAATTCAGAATTGTTAGCAAAAAAAATTATCCATGCTTTAACTTCTTGTATGGTGTGTCTTTATTATATCGAAAAGGCGATAAATACGTACTCTAGGCGATAAATTAGCACGAAACGTTTCCGATCATTTCTAAAACTTATTACTTCTTCTTTCATTAGCAACATTATTTAAACAGAGATCATGTTCTAAAACAAAAATTATAACCACAAATTTCGTCACACCAAAGTGCAGATAATAATTATTCGACATTTTTTCAATAATAACGTTTTTTTAACAAATAAAATTTTTACAATAACGTGATCAATGATATATAGAAGACACAAAAAGTTCTCAAAAACGGTCACTTCGTTTATATCCGATAAAGTATAACTCCGGACAAAATATCTCCACGACAATATTTCCCCAGATAAAATATCCCCTTGACAAAATATTTCAAAATAAAAAAAAAACACAAAATCCCGCAGACCCGTGCTAACTCGACTCCATTAAAGGCATTTACTAGCGATTATTATACGACTAGGCCATTAGTTTTGATATATTTTGTCGAGGATATATTTTATCAAGAGATGCTTTATCCGAGAAGTTTTGCCGAAAAATTTTGTCCGGGGATATTTTGCAGTGGGATATCCTACCTGGGGATATTAACTCTTGTTACTCTAAAAAATTCAGATATTTTGAATTGAAAATATGGAATTTAAAGAGCTATTATATTCAGATCTGCGTTCACGTGTAGGATTATTGACCACTGGTCTTTTCAATTTATAGTAAGGCAAGGAATTTGGGGCAAAATCTCTATATTCTCAAATATGAAATTACGGTATGAAAAATTCTACTCGTCTGAAATAAGCTTTGAATAAAAAATATTCAATTTCTTACTATGAAAAAAAACCTTGGCATGCACCAATAATAAATTTACATTGATCATTTTAATTGGTTTCTTGAAATTTTAAATGATCGAGAGAACGTATCATATCTTGTATATTGTGTCAAGAAAATTTATTTAAGGGAAGATTTATTTTGTTAGGACAAATTAATAACAGGAATTAATATATGTATACGTGTACATACACCAGAAAAAAAAATAGAGAGTCAAGTTACAAATCATAACTTTAGTAAGAAAAAATCTTCGCGCAGGAACGGCGCTAGCTTGGAAAATTCCCTCAGAGATGGAAAAAAATAACACATTTTTCTTAAAAACGAATATTGCATTTTTAATTTTTCAAGAATTTTTATTTAGCAAACTTTTTATTTTGCCTAAAACTGATAAAAAAATACAAAAATATTTTTTATTTTGAAAAAATTCTAATTACCAAAAAACTTCTTGATACCAAATTTTATTCAAATCGGAATTAGGACACATAAAAACATACCTCGATCAACATTTGAAAAAATTTTTTCAAAATTTCATCATCAGTACAAAACCAAAGCTCTATTTCCTTCGGAAATTCGCTAAAATGTCGAATGTTTTTCTCCTTCTATAACAGTGGAACCTGGCCACGTTTTGGATATGCGAGAAACCTCTTCTACTGATGATGTCACGACACTTTTGCATTAAAATACATAATTCTTTTACTGGGACTAATTAAACCTTTATAAGTGAAATTTCATTTCTTCATTTTTGTCGATGTTTACTTATATAACTGGGACTTTTTAATTCAATAAGCGGTATAAGTAGCATAATTAATAATAACTTACCATTGCGACACCGTTTGTTTACAAACATTGGCACAAACTTGGCTATTTGGGAAAGATGAGTAGAAATTTCTTTAAGTGATAAAAAATACTAGGTCTCTTGAAATTGCAGTTATTGTATAGTGCAATAATGACCCAATCAACTTCCAATAGCTTGATTTTGAACAGCTCGAATTCCATGATAGCTTAAAGTACAACTCACCGCTCAATTGGATTGAAGAAAACTCTCTCAAAATTGTTGTGTTGACGTTGAGTGTTGAACGAAAACTCCCTTTTATAACATCGATTTATGCTGAGTGATTGAAAGAGAGTGATTTATTTTGACATTAACTTACAAACATTCATTCCTGTTCTAGAAAAGATAATCATATATTTGTTGATTTGATGTTAAAATTAAAAATGAGGAAGTAAAATGACAATAAATTTAATTAAACTCAATCGGCCATTAATAAACTTGAATTATTAATCTAAAAAATTATTATTAGACTTAAGTAAAGATAAAATCTCACGGAAATTAATTTAATTAAGCAAATAATTAGTGGTGTGCTCAGATACATAAAGTCTATGTATAAACTATGTCTGTAGATGGAGATTTTGTGGTACATATTAAAGCTAGCATCATTTTATTTGACAGATGAAAAGTGAGCAAGCTAATCAGTGAAAAGAAGGATCATGCTCACATATCAACCCTTAGGGTAGGATCTTATATGACGTTTAAACAGACAAACGCGAATCTTGAACTAAATTTTGAGGGGAGAGGATTATCACGGTTTTGAATTATTTATAATTCTACTATTCACGAGTGCCATTCTAGCATTTCTCTGGCATATTTGAGTGGAAAATTATACTACTGGAAAATTCATTTATGGTTGGAGTATGATATTCAAGACTATCCTCTAAATCCGCGTCTGTATATCTTTACAGAATAGATAACATTAAAGAATGCCGAATGCGTATAAAACAATTGTTTTGAAAATGAAACTTTTAGTTTTGACACAAATACCATGATGTAAGGAAAACGTGAGGTGTAATCATTATACAAATAAATTTATGATCAATGCTCGCAATTCCGATATTATCTGGTTACCATGGTTACATTACTTGATAAATATGGCTAGATGTTCAATGTGGCCGATTATGATAGTTTAAGCAAATGTCTACTACCGAAGCAAGCACACTTTACCAACTGTTACACTTGTGTAAAAATCGCTACACTAACTATACTCCAATCCAAAGATGATTGGATTTCACATGGGAATATAACGCAATGAGCTAAATTTTTGTACAAACCTTTATTTTGGTAGTAAAAATGTTATCTTAAAAGTCACATATGATCATGTCCGTAGATATTCGAGGTCAAAGGTTGTATGAATCGGTTTTTTGAGAATATCTCGTTTTCTATACCATTAATCGCATGTACATATATTTTAAAAGTTGTAGAGTATAAAATTATCTACAAATTTTGCCCAAAACTTTTTCTTTGTACGTTGAAACGTTTTTGAAATAGAGGGCGCAGAAGATGGAGCGTTCAGCTATAAGTACCTTAGTGCAGAATGAATACTTATAAATACGTGGTATTAAATAATTATTTAAGTATAATATTTAATGAATAATTAAGTAAAAAAACCGTATAATATACTGGGTAAATAAATCGTGAATCTATGTTTATTATGTGGTTTTTTTTACGTAATTATTCATTAAATACTACTTAAATAATTATTTAATACTTTTTATTAAAAATATTGACCCTGCACTATGATAGGCATAGTTGAGTGCTTCATCTTCTGCGCTATCTATTTCAAAAACGGTTCAACGTAAAAAAAAAAAGTTGCAGCCAAAATTTGTAGATAATTTTATCTCCTTCAACTTTTATAATAAATGTAAATTCGATTGAAGGTAAAGGAAGCAAAATATTCTCAAAAAACTGATTTATGCGACCTTTCACCTTGGATATCTCTGGACGTTCAAACCTGACCATACGTAACTTTTGAAACAACATTTGTACTATCAAAAAGGTGTGTACAAAAGTTCAGCTTACTCTGTTATATTCCGAGGTTGATTACTTTTTTTACTAAGATGATCGGTTTACTAGGAAATAATATACTTTTATAAGAAATTGCGAACTCCATCGAGTAATTAGTTTTCAAGTGCACGAATGCATAGAAAAACACACGCGGTCAGTCAAATCCTTATTTTTAGATTATTTGCATCTCCAGTATTGATTTTATATCTTGTATATAGAGGTGATAAAAAAAATAACGATGATATAACATTTTTATGGTTGAGAATTTGCAAATATTTAAAAATTTTATTAAAAATATTTACACACAATACTTAGAAAAAAACAAAAGATATAATCAAACATGTTTAGTTTAGATATACATAATTATCACGCCATATGTCTGACTAACTTATATATTACGAATAATCACCTCATTTTAAAATTAAATCGGTGCATCGTCTGATCATGACATGACGTATTTCTTATAGTCGTAAGAAGGTCAGCATTTCAATAGTAATTCTATATTACACACAAATATAAATAATAAATATATGTACCTTTTGGATTCATTAAAAATATTTTTTCATTTGTTAGTACTTAATCATTGGCGTCTTTGTAATGAATTATTTACTTCTCTAGTCCATAATGATCCAATAAATATGTTTTTGACAGCCGAATCTCTACACATTCTTACATTTATGCTGTGTACGCTAGGACTAATTCCATTGTGTATGCTAAGAAGCTCGGAATTGCAGGGCAATTTATAGAATATAAATTTTCACTCAAAACACTGAAGACATTGCAAAAAGACAATTTGAAGACATAGTAAATAATAAAAAATGTTGAATATGGTTTAACTGATTTAATTTAGTTTAACATTTTCCTACAAGCTTACCATAAATTTTTCTCTGTTTCCTCCAAGTTACGATCATGAACTATTGTTTAGTCTCCAGCGTCTTTACAATAACTTGACGTTATCTGCCTGTATCAATGGTAGATATAAGTTGATACAATTTTTAGCTGGCGGTCCATAAGTAAATATGAATGAATGAAAATTATTTATTTATATCGTCAGTTTACAATTGTGAAATACAATACGTCTTAGAATCTATAGTTCCTAGCCTAAGCTTTACCTATAATACGCCATCTTATTAATTAAATACATCCAAATTTATAAACATTGTACATCGTTTCTTAAATGGAAAAATCTTATATAAAAAATCATTGATATCTAAAATTAACCTACGTTGGACGGATTAGCCGTCCCTAAAACTAGATCTTAAATAAAATATATACAATTTAGATTACACCGAATCAGTTTATAATCGACATTATGTGGCATGCGAAATCGTTTTCTGAAAAGCAATGTATGCGGGTCAAATTGGCCCAGTTCATTGATTTCCGGGAAAGGATTTTTGCGGGAAAAATATATTATACACTTTCTTACTTCCATTTTATATACTCAGATGTACTTTCTGCTACCAAATTTATCATCATTACTTATATAAGTCTGTGTGAGACATATAAGAAATGAAGTCGATATGAAATCATACGCAATGTTAGTGTGAATGGGGTTTATTAGCTAGTTTAGTTAGCCCCCAACGCTAAATATGTCGATTCTGCCTCATCAGAAAACTAATTACCGAATAGCTGAGTGTCTGTTCACCTGAAAAATTAAACCTAAAATCACAAAAATCATATCGCCCGGAATGTAACTAAAGGGGGGAGGGGTAAGTCAGCCCGCAATCAGAGAGAACTATAAACTATAATTCATAAAGACGCAGAATACAGAAATATTGCATTTAGGTACGTTTGCCCAGTACTTGTCCACCGCTCTAACGACGTAGCAGCAGCAAATATTTACTTAAAAATCGTTTACGGATAATCCCACAATTCTTTTTTTGGAATGTTTGTCGATTAAATTCGATTATAAACTTTCTGGAATCAGTTCAAACTTGAAAAACATGCTTCGCCTTTGACACTCTGTTCAGCTCAAAGCCCCCGGCTTTGAGAATAGGCTTACGATTGAATACGCGATGCTGGCTAACACCTATGAAATTTTCTGCCTTTCTGAGATGACTCACTAAAACTACGTTGGCTTTTATAAATGGATGGCGAAAGAGTACCTTCCAACATTCTCTTGATTCGGAGCAATTACAGAGTTGTAGTGATGTAATGGAGAGTATAGGTTGTATACCCTATGATTTAATCTACCAAATTAATATCGAATACCTTATTCTTATTTAAAATTGAACGGATTTTATATGCTACGAATATTCTCTGATTGTTACGGTTATATAATGTATGATGGCTTTATCATTACAGAATAGTTGTAGAGAAAAATGCGCGTGTGCATTTCCACTTGGCTTAAGAACATTTAGCTTCACTAAGATGAAAAGTTGGGTATACTGCCTCTGAATATCTGAGAAAAGTGGTTTACTATGTTGTCAATATGTGACCAGAACTACATTTTTGGATTTCGTACCGAATAAAATTAAATTTTAAGAGATTATTACAATTTTCAATTAATTGACACCCATGACTTTGAATTGTATTTTTTGTATAAAAATACTTGGCCTTACACTTCAAATAACAAACGAAAAGTGTATGTGAAACATTAGAAATAGCATATACTTACATACATAAAATGAAGTCGATACAAAAATAAATATTTAGGTATCTCAGATACTTTTTACTTCAACTGACTTACATATACACACGCATGACGCCACTTACACGGTAATGATACAACAAATGAGCTTATTTAATAGTTTTTTATCCTGTGTCAATTAAATATTTGTAACTGGGAAAATACAATATTTTTCGACATAATTTCGAAATGCCGTAAACAGGTTATAGAAGAATATTATTATGCTGCCTATAATGGGGTGATTATTTAGGAAGCCACGCTTTCATATCGAATATCTACAGATAGTTGAGCAAAATACAATATATTGAATTAAATAAAGTGATTCGTATATAGATCGTAGTGCGATAATAGAATGATACACAAAGTAAACAAATTTTATCAATTTTTGAACCAACTCACATGGTTTACAATCAAAATTCATGGAAATAAAATTTTAGCCAACGTCCAAAAGGACATAGTATATTAATATGAAACTAAAACGAAATCAGTTTAAAAAAAATTAGGTTCTACATTTTTTGAATTTTTATAACACTGATAAGTCCCCGGTCTGACACATAGATGGCGTCGCTAGTATTAAATGCATATTATTTTTATATAGTACCAACCTTCAAATGATTCGTGTCAAAATTTGACGTCTGTAAGTCAATTAGTTTGTGAGATAGAGCGTCTTTTGTGAAGCAACTTTTGTTATTGTGAAAAAAATGGAAAAAATGGAATTTCGTGTTTTGATAAAATACTGTTTTCTGAAGGGAAAAAATACAGAGTCCGGAAACTCATTATCAAGCCAAGTTTTTGCTTCCACTGTATTTTTTCCCTTCAGAAAACAGTATTTTATCAAAACACGAAATTCCTTTTTTTCCATTTTTTTCACAATAACAAAAGTTGCTTCACAAAAGACGCTCTATCTCACAAACTAATTGACTTACAGACGTCAAATTTTGACACGAATCATTTGAAGGTTGGTACTATATAAAAATAATATGCATTTAATACTAGCGACGCCATCTATGTGTCAGACCGGGGACTTATCAGCCAACCTATTATGCTCTCTCTAAGACAAACAATATTAAAACTTCATGGTTATGACACTTTTGATCATGATAAGATAAACAATTCCCACCGCTTCCACTTTATGCATTGTGTTCGGCAGACAAATAGATATGCTTTTTAGTTACGCCAATATATTTCTACTGCAAAATTCCTACTTCAATAAAACTACTTTTAAATAATCCTATGATAATCAAAATATAGCCCTAAATAATACTAGATAAGTACTAAGTTTTCTCTTGATTTTTCAGTTAAAAATTTCAGCCCAAAAGATTAAAATTTGGAGGTCATCAGACCTAAATTTTTTAAATAATAAAATTTAATCTTTCTTGGATAGAATATTGTAGCAATTTTGATTTTTTTACACCCTAAAAAAATAGAGTTGCCAGGAGTATGTTCTTTAAAAATTGAATTAATTGAAATTGAATTAATTAAAAGTATAAATCTTTACAAGCAGAAATATTTAAACGAATATATTTTTGAGAGTATAATTATTTTGGATTAGAAAAATATCAGAGCAGATTTATTTGTTATAATTAGTATTATTTAGGAGTATAATTTATTTAAAGTATAATTCTTTAAAAATACAAATATATTATAATAGGAATATTTTAACGTAAAACTTTTAAGCTTTCTTTAAGTAGGAAAATTGTGCAGTAGTAGAACAAAAACTAGAGTTCTTTTTATGATGTATGTTCCAATTGAATTAAAATAAGAAATTTGAAAATTGTTCAATTGCATATATATTTATAATTAGATGCTAACTCTTGGGACAATAAAAGACTTCTGATAATGGTTAAGCTCTTTACATGCAAAATGGTCAAAAAATGTAAAGTTATGACGTACGAAATTACTAAATTTATTGTTTATAATTTGCAGGCCCAATATTGTTTGACACATGGTATATTTAAAGCCAACACATATGAATGAAAAAATACTTGCTTGTCTACTATTGTCTTAATTATGTACAATTAGTTCCGTAATCATTTCAAATCTATCTGTTGATATGTATAGTCAGACATAAACAATTTTAATAATTAATTAATTTGCAATCTATTAATATGCAAATTTAAATGAGTACTTTGTTTATGTTAAACAATATTTTGAATATAATAATTATATTTAATATTTTATTTCAGCATGACCTTATTGTAATTTATGAACTTCCCTAATATAATTGCAAAAAAAATTTGAATGCTGAAATATAATTTGGAAATTTTTATACCAAAAAATTGAATTTATTTCTGAAGTTTATTCAACAATATTTAAATATTTGCTAAAGGAAGGTGAAAGTTTTTAATTTAGATTTGCTATAAATAATTAAGTTTATGGAATTTTAAATACTTTCATTAAATTGATATTTTTTGGGAGAATTTATGATCCGAATATTTTAAATAGGTATTATATAAGTAAATCTAATTTCTTCGTAAGCTTATTAATTCACAATTCAAGAGTTTTTAAAATTTCAAATCATTATTGAAAAATCTGGAATATTCGAAAACGTTCTAAATCATTCTTGAAAACTCCAGATCATCCAGAAACGTTGTAAAACATTCTTAAACATTTTAGAACATTCTTCAACCTTCTAGAACATTTAAAAACATTTCAAAGCAGTCGGGAATATAGCAGAAAATTCTAGAAGTTTCAAACTCCGCTCAAAACATTTTCGACTCAATTTATAGGAAATTTTAGTTTCAATTTTTTGTTGTTGTACAATTCTCGCCTCTTTTGAAGTTCAACCACAAGTTTGTCTTTAATTACTTGATATACTGTCACTGTGAATATTTCCTGATATATCTTTCTTTTCTGTATCCCCTTTATGCCCTGTTATTGTCCTTCGGCCTCATTGTGTCCGTAGAACGTGCATTTCGAAAATGGATAGTTAATATAGTAATAACAAGCTTTTATTCAACTTGCAATGCATATGTATTCATGCATGGACCCATGTATGTTGGCCGGGTGGAATCTTGCAACTCAATTTTGATGCAGTTATCGTCAACCTATAAAGCTGAAATTTTAGTAAGTCCGTCTTAAATTAAAAATTTTATTAAAAATACGTTTTAAGGGATAAGCTTTTACTGTACTAAAAAGTAGAAAACAATTTTTTCTACGAATCACTCATACACGACTATTTGTAAAAGCTTGAGGCAGTCAATATCAAGAATGAATGGCAAAATAAGTAGGTATGTCAATTGGATGAGGTGCTTCGATGCATTCTTGATATTTTAAATTCAGCGCCTCAAGCTTTTACAAATAGTCGTGTATGAGTGACTCATAGAAAAAATTATTTTCTTTTAAGTACAATAATAGGTCGTGCCTTAAAAAGTATTTTTTAATAAAATTTCTTTTACATTCTTACACAATTAATTTTAATTAATTTTACGTTTGCTTACTTACTTACTTATACTTACACAATTAATTTTATGTAACTTCCACGCGCGTTCCCTCTGTAACCTCGCGCCTTTAGAACGGGCAATCCAAAAAATTGATACTTAATATAGTAATTTTCCAACTAAAATTAATAAAATGATAAGATAATACATAATCACGATGCATTTCATAAATAATTGTGTTATATTGTTGCATAAAATGCTATAAATTTCTAACACACATATAGTTGCGCTTATTATTGGTAGTTAGATTTTGTAAAAAGACACCATCAGTGACTATAATAGTCAGAGAAGAACACCATAGTACTTACTATACTTTATAACAATATAAAACTTGTATGGCGGCTAAGAATTGTTCAGTTGAAAACTCACTGTTCTGTTGTGAACGTATCTTCAAACGTTACACATAAAATATAAAATATAATACGGCATTCACACATGTGTGTATATACTACAGAACTTCTACACGTTTGACATAATCACGAATGAAATGTTATTGACCATTATAAGATACCTACTGTTATTCTAAATACACGTAACAATATATCACTAGTGATTTTCTAAAATTGATTTTGAAAGTTACAAGACAATTCAATGATTAATGAAACAATTGTTTTAAATTTAATTTGATTAAAAATTTTATTTTTTTTTATTTTAAGATTATTTTTCTTGTGCATGTGAATTTTTTTTTTTTGAGTTTCATTTACTGTGAAAATTTTATGTTCAAAAAGTGTTTTAGTAAAAAAAAATTGTGTAATTGAATTGTAAGTATTTTTTCCTTATTTAGAACCATCTTATTTATTTTTTAAAGGAAAGTTTAAGAAATTCAAAAAATAATACTAAAGATTTAATTATTGTAAAGTTTTTTAAAATGACAAGCGATGATTTAGATTATTTTATTAATTTATTAATAATTTTAATTTTAATATCATTAATTATTTAAGTTTTTCCAATTAATGGGAATACATTTCTATAGAATTTTTTATGTAAATTATTATACTTTCTTTCTACAAATTTAATAATTAAGAATTGTGTTGTTGTTGTTTCATCAGAAAGTCCTTGTTTTAGATTATAAAAATAATTTTGAATAAAGAATGCAAAAATTTTAAATTAAATAGTAGAAAAAATAAACTAAATTTTGAAAAATTTTTACAAAAAAATATGTAAAATTTGATGCCATAGCAAACTAGACTACAACGTATTTAGTAATATATTGGTTTAAAATTAATGCTTTGATCGGATCATCATGTTTCGGGATACGGAATTCATGTTTTTTGCCATTTGTTTATTACTGTTTGTTTGAATGTAAATAAACATAATATGTAGAGAATAAAACACTTAAAATTCTAGAATATTCAAATTTTATAATCATCCCTATACTTGATATTTGTTAAACAATTTACGTGTGGGGCATGCAGAAATAATGAATATTGTTGGTGTTGGCGCATGGAAATTGTCAAAATTGATTTGAAAAGTAGTGTCTTGTTGGTATACCTTTTCTTATTAAATAATTTTGTAATCGAATTTCATAGAAGACTCCCCAGCAAAGTATTTATTTATTTTTTTAATTACTGTAATTTTATAATAAATTCCTCACATTTTTAGTCCTCATATTAATTATTATATCATATTCTATTATTAATAGATATAATAACTATTAATTGCAGTTTCAATAATTCTTTACAATTTTAAAGAGGAGTGATAAATAAATACTTTTTGAAATTAATTAAAAAAAAATAAAAAATTCGCTAAAATTATAAAGTTAAAAATATTACAATAGAAAATAAATTAAATATTATAATTTTTTATGTATAAAATAGATTTGAGTATATTTTATGGAATTTTTAATAATTTAATTTTTTATATTATTTTACTTAACTTGTATAGGTATATATTTTACACATTCAATACAAACTAACCCATTTTGAGTAGTTAAAATTTGGTGAGGGAATGTTTGCTTTATTAAGATTTAAGAGGGGCGGGTATTCAAAATATGCATGATTTTTTTGATTCGAAGGTAAAATAATGCCCTCTTGCATTATCTACAGACATCTACAGACAAAACAAAATTTTCATCTGCATGAATAGATTGATTAAATTTATCGATTTTTCTACCATGCTAAAATCCAGTTACTCATCGTTTGAAAAACATTAATATAGTCAAAAAAGAGAGCCTTTCAAAGAATTGAGTTTTGAGCTTAAATAAAAAGTTTCTCATCGTTCAAAATGAATATTTCGATTAAATAAGTGGGTATTTTGAACTGTAATTTATTTTTTTAAACATTTTAAAACATACGGCAGAATATTGTTTGCCAAAATCATTAATTTTCAATCAGCTTTATTAGTATTTTTTACCGGTTAGATAAGATTCCTTACTTTTGATTTAAAAAAATGCAGTCTGTAATTTTTTTTACTAGAATTTTCTCATATATGCATAACATTATTAATAATAACTTTTTTAATATCGTGCATATTTGATCAGTCTACTTTTTAAACATATGTTTAAATGTTTAGTAATATGTAAATTTAAATCAGCAAGTTATGTATACGTTAATAAAAAATTTGTATATAAATGTTATTTAATTATAATGCACATTGGTGTTCATGGGCTATGTTTTTAAAACTATAAAAACATTTTTTGTTAAAGAATTAATTAAAAAATTTGTAAAACTTTGCGATAAACTGAAATAAAAAACAAATTACTTGCCAATTTTTATCCTACAATTTAGTGCAATAAAATGTTAATTCTTTATTTAAATAAAACTTACTTTAAAATAAAAAATTACAAATTTTTCACAAAATGAAAAATAGAACCATAAAAAAAGTTGGAAGAGTTTTTTTGGCAAAAACCGTAATCATAGACCGAGCGACTTCTTCAGTATAGCGTTTGAACGAAACGAAATATTTAAAAAAAAGCATAGTTAAAAAAAAATGTATTTGAGTACTAAAAGAATTGTTCCAGCAACTGGGAGCATTGATTATGTGAATCCGTCACTTTTCAAAAGGCTTTTTTGATATAGAATCGTTTGTAAATATGTCGAAAGAGTTTAAGATTTTTCTAAATTTTGGAATTTATTAAAATAGCTTCATAACGCATACCTAGAAACACGAGTGAAAAATATAACAACTCGCTTTTAACCTACTTCAAATTAATCGTGTTGGTTTGGTAGTACTTCTAAACTACAAAAACTTTGAAATTTTCTAAGAAATATAAATTTTCAGCTTAGTGGAAGCGGCGGTAAAAAATTTCAAACTAATTTAGTTTTTAGTGCTAAATAAATCTATAAAGTTAAAAAATTACCGTAACATGCAAAAAGTATAAAATAACCCTTAATTTTAAGTCTCTTATTACGCTCTCGCACCCGAAATTTAAATAATATAATTTTTTTTTAGTAAATCTTACACAACATTTTAAAATTATATATTACTTTTTAGAGCAGTAAGTTTTTTTTTTAAAATTAAATTTATTTAGAGTTTAAAATATAGGGTATTGAGAATGATAAATTGTGTATTAAATCTTAAATCTTAAAATTACTGTAAGTTGCAGTTTAAAAATACCTTTCATCAAAATACCCCATCATCTTAGAAACAAATTTATACATAAAGTGGAAAATATTAATAAAATGATATGGTTTTTCCAAAATCATTTAAAATTATTACATTTTCCTACAATAACAAATACAGTATCACTAACAAAAGCTGTTGAATTTATTTACTGTTCTATTTTTTTTGTTTCGGTAACGTTAAATTATTAAAAAAATAGAGCTTAATTGACCATGTAACAAAACCATTTTTAACCGACTTGAAACAAAAAAAAGAGATTCTCAATTCGACTTTTCTCAATGTTTTTTACCTCAGAACCTTTGACTGGGTGAACCGATTTTGAAGATTCTTTATCTATTTGAAAGCTGGTGCTTCCCGTGTGGTCCCATTATAGTCCAGTTCTGACAACGGCATCCATGTGAAAACCATAAAAGTCTTCAATTTGCATTGAGTTTGCACGACAAGAGGACGAATAACTCAATATCACGCCAACTGATTTCGAAGATTCTTTTTTTAGTAACAAATCACTTAGTGTACTTCAGATTCACTAAAAATCATAAAATAAAAAAAATTTTTTAACAAAAAGAAAACAACAAATTAATATGCACTAAAAAGTAAAAAAATAACGATAATATAATGTAGTTAATATTAATGTTATTTTTGGAGTCGGTGTCAACCAAGCTAATGTATCAAACTGTTCTGTCAGAGTGGTTTCCTTGGCTTACACCGACTCCAAAAATAACATTAATTTTTACTACATTATATATTCGTTATTGTTTTACTTTTTAATGTACAATTTGTTTCGGAAAAGTTTTTCTTTTGAAGTCGGTTTTCTTTTTATAAAAAGTTTTTTTTTTTTAAATATTCAGATCAAGATTAAAAACTAATTATTCCGTAATAATTCCAATAAAAATAAAAACTCACTTAGTATAAAGCTGTCATCATTAATTATTTAAAAAATAAACGTGAATCATCATAATATCTTGAATTAATCAAGAATTATTTACCGTGTGTATTTTAGAAAAATTATCTTCTTTTTTTTTTATTTATTTTATAAAACGATTATAATGTTAATAATTTAAATATAATCAAATTACGTAAGTGTGTTGCAAATAATATATGTATTTACCTACAAATAAATATGAAAATAAAAAAAAATAATTTTCTTTAATTAGTTCAATATTACTATAAAAATGTCATTTTATGATAAATGAACAATAAATTTTAATGATTAATTAAGTATTCTAGACCTTTAAAACACATACAAAAATTTAATATATTATTTAGAAATCGGTACGGTTTACAATCTACGTAAAAATATTGTCGCCTATTAATAAAATTATGAACTTTTATTTGAATAAATTTATGGTGGAAGTGCTAGGAAATATTTAAAACTTGTAGATAAGAGACCGATCTTAATACATGTAACACTTTTGTCATGTTTTTATACCCTATCTTTATACATCATAGTCATCGATACATGAAGACTTAATAATAGCGTTAGTGAAATTAATATCAGCTAATAATTCAGGAATAGTTGAAGCAAAACAATGATTATTTTATTCAGCCATTAGAAAAATAAATTATGGTCAAAACCTACAAACTTTAGCGTTTAGGTTTAAAGAAAGCCTTTGCATTATTTTTCCAATCCTTTAAACAACTTAAAATAGCTTGTCCTTTTTTTCAAAGTATTATGGTGTTAAACTTGTTGTCTCGCTATGGGTATAGTGTCAGAAAATTCCAAATTTTTTTATACTATTTATGGCAACTATAATACAATTACTATTAAAATAAGGTACCAAAATATTTGAAGTCGATTGACCGTCTCTTACTCGAGATAAGCTTAATTAAAGTTTGTTTTAGTAGCTCGGAAAGCATAAGAGATCGTTGATCTATTTAGTCTTAGTTAAAAAAAGAAAACCAAAATCATTGACCGTTTCATTGTTGAGGTATAAAAATGTAAAGTTAAAATGTTTTATTGTTGAACAGAAATGACTATAGTTAGAGTACTGTGGTGGAAGAGAAATAGCTATATGAATACAATTTGATGCAACTCATTGTACAACACAATAATAGCTATAGATAAAAATTAGACATAATTTCACTTTAAGCTTTTATACTCTTATCGTGCTTATAATCCAAAATGTTTTTACAATGGTGGGAAAACGACAATATTAACATTGACCCTTGAGCTTTCGTTTTTTTTTATTATTAAATTTTGCCAATCCTTTAAATGACAGATAAAAGAATTTTAGAATCATAAAAATTTCAGTGCATTAAGAGCTCTCGGTGGAAATCTCATAACTTTCGAAAAAAATTTGTTGGATTTTTTCTTTCTAAGCTCTAAGAAATTGTACTTGAAAAAATGAGTCCGGGAGTCGATTATTCATTATTCTTAGTTCTATATTTCTAAATCGCCAGCCCTTAACTATTTGAGGACTGATAAAATAAAGGTAAGAAGGAAAAATGAAATTTTAATCGTAAAAACCAATAATCAAAAACTAAAAAAGAATGAAGGAAAGCTTTATTATGGGCTCACGATCTATTTGGTCTATGCAATAATAAAAAACAGTAAAATTGACATTATTAATATTGACTTCTATTATCTTCTGTTATTTTATTGTATAGTATGCAACATATTGTGTACATTCAATGTAAACAGGACATTATACCACACAGATAAGACACAGAATAAAAAGGATATAAACACAGACATTGATTGAATTTATTAAAAAAATAATTAATTAATAAAGTTTGAAAATGAAATGAAAAATTTTTAATCGCAACATATTGTATTGAATTCAATCTATAATATTAGTTTGCTAAAAAATTAAATTTTATAATTAATTTCTTCAGATAGAAAGTTCTCGTTTTCACGCCCTAAAACGAAATAAAAATTATCTTTATATTTGGATATACCTACAATGTTAAATGCATAAGTGTTTGTGGATGAGTCTGCCTGCCTGTTTACCTTGAAATTATATCGTTATAAATCTCTTGAAAAATTGATTTGTTTGAAAACTTTGTGTTAGTAAAATGGAAATATTAATCATACGCAAAGTTGTAGATTATAAATTTTACGACATGAGGATAAATTAGATGAATGCACAATTAAAGGGGAAGTTTTGTCAAAAAATTAAGTTCTATTGGTCCTCAATAAAGTTCTCCCAACACTCGATTATGAACTACTTTCTTTTATTACGGTAGAGAGAGGTATAAACGTTCAACCTGAAATATAGAGAGGGGGTCAGATTGAATCCCTGGATCCCCCGTCTTATATACGCCAGAGGCCAAAAATAATTTTCATACCACTATAGTAATTATTTGGTTGGGGAATACATTTCACAATATTTATTATAACCAGAGCCTAAATTTTACCAAAAATGATGATTTTTGTGTAGGTATTTCAAATATTTACAAAAATATTTACGATTTTAATTTTCTAATACTTAGAATTTGTAATAACTCAGTTAATAAATACAAAATGAATATATTATCAAAAGGAAAATTGTAGAAAATCGAATTAGTTTCAAAAATCATAATCGGTTCATCCGTTTAGGAGCTACGATGCCACAAAATCAGTTTTCATCGACTAGTTTGTGGCATCTTAGCTCCTAAAGGAATGAACCGATTTTCATTTTCGTTTATTTGTTTTTGTTTGAATAGATGATAGAATTTGATAGAGAGCGTTGTTAGTTATGTTTTAAAAAAATCGTTAAGCGTTATATTGGGAATGTTACTGGGAATTGTTATACGGAACCCTAATCACACACTTGAAACATATTTAAGAAAAATCTCGATCAAATTACCTTTCAAAACAAAAAATAAAAATTGGTTCATCTGTTTAAGTTCTGCGATGCCACAGGCACACAGATACACAAAGATTTATTTAACGTCTTTGTTAACTTACGGACGTGAAGTTTAAAAAGTTTGTAGTCTTTGAAAGTTTTCTAACGCTTTGTTAGAAAAGTATTAAATCGTTGATCCATAATGAATCGAAATTTTTATGACTCAGTTTGTCTGCCATTTCGAGGGTTGATAGTTTCATAAAGAAAAAAGAAGCTTTAACTATGACTCGAGTGTCGAATATTTAAATTTTTGTGTTTTGACTGAAATAATAGTTAACGGTATCGGCTCCTCAAATGATTGACAAAAAGAATTATAGAAATTTCACTTCATTATAGGTTCCCAGTCAATATAAGTGTGGCTTCAAAGACCATATTCACCACATCTTGTTATTAATTTTTATTGAAGCGTTCATTTACTTACTAATTCGATATCCAATACCCTGAAGAGAGATAACATGTTCGTCATCTGTCATCAAGATATTAAAATTAATTAAAAGCAATTAATTTTTTGATATTTGTTGGAGTGTATATGTGATTTTTTTGCAATGTAATATTTAACAGTTAATTAAAATAAGAAATCTGTTTTTTTTAATATTAAATACTCTAATATTGAATTAATTAATAAAATATGTAAATTATATTTGTGTTATAATTATAATTTATGAAAATTAATTAAAATGGTGTTTTTGCATACTTGATTACTAGAACTTTTAGATCGGACGAATTATACAGAAAAATTAGAATGACAGGGTCAAAAAATAGCTGAGGCAGCATTAAATGTAGCTGGGTTTTTTTCTGTGAGAGTTAGAGGCAAATTTCTACTTTTGTTATTTGTTATTCTTTATAAAAGTATAAAAAACTTTTGTTCGATACACTTTTTGTAAACTTAATTGATGAAAATTAAATTTTTTTTCATTCAAGGTAGTTGCATTCGCGTTGTTTTCTATTTTAATAATATTTCTATTTTAATTATTCTTATTCAAAACGGCAGACAGAATGCTTCCATTCCATTTTGCTGTTAAAATCGTCCCGTCTATTACTAGTAGTAGGATAGTTGTTAGTCGTTTGAGTTTCTATAGAGAAGTAGAGAAGTCAGTAGAGAGTTCTAGAAAAATAGTAATTCTAAAGAGAACTAGAGAAGTTCTAGAAAAATAGGCTGCATCTTGATTGATCTTTAAAAATTGATGACCGTGTGCCTAGAGGTCTTGGGCTCTTTACATAGAGAAACATTCAGATATTATATCGGACAAATTGTGGTAGCACAAAATAAAGCTTTCGTTTCAAACTGGAGTTCTTCTTTATTGATCTTTATCAACCTGTAGTTGGAATGCGTAATTATAAAAAGTTAAACTTACAACATCCTTCTTTTTGCAACAGGGGTTAAAAATATAGCGAAATTTTACATGTTAAGAAGCTACGATCAGACACGAAAGAGAACTCCAAACAACCACGAAAATAGGCAAGTGCCAAACATGATGTAACATCACAAAGTAAATACATTACATTCATTACTATATACCGACTTGATACTTGCCTATCAAGTATTTCCTTGTTATTTGGTATTTTTGGCTTTTGTATATGGCCGCACCATTAAATAAAATATTTGAACCGAATTTTATAACTTTATACAACAATAAACTGCCACAAAAATAAGTTACACTGTTACAGAATCTATTACAAAGCTTTTGCGTAAAAGTTTCAGATGCTCTAGATTTAAAACAATGGAAAACTTTATAATTTATGTTGAATATTTTCACCGTGGAAAACGGAATAAGGAATATTTAACTCTTTTGATTTTTTTAAATATTATTTTCTACTTTTTCTAAAACAAGATTTTATTAGGTTGAATTGAGAGATGTTTGTAAATAGATCAAGAAAATAAATGGTCATCCATTTTTTTTTTAAATAAACAGAAAACAAATAGTTCGAGAAAAACGATGGACTGGATGGTTCATAGAATACAAACAATATTTTATTTACTATTTGTGAGTTTTAGGTCCTTTAAAATGCACGAGCCCAAATGTTGAAGGGGCTAGTTTTTATCCTATGTAATCATGTAACATCTGAACGACCTGATTGATTGATCTGAAATTCGCGCAATATATATCTGCTTTGGCGAGATAATGGTTCCTTCTTAGTTCCAATGTCACAGTGTTATAAATTTGTGAGACCAAAGACTGAAATCAGACCGAAATTCTAATCCTTTTTTAAGGGATGTAAACACGAGAAGTTTTCATGGAGTGTTATTTTATATATTTTTTGAAATATATACAAAATTTGGCTGGTATACCGTGCTTTAAGACCGACATAAAACACGAGCTAAGATCTTATTAGCGCTGGTTCTCCCTTAATTTGACTTTCTCGATGAGGGAATGATTTTCTGTAGAAATATTTGTTTATACTGTTAGAATTATCCTGTAAAATGGACGGTCAGAAGTTAGTTATTTAGAAATCTTTATAATTATAGTTTATTAATTACAAAAGTAAATAAAAAATATTAAATAATTAATCTAATTTATTACCAAAATAAATTTTTAATATTTCATAAAAATATTTTATCATATAAAATATAAGTGACCAATTTTTTTTCTTCTAAGGTCAAACATATTGAACATAAAATTTCAGATAATCAAAGTCTCAGTAAGTTTTTCAGAGAATTAATTTTGGAAATTGTAGTTGGTTTTGTAATGATGATATAGGATAAAATACCATAATTTTGGAAGAATTGCAATTGAATTTGAAATATAACAGTGAAAGGGTTCGTGATTGTAAAAAAATCTAAAATCGAATGGTAATCAAATGGGGTTCAGAATGAAGGGTACAAAGAATTTTTCCTTTAATACTAGCATTCAGCAAAATTGGAATCGCATTAGCATTTGATAAATGAAAATATTTATCTTATTTACGTGTCTTTAGCCAATCCCATTTATCGCCTAATAAATATTTGGAAAATAAATCAAAAGATTTATTACGGGAAGATTTTTTATTTAAATATTCTATTTCGCTATTGAAAATTTAGGAATAATAATTGACGTAGTATTAATATTTGATTAAGAAAATTCATGTAAACTATGCATATCCTGCGTGGCGATTTACTTTTTTTGTTATTTAAATTGATATCATTTGTAAATAAACTTTATAAACATAAACAAAAAAAAATATTTTCCGTATTTTTGCAAAACAAAGTTTATCTAACAATAATTTTATTATTCTTATACGAACGGTCAAGGATAACATTTTTATGTGTGGTTTAAGTATTTTAAAAACTAATTATTTATTTTATAGCAAATTTTAAATGCATATAATTTGTTGTAATTAAAAAAATTTATCGTTTATGGAAGAATTTATTAAAAATATTTTGTGGCAAGAAAATTGTGGGAAAAATCATTTGCGTGAAATCTGCCAATTGATATCGCGTTAACTCCGAGTCATTTACATTGTATGCCAAGCGGCGAAAAATTGCCTATATAAAATGTTAATTGTATGAAAAATTAGTTTTTGTTGTCATGCATAATCCGAATAAGTGCAATTAAAACTAGCTGATACCTTTCCGCTTCGCTGGGTTTAAAAGTAAAGACTGGTAAAGACCACCGTGTTATAGACTTCATTCACTTCCCTTCCTTTCATTTATCCACCTTAACATTTATAACTCTCGAAATAGAGGAAGGGATTGTTTTACACAGGTAAAATATGTGTACAGTATTCAATTTTTTAATATGTAAAATAGTCATAATTCATTAAATATATCAGAAAAGATATCCATCAATTTCAGACTAAATTTTAATTTTTCAATTTAAAAAAAAATGTATATATCTATATTAATTATAGTTCATGTATTACTTTGATGTATGTGGTATATTACTGTAGAGTTTCATTCAAATCCATTCAGTAGTTTTTGAGTGAAAGCGTAACAAACAAACAAACAAACATCCTTACTTTCTCATTGACATATCAGCATCATCAAAGATCGAAGATATTTAGGTAATGGTCGAAAAATATTTATAGATAATAGCCCCTATGCTTCTTTTTTTCGGACTTCACATATCACAATACATATTCAAAATGTCTGGGATCACAAAAAATTTAAATTATCCTCAAGATCTTATTCATGACAATCTTAATAGATACTCGCAGTCTCAGGGTGTCAGAAGTTCGTCTACCTCTTGATTATTAATGACCAACACTTTTCATCAAAAAACAACATACAGTTTCAAGCGTTTAATGATTTAAAAAAATGATAAAAAAGCAATTATTTAAGAGAACTAAATCAAAACTTCAAAAGATATATTTTTTACATTGAAAATGATAGCAATTTTCAATAAATCAATAAGTTTTTAAAATATATATTATTTTATATCATAAATTTTTCTAAATTCATTTTGAATGTTTAATACTAAATATTTCTTTTGATATTTCTTCGTTTTATCTAAAGAAAAACATTCCGGAAGTTAACTTAAAATTTTAATTATTCACTAACTGACATAAAATATTTTGTTTAAATTCAATAATTTAAGTCTGACGTCAAATATTAATGTAATGAATTTTCAAAGAAATCTAATAAATAGATTACAAACAAGTTAAACAATTGACGGAGTGAATTGTTGAAATATCATGTAAAGACAGTGTTGAAAATTATGTGTATGTGTTAGGTATTTTTATACCATGTATATATGTAATATGCAAGGTATACTAAGTTTAGTTCCAAGTTTGTAACGCTGAAAAATATTAATGCAATGCACAAAATTTTGGTATCGGTGTTTATAAAATCATCTAATTAGTCCATTTTCGATTGGGTCTTGACCCATGGGTCCGTAGGACCCATCTTGTAAACCGTTAGAGAGAGAACAAAAGTTTAAAAGTAAAAAATCTTTCTTATAAAAAAATAAACAACTTTTGTTTGAAACATTTTTTCGTAAACATCACTGTTTACCCATGAGGGCGCAAATTAGGCCTAAATTGTATAGTATGTATTATATGGGGATATCAGTTACGTATGTGTGACATGTATGTATGTGTTATGCATGGTATTTCAACAATTAACTCAGTCAATTGTTTGTTTTCACTTGTTTATAAATAATTGTTTATAAAAACAAATCCATTTTAATGGAATAAAATGGCTTAACGATGGATTCCGAAAATTTTTCGAACTACTTTCTTGATTTGGAAGCTCTACTGTGAAACGACCGCCCCCCCCCCTTAATTTAAGTAGGAGCATCTTTTTGGACATTGTATTCTTCTCGTTAAAATGGTAACATATTTTTTGACAAAATTACTCCCATCTAAGAGGAAACATCATTGAAATGTTTAAAAAAAAATGGGATTCGTTCAATTAATCGTTATATGCATTCTTACCCAGGAATTATCCGGTAGTCAAGTTAGTTTTAATATAAATTAGATAAACAAACCGGTCAAATATTTTTTAAAGACCTGCATATTGTGATAACTGTTAAAAAGTCAAGTTTTGTGACAAATAAAAATTGTAAACATCATAGACGACGTACTTGGCATAAATAGGATATGGGCTTCTCAAGGTCTAGTTCTGTTGCAATGTGCCATTATTTTTAGCCACTAATTTTACACTTTAAACTTTGTTCATTTTAGCTATAAGTCCAACTGATAAAAATTATTGTAATAATTTCACAAACAGGATATTATGGTATATGTGCCCGGCAACATATACGGCAAGGTATACATTGTCATTTACAAAAACATCAGGTAAGAAACCTGAACAAAATAGACCCGGAAAAACAGACCGAAAATTGGTTTGATTGAGTTTGCCAACATAGAGAATTGGTTAGGTTCTGAAGTCCTTGCGTTAAAAAATGGGACACAAAGAAATTTTTTTCGGTCCATTTTCCCCGGGTCTTTTTATTCCGGTTTATTTTTTCCTAAATACACATACCACTAGAAATTCTTCTTAATTGCGCTTAGCGTCACGACTTGTTTCTTTTTTAAGTGGGGATATTTTTCCCCATGGAGTATGGAAAATTTTTGGTGTTTAAAACATTGAGAAAATTTTATTTATAAAAGAAAATTTTATTGTTTCAGATTGAGACAGCGAGAAATTACACACATCAAACAAACAAAATAAATTTAAAAAAATAGATAAAACTGATTAAGATTAAAATAAAAACAGCCATAAAATTTTTACAACAAAAATCAACTTGAAAATATAATTTATTAATAATTAATAATACGTAACATAAATTAATAAACATCGCATTCTTTGAACACAAAAAAAGTTTGTTATCAGTTTTTCATAAACAATTAATCGTGAAGCATAATGATTGTTGTATAATAATTGGTGGAAAAACATTTTGTCCAATGGGTTTGAATGTGATTCTAAAAACTGACATTGATATGGTTATATGGACATTTATATTGTTTCTAACGTGAAAAATTTAATTATCAAAAATTAAAAAAAAAAAAAATAAGTAACTCTTTAAATTGAAAATATTCCGCAAAAAAAAAAAATTAATAAATATGAAGTTAAAAGTATTATTGTTAAAATTTTTGTGGATTTTTATTATAATTTGTGGACAGGTGTGTTGTGAAAATAGTACATTTAAAGATTTTATGGTAATGGATGTATTATCTGATGGTGAAAAAGAATTACGTATTCATTATAAGGGTATTACAGCGAAAGAAATGTCGGTTGGATACAAGTAAGTAAATTATATAATTTTATTTATTTATACGCGGGAAATTCTTGATTGATTTTTTTTTATATCTCCAGACATCATTAATTTTTATAAAATTTTGATTATGAATTTTATAGAGTTCAGTGAACTCTAAGTGTATATGTTGTCGTATTTTTATTTTGCAAAAGGAACAAATTACTAAAAAAATATTCAAAGGGGTATAAATTAGATAAATCAACATTTGTTTCGACTATTTTATTTTAATTACTAAGTTAGAACAAATTTACAGAAACAAATGTGGCTTAAATTAAAGTCAGAGCTCTCAAATAGATTTTCTCTGATGTCCAATAAGCAATCAAAATTTTAAGTTTATGATGTAAATATACATAGATATTTGCTTTTAGGATAGTATGAATAAATTTTGTTTAATCTGGAAATTATGACCGAGTAATTGTTTATTTAATAATAATATATTGGCGCTGTTATTAAATCTCAAGTCAGAAATTTTTAAAAATTTATAAAATAATAGCTTTTAACCGCGGCTCCGTCCGCGTTTTGTCCGTAAATAGCTGGCAAAGATTTAAAATGTAAATAAAATAATATGAAAATTTTTTGTATTGTCTCAAAAGTGACATAAGAATGGAGAAGTCCATAAATTGTAGCTTTCATGTTTTATGAAATGCCAAATAATTAATTTGTCTAGAAAAATATTATTAACTATTGCTTAAAGGTGACATAAAAATGGAAATAAATAAAGAGAAAATAGATGTTAAAACTAACAGTAAAACTAACAATTTTTTTTGGCAATATGAAAAATGATTATTTCTTTCCAAATACTTCTTTTAAATGAATATGCAATAATTAAAAGTACACTTCTTTGGTTGTTTTACACAGGTAAAAGTATATGTATCAAATTTGATAACCTTGGTTGAACAGATGTCCATAAATTGTATCTCCTTCAACTTGTTTTCAGAAATGTCACAAAAATAAATTTAAATTTTAAATATATCTTTATGAATTATAGCGAATGTGTTAATGCGATGTATGAACTATATTATTGTCAAGTTTCATTCAAATATCTCAGTAGGTTTTGCGTGAAAGCCTAACAAACAAACAAACAAACAATCTTATTTTCACATTTATAATATATAGGAATATGGATATCGACGCCTCTTAAAATTTTGGCCATTCACATATCTATCAAATCTAAACCGAATAGTTTAGATAGTATTTGATAGCAAAAATCTAGTTTTTTGTGCGTTGCTCATTCAATTTAAACAAAAATGGTCTTTATAGAAAAACAAACCTCTTTTATTGGAGCTATCGGACCATGACAATTTTGATAAGAAAAAAAAATTTTGGGCAAAACGTTTCAGTCCGTTTTTGACTAAACTGTACGGTTTGCGGAAAAATGTTTCGAACAAATATTGTTACTATTTTAACCAATAACAACTTTTTAATTTAAAGCCTTCATCTATCGATTACACTAGTTATGGAGAAGAGAGCTTTTCATTGACCATGAAAACCTAGGTCAAGTTTATTGTCTGCGTAAGATGTGCGCCTACACACCCAACATATTTCGCTTTGAAGTATATCGATAAAAGTTATTTTTCGAGCTCAAACATGTGCATGCTGTCTTAAATTAATTACTTGAGTAAGCTTCCTTCGCTAAGATTAAATAAAGTGGGGCAGTGTCTCCATTGCTAAACTTCTGCATTCGCTCTAGACTTAAGTACTAGTTTATGAAAAAGTCGCTATTCAATTTTGTTACAGGAAAATCATTTTTCTGATTGATAAATGGTTCATTCTTATCGTTTACTATTAATAACTTTAATTAAAAAAGTTATCAGCTTGACAAATTTATCCAAATAAAGTATACTTGAATGTCCTTGAATGTACTCGAAGCATGTTATTTATGAATTTTATCAATTACGTAATTGACCTAAGCATTATTTTATTATAATAAAGTTCGATTCTATAAATTTTTTTTAAAGATTAGATTCTAGAACTTTGGGCTAAATATATTGTTGCTAAATGTGCAGAGTTTAAAAATAAATCATAGTAATGGCCTAACAACACTATGTTTAATTGATATGCATATGATATCGCAAGTGTTTTATTGATGTTATGCCACTGAGGTTCTGTATTTTGTTTGCACTGTATCTGGATTTTACAGTTTAATTTGATTCGAAGGTCGGTTTCATTCAGATGTGAAAAGTAACAGTTTGGAATTTATATTATGGAAATTTTAAAATGTAATATTTTCCAGAGCTACCATGAAAAAAAGTTCGGTATATGGTGTTGCTGATTAGCGTTGTGTAATAATAATAAGAGTATCTTTCTCCTCACTTCCTCAGTATATCTACTGAGGAAGTGAGGCGAAAGATACATAGGTCAATTGGGTCTTGGATTCGTAGGACTAATCTTGTAAACCGTTAGAGATAGAATAAAAGTTGAAATATTGAAAATGTTCCTTATAAAAAAATAAACAACTTTTGTTTGAAACATTTTTTCGTAAACATATCACTATTTAATGTGAGGGCGCAAATTAGGTTAGAACCATTATATAGTATCTATGTATTGTATATATTTTTAATTTGCATTGTATATATTGTATATGTATTGTATATATTTTGTGTTTGTTTGTTTTTTATAGCTCAGCCTTACTTCTTACGTCCTAAGCACGCTATAAATATTTCAGCTTGATCTCTTTTCATTTTTGAGTTATTGTGTTTACAGACGGGCGAACAGATAGACAGACATTCAGACGAACAATCGAAAATGGATTTTATGAACGCCTTTACCAAAATTTTGTTTGTAGCACCAATATTTTTAAGCGTTACAAACTAGGGACTACATTTATTATACGTTTATATATTTCATACAATATATATTCAATTTGAAACAGGTAGTATTACAAATCATTAGTCGGGCCCCGTTATTAAAACGCGTGGAAATCTATCATTACCACCCTGCTTAGGCCAGGTTAGAGAAACACGTACGCGTATACAAATTTTAACTTGTTGCAAATAATTCCAAAAAATATACGCCGACTTTATACCTATTTTTTTTGGTACGGAATTCTCTATAACAGTCGTGTTCATTTAGTCAAGTAAGCAAGTACACATCTAGTGTGTAATATTTTGTAAATTTGAATTGATATTTTTTTTGTTTATCCTGTGATTATAATTCGTCTTTTCCTTTACATGTAATGTTTTAATCAGTGTTGATATTAAACAGGCATTATTATTTACAAATAAAGAGACTAGGGTGATACTTTTATTTATAGTAAGCATTTGAGAGTATATAATAATAGTAAAGTGACTATGATCTCTCAACCCTGACAAGTTGGTTTGTTTGTGAGTTCCCTTGGGATTGTAAGCACGCTGCATTTGACATTCATCCCTTCAAAATAATAATAAAAACAGTAGTAGATACTCTCTGCTGCGCTTTTCATACAAATCATAATTTAAATAATAGATCATAAAAGGAAAATAAAGAATTATTATTTTTTGTTGCATATATAGTAATGCTATTTTTGAGTTTTAAAATTTATATAAATTATATTTATTATTTTTAAATAGACAAACAATGAAACCTAAATATGTAATCATTACTTTTATTCCTTTGTATAAAAAACTATTTTCTATATTTGTATTTTATTTGTATTGAGATTCCTTACGAAATTGAGTGTTAAATGCATTAGAGACTTTAAGTACATGAAATTTTAAATAGTTATTTCATGACTAATATCAATCTAACCATTACAAATCGAAAAATAAAAAATTTCCGATTTTTATTAATAAAAGATAATTCCAAATGATACAAGTGAAAACAAACTATTGACTGAGTTAATTGTTGAAAAACCATGTATAGACAGTGTTGATTAGTCTGTTACATTACATATACATGCCACACAATTATAACTGATATACCCATATAATACATACTATACAATTTGCGTATAATTTGCGCTCTCATGGGTAAACAGTGATGTTTACGAAAAAATGTTTCAAGTAAAAGTTGTTTATTTTTGTATAAGGAACATTTTTTACATAAAATTTTGTTCTATCTCTAACGGTTTTCAAGATGGATCCTACGGAATTAAGACCCAATTGACCTATGTTGCTCATTTACTAACTTGACCTCACTTTTTTCGTCCTTAGCACGCTAAAAAATTTCAGCTTGATATCTCTTTTCGTTTTTGAGTAATCGTGATGACAGACGGACAGACAGACGACAGACAGACGGAAATGGACTAAGTAGGTGATTCTTTGAACACCTATACCAAAATTTTGTTGGTAGCATCAATATTTTTAAGCGTTATAAACTTGGAACTTAACTTAATATACCTTCGTATATTTCATGTATACCTACATGGTATAAACATCGTCAGATATCTTACATTATCGATCCACCATGAAAAACGCATATACTTAATTGTATTTTTAATTTTCAGAAGTTTTTATTTCGAAAAATAAGCGCCTAGCAAGAAAATCGCAAGAGTACTTTTTTATTAAATTAAATTAAAAAATACAAAAATAAAATTTTGTACTTTGCGCAACCATGAGACTATTTCGTTCCATACCTTTGAATTCCTGTAAAAATAGAATGGATTTGTTAAAAAATCAGTTAGGAAGAATGAATATTCATATTATTCATCACAAAAAAAAATATTGAAATAATCATATATGTATTAAGGAACCCTTAAATAATTACAGAACATATCACTATTTTATATGAAAGGGGGTATTTCCTTAAATTCATGTACCATCTACATACAAATAAAATAAATTAGTTATATTAATATTCAATGTAAATTTTAAAAGATATTTGATACTCTTGTAAAAATACTTCCCGATTATAGTTTATTCGATTCTATTATACTTTGTAATAAACTTTTATTTAATTTTTTTTATTTCTTTTTGAGAATTAAATTAATTTTTGTTTATAGTATGCTATACAGGATTGGACAGAGAGGTGTACAATTGTACAATTTTTTCGGGTACGCAACCTTAAGCACATGAAACATATCAAAGAACACTCTCTATTAAATAACCTTTTTCCTTAAGCCTCCTCTAGGTTAGGTTAGGTTAGGATATATTGGCTGTCCACGAAGGACACATGTATGCTATAGACCCCATTGTGATTCCATATATGTGTTTTACCACCTTTCCGCTGATAATTTCATTTATCAGCTCCTAAATTTCAGAAGCTTAGTGCACCTTTTTCATGCATATACCATGCACTACACCAGCCCATCGCAACTATTAATTAAATTAATTTTATTAATAGTTGTCATATTCCCGCGACGGCGGGAATCGAACCCGCTACTCTAAGTATACCGCGGGAGGAATTGGTTACGCCTTAACCAACTGAGCTTATAGGGCGACAAGCTTCCTTTAAGCTGAACCGATTTTGACAGACAGACAGACTAGTACACCCACACATAGCGGTCAAACTTATAATAACACTTTTTTGGTTCGGGGATTAAACAACTAATTTAATTAATAGCTGTGATGGGCATGAAAGATGTGTACTCAGCTTCTATAAATTATTGAGGAGCTGATAAGCGGCGGATTATCACCGGAAAGGTGGTATCACAATGGGCTCTACGGATTGTGTATTACAGCCATTAGAATCTAACGTAGCCCAATGATCGAATTAAATAAAAAAAATTAATAGTTTTAAAAAATTAATTAATGCAGGTACATGATTAGTATCGTTGATTAAAAATACTATTCAACTTATCGTAAAATATTTATCATATCTTTAAAATAAGATGTAACCTGGCTCGTTTAGATGGAGTTTTTTTGTTAATATAATAAACAGTACATTTGTGAATGTCGTTACTTCAAACCAATATTTTTTCTATTGGTCTTATCTTTTTATGACCTGTAATATTACATGAAAATAATATGAAAAATTTTTTAATCCTAGTTATAAATTTTCTAAAAATGCATTTACACAATCACCTTATGGTTATACTCTGTTTCAAAACAAACGCACCAACTAACTACCAATTCAGTAACCAAACCATTTCAGCTTTGAATAAAATACAAGCAAGCGGAAAATTTATTTGTTTATTGAATAAAAACCTACAGATACCAATCATTTTATGATAATTTCAGTTATTTATTTCTAGAAAAGATTTTCTATGTGTCTTGAAATATTCGATTTTATATTTTAAAGAAAGTATAATTTTCTATATCCAGTTTCTTACAAATATAAGAATGAAGGCTTAAATCACATCGAATAAAGAACTTCGATAGAGATATTATCTATAAAATATTTGTATGTAGCTGTGGCATGTTTTCTTAGTTTTTGTAAGACTTTTTTAATTAGTTACCTTACTGGTCTTCTTATGTGTGACTTTATCTTAACAACAGCCGATTAAGATCAACAAAACTTTATGAAAATGTTATGAAAATTTTATAAAAATTATGAATATTCAACTTCTTATTGAAAAGGTCAAATTCATTATTCATTTTACTTAGAATATTATAGAAGTATCATAATAAAAATAAAACTTATAGAAATCTTTCCGTACTATTTTCCTACTTACTGTTTGTAGTTTTATTTGTTGTGTGCGTAGTCATGGTAGGGACAATAAAATCGATGCCAGCGCTTCCAGTGAAAAATGTTGGTGATAAAGGAGGCTGTTATGACTTATTTGCAATTCTTTACATGTTAATGTTATAGAAAATGTCAAATTAAAATTATTGAATAACACTAATTAATTAAACTTAATGCATTAAAAATTCTGAAAATAAGAAATCAAATAGCACAAATAACTATTATTTTTCAAATGTAAATTATCATAATTATTTATTTAAATTTGTGAGACAATAATATTAAATTTTCAATGTAAGTCATAAATGCAATCTATACAATTATATATGCATCCATACAATTCTATAATTAAAGTAGTGTATCGTTAACATGGAAACGCCTCCAATAAAACTCACGCACGGTGCGAATACCGCAAATAAATTTTTGTAAATATGATTGTTTAAAAAATTATATGTAAAAATTTAGTATGAAGAATGACGTGTGCTGTCTACTTACTTATTGTCAATGTTGATATTGTAAAATTAAATTTCATACTTTATCAGGTGATTTTGTGACGTTTTATTCTAAGGTTCATGTAATAATTATAAAACAGTATTTATATTGAATAATTTTTGTAAATCTACATACATAACCGTTGCGCGCAGAACCAAATTTAGCGCTACCTCACATAATTATTCCATTATCTGTATTTATTATATTATTTAGATAGATAAATTGTTAATATTCTTTATTTAAATAATATCTCTATCTTGCATGTATAATTACTACTTTTATTGTATGAATTTTTTCTGGCAATTACATGTGAAAAGAGAAAAACAATAAAAAATTATTATAAATTATAATATCGTAAGTTCTATGAGTTTCCATATAATATAATGATCCTAATCCTGATACATTATAAATGTGAAATTTGGTGAGAATGAATGACTGTATTAAACTAACTACAATTGCTAGCCCATAGGTATTTATTTTAAACATACAGGGCAAATTCTAGAGTTAATATAATTTGGCAATTTTTTTCTTTAAATTCTGAACTATTTTCTTAAAATCTCGATAATATACTGGCTATGCTTTATACATAATTTAACGGGTTGTTGAAATCATTCTAACCAATCCGAACCAATTGTTATCCCTATATATTTTATATGTTTCCCTATAAATGTTTGTTTGTTTGTTTGTTACGCTTCCACGCAAAAACAACCGAAAAGATTTAATTGAAATTTTATAACAATATAGGTCATACATCAGAATAACACATGAGCTATAATTTATAAAGATATATTTTTAAGAAAAATTGAATTTAATCTGACATTATACTGCTTCATCTATGGTCATCATTCGAACCAAAAATTAAAGATTTCTGTAAAAATTAAAATAGTAAATTTCAAACAATTCATGGCCATCTTCTCAAAAAACTGCATATATATTTTGTTTTTTTTTGAGTGTATGTTTTTACTTGTAAGCCAAGTGAAGTGGGCAGGTATCAAGCTAGTCTAATATAATCTAGACGTTAGACGTAATCTAGATTCCAAGACTGAATCAATGATTGCTTTTTGTTTTTTATCTACTGCAGTCAATTTCAAAAGACGCATTTATATTGCAAAAATTTATTTTTCGGTTGCGAAATTTTTTTGTTTTAAATCTCAAAGTTATCTGAAAATTCAACTCCTATCCTTAAATAATTTCGATAACCTCTCTGAAATTTGCACCTTCCTTAAGAATATCCAATTCCCAATTTAAACACAAAATAAAGTATTTATTTATCTTCCTGTTATAAATATTTAGCTATTAATAAGAATAAAATTTTTTGGCCAAAAATTTTTTTCTGAATGAAATTGATTGTTATTATTTTTGTAGGACGTAATCGTATGTAATATATTATTTCAATTTTTCAAGCCAGTTTAAAAAAAATGTTTTTATCAATTTCTAAAAGTGCTTAGTGAATAGCTAACCAATTTTGGAACTTAATTTTAAATAATTCACTGTTTAAAATTTTTTCTTATTTGCGGAATGATTGAATGAGTTTTTATTGCATTCCGAAAGTCTATGAATAATTCCGAAGATATAGTTTATGACAATTTCTTCAACTTGTCTTAATTAAACATACTTAAGTATTTTTTTAAACAATATAAAATGATTAGTCATATTAATAAAATAGATATTTTTGATTTGAAAAAAGCTGATTATAAAATATGCCATAAACTTTTAAGCAGAACTATATTTATAAATTATATTACCGGCATTTATATCAAAACAGTATAAGTATTAAATAATAATGCTGAATCAAGATTTAAAAAAAGATTTTTTAATTTTGTTTATACTTAAGTACGTGTATATTTTAATTCTTATGAGTATCAGTTATAATCTTTTAAGTCATTATTTAATGCTAAATACTTAATTTGAATTTAAAACAGCATTTAAATCATAAATTCTTGGCAATTGACGTTTTCAAGAAATAGTCTTTGTTGAAATATAATATTTATGTACAAATTAAAATATAGTCCAGGAAATTATTTTTATCCAAATCGAAGACAAATAAATGTTCCTGATTTTTTGCAATTTTCTCAAGAGGTATGTACCATTAGCAAAAGTCGAGTAATTTTGACTTAAAGAATATAAAAATAAATCCTTTACGAAAAGTTTTTGATTTAAATTATTTTATGTCGCATGTGATTCCAGTCTCTATCTCAGAAACTGTTCGTCTAATCATCAAAGATTATCTGAGTTTTGATTTTTTCGATAAAAATTATTATATTATGTGGTATTTATCCTAAGAGGAGACAAAAAGTGGTCCTGATTTTATCCAATTTTCTTAAGGGGTGAAAATCGAGAAATCGACATACACATAATATACCTTTGCTTAGTGATTATTCCTATTCCAATATGAGCACGATAAGTGCGGGGTTCTTGATAAGTATACGAAGTCATTTGGGATCGTTATAAAATTTTTTTTACATTGTTTCAAACTTTCATGAAAATTTCAATACATTTATATTATTTTGTGTGGGTGATTGATAATCAGGTGATTCTGACGCACCTACTTAAATAATAACATTGACCTTAAAAATTTATGATTCTAAAATTCGCATTACTATTGTATTTTATAAATAATAATTACAAATAATTTTATTGATTATAGGGGAGATGATAGAAAGTGTACTCTTTCAATGAATAGTGGTTTTTCATTTTTAATTACTTCTTATAAACTTACTTTTACATATTTAATCTGTAAAAAATTCTTACAAGTGTGCTATCTTTCCTACAATTTGTCTTCTTGATATTTTTTTTCTAAATTTGATATTTATGAAGATTAATTTATAATGAATTATAGCATATTCATCTCCATGTTCTAAAATATAAGATTTGAAATTTTGCGGGAAAAAATTCAATTTTGTATTTCAGGATGTAGGAGCAGGTAGGAGTAACTTAAAAGTTAAGGGTTGATTTTTTATATGATGTTAACATATAAATCAATTATCAAACTTTCAGGGGGAGTCATCCGAGTCTTTAATTAATTATTCAATTTTTAAATTCGAGTTTTTATTTATTGCTAATATGGAGAAAAAAACGACATTTTTAAGTTTTTTATGATTTTCATTTAGAATAGAAAAGACGAATAAAAAAAAAACTTTTGAATAAAAAGTAAGCATATTTCAAGGACATAAAAAGAATATTTCAATGACAAAAAGAGTAAGATTTAGGGTTGTAGTTAGTTTTATCTTATTTTTAACTGTGATGAGGAATTTTGTTATAGCTTATGAATATAGACGAAAAATAACAGTAAAATTTTCTCTGCCTTGGATTTCGAAATATCTAAAGTTGAATTTTTAAACAAATATCAAATAAAGTTTGTTATTTTACAAAATATGATATAAGACGTTTTTTATTCACTAATCCTCTACTGCCAAACACACTGTAAAAAAACACCTACTTTTAATAAAACTTAATCACCTTATGCTGAATCATTACAAAATTATCTATTTTTTAAGAAGTTTAGCATTACTAAAATTAATAAACATCATGAAATAAAAAAATTTATGACAAAATTTATTGTTTTCAATTGTAATTTGTATAGATATGAAATTTCATAGTAATTTTAATCTATTGATAAAAAAAGGTGTTTTATTTCATAAAAAGACGATAATTATTTTTATTTCTAAGTAAAATCTCATTTCATTGATAAATTTATGTAGAATTTTATCGAATATAACGTCAGAAACTAATCTTATTTACTTAAATTTGATTCATTTTTTGTCCATAAATATATAATAATCTAAATATGATAAAGTTTTAAAAACTGAAACTGGCGTGACGTTTTTGTATAATTAGTTATAAAACTTGTTGTATGTTACACAGAAGTGCTTTGGAATGTAAATATTTTGTACTAGCCTGATACCCGCCCGTTTCACTGGGCTTAAAAGTAAAAAACACCGCTTTATAGCCTCCACCTCTCTTGATGTGCACAGTTTTCAATTTTGTTAAATGTAAAACAGTCATAGTTCATTGAGTATAGTAGAAAAGTTGGCCATGAATGGTTTGACATTAACTATTTAAAATTTTTACAGAATACTTAAATTATGGTTCAACTATAACTATAAATTACTATAGTTATAACTATAAATTACAGATATCTGTAAAAATTTTAAATAGTAAATGTGTATTTTTATTTTAATATCACTTATAAATTATAGCTCATGTGTTATTCTGAGGTATGAGCTATATTGCTGTGTAGTTTCATTAAAAACCGTTCGCTAGTTTTAGCGTGAAAGCGTAACAAACAAACATCCTTACTTTCGCATTTATAATATATAGAGAAGATAGAGATATAAAAAGTTGTAAATTTTTTAATTGACATGATCTTGTTTAATTTCAGAGTGTACTACGAATAACTCCATTGTTACAACACGGTTTGATTGCAATACTAAGATTGAATATAAATCCATGCAAATAATTTGATGAAATAAAAATTTTGTGATGGATTTGGTATGAAAAATGAAAATATAAGTCCTTGTTGTATATTAGCTTTCATGGGTATAAATAATCTTTTTTAATAACGTGTCCCTTGTGGTATCCTTTACTCAAAGTTTATTAAGTAATCAAATTTTACCTATTTAGTTATTTCGAAAAAAAGTTTTTAATTTATTAGCCTCTTAAAGCAGTTTCAGATATTCAAAGCTGGAAATTTTACGATAAAAAACTAACCATTATTACAATATGCTTATTGGCATTGGGTTTTTTAAAGGAGACAGCATGTCTTCTTTAATTTGTATTCTTAACCATTTTTCACCACCAAATTGAACACACACAAAAAAAAAAGGATTTTAATGTCAACAAAAAAATGTATTTATTTAAATTTTGTACAAATGTGGCTTGTAGACATCATTAAACATTCCACATTGTCACATTTGTATATTCGTTGTAAGTAAGTTAAGCGGTTTGGAATTCACATAAAATCAGTAAGAAATTATTATTGTTATTGTAATACATCAAACTGTTACTTCTGTTTTTTTTTATTGAGCTTTGAATATGTTCAAATCAAAGGTCCGCGGGGCAGCACCCTATTTGTTAAATGATTAATACATTCTTGAATCTTCCCTTTGGCGAGTCTATCAAACTTTCTCTTTACGATGCTTTTCGAAAGTGCTACGTTTTCAAATGAGAATGATAACGTCATATTTTAGCTATGGATCTGAAAAAACGCAACAGGGAATTTGTCTCACTCTATCACTCCTTTTTACTTTTTGATAAAGTAAGAAAGTAAAAATAATTTTCTTTTCTATAAATTTATAGAATAAGAAACAAAATTTGTTTTGAATATTTTATAGTATACATATATAAGCTTTTTTTATGTATGCCTGTAAAACCATTAAAATTAAAGCTTAGTTTTTAACAAATTTAATTTTGATGGACATCGTGGTCTGCAATAACTATCCTATTTTGCGAGCTATTCAGGAAAAATATTTCATCCCTTATCAAACAACTATTTTATTTCATACCTAATAACTAGCATAATCCCCATTTTTCATTAAGTCAGGTGGTATAGTTAAGTTGAAACCAACTTTTAAGGGCACATGTCGATATTTTATAAAAATTCATAGCTACGAATAAAAAATAAAATTTTGTAATGGAAGTCATAACATGTTGATGCACTATTTAAAATTCAAGAGAGTCAATAAGCAAATAATGTCTAAACATTGTTAAAAACCGTGTAACTAAAGTAGTTATGTACCTGTGTTTATATCATTCTAGATGAAATTATTCAAAAATTCTGACAAATATACATTTTTAAGCATCTTGTCTGCCAATGATCCTCAAAATAAAGCTGTCATTAAAATATAATGTATTTTGGAAAAGAATATTTTTTGTAGTTGCCCACATGATTATTGATAAACTACAGAAGAGTTTAAATTGTTGAAATAAACCAGTGGGGAGAAATACTCCCCATTTCAAATTGTTCATTTGGTCTTACAATTTGGTTTCAAAATAAAAAACTTGCGTAAGTACGCACAAACCCATTAATAAGATTTTATTCGATCTATTAAATTGATTATTAATCCATTTATTATTTTTTCTATTCTACATTTTTGAGCACCCAGTATATGAATGTTTACCTTTCTAAATAAAAACAACTCTCTCACATATTAAAAACAAAAGAATACAAAATGAAGCGGCAAATGTCATCAAATGTATTCTGTATGCAGTGTATTATAAATCAGTTGTATTAATAACTATTTCGTATAACCATTATAGTTATTTATATCAAAAAATATATATATTTCGAATATGTTTCTTGCATACCAATAATAAATCATCGAATTGGAATAATTAATTAATATTCAGGAAAAAATGTTGTTTCCATTGGCATGTTCTGAGGTTTTTTTTTGCAATATACGTTTTTTGCATATTTTGTGTAAGTTCACTTAAAAATGCAAATAAAAATACTTATAATATTCAAGTTATAATTTTATCTGCAGCGTGCATGAGTTTTTTTTTTGTCAATCGCTACCACAGTAACGACATACTATATCTGTAGTCAAATTTTATGGGTTCATAAAATATTATTAAAATCTATGAATGTGATACTTTGTTATATTGGGAGTTTACCACTATTTTGAAAAATATTATCTATACTATTTTCTCCCATTTTTTACAATTTCTAATGTAAAAATCACTATTAAATGCCATTTAAACAGATTATTTTTGCCTAAAATTTTACAATACAATTTATGCGCAAACTATTAACAAGATAATTGTTATTTATTATAATACGATTGTGTTTTTATCCATTTCAGCAAATTCGATTTTATTTAACTTACTTCCACGTAATTAGATAATATTTAAATATAAATAAAAATTATTTTTAAGGCATAATCTGTTGTTTTTTTTTTTTGTTTTTTTTTTTATTAAGTAAAAACTTTCCACCGAAATTTTTGTATACTAATGTGCTTAAAGCGGCCTACATATTCTCGGCTTCACTGCGTATATTGAATGCGCAGTTAACAAACTAAGAAAACTGAACAAATAATGTAGTATAAATATTATCCAAGACAATAAATGAGAACTCAAAGTGGTGCAGTCCGCCACCAAATTAGCAACAAGTAACATACATAATAAGAGTAATTACGATTAGTTAATCCATCAGGTAGTCAAAATACGTATTTATAAAATACAAAAAACTGATCTGGGAAATTGGGGCAATTTTTTTAAATATTGTAGTATTTCAAACTTTTTCCTAATGCAATTCTGTTTTCTACTTAATTTAGATTTTAAGGAGCCTATTTGTTCTATTATAGTAGCCGGAGTTGTGTCTAAACAAAAGAAGATAAAAGAAAGAGAAATATGGAGCAAACAAAAGGTTTATTTAAAGAAGATTACATACACGAACCGATAAATAACTTAAGAAACTGAATTAAACCTAAGCAATTGATTTTGAAAATTGATAAATGCAAACAAATTTTGTTTTTTGGGAAGTAGATTCCGTCATAATAAATTCTAACTGAGTAAATTTATATCATTTTCAAAAATAAGCAGAAATCTGGATCAAATGATTCAATAAAATGACATATCAATAGGGCCCTTGTGTATTTAGAAATTGTTTTTACCACTTTTTACTGTGATTACAAGAAGGTTCCATTAAAGAACAGAATATTTCTTAAAACTTGGGAGACTTTTTAAAATTTCTTTTTAATCCTTTTTGATCCTATTCTTTTCTTTCGTGTGTGAAAGCATTCGATCCAGGTATCGCCTTATATTTTAATATGATATTGAGATAGATTCTTATATTACCACAGAGAAAGAAGACTGTTTTTGTAAAATTTTGTTCATATTTAATTTCAATCGAAAGTAATATTTGTTTGAAAATTCATGGCTGTCGTCAAACATAATTTTTACAATTTGAAAATAAATAATAATAAACTACTAAATTATTTAATCCCAACGTACTATTGTAACTTAGCAAGTTATACGAAGCAAATTATGATATTATTAAAGAATAACAACTTATAACTGTTATTATCTAAAAAACTAATAAAATATAATTTATGACATTGCATTGAAGTGTTAGATTTTAATAAGATGTTGTTTACAGAATATATACTGAAACACTGCCTTGAAGGCTTTTCTTGGACAAAATTATATTACTTAATATCGGAAGTATGTAGAAAAAGTAGTCTGATACCGCTTGTGGTTATTACCAATACCAGCCAATATCTACTATATTGATTACTTGGTTTTAGTAATAAATTATAAACTCAATGATACATTTTTAATGGTACTAAATTATATATAAAATAATTTTAAAAAAAGTTGCATTATATTTTGACAATCCTTACCTATAAATGCGAAAGTAACTCTGTCTGTCTGTATGTATGTAACGCAATTACGCCTTAACTACTGAAACTATTTAAATGAAATTCGGTATATTCATTTTAATGTGAAAAAAGGACTGAAAGGGGTTGGAAGATTTGTGTAAAGGGAAGTGCTTCAAAAACTTCAAAAGTACTGCATCGAATAAGTTTAAATACAACCAAGATATACAGCCAGCTTCAAGTATTGTTTTTATCTATTTTTAACCTTCGGGAGGTGGAAATTTAGGATGTGATAAGGAGATGAACAATCGAATATTTTCAAATATACCCAAGTCTGATATCAAATAAAGGGCATGATGTGTACATTAAAAAACTGTAAGTTACATGAAACAGTTCAGCCGTTTAAAAGTTGTGAACTCTTTGGTCGGGGATAATCAAAGCTCATAAAATATACTAAATTTGCTACCCAGCGAAGTGGACGGGTATCTTGCAAGTATTTTTTATAATAATGATATTTATTTTTTACAACGCTTGCAGTGTAGTCTCGGGGCTCGTCAGTATACAATGTCATAGATAAATATCTATAAAGTGTTACCAGGTTTAATTATGGTCAGCTAAATAAATTTTTACTCCACGAAAATTCTTGTTAATGGATTGGTTCCCGTTAAAGCAAATTTAATTTATAGAAGATTACCCTCTTTTTGTTATTCAAATAAGAAAATAATTGAATAACAAATGCAATAATAGTTTTGTCTAGCACTGAATAAAAAAGATTGCTATTTTTATTTAGATGGAATAACAAATAAGCCTTTTTGAGTTAAAGTAACGTTAAAGAAAACACCTCCTTATAAAAATGTTCGTAGTGGCATAAGTTCATAAAGTAAGCATTATTACCAATTGAGATGTATTTATAAATGACTTGATATGCTGACAGGAACCAGGACTCTACGAAAGATGCCGTATAGTAATATTCAATTTTGAAAGTCATTAATTTGTTTGCAATTTGCTGCAATACTCATTTGTTGCCGCACTCAGTTGTTGCAATATATGCATAAAGGCCAGGGGTTACAAGACATTAATTATAGATAGAACTTCCGCAATTAAAAAAAAAAAAAAAAAAAAAAAAAAAAAAAAAACAGTACGCAATTTATTTAGGATTTTAAGGTCGCAAAAACTCGCTAAATTTACTCAAACCAAAATCTTAATTATACTCGTACCAACTTCCACAAGTTAACCCAATCGAATTATAAAATTATTGAAATATCGACTTAAAATGTTTGGTCATAAAAAAATGCATCTGTGCCATAGAAAATAAATTCTGTAACAAGATCTTTTAATCGTGAAAGCTCAAATGATCTCTGATTACGCCTGAGCCACCACTCTAGCGATCATCATTATGATTTCTACAATTCCGTAACTCGATCTTTCTATTTCTACCGGTCCCTATACTTTTAAAAAACGACATAGAAATTTTTGTTTCCAGACTGACACTGACATCCCTATCTATTGACAGAGTATTTTTTACAAAAACCTAATTATTGGATTAAAATTTTTTTCCCAGCGAAGTATTGCAGCACCTAACATTTATATATTTTTTTTTTTTAAACAAAGTTACTTTTTATTTTCACATTCTCTCGAAATTAAACTGAATTTAAAAATTGTCCTCTAAAATACAGTGTGTGTATGTACTCAATTATTAATGATTATAATTATTTTGAGCGCCACCAAAAGCTATAATTAAATTTCTTATTTAAATACATAAATTTAAAGTAACACTTTTTTTATTATTCATTCAAAAAAGGCGTTAAAAAACACACTTGAACGATTGAATAGAAAATAATCAAAAAGTAAATATTTTACTTCTGTTTATTAATAGTGTTAATTAAACGGTAATTATTAGTTGTATGTACGCATAAAATTTGTGTTCTTACTTATATGGTAATAGAATTTTAAAAACTTTGGATTAAATTACTCACGATACCTCCATACATAAAACAAAATATTTAGATGAGTAGAAACGTCAAAGGTTCAATCCTTGCATCTAAATTTAATTATTACAAGTGAAATTTATAAAATTAAAACAAAAAACCCGACAAATGCGGTTTTTACTCGGAGCTCTATTCAGACTGAACTGATTTTTCGGAAACATAGCTAAGAACATTGCCGATTAAATTGCTTTTTAAGCAAATAAATCAAAAACGGGTTTTATTTGATTGTCAACATTTACTGAATTATTTATTATTTATGTTTGTTTACTAAAATTTTGTATAACAATTTTAAACGTCCAAGTATTTTGATTATAATGGTTGTTTTTATGATACAATGCACTGAATACTTTTTTGAACATTGTCACCAGATTAATAAAGTACCCCCTACTTTGGGGAAATCGCAAAGAAATTATACATTGGATAATTTTACTGCGCCTCCACCATCTATTTCATTTGTGTATTAAGTAAAATTTCTATGATTCTTTTTGAATGACTTTTGGACAAATGGTTAAGGGTGACCTTTTTAATAAAGAACATTAAGCAATTTACCGGAATGCCATGTTAATAGTAGTAGAGTTTTTCACTTTTTGTGTTTTTGGCACCGTATGAATATATTAAAATAAAGCTCCTGATAACACAATGCGTCAAAATGGTAGGCATCATATAATGGTTTTTGCTAAAACAGAAAATTCCAGAAACGTTAAAACCCATTAATTAATTAACTAATTTCTATATGATTTTACAGTTAAATAATTTTTGCTATCAAACTTACATTTAATAGTTCTTGGGAAGCTAAACAAAATAATTTGCAGAAATTTCATTTCATTAAGGGCTCACGTCTACTTTTTACAATTACCACTAACAGAGAAAAATTTAATTTTATATAAAAAAATTTCCATAATGATTTTGTAAATCACGGGAGGGAAGATGCGGAGTTATGGGTAGTTTAAATGTATATGAGAAGTAATTCAATCCTTTCTAAAAAAGTGCAAAAAGAACCTAAATCAAACAATGAAAATGAATAGATCTTCAACATCACTTGAGTTTTTTTATATTCACAAACCAAATGAGTGCATAGAGGTATAAAAATGAATAGAAATAAACAAACTGGCTTCTGTTAAATCTTAAAGAAGTAGGTGTGGTTTTTCACCTGAATTTTAGATCATCAGGTGTTGATAAAGAAAATTATGTTTAGCTTTGGAATTCAATCAACCAACCACACTATTATTGACTTTCATTTATCAAATGTCATCAATAACGAATTGAAGCCTTCATGAATAAAATTTCTTTTGGTTCCCAACAAAATTTAAATATATAGTATAATTTTTTCCCATACTATATGTTAGAAAAATTTACGTATCCACACTACCAATTCGAACTATTTGGAGTTGTAGTTAATAATAGAGTTGTTGTTTCCTCTTGATCCTGCAATATTCGATATGTAGTTCTTTGAAATGGTATACGTAGATCTTTGACCTTCCAGAGTCACAAAATAAAGAGGAAATATTGCAAATTACAGGTGACTTAGAAAGTCACCCATTTTTTGATTGTCGTTTGGAAATTGGAACAGCCCGAAATGAAGCTCATTTGTTAAAGAGTAATGCTTAGATTAAGATTCGCTTTCTTATCGTGGATATTCGGATCAAAATATTATTTGAAATTAATAAACTGTATGACCTTAGAAAATTTATTATTAATTTAATAAGCTGTATGATTGAGTCGTATGATTAAATATAAAGTAAAAAAATTAATGATTCTTTGAACTATGTGTGTTCACCTCTATAAACAAATAACATAATATTCCTAAAGATAATTCTTTGAAAACATTGTATTTAATTCTTAAGGTAAAGTGTTGTACCTTAAAGATATTGTATTATAGACGACTCTTGAAAGAAATTGCTATCTTACCAATGAGCAAGTAAAATAGAAATCATATTTTTTAGGGTAACAAAATTTTACTCTATGAACATGTTAACCGGATGTATTGTACCGGAAAATGTTGGGGACATAAAGTTTGAAAAAAGTACTGTCATGTGCGTTGGATCAAAACAACGTACTGTACCACTTAATGATTATGCAGGTACTCAATATTATAATTACGTTGTTCACTTTTAATAACAAAGTTTTAATATCATGATTAATTCTGATGCCGTTTCCTTGTTTGAACTGAAAATGACTTTGAGTACAAACGGTGGGATTGATTCATTGAACATTGTGGTGTAATGTGTGTTGTATTAGAATAGTTCTCAATAAATACATGGTGCAATGCACGAACTATTTCATAAGAGTGCTTTTTTTAGGTGAACTATACGAATTAGTTCATCGGTAATTCTGCTCTTAGTTTCTCAGTTCTTTGTATAAATTAAAGAGAATTGAAAACTTATTTCTCTTTGTAAAAACTTACTACATTAGTATTAAATGTAGTTAAGATTTTAACTTAATTTTCAAAATAAAAAACGAACTAAGAGAAAGAGAACGAACTATTTCACCACAAGTTGGTGATATAAATTGACTTTCCCAAAAGTGAACTGTTATGCCCAAGGCTTATCTTGGATACGAAACTCTCCCATATATGATATTTTTAACAGTATATGCAATCTTTGTTGTACCAAAAAGTTAATAATATTCTCAGTATCAAGCCATCTAAAAAAAGAATTTATTTTATAATATTTCAAATGTATTGATTCAATTGTTTACTTCACATTTCAGACATCAACAAAAATTTTGATTGATTGAAGATTTAAGTATATTTCAACAACAATAATAATCATCATCTTTATGTCCGTATTTTAATTTATTTATTTTGAAAATTGTATTTAAACAAACATTTTTAATATTATACGTGTAAAGATTCATCGAAAATGATTGAACAATATGCCAGCCTGAATTAAAAATATTTAAACGAGATTTATTTTTAAAACTTCAAGCTACTTTTGTAATTCATTTCATCATTCAAGTATTATACGAGTAGTAAAAACTTCCAAAAACAAAATTGTCTGAAAATTTTTGGAACAAGAAATGTAGAACGATGGAAAAATGTAATAAATAAGCCCCCTCGTTTGCAGAATTGTCGATATCTGTATAACGAAAACTAATTTAGCGAAAAATAATGTAGAAAATTTTTAAGAAACATAATTTTAAATAAACTCGAAAATTATAAAATTTGAGATAAAAAATAACTGAAAACAAACAATTGACTGAGTAAATTGTAGAAATATCAGTGTATAGAAAGTTTTGAATGTCAGTGATAGCATTATTTTTAATAAATTAAAGAGATTTAAACACAATTATGGCGGTTTTTGATCCGCCATTTGTTTTGGTTTTCGAAAACTTTTGAAAATATTTTCTAGAATTTTTGTCGTTTTTGAGAATCTTTCACAAACCATTAGTTGAAGTTTACCCTCACACAAAGAATGATGTTTACGAAAAAATATTTTTAAATAAAGTTGTTTATTTTTACATAAAGAACATTTTATAACTCTTGCTCTATCTGTTATGGCTTACAAGGTGGGTCCAAGATGATTTAGACTGATATCTGACCTATACCGGCTTACAAGACGATTTAGACCGATATTTGAAAAATATTTGTCTGTGGTTCAAGCTGTAATTTTTTTAAACTAATTGTAATATCCGAAACATTCCAGATTTGAAAAACATTATTATTAGAAATATGGTTCATTACAATTTTCATCATTACCAATTTTCACGTAAAATCGATGTTGGTCGAGATAATTTACTGTTAAAATGTTTTTGAACTTCGACTTAGCGCAAATTTAGTCCCTTTTTTGACAATTTTGCTTTACTAAATATAATGTTTGTAAAATCAAAGCATCAAATCTTTATCTGTGTTTTAACGAAAGTAAACAATTATAATAAAACATTTTTATTTGCGTATCTTAGTTCAAAATCAAAAAGATTTTAATATTTCAGCACATGTTTAATAAAATATCATCAAATTTATTATCTTTGCTCATCTGATTAACATTTCGATCAGTCATGTTTTATAAATATACATTTGTGTATTCACAAAACTATGAATTATGTTATTGTACAGATAGTACTTACTCATAATTAAAAATTAGTAATAGTTTAAAAGAACTAAGAAAACACGCTCTTGTAACTAGCTGAACTAAAATGTAGAAAATACTTTCTATAAGTTCAAAAAAATAGAGTGGTTAAGAAAAAAATCATTTCACCTAAAAAGAATGGGTTGCTGGATTTCAATCATTGTAAAAATCTTATTCACAGATATTGATAAAAGTAAAGTTATTTTAGTTAAGTTAGTTATAGACTATTAATAATTTTCTATTTTTGAGTTCAGGTAGCTACAAAAAAGGGTTTTTTGGAACTAAAACTATTATTTGGTAATATTATGGAATGTTATCTGTGCTTCCACCATCAATGATTTTTTAGTTAATCGTTAATCCTAAAGATGCTCATCAGGATAATGAGACAAATTTACTAAATTATTGTATTCTGTTCCGTTACATAAATACATGTTAAAAATTTCTCTCACTTGCGAATTTCTAAAAACAATATACTTTTGCTCTAAGGAAAAATATCCGTAGAAAATATACCAAAGAAAATTTTTTAGAGGAGTCAAAATTTCATGAACATTTCTTGAGTAATATCATAAATAACTTTTAACAATTGAACAACAAGTATCTGAGATAACAATTACAATTATCCTTTTGGGATATGTCTCTCCGTATGTGAATTTAGTTGATATCTTAGAAATTACTCGCCCTGTCGATAGATAAACTCAACTTTTGTTGTTTTTGGGCTAAAATTAAAATTAAAAAATCCTGGACGAGAAAATTTTGTTTAAGTTTCATCCTCTATAAAATTAAGAAAACCAAAACTTTAAAAAAATCGCATCGCAAATCGAAATTTGATGAATTTTCCTTTATAGGGTAAACTTGACCCAAAAATTACAACGGTCTAGCTCATTTAACAACTGGATGTGTAAGTTTTGTTATATTTTATATCTTTGCTTCATGCTTAAAATTTCAAAAGTATAATTTGATGTTGAATTGGCTGTTGATATTGGACACACTGTGTATAAGTACCTGTGCTGTTTGTTTATTTATGTCTGCTAAAAATGTTTTCATATTAATGATATCAAAGGATTTTCTTAGTACGAAAAATAACTAAATTTAATGATTGATTAACAAAAGTTTTTATTGAAAAAATAACTTTTAATTTCAATAGAAAATTATTTAAAGTAATAAAATTTTGTTTATTTTTCTGTATTTAAGTGAATATTATTTTTTTCAGAAAATTAATTGCCTCTAATTATAAATTTTTTTATTTAATAAGAAAAAAATAAACAAATCAAATCAAAATATTTAGGTAACTTTGCACACGAGTTTCGCACACCTATATAATCAAATAATTAATTATAGTATTAGTCTCGATAATCGAGACTCAATAAATAAACAGGGGTGTTCCGATAACTCGATTTGTTCCAATTACTAGGATTTTATGGAAAAGTTTGTTATAAATAAAATAAAACATCGTAAAAACAGCATTGGAATGTACGTATTTAAGCCAGACTGTATACACAACATTAAACATGTGTAATTGTGATGCTATTGAGTTTTTAGAATCATAACAATGAATTATGTTAGATGTACATCACGCAAACCAGATCATTTTTGAGTGACTGGTAGATCGGTGTTGAAAATGCAGGCGGGACTGTATTAGATTACTTTAAATTGTTAATTTAAAATTTTTTTCTTATTTTTAGTGATCGACCGTCTCTAAATTATTCCAGTTAAAAATTTGAGATTTGTAAGATTTTTCAATACCCAAAATTGACAATAAAAATTTTAATAAAAAATCCATTTTAAGGGACAAGTATACTAAAAAGTAGAAAATAGCTCTTTTTATGAGTCACTCATACACGACTATTAGTAAGAGCTTGAGGCGCTCAGTTTAAAATATCAATAATAAATTCGAGCATCTCATCCACGCTATATATTGTACAATATTTACTTATTTTTCGATTCATTCTTGATATTGAGCGCTTCAAGCTTTTACAAATAGTTCATATGGAACTATATAACAAATAATGATTGAGTTTTTGGGTATGAATGTTTGTTCGTATCGTAATCATAAGTTTCTTTACATTATAAAACTTTAGTATACATACACTGAAAATATTTATAATTACAAATTACAATTTGTAAAATAAAAATGTCTATGTAGTATTGCGTGATTACATTAAGATGTTTAACTTGAAACCATTACTTTCTTCAAACATTATTTGAATCATTTATTTATATTAACAGTTCAAATGAGAAGCCTTTATAAAAAATCTGGTGCAACAAACGCACAACCTCAACGTACATACTAAAGGCATTTAGGCTAGCCAAGTCTTCCTAACATTTATTTTTGTAGACCACAGTATTACTATAGTGACAAACTTCGAAAGTGACCCTGTAATAGCAAGTCTGAAAGTGAATGAATACCATTACTTACTGTTGTTGTTTACTCATAATTTATTATGCATACGATATTTTTACATCATGGTCTATTCGATTATTTTTGATGTAATATGCTACATACAGGGGTAAACTAAATATTTACAAATATGATAAAAAAAATTGCATTCGTGTCTAGAACTTGAATAGCCTAATAGGTAGAGCGCTTGACATGAATCCAAGAAGTCCGGGTCCGAGTCCTGGTTCGAGTGTATTTTTTTCAATTCTCTTTAATTTTCAATGAATACCAGTTAAAATCTATGATTTGCTTTGAGACCCAACGAATATTCTTCAATTTTAAGCATGTGATACAATTTATAATTTCCGGCAAACCGTTAAATTCAGCATGTATAAACATGCATTTCATATCCATAATTTTTACACTATATACTATTTTATATGGAGGTGAAAATACTAAAAAACATATAATAAAAAAATTTTAAATACATGAGAACTTTTTATTGTTGGAAGACGGCTAACTAAATTTAACTAAAAATTTCATTAATTTACCAAAAAATCATATACAGTAGGTAATTATTTTTTCTCATCAACGCAACGGATATAATTATATTCTTATGTAATTAAATAAACAAATAGTAATAAATCATGCGGTAATACTTTCTTGTTAAGTCGATGATTGCACGTAATTTTTTTCAACACAGATTAGAAATTTGGTGATTTATGAATTTAAAAATATTATCAACATTGATTATTATTAAAACATAAAAAATTAATGAGCCAGTTCTATTAAACTCGTAGTTTCGGAAAAACATCTGATTTGGATTATTATATGTATAAGTTGCTTGGTGTTTTTATAAAACTGCAGTAGAAGAGCGATATCGATTTACGTTTCGCTAAAAGTTTAATTAAGAGTGGAAGAAATTTCAGTTTTTCGCATAACAAAGAGAGAGGCCAATTTTGTATAGCTTATTTTTTCTTCTTATATTTTGATATCCAAAACCGAGGGGAAGAAGATGTAACTCAAATCAAAATTTATATTTTTAAAAGCATGCATTAAAATAATGCAATGGAAATTGCCTTTTTTTATGGTACTGTTAATTATGTCATTTTTATTCATTTTTTGCTAACACTATTTTTGTTAGAGATTAAATTATTAAACAATTATCGATAAAAATGTGTGACCCGTAGTACATGGTATGTGAAGCATGGTATATTATCATAACGTAACACAATTCATATCCTTGTGTACCTAGAATCACATTGGTGCACATTGGTGCACATGGTGCATTATGTTACTAGATTCAAGGTACATTATTTGGCGTATTTGAAATTCTACCTCCTCAAAAATTTAAATGTGGAATATGACTAAGTTTTTTGTCATCAATTACCAATGATTTGCGTTGAGTATTATTTTTATAAAACAATATACATTTGCCATCTTGTAAATAGACAGTCGGAATCATAATTTCTTACTTAATTCGCTAAAAAAGTTTTATTTTTAGTTTATACAAAAACAAAACGAGATTAACAACCAAACTTTACCCTTCCTCCGTTCTGATAGAATAGAAACATTCTAGGTACATTCGATTCTATATGGTGGTTACCATATCTTATCTTATATCCTAATGTAGAATCACAGTTTGCAAAATTTAAACGGGAATATTCTCGTACACTTTTATTTCAGTAACATACCGTTAAATTTGATTATAGTCTTATTATGTTATTATTACAGGTATAATAATAAACTAAAATCAATTCTTCATGTGTAAATGTTTTATGTGATATTGAATAAATAAATAAAAGTTCAACATTGTAATGTGTAATAATATCAAAATAATACGTATGGGAGAGTGTCGCACCTTGAACCACAATTTTTCTCCTTTTAAAATATCCCTTTTTAGTTTAGTTTAGTTTTTATAAATTATTTTTCAATTAACAATTAGTTTTTTCTGTTTGAAATAATTGTAGTATTAGTTTCAAAAAGACATACTTCTAATTTAGTAGTCAACCCAATATGTGAGTACATTAAGTTTCTATTTTCTTTAACTTGATAACTTTCACAAATCAATTTTTTCAAATGACATTTTGACAAAAAATACAAATCGACAGATATTAAAAGATTTTTGCATTTTTCAAAATTCATGTCAACCTGAATCGATTGAAAAAAGTTTTAGTTTCCTAGATAATCTAAATGTCGATTTTTGGTGTCTGTTGCAGTTTTTTTGGTTTTAACTCCCAACCAGCAAACAAATATCGTGCGATAAGAAACATAGTTCCAAAACTACTGATATGTGTTGATGTTGTGAACAACAGGTTGCTAAGCGATCGGTTATGGGTTAATATTAACGTTAGATAAAGTACCTCTTATCTAGAAAACTCAAGTGTATTTTGAAAATGTCACTATTTTATGTATGTACATTTGATGAAGCTTTGCTGTTGTTTCTTAGACAACCTTCTAAATGCCGTCTAAAAGATAGTAATGAACATCAGATATTTTTGATGGTTGAAAAATTCGCATTAATTAATATGTGTTTTAATGCCACCAAATATATCTGATGGGAGCAAAGTGTCACATTTTTTTTTTTCACAAAATACATTGCCTTCAAGGTACAACTTAGTCCTTTATAAACATTATACATAACATATAATAATGACAAGCACTGAAGCTTTTTGCAATATAATAAACCAGTTGGTGGACGGATAGTCAAATGGCACAATAACCTAGTTTAAAATTCTAAAAAATATAAAAATGAATGTAAGGGTTATTAACTATAATTCGAAGTTCATTTCGATATTGGGTACACTGATATATATCGTCTACATATAATTTTTCTATAATTAATTTGAATTGATTTCTTTTTTTTTTTTTTTTTGAAGAATGTATGGAATTTTTCTATTGAATGAAATTAACAACAACAGAAAAACCAGACTCATGTTGTTGTTGCTTTGAAAAACAAAACATTCCATTGTATGTAATTAAAGTATAAATTTTTTAAAACTATTAAGGAATTTTTATAGAGCTTTTCATTTAAATTAACAATTGATTGCATACGACATACTATAATTTTTTATTTTAAACGCAATCATTTGTAACAAACAAATTTTTATTCTGCTCTATAGAGAAAGTACTTTTACCATAATTTTATTCATTTGATGATAAAATTATTTTCTCAAAAAATGAAAAATAAGTGTAATAATTATGATGTTTGTAGTGGAAAGAAAATTGGAACTTTAGGTTATCGTGTCTGTAGTTAACTTGAAGGGAGCCATGTTTATATTTGCATATATGGCACAGAAGAGTTAGTATTACTTATTATCATTATATTCCATTGCTATACACATCCGCCTTACTGGACATTACTTATTAAAAAAAGAAAATTCACCTTAGGATGTTATTAACACCAGCCTCCGTCCTTAACATAATGATGGGCAGGTATTCGACCTTTAGCCACATAGCTCACAAAATATGAATTAGTCCTAACTATAATATTATAATAGTGAAAGTATCTTTATCTGTTTGTTACGATTTCACGGCTTCACGCTTAAATCGCTTAACCAATTTTGATGGTTTTAAGTTAAAAAATGAACGAAAGTTAGGAAAAGGACATAGAGTCCTGTTTTTTCGCCAAAAAAAAACTTGAAGATGGTCAAATAGTGGACGAAAATTTGTATTTTATCATTCACAATATTATACCTTATACGTAACCTATATTAATATTTACTTTAATACCTAAATACCTAAATAAATTCGAAAATAGGAAAAACTGCCTTAACACTAGTGTTTCCACTTCTATGTAGGAAATAACGATGAAGTTATTTTTATTCGAAGCGTTATAAAGGCAAATTAGCAGAAAACTTCAAAAAATTTAGTCGATAGATATGAGTTGCAACCTCCCGAATATTGCAAAGCACCCCCAAAACTACATATTTTCTTCTCGTATGCTAATGATGCTGATTTCGGCGTGAAATTGCTTAAAACGCGGTAGAAATCAAAAACTTTTAACGAAAACCATTCTCCCTCCAAATTTTATCTGCTTTTTTACATTATTATCGATTTTCCTATAATGATGAGCCAAAGTCAACCTACCTGGGAATCAAGCTTGGGGTAACTGCAAGCGCAGCTCGGTCGAAGGCTGCGCCCTATTGCCCAAAGGATGGAAATAAAGTTGGTGTTAAGGGCGTGGGCTAAGGAGGAGCAAGTGGATTAAAGAATAGCAAATGATCGATTTGTCTATAAAGTTGCATTTTTTTATATTGCGAGGGGATATATAGAGGAGAAAAAGTAAGGGCAAAATACTTTTTCTAAATCAATCAATGATTCTGTAATTCGGTTTAGCGTAACACTGAAATGCGTTTTTGCATCATCGAATTAATAGTAGAAAAGATAATAAATTTGAAGATTTAGGAAAATAAAGGCAGTAAATTTAAGAAAATAAATGTTTTATAAACCTAAAAAGGGAAAAAAAAATTTGAATACAAAATAAAATGTACATAATTTATCAACATATTATTATTATAACAATATATATCTGCGCTAACTGAAACCAATTTTTTGAAATACATCTTGTTACCATATAATTTGAAATACTAATGACCACACCTTTACTAGAGTTTATCAATAAAAAATATTATTATTTTTATTAGATCTATAACAACCAAATTTATTGCTAGAAGTACCTTCTCAACAATTTTATTAAAATTAATTATGGTAATGATTTTAAAAATAAATATTTATATCGATTAGTTTAATTTAACTGCATCAGTTTATAAAACGATATACATTGAAACATTCATGTACAGGGCTATTCATTTAAGTAAGATGTATTTTACCATCATGAGCATAGTTTTTTTTTTAGAAAGGAGGCATATTTTTAAACTTGTTTTTATTGCTAAAAAATTTTAAATTATTTCAGTTCAAAGAAGACCTTTATAAAAAAAAAGAATATTAGGAAAACTTTCATTTAAACATTTAAATTTCGTGAACATTTTATTAAAATACTTTTATTAAAAAATCTATTAAATTCGGCAAGAATCGAAAGTACCTATTTAATTCTATCCCAAGTTGAACACAATTTATTTTCGTAAATGGTTACCAATTTCGTGGTTTTTCCAAACTTGAAGACAGGACTACCATGCTTACTTTACTATAAAATCTTATATATTATTTATCTAGCCTGCTTTTCTTGTCCACATGATATCTTCTAAATTCCTTTATTCCTTTATTCCTTTATAAAATTCCATGATTTACCCCAAGGCTATCGAGCCGGCTATTAACACAAAATTGACTTACGGTCTAAAAATGTACTGCTTAGGAAGAAAACAGGTTAGAGAATTAATAACATTTAATTTTGTTGATTATGTAATTTGAAAATCATATTTGTAATAAAATTGCCTTAAATAAAACAAAGTTAATAACTGTTGATGTTTACCACTATTTTTAGCCACGGGTACCGCACTGCGAAATTACACACGAGTCCAGCTAGTTTATCATAATTCATTGTATTAAAAAGCAATAAATGTGAGGGATTTAGGAAACTCAGTTGCGGAACTTGAACATATTTGACAGAATGTAAAAAAATTAATCGTCCAGTAAATGTTAAAATGCATAATAAATAATTAATTGAATATGATTGATTTCGACATGTGATTCTTTTAAACTGTACCGGGAGGTCATCTATCATTCATTTTAAAAGGAGCCTCTGTTGTTTTTTTATTTTTTATCATGTAAAGTTAGTTAGCGGTATTTATATTATAAGGTTTACGTAAATATAAATATTAGTGATGTGCCGGGTCAGACTAAAATGTTGATCCACAGACGGGTATAAATAATCAGTGTCTAGATTTTTAGAAGCGTATACAGATACGGATCTTTGTTTTGGATAGTTGACTTATTGATTTTATATATAGTTTTTTCTAACTTGGCATATGCTCGAAACTCGTGAAATGAATTTTATCGAAAATAATGCCGAAAACAAAAAAGGTGAGCACATTACATACACACTAAAATCGATCTCCGACTTATAGTTGAATGAAAACATTACTCTCCTTCCTAGCTATTAAAAAACGGGACAAAATTTTAAATTTGAATTCTTCAGTAAGAAGTTAATAGTTTTCGTATGAAACAATTTTTTGAAAACCGAACAGTTTAGACAGAAATTGAATACAAAAATCAACTCCTTGTGTATTCTTTCAATCAATTTTTGTAAAAAGTAAAAGATAGAGAAGAAATTTACTAGCAAAAGAAGCATTTTTTTCGATAAACCTTTTTTTTAGAGTTTTGAGCATATGTCGATTTAGAAAAACCCCCCGTATAGGAACAATTCAGAATATTCGATCTATGGTAAATATTTGGTGAGTTTAGTTTTCTTTAACTTCTTTTATATGCTTAAAGATTTCTAAAAGTTATACACACAACCCGCTAAAAAGAATCTCCCGCTTGAGATTCCCTAAAAAGTACAGATTTCATTTATGGCGAATATCCGTGGATACGGATACTTGCCACATCACTAATTCATATGTATATGTGTGTGAGCACCTATTATAATTATAATAGGCCTTTCAAAAATATGTTTATATGTGCAACGATATAATATATATTATTCATTACACCTTTAGTCATGATATTGTGCCTTACGGCAATATTTTTGAGTCTCGTCTTTAATGAATGTCCAAAAATGAATATACAGGGTTATAATTTGAAGTCGATACAAGAAATAGAGCTGAGAATGATTATACATTTATAAAGAACGAAATATATTTTATTCGATACATTTTCGAATTCGGCAAGAGTCCGAAACAAATGTTTCAAATACGTGAAATCTGACGATTGTTTTCAATTTTTCAAAATATGTTTATGTAGCTCAGGTAAATAAGACACCTTGTCACAAAACGTACATATATTTCATACAAGCAAAAAAACGAAGATCTTTGATGTATCTCGTTTTCAGCCACTACCTTCATTCAATTCTTGGATTTTTGGGATAAAATTTTTTTCTTTATTTCGTATATTCCGGTTTTTTTTATTAAATGTCGTATACTTTTAAATAATATTCGTTTAGGCACTATCATGGTGACATTCATGATACCTTTTTTACATCTTGATTTTAGGAAATAATAATTAATTATAACATTAAAAGCAGCTTACGTTTAAACACGATGGTGCTTTAAACTCACTTTGGGAAAAATGAGCTCTTGAAGGAATAATGATTTTAAATAAAGTTGTAACTGTTTTAATTATCGGTAAATCGAATTAAAATGGCGATATTATAGTTATATAAGGACATTATAATTTACGTTATGAAGACTCGAAGAAATGATTGTAACTCTATCAAATAATCAACTATTGTCTTAATCAATAATTTAATTTGAATAATAATTTATAAAAACTCTGTGCCTCTATAATCATTTCAAACTATAACTATTTCAAACTAATTTATCTATTATAAAATTAAATACTATAATTTTTAGGGTAATATTTTTTACAATCGCGATTACGATAAAAGTAGGTATAATTTAAATTCTTTATGCGATAAAAAATACAATTTTTTCTACGAATGCGTTTTTTAACTAAAAATTTGTATACTTATATACCATATTTATAATTCTATAAATCGTCATTCAAATTTGACGAAAAACAGAACGATAGTGGTCGTGGGACTCTCGGTAGGAGCTATGTTCCTTTCGTACAAATACCTGTATCACTAATTAATTGTAAATATTAGTTGTGTAATACGCTACCTTGCAGGTTTAGTGTAATTAGTCTTTTTTTTCCATTTTTTCGTGCACGATACATTTGCATATCTGTGCATTGGTAATTCCGAAAACTTAAAGTATTAATTTAAGCAAAAACAGGGCTACCAAATACACACTTGTTTTATTGTTTAAAGAATTACATTTTATAGCTACTTTAACTCTATACTCTATGAATCAATTGTAACATTAATTTAAAAAAGACATACATTTGATTAAGTATTCAACCCAACATGTGGGTACATTACCTACAATTTAATTGCTCAGGATATTTAATATGACATAAAATAAAATTTTCTTGTATCTTCTTTAAATTATCTCTATTATGTTTAACTTCTGATAACTCACAACTCATTTTTTTGAATGAAAAACATAAACTTTGGGCCAAAAATACAAATGGACAGATTGTAATAAAATGTTTTCGCATATTTTCAAAATTCATGGCAAGCTGAATCGATTAAAAAATTTTTAGTTTCCTAGGAGACATACATGTCGGATTTTGATGTCTGTTGCACATTTTGTAGTTTTACCTACCAACAGCAAGCAAATCATAACGTGCGATAAGAAACATAGTTCTAAAAAACTTGAGGTTTTAAAAAGTAAAACGGCGTGCCATTTACATGCGTACACACATCATTCTAAAATTTGTGTTAATAGATTATCCCGAGGTGTCAATTTCCATTTCACTTTTCGAATCCATTACAATAACTCGTAAATATGTGCGATACCGTATTCACAACACAAGAGAAAGGCCAATGGCCAAAACTACTATATTTTTGACATTAGTACACATATAGGAACAATCAACTAAATAAATTTACAGTTGATTGAACTTATTGTTTGATCATCAGTTATTTTTACAAAATCAATTTTTCTTATTTAACAATAGAAATAATATTTTGTTTATAGATTTATTAATAAAAAGATTTATAAACAATTTAAACAAATACAAAAAGAAAACAATAATAATCATTTATATAACTAAATAGAAATAAAAGTTCATGTTTTTCAAATAAATTAATGGTACATGTTTTGTTTTTTTTTTTTGCTTGTTGTTACCACACCTTTAGAAAATTGGTAACATGGTACAAAATTTTTGGTAACTAAAATTAGGGTCAATATATTTCACTTTGTATAAGAAACATATTGCGTCGATAATCAATAATTGATTAATGAGTGTAATTAAGAAATAATGTTTTTGATCAAATTATGTTCAGATTTTGATACTTTATTATTTAATTTCGCATACATACCTATTAGTTTCAAAGCCATAAGTCACACGCTCAAACAAAAGTTATTTACATTTTTAATTGATCTAGAAACAAAATATTTTCGTAAATATTGCACGAAATTTACACCAATAATAACACCAATTATAGATGTGAGGGACGCATTATGATGACGTTATTTATTGTAAAGCGTCCGCATGTTAAATAAAATTATCAACAGAAACAGATAGATTTTCTTAAATTTGAATTCTACAACATTGTTTATTAAGGTATTTCGATACCGAAACGAAAGTGCTACCAAAAACTGAAATTTTTAGTAAATTAATGAGTATTTAATACGCCTTCTGTATATATTTCAAATCGATTCTCTGTACGGCTTACGATAAATTAATTATTAAAAACAGCTCTTTTTGGGCATGGTGGTATATGAAGAAGTCGTAATAAATGTTGGTTTTTTAGTCAATAAGTGCTTTTAAAAATGTTTTACCATTTACATAAAAAACTTTTATCAATATTCCTTAAGTTTTAAGCTTTAAAATCACACCAAAATTAAGAACTGTGAATAAAAATGACTATCTAACTATCAAACACTGAGTTTTATAGTTATATAATTTCTCCTAAACCGTACAGAAAATCTATATGAATTTTTCACAAAAGACATGTAAAAGAATGATTAATTGATAAATAATCCTCAAATTTTTGGATCATTTTTCTGGTATAGAAATACCTCAAATAAAATATGTGTTTTTTTTATAAACCAATCTTATGAGATTGTCAAATTCCTTCTATGTGGAGAATTTGGCACAGCATAAACTTAGGTACAGTAAAATATTTTCATAAGTTCTTTGTCTTTCAAATGTCGCTAATTATTGTTCATAAAATATAGAATATTTTGCTATATATTAATAAAATTAACTACTTATTCGAAGTATAATATCTTGAAGTTTAATTTTAAGTGGGTACAAGAAAAAGGTAGTTCACTTTATTATTGTTGATATAATAAATAGTTTTATATGGGGGAGAGTATAGTACCTGGAACCAGAATTTACGTTCATATTCATTTTAAAACCATTTTTAAAATATAAGAATGGTAATAGTTTCTATTTATAGATCTATGATACAAGAAAAATTATTCATAGAACAATGTCATAACTTACCATATTGATAACACCCTTATCCTACTACCCTAGAATCAATGTCACTAAATGTATCTGAAGGCGCTTTCTTTAATAAGTGCTCTTCATCGCTGTTCATTTTAGGAAAAATTAGTCTATAATTTATGTGATTGAAACATTAAAAACCCGATAAGCTTCTCTTGAACGCATCCTCTTCTCGGAGCATTCAAACATATGCCTCAAGTGGTATTTTTATTATCACAGGGTATATGAGACTGTTTTTCTTGTCTTTTACTACGATAATCTGTATATGATTTATACGCTATGATTTATGTAGAATATGATTTCAAGCATAATATACTACCGTTATACCTGAAGAGTAAAAGCAAAATATCTTGCTTAGAATCACACAAAAATGTTATTTTTATTTTACTAGAAAACTAATGTACATGGATAATCATTCTCTGGCTTGCTTACCTTCTAGTAAGTAAACTTTGTCTGCGTAGACAGTAATGTCTATCGAGAAACTATATACAATTCGTTCAAGGTACCGTTGCGTTGTATCTAGTGAAATACATTTTACCCAACGAATCAAATGTGCAAATCATGTATAACTCTTGGCATGGATTCATTATTAAAAAATCATGTTTTATTATGACCATATTGATGTTGTTGCAATATTTTTTATTGAATTTAAAATATAAAATATCATTTATGATATATTCAATTAATAATCAACCAATATCGTCTTGAATGAGTTATCGATGACAGGTGATAAATATTCCTTTAGAAAAAGGATTTATATGATGCATTCGTCATAAAATTACTCGAGCTAATTGTTTATAATTTAATTGCAAAATGGTCGGGTATTAATTCATTGACTTTTACGATTATACTTTAATATCTCATAGCAATATACCATGTAAACAAATAATTAATACTTTAAGTGTTTAAGTATAATATTGGCCAATTATATGGCGCACATTTTATGGTTTGCATGCTGGAAACCGGGAGGTTTGCTGATTTGAGTGGTCTAGTCGTTCAATTTCCTTCATTACTTCTTAACAATAATATCGTATTTTAACTATCCAATTTTTTTAGCATTTTAAGTGCGACTGGTCCATGTCAAGACGCTTATAAAACATGTTACAACAATGAAATCCGTAGTCGTGTAAGTTATCGACCGTCATTCATGCTCGGCAAGAGTAAGAATTAAAGGAACAATGCTTCATTATCGATGTAAGGACAATGCTTCATTATCGGTCGCACAATAAATTGTATTTAATTGAGCGCCCACCACCTTATGGCCTTATGGTAAAGGTTACTGACAAGGTACTGACAAGCAAGATCAAACAGATTAATCAACAAAGTACTTTTAATTTTATTAAAAATAATTTATTAACTTAAACTATATATACATATTTTTTTTTTTATTTATTAGTCAGCCAATTTGCTAGTCATTAATAATTAAATTAATTATTTAAAAAAATACGTGATCTAATTGAAAAATAATTTAAACTTAATAATAAAATATTCAATATTAAAAAATATAGAAATAATTTCTTTCTTATATGTACCAGCAATCAAAGAATTATCATCGATTTATTTCAAAGATCAAGTTTTTGTATATATAACTTCCAATTAAAATAAATTTATTTTCAAAATATATTTTTTTATTATTCATTATAACAATTGATATTTTTTTCCTTATAAAACAAAGAAAAGAGATAAAAAACAACGTTACCATGAATCCTGTTCAATAGTGTGGTCTTTGTTTAATAAAAATTACTAGATATATAAATTTAATTATAGGCTCTAGGGTGGAAACACTATACAAATATATATAAAACTTTACATTTAAAGATAATGTGACGAAATATTGATAAAAATCTTAAAAGTTTATTTTCAAAAAAAATTATTTTGTTTGTAAAGAATAGAGAATGATGTTAAACTTAAATAAATTAGAGATTTCAATGAATGTATACTTTTTGAAGTTTAAATATTTTTTTTGATATAATAATAAGTTTAGTCTAAGGATACTGTTAGAACCTTTGCACCCTAGATATGTGTCTTTAAAACGATTATATTATTATCGCGTAGGCGAGTTGTTAGTAAAGTTCTGTAAAAAAATTTTCAAAAAGAAAGAAAAAATGTTAGTAAATGAAAGGGAATTGTTCAGCGAAACAAGTAGAATAGGTTATGCTCGAAACCTTTCATAATTAGATTTTGATTATTTAATATTCGGTTGTCATGAAAATTTGTAAGAAAGTGTATCTATCTTTTATATTCGCATATTTATCTTTATTAAAGTTACCCATTTATTTGCACTCCTCCAAATTTCTACATTTAGCTTGTTTGGGACAATAGAATCAATTAAATGATGCATTTTCTTCCAGACAACGGTATATCAATACAGAAGTCGTCACAAAAGTAAGTGTTGAAAAGGATTCAAACAAATTCTTACATTAAAAAATTACCATACAAATACAGGTTTTCTAGAAACTTTTGATCATTCCCTTCTATACTTTTGTAATCCTGTTTTAGATGAAAGTTAAAGGTTTAAAATCGTATTTGACCAATGAAGTTATTATAGAAAGTCAGAAATTATTCCAGTAGCATGGCTAGAAGTTTCCAGGTTGTTTCATATGGAATATTCCAGATGTATAATATACTAGGATCTTCAGGAAGTTACCGGAATAAACCTTCAGTTATAGAATATACCATCTAGTTCTAATCCAGCTCTAAAATATATAAATACCTACTTCAAAAAAAGCTCCAGAAAATTTTAAAGTGATATGTACCATCGAAGAAACTTCTTTCAAAATGTAGCTGATTTTACTAATTTAAAAACACAGAGAAGACTAAAATAGACGGTGAATTTCAGCCTTATATTTAAACAGATGACATAAGCCATGACGTCATTTTAAATTTATTTCAAAACTGATTTATACATACTTAACGAACAAATGATTCATTTTAAAACTGGTGTTTTGTCGGTGTGGTTTTCTTAGATCAAAACATTGAGGATTGGGTTTGAATACATAACAACGAAATGTAATGTAGTGACTATTATTGACAGACAATAAAACATTCATATGTAAAACTACTAATATATTATATGAGTATCAATTATTTGAAATCGATAGAGCCAAACAAAACAAAACGAAAAATAAAAATAAGAATAAAAAACTTTTGAATAATGTATTTATAAAACCATCTAGTTTTAATTTATACAGAAGATGTTTTTGGAATTTAAAAGTCTTGTAGGATATTTGTTCAAATAAAATCGAAACATTTAAAACTGATCAAAAATAAATAACTAAATAAAAAGATACTAAATTAAGTTATTTTGTTTTACAACTATTCATTAAAATGTCCTCTGTGTATTAGATTGGAGATATCATGTTATTAATTACAAAAAAAGAAGAGTATTTAGTGCTGTGAATTCAGCAATATAGCAGCAAATATGCAGCAGTGGCGACTTTAAACGAGCAGAAAAGAAGCAATTTCTTCCTAGTACCCTTAGTTGACTCAATTGCTCCCTGAGACCGTTAGGCCTCGTCAGCAGGTTCCAAACTCCTTTTTTTAATATAAAATTTGAAGGAAGATGCGTATCTCAATAATCGAAATATCCAAACAAATTGTTTTGGATCAAATATCATCCTTATGTTGATTCGGATTTCGAATGTAAAGTTTTTTTTCGATATTTTTAATACCAATTTGAAGTTGGTCCATGAGTTTTTTTTCAAATAATTCTCTTTTCAAATTTTTCCTTTAAAAGTCAATTTTTACTACTCAAAACCGAGTTTTTTGAATAAATTGATCTTGGGGCCATTTTTTAAAATCCGCCACTGATAAGCAGATGTTGATCGGACCAAAATTATTAAGCAATTTTTATTAATGTCACGTATCTTTAAAATAGCTGCATAAATTATAATGATAAAGAGTAGATTTGATGAACATTTTTTTAAATTTGGCCAAAATATAAAACGAATTGGAGAAGATTATAATTTAAACTTGAAACATATGAAAAACTAGTTTTTGAAACTTTTTTTCAATCACTTAATTTCTAATTGGTAACTTTTGGAACTTGAAGAAAACCTCACACATCGAATTTCAGTTCATTTGATCCGACAAAATCAATGGGAAGTGCTCAAGTAGAACAATTTCATTTAAATCGATTCATTAGTTTAGGCGTGATTGCGTAACACACAAATGGAGTTTTTTTCGCTTTTATAATATAAGTAAGGACTAGGAACGATTTGTTTATTACATAATATATTGCTTAATGTATAGGCAGTTACAATTATTTAATAAAAACTCCAAACTTAACATTACTTACATTATTATTGTGGAGATACAATGTCCATACATTGTATCTCCTTCACCCGAATTTATGAAATAGCAAAACAAAAATTATAATTTTTTTAATTTCATTTTTTTAATTCCTTATTCCATGACCTAGTCATTCGCCCACTTCAATTTTCACGTCTCAGGTGACGCAAATTATATTGGTAAAAGGCCGGACATATTACATAGCACGAGCAGATTTTCACTTTCACCCTCACATCCTCCATCCCCGCATCAGTGATTTTATCCACCATTACCAAAAAAGATTTCTCCCACACCCACTTTACATTATGATAACAACATTGGAAGGACTGCAGATCACGAGCAGAACACGTCTCTATCTCTAAGTCCAAAAAATTTGTCTTATTAAAAAAAATTGTGTACGAATGGATTATGGAAAGGATTTAAAATTCACTGCAGTGTTATCAATTACAAAATGATTATTCTCAAAAACCAATACAATAATGTTTTCTGTCTTTTGTTTGAAACATTGAAACATTTTTTATTACTATACTACGGTCAAACATGTCAAACAAACTAATTTCAGCATTTTAGAAAAATTAAATTTCTGCCTATAATGTTTTTTTCAACTTTTATTGTTTGATTTTCTATTATTCTCCTATAACGAATATTTATTACTAGTTATGTCATTTCGTCATTTACAAGTGTATTATTTAACTGTGGTTAACGAGTATATCGTTTATAATTTATTGTTGACTGTGGTTTAACTGTAAACGGAAAATAATATAATTATTCTTGTACAAAATAAATTATATCTTAATATATATATTTCTTGTGTGCGTGTGTATGTAATTGAACTCCTCCTAGACGGCTGGACCGATTTTGATGAAATTTTTTGTGTGAGTTCAAGGGGATTCGAGGATGGTTCATTAAATGGTGGGAGCGCATATAAATCATATCACATTATGTATACTATGTGTACTATGTATTTTTAATAGTATTCAGGTATTGTCAATAGGCATTTATTAGAGCCATATGCGAGCGCAGCGAGCTCTACTATCAAAGGTCAGGCCAAAGGTCGAAGGTCAGGCCACTCCAATAAATATGAGTTAAATTGGGGTTTAGCGGGATGGGTTTAGCGGACAGGCTAAACGTAGTATAGGTATTCATGAATTGGAGTTACGTTTTTACGGGACAACGTCCGTCGGGGCCGCTAGTAATGTATAATATTCTTCTTTAATTTAGTTTATTTTGCCGTTTTTGATTACTTACTAGTGGTATTTACCGTGAATATACACAGTAAACAAATTTGGCTCAATATTTAAGTCAAGAAAAGAAGTATTTGACTTCCTCAGAATTTCCTTGAATCAAGAAAGTATTTACTTGCTACCATATTTAGAACATATTTTCTTTTGACTATTACTTTTCTTTAGTGCACAAGAAATAGTTTCTAGGCTGCAGATGAAAATGTTTTTATGGTAGTAATTATTGTAGTAAAAGTTTACATGTGAAAATAATTTAACGTTAAATTCAAAATTGATACTTCCAAGAATATCAATTTGGCATAATCTTAGTATTCCCGTTCCCCCAAGAAGATATTTAAAATCGCTATGAAATACGGACACTTTTCTGTATTAAAACTTTTCTGAGCTAGATTTAAATTTTTTCAAATTTCTTTTGGTCTATTTTAAACCGAACCAAAAAGTTATTTATAGATCGTTTCAAATAAAAAAATAAAATAAAAACAATTAAATTATATTTTATTACAACTTCGTCAAATATTAACGACCGCACATATCGTTTTTGAAGCATAGACACCAAACAACAGGTCAATCGTATGAATATTAAGAGATGTGGAAATGGACATTTTAATACATAATAAACTTTTTACATAACACAAAATTTAAATTAGTTAAAATTTAATTATTTAAAAAAAAAAAATAAAGTTTTTGTAATAAATGTCAAACTACTAAACATGTAAATGATTTTAACGTTTTGGTCTTAATTATTTGTAACTTCCATAATTGGTTCAGTCTTATAACTAATTAGTTTTACACAATCAAGGGACATGAGTCGGCAAAAGTCCTACAAATGAACAAAGTGTTATAATGATGAAAGGCTTCTTTCATATTGCCCACTTTTGGGCTTTATGGTCTTTATAGTTTACCCGGCTTGTGTGTATTGTAGGAGTTAAATCGTTTATACTTCTTCTATTGCTTGGTGTAAAATTTTTGATATGTAGCGGATATTTATTTTTCCTCGAAAAGCCGAAAAATCGTTGAAAAAAATCTGTCTTCCTTTCCCTTTCTAAATGTTATATTTTGGCTTACACACTGTTGAAGAAATTTCGAAATAAAAGTTTTTATGAAGGGTACCTACTAGTGTTCCAGTTCATAGGATTGTAAAATATTTTGCACTTACACTTCTATTAACGCTCTTTGGCATCTTTCTTTTTTGAAATTCCTGCAGTATAGTTTATGCGTTTTCAAGGAAGTCATTTTGAGATTTGGAAAAACTCTTTATAGCCTTTACAGCTTTTCAGTTCTTCTTAGACGAGGAAGAAAATAAGAAGGAAATCGAAATAACGGTTTGTTCATCCAATGTTTACAAGACATTAAATCAGTGTCTATATAATTTCGAATCTCCCAAACTAGAAAAAAATGCTTCTTGCCCAGCCAACAAATCAACAATTAACAATTCAGAGCTAAAAACTTAATTAGTTATTTTCAAATATATTTTTCTAAAATTAATTAAGTAGATATTTTACATGAACGAAAAATTATATTTCAGTGATAATATTTTTTATAATTTGTCCAGCATCTGTGGATTCCTTGAAATGTCAATTTATCACCTCCTCGCTCATGTTTGAACAAACCTCGTTGGCGTTGATATAATTCTTAATTCCTGGCTGTTGGTCTCTCAAACGAAGAAACTTTATCTAAATCACTTTATGAGACGTATATCTAATTGTCAAAAGAGTAATGTTCCCTCATAATTAATTTTATTTTATCTGTTTCAAATGAAGATACCCATTTTAATGCAAATTTGTTTAATTGGCAGATAGCTTAATCAGGATTGATTCTTTTTGGTTATTATAAGTAATTAATGGAAGTGGATTTCAGATCAAATAAATTCAGTACATATATTATGGCATATGTATGAAAAAAAATCACAGTTTTATATCATATTAATATAATTGTGAAATAGATTTACATTCAGCTGCCTCTTAATTTGAAATTAACCAGAAGTGCATATTTTTTTTCAAATATATCTTTTCATAAAATCTGCTTTATGAGAATTAAATTGTTTATTTTATATTTTGACATACTTAAATCCATTAAAATAATAAATATCTACTATTTTTAAAAGAAATAAAATGATTATGTCTTCTTTGAAAAGTACCTAATGTAAGATTTAACGAGCGCTTTAATAGTATTATTGAAGTAAATAAAATTTATTCAAAGATTTACGAATCTGAATTAATTTAACATAGTTGTGTTGTTTTAATGATTTCTGGAATGATGTCCAAGGATGCGAATTTAAAAATATTATACAAATTTAAAATATTTCATTTTACTATCCATTTAGAATATCTGTTTTAATATTAATAAAACAAATAAAGTAAACAACTAACTGAAGTAACTGTTTAAATACCATGCATATGCTTCAGTAATAGTTATTGATTTGAACTAAAATTTTTGCCAATATAATAAGTATGAAGAAATGTAAAAAACAAAATTTACTTTTTATTTCAAAACGAACATTTTTTAAACTCCGAATTAAAAATGGGGTGTTATAAGTTTTAACGCTATGTGTATGTGTCTGTCTGTCTGTTGGCATTATAGCGCCTAAACGTAGGAACCGAATTTGATTTTTTGTTTTGTTTGAAAGGTAATTTAATGGAGAGTGTTCTTAGCTATGTTTCAAGTGCGAATTTAGGATTCTGACCCGAAAAATTGTCGGGGGTTTTTTCATTTTTGTAAATTTCATTTGTTGTATTTAAGTTTTTCTTTTATCTTTTACAATTTAAAGCAAGGATCAAATTTTTGCACTGCTCGCTTTCAATTGGTGAATATTTACTGTTTCTTACTCAAAGATAACCATTCTCTGATACTTCCAAGTTTTGTATGACACTAAACGAAGCAGTGGGTCCGTAGTACCCCGATACTTTGGATATTGAAACTTTGAAAATGTCGAACTACGTATCTCAAAGTCACAAAAAATGCGCGCATTACATAGAGTGCTATATATAATCCGTGCACTGAGATACATACCGGTTTGATAGTGGTAGTTTAGGGGCAAAAAAATTGCATAGGCTAATTGTTATCCAGGAAAAATGCACGTGTGTATCCTAAGGGATAACAATCGTGTTTTTTAAAGGGTTTGGTAAAACTTCGTCGTTTTTAGCGCATTTTTCTTAAGAAGGCTTTACGATAAAAACTCTCTCAAAACCTCTTTAATCGGGTAACACCACGAGGCGCAGGTAGCTATTTAATATTTGCTTTGCCCGTTTCTAGTCTCCTGAATATGTATACGAATTTAATATCTAAATAATGATAATTAAGATATCATTATTTCAATGTATATTTATGTTTGATTTAACACCCAAATAGTAATCACCCTGTTTAATTTAAACGGTTTTAATGATGTATTTTTTTTATTCGAAAATCTATATATATTAAGTGTTTTTGTAGTAAAAATGGCTTAATAATAAACAGATTTTTACTTTTTTTTCTGTTGACAATACAAAAAATGATTGTTAAGCGACCCTTTAAATATAATGGCTCGTAAATGTGTTGGTATATAAAAATTTAATTTATGATGGTAATATATAGACTGTTTATAGAACACCATAGTATATAGGTATGTACAATGCCTTACATAATAATATATGACTTATTTCGATGATGAATTTTAGGTGTGTCATATTATGTGATATGATCCCTACGATTCAAAAGGAAAATAATTTTCTATGACTTACTTATTAATTGTCCGACAGAAAGTTCTTATTTACGCACCGAATATCAAAATAAACAACTGAAAACAAACAATTGACTGAGTTAATTGTTGAATACCGAGTATAGAAAGTGTTGAATGATAGTGCTTACATCATTTTTTATAAAGTAAGGGAATTTAAAAAACCAGCACAATTATGGCGGGCTCTCGGTCGTCATTAAAGTTGTTTTCGGAAATTTTCGAAAGTATTTTATAGAATTTTTTTCATTTTACGAAAATGTTTCACAATACCACTAGTTGAAGCTACTTACAAATTTTCAACTCCTTATCTTTTATAGTTTTGTAGAAAATTTTGCTCTAATTTGCGCCCTCACGGGTAAGTAGTGATGTTTGTAAAAAAAATGTTTCAAACGAAAGTTATTTATTTTTTATTAAAGAACATTTTCTAACGGTAACTATCTCTAACGGTTTACAAGACCCAATATATTACAAGACCCAATTGACCTATACAAGACCCAATTGACTCAATGATTTCCATATCAATGGTCATATTTTGTCTAATAACTACAATTTTAATGACTTAAGGCAGTACGACCGCCAAGGCAAGTTTAGACTTGTGGTTGAAATTATTTGTACCTTATTTTAAACTTTGATGATGAATTTTGTTATAACTTCATGAATGTAGACGAAAAATTAGAAAAAATTGTCGATATCTGCCTTGATTTTTGAAATATTAAAAGCTAAATTATTAAGCAAAATTTTCAATTTTCAATATTTTGAAAATTAGCCCAGATATCGAAAAATTTTATTCTTAATTTTCGTTTTATATTCAAGTTACTAAATTCTCCATCAAATTTGAAATTATATATTATTTTTAATTTGTGTCCCCATTTCCATGGGTTAATCTCTAATTAGTCGGACATAACCTTTTTTTTTTTTTTTTCAATAACTTATTGAGTTTTTAACTTAAATAGTTTTTTTAATTTCCGCCGACTAGTTTTGGAGAAATCTATGAAAACATATGATCCATCGACCGTTTTCCCATAAGACCAATGTTAAATATGCCTACTTTTGAAGTAATTAATTTATTTAAATAATCAAAAATTTCAGAATTGATTTAGACTTAACTGGCGCTCGTATATCCTTAAAACATGAAATTTTGACAATACAACTCTAAAGATCATATTCACCATGGCCGTTTTATGTTTTATTCAGTATTTGTTGATAGCAATTTTTATGTGGGTGCCTGGATTTTATAGAATAACGAAACATTACATACAAATTTTTTTATTTACAGTTAAATATGTTTAATTCTCTCATATAATATAACTTGGGTGATCGTGGAATTTATGAGGATCATTAAAGTCTTTAAGATTAACGATTGAGAATAATATTTTAAGAGCAATATAGATTGTGAAATAATTGAATAAAAATGTTATGTGTTCGTATTTTTCTGAGTATAAGGAAGCGAATATTTTTAATTATCTTTCTTAATAAAAATCACATGCGTATGGTTTGCAATTTATTAATTTTATATGAAAAAAAAAGTTATATTAAATATATAAACTACCAGTACCCGCGATTTCGGTGTATAGCTACCAATCATTGTTTGAGTATAAACCTGTTTAAGAAAACCAAAAATTTTATTTTCTAAAACTACTTTTACTAAAACTTACTCTTTTCTAAAACTACTTTTACTCTGATAGGGATGAAATTACGTAATTAATATCAAAAAGAATTGGTGCGTATATATATACAAGAACAATGAAAAGAGAGCAAAGATAGAGGGAAAGCACATTATTAAACGAGCTTCAAAACTTTTTTCAATTTATTTCGAAGTGTTCTATTCCATAAGTATGCACAATGGACAAGTAAACTGGAATACAACCTTGGTTCCCTCTTCAAATGAAATAAACGCCGCGCCGTACCGTATCCCGAAAGTTTAGGCACCGTATCAAAAGTTCATAGGGGATCCACAAGAGGTAGGTAAAGGGAATACTAGTTTATGTTAGAGAGTCATACTTTGATAGGATACTCTACAAATCTCGGTGTTTTGCAAGCAGCACGCAAAAGTGTGCAGTTTCAACACGCTAGGAAAATATGTTATTAATAATGGAGCAAGTAAATTTCCTAGATGTGTAGTTTCGTGCTCGTGTAGCCCGTCACCAAATATATACGATTAGCAACTAATTCATACTGATGATGTCTACTTGGAAGTTGAATTTCGTATTGATACAATACAAAAATTAATCTTTCTTGGTAAAAGAAAATTGTTAAGCAGAAAATGAAAAAATTGTCTTCAATTAAGTTAAGTTTTGATATCGTTGCCTCAAGGAATATTTACTTTTTATAAAAACATCGACAGTCAAGTAGACGTTTTTTCTTCAATAATTTTTTGTTAATCTAATAGTTTTTTTACTGTGCAGTTTCTATTTCTAGGAATATTATTTTCAATTAGATAAAAAATCCTGCAGGTACATGGAATAAAGATATATATTGTTTGCTTAACTTATGCACCTGCAAAGTGTCGAATTTAAAAATAAAAAGAATTAAATTACGACTTATAAAGGTTTTACTGTTTATATTAACAAACATAATATTTTATTAAATTGTACAAAACATATAAATAAATACCTACATCAGAGATGATCACACATCTGACTTGACTGAATAAATATATAACGTTTATAATAGTAAAAAAAAATTATTACAATATACAAGGAAATAGTATTTTGTTATTCATATTATATTTTAAATAATAATATCACATATAAACAAACATATGCAACAACAAACCTCACACTATTATTCATTATAGTTCAATATAATGGAAGAGCCAGGCCAAAAAAATTCGTTGAATTTACTAAAGCTGATCATTTGAGGATTGGCTATAGAAGTTGTGTACACACATATACTGCGGTCAGTCAAACGAACGATGGAACAGAGGTCAGCCCTGTTCTAACGTTGAACTGACTGACTGTCATAATTGTTATCTATATGCAATATTCAAGATGTATAATAATTTTTAGCTTTAATAAATTCATTTAAACACCACGGAAATCATAAATGAATCTCATTTATTTATTGTTCATAAATAAGGGCTGACTGACCAGCCCTGTTCTAACGTTGAATTGACTGACAATCATAACTATTATTTATATGTAATATACAATGTGCATAACAATTTTCAGCTTTAGTAAATTCATTTTAGTACCACGTAAAGCTGCACCGTTTCGATAGCATATGTTTGATCCATGTTCTATCGTTCGCTTGACTGACCGCAGAATGCGTGTGTACACAACTACTATAACCAATCCTCAAATTTTCAGCTTTATTAAAGTCAAGGTTTTTTTTTTGGTCTGGCTCTTAATCCATTATGGAATAGTGCTAGCTTAATCAGCGCAACGTTTATAGAATTCAAGTTTTATAATCGATTTTTTGACTTTCTGAATTTGAAACATCTTTTTGAATTTCAAACATCCAGACATAAAATATGCGAGATAATCTTTTTATACTTATCTATTTTCTGGGAGATTAAATATCATTGACTGGCATTTCGTTATGAACTTAGAGCCTTTTTCTCACATAAATACTATAGTCGTTCAAAACAAAATGGGGACTGTTCGAAAGAGAGAAGTGATTTGCGTGCATTTATGTACAAATATATATTATACCTACACTCTCTCTTATTCGGTCTCATTTCTTTTTAAGCAATTATTACTGGCACTTTTACTTTTTGAAAAATGTAGTGAAAGTTTTTATTTGATGTTTGATGTACCTATCTGTCAAAGCTTCAAAATCTTTTTTATATAAGCTTTAAATCTGACAAAATAATAAAATATTTGTTTATTTATCAAAATGGAATTCGAAAAACAAAATAATTCTACCAGTGACCAATAAAAATTCTGTCTTATTTTCTGCTTTTTCATTAAAATTTATTTTCCAGTCTATGCATATATTTTTAACTTCCCAGTATAGGAAGTTATTGAAATGGTTCCGATTTTCGGAATCAAAATTTTAAACAAATCTTTACGTTTCATGGTCAGAACAAGACGCATTAACACCAGTTTGGAGAAGAAGTATGTGTGTTTGTGCGTGCATGTACGTATGTACGTATTCAATATGGTGCGAACAAAAATGATTTCATCGTTGAGATGCCATAACATTAAATCGAGTCATTTCGAGTCAGCGAGTTTTTATTTTTTAAATTTTTTTATAACTCCTCGGAAGTTATTCGTGTGGACCTTAAGGGTCGCATCTGACTCTATCCCCGGCTTGTTTTTCAAATCTTTAATCTAATCGTCTAAACAAACATACCTCAAAATAGCGCTGCTTCGAAATTACTTCTTCAAGCTGCACTGTCGTACATAATTGAGGAATGACAAATACAAACTATGAAACGTAATTGGGGTATAGACGTAGTAGGTTTGAATAATAATTTAACAGATTTGTAAACTAATTTGCTTAGTAAATCTTTTAAAAATTATTGTAAAATAAATTTGAAAGATTTGCTTTAGTAATATTTAGATCAACTTTAATTTTTGATTTGTAATAATATCAGACCGAGAATGAACAACGAACGCCATATATATAATAAATATATATAAACTTTTTGATTTCATTTCCGTTCAAACGACAAAGCAGAAGTTTTTCATGCACCTTAATCAAATCTATTCTTTTAACATATTTCTAAATCTGTTATTTAGAAATGAAATTTAGAAAATTTAAAATTTTGTTTGATAGAAATGACCATTCTTCGAATAAAAAAAAAGTCATAATCGAAACTATTGCCAATAGTTTGTTTTTTTGAAATGAATAAATTTATATTTTGATTGCTTGATTATAGAAACTCACACTGTATATAAATAGATATACCCACATGACAATGTATTAATATTTAAAAGAGTATATATGTTTATATAAAAAATTTACTTCTATACACAAAAATATAAATATATTCTTATTATATTATTATAAATGTATAATAAACATTGAAGTGTCTATTTTTAAGTATTTATTGGTTGTTTTTTTTATTTATATGAGATAATTTTATATAAACAAATGCTTTATTTTTATTTTTTTAACTTCCATCAAAGTTTTTTTTTTTTTTTTTCAATTTATAACTTTTATATTACCTAAACAATAGCCAAATTTTTATCGTGTCCAGAACTTAAATAGTTGAGTCCTTACAAAGATATAAGATTTTCTGTATTGGCAGTGATAGTTCTATATGTGTCAAGGTTTTGAAAATTGACCTCTGCCGGGAAAAAATGCTTTAACGATCTTCGTTGCCTTCTTTTACACTTTTGTAATATATTTATACTTTTACAGTTATTCTATGAAGGAAATGCTTGTTACTATATTTTATTGAAACTATTGGAACTTTGTTCCTTACTGCACGATTTTCGTTTGCTGGTTTGGAGTTAAAACCAAAAAAACTACAAAATACACCATAAACCGGCATCTAGGTTACTTAGGAAACTAAAATTTTTTCAATCGATTCAGGTTGCCATAAATTTTGAGTAAATGCAAAAATCTTTTAGTAACTGTCAATTTGTATTTCTTGCCAAAATTTTATGTTTTATCATTTAAAAAAATTGAGATGTGAAAGTTATCAGAAGTAAAGCCAAATAGAGATAATTTAAAGTGAGAATAATTTTTATGTTATGTCATAATAAATATCCTGATCAAACTAAACGTAATGTACTCATATATTGGGTTGACTACTAAATCAGAAGTATGCCTTTTTTAAACTAATACAACAATTATTTCACACATTAAAACTAAAAGTAGCTATAAAATTAATACCTTATATTTTCAGAAAAATATCTTGTAAATAAAAATTAAGCGCAAAATATAATTTATCTAGGTACGAAAAGAATATAGTTTCTACCTGGTGCTCACGACACCTCTCAATCTTTTTTATTTCCTATTAACTCCGTATGGAGATGAATACTAAAGCTACATAAGTCACGTAGACTGCGAAGAAAGAAGTCCCTGGAAGCTTTTATCATGACTACATGTGCATTAGCAATGGTACTGAGTAATAATGGTAGTGAGTAATTATTTATGTTGTGGGTGTAAATAGTACTATAGAGATGATATTTTCACCGAAATTGTCTTTTATTAAACGTTAATCCAGTTCAAGGTTGTATACAATGCTATATATTTATTAGTACCTAAAGTATAGAAGTATAAAATAAAATAAAATTTCAACTTAAAAAAGAAATATTAGATGTTGTAAGGAAACGCAAAACAATGGAATGCAAAATAAATGAATTACTACAAGTTATTATATTTTATCAATTTTTGATACGGATGTGAAATGATGTTTTATTTTTTTAGTAAATTGATTTTTTGAGAACAAAAATACGGGAAAAGTAATAATTTATTAATTTACTATGGCTAGTCATTGACTACACAATACAAATTTGTTTTTTATTCTAAATTTATTCAATCAAATTACAATCTGTCTATTATTATTTTTTAAATTCTTCTTCTAAAGTAAAGAAAAAAAATAACATAAAATAAAATTAATTTAAATATTTTTTATTTACTGTATAAAACCACATGAATTCCAATATTTTTTTATGGTTATTAAATTATTTTTATGTGGAGGTGCGATTATTATTGTTATTCGAAGCGCCTAAAATTATTATATCTAAGTATATTTCCTAAAAATTGTTATAAATCATTTATTTCATTATTGAATTTTGTTTTGCTCAAGAAGGTAGCTTGTTTACTTAAACTATGAAAGAAAAGAAACAATCTAAGTCATCATATTTGAGAGATTTTATTTCAAATAAAACCATTATATATTTTTTGAAATCAAAACAGAACCAAATGTTACGTTAATTTTAAAGTTCTAACGAATAAAAGAGCATTATTATTGAATCAGAGCGCATATTTATTTCGAGTCGATTAGATAAATTTATTCCAAAATATTTAACTGATAAAATTTCCCATTTACTGTGTTTTATGTGCTCACTTATGTACAAACAAAGCAGGAATTACTAAAATTGGGAGTATTATTTCTCCATATACTATTAATTCATAATTAATAATTATTAATAATTAATTCTCTATATAATATTTGAATTTGAAAATATATGTATCCCAAGGAACACAATGTATTATGATACTTTATATCTGGTTTCACACGTATTTGACAATACAAAGAAGATAACAAAAAAATTTGTGGAAGCGATGGGAAAAATTTATGAAGTGTAAATCAAATAAGATTTTGTATATTTTCGTTTTCTGACAAATACTCTCAGTGAGCACAACTGTTATGGGCACTAACATGTGGGTCCAACTACGTAAAGGTGTATGCATTATCCAAAAAATTTATATAAAATCGTGCTCATTGAAATTTTTGTTAAGTATACCTAGATCTTCAAATTCTCGCAATATAAGCAAATTTGAGCGAGACCTAAACCGAATAAGATAAGTGAGGGGTCCATTCACTAAAAACTTAAAAACTGTGTACATATTCAAAACATATGAAAAATTGACTATAATCAATTTTTATCCTTATCCTTTTTTTACTCTAGTTTTATTCAAAACATGTTTTATTTGGTTTAGGAATGTGAAGTACCAATGACTGCTCGTTAATAAAATTAATAATGATTATTGTTTCTTTATGATATTGTTAGTTATAAATACCACTTTTTGATCTGAATATAAATCATATTCCCAAGTAAACAAGAAGTTAGTTAGTTGGATAGGATGTCCTAAAAATATGCTCTATTCATTGTCTTAATAATAATAATATGAGAAAAATTAATTTTATTTGAAACGAAAGAGGTTGGTACAATTTACAACAAAAAAACTTCAAGATTAAATCGATTATGCGTTATATGTAGTCAAAATTGTTTTTATTATAAAACAAATTGAGTCTGGTTCGGCTCTCGAGGTCCACACGAAAAACTTCCCATTATAATAAAAGTTATGAAAAGGTTAACATTTATAGATCATGTTTCGAACATGTCTTGCAGCTTATGCTGGAACGATCATTATCTCCATAGATAAATGATGAGTTACATCCACTTTTCAGAGTCTGTTTATCGAGTTTTTTCCAGTTTTTTTATTACCATTAAAAAACGGCTCAACCAATTCTGCTGAAAACTCTTTCATTTCTTAAATACGCGATTACGCGTCGAATGAGCTAGGTCACGTGTTATGTCATAATTGTTTCGCGAGATAATCGAGGCGAAAGAATTCCAACCAACATACGCACATACGTACACACACACACACACAGACATCACATTGAAAAGGTTCGATTCGGATATTCTTTTTGTTTAACAATTACCCCGTAATCTAAATCAAAAACATGTTCAGCTCATCTTCGAAGAATCTCTTAATATTTACATGCCCATCTGAAAGTGTGAAATGGTTTGTTTTCAGGATACCCTGTATAGAGGTGTATACGTAATCTATCAAATGATTACACACAATGTATGAACAAACTTACTGACTGACAGCATCATATTTATATGCCTATAGTATGCTTTAACTAGGTATAAAATCATTTTTATTATTCATATTTTTCTTACGAATTAAATCTTATAGGTAGAATATATTCAAAATTATTTATTTCTTTTTAAGATTTCTGTTATCTCATTTATCAGAACAGAGTCAGCGCTAGAAACAGCAAAATTAACAACTCAAAAAAACTGAATTATTAAAAAAAATATAAAATAGTATTATCGAAACTATATAACTTTTGTGTAGAATAATTATTGCTTGGAATATTTTAGTTGACAACAAAAATTCTTACAAACCGTATTTAAATATTTTTGTGGCATAGCGCATATTTAGGCTCTGCAACAAGCAAATACAAAATTCATAGTAACGGAAATATTTGTGTAAATTATATGATTATTATTTTTATAATGTTAGCTCAATAATGCTTAAATTCACTCGTAGCTAACGGGCCATTTAGATCAAAATAAAAATATAGAATTTAAATCAAAACATATCTTTATAGCCTTATTTTTCCTGAACAATGTTACCCACAATCCTGGTAACTTAAATCGACAAGAAACGACATGTTTAACTCATGAAAATCAAATCTACATATCCATTCTTACATTTATGGTACAAGTGTAAGAACGTAATAAATAACTTTTCAAAAACAAACCTTATTTAAACACATTATTCAATGATTCAAGTTGTAATATAAAAATGTTATATATTAAAGAAAATCGGTGGTGCGTCTGTTTATAATCATGTAACTTTTGAACGATTGAGATCAAATTTTCTCAATACTAATTAAAGAGAGATTAAAAAAATGCAAAAATCGAACCCGGCTCTTTTAGATTCATGCCAACCGTCCTACCAACTAGATCATATATGTCGAAAATATAATGACCGATGTTTTTGAGTTGAAAATGCATACTACTCCTACAGGCTATGTGATCTAATTGGTAAGACCATCGGCATGAATCCAAGAGATTCGGGCTCGATTCATCTTTAATTAAGATTTACTAAATATTTAATATTATTTATTTGTCATTATAGATTGTACCATAACTCAACCACTGAGAATATAGCATATTACTCTTAATATGCTGTATATGGTGTAAACACCATATTGCGAGCATAATGAGTTCTCTCTGCAGGCATAGGGTTCCTATGCGAACAAGTTCCTGTAATTTGTTCCAAAATAGAAGTTTTCAGTATGTTTTTTTTCTTTTCAAGGTCAAGACAATGTGTTAATACCACTCTCAGGTTATTGGGGTGTGTACGCATATGTGTGTTTTTATCTGGGACATTTTATTGTTCACGTTTTCTCGAAAATGGATGATGGTAGCGATCTCATACTAGTGGCAATCGTTGCGTATTAGCCTCAAGATTTGTACAAACATATTTACGATAATTTACAATTTTATGAATTTGTTACGATAACTGATATAAAGAACATTAAAAAAATGGCAGTACATAGTCGGTGTGGTACTGAAGTCGTGACTTCCCAGAGGGGGAAAAAACTTTAAAAAAAGGTCTCGGTAGCCTTCATAGATTATTCTTCGAACATATACTGCAGCTTATATTGGAACCATCATTATCTCCATACATAAATGATGTGTTTTATTCACTTTTCAGATTCTGTTTATTCAGTTTTTTCGTTTTTTTATTACCATTAAAAAACTAATGCTGCTGATAACTCTTTCAGTTTTTAAATACGCGATTACGCGTCGAATATGCCCAGTCACGTTTTAATGTCATAACTGGTTCGCAAGATAATCCGAGGCGAAAGATTCCGAACGAACATACGCACATACGTTCGCACACACACACAGTCATAACATTGAAAAGGTTTGATTCGGTTATTGCGGCCTTGAAAGCACAGAAGTATGTAAAACTGGAGATTTTCAAAATCGGCCCCATAACATTAACTTCCTCTGGGAAGTTAAAAATAATTTTTCCAGTGCGATCTAAGTTACATATCTGTGTTCCAATACAATAGTTAATATAGCAATGATGTTATTTTCCTAATCTGGGAAATTGTGTCGGAAACCATAATGGTCGCGCTCACACATGAATTATTTAAGTGGATTTGAACAGTGAAGCTGATTGATTACAGCTAGTATAAAATAAAATATAATATTCATTATCATTGAATTGAAATCTTTTAAAAAAATGTTTACCCATACAGAATACAAAAAACAAAACATAAGCATATAGACGTTTATCAATATAAATTAATACAAGTGTCAGACCCAAGACCTGATCAACAGTTTTTCTTGGTTGTGGTTGACGTTTGTACAATCAGTAAAATAATATGCATTTAACACTATATTGTACATGTATACAAAAGAAAGGTATATAAATGATTATAGGCGGTTTATATTATTTATAAAATAAAGTAAGTGATGATTGGTTTCTGTGTATTGAATACATCAAATAATATTTAATGTTATCATATAATATTATTTATAAACAATACGCTTGTATGTTCAACTTTAATGTATGAAAGTAATCATTGAAATTTATAATAATCAAAATGAACACAATAATATGGACATACTTTATCTTTTTGTGTTTTACTAGTCGTTACGCGTCCACTTCGGTGACAATAGAGAACTAGCATTAATTTTTTTTTTTGACACAAATTCATAAATAAATAATAATATAAAGAATAATTTAACTGAAGTACATTTAAGTATTTTTTTTAATTAATAATTTTTTTATTAATTATTAATAATAAATAGTTATATTTTTTAATAAAAAAACAAAAAAACGGTAGTGACGTATTCACACCCGTTGAAGCAATGAGCCAGCCAATCGCTACTTTGCTACTTATTGCCGAAGCCTTCAAAACTCTACAATATAGACTTTTCAAACACAATAGTCAAGAAAAGCAAAGTCAATGGCTTCTGATTGGTAGAACATGTAAAAGTACAGAAAAGAAATGACCTAACAAGGACGTAAAAAGCCAAATCTTCGAATATAACTTCATGCTAATCGGACGGTTAAATTCAGAAAAGAAGTAGAGACAAAAGGGCTTTTATGTGGAATTCTTCGCTGTAAACTGACGATGATCAAAAATTTTCGATGAATATCAGTTTGCTTCATTTAAATTGGAGTGAGATTTCTATAAAAGAAATTCAGAGAACCATTTACATTAAAATATTTTTTTCTTTACGCTTCCACCAAAATATAAATTTTTTCGTTACATACTTTTAAAATTCGCGTATTTGCAAATATTTAAAAAAAAAATTTGTCGATACGGTAACGATAACTTTGGATAAAAAGTTATTTATACAATTTTAAGTGCAGTCATAATAGTATAACCTAACCGAATCTCTATAAAAGCAAATCTATGTCTATTCTAAATGCATCGACTATAACAATATAGGATAAAACAATATATCAGCTATGACTGCCAATATTCATGAAATTATAATATATCGTTGGATATATCGACTATAATGACCAACGCATATTGACTTTATTTGGTTCCTTATTAACGGTTAAAACGACCAATTATCGAACAAGTGCATATATACTTTCACTTTAATATAAAAATAGTACATATTGCTGATAATTCTTCAATATCGGTATAACATTACGTTGACTGCAATGGAAAAATAAATTTTATTTAAATCTAATTCTTAAGTTCATTTTATTTCAAAACTATTATATCATTCATTTAATTACTATTATCATTACAGTTAAACCTCTTTAAAAAAAGCTGCCTATGCACTGCCTTCATATATATTATTAACACAATTATACTATCATTAAAATCAAATTTTAATACATAATTTTAAAATAAAATGTCAATATAGTTGATTGATATGTGTATATAATATTCTTATACATAAAAATAAAATTTAAATAAAAATAATAAAAAGTAAGTAATATTATTATATATTGACCATAATAATCATATATTAATATGTTTTAAAATAAAAATACGCGGTGAAATGTTGATTACAAACAAGAAAAAGCATTTATTTTATATGATTATTGTTATTATAAGTATACCTATCCTATCTATCTATATATGCTTCTAAAATATCATTCTCATTTAATAGATCGGGCGATTTTAATGGAAAAGATAGAATTTTAGAATACAATCTGCCCCTTTTAATACTCAAAATACAGATAGTTCCTAATATGAAATGTGGTATTTGAACTGTAAAATTTTATGCGGTCGCAATTGTAACATTACATTATAGGGTAGGTACTAAAATTTTGATTGACGATGAACCATGATAGTTATCATTTGTAAGAAAAATTTTAGTGACGTCGGAAAGTAACAGTTTTATTATGATTTTCTAAACAGCTCTCATATAAAAAGATGAGGTTGTGTTATGTTTTCTGTTCCTAAAGTAAGCAAATCTTACAGGAAATGATACTTTGAAAATCACATTTTCTTAAGATTACCTTTAAATCGTGTAAATGCATTCTCACTAATGTCCTGTTAAAGTTTACGTTTTTAACATGTGAATCCTAGATTGTTTGTAAAGATATGTTTTATTATGTAAAAAGGCTACTTTTCTAAAGATTAATTTGGAAAACTAAGGTTAATTAGTTTAAAGTACGACAAATATTTTCCTACAAAGAAAATTATAACAAACGGCACTCTTTTTTCCATGTATTTTATTTAAATTGATGAAATGAATGGCATTAGATGCTTTATTCTTCTATAATTGATTTTCTCTAAATCTTTAGGCATCAATATTTCAAAAACTATGGTACATATCGAAAAATTTTATTATTAACTTTTGTCTAATTTTCCCAAGTTCTAACAGAATCCACCCTCAAAATTTGAAACTTAAGTTATTTATTTTCATACACTCATTTTTTAGGGAATGTCCTTATAGTGATATGTTTCGTCGGCTGTATTCACTAAAACTAAACATAAAGCGGATTGTATTTTACCATTCATTTTTTCTGTTAAAATCACCCGATCAATTACTTATGTGTGAATAATACAAGCATTCATAGCACTTCACTTTAAATACAATTCAATTCATGGTTAATGTATAATCTTTTATAATAAAATAGGTAGGATACTTGTTTACTAACTACTACTGTGGTGTAATGCGGCCTATAGTGAATAACATGGATAAAACCATATTTTGTGAGAAAATGTCAGTATCTTCGACTAGTACTGCAATTGATGTTACCCACCAAGTACAGAAATTCTTTTTGGGAAGAGGTTATCTATCTCTCTTCTGATGAAGCTCTGTTTTATGAAGATGATTTAAATATGACCTTAGTGTACTTATCGCATATGGTTTTTAAGTAAACATGCTGATACGTGCATATACTAAACGTTATTAATAGCACCAATGCAATTAAGGATTTATTATATAATAATATTGGCGAATATATAAAAATATAAAATTTTCTATATCTAATTACTTCTTGAAAGCCAATTATTGTGGCTATATTATCTTAAAATATGGTGTAAAGCAATATAAATACATCGGCCTTTTTTTTAATTTAGTAGATATAAAATTCCTACAAATATTCGGCCAGAAATCACTTGGGTACATACACAAAAACTTTAACAAGAAAAGTCATATTATCTTTGTTATTTGTCTATCACAGACACATTTTTTATGTTTACTAGTGTGTTATAATATTCGTTACGTTAAGAATCATATATATTTATATTATTTAGATATTTTCTATAATATTACTGATATATTGACTAATACAGTTAAATTGATTTAAACATAAATAAGAACAAAATACAATTAAATTTAAAAAATTTTTACGAAAAAATTGTTCTTAGTGACGTCACAGACAATACCATGTGAGAATATTCTCTTTTACCCTATCGACTCATAGAAGAGATTCCTTTTTGAATCTCTCCCTCTGGATTAAGAGCCAGGTCAAAAAATTATCTGAATTTACTACAGTTGACCATTTGATGATTGTTTGTAGTAGTTGTGTATCCACACGAACGGTAGAACAGTTGTATCTCTCTCTCTTTTGAAGATTTACTTGAAAAATATACAATTAAAACAATCATGTTTTTCGTAAAAATTATTTTAGGTCGGTTGATATACTTATTCTCGTATATTTATTACTATAATCTCGCTAGCTTATCCTCATAACTTCTCTACCGACGAATAACTGTTCGAGGTAAGAAAATAATAAATTGTTAATCGACTGAAAAAAATATGTTCAAATTAAATGCAACTTTTTAATGGAAATCAATGTGATCGTGAAGTTTCAATTTTTATTAAAATAAAAATTCATTTTTCTAAATTTATTTAAAATAAAAAATAAAGTACGCAATACAAATATATAAATAAATATGAAAATACCTTTTTAAAATTGCTTAGAGATATTTGACTGTAAAATTCAAAATATAATTCATATTGTGGTTAAACAACAACAATATCTCTATAATCATCTGGTTTTATAATAATAAACAATTTTATAACTGATAAAGAAGTTCTAACTTTCAATCACGTTAAAATAATAAAAAAACCATAATATTAAAATTTTGGTCAGTTTTTCAACGTTTTTCAAATAATGCCAATAGAGATTGTGAATTTCGTTGAATAAAAATTAATAAATATGTTTCTATAGTAAATATTCCTGAGTATCCGGTGCAGATTAAATCTAGCGAATTCAGTTATTGATTTACTACCTACTTCTCTCAAAGTATATACTCGCCAATTTGTTTTTTTTTAATTATTAATAAATTAGTGCGAAAAGTATATAGGCCCTACTGGGCATCCAATAACACTTCTCACTGTTTTTAAAAAAATATTGAAAACTTGAGGTCTTCAGTTATTATCAATTACTACGACGATGAACTCGGTCTTAAGTTTTCTAACGCAACTTATTCAATAGGTACCACCGGTTAGAAAAATAAATTTGAATTACAAGTACGACAGTTTACTGTAGTACGAGAGTAATTGGTAAAAATAAAGGGTTTGTTAAAATAATATAAGTTTGCTAACTACATACACCATATTAATGTCAAAATATAGCTACACAAGAAGTTATTATGCTGGTATATAAATAAGTGAATTGTTTATATATAAAAGACAATATTATTAGTTTTTATTATTTAGAAAGGAACCATTATTCTTATTTTTTTTCAATATTCTAAAATCAGTATCAATTTCTAAAATTCTTTGAAAGTCTGTATTATTATTGACACCAACCAGTATTGCCATTATTTATTTTTTTCCAAATTTCAATAACATATTCATAGGAAAAAACAAAAAATAAAATTTTAATATCCCTTGTTTATATAACACTTCTTTTGTTTCCTCCTTACATTTCCCACAGTTGTTGCCAGTTCGGTCGTTTGTGATTCCTCCCGTTTTCTGAGGTTGATCTTGGCATAACCTACCTTTACTTACTGCAGTGATCATCCAGGCAAGGTTCTTCTTATTACTCAGTGGTTACTTTGTTTTACTTCAGTTATTTTTCGACCCCATCTCTATTTTACCACATCTTTCCTTAACTTTTCTTTATAATTTCGTTATCGATCTCATTTAGTGACTTGATTTGCGGTAAGGGCGAATGCAAAATATCCATACGGTTCCTTCCTATTGTTAGCATTGCTAACATGTTCGCTTCAAATATCCTGTGGATAATTTTCCTTACAAACACTTTTCTTCACTTAATCGAAAAAAAATAGTATTTAAAAATATTATAATATGACATATAAAGTGTAACAAAAGTTAAATGGAAATTTAAATAATATGTAATTTAACTTAACATAAAACAAAAGTAGGATTTTACAATAATACAATAAAACGGAAAAGGAACAAGCACAGAATAATGATAGGCTGGTTGTTGGTGACTCTACGGTAAAAGTTTACTCTGAAAGGATTGTTTTATACATGGGGAAGATATTGTATACAGCTTATTGTAAGATGTTTGTGAAGGGAAACACTCGCTACCGTGTACCAGTGTATTCCGTCATGAGAGCAGAGTACATAGGTATAGTATAATACAGTGTAACATTGCCCTCTCTGAAAATGTGGTTTCCGACTCCTCTCTCACAACACAAATACTTAACACCGTGAAGTAGCCACTTCATAATATCTCTGTATGTATATTGTAGACAATAGTTTTGTGTCGGTATTATGATCATATACAGTTTGTTCACAGATCGACGAAAAGTTATCTATGTGGCGTAGCGTTAGTTTTCACTGCCCCGTACTGATTGAAAATTCTATGATAGAATCCATGAAACAAAATAACAGCCCACTTTCTTGATGTGCGCCTATCATTCAAATACTGGTAGGTAGTAAAATCCGTGAAGATAACTTTTAAAGCCAAGAATTTGAATTATTTTCTTAAACCCTTTAAGGAATGCATAGCACCAATCCAACGATCCCTGACCATCTTCCAAGGGTCTCTGTGTGTGGCCATCTTTTATGCTATTTTCTACATCATGCCTTTCATCCTCAGTTTCTTTTCCACCGTCCTTCCCCATGTTGTTCTTAATCTTCCTCTTCTCCCGTTACCTTGTAGGCTCCATTCCATGACTTGCAATGGTTTCTTGTGATTTCTATAGTATGTGACCTGTCTATCTCCATTTTCTTCTTTACAACTGACTCTCAATAGATTTTTGGCTAGTTCTTGCCCACATCTTCGTTGGAAATGATTCTGAGGCACTTATTGAGATATTTGCTGAAGAATGTCTGTAGTTTGTTTTGAGTCTTCCTTAAGAATTTCTTTATCTCTAAGCAGCGAAAATATTATCCAAGCTTTGTTGAGCCAGTTCGTGACATCCTGTTCATCTCCTCCAACTCTGATCATCATGCTGAATAGATAGTAAAATTATTTTGTACAACCTGCAAAATTTCTTGCATCCCAATCAGGTTCGTTAACCTGATTTTTTTTGTTTACTTAGAACCATACAAATCATCTCCGACCACCGCTATCGTAATACCCCATAGCCTATTCTGATCAATAGCTAAAATGCTGTGAAGTTAAAGAAAGTAACAAATATTAATCCATATACAGACTTTTACGATTATAAAAGTAGTAGGATTCTTTTTTTTATTCATTTATTCTGCAATTTATTATATGTTTTTATGGAACATGCATACAAAGAAGCACTTAACAGGTTGCTAGGGCAAAAGACAAAGAGTTGCCAGAGCAAAACACAAAAGTAGAGTATTTTTAAATAAACATTCTATATATTATGAATATTGTTTAAGTTAGTACATAAAAACTGATTAAAACTGTGTTAAACATTATATTATGATAAACTCACAGGCATCAGGTCAATCACTTTTCAGTTTAATCGCTTTGAATACATTACAAAATTCTAATTTTTGAAAATTAGGTACCAAATATGTTTCAATGAATTGGTTTACTTTTAAGTTTAATTGTAACTTAACAAAATCCATTTATTAAAATATAACCGGAAAAAAAAGGTAATCAGTTATTTGGATGACACGGAAGTGAAAATTTAAAACTTTGGAATAACTTGCTTTTTCGCATATAGCTATAATAAATATCTATTCACAATACCTAAATAATAATAAATAATACCTCAATACTATTAAAATAGCTAATTCACAATTCTAGATAAATATGGTGGGAAAACAAATGAATATATGTGAATAGCAAGATATATAGTAATATATGAATGATATGCGTTTCCACCATTTATTTCATGGGTTTTAGTTTTTTGTTGTGGAACCTTCACAAACATTTTGTGGTGAACCGAATTGTGAATCTAAACCATCCTCGCATCCACTGGAACACGCGCAAAATTTCTTCAAAAACGGTTCATCTGTTTAAGAGGAGCTCAATTACAAACACACGCGATGACGGTGACGACGACGCGAGTTCTATGGTTTTTGTTGCTCAAAAAGTTCTCATCGTGGCAAAAGAAGTTTTCACTTCAAAAATATTTAAAAAATTTTAAATACTGGGAAACACAATAATTAATTTGGTAGTTTGTTAACAACGTGCTTTACCTTTAGCTTTTAATGTATGAGTGGAGATCAGAATTCATGTTAACTTTATTTGCTGCTTTAATCGATTACTCACAGCTGCTTTAATTGATTACTCATTCAATTAACACAACTTACGTATAGTAAGGCCACTTTTTGTTAATAAGAACACTTTGCGAAACCTAAATTTTTATTGTTTTGCAAACTGACAACTGCTGCGAAACAAATTAACAGGTTCAAAGGACAGCTGTAAGTCAGTCTATTTACTATAAAAAATTGAAATTTGATTATTCATTTTTATTTTAATGTATTGAAATTATTATATGATCTCAATTTTCTGCAAAGTATTAATAATTTTATTTCACCAAATTAAAAAGTAAAACTGGGCCTGGTTTGTTCCATAAAAAATACCAGTTTTTTTGTTTTAAATTTGAAACGTAAATAATAATATTAAAAACAATTCATAATTTTTGTAACGCCTATTATAAAAAACAAAATTAAAAACACACAACTTGTATAATTAAACTAAAGTATGGATTTACCCGTCACAACATACACATAAAAAAGTCTACAAAATGCATTCACTACTACTGATAATGCCCTCATATAATTGTGTATCGTTTTAATAAACAGAAAAAAGATACATTCATGTGCAGTCTCAGATAATTATAGGGATGGAATCTTTTAAGAACATATTTAATAGCTAATTACTTTTTTTTAATCATATTTGTTGTACAAGATATGAAATTTTTTATATCGTATTCATTTTGGTATATTATAAATATTATACGTTTTTTATCTAAAGATATATAATTAGCATATGCAAAATACTATTGTATTGATTTATCCAGCGATTAAATCGGTCTGAAAAAACAGGGTCTCTTATAAAGTACCTAATGTTAATGATAAATATTTATTGAAGATTTTTTAAAAAGTAGATCATTCTGAAAGAATTGGGTATAGAAAATTTTGAATTTAATCTCTTAAAAAAATGCTTAAATAAATATACTTTAACAGGATATCGGCACATATACCTAATTATAGTCGAACCTGTATAAGCTGTAAAGTTCAATGGATCGTAATCTCTTTCTCGGCTATGGAGGTTTTTCGCTATACCAGTTTCTCGCTTATACATGTACAAGATTATTTTTTACTACTTATAGAGTTTTAGACAATGATGTTAATTAGTACCACCAAGTACGCTCGACTGTCGCTTATTAAGGTACAGACAAGTAGCAGTCTCAGTTGTAGAGTTCCAGCAGCAAAAAGAAGGAAAAACTTTTGACGATTATTCGTCACAACTGGTTAAATTAACGGACTGTGTTTTTTAAGTTTCGTGGTGGAAAGAATAAGCTCAAATATCTCGAAAACCACCATGCTCTGGTATCTATAGTTTATATAATAGTGATTAAATGTAAATGATATTTTTTGAGTTACATATGTTTACTTCGAAAAGAACTGAAAAAAATGAAATTTAAATGATTAGGCCGATTTTCATCAAACATAGGCTATGGAAATTCTCGGTTACAAGAGCCTTCAAATAAAAAAAGTATTCTTCTATATTAAAATCGTCCGTTTGTTTGAGGCTAAAAAACTTTTCGGCGTTGAGAACTTGTATGTCTTTTTCATGTACTATTGGGAAAAAATGCTCGGTAGTAAGATATTTTTCACGGATATTTTAGGTTGCACACATAGCAATATCGTTTTGCTTGACATCAGAAAAAGCGACGTGTCCGACACAATACAAATTGTAATTTTCTAAATGTCAGATAAAATGCTTTTTTATTTGTTGATGGATCATGTCTTGTTAGAAATTTGTAGCCCCTGTGATCGAGAACGCCTCGATTCCGAGAATTTTCTTAGGTAAGAAGTTCTCCATTTGAAAATATAAAGAAAAGCAAATAAATACAAACTCTCAACGTCGGTGAGGTAAACATAATAGTTTTGAGACAGGCCAGAGTCTTATTTCGATTTCATAAAGACAAACAGAATAAGGTATAATATCCGTTATAGTCTGTAAGTTCATAAAAATAGACGTACAATTGGACTTAATACTTGTACAATTGTACGTTTACTGTACGACATTGTATGTATACATATACAAATTATACACACATAGCTGCATATTTAAAAATTGTGTTTATCTTCTTAACAAGATGGACAAGAACCGTTTTCTTAATACCAAAATCATTATAAATTAAGATATTATTAAATTGCCTTCGAACAAAATGTGTAGAAAAGTTTTTATGATGATATGATTTAAAAAATATCCGTTTTAGTTATCTGGCACATTTTACCCATACAAGAAGGTTTTAAGAATCATGGAATTTTGATATCGAATATCTTTGAGTTGTCGGGAAAAATATTGTTTTTAGCAATTCTCTAGGGAATGATTATTTCTAACATCTATTCAAAATATTATTTCATTTTCTGTAAATTCATTTGCGTGTTAATTTTAAAATAGATAAAGCTCATATTTAAGAGTTCTTATACTAATATTTTTTTTCTATTTTGTTGCAGAAATGGTTTAACATTACGTCAATTAACCGATGGCAGACATTTTATACAATTAATATATGATGGTGAAAATGATTTAAAAGATTGTGAATATATAAAAAATTCACATATTGTTAATAATTTCTTACAACAATTTCAATTAGATGTAGATACTTTAAAACAAACAAAAAATATATCAATTATATCATTAGATAATAATAAAAATACAGTATTAATATCTCATAATAATAGTTTAACAATATATAAAAATATTGTACCAGAATGGTTAAATTATTCAAAGTTAAAAAGACAATGTCATCGAATACAATTAGAAATACAACAAGCTGTGATTAATCATAATACATCTACATTACATAGGTAAGTTTATCGATTCTTGAAAAAGAAAAGTTCAAACAATTATAAAATCCATTTCAAGTTCCATTTGTGGCTAATTTATTCCAATTTCACAAGTCATTAATTGTTATCCTTCGTTAACTAAAATGTCCCAATGTCTATCAGCATTGATAAATACACCTCTAGAAATTCTCAACCCAAAAAATTTTTCAAAAACAAACGCACAAGCCATTTTATCCGATATTTAACCAGAAAGGATGTCCGATATCGAATGACCTGAAAACTAAAAAACAAGTTCTGTCAAGAGTCGGATAAAATGATTTTTGCATTTAATATTCAATTACCCATTAGAATTAAAAAATTATGTCAGAGTTCCAATTTCCGTGAAAAAGCATACTTTAATAAATAATTTTTGTGGTGGAAAATGTTACCTTTAGCATAATAATAAGCAATTAAAATTTCAAGAAATGTGTTTATCAATGACGTCAAATGATATAACGGGCTCTCAGGCTGGCATTCATTAATATCCTAAAAGGTCCCAAGAATATTTTGAGATGATCAAAGTTTTGGACTTTGAAAATGCAGTTGCACGTTTTCGTTTACAAGAGTCTAGCAGATTCGCTCGGTCTTTGCCAGCTTTCAACAAAATTAGGTATTAAAGAAATATTTTTTTTTTTAAATGACAAAATTTTGAATAAATATTTTTATCAAAAACTACCAATGGGAACTTTTAGGTTATTTTCGAAATATCAGTCGTCACACTTTTTTCATAGTGGCTCTAAATTAGTCTAAAGTTATTGGCTTAAAATGGAAGATAGTTTATTTAATTAAATTAGACTTAACAAATTTCGTATAAGAAAAAGCGATTATTATCAACACTAACTTTCATGCACAAAATCGTATTTTCTTAATTTTAAACAGATATTGACATAAGTTTTCGCTATTTCTATTTCCCAACATCCCTAAAGGTATCTGAAAAGGCTTCATTTAAAAGTTGTTAAAAATAATTCATATTATGATATAACTTTTTTGTTTCGCTTTTTATTCCAAAAATTAATTTATGATACTATTTTCTTCAAATGGGAAAACTTGTTACATTTGAAAAGGCACACTATTCTACTGATGGGCCTACAAAAGTCAAATTAATAAACAATAGGGGCTAATAAAATCATCGTCCAATTTTTCAAATTATTGAAATATCTCTGGGTATTTTGTTTTACACGACGGCAGCTCTTACGAAAACTAATAACAAGTGAATGCAAATCAGAACATTTTTAGAAATAAATAATAAACCATATATTGAAAATAAAAGTTGTTGATTCAACTAAATTAAATGATAGAATTTGAATTTATTGTAATATATAGGGTCTGTCGCCCATCTCTTGATCTGTATAATCTCTTATACATGAAATCACTTTTATAGTATTACATAGCATTCCAGTATTCATTATAAACTTGGTATACAATTTTCTATATGTTTTTCGAATAGCATTACATATTTCTTGATGTGGACAGATGAAAATTGTTTTCAATGTGTTAGATACAGAATGTCGGTAGGAGGCAGTACAAGTTAAGCTGAAAAATAATTAAAAAAATACTTGAAAGGTCTAGTCTGGGAATTAGTTTTGAAAAAATAACTCTTGCAAAATTATTATACCAAAAATCTCATCTATACATCGAATATTATAAGAGATACAACCAGTACTAGAGCAAATAAATTCAAACGGTTAATTAGTTTGTTGCCAACCGGAAATGCATTCAAATCAATTCAACCGTGTGAAAAGTAGGTTTAAAACCGCTGTCATGTAAGTTTTTCAAAAATTTCAATAACTCTCTTATTCTGGTAATAAAAATGTAATTTGTAAGCTCGTTTTCGCAGATATACTTTTATTGCAGTTCTGTATTTTTCGATAGTTTGTTTTACAAAAAAATAAATTATACATATTTCAAAGCAAAAAAATCAGATTAAGACCTAGTAGAAAGTAAAACTGAAATTAAGAATGACTTTTGTGAATTTCTGTAAAACAATTGCCGTCAACTACAACCCTCAACGATCTCAGGATAAACAACGTACTTATCTCAAGACAAAGATTCTTTCAGTTAGAAACCAGCAATTTATTTTTTTACCATATTTTTTGGAATATGTCAGAATACACAGAATTTTGTTTTGCAAAAAATTTTATGTGGTTAAAATTTATGTTGGTATCTGTTTGTTTTTTTAAATTATTTTGGAAGAATGATGCATAATTTCAATAAAATAATATTCTATTTCACTCCCCATATCTTCAATCGATTTCATTTAATCCACACATGCATACACACAATCTTACATCTACACATTCTACATAGATTCGTGTGAACTGGTACATTTTCGTAAATTCGCTGAATTATTTTATATTTTTTTTATTTATGTTTTTCTTTTCTTCAAACTTTTTTAGATCTCGTAGAAATGTGATAGATATGCTGCGTTCCGTGTTTATAGCCCCAGGTACTCGGTGGTGCGGTTATGAAAATGATGCCAGAAAATATACGCATTTAGGTATCAATGACTCAACAGATAAATGTTGTCGAAGACATGACCATTGTAAAATTAATATTAGTGCTATGTCCAAACGATGGAATTTATGGAATTCTCGTCCTTATACAATAAGCCATTGTAGTTGTGATTTAAGGTTCGTCGATAAATAATTTTTATTTTTTTATTTAATTTTCATATTTGATCAATTTTCATTATGCCATATTCATAACTACACAATCACATTTTGCCATTTAATTCTTAGTTTCAATTTTTTTATTATCTCATTTCAAGAACATTTATCACTGTTTGAGGTTTTTACGTGGTCAAAAAGTACACGCTTAACCTTACCATAAATTGTACCAGTTTGTAAATACTTGTTTTTTATTTTTATTTTTCTTGTTATATTCCTCTGATGACTATAAAAGAAAGTGAATATCAAGAATGAAACCATATATATTGTTCGAAAATTATTCCCTTCAAATACTGGAATATGCAAATGTATTGGAATAGTGGGCTATTGAAAACAGTCACAGTTTATAGTACCTTATTTTCTCGCTTCTTTCTCGAAAGAGGCTGAAAATTGATAAAAAATTGAAGTTTCCAAAGGGGCAACATATCACAGACTTGCCAATATTTTTGAAACTGGGATCTATCCACGCGTTGTCATCGCATCATCGCGGGTAGGGTTGGACAAAAAAGTGCCCGACATCGAGCAATCGACAAATTTTTTATATTTTATAAATTTTTTTTACTCATTATCTTGAAATATTAATAATATACTCAATGAGGCCAAGGCTTTGTAGTTACGGTCCTCATGCGGAAGGTCGTTTGATCAAAACTGATATAATTTTTGCCCCTTCCGAGACAGGAACAAGAAAGGATGCACTCTGGAATTTTATGATTGCATTAATTTTTTATGAAAAATATTCTTCATAAAAGTGAACATAAATAATTATGTTTGTAGGTTTATTTTAAGGCTTGTTTATTTTAATTATGATTTATTTTAAATAATTTTGAATTATGAAAGTAATGAAAATAATGTACAGAGAGTCCTTAATACAAACGTTTTTCTTTTAAAATAAAATATTCATTGTTTCGCCAAGTTCCCTATTCTTATTAGAAAAAGATAATAACTGTTTAAAGCCTAGTCAGTTTTATTATACATATAATAGTTTTTTTTAATTTGAAAATTTATTACCATTCTTTCATTTTTTTCTTTTATTTCAATAACACATTTTATACCATAAGAGACATAGTTCCCACCGGGTGAACCACGACACCTCTAGTACTGTTTTTTTATTTTGAGAATGAAAAAGAAATGTTATTAAAAAAAACTGTATTAAAGTGCCACCCTGCCTGTGTGCAATAGTAATTATGTATATATATAATTGAATTTTGTAAATAACCTCTTTGCCAAATTACCCTTAGGAGAATTATGTGTATGCCGACATAATTTTTATTAAAGAAAAAAAATTTATTCTAACATCTACGGGCTGTATGTTTGAAATCTTTCAAAATTTGTAGAAATTACAATGTTTAGACAATTCATATTTCATAAATAACTCAGTTCTTTAATAGAGTAAAATATTTTTAATATAAATATTCAATACAGTTCGATAAATAACTCAGTTCTTTAATAGAGTAAAATATTCTTAATATAAATATTCAATACAGTTCGAAGGCGATTAAAATTAAAAACCATTAATATATTATGGATATTTCATAGAAAAAAATTTCGAATTTAAAAAGAAATTTCGATTATAACAATTTTATTTTTCGAGACTCAAGAATTGAGAAGAAAGAATTATAATTTTAATAGAAGTCTTACGTTTCATGTAAGCACTATAAAAGTACTATAATTTTCTATAATTTTACTGAATCTTAAAGATAAAATGAAACGTCCAAATCCGCTTTAAAGCTATGATTGAAGAAGTTTGATTTTTTATGAGTTTGCATATTTTAATTTTTTTTCCTTATTTTATGTTTTGCAAACAAAAAAATGAAACACACGCACACACAAACACACACTTTTATAAAAAGAAAATTAAGCACCATTCTTCAAAAATAAATGTATTTTATAAAAAATATATAATATTCGTTTGAAAAATTATTCGTTTGGTGGTATTATTTACTCTTATCCTTTAGACGTAGACGTGAATTAACAGATTTTCTACGGGTACCGGGTACAAAATGGTGTGGGAAAGGACGTAGCGCACACCGTTATACACAATTGGGAGGATTTGATTCAGCAGATCGATGTTGTCGGTCACATGATACAACATGCCCATTTTGGATTGGAGCATTTGAAAAAAAGTATGGTCTATTTAATTGGCGAATAAATACAATTATGCATTGTGCATGCGATGAACGGTAAGTTTACAAATTTTTGTGCAAATGATTTTTTTCGTTAAAATAATATTCACACGTAAGATACTGCCTATAGCATGTATATAGCCCTCTCTAAATAATGACATTTGCAAAAAAATTAATTTAATTTGTCATATATTATTTATTGTACAATATTGTTTAAAAAATTTTAATTTATAATTTTACATGCTTTTATTACACGGTTAAGAAAAATTAGTAGCTGAAAGTAAGAGGTTATTGAAGTTTCTTTTGACAAGTAAATATTTCTTTACTGAACGATTTCAATAGTCAACTCAAGAAAAAATTTACTTAAGTTAAGAACATAAGTTTTTAGAACTAATAATTTTATTCTCTGGTTGTTTTATAAACTTATGCAAAGACATAAAACAGTCAACAAAATCAATATGTAGATAAGCTTTAAATACAGTAGAATCTCGATAAGTTAAAGTCCAAGGGAAACACAAAATATTTTAAGTTATAGAGGTTTTAAGTTATCAAGTGTCTATGTTAGGTAAAGGTTAATATAGAGGTATGTACATGTTTCTATGTACGCTAGTTAATATAGAAGTATGTACATGTTTCTATGTAGTTACTGAGGGCCTATACAGAGATTATTTATTTAAGTTATAGAGGTTGCGTATTTTAAGTTATAGAGGTTTTGGGCTCTGATGGGAAGGGAACATAGTATTTTTTGAAGTAACAGAGGTTTTTATGTTACCGAGGTTTAAGTTATCGAGATTCTACTGTATATTCAAAATCTGAAGCCAAAAATTTCTTTTAAGACGTCTTGAGTGTGATCTTCGAATTTAGGAAATCTGCACTTAAAAAAAACTTAATTTGACGACTAGATAAGTATTTTTCGAGATATTTCCAAAATCACTCCATAACGAACGATTGGAGATAAAAATATTCACTCAATTGCAAAATTATATAGATTTATGTATGTTTTGGTTCAAAGTTACCCTACATATCAAGTTTCATTAAATTCCGAAATAGAACCAAAAAAAAAATTTTATATACTCTTAAGAAAATTGTGAAAAATGGGAAAAATTTGTTTGTCTCGTATTAAGGTAACAACAACTTTCTAAAAGTAAAATTAAAAAGTAAAATCCTTAAAAGAATCAAATTATTTGTTTTCTCAAATAATGCTCAAGCTGTGCAAGTACTTTCTTTAAAATGTCATTGGGCCCGGTAGGAACTATGTTATTCTTGTTATAATTTATGTATTTTTAATTTTAATCTATGGACGTGGTTGGGTTTCGTGCAGCATGAGGAGTGAATACCGCAACTAAACAACTAAACCACGGACTTATTACGAAGACTATTAATATTTCAAGATAACAAACTGTAACAAAAGTGTCGGTCAGATGGAGTCGGAAACTTTTTTCCGTCTACCCCCACCCACCGACACGATAAACAATTAAATTCCAAAATAATTTTCTATTTCAACCGTTATATCTCTATATATTCTCATAGAACACCTATCTTAGCGCCTGCATTAGTTTACAAGCTTTAAAAGTTATTTTTTCAAAACATAAAATAAATAATATTATTCGCTCCGAGCGTGAATTTCGTTTCCATGACAACGATACACTACTTTAATTATAGAATTAATGGATGCATATATAATTGTGTGGATTGCATTGAAAACTTACATTTAAAATTTAATATTCTTGTTTCACAAATTTAAATAAATAATTACGATAATTAACATTTGAAAAATAATATTTGTACAATTTGATTTCTTATTTTCACAATTTTTAATGCATTAAGTTTAATTAATTAGTGTTTTTCCATCATTTTAATTTGACAGTTTCTATATCATTAACATGTAAATAATTGCAAATTAGTCATAACAGCCCACTTTATCTCCAAAATTTTTCACTTAAAGCGCTGGCATCGATTTTATTATCCCCACCATGACTACGCACACAACGAATAGACTAAAGAATTTATTTGTTTGTATAAAGTTCTTTTACCTACTCACATAATTTTATAATAATAAATAAACTACACAACAGTAAATATGTTAAGTATAATATACCAATAATAATTAGTTTTAGTCAATAAAATATCTATATTTAACATTCTCATTTTACAAATAATAACTCATTATTATTATCATAGTACAGCAAACGAATCTTTTTCTTACGGAAAAAATGTTTGCTGGGTGTATTGACATGCGGTTTTTTGCATTGGCTTCAGTAAATTATCGTAATAAAGTCTATATGGTATAAAGCGGAAGTTTTTAGTTATATCCCCGCGACATTGGGGTGAAAGGGGTTTATATAGTAATGTAAATCAGAAATTTAAGATATTTTTTTAATAAACTTTGTTAGGCACCTTCCAAACTCTTTCGGGGGTCTGAACGACTATCAAAATGAAAAAACCATTTTTTGCAAATTAAGATTTTTAATGACGTACAAGGGGGTTTTGGGATCGATTATCTGAAATTTTCAGTCAAAATGATAAATTTGATACTCTTTTCACAATTTTAACTCACATATGTTGGTCCCCTTAATAATTAATGCCTTTTTTGAAAATTTAAGCCTTTTTAAGGCATCTAACGGGGTTTTTTTGCTGATCTTGAATGATCAGATTGATTCAATTCAATTTTCACCCCTCCTCCCTCTTTTAGCTTGCATAAGTAGATCCCCGAAATAAAATCCCGAAAGAGAGGACGAGAAGCACAACAAAACGACTTTATTCATAAAAATATCTTAAATTTCGGGTATTGGTGGGGGGGAGGTTTAAACTAAGAAGTTACGCTTTAAAACTATAGACTTTTTCCAGGATAATTTTTTGAATCCAATGCAAAAAACGGCAAGTCAATACACCCAGCACACAATTTTTTCATAGGATTAATAAATTCTAGGTTCATTTATTGTACTATTATTATTTATTATAATTCATTTTCAGATATTTATTGACGATTTTAATAGTTTTTTTGCTAACAACTAGTAGCTAACAACATTTTGTAATAAGAACACCACAATACATTATTTATATTATTTATTAACCTACCAGAGTGTAAAGTTGTTCTATTGTTTATTATTCACATGTTTATTTTTATAGTCCAATGTCCTCCAGTGTAGTAGATAGTGGGCGTAAAATAGTCATATTTCGAAGGAAAATTTAATTTTTTTTGAAAGTTTCTGAACGAATTTTATAACTGTTTCAGTTTTTTAGTTAAAAAGTAATACAGCCACAACAAAAACAAAAAAAAAAATGTTTTGAAGCATCCATCCTTACTCATATTAATAATGCGAAAGTTATTATAAATGCGACTGTCTATCTGTGTGTATGTATGTTACCCAATCACGCCTAAACTACTGAACTGATTTACATAAAATTTGGTACAGAGATAGTCTAGACTTTGAAGAAGGACACAGTCTAATTCGGGCTGTTAGGGATTGTAAGACATTGAAATAGAGTTGAAAGGGGATGTGCATCAAAACCTTAAAAAGTTCTGCATCGATTAATCTCAAATGGGAGAGGAGTGAAAGTGAGGATGAATGATCGAATATTTTCAAGTATACTGAAGATTGGGCATCTGTAAGCCATGATCTCGTTGAGAATACTATTTTTTTGTCTAGTACCCATTCTCCAAAAGTATGATGAGAAAAATAGTTCCCAAAATCGCATGTACCTACCTCCCGACAGGGATGCAACCAGTAAAATATATATTTTACTTAATACACCAATAAACTGCTGATAAATTACCGGACAATTAACCAACTGAATGAAATAATGCCAGATCAACGCATATTTTTAACTTTTCACATTCTACACGAGCCGATAAAAGTAACAGACTAGATTTTATTTATTTTTGTTTTCAAAGGTTTTACAAAGAATACGCCATTTGCATTTTAGGTTTGATAAAAAAAAATCACTTTCAATCAATCGACTTTATAAAAATGTTAAAAATGTAAATAGCCAGATAATAGTCCTCTGGAATCATTACTGCCTGACGATATTGCTATTTATTAACTAGCGGTACGTCTCTGATGAAAAAGCTCTATTCTTGTACCCATATTGAAATGGTTTTTAGACTCATTTCCATTTTGACGATCAATAAGGTACTATTAATTATTATATTACTTAATATTAATACTAAGTAAATATTAATTTGTTTTTTATACTTGATTCATGTTTCGTATACACTTAGACTTCCCAAAGCACTTTTATACTGAAATTTGCTAAAATATTGCAGTCATCAAAAAATGAAAAGTCACGTAAATCTTGTAATATTTAAACCACACATAGTGTTATGGTGATGAAAGGAAGCATAAATCGTTGCATACTATATTCTAAAAGTAGTAAATTTTATTAAAGACTCCACACCCCTATAACGTAAAATGTATAATACGAAATGTTGTAAATTTTAAAATTGCTTAACGGTTTAACGATTGCTACAACTAGTTTTATTGTTTAGTTTTTACCGCAAAAAAAATTCAACAATTTTTGTTGTATCAATTATAATACATTCACCAACATTTCAAGAGTCTTTTGAAGAGTCCAGTCAATAACAAATTTCACAATAATACAAATAAATTTTATTGTGTACATTTGACCATAATAGAGAATTTTACCTATAAACTTTGTGAAAAGGTAAAAAAAAAAAAATTAAATTAATGTTGAAATGTAAAATGAGCAAAACTAAAATATACCTATGTGGTATTGCATAAATAAATAAAAGTCTATACAAAAATATCAAATTACTAAACAGGAACAAAACAAATAAATAATCAAAAATATACCTGAAACTAATGGTAACTTGTTATTTGTACGTCATTGTTATAACGAAAGGTACTTAATGTCATTTTATGCGATTTCAATAATGCAAAAAATTTTACCCAAAACTAGTTTTCGTGTCAAATTGATTGTTAACAGTAAAATACCTTATTTCACGACTTGAGTAGAAAATCAATTACAATTGATGTTTTTTTAGTGGTTCACAACTTTAGGTTAAGTAATTTTAATATTAATGAAACTGGTTTTATTGGACAGGTCATTTTATTCCATTAGTGTTCGAATCTAATTTCCACCATGTGACCGTTACGCTTAGCGCGTAGATGGTGTTAGTCGTGCCTGGATATCAAATCTGAATATCCAATTTTCACAGCAATAGCAGTCGTATTTCGCCCAAAACTTGCCGATATTTGCATTGCAAGTGTTCAACCATATAAACGCGTAAACAAATCACTTTACATATTCTGAAAAAAAAGCTAATTGGTTGAGACCGCATGCTCTTGGAGGCCAATTAACAGGTCCATTTTGGGAAGATAATAAGAAATTGCAAAAATTTTCATAAAAATAGAAAATTCCGAAAACTTGCAAGCGTTGCGTTGTCTTGAATCTATTCATTATGAAATAACGGAAATAAGGTCACAATTGCCGGAGCGTAATAGTACGACTGGTTACCAACAAGACATTAATTTTTGTTTACTAATGATTTTCGAAAAATCATTTATGAAAATTTTCATGGCATACTATATTTTAAATAATTTTTAATTACTTACGTCACATCGGCGCAAAAGTATCGCTTGGCTGCTATAGGTGATCTATTTGGAACCGTAGAAAAAGTATAGCATTATTAACATTTGTATATTAAAAATTTGTGACCATCCTTTTTCTTTCAATAATTACTTAATTTGACCAACAATGAAGAATATATTCATACTTATACTTTGAAATGATTGGAAATTTGGTTAGCGTCTCGAACAAAATTAAAAATTCTTAGAAAAAAATGTGTGTCTTATTTAAAACATGTTTTATTTTTTATTAGAAACTATTCTTATTCTTTAAGTGGAATAAATACTTACGTTAGATACTTTTAGAAAATAATATATACTTTTTTGTAAGTCTATAACATATTCAATACCTTTTCGATGAGTGTGGGAGGGCTACATACATTAGTTACTAAAGGGTTGAACGAAACGTACAACCCTTTCAAATTAAGAGATATCTTTAAATAATCCGCCTTGATAGTACGAACAATATCGATGAACAATAAAATTTCTAATACAATCGAATTGTTTTCTGTGTTTACAAATTGATTTTGATTGTATAAAATAAATGTTGGTAATTTATAATATTTTTTTGTGAGGGTTGGTTTTTAAAAGGGTAACTAACTTACTACTTGAACCATCTCCGTTTAATAACTATGATCACTTTCTTAGTTATGTAACGTAGTTTAACTTTAATATTTTTACAATGTAAAAAACGAAAATTTGATTAATTGAAATAATTAGTAGGGATGATAGTATACGGTAAGAAATACATTGCGTTAGCTACAATGCTGGTATGGTACAGAGCAGGCATGGGCAAACGTGACTTACAGAAGTCCCTCGAACTACTAACTTAAAATACGAGTAAGACAGTGACAATCTAACCAGTAACAACCTAGAATACAGTAAGACAGAGAGATACATTTTTTTCTACCTATCTCATTACTATTAATTAATAAAGTTTATGACACACAATAAAGTTATAACAATGGTTACTTCGACTTGAAATAACTCACCCATGCCTGGTATAGAGACAGATACATATAGTAGCTATGTAACCGATACATACAGATACATATAGTAATCACCAACCAGTATGGGCCTGATGCTAATACTGCATTGACTCGTCTGCCATAACTATTGCTAATGTAACTATACCTTCAATACAGTATAGTACAGAATGGCGTTCACACCGTTTACACAAAAAATTTCCTACCGTGTAGGGATTAGTAAGGATACTGACTAACGAAAAGATTTCCAGATACTATTTTAGTTAGTATACTTGCTATTATCCTCCTAAATTCTCAAATTTTTGATTTTACAAAAGAGTTTTGCAAAAAAAACCAGACTTGATAGAAGTTTTAGTGAGTAAATATCTATCCTGTGCAGTTTTTTAATTGCAGACCTGTGTAATAGATTTTAAACAAAAATTAAAAAAAAGCGGGAAGACCAAGAAAAAACTCATATTTATTGTTATTTAAATCATAACATACATTTCTAGTTTAACAAATTATAATTTCATATTTGGTACTTCGATGACATTAATTTCTACAGGTATCCTGCTGATAATGCCCTTTTGTGTTCTTTTAGTGCTGACATTCATAAAAGAGATCATATCAGTGATATTATTATAAGATTCTTTTACCACAAACATACAAAACTATGTCTAATTTTTTAACTTTTTATACTTTTACAAAGTACACCCTTAATCTCGAGCCAAGGAAAGGTCCATTGTAATATTTTATTGTTCTTTCCTTTCAACTTAAATATTTGACCGTAAGCCCATAAGAAAGTGAAATTTTTAAATGATTATATTTGTCTGCTATTTAAAAATTGTAAAGGCAAGTTAAATAATAAATAAAATTCGGTTTTTCACTGTGGCTTGAGTTTCGAATTAATGGATATCTCTGCCGTATAAGTTGAAAAACTTATTGACTACACAATACGTGTAAAAAGTAGCGATCGAAAGAGTCGAAAATGATGCTATTTGAAAACAAAAACATTTTTTGACCCTTTTGACAGCTACAAACTATCTGTTGCAGACTGCTTTTAACGGCAGACAATACCAAAACTTAAACCACAAGCGACGGTAAATCCCTGAATATTCTTTACTATCAAACAAATCCTGAGAAAGACAGACAAATTTCATTATATGGCTCACGGTCTGTATGTTCATATAAATAGAAAGAAGTAAGAAAATTTATTCAAATTCTGTAAGAGATGTCCTTTTTCGTTTATTTCGATAATGGGAGGACAATAATTTTTGATTTATATTAATTTTTACAATGGGAATATTTTTTAAAGGGTACATATATATATTTTTTTCAACCCTTAATTTTATATCTTTGTATAATATCTTAACGCTTGTCAAAATTATTTTAAAATCAATAAATTTTGATTTTTTTTTTTGGTATTTCATTTTATTTCTTACTAAATATTAAATTTTTAATATTATTAATTATTGGTTTTTAAGGATAATATTTTGAACAAGTTCTTCAAAATGATTGATGGTATCTTAATGGACAGATAATTGATTTACACAGCTTGTATAAATTTTAAGATATTTTGTAATATTTTGATATAAAATTCTTAACGCGAAAGAAGTGAACACATTTTGATTATTGACGAACTTTAAAACGGTTAATTACTATGAATTTATATTGAGTTATTCCGTTTTGAACCCGCATTGATTTGTTTTACTATTAATCATATGCAATTCTGAAGACAAAACAATAAATATTAAGTAATCATTTATCGAAAATTTGGTGGAAACGATGAGAAACATTTATTAAAGTAGAAATTGTAATAAATATTTTTTAAATTAAAGTATGACCCAATTAAAATAAATTAAGATTCCAATTTGCAGTGACATCACGAGATACTTTATATCAATATTGCTGTATATTAATTATGGTTAGATACATGGTGTTTCCGCGACACAGAGAAAACAATTTTATGTGCTGAATACTTTTTGCATTTTAAAAGTATAAAGAAAAAAATTTTTTTTTGAAGCAAGGAGATAATTTAAAAATATTATTGGTTTAATAAAAGATATGTGAATGCATTTAATGGGACAATGAAAGCTGTTATTTCGCTTGCGTTAACTAATATCGTATTTTATTGAACCATATTTAATAACATATAAATTAAAAATTTTAAGAAACACCCGACACTAAATCAAGTCTGTAATCGGATTTTGATTTTATTTGTTTTCTTAGCTAAGATGGCAAACAATGAGATCTGATCGTTTCGTCTATGACATCATAGCTTCTAAACAGAAATTGAATCGAAAGTGGTCTTTGTTGTGTTTCAGAAAATCTACTCAACCGATTTAGATCATCACCTCTTTTCTAGTTGTTATCGGGTGTTACTAGCTGTGAACTATAAGCTTCGCTGGTTAAATACAAAGATTATTGTGTCATAACCTTCACTTCATATGTCGCCACTTACCCTACTTTTGTTCGCAATTTCGTCGACATCACATTAACCTCTAAAATTATTAGTGTTTCTCTACTATATTATGCATGCATTATACACAAAAACCTTCCTCTTGAATCACAATCTATCTGTTGAAAAACCGCATCGAAATCTGTTTCGTAGTTTTAAAGATCTAAGCATACATAGGGACAAACAGCGGGAAGTGACTTTGTTTTATATTATGTATTGATTATGTATTTGTTTCTTTTGCATTAGAACAATATTTTCAAATTAAATCAGCAAATTTTACACAATTCTTAAAAGAATAAATTTATTTAGCAGAAATAATACAGCATATAAAAAGAATTCCATTATAGTATGTAGTGTGACTCATTAAACCAAGTAATAAGAAATCAAATATGGAAGAAGTTTACACAAACACTTATAAGAATGATTATTATAATATCATGCAACACTAATTGTTATGATAGATTTAATACTAAATGCGTTAAGATATCTTCTCACATTTATTGTATGACAAGTAACTAGACACGTGTTAGACATAATATATGACACGTGTCCTTATACAATAACATAATATATACATACTATTTCATATTCATAAAACACTAGTTAATGTTATTTCAATTCTATATAACAGTAGTAGAGAACATGACTTCTTGATTATCTTTTGTTATATGAGATTATTTGAAAACTTTATACATTTAAGTCAAATTAATTATTAAAATAATTTTTTAATACATATTACTATCTATACTCTCTAGGTATAGATAGGATAGTATACTGCAGGTATCTCGGGTTTTGTCGTGATAAAGAATGAAAAGAAAGAAAAATTGATAAAAATCATTTGAATTAATAAAATAAAGATGAAAAAAAATCTTTATGGAGATCTGCGATGGTTTTAATACATATATAAATTCTGTCCATTTTAATCTATAATAAAGGCTCGGACTAAATTTTCTTTATCACTTCAGGTGAAGAATACTTACCACTTACTTTACTTACTTTTTTTATCCCTTTAAATAAAGAATTCTCTTTTCATAAATAAAAAAGTGAAGTTGGTTTTTAAAAATTTTTACTTGTATGCAAGACACGAACGTTTAAAATTCTTAATTAAAGAGGAAGATACCCACTAGTGACAACATACGTGGGTATCGCCATAGAGATTACATATAAAACGGAACCTTTTGCTAAAGGTAGATGGGCAACCTTTGAATGCAATGTTTGATTGCTTATATCTTCTTCGTTTTTAATCAATTTTAATTTCACTTTCAAATTTTGTCATGATTTGAAATCTAATTTTACATTTTTATGGACAATTCGACATCAGGATAATGCCATATTTGTTAGGTTAGTTTAAAGTGGCTGTCCTGAGGGCAGACACATTCAGACCACAGTGTGCATTATGATTGCCCCATCTCCGGCCACTACTCCATAAACCATTTGGAGCTGAAGATCAGCAAGAGTGCTTTGACGTCTATAGACTTCGGGTTGTCAAAGAAAAGTTGACTCAAATGAGTACATCTCCTCATGAAAAGAGCTGGACAACGACAAAGTAGATGAGGAGACATCGTTTTCTTCACCAACTGTGACAGCAACTGCAATAATCGTGATGCGCTGATAGGCTCAGTCGTTCAGCGTGCCTTCCGCCTAGCCAAACTCAATTTATGTATAGGCATAAAATTAGCGCAAGCATATTTTTTAAATCACCAGGAATTTAACTCAAAAATTTATGCAGGCGTAGTTCTTACGCATAAGTAGGCCAATAACAGAGAACGTAACCACGCTTTTCAACAAATTTTTAATGGCGCGACCAGCTTAAAATTGTTGAATAATATTCGTTTTTTTAATTGTCTTATTAGAAGATAAACCAAATACAAAGATCATCATCACTTTATAAATGACTTTATAGTGCAGGTGCTGTGCAATACATACTGGACGAAATGTTTTTGCATTTTTTATTTATCTATTATTTTTTACTTATAACGAAACAAAAAGCGCAATAAGGTTTAAGCTCGTGGACCTCAAACTTCGATTCATCCATAAATAGTACCCTCGTATAGTGTTTAACTGTTTAATTTAACTGCGCTTCCACTTTTTGTTCATTACACACAAGTAAAATATTTTGGCTTTAACCAAAACCATATATTTAACAAGTTCTTATTTATTATAGAAAAATTAATAAGGTAAATGAACGTATACATTTTTAACATTCTTATACCTAAAGTATGCAATTATTATGCAGCTTTATTACAGGCTGCTGATTTAAATAAATGTGCTTATAATATGTGTGTAGGATATCAGTAGATACTTTTTATTTCGCTCATAAATTAAATTTTATAAAATATAATTTTATAATTCAACAAATTATTTATTTTTTACATACGAATAAGGTTTATTCCTAATCATAATTTATAATACACATATTCGCAGTATGTGACATATACAGTCAAAATCGATTATAACGATAAATCGGTTATAACGACGAAATTGAAAGATCCTGTCTGATTTCCTAACTAAACACATACATATCGTATCGGCCATAACAACATCGGTACTTACATACGCTTTTATTAGCTAGGTATGTATGTATCAATCTATGTACCGGAATCTTTGAACGTTATTTTCACCCACTTCAAAACATCGGATTGGATTGAAACTTCTCACACTTATCAAGACAATATAAAAATTTTATAAGTTTCTTCGATTCTTCAGGATTAACGTTTAACTACAAAATCTATGATGGTGGAAGCGCAGTTAACATTCCATAATATTTATAATTAACAGTTAAAAAAATTAAAAACACACTTTTTTAGCTACCTGAACTAAAAAGTAGAAAATAAATAATCGTTTACATTACATTTTATTACATTTGATCCATAAGGCTGAAATTTATTTGGAGCATTATTAACTTTATTTCGGACATTTCTACTGTATATATCGATTATAGCGACCAATTGTTATTGGCATTATTCGATAACAACGATCAATGTCTGTACATATAAGTACTTTCACTTGAATGTCCCCTTCAATGTCGTTTTAACCGATTTTGACTATAAGATATCACATATAAATGTTTTAATACATCTGTTTTATCAACTCTATCTGCTTTACAAGCACCTGACGTGCAAGTATAAGTGTCGTTTCCACTTTGATTTTTAATGTTGTGTAAGGTGGAGGCATTATGCCAGTTTGATAAAATTAAATCCAAAACACTAAAGCGAAAATATGTATTAAATATAAGGTGTCTCTAAAAGGTTGTAACAACACTCTATTACAAGACATACATGATTATTTCTTGCTTTGTGTACGATTCTTTACACGTAACTATAGGAAAAGTCGGTTATTGCAGGCACCAAAAATATTGGTCGTTAAAATCGATAGTCATTACAAGGTATATGTCCATATTAAAATGAAAGTATGTGCATATACAGAATGGATTTATAGCCAATTTAGATGCTAAATGGTAAGATATAGAATTACACTTTAAATTAAAAAGTTGATCCTCATAAAAAAACTAACATTTTTTTTTCTGAACCATATTTTCGAAAATCGATAGCTTTCGGAGAAAATGCTACTAAAATATATGTCATTATATCATTTATTAGAAAGAAAACACGATAACTACGGAAAAATGCTGTAGACAAAAGTTTTTAGGGGCAATACAGGACATTCGCCTGTTCGCTGACTTTGACCTATAATTATTCATAAATTTAAAGCGTGTTTTCTTTCGATTAAATGCAATAATTACATATATTTTAGTCACACTTCCTCCGAAAGTTAACGTTTTTCGAAAAAATGTTTTAATCAAAAATTGTTAGTTTATTTATAAGAATCTACCTAATTTTTTAAGTGTCATCTATTCGATATCTTACTGTTTAGAATCTAAATTGACTATAAAAGCAATACAAAGAACTAGGTTCAATCTGATGTCGTTTTTAAGATAAACCGTGTTCACCGTAAATTTAAAAAGAATAAAAAATTGAAAAATTTTGGAAAATTCTAAAAATTTAGATAATAATTTTTAACTAATAAAAGTTTTAAATGTGATATCGTCAGTCCTTTTTGAGAAATATCGATTTATATTGTCCATTTGTTTCCATATATAACTTTACTTTTTGTCTCAACGAAATTAATTCGATAAGAGTATATTTTTTCTTTCTTATATCATTAAAAATTATTTAAACTTTTCTCATAATTTTTAATATTTCTCTATTTATACCGTTGATGCATGAACGTCCTTAAATGAGAAGATAATAAATTTTAGTTTATATATAAAATACTAAGTATATTTAAGAATACAAAATAAATTGCAGTTTATTTATTTAAACACTTGTTCACATGCATACTTTGTTGTAATTATTTAACACCATATGTAATAATATTACATATTACTATTTACTGTAATACATGTTTTATATTATCATGTACAATGTTACATTTGAACATAATATGAAAATATTAGCAATCTTTGATTAGAATAAATCCTATCAACTATTTTACAGTCAATGATTTATCCAATAATATTACCATTTATGAATGTACAAGGAGTTTCATAAGTGGATATACAATATAGTGTAATAGCAATAAAATATTATTTCTGTATCCCTTAGCTGAAAGTACTAACTTTTGTGAATTACTAAAACTAATGAAATTAAAGCGTGCTCTAAAGTTTATTTTTATTGCACGGTACATACACATAAACCAAATACATGCTTTGTAGTCAAGTAATGAGATATTTTAGGCTTTACGATACCACGCAACTAAAAAATATATAATATATTGTGTGTAAGTGATGCTTATAAATTTGATCATATAGATATCGCTTTTCAATCATCAATACTCTAACTATAGTAGTCTCTTTTCATCAAATCTTCGATGAACTAATAATTGAATTAAAATTTTGTTTTTATATCATCGACAACCTTATATTTTTATGGTATTATATTATAAACTACAAGATTGTCTAAATATTTTAGATAGTTTTTTATCACACTCTCTAGATTTTTTGATATAGAAATATCCAATTGAAAAGATAAATTTTATTAATCATCATTTTTTTCTGCCAACTTTGAACGATAAAATGATAATAAAAAGCCTAATGATCTAGGAATTTTTTGTGATTTTCGGAAACTTTGTTAATCAAAAAATGTATTTATAAAGTTTTATTGAAATCTCTAGTATTATTCAATTCTTGCATATCTCCTTAATTAATAATTTAATAATTTTGCATTTCTTATTTTATCTAAGTTAGTGTAAATTTACCAAAAACGGTAGGAGATTTTTCCATTCGACTGGGTGATTTTCTCCAACTCATGGTTTATTTAAAAATTAAAAGAAATATATTTATATATTTAATACATTTTTCAATCTTATAGTAAGAGAGCTGGTGACAGATTTTAACTCATCATCTGACCATGGTGAAGTACAAATTTTATCCATAGTACTGACCCAATACATGAGCAGATAAGCTTTTGTTCTTCCAAGGCGGTCTTGCAGAACGTATACGGCTTGATGTTTGCAATTGTAATTTAATGGAAGACGATGATGCTCCCCTACCATTATAACTTGAAAACTCCATTGTATCAGCAACATTACGATACAGTAACATTGTTTTCATAGCAATTTCACTAAAAGAGAAACGTCAACGTACAAAAAATTCATTCGAGAAAAAGGCTATAAAATACTGCGGCTATCCATACATCTATCAATTAATTTAATTGTTAGATTTTAATGTATTTTACACATTAAAGATGATTATTTTATCGGTTTTCTTTAAAATAAAACTAGAAAAAATAATATTTTTTAAAATATCTTTAGTAAAAACTTCTTAAGTAAATAAAGTTACTGCCTTAGATATGTGTGTAGTAAATAATGTAAGCAATTAAAAGACATGGATTAATATGTTCAATTAAATATTTAATGAGAAAGATATTATACCGTTATCTTTTAAATTTAACCTTTTTTAATACTAAATTTATGTGAAAATATAACAAATGTATAATAATGGACTTTTAAATACCTTACACGGACTTCATAAGTGTAGTAAAATTACAATAAAAATTTGTAATTATTTGATAAAAATTATCAGAAATAGTAACCTTTACTTTTATTCAAATAACAAAGATACCTACCTACCTGTTTAAATACAAGCTTTTATTTATAAATAATTACAAATTAAATTAAAATCCAAATTTTTATCAATTGAATTGACTTACTTATAACTGAATTTGGATATTTTCTCACATAAGTTTGGTTCTGATAAAAATAAGTAAATTATAACATCCACACGAGCTATGGTGGAAACTACTGATAGAATATACTAATAGATATAACTGGGGTCAAAACTCAAATCTCTTAGATATTATCCTCGGTCGCCGGGACAATATTGTACAAGTGTGTTATTTAGAAAAAGGCAGTTTTTAACTAACACTGCTTAAAATTAATGAAGTTGCATGTATTTTAATTTTATTTTTTTTTTTCGAATGAAAAAAAATTTTTTTTTAAATTTATATTTCTTGTAAGTTTATAATTGAAAATGGTTTTTCTAAACTAAACGTTTAAACGTCAGTGACGTCAACACACCGTTTTAGCAAAGCCACCGCACGCAGAAATTATAAATGGCTTGTATCTCAACTGCATTGACTATATTATAACGTAATTTTACATAGAAACAAACTGAAAAATGGGAATTTAGCGTGATTCCGATTGGCTCACAACTTCAACGGGTGTAAATACGTCACTACCGTTATTTTTTATTCAAAAATATAACTCTTTTTTTATTAATAATTAATAAAAAGATGGAATTATTAATATTACAGAAATTACTGAAATATACTTTAGATGAATTATTCTTTCATTTATATATAAATTTGTGGTAAGAAAAATTAATGCAAAATCTCTGTTAATAAATTAATGAGTTTTTATTTATTGTAATAAAACGATAAATCAAAACAATTGCAAAAATCTTTTGCCCGACATTTGACAAAACATTTGCCATTTATCCAAAATGTTATTGAATCCGTTCGATATCTCATTGTCTGCCTTTTAATTTTGTTTCTAAAGTAACAAAAGCCATTTTCTGATTTCTAAACTCTTTTCTGATTTGAATTAGCAATCAAAGATGGTAATTTTTTCAAAAACAACGTAAATATTACGTCAAAAATCTCTTATAAAACTTCAATTTTAATAACGAATATAATTACGCAAATAAAACTTTCGACACAATAATTTCAGAAAAGTTTTAAAAGTTTGTAAGTTTTTATTAGTGTAACCAAAGTAATATTTATATGCGAGATGGTAACCATTATATCTTGATTTTCACAAGATCAATAAGAAATAAAAATCGCCAGTCAGATCGCTTCAACTTCATCAGCATATATCAAATCCAACAAATTAAGATATTACAATTTTTATTGGGGTTGATAACTTTTTAGTGGAGACTGAGAGTGGTTATCACAGACAAAACATATATGTGGTAAACAACACAAGAGAACAAGAATGAATAAGGGTGAAAAGTCTAAAGAACTACAGTTTATATCCGTTGGTGGCTGTATATGAGCGGCGTCAAAACGTTTGTCATTATTTTTTTTTAAGTATTGTTCTGTGACATTCACGCATCGTCGGTGATTTTTATTTTATCTATCATAATTTTTTTCTCAGTCGATTCCAATTCGAATTCTATTTTCGTTTTTTGTGATTTTTTAATCTAAATTTTCAAAGAAAGAAATTTATTATTACTTTCTCCAAATATAGATTTTCGATTTTTCTTTCTTTTGTAATTAGGTTTCGTTTTGTTATCATTTTTTTACACTTTCATTTGTGATATTTTCAAGAGAGTATATTTGACCTAGTTTGTTATGGAAATTTTTCATATTTATTATTTTGGTGTCAAGAGTATGTCAATGTATAGTAAGTACCTTTAAGAGCATTCTTTCTATATGTGTAATATCCAATTGTATTGCAAAAAATAGAGATAACACCTGCCCTGGGGACTTCTACATTTCGAAAATCCTGTTAATTTTGCCAATTCTCATTTTTCACATCCAGGTACAGTGGAATAAAAAAAAAATTTCTATAAGCCCTGGGCAGGTAAAATTGCAAAAATTTCTTTCACCATTTTAATAGGAGGTTAGTTTTACCTACCTTGGGAATAAATAAATTTTTCTTATTCCACTGTACCTGGATGTGAAAAAAGCAAATTGAGAAAATTGACCGGATTTTCGAAAGTTAAAAGTACCCAGAGCAGGTGGAATATGAATACCTATAACATACTTAAATTTCAAATCGATAGAGTATAATCCAGTGCTAGGAAAATTCAATAGTAACTTTAACCAATTTTATCTAGAAAACCGCTTTTCTTTATAACTTTTTTTTCCACCAATGACTATTAAAAAGGATTCTTAAATAAATTGTATATTTTCAAACGCAATCAAAGAATGTTTAAAACTTGTACACAACAGCCTTAAGAGGTGGTGTTTTGTTTCTTCGCATGTAAAATAATTTTTGTATTATGTTAATCGAACCTGTACACGAAAGGGTTGTATATATTCACTCATTCCATACAATGATGCATCATCCTTGTAATAATTACCATTTTACCCTTTGATTTCTGTTAATTTTACGGTACATTCAACATATACTCAAGAGAATCGTCTAAAACCGAAAAATAAATAAAATATTAAAAACAATTAAATATTAGATACTATCTGACATACAGACACAGGTATTTACTTTTACGTTTAGAAATTTCTAGTTTTTTCTTTTCTAGACGAAACCCGTTGAATATTCACCCATGTCCTATAGATATCGTGTTAATTAGATCAATTACCTTATCTAATTAACACGTTTGATTGAGAACGTAATTTAATTAAGATATATCATATCAATTAATAAGATAAAATAGTCGAGCGATGCTCTTCAACCTTTGTCTAATAATGAGACAATGTTTACCAAAAAAAAAACAGATGGTTTAGAAAAGGTAAATTTTTATGAATTATCTAGATCAGTAATGAACATCCTATGAATTTTATCACCATTTGAATAATGTTGCGTTCTTAACATGTTATCCACACACAATTTAAAAAAAAATTAATATTTAACCTGTTGTGAAAAAAGATATAGGCCAAACTTGATACAATAAAGAACGTGAGTCTATGATATGGCAAAAATTGTTTAATTCGTTTTGCTTGCCTTTTCAAGGAATGATATACATAATACGGAAAAATTATTGCAATAATTTTTAAAAGAAAGTCACTAATTGAAAAATCGAGAAGTGTCGTGGGGCACCCGGTAGGAACTATATTCCTTTCGTACCTTGATACATTATAAATGTAGTGCTTACTTTTTTTATTTACAAGATATTTTTCTAAAAATTTAAGGTATTAATTTTGAAGTCAATTACTTGTTTGATTCTTTAAAGAATTTAATTTTATAGCTACTTTTAGTTTTTACTGTATGAATTAATTGTAGTATTGGATTAAAAAAGACATACTTCTGATTTAGTAGTCAAGTCAATATGTGCGTACATTACGTTAGGTTTGATTAGGATATTTGTTATGACATAAGTAACATAAAAATTTTATTGTAGTTACTTTAAATTATCTCTGTTTTCTTTAAGCTCTGAAAACTTTCACAACTCAATTCTTTAAATGATAAAACATAAAATTTTGACAAAAGATACAAATTGGCAGTTATAAAATATATTTGCATTAAATTCATGGCAAGCTGAATCGATTGGAAAAGTTTTAGTTTCCCAGGTAACCTAGATGTCGCTTTTTGGATGTCGTTTTTTGTTTTTTGATGCACTTTATTTGGTTTTACCTCCCAACCAGCAAACAAATTAGAACGATAACGTGCGATAGGGAATGTTAAAAAAAAAATGTTCAACCGCTTCGACAATTACAAACTTTCTATCATTTTTTCACGTAGTTTGTTGTCCGTGACATTCCCATCAAAGTTAATACTGATTATTTATAAAACGCATTCTAAATTGTTCATCTTATTTCTTCAATAATACAGCAATAAATACAAAATATTTACACGTATTTCTATAAATTTACACATGTAAACATAACAAATTAATATTCGCAAAATTACAACGAATCTATATAAATTAACTTTTAGTATACATTTTTATTACTTGCTATAAATTAATGAATTTTATACGTTTAATCTATATAAGATTTTTTTTTCGTCTTTTTTTTTAAACTGTGCGTAAATATATTCTGTTGGTATTATTACACCTACCTGCGGTGAGTTTATAAAAATCTGACATGATTTATAAAATTTATTGATGAATATAATACCTTTACAACGTCTGTGAAGTTAGCTGGTGAAAGAATAAACTTCAATTTTACCTCGAATTGTTGTGATAAATCATGGTATAACAATTTTTTTCCTTCATAATATAACTATTCATGTGCAAACGTCATAGTGATTTCTATTTAGCTCGGGAATCTATATTCCGCATCTATTTTTCAAAGTAAGAAAAGTATACATTCGGTGCTCAATTTTGCCTTTCTTAGTGCGTTCCCTTCATTGGTTTCGCCTTCATAAGGAACTTCCTGCCTAAGGAGATAACCTGCCTAGGGAAGAATGGATTTATTGACTATCAAAGGTACGTGTAGAGAAGGAATTAAGAGCAATTCTATTCTTCAAAACGAAAGAAAATTATAAGACATCTAGTATCTAGACTTGTTCCGAAAATGAAATATATCATAATTTCTATGAGGCTTTCATTTTGCTTTTCTTAAGAGTTTTCCTCACGAAAATTTCCAAAATTAAAGAAAAATTTGGATAAAAATCGTTCTTCCAAATAATTTTGATAAAAATTACAAAAATCAGTGGAAATCAAAATTACAAACTACAGAAACTTGCGAATAAATTTCCTAAAACCATAAAAAATTATTTGACGATTAAATGAGAATTTTTCAAAATATCCTATAAACGATTCAAAATAAAGCTTTTCTTACAAGCACCAATCATAAAATGACCCCGATTTTAGTATTTTTGGGGGCAAAATCATACTCTATAAAGCAAGTTTAATCGAAGTCTGAACCAAATAAATTGTTAGAATTGCCTTTCTTATTTCAAGGGTAAAAAAATTGGTAAATTTTTTTGTCTCCGATTTTACTAGAGTAATTTCGATCAAAAGATTGCAAAAAGGATGGAATCAATTCACAATCGTTCGTTATAATTTTTTTCCTTCGTTCTGCTAACTTTAGTAACTTATTCTTAACGCAGGTATTATAATAACGCTGCGATATGTGCCTACCCACCAAAAAGCTTTAAAAACTAAAAAACTCGTCGTGAAATTATATAATAATTTAATACAAATTTATGGCTATAAAGAAAAAATTAAATTAATATATAATTTAAAAATTATTAGCAATAAAAAAATGAGTTTAATAGTTTTTATCCGGTTCAAGAATTAAATATATCTTAATTTAATAAGTGATTTATTGAAACTTCTTTTTAGTGGCCAATCAATTATTGTTTATTGGAAATTAAATCATTAAGATGCCATTTATAAAACTGCATTTTTCCTATATTTTTAATTTCTATAAACATCAAAATGTTAAGCTAACCACTGATAATAAATTGATATCATAAATTTAGATGAATATTTAGCCATATTTTAGAAATTTTCTATATTTTCATGCAAATTATCTTAAATTAAGCATTTTTTTGACTCAGTTACCTTAGTTACTAAATTATTCTACCACTTTTGTCTGAACTACATAATCCTTTTTTTTGAAAATACTCCTACATTATAACTATCAGCTTCTTGCCTCTCTCAATTTTCTTCCAGTATCCTTTTGTATTTATTTAAATAACCTTGCAACGGCATGCTTGCTCAAAATCAAGAGTCTGAAAATCGTTAAAAATGAACAATAAATTTTTAAAAAATTCCACTTGAAATATTTTAAAAATTATTTATAAAATTAATGAAACTATTATCCCAAGTAAGCATCTTAATTGTGTTTTTCTTAGTAAATACAACATAAACAGAATAATTGAATACAATTTCTGTATTAAGGATGTCATAAAATATACCAGGAGTAGTTAATCCGTCAATACTCATTAAATAAAACAAGTTAATTAAAGTATGTAATTATTTTGCTAAAAAAAATTTTATATACATTTTAGTTTTTTTTTGTATTCTTAATCAACATTATTAATCATACAAATAAACTATATCCGATGTATTCTGGACAAAAATAACTCAAAAGCTGAAAGACGTATCAAGTTGAAAGTTTTTATGAAACTAGATTTTCTGTGATATAGATATTTTTCAACTGGGTAAAATTTACAGAAATTTGTCTATTCACTAAAGAAAAAAAGTTCTGTGTATGCAGACGACAGACAGACAACCGGAACTGGACTAATTAGGTGATTTTATGAACATCTATACCAAAATTTTGTTCATAGCATCAATATTTTTAAGCGTTACAAACTGGGGACTAAACTTAGTATACCTTCGTATATTTCATATACATGGTATAACTAAACTTAGTATTTCTTGGTATATTTCATATACATGGTATAAAAATAATAATTATTTAAAGCAAAAAATAAAAGGATTGTAGGAAATACCTACCTTTGCAAATGTCGTGAAAAATACAAGAAAATTTTTGTATCGGAATTTGATGAAACTTACAAAAAATTTGTACTAGAATAATTTTGACCCAAAAATACAAATATTTGAAAGTTCATTTAACTACTATGTCACGAAAAACTATTATTTTATAGGTTACCTCTTTCTGAATTTTCGCTGAAGAACAAAAAATTTAGCTATAAAGAACAGTATTAATATATTGTCAAAAAAGTTGCTTTAAATGTACATTAAAATTACAATTCATGAAATCTGTATGGAAATTACGAGTGTACTTTTAATTTTTCAACGGGTTCTATAATAACACTGCATGCAAGTTGTTCGAGATTTTAACTACGATGTATTTAATAAATTATGTCTGTGTTTTTAAAAAAGTACAAAAATATACATTTTTAAATAAATTTTATTTAATGTTGTATTATAGATATAATTAACACAAATTACAACAGATTGATTTATTAAAGTAAAATATTATGACGGCATTATGGTTTTAATTATTTTAATATACTAATGAATCAAACAAGTTGAACGATTTTTTAACTTCTGATTTCAAATATATTTATTTAAGTAGGTAGACAATTGGCATGTCTACCTACAGATGATTCGAAATTATACCCTAATGTTAGTAAGCTTGCAACTGCGGAATTTTAAGGGCCCTGAAATAATTTTCATTGCACCACGAGCATCCAGTGCACAGAGTCATCATAAGATCTCTGATTTGATATTCAAAAAACAAGTGAAAACAAACAATTGACTGAGTTAATTGTTTAAATACCATGCATAAATAGTGTTTAATAGATTATTATAGCACATTGCACATACATATACAATTTATATGTATAATACATACTATACAATTTACGCCTAATTTGCGCCCTCACGGGTAAACAGTGATGTTTACGAACAAATGTTTCAAACAAAACTTGTTTATTTTTTGATAAGGAACATTTTTTACATTTAAACTTTTGTTCTATCTCTAACGGTTTACAAAATGGGTCCTACGGACCTATAGGTGAAGACCCAATTGACCTATGTTGCTCATTTACGAACTCGACCTCACTTTTGTACGTCCTGAGTACGCTGTAAAAATTTCAGCTTCATATCTTTTTTCGTTTTTGAGTTATCGTGTCCACAGACGGACGGACGGACAACCGGAAATGAACTAATTAGGTGATTTTATGAACACCTATACCAAAATTTTATTCGTAGCATCAATATTTTTAAGCGTTACAAATTTGGGACTAAACTTAGTATACCTTGCATATTACATATATGCATGATATAAAAATGAATAACTTATCTTATTGAGAAGAAAACCAATAATAACCATAGCCAAACAGAATCTATCGACAATGGTTAACAACCTTAAACTTTAAAAGAAACAGGAGTGGGTTATGGATTGACTAGAACATAAAGGATAGTGGACTACTTTTTATTAGACTGTTCATTTACAGATTCGAACAGAATTATTGTAAATCATTATGGTTTTTTAATATTTATCTACTTATTTAGCGCTTGCTAAAAAGCCTCATAGAAAAATGTTTTTTCCAGTAGTAAGTTTGCTGTAAATAATCTTACAATAACGTAGTGGAAAGTACAATACATAATAAGCTTATGTTGTTGAACATGTTGCTTTATTTCAGGAAGAAAAATCACTTACACTACGCAGTTTCTGCGCTGCGTGGCAAATTTTTTATTGTTGAGGTTAATTTCGTTTAATATTGTAAAGTGATTATAAAGAAATTAGTAATTAACAAAAATCTACATTAAATTACAAACACAGTTTAATATGGAGCATAACCAAGCTGATTAATGTCTGGTAATACTTCATAAATAATAGGCTTAACCTATATTGTTAGTAATTAAGTAATCAGTGTATGAAGTGCTTAGGTAAATAAATAATGTGTTTTATTCATTAGCTAGTGATAGCCTATTGCAAAACTTTTGTTGAAACTGACAAAAAATTGTTGATAGAATAGCTTAATTTAATTGATTAAAATGAATTTAATTAAAAATAGCCATGAGCACTTTTCGGTAGAAATGACTAAGGCATGTATAAAAATCAATAAAATTTCATAAAAAATGTGTCTCATCTGGTTATCAGATGGGGGAAGATCGACCTTATACTGTCTCTTGTACTATGGGAATTTAATCTACTTGGAAGTTATATGAAAGAGAAATTTTTTTGCATAAAAAATATTAATTTATTATATTATAATAAATTATATCACATACGACTTTCATCAATCCTATTCCTTTGTTGTTCCTCTTATTTTAAACTGGAAATTCAGTTTCGATGCATTACGGGATAAATATTGTGCGTTAAAAGGCTGCATATAGTAAATTTTTGTAAAACAAGTAACTCATCGATCTTTTTTTGAACTAAGAAAATATTTCCTTACTATCACATTTTTATTGTCCATATTACATGATATATTAAGTTATTTAAGTCAAGTCCTATTATGATAAAATTATTAGCCTGATACAAAAACAAGTTTTCATATTACTCATTTGTTTTACCGAGAAATTTGCAAGTCATTTAAGTGTTAGACTTTCAAACAAATTATTTAAGCTGAAAGTAGTTCGATATAAATAATATACACATCATTAATGCAATTCAAATAAATATGTGTGACCCAATGATTTAAAATTAACATTTTTGATCGCCTCAGAAACTTTTATGACGATGACACATCCTGTAGATAAAATTAATGTTGTCATGAATTCAATATAACATATTTTTCAACAATTTTTGCGAGATATATAATTGAACAGAGACTAAAATATATATATTTCGATACAAAAACCTAATCGAAAAACATTAATATTAATAGAAAAATTTGTTTCTATTTCAGTTAGTTTTATGTATTTAAATGTAACATATATATCAATTTAATTATGGAAAACATAATCTTAGAAGGGGAAAATATTACTGTAGTGATTAAATTTGATTTTTCATATATAATATCATAATTATTTATGATATTCATATATAATATCATAATTATTTATCATGTATCGTACATATAATATCTATCTTATTGACAGGGCTAAATTTATTGAATACATGACACAATTTCTATCCTCTGTGAAAAACAGTTGGCTTCATCCACTTAAAATTATGTAAATTCCAAAAAAATTAATTTATTCTTCTATTAATTCTTGAATAACGCATGGCAGAGTTTGCTGGGAAGATGCGAAATAATATATTTAAATCGGATGGTATTTTTATGATAAGCATTTCCCATCGCTTCCACCATATTTGATATACATACCGTTTTTAGTTTTATATAAATTTAAATAAAAAATATTTTTAAGAGAACAAGCTTCTATATGTCATTCATATACATAACTATTAGTAAAAGCTTGAGGAGCCTCCATGTTTTATAATAGTCATGTATGAGTGATTCATAGAAATAATTATTTTTTACTTTTTAATAGAAAAAGCTTGTCCTTTAAAATGTATTTTTGTTTAAATTTTGATTTGACTTAAGCCCAAAAAAATAAGTTTAATCATCATCGCAGCTGGTGAATATTTTGCAAAATATACCCAAAATATTAATCCTCAAAACCATTATAGTTTCCTAACGATTCATACATAATGTAAACCACTAGTGTGTACGGTTAATAAATTAAATTTTATAGTATCCATTATATGTAGTGTATGTATGCGAATACTACTAGTACAGGATGTCATCCCATCCAACTGTCTCAATAGGGTATCATAAGAAGCAACTATCATATACAATACACTACTCCACCAGACCGTAAAGAGTTTTATCAATATTTCAAGATAATATAATTAAAAAAGACAAAATGGTTTATCTTGGTGGTCATGATCAGGATACTATGATAAAATGAATAAATAACTAGCATAATAACCGCCCATTTCGCTGGGCTTAAAAGTACGGACCATAGATCAAGCTCTAGACTATCTCTGTACAAAATTTCAATCGGTTCAGTTGTTTAGGCGTGATTGTGTAACATACATATATACATCCATACATAGATACAGACAGAATTACTTCGAATTTATAATATTAATAAGGATTGTATTGTCATCGGACCTTACAATTGCAAGTAGGTCAAAATTGATTTGTAAGATCCCAGAAAAAATAGTTTTTGCGTCCAGCAAATAGTCATGTATGAGTTATTCATAAGAGAAATTATTTTGCAACTAGCTTGATACCCACCCGCTTCACTGGACTTAAAAGTAAAAACCACCGCTGTATCGCCTTCACCTCTCTTGATCTCACTTATTCCCCTTCCATAACACTCGAAGGAACAGCTTTACAAAGCTAAAATATTTGCACAATTTTCAATTTTTTTAAGTGTAAAATAGTCATAATTCATTGAGTATATCAGAAAAGAAGGCCATGAATTGTTTAACATTTAGTATTATACATTTTTACAGAAATCTTTAATTTATGGTTTAAAATGATTATCATAGATGGACCAGTAGAATGTCAGAATAAATTTAATTTTTTTTTTTAATATTGTTTATAAATTATAGGTCATGTGTTATTCTAATATATGAGGTATATTGTTGTACAGTTTCATTCAAATCCATTCGCTAGTTCTTGCGTGAAATGGTAACAAACAAACAACCAAACAAACAAACAAACAAACAAACAAACATCCTTACTTCACATTTAAAATATATAGGGGTAACAGCTAGTTCCTAAAAAAGTATTTTTTATTTGAATATTTTTAATACACGCTTGCAATATTGTCTATTAAATATTATTTTCCTTTTAAAATTTATCCTTGAAAATATTATGTGCCAATTTAACTTGAATTACAGTATGTAGCTTGAAGTACGATATATAATTAATATGTACATCGTGGTCCACCTTGTATCTATAATATACATGCATACTATTATTGTGATTTTGTAAAATATATTATAAAACTTGTGAAAATAAAGTGAACAAAAAATTTTTCTGCATCATTGATTAAATTGTAAGACATCACATCAACCATAAATAAAAGATAAATAAATTTATATTTTACATACTTTATACACACATATAATGTACAAAGTATTTGTACTCAATACAAAATACATTATATTATATTCGATTATTGACAGTGTATATAATATAATAGTCAAAATATATATTATACATTGTCAATATTAATTAAATTTTTTCTTACGAAAAATATAACGAATATTATATGGGAAGGTTGTTAAGGTTCGTAATTTTCGTTTCAAAAAGAATTCCGGAAATTCAAACAAATTGCTGCAAAGGTCTGGGAGAAAGACTATTTTCTATATTTCACAAGTGTTGTTAAAAGAGTCAAAATTGATATTTTTCGAAATCTACAACCTATATGCTGAAATGACTAAAAATGGAAAGGGAAATAAATTGATCAAGGAACGACTTAGTTTTCAAACTGTTTCTACTTTATTATTCAGAATTATAATTCTAGGTAACGAAATAATTAGATCGTCGTCATATTCCCAATATTCAGTCAAAGCGTTCTCTAAATGCGAGATTTATTATTATTTCTAGGAATCATTTACGATAATTCTATGGACTCAGTTCCTTGTCTTGAAATGTATCTGTTAATATAAATAAAAACGGAAATTTATTTATGTTATCTTATTTTAATAATTTTCTCTTTAATTTACGATCTTATTGACAATCGGTATTGTCTTATTGTCCCTCACCATAACCAAACATGTAAACGGGTTGATTTAGTCGTGCAATCACAACACTTATCACGATGATTTTGTGTTTTTGTTTCACTTCTATGCAAGCAATGAAAACTTTTTTTAAATGTTTCGCTAAAAATTTTCAATTTTGTATGGCATGAAAAAAGTGTGTTAGGTTAGGTAAGGTTATATTGTCTGTCCACGAAGGACACACTTATGCTATAGAGCCCGTTGTGATACCATATATGTGTTTTATCAACTTTCCGCTGATAATTCCATTTATCAGCTTCTCAATTTCAGAAGCTGAGTGCACCTCCTTCATGCATATACCATACATTACACCAGCCCATCACAACTATTAATTAAATTAATTTTGTCGAGACGGCGGGAATCGATCGAACCCGCTACCCTAAGCATCCCTCGGACGGAATTGGTTACACCTTAACCAAATGAGCTAATAGAGCGAAAACAGTTTGTTACACTTGGGAAAAATAAATAAACTTCACAAAAGCGGTCGATAAACTACAAAGAACTTGGGACTTTTTCAAATGGCCTACCTAGACAACTCTTGTCGGTGTAGGCACTTTGAAATAAATAACAGTATACCAAGGAACAAACAAATCAGAATTAATTTTTTAAATTAGTTTAACAAATAAATTGTTTTTTTAATAACTTAGTTAAGTATATGATTTCTAACACAGAAAGTTCATTATTTAAAATTTTAGGAAATCTTTTTTCTTTTTTTCTAAATTAAGGCGACCTTCATTGAGGTTTTGGCTGGTTAACAAAATTTTTTCTGGTGTAAAACATTTATGTGCATTTTACAAGAAAAGCTTTGCATTTCATACACTGAAAAGTAAGGAATAAGTCACATCTTTAAGTGTTCTGGTAGATCATCATTCAACCATTGTTCTCATGCAAAAATTATCTAGTTTTTAGTTTTATAACTTGTAATATAATGTTAGTTTTTGCTATCTACAAAACTAATAATTTAAGATTCTTTAAACTATACTCAACTTTAAATATAGAACAATGATCATAAAAATATTCTACACATGACTGATTTTATTAAGAAGTAAATTTTCACAAGAAAGTTAGTTTATAAAACAACTTTAAATCATTTTCAAAATTATTATTTTTTTAATGTAACAAAAAAACTATTTAAAGGGTGAATGATTTACAGTGTTCTATTAAAGAGATGTACACGAAAGGTTTTTGAAATACAAAATTTGTAATTATTAGATCATTAGAGTAACCAAACATGCATCCAGAATATAGGTACACCATCTCAAACAATAAATAAACAATATTTATAAGCAACGTGAAGTTGGCAAATTGGGTTTGGATTATGCTGCCGATATTACAAATTTAGTAACATTATCTGAGGATATTTCGAACAAATTTTGCTATCCGTAAATTCTAAGAGCAAATAAGAAAACCAAGAGATCTGCCATTCCCCCTTGTGAACTTAAGGGCACATTTGTTTTAGTTTTTGGCAATTTACTCCTATGCGTTGCACTTAAATTTGCCATAATTGTCCCAAGCTGTACAGTTATACCAAGAGAAAAATCACCAAAATATAGCCGTTTTAATTTTTGAAAAAAATTTCAGCTGATTTTTCAGTTTTAGTGCCAAATGCTGAAAGAACTTTGAAGGCATATACATATTGGATTCATATCTTGCTGCATCTTTTTATTGTCTGATTCAACAGCATTTGACCTTGAAAGTGACCATATTGACATAGAATCGTTAAAAATTTATTCCTACATCGCTTTTACCATATCATAAATCTACAATTTTTAGTTTTCAATAAAAAATATAAAACTTAGTAATAATTTTTCCTAGAAAAGTCATTTGTATGTGACTAAAGGTCAAAATTTAAAGTGTTCGAAATTTTTCTTTTGCAAATAGATACAAGTGATTCAAGAGAAAAATTATGTTTTTTAGTCGAATAAAAAAAGTAATGCATGGTAAAAAGTAGATATTTAAAAAAATATTTTTACTTAAATTCGTTCCATACTATATTAACGTGTAATAGTCAATTTCAATTACAAAAAATTGTAAAAAACATATGCGTGCGTCATCTTAAAAATATTGATACTCAATAATGCCTATATAGTTTTCATTTATTATTTCATATTTATTTTAACAATAGCCGTTAAATAATCATAAATAATATATTATATTTTTATGAATGGTGGTGAAACTCCAAGGTAATCTTTGATACATACATACCCGTTCATAATGGGCTGGATATGGGTATATATATATGAAATACATCTCAATATCTGATAAAATAATTTGCTGAACGGTATAAAAAATATCTTCTTCCTATTATTATTATATGGAGTTCAAATGTAGTATACATGTATAGTCAAGTTTTTATTATACGGGGTGTACGTTCACCTTTTTATATACACTGTGTAAACTTTCACACAATGTTCTGAAAATTAATTTTTAAATCAATCCACTGAATTACAATTTCCATAAAAGCTTCTACATATTTTTTGGTGTCTGAAGAAGGTATAGAGTAAACGGACTTCAAAAACAGATGGACAGGTGTAGTGAGCACCCGGTAGGAACTTTATTGCATTCGTACCTTGGTACATTATAAATGTAGCGCTTATTTTTTTTATTTACAGGATATTTTTCTGTATGAAATAAATGTAGTATTAGTTCAAAAAAGACATAATTTTGATTTAGTAGTTTATCCAAAATGTGAGTACATTACGTTTGAATTTATTAGGATATTTAGTATGACGTAAAAATTTCATTGTACTTACTTTAATTTATCTCTGTTTTCTTTAACTACTGATACCTTTCAAAACTCAATTTTTTTAAATGATCAAACATAAAAGTTAGACAAAAAATACAAATTAACAGTAATAAAAAGATTATTACATTTTCTCAAAATTCATGGCAATTTAAATCGATTGAAAAACTTTTTAGGTTTCCTAGGTAACCTAGATGTCGGCTTTGGTGTCTGTTGCAGTTTTTTTGGTTTTAATATATATATTTTTTTTTTTGAGAATGTTTTACAAGACCACTAGTCGAAGCTACCTGCCATTTCTCAACTTCCTATCTTTTATAGTTTTGAAGAAAATGTACAAAAACATGTTTCAAACAAAAGTTGTTTATTTTTTATAAAAAATATTTTTTATATCTAAACTTTTGTTATATCTCTAACAGTTTACAAGAGCCAATTGACCTATGTTGCTCATTTACGAACTCAAACTCACTTTTTGACTATTAAGTACGCAATAAAAATTTCAGCTTGATATATCTTTTCATTTTTGAGTTATCATGATGATGGACGGACGGGCAGGCAGACGGTTGTACAGACAAACGGAAATGGACTAATTAGATGATTTTATGAACACCTTTACCAAAAATTTGTTCGTAGCATCAACATTTTTAAGCGTTACAAATTTGGGACTAAACTTACTATACCTTGATATATATTTCATATTTACATGGTATAAAAATGAATTTTAATCTTTCTCAGAAATAATTTACATTCTGGTATAATTTTTTTATACAAGGAATTACAAAAGAAAGAATGGGGAACAAAATGGAGACGACGCTCTCTTTAGTCCTTTGTAGTAGTTATCACGCGCTTCCGGTCCGTCGAATTACACCACCACCCCTTAATATGTATATAAAACATATATATACCGTTTATGTATGAATGTATATTGCAACAAGACGGCCTTGCACCCTCTAAAATATTACATGTGTATACCATCACCCGCATACTGGAATGCAATTGAAGTTTGTTACATTCATGTTAACGTCACACTAATATTCCCAAATAAATTGAAAAACAAACTAATGGATTAAACTAATTGATTGATTTAATCATATATTAATTATTTTGTACTAGCTGTTTCTCGCTCCCTATTATTATTGGAAAACGAACTTAGAAGTTAATTTAACTTTTTTTTTTTTTAAATTAACTTTTAATAATCAAATATAACACTAAAAACATATTTACTAAATCACAAATCTATCGGATTTTTTAAATATTAATTTGTAAAACAATTGCAGAAAATTTTTAAGTACTTGTAAACTCGCCAACTAGCGATAACAATTCGTACTAATTAAAATCAGAAGAATACCCGAAATCAGTAGTAACAATTTCGACTACAAGATGGCAATACTTGTACTTACTATTTTTAAAGGCCAATAAAAAAATTCAAATTAAAATCAGATAAATCCCGCCAATTGGCGATAAAAATTTGTGAGTGAAACAAAAATGAGTGGTCCACAGGAAGTGGACCACTTTTTCATTAGTTCCAATTTAGACCACCTGATTACTTACCATTTATCAATACATTGGAAATAACTAAGTATCCATTGAAAATTAATTGGTCGCACGCAAATGGTAATTGAGTGAAACATGTGAATTTGGTCGCACGCCAATGAACAATGGGGGATAATCCTGATATCGAATTGGCCATATTACCCATAATAATCTAAAACTAGAATAGATAACATGACAAAATTTGAAAATGAAATTAAAATTGATTAAAAAACGAAGAAATTATAAGCAATCAAAGTATGCATTCAAAGTTATATATGTAATCTCTACGGCGATACCAACGTATGGCGTCACTAGTGATTATCTTCTTCTTTGTTTAATTAGGAATGATTTTTAAAAACCAATTGCACTTTTATATTCCTGAAGTAAGAATTCTTCATCTGAAGAGAAAAAAAATTTAGTCCGATCCCCTATTATCTATTTATCGCATGGAAAACAGAGCAGAAAGAAAAAAGAGTAAAGTCTCAATAATTAGGACTCAATAAAATCCAGTATTGCGAGATTTGTTTGGATCACTTGGATTGTATAGATAATGGATCATATATCATTTTTAAGTTATTAAACTCGCAAACGTAAAGAACAATGAAGGAAAAGGCGGACTACTGAGTGTTCGGGCTATAAAGACTCTACAGTACTTTTTAAAAGACAGTATTTATAATCTTATATGACGTAGGAGTAAAATTAAAATAGAAAACATTTCTACATAGATTATTTTTCTTGTTGAAATAAATGACAAGACCACAAAACCTCATACACCTCATATTAATAGAGTCTATTAAATGCATCAACCTCTGTCTTTCTGTCCCTTGGTTATATTCAGACCATTTATGTAAAGGAGTGAGGTTACTTTTCGGCTATTTTAATGACGGTTTATAATAAAATGCATCCAATGCGATATTTCGTTTTATATCCATGTTCAAAATGCTTTCTTATCGGATTCATATTTTTATACCACACAAAACTAAGCGTATACCCAACAGTTTATACTTATTAAACATATTATAAGGTCCTCTATTTGTATGTATAAATTAGATAGCTGTTAAAGAACATAGTATTTATAAAAAATAATTTTATTACAGAAAAGTGCAACGAAATTTTTAATGATAACAATAAATATTCGGTGAGAGTAAACTTCGCGAACTCATTATCAAAAACTGTGTTCACACAAAAATACTCGCATTCTATGCAAGAGGTACTGAGATCAAAACCGGTACTTGGATATACCTTTTTTTCATGGTATACAAATTCATAAAATAAATTATCGTAAGTAAATATTTCAATAATGTTTTACAAAAAAAATTATCAAGGAATAACTTTTTGTTTAAGTGATTTTCTACAACTTTAATAATTATCAAAATTGCAAATTTTCTTAATATTAATAGAATATTTACTTGTCTCCTCTTTCTCAATTTCAAGCTTTTGGCAATCTTGTTAGCATATTTTGATGTTATTACATAATGATTGGCGCAAATCCGACAACGCTATGATTTTTGCCTATGAGAAATCGTGCACACATACTTCAATCTAAAAATGGTATTAATCTATATTGTCCTGACCATAAACGCAAAGATATATTCAAAAATTCGATTTAGATACTCGAACCGATTACAAGAACTTGCCTATATTGGAGAGTTAATAAACGATATGTAAATCTGACTTTATGCCATGCCAATAAAGAGAAACTAATACTGTAGCGTTTTTCAATGGAAAATTTAGTGCTTCATGAGATTTCGACAACTTTAGATTTTCCTTCTAATCCACAAAATACTCCTAAAAATTATTTATATAAAAATTCAGAGGGATACAAAGTAGATATATATAGTAATAACAATATAATAAATATTCGTTCATTCGCCAATAGCTGTCGAAAATTTGGCTAAGTTTGGCGTCAAAATAGGGCAATCCGAATGGATTTTTTTTATTCACCGCAATTAGATAATAGTTTAAAATCAATTTTTATTATTATCAGGCAAACAATTGACTTAATTTTAGAAAATTGTGGATAAATATTAAACTAAGCGTCAGATTATCATAATAATTAATACTTAGGGCTGTATTCAGATACTTAATTAGATATTCAATAGATCCTCTTTTCTGTACAAATCAGCCACGAACAATAAATAATATATAAACTTTTACAATTGTTATATTTTTATTCATCGATAGTTTACAATATGAATTAAGTTATTGGTCTTACATACCACGAATTATACAAAGATTTAAGTCTAAATTCTCTAAGTTTATATTCACGCCTAAGTGAATTAGAATTGCGAGATATAAAACAATTCATTAAATAATTAGCTAATCGCTCCAAAGAAAATGTAGATATTAGTAGGTTCTCTTTATGATATATAAATTGGCTGAAAATTCACTTACTGTTTGCGAAAATTTTCCTATGGATACTATGTTGAAGATAAATGCCTACATGGTTAAAGTACGAAAATAGTTCAAATTTACATATTGTAAATAGTAAGTAATTATTTCTACGGTATACGCAAAATTTTCGGTCTACATTATATCGCCCACGAAGAATTGCTTTAAGGTTACTCGCGTAACAAACTTTTTATATAATATATTTGATTAAAGGAGCATATTTTCGTGTGTATTACATATATTTGGGAGCTTTTACAAACCGTAATTCTATTTTACAAACTTTGAAAATTTCGTCTTTCTAAACGATTGGAATAAATTTTAGATAGTTCGATTCAAAATGTGTACATAATACCTCGATACTGATTTTGCTATCACTTATGATATAACAGAGCAAAAATCAGAATATAAAACACCTCAAAAATTTATAAAAAAAGATCACGAATTAAAAATCCTTAACAAAGGGTCACCAAATTTCGGACGAGAATAATTATAACTGCAGTCCACAATTTCTTATGGGGGTTTTTTAGATAATCCTCATAAAGTAAGTTAGTTTCTCACTTATACAGGTACAGGAATGGTTTTCTTGATTTAAGCATTGCGACAGATTTACAATTTCATTCTCAATTGTATTGAAAACATTTTTAACACTTTAGTATGTACCTTTTTGCATTATGCACATATAATACGCAAAGGGGACTTTTTTATACCTAGAAACTTTTTTCTCGTTTCTATTTTGTTTGTGTTATATTCAACGTTTTCTTTCTATTTTCATACAGAAAGCAACTGGTGTAATGATGACAAAAAATGTGGTCTGATAAAACTACACATTCAAAAGGAAAATAATAAAAAAAAACTCGGGTTTGGATATGAAAAAACGGCGAAAAGCTACACATTTCTTTAAATGAATGTATGTTTATGAGTGTGTGTGTTTGTTGATTTTTTGTACTCATATTCTATTATTAAAATATACGAATAAAATTTTGTACTGTATACGACATCAAACTTTTGCAATAATAACAATTTTGCATATTTATCGACTTAAAAATCAGAGGGGATGTTTGTAATATTACTTTACCTTGAAAAAAAAGTGTTTATTAATCAAATAGAAATTAAAAATTCTAACTTTTTTGAAATTATTTTAAACTACCCTGCTCTAACACTAACAGTTATTATACTGTAAAGCCTTCAAGAAGTGTGTATTTATAATAGTCCATAGGATCAAGCGTAAAAAACTCTGGGCTTGAGTCCTGGTTTTAGTGTAAAATTACCAGACAAGATATTGGTCAATATTTAGATACTTTGATGTAAAAAAATATCGTATACATGATTAAAGTAAACAAAAACAAATAATATTACTTTTGATACTTTATACATGTGTTCATTATGCCCTTGTGGCTAGTTCCAAAAATTCTCAGTTACAAGGTGTTATTTTTCATGTGATTCGAAAAATTTTTAATTGCGCCCTTAAGTTTCAAATAAAAGATTAAAATATCCAATATTCCGTTATTTTTACAAGCAGGTGTTCGAATAAAGGTGAATAAAAATCATTGGAGTAGGTTAAAGCCATTTTTTGAAGTGATTTCAATAATTGATATAAGTTTAATTCAGATTCACATATTAACGTTTTGTGCTGTAAATGTTTTTCTTTTATTTATATGGTAAGCAAAGAAAGATAAACTTGTCGCCTAAAGTAAAAATTTAAAACTTTGTAATAACTGTGTTTTTTTTTTCAATTTTTATATTAATTATAGTTTGATTATAGACTTTCATGTCTTTTTTTAGTGATTTTTAAATACCCATTCTTGTGATAACTTTGGGATGCTTAGTAGTATGTATAACCACTCTTGGGTATAAATGCAACAACCTGTCAAATATTTTAAGTCAATACATCGACTACCTTTCGAATTTTGCGGCCATAAACATAAGTTAGCTTTTTTATATATAAGATATATTACATTAAAAAACTATTCTAATGATAAAAAGGGTAATAGCAGACAATGTTCTCAAGCGGTAATCCATCCAAGTAGGTACTGAAGGTACCCAATGATGCTTAACTTCAGTGATCGTTAATATTTTTTTCTTAAATAAAAATGTTTATTAATAAATAATAATTAATATACATAAAAATTTACAAAATTAAATAAAGTAAATGATATAAAATTAAGCTTCCATCCTTATCTTTATATTATAGTTTAGTATCTTTTATGATTAAATGTCGATTTTCCACGAATAAACAAAAACTAAACTGAAAATCGTGTCGAAAAAAACAAAACAACATTTAACAAACTTTTTGGAGACTCTCAACGTAATGACCATTACAGTTTCAGTTTTGTTTTTGTTTTTCAAGAAACTGAAACACTGCCCGTTTAGTGAAAAACCGGCATAAGATGTGAATATAATCGTGAACCGGTCCTCATCGTTTTCAACGTGATATTGATGTCACGTGATGATCCAATGATGATTCAAAGTGATGATCCAAACCATGGTGACACAAACTAGAATTTTTACCCCCTACTAAAAAACTATTATAATAAAAGCGCTCAACGCGGTTATAGAAGTTTTCTTTTCAAAAACTGCATTTCCATAAATATCCGTCACTTGCACTACAGTAAAAACTTCAATTGTTTTCATTACCAAACTCTGATTTATCTTTCAGATAAACATAATCACTGTTCCCGTTATTATGGACTTACTAAAATTGATCAAAAGCATTTTTTTTAACAACTCTCAACACATTTTAAATTTAGTAAAAGTTTTTAGTTTACTAGTTGAAAAAGTGGTATAAAATGTAGGTCGAATAAATGAGTATTTTAAAACATTAACTTATATAATAAATATAATCGATTATCATCTTAAATCAGATAATATCACGGGCTTGACTATAATATTTTCACTATAATATTTGAAGTAGTTTAGTATCAACGAATCATATTTTTATATCTATAAAATATCATCGTTTAAGTACACCATTATATCTAATATACGTTAATGTTATATAAATACTATATATCTAAGGTTTTATTTAATAAGTTTATTCTTTTAAGCTTGGTGTAATACAATTAGTGTAAGTAGAAGAAGATAGTCTTATTTCACTATAACATCCTTATCTTTTCTGCTTACACTTGGATTTCTACACCTAGCTAAAAAGAACAAACTTTATATGAATTGAAATAAAAACTATAGATATAGGTATCATAATAAACATATCATCTCCATATGTTTTATAAGTGGCAATTGTCTGCAGACAATAAGAACATATTTACACTTAGGTACTTACTGTGCTGGTCAACAATGACCATCAACCATTATAAGAATAACGAAATGTCGTTAGTTAACGCTCGTATATGATTCAATATTATATCAGTACTAGATGAAATCCGTTGAAAAATAAATTTGGTTTTTGAATTTAACAAATATACAATAGTGTGTCGATGCTAATAAACCCGTTAACAACAGGAAAAATTAGGATAACTATTCTCTGAACACCATTTATATTCCACTTGTAAGGATGTCTCAAGCAAACTTGCATACACTTGCCAGGCACCAGGCACCGATCGACAATTTTATTATCTTGAAATTTTAATAATATGATTACCCAAAAATACCTATGTTTTAGCCCCCAAACTAAAAAAAGGGTGTTATAAGTTTGACCGCTATATGTATGTGTCTGTCTGTCTCTTGTGACATCGCACCGCATAAACAGATCAGCCGATTTTGATTTTTTGTTTCGTTTGAATGTAATTTAATAGAGAGTGTTCTTAGCTATATTTCAAGTGAAAGTTTAGGATTCCGTACTCGGAACAACTAAAAAATAGGCGATGATCCACAAAATCGGTTCAGTTTGGACAAGGCTCTAAAGAAAAAGATAATTTAATGGAGAGTGTTCTTAGATATGTTTCAAGTGCGAGCTTAGGGTCCCGTACACGAAAACTTTTTCGAGGATTTTTTTAATTTTGTAAATTTCACACATATTCTTAATCTTAAATAACAACTTCTATTCATTGTAGATTATACTATATAGCATTTCTCAATTTTTCCCACCAATTTATGCCAACCTATAAAACAAAGTAAACCCCAAAAAAATAAATGAATGTGTAAGTGGAAAACAATTGAAATCACTGACATAAAAGGATTTCCATTCACTAATGATGTTATATGTGGTTAAACTAGTGAAACAAATCATTAAAAGATTTGTTAAAAGATTAAATAAATATTACATTGTTAAGGATAAGAAGAAAATACTTTTCTTAAAGCTACCAAAACTTTATAGTGTTTGAACTCATACCACATATTGAATGAGTACAGCTGACGATCAATGTACCAGCAATGTTTGTCTAAGTTTATTCGCAATGATTATTTCATATGTTTAAGCAAAGATGAGTTAAATTCTGAGTAGAAATACCTGGTTTAATATTTCAGGATAAAATTTCAACAGTTTTTTCAAAAACGGAATACCGATGGTTAAATTTCACCGATAACAGGTTCCTGAGATATATATGGTTGAATTAGGATAATTTATGAAGGCTTGAGTTTTTTAGAAGAGTTAATTAGAAGAGTGGAATTTAAAAAAGGTTCAATATTGAAGATACTATTTATTTCATATTTTGTTGTGAATTTTTTTCCTCAAAAATATTTTTCTCAGGCGAAGAAAACTTTTTATACAGGGATTGCTAGTATCACAAACAATAGATTTAAACACAATTTCGGTTTAAAACTCAAACATAATTTCGTAAATTCTCATATTCTATTTTTATATTTTTTGTGCAATTTTGCAATTGTTTTCTATGACTAAAAAAAAGTTCGTAGCGCAAGAGCCGCGGTAGCATTTTCAAAATTCCATTATCAGTCCAAAATCAAAAGCTCTATTTGCTTCGGAAATTCGCTAATACCAAATATTTTTTCATAGACAGTCGACTCAGTAGGTACAAGGTTGTTATATTTCTTCTTTTAACTCCAATTTTTTTAACACGTTGTACATTTATACAAAATATAGATACTTACATATATTCTGTTAAATCAAAAATAACGAACGAAAATCTATTTTCCTTAACGAATCATATACAGCAGCTTGATGCGGCTTGTATAAAGAATTGAATAGAGAATAAAGAGTACATTTTCCGGTGTTTAACAAGTAACCTTTGTCAGTTTAGTGAACTATTTAACTTGAGTTTCTACTTCAATCATTTTCTTCTAAATGATTAGCACAATTCTGACATTATTACAGTTACAAGCGAAATCTTATAATAATACTACATCATTAATTTTCTAAACCAAGCAACTAAATTTCGTTTTATTTATTTATTTATTTGAAACTAAATTTTCTTCTTTGATGATACATTATATTTTGTTTTATTATTATACCATATATATATATATATATATATATATATATATATATATATATATATATATATATATATATATATAATATACATTTTAATATACAAGTTTAGTCCCAACTTTGTAACGCTCAAGAATATAGATGCTACAAAAAAAATTTTGGTAAAGGATATCATAGAATCATGTAATTAGTCCATTTTTGGTTGTCGGTCTGTCCGCCGTCTGTGAACACGATAACTCGAAAACGAAAAAGTTATCAAGCTGAAATTTTGAGTACGTCGAGTCGAGTACGTAAACGAGCAACATAGGTCAATTGAGTCTCGGGTCCGTGGGACCCATCTTATAAACCGTTAGAGATAGAACAAAAGTTTAAATATAAAAAATGTTCCTTATCAAAAAATAAACAACTTTTGTTTGCAACAATTGTTTTGTAAACATCACTGTTTACTCACGAGGGCACAAATCAGATGCAAATTTTATAGTATATTTTAATGTGAGATTATCAGTTGTGTATGTGTGACATGTATAGGTAAATGTGTAATGTGGTAAAGTAATCAACACTGTCTATATCCGATATTCCAACAATTAACTCAGTCAATTGTTTGTTTTTACTTGTGTATGTCTTAAGAACAGTAACACACACCGGGGAAACTTGTTGAAATGAGAAAAAATTGAGCAATTTACATTGATAGGAATTCATTCGATATATCTATTTGAGACTTACCTTTGATATAACAAAAGGTTAAAAAAGAGAAAAAAGTTAATCTTTAGTATTTTATCTGAAAATTCGAAAATTTTTAGTATCAAATTAATTTCAATCAATTTTTGAATCTATATTTTGATAAACCTGTATAAGAAAACTGTTTAAATTCTTTCAAAGACGAAAATTTAAAAAAAAAATTGGCTTTCCCGAGTTCTATAGTTCAAATCCTGTTGAACTACTATTTCTTTTAGAAACTTTCTGCACTAAAATAAAAGTTGTATGACTTTCATACTAGATTTTTGATGCAATATTGTGTGAAATAATATTCGTAAAAAAATTTCTTTTTTGTCTTCACCAAACGACCTACTTTAAAAAATAATTGAAAAATTTTAACACAATTGATTCTTTCACCAATTTTACTCAACCAAAAGTTAATAAAATGATGAAGATAAATTATCAAACAAGTTTGTATTATTTAATATTAATAATAATATATAACATATAAACAAAAAAATTTCAAAAAAAAAAATTCATTATTCTTCTTTCAATTTAAAGCTGATAGAAAGAGACCATGAAAGAAAGAAATTCATCAGTTTTCTTTCATTATAATATGTAAATTGAATGTAGTCACATCGAAACGCGCCCGCCACCGACAAGTGATTGAATTAATCAATTATAAAATACAAACAAGTGGATGGTGATGGAAAACATCATATTAACTTCCATGATAAATTAGGATACATATATCACTGAACATTTGCTATGAAAGCGTTGGGTGAAATTGTAGAACGATCGACTTTTAATTCTAGCTCTTGAAAAGCAAGAAAAAACGTTGTTTATACAGGGTGTTGTAAAAAAGTTCCTTCCTAGCTCAATTCAGGTAATCAAAGACGAACGAAAAACTGTTTACCAAATTTAGATCTGATACGTACTTTTATTAACCCAATCAATTAATTAAAAAAAAAACAATAAATTTATCCAATTACAGAGTTCTAATACAAATAGGTGGTACATCGTATATTACAAACATAATAGTGACAGGAGTGACTCAAACGCAAATTTACTACAAAAAAATTGAAAACTATTTAATTGGACAGTTAATTTATATCAAATTATCTCTTTTTTTAACTAAAACAATTCTGAGAATTTTTTACTATAAATGAGCCACATCCTTTAATAGACCAAGATAAATGAACTTTTTGGAATTTTTCCAAACATTAAATTGTTTATATCTCAAAAACGTCGAACTTTAAGTCACTCCTGCCTCTACTATGTATGTAATATACGATGTACCACCTGAATGTAAGTAATTGGAAAATGATTTTTTAATAATTTATTGGATTAATTATCTCGGAAAGTACACATCAGATCGAAATTAAGTAAAAAGCTTTTTCATTCGCCTTGATAGCCACAATTTAGTAGGGTACTTTTCTACTATCAATTATAGGACACCCTGTATACAATCGTTTGTGCGTCTGTTAGTTACCGTGTAACTTTTGAACGACTTTACCGATTCAGCTCCTATTACATTCAATAAGTAATGCTGTAAGTGTTAACTCAAACCAAGACAAGTATGGCCAGTTAAAAAAAATTTTTTTTTTAAATCAAAATTTTTGGGTAGATACCTGCTTCTTATTCACTGTTATATAATGGAAGTAGGTAGACCACATTTTCAATGAATGAAGTTTCTAACATAGCAGTCACATTACTATCACAGAAGGAAGAATCAACCTTCTCCAAAGGTTTGCGTTTTCTTAGCAAGTATGATAATACAAGATAAATGAATGGGTCCAACTCAACCAACTTACATGTACAAACCATCACACCATACTCAAGTGAGACAAGTAAGATGCATGTAGTTCCTCTACCATACCGGGTGGGTCAGTCATTATTACCCTTGAGAAAAGTTTATAAAAAATAATTTAAAAGTTAATTCTGTATTCTATATTCTATCTCGCAATTCATAAGAGCTCGATTATTTAAATCAATAAATGACTTCAAAAGTAGACATAGTTAACATTGGTCTTATGGGACGTTGTGCCCGACTAATTAAGGATGTATGAGCACGGTATTGGGGACATAAATTTGATGGTGAATTATGTTTTAACTGGACAATATTAGACAAAAAGTAATAATAAAAATTTTCGATATCTGCAGTAATTTTCAAAACATCGAAAATTGAAAATTTTGTTTAGTTATTAAGCTTTCAATATTTCGAAAACCAAGGCAGATATTGAAAAGTTTTATTCTTATTTCACATTCATGAAGCTATAACAAAATTCATCTTCAGATTTGAAATTAAGAAAGGTACAAATAATTTCACCCATAAGTCTAAACTGGCCTTGACCCTCATAAATAAAGGTAGAAATTATTAATTTGTCTATAAAATTTTAAGTTATGATTTAAAATGTGTTAGATTTAGTGAACTAATACGTTTAACCAAAAAGTTCCAGCGAATATCTTATTTAATTGACGGGCATAAAATTTTGAATTTACCAATTTTCAAAAGGACGGTTATTCTTAACATCTACTCAAAATCTTATTTTATTGTTTAAAAGTGTAAAAAAGTTGATTTACGGAGACAAAAAAACCTTAAGGAAGTAATCGTTACTGATCCACTCAGTATACACAATTCCTTTTTGACTATATCATTTACCATCACATTATTATTACAAATGTGTCTCCCGCACCGCGTCTGGTAATTAATGGAGCGTGATGACCACGATAAACACAAACAATGATACATCTTTGAACATCATTGTTGCGCTTTTGTTATTCATAAATTCAATTGTTTAATAATATCGTCATCTTAAATATATTTTGTACCCATATTTAAAATGATTTCAATCATTTTATTTTAATTTAATTTAGTTATTTATTCTCTTCCTTAAATCATATTTTTTGCGAAAAAATTCTTCAATATTTTGTTTTCCCCAACTTATATACTTAAAAAATAAAAAAGTTTAGAAAGGAACCCACAAGAATAGATAGAAAATGGCTTTCTGTGAAACTACTTCTAACCCACCCTAAAATATTCTTTAGATCAAAAGCTCTCAAAGCACCAAAAATTTTTAACGAGCAGCTTTCGAGCTACAAGTGATCAAAGCTACGAATATATTATAGTTTTAATGCATGACTAGGAAAATAGCTTTCTGTGAAACTTTTTCAAACTGCCTCCAAAATGTTCTTCAGATCGTTCTGATTAAAAGCTCTTGGGGCCACAAAATTTTTTAACGGGTAGTTTTCGAGCTACGGGCGATCAAAACATAAACATTATAGTTATAGCCCGTAGTTCGAAAAAAACCCGTAAAAAAATTTTATGGTTGTGAGACCTTTTGATCAGAATGATCCAAAGAACATTATGGAGGTAATAAATATTTACGTGTGGTAGGAACACTTTTTGAATTAGCAAACATTACCATTAAATTAAAGTTTATTTTACCATAGTCTTTCTATTTTGCATATTTCTTTTGTACACAAAATGAAAATTTTATTTTTATCCAGCTAAAATAATAGAGGTTTTTTTAAAAAAAGGAATGAGCCCAACAACTTTTTTTAACTCTACAAACATTTTGGATTGAGATTTATTGTTTTATCCATACTCTAAATGATAGATCCAGTAAAATCTTTGTAGTCATTCAATGAAAACTACCGCTCACAGTTTTTTGCTATTTCTAAAAAAGTTTTTGGATTTATGAATGAAACAAATGATTTTATAATTTTTTTTTTAACTCAGAACAAATACATCAACGTTCGGTTAGGATATCTTTCTTAAAACTAACGATTAAAAATATGATCAAAAAAATCAACAAAAAATAGCTTATATATTTATTTTTCAAATAAAAATATTCTCAATATATAGCAATATTTATTACCTCGATAATGTTCTTTGGATCATTCTGATCAAAAGGTCTCACAACCACAAAATTTTTTTACGGGTAGTTTTCGAGCTACGGGCGATCAAAACATAAACATTATAGTTATAGCCCGTAGTTCGAAAAAAACCCGTAAAAAAATTTTGTGGTTGTGAGACCTTTTGATCAGAATGATCCAAAGAACATTATCGAGGTAATAAATATTGCTATATATTGAGAATATTTTTATTTGAAAAATAAATATATAAGCTATTTTTTGTTGATTTTTTTGATCATATTTTTAATCGTTAGTTTTAAGAAAGATATCCTAACCGAACGTTGATGTATTTGTTCTGAGTTAAAAAAAAAATTATAAAATCATTTGTTTCATTCATAAATCCAAAAACTTTTTTAGAAATAGCAAAAAACTGTGAGCGGTAGTTTTCATTGAATGACTACAAAGATTTTACTGGATCTATCATTTAGAGTATAGATAAAACAATAAATCTCAATCCAAAATGTTTGTTGAGTTTAAAAAAGTTGTTGGTCTCATTCCTTTTTTTAAAAAAACCTCTATTATTTTAGTTGGATAAAAATAAAATTTTCATTTTGTGTACAAAAGAAATATGCAAAATAGAAAGACTATGGTAAAATAAACTGTAATTTAATGGTAATGTTTGCTAATTCAAAAAGTGTTCCTACCACACGTAAATACAACACGTACAAATTTGTTTAAAACGGTCAACATCTATTTTAATATTAATGATGTACAATATTTTAAATGAAATTTCGATGTTTGATGAAGATTTAAACCACAATTTATTTTCAATTAAAGCTTTAGAACATACCCACACGCAAAGTAAGGACAAAAATACAATGAGTGGCAAAATCATGAAAATAAGTATAAACTTGTAATCTTCGTAGTTATTCTCGGATAATGATTGAACAATATTGAATGTATGAAGCTGAAAAACTTAATATCTAAATTTTTTTTTTTGTTCCCGTGCAAAATATACTTTTTATAGACAACAGACACGTTATATGTATATAACTAAAGTATAGATATATCACATACGAATAATTTATGCAATATTTAATTGTATATGTTTCTATTAGCTACACGATATATACAACATATAGTTGTATAACATACTGCCACCTTTATCAGAGCTTTCCAACTACAACATTATACAACCTACCGCTGAAATTCTTAGTAGCGCCACAGTAGATAAATATATTTATTTTGATTTTTTTTAAATAATTTTATTATACAAAAATAGTAGCAAAATTCTTCTACCTTTTAAAAAAACGATGCCATGTCGTGGAGAACTGAAACTATTTTCAAAAATATAGTACTTTACAATAATTGTATTAATAAAATTGGAATAAATAAAAATATTAATATATTTTGTTGAAGTTTTATTTAAATCGTTAATCTATGCGCTTTTAATTTCTGCTCGAAATCCTACAAAATTGATTGTTAGGATGTTCGAAATTGAAAATACCTATCTTTATAAATGGTTGAAGTAAATTTTCGAAAGATTGTCTTCATCTTGACATTTTTGTTTAATTTCATCTTTATATATAAGCTAATTCATTTCTTTTATCATTTATTCGTCTAGGCTACAAATTTCGACATGATCACACATTATTTCGATCGCATAATTAACTATCGTTTCATATATCATAGGCTTAAGAATTTCTGGAACAATAACCAAGGAAAAGTTAAAAATATCTTTGTGTAAACTATCCCTAAGCAAAAATATTCTTACAAAACAATCTGAAAACAATAGCGTTAAACGTATTATGGAACACACTTATTGAAAGTCATTAGTTACTCGATTGAAAACTCTTTGTCTACCAATTTCTAAAGTTTCTAAAGTCTACCAATTTCATTAAGGACTTAATAAGTAATCAATTTTTTGTTTGTTTTACAGTTTCCGAGCCTGTTTGAAATTAACGGATAGTGGTGCATCAAATATGGTTGGTAAATTATTTTTTAATGTTGTACAAACAAAATGTTTTGTGATCAAATCAAAGCGAGTATGTAAAAAAAGATCATTTTGGGGTAATCAATGTTTAAAACATGGTTATAAAAAACAAGCCATTTTACGCGATAACGTTCCTTATTAAAAAATAATAATTATTACTTAATTTATTTAAATGAATTTAACTTTTTGATAAAAACATAAAATTTTATTAATTTTTAGAGTGTTGAAAAATATTGATCCAAATATATTTATAGATAAATTTTCCATCTTCCGTTGGTTAAGCAAAAGGTGTGAAAAATGAAGCAAACTGAACTGAATTTGGATTAAACAGTTTGTATGACTTAGGTACGTTTTAAGTAAAGAAAAAAACAAATGTACATTGTTTATAATCTTACTGTAAAAACCTTTTTGTTTTATTAAACCTTAAAATTTAAACTTTTTATGAAATTTCAAAATTGATACAAAATTAAAAAACGTACTCAATTATTTGGATCGACATTATTGCACTCGAAAGGCTTTATAAAATACTTCAAAAATCGTTGAAAGCATTGTAACTGCAACTAGAAACTTACAAAACCCAAAAATATATTAGCATACTGAAACAAGAAATATAATTATTTTATTTTGTACTATTATAAAAGTCCCTTTTTTATATACTTTGGATAAGTCTCTAAGAACCAACTTTCCAAGTCATCTTGGATAAAAAACGTAATTGGTCTCAAAGTAATAATTGATAAAATTATTTCCTTCTTTTAATTTATAATATTTCTATGATATCGATTCTTTTGTAAATTTTTAATTTATTTAAATGTAAATGTTTAATTTATTTAAATGTAAATTTTTTATTTATTTTTACAAGCTTAAAGATTCAAAACCATAAAAAAACATGAGTGTGAAAAGATCTTTCTTTTTTTAAAGTTAATTACATGCTTATAAAATCTTAAAACTAAAACCAGCCTCAATATACAGAAAACTAAGCAAGATCATCAAAATCGCTCACATAAGTACAAATTGATATGTATACACATTACATTCCTATTTTGAAGTTTTGAATTGATTATACTAAAACCTTCTCCTAAGCAGAGGTTGACAGCATCATTCATTGGCGTAGCTAGAAATTTTTCCTGGGCAGGAAAACCAGTCGACGGCCCAGGCTCCCAAAATATTGTCAGTGTCTTTGGAAAAATGATCTTTTTTGAGATAAAAACTTTTGACTTATAATTTTGATAACGATTAGAAATGATTCTAAACATATTTATTAACCAAAATTTTGACTCTAAAATTTTAAACGCGTTGTTTAATTCACATAAATAGATTTTAATTTTAAATATTATTACATTCTCATTTAAATATTTGATTTTCAATTAGTTGTATTTTTCATAGTTTCGATATGTCGATAGATACTTGCGATCAATACAACGAGTAATTCGCTTCTACTGGGTAAAAATGAAAGCTATAAAGGTTTCTATTTTGCTAGGGTGTGCAATTAACTCCGCAGGGAGATTCTTGCTCCCTCCTAGCTATGCCGATGGAATCGTCGTAATAGAAAATGTAGTTTTTGAAAAATTATGCACATACTAACTTTAACTTACAGGTAAAACACATAATACAGTCGGTTAAAAACAAATTTGCCTATAGTGGGCCCTGCGTGCTATTTAAATATTGTCATTAAACTGAAAAACTTTCCCATTACCTCTCCAATTTTTTGTTTCTAGTTGCATAATTACAAATCTTGATTTATGATTATACAAAAATTATAAAACAATCGTATTTATTATAAATATATTTTTATTTAATTTTTTATAAAATTTCTTTGTATTTTGTAAATAAAAGAAAACCAAAAAAAAAAAGTTGAAATTAAAAAAAAAAATCAAAATAAAACAAAAATAGTAACTAACTTAACTTTAAATGTAGCAATAATATTGGTAGGAAAAAAATAATAAATTAAAAAACAAAAAAAATATTTATAAATAGAATCAAATCGTCTTCGTGTAAAATTGGTATTCAAATTAGTTTGTAAAAAAATGAATATTAAAAAATAAAAAGTAAATAAAAAACACATATTAGAAAGGTCTAAATCAAAAAATCAATACAAGTTTTGAGCTTAAAATACTATTAACTTTAGAAAAAAAACGCAAAGAGCACTATGTTATTTTATTTTAAAATTTCATTTCACAGTGACAGAATAAACCACATAGCAGAAATACTGCATAAAAATTTTTTTTTGTATTGATTTTAAACCTGATTCGTTAAGAATAAAGTCCAAATCACAACTCAGAATATGGAAAATAATATAATTGCTAGTCAATAAAAAAAACAGCCATAATTTTTGTTTTTGTTAATTGCTCAATAAAACTCGCATTGTGTGATTTGGGATAGGTTAGATGATTATATTTTCATTATTTTTTATAAATACCACAGCAAAAGATTGTTATATGATCAAAATTGCCAAAATAATTAAAAAAATTGTATGTATGTGTGCTTATCATTTTTCTCAATAATTAAGACTTTTTTTTACCAAATCAAAATTTAGGAACTTACATCATCATTTGGACGACATATTTAGAACATATACCACAAAAATGGAAACAAAAAATATAATTTAAAAAATATCCAAAAAGTTACCAACATATTCATTTTATCGAAATTAGACGATTAAAATTAAAAAAATCGAAATAGATAATAAATAGAAAAGTATTTAAAAACAACACATTTTCTTCTTTCGTTTTTCAACTTTAATTTAATTTTTAATATCTTTTACGTGAGAGATTTAGCTACTAACGATGATTGCAGGCAATTGACTTACCGATATATAAATGGGATATATTTATTTTGTCTATTTTTTAAATGTATTTTTTGTGCAATTTTTTTTCAATATTGTGGATAATCTTTTATTATTTGTTTCTCAATTCGAAAGTAACATAAATGAATATGAATTATTTCACTCGAATTTTTTTTGTTAAATAGAATGTATATCAAAATTTTTGTAGACTATTTCGAATATTAATATTTACTTTTAAGTGTGTATATTTGTTGTATAATTGATTACAAAAATAAATAAATGTTGTTACTAAATATACTTAAAATAAATCTTTAATTTTTTCAAAAAAATATTCCAGGTGTAGACTTTTACTTGATAAGGTAAGTTAAAATCATACCTATTTGAGTTACAAATAAAGAACCATTCAGTTCTGTTTTGTGCTATAAATACTTTCCTAAAAATTTGTGTATAAAAGTGGGTTAAAAGATTATAAAGGGATATTTCTTCTTTTGGAGAATAGTTTACAAAATTTTTTTTATCACTTCAGGTGAAGAATTCTCTATTCTGAACGGGTCGAAAAGTGAAGTTGATATTTTTAAATTTTTAGTAGTATGCAACATATAAACGTTTAAAATTCTAAATAGACCTTTTCATCATGTCATATGCGCCAGTGCAGAGTTTATTTTTTCGTACTGACAGCAATAAGTAGGACTAAGATAGAAGATATTTGTTATGCATTTTATCACATTGGTTATAAATCATTTAGTACGAAACAAATGTGAATCGTGATTTTAAAATGAAAAGCCCTATTAAGCAAAGACGAAGATATAGGTTAGTGACGTCAGTGCATGGTATCACCATAGAGATTACATATAAAACTTTGTTTTGCTAAAAGGAGATGGGCAACAATCTTTGAATGCTTATAAATTCTTTGTGTTTTAATCAATTTTAATTTCACTTGCAAATTTTGTTATGGTATCAAGTCTAGTTTTGCATTTTTGTGGTTAATATGGCAAATTTGACATCTGAAATATACCATATTAGTTAAAGGAATTATTTAGTATGCGAATTCATTGTTTTAGGGTATTTTTAAATCGTGTAAAAATGAAATGTTTGTTTATCGCGACAATTCAAATTCAAAACAAAATTGGGTGTATATAGTTTTAGGTCTATTGTTATGCTATTGCGGCAACAGTTCAAATAAAGGGAAGGTTCACTTTATATTTTTTTACAAAGAAATAAGTAATTATATAATTTCACATAAAATGAAATTTATTCTTTCTTAAAAAAGTAATTACACAATTTAAAAAACTATCGTTTAAAATCCATTGACTGAGCTTAAATATATCGATAAAATACACCACGATTAATTACCACATATACCTAAGATCTGTTTTTAATATGTCTTGATTGTTCTCAATGTTCAGCATTTAAAAATTTTCAAACTATAAATATCCAAAAAACGAATTGCAATTCCTCACTCAATGTGAAACTAAGAAATGTTAACATGCCTGTTAAACCTAATTCGAATACATCGATATTTACATTTCGATACATTAAAATGAAATTGAACCCCAAATGGTAATTTAATTGGTATTTTGAAAACGGTAAGAAATTGAACAAAATACTCTAGGCCCGAAAAATATTACATAAAATACTTAAAACTTTTATCCAAAACCTTTTTTCGAAAAGCTAACAAAATAGAAATTGAAGATGCCACTTGAAAATGAAACTTATTGGGTTTCTTTCCACCATGGGTTTCTTTATGAGCATAAGGTAAAAATGAAAACACTTGTGGAATATTATAAGTAGACCTATTTCAAAAGGTTAAATAATAAAATCTTAGCTAGACAAATTTAATGCAGCTAAAGTTGTGTTTGAATGTTTTTTATTTAATGGTGTGACAGTAATTTGTGGCACTAAATCTAAACTCGTTTTTAATGTACGGGTTGGTCCATCCAGTACAACTTCTTTCATAAACTCTTGTACTTTGGCACGTAACTCTTTATTTTCTTTTTCTAATATTTGTTTTTCTTCGCGCATTGCAATCACTTCGGTATGAACACAACTATGTCGCCACCAAAATTTATCCAACAAATTAATTTTCTCCGGCTAAAATAATAATTTGTTATTTTTGGTAAAAATATATTTTTTAAAATTTTCCAGCAAACTTACTTCTTCATTTGAAGTGGATGATAGCTGTTCATATCCTTTCCATGGTAGGATTTTCTCTTTTTCTGTTTCAAATTTACGACACACTTGTATTATATTTAATAAATTTTCACCTTTTGCATGAACTTTTTTTAAATAATCCAATACTTCATAACTGATTGTAGTTAATTTTTTTAACTGCGAACGATCAGTGTCATTATGATTTGTTGTACGTTTTTTAAAAATTAATAATTTTTTTTGTAAAATTCCTTTCTGTTGTTTTAAAACTTCTATATGCCTGTTTTTCGTTTCTTTTACATCTTCGAAATGATCCTGGAGACGAGCTAATAGTTTCTATAAAAAACAAACCCAAAATTCGTGCCAATAAAATCACATTTTTAATTATGAGATTTTTTAATCATTCTAAATATTTTAGAGGCATTCTTCGTTGCCTGTTAGAAAGAGTAGCCCCCAAAATGTAGTAGTTTTTACAAAAAATTATGGAATCCTTTTTTTAAAAAAATTGTGTTAAGTCTCGAAAATTACTTTTGTGGTCACCTCTCTAAGCTTCAGAATAGCATAAGCAGCTTAACGTTTCAGCTGTATCAACTTTTTTGAAACATCGTGGTGTATGGCCATCATATAATCATTTATTAAATAACTCCAGAACAAAGAATTAGAGAGAAAGAGATAAAATAAATTTACTAAAAAGTAGAAAATTTTTCTTATCATAGGTCACTCATACACAATTATTTGTAAATGCTGGACGCGCTCAATTTAAAATATCAAAGATGATTCGAAACACCTCAAACTTATATAAATAGTCATGTATGAGTGATTCATAAAAAAAATTATTTTCTACTTTTTAGTACAATAATTTTTAATCTAAAACTAAAATATATTAAATATGGTGGAAACGATGGGAAAATCTAGTCATACTTACCACAAAAATGCATTATCATCCGATTTATATATGTATGAGCTATGTGTTTTTTGTGACACAAAGATGCATGCAAGCAAAGCTAAATAAAAGTTTGGAAAAAAGAATAAATTTTAAATACGTGTACGTACCATTTGATCTTCAATAACATTATTTTGTTTTTTAATAACTTCTTGATCCTTTTCATCCCTACTACATAATAACTCATATTCTTTACGTCGTGGATCTGTTTTTTCAAAATATTCATTTAAAACATTTGTGATTTTTTTCCATAATTCACCAATTTCAGAATCTTTTCGTTTCGAATATGTTTCACTGTATACTTTCATCTAAATACATTGAAAAAAAATGATAAAGTGTGAATAAAGTTTACATACACGAGATTCAGTACGATTCGGTAAAAAATAATTAGTATTTTTCAACAAGTACAGAAAATTTGTGATAAAAAGTATTTTTATTTTATATGCATCAGGGACGAAATCTTGCAAAAAGGGTTCAAGTGATAAAATTTTAGCTTGTTTTTCCTATACCTAATATAAATTAGTTGTAAGATTTTGTTAATTAGCATGAAAATATATATATTTGGCTGTTTTTCCCAACTTTCGTTGAAATGGCTGAAGATATAAAAAATTTTTATTCTACATTTTTTTCATAAAGTTGATGGTTTCTGAGATATTACCCAAAAATCTTTTTTTTTTATGTATATATAGCGTTAATTATCGCAATTCCAGCACTTCCGAGACTGCGCGATAATAGGGTCTTAAAATACATGCCGAAACCTTCCTTTTTATAGTTTTTTTTTTGCCTTTTAATAAGTCAATGAAATGCTTTTTTCAGTTATTTTGAGCGGCCTAGTTTATTAAAACTAACAATTAGATACTAATATAATTACTAATGAATGTAAAATTCTATTTCTACTTGAAAGTCTTTGTAGGCAACATAATAAGTCGTCTTGCATTATTTTTGTTACTGCCCTTGAAAACTTATTCCCAAATCCGTCATCATTAAAAATCATCAATCAAAATGAAAACAATTTATACTACAGATGCTAATTAATTAAACAATACAAAAAGTATTTTATACAGTTTGACAATATAATTCTATTTCCGTTTAAGCTTCCAACAAATTGAAAATATAAGTGGGCATAACAATGCATTGACATAATTGTATTTCGAATAATCAAGTCAAATTATAAACTAATTATTATTTTTTTAATAATACAAAATTAGGAAATTATAAATATAGCTACAGATGAAATATATTATGCAGTTATTTTTATGAAAATCATAAAATTTCATTATAAAAAATTAAAGTGAGTGAAAATGAAAGTTGCATTAATTAGCATTATTTTAATTTATGTTTTAATGGAGTGTAATAAAACTGATGTAGAGGTAACATAAAAAAATGTATAAAAATATTTTCTTTTTTTTTAAGAAAATTAAACAAATTCCCGACGTTTGGAATTTCAAGCCTCTCTGGTACGGGGCGAGCATGTTATACAGTGTTTCGTTTTTAAGATGAGAGCACTCTCATATTTTGGTTATTTATAGCAATATAAATTTGCACAGCCATACAGGATGATGGGTCACAAATTTACAAATAGGACCGATTCTTAATATTTGGCCTAGCGTCAGAGATGGTTAGCGATATCGAAAAAAAAAATTATTAGAAAAAATAGCTAAGAATATTTTTTATACCCATTTACTGATTTTCATGACAAAATTCGCATTTAAAATTTTTCCATTATTTTGATCTTACTCAAATTTCTTACATACAAGTTTATTGAAATATTTGAATACATAACACTATTCAATTATCAATTTGTCCAGTTTCTACATTCCATAGCATACTAGTTATAAAATTAAAAAATAAACTTTTATAACTAGTGTGCTATGGAATGTAAAAACTGGACAAATTGGTAATTTAATAGTGTTATGTATGCAAATATTTCAATAAACTTGTAATAATTATGAATGTAGACCAAAATAATAAAAAAAATTAAAAATGCTAATTTTGTCATGAAAATCGGTATATGGGCATAAACAAATATTTTAAGCAACTTTATCTTTAGTTTTTTCGATATTTCTAACCATCTCTGACGCTATTCATCTTAGCTAAGTATCTTAAAAAATATAGCCCATCACCCTGTATGAGTGTGCAAAATTTCAAATCCACATTCCTACAACTAACGAAAATATGAGAGTTTCTTCATCTTAAATTCGACACACTGTAGATATAATCGTCGTATATAGATAAAGCGTAAAGCTTTAACAGTCTATCTATCTTTATTTTTTAACAATATTTCAAAAGATCGAAACTAAACTTCTCTAAAATTTATTTTCCTTTAACTTTTCCTTTCTTCATTTTTAATTTTAACTCATATTCGTCATCATCCTAAATTATAGGGCTTAGAATGTGGATTGGCTGACGGAAACGATCATGAAATGGTTCAAAAAATTGCAAATAGTTGTTCACGAAATTCGAACAGTAATTCGCACAGTAATTCAAACCATGATTATGGCAATTCAAATCGTGGAAACTCAAATAATAATAGAAATTCTAGAAATAACAATAACAATAATAATAAGAATAATGGCGATAATAACGAAGATAATGATAATGGTAATGATGATGAGAATGATGAAAGTGATGAAAATTATGATGATAATGATGAAAATGATAATGCATCAAATTCAAATAATAATCACAATAATAAAAATAACAAGAATAATAATAACAATAACGATGGCAATAATAATAATAATAATAATAATAACGATAGAAGGAACAAAAATAAACGATCAAATAGCAATGATGATAATAACAATAACAACAATAACTATAACAAGAGAACAACAACGCCCAGGTATAATTTGCTAAGACCACGTTCTCAACGTGATACAGATTATAATAACAATAATAACAATAATAAATACACAGATAGATATAACTCTCAACATTATACTCCAAATTATTATCCAATGAGCAGTAACAGACATGATAGCAATAGTAATTATTATAATAACGATAATGGCATGAACAATAACAATTATAATTATAATAACAAAGATAATAATGATCAAAATGGTATGAGTAGTAACGGTAAAAATTACAATTATAATTACAATAATGATAATAATGATCGAAATAATATGGGCAGTAATAATAATGGTTACAATTACAATTACAATCATAATAATGATAATAATAATAACGATCAAAATAGTGCAAGCAGTAATAATGGTAACAATTACAATTATAATAACGATAACAATGATAACAATCAAAATGGTATGAGTAATAATAATCATAATTATAATTATAATAACGATAATAATAATAATAATAATCAAAATGGAAATAGAAATAATAATAATAATAACAATTATAATGAGACTCAAGAGCAATGTGGAATTATAACGTGTATTATGAAACAATTGCATATGGTAAGAAAAAAAAATTTCTTATATACGAGTTACGATAACTCACTTATTTTAATTTGTTCCCAAGCAGCAAGGAGGTTTGAACGAAGTGTAGAGTAGATAGTCTCATTCCAAAGAGCCACTCTTAAAATTTTTTTTAAATTACGACGTGAAGGTGCTTCCCATCATTAGAACCCATATATACACTGAAGCACTCAAAATATCGACAATGGCAATTTGTTGGCCGTATGTTGATTCAAAGGCTAGGCTAGGTAATATTGGCGATCCACGAAGGAAACACTTAGGCTATAGAGCCCATTGTGATACTATATATGTGTTTTCCCGTCTTTTCCGCTAATAATTTCATTTATCAGCTCTTCAAATATTTTCAGAGGCTGAGTGTACCTCCTTCATGCGCATATACCAGCCCATCGCAACCAATAATTAAATTAATTTTTGTTGTGACGGCGGGAATCGAATCCGCTATCCTAGACATACCGCGAACGAAATTGGTTACGCTTTAACCAACTGAACTACTAGGGGGACTTCAAAGACCTTGAACTATCATTGTACAAATTGTCAGATAAAGTCATAAAAACGGCATATGACTAATTTGGATAGTCAGTCCATCGGTAAATTTGTATTGCACTCATAATCGTGAAAATAATCTCCTTCGACTGTCATTCCACTTTATGTGAGGATCCAAGTTTAAATCAAGTTCCCTTCATAGTGCAACAAAAATTCTCAAGTAAACCACATTTTGCGTCCTCAAAACGGAGGAGGAGATTGAGCAACTGATAATTTTACCTTTTTAATGATTTCACATTTTAACTTTTTCCGAATGTACTCACCTAGAAAATAATCGATTGCCAGCAAAATACAAGATCTGCAGTGGAGAAATTTAAACGAGTGCGGAAGGTTTGTTGAATGGAAATTATTGTAAAATAGGTCTCTTCAACAAAAAGGGATTCGTCTCTAGTCTATTTTCTGCCATTATTAAGTACTTAAGACTTAATACTTAAATAATTACAAGACTTAAATAATTATTATAGGCCTCCCAGGCGCAAGGAAACAAATTCGAATAAGTAAACTATCTTCCCGTAACGTGCATTTTAATGACTTAAGTGTATTGATGCACTTAATATTGAAACAGCAGTCCACAAATACAAAGAACTTTCTAAGCACTATAATTAACGTTTATAAATTATTAACGCTTATCAACAATGGAAGTACGGGAGTGGAGAAATTTTCTACAGATGAATGAGAAACATGTCATTGTTTTTAGGAAGAATTACAAAATAATTTTACCAATCCTATTTTGATGCTTGCAATAATTTTTTATTTTGTTTAGGTAGATAGCCAAGGCTTTCCTGACCGTAGCTTGGTTTCCCAAGCGTTAATGATGAATGTACGCAATTCGGAATTGCGAAATTTTTTACAAGAATCTACTGATGATTGTTTCGAATTAATAAGTGAAGGTATTATTATTCAGATAAAATTATCAATGTTTATTAATTCATATGAATTTTTTTTTTTAGAATATAAAAAAGATTCTTGTGAATATGCAAATCATTTAATCAATTGTTTGGCCGAAAAAGGTCGAAACAATTGTGATGATTGGTTGTATGAAAATATTTCATTTTAGCGAGCAAAATTTAAAAAAAAAAAATTCGTCTTTAAACTTTTATCTAAATAAAAAATAAAATGTTTTTTTTAATAAAAATTATTGTTTTTAAATATTTTTCGAAGAAACATAAGGATTGTTTGCTTTAAAGGAGCAACATTTTCAAGAAAAATCTGTCAAACCTCACCATCCGCCGTCCAGGCTGTATATCTTTTTTTTATTCCTTAGAAATATGTAAATAAAAGTAATTTTAACTATAAAAAATCAAATAATTATCAAAAAAAAATTTTCTTTTCTCATATATTTTTCTTAACAATTTTTACATAACAATTTTTTATAGAAATAGTTTCAATATTCAATTTGTTAATGAATTAGTTTTCAAATATTCTTTAAAGAAATTGTAAAAAAATACATAGCTATTCAACTTAAAATAATTATAACACATCAAACAAAAACGACATAGGAGAAAAAAAAAAGGAAGACAAACGACACACTGAAAGAAAAATCGAGTTTTAAAAAAAAGTTAATACTTTTATTGAAGAAACTTTTCAATGTCCTTAAAATGAAATTTTTTTGTCTATCATATTATATTATTCAGACACAAATGGAATCAAAGATTATAAAGATATTGAATGATTTACAACTGCCCCTTTTTGTCCATTTTACCTTCAAGTATAATGGATCACACTTCAAGACAAAATGTACCTGATATATAAAATCGAAAAATCAATGAATTAATTTAAGGAAAAAACATCAAAATTAAAGAAAAATATTACATATAGAAAAAAACAACAAAAATTGAAGAAAATTGCTGAGAGCTTTTTTTGTTTGTGAACACTGTAGCTTTCATCATCATTAGTATCGATGCCAGCGAGTGGGTGAATTTACAATAAGGTCATAAAAGGCGAATTATGTAATGCACCCATCCTTTCACTTGTGCTAAATAGAAAAATTCAGCATCTTCGTTTTTTTGTTAAATGAGATATTCTTTTTTCTTTCTTGAATGAAAACCGCATGGTTCTATTTGCCCGGTCCATTTTGCATTTTAAGAGTCCAGCAAGATTAATTGAAAATTCCGACGCTTATTATTTTGTTACTCCCTTACTTGCGCTTGTTGGAAACATGAGAAATGATTTGATCACACATAAAAATCATTTAAAAAAATAATAGTTTAAAAAAAAAGTAAAAAACACGTTTTCGTAACTAGCTGAAGTAAAAGGTAGAAAATAACTTCATCATTTTATCCTAAAAAAGCGCAGGGTGCTAAATTTGGTAAAAGTAAAGTCATTATAAAATATCTTAAAAAGTACCCCACGCTTTTTTACGATAAAATGATTTTTTTTGAATTTAAAGAAATTATTTTCTCCTTTTAGTTCAGCTAGTTACAAAAACGTGTTTTTTAGTTTTTTTAAACTATTATTTATTTTGTGTTTTTTAGTTTTTTAGACTATTATTTATTTATAAAAAATTCAGTATAAATATGGTGGGAGCGCAAATAAATATATAACGGCGTTTTGAAGGGGGACAAAATCATGTTCAAAGATTTCGTTACATACTAATTTACATATGAATCTAGTAAACTTGGTACACTAACCGCTGTGTAACTTTGGGTACACTAAACGACCGCAGAGGCTCAGTAGCTAATATGTTGGTCTAAGAAACAAACAGGTGGCACAATTAGTTTATAAGCCCGGTTCGTTTTACCTACTGGGGCCGTTTTACCTTCCTTTCCCCTACAATTATTAAATAATATGGTGCTATGAAATTATATTATATGCATTCAATTTCTAATAACGATAAGTGATACATGAAAATTTTATTTTATAGTTTCATAAGTACCTCCGTATCTAACTGTTGTTTTGATTGTAAACGACATTCGCTTGCTTGTTGAACATCTTCATTAAAATGTTGCTGATGTTGATACATAATTGTTTTTAAATGTGTCGTATGACCATTATAGATTGTTTCAATTTGCATTTTATTTCGTACCGATGTTAATACTTGCTTATCTTTATGATGTTCATACCATTCATTTAATGCATTTAAACGATCACGATAGATTTTTAATAATGTGTGCATATTGGTTAGATGTGTTTGAAATGTACGATCATATTGATTTTCACATTCATCGATTTCATTTAATAAATATTTTATTTGTGCATCTTTACGATTCATTGCTTCACACATTGCTTTTTGTACAGCCTACAAAATTAGTTGGATATAATAAATAGGTATAAAAATAATAATAATTTGTTCCTCAAATTCCAAATCAGACTGGCAAAATAAGGGAAACTGCCTGTTCTAAAATTTATGGTACTCAACTATTTAAAGTAATAAACAAAAATTTGACGCCATGAGCCATAATTAGTCGCAGAAACGATGCAATGAAGTTCGAAAAATTTGAACAGTAAGTCGGATTTGAATACGGTTTTCGGCATTCGATTCGTTAGAGCGTCCGTAGGAAGTTTTGCGACCTAAATTGATTTATAAGAAATTAGAAATATGCAACTTGCATAAATAATATGCATTTTATAATTGCATTTTTAATTAACCGTAAATATACTTAATTCACAATTCGGTTAATAGTGATGAAAATGACTCCATACTTGTTACTCTGAGGTTATTGGGGTTGCTGAACACGAACATAGCGACAGACATTAATCTCCGAGGTACCTGGTGCTTAGGGTAACTTGATTACTCGAGTACCCCGGGTACCAAGTACCTGGTGCCCGATTCTGTCGGGATATTTGTGTTCAGCAAACAAAAAAACCCGGGTAACGAGTTTTAATCATTTTCATCGCTATTAACCGAATTGTGATTTTAGTATATTTACGGTTAATTTAAGATGCAATTATGAAATGCATATTATTTATGCAAATGCATTATTTTTTTATTTCTTACAAATCAATTTAGGTCACAAAATTTCCTGACGCTCTAACGAATCGAATGCCGAAAACCGTATTCAAATCCGACTTACTATTCAAATTTTTCGAACTTCATTAACATATAATAGAGTCAGTCATATGATTTGTAGCAACGAAATAACTCTAAAATTTTTTTTATTTTTCAGAAATTTTGGAAAAATCTTAAAAACCTCTCACTGAGTCGTCATTCATCAAAAATTTCATTTAATTACAAAACAAAATTTTTTTCGGATTTTCTCGATTTTTTCTAAGGGATGCATTTAGAAAATTTCAAAAAAATCGGGAAAATTATTTAAAATCGGGATATTCCATTTGAATATTAGACGAGTACTTTCCAAAATTGTTTACGAAGAATTTTTAAGCTGTCTCAGAAACTTGTCGAAAATCGCAAAATGCATCAAATTTTTTTTATTCAAGTAAACCAAAGGTCTAGTGTAAGTAGAGAATGAATCAAATCGAAGCGTAAGAAAATAAAATGTATATATTTATTACTCAAAATTTTGGAGTTTAATTTTTATTTATTCAAGGCAAACACAAAAATGGATTATGGGATAATTGTTGTCATTAAAGGACTAAATTATTAAATCTCAATAAGTAAACAACTTAAAAAAAATTAATTAATACCTCTAGCTCATTTTTTAATTCAACACATTTTGTTCTTCGCAAAATATGTCGCCATTCTTGATTAATTTTTGCCAAATTTATTCGTATAAAATTCTCTTCTTTTTTCAATTTATTCTGAAAAAAGGATTATGAAGTGTAATCGATTTGTTTTCTCGATTATAAATGTAGGTTAAATTATTATTACCTTCAAATAAGTACCAATTACTTCTTGCTTTCGTCGACGAGTTTCCTCTTCAATATCGGCTCGATGTTGTAGATACCGAGCCCGATCTTCATCAGACATTTTGGCTAATTTATTATCAGCACTTTTTTTCTTTTTACCCATTTTGGATTACTGCAATGCCCGCATAAAAATAATAGTATAAACACTTAAAACATACCACAGTCAAAAAATGCTCTTCGAAAATTGTTGGGTCGAATTATGTTGGGTTGAATTATGCTTAACTGACTTAAATTATAATACGTAAAATACTAAATATTCGTATGCAGGCTGAATTTTAGCCTAAAGAAGGACTATAAAAAAGTTTGACGATTGAGAAAGCTTTTTTCGCAGAGCGCCTAACTTTAAGAACTATTAAAAATTTTAGTTTGAATTTTTGTATTGACTATTTCATGTAAGATTTACGTTTTTTCTTTTAATTTAATAAATTATGAGAAAAGATCTTACCTGTAAAACTGCTTTCGGTTGTAAAACTTTTCGACACTAAAACTTTTTTGTGGAGTTTGATCAATGAACGTATAGGTACTACAAACGTTTCTATGGCTACTATAAAATGTTTTCTTACTCCGTAAAAACAATCATTTATATTTAATTTTTTATTAACTCTCTATTTTATTGATTTCAATGTGAATATTTAAATGTAATTTTAAATAATATTTTAATGATTTATTTTATAAATATTTTTCTAAATAGAAATATAGCTTCTCGATAAAATTAATATTTTATCTTTTAAGAAAATCTATTTTACAAGTGAAGAAAACTATCAAAACTTGTAACAATATTCCAGATGTTTATGGCCATGGCCAAAAATGTTTTAAATAATGATTCAAGTACAAGGCTTCGATCCAGCCTTTCGATCATGTCATTGCTATCTTCGCATCTTAGCGATGAGCTTGCTGGAGAAGAAGATACTATATCATTGGATGATAATTATGATTTTGATAGTAATTTAGATAAAGAAGCATTATGGACTGAACATAATATTCGTTCGACGGAAAAAACACGGATTCTGAATATCATAGATGATGGTGTAAATAGTATGAGTGTTTCTGTAAGTTGTTAACCACCTCAGCCCACCCTCTCCTCTGCAATTAAAAGGATTTTATATCTTCAAGCATATGAAAATGTAAAATCCAAGAAAAATGCCGAAAGAGAACATTGGCAAGTTACCCTTGGTCCATCACTACACTTAAATTTTTTAAGTATGATACAGAAAACTTTCCGAATGATTTTTGGGTTGAGCCGGATTTATTTAAATTATTTTTGGTCTCTGGGTTTAATTTTCAGTTTTTGCTGCATTGTTCTTAATTAGTTTGAAATTTTTATGAAATAATAAAATGCTTTCGAAATAGGCCCATATCATAGATTATTTTTGCCATATTCGATTATTCAATATTGCCATATTGAAAATCATGCCATATTTCAAAAAATTAAATAAAACCGAAACTACTAGGCGTATGCATTCCATGTAACTTTAAAATCGCTAGCCATAAAAGTTAAAACTTTGGATTAAGGACTGTTATAACATTTAGTTTTGCACTCTTTTGAGCAGAATCGGGACAAATACTCGAGTGTGCAACGAAGGCCAAAATACATATTAGCAAACTGGATTTTTTTTTTGTAATCATATCAATTTTTTTTAAGTAATTACGATAAGTATATTTTATTAAATATTTCAGCTAAGTTTAGAGGTCTTGATGCAAGATAAAGAATTTTTATCCACACAATTAACAGAAAATGAATATAAAACTGTTATAATTTGTTTCGAAAATTATTGGAAAGAAGAAAAGCATCGACATTCAAAAGTGGAATTTAGTAAGGTATGTTAACTCTTTCGAGGCTTAAAGCAAATTAATCGTATGACTACAATATCACTGCAAAATTACTTATGTAAAAACATGCTTTCGAAAATATCCATATACCTACTTTTGCAAAATGGCAATGATATAGATCAATTAATGTAAAAACATAACACAAAGTTTTCTAGCTTACCCCAAGTAGAAAACAGACAAATACAATAGCTGCCGAAGGCAATATGCAAAGTCTGGGAGCTATCCTATGTTGATATTACATAATCTTGCCTATAAGATACATAGGACGTTTTTGAGGTCATATTTGCTTACCGCAGCGTCCTCAGAATGAATGGCAGTCTTCAACTCTGCAACTCAGCGAATGTGAGTTGCTCTATTGCTGTATACACAAAGACGCTTTTTGAAAAGTTTTGATCGCGTTTTCCGAGAAAGTTATCTATTAATAAAAATGATGTATTTTTGCACATTTCTTCCCCACCAACGGCTGAAGGCAGCTTTCCGCCAGTAGCTTTTGTTTACTCTTATGCCCCTTCTAGCGTTTACATACACTACACGGCAAAAAATTTGTAGTAGTATATTTTTTCTCGAAAAATTTTGTTTAAACTTTGTTATCTTCGCATACCCACATCAGTGACTCATTAATTTTAAATTTAGCATGTTATGAAAAATGCAGATTTATGTGAACTGATAAATATATTATGTAAAAAGAAAGATATTTGTGCTAAAGCTCGTTTAATAGTCTCTTCTCATACCAATTATTGTAGTATTCATAATGCTTTCGAAGACATTACAGCATTTTTTATTAAAAAATTAAATACTGGCATAAAAACTGAAAGAAAGCATGATTTATTTCTTGTTGATGTATGGAATAAAAATGAAAAAGCAAAAAGGAAAATTCAAGGTCTGTACACATTCTGCTAATTCGAAAATTTTATATTAAACAAAAATTTTTGTCACAATATGGGTTTGTAGTTGCGATCAACGCTTTCCCTCAAAGCGTTGTCCGATTATTTAAATAAATAAATGACTTTCAAAGTAGTCATATTTAACATTAGCCGGTGGAAATTAAAAAAAAAAAAAAAAAAAAAAAAAAAAAACAATTTAAATTAAAGTTAAAACCTTAATAAATTATTAAATACTAAAAAAACCCGTTTTGCCCGACTAATTAAGGCTGTATGAGCACGGTAGTGGGAACACAAATTTAAACAAATATATATTTTCAATTTTGATGGTGAATTATGTTATGTTACTTGACAATATTAGACGAAAAAAATATCGAAAATTAAAAATCAAGGCAAAAATCGAAAAATTTTATTCTTATTTTTCTTCTACATTCATGAAGTTATAATAAAATTCATCATCAAAGTTGAAAATAAGGTACAAATAATTTCAAACCTAAGTCTAAAATTGCCTTATGGCGCTCATACTACCTTAAACTTATTCGAATTTTTATCTAGAATGGATCTTTTCTTTTTAGAATTAGAAATGATATTAAAACGAAAACAACGTACAACTTCAAAATTAATAGGAGAAAAATTGGATTATATTCGTTCACATAAAGGTGCTGTGCATTCATTAAAATTTGAATGTGTCGAACAAATTAAACGTAACGAAAAAAAAGTCGAGCGTAGAATGATAAACGAAGTGTATGAAAGTGATGAAGTATGTAAAAAATTGCAAGAAGAGAACAAAAGAATACAAGACGAATGTGAAATATTATTGGCACAACATTTAAAAGAAGAAAAAGATGGTAGAAAAAAGAATCTTAAAATCGAAACACAATTATTTTCATGGATGGAAAAATATGATTTAGAAATGATGGAACGTCAGGATAGATACGATGATCTGAATAGAAGTATGATTTTATTTAAATTTGCACAAATGCATTTTTACTCCAGTTTATTTAACAAAAAATTTTATCCATTCTTGTTTTATTCCTTGGTGCGTCCATTTGTAATAAAAAAATTCTGAACGAAATGACCGATTAAGGTCAAATGGGCACCAACCGAAGAGGAGACTTTTTTTTATTCATCCTCACCGTTTTACCATTTCTCAGGGGTATAAACAGCGGTAGTGCAGGTAACATATTTATCTTTAAAGATGAAGAGACCAAAACTTTCCAAAAGCCTTGTGGACTTTGCCCTCCCTTATTTTAATTCCTATTAGAATTTTAGACTTATTAGTTTCCAAACGAAGAGAGTTAAGGCGCCCTTATAACGGTCAAGAGCAGAAGGCAGAATAATATGTCTTAATGTTTATTTATATATGAAGTTAAATTTCTAAGACTATTTGGCTACAAAATCTGATATTATCTTGTCACAAAACTAAAAAAAAAATAAAAAAATAATATTGGTAAATTTGATAAAGAAATTTCCAACAGTTTCAAAAAATTTTTAATTTTGCTATAAGTTACTATGTTTGTGCTATTTTTATTTTGTTTAGAATACTTGGATGAAAAACTTTTACATGATGAAATTGGACAACGACTTGATGAACAGCAGCCAACTTATGATGAGTTAATGGTCGAAAAACATGAATATTTAGCAAAAGTTTGGAATGAAAAATATCAAAACTTCGTTCAAAATCTTGCAGCTAAACGTATACAAAGATTCTATAGGCAGCATAGAAAGGATGTTTTAAAGAAAAGAAAAATAGCTCAAGCGCAAGCCGCACGATTATACCAAACAAGAAAAGGGACGAATCCGAGTAACAAATCTTCCAAATCTTCTAAATATTCCAAAAAATGATTCTAATAGTTTATTATAGCTATGTTAATAATACGAAACTTCTCGCTATACTACCTAAACGTTTCTCTTTTTATAAATAATTATATTCTTATTAAAATATAGTAATAAAAAAAAATGCTAATTTTTAAGATTTATTGCATCGGCTCGAAAATTGAAGTTGTTTATTATAACTTAAAATGATTTTGTAAAAAAAATTCACCGCTAAATACTGAGATAGTTGCCTCTTTTTGAGAGTTCAAATATAAAAATTTTGTTTTAAAAGTTTTGTTTCAATCAAAAGTTCAGGCAGGAGTAACTCACCCAAAAAAATTTTGGTTTTTTGTACCTATCTACGACTTTCTAGCATCAAAATTGACCGCATATATTGTTATTTTATTTTAAGTGTGAAACGATAAATTTTCTTAAACCGAAGCAGTTTACCCACTAAATAAATCAAATTATAGTCTATCTAATATAATCGCTAAGTATAATCGTATATTGCACCCTCCATTTTCCACCCAATTCCTTATTGAATGCCATGGCAACGTTTGTTTTATTTATATATTAATAATATTTAGTATTTCAAATGATATTAATTTAAGATATATTTGTATAATTATAAATATTATTATTGAATAATAATATTTATAATTTTTTAAAAATACATTAATGCAATTAAAAAAAGATAAATAAATTTAAAATTCAGATACCAAAAATACAAAATTTTAAAAAACTATTGATTTGGTTAAAAAGTTTTTAAAAAATGAACGTGTCCTCGCTGCAGTTGTCTTCATTTTCTCAACAATCAGTACATACATTTGGCAACGATGTGGACGATGATTTTGAAGATACGGAAACTCAAAGAAATAACCTTCAACTAGAAATTGAGCGTTCAAGAATTATTGATATTATTAATGAAAGTGTAAATAATATATCTATTGCAGTAAGTATTATTTACGAATGCACATTTTAGTCCCGAGCCCAGCGTCCATTTTCAGGAATTATTTTTCATTACTGAAAATTTGTTCAGATGTGTTATTAAGTTGTTAGGCAACACAGAAAGATATTGAGAGCTGCCTTCTTTAAGTTATGGGCTCAGCAAATTTTTAATTAAATAAAAGTCTACAGAGTTGTAGAATCGATTATCTTCCTATTAAAATAAGAAACAAAGCTTTTAATTAATTTTAAGTTTGCAGGGCATTTAAAAATTTATCGAGCACAAAACTTAAATATTGCAACTATGTCAATATCGCCCCTTCTCAGTGTTATTAATTGTTATTGATAAAAGTAATCAGGTGGTCTAAATTGGAACTACTGAAAAGCGGTCAACTTCCTGTTTAATAATACAAATTTTTATCGCCATTTAGCAGAATTTAATTGATTTGAATTTGAATATTTTTATTGGCCTTAAAAAATGGTGAGTACAAGTATTGTCATCTAGTAGTCGAAATTGTAACTACTGAATTCGGGTCTACTTCTCATTTTAATTTGTACGAATTATTATCGCCAGTTGGCGAGTTGCAACTCCCAGTTATCAACCAATAACCTCAGCTGAACAAATTTTTAGCTATGAAAAAATTCAGCAAATATCACTTGACCGATTATTACTAATAATTTTGGTTTTCTGTATAAAAAGCAATCCTATCATTCAAATTGTAGGCAAGGACTTATTAGGTTTCAACAAATTAAGATAAACCTCAATTTAAGAACTTCGTTGTATCTTTATTAATTCCAAAATTATCCTGATCGCCAGGTTATAATGAAAACCTGAGGCATATCTCTTAAATTGTTATTCTTATTATAATGGAATCTGGAACCCAGAAACAGTTTTCGTTGCATTATTGCAAAGAAAACCTCATATTTTTATCCAAAAATTTTTCATTTTGTGTGAGATACAATGTTTTTATCATGAGTTGGCATTATAAAATTGGTTTAATGCACTTAATCAGGTTATCATGAAACTATAGGAACTCTGTCTTAAGTCCCACCAGAGGTTTTAAAAACCTCCATTTGCTGCAACTTTTGATTGCAAACTAGCTTACAAAAATGTACCCAATTATTAATCTTAAAGCTACAATTATGAAATTTCTATACTAATTGACTGAGAACACTATTATATTTGACGACTTACGACGAAGATTTGTTTGATGTTCGTCAAATAGCAAACGTATGGCGGAGTTGTATACGCACAATTAAATATTTAAAATATTGGATATGATCCATAATTAATCCAGCAGAAAGAATTCGCAAGCCTTATAATTATAATTCTTTATATTTTTTAGTTATGTTTAGACAATTTCATACAGAACGCTGAAGTTTTCATAGTTCCATATTTTAATAAAGAAGAACTGAAAATTATTTTCAAAGGATTTTTAGATAGAGAAATGAGAGAAATGGTTGAGACTAAAGGGATTAGTGTACATTATGATGATATATCGGTAAGTCATATACAAAACTCTAAAACTTATGTGAATATTTCTAACACAAAATCATCATACAAATTCATTAATGTATGTGGCAGCATTATAGCCAGTTTTTTTAACTTCTAGCTTGAAATGCTCGTATATCATCGTTAATATACGGGGCATATTATTGCCAGTATGTAAGGATCGATGCAATGTACAGATTTAAAAATTCGATTGACGTGTTGCATGGCATAAAACATTACGCTATTATCTAGAGCTGTAACAAACCGTATGAACCGAATACTGCATGATTAACGGGTATGCCATCTAGTACCGAGTACCGAAACGTTACTTACGAATTTTTATCTCCTTACTCGCATTTTTGGATTTCAGTAGACACCATTGGTAATGTTTTATTTAAAATTAATTTTATTAAATATCAGTTCTTTTCAGTTATCAAATTTCGTTATACCTTTTTAAATTTTATACCTCCCTCTTCCAAAGTTTTCTCACCAAATAAGATTTAAAAAAAAAAAAAAAAAAAAAAAAAAAAAAAAAAAAAAAACTTTCTATTTTATCTAATTTGGATTTTAGATTAACAAGCAAATAGAAGACAAAGATCTTACACCTTTGAATGAAGCATTAAATATATTTTGTAAAAATCCGAATATAATAAATTTAGCACGATCAAATTTCTTTGGTTCAAAATGCAAGTCTGCATCAACTGAGTATGGTATATTTACAGCATTTAGCGAAATGTGTGATTTTTTCATTGATCGGCTAAATATTCGAGCTGATGAAGAAAGACGTGAAAGTGATTATTTAGTAGCCATATGGGATAAGAACGAAAAGGCAAAAATGAGAATTGCCGGTAAGTAAATCAAATAGATCAAATTATTTATTTGAAATTGCTAGGCAAAATAATCTTAATTCTCATCTACGGGACAATCGAAGTTGAACAGAAACTAACTGACTTTTTGTGCAAGGCCAAAAAAATTACTTAAATGAATTTTTTTTAATACATTCAGGCCTTTGATCACATTTCCCTCTTAAATATAATAATAAGGAACTTTTTTTATAGATCACTAATGTAAGTTCTTTCTTTTACTAATGTAAGTTCTCTGTGTCCATTTTTGTGTTACCTAATTGTTACTTTTAACATTAAATGAATGAAATGAACTTAAATCCGTAAAAATTTCCATTAGCCCGACGGTATCAAGGGCTTCAGACCTTGTCTTTCCAAACCTACTCTCTATAAAACTAATTCTAATTGAAACTTCTACTACGTTCCGTAAAAAAGTTTAACTTCACTTGTTTTATTTATAGAATTACACAACACACTTAAAGAAAAACAAGCCAAATATGAAAGGCTAAAGAAGGAAAAAGGAGAATACATAAGTACACATGAAGAAACTATTAGAAACAAAACGTTACGCTGTCAAGAAGAAATAATACAAAATACAACGATAGCCGAACGACATATGGCAGATGATTGGCATGTGAGTGTAGAAAAGCAACGTGAATTAAAAGAATTGTGTAAACAAATTCGAAATGAAATGGAGACATTAGTAGCAAATCATGTATATATTGAAAAACAAAGTCGTGCCAAAAGGCTGAAAATTGAAATGCAGTTACTGTCGTGGGTGAAAAAATATGATGATGAAATGGGGGAACGACAGGATCGATACGATGTTTTATTGAAACGTAAGTACTTTGTTTATAATACTAAAATATTTTATATTCCTTTCACAAACGGTTTGATAAATTTTTCTGAAATATGGATACATAATAAAAAGTTTTGTTTTCTTAATATAGAATTTGAGGATGAAAAATATTTACTAGAGGAAATGACAAAAAAATTCGAAGAACAAGAACAAATATATATCGAATTAATGAGAGAAAAGAGAGAATATTTACATAAAATATGGTTAGAAAAAGTAAGCCATTTTATAAGGACTATTGCCGCAAGACATATTCAAAGATGGTACAGAAGAATTTTAAAAGCTACAGCAGCAAAGAAAAAAGCTGCTCAAAGAGCAGCGAAAAAAGGCAAATAATCAGATTGTGTTTTATATTAGCATGTTTTTTTATAGTTTTTAATAAAATTGTTTTGTTTTAGATTTATTTTGTTTTAATTGCACATATTATATTATTTTTTAATTTAACCGTTTATGGTAATTATTAATATTATGGTTTAGTAGTAATTTTCAAATAGTAAAATGCACATTTATATTACATCGAGTATAATATTCTTTTAGTCTCTGTAAATGAAATATGTATTCAAAATCACGACCATGGTTCCTTTTTGGAATAGCAAGGTGTGAAATTAGAAACCTTCTTCATGTAGAAACACCATGTAATTTCGATATATACATTTTCAGAATATTAATATTAATATTTAGAGAACCATTTTCTGTTACCATTTCTTTGCGCTTTACCTGTCTATAATAATAATAATTGAATATTATGATTCAAAAGTTTTAAATTCCATGGAATTTTAAAAATTCTCGAAGTTTATTAATTTCTATAAAACAGGTAAAAAAGGCAAATCTACTAAGCCAGAATCAGCTGTAAAAAGTGCACCAACAGCTGTTGCTCCTATAAAAGATGTAGCGGGTACACAGCCATTAAGTCATGAACCATCAACCGATTCTAGACGAACTTCAATGAGCAGTCGCAGGGCATCTACTGTACCAATTGGTGTGACGAAGATTCAAACTGAACCTCGAGAAATGTAATTTTTTAATATTTATTCTTCAAAACAATTTCCACTATTATTAAAGGAAAATATTATATTTCCTTTAGCCATTAAAAAAAACATGAAATTTAATTTATTTCCTAAAAGATACAAGTCCACATGATTTAGTAATGGCTCCCTGATTTTTCAGAATTCTAAAAATTTCAAATATCTTTACTGTTTGAAATTATAAAATATGTATTCAATTTCAAAACCTGCTTAATTAATTTTAGTATTTTACGTCTAGGAATGTCGATGAAAATGAAACTGAAGAAAATCAAAACGGTAAGAAATTACCAAAATTTGGATATGTTTCAACATTTTTCAAGCCACCTTCAGAAGAAGAGGGGAACAATTCGAATGGCAACGTGGATAGCATAGATTTATTTTAAAACTTAATACTATCTTTACCGCACAAAATAATACCTTCCGCTATACATTGAACAAGTTTATTTAAAAAAATTTGTAATACATTTTTTTTTAAATAAATCAAAAAAGGTTTCTTAGTTTAGTTATTACTCCGAATTATTCCATTTCTGGTTGTCCGCCAGTCTGTCCGTCGACACTTGTTACTCAGGACCTAATAAATGAGTTTCGGTACTCAGTTCGAAAATGAGCAACAATTGGGTCTTGGGTAAGTAGTAATAAATTAGAACAAAACTTTGGTGTCTATTTTGTCCCAAACTACACAAAATAAGTAGTTGAAAATTTGTATGTAGATTCAATTAGTGGTCTTGGAAACATACTCGAAAATCAACAAAAATTCTAGAAAATACTTTCGAAAACTTTCAAAAAACCAAATAAATGGCGGCCTTTCTAAATTGTGTTGGTTTTTCAAACTCTTCTAATTTAAAAAAAAATAACAATGCAAGCACTGACATTCAACACTTTCTATACAGAGGGTATTTCAACAATTAACTCAGTCAATTGTTTGTTTTCACCTTTTTTTTAAATAGTTAATCTTTATGGGTTGTTTTGAATTTTGTGACCTTGCTATTCTGTTACACCAACAACTCAAGTATATGTTATGGTTTATCCAAACAACATTGCGGACAAATTACCACAAAATTTCGTATAGTAGAGCACTTAAGTTTATTTTATTTATTATATATAATACCGAAAAATAAACATTATTACATAATAATTGTATAAAATAATTAAAATATATCATAAAGGTAATTAACATTCATATCACTAATTCTCATCATATAATGGAGTAGCATCACCAATCGACATGGATCTAGGTGACGTGTTTGTTCGTGGAGTTGATCGACCTGATCGAGGACTTTTAGTAGAATGACTTCCAGCTTTTCGATTTCTATTTAAGTCATCATATCTATAACACAATAAATGAAGTATGAAAAACATTCCAAAGATTTTCTAAATAGTATAAATTTTAAAAAATTGAACTTACCTAGGTGTTCGTTGCCCAGTACTTCCTCTGGGTGTATTTCTTCCATCATCATGTGTTTTACTTCTAGCCCATGCTTCAGCAGCCTTTTGCCAATCTGTAGGATCATTTGATGTATTATACGCTCTAGACCGTGGTGAATTTTCCATTACATGTGACCTATGTGCAGGTGTTACAGCACCTGGATGTAGGAACGGTCCTGACATAGGCGGTGGCATATGTGCAGGTGTTTGTTGCCCATATCTTGGTGTTTGATATGGTGTCATAAATGGTGTTTGGCCGGACGGTGTATATGGCTAGAAAAAGAAAAAAAATTCTTTAAATTTATGTAATCAAACTTTTGGCAACGTGTAGCAAGAAAAGAATTGCTAAGAACAAAACTGGTAAAGAATGTCCCAGATCTCATGTTGATTAGTACAATTGAAGCCAACAAATATGAAATCTGAGACATTCTTTACTGGCTCCCGGGGTGTATACTATTTTTCTGCTCGAAGTTGATAAAATAAGGTGTACTGGCAAATATTTCATATTTAATATTTAAACAATATCCAATTGAATTATTTAAATAAGGTTTGTAAGAATTTTTTCAAGTGTTAAATGCATGAAATACTTGTTATAATTACGGTTAACAAAATTAATAAAATATTTTTATCAATTAAAATATTATAAATATTATGAGTTTCTACCCAACTTTTTTAATACATGGGAAATTTTATTTTATGGTATGAATATGCTTTGCCATGTAAATAGGTAAACAATAGAATTGAAGCATCTTTTTTTTTTTGGTAATAAAGAAAAAGTTCAAAACTAATTATTTTGTGTTATTATTTTGAAACTTACAGTATTAATATAGCCGCTAGTTGCATAACCACCGCCTGGAGTATGTGGATAATGTGGAGTCTGATTCGCCACTGCGGATAATGATTGTAACATATGGCTAGGAAGATTTTGTGCTACACGATGAATAGCTTCTTGATTCATACTGGAAATATTCACATTTGGTGTGCCCATACTATGATACGGTGTACGATTTGTTTGCCCTCCACGCGGTGTACTCGGTGTTCCACCTGGAATAGGATCTCGAAAATGTTCTTTAAACCACTTAAATAATGCCGTAACTGAATCAAACATTTGTTGTCTAAATCGAAAGCCCTCTGGTGTCACTGTCACATATTCATGTCGACATTTTACGCGAGGTAAATACGATAGTAAAAATTTACCAGGATAATTTTTTGAAGCCGAAATAAAATAGTGTATTTTCGAATTATTTTTCTTCTTTTCTTCTTTTAATAATTCTTCCATTTTATCCCTTAAACCACCACCAGTATCACGATAATATTTAAAATATAATAAATCGCGAGCATGTGCTGCCATTGGGTTGACATAACGTGCGATTATTTCGTCTAAATCTTCAAACTCTTCTCCGCCGATCCATAACGATGACCCCAGCGAAAATGCATTTGCCTTACCTTCTTCACGTATATCAACATGCTGATAAATATTATCAGCAACTTTCCACGTAATTGTTAAATGATCTGCGCCTTTACTCGAAGGCCGCACAATTACTTCCCCTTGATCCATTTGGACCATGAGTTTTTCAGCTTCGGCAAACGATATGTTATGAAAAGCGGGATGCACAATAACTCGTTTGATATAAACTTGCCGTGCTTTTTGTTTTTTCGCTTCAGCTTCAACTTGCAAATCAGCATCTTCCGCTTCTTGATCATAAAATGGATCTTTTTGTGGCCGCCATTCATGATTTTTATCAGCTAAATCAGAAGATTTAGACGTACAGTCAACTGAAAAACGTTCTACGTCGATTTTAATTATACGCGCATGAATAATTTGTCCAATATGAACACGCTCTTCTGGATTCGTCACATGCTTATCAGATATATTTTTAATGTGTATATAACCAGATATACCATTATCCAACCGTAAACGAACTCCAGTCGCTTGCCCAGGACATGAACCAGCATCGAAATGATTCCACACTTCCGATAATTCAGGGAAGTCATTTTTCAAACAAAATGGACACTGCCATAATCCTGTTTCATCGTTACGCACAGGATTTGCTTGATCTAGCTGTTCACCTTGTGGTTTTCGACGACTAATACCGGTGACTGTAACCATGCACATTTTACCAATATAGAATGTTTCAGGACTTTCTTTTGTTAACATATCAAACAATTCTTCCGGATTTGGAGATGTATATGGTTCTCTCATATCTTTATACCTAGAATTCAATTCGGATCGAATATCATACAACGTTATACTTTTGTTTCCAAAACCTTGTCGTTCTAATTCTTCTGCAAAAGCATCTAAATCTAAATCTTTTAGACGCTCTGGAGCTTCAAGAATTTCTTCTAACGCACCCGCAGGATTTGCATCTTCATCATCATATTCTAGTGCATCAACAGCCATCTTACGTGCCCATTCGTAAGTTTCTGGATGTACACGAGATCCATCCAGCACTTCTACATAAGCTTCAGTACTATCACCCAATGAGTTAGTGTCAATTTTCACAAAACCAGAACAATTTATAAACACTTTAGGACCCATATGACACAGGGTAACTAACTGTGTACGATTTTCTAATCGTTGATTGCTTTGTTTTAAAACTTTCAATAAAGCTTGACCTTTCCTTGGCCCTAAACCACAAACGAATTGAACTAAATTGGAAGTATGTGATTGTTGTACCGCTAAATTAATATCTACACCTACTTCATTTACACGATTTACAAATTCTAAGTAAAGACCTTCTAACAATTCTTCACGATTTATATAATCTTGTAACGTATGATAACGTAAACATAAGATTTCTTCATCGGCTGTACATAGCTGTGAATATTCTACAAGTGGATCTTGCATTTTACGTGCAATAGAAACTGCTTGACGTAACAACTCAGGATATTCACGAAAATCGGCTGTACCTTTAATGGAATTTGAATAAACTTTAGCTAGATCATTACTAACAATTTCAACATTTAAAGCGGGAAATTGTTCATCTTCCATTAAACCAGCTATAACTTCTTTAATATCTGCGGCCACCATTAAAGCTTCGCGCGATTCTCCACCAACACACACTAGATGTGGTTTTTTATTACCAATAAAATTTCGTAAAGTATTCAAATCAGCTTCTTTTAATTTACGTTCATCTTCACGAAATGAATTTTTACGTTTTAATAAATGCGGTAATCGTAAATAATCAGTAACATCACCATCTGGTCCCACAATACACGCAAATGCGGCTTGAGAATAGTCTGGTACGTATGATACACCCATTACACGTAGTCCTTTACTAGTGTCCCAATCATCGTCTTCTTCATCAGGGAATTCTGCATTATACGGAGCTACTTTAATCCAATTATACAATTTTCTGCAGCATAATTTCAAAACGGCTTCTTTTGATTCAGCTAACAATATACGTTTCAATTCCTTTACTAAATCGGGTAATATAAATCGTGTTAAAGCACGCTCGACGCATTCTATCCGGACTGCATTCCAATCTTGAACATGCTTACTAAACTCATCCTAATAAAAACAAAGTTGTAAATTTATTTTTATAAAAATAATAGACTAAGAGCCGGACTTAACAAAATGGAGCTTATCTAGTAAATAATAAAATTTCAGAATAACTACTATTCAATGTTCAGTATTAAAATTTATCATGACTCTTGCCAAAACTTAAAGAAGCAAAAAACTTTCGTTTTGAATTCATGTGATTAACCTTATGAAAATTAGAGTTTGAAATTTATATCAAGCTCATGATAACCAGCCACTTAATTCATTTTTACATCACTTGATAACTTTTGTCCCAAATATTAAAATATTTATTCATATATGGGACATTCATTTTTATTCTTAAATGACGAAAAATTACTAACTATGGTATTTTATGTGCCATGTACGTCAAATTTTGAAAAACTATTAGGTTAACTTTATTTTTAAACTTTCAAATTATCGGGTAATGTAATATTCAATTCAAAATTTAAGAAAAACAAAAATTTTTTTCTATCTGTCAATTGTGATTAACGGTTGTAGAATATTTTGCCCCATATACGGGACAAAAGTTATCATGAGGTTAAAATGTTAGGCATAAAAATACATATTTCTAAATAAAAATGCTTTTACAAATTAAGGCAATCTTAATTCAAAGAAATTTTTTATAAGGTAAATTGATTGATTATCTCAGCAAGTTAAGGCATTTGATTATATCTCTAACTAAAAAAAAGAATATTCTGTGTCTAAAAAGCTTAGCCCTTTACATAATAAGCTCCACAGCCACAAATTCTGGTTCTTAACCCGCAAAATAATTAAGTTATAAATTTATTTACCCGTATATACAACTGCTTTACTTCTTCTAGATAATTTGATGACGTATTTCCCTCAATAGTTTCGCTAATATTGATTGTCAATAATTTATCTTCTTCAGCAATGCATAATTTTAAAAACTGATCTCCCGTTAAATCTCTTACGGGTTTATCTTTTACGTATTTCATACTAAAACGAAATTACTCTTGAATTAAACAGTAATACGTAATATTAGAACGTTTTTAAAATGGGTCTATTTAGAGCTATTAAGATTAAACGGACATTCCTGTCAAATTCAATTTATATGTATAAAATAAAATTTTATAATTGCAATGAAAATAATTCAGTGTCTTTTAGAGCAATAAATTGTTATAATAAATATCTAAATTCTTACCTATAACAGCAATGATTTTCATCAATTTCCTTCAAACCCTTCTTTGTAGGTCGAATTGAAATTTTTGCCCTTTCGTAAAATGTTTCACGAATACACTTTCTAACAAGAGGCTCGCGTGCTAATTGCATTGCCACCATGAATTTTCCCGCTTGTAACACTTCATCAGCAGTTGTAAACTTTCTGAAACACACAATATAAAAAAAATAACTTCAAAATTCATTATAAGATAAAAATAATATCAATAGCGTGGCCACAAAAATCAACTTTCAAAAATCTGTGATATTTCCCGGTTTTCCTTAATTAATTTTTAAATAGATTGAAAAAAAAGAAGAAAAGTTGTTATGAATTTACTTGCACTCGGTTTTTTGTGTTTATCTCAAATCGATCCGAGAATCTCCCCGTATGAAATTTTGGATGATAAACGGTGCATCCAATCCTCAAATGAATCCGACTTTTTTTTGGGTCAAAATTACCTTATTTGCTGAATTTTATGAAATTGAAAAGTAAAAATTTTCCGTTCATTTTTGCGCTTAACGGATATTACGTATTTTTGAAAAAATCGATAAAAATCACCAACAACTTTTTATTTCGGAATTTGATGAAATTCGGTATATAGAATAAGTTTGACGCAAAAAATACAAAAATTAGCAATTGCCAAGAATTTAGAAGAAGAATGACAATTACCAAGAATTTACAAGGTTACAAGATTTTTTTATTTTTCTTAGATTTTCATAATTTGCGACGAATTATTTATTTTCCCTGATAACTAGTGACACTTACAGTTTATGGCACTCTAAACAAAGTTTAAAAAGTTAATTTGACAACAATAAGAGAAGATTTTTCAATAAAAATATATTTTTAAAAAAATGCTTACTTATTGACGTAATTTTTGGCTAATTCCAAGGGATCAACATGCTCTTGATCGACTTCATGCCTTTGATAATTATCACGCAAGTTTTCAGCAAAATATTCAGGTGTTAAACCAAATCGTTTTGCAAAACCATCTAAAATAAAATTAAAATTATTACCGACTAGTTCACCACAGTAACATAAAAATAAAATTTTACCTAATCCAGCTTTACGACACATCGCATAGGGGCCAGTTCGACCAGCTTGTTTCAATCCTTCTGGTTCAAGTGCTGGTTCTTCTTCTTCCTCGTCGGGTATGTTTACAGCATCTATATCTCCGCCTTCTTCGCCTTCTTCCGCTAACTTTTTCAAACGCTCAGCACGTCGTTCGGCTCGTACTTTTTCTCGTTCTTTTGCTTTAGTCGCAGCCTGCATTGCTGGGATATCGGCTGCATAATATAGTAAAAAGTGTGTATGGACGTCACGTAGCTCTTCTGTACTTTGTACGTTCTTTAACCTAAAAAAATGTTTATTTCTTTTTAAATTCTCAGTTTGATTTGAAAATTAATATTGGTATTTATTTTTTGTTTACAAAGTTTTTCAAGTTATAGTTTAGTGCTAAAAACTTTTTACCAGCGCTTTTCGAAAAGAACTTTCTTAAACAATTTTTGTATCAGGAAGAAACCAAAATTTAAAAAACCGTCTGTTGGCCTTACACATAGCGTCGCCACGAATATCTATCGTTTATTTATGTTTTATACGTAATTGACAAATTGCAGTATAATCAACAACCCCTTTCTTAGTATGGTACACAACAACGAAAAGAAAATAAATTGCGCTGATTTCAGGCACAGTAATTGAGTACCAGCTTACTAACAAATTTTGTTTCGATTAATTACTGCGCACTTTTAAAATTACAAATTTTGGATATTTTTTAACAAAATATATATTACTAAATAGTACCTTACCGTTCAATATCGTCATCTTTTATAAGACGCATATCATCAGGAATTGGAGCATCAGGATTTTCCATAATTTTGTCTAGTTGATAGGAACGCATGTTTTCGAATAAAGTTAATAAAGTTTGTTTGCGACTGCGTAATTGACACCACTAGAAAAATTATATAAAAATAAGTTAAGAGAAGATTGCTCTGAGATAAATCCTAATATTTACCTTTGCATCAAATTTATAAACTTTCCATAAATCATTAATATTCAACTCAGGCTGTACATATTCCTTACGATAAAATGAAATAAATGGAACTTCCAACTGTAAATTTCTCATAAAGTCTAGAGCTTGTTTAATTTTACCAACTGTTTGTGGTCCTTTACGAGCACGTTCGCCGGGTACAACACCTGGTTGAGTTGAAATTGTTGGTTTAGTGAAAGCATGTTTATAAATCCACTCAGCTTCTTCTTCTAGTTCATTGGAACCTTCTGGTACCGGTGTCACTGGTATATCACGCAATTGCATACGTTCAGGTATGTCAGTGTTACGAATTTCATTATCCAAATCCGTAAAATGTCCACGTTTCAATTCACTTGGTTCATAGATTTCAAAAATTGATTTTTTTGTTGGCTTCTTTCGAGCTGCCTTTTTAGGTCTTCGTCTGCGTTCTCCATCACCCTCGTCATCATCTACATATTCATCAATTTCTTCTTCGTCTTCTTCTTCTTCATAATCGTCTTGGTCATATTTGTCAAATTCGTCATAATCAAAATCTACGCCGAAAATATCTTGAGCTTCTTGTAATGCTCTATAAAATAATAGGTATTCTAAATTTTGTTGAAATTAAACATTTGAAATCATAAATATTTTTATAAATTTTTATAAAAGTTACTAAGCAGGTTTAATAACTTCCGACTTTTGTGATCTTAGAAACCGACTAGAACAACCATATAAAATTTTGATATTCAAAATGAAAACTAAAAGTATCCAACTTACGCATCGGTAAAAATAGGTTTTCTTTTTTTACGTTTATCTGCAATGGGTCTACCATCATCATCAACAATAAAATCATCTGCGTCCGAGTATTCATCTTCCGAAGCTTCTTGGTCGTAATTATCTTGTTCCACCACACGATGACTCCGTTCTGATCGCCTTTCTTCATCCTAAATAGCAATTTTATATTTACTAGATTGTTATTTACGTCTTGAAAATAATATTATAATACTACACCTACATGAATACGTACCACTTCCTCTCGTTCCTTAAGCATAATAAATATAAATTGGGAAATTATGAAAATAACATATTTTAGCAATTATGAAATGAAATATATTCAGATAATTAAAAAAACACGTTGAACATTTTAGACAAACCTCATCAGAACCTCCTTCGAACAGATCATTTGCAATGGCTTCACGATCTTGGCCGTCATCTTCAGCACCTTCACCATCACTTTCTTCATCTTCCAAACGTCTTAAACGTTTAAATTTCTAGCAAAAATAGGTAAGAATTACAGTTACGACATTTTAAATTTGTAATTGACAAAGAATAAATACCCTTCTTTCAACTTTCACACCCAAATTTTCTTCAATTAAATCGTAATCTTCATCTTCTAAACGATCATCAAATTCTTCATCATCACTCTTTTTTCGCTTCTTCGACCCACCAGAGCCATCAGAATCCTCTCCATCACTTTCTTCTTCAATTGGATTGTCGTCAATTAAATCCTCTAGCTCTTCGCGTAACTTGTCTTCATCATCTATATTATGAAAATGGATATTATTTTTTTCAGTATTTTTTTTTACGATTTTTGAAGTAGAACGATAATATTTTATTAATATTAAACAAAGATCTGTCAGAGCAAATGGAATATTTTAATTAATTACTCTAATATCGCTGATTAGATTGATAAAAAAAAAGTGGTTCATTCCTGATAAGCATACCTTAAAGACGCCAAAATACTGCAGCGTACCTCAGAAAGGTTACAATAAATTTTATTTTAGTATTATCTTATCTAGTTCATCGACAAATTTTGGATCAATATTTTCTATAAATTTGCCTTCTATGAAATTCGCAAAATATAAAAACAAAATTCGGTAGCATTAATACCAGGATTATGCTCTCTAAGGAGTATTAGACGGGTTCTTCCAGCGGCGTCAAAACTATAAATCCATTTATGTTGATTATTCAAAACAGAGATAATAATTAATTAAGGTCATTTTTTGCCCTTGTCTGATTAAATTTGAGTGATACAATATTATGCACTTTTCGTAACCAAAATCACTAACTCACTGCCGTCAAGAAAAATTATAGAAATTTATCACAAAAAAAATTATAAATATTTTTATATAATATTTCTTTAAAAATTCTTTGAACTAATCAAAATTGACATTAAAATGGCAACCTTCAAATACGTCTGTATTTAAAAAAATTGAATTACTTATACCATTATTATATTATTCCAATCGAGCCACTTAAATATTATCGTAATTTCCATTTCAAAGGCCAATAAATTAAAAGTATAAAGAACATTAATTTCACAATAAATGTAATCACAAACCTTCCTCTTCCTCCGAACTATCCACTGCTTTGGCACGCTTAGCTCTCTTTTTTTCTTGAGGATCTAATCCTTCTTCCTCCTGTGTAAAGTATTAATATTCAGAAATATATCCACAAATATAATTTTTTATACCGAAAGCATTTCTTAAAAATTCATACCTCACTTTCGTCAGCTTCGGAATCAATAAAATCTGCCATATTACTTCAAGTTAAAATAATTCCTCCCTATTATTTAATATGGCTAGAAGGAAGTACTGTATAATTCAAGTTTTCTTTATTTTCACCACAAATATCACAAAATTTATTGTAAAATAACAAATTTAAAAAATATTAATAACGCATCTTTATAATAGACAGACACTCACGGAATAGCAAACTCGTAACCGTAAGTCCGTACATCGAAACGACAATTCAATATTTAACAGAGATAGCGTTATATGATATTTTAAAGAAGAAAGGGAGTAAGCACAATTACGTTTCTGTTAAATATTCAATAAAAGTATAGATACAATTCCACCTCGTAATTATTCCTCACCATCGATGTAATTAGTGATCAATGGATATATAACGCAATACACCACAAAGTCATATATGTAAAGTACACAGATCTTAATTACTTTTTATTAACATTAATAATGTATTTTAGCAAAAAATAGCAAATATGAACTGAATGTCACATATGTGCATGCGAAATGTTACACATTGGCGGGATAATGTTATTTATTACATATTTAGCTCATAAATTTAATGGCCATTCTTTTCAAAGTTGAAGTTCTTAACTAAAGAAGTAAATTAAACTTCTCTTTCTTTAATTAATTGTTTTAGTTCTTTTTCGTTGCGGGCGTGAGGACCACACAGTGTTTATTCAAGATTCCAATTCAATTAATTATGAAACATTTATTTATTTAATTGTACAAATATTTATTTAAGTCATGTCTACAAATTATATTTAATTTATAATTTGTTTGTATATTTAATTGCTATGGTTAAAGTATGGAGGGTAGAGATAAGGAGAACCATCTCTGTATTTAAAAAGTGTCTATCGAAAAACAGCAAATAAGGGTGGCGCTGCTGTAGCAAAAGTGTAATTTTTAAAAGAAGTGCTCAAAGTAATAAGAGTAAGATAAAGATCTAAACAAGTTGTTCGAGAAGGATAGAGAATTTCACATCAAACACCTCCCGCTACACAAGCGCCATTCTGGTTAATTTGTAACTGTTATTTGCTGTTTTTAGATGGACACTTTTTACTTTAACTCCTATTTAAGATAGTTCTCCTTATCTCTACCCTCCATAGGTTAAAGTTAACATTCAAACTTATTCATTTTATTGACTCACAGTATGCTTCTAATATAATACATTATAATAGACCTTTTCAATTCAATTACGATTCATTGTTGTTTCGGAAATCACTTTTTAAAATGAAAAAGTAAATTAGTGATTGTAGTAACCGCAATCAACTTAGTACAGGGTTGTATTGTATTTTAATGTATGAACTATTGCCTACAGGGGTACTGCTCCAGCTATTATATATCATGTATGTAGGATAGGATATCTTATAAATTTAAACGAGCAATTCTTGTATATATCTGCGATTTCGTAAACGGCTCCAACGATTTTCATTAAATTTTGTAGGCATGGGGTTTTTGGAACGAAACATCGACCTAGTTTTATCTCGGAAACAATAATTTGGTATTTACCAAAAAAAACGAGCAAAGCTCGGTCATCCAGATACTTTACATAAAGTCTGCTACTAATAAATTTTAGATAACTTAGAAAAAGCAAATTTTTCGTGCTTTACAAAATAACAATAAGAGCTGATTTGAAATAATTTTCTCTTCAACTGCAAATTTAGTTTTTGGACACTTATTGGGTTTAACATAAATAAAATAATTGTTAACTATTTTTTATATATTTTAATCACAAGTACATAAATTTTTATACAAATATTTTTCAGTAACATTATGGTATTACAAAGGATAATTTTTTTTCATTTACGTTTTGATTACGTCCCAAATATTCATTATATGCACATATTTGTGTAAATATAATGGTTTTAGTATATATATATATATATATATATATATATACATTTTCATATACATTTGAGTATTATTTTGTTTCATAATATCATGAAAACAAAACAGACAATTGTAACTAAAAAATTTTTAATAAAATTAATGGAAAACTGTATAATATATGACTAAATTCTTTTAAACATATACTAATATCACTATTACTTTGGATTTTTCCAAAAATATTTTTAGAATTTCGAATATTAAGGATATATAAAAATAGGATCTTTCACTTTGACTGGTTATTTTTGTATTTAAGAATACTAGTAAAATGCTGTTTTATTTTCTTGCTGCAAAAAACAAATTTAATTGGGTTTTACTCGAGAAACTTGCATGCTTTTTTATTGAATGTGATCATATTGTGCTCTTTGAGCCATAAACGGTAAATGGCAAATCTCGTTTCGAAAATTTCATTACTTTCCTTGCGTTAGGCCTTCATGTATGTTTCTTATATATTTTCCAATAAAAAACCTTTTAATTAAAATGAAATTTGGTTTGTAGAAAATGTATAACGACAAATATCAAATTAAGAAATTATATGTCTTTAATGCAAGGCAAACCGTCTGTGACTCATCGTTAAACGAATGTTGACTTTTGATTAGCTACTGCAACTTAACGCGTTTGTTTACTGAGTCAATGGAGATTAAGCTTTTTAGTAAGTAACGTGAACGAAGATATATCGAATAAACGAAAAACGAATAGAGCATTAACAGTAAAACATTTTTTATTTTTTCTGAGAGCTACGAAGAGCTTTTCAAGGAGAATATAGTGAATACTAATATATTTTTATTGAATAAATTTATTTCTCGATTTCTCCCAAATATTAAAAAAAATGCTGTTTCAAATTTTGTAAAATACTGAAAGACCTTATTTCCGATATGACAGACGTAGACAGAAAAATATATTTCAAATTAAAATAATATCCTAATATTCTAAAATCATTTTTTTTAAATCCTAGAGTTATTGGAATTATTAGAAAATTTTTCCACATACTACAACAATAATAATTCTGGTTTTTCATTCTTAATTCATCAGAATATTAGAATAAACTAATAGTCTGAAAACGTATGAACGTTTATTTGAATCGATCAAGACAAAGGCCTTTGATAAAAAACACTAGTTCGTTGTATGCAATTTTTATGAAATCATCCAAAAATGCATGTTCACTTGAGGTTAGATAATCACGATAATAGTTGATAATAGTGCCCACACATCGTAAACAGAACAGTATCAGCTCATTAATATTTTGACTCAAATCATTGTGTTTGTACCAGTAACTTTAATTTTAATAACTCACATCGAGACTATTTTTTTGTAGTGAATATGTGTCTTAAGAAAAATTTCTCTAAAATTTATTTGTTCATTGCATTTTGTTCAATAGCATGTTCATAACATGTAAAATGTTGTCATAGGATGTGTTTGTTTTTTGAAAATTGTTTCAAAATAATAGAGACGCATGTGTATAACATTATTTTATCATGGTACCATCTTATAGTTTGCAGCCTTTGAAAATTTTAAAGCAATATTATGCACATGCACCTCCATCATTTGATGGAATAATAATAAATTGAATACAGTTCATTTATAAGAAATACTTGTAATTTAATGTCATTTATGTATACCTAGTCATGGAAAATACTTAAAAAGTAGGAAAAATAGTCCATCTTGAAAAAAATCAGATAATCGAATTTCTATCGAGGCTTTAATAAATAAAGAGTTTTACACTTAACTTCTTGGAAACTACTACCATTTTGAATTTGTTATTAATTAATATTATTATATTATTATGAGCATAAACAAACGTAATTTTTTCTCAAATATTGTAAGGTCATACTTAGTATTGAAACATTCTCAATTATAAACAACAAAATGAGAAATTGATTATCCGATATTTTACAAGGCACATCGTTTGCACATTTTATGGCGCATTTTCAATTCCTGTTACACAAATTAAGTGTTACATTTTCAATATTTAATAATTTTCCAACTTTAACTTAGAATTAAATAGAATTCAATAACGTTGGTCATTTTATCCTCGTTTTCATTACATAGGTAAAAACCATTCAATCATATCATTATATTCATTCTTCAATTACCTTTGAAAACATTGAATGATATAGGTGGAGAAAAAGAAATTTAATTTAGACTGAAGAATTCCTTGATTTTGAAAAAAAAACTCATGCACATATCATGCTGACAACCTCTAGAAAAACGACATGTTGCGCATCAAAGTTGCGCGGTAATAGAGAAGTTGCATCTAGAGTATATTTAAGTAATTTTTTTTAATTAATAATTTAATTTTTTTTATTGCTTAATAATAAAAAATAATTATATTTTTGAATAAAAAAGCTACTTGTGATTGGTTTTCACGTCTTAATATCCGTTGAAGCTGGGAAACAATCGAAATTATGCTAAATTCACTTTTTTTGGCTTGTTTCCATGTAAAATTATGTTATGATAATAAAATGAGTTGAGAGACAAATCATTTATCTCTTTCCCCTTTATTTTACCATTTCTCCGTTTTAAAAAAACCATTTTTTAATGTAAAAAAAATTCAATAAAAATTTTTTTAAATTTTTCTTAATAATTTTTAGTAACCTTTCGAAAAAAAAAATTAAAAACATCCAACTTCTCTATCTTGCTATCCATAATTAATTTTTATCATAACATATACTTGAATAGTAAATGCAATTTACTAAGTATCCAGCAAATCAGTCCTATTCCGCTTGACTGTTATATTCAAAGTTTTAAATGACATTAGAAAATTTTAAGATTTTTTTTAGATATCACTCATTAAATATTGAATAAAATATTTAATCTACTCAGGAAAAACTAGATTATATATCAGGATATCTCCGAAGATTTTTTTTGATAAAAAAAAGGTAAGTAGATCTACACAGACGAACAAGTATATAGGTACATCTACTAAGATATAACTAGATCTATTGTGAACTCAGTTTTACCTTTTTTTTATCAAAAGAAATCATCGGAGATATCCTGATACATGATCCAGTTTTTCCCAGGTAGTATTAAATAGACGTTCGAACTTTATCTGTAAAAAGATGTCAAGTTGAAAATGTAATACTTCGTACAAAATAGATTGCTAATTTAAGAAAAACTGACCTTTTTCCGTACAATTCCTTTAGAATATAACTGCATTTTATTTTTTTTATTTTTGTTACTTTTTCTCAAGTCAATAACAATAAAAATAACTTGATATTAAAATGGCCATTTATAATAAATTTTTTTTAAATATTGTAACTTCCTAATCCTTAATGAATATAATATCGTACAATAAAAATATAAATTAGTTATTTTGATCATATTTATAAAATTTGGTTTTATTCTTACGTACACGATTGAATATTTTATCTATAAATGTTTGAATTTGAAGAATGTGAAGACAAAAAAATAAATAATTTTTTTTCATTCATCATAAAATTAATAAATTTTTTGTCTGATACTAAAAAATTATGACCATTTATATTGTGGTCTACATTATTAGGTAAAGAATAAAAACATAGAAAGAATAAGCAATTCCATCTCTGTGAGTTCTCCGGCCAACATTTATCACGCAACATTTATAGGGCCCTGTTATCAAAAGGTGTTAAAAAATGTCTACAAGATAAATTTACAAATAATACAATTACAAAAGATTATTTAAAATTTCATTCAATTCATTAATTTTTTCTTCACGTTGTTTCAGTATGAATAAGTTTTATCAGTCATTATATTAGGTTCGAGGCGAGCAAATCCAAGTAAAAATTATCTCGAAGTATAAATTCTAAACTTTAATAATGATTTTTTCAAAACTATTTTGAGATAAAATATTCAAATGTGTGTTTATATAATTTATTTACTTAAAATTTAGGCACAAAAAAACAATAATGCACATAAAATCAATATATTAAAAATATAGATTTTCAGTCATCAAATTAGTTACATTTATATTATTAATATTATAATTAATTAAATATTTTACATTTCAATCAATTTTGAAAATATTTTCACATTTTAAGAATATTTTGATAAATAGCCTAAAAGTTTTTTTTAATACGCTATCAAAAACATCACAGGTCTCCAATGACGCAGGTCTCCAATTTTTCTTGATAAAAAAAATTTAAAGTATGTTTTTTTTCCAAAATAAACTTTTAATTATATAAATGGCATTCATGGTATGTATGATTAATAAATTGATCATTAATTTCCAAATATTTTTTATATGAATAGATTAGTCTGATAAATCGCAGCAGATTATTGGATTTATTATTAGATTTGGTGTTTTAATGAGCGATGTAACTACAGTGTGCCAAATCATCACGAACTTTACGCTTAATGCCGCCAATAACTTTAATCATGCCTAAAGAGAATATGGCGCCTAATGGCTATAATGCAATCATCATGTCATCGAATTGAAAATTTTTTTATATTATCTTATAGCATGCTGTCTTCACCAAGAAAGTTTTATTGTTTTCGAGTTTATTAATTCATTCGCCAGCAGCTGTAACCTACACGCTTCCTGGGCGGCTTAACTTTAAAAACAAAGACTACCACGTTGTAGTCTTCCATTCCCTTGCTCTCAATTATCCTTTTTGTTGAATTTCTTTGAAAATAAAATACAGGCTATGTTACTTGATGATAATGTTATCTATATAGCTGAAAGAATTTTTAAAATTGGCTATTTAATTTTTGACTTTATTCATTTCATACAAACAAACATACCAACATACAAAAATCAAATCTTTTCCCTTTATATAATAAGTTTAGATAATCAAACAGCGGTTGTTATTGTCCAACTAAGCGCTATTCTCAGAATATGCTTCTTTCTCAAATTATATTATTCTCAAATTGTATAATTGCATCTTACCAAATAAATTATCAATATTGGTTCTTATTTTAGAAGCTAGGCGTAGTATCGCTTAGATGGAAGTATAAAACATGATGATTTAGCCCAATATATATTGACTATAGAGCCAGGGTGCCAGATTATTGATGTGGAAGTTAACCTTTTCTAATTTCTATCACTGACTTGGAAGTTAAAACTTTATCTAATTTCTAACAAAGTTAAAAAACACTCATTACTTTTCATAAAGTCTCGAAGCAAGACTTATGAATATGATATTTGAGTATACATATGAGAGCAGCAAATATTTGTTAAAATATTAAGCAAATTTTAACAAATGTGGGTAAAAAACATTTAGAATTATTATGAGTCACTAATTAAAACATGTAGAAATTGTTTTAAATCTCTCAATCACGTAAATAAAAAACGGAACTTCTCTCCAGAAACATCTTTCCTTATTTTCAAAAACTATAAATTATTATCAAAATCCAGGTGCGTAACTGAACTCTATCGATACCTATAAATATTATCAAAGATAATAAATGAGAACTCTAGGATATTTCGAAATAAATTTCGATACCATAGAAAACTTGCAGAGTGTTCGGTGCTTTCGTTTAAGAGTAAAATCAAATTTCGGAATTCATTAAACGAATCTTAAATTCCGAACTAAAAAATATTAAATTTTTCGCAAGGATTTTAATTTTTTCCTTAGTAACTCACTAATATAGCTCACTTGCTTGAGTGTTTTTTTTTACCTTTAGAATTTAACGCGTGTGTTTTTTGATTACTTTTCTAAATAAGACCTCCAATAATTTTTTTGAGGAGGCCACTCATGGAATGCTGAATGCTTCAGTGTATATGCAAACATCTATATTTTAAAAATTGTAATTTCTATAAAAAAATTATAAAAATTAAATCCTGAAACTTATATAAAAAATATTTGGATTTGATATGTTTAGCTAGTAAAATACTAGAGAATACTCAAATTATTAATCTATATTTGATATTTTCTGTAATTAAAAATAATTTTTTTTATAAAATACTGTGTAATAATTTTTTTTATTTAAAATATATAAAAATATGTTTTTAAATCGAACATAAAATATATTTATATCTCATAATAAACTATCATCTTAAAAAACAATTCAGAATTTTTTAGAAACGCTATTGATATTTCTAAGCAGAAATTAACAATTTGCAGCGCGGTCACTTTTATGCGACCACAGTCATTTGCACAAAAATAATTCTGCCTAGCAGAATAAAAAAAGCAACCACTTTATTTTTGTGCGGTTGCTTAAATGCAAACGAGCATAATTCGATTACACAGTATTATTATTGTGCACATGGCAGCTTTCGCATAATACCGAAAGCGCTGAAAACCGCTATTTCTGTTTAATAAACCCTTTTTAAATTAAGTATATTCAAACAGAAATAAAGTGGTTTTAGTCTTTTTGTAAGTCTAAGAATAGTAAAGGGGATTTCCTGATTTTTCTTTAATTTTCCTCTCCAAATAAATCTCAGTCTAGTCACATTTTGATGATTTTTTTTATCTGAATGCCATCCCGGTCATTTTGATTATCACCTGGGGTGGAGTATTGTAACAGGATTGAGTTTTTTATGTTGTTATGCCACACCTTGTGGAGTAAAATAAAACTAAGGCTATATCTACATTACCGTTTTGACTGTACACAGCTTCTTCTTATTATGCCAAAAAATTAACTAATATGTATAAATACCAAGAAAACACGAAAGATTTTTTTGGATTATGTCGCAATTGCCAATCATACATATAAACAAAATATGCGCAAAACTATAATATCATAAAGACCAAAGGCATGATTTTATCAGACATATTGTGAGTGTACCTACTTGTATACTTATTAGATGTATGAATATATAAATGAAACTCGTCTAAAGTCAACTATAAAAAAAGGAGAAACCAACATAAATTGACGTAAAACAAATCAATCGAGTTATATTTTATTGATATTTGAGTAGAGGCGAGTTTGAAGAATCCATTAAGTAAGATTTAAAAGCATCCGATGGCACCCAGCATCAAATTTATATTAAAGCAAAACTATTTCTCAATTTTATTTTTATGATTTATTTGTGAAAAAAAAGCAAAAAAGTGTATTAAATTTTCAAATTATTTTTTGTTACTAAAAAAAAAAAACAACTGATAATAATAAATAATGACTAAATTCAGTTTATTTCTGTATGAATATATAATTGATTAATAATAAAACTAAAAGAAATTTTATACTAAAATTATTATAATTATTTTAATTATTCGGTATCACTGCCAGCGCCTGAGGTTTTTATTAATTTCTTTTCTAAGTTTATTTGTTCTTGTAATTCACTTAAACTTAATTTTGTATAAATTGACTTAGAATTTTTTAATTTTTTTGATTTACATACTCTATAATAAACATTACACAATATAAATAATAAGGCAAACAAAAAAATAATTACTAATGCAATTAACATAATTATATAGGTCCTATAAAACCATTTGGTATTATGTATTTTATATGCCACTAATGCTGGATAACAATAACTTTCTGTTGCTGTTATATTCGTTAACACACTATCCTCATGGCATAATGTACATTCGAAATCATTTGGTCCACGACACGTTAAACAAGAATAATGGCACTCTTCACATACACGTTCTATACCAATTGTGGATTCTTCCATTAATTCTGTGGGTGTTGTTTGATTCTTTAATATTGTAAAATATCCTCTTGGACATGGAATTATACATATTCCATAATAAAGAACATAACCATCAAGGCAATCTGAAACATATTGATTTTTAAAACTATTATTTAAAATTTTTACAATTCTAAAAAAATGTCTAAAAATAGTGATTAATGGGATGGATTATATAGAATAAATCGTGCATATCAAATCTAACTGCGTAAAAAAAAAACTATTGAATTCGTTCAGGCTTGGTTCTAAAGTTTTGTGATTTTTTGTTTATTTTGCTTCGCCAATTACATTTCGAATTTTAAGCTTTACGCATGGCTTTATTATTTTCAATTTGAAATGATCCAAACGATGTTGAACTAAGCCACTCACGTTTGCGTAAATGCTGTTTTACTATCGTAGTAAATGTTTACGTAGGTTTAAAGTCTATTTAACAATTAAAATCATATGTAGCTTTGTCGGATGACGGATGTAGGATGTGAGCGCAATATGCCCATTCTCGAACTAACGTTAAATCGTGTGGTCTTTATTGCGCATGTGCTCGACATCTCACATACGACTTTAATTGAAGAATATAAACAGTTTAGTTAAAAACCGCAAAGAACGAGGCCTAGTTTACCGAGTTATTGACTTCCTTCTTCGTTAAAGAAAGCGAAATTGAAAATATTTGCTGATCACACTTTCACTTTCTTTCAAGAGGACAGACTTTCAATACACAATCGATTCTTTATATCTGCGAATGGCTTAAATCCCATAAACTAAAAAATGCTTGCCACAGGTTAACCAATATTCTTTATAATTGACTAATTTTTATGAAGGTACATTTTTGTATCAATTCCTAACCTTCAAGAGTGGCTTAATCTTATTAAATCAAGTATTCTCAAAACAATAAAAAAATAATGCAGAATTGTAATAAATTTAAACAACTCTTCTTCAGTGTTCGTAGTTGATGATAGCGAGATCCATCCACTCTTGAAAGTTAGAATTCGACTGGAAGCTAAAAATATATTACGAAAAATACTAAGGGCTACATTTAAGAATTAAAAAAAATGCTCAAAATTTAAGAAAAAAATAAAATTAAAAATATTCGTATTATTTTGTATGAAAATAAAATTATTAAAAACAAAAATATATATACATAAAGCACTAGGATATCTTGGACTTAATTTAAATTCCTAATACTTAAAATAATTATGTTTATATTATTAGTAAATGGCGAAAATTTTTTAAGAAAACAGTTTTTGGTACTACAAAAAACATGCATTAGCATTATATATATAAATAAAATTCCCATTTTATTTACGATTTAGTTAAATAAGATTAAAAATAAAAATTTAGAAGCACTCACCAGTCACCACTGTGAAGTGAGATGCAAGCGTAGTTTCAAGACCAAGATATCCTGGCAGCGGCTTCTTCTTTTATCATCAACATAGAACTGAGCTTAATTTATCGTTTTCAAGGAATACAATTTATGTTTTAATAATGCGTATCTGTATCTTCCTGTTTTTATATGCTATGTATTTATCAATCGATTAGTATCGCTTGAAGTGTACTATTTCTAACTGTGAATATTGATGAATAATTATAAAAAAATAATATAAAAATTATTAAAACAAATAAATGTTTAATAATGGAAGCTAAAAGCAATGTTGAAGAAGAAAATTCAAAACAGTTGAAGAAAATGATATGAATTTAGGTACCTAAAAAAATATTAATGAATTTTGGCTATTTCTCCATTTTTGAGATAAATTGTATAATTGTTTACAATCATTTGTTATTACTAAATTGCTCAAATAAAACAAAAACCAAATCGTAGATATGTATCACGAATATCAAAAAGTCACCAGATTGGATTAGTTAATTATAAAAAAATTTTATATAACTTTACTGATCGCTAATAAAGATGACGTAATGATAATTGAAATACTTATCCATCTTATATTCATTATATGTTATCTTGAGTTTAAAAATTAGAGCAACCTAGAATTGAATGATTTAAGGTATATTGCAAACTACTGTATCGCCATCTGTGAGTGAATTAAACAAGCTGCCAGTGATATTAGTCGGCAATGTAGGTTAAAAGAAATGTTTATGTATGGATAGAAACATTTATGTGAATGTGTGGGTAAAAATAAATATGTATAAATATAAATACTTTCTTGAATGTTTTTTTAATATATTTTAACTTTCAACTAGCTTTAAAAAATTCCCAAACGCGTGAAGTAGAATTTAAAAAAAAAGCAAAATAGTTTACTTTCAAAATTATTCCATTAGGCTCTGTAAGAGTATCAAGTAAATAACTATTTCCACATTTATTTGCAGGAAATCCAAAAGCGAGAAAATTCTTTCTTGTGACATACGGCTTTATTAAATAAAAATCTACCATTCTTTAAAATGTGGTCGAAAATTGATACAATTTATTTCTAATGCAATATACCTTAAAATTTATATACTTGGCAATTCATTCAATGCGAAGTCCAATTAGCTTCCACTTCAGAAAAGTATTATGTCCAAAACCGACATAGAAAAAGAGAAATTATACAAAAAAAAAAAAAAAAAAAAATGTAAATACGCTTCAACACATTTATCAGTTATAAAAAATCAAATGTCAAAGGTCAAATAAACTAATTTGTGTTTTTTTAGTCAATTTGTGTTATAAAAAATGGAGATATAGCAAAATTAAATTATTAGATTATGTTATGAACAAAAAATACTTGGATGTTATAAAATTATCATATCTTATAGTGTAGTTAATGATTAGATCATGTAAATATAAGAAAATGACGCAAGAGTTTTGTATTATTCTCGTATCATTTCAATGTCAAAAATTATTATTGTCATCAACGATCCCATTATGTTTTTTTTTAAAACAATTTTTCCTTATTTTCATTGGATAAAAGAGAGCAGTAATATAATTAATTTAATTAATATAATTAAACAAATATTATCAAATGTATTGGCCATGATTATTTTTAAAAGCAACTTAAAATTATTTAAGTCTAAAATTTACGCTAAAGAGTTAACAAAAATTATTGTAGTAAGCCAAATATTTGTAACGATTACAAAAATGAATATTTGGACAGTGATTGTCCCATCAGTGGTAGAGCTTCAAGCTTATGTCATTATAAGTGCGAATATCAATAAATTTTTTAATAAACCGTTTTTGACCGTTTATTAAAATAAAAATTATTATAAACTTTTATTGATAGTCCCTCTTATAATGATATCAAAATTTTAGGATTCTATCAATACCTACTTGGTTTCTACCAAGAGTTAATTGAAATTTTTACATAACTCAAGCGAAAATATTTAATGTTTATAATTATTAACTACACAGCCAGTACAATGGCAATATTTTTCCAGATTCGTTTTTTTGAAGCACATACAAAATGTTTTTAGTTAAACGCACTTTAAGATTACCTCGAAATTTTAGCTTAAACAAAAATTTTTATCATTTTGTAATTTTAAAAAATTCTTGAGTAACCTTTAAAAATATTTTAAGAAGGCTTAATTTTTTAGAGGACTTTTAAAAAAAAAAAAATCGGAAAAAAATATAGCCATCCTACTTATTATAAATATGTATAATTAATTTAGAAATTATAAAAAATATAAAAGACTGAGAAACCATTAAACAATATATATTTAGTGAATGAACACTGACAATAAAAATATTAGCACATTATACAGCTTAATACAATATTTTAATTATTAATATCAATAAAATACAACAACCACATTATTTTACAATTTAATTTTTTTACATGTATTTTTTTTTTAATTAATTGATTTATTTTATTTTTATTTCTACAAAAATTTCATATGATGTATTTTTAATCTCATACAGAAAAACATTAAATTTTTCGTTTTCAGATTTTATATTTTTGATATACTTGATACAGGCCAAGATTAACGACATTGTTCAAATTGCTTAAACTTTTGTTTCTGGGTCTTTGTAGAGTTTTACAAAAAGGAATTTCTGAATTGAAGAGAGATAGATGATAATATTACGAAAAATAGAAAACTTATTTTGAAGTTGAGTTAAAATTAAAGCTTGAAGTTTTTCAATAGTAGTTCTTACCATAGACAATAGTATAATATAAATATTTATTATCTATGGTTCTTACTCAGTATAGATGGACCGAGTAAGTGCATACAGAGTCATAAAAAGTATTAGTTGCATGATTAGCGGATGCATCTAATTGAATTTGAAAAAAAATATGTTTAGTTGATGTTGGTGCGTGAAAGATGAACATCAAAAAGACAAAAATACACATTATTGTTACAAATACCATGATAAAATTGTTTACAAATATTCATTGTTTACAAATCGATAAGACCAAGACACGTTACACGTTATACACCAATAAATTCAATAGCAAATGATAGATCAACCAATATTTTTTGTATCTGCATACGCACTTACGCCCCATTTTGTATATCTAATAAGATTTGTGAATCTCTGCATGATTAACATGAATTTTTTATCTTCTAAAATCGAATTAGAAAATAAGTTATTCTTGCCCATGTGAACTACATATAATCTTTGGAAGTAGGTTCTTTCTCATCTAATTAGAATGACCTAGAAAATGTTAATGTTTTTGAGTATGAAAATTAATACAATTATCGATTAAACGAATAAAAAAAACAAAAATAAACATTAACAAAGATATCTTTCTGAATAATACCAAGAAAACATCTTTTGATCAATGTCTTATTCTAAAATTTTATTTATTTATCCAATTTATTTTTTTTTTTAGTAAATCAGTTCACTTTTAATTTATTTTAAATTTATTTATTTATTTATTTTTTTTTTTTTGTAACACTTTTATTAAAGGATATTATAATTATGAGTACTGATCTTAAAAATAGGCACATTGTGTCACAAATAATTTCGTTTTTTTTTATTATAAAAATTTTTTTTTTGATAAAGTCAATCGTACCTTAGTATATATTTCCTAAAAGAAGAATGTTACAAAATAGCTACATAGAAAATTAAAGTATAGCAATATACCCGCGTCTGGGTACACATATAACAGTTGATATTTGTATACATTTGATATAGAATTTTTGAGGTGTACTTGATACATTCGGTATCTGTTTAAAATACAACTTTGGAGGTTTAATCTGGAAGCCGCTATATTCAATATTAACCTTTTGTTGCACTGGTTTTCGAAACATCGAAAGGAAAATAATTAAGAACAATTATTTATTTTCGATATATCGAAAATTATTTCAGATATCGAAAAATTTTCAGAGTAAACTACCCCCCCCCCGTAAAATTTTCAGAATTGATTTAGACGTAGTCCAACTTCATATAAAAAAAAATCAAGCCTTTTTTCCAAAATTGTCATGGCGCTCGTCCATTCTTAAAGCTAAAAAAATTACAAGAACCATTTCTGTTTCGAAAATGGCATCAGCATTCTCTAAATTATTGTAACAAAGCATAAGTTTGATGAGATTGGTGTCTTCGAACAAAAACTTTCAATAAATAAGTATGGCATAAGAGCGCTGATAATTTCTATAGGTACACCTAAGTACATCGATTAGATAAGATAATTTAAGAAAGTTCTCAAATTGATATTATCCGAGAAAAAATCTTACTAAGTACGTATTAACAGTTTGATTAGATTGTGAACGAGACAATAAGTAAATTAGTAAGAATTAAGCGCGTAGATACACCAATAATACAAATTTTATCGAGTTTTATAAATTTTAAATTATAATTTGGTTAAAAAAATCATGGTTAAACTTTTCTAAAATTGGCAAAGTTTATCAAAAATGTATACTAAATATCAACTTCTCCATTGATTTTTTTAAATATAAAAAATGTTTTATCATTTTATTTAAACCATAAAAACAATCACAATATTCATTTATTGACTTAAATTAAAAACCATTAAAATGAAATAATTTAAGGAACCATGCAAAAATTGATTTTATATTAAAATAAATAACTATAATATAGAATATACATTACTTATATATATATTTATATATATTATGTAAATAAAATCTATTGTAAAAATTAAAAATCATTTTTTTAACGGTAACTATTTCACTTTTATATTTACTTGTAAAAATTAAAAAAAGTGTGATTATTATAGGGATGCTTATTTATTAGTAATTTGAGATTAATCTTGTAGCACGCACAATTTTAATAAAAAATTTAGCTTGAATAAAATATTAAGTTATGAAGACGGATTTTTATCCCAAAATTTACCCGCTTCGTTGGGCAACTTCAATTTTAAATATAAATATTATTGTGTTATAACCTTCACTTCATATGCTATCACTTATCCTCCTTTTGTTCACAATTTCGTCGGCATCACATTAATCTCTAAAATTATCAGTGTTTCTCTACTATATTATGCATGTATTATACATAAAAACCTTCCTATTGATTTGCGTAGTTTTAAAGATCTAAGCATTCGGAGGGACATAGGGGCAGACAGCGGGAAAACCCCCGAATAAACCAAAACCAAAAACCCAAATATTCAAAAACCCATGAAAAACAAGTTTGGAATCATTTTGATCACCAGTAACCGAATTGTGAATTTAGTATATTTACGGTTAATTTAAAGGATATGCAATTATAAAATACATATTATTTATACAAATTGAATATTTTAATTTCTTACAAATCAATTTAGATCACAAAATTTCCTGACGCTCTAACGAATCGAATGCCGAAAATCGCATTCTAATCCGACTTACTGTTCAAATTTTTCGAACTTTTTTGCTTCATTTCCGCGACTAATTATAGATAAGAGCTGCAAACTTCATTCGTTTGTTTCTGCGACTAATTATAACGATTATTTGGTATTACTGAGAAAGTTGAATAAGTTTTAATAAGTGTTGAAATTCAAAAAATTAGGTAAAAAGATAAAAGCCATGCATGCTGCCAAGTATCATCAAAATTACTAATAAATACTTATTGTTTGGAATCATTTTGATTCTATTTAATGCTTTGGAGTTAAAACAGACACTAAGATTATTTATCTCTCATTTAAATAAAAAAAATTTATTTAGCTAACAAAGAAACAAAATCAATGACATAATTTCTTTTGTTTCGAAACTAAAAGCTTGTTTTACATTATCGAATAAATTTTTGGGAAAAATATGATTTAGTTTTTTAAGTATTTTGATAATGTAAACAAATTTTGTTGTTAGTAAGTACATTTACTGTAATTAATGTCTATACGAAATTCTTTTATCCGTTCTATCACAGAAGGTGTATAAATCGTTCATAAAAGCTTCTTTCTGATGTATAATTTTTTTAATGTATATATGAAACAAACCATAACTTTCAGAAAATGCTGCTTAATTAAAATGGAAAAAAACCTTTTAAACGATTTAGATATTTTGAAAATTACGTAATTCGATTTAAAACAAAGAAATAATTCGTATAAACTTAAAAAAATATATTTACAAATAAAATAAATTTAGCTATAAAAAATTATTTTTTCTATATTTGTGCACTGTGATGCAAAAGGAACTAGTAAAAATTTAACTGAAATCATTTAAAACAATTATTACACTTTTAAATATCATTCTTAAAAGAAAAATCTGGCAATTTTTATTACGATGATCTGTTCAATTAAAAATTTTTTGATAATTTTCTACAGGGATATTTTACAGTTAAGCGAATTTTTCTGATAGCGTAGAGCGTTTTCGAAAGGTAAAATGAAAGTCTCTTCCAACAGTCGCATCAGTTTTATTATTATGGAAGATATTTCACAGATAAGTTATCTCTTCGGTCATACAGTATTAAGGGAATTATTTTTTTCTAATCAAAAAATGTATCCAGACTTTTGTTAGAAAATAATCTATTTAAAAATTACTTTCAAAACGTCCAAAATTTTCGAATCATAATCATTTTGATGGTAATAAAAAGGACTCAGAGCAAGGACTATCAGAGCTCTTTAGGAACTCGTGTTTATTTTCAATTCCTAATTATATTGAAAAGACTTTGGAAATATTTAAGATGAAAACAAAATGATAATTATTACGAAACAGAAGGTCAAACGATCATTCTAGACGTATCAAATTCTTATGATATTTGAAAGGAAGATTTTGTGTGACTTTTAAACGAATGATATTTTTAAGTGTAAAGACAATTTTTTATAATGAAACCTAAACATTGGATCTAAGTTTTCAGTAAAGATTCATAAACGACACAAGAAAAATTATAATAGATAGGAAAATTTTAAATCTATACAACAACTTTAGCTTTACAAACAATTCCAATAAATCCGCCTGTGTCGTGTGAATACTAAAACGAGAGCTAAAAATTCTAATAAAAATTATAATCGAATAGTTTAATATATAAACTATAGTTTAAAAGCACCTTGAGCTAACATAATAACATTCTAAAATTAAAAAAATTCAATTTTTTAAAATTTTTTAATCAGGTTCAATGAGATTAAACCAAATCAACAAAATTATACTAACTGTGAAAAGAATATTTGATGATTCATGATTTCTTTTAATCCGAAGTCTTGCATCTATAACTTTGTAAATAAAGTATACGTTTGATGCTTCAGGTTTATCAAATATCTTAAAGTTTTAATTTAAAAAAAAAATTAAAAAATAAATTTTGTCTATGTAAATCAACGCTCGTGGAAAAAAATACATTTACTCTATTTTTTATTAAGTTAAAAATTTCAATTTCAATAAAACTAAAAAATAATTAAGAGGGATTTAATTATTATTCTCTATAAGGACGGAATTTTTAAGCACTAGGTTTTTAAGCATTTAAAAAAAATCCGAATTATAGTAATTTAGGCCCCGATAAAATAAAATAAATATTTTTTTTTGAATAGAGAAAATGTATATTTAAAAAAAAAAAAAAAAAAATGAAAATGAAAAATAATTAATAAATATTGCCATTAATTTTACAAATAAAAATATTTATTATTGAATAATTTATATTATGCAAATTATACCTTGATATTTAAAGAATTTGTGCAAAATATTTTTTATAAAAATAATTCTAAAAAAAAGATCATTAAATCTTACTATATTGAAAGTAAAAATATATCCAGGCTAGTTAAAAAGATTTTTTTTAAATCACATTAAAATTATGGGATCAGTCAACAGACATTGTATTATCACCCCCTTATACTTGTGTTAGCCAAATTATCATCAGCTAAAAATTTGTACTAACATAGGCCATTTCCATCTAAAAATCCCATATGAAATAGTGTAAAATTTTCCTTGATTAAAAGAAATTTTCTGCGATATATAGTTTATAAATGATGCTACTAATATTTTGAATTTGATGAAATTTTGAAAAAAAATTAACTAGCTTACTTCTAAAGGATATAATGAGTTTTAAGCGAGACCTAGGCGGAAACTGGACGACTCATATCTAAATTTAAATTAATTTTTAAAAGATTTAATTTCCATTTAAGCCATTTTTTTATAGAACGAATAGGATAAACCGAGCTTGCCGATCAGTTCAAAAATTTCTGAGAAAATTTCCGGTTTTATTCGAATATAATTTTGAATCCTATATACAATGGCTGTACGCGTATATCAATAACGTAAAACAAAAGGAAAATCAATTTATTTAAAAACAAAATATTAACACAAAATTGATTTTTTTTATAAAACATAAAAAATTAGGAACAACAAATTAAAACCTAATCTATATCTGTCAATTAAAACGACATTTAGGTAAAACATCTAGGTGTAATTAGTTATCTTGATGTCAAAAACACAGCATAAAAAATTTCTTTACAAAAATTCATGGCAGTGCTTTTCGTCCACTAATCTTATTAATTCATTAAGCATGTATATTTTAAATAATATGTAAAAGGGTGTGAAATTGTATTTTAATTACGACTTTATCATCAGTAAATCAAACTTCTAATTGATAAGATAATTTAAATTCAATAGATTTTTTGCCTTTTTACTTAATTACTCAATAAATTATTACGAGGGTTTCAAGGAGACCATTCATGAATTCTTGAGAAATTGAGCCAAATGTAGTTTCTACTAAGTGAATCAATTATCGAGTATCCGGTAAAAAAAGGAGACAAAGATGAGACTGTAACATTTTAAATTTGATGAAATGAAATATAGAATAAAATAAGAATTATAACCGATCTTATATTTTTATCTCTCTCAATTTTTACCTTCAATAAGAATTCAGAAGTACTACCACTCTTGGATAATGCCTACCCATCTTCGAGACCGTTCCCATAACCTATTATATCATAAATCATTCAAAAAGCAGCTCACAAAAAAGAATTTAATTGAGAACAAACAATTGGAGCTTTACTTAGGAACTTTGAACAGGAAACAGGTAATTTTAAGATCATTTTAATGGACTGCTGTCCATAATGTAATGTTAATTGCTAGAGTAGTGGTAAAAATATATCTGGTCCTTGATTAAAAAGGCCTCGACAACGAACATATGTTAGAAGGATAAACAAACGAGTAAGGGCAATAATTTAACCTTTGTTTAGAAAGGAAGCTGAGCACACATTATAAGAATATCGTATAAGAATGTCTGATACATTCCTACAAAAAAATTATGATGGAAACGCAAATATATTGCTCATAACATGTTAGGCTGCTAAATTTTTATAGTGTGTTTTCAAAATAATTTCCAAAAACAGAAAGTTTTGTTTTAAACCGCAATTTTCAATGATATTTTTGATCAATTACTTGAAAAAGTCGATCTATTGATTAAAAATTATAAAAATCAATACGATTTGATTTTAATGACGACATTTTAGAATTATTTTCCTAAGTGGATTTGTTTTACCCTTTTATATAATAAGAGTGTTGATTATATATATAATGTAAATTATATATCATATATTATATTTCTTTTCATAAATATAATATATAAACAAATTTTTTTTATATTAAAATGACAATGTTGTTACGCTAAATTTTGTTGATCAATTCTAGTTAAATGATTTAAAAAAATCGGTGCACTATTCAATGTACATAACCTAACATATAAATTTATATAAATAAAATAATAATAATAATAATAACTTAAAATATAATTATTTACAACTAAATTATTATTATTATTATTAATATTATTGATGTCAGATAAAAAATTATTACTAATAATTAAATTTATGATATAATTATTATTATTGCTTTTGTTGTTGAGATAATTTCTTTGATAAATTTTTGAACAAATTTTATTCGTACATAATAATGCTAATGAGGATGATAATGAGATTGATGAATGATTAAGTGGAATCACTTCAATTATTTGGACATGATGTAATAAATCATTGTCTTCGTTTTGAGTATTATTATTAATATTAGTTTCATTATCGTGTATTATTAATTGATTTGTTTGATCGTTGTATTTATTTAATAAAAAATTATATGTTAGTAGTAATTGTTTAGATATTATTTTATATAAATGTTTAGGTAAATATAAAAGTGTTAAATATATTGTATTGTAATTAATAAGGAAATATATTAATAACAGACCTAAACATATACGGCCATTACTCTTCGCGCATGCCGATGAATTGAAAACATTTTCAGTTGCGTCCTGAAGATTTACGTGACTTAGTTCTTCGCCAACCTATAAGTAGAAAAAAATACTGGAATTAATTAAAACTATTATTTTTTATGGAAAGTTTAAATTTTCGGAGATAAAATCTGTCCTTTTTTTCGGTTTTTGGTCAATTATCCAAAAAGTATTGTATGTATTAAAAATTATCTAGAATACAGTTAGTACAGTAAAAGAAATGTTACAAAAATCGGCTATTTAAGTAAAATGAAATAAACCGTCCACTTTTTGCTCAAATGTTTCTATTTGTTAATAAATAATAAATTGTTAGCAAGTGAAAACAAACAATTGACTGAGTTAATTGTTGAAATACCATGCATAGTCAGTGTTGATTTCTTTATCACATTACACATACAAACATGTGACACATACGTAAGTGATAATCAAGTATAGTACATATAAAATTTCCGCCTAATTGGCGCCCTCACGGGTAAACAATGATGTTTACGAAAAAATGTTTCAAACAAAAGTTGTTTAATTTTTGATAAGGAACATTTTTTACATTTAAACTTTTGTCTAAATCTCTAACGGTTTACAAGACCCAATTGACCTATGATGCTCATTTACGAACTTGACCTCACTTTTTACGTCCTGAGTACGCTGTAAAAATTTCAGCTCGATATCTTTTTTCGTTTTTGAGTTATCGTGCCCACAGACGGACGGACGGACGGGCGGACAACCGGAAATGGACTAATTAGGTGATTTTATGAACACCTATGACAAAATTTTTTCCTAGCATCATTATTTTTAAGCTTTACAAACTTGGGACTAAACTTAATATACTATGTATATTTCATATATACATGGTATAATAAATGAAACGGTCCATGTAAAAGTTGACTTACAAAATTAATAATAGGCAACTTGTATTACGTGCATATGAGCGTTTGTCAACTAATCGAAAACTATTTATTGTACATGTATGACAATATGTCATACAAGTCGCTTATTTATTTTCATTTTATTAACAATTTATTCTTAATTAAATTATTTTTGACTTGACTAAGTTTAAAGGGCCAAAATTACGTAGGTAGTTCTAAAATAATGAAAGGTTCAATCTTCAGCACAATATATTTTCAGGATCTTTTGAACAAAATACTTTGCATTTAAAAAGCGTGCTTCTCAATCCTTGTTACATAAAATCTAGAATAAATTTCCAATTCAAGACTTTTTCTTGCTATAGTTAAGTTATTATTACGTTATTGATAAATCTAAAGGAAAAATTGGTTGGAAACATAGTTCTTTTATAATTAAAAATTACGTAATATATTTAAATTAAACTATAGTTCGTGTCCTAGCCGAAATTAATTTTGATTTGATATGTATGTACCTGTGGTTCTTCACCACGCCATCGGTCATTTGATGAAACAACCATGCCTTGATCTAAATCATTAATTTGAATTTCACTGCTTCCACCAGGATTCTTTTCATCCCATGCTGGTTTTGTAATTCCTGCATTCGGTAAGGTTTCAGTACCATGTAAGATCAACTCCCATTCGGTTAATTTGGATATAGAACCTAAGAAATAAAATATAATTTTAATAATTTATTCTTAAAAACAAAATATAAATTAATCTACATAAAAACTTAAAATAAATAAAAAATACATAAATTTAAAGCGCGTGCAATGTTTAATAAAAAAAAAAGTGATAAAAGGTTCCCTTTTTGAAGGTATGTATGTTTTGGGTTAAATATTTTTTTTCCCTGCAACTGCGTATGTTGATGTTTGAATATTTTATGTTAAGAAAGCTATCCAGACAGCCAACATACTCTACTTACACCTTTGAAAAATATTTTTACCATTTACATCCCCCAAAAGTAGACCTTATAGTATAAATAAAACGAATAACTACAAAAATTCATCTAATACAATATAAATAATAAAACTTAAAATCACCAAACTCAAAGAAAAAAACAAAGTGCAAAAATTAAATTTCAAAATAAAAACATTTGAGTACAAAAATGTTTTGTACCATTTGTTACAACAGTGGACGTTATAGTTGACGGTAATTCACTTGTTTCAGTATTTACTTCTCGTACTTGTCCTTGAACATTTTCCGATGATTGGGGTTTAACATAATCAATAGATTTTTGTGTTTTGATATCCGTATTTGTGATCAATACCAATGATTCTTGCGTATATTTTTTACCTTTACGATGTGAACTTTGTACATCACGACTACTTTCTGAATTTTTAGGCACCAATGGTCTGTTTTCAGACATTGTAAAATATAATGATGAATCTCTTGGTGTATTCATTGTACCCGACTTTGTATATGGATACAAAGCTGGGTAAATATGTTGCACTTTAGGATATTGTTGTAAAACACTTGGTATCTTTATATAAGCAGGAGTTGTAAGTGTTTCGTAATTTTTTTGATATTTTTGATTTTTCTTTTGATTTTGTCGATTACGTGTTGATGTAGTATTTTGATTTGGATGTGAATCAGAATCAATCCCTGGTTTGTATATTTTTGGTTTTGATATACCTTTTAATAATGTATCCGATCTTTGATTCGATTTACCATTATTTTTTTGATTTTTATTCTTATTTTTTGCTTTTTTTGGATTGGTATTATATGATGGATTATTTTTATTTTTGCCTTTTGTATGTTTACTTTGAGTGATATTGTTTTGTAGGTTTATATAATTAGTATCCGGCCAAGTATACGATTTATCCGCTTTGATAATAGGCTCAACAGTACCATACAGTACGAGGGACCATTGTTGTAATGATGCTCGATCTAAATGGTTAGTACAAAAATTGGATGCGGTTAGTATAGAAAATTAAAATTAGTTATAACCTTCTAATGGTCAAATTATTTGTTATGTGACCATTATAGGGTTAAGTTTCCAAGCCAAGAGTAAAGAGCTGTTTAAGATAGTGAAAAGTAGATAACTTACTTAACGTTCTACCTTCATTATGAATTTCTAATTTCCATTCTCCAAATGGTTTTTCACCCCACGTGTGAACTGACATAAATGGCCATGATAAAAATCCTTGTCGTGAAAAATCATGGAATCGATGTTCGAGTAGTGTACTGCGCGTACCCGCTGGTGATGTTAAATTAATTTCAAGATCGCCTCGACGTAATGTTGTTAATGTAATTTTTGCTTGAACATGTTCTAAGTAATTGACACCCGGACAATTTTTTACTATTAAACTAAATTTTTTCCTACTTTTTGGAGGGATTGTTCTGAAAAGCAAAGTTTTGAAAAATAGTGTTAATCAACAAAAATTAACATGATTGCTATTTTGGGAAGTTTTACTTACGGATCTGTTATTTGAGCAGATATTTCACATTTATGTTGTTCCGGAACTGTCTTCCACGATCTAGCTACACGAACCATAGCAGATGCATCCATTAGACCATAGCCAAATGAATGACTTACATTTCGTCCAACTCCATTGACCTAACAAATAAAACTTGGTAAAAACCTTTCAAAAACTTTTGAGGTGTGTGTGTTTATGACAAATTATCAGACCAGAAAAAACTGAAATACATTTAAAGTAATTTTACCTGCCAATCATTTGCTTTTAGATTTGCGGTTTTCGCTGTCCGTACAACAATATGTTGCATATCGCGCCATGTTAAATTTGGATTTGCTTCTAATGCTAAAGCACATATTCCAGCCGCTAAAGGTGCTGAAGCAGATGTTCCAGTATGACTTGATGTGCAAGAATGATGTAGATCAGTAGTAACGACCTATACGAAAAATGATATTTATGAAATAATTTGTATAAGATCTGGATTAAGAAAAAATACGAATGTTCTAATTCCAATGTAAATAGCTGTGATGGAGTGTTTTGTTAAGGTTTTATTTTGAATAAGGTTATTTATAGATAGTATTTTACAATGATTGCGTGCTGCGTCCAGCTGAAGTGAGACATACTGATCAGAAAGATAGCACTGACACCTCATGCATCTTAAAGAAAAAAAAAGATCTTCGTATATGGGTGCTAGTATAGCCCCATTTTTAGCGAGCGCTCAATAAATAATCGGAACCGTAATCTTTACTATTAAATAATTATCTGCGTGATTATTGAATGTATCTTCTAATATGGGGTATATATTTACTTCTGATAAGTACGAAAAGTAGAGTAAGCTATCTAGGTTCGTCGTCGGTTGGGAAGGTCAATTCACGGAGTTTTTTTATTTGACTATTAGCTATTGTAAGATTTTTTTGTTTATTTATTTGCATTAGTGGAAATATTTTTTAACCTTTTTCGTACCGTGTTTGGTTGTGACGTGATATAAAGAGACAACGCCGATTGTCGAAAAAAACAGATTTTTTGGGTAGTCAAAGTTGGCCCACCAGTTCTAAAAAAATCTGAGCCAATCTTACTTTAATATACATTTATTATTTATGGTCCTAAGTACGAAATGAAACTAATGTGAAATATAATCGGTGGATGTCATATAGGTCGTAAAGGACAGTGAGAGCAAGGTCGCAAAATCTTACATGAAATAACAGGATTATGGGGGATTCTGATTAATAAAAAATATCATTTCCATTCATTTTGGCATATATTTCGTGGGTTGGCCTTGCAAGATAACGATGCGATGTCCAAGATAGCAAGGACCAACTTTGATTAGCACGAAAATTTCCCTTAACAACAGGTCTTTACAATAATGCGTTCGGATAACCTAAATGTTAGGTACAAAGTTCGGTCAACCCCGACGACCTGCTCATGTATTAAATTTAAAAAATTGTTTTAAATTTTATATATTTTCTAAAATAAATAAACTAAAGCAGTCATGTGAACTGAAGTAAATCAATTATTTTTTGACATTCTTATCGTAAAAATTTTGTATATAAATTTAGATATAAAACTTCGTACACAATTCTAATGTGTATATAAAATTCAATATAAATTATCTTCCTTTTGTAACATAAAATGACTTTTATGTAGAACGAATTAAATTTTTTTATGTATCCGATTTTTTTTATTAATCCTCCAAAACACTCTGAATGATTGCCTGTAAGTATTTCGATTCAAAGTATGAATATTTTCTGATGGATGTGTTTGCTCTCATATTTCAATATCAACAATAGCTCACAAGACTAAGCAAGCAAAATATATAATATTAATTTAGACAAAAAATTGATTATATTATTTTAAACTTTTAAAACTACAAATGATAGATAAATCTCATAAATTAAACGTTAGGAAAATCGACAAATAAAAAATCTTTTTTCTAAACTTATTTCGTCAATTCACCCATTACCTAATTATAAGCAAATTTGCCTGTAAAAGTATGTTAACAGAAGCATATGGAAGTTAACTTAATTTATTATTTAAGTTATACGTTCGAACGATTGTTACCATATCTTGATATGAATATCTGATGATATCAAGAAAAAAGTCAAATCTGGGTGGGAAATTTCGAAGCGTTTTACTTTTATTTAGCTGCATCTTTTTCTACAAAATTTGCATTCCTTCATTATGGTACGTACAAGAATTAAATATAAAATTTTCTTTCGTGTTAAAGAAAAATTGTTACGAACTATGACAAAATGGGAATAATAAACCTTTGTGTAATTATTTATGTTTTTTTTGCTTTGTGTACAATTTTCTTATTCGTGACATTAAAAGTTTTAATAATTTTTAAAGATACTATGGTGTCGTGTTGTATTGTATGACTAACAGAATTTAGATTTTGTATTAAGATTTTTAAATGGATAAACTTTAATATAACAAAGTTTAATACTGTTTTTAATCGACTTCAAACAAAGAGGAGGAATTTTATTAAAACATATTTTACTTACATACACCTGCATAATATAATATGATTTGAGCAAAAATTTAACGATTTGGGACAAACGTTCACAAATAGTGTACTTTCGGTAGTGAAAAATAAATTATCAAATTTGATAAAAATTAAAATTTATGTAGAAATATACTAAAATATTCTGAATCATAAAAGTGCATTATTGTTTTATTATATTAAAATTAAAAGTAGTAATTTTTAATCTGTATATCACGTGACCTAAAAGACGAGCTGCCATGATGTGACATCATAATATGCATTATAATTAATATGCATTACTAATTTGTTGTTACCAATAATACGTCACCAAAATGGCCGACAGCTTTTTTACGAGAAGAATAAAAAACGTTTAAAATTTAATTTAATTTTATGGCAAGAAAGCGTGTTTATTTTGTCGAATTATATTTTTTTGTGGCTTTTTATTAGGAAAATCAACATTTTGGAGTACTATTTCAAACATAGTAGAATACCTTATTCCAGGAATGTGCCGCGGCCGAAATTTGAGGAAGCCTAATGATAGAAAAATCTATACTTTTGAGACTTTTTAAAGAAAACTAAAACAGTTTAAAGCAAGTTCAAAATACAATTTAATAAAAATGGATATTTTTGTATTTGTAATAGAAATTTGTAAAATACGTTTCATTTCAACATTCCTTTTAAAAGCGATGAAACCATAGATAGATGCGATATTACTTTAACAGATCACCTGCTTTGTTTATAAATAAATTGTCTCCATACATCACGTGCAAATAAACAAATACAAAAATTTTAATATTAATTTTAAAAAGAATTTGATGGTTTTGGTTTTAAGCTGACCGGCGCAAATGGAAATAGGGATGATAATATGATTATCGCCAAACTAGCTGATACAATAATTATAGATGGGTTCAATGAGTACGACCAAATTGACAATCTACAAACACGCATGAAATGCAACTAATGAGTCTTTGGAAATATGTAAAAATATTTGAAAGGCTTAAATTGATATTTAACAAGTGAAAAAAAACAGTTGACTGAGTTAATTGTTGAAATACCATGTATAGACAGTGTTGCTTACGCAACCGATTGCTTTTTTTACGTCATATAAGTAAAGAAAGATAGCCACGCTTACACACAAACTAATAAGAGTATCTTTCTTCTCACTTCCTCAGTGGGTATAGTATATGCTATAAACAAACAAACACATACATAATATATGTTACGTATAAATTTAAAATATTTACAAACAGTGGTGTTTACGAAAAAATGTTTCAAACAGTCGGACAGACAGACAGCCAGAAATGGACCAATTAAGTGAATTAACATCTATACCAAAATTTTATTCGTGCTAACAATATTTTTAGGTGTTACAAACTTGGGACTAAAGACATAACTTGATAAATTTCATATATACATGGCCCACAAAGGTGAATGATAAACGGTAATAATACGTTCATTTTGAAGTAAGTTGTTTATTTCGCAAAAAAGTGTTGCCTTTTTATTCATCTATTCATGGTTTGACTACATTATAAATTATATTTGAAACTTATCAGAAATTGTTTGTTTCAATCTTGAAGTTTAGTTTTTTTTTGCGACGTTTTATTCCAGTGTTTGAAACGACAGGTTTGTGTGTGAGAAAATTGAATATAAATTGTGAATGCATAACACATATACACACAGGAAAAAAGTTATTCAATCGAATTAAACAAATAAACTATGTAATCGATTTGCGTATAGCTGTTTATAATATAAATGGGAAAATAAAATTCTGTACAGTATAAATCACTTTCATACATTGACAAAAAAAAGGTCACTAGTAAATCAATCAAGTAAATGTAATATGTACATTTGTATTTAAGTCAATTTTCTTTCCTTTTTATTTGGGAAAATATTTTTCTATGTTCATTCACTGAATATGAAATTTAGTTTATCCGAATTTTTATTTTAATGATCCTTTTGACTTTGAAAATATGTAAAGTACTTAAGGAATTCCTCAATATTTTTATTTTGTTTCATCGACATCAAACAAAGCAGGGGAAGATATTTCATTTGTTCTGTGTGTTTAACGAATGTTTATTTCGCTGTCAATATTCTGGTATCTAAATCTAAGATGTTTGACTAACGTCATATCTTGAGATACCAATTTAACAAAGTGTAATTGCAATTTAACTAGGTGGTAAGTTGTTTCTAGCTCATGGATAATTTTGTATTTTATCATATTTTCTATCTAAATCGAGCAGGTTTTAAACTTTGAAGTCACAAAAATAAACACAAACAATTTTTAGAAGTGTTTTATCAATTCGATTTTGTGTTTGTTTGGTACAAATCTTAAATATGGTGGTCGAAGTGTTGTAGAAAAAATTTGCCTTTTTCTTCTCATTGCTTGTGCAGGAGACCCAGGAGGCTTGGGTTCGATTCCTGGTATCGGAACCATTTGTAGAATCCAACGGAAATAATACGGAAAAAAAAACTGAACAAATCATTTATGAAAATATTCTGCAATAATGGAGTACAAATAACAAGCGTTAAGTAATATTTGTTTACAAAGCAAAATCGCATCTATTAAATGCGAGGAATCTATTGAAGCCGCATCCAATTAAATCATACATTCGATAGAAACGCAATCGAAATGTCGTTAAAGTTGCACCAAAGAAAAATTTAAGGAGAAATATTTGATTACATACTTTTATTGCACTAAAAGTTTAAAAAAAATTTACGAAAATATCACTTATTTTCTGAGGAATTCTGGCACAAATAATGTGTATTTGATGTTTGATTTTTTATTTGACAATGTTTTGACCTCAATTGGGTCTTTTTTAAGGTTGCATAACAAAACAATCAATAAAATTATTCTGTTTTGATAGCAACAATTGTTAAATTAAAAATTAAAATTGTTTTAATTTTATTAGTTATTACAACTATCAAAATAGAATATTTTAATGGTTAATAATTTTGTTGTAGAGCCTTGAAAAAGACTCAATTGGGGTAGAAACATTGGCAAATAAAAAATCAAACACCAAATACACTTTATTTGTGTCCTGCATTTCCAAGAAAACAAAAAAAGTTATGTTTTCTCAGGATAAATTTTTTTACAAACTTTTTAGTGCGATAAAAGTATGGACTTAATTATTTTTCCTGAAATTTTTATTTAAAACTTAAAAGCCTAGGTATACATGACAGAGGCTCAGCTTTTACTGACTTGGGGAAAGAAAATGTTTACTTTTTAGTGCAATAAAAGCTTTGACTGTAATTTTTAGATAAGTTTACACAAGATTACATCCTTTAATTTGAAGGAAATAAAAAGAATGTGCATCTAGTTAGAGTACTTACATTAACCCCAAAGTTTTAAATTTAAAATTTTCAAAATATTTAAATAAGTGGTCATTCTGCTCTTGTAAGTAACATTTGTTGTATTTTATAATAACTGTGTAAGCATCATTTTTCTCATTTACAAAAAATGTAAATTACTCATTTACTTTTAAACATTAAACTATTGCAACCCTTGTACATGTATCTCACAGATAAAGGGTACTTTGTATAAATTTTTAAGTATAAAATTATAAAATTATATTTAATATGTACATAGGTACATTTTAGTTTCACTTGTAACCATAAACCTTTTTTAAATTACTCGTTATACTAATTTCGAAATTATTAAATAATGATAAAATCTAATTGAAAGTAAATATCAAAAGCAGAACTGAAAAAAATAAGCATATCTAACGAGTTAAAATTTATGGGGCACGAAAATTTGTTAGTAAAAAAATTTAGTAGGACGGCGATTCTTAATTGGTCGAATTATGTTATTGAAAGGTAGAAATGATGATCGCGGCGATATTAACATGAATTTGTTACAGGCATCATTTTTAACCTTTCTGAGATTACGCCACGATCTGCGCTACTATCATCATTTTCCGTTCAATAATTACGTAACTCAATCAATTAACGGGCGGTATAATTGAAATGAATCATTTGAAATTTCGTATCAACGTTTTTCTGGCAATTTTGCCAAAATTTGGTATTCTAAGAAGTTTAACCCGACCCACGACGGCTATGTTAGTTATATTTTTTAATTTTTTAACAAGAAATTAGTTCATACTAAAGTGGAATCTCGATAACTCGAAGTAAACAAGTAGATTGAGATACGGAGAATTTAATTGCCAAAATATCGACTTATAAAGGCGTGATCATAACGAACTACGATTTTGAAATTATTGAGTTATAGTGTATAACTACGCAGGAATATTTTAATACAATTTGAGTGACATTTTTTTCGACTTACTGAGGATTAGGACTTAAATAGGTTCGAGTAATCGAGGTTTCACTGTAATACACAAATTGGATTCAAAAAATTTTTGGAGGGTGCGATAAATTCCATGAGCACTTTTTTCAAGTAGTTTGACTTCTATCCAACTCTTGTTTATTTTTTCTAACTTCATGTACCTACACTTCTAAACTATATTTACTTGGACCTGCCACTGCGTCTATAAGGGTTAGACTTCGTTCATAGTTATTTGCTTTTTAGGTATTGAAACCATGTTAGAGCGTGCGAAATAGCTTTCCTACTCTTTGAAAGGGCATTGCACCGATCGTCTCGCTCTTGGAATCGCATTTGTTAACTAATGTCAATTATTGGAAAATTACAAAAATTAATTTATTTAATGAAATAAACGATTATAAAAATAATATTACAATAAATATAAAAAAAAAATATTACAAAAATTTGATATATTATAAATTATTTTTTTCAACCTTTGAGAGTTTTTATCTCTAGATACACGAGAGAGAAATTGAATTTTACTTTGTACTTTATTTAACGAATTGAAAAATGCTGATGGTATTGAATTATTAATTTTTCAAGTACTAATTGATTGTTCAATTAAAAAAAGGTAAAATAGGTAGGTACATATTTTTATATGCTGAGTTTAAAAAAATGTATCTTTTAATATAATGTTAAAAAATTCACCAATAACACGAAATTATTGGCTACTTTACAAATTTATCGAGTAAATGGTGATGTGGAATATTGAGGAGAGTAAGAAAAAACAAGCTTACTCGAATTGAGATACCAAATATTTTTATATATATTTCTTGTGTTCGTGTGTATGTGACTGAACTCCTCCTAGACGGCTGGACCGATTTTGATGAAATTTTTTGTGTGAGTTCAAGGGGATTCGAGGATGGTTTAGATTTACAATTTGGTCCAGTACAACTGTTTTTGAGGGCTCCGTACCAAAAAAATGAAATTTCATTAAATGGTGGGAGCGCATATAAATCATATCACATTATGTATACTATGTGTACTATGTATTTTTAATAGTATTCAGGTATTGTCAATAGGCATTTATTAGAGCCATATGCGAGCGCAGCGAGCTCTACTATCAAAGGTCAGGCCAAAGGTCGAAGGTTAGGCCACTCCAATAAATAGGAGTTAAATTGGGGTTTAGCGGGATGGGTTTAGCGGACAGGCTAAACGTAGTATAGGTATTCATGAATTGGAGTTACGTTTTTACGGGACAACGTCCGTCGGGGCCGCTAGTATTTTTATATATTCGAATATTATATAAAAATATTTTTATATATTCGAAGCTTTTTAACGGTTTATTTTTTCAGAAAATCTTCTCATGAAATGAGATAAAATCTACATACTTCTATTCTTCTATGCAGTATTTCATCTTTTTGGGTATTATAGTTTTCATTTCTTTAAGATATGTTTATCCAAAGGATATCGGAAACAGATTCACTGAAATTATATGTATCTTATAATAATTAAACTATATTTTTTGTATTTAAATTTAAACAAGATCATTAATTAAAGATATTGTTGCATAATAGGCAAACATTCCATTAGATAATTTTGTATCGAGTGTCTTATTTTAATCTATCACCGCCAAAATTTTGTCATGAAAATCCTCAAAAAAGTATAACTTATGTATAAGAAATTGGCCTCGAACGGGGGAATCTGATCACAAGAAGATGCTCTGTTATACTAACGATTCTAATATAAAAAAGTTTCTGATTGGGGAAAACCTTGATGAAATATTGACGGATTCGGAATGAGATAGAAAGCATTACTAAATTTCTGTCGCATTCAGCTTTTGAAAAATTTTACTTACATAGCATAAAAGAGACTTTCTTTCGAAATTAAAGTGTTCCTCTTTCTCTTATCGCGGTTACAAATATGAGTTGAAGTTTAAGTAACCCGGATGTGTTCCAAAGATACTCACACTTGAGACTAAAAATTTTCATGAAGGATGGGACAACAATAATTACACAATTTCAAATTTTTAAGTTTGAATTTTCTAATCTTAATATATATATTTCTTGTGAGCGTGTGTATGTAATTGAACTCCTCCTAGACGGCTGGACCGATTTTGATGAAATTTTGTGTGTGTGTGTTCGTGGAGATTCGAGAATGGTTTAGATTTACAATTTGGTCCAGTACAACTGTTTTTGAGGGCTCCGTACCAAAAAAATGAAATTTCATTAAATGGTGGTGTTCCGTAATTTATGTCGGTTAGAGTACATAAATTACGAACAAACAGATTACATAAAATAATAGAACTACTTTCTTATGCGCAATGATTGATGCGCGAATTAATTTACTAAGCTACTGGGTGAAGTATGATGAGAATGCCTCTTCGGCTTGGGCGATCGAACAGCGAGCATCGACAATGTAAAAACAGTAATGGATCCCATTCTTTAAATACAATTTTAAATTATTAGTATGCAGCATACTTAAAATAATATGTAAAAACAGTGAATTTTTATTAAATTATCTGATATGTATTAATTTATTACAATTATTGGATTTTTGGAGATAGTTTGAAAGGTTTTTGGTTTCAATATATTATGCATCCATTTAAACTTTGATATAAGTTTATTTAAGATTTCTAGGTTAAAATGACTTAGAATTTATTAATCTTTATTTGTAAAACACCTTAGATTTTGTGTATTTATTAAATACCTACTTGTATTTTTGTTATTCAGTAAACACTTAATGTGTTAAATTTAGGATACTGTACCAATTTTGTAATTAATTATGATTTACATAAAATATCTTTCAAGTTTATACTATCTTTGATATTGTTTAACACTTTCCTTTTTGGACATTTGGTTTTGTAGATCTGAAATTCAAATCCATGCGGTAACTTTTGGAAGGTAAAGAAATGAAGCATTTACTTTGAACACCAAACATTTCATCCAGTTCGGATCTTAACCTCTGGACCTGTCAGTTTAAATATCAGGGTGGCTCTGAATAGTACAATTATCCCGGAAAACTGTATGGGTGGGCCCTTAGCATACTTTAACTCGTACTCGTAATCTCTACTTAACTCGTACTCTAAATTATTTCTTAACTTCGTAACTCGTAACTCGTTAAACTTAATTTTGATATTCTAATTTTCTAGTAACCCCATCAAGGGTTATTTAAGCTTTTTGCTTCAGTGGGAGCGCATATAAATCATATCACATTATGTATACTATGTGTACTATGTATTTTTAATAGTATTCAGGTATTGTCAATAGGCATTTATTAGAGCCATATGCGAGCGCAGCGAGCTCTACCATCAAAGGTCAGGCCAAAGGTCGAAGGTCAGGCCACTCCAATAAATAGGAGTTAAATTGGGGTTTAGCGGGATGGGTTTAGCGGACAGGCTAAACGTAGTATAGGTATTCATGAATTGGAGTTACGTTTTTACGGGACAACGTCCGTCGGGGCCGCTAGTTTAATATGTTTTCCTGTATTTCAGATCAATTATAAATTTAAATAACTCGAAAAGAGGTCAAATTCTGGGTTAACATTAGCTATCCCAGTTTGAACACTTATACAGAGTTTTTAGCGAATTTTGTACTGAAGATGGAATTTTGAAGAGAGTTTTATTTGGTTTAGTCGGGAAGCAAATTTTATTCTAACCGATTTGAATAAAATTTGGTATCAAGAAAGGGTTTCGGTATTTGATAGGTCAAGTTTTTTAATGAGAGGCCGATATACAAGTGGTGGGGAGGGGGTGGTTTGTGCATAGTACAAAATTTTGAATACTTTCAAAATAAAAAATATTTTTGTATTTTATTTATCAGTTTTAAACAAAAAAGTACTCTTGTGATTTTTTCTCTAGACGCTTTGTTTTCGAAATAAAAATTTGTGAAGAATTAAAAGAGCAATATTCGATTTTAAGAAAAATTTGTTATTTTTTATATTTTGTTTTGGAGATTTCTATGACAAAAAATTGATTAAGATAAGTATCCTATCCTGTAAGATATAAAATATGACAAATAAAACTTACTTGTTTTTCACCAACTGAACCACTACTGTAAGTTGTTGCTAACGTTGAACTACACGCTTCAGAATACCAAGGCACATGTCCGCTTTCCGTAGCACTAGATATTGATAATGTCCATATGGAATTTGTATATCCATCGCAATTACAATTATCCTTATCACGACCCCCATTTCCAGATGCCCATACAAATATAGAACCTTTACCACCACGTCCCTGTAACAAAACAAATATATTTTTCATCATCATAAATATATCTTAAAATTATTGTTATAGTATAGTCAAGTATTTGTATCTCGTTTATAGAATACGACTTTTGTTTTATGGTACGGACATATAATATAATAATCTTTTTTTCCTTGGTACTCTGACCATTGTTTTAGATGCTCTATTCAGATATAATTTAATTTATGTGTGCTATTTCAGTCTCATTTTTTTCGAGTTGTTTTGTTGTTGTTGGGTTTTTTTTTTGCTGGGGTTTCAGTGTAATTTTTTAAAAGCTTTTGTTGCATTTGGATGAATTAATATTTATATTTGTACAGGGAGTGTTTCAGTGTTTTTTTCATTAAGTTTCCGGTATAGGGAAATTATTGTAATTGGGCCGAAAATTCAAATTGAAATTTTCAACACATCTTTACGTTTTATAGTCAGAACAATGTTTCACCACCTTTTTAAGATGGACAAGAAGACTGACAAAAGCGATGCGTAGAAATTGAGGCGCTGTTGGAGATAAAAAAACTTAAAATTTTTCTGTAAAAGTACAATTTTTTTAATCATTTTTTCTGTAAAAATACTATTTACAGAAATAATTATAATAATTGAATTTTATGGATTTGTATAATAATTAAAACAAGTGAAAATCAACAATTGACTGAATTGATTGTTGAAATAACTTGTATAGACAATGTTGAATATCAGTGCTTATATTATTTTTAATAAATTAGAAAAGACATCCATGATTCTGACCTAATTAGCGCCCCCACGGTTAAATAATGATGTTTACGAAAAAAAGGTTTCAAACAAAAGTTGTTTATTTTTTTATAAGGCACATTTTTTACATTAAAAACTTTTGTTATATCTGTTATGGTTTACAAAATCGGTCCTAAGAATTCAAATTCACTGTTTACAGGCAGGCAGACAGATATACAGATTGACGGACGGACAAACTAAATATTTACTGAATTCAATATACCTTGATATATTTACATGGTATAAAAGTATTGTCCCTGGGTACTTCTTACATACAAAGTGAGTGTCGATATATATTTTTGTTGTCATAATAAATAATAATAAAGTAATTAATAATGTATTGATTGAGGCAATTATAGAAGGCAGCTAATGATGTGGACCATAAGAGTAGCACTTACATGAACAGCTTGTTTCAAATTTTATTTATCTATATCTTATATATATAGGAGACTTTCTATAGATATAGATAGATAGTCACTCATCACGATATCTCTGGAACTATAAGACCTAGAGACTTGAAATTTGGCAGGAATATTCCTTTTGCCAAGTAGAGGTCAGCTAAGAACGGATTTTACGAAATTCCACCCACAAGGGGGGTTGCGGGGGTGTTCATGAATAAAAAATTCATATTTTTAAATTATGGCTTTTAATAGTTCAAAACTTGGTCAGAATGTTTTAAATTACATTTAGAAATTTTTTTAACCTTCGGAGGGTAGAAAGGTGTAGCGAGAAAGTGGGAAGGAAATATCGAATATTTACAAATATACCTAAGTGGGGTATCAAATAAAAGAGCATGACGTGTACATTACAAAAATGTTATCCAACGCGAGGAAATGTGGAGGGAGGGGTGCAAGTGGGAATGTTGCCCAGCAAAGCGGGTATATTTTACGCCACGCAAAGCGGGCGGGTAACAGCTAGTGTCATATATTTTAAGGGATGTTTCTTATTAATAACTGATGTGGGTCTAAGGAAACGTGATGAAAATTGAGTATAATACAGATTGTATTATACTCCTCTCAATAAAGATTTGAAAAGAGGCTATAAAAATAAAAAACGAGACTCAAATTCAAAAAGTCTCATTCTATAAACTTGTTAAAGTTTATAAAAACTGTAAACTTTAACAATGCAATTGTGCTTTAATCAATTTTAACTAAAAGAAAACCTACAATTTTATAATTACTAGTTAAAGGAAGGATTTAAAGTAATTAATAACTTTAACTCGTAATTGTAAAATAGATATTTCCAAAAAAAAAATTTCCCTTTTTTTTTGTCTTAAAAGTTAGTTAGTAAAAGTCCAGAAATTTAAAGTTAGTAAAAGTCCAAAAAATGTCATCTAAGCTATCGAAACCGTTTTTTAATCGTTCAATTAATTAAAAATTTAATGTGAAAGTACAAATTTTGGCAAGGTAATATAAACATCTTTATATACATAAAGAACACGGGAGGGGGGATCTGTTAGCCTATAAGTAGATGCGATATGATGAATGAGAGAAAAGACTGCCAGTGAGTTCCCCTGTGTCTCTGTCCTAGTCATATGTCATAATCATATGATGCATAGAGATTTTGTGTCTGCAATTATATTTGTTTTGTACAAAGAGGTTATATACAGTTTTGTATTAATTTTTCTGAAAAATGAAAAAGTGTTTAATATGCAGATTTGCATATTCTCCAAAATGTGGTCGCAGTTTATACAAAGTACACAATTTTGTTTTTTCAGAAATATTGTAATTGAAATATCGGTAGATAAAAGTGCACATATATTTAAATAATAATTAAACTCAATAAAAGTTTTAGTTAATTTTATTAAAAATTATACTGTTTATATTGTGTTTGTTATGTAAATAAAGTTTCTTTTGACATTTCTAGTTTTTGAATAACTTTTAATGTAGTAATTAAATAATATTCCACAAATCGTTTTTTAACTATTTACTTAATAGCAATAATGTAAACAATATGTAGCCAATGACATATAGATTAGACCAGAACACAGGGGAACTCACTGGTAGTTTTTTCTCTCATTCATTATATCTAAAGTTTTGGGACCTGGCGTTCTCTGGTTGTATAAACTCTTTGGTATACTATGAATTGTCATAACAGATGACGTCATGATTCTGAAATGTTTTAATGTCACAATATTTTTCAAGCGAGTATATTTATAACACTTTTAAATGTAAAATTTTTATTATAGGAATCATTTTTTTGGTCCCCACTATCGATTCGACGTGTTTTTGGTACATCGAAGTGTCTATTGTTAGCTGGTTTTCTATCAGCTACAATTGATTAATGCACAATTGCATTAATAACAATTACGAATTAAAATAACGGCTGTAAGGAAAATCATTGTTTTATAATACTTAAAAAATAATAATATCTTCTGCAGCCGTTATGTTAATTCGTAACTAGATATAGTTAATGTATTAATACGTATATTTCTGGGAAGTCATTCCTGTATTTTATTCCAATTTTTTTTTATAACGATCGTAATACAAAACCTTATCGTATAGAAATATACAGTGTATAAAAAGAAATCATTTTTAATTTAAAAATGTTTATTGATAAGAAAACTATATGTTTATAATAGATATGTTATTGTTTAAGCTGATCGTTTTCTTTGATTGGTTGGAAAATCGTTTTAAGAATACAAAGATTTATTTATAATAAAGAAAAAACAAAATAGTTTTTTATAAAAGTTAATATAATATGAAACTAGTTTAAACAGCTGGAAATTTTTTAATACGAAGCTCTGAGGGAAATAATTGTTTAGTAGCTTATTTTACTTTATAATTTATACGAAGACGGAAAGAGGATGTTCATATTACCTGTTTCTAGGCATTATTGGTAAATAGACTTTTGAACTCTTGTTTTGCAGTTTTCCTCCGGCGTAACTTTATTCTTACAGAATTTAAAATTGAAAAGAAAAGTTGAGGGATGCAGTGATTTTTCATGGAGAAAAGTTATTTTTTATTTATTTATTTGGCTGAGTTGGGTTCGATTTCCGCCGTCTAATCAAAATATTAATTTAATTAATGGATGTGATGAGCTAGGTTAGTGCATGGTATTTGTACGAAGAAGGTTTACTCAGCATTTTAAAATAATTCAGGCGCTGAAATTATCAGCGAAAAATATGGTAAAAACATATATGGCCTGAGTGTGCTTCACGTGGACAACCATTATAACCCAACTATTTGTTTGGATAAATTATGGGAACAGTAAATGAGTAGATACAAAAGGCTGCAATAAGTCGATTGCTGCAATAATTACCGATCAAGGACGGATCTTAAAAATTTTTGCCGGAGGTATATTTACTTTTCATGGGAATTGTTTCTTTAGTTTATAATTTTATGCTTTTCATTATCTCACTTTTTTATAAACTTAAACGTGTAGTTTCTGATTGTCAAGTTAATTTTTTTTATTTTTGAGTTTAAATTAGTCTAAATGAAATGATTTATATCCCAATTGGAGACAGACAAACTTTCAAGATTTGTAACAGCTTTTTAAGAGGATGTTCTGAGAAAATTACAAAAAATGGTTGAATGAGTGTTTGTTGAAGAATCGATACGGAATCCGTTTAATAATCCATTGACACAAAAATCTTGTTGATTATGCAATAAAACGACTTTTTCAGATTTCAAATGAAGAAATTGCTCCGAAATATTATTCATCGTACACGATTTAGTCGATATCTCAAAAGTTAGGTACTCGTTTCCTTGATAAAGGAATCATATTTGTGTATTTTCAAAAATATTCTTGTATTGTCAAAATTACTCTAGAAAATAATTTGTATCCTCATTGATAAAAATAGTAATTAATTTGACTCAAAAATATATCAATTGTGTAAATGATTAAATGAGAACTTTTTTTGATATAGCAAAAAATTACGTAGGTAAAAATTCTATTTGAAGCTAATAAGCCCGATTCTTTTGATTTTTTTGGACCTTAATCACTCTTAATAATCCAATGATACGAAAATCTGTTTTATTTTGAGGTTAAACGACTTCAAATATCTAGAGTCCAAATCAGTCTATCTAGAGTCCAAATCACTCTAGATAATAATGTTAGGGAAAGGAAAGTGGAGGATAATACGGTAGTATTTGTTTTTAAATTAGAATTGTTCAGCGAAGCGTGCGGGTAGTTGCTAATCTAATTTAAAGCCATACAAATATTTATTTCATATATGTGATAAATTAACTGAAATCTCTATAATAGTTTCAAACAAACAAAAATTATAAAAAATACATAAAACTTTATGATAGAAAGTATTTATTTACTGACAAAACGGATGTCAAAACTTTAAACTTTCATAAAAATTTAATACCATTAACCATAACCATAGAGAAATATGATTGTTGACTTAGACTAGTAAAAAACTATCAGAATTATTACAATAAAAATTTTTAAAAAATGCATGAAAATAATTTTTATAAAAGTAAAATGTAAAAAAAATTTGTTCACAATACTTTCCACGAATGAAAATAAGCAGTGAATCGACGTATAAAAATAATGGAAAAATAATGTTAGAATAAATCTAGCATGAACGCCACACAACTTCTACATAGAAGTATAACAATCGCGCATTCAGGATGTGAGTCGAAAACTCTGTCAATCAAAATTTTATTGTATTTTCATCGCGTTAAAGAAAAACAAAAAAAAATGGACCTGAAAAAGGCACATCGGTACTATGCTAAAAAAAGGAATTGTTGGATATTGGTTTTTGAGAAGGATTCCAAAAAAGAATTTTCCCTAGGTATGTTATATATATTACAGTTAAAAACTCTTAACCGGTCAAAACTACTTTTAACTGACAAAATCAGTCAAAATTACTTTTGACCGCAGGCTTTCGACTGTAATAGTACTTTTAACTAAAATAACAGGAGTGATTTTTGCTTACTTTTACTTCAATTATTTTAACTTCAATTAAAATTAATAATTATTAAATAAAACTATAACGTAATTGCCATTTTTTTCAGAATCGTGCTCGTCTTCATTAAAGGCATGTCCAATCCGTGGATCAGTCAATGTACGCAATCACAGGGTTAACAAAAAAAAAACAAACCCGCATACCCATGCTAAACGACTCCATTAAAGGCATGGCCAACCCGTGTATCAGTGCGTGAGTGCGGTTGTAAGGTTAACGCGAGTTATTTTTGAACCGAAATGTTTTGGCATCGGGTTGTTTTTGAGTCGAGTTGTTTTTACTACAGTTGTAATGACCGAGTTGTTTTGACCAGAGTAATTAAATACCGAGTTATTCATGATGGTTCCCCTCTATTGATTAAAACTAGCTTTGACCAGAAACGTTAGTCAAAACCACTTTTTTCAGGTTAAACTAAACTACTATTTTTGCCTGTTTTTTTTTTTCACTTAAAAGTACTTTTGACTGGCTAAAAGTTTTGGCTGTAACATATATTATACTTATATCAAAATAGATATTTATAAAGCAATTTGAATTTTTTAAAATTTTATTGTATTTTCATAAAATATATATATATATATATATATATATATATATATATATATATATATATATATATATATATATATATATATATATATATATATATATTTTTTTTTTTTTTTTTTTTTCATCAAGAATATATATTGTATTATCAAGAATATTCAAGAAATTCATTCCGAAAAATTTCCAGGTCTAACCACCCAAAAGCTACTATAATTATTCTTACATATCTGTTTTATGCCTAACTTATGTGTGGAACAAGAATGTCTTAGAGTTTTTCATTTTCCAAACATCCTTAAAGGGTTTAAAATGGTATTTTTGGATTGAGGCTGAAAACTTAAAGACATGTTGAAAACCCATCATTGTATTTTCCGATAGAAAAAATTATCTCTGTATACAGAGGTTAAAATAAAAATGAAAAGAAATATTAAAAAAAAAAAATATTAGAACAAAACGAAACGAACTTACTTTTGTTACACCTTCAATAAAAGCGCGTGTTGCTAGCTCCCCAGGGCCATCTACCGTTTTACCATCGTCGTCTGGACCCCAAGATGCACTATAAATATCAATATGCTGTGGGTTTAAACTCAATGAACGCGCTTCAACAGCATCAGTGACATCACCATCTAACATTCTTACACCACCAACACTTGCACCATATGCAACACCAACAGCACACAATGTATTATTTGCGGCGGCTGCAACCTCACCAGCACATCGTGTCCCATGACGATTTGAATCGATCATATCATATCGTGGCATGGGATCTTCATCATGATTGTTGACATCATATGATGCTAACGGATCCTAGAATTATCAATAATAATTAATTAATATTTAATTGTAATTAGGACGCATAATTGATTAACCTTTAATAATGTAATCAAATAGCCTGGGGCTCCGTATAAATATATACAAAGTGTTCATTCTAAAGCCGGTTTTCCACTAAACGGACAAACAAAAACAAAACTCTAACTCAAATAAGAACTTAGCTTTTCGAAAGTTTTTTTGAAGACTGTCATGTTTTGAGACTGTTAGATATTAATTAACAATGATCAAATGTAGGTTTTTCAACAGTTGCAAAACATGTCAGTCTTCAAAAAGTTTGCGGAAAGTTATTATTTGAGTTTGAGTTTTGTTTTTGTTTGTCCATTTAGTGGAAAACCAGCATAAGAACTGAATATAGAAAAACTAGACCAAGAGATGACCGAAATAAAATTAATAATATTCATTGAAGCCGTATTAATGTATCAGGTCAAAAATGGAGCTTATTTGGAAAAACATGATACTTTCTTGTTTCTTGCTTTAAAATAAACTCGGGTAAATAGTACCATATAAAAAAGGAACACTTCATTGAAATTTTCAATTTCCTCGTTCAAATTCCAAAATGGAAGGCTACTGAAATAATTTATTTCAATTATGTTAGTAAATACCAATTTTATGTGAAAAATGATTTTATATGAAATTTTAAAAACTTACCAAAAATTTTACTTGGTAGTTTAAAAATGACATGGCAGTTTAAAAATGACAGCTTGAAAAGTAAAAAAGATTTTTTCTGTTCTATGCCGGAAATTATAGACCAAAACCCTTTTCAACCTTAAACTCTCATTTTTGAAATTCTATAACTTTTAATGTGTAAAGTTTCAATCAGTTTTGAGAAACATTTATCTCCATAGGGTATCTGACTAAATTTTTTTATGACATAAGATGAAGAATTCTACGAATAGAAAAGTTGGTTTTTATAAGTATTTACTAGTATGCAAGATATGAACGTTAAATATTCTTAATTAAACAATGAGGAAGATACCCACGGACGTCATACGTGGGTATCGCCATAGAGATTACATATAAAACTTTGCTTTACTAAAAGGAGATGGGTAACTTTTGGATGCAATCTTTGATTGCTTATATAGGTAACTTCGTTTTTTAATCAATTTTAATTTCACTTTCAAATTTCGTCTTGGTATCAGGTCCAGTCTTACATTTTTATGGGTAATATGGCCAATTCGACATCAGGATTATCTTCTTTATTTTTGTCGAAATCATTTTTCACGTAAAACAAAAATCTCTTAAAATTTACGATGCTAGTCACTCTTTTTGAAATTTTAGAGGAAACTCGAGTGAAATGTTCAGGGGACATTTCCTACCAATCATTAAAACTACTTACAAAATTTTGTATAGGAGCCATTTGTATGTATGATTTGAATATTATTTTAGCAAATAATTTTGGCGAAATACTTACAAAATTTCGAATAAGATCAGGGTGATCCTTTTCTAGCCCATCATCTAGAATTGTAACAACCACACCCTTTCCAGTAATACCTTCTTCCCATGCTGGTAATACATTCATATCTAAACCTTTTCCACGATTCTAGAATAAATAAAAAAACAAAATTAATTAAATTAAATAAAATCGATAAAAATAATTAAGGTCAGAGGAAATTTCTTAGTTAAAATGTTTCGCAAAATACAAAGAATAAAATATAATTGAGGGTAGTCATTTATCAACCCCCCTAAAAAGTATAAAATGATGTTTCCTAAAATCGACATAAATTGATCATGATGGATTAATAAATATACTTTTTAACTAATTTCAGATAATTATCATTTGGTTTTGTATTTAACAATAAATTCATACCATTTATACCACAGAAATAATATAAACATATATATGGGAAAATTTATAAAATAGCATATACAGGATGATTTCAAAAACTTCTAAGATTAAAATGCATTTTGACTTGTTTCTATTTTTGTATTTTATTGAAATAAGCAGGTAAGACATACATATAATTGAACGAAATATACAAAGCTTCTGCACTAGAAGCTTTGTAGATTTCACCAAAGCGGTTAGAAAATAAATCTAAAAAATAATTGTAGTATAGAAAAATTATACTTAAATTTCTTAATTTCGTAAAAACAGCCCATATAAGAGCCACTATTCGCTCACAGATCATTTGCTTTTTCGAATTTATCATCCTGTTGCCCACACTGGCGGTACGATGAAAAACAGTAATATCAGGATAGAAAATAGCTTTTACATGTTACAACCAATATCAAATTTATTATATTTTCCCAACAAAATCAAGATAACGTCGTTTTAATAGATAGCAACGCAATATTAGCCCCGTTACGTAGTTCTGAATCTTGTTTAGAAAAGTCAAAACAAAAATAATGCAATACTTTGGTAATCGATACCTACGCGCAATATTTAGGATTCTAGCTTAACGTCATTTTCAACAATAATTTCTCGAAGTCTAGTTACTTTAAATTGATCAAATAAAAACGCAGATGTAGAAATCGATAAGTAATGTTCTAAATTCTTGAATTGAAAAAATTGTCCGAGTGACAATTTGAGTAAAGCTCACGGCTTTCTCTCAGAAAAGGCTACTTTCTGCTAATATGATATTAAAAATAAGAAAATTCGGGCGCGTTTTTAAGAGCTAGTTTTTAGAATTATAAAAGTACCATCTCTCTAACCGTCTAGGTTAATTTCGAATATTGAATCAACAAAAAAGCGTATATTCTCAAAAATCATTCTGTATAATTCTAGTGTACACATACATATTATCCATGTGTTGTATTGTGAAGTTTAATTTAAAGTAATTTCATTAATCAAGCAATAAATTTCGTCTCGTAATACAACAAACATGGTAATACAATTTATTTTATTTTATATATAAAATAAGATTTTAGAAAGAAGATATCAATATATACAATACTTAAACACATACAATATTGTGAATAATATAAATCACGTATTGACAGTGATTGTTATTGTAATTCAATTCTTTTAAGCATAAATAACATTTGAAAATATAAATATCAATAAAATAAAGTAGTTTATATGATCATTTACAGGATGGTATAAGGAACAAGTGGACCACATCGGTCATTTATGTTTAACGAAGGATAGTCCGCTTTGCAAAAAATAAGATTTGATATTTTTGTAAAAAATTATCTGTATCTAATCTATATCATCACGCGAACAACAGTCAACGTGTACGGATGGAATAATTTTGCTAATTCTTTTTTTGTTGTGTTAATTATTGCCAGGAGAAGGTTTGTATGAATGAAAAAATAAAGGAAGTTGAACATTAGAAAATTAAAAAAAAAATATTAAATGCAATAAATGGTGGGAATGCAAATAACTAATGCATTATATTACTTTATTGTGTACTTATGTATTTATTTGCGCTCCCACCATATTCATCTAGAATTGTAAACAGGTATTTGAATAATATTGAGGTATTATTTATTATATCTCAACATACACTGAATGCAATATTATACACTGATACGATCCTAAGCTACAATTTAAAAATTATACATCTAATATTTAATGGACCGGATTTTTGTATTTTTTGAACAAAAAATACTCTAGAGTAAAGTTTTATTCAAATTGGAGTCAAAAAAATTTTTCCAAAAAGTTTACGAGCTTTCATAAAAATTTTTGTTTGTTTCGGAATTTGATAAAACTTGGTATAGTATAGAGGGTATATCTGCCTAAAAAAAATGGGAAAACTATTTTCATTTAACGATTTATTGAGATATCGCTCAGAATTCTGTAAGAAAAGGTTCAGTAGGAACGGTACTAGAAATTTCTCGAAATATACTCATCGACCCATCCAATGAGTTTGATTTTAAGACATACAAATCTGAAGGATTTTGCGATAGAAGAACAAGTCTTAAAAGTATCGAATGAAGAAAAAACACCGAGATATCGTCCTTTGTTTACGGAGGAATTCGAGTTTTATATTTTTTGGGAAATTACTACAGAAAATGCTTATTGCCCAAATTGTAAATTAAAAAAATTTCACGATTTTTTGCAATTTTCTTGAGAGCCAACTAGGCAGACGATTATGCCAAAAATTAAGAGATATCAACACTAGGTGTAATGGTAGAATTTATTTCAGAAATCTCAATTTTTAAGAAATATGTTAAAGAAAAGTTTCTTTTCAGACTTGTATGACACATCCTGTAAATTTATTGAATAGAAAAGAAAACTTTTTTAGTCTCATATTAAAGAGTAGTAGTTGTTGAACAGAAAACTACCAACTATAGTTAGTATATAACACAATTTTATGTCTACGAAAATTTCATTTATAAAATATACTTATGAACAAAAGTTGTATATGATTTTTATATAATATATTAAAACTTATAGTGTTTTAACTTTTACTGTACTCTAAATTAAGTTTTGTAAAAAAAAGTTTATTTTTATTGAATAAAAGTCAAATTTACAGTATTTATTTAATCATAGAATGGAAATTGTAATAAATAAAAATTTTCAAAGTATTTGTGATTTTCTTCTTTTTTTTTTTATAAATGATTTATTATAATAAATTCAGTTGGTTTGGATTGGAATTAAAAACTAATTGTTTCTTTTGTGTTTTTGTATTCACTTTACTTTTTGATTGGAAGAAAGAAGGAGAAATGAAATGCAGTTAAGAAAAAAAATGCAATAAATATTCAATTGATTACAATAAATTTATTTCTATAGATTTACTTATTACGATAATTGAATAGGTTTTACTAATTCGCACCGTGCGTGAGTTTTATTGGAGGCATTTCCATGGTAACGATACTATTTTATTATAGAATTGTATGGATACATATAATTGTATGGCTTGACATTGAAAATTTAATATTATTGTCTCACAAATTTAAATAAATAATTATGATGATTTACATTTGAAAAATAATATTTGTGCAATTTGATTTCTTATTTTCACAATTTTTTAACGCTTTAAGTTTAATTAATTAGTGTTTTTCAATAATCTTAATTTGACATTTTGTATAACATTAACATGAAAAGAATTGCAAATTAGTCATAGCAGCCTACTTTATCGCCAAAACTTTTCACTGGAAGCGCTGGCATCGTTTTTATTGTCCCTACCATGACTACGCACACAACGAATAGATGAGTTGGTTCTATATTACAGCAGTTTTAACCGTATCCCTTTTAGATTTGCTAGGAAATACTCCATTTTACTACTCTTTCTAAACAGAAAGATGATGCAAGAAAATTTTTGCTTTCTTTTTAAAATGCAAAAAACATTCAACCATAAAGGCCTCTGTTTCGGTGGGTTAACGCTAAGGATATGTTCCGATATACACTTTATCTACCGTAAGGTATGACGTTAATTCAGTTCAGCTGCGAAGTAGTTTCTTTATAACCAGCTATACTGTCACCCCGATTTTTTACACCGTTTTCAAATGAAAAAAAGTTTCTTATGCAAAATACCCCAGTATCATTTATTAGAGTAATAAGTTACTTAAAAATATGTTTTGCTCGGAAAGGTAGGAAGAAATCAATACTTTAATTGGATACTCTATCATTTAAATAAATTAAAAACGTATATCAATTAAATGGATAGACTCTTTAAGGTAAAATGACACGATTTTGCTAACTCTCTCCCGTTTTGCCTTTACTCTTATGTTAAATACTATCAGTATACGAATTTTCATCAAAATCGTTAGAGCCGATTCCGATATGTATAAGGCGCAACCTAAATCCTTGCCATCGGCGCTATGTACCCTCGTAACGGCACTGATAGAAAGGCTCCTTTTCTATAAACATGAAGTTGGATGTTTGGAAAAAATGATATTTTTGGTAGTATTATATCAAGTCGGGTTTGTTAGAAAAACTAAAATTTTGGCACACATTATGACCTAAGAATCCCTCATGATATTAGGTTTATGATGATAAATTATGATAACCAGCGGTGGAGAATTGGACGTGTTGGAAAAAAGCTCCCCCGCTACTAATTTAATACAGAAGTTGCATTAATTTTGTTTCCACAAATTCATATTTAAATGCATAATTCATCTAAAATATATTCAAGTAATTTTTTTCAAAATTAATAATTCCCTTTTTTTGTAAATTATTAATAAAAAACAGTTGTATTTTTGAATAAAAAAAACGACTTGTTATTGGTTGTAACGTATTTACACCCGTTGAGACTGTGATCACGCTAAATTCACATTTTATGGGTTGTTTCTATGGAAAATTACATTATAGTATAGTGAAAGCAAGTAATTATTCTGCATGTTATTTTATCATTTCTCCGTGCGATGGCGTTACTAAAGTGATATATTGACGTCACTGGCGTTTGAATTTATAGTTTAGAACAATTATTTTCAATTATATGAAAAACCAATTTAAAAAATATTTTTTAAAATTATTTTCTTAGAAAACTTTCGAAAAAAAATAAATAAATAAACATGCAAATTCTCTAATAAAGAAAAGAAAGAATACTTAACGTTATTGTATATGTAATAACGTCCATCGCTAATTTCTGTAATTTATAATCATATCATTAAATCATAAAGGATCCTTAGTTCATACTTTAGTCCAAATTTTCAATTTTTCTAAACGGCCGTTTAAACAATCCTAACAGAAATAGCATTTTACCCAAAATTTCGACATCCTGTATCTAGGGAAGGCTTCCCTGCTATAAGTGTGTTTAAACATTTATGTGTGAAATTATCATGATTTTAGTGTTATCTACTAATTGCTGAAGTCTTGCTTTTATAACTCGAATACTCCTGTATAAAATAGTGATAACTTCCTATTATAATAGAATTGATACCAAATTTTATATCTACTATTAAATACATCACGAAAAAGTTATTATTGACAGTAGGTAAATATTCCTATGATAAATTGAATTCAATAAATTTTAGTATTTGTTTCATTCTAATAATTCAAAAATGTATTTTAGTCTCGAATTGTTTTTGATTTATGTTTGATGTAAATAAAATATTCCTTTTTTTATCGTATATCAAAAACTCTCAATAGTATATACAAGTTTCTATTTTAATCTCACATAAATCAGACAAACACGCTACATTAATAGTTTTTCTATCGCCACCAAGTACCATTGTGTCAGAAATATCATTTTATAATAAAAACGTCAATATAAAAACGTTTTTCGAATGACAATGAAGAGTCGACTAAAAAAAAACCAATATGTAAAAAATAAAAATTATTTTGCAATGAAAATTATTATTCAATTTTAAAAAGTCTTTGAAAACATTTGTGTTACTTAAAAAAGAATTTTGGTATCAATATGTAAATTCAAAAACAATTATTTTTGGGGAGCTATATTATGACTCTAAAAAGTTCGAACATTCGAACAGGTGTATGTTGATATTCTAAAACATTTATATTTGTACTAGAGTGATACCCACCCGCTTCGCTGGATTTAAAAGTAAAGATTGATGAATATTGCTCTCGCTTATCCCCTTTCTATAACACTCGAAATAAGGTAAAATATATGTAAGGTTTTCTATTTTTTAAATGTATAATAGTCGTAATTATTAATTGAGTATATCAGAAAAGATGGCCGTAAAATATTTAATATTGACTATTTTTACAGAAATCTGTAATTTATCAAATTAAATTAATTTTTAAACTTTTTATATTTTTTATTAATATATCTTTATAAATTATATCTCATGTGTTATTTTGAGGTATGAGCTATATTGCTGTACAGTTTCATTAAAAATCATTCGCTAGTTTTATCGTGAAAGCGTAACAAACAAACAAACAAACAAACATGCTTACTTTCGCATTTATAATATATAGAGATAGAGATTTCAAAATATCAATTTAAAAAAATGTGCAGAAAGTCTTCTTAAAGAAATCTTTTTTTTTTTTGAGAAAAGGGTAAGTAATATAATAAATATATTATGCTCCTAGTTTCATATGAAGATTAACAAAACTTTGAGTTATGAGAAGGAAAAACAAACCTGAAATAATATTGACAATAATATTTTATGACACAGATAAAAACATTACCAACTTTTTTTTAGTAAGTAGTAAGTGGATACAGTTTAGGAAAACTTTTAAACTTAACATATTTTTTTATTTCCAAAGACAAAATACATAACCAATAATCATATATTTCATAGCACATTATTAAAACGATTATTAAATATGAATGGATATTGAATATCTAGCTGTTGTTTTGAAATGTGTTGACACAATTCTATATTATTTAAACTTCTTTTATAAATCAAATCAACCAAAAGTATATCTGCCGTCTCATTCCATTGAAAACCTACAAACATATACAACCATGGATACATATAAACGAATGAATTGTACTTCATTAAAATAGAATAGAATTGTTATATAACAATTTGATATTGTTCGAACAGAACTGAAATATTCTATCTACAACAGAAAATCGGTTGGTTCTTCTTGACGTTCGTTTAGTAATAACTGAATGTATGGAGCATATATCTAGATGAGTTTATTGGATATACGGTGTATTCGAATTATTAATCACAATGTTTGGAATTACAAGAAAACCATATCAAGAATCAGATCAGCTATATTTCTGGTCGTTGCTTGTACACGAAATTACAGATTGCAAGGAACTTGAGGATTAAATACTAGGGCTCCAATTTGACCATATCGTTTTTATACCATGTATATATATGAAATACATGAAAGTATACTAAGTTTAGTCCCAAGTTTGTAACGCTTAAAAATATTGACGCTACGAAAAAAATGTATAGGTGTGCATAAAATCCATTTCCGCTTATCCAAGCTGAAATTTTTATAGCGTGCTCAGGCTAAGTTCTTGAGCAACATAGGTCAAGATCTTGTAGATCGTTAGGGAAAGAAAAAAAATTTAAATTAAAAAAATGTTCCTTTAAGAAAATTAACAACTTTTGAAAATTAACAAAAATTAACAATACCGTGCTCATGTATCCTTAATTAGTCGAGCACAACGGATTTATGTTGTTTTTAATAAGGTTTAACTCTAATTTAAATAATTTTTTTTTAAATTTTCACCGACTAGCTTTGGAGAAATCTATGAAAAGATATCATCCATCTACCGTTTTATCATAAGACCAATGTTAAATATGCCTACTTTTGTAGACATTTATTTATTTAAATAATGAGGCACTCTTTCCCCCCCCCCCCCCCCCCCCCCCAATCGAGTATCGTGTGGTCTTACGGTTAATAATGACTTTTACCATCTTCTAAACTAACTATATCTGTTTCGACAACACTCTCAATCATGGAAGCTATTACTCACATAAAAGTTAAATTTTAATGAACACATGGTATTTATGTAGGTACTGTGTACTACACCAAGAGATCTGATGATGCTAGTGGTAGGAAAGGAATATACTCCTCATCTATCGTTTGTTGTTATTAGTAACCAGGTCATGTAAACGCAGGTCTAATTTCACAATCTCGTATCTCAATAAATCAATCACAGAATAAGAATGCTCTTGCTTTTCTTCTTTAGTTCCTATGTATGTAATATGTATGTACTCATGTACAAATACGAATATATATATTCTTTTATTATATATGTAGAAAAGAATTCGAAAAAATATAGAGGGTGTTGTGTTGGTTGGGGTAGTGTCAGTAAAATGGGTTTGTTGGTAAATTTATTTTTTGTTTGTTATTCGAAGTTAAGCCCACTCAAATTAGAAACGATATCCGTATTTTTATGTTACTTTGAATTTATATCTATGATTAATACATTTATTTTTAGTATAACTCTTAGAAAATAATATGGGGGTAGATAAACACTTAACATTTATAATAAGTTCAATTTTTCGATTGAATTCAAATTTTAGGGATAAACAAATTTTTTTGCAAAAAACAGAATCGATGAAAAATTTGCAAAAAAAAAAATGTACAAAAGAATTTTAAAGTACCGACCCCAATCAATAATTTCCTTGTGAGCAATTACCTACGCTTTGAAAACGACGCCACTGAATCTAATTTTGGCTAAGGATATGGTTAGCGTCGACTTCCAAGCGTAATTGTTCACGAGGAATTTATCTTTTGCTATTTTGTGTCCATTTTTCGTCGGTTCAATTTTTGCAAAAATTTGTATTCTATACTTCTAAGGAAGAAGAAGATCTACCTTCTTAGGTAATAACCAACGTCAGTTACATGTATTCGTTCATGCTTAAAAAACTATTGAACCGATTTTAATGAAACAAAATCGGTCCACAACTAGCGGAGAAATCAGTGGAAATACATGGAATCGGTTCTCAGATGAAAATTCAATTGGCGAACAATCAATCCATTTTTTACCCTGAAGGTGAATTTTTTCTTTCAAATTTGTATGATACCAACTTTGAAGTATAAAATCTATCTGCGAAGTATCCAATAAAAAAAAACTGTTAGAATTGGACTTTTCCGTAACAAATTATGCGAGTTGACTTGAGAATCTCCTTCTTTTCCGTTGGTTAAAAATTGTCTTTAATTTGATGAAGGAAACCTTAAAATGAATGGTATCACAAAATCTTTAATAAACTATATGCTTATTTTGTGCTTTGCTGTGGAAGCAATTTCCGTGGTGGAGGCTAAGGTCCATTGTAGTATCAAATTGTTGCTGCTATTTCACTTTTATATATTTTACATGCATCAGCCCATCGCAACTGCTTAAGTTAATTTTTTGTTTTGACTACGGGGATGTTTGTTTGGACTCAAAATACTTTTTTTCATTCAAAAGTGTAAAAAATTTTTTTAATAAAATATTTTTAAAATTTTGTTCAGGAAAAATTATGTTTGATATTTGTAAGGCAAGTGATATTATACAAATTTTTCCTCGATCTTCTAAAGTAAATTACATCGAGGATTGCATTAAATCGAGGTTTAGGAACAATTTAATGGTAAGCAGGAGGGAATGCCTACTTCTCACTTTAAGTTTCGTCGTATCCCAAAAAGTGAAAACATATATTTCCAATATAAATATTATCGAAGATAATAAATGAGAACTCTAGGATATGTCGAAATAAATTTCGATTTTTGCCCCAATTCCTAGATCAGTTTTTTGTATTTTTAAAATACGTATTTTCGACTACCAAGTAGTCATCATCAGTAAGAATTAGCTAGTGAATGTTACTCTTTGCTAATTTGGTGGCGGACTGCACCAAAGTCTATGCGACTGCACCACTGCACCACATGGCGGACTGCACCACTAGGAATTGGGGTAAAAATCGAAATTTATTTCGACATATCCTAGATTCAACTAATTCTTACTGATGATGACTACTTGGTAGTCGAAAATACGTATTTTAAAAATACAAAAAACTGATCTAGGAATTGGGGCAAAAATCGAAATTTATTTATATATTTCCAAGTTTTGTTTGAAACTTTTTTTCCAAATTTTGGATAAGAAAAACTATAATTATAATTTTTTTTGAAAAAGTTAGATATAATTTCAATAATATTAGTTTGCGGGTGTGAAATAATTCTTTTTTGGTTTTTTTACAAGAACTGTTGTGTCTCGATTCACGGTGACACCCAATATTATATAAATTTGATAGGAAAGGATTTTCATTTTATTATTATTAATTACAATGAATTTGATATTATTGACAATCTTTGTAAATTGAATAAAAATTACATTGATTTTGTTTATTCGACATTTTTCAGGGAATTCTTTTTTAATAAAGAGCATTATTGGAAAACATTTAATTCGTGGAATCCATTACAAAAATTTTATATGTTTGAATTATAAGTTTTTTTCAAATATATTTCAAAAGTAACTGGTAAAAAATTTCAAATCATTTGTTACAAATATGGCGATCCTTATAATTGCCGAATTACATGATAATTGGAAAGTAAAGGGTGGAACCAGCCCTGATAATCGATTAAAGAACTTGTAACAGCCATAATTTTCTTTGCAACAGGTCTGAAATACTTCTGTTATTTTTAAGATTTCTTCTAAACAAATCCTTGAAAATTATTTGTATGTAATGATTTATAATTAGAAATATTAGTTGTTACATTTGATGTTCGCATAGATAGCTAAGCTCAGGTTCCAAAACCTTATACAACATTGTTATAATTATTATTACCTGACATAAAGTTATTGTTTTTAATTCGAAAATGAAAAATAGAAATCTTATCTTTTTTACATTTTTTATTTTAACTTTGGGGCTACGTAATTTGTTAAAATATTTGAAAAATTATTTTCGAAACTAGAATTTATTATTGACCATTTTTTATGTCAGATATTCCAATTCAAAACTTCTCGATGAATAATAATAAAATGGAAAATATAATATGATTTAAATATTATAAAAATGGAAATATTTATCATACCAAAGTTTTGGAAAATAAATTTTAATGTATTTTATCAAGAGTGAATCTAGTTGAAGAAAGTAAATTTTTTTTCGTAGGGGCCATTTGAACATTAGCATCTTTTCAAGTAATTATGTTTTTCATGTTTTCAATTTAATTATTTTTCCCTTGTCTATTAACATTGAGCCTCGACTTACATAAAAAAAAACACGAAAATCTATTTTTCATATAGAATTTTGAGCGAAAACTGAGAAATTGCACATTCAACCGTCAACCGTCATAATTTCATATTTCAGAATTTCATGTTTCAGATTTCATTTAATTTTGTATTTTAGAACAGTGAAGCATAGTATAAAAGGAACTTTTAACTCAAACAATACAAAAATCCGGTTCATTTAACGATTGGGTGCATAGTTTTTGAGATATGGTCTATAATTATGTAACGAAAAGCCTTTATTTTGGAGGAGTGATTCGGGATATTTATTGAAAAATCCTTTTCTCGTTCAAAATTAATTCTTTGAAAAAATGATGATTTTAGATCTTCCATTCTGACTATCGGATTTATTATGTGTTAAGTAAAGGCCTTCCCTTCCCTGTATCCACCCTTGATTTTATCAATGAGTACTATTATTTAATTAATTAGAAACAGATTGGTTCAGCCCACAGAGGCCGTATCCACCATGGATTGTTTAAAATTTTTGATGCATGATAAACATCTTTATTATTTTAGGTGATAATTTTATACACAGTATTTCAATAATTGTGAAGTATACTTTTTTTTAGTATATTTTTTTGTATAGGTATAAGAGGATATTAATAACGGATTATGGGAATGATGATCGACTGTGTTGATAAATAAATATGGGAAATAATATAATTTTTTTTGCCAATTCCTGGTGAATAATGATTTTTTTTTTGTTCATATATGAGTTGTGGTATAGAAATAATATGTAAAGAAAAATATTGGTCATTGTACTTGAAATCAGTTCATCTATTGTGTTTCAAATGAAAATGTTTGACCTACATTGAGATAGAGAATGGTTATATTAAAAATATACTATACACTGTAATAGGGATGTAGAAAATATAGTGAAACCTGTAAACAAACATGGATCCCTTAAGCATAAGATCCCTTAAACGTGAGAATATAATTTTGACGTTAAGTGATGAGTAAAATAAAACTCACATCAAGAATTTCATTAGCTGCGTTTAATAGAGGTGAGCACTTACTAAATTATACGGACACGTTAAAATTATAACAGTCTTTCTTTTAGTCTTGGGTTAAAAATGATAAAAAATGAAGTCAATTGCTATGACATTGGTTCTATTGGAATGCTAATTTTATACCATTTGTGTTTAAAAATGATTTTGGGCTTAAGAACATTGTGGCTAGGTCGACGAAAGTGAAAGTCAAAACGATACATAGCTACACTAGAAAAGTGTTGTTATTCTACACCAGAAAAGTGTGAAATTCAGGATCATTGTATCACAAATTAACCAATGCTATAATAAAGCTTCCAAAATGTGAATATTTGTACATCTTTTGTGGTCTCCCACCTATCTATAGATCATTTTCTGTGGTGTTATGTGATTAGAAAACGGCAAAAACCACAGGCAGAAAAACACTTAAAATCTAACATTTGATACTCTAATGTTAGAAGCAAATTTTCAAATCCAATATTTGATACTCCCATGACATGATATTGCTGATAAACGATCCTTGGCCGCTCGACAAAATGGTCGACATGACGACACGATTGATAAGTTTAATTAAAAAGGACTGTTTATATAAGGTTATGTTATTGATCTTGCTGGTTGCGTGATTTATTTAAAATTAATTTTTCCTTTTCAGTGATTTGGCTTATGAATAAAATTGATAAAAAGAAAATAATTATTAAAACCAAGATTTTGTACTTAATACACCCTGTACTTACAGTAAATGATCAAAATATTGAATGAAAATGATAAAAAAATATAATTCTAAAAATAACCCTGTGAACATTGGGAATAAAACGCAATTAAATTGAAAAAAAAGAAAGAATTTATTACAATTTATAAAATAAAATACAAAACACAAAACGATCATTTTTTTATTGAAAAGGAATATAAAATTAATTAATAATGAACAATTAGAGAGAAAGTCTATACGATATTTATTATATATTCAAATTTTTCAAATAAAATTAATTTAAAATCAATAATAAATGATTGTGATAAAATATATTTGAAAAAAAAATTACTTCATTAATATCAAAATTTAATTATTAAACAAGTGAAAACGAACAATTGACTAAGTTAATTGTTGAAATACCATGTATAGACAGTGTTGATTACTCTGTTACATTACACATACATACATGTCACACATATATAACTGATATTCCCATATAGTACATACTATACCATTTGCGTATATAAGCTCATAATTTGCGCTCTCGCGGAAAGAAAGCGATGTTTACGAAAAAATGTAACAAACAAAAGTTGTTTACTTTTTTATAAGGAACGTTTTTTACATTTAAACTTTTGTTCTATTTCTAACGGTTTACAAGATGGCTCCTACGACCCAAGACCCAATTGGCCTATGTCATTCATTTACGAACTCGACCTCAATTTTTACGTTCTTAGCACGCTATAAAAATTTAAGCTTGATATCTCTTTTCGTTTCTGAGTTATCGTGATGACAGACGGACAGACGAAAGACAGACAGACAGACAACCGGAAATGGCCTAATTAGGTAATTTTATGAACACCTCTACCAAAATTTTGTTCATAGCATCAATATTTTTAAGCGTTACAAACTTGGGACTAAACTTAGTATACCTTGGTATATTTCATTTGCATGGTATAACAATTTCTTTCTTTTTAGTTATTTTTTTCTTTTTACTTTTACTTCGAAAATTAATCAAGATACCTAAATTTATTAAATTTATGTATAAAAGTACACTTTATTGAAAATTTTATGGAAGTTATAATGAAAATTAATGATATATCGATCTTACAACCCGATTATAAAATGGAGAAAAAGTAATGAAATCAACCTTTACTTTATATATTTAATTAGGAATTCAAAAAGTCAGTTTCATTAAATTTAATCTCGGGTGCTTGTATATTGAACCTCTTTTTTGTCGAAAATACTTGGAAATGGTGGACGATGGACACCTCATTTTGTTTAGCGTTAAGTAAAATAATTTTTGCATTTGTTTCAGTGATTTAGTTTGAAAAACGCACCATCATATAATAATTCCTTGGATCATAACAACATACTGTACCACTGATCAATTATTTAGGTAGGTACTAGATTTTACGATAACTTTGCTCTTTGTTGTAAGTTAGTCATGCATAGGTTAGCTTAGTGCAAGTGGAAAAGAAGTTTTACCTATCACCGTGAGCCAATGAAATAAACAATGAAGCTGCTATTGGACGCTCAGAGAGGAAAGAAAGGTTTTTAAAGTGTCAATCACAAATCACTGTTTGATAGAATCATCTATAATGAAAATAACATGTTAAAAGAGCGCATCCAGGTACAATAGCTGGAGATGATCTAAGGTATATAGAGAGTGATCTACAGTACTTCATGGTCTTACTCCATAGATCACATGGACCTTTAAAAATATATTAAATGTTTTAAAACACATAAAATTTACATTATAATCCATTATGCAACACTCTCCCATGCACATTTTACATTTCCTTTTTGATAAATTTTCTCAGAAAATTGTTTTTCTGAAACAAACCAAAAATGACATATTTTTTAAATAAAAATATTTTCATATAATTGAAGTTATGAGATGAATTATTACATTACGTAAAGATGACAGTTTTAGTATATGACATAAACATTAAAATTGCCTATTAAATTAATAAACAAAAAAAAAAAAAGAAGTAAAAATATAAACATTAAAAGACGTGTAGGTCTCGTTTCATTCTCCAAAGAAGTTCTTTATTATTTTTTCATTGCTTTCAGTTTATTTTCATTTTATTATGTTCCAACGTACTTTTCTCAACACACCTCCTTATTATGAGTGTCATTTCACCTTTGTTGACGTTATTTTCCACTTTAAAAATATACAACATACAATGAATCTACTTAAACCAGCAGTCTTTGGATACAAAAAGTGTAGAAAAGCAGAAAAAGTTATTATTTCTCGGAAACATGCCCGCCATATTAATTTTTCTACAATATATTATACTTGTATTACGTACATTTTTTGCCAGTAAAAATTATTGCATATTTTGCAGATCAACAAAATAACATGCCAGTTTGAGAAACTGTGATTTTAGAGTACGAAAATTGACGTAAAACCATTTGTTTTTGTTCAAGTAAGAAGTGAACTAAATTATAAATCCAATATTCTAAAAATTTCTGTATATCAGCCATCGCACAGCCTATTTTTTAGAATTTTGTAGAAAAGATATGTAAAATTGTTTGCACAACCTGACAGGTGCTGCTCTACTATAGACAAATATAAATTTCAGTAAGTTCCAAATTGTCGTTTATTTTTTAGTAAGATTTAAATAAATAGACATCCAATTCCAATCAATATTTCCTTTTACAATAACCTTTTGCCCACTAAGAATAAATCGGTTGGATAAAAGTCTCCAATGATTTATCATTATATGCAGATAACAAAACGCAAAATTATTTTTCATAAAAAATAAGTATTATTATTATTTTTATAAAATAATTTTAGTAGAATTAAGCATTCAGTCACGTGACAGCAAACACTAATCGGAAAGTATTGAAAGTATTACGTCACGCCATGACGAACACTATGTAAACATTACATTTTAACACAACGAGGCAGGTTATTTGATAACAACTGATTAAACTTGCATAAACAAAACAAAAATGTTTGTATGCCAAGCCCTGATTTTTTTTTTAAATCAATTTTTTAAATTTAGGACAAAAGATTATTCATTATGCACGCATGCAAGTACGCCTAGACGCTACAGATTGCATTACATCCGATTTGGATTAATCTTGTTTTCTTTGATTTGTAAATTATTATGAGTAGAAAATTCTTAATGATGACCAGACATTTAATGATTATTATAAAATTAATTTATAAAAAATGAACAGGTAGTAGTGTCTTTACTAATCGCCAGGAAAATTATAATGAATTTGCCTCTTCAACACACTAGCAAAATAGCACGAAATCGGGCGAGGATTGAGAATATGGAAGTGATTTTGGTGTCTCGCCTTGTCTGACTGCACTTAAATAACAGTACAGGAAAGTATCATTTCCAGATTCTGGCGATAACTTGTGTAGTTCAGTAGCTATTGTGGCTTCTCTACAACATGGCTGCTCGCTCTGCTTCTCTACAACATTCGATGTCAGTCATGGCAATGAGATACTTGGAAACTCAGACGAGAGTGTGATGGAGAGTGGCTCACTTTCTCTTACTTTGGCGAGTATACTCGGCGAAAATACTCCGCAAGAGTGTGGGTGGAGAATAACAATAATATTTCACTTCTTTACAAAACTAAAAACGTTTTACTTTCCTTAAGAGAATATACTTTTAAATAAAATTACTAAATCGATGAAGATGGTGGAAATAAAAGTTTGACGGGTACACACTATTTGAAAATTTTCTGAGTCTTTGACGTATTAGGTCAAAACAAAAATCTGTATCTTATTTGTTTTTTTTATCTTTAAAAAAATAGGTCAACCATATTTGAAAGAAATTTATGTTTCTTGTTATTTTCTTTCTCAGCCTATATTAAAAAAACAGTATATTAAATACCCAGATAACACACAAAGACGTACACTACAGTGTACTGAGACAGAGAAACGACTACAAAAAGATGAAGGAATAAATTTAGTCACTTTTCATTCGTGAAAATAATTGAATGACAAATAATTTTCTTTGTATATACTAGGTATACTAGCTACAATGTATAATAATTAAATTTATTTTGCAGGTTTATTTAAATTACAAATAATAATAGGGCCAGGCTTAGTATTTTGTTATTTTCTGCCGTGCTGAGGACTCAAGTTTTTTCATCAAAAATGATTTACAAGTTGAAAGCACTAAATTATAAAATAATTTTTAGTAAATATTTAATTAAAAATAAATCTATAAAAATAACGGCATTTTTCTTTGCGCCTTATTATTTTGAACCGAAATCCAAATTAATTAAAGGTAAACTTAAAAAACAAAAAATTATCTAGCGAATTACTGTTAATAGTGTTAGATTTCACAAAATAAATTTCGAGAACCACGAACTTTAATATAAGACTTAAACATTTTTAACTTTAAAGCATTTTTAAAAAGTGTGATTTTCTCAGATATGTTGTACCTTTATGTTTAGAACGGGTTCAAAACGACTGGAAATTTTTTCCTCGATGAAATACGCAGTAAATTGAAAATTGATGAAGATTGATTCAGAACGATATTCAAATGAAAAGATAATTCAGATACCTGAAATAATAGAAGTTCGTTTTTCGCCACCTTAGAAATTGCAATTTTCAAGACTTCGTGCCATGGAACCTTTGTTACTGAGGTCTTCTGCAAGAGCTTTTCTCCGCTGTGAAAATTTTCGTAGAAAAAGAGGGGATCGACATGTTCGCTACAACATTCTCAGAATTTTTATTCGATTTTCAGACAGGAAACTTGATTTACATCTGGCCCTTGATCTATAACATACACATTTATAACTACCTAATCTATTCCACCTTCTGAAATGTTCAATAATAATAATAATAATAATAAATGTTCTAAAATGTTCTTAATTAATTATATTTATTAACTCTAAATTCCCAGTTGTATTGTTAATTTAATGATTAAAATTACAAATGTTTTGTGTTATTATAACTTTTATTTAAATATGTGTGTAGGTATATGTTTTCAGGGTTTGAGAGGTTACTACCATTTATATAAATTTAACAACAAATCGATAATGAAATTTGTTATTTTTGTTACAATTTCTTGCGCAAAATAAAATATAAATAATTTTATTTTGCTTTGTACTTTCTGTATATTTTCATTTATTCAAATATTTTTTTACAATAGGAAAAATTGTTAAGGGTAGCTTTGTACTGGAGCTGGAGGGGGAATTTTTTAAGGGTGTCTCTGTTAAATTTGTGTTAATTAAATTTAGAAACTTTTGTAAAATGGTATGCAATTTTCATAAGGATATTAACAAAATTTCTTGTTTGTTGAGAGCTCGATTCTCTGTAATGAATTTGTTCCGACTATTTAAAATATCAAAAAAAAGTTCAATGAAAATTAAGTAAAACTTCGTTCAAATTATCTTCATAAAATTTGTAAATAGAAACAAACAAAAAAGGAATTTCTGAAAGTGAAAACATGTACTCATAGTTATACATTTGTTGGTTCCAAGGTTGGAAATGAATTCTTAAGGTCCTGGGACCGTTTGGTTAAAGAAACTATAGGAATATGATTATTTTTAAGGATTTATTTGTTAAGACTAAGATTTTTTGGAATTTCTTTTTACAAAATGTAATAAATAAAGAAATGAAAAAAATCATATATGTTCTATGTCTCATAAAAAAATTAATATTATCGGATCAGGTTACCCTGACGTTAATATACAATAGTCAATTTTTTACAGTTTTGGGACTTCCAAAATCGTTGAAAAATATTAATATTTTCCCATGAAATTTGTTGGAAATAAGTTTTTTTTGTCTCTATAATTGAATCATTTTTGGAAAAATTTATGAATAATGCAATTTGTAGATATTTTTTTCAGTCTGCATCATAGTATTAATTATTAATGCAAACGGAGAAAAATACAGATTGCCAGTCTAGAATATGAATGCTATGACATGAAGTATGATAAGTATAAAATAGTTTAAACAACTAAAAAACACGCTTTTAGCACGCACTAAAAATTAAAATAAAGCACTCATTTCATTTAATAGGTACCCTTATCATGGGGGTGCATTTCAAACAGCCAATCCGCCATCTTGGATGTCCACCATGTTGGATTTAAGTCACGTGACTATTTTTTTCGTATTCCTGATAGCAAACCCTTTCATTTGATACCCATATCATGGGGGTGCATTTCAAATAGCCTGTTCGCCATCTTGGACGTCCGCCATATTGGATTTAAGTCACGTGACAATTTTTTCGTATTCCTGACAGCAAACCCTTTCATTTGATATCCATATCATGGGGTTGGATTTCAAACAGCCAGTCCGCCATATTGGATTTGTAATGACGTTTCTTAGCTAGTCATGTATTGTCATCAGAAATCAGAGCGTGTGGAAAATTTTATCCTAATCGAAGACCGGAAAGTGGGTCAAATTAAAATTCCAAGATTTTATTACATGCATAGTTAGTTACAAGTGAAGCTAATATAAAAAGCGTGTTAAAAAGGGGAAATGAAGATTTTCAATAACAAAATTAATGAATAAATCTTTAAACTATGACACTTTTATCAGAGTATCGAAATAGTAATTTAAAAATTATATACAAAAAAGTTGCAATTTCTAAATTCTTTACATAAAGCTGACATCATATTTTAGCTTAAATATATTTAGTATTTTATAGTAATAACAATATTTTAATATTTTATCGTTGAAAATTCTATTTTGTAAAAATAAAGAAAATTTAATAAATAAAAGGATAAATTAATAAAAAAGGAACAGGATGATAAAAAACTGAATTACTATAACCTTATATAAAAACATAAATATGTATACTAAAAATATATAATATACACCAAAAACATATACAGGATGGTTTATTAAATATGAAATTATTAAAGTCACGACCTACAAAAAAAAAAAAACTAAATTTTAATGGTATGAGAAATAATTTCGTTATCTTCTTTCTTTACTAAACTTAATAAAGCGGGATGCACCCTACTAGTAAGGAAATCGAATTTTTGCCTAGCAAATTAAAATAAAATTATTTAGTCATAAAACTAAATTATTTTAAGTTACAATCCCAATAAAGCGATATGAATCATTTTTACTTATTTATTACAATAATATCTAAGATTTGTATTGCTTTTTTCGGCAACACGCTTGTATAAACGCTATTTATGTAAACGTTTTCGAATGCCAGACGTATTTGATCCCTACCTAAATTCAATAAGAAAAATACTATTCAAAATCGAAAATGATCCAGAATGAATCTTAAAATCAATTTTTTTCGGGACGTTGCCAGTTATTATACTAAAATTGCTCTACTTATAATGAAAAGCCCCTACAAAGATAGAAATTTCTCACTCGACATTGACAAAAAGTGAAAATTAAGAAATTTCTCACTTTAAAAATGCTTTTTTGTAAAAAAGGGGAAAAAAGTTTTTTTTGAGCTGAATCAATGGACCATTATACTCTGTTGGGATACTTTTATGTAAATGAAAGCTGTGTGCCAAAAATCAGCCTTGAACGCGAAAACAGTACTCTTAAATTGGAGAAAAATTTATTAATACATCCTGGAGAGTACGGTGCTGAGACAAATCTCATCAATGAGTCTGTGTAGCAGTTCATAGTATATGAATGGGCAGTGAATGAATTTAAAAAATCATGCTCTTTAGATCCAACAATTATTTTATTATTTAAAAAAAAAAAAAAAAAACGAAATTAAACTGACTTCCTCGTGATTTCTCAGCATTCATGTATTAACTGTTTTAAATCAAGCCGTTTGTGTAAGACACAATTTTCAAAAATGCAAGATAAATGCCAGATTCTTTTTGACTCACACTGTATGTTTTTATTAAATAAATAAATAATCTTTCTCTTATTAAATTTGATAATAAATAATTTCGTTTTTACTTATTACCTAATTATTTATGTGAATATTTTAACTGAATGTTATGTCCACATAATTGTTTGAAATAAATTTCATAAATAGGTAAAAGGTTTTATGTGTATGAGGTAGCATACCATAAACCCATTGCTGTAAATCTACCATTATACTAACTCCCTTATTTAATACGTCATAATTTGCAATAAATATGAAATACTAGAGTGATACCCACCCGCTTCGCTGGGTTTAAAAGTAAAGATTGATAAAGATTGCTTTCGCTTATCCCCTTTCTATAACACTCGAAATAATAGTAAGGATTGTTTTACAAAGGTAAAATTTATGTATGGTTTTCTATTTTTTTAACTGTATAATAGTTGTAATTATTCATTGAGTATATCAGAAAAGATGGCCATGAAATATTTTATATTGACTATTTTTACAGGAGTATGTAATTTATGGTAATGTCAAATTAAATTAATTTATAAATTTATTTTTTATTTTTATTAATATATCTTATAAATTATATCTCATGTGTTATTCTGAAGTATGAGCTATATTATTATACAGTTTCATTAAAAATCATTCGCTAGTTTAAGCATGAAAGCGTTACAAACAAACAAACAACAAACAAACATGCTTATTTTCGCATTTATAATATATAGAGACAGATAGAGAAAGAGATAGAGATTGTGTTTTCATTTTGAGAGATATGAACTAATTATTTGAATAAGTATACACAATGATCTGTATAAGGCAGAGGTCCGCAACATATCTGGGAAGTAGACCATTTCCAAAAGATAAAGTTTACAAAGTCAGTTTGGAAAAATTAAGAAAAGATTTATCGATTTTTCTATAAATTTTTATTTTAATGTTTGTTTTGTACTTTGATCTGAGAACATTTAATCTTCGTGAAAAATTTATGAAACTGTATTCTTACAAAAAAATGCAAAATTTCCACAAAAATTATTTTTTTACATATAACTTGCCAACATATGATTAAACTCTAATTACAAAATTGTCAGGTTTTTTCGTTATAGCACTCAAACAAGTTTGTTAAAGCATTTCTATGTCATCTTCTCTCCAGCAAAACACTTTAATCGAAAAAAAATGTGCAAATACCAAATGAAATCGATACTATACGTATCTATGTTTATCGAAAATTTTTTCTACGAAACTTTCTTTGTGTGTCACGTCCGTGATTTAAAAATTGGCTTAAATCTTTATCAGAGTTGGGTAGAGTTGGCTTCTGAGACAGTATACTAAGAGCAAAAAGAGTGGAAATGAATGAGAAATAAATGTTACTGTAGAATTAAAACTTGCAGTTTAGATTCCTTGCCAAACTAACCTGAACAAAAATTACGTCGGTCCGTGGTTCCATTTTAAAGAGAAAAAAAAGCATATTATAACACAATTGAAATGGAGAGAGGGAGTATACTTATTTATCTAACGTGCTCAATGGCCACAAACCTTATATTTTTCGAACTACAATAGAATCTCTGTTAGTTAAATCTCGATAACGTAAAAACTTCTTTAAAAAAAGGAATAAAAAAAAGAACATAAATAAACATCACTAAATGAAAATTAGAACCACTAAAAACTCTTTAAGTTAAACTCTTATTAAATTAAAATAAGTTTAAAAACTCGATAACTCAAATTATTACCTTAGTTTTTAACTTATCGAAATTCTACTGTATTTAAGTCAATTTTTATTTTCTAATAAACGGATCTAAGAAATGTTAGTCAAATATCTGCTACGAAAAAATGGTATAAGAATGAGGACAAGACTTGGCGAAAATAATTTCAACGAAAAATAGTATTCGCACTGTGCGTGAGTTATATTGGACGCGTTTCCGTGGTAACGATACACTGCTTTAATTATAGAATTGTATGGATGCATATATAATTGTATGGATTGCATTTATGACTTACATTGAAAATTTAATATTATTGTCTCATAAATTTAAATAAATAATTACGATTTACATTTAAAAAATAATATTTGTGCAATTTGGTTTCTCATTTTCACAATTTTTAATGCATTAAATTTAGTTAATTAGTGTTTTTCAAGAATTTTAATTTGACATTTTCTATAACATTAACATGTAAAGAATTGCAAATTAGTCATAACAGCCTCCTTTACCGCCAAAATTTTTCACTGGAAGCGCTGACGTCGATTTTATTGTCCCTACTATGAATACGCACACAACGAATAGTTACAGAGTTAAAGTGGAAGAGGAGATTACTAAACGTTTTTAATACAATTACGTGGAATTAAAATTTAAATATAGCGACAGTAGTATGTATTTAAATAATATATGATGATCTTTGTGTTAAAATGGTTCCACATAAAATTAATTTGAAAAGCAATTAAGTAGCATTTATTGTTTTTTTCCAAATAAATACATATTCAGGTATATTTTCATAAACAACATTTCAATTCTCTTTTAGTTTACTAGTTAACTGGTATATCCTTTTCTCTTTCTCTTTCCCTTACCCAATTAATTTCTCTTCTGTTCATCATTCTTGAGGTTTTTAAAATTCTATTAATGAATAATTTTAATACCATCTAAATAATATGTTATCGTAAATAGATATTTAATTATTTATATCCTCATTTATTTGTGTGCCGCAGTGTGGGAAAAATAATGGAAGGAGGGCAGAAATCCACATAATGTTTTATGATTATATTTTAAAAACTTTAAATTTTCACAAATCATAAAAATAAAGGAAATTTGTAAAAGTAATATCGTAGAAGCGCAGGGAAATTTAGAAAGATAGCTATTAAAATCATCCTAAAACGAATTATCGAATTCCCGAGATGCGGATCATTGACCAATTTTCCAACAAAAAAAACGCGTAGAAATCCGATTCAAACCTACGACGCCATAGACCGATACATTAAAAAACAGATATAAATCTTGCATATTTCAAGATCAAAATCATAGTGTAAGTGTACAAACCAAAAGAACTCTATTTGAGAATTTATTCCGCAATTATCTGGAGTACAAACAAGAGGCGTTGCTTAAGTAATGTTTACAAAGCACAGTCGTATCTATCGAATGTACATATATTCGATAGAAACGCAATTGCAATGTCGTTACAATATGAACTAAATATAAATTTAATCATGTTTTTCAAATTTAATGTCAAAAGCCATCTATGCACAGTAATCAGAAATTACAAAAAATAAGAATCAGAAATTATTAACAAAGAGTTTAAAATAAAATTTTGACGTAGATGGATTTTGACCTGACGATGTTCCGCATGAGAAGCGGGCACCATAACCACAAGACCACACCCTCTATGAGAATGCTATTAATATTTCAAGATAATAAACTATAAATAAAGTGTCGGTTGGTCGGTATCGGACACTTTTTTTGTCTAGCTCCTATTCTTTACCGTCAAAGGCGTAAAAGGAACATAGTTCCAATATTTCTTGATTATTTTATAAAAATAAGATAAGTCTTTCAGTGACATCGCAGCCACACTTTTGATACAGGCACTCGAGAAATGTTAATAGTATCACCTATAATTGAACTGGCCTCCTACTTCCAACAAAAATATCATCAATATTTTTGGGATTTTGTGAAACTTTTGATATATTCATCAAGAACTATAAGAATCAATTTACGTTTCTCTTCAAGAAAATATTGCGCTTCAGAACTGTATAATAGATCTTTTTCACATTTTTTGTTCATTTTTTTAAATGAAAGTAAATGTTTTGGTAAATAGGCTAATTTTTTTCCCCGATTTTTTTGGTGTCATATGACCGAGAAAACAGACAATGAAAATCATTAAAATTCAAATTGGCAAAAACGATCCGGAAATACACGAAGTTACACGAATGTCGTTGTGATGCATTTAAAGTTGATAATAACCATATAATAATACCACTGTTGACACTGTTTTATTGTCATTGCTTGTCGGATTGACATCATAGATCTCGCGTGCAGTGGAGCCAAAAAAAAATCCTTTTAAAACATTTCAAATATTGTGACTTTCTTACAATTTTTTTCTTAGCGTTTTTATTGTTAAAAATGCGTAATTTTCGAGTTACAGGCTCTACTCGACCTATATTTTCATAAAAAATTAACAAAAAGCATTTCTGTTTTTTATGAAAAAGGTCTATGGCCTATGTTTGGTTTTTGACATTCCTTCCTCCATATCGTCTTAGAAGTCAAAATATTTTGCACTTAGTAATTTTGCATCTACTATTTAAGAATTATTCAGAATTCATAGTTTCAGCCCATTGGATCGAAAACCATTTTCCATTATAATTGTACAAGATGAGGTTTTTATATCTTAAGACCAAGCCCTTAAAATGAACAAGGTATTTTTGCGGATAAATTAAAATATCTTCATTATGTATATTAAAAATATCACCATATTAAATAGTCAATTTAAATTAAAACAAAGTTATACAAACATTCTTTCCTCTACAACAAATGAAAAAATTAACATTTTACAAAAATTACTTCTACAAATGTTTTATATATATAGAAAAAAAGTTTTGTGTATGTTTTTCATTTCTGAATAATATAAAGTTAAGACAAAAACATATAAAAACTCTATACAATATACAGTTACAAGAACAATCTTTGTTCTTTGTTTTTCATTGGCCCTCTTTGTTGCACCATGAATATAATAGAAAATTAAAAAATAAATTTCACGTAGAAGGTACATCATTTTTATTTAAGTGTAAGTTCGTGTTGTGTATACTATTTTCCTACCTAGTTGTTATTTTCTATATTTTTATTATGTAAAATTTTTCTTTCAATCTTTACTGTACATATTAACCAAGTGTAAACACTTTTAAAATCAAATTTTTTATCGAATTTATAGCAAAAAAATTATCTGGTGAATTTTTATTATAAGTATCATAAGCCAAAGATTCCTAGAACATATAATTTTGTAGAAAATTCAAAATGAATATTTTTGAGAATGCTTTTGAAGAACTCACTTATATAAATATGGTGGAAGTGCAAATAAATACATAATACATGGTAGGATCTAATATAATGCTTAATTTAATTGCTCTTCCACAATTTATTTACTCCACTTATAAGATCCGCCACATACTGATGCAGCAAGATATACTTGTGTCCCCACAATATTTAATAAATTGGTTTGTTTGGAAATTTCTGAAACTTTATCGAATGTTTATGTCAGCTTTAAGCTGAGACTGATTGCTGCAAATAGCTGAAAAATTATTGTCTAAACAGACCAAATGTTCCATATATTTTAAGGTAATTCGAAAAAATAGCCCCGAAAAAAATAGGGACGGAAAGAATAAACCGAAAAATTAGCGACGGAAAAAATAGTCTAGTAAAAAAAGAGCTTCACACGATAGGATGAATTAGGCTAAAACATACTATGACATCTTATGTATTTTAGCGTATTTTTGCATTTTGTGTGCATATTAGTATGCTTATTTTAAAATTATTTTCATATACAATTCTCTTGTAGTAATTACGAGTTGGTTGGGTTGAAATAGTCCTCTATATTGGGTTCTGAAGTTTTTAGCAACTATTTTTTTCCTAGATCCATATTTTAATAGTACGAATAGTGTGCGAGTAGTTTATAATAGAAAATTATTATAGAAAGTATATTTATAGAAAGAAAACAGTTTTTTTGATTTTAAATTTTAAAACTCATACCATAATTGGATTAGAAGTCGATATATATAGAAAATAAACTACATGGAATACATTCTACAGACACGATGAAAATAACAAATAAACGAAGAAGGAAGTTAAATGCGAAAGAATAAAAGTATAGAAGGAAAAACGAACGAGAATCGCTTGCTGCACATTTCGTACATAGCAAGCACATATAGAAAAAATATTGCTATTATAGTTAATAAAAGTGTGATGTATGAATATACCTGTATATAAAGGCTATCTGTATACCTAAGTTATGTTTCATGTTCATATAGCGTGTAAATTAATCGGTTAATTCTATTAATAGATTTATTTTATTTATGGAACTTGTGAAAATTTATTTCCTTCGATAGGTTTTGAATTTCAAGTGTTCTTATTTATTTTTATGTTTATTGTCAGATTTCAACGTGTTAGACTGTGAGCCTAAAACGACTAATTTCTGTGATTATATTTATTTGTCTTTGGAGGATTTCCGATGAGGGTGGTGAGTTTTTCGACTTGTCGAATTAATGGCGATTTTTTATGTGTTCCATTTATATAAAAAGAAAAGCATTGGCATTACAATACGAAGAAACAAATGGTAGAAAGTGTGCAGCAATCAAAAGTCTCTACTATTTGTTTTTTATACCATGTATATATGAAATATACATAGTATATTAAGTTTAGTCCCAAGTTTGTAACGCTTAAAGATATTGATGCTATGACAAAATTTTGCTGAAGGTGTTCATAGAATCACCTAATTAGTCCATTTCCGGTTGTTTGTCCGTCTGTCGGTCTGTCTGTCAACACGATAACTCAAAAACGAAAAGAGATATCAAGATGAAGTTTTTATAGCGTGCTCAGGACGTAAAAAGTGAGGTCGATTTCGTAAATGAGCAATATAGGTCAATTGGGTCTTGGGTCCGTAGAGGTACCCAATCCACCACCTTGTAAACCGTTAGAGATAGAACAAAAGTTTAAATATAAAAAATGTTCCTTATAAAATTGTTTACCCACGAGGGCGCTAATTAGTATGCAGACTTTATAGTATGTATAAATATGGGAATATCAGTTATGTACGTGTGGGTATTTAAAAGTGGATATCTTTTTTTATTTACGTGAGGTCAAAAAACAAATGATTGCGTCATCAAAACTGTCTATACATGGTATTTCAACAATTAACTCAGTCATTGTGTTCTAAATAACTGCAACTTTTACTATGAAAGGCAATTTAAGTGAATTTTTAATTACTGTAGGTACTAATCTTTATCAACTATCCAAAAAGCAGGTATTAATAATCATAAGAATTTCGATTCATTATGAGCTCACGGTCTATAGTATGTAATATGAAGATTTGTGTGAATAGTCAAATAGGTAATTTGCACTCTATATACCTTTACGGTAAGTCCCCTGATATTAATAAATACAGTTTTTAACCCTTGATGATTTTGTATGAATATTTATGTGTAAAGTGTAAATTTAATCATAATTATTTGAAATCGAATTCATATTGACAATTTTAACCACCCTAAATAAGCAGAAAAAAAATTAATATTACGTGACCCATGTCTACCTTATCCAGAATATAAACAAGTTTGCTATATCAATGAAGAGTGAGTGTCAGATATTATATCGAAATAATGTCTTTATTTTTAAATGTTTATTTTAACATTAGCCTTTAGCATAGCTTTGGGATATATAAAATGAATTTTTGGTTTAAATCACATTACTCGGTGTTTTGAAGTCGAAAATAGTCATTTTTTAATCTCCACTAATGGGGAATTACCACTCATTTATACTCTCTCGGTGGATACTTGCCAAAGTTAACCGAAGTGAAGCTACCACACTCTCGTCTTGCTTCGCAGGAATCTCATTGCTATGGCTGACATGGAAGTGGCAACACCTACTGCGGTACATCTCTGCGTGTTTAGCTACTATAATTATCGTCATGTATATTATAATACAAAAATATAATAACTTTTTTTTTAAAAAACAAGTATTTTGTTTATTGAAAAAACAGTTGTTAAAAATTAATCGTTTTTAATAACAAGAACTTTTGAATAATGTTTTATGCAAGCAAGCTGTAATAGCCACTGAATAACAAAAGTAATCACAAGGTTGTTTTGACTCACGAAAAAAATTGCATTTTTACCGAAGTCGAACAAGTATCAGGAGGCTAAGACAAGCGAGACGCCACAAGTATTATATTATCGTATCTTGAACTACTACATTCTACTTGGCGAGAGTGTGGGGGAGGTTTATCAAAAGTAAGATAAGGTTGAGGGGCTTAGTTAGAAGGTAAAACACTTATTCAAAGGCCTGCAGCCCATTTTGCTGTCCTATTTCAAAAAGTTTATTTACCTCTCCAAAATCTTCCACACGATAAAAAATTGGCGTTTATTACAATGCTGCTACGGTGTATGGTGTTATTTACAACACACTATGGCATTATTTACAATACACTATTGAGTTATTTGTAAATAATGTAAATACAATACTACACTGTAAATAACGCCATAGTATTGTAAATAACGCCATAGTGTATAATAAATAAAGCCATATACCATACTAGCATTGTAATGAACGAAATGCATTTTTTACCGTGTAGCTTTTAGCAAAGCTCATTATTTTCTGGATGTCTGTTTTTGCCAAATTTCTAAACTATTTAAATGACGTAGTCTCACTAGTTTAGAACGTCGATTTTCCAGTAGTGACCATCGTCACTATGCTCTATGGTTTTCTCATCCTTCAATAGGGAGCTTATATTATTCACGCAAAGAAAAAAGAATTTTTTAGCTATTCAGATGTTTTTACAAATGATTTTCTACAAAATCCAAGGCAGAAGAAACGACAAAGTTTTAGCACATCTTTAGGGTGTTACACGATATTGAAGTAAAGTGGTAGTAATAACTATGTAAAAGTAGGAAAATTTAACAATATTTAAATCTTACTCTTTATTAAACCTTCATAAAAACTTAACATTCTGTAAAATTTAAATGAATACCGCATCCAGGTATTGTTGAGACATACAAATATTGTAACCATACTGAGTTGTACAAAGTATATTGAACTGCAAGCTCGCTCCAGGAATAAGAAGGAAAAAAAGAACATGGTTGTTAGATATAAAAAGAATAAAAACATTTTTAGTTTTATTTTCTCCGAAAATTTAGACTTAGGCATTGTATTGAACATCAATGGAGTTGTGGCACTGGATAAATGCGTTCGCAGTCCAATCTTTTGTATATCGAAATATCATGTTTTTTCGCAGTTTGTAAGGCTTTGTGTACTTCTGCACTGCCTCTAGATTCAGTTAGAGAGTTAAAAAATTGTTTGTGAAAAGGGTTAATATTAAGGGGCAACTCTTTAGTGTCCTTGCCATTCTTTTAGGCAGACTTCAAACAACATAAGCAAATTAAAATCCAATAAGAAGCACTTAATGAGTGAGGAATTTGACATTAGTGCTGGAGCTTTGATGCTCGTGATTTTTTAAAAATAAATCATATTTTTTATAAACACAAGATGAAATGATGCATGAAGTTTTATTACTGCAGGTAATAATCACACCACATATCAACCCATTCTATATATTTATAAATAGAGAGGATCACCATACTTTTACTCGTCCGTTTAAATTATGGTATCATCCATTCATCCCTGACACCCAACAGTTGGCGGCTATGATGACGATGTTTGTATTATATAACCACTAACAAACAATAAATGTTTGCTTACAGTAATTATAAACTTTAATAATTTTTAACAACATTCTGCAAGTGACTACATTACATCGGAAGATCAGGAACGAGTTTAATTCCTAGCGAGCCTTGGGCGTACGTAAAGAACATACCGTAGGTTTTTACCGATTGTCAGGGATTCGTTATGTATATGTATGTATGTATATCTGTTTGTAAATTTCTTTATTACCTCGTATCATCCAAACAGCTGGATTAAGCATTTGAAAAAAAAGGCGAATTTTTGTAACGAAATAGTAATACGTTACGCATTCATTGGCTCATCAAAGTTTCCGTCAAAATGATTCTATCATCAATTATCGGTGGCTTAAGCGAGAAAAGAAAAATTTCTTATCATTTGCTCAATTTATCCAAATAATATAAAAAATAAAATTATGAATACGTTCGTAGCACTTATTCGAGGTAGACACCAGACAAGTACCGAAAATATAATCTACCAAAATTTATTAAATGCTTCATGACCCAACCGAAATTATGGTTAAATTAAATATTAACAAGTGAAAACAAACAATTGACTGAGTTAATTGTTGAAATATCATGCATAGCCAGTGTTGATTTCTTTATCACATTAAAAATACAAACATGTGACACATACATAACTGATAATCAAGTATAGTACATATTATAAAATTTCCGCCTAATTGGCGCCCTCACGGGTAAACAGTGATGTTTACGAAAAAATGTTTCAATCAAAAGTTGTTTAATTTGTGATAAGGAACATTTTTTACATTTAAACTTTTGTTCTATCTCTAACGGTTTACAAGATGGGTCCTACGGACCCAAGACCCAATTGACCTATGATGCTCATTTACGAACTTGGCCTCACTTTTTACATCCTGAGTACGCTGTAAAAATTTCAGCTCGATATCTCTTTTCGTTTTTGAGTTATCGTGTCCACAGACGGACGGACGAACGGACGGACAACCGGAAATGGACTAATTAGGTGATTTTATGAACACCTAAGACAAAATTTTTTTCCTAGCATCATTATTTTTAAGCGTTACAAACTTGGGACTAAACTTAATATACTATGTATATTTCATATATACATGGTATAATAATTTAGTTTTCAAATTGGTAAATGTTTTGGACATGAATAAAAATACTATAATCACAATTTTATTATTTTCGAAAAATTATTCAAATGGTTATTTGCATGGAATTGTTTAGAAATATTGAAATACGTTTTATTTCTTTGATATAATAATTCCAGGTATTGTTTAGACATACAAATATTGTAACCATACTGAGTTGCACAAAGTATACTGAACTGGAAGCTCGCTCCAGGAATAGGAAGGAAAAAAGAACATGGTTGTTAAATATAAAAAGAATAAAAACGTTTTTAGTTATATTTCGAAAATGTAGACTTAAGCACTGTATTGAACATCAATAGAGTGGCGGTACTGGGTAAATGCGTTCGCAGTCCAATCTTTTGTATATCGAGATATCATGTTTTTTTTGAGTTTGTAAGGCATTGTGTACTTCTGCACTGCCTTCAAATTGAGTTAGAGGGCTAAAAATTTGTTTGTGAAATGGTTTAATATTAAAGGGTAACTCTTTAGTGTCCTTGCGCCAATCTTATAGTCAGATTTCAAACAAATACGTTTTATTTCTTTGAGTCGTTAAATAAAATAATAAAAAATACAAAGATCGAAGAGATTTTTCATATTTTCAATTTTAGCCTAAAATAGCATGTGATCAAAGAATAATTTACTTACCAAATACCACATAAATTGCCATCGTAGATCATTTAATTGCACTGACGATTTTACATGTGGACTGGTAACGATTGATGACGATAAATAATCTCGTTTTTTTCGACTTTTTGCTTTCTGTTGTTGTGCCCAATGTACACGATGATCTGAATCTAACTTTGCTTGATGATCATCATGTGGTTCTATACTCCGCCTAGCTACACCATGCCCTTGAAAGTGATAATAGTCTGGCATTATCTGAAAAGAAAAAAAAATTTGTTTATAATTTCCTTGGGTTAAAACATAGTTATGTGTAAAGTGAATAATTATTAATGAATAACTGTTTTTTTCCAAATAACGGAAATAGAAATATATCCATAATTTTCACGATAAATGATTTATAATTTAATGGTCATTAATAAAAATGGAAAAGAAAATGTTTTAAAGAAGTCTTTAATATGTTATAAATATCAATAAATTCTTTGTTGAAACTGCTTTCCATTTGTATCAAAAAATGTTGAAAAAAAACAGATAGGTGGGAGTTGAAATTTTGTAGATATCCTCAAATAGTGAATATATTGATTTTTAACCCCCGAATCAAAAAGGGGTGTTTTAAGTTTGACTGCTATATGTGTGTGTATGTGCCTGTCTGTCTGTCTGCCTGCCTGTCTGTGGCATCATAACGGCTAAACGCATGAACCTATCTTGAATTTTTCTGTTTCGTTTGAAAGGTAATACAATGGTGAGTGTTCTTAGACATGTTTTCACTGCAAGCTTAGGCTTCCGTACCCAAAAAAATGTCAGAAGTCTTTTAAATTTTGTAAATTTCACTTGTAATTTCATACCAATCTCATCCGATAATATTAAAGGCTTAAAATGGTCAATTTTCGGGGAAAATTTTTGTTGTTAAAAATTCGTTTCAGAGCATGTTGTATGCTAAAAACGAAAATATTCCTTAGAAATTTTTTTATCTATACAAACATATTTAATAAATTATTAAACTTAATAAATTATTAAAAAAAAAAAATACATTGCATTTATGTTCAAAACTGTCTATGAGGCGTATTTTATGAATTAACTCAGTTAATTGTTTATTTTCACTTGTTTTATTATTATTTTAAATGGACTTAGATTTTTATTATAGATTTTTGGCTTTTTAATGATAAACAACAACTTTGATGACAAAGCAATTTAGAAAACTAAACTAATTGTACTTTTAAATAATTTAAATTAGTAAATATTGGACATTCAATATATTATTATACAAAATGTACAAATACTTTTGTCCAATGCAGTAATTTTATGTTCCTTGTCTAACTACTTATTTCTCGCTTAAACAAAAAGCAGATACATTTATTTACAGAAATATATATACATTTACAGTAATTGATGAGTCGTATGAGAATTTGTTAGGTTGGTTAATTATAGTGTCTGAGTCAGCCAATTGTGAAAAGTTTATTATTAAACCCTTCACATACAAGAAAGCTCTCATTTTTATACGAGATAAACTCACATAATTTCTTTTGGAAAGTAAAATGATTTTTTGTTAATTTAATTTAGTAAATAATGTTATTTTATTTTTTACGCTCAAGAAAGATAATTTTGTTATTTTTGACTGATTAATGGGAGCAGACATATGAATTAAGACATAAAGACAACAAATTTACGAAGTATGGTATAAAAACTTATATGCTAATAAAATTTTGTTTTTATTTTTTTATATTTAATAAAGAATTGCTCACTAAAAAGCTGTTACACTGTTGTTTATAAATTTTTCTATTTACATTTTATGAGCTTTTAGCGGCTGCTGTCGTAAATATATAAATAAGTCTAGGATCAGCTCTAGTATTTGAAAATTAAAAAAAGAAGAATTTTCATTGATATGCATAGAAGTGGACGCCCTCGAGTAACAATGACGGAAGAAGACACATTATTAGTCAAGGGCCTCTACATAAAAAAAATTGAATAAAAAATCCCAAATCAGTTTGCTCGACACTCAACAAAGCAGGGTGTACGTCGTTCCAGACATTAAAATTTTAATGTTGAATATGTTGGACATTTCGTTCTTGTAAGTGTTGGAAATGATTTTTACATTTTTATTCAGTTAGTTCGACTACTTACAAGCTACTTGAAAAAGAAGATATCGACTTAGTCATTTTTCGTAGAAAAAGAAAAACTTGTTAGGTACGACTTTGATACTTGCCTCCCAAATTTGCAGTTTTAAAAATACTCTGCCTGATCTAATAAAGTAGATTTTATAAAATAGGTAAGACAACAACATTTTACAATAGTTTAAATCGCGACAATAACAGTCGCCCATTAGCATCTAGACCGGCTCAAAGCTTTCTAATAATGGGCTACGGCTATTTTAAGTCGCTTTGTAAACTACTGAACTTGTTTCTTCCTTTTCAGATTTTATTTAACGCAATCGGGTTTTTTATTTTTTCAATTATTAATTTTATCTCTAATAAATCTATATACAGATGCAGAATTTTACGCTGCATATGAAGGGTTGAAAATAATATTATATAACAATAATAATATTGCATTTGCGTTCGTATATTACATAAAGTACAATAATCATCATAATATATACAGACTCAAATTATAGTACGAATTTAGCACTATAATAATAACTCTTTACTCGAATAATCGTATATAACACATTTACTCGATTATCCGATGACCTCTGTATGGAAATATCCATAAAACTAAACGTTTTAGGAATTCTAGACTAGGATATAGAAATTCTAGACTAAGACACAGTTGTGGATCGGAAAATAAAACACTCGTTTGACCCTTTCCCGTCTCAGGTATGCGCTAATGATATCTCTAGTCTCACTTTAAGCTTTAACCATAAATTTTGTTTATATTCTTCTTAACGTTATTTCATTTGAAGCACGCTGTGGTCAAATTATTAAAATTTAATTTAAAACAAGTGAAATTTACAAAATTTAAAAGACTCCGACAAATTGTTCGGGTGCGGAACCCTGAATTCACACTTGAAACATACTTAAGAACACTATCCATTAAATTACCTTTTTCCTTAAAGCTTTCTCCAAACTAAACCGAGGTAATAAAATTTAGTAAATTTCTTTTAAATATAAGGATTAAAAGATAAAGTTGACTTTGATAGCAGATAAAAAAGGAATTTGAATTTTAGCTTTTGGTTGTTAAAATGTTTGAAAAATTCTGACCTTTGTGAAAACGATATTGATTTAAAGTATTTTAACAGTTTTTCTTCAGTAAATTTTTTAATAAAAAACGTATATATGTTTTTTTTTTTTTTTTGAATATTTGGTGCCCTAGAAATTTTTCCAAAAAAAAGGAAGCTCACAAGGATTGGCTAAAAAGAGAACGTGATTTTTATTTTGGATTTTTCAACGATTTTCAACCATCTATAACTACAATAATAATGTTTATAAATAATAACATAAATAAAACTCAAATGAATGCAACGAAGCTTGTAAATACACCATAAATTTTCATTTACAAGAATTAAGATAGAAGTTTAATAATAAAAACTCCGTGTAAATTGTTCATGCTGAAGAAGAAAAAATGTGAGAATAGTTTCCAACAATTTGTAAAGCACAATACAAAGTGTAGTTTTTTTTATATAACTTTAAAGATGGTTTACAAGAAAAATGCAATTTGTTTAAAATATTTTAATTTAAATAATGTCATTGATAAATTCATACATTATTTTATATATTTTTACTGGTTTTTGTTGAGCTTTATAAACTAGCTTAAACATTCAAGCAATCAACATGCAACCAACAGATTTTCTTTAATGAGATCAGCTTATTTTTCTATTTTGAATACATATTAAAAAAAATGCAAAAATATTTTGTTCGACAATCGACAAACCGACGTTGACTTTTCAAAAATTAAGGACCCGGCTGAAATAAGGGCATAAGAATACTTACACCCTTTTTCTTTCGATTGTAATTTTATTTGACTTCTAGTGTTATTGCTAGTGGAGAGCTGTAAGATTTATACCTCGGAATCCAGGAATAATCAATGAATCTTCATTAAAACTGTGCGACTGCATTGTATAAAGCTTACTTAAAGAAATTAAAAACTAAAATTTGTGCGATCTTGCCCAGGAAGTGGGAGTCACCCTTTCTCGAGAGTGGACAAATTTATGCTGAAAAACGGGAATCGATATAGAAATGAATTCTAAGCAAAAACGTTCATTTTTGTGTGAGTATTTATCGTCAAATAATAGAAAAATTTGACGTTTTTTGAAAAAAGTATATCGTATACTTTTTATTTAAGTACTATAAAAAACCTTGAAAATGGAAAAAGTTTCAAGTCATTTGCATAAAAATTGACGAAGTTATGATGAAAACAATATTTATCGGATCTTTTTTTTTAAAGTTTTATTCAGTACAAAAACTGATGAATTTATCACGGAATTAAAATTAATGCTTGCCGGTTTCCAACTAACTTTATTTAGATACTGGCAACAGGCTCAAGAAATTCTAGCAGTTTCGGATAAATGTTTTTTGGAAATAAAAAGGACAAGAGAAAATTTGTTTATGAAACCAATTTATTGCTTTTATGTTATAAGATAAAAATTTTTCCTAAAAATAGTCATTTTTTGGACACGACTTTGAAATTTACGGAAGGAAGTGCGTATAAGTAGTAAATAAATAAAGGGGGTTTAACCTTCGTTTTCAGATACCCCAGCGTACAGACCGTATTGGAAAAGTTTCAAATATTAAGTATGGGAATTTGAATAGAATTGTTTTAAGGCTGATATTTCAAGTTTGATTTAATTTTAGGAATGTCAATTCCATATTTCTAATTTTGAAATCCATAATCCATGACTATCCATTTTTGGATTCTAATGATTATCCATATTTTGGAAGTGTGTGTAATGCATTTTTAAGTTCAATTATTTGAAATGATGCATGTTCGCTTAGTGCTATAAACAATATTTTGTTAAATCATATTTCATTATACTATTATTATCGCAAGAGCATAGATTTTATAGGCAAAATAATACACACAGATAACGATAACACACTGCATAAAATGGCAGACTAGTATTTTATATATCAGAGAAAATATTTATCTGTTGTAACATAGTTATATTATGATTTATGTTGAATTCATATGTAATTTGAAACAAAGTTTAAAGTTTTTTTTAAAAATTGTTATTTGTTTTTTTTTTGTTTTGAAAACTATATTTTGTTGTATTTGTACTTTTAGATAAAACTAGCCGCAAACCGCCAATTTCGTTGGGAAATAAAAATAAATACTACCATATCATATCTCTCATCTCAATTAATCTCGCTATGAATACCGTATTAGTCCACCACACCAGCTTTTACTTCCATCTTTTGGACAATATGACAACTTGTGATCCAAGAGGTCGCTGCTCTCAGATATTTAATTTAAAATGTACAAGTATAGAAGCATGACATATTTATAAGGTCTACAAATTGTAGGAAAAAGTGGTTTTACCATATTGTGCCCGGCCACCGATATCATATCGAGCTGTGGTACATCAACTTTATTCTAGTTTGTAAGTCTGAACGTTAGCTATTAAACTAATTTCGTCAAGGTAAGACCAGTATTTTTTGTGTGCTTCGCAAACTTACATACAAACCAACAGATAGGCAGTAGTTTTATGATTTAAAAAAAAAAATTAAAACAAATAAAAAATGATGAAACCAAATAACATATAGAGATGGAAGCGATTATATTCTGATTCTAATAGTATATACAGAGTGTGTAGGAAGTATCGGAACTGAAAGGCTAAAAAGAAAAAAATAGTATACAAAGAGATATTGCGTTAAAAGAGTAGTAAGTTTACTCCTTGAAAGTAGCCAAGGGCTAGACGAAAATTTTAAATTAGAAAGTTGTTCCTCTTAAACAAAACCCAACAACTTTTGTTTGGAACTTTTTTTCGAGAACTGAATGTTCTCGGTAGAAATTAAATTCGTAATTCCGTTCTTATTAACTTTTGTTTGCCCGGATGGTATTTTTTTAATTGATTTTAAACTAACTTCCCGTTGAGCTAGATATTTGAAATTTGGGCCAAAGCTCAGAAATGGATAACAATGAATTCTCATAGCAGAAAAGTAGGAAAAAAAAACATAATTTTAATGTACCATGTTTATATAAAGGGCTAAAAAGTGTAAAAAAAATTTTTAGCAGCTATTAAAATACTTGTAAGATTAGAAACGTGAGACGTTTCATCATTAAAAACCCGCACCTATACTTGTTCAGCATAATTTCAACAACGATTTCTACTAATTACAAGCTCCCTATATTTTTCGTTTTCAATTTTATAAATACAAGTATTTATAAGTATTTTAATAGTTATTAAAAGTAAAAATTAATTTATACTTTATAGTCCGTTAGTGCAATAAATAAGCCGGAAAATGTGGAAAAGTGGTGGAACAGCTCCGATTTCAAAAATTTTTTGTGTACGTATTCCTTAGACCTCTAGGAACATTCAGCCGCACTAACCTTGGCATTGAAAAAAAAACTGAGAAAGTTAGGGTAGTTTTCCCATCCCCAAAACTCTCTAAATAGTAGCAGTGAAAACAAATCAATATTTTAACTCAAAAATCGTCTTCCGAGGGTTTTTGAGGTCGTTGATCATGAATTCAAGGTTAAAAAGCAACTGAATATGGTTTCAACCCCATTAAAATTACCCTTAAAGTGATAGAGACAAAAACTTTATTAAATTCAAAATTTTGCCTCAGAAATCGTGTCTCGTGGAGTTTTTAGGTAAGGTGTTCAAAAATTTAAGGTCAAAAAGCAATTGAGGATTGTTTCAACCCCATCAAAAGTACCCTTAGAAGTGTCAATGATAAAAAAAAATTGAAAATTCTGAATTTCACCTCAGAAATTGTCTCTCTCTGGTTTTAGAAGTCATTGATAATGAATTTGAGGGCAAGAAGCAACTGAATGTAGTCCCAAGCCACCCCTAAAGGCCACCCCTAGAAGTGACAGAGAAAAAATTTAAAATTGTTCCTCGAATATCGTCTTTCGGGGGGTTTTTGGGGCCGCTGATCGCGAATCCAAGGTCAAAAAGTAACTTGGATGGTTGCAACCCCATTAAAACTACCCCTAGAAATGTCAATGATAAATAAATTTTGAAAATACTGAATTTCACCACAGAAATTGCCTCTCTGCGGTTTTAAGAGTCGCTGATCATGAATTTGAGGTCAAAAAGTAACTGAATGTCACAGCATCCTTATTAAAACCTCCCCTAGAAGTGACAGAGATAAAATTTTAAATTTGAATTCTCTCCTCGAATATCGACTTTCGGGTAATTTTGGGGGCGCTGATTACGAATCCAATTTTTTTTCTTTCACTTATAGGGGTGGTTTTAATGGGGACGGAGCGACATTCGGTAGCTTTTTGACTAAAATTCATGATCAGCGACTACGAAAACCACAAAGAGGCCATTTCTGAGGTGAAATTCAGAATTTTCTAAACTTGTTTATGATTGACACTTCAACGGGTAGTTTTATGGGGTTGCAACCATCCAAGTTACTTTTTGACTTTGGATTCGTGATCAGCGACGCCAAAAACCCCCCGAAAGACGACATTCGAGGAAAAATTTTAAATATTTACTCTGTTACTTCTAGGGGTGGCTTGGAACTACATTCAGTTGCTTCTTGCCATCAGATTCATTATCAACGACTTCAAAAACCACAGAAAGACAATTTCTAAAATAAAATTCAAAGTTTTCAAAATTTTTTAATCATTTACACTTCTAGGGGTAGTTTTAATAGGGTTGCAACCATCCAAGTTACTTTTTGACCTTGAATTCGTGATCAGCGATGCCAAAAACCCCCCGAAAGACGATATTCGATTAAAAATTTAAAATTTTATCTCTGTTTCTTCTAGGGGTGGCTTTTAGGGGTGGCTTGGAACTACATTCAGTTGCTTCTTACCCTCAAATTCTTTATCAACGACTTCAAAAACCGCAGAAAGACAATTTCTGAGGTCAAATTCAAAATTTTCAAAATTTTTTAAATATTGACACTTTTAGGGGTAGTTTTAATGGGGTTGCAGCCATTTTCAGTTGTTTTTAAACCTTGAATTCATGATCAGTGACCTCGAAAACCCTCGGAAGACGATTTTTGAGGTGAAATATTGATTTGTTTTCACTGTTACTATTTGGGGATGGGAAAACTACCCTAACTTTCTCAGTTTTTTTTCCAATGCCAAGGTTAGTGCGGCTGAATGTTCCTAGAGGTCTAAAGAACACGTATACAAAAAATTTTTGAAATCGGAGCTGTTCCACCACTTTTCCACATTTGATGGTATTTTCCGGCTTATTTACTGTAGAAACATGATATTTATTTTTTTAATTTTATTTTTCATATGGAGAATAGATTTTGCATTCAAATTTGGATAATAAGAAGAGCAGATAAAGTTTTAAAATTTTAATTTGGTTGTATAAATGAAACATTGTGTTTTGCTGGATACGTTTTTTTGAGCTTGTTGTTTTTAAAATAATATATTTTGAGTTCTACTGCTTCGATACTTTTCTAGCACGCCGTATCACTGTTATTAGAAAGATTCGATTAGGTTCAATGCATTTATGACAAAATTGCTACAATATGCACAATAATTATGATGGAATCAAATAACATTGAATATACATAAATAATATATAGTGTGTTAATTTTTAGTGAACTTTAATTTAAATAGACTCATTGTGCAGTAGATCTTTTTGAAATTTACGAAAGAGGCACATTTTCTAGATCTTGCGAGACACTTTTTTTTGAACAATGTACAAGCTTTAAAGAATTAATTACAAGCTTTCTTTCAAATGGTGAGAGTGAAATTGACTCCCATTTTGCAAAACGATAATAGAATGAATTTATACAGTTTCTTTCTCCTCTTGTATTGAAAAGATAGAATTAACATTTATAAACTTATATTGTAGTCACTTTTTCCCCAATTATGAGTTTTAGTGGATATTAAGAAAAAAGAGACCTTTATTTTCCAAAGATTAGTTCCAAAAATACAAAAAATCCGTCCATTATTATAGGCTGTAACTGAAGGAACTTTTGTCCTATGTAAATTGACATTCCTTATATTTTCTTTAATTACAAAAATATTAGAAAATATGACATTGTGTCTATAATATTGGATCGAACATTATTATAGGTTCCAATAAATTATTTAATGATTTTCGTTTTTTTAAGCTAGGCAACTAAATATGTACGGAAAATTTTTATAGGATCATCAATTAATTATGTTTTTTATACATTTTATAATTTTGAAATTTCAATTTACATATAGTGAGTGTATTATTGCATTTATATAGAAACAGTCGAAATTATAGTTTTTTGTTTATTCATCAGATCTATATTGTTTCAAAATATAGTTTAATAATATTAAATTTTGATTATATTGGAATATTTCTGTATTGATTATTTGAATACTTTCAAATTTACATTGCTTTTTATTTTATAATTTATAATTCTTTGCTACATTTACAAGATAAATAATTTATAATAATATTGGATTATATTTTACGAAGTCAAATAAAATTAACTAAAAACATTAATTAGATTATTTGTATTCATTTGGCCTGTTTATACTCTAAACAACATACTTCGATCAATGACTAACATACAGTTATAAAAGATAAAATATGTCCGTTTTTTTTTCATTATTAGATTGGCTCCTCAATAGTCTAGCCCCGATAAAAAAATATTGACAGTTTCGGAGAGTCGATTATAAGAACTAAAAAAAGAACTGAATTCTAGAAGTGAAAGAGGACAGATGTCTCAATATCTCCCATGCCCATATGAGTTGTAAGACTACTTAAAGACTACGGTAACACAAATTTTTGACTTGTTTCAAATAAGTACAAAAATGTACCTACGTTACTTTTATACCTATACTAGCTTGATTTCCGCCCGTTTGACTGGGCTTAAAAGTAAAAAAAAACCGCTTTATAGCCTCCACCTCTCTTGATGTGCACAGTTTTCAATTTTGTTAAATGTAAAATGGTCATAATTTATTGAGTTTATCAGAAAAGTTAACCATGAATGGTTTGACATTTACTATTTTATAATTTTACAGAATACTTTAATTTATGGTTCAAAATGATTATAGATGGAGAAGATCTGAAAGATTTCTGTAAAAATTTAAAATAGTAAATACCAGATTAAATAAATTTTATTCATTATTTTTTTTTAAATATATCTTTAAAAATTTATAGCTCAGGTGTTATTCTGAAGTAGCTAGTTTTAGTGTGAAAGCGTAACAAACAAACAAACAAACAAACAGACATCCTTACTTTCGCATTTATAATATATAGAGATAAATAATTCATAGCATTTAAATAAATAAATCACACCATTTTAATTATGGTTTGTCAGTAAATTATAACCATTAATTTTCTATTAGTTGTTTTAATTAGTTTAAAACAATAATAGCCTTAGTCCTCTCCTCATAATCAACGATATTATCATCTCATATTAAAATAAACAAAATTTTGTGAATAATAATAATTATATAATCATAATTTTAATCATAATGAATTTATTTATAATTTTGATGACCCATAATAGAATGAATGATTGAAAGGGTTAATATATTGTTACTAACCATTTATACAGTTGTTATATTTTATAAATAAAACTAGCTGTGAACTATCAGCTTCGCTCGGCAACTTTAAATACACAGATAATTGTGTTAAAACCTTCACTTCATCTGCAGTCACTTACCCTCTTTTAGTATAATAGAATGATTATATCCAGTAAACAAGAAGTTTCTGAATCTTATACTTTATATTTATACCCCTGCAGTCACTTACCCTCTTTTAGTATAATAGAATGATTATATCCAGTAAACAAGAAGTTTCTGAATCTTATACTTTATATTTATACCCTGTAAATATATGAAGTATACATCAAGGTATATTAAATTTAGTCCTAAGTTTGTTAAGTTTAGAAATATTGATAATACGAAAAAAAATGATGGTGTAGGTTTTCATAAAATCTCTTAATTAGTTTAATTTCATTTATCTGTCCGTCTGTCTGTGAGCACGATTACTCAAAAAAAAAAAGGTTATCGAGGTAGGTTTTACAAACAATAAGATAAACAGAGGTTTTGTTCGTGAATGAGCAACATAGGTCAATTAGGTCGTAGGACTTTTATTGTAAACTGTAAGATATACAAGAAATGCTTAAATGTAAAAAAAAACTTTTGTTTGAAACATTTTTTCGTAAGCAAATCTTTGTTTACACGTGAGAGATATATGCAGCAGAGTTTGCAATTCAGAATTGTGCTTCGATTTTTTAGATGAAATTAAACTTGCTTCCAGATTTTCGAGTTCATGGATCCATATCAATGTTAACTCTGATGTAGCTAGTTATACCCCTGACTGAGACCGTCACTTAAGTTCCGAAAGGTTAAATAATTTTCAGTAAGTCAACAATAAATACCCTATAGCAAGTGCAACATTAATAATTGTACATTGTTAGATACAATGGAAACAAATATTATTAACTAAATTCATGTAATATCCAATAACGTATAAGCAGAACATCTCTCATCAGTTATTTGTTTTAATACAAAGTTTATTATATTAATAAATGTTGTATCTAAGCATTTATTATAGACAATATTAGATGGGTACATGGGTAAGGGAATGATGTCTAGGTCAAGCTACTGCGATTATTCATTTTCATAAGGTTAGTTTAGGTTATATTGGCTGTCCACACAGGACACACTTAGGCTATAGAACCCATTGTGATACCATATATGTGTTTTACCACCTTTCCGCTGACAATTTCATTTATCAGCTCCTCAATTTCAGAGGCTGAATGCACCCCCATCATGCATATACCATATGCACTACACCAGCCCATCACAACTATTAATTAAATTAATTTTGTTGCGCCAGCGGGAATCGAACCCCCTACCCTCTTCATACCTCGAACGGAATTGGTTACGCCTTAACCAACTGAGCAAATAAGGCGACTTATATTTTTATAAGCTATCGCAAAAAATTTGATTATCCATTTGCTTTTCTCAGTGGTAATTAACTACAAATTCAAAAATCATAGCAATAGGCATTTTGATTTATTTTTGGAAGTGCATTTATTTTATAGATAGATAGATAAACACAAAAATAATAATTTTTTGGTAAAATATGTCGTATTTTAATAAAACAAATCCGTAAATATAAATCATTTTCCAGGTTCCCACTAAAACGCTCCTAGTTGTTACTTGACTTCGATTACGTGACTGACCGATAAACCCGATGAGATGTCTGTTATAAGCATAGAATAATATAACTTGTCCTGTCATAATTTCTTTCGATAATTTGTTACAAAAACATAATATTTACAATTTTTATCCCAAATAATAATAATATTTTCAGTAATTGTAAATTAGTAAATTTCGATTTTTCGACTGCGTTCGTGACCAAATTAGCAACGAGTAACATACACAATAAGAGTAATTACGATTAGCTAATTAATACTGATGATGACTACTTGGTAGTCGAAATATGTATTTATATAATACAAAAATTGATCTAGGAAATTGAGGCAAAAATCGAAATTTATTTCGAAATATCCAAGAGTTCTTATTTAATATCTTTGATAATATTTATATTAATTGTAACTTGCATAAGATTTATTGACCCTTTGACGGTGGCAACTTTCTTTTGCTTTGAAAGAAGGATTTTTATGTGGCAGAGCTTAGAAGTGTGAAAATATCCTTGTAAGTACGAATTATATTACTTATAGTAAATGTTTTATCACAAAATTCACATGGAAAAGGCCTTTTTCTCCACTGTGAGTTTATTTAGGTTCAATTAAACTGCTTCTATCAGTTTTGTCATAAATTTCACATGAAAAAGGTTTTTCTCCAATATGAATTCGTTTATGTTGAAGTGATTTTCAAAGTAAATATTTTATCACAATCATTTATATTATAATTGGGTCAGAAAGAGACCTCGACAACACCTGTTGATTGGACAAAGTTCTACTGAAATTTTAGGAGCTATTTCGATCCCCCTAATAATTCCAAATAGTAAAGTAAAATAAAAACCGGTTTGACTTTTTTACTTCATTCATTTTACCACATTTTACTGTCTAGGCTAACAAGGATAGTAAGGATCAATCTTGGCTACATTTTATTTTATAAACAATAATAAAATTTCATATATACCAAGTACTCCTTTTCCACGGATTTTCGTAACAATGTTTTTTGATTTCCTAATGTTTTTGCGAAACGAAAGTAATGAACAAACTCAAAAGTTGATAACCTCTACGATTTTCCCATATGTAAGTAAGTGTTTTTGGGACTGTGTATGTGTGTGTGTGTGTGTGTGTATCTTAAGAAGGAGAAATATATTACTTACTTTACTACTGACCGTGCAAAATAATTATACAACTATAATAATATCTATCTAAACAATAATGTCTGTGCAAAGTGTAATCTCTTTTAGTCAGAGAAGGATACACACTTTATCCTTTAAACATAACTGAATGACTTTGAAGTTCTAATATATAGGGTACGGATTTTATATGCATAATAAGATCAAACAATTGTATAATATTATGAAACAGATATTGTGTTAAGGTTTCTAATTAAAATAAGATCGAGTACACTATATACTATTATAGATCGATCCTTATTCCAAAAAATGAGTCAGGATTCCTGACGTATTGTATTTTAGTAGTTCACATATTATGATGATTCTTTGCCAAGTTTTCAAATTCTTCGACGCAGCCGAGAAACAAAAGAGAATCTAATTTGGTGGAGCAGATTTTGATTTAAGAGCGGCCTGATTATTTAAGCAAATATAATTCCACATCTCCAAATAATCCACTTCTTCCAACAGGCTTTACACTGAAAGTATACCACAAACCACTCATTATAGTGGCTCTAACATCCTCCATTATCGGGTGTACTTTTGAGAGAAACTCATTTCCTCTTGAGGCAGATGGTTTGTAATGTGTAACATTGCATTATTGGAGCAAGTTTCATTATGATTCTGGAATACTGGCACTAGTTTAAGAAAACTGGCTTTGTGTATCGAGTGATACAAGAGTTCAAGAATGCTGTACTAACTTTTTCACTGCTCTTTTAAACTGTTGCTTCACAAATCCTCAATAAAACATACCTAAAGGTTAGTTTTTGTTATCTCTAAAAAAATATCCAATCTCTATAAATATTTTACTAATGAATTATAATCGGACATCGACTTATTTTAGTATTATAAAACAGACCATAGAGAAGATAACCTCTATGAAATAAATTACTTTATGGTTTTGTTTCAGATACATTTAACAAGTATTAATTATATTATTCCTAGTTATTTATTTTAAACTTCATTTATAAACATTATAGATCAGGCAATTTTCACGGAAAAGTGGGTGTAGTAAATATAACGTACCTGTGTTATCTGTGTATCTGTTTAGTTTTATCTGTCTGTGGCCTCCTAGCTCCTAATCGGATGAACCGATTCTGATTTTTGTTTGTTTGAAAGATATTTTAATCGAGAGTATTATTCGCTATTTAAAGTGTGAGTTTAGGGTTCTGTACCCGATAATAAATAGAAAAGAGGTGATAATCCTCTAACCTTTCATATTAAATTATCTTTCAAACAAAAGAGAACCAACGAATCAGTCAGACCTGATTTTGTGGCAGCGTAGTTCCTTAACGAATGAACCGATTTTGATTGTTTTTTGTTCTGTTCGGTAGGTAATTGGACCATACTCTTAGCTTCAAGTTTCAAGTGTGAGTTTAGAGTTCCATGCCTGAAATAACTAGAAAAGAAGCGATGATCTTCAAACGGTTGAGTAATTTTTCTTTAAACGTAGCTAAGAATACTCTCAATCAAATTATCTTTCAAATAAAAACAAAAAATAAAATAAATTGGTTCATCCATTTAGTAGTTTAGAGTTATGATGCTACAAACAAATCGATCGTATTATATTTTATGTCGGGAGTTTCTTTAAATTTTTAATTGAATATTATCTGTATTCTAATTTTCCTTTTAAAATAGCCCGATCTATTATAATAAACAGGTTGTTGGGTAGATATTCTAATTCTATATATTTATGGTGTTCTTAAATAGTGTAATGTAATGGAAATATTTTCAATATTAAGTTTTCTATTTCCTTTTTAGGGATTGCTGTTTTGGGTATATGTAACATACTATGTGCTTAGATATTTAACGCAGTATTAACCTATATCTTTCTCTTATTTTTTATTTGATTTAGATTAAAATTTTAATGGAGTATTTATTAAATTCTTAATTTGTCAGGAAATGTATTCCATTAAGAGATATTAAATGGTATATGATGTTAAAAGAGAGATTTATTATTTATAGATTTTTTTACACAGAGAACTTACATTAATTTTTTTGTACCACAAATAAATGAAAGAATAATTCATCTAAAGTATATTTAAGTAATTTAAAAAAAATTAATACTTCCGTTTTGATATTAATTATTAATCACACTAAATTTATATTTTTCAATTTGTTTCTATAGAAATTTACGTTAAACTTTAGACAAATCATTTTGCATGTTATTTTATCATTTCTCCATGCGGTGGCGTTGCTAAAAACATTGACGTCACTGGCGTTTGAATTTATAGATAATAAAAACCATTTTCAATTGCAAAATTACATGAAAAATCAATTTAAAAAAATCTTCTTTAAATTTATCAATCTTTTTTAAATTTTTCTTAGTAATTTTTAGTAAAAAAAAAAAAATTTTCTGGATGATTGGATATGCAAGAGTAGACAGAATCGCTGTCATTAAAAAGGAATATTGATAATTCCTGAATACAGGACCTCTTTTTCTGTTGACTCCCAGTTTTGCGAATTAAATAGGGACACAAGCCATTTGTATGTTGGCTCGTTAAAACATTTGAGGAAAATATCGACCTTTGGTTATTTGTTTCTGGATACATAAAATAAAAATTATATTTTGAAATTCATAAATCTCTATAAATGCATAACGTTTACGTTCCTAATTAACAAATATATTTCAGACATAAAAAAATATTAACTGGGCTTCGAAACCACGAAATCGAAATCATTATTTTATGAATTTTGTGATTATTTGTTCGAAAAAAACTTAAAAAACTTAGAAGGCGAATTTTAGTTATAAGAAATAAATATAATATCAATATCCTCAAATTAAATTGAAATCAATAGCGTTATATAATTTGTGATTTTTGGAGTGATAATTTATCTTTTGATTATTTTTTGATTTTAAGTTCTAGTAATGTTCTACTTATAAATTTTTTTATTAAGCGATCTAAATTTTCCCTTTTATTTAAAAGTTGCATAATTGTTTATGATTATATTCATTAGATATTAATTCGAAATGTACTAAAAAATAAATAGGATATTCATATATTATTCATAATCCCATGATCATATTTAATCATTATAATGCGATTAAAAAATATGATAGATGTATAAATAAAAAATAATATTGTTATTACAATTATTGTTATCGTTATTATTATTATTATTATTATGAAGAAAATAAATAAATAATAACGATAAACATAAATTTATTTGGAAAATGAAGTGATAAATAATGCTCGTTAAACATTAATTTTCAAAACATATTGGCTATTATTATAACTATATAATCGTATTTTATAAAGAGCCATCATATTGTTCATTTTATTTTATTATAAAATGTCTATCATAGCAGGAAATCTAGACTTTATAAAATATTGCATTATATAGCAATTTAAATATGCTGGTCGAAGTTCCAGTTCGTTCCCCGCTCGATTTTATGCTACTTGACGAGAGCCTGAAGGACAATGGAATGGGTTGCTCCCTAATGGGATGTACATGTTGAGTCAGTCAGGTTAGGAAGGCGTACAACTTTTACCAAGTTCAACGTTATAGTATCCGCGATAAAGGTTAAGAATATTATTAATAATTATAAGATACATCAATTTCAACTAAATTATTAACATACTGTTGTGGCTTTCTCTGATATTATTAGAGGAGGAAATAAAAAAGTCTAGACATTTATATGACTTCCATCCCTTGTTTCAATTATTTTTAAATGTTACACACTATCGGGTATAAATGTAACAATCTTTTATTGAATCCTTGGGCTACTTTTCGAGGTTTGCGGTCATAAACATACGGAAGATAAATTTTTATCTATAAGATATACAAAGATGGGTATTACAAACTATTTTGAATATTGAAAAGGAAACAGCCCACAATGTTCTGAATCGGTCTCCCATCCAAGTAATGACTGTACCTATGACGCTTAACTTCACTGAATCGGTGTTTTTTTGTTTGTCACGTGTTATGCAAATCACTTCCGAGGTGACGATTCAAACCATGGTGGCGACCAAACTAGAATATTTACCACCTAGTTCAAAACTATTCTAATAAAATCGCTTAACGCTACTGAAAAAGTTTTCATACGAGTGTCAATAACTTTAAAGACCAAATACCAAAAGATGTCTAGTTATTTTTGAAAATATACATTTTTCCATATGCCGCATTTGTTAAGCTACTAATATTTTCCACATATTTGTATAATATGCGATGTGTATGTTTATGTATTAATGTTTTTACATATAGTATTTATACATCTAGGTACGTAGGGTACATGTAAAGAAATACCTTTTCAAAATGTATTGTTCTAATAGGCATAATGGAGTATTTGATATAAATGTAGGTACTTCATAGGTACTAAAGTAATAATAATAAACCTTACATACCCACTAAATTTATATGTACGCGGTCATATAATATAAAGAGTGCCTTAATATTTATACAGGGTGTTCTATAATTGACTGCAGAACTTTCGCTTCCTGAATTAGATGAGAAAAAAAATAAGAAAATGTTGTTTACCAAATTTGGGTCTTAGGCCTTAGTAACGAGATAATTAAACAACTCTTATATTAATCAATTATTCAAAAATGCATTCATCAAAATGAATTCATTCAATAAAACACTACTTAAACAGAGGATGTGTTATATCATAGTGTGAAGGAATTAGCCGAATACAAAATTACTACAAAAAAAAATTTTTTGCTACTTTATTTTTATAAAACTAACCCTTAAAAAAAACAAGTTTTATTACAGTACCTTTGTTTGTAAATTAAGCTTTATATGCAACCTATCGTGCGCATACTACATACTTTAGCATGCATTTATCAAAACGAATGGTATACTCACAGATAAACCACACTATGCATATTGTGTTGAAGTTTATAAAAAGTATAAAATTTTGTTTTATAGTTTATTTTTGAAGTAATTTCGCATTTAGTTCACTCCTTCACACTTGGATAAAACACATCCTCTGTTTAAGTAGTATTTCTTTGGATTCATTTTATTTTGATGAATGTATTTTTTATTAATTTATTTAATATAAGGGTAGGTTTATTATCTCGTAAATAAGGCTTCAGAACCAAATTGGGTAAAGAACAATTTCTCCTTTTTCTTCTCAGCTTATTCAGAAAGCGAAGGTCTGCAGTCAATTATAGAAGAGCCTATATAGTTATATTTCACAGAATTTCTTTCAAGTTTTTGAACAGGTTTAGGATTCTTCACTGCCAAAAAAGGTACTATAAAAATAACTTTCAATATTTACTATATTTTAAATAACATATACAATGAAATAAAATAATAAAACTTGGGAATAATTAAAAGAAAAATAATCTTTCCAAAATAAATGGAGGAATGTTAAAAAATAGTAATGAAAGTCACAGAACAAGAACCAGAATAGGTCAGTGGTAAGTGCACCTTCAGATTTATAATGAGAAAAATGTTTTACATTTTCAGTTTAGCCCCCATCCACTAAATTTTTACGTGCGATTAGGAACCTCCAAAAAAATTCACTAAATAGGTTAGTTTTTCACTTCAGTTTATTTCGATTTGAAAAACTTTGACAAATACTATATCTATAAAAGATATTGAAATATGACGCTTGGTTTGAAGGGTTGAAAATATTTTCATTTCATTTTCGAAAAAATCTAATCGATATTATCCGAGCCGGGTTTTGATATGATAGCGCATTAAAATCTTTATTTTGGTTTCAAAGATAAACTCATCAGAGAATTATTATATTGTTATTCCCTAATGTTTAATTTAAAAAAAGAGATTTTGCTTTTTCATATTTTATTTTACACAAAACGAATATACATACATTTTTGTGGTACTCAATTTTTTTTTTTTTTAATATATTTGACACTCGATACAATTTAGGAGAATATAAAAATGCTAATAAGACATTATTATAATAAAGATATATATTATAGGCACCATCGAATCGTACGACCTTATTTGTATAATAATAAAATCCTAAATATTTGAATAAATCTACCTACTATTCTACTAAAAATAAGGTAAAATAAAACTGTCAATTTTGATAAAAATCTATCTATATTTTATATATATACATATCTTTACTTCTATGCATAGAATTTTTAGTACAAGAGTTGGTATACAGAATTAATCATGGGTCCCGGAGAACATCTAGAGAAAAAATTTGTTGAGTCAAAACCAGTCGAAAAGTCCCAAGCAGTTTTTTAATTCAATGCATGATTAATAAGATAGAGCTTCTTTGATCATAGATAATTTTCAAAACTTTTCGAATAATATTAGAAAAATCGGAATTTGTATACTAAAACAAAGTTGTCGAAAATAAATATTACTAGATTTTATTCTCAGAATATTTTTCTTTAAGTGCAAAATTTATGTATTAATGTTTCAATAGCTCAAAATTTGAAATAAATCGACAAATTTTCTATTTTAGAACTTTGAACATAAATTTCTCAGCAAATATTAGAATAAAAGTAAAAAAGATCCGATAGATAAATTGTATTAAAATTGATTTAAAAAAATTAAATACTACTTTGCTTAGGTATTTCCAGATTTGTTCGGTAAAATTACTTATGTTCTTTAGCTTTCAAAATCGGATCATCATGAATAAATGACTGAATTGAAGAAGTCCGGGTTCGAGTCCTGGTTCGAGTGTATTTTTTTCAATTCTCTCTTTAATTAAAATTACTAGACAAGTATTTGTCAATAATTAGTTTACGAATGTATGTAACATATTATATATCAAAATTAGTCGAACAGACCATGATGTAAATATTGTGTGCATGATTAAATGTGAACAACAATAATAAGTAATAATAATAGACTGAATTTTTATTTAATATATGGATGTTATCTGAGTGTTTTGCATGGTATTTTTCTTAAGTATTCTAGTTTCTATAAGGCCTTATATACCCTCCAATAACAATCCAATTCTTTTGTTCGTTTGAATTTTATTTTTTTCATTCTCAATCGATTTACGTGACTCATTTTTATTATAAAAACTACCATGTAGTAGTATTTTATACTATTTAGTATCAACTGATTTAAGATCGATATAGTATTGTAGTTCTATTTATCTGTTTTCTATGACGTAACTAGGTCAGTACAGAAGAGAGCTATGTAAAATAATGATAAAACCTTATTTCTAAAAGTACAATATAGAGAAAGCAAACAAAAATTAAATTTGACATATTAAAAATTCTTGAAAGATTCCGAATAGCATTTGTTTTGCCAATTTGAACAGATTACGAAGGTATGTACTGTTTTTGGAAATTTAGACTAAATCTGAATTTTCCATTTTACCCACATTACTTTTGTAAATGTGATACTAGCACAAAGTAATTTTGTAATTAAGATTGTTTGGGCTAAAAGATAATTTATGTTATTGCTTACTTTCCCACTCGCTTGTGCTGCCTTTAAGATACTAGTTAAATCCTTCCTGAAAATATTTTTTTGAATATTCTCTCATTATCTACGAAAACCGATTTATAAATATTATAGTTTTTTTTTTAATTTGTAGAAACACAAATTAAAAAAAACATATATATTCAACTTTGATGGTGAATTATGTTTTAACTTGACAACATAAGACGAAAAGCAGGAATACAATTTTTCGATACCTGATGTAAATTTTCAAAATATTCAAAGTGCAAGTTTTGTTTAATTATTTACCTTTCGATATTTCGAAAACCAAGGCAGATATCGAAAAATTTTATTATTATTTTTCGTCTATATTCATGAAGTTATAACAAAATACATGATCAAAGTTGAAAATAAGGTAAAAATAATATCAACCACAAGTCCAAACTTGGCTTGGAGCTCGAAGTACTTTAAATCTGATTTATTCCAAACTCAGATTTACTCCTAATTTCAAAAAACAATAACTTAGCCACTGTTTTTTAACTGTTAAAACAAGTTGATAGACCTTTATTTATTGTTTAGACAAGAGCACGCGCTTATTCGCCAAAAAACGAGTATCTTTTGTCGAGTATAGTTCAAAACTTTTTTTTATACCTGATACTTGAAGAGCACCCTTGTTGACTGTTGGAAAGTTGCGTAAAACTTTTTATTTCAAACAAATCCAAAAAAATACGCATTGACTTTGTACGATAAGGTTACTTATTTATGATAACCAATTAAAGATTGAAGTGTTTGTCTACCTTTGTGTGATCTCAATCAATTTAAACTACAAATGAGTTTTGTTTTTGGGAAAAACATTTACAGTAGTAGTCTAGTGTAAACTAGCACGAAATTTATTGAAGATATTTAAAAAATTAAGATTGATAATGTGTTGAAAATTACATGCTATTAAAAAAACCAATTCAGTTAGATATATCTAATACCATGATTATTTATGTTTATCGTTAAATTTTTTGAAAGCACACATATATTATCGTTTACTTAATGATTATAAAATTGTATTCCCGATTCCAACAAAAAAAAGTGAATAAATAAAAATAAATCGTTTTTTAAATTACATCTCATTATATATTGTACGTATATAAAACGGGTAAATGTAACTTTTATTCTCAATTGGGTAATTTTTGATAATTATATGTCCCATGTTTTCTTAAAATTATCTCACTTTAATGCGAAAAGAATCATACAGTTTAACCATAATTTATAGTTGTATAAAAGAAGTTAAACAACTGGATTTTAACTTCTTAGTTCTTACTGAAATTGTATTTTTGATTTTTAAGTTCAAAGCTGAAATTATTTCAGAAAGTGGTAGGTTGAATAGATAGGTAGGTTGGTTATAGGACACTTTCAGTGGTGCTGACAGTTATTCGGAAACCATAGGCCCATTGTGTTGCGCTATAAGAGTTTTAAAACCTTTTCGATGATTATCTCAGCTCTTCCATTATTTTGGGAGACTGAGTATATATTTTTAATGTAGGTACTGTTGCTATTAATTAAATTATTAACTCTTCCCAGTATATTGTAATGGGTCCGATTTTCGAAATCGAAATTTTCGACATATATTTATGTTTCATGTTCAGGGCAAGGCATTAACACTAATTTGGAGAAGTATGCGTGTGTGCGTGTGTGTACTTACGTACGTTCATTCGTGGACATTTTTACTGATCGATATCGCGCGAACAAAAAAAAGAAATCGATTTCATTGAGGTGTCAATCGCAGCGTTTATAGGCACTATGATCTGAGAAGAATTTTATAACATTCAAGTTTTTTCGAGTCGGTGGAGTTTTTTTAAAATTTTTCCAAATCGATATAGCTACAACAAAAAATGATATCGACTTCGTTGAGGTGTCCATCGAAGCGTATTAACGAAAAAGAGTCAGTCTAGTTTTGATTTTGAAAATTTTTTAATAAGATTTTATTATGCTGGGAAGTAATTCATATGGACCTCAAGGGTCGCACCAGACCCTACCCACGGAGCCAATACCAATCTGAACTTCAATGTTCATTATTTTAATTCTGTGAAATGCAAGGGTAAGGGTATAAAAACGAGAGTATGTGTGTCAAAGTGCACGTAGGAACGGAGCACTTGAAGTAAACGAGTGAGCTGATTTTAAAGCATATTATTCTTTAAAAAATGACTTTGTGAAAAATCTGAACTCCATTTGGTAGCTATTTGATCAACCAATTCAAAATCTAAAAAATTTTTAGTTGGATATAATAAAACTATGGATACGCGTGGAAAAGAACATATTTGAGTTATTTTAACACATATTTGAATGGGCTTTTGTATGGGTGGAATTATGTAATTGATTTTAAACTTCCCGATGAGCTAGAGACTTGAAATTTTCACAATCACTCAGAAGTCAATGGCAATGCAACTTCAATTTTAAATACAAAGATTATTGTGTTATAACCTTCATATGCCGTCACTTATCCTTCGTTTAACCTCTAAAATCTCGATGTTTCTTTACTATATTATGCATATATTATATATAAAAAAAACCATCCTCTTTAATCGCTTTATCTGCATATCATTAGCATCATAATCCGTAGCGTAGTTTTAAAGATCTAAGCATACATAGGGACATAAGGACAGAAAATGAAAATGTAAAAAAAATTAAATACTTGGATAAGATAATAAGATTGGAAACGAAAAACATGGGGCGCATGCAATACATAACTTGAGAGTGTAGTCATGAAACTGTTTTAATACCTACTATTTTATACTTTTTAGTCCGTTATAAAAAAAAAAGAACATTAAAAATTTTTATATTTTTTAAAAATATTTTTTATGTTTAAAAGTCCAATAGATTCAAAAAAATATATCCCCAAAAATAAAAACTTTTCCCTTTTAATCTTTATTTTATTTTATATCTTCATTAGAGATTGTTTTTAACATTTTTAATAAATTCTACTATCAATTATAACGGCCTATTAGTTACATGAACATCCGGTTATCATTTTTTGAAAAAATGAGAATTGTGAAAGAGTTAAAAACCATGTTCATATAAAAGCAAGAATTAAAATATTATTATTTATGAGTAGACCGCGACGCGCGTTATGTTTGCTGTACGTGTGCCATACTAACAAAGAATTCTAACTGTAATAATAGACAGATGTGTCCAGTGAGATATAAATATTATATAAGAAAGCATTATAAGTATTATAGCAACAACAACGCTACTAAACTCATGTACGCATTAGCATTATTATATTTTAATGCCCAAGTGTACAATTCCGTCCATTATATAATCATATATATTCATTAATTACAATATTTTAATCTAAGATCATATCACGTACAATAAATGCTGCTTGTTTAAATCATGATACTACGTACAAAATGGAACTGTTTTTACTAAGTTTAAATCTTTAAATGGTTTCGAACACCAATCCCCCTATCTCCACTGCCATAGGTATCTTCGAAGAGATACTCGCCAAAGTTAGCTGGAGTGAAGCACTGACTACAACTTTCTTGTCTTACTTCGCAAGTATCATCTTATTGGTATGGCCGACATCGAAGTTGCAACAGATGCTGCGGTAGAGCTCCGGAGCGTTATAACAAAACTTTTGAACTGAACTACACAAGAAATCAAGAGAATAAGGAGATGACGCTCCTTTACTCGTGTGGATGCCTCGTGTTGCCTTTGACTAGGTTACAAAAAATCGTCCTTTTAGCGAAGTAGTGAACCGAGGATGCGAAACACCATAAATATTTCATTTTCGTTCCTCTTTGGATTTCGTGATAATTCACGATAGTGTAGAGAGGCAGATTTGATGTTTTTATATTTGGATATTTAATTTTATTCCTATATTAAATTCCATACAGGATTTTGAGCGGATTTATGTCGCATTGATCTGTAATTGCCATGCAGTATTGCCGTTTCTAAAACCACACTAAATATTATTCTAAAAATTAAAAAAAAAAAAAAAAAAACATATCTAAGTCATTTTTGTGTTGGTGTAATATGATTTATATTAACAATTCAAAAATGAAATTTTACTATTGCCTTACTATTGGGAATCCGGTTATTAGTAAACGTATACGCCCATTAGTTAACACACGTACGAGACGTACTTCATTCCTACCTAAGTTCAAAAAAGAAAGGATTATTCGAAATTCAACCATCTTAAAAAACTAGTGTGAATACTTATTCTGAAACTTATTTAGATATTACTTTGGGAGCATGAATACTAATTTACTGGTTTCTAATCTCCGAATTAAATAAACACAAAGAACACAAAGAATGTGCACGTTTTGCAAGTTTATAAGGATATAGGTGTAGAAAATCGATTTCTCAACAGTTTTTTAGGTTAAAGTAATTGGCAAATAAATTTATTTTTTATTGATCAAAAATAAATATTTATTCTTCATGAGTGGTATTCTTGAAAAGTGTTTTAAGCGTTCAAAACGAACACATAATTAAATACCTAAAATAATCTACGGTTATATTCCTTTTCGTTGGCTGCCTGGTTATATTTCTTTATGGTGCCTGTTTGGATAATCTATTGTTATTAATAATGATTTTAACAAGAAAGTTTTAAATACTAAAAGCCTTTTATTATTTAATCATATTTACGTCAACAATTGAAAAATTTAAGCTTTGTTTTCACACATTTTATTTTTAAGTAAATTTTTTATCCTTTTAAGCAAGTTTTAAAATATTAATAGAAAATAATAATTGAGAATAGAGAAAATAGAGAAAACCTTCCTAACATAATTGTTTACAAAATAATATATATAAATATACAGAATGTTACAAGGAGACAAAAGTGTGAAAATACATTGTGGCAGCTATAAAAACGTAGAGATTGAAGAATGCGTTACATTTCTATCTTTCTCCATTACGTGATGAACATGATGAAACAATTCATTCAGAGATGCACTTAGCGGATGATGAACTATTCATAAAGTTTAAGGAGTTCAATTCTACTTTTCATATTGCAAATCTTTATTTATTACAATAATCAGACATTTGGAGGTGTTGTTTTGGTCGTGTTTTCAGGAGAAACTCATTCTTTAAAAGGCTTTATTATTAACTTTGTGGTAAATTCAGATCTTTGCAATTTTAGATAAATCGCATCTTCCTGCTATATACAGAAAAAAAAACTAAAAAAATTAAATTTAGTTTGATATTTACCTGTTTCATCTATGAGCATCAAGTTGATTAATAAATTTAAGATTTTTGTAAAAATGGTAAAAATATAATTCACGGCCATCTATTTTGATACACTCAATGAATTATGGCTATTTTACATTTGAAAAACATTGAAAACTGTACATGTATTTTACCTGTGTAAAACAACTCCTTTTCGTATTTCGAGTGGCGTAGAAAGAGGACAAGTGAGAGCAAGGGAGGTGAAGGCTATAATACGATGATCTATAACAGTCTTTACTTTTTAAATCAAGCGAAGCAGGTGGGTATACATAAGCTAGTATGTAGCTAGTATAATAAGCTAGTAGTACATAAAAACCGGGAAGTGTTTTTTGATGAGGAAAAATACGGCCATTAGAAGAAGAAGGATTGTGCTGCTAACTGCAATACATTTCGTTACTCCAAGCATTCTTTTCCAGTTGTCATGTAGGAATTGTCACCGTCATTGACTCCAGAATAACGCATATTTGAATATGATCGTAGTGGCACGACAATGACTCCTGTATAGTGTGTGTTTCACCGGATATTCAATACCAATCGAAAGAATCCTGTTCCTCTAACAGACTTAACTTTACTGGATCAATAATGAGAAAGCCGCTTTTTTCTTATTGAGCCTTCTGTGCAAAAACTATCTCAATCTTAAGGCTTGCGTAATAGTGTGTCACGGATGAGTACAGAGATATTTGAATAATATTGTACCTCCGATAAAACTGATGCTGTACCAAAGTTACCGAATTTCCACGTCGAACATAATTAGCATGCCCTACAAAGGATTACAAAAATTTTGTGGTAGTAATGGACAATCTTTTAAGTTTTATTTGATCGTTAGTTTGTGTAAAGAACTATTCCTATAAATTACTGCACTGATTTGTAACATACTGTATTGCAATATACATTGTGAATGTATGTATATTTAACATATTTATTATATATAAATATAAACATACATACATATAAGTTATATATAATTATATTAACAATGATATATTAATTCATTTTATATTCAAAACAAAACAATATTTGTTTGTTTATTGTATATTATGCATAATATTTAAATAACTCATATATACTTTTACTAAATGAGTAACTACATACTTACACTGTGTACAATATATACCTAGTAAAGCTTATTTGTTGTTTAATTACCGGTTTATAGGTAGGCATCTGTATTACCTTCCTCATTATAATATTTTAGTTATTTTATTAAATACAGTACGTAAATATTTGTGTGTGGTTTGTTGGTTCCTTTTAATAAATCTCATCATATAATATTAAATAAGTACCTCATATTTACAAAACATTTTAACGTTTATATTACTGTATGAGGTAAACAATAAATATACATACCATACATAGGTAGGTATACGTGTACAAATTAGGGATCAAACTTTTTACTATATTGTTTTAAATTTATGGAATGTATGTGATTTTATAGGTGAAAGAAGGGACAATGAAGAAACTTTAAACATACCTATAGAAATGATTGAATTTTTTTGTATATTTTTGTAAATAAACGCACTAATCAATATTTTAATTTGTGATAATTACTACATAGAATAAAACAAAGTCGCTTCCCACTGTCTGTCTGTGCCTATGTACTCTTAGATCTTTAAAATTGCGCAATGGATTTTTTTAATAGATTGATTTTGATGCGGTTGTTTTTAATAGATAGAGTGATTCAAGAGGAAGGTTTACATGTATAGTAGAGAAATACAGATATTTTTATAGATTTCTAATATAATGTCGTAAATAAACACATTTTTGTATATAAAGACTTTCTGTAGTTCTGTAGTATATTTAGTATCAGCATTGAAAGACGGTAATATACCAGTATAACAAGACGGTAATATACCATGGAACACATATAAATGTACCATGACTCACAAGTAATGATGATGATGAGAAACTGAGAAACACACAGACGCACAGATAAACACTTTAAACTTATAACACTCCTTTTTAAATCAATATCAAAGTGATGGTCAAGGACATCAGATGAGATGTACAGGATACTTAGAGAGCTATCATTTTTTGGGACCAATTTTTGGAAATATTTTAATTAAAATTGAAATATTTGAGTTGACTTTGTTCTTTTGAATTACCTAAATATTTTACCATTTCACTTTTGGAAATGAATTGAGCCAGGTTTATTAGACCATTCGTTTCCATAGTAATTATTTATATATTAAAATTATATGTTATGGCGCTACGATGCCTCAGACAGACAAAAATAGAGAGATAAAAATAATTTAAAAAAAAACTACGAATGATTCGAAACGACTCGATCGAATGTTAAGAAATTCTTTTCGGATTATATTCCCGTTAATACTCTTCGATTGACACCTCAACGAAGTCGATATCATTTTTAGTCGATAAAATTTTTCGTTTTAAATTAAAATATGACATAACAAAATATACTCATCAATAAGCAGTGGATTAGGTTGAATGTGATTTAAAACACAAAACACAATATTCAACTTTGCATTTAATGCAATTAAACATTCATAAATTCTACATACTAGTCGAGGAAACGAAACACTAAAAACAGTCCAAGTTCGAAAAATTTGAACAGTAGACGGATTTGAATGCGGTTTTCTGCATTCGATTCGTTAGAGAGTCAGAAAATTTTGTAACCCAAATTGATTTATGAAAAATTAAAAATAGGCAATTTGCATAAATAAATAATATGCATTTTATAATTGCATTGCATTTAAATTAACCGTAAATATACTAAATTAGCAATTTGGTTGATAGTGATGCGCAAATTGTATAGTATGTATTATATGGGAATATAAGTTATTTATTGTATGACATGTATGTATGTGTAATTTGACAGAGTAATCAATGCTGTCTATACATGGTATTTCCACAATTAACGCAGTCAATTGTTTGTTTTAACTTGTTTTTATCGTCACACTTGTTATTAAATTACGTATAAAAACAAAGGATAATAATTGGAAAATGACACGTGAATTCTTTTTATTCTCCATGCAAATTATTTGATTCGAACATATTGATTTTGATATGCGGAAAGAGGCAGGGGATACAAATGAATGACATATACATAATGCAATTTTTAAATAAAAACTGTTCAAACAAAAAAAAAAAAAAACTAATTACAAATCATTCTAGCATGAAATAATGTTTTGTTCAAATATCGATATGGAAACAAGTAGGGTAGAAACTCGAATATATACCATTTTTTTAAAATTTTTTTTATTTTCAGTGAGAATTGTTGGAGCTAGCTCAAGATTATTCATAGTTCTGGTGAAATAACCCCTTAATTTGGTGAGATGGAAGACGATGTTCTAAATGAAATGAATCCAAGTAAATGTAATTTTGGAATACGACGTATTAAATTGAAGGCAATCACGATTTAAAGCCTGGAAAAAATCATCAGTTCGTTTGGTCTCAATGTATCCACCTTCGCATTAAGTAATAGAATTATTCTTTTAAAAAATTCTTTAAATACGCTCCTACATATCTCGGGAGTGATTTTTTGAACCTTTTTCGTATTAACTGTTGTAAATGGTTTGCATTTCTAAACGACCATTTACATTCGAACTTTTTCAATTTATCGACATCGATTTGATGTCAAAAGTGAATAGCTGAATGTTAATATTTTTGAAAGTAGAATTTTTTATAAAGAATATTTTTTTTTTCCGTAAACCTAATAATAAAAAGTTTTCCATATGGAGCCATCTTAAATAGGCACGCTGTAATCTTCTGTATATTTTTTATAATTAAAATATCTCCAAAACTAAGAACTTTTGTTCTAAAACTTCAAATTATCAGATTTGTGTGGAAGCTATCTTTCGTAAAGATTTTCCGGGGTCTTTCGTGCTACCACCAGCTTAAGCTTTGTTTTTCACCCAATCAGTTACATTTATTGAAAGCCAAAGTTGTGGTAGCTTTTATTAAGTCTGACCAAGTTGTGTTAGAGGATGTTGCAAAGCTGTACCACGTCAAGGTTTTATTCAATCATAATGTATATGTTTAGGGACAATAGTTTTGATTGAAATTGTACAATTTTAAGATCGAAAACTAAGTTCTCAGTATAAAAACGAGTTAAAGTCTAGTTATTTTATAATACAGGAAAATGTATGTACTTGTATAAAACAAGTGAAAAGAAACAATTGACTGTGTTAATTGTTGAAATATCATATAAAGATAGTGTTGATTACGCAATGGTTTGTTATTCTACTACGTCATGTTAGTAAAGAAACGGAGCCATTCAAAGTAATAAGAGTCTTTCTTCTCACTTCTTCAGTGAATATAGTATATGCTATAAACAAAGAATCACATATACATAATATAACGTAGAAACTTAAAATATATACAATGCCTGGATACATACTTGTTTCTAAGATAAAAAAATTGACTATAATGATAGGAAATTTAATTATCTACGAAAAAAGGTTTTTACCATTTTCGAGTTAAAGTGCATGGCTGCGGGGTTATAGGCCGTAACGGTTTTCATAAATGGCGACATTTTCCCGTCCAAATTAGTAAGAATTTGGTGTATTTACATTCAGTACGTTATAATAAACTTATTTTTAGAAAAAAATAACTCCTGTAAATTAGTGCAAGAAAAAATGCTCAAAAATCTGTAAAGATTATTAGCATTTATTGTTTAGACAAATATTAGAAGAGATTCAAATAATCAATAAGTAAATCGTCCTAGTCGTATAAGTCATAAACGGTTAGTGATACAAAAACAAGTACTGGACAAAAAAGACAGGAAATGTAAATATCAACAATAAAGACTATTACCATTTTTGGTTTAAAGTGCACGGATATGGAAATATAGCCCAAAACAGTTTTGCTTAAAATGGAGGCACTTCCCCCGCCTATTTTTGATAGGATTTTGTGCATTTACATTCATTACGAGATACTGAACCTATTTAAATTAAAAAAATAACTAATGTTATAGTATGTATTTAGTGCAGAAAAAAATTCTCTATAGTCTGAAGTAATATATACATGGTAAAATAAATCAGATCAGAACTGATGAAATAAATTGAATTATATATAATATTTGCTGTAAAATAAGATTAAAATTAATAATTTGAACAATATTATTACGTATATATGTAGGATTTAATATATTAAAAGCATCATATATACAATCATAAAAGCAGTGGGGCAGAGAAGTGTGGGATTTTTAAAACGCTCTAAAAAAATCAGTTTTTTGAAACTATATTTTTTGCATCTTAAAGTACATAAAAAAACTATGTAAATTTAATTCTAATAAGGACCATCTTATCTGCATATGGGCGATTTGGCAGAAGAGTATTGAAGTTCTTCATGACATGCTGTAGCATTGCCAGTGGATTTGAACCATTTTTATCAGATGCGCTCATTCAGAGCTTCATTATTGTTTTGATAAAACGGTTTCAGCATAAACACAATGCTGGAGTACCACTGGGCCATTGAATGACACGAAAAAAATGATAGGCGAAAAGAAAACGTAACTTAAAAACACAAATAACACAATACAATTTGCTCAAAGCTTTAAAAACACAACACAATTTACCAGCATACAACTTTAAGATGGAAAAAAGATAATTGAAGTGGGTTACCTTTTAAAGTGATTTCAAAATTGCACATTATCCTGCAATAGTCTATATATAATATGAGACATATATTATGGTCATATAACAAATATAAAATGACTGATATATACGGTCGACTCTAGTCGGATATTACACAAAACTATCAACAACGAAATAAACAAAATAGTTTTTCTACTTAATATTTTCTTAACATTAAACTAAATGATAAATTTTACAGTATTGTAAAGTTTGAAATATTCGATGAGATTGATGAAAATTTTATGTCAAAATATTTTAAATCACTTTTAGAAATTATTCTCCATACATTATTAATAAATATAAAATTACTTTCTGTCAATATGACTTGACAAAAGAACGATTTTTAATTGAATATGAAAAAATCAATTAAATAAAGAAGAGGTGTCGCATTACTATCCAATTTGGAAATTACTTTTCAGATCGGCTGTATTATTAACAAGATAGGACTTTATCATACAATTAATCTGGTTATCAAATATTATAAGATTAGTACAGATTCTTCTCCTAATACGTCAACGAATTGATATGAAATGGTGTGATAAAATAGTAATAATTTTGTGGTGTACTATATGTGGTAGAACGTGGTTTCAACCCTAAATAAATTATCAATTGGAATTGCATTTTAGGAATTTAAATCTAAAGAGCAATTTAGCCTAGTTTACAATAGTTTGCCGATGACATTAATAAGACACTGCTGTATGTATATACTATAGACATATAAGAATCTTAATGTTTATGGTATATACCGGATGTAAAAAGAATACCGCTACTACAATACTCAAATACTGGTGGTAGAAACAAAAAAGTTAAAACACAAGTTGCAGACTTCAAAAAAGTTGTAATAGGTGAAAAACATGAATTGAGCCGAAAGATAGATAAAATGAATTTCTAAGACATTTATTATTTTATTTTTTAGTTTATCTTTAAGCCTTAAGAGAATTACACCATATAATGATTTTGAAATACATCATGAAAACCCTGATTTTCACGATATTTATAATCAATGTTATCCCGAATACCATGATTACATTATTAAATTATCAATTTGTCCTGTTTTTACATTCCATGGTACACTAGTTACAAAGGTTTATTTGTTACTTTTATAACTAGTGTGGTACGAAAGTTAAAACTGGACAAATTAATAATTTAATATTATCGATATTCTTATAAATAACGAAAATATGACACCCTCATAGTGTTCACCTTAAATGCGACACACTGTATATCCCTATATATTATAAATGTAAAAGTAAAGATGTTTGTTTGTTTGTTTGGTACGATTTCACGCAAAAACTAGCGAATGGTTTTTATTGATACTGTACAGCAATATAGCTCATACATCAGAATAACACATATATTAAAAAAACATAGATACTAAAAAAAAAAATATTTTAATGGCTACCTTTTCTGATATACTGAATGAATTATAACTACTTTACAATTTAAAAAATTGAAAACTATGCATATCTTTTAGCTGCGTAAAACAATCCCTTCAAGTGTTATGGAACGTTGATAAGTGAGATCAAAAGAGATGGATGCTATAAAGCGGTGGTTTTTACTTTTAAGCCCAGTGAAGTGGGCGGGTATGTAGCTAGTATTTAATATAATGATTATACCACAGAGTATGTTGATGAGATACATAAATGATGAAAAGTATTTCATATATAACCAAAGTAATATTACCTAGTTAGTTTGTGTTGTTGCAGTAATATGACAAACGTAATGAGACATAAACCACTTAAAATTGTATATATGTATATATGTACCGTATCATGCAACATACAGACAGGTCCAGGATTCGTTTTAGTATTTGGATAGACATTCAGAATGGCTGCTGTCAAGAACGATTGTGCCTTAATAGTTTCCCTTGTACGAAAAGATCCATAGACATGCTTCTTTTCAAAGGGACAGAGGAATACTCGTTTTAGTATTTGGATAGACATTGCTGTCAAGAATGATTGTGCCTTTATAGTTTTCCTTGTGCGAAAAGATCCATAGACATGCTTCTCTTCAAAGGGACAGAGGAATATTTGACGACAAGCTTAAAACAAACGAACATTCATTAAAGGTGATATTCCAATAAGAAGATAATAGAGGAGTTCGTAATGGCGCATAATAGCGCAGACATGCTTTGTGCTCAATCGACCTTAAAAACTAATCTTTACTCAAAATTTACTAGAAGGATTTTTTTCGAAAAGGAGGCCTTTCTCAGATATTGCGTCCTAATTTTTTATAAATAGAATTTTTGTCTGTAAAAAAAGGTGGTATAAATATTGAAATGAGATGAAATTAGATAGGTATCATCTGAATGGTAAAAGACAAAAAAAAAACACAAAGCGAATTTAAGATAGGCATACTTATCGAAATATCGAAAATTCAATCGATTTTTAGGTCGATCACGGTAAGAAATGCATGGCGTTTGTTACAATGCTGGTATAATGTATGGCGTTATTTACAAGACACCATGGAGTTATTTAAATACTAATTAAATACTAATGCGTTATTCGCGCCATAGTATTGTAAATAACGCCATATACCATACCAGCAATTTGGCAACATGGATTTGTTTTATTCATTGACCCCTTGAGAAAAATCAACGAAAAATTTTCGTTCTCAAATTTTCCGTACTCGCGTGCTGTTACTTAATTATTTTTGCATTTTATTTTTTTAATTATCATCGGATTAAGTTAAAAATTGTCCTCAATTTTAATCTTACCACATAACTAAAAATTTTTCAGGTTCCCTTAAAAATTATTTTCTTGGCTCCATAAAATTTTCGTAAAAAAAAATTGATAAGCACAACCCTGACAAAAGTCTCTCAAATTTCCAGTCGTTCTGAAATAATTGTCAAATACTACGACTGATCCTGAACTTAAGAAATATATACATCCATCTATATCTGTGTAAGATAGGTGGATAGATGTGTATTAAGTTTTGTATGGAGGATGGTATAAAACTTTTAAAATGCTATTTTAAATTTATGAAGTGACACTAACATATTTAATGGGTCATGTCACTAATGGAGTTTTATATATTATATGTGAGATATGATAAAATGATGTGCAAAAGGTGATGAATTTTGATAGTAAAAAAGAACAAATCTATTTATACACCATAGCTATGGAGTGTATTGAAATATTATTACTTATTGGTGGTAAGATTCAATATAGTCTGATGCAGAAAAAAACGTTTTTAGATGAAACATTTTTCATGAAGTGTTAAATAAATTGTTTCGTAAGCAAACTTAGAGTGATGTTATCTAGCAAAGTGTTTTGTATAAAGATATTTAATAAATTCGTGTTGAAAACTAATTTTTGTTTAGTACAAAATGTTTTTTAATAAAAGAAAGTCTTCATCTTCTTTTACACCAGTAGTTGGGTTTAAAAAAGTCAGTTAACAGTCTTTAAACAGTAGAAGCAGATAATCAAACATCTTATCCAAGAACCAATCAGATTATTTAAATAAATAATTACTAACTATATTAATAGATTTCAAATAAACAATCACATTAACATTGATCCACTCATTTTGGAAAATATCACGAATAGATTATTAAAATTAAATAAATAATTATGGTGGAAGTGTCAGTAACCCCCCCCCCCCTTTCATATTCTTATAGCTAAATATGTTTAACATGTTATTTAATTTATAAAGATCTTTTATAAACCGGGAAATACTTAGTGATCTTCAGAAGTCGTCGTAAAAATCAAAAATAGTCATGAAAGACTCTGATTTTCCATCCAGAATCGGCACATGGTCTTGGGAGCAACGATGCCATGGATACACGCACAACAATTGGCTCATATTTATAAGAAACCTTTTTTTGTCGACGGCTAATGATTAATTTGTTAATTTAGAATCTTACCTTATAACGCAGTACTCAGAATTTATTTCAATTCTTGTTTAAACAATCATTAAATTGGATTGTTGACTTATGATAATTAGACATGTAGCTCAATCATGTTATTCAAATAGAAGCTCGGTTTGAGCCCGATAATCTGGGGACTCCGAATACCAGAGATTGCAGATTTGTTTTCTAAAATTATGTGTAAATTACTTCAAATCATGTGAGTAATGTTTAAAATTTTTGTTTTTCTGCCAATCTTCCAAGATACACTATTCTTATTTTCATCACTTTTACTTTATTTTATCCCAGATAAAGGAAGTTCTTGTTATTGGTCAAAAAATTCAAATCGAAGTTTTCAGTATAATTATACGTTCGGTAACCCCACTTTTTGATCGATGTCTATGTTTTTTGTATGTGTGCGTTCGGGGACATGTTTCGTTCAAAATATCTTGAGAATGATAGTCATCTTAAATTTGCGCAAATTATTACGTAATAACATGTGTCAAAACTGCGTTGGGAAGGGGGATAATAGAAAATCAAATTTTGAATTTTTTTTGTGAACAATTAGAAACGTAATAATTTATTTAAATTTTAGAAAATCACTTAAACAGTAAATTATGCCTTATGCCCTGATCTTTATTTCTTTAAAACTAATACAGAAATATTTACGAAAAGGAATTTTTTGAACTTTTATAACACAAAAAAAATACTTCCCAGTATCGGTCTTTGAACTTTGAATCGAACTTTGAGCTTTGAACGGCATTGAAAGAAAATATTTAATCTCTAACCTGCATTTGTATGTTGAAATTTAGCAATTAATATTGAAGTGTTTTAAACAGTTATAAAAGTTATTTTCATCATTTGGAAAGTTGAATATGTGGATCATACGGATCGCAGTCTCATGAACAACTTTTTCACAAATAAATTGATAGTCGATAAATTCTTCATCATATTTCTTTGATGCATGTTTTAAAATATATCCACAAATATTTAATATGTTTCATTTAATAGTTATACATATATTTATTTACATACATACAATATCCATAAACACATGTATACAGAATGTTCGATTTACATCTAGGCATATAAATATCACGAGTATGACAGAATACATGCCTTAAGCAATGCATATAAGTGATAGGTATTATATACATGTGTTGAAGCTTCGATATGCATTGAAATAGTTGTAAGACGCTTGGAGAGTGGGAGTTTCTAAGTTGAATTTATTAACTACAACACATAAGCCACGATACAAGTCACTTTTGCAATTTCATATAACACCTATAATACCTTTTACTTAGATGCATTGCTTAACGCATGAACTCTGTTATACTCGTGAAATTTATATGCCTAGATGTAAATCGAACATTCTGTATATAAATCAACCAAATAAATATTTTCAAAAAAAGATTGATGATACTCAAATATATATACTTGTGAATTATTCAACATGAGTTGATTACATACAACTAATGTAAACGATTATGCTGTATTTTTCTTTTCACTCATGTTCATTTTTTGCATTTTCATTTGAATTGTATATACATAGGGTGGACATTTTAATCTATACACCTAAATATTTCGTTTGTAGCTAACCAATCAAGAAGAACTTTTACAAAAGTTGAAGAGTTTGATTGAAGACATCATGTTCTGACTTCAGATTGAATCTAGTTCTTCGGGTTTCTTTAGTAACCAATTTAGATTCTCATAAAAAAACTAGTAATTTTTATTTAAAGCATTTTTTCGAAAAACGTAAGCTTTCGCAGGATATGCGACTTAGAAATAAATCAATATTGCATTTAATCGAAAGAAAAAAATTTTTGACGTATTTGCACAATAATGTGCCTCTATGGATGTACAATGTACATATTTTTGGTTTAGTAAATATTAATTTTTATTGAAAAAACTTAAAATTAATACTAAATGCAAATCCATTACTTATGAAATCTGGTAAATAATTATTTATTTTAATGGATTTAAGAAAGAGAATATTAACTAAAAATGTTTATAGTAATATAATTATTTAGATTAATAAAACTTTCAAAATTACTGAAAATATGGCAAAATATTGATACATGGAATCCAACAGAAAACTTGCCAACTAGGTCACAAAATCTTAGCATTTTATTTAATATCATTTTTTGAATAGTTTATCATTTTATACTTTTTAATTTGTCTCGTTTTCTACTGGCACTGGTAAAGTTGAAAAACGCGATTATCTAATTCATTCTGCGGCTGACTGAACAAGTTTTGAGATATTGACTGAATTTGTTTTAGGATTTTGCTCGTCGTATAAGATTTCAGACGATATCTCAGAAACTATTTGTCAAATCATAAAAGTTACTATATTTTTGTATTTTTTGGGTCAAAATTACCCTGGAAAAAATTACCCTGGTTTCTATCCAAATCGAAGGCAAAAATAATGTTTCCAATTTCCTAAGTGGCCCAAGTACCAATTATTCAAAACTTCCAAACACACGGAAATCAAGTTGATTTTCAGAAACAAGGAATTATAAATTTTAAATGTGAAAAAGCGAAAAATTTATTCCCCATGCTTAAATAAAAGTTTATATATATTATAAATGTGAAAGTAAGAATATTTGTTGGTTTGTTTGTTTGTTACGCTTTCACGCTAAAACTAGCGATTGGTTTCTAATGAAACCGTACAGCTATATAGCTGATATATCAGAATAACAAATGAACTATAATTTATAAAGATATGTTTAAAAAATTAAATTTAATTTGACATTTATTTTTTTTAAAATTAGTACAGAAATCTTTAATTTATTTTGATCATCATTTTGAAGAGAGGGTGGAGGCTATAAAGCGGTGGTTTTTACTTTTAAGCTCAGTGAAGCGTGCGGGTATCAATCTAGTTTTCAATAAATAACATATATCCAACCATCCCTTTACACATAGTATAAATTCCAGTGTGTATATATACGTAACGCTATAAAATTTTTGAAAATATTTATAACAATTGAATAATGCTAATATTGACAAATATCTCGTTAAATACCAATCGTTAACACCTAAAAATTCCATCTGCTTATATTTTAAACAATGTAATTTGATTAAAATAAGGTTATTGACATTAAAATAATATTTTGGTAACGTCAATCCATCCATCGGAATTGTTTATCACAGCTTAAATTAAATAATAGAATAATAATGTGTGTATAATGGTTGATATATTAATTGACTATCAATTAAATGCTGCAATTATTCATTTAATTAACCATTTATTGCATAACATTTTAATAATATTAAAATATATCTATTGTTTTAGCTATCTATGTTGTAGCCATATGTTCAGACCACTTAATTGTGCTAATTGCAGTCAAATTATAAAAAAACTCGTCGTGCAGAATTGTACACGGTAAGAAATGTATGCCGTTTACTACAATGCTAGTATGGTAATAATATTACAGTATTGAATAGGGCTATCCACCAGAAATATTGTAAAATCCACAACACGTATTCGCACCGTGTATGAGTTTTATTGGAGGCGTTTCCATGGTAACGATACACTACTTTTTTTTTATAAATATTATACTGCGTGTTTAACTACCATGGTCATATACGCAAATTATAGCATTTGTATGAATACATATATGACTTACATTGTATGGATTGCATTTATGACTTACATTGAAAATTTAATATTATTGTCTCACAAATTTAAATAACTAATTATAATAATTAATATTTGAAAAATAAAATTTGTGCAATTTGATTTCTTATTTTCACAATTTTTAATGCATTAAGTTTAATTAATTAGTTTTTTTCAATAATTTTAATTTGACATTTACTATAACATTAACATGTAAAGGATTGCAAATTAGTCGTAACAGCCTCCTTTAACGCCAATATTTGTCAGAGGAAGCGCTGGCATCGATTTTATTGTCCCTACCATGGCTACGCACACAACGAATAGGCCTGACGGCCATACTGCATTGACTTGAGCACCATAACTATTGCTAATATTACTTCAATGGTCAAATCAGTATGGCGTTCACACCGATACTGACTTAGTGACATCCACAAAAACTTACCGTGTATTTTCACGCTTTACGGTTTTACTTTAACTTAATTGAGTTGATTTAAATTGATTTAAAACAATTTTAATTTTTAAATTAAATAAATGCAACTGAGCTCAAAAACGAACTCCAGTTTAAAGTCTTCCAGGGAAGCAAGTTATTCATTTCATTCCACAGGATTTGAACCATCTATTGTAAGTTCCACTCTTTTACTGTTCCGGTTACTCTATTACAGTTCCTCGCTAGCACCGGGAGAGATACTTACTTGAGAGACCTTTTGAATGCATGAGATGATTTTTATGAAGCTCTATACAGGTTGTTCTTTATTTGACCCTGAAAAAGTATACTCAAAAGAGTATACTAAAAACTAAAAAAAGTTTCATATAATTCATACTTGGACAAAAAGATGATAAAGACATGAATCGCTTCATACTGTTCTCATATGGCCAACTAATTGAGACCCTGATAAGACACACTTTCGATATAACAACTGTAAATATAAATATCATGTAAAGAATAATCATCTCGCAAGTTGAACCCACATCTACAACGAATCAACGAAAATTTTAGTAAATATAACTCAAAAAGGTATTTAAAAAAACTTTGATAGTAGGTAATAATAATAATAATGGGGGTTTAACCTCCGTTTTTCTGACGCATGCCTTATCACAGAGGCCACCCACATCATTATTTGTTAATCTTTATTTATTCCATTACATGCATATTTACAATTACATTTTTGATGTGGGTGGAGTCGGTTACTCCGTTCTTTTCCAAGCGACGACAATGTGATCAATTCTGCGGTGTCAATTACGAAAACTTGGTTTTATATGTTTGTATACATTTTACATATAATTATTAATTTACTTTCTGTTTCACGTGTTTGTTGGAAAATATATTAAATATTTGTTCCCAAATTAAAATTTAATTTTTTAAAAGTAAATAAATTTTATAATCTGAAATTGACAGCTATTTCAATTTGACTAGCTAATAATACCTATAAACAGTCTACAGATAAACAGTTTGGAAATTCGTTGATCCCTGGATAAAACAGGGTAGGAGCCAGCGGTAGTTGTAGAGACTAAATTTATTACGGTTTTTTGGCTCTCGATATAAGTTTTGTGGCATACATATTTAACACCCAAACGTCTGTATTAAAACCCAATCAAAAGAACAAATTGCTAAGTTTTTTTTCTCATATCGGTGAGTTAGGAAAATTTTTTACACTCTACTGCATTCAAAGCTTGTACAATCGATTTCAATAAAATACAGAATCAAACTTTTGCATTTCTGGATTAAAATATTTGATAAATGTATATTATATTAAAGACATGAGTCATCGAATTTTTTTACGACTATAAAGAACTATTTACGAAGTATTCACCACGTAAGCTTTACTATTATTAAATTGTCTGTTTGTGTGTTGGTTCGAGCACCACAAAAAAACTACTGGACCGATTCGGAATATGTTTAAAAGGTTAATATTAGACAAATATATATTTTATTGGATGGGAGCTGGATATAACGATAAAAACAATGTTTCTTTCAATTGGTATTTATTACACCTTAACTGTACTACAAACTATACATTAAGTCTATGTCTGCAATATGATACGAGCAAAGCGAGATCTCTAAGATCAAAGGTAGGGCCTAAGCGGAATCGCGTTATCTTTCAAGGAGTGGTGGTAAAGCTGGTGTAAACGCAGGGGGAGGGGACATTGGGACATTCATCTACGTGAACATTAACAGGTGAAAGGTATTATTTGGTGGTATTTGTTTTTTTAACTAGCATTGGTTGCGAACGGAATGAACTCTGTGGCTAAATTCAGAAGTATTGTCTAAGAATATTATGTGATCCAATTTATTTTTAAAGTTGCCATTGTCCAGCAAAGCGAACGGTTAGCGACTAGTTTAAAATATGTTGGATCTCTGTACATTATAAAAATAAATATCTTATTAAAAATTATTATCATAAATGTTATAGCGCGGTCATAACATAACGTTCATATCGTTAAATTTAATATGAAATCAGATGAAAAATCGTGATCGTATCCATTGCAGTATGGATTAATTTAATATAACTATCTATTATATATTGGTGTGTTGCTTGATAGGTAGTTTCTTGGTACATCGAACGAACATAGACATAGAAGGAATGGTATTCGAGTGTTAAAATAAAGAGTAGAAATTCTATTTTAAATCATAGCATAGTCAAGAGAGGTATGATATTGAAAATACAATTGAAATTACTCGATGATAGAAATATGCAAATACATGTTATTATGTCTAGTAAGTTATTCAATTATTATTAGAAATAAATTATTTATAAAGAAAAATTGATAAGCCAAAAGAGCATTGTTGAAAAATTGATCAGCCAATATTCAACATTGGTAGTCTAGTCGACAAATTATTGACATAAAAAGCTCAAGTATAAATTGGTAGAAATTTACTGGTGGTAAAAATATGTGTGATAGCTCGTTGGATTCAGAATGATGTCTAGAAAAATGTGCCAGAAGCGTTTTTCAGCACACAACAAATTTCAAAAGTTAAATAAACAATTAAAGATGGAAAAAAAGGTATTTTTTTCGCCAATAAAATATTAATATTTAAAAAAAAAGATTCTTAAAAAGGAGGAAATTTTCAATATACTTTCACTTCCGTAAGTCTATCTCCAATATTTATAATTTTAATTTAAGGCTGAAATTATGTCTTTTTGCGTCATTTTCATATTGTTATTTTAAAAATTTATGTTGTATTAGAAACTCTTTAAAAAAATGTATAATAAACAAATATCATAAAGACACGAGCAGTTTAAATATAATTTGAGTCACCCATATAGAACAGGAGTGTCGGATTTGGTTACGTATTAGACCGGACATCTAGAGGATCTGGATTCGAATCCAAGTTTCTGTGTACTTTTTTTCGTTTTTTTTTTTTTTTTTTTTCATCTTGAAATAATAATAATATTCTCGACAATGAGATACACTGTAGGTGAGCATTAAGGAAGGATTTTTGAAAAATAAACCCCTCAATTGGTGAAAAAGGGGATGGAAGTTTCTGGATAAATTATAATAGATCAACTGAAAACTACATTTCCGATTTTAAAAACTCTTTCACCTTTAGAATGCACCTATAGACCACTATAATAATGAAATGGTGCCGCACCAAATAGTAAAACATATGAAATTGTGTACAAAAAGGAAAAAAGTGAAGGCCAAGAATTGAAGCGTATAACGCGGTAGTCCTTGTATTTAAAGTTGAAATTGCCCAGCGAAACCGGGTTGATACCTGCTAGTAATCAATAAATTCTACTTTTGCTCCCCATAGACGACACTAAGTACAAGTAACAAAAAATAGATGCTCTGGTTGCTCTTTCTTTAATTTGTTATACACAATTGTATAATAAACTGAAGAAAAATATAATCAAACAACTTGCTTTCAATAAAAAATCATAAATTCATACAGTTTATTTCATATTTCTGATCACAGATCCAATTCTATGACAGTTTTATTGCCTTCTTTTGAGTCTCAGTCTATTGCAACCAACGATTTTCAAAAAATTATGAATGTTTAAAAAAAAAATGTTCATGTTCGTCACTAAAATAGTAGGTTTTAATCCTCTTAGAGTGAATTGTCGATGTTTGTATTTTTTATATTCCATTACGAGCAATTATTATGAGTACCTACATATAATGTTGATTTCATGTATTTACATTGACATAAAAACATGATATACCTCTTTTGTTATGACTTCGCCATTTTTTTGTTATGACTTCAAATTTAACAAAATTATTTAACAGTTTAAACAATGAAAAAAATTCGTAGTGCAGGAGCTGCTTTAGCTAAGCGAATTCTCGCAGACGCCAGAGAGGCTACAGACACACTGAAAACGGCTAGTAAAATTGAAAATTTGACTTCCAAAACCACCTAAACCTGTACTACCTCGACCCAGACAAACTAAACATAACGCAACGAGTTAATTCCTGATTTTCGTTAAAAAACGTTGTTTTATCTGACGAAAAATTACAATATTATGCTGGCATAAAAAATTTATTCATGCTTGTTCGTTTTCATTTATAAACGAATTATAAATCGTTTATGAATGAAAACGAACAAGTATAAATATATTTTTTATTATTTATTTTAAATACCTCAGTGATTATTTAACAATGTAAACGTAGGTAGGTATCTACTATACCTACATTGTCATTTTTCAAACATATCATAGAAAAAGAAAATATCCCTATTACTACATAATCTTATTAGAATTTCATGTTTTCCTAATACGTATTAAATAAGTTTGTTTTATTAATGTGATTCGCAAAACAAAAAAATGCAGCAATTAAATGAAGAAAATATACATACAACTTAAGGTTATTCGGCGATTACCGACACAATCATTTAATACGTATAAAACTTTAAATTATCTGCTTTGCTAGTGAAATGCATTCATGGTATTTTTAATGTGTTGAAAGCACATCTTATATATTATTTATTACTCTAGCAAATTTTTTTCTGTCCCTTCCTTATCTTCCTTATATCTTTATCAAATTCTATGATTCACTCCTCATTTTCAAGCTTATTATTAATATTTTAAAGCGTGTTAAGAAAAAACACGCTAGACAAATAATTTGGACGAAAAAATACCATAAATTTAAATAATAAGTTTATTAGGTAAACAACATATTAGTTTTTACAGATGCTCTAACACTCTAGACATTAATACTCAAAAAATTATTAGGCAAACATGGTAGTCCTTACAGGGTAATCACGTTTTGTATATAATATTCATTATTACCTACAACAGGCTTAAGCTTCAATTTTCAAATAAAGCCCTTGTAGAACTAGAAAATCATCGGATTCTTAAATATAATACATTTTAATGTAAATATACACAATTTCAAGCAGAAGGTAAGAAAATTATTTCCTTAAAAAATCGCGCTTAAAATGTTTCTAAATCACTCAGAACCGATTCCATATATTTATGAAATTTCATACATTAAATTGCGTTTCAATTTCATAGCATAAAACTAAGAAAAAGTATTCAGCAAATCATCTTACCAATATTGCATTTGCATTTGATTGACTATACAGATGTTATTATGAATTAAATTTGGAGTATCCAAAGGAATTAATGAATTTTTATAATTTAATCGATTATTTTATTTTTAAAATGGGAGTAAAACCCAAAAATATTGTATCAGCTATTCATATAACTATGTAATTCATTAAAATCAATAATGAAATTCATAATAGTTTTAACATAAGTTCTAACAATGAAAAATGTACTTTTGCAGTAACCGATAACTTTCTTTCTAGTGCTTCAACTAGAAAATTTATAATATATGATGAACAAAGACAATAAAATTTTTATTAAATGAACATATTTTTTCCTTTTCCTAAAAAAAATTATTTTACTTACAAGTACCCAATTGAATAGAATAGTATTTTTAACTGATAAATACGTGAATTTTGCTAATTCACAACAATAAAAGAATTAGTAAATTCTGTTAATTTAATTGGCGATTTTCACTAATAGACCGTTTGATGTAACTAATGGATTAGTGAAAAGTACTGTCACCATTAAATTAGTTATTTTCACTCACACATAAGTGATTTAAATTTTCACTTATAAATTAGTGAAATATATTTCCATTTATCAATTAGTGAATCTTATTTTCACTGATGAATTAGTGATTTCTTTTTTCACTGAATCATTCAGTGAATTTTCACTAATTCTAAGTTGCTAGATTTCAACTAAAAAAATTAGTGAAATTTCACTGTGAATTAGTGAAATTTCACTAATTTAATTTTAGAGAGAAAGATTTTCATAAAAAACGGGGTGGTAAAAGTTTATTCCATAAATTAAATTACTTTTAGCGTAACAAGCAAATGATTTTACCAAAGTATTTGCATTTTTTCTCTCTAAATACTCTCCTGCTATTTTACCTTTCTTAAGTTTATGAAAAGAAAAAACAAACTTTATTGAATCATAACTAATAGATGACTGGAATAGAAGTGAACGTCTGTATAATTGACTAAATTATACTAAAATGTTTAATAGAAAACTCAAATTATTGAAATATCAACAGAGAAAATTTTACTTCCCGTAGCTATGAAAATTAACCTACACAGATATACACATAAAATAATAATCGATAAACTCGACTGCATAAAATAAATATACACTAAAAATATAGAAACCTAGGTTCTTATAAGCCTTTGATTAAATGTTACCTACCATTTAAAGACTATTGTGATATTCGATGCTCGTTAGATACAGTATCTATTTAGTACATATTTTATGCAGTCGAATTTTTTGAAATTTGTTTGCTTTTATTTTCACCACTAAACAAATTGTGTGTTTCATTCTCATTATTGGAACGAAGTTCCTAAATGCGGCTTACCATGGTGAGAAAACTGGCAAAATTCATCACGTAACAGTGTGAGATGCTTTGTGTGTGTGTGTGTGTGTCATATCCATGAAACAAAATCAATATTCATCTACTTTATATTATTTTATTTATTATATAGTACACGAATTGTGTCATTTTTTTATTATTTACATCCAAAACTAGTTATGTGACTATACATATACATATACATAACTAGTTTTGGATGTAAATAGTACAAAAATCACCAAAGTCGGGTACTATAATTATGTGTCTAAATTCATTACTATTCTGTTAACTGTCACACGAATATCAATTTGTAATTACTTAACCAATTGTTTGTTATAACTAATTAGTGTATACATTTATTTAGCTAAGCAATCAAAAACAGATTATATGTATAGTACAGATTTACAAAAGTAAGTTAACAAAATTGTAAATAACTATTTTTTTAACTAAATAACTATTTGTTTAAATTTGTATGTATACAGGTTTTGTAAAGAATTTCGTTCCTAAGGGGGAAACTTCTTTTAAGTTTTCTGCATCTATCAATAATTAAAAATTAAATTTGAGCATGCTGAATACAATTGCCTAAATTTGGCAATAATTAGGATTTCTTTTATGAGTTAATAAATGGTTTGCACACTAGTAGCTTGATGTGCGTACAATTTATACTGTTGCAAATATTTAACAAATTTTGACGTGAGGAAATCAGCTTTGATCAGGTGACTAGTGTTTGGCCAATGATCGTGATTCATAAGGAAATGATATTCGAGTATTTGATTATATTCGAAAATTTTACCCTTCTTTTGGGATTGGCACAATCGGGTAACAAATACAATAATGGTTATAATAATAATAATCATAATAATAATGATTATTTCAAAATATGAAATGTAATTTCCATATAAATTTCTTATTATATTATTTTAATAGGAAATTTAAAAAAAAAAAAAAAGAGGAACAAATAGGTAGGAATAACGTTTCTGTGATAACTACTACTACTCTAAAGTATAATTTATACATAGAATATGAAATAATGATTGAATAATAAAATTGATGAAAAATAAATGATTTTTTTTATATTATAGACAACATTTATATATTTTACAAATATACATACAGTGTGTAAAGAAAATAACTATTCAATACAAGTGACAATCAACAAAACTTTTGGTAGAAGTACACTTTTTGCTTGATAATTTAGGTTAGGTTAGGTTATATTGGCTGTCCACAAAGGACACACTTAGGCTATAGAGCCCATTGTGATACCATATATGTGTTTTACCACCTTTCCGCTGATAATTTCATTTATCAGCTCTTAAATTATTTTCAGAGGCTGAGTGCACCTCTTTCATGCATATAACATGCACTACACCAGCCCATCGCAATTATTAATTAAATTAATTTTGTTGCGACGGCGGGAATCGAGCCCGCTACCCTAAGCATACCACGGACTGAATTCGCTGCACTATAAACGTTTGAGCTAATAGGGCGAATATGAGAATTAAATAATTCATATTCTTTGCTTTTAATTCATAACGTCCTTTACATACATTTCAGTTTAGAACAACAAAATATGGTGGATTTTTGGATTGAACGACAAGTGTTTTAGAAAATAGTTCATGAAAATAGTGAATAGTAGTTTTTATAATAGTAGTTCATTATTGATCTATAAAAAATACCAGGAAATATGTAAGGAAACAGTCTATGTTAAATGCTGATAATGTTTAATTCTTGGAATACTTTGTAATAAAAGTTTCTGTATTTGTAGCTATCTTCAAAGGACTTTTTCTTCAAAGAAGTAAATATATTTACTGACCTATATAACTTGGACTTGTATACGCGTAGGTAATACCGATATATCAAAATATGTGTTTATAATTTCTTGAATTTGTCGATAAGCTAGATATTTAGTGAGGTAGTTTATTTGCACTTGTATACATTTAATATAATGAAATATTTATAGTAATCTCAATGAAGCCGTGGTATGGTAGTCACGATGTGCGCCTCTCAGGTCAAAACCCATCCATTTTTAAAAATTTAAAATTTTGTTTCAAATAAAAATACATAATTTATAGCAAAAGAAACCTAGTTCTTACCGGATGCTCCACGACACCTCTCTTTCTAATAAATGATGGAGTGGCGTTAAATCTATTATTTCAAAAAAAAAATCTCAATTTCTTTCGTTATAAATTGTCAAAAAGATCAATTGGTGAGAGGTTTAATTTGTAAGTTGGTACAGAAAATATTTTACGCTAATAAATTTTAAACTTATTTGAAGTTCAGGATGTACGAGCACCAAGGCAATTTTAAATAAAAAGCTTGATTTTTTTTAAAATATGAAGTTGGACTAAGTCTAAATAGATTCTGAACATTTTAGGGGGATTTTCCGATTATTAAAATAAATAAATAACTTCAAAAGTATTCATATTTAACATTGGTTTTATGGTAAAACGGTAGATGGATGATAAGTTTTCATATATTTCTCCATAACTAGTCGGTGGAAATTAAACAAAAATCTATTTTAATTAAAATTAAAACCTTAATAAATTATTCAAAACAAAAAAAATACCGTAATGCCCGACTAATTAAAGATGTTTGAGCACGGACACAAATTAAAAAAAAAATATATTTTCAATTTTGGTGTGGATTACGTTATAACTCGACAATATAAGACGGAAAGTGAAAATAAAATTTTTCGATATCTGGAGTTATGTTCAAAATTTCGAAAATTCTAAATTTTGTTTAATTATTTAGCTTTTAATATTTCGAAAACCAAGACAGATTTTTTACAACAAAATTTAACATCAAAGTACATAAGGTACAAATAGTTTAAACCTTATATCTAATATTGCCTTGGTGCTCCTACTAGCTTAAAATATAAAAACATTTCATTCAATTTTTTGATTGAAACAAAATAAAAATTTTGTTATCAAAATATTTTTATAGTGATAATCATAATAAAATATTTGAAAAACCAGATTTAAAAAAATGTAATAATACAAATTGCATACTTTGAATTCATTACACGTTTGTTTTTCCACAAATCGATATTTTTAATTTAAAAATTTTTTTTCATCGTAATATATTAAAGGGAAAAATGAATAAAGCAATTGTTGCTAATAATAACATATTTTTTTCACATTTTATTCCGTATTGTGCAGAGGAAAAAACTATTTTTCATACATTGTCCTTCTTAATCACTTCTTAACTTCCATTTTGTATTTTTGTTACCTTTGCCGATAGATATTACAAGCATATTATTGTATCATGAAAGGTCACTCTTTAAGTCTTTGCTAGCTGTGAACTACCTGCTTTTCTGGGAAACATCTCCACTTACACCCCTCCCCCGTTTCCCCTTGCGTATGGGTTACAGTTTTGTAATGTATTTGTCATGCTCTTTTATTTGATTCGAAACTTGGATATATTTGAAAATAATCGATTATTTCATCAAACTAAAAAACACGCTTATTGCTTGTTTTAAGTATATACATACTGTGTCCAAAAAATAAGGTGACATTTGAATTTAAACTACGCGCGTTTGTTGTGCATTATGAATTCCTTCCGCCCGGCCAAACAGTCAACAATGAATATTATTTGAAAGATATGCGTCATTTGCGAAACGCTATCCGCCTAAAAAGGCCGGAATTGTGGAAAGACAATTCATGGTTTTTACACCACGATAATGCACCATCCCATACTGCACTCATAATTCGTGATCTTTTCGTCAAAAACTCAACCCATATCGTTCCGCAACCACTGTATTCACCTAATCTGGCGCCGTACTTCTGTCTATTCAGAAAGCTCAAAAGACCGCTCCGGGGACACCGTTTTGATACGATGGAGGAGATTCAAGCCGCAGCGAAGACGGAACTGAAAGGCAATCCCGGAAAGTGACTACAACCAGTGTTTTTAAGATTGGAAAATCCGTTGGCATAGGTGCATTGCATCGGAAGGGGATTACTTTGAAGGGTTTGAAATTGATTTGGAAGAATAAATAAAGAATTTTCAAAATAAATACAATGTCACCTTATTTTTCGGTAGTATAATAAATGTATATAACTGATGATGTCCTATGCATGGGTATGATATTAGAGAGTTACATAACATATATACAAGTGAAGCTAATATAAGCGTGTTAAAAATAGGACACTTCTATTAAACTACAATGCTGAAGGAAATGGCAGATGTTACCACAGGGTTTTAATAGACGATATAGTATATTAAAATTGGTAAAAAGAGTTCTGTCGAACTTCTAAAACTATCTAACAAAACGTGAATAAAAAAACTAATTATTCGTCAGGATTATCTTTATTCCATGAAAATGAAGAAAAACATTGGTGATTTGAAAATCTACACATACACAGACATACAGACACATTGACACACACACACACATTTAGCCACGCGAAATACTAGCGCATTATATAATAATATTTTTCACTTCACCACTTTTCATCTTATTTGCATATTTTGTTATCTCACATTTTTTTCTCTCCATTGAATACAGGAAAAGAGAGAGAATACACAAATTGACTGACTGAATTGAAAGTGAATTTTCATTTTACTTAATAATATAATAAAAAGAACAAGTGAGTTGTTATTTTAACATTGACGGGGAATGGGAAATGATGGAATGTGGACACATGCATTCATGGAAATGGATTCTCTAACCTCTGTATTTCATTTTTTATACGTTTAAATGACCTGTCTAATTATATATATAGTATTCTCCATGATGGTCCGTTCTATGGCACCAAAAAATGCACTTAAATGATTTTCTTTCTGCCACATATCTAAACGATGTATGAAAGGGGAGGGGGGGGGCGAACAATATTAGTCATAGATCCCATTGCCGTTTCCTCGACGTTTTTTTGTGAATTGAATTAACATTTTGCATGTATTGTCTGATGTTTTGCCTGCTAGTGTGAAAACATCATTTTATAACACCCAAATAATGCAAAAATGACATAGAAGAAGTTTTCATTGCAAAAAAAAAATATATATAAAAATGCAAGAATACTTAGTTTAAAAAAAACCTTCGGTACATCAAGGGTTCAAAAAAATTAGGATTTATGCCAATGACATTTTTGTATTTTTTGGGTCTTGTAAAATTGTTTCATGGTAGGTATACTACAATACAGGATACAAATATTTACACAGATTAGTGAAAGTTATATTTTTAAATCTAGGAACAAAACAGTATTTTTTATTTACATTAGGGTTTTTTTCATTTATTTTTATATAATCTTTTGAGTATACGAAGATTGTATTAAAAGCAGTATTAATAACTGTTAAAGATGTTCAAATTTTAATTTTAAAAAGTTTTGAAGAGTCTCAGACTGATATAATACAAAAGACTGATATGATACGATAAAATTTATAAAATTTAAAAAATCCCCGATAGATTTTTCGAGTACCCTTAACTCGCACTTCAAACATATCTATGAAGACTCTCGTTTAACGTTTTCCCTAAATCCTTTTCCAAATTGTACCGATTTTGAACATCATCGCCAATTTTTTAGTTTTTCAGGTACGGAACCCTAAACGCACACTTGAAACCTAGCTAAGCACATGATGTCACAGGCAGACAGACACACACACATACATAACCGCTCTTTTTTCAGTTCGGGCGTTAAAAATAAGTGAAATGATACATTTGTTTAAAATGTAGAACATGTTTCCAAGTTATTTCTCATTCCTTTGCTTCGAATATCTTACTCAAAATTGAAAAGACAATTTGTAATTGATTCCAATATTTTGTCTTTAACATGCAGAAAATTCCTTCAATATATAAAGCTCCGAAAGGTGAAATCATATGAACTTTCAAATAGTAATACATTAGAAAATCAAATAACAAATCCAAAAAAAGGAAAGAAAATTATAATACTACTATTTTTTCTTAGATGGATCAAATATTTTAGCTAGTGATTGTACTTGTACACCGCGTTTAATAACAAGTGGCGTTCAGTAAGTGCCGTTTACTAAATACCCTTGAATCTTCTAAAAATGTATTTTAATATTAAAAAAAAAAAGAGAAAATAAAATATACAAATCATTGAGCGAACACAGAACAAGTGAATTATATTCAATTGTGTTTGCTGTTTTTATAAAATTTATTCACGTAAAAATACATTTATTCAAAAATTGGTTGTTGCAATTTAATAATAATAATAATATTCTCAATACACTAAAGAACATTTTATTTCATATTAACAATATTAGGTGACCTGCGTTTGTTATCCCATTTAAATATTTAGGTTCTCCCTGTGGTGTAATTTATTTTAAATAAAAATAAAGTTATGACAATATGGATAATTTCGTTTTATAAATTCATTGCAATGTTAAATGTGAGTGGAATGTGAAAAGATTATTATGGTTTACTATTGAAAAGTCTTGAATTGTAAATAAATCTTTTTAACATCTACAGTATATGTTCGACCTTTTAAAATTACGTTACAACATACATAACAAACTTAGACAATCGAGAAATTTCGGTAGAGGTACTGCGGACACCGAAAGGTTTGCTCGATATAGATTTCCTTTGTTTTTTAGTAGTATAATCGATTTTTCTTGACTTTAAAATCATTCCCACTTTTTTATCTCAATTGAGCTGTTACCAAGACATCACACTCCAAAATTAAAGAAAAATCAATTTTTGCTGATTATTATTTAATAGAAAATACTTATTCGTTAGAACAACGTACTATATTCTTATCGTATCTTGCTAAATTATAAATGTAGCGATTACTTTTTTATTTACAAGATATTTTTCTGAAAATTTAAGGTATTAATTTTAGAAGTCAAACACATGTTTGATTTTTTTTTAAATTTAATTTTATAGCTAGTTTTAGTTTTTCCTGTATGAAATAATTGTAGTATTAGTTTAAAACAGACATACTTCTGATTTGGTAGTCAACACAATATGTGAGTACATTACGTTTGATTTGATCAGGATATTGAGTATGAGATAACTGAAAAATTGCATTGTACTTACTTTAAATTATCTCTGTTTTCTTTAACTTCTGATAACTTTCACAACTAAATTTAAATGATAAAACAGCTATACAAAAAATTTTGCATTTTCTTAAAATTAACGGCAATTTGAATCGATTAAAAAAGTTTTGGTTTCCTAGATAGATGTCGGTTTTTGGTGTCTGTTGGAGTTTTTTTGCTTTTAACTCCCAACCACCAAACAACGTCGTGCAATAAGGTGCATAGTTCTAATAGTTCCAAAAACGAAAACTTATAATTTCGTAGAAAGTCAGAATTAAAAAAAAAAATTTTTGCGAAGGGTCTTCTTATTGTTATCTTAATAGAAATAATTTTTGATCACAATTAACCATAAGTAAAAGTGAGCTAACAATAGAGAGTAGAGAGAGGCAGCATTAGAGAAAATAAGCAATAGGATAAACTACCTTCTTATAAGATCAACCTTCAAAGTAATGCTATCAGAAGCTTCAATTTAGGATATTACATACAACCTTCATAACATCATTATTGTGTAAAATAAAGGAAAAATATTATAAGAATCTCTAAATGGTATTGTCTTATCTGTGTTGAAATTATCTAAAATAAAATTTTTGAGGCCAAACTATAATTTACAATGAATTATGATGACATTCATTCAATGAACATGAAAAAAAATTTTATGTTTGAAATTAGTTTAATGAGCTTCCAAGATAGTAACTGTGCCTATCCTTCGCTCTGTAAATGCTTTGTGTAAAGTAGAAAAACTTGTCCTTACTATAATTATTATTTTCTTAGTATACAGGATGTCCTTATGTCACCGGACCAAACACAAACTGTAAATACTTTACCAAAAGTCCATTGAAGTTTTTTAACCTGTTACTACGTTACCGATTAAAGTGTTAATGATCGTTTTTAATTTGAAGAATTTTGCAACTAATATTAGGAGAAAGTAAACTTTTATAATAAGTCAAGTTGTAGGATATAACAGTACCCGTTAAAAATTTTTCTGGAAGTCGGGCCTTTTTGGGTTTGAAAAAGTTTCATCAAAAGCCATTTTCCTAGTCATATAGGTACTCAAATAGCTCGAAAACTACTCAGAATGAAACAAAGAATATTTTAGAGCGAGTTAAAAAAAAGTTTCACAGAAGGCCAATTTCCTAACTAATATTGCGGGGTTCTTTACGTTTAGAACGGCAAGAATTTTGATTGTAGATTTCTCTGTAATAATTAAAATTATCAAAAAAACGATATATTGTAGTAAATTTTATTTCCAACCAAAGTTGTAGCTTATTATAAAAATTTTAATTTTCCCAATATTGGTAGACAATTTCTTAACATTAAAAACAACATTTAACGAGGCCGTACACGCCTCGTAAATCGTATACACCTCGGTGCGTCTTGTCATAAAACGCCACATGATTTTCGTCTTGGATTTTAGTTAGGAATTCCTATATATACGTTGTTTTCCTTGAACTGGTTGTACGTACCTGAAACAAAAAGAAAATACAATAATTTTAGGCAAGAAAAACACAAGCAACATTATCGTTTCTATGTAAATGAACTTGATATCTATGAAATATAAATTATAGCCTATGACAATTTATGGTTATGATACAGTTTTTAAAATTAGGGAAATGATAATTTTATCGTGTATATATTTTATATATAATCACATACCCGAGACGTATTAAGTAATATTATCTACTTTGGTACACAAAATAACAAATTTATTGCAGAGGCAGTATGACTTTTATTTCATGTAGACTTCAGGGTTCAGTAGATCAAATGCTGAAATGTATAAAATTCACGATTCGGAATTTGATACAACTTTTTTAATTTCTAAAAAATTTAAATAAAAGCTTCATAAAATTTCCATACAGTTTTTTTGAATTCTTGAAATTTATTTAAAATAATGTTTGAAAACTCAAACTTTTTTTCCATCACACTCGCTACGTTTGTTTTCAACGACTGCAAATACAAATAGTTGATATGCAAAAACGCTTACTTAAGGTCATTTTAAGTACCATTGTGTCAACATTTTATTTCGATCAAAATTTTCAACTTTGGAATAATCACAATTGTAAAAATATCTTTTATCTGGAAAGAACGCAAGACTTATTTAATATTTTTGAAATACTATAATGATTTGTTGGTGAGCTGAAATTTCGAAATAAGGTAAATTCAATATGTTAAGAAAATAAAAAACGTTTTCAGATTCCTTAACAGGAATTTTTTCTTTGCGCTACTATCATTCATCTTTGGCCACAATATCTTTCCCTTCTTTTTCTACATATTTTCCATATTCTCAACTCGGTACAAAAAAGGCTGGATGCCTTTAGAATTTTTTTGTTCATATGACTGTATTATCTGTAATAATTTGCTGCCTTACTTATTTCATTCATTTACGAAAATTAAATTACATAAATATATTTAAAAATGTAAATTTAATTTTCTTTTTAGATTATTCAAAATATTGTTTCGAATAATAATTTTTGATAAAAAATTTGTTAGTTAAAATTATAATATAAAAAAAAAAAAAGGATTAAAACTAAAATATAACAAAAATTGATAATATTGAACTTTAAAAAGAAAAACAAAATCACATTAAAACAAAACAGGTTAAGAAGATATTAAATTAAGCTCATTACTATTCAAAGCATATACCCAGTAGAGAGTCTTCTAATATATCTTTTTATTTGTATGTAAAGAGGAGTATGTATCTATATGTACATACTCGTATAGCGAACGTCTCAAATATGAAAATCTATTCGTACTTGTAGTACTGAAGCTAGTTAAGGTTATAGGCTACGTTAAAGGGGCTGTTCCAGGATGAGATAAACTTATACCATTGGACCGTTTAAGACTTTGACTGGCTCATTTCCCACGCAGCCACTACTGCATGAACCATTTGAAGATGTTCAAGAGCATCAGGATGCCTTTGATGTCAAGAAACAATAATTGAAAATGTTACTAAACCAGCTGCCCAAGTCTTATCCTAGCCAGCGACCATACAGTATTATAATAATAATAATAATAATAATAATAATAATAATAATAATAATAATAATAATAATAATAATAATAATAATAATAATAAACTCGAGACGAATCTATCTCAAATTCCGGTCTGCAGGTCTCATCTTCGTCACCTTATCTCTGCTATGCAGAAGGCTGTCATTATAGGCACCCTTCGTACATTGAGATCGCATCAGACTGTCTTCAAGTAACAGCCCTTGAAGTTTCTTTTTTCTTTTTCTTTTTCTTTTTTTTTCTTTCTTTTAGTAGGTTCCACATCGCTGCGGTGCAGGGACGGAGCCTGCTTGACCAGGACATCAGACAGACTTACGTACCACCGACTCGGAAGACAGACGGACAAACAGACGTCGCGTTGACTGACGGACGTACAGACTACACGGCCACAAGTCAGTGAACTTTCTTCAAAAGACGTAGCTGCCTTGTGAAGATTTATGTCTCTCAAGGAGATGGGAGGCTCTGGGGTGTAAATCCTGTATCCTCTCTCCCTCCTTGGCAGGCATGAATTCGTTAATTTCAAATTGATAATAATAATAATAAAGCCTAACATTCCAATTGTTGGGCAAAGACCTCCCTTAAATATTTCCACAAATTGATATCCTGAGCCTTTCTGAGCCTTTCTGAGCCATGCTTTACTAGTAAACGTGACAAATTCGTCCCGCCACCGTTTGAGCGGTCTCCCTCGATTCCTTGTATTGCTATACGGTGTCCATATATACGGTGTTTTGTTTCTTATTTTAGTGCATTTTATTTTTTGTGATAGATGTATGTTTAGCATTGATCTTTCCATTGTACACTGACATGTTCGTAACTTTCGATATTCACCTTGGCTGTGTGCTAATGTTTGACAACCCTACGTCAAGATCGGCAAGATGCATGTATACAAAACATTTGTTTTTATTTTAATACTAATGTTACTTTTCAATATAATAAGTTTCATACTCCAGAAGCGTTTCCAGGTATTAGCTATTCTTACCTGTATTTCTAAGGTTCCTCGATCTTCAAACGAAATAATTTGTCATAGATACTTAAATGAACTAACAGTTTTTTTTTGCTTCCCATCTAACTTCAATTCAAGATTATTTTGTGTATTTGACATAGCCTTGGTTTTTTCCGTGTTTAGATAGCCCAACTTCTTTGCTGTGATAAGTTAAGCATCATACAGTATTACAAGGAGTCATTGAAATCTTCTGAACTAATCCTTTATGAAAATTAAAGTGAGTTTACAAATGAACAAGCATACTTTGAAATATTTATTTTTATGATAGCTCTAGAACTATTAAAGAATATAATATGAATGATGGTATGCTTGAATAACCTAGCAAAAAAGGATGACAATACATATTTTCATACTTCTATAACCTATGTAAGTAAATCGAACTTTTGAACGAACGCATCTTCAAGATAAGTAGATTTGTTTTTCCTTTTAAATAATAGTGTCATTTTTGGGATGGGTTTTTATGACTTTATTACGAACTTAGTTTGTTGTTTTGACTTTAAATATTGTTTTTCACTTAAAGAGGAATTTATATTTTAAAATACTGTCTGACATCACATACCAGCTTTATAAAAAACTTTAAAGTTAAACGGTTGTATTTTAATAAATGATATTTTACTATCAAGAACATATTCAAATTTTGGTTCATTAATTAAAAATAGAAGCCAGCTTTTTTAATTTCTTCATAATCAGCTACCGGGTTTGGTATTCTCTTATAGCTATTGGGACCTTCAGCGACGTTTCTTTGACACAATTAAATCTGTGTTATTGTAAAGTTAACGAGGCGTTTTGTAACGTTATTAAAAGAAACCTTTGCCTGCCCGTGTACGGCCTATCGTATAGTGAAAATTCGATCAAACCTTACAGTGTAAATTTTTGTGAACAAAAAAATCAAAAATGTTTTTAAGAGTTTTATAAGAAAGTAAGTCTTATGAGAAAGTAACATCCTACCAACTTTTCTTGAATTATACTACCAGTTACCGATTAGATGGAATGAAAAAAAACTGAAAATAAGTTGTTCGAAATATTCAGGTTTCAGTTTTTGCACTAAAATATGTATGTTACCGTGAAATTTATTGACGAATAAATAATAAACTGAAAAAAAAGTACCAGCTGGAAAATTTGTTCTTAAGGCAGCAAGTAAATACTTTAAGACAATATTTTCTTGCTATGCTTTAATTTTTAAGAAGTCAAATGCTTATTTTATTGCGAAGGACCTAACGAAAGGACCTCAAGCGATAGGACCTTCTTAAGGCATTGTTTTCAATATCGAGAACTATTTTCTTTTTGTGTCTTTATATAAATCGTTAAACTCTCTTAATCGATAATTGCAATTGTCGTCAAAACTGGTCTATTGTTTATTTAGTGACAATGGGATGCTTTCATTTTAAGCAATGATTTGATATACATATCTAGTAAAATGTTTTAAAAAAATTGTAAATTCGTGTGTAATACTAGTGAAACAGAAACATGAAATCAGTATGATAAGTGTTGTGAATGTGCAGTTCACGTGAAAAAAGGATAATTCAATCTCATAATGTTTGAGTATGGCGTGAGGCCACAGTACAAAGTCGATCATAGTCAAGATTGAACTATTTGTTTAGTCACAGTTGACCAATTAGTTTCCAATAATGCACAATGTTAATAACGCAAAAATTTATTCATTCATTTCAAGAAAATAAATCATAATAAAAGTACATTTCGGAAAAAGCGACCGACGGATCGTGTTATCGTTAATTTGGCGAAGTCTTTGGTATAATAAAAAAATAAATAATTTAAATAAAATAATCTTTTAGCATATAATTTGTTGATTTGCAGCGATGAGCTTACTTAGATGGTAAAGACATTTCTTGAACGACATTTTTCCTTTTTAATAATAATACTCTTTTATTTTTTGTTCAATCAATTTGCAACAACCTGGAAAATATTCCAATTCTCCAGGCCTATAAAATAATAATAATGAGGAATGTCATCGCCGTTCCTCAGACATACATGTCTATAACAGAGGCAACCCACATCATTATTGTTAATCTCTATTTATTTAAACTATATTCGAATACATACAATTTAATTTGTGATGTGGGTGGAGTCGGTAACTTCGTTCTTATCCAAGCGACGACAGTGTGATTAAACTACCACTCCCATCCTTAATTATTATAATTGATTCAAATCTGCCACCTGCAACTTGCCAGTCTAAGTAGTCAAACAAGAAGTAAAGGCGCCATCGCCTTTAATCGCTCGGATACTTTACTTTTAATAACTGTTTTAACAATGACAAAAGTCTTTTAAAATTTCCTTTGAATTCGTTAACTTTTTAGTTATATTTTCTATATACTATGTATAAAAGAAACAGACCTGAAACACTTATATTTTAGTTTAAGAAATCAAAACGAACTTTTGAACGCAACGTAAAACCCTTTGACAATGCATACTCATGTTACATCAAGATGACGTTCTTCTGTGCACCGGTTGTATCTTCAAATTGTTCGCCAGAAACACGAATTCAATAAGTAGCAATCGTGAAGTTATGTAAAAAAGTTATTTTTTTATATACTAGCACGATGAAAGTTTTATATGCGATATTTTCTTTCACAATTCAAGGGAAAAAAAATCAATCGTCATGATTTTTCTCAAATATATAATATTTCTTTTTCTTTTTGTAGAAAACTTTTTTGATTTTGTAATGTTCATAGAATAGTAATGTTTGAATTGACATGTTTGAAGCTTATATGAAAAAAATTTGGTATGGTGTTTTTACTTTCACACAAATTGCTCCTAATGACATTCCTGTTTTGTATAAAACATGGCTGTAATAAAATATTCTATTAGTACTTCGCGTTATTAACTAAAAATTTGTAAATATATAATTTGTACTGGGTGTTAATTAAGTAAGGACATTGGTGAATGTAAAGTAGTTTAATGTTTTATTTATAAAAAAAATTTTCTTTGTACACTTCAAGAGGGACTATTTTCGACCACGTTAAGAATAGTTTTTTTCTTGCTGTACGGGACGATCTGCACTAGCTTTAGAAAAATTACCTTTTTCAGCCAAATGACGATGCACAATAAAGAACACATATTTATTATTAATTCTTCGATCGGGAAACCACCGCAGATATTCCCGAACTGACGCTCTTGCATTACCGTCACCATATTTGTAAATAAAGTGACAACAATATGGCAAAACAATTACTTGGCCTACCTGCCCAACCAGATTAATTCACTTTTTAGCTTTGGGGACAAATAGCGCACATAGGTTCTTAAATATTGGGTTTTGGACAAAACCCTTTTTGATTTAAAATTGTCCAAAGAATACTATAAGCTATTAAGCTATGTGTACATCGCGTCACGGGACTCCCTATACAATGAATTTCCAAACTTTTTCAGAGAAAACTTTACTCAAAGTTGTTTCAAAATGTAAGAATATGCTTCGTTAATTTAACTCATTATGGGTATAAACCTACACGCACAAAGAAGACTTCAAATAAAAATAGTTCAAATGCTATCTCGAAAGTTCAGTTAAACACAGGTTGTGAAAATTTCACCTTCATATTATTAAAATTCCATACAAGATATCTTGGATAAAAAAAGAAGTTCGTAGCGCAAGAGATGCGTTAGCTAACCGAATTCTTTCAGAGATTGAAAAAACAACACATTTATCTGAAAATCAAATATTGCATTTATCAGTTTTCAAGAATTTTTATTTCTAAAACTTTTTAGCTTAAAACTGATCAAAAAATTCAAAAATATTTTTCCTTTGTTTGCCGATTTTTCTCATTAACAAACTTGACCTTTCAAATACCAAAACCCTACTTGATATCAAATTTTATTTAAATCGGACTGAAATTGCGACTATTAAAGAGTTTACTTACAGGCACAGAAAGGTAAGTAAACAAACTATAAAGCATGGGGTGATTCAAATCAGACGTATTGAATTTTAAATTAAAATTAGTATCCACTTTTTAGTGTTAAATATATAAAGTTTATAAAACGTGTTTTTAAAACTTTAATTTATAAAGTCGACTCTCTGACGTTTATATATTGACAGTTGGCACCAAAGATCCAGGCGCCCAAATTTTCAAACTTTTAATTTATTTTTAAAATTATATTCTAAAATTTTTCCTTTAAGGACATTTATTCAATAGTTTCACTTCGAAGGTCTTATTATTTACTCATATCAAAAATAGTATAAATTTTAATATTTATGATAATATTCATGATATAATACAAATCAAAAAGTATGGTATTAACATCGAGTGTTAAAACCATCTGGACTACATTTTAAAACATAATAAGAGCGGCGACAAAGTGGTGTCAACCAGATACTCGACGAATCTATAAAACACTTCTTTTGGTATGAAAAATAATGCTGAATATGCACAACTATGCAGAATTTTTATTTGTTTTATATAGGAAAAGAAACAAAAAAATTTAATGATGAAAAGCTTTTTACATATTGTAAAATACATGTATGCATTATCTTAAAATAATCAATAAATTTTTTATGAAACTAGAAAATTCATGTCATGATATTTGGATATAGATTCTTCGATAAAAATTTTTGGTTTTTATACTTTGATTGAAATATATGCTTTTAGTAGCTGTATTCTTGTTAAAAGATACCATTATTTATTCTCATACAATCTGCTCGACGTTTTACAACTATTTATGGTAGAAGGGTGGGGAGGGGGGTTGTTTCAGAACTATAAAATAAATCGAACCCATTTCTGCTAGAATTATCTGAGTAGTTAATTTGTCTATATAATTATTTTTAAAAATGAAAGAAATAAAAGTATGGTGAAAATTCTTATGTCACTAGTGTTTCTGGGAAGAATCGCCTAAGAAGAGAAACCTCAGTTATTTCAGAAATTGTTTCGAAGATACCCTATTAAGTTTTAATTTGTTGTATTTATCTGAAAATAATAGCAGAATTGATTTAATTAGTTAGTTTTTAGATTAAAAAAAAATTGATCATTCCCACATCCAATTTGGCTTTTAGCGATTCTCCATGAATTTTTCCATCCGCGAAATGTTGGTTGGAGCGAAGCCGTAATAGAATGCAAGCGGAAGCAATACTGACCAGCTACAATTAATCGAGAAGTAATTTATATATTAAACATAACACTCTTCGTTGAATAATTTTATGTTGGCAATAGGAACAATTAGCCAAATATAGGAAGGGAAATAATACGTATAACAATTTCTGTAAATATTTTGTGAGTATAGAGGTAAAAAAGCGTAGGGAATTCACCCGTAGGAAGGCTTTCACACTTTCAATGAAAATCCAGGCCTATTCAAATGCTAGGAGGAAAAATTTCATGCCGCAATAAAAAGCAAGAAGGATCGGAGAAAAACCTAGATAGATAAGATTTACGGTCAAACCTGTATATCACATACAGTAGAAATTTTGAACGCAAGTTTTCCTCTACATAATTGGATGATTTCCCTTTACCGAACTGCTTAAATATTTATTGCTGAACACTTTAGACAATAATTTATCAATTAAGTGCGTAGTCATGGCAAAGACAATCAAAACCGACGTGTTGTTTTAAATTTTTTACATGTTAATTGTATAGCAAATGTGAAATTAAAGTTAAAAATAACAAGTGAAAACAAACAATTGACTGAGTTAATTGTTGAAATACCATGTATAGACAGTGATGATGCGCAATCGTTTGTTTTTTTGACGTCACGTAAATAACAAAAGATATTCACTTTTAAATAACACACACACAACTGATATTCCCTTATTAATACATACCATAAAATTTGCACCTAATTAACGCCCTCGTGGGTAAACAGTGATGTTTACAAAAAAATGTTTCAAACAAAAGTTTTTTAGTTTTTTATAAGGAACATTTTTTACATTTAAACTTTTGTTCTATCTCTAACGGTTTACAAGATGGGTCCTACGGACCCAAGACCCAATTGACCTATGATGCTCATTTACGAACTTGACCTCACTTTTTACGTCCTGAGTACGCTGTAAAAATTTCAGCTCGATATCTTTTTTCGTTTTTGAGTTATCGTGTCCACAGACGGACGGACGGACGGACGGACAACCGGAAATGGATTAATTAGGTGATTCTATGAACACCTATACCAAAATTTTTTTCGTAGCATCAATATTTTTAAGCGTTACAAACTTGGGACGAAACTTAATATACTATGTATATTTCATATATACATGGTATAATAATATACTATGTATATTTCATATATACATGGCATAACAATAAATTAAACATGTTGATAAATTATATTTTTTAAATGTAAATTAACATAAATACTCATTTAAATTTATTAGAATGGAAATTAAATTTTCAATGTCAACCGTATTTACAAACCATAGAATAATATGACCATCCATACAATTATATTAATAAAATAGTGTATTGTTACCATGGATAACGCCACCAAGAAAACTCATGCACGGTACGAATAGCAGATTTTGCACACCACAATAAGTATTTGCTCACCTCCGTGCAGAGAGGGTCAACTTTCTGCCTGTTGTGCAAAACGAAGTTTCCGCTTTCTGCCTCCGCCTGGGTGAAAAATACTATACACACCACGGGAGCAAGTAAATACTGTCTCAGATCTCATGTTCAATCAACATTCTTTACTTTTGCTCCCTAGATGTGTAATATACTATTAAAATAAGTAATATTGTAAAAACCCAGGAAATATGTTTAATTATTATTTATTTATAATTTAAAACTAATAATTTCTCCGCTTTGTTTTAATCCAAACAAATTATTACTAAAAATTTGGATTGCTTTGTGAAGGTTTTTTTAGAAATTGGTAATTAATTGTTAAAAAAACCCGTATTTGTATTCAAATTTAAATTTCTCTATTGTTCTTACAATTATTAATATTTCTAAACAGGTAAATAAAGCAATTTCATCGAATTTCCCAGAATTTATAGAAAACAAAACGTTTGTTCATGAATAATAGAATAGGTAGAAAGCTTCTTCTACAACGGATATTTGTATTTATAAAGTATAATAAAAAAAAGATCATATAATCATATTTGAAAGATAACACGATAAACTTTAATTCCATTGGAAAATTTATATAAAATTCACTAAAATGATTAGTAAAGGAAAAACTAGGTTGGTATTTTTTGTATATGTGTGTGTAATGGTTATTTCAAACAAATAACACAACTGTCTATCCATCCATATTATATTGGTATGTTTGTATGGTCTGTAGGTATATGGGTGAGTGAACCATCAACTAACAACAGCACCTAAAACTCAGAATATAATGTCATAAAAGATATCCCAATGGACCCGTCACTCTGGCACATTTGTTCGCTACTGGCGCGTGAAATTGAAAAGTACATAGTTAGGGGATTTAAACAGTTTCCCATTAGTTACCTACACGAGGTTTTTGAATGAATTTAATAGCAGCAGTTGTAGGTGTAGGTGTGTTTGGTGTCATTCACGGTATGGTGTTAGGTGAGAAAGGTGATGGGGACACGATATTTGTTCAAAGCATCCATTCACTTCGATATGTGTTTATTTCAGTCTATAGATTTGAAAATATTTACAATAGACATTACAAAATAATAAACAGAGATTTTAAAATTGGGAAAAAGTGAATTCTCGATGGACATATAAAAATACGATCGAAATTTAAATTAAACATACCTATGTACATACAAACATCAACCGAGATTCTCAAATCTCTGATTTCCACCGGGTGCTTTTTTGCAGCTTACACATAACAATAAGCATGAAAAGAGGAGATACCTTCTGATATTACAGTTCCAATCGACTTGGTAGCAAAGGCAGTAGAAATGATATTTTCTACACACTTATGGGAGAAATAGCGAGAAATTTCAGATACTGTTGGAATGCTTTTTGAAAAGTAGTGAATCAAACACTTCACCTAGCTTAGATAATAAAACAGAAATAAAGAGACGATAAATCATGTGCTATGTCGGTTATAGTTTAAGATGTTTTCTGAGCAGACTAGAATTATTCAACATTATTATTGAGTCAGCATTAGAAAAAGTATCATTTAAAAATTAAAACTTCATCGAACGAAAATGATCTCCCACACAAAAAAATAATTAAAATTCGTTGCGATGAATGTCCACGAATGCAATTTAGTGAGTGTGTTATTGTTTTATTAGAGGCGTTTCCATGGTAATGATACACTACTTTCATTATAGAATTGTATGGATGCATATATAATTGTATGGATTGCATTTATGACTTACATTGAAAATTTATTATTATTGTGTCACAAATTTAAATAAATAATTATGATAATTTACATTTGAAAAATAATATTTGTGCAATTTGATTTCTTATTTTCACAATTTTTAATGCATTTTAATTAATTAGTGTTTTTCAATAATTTTAATTTGACATTTTCTATAACATGTAAAGAACTGCAAATTAGTTATAACAGCCTCCTTTATGGCCAAAATTTTTCAGTAAAAGCGCTGGCATCGATTTTATTGTCCCCACCATGACTACGCACACAACGAATAGTATTTTATTACATGCTAAACAAAAAGTACATAAAGAAAATAATTGAAAATACCTCAATAGAAAAAAATTTGGAGAATTTGAATATGTAAAGAATTTTAGGAGTTTATTTATCTTTATTACAGAAACCGCCCAGGTAAATTAGTTTCCGTTTAACCGCAGTTTAAGTAATGGAAGTAGTATTTTTCGCTTGACAAGTCTAGTATATGAAAACATGAAATATTGCCGTATACATCAGTCTATTTTTTTGGCCAGTGTTCTGTGATTTTGTATACATAAAGTGTCTTCAACAGTAAGTATATGAACTGTTGTAGACTATGTGTGTATTTCAATTCTATTTACTAGGATTTTATAGAACACAACAACTGTGTTTCTTGATGGCAGAATGAAAGCAGGAACGAATGTAAGACATGGAAGGTGCTAGAAGCTGTGGTGTATTATAGATTGTAAAGAGTTGACCATTAAGAATGATATAATTTTAAACTAAAATTAACCAACGTGTGTGCGATATATTACAAAATTTTTTTTTGAAAGAGTATTTTTATTTGAAATATTTGAAAAGAAAGATAATTTGCCTGAAATCAGATACATACATCCAGCAGCTAGAATAACATGTTGTCTATCCGATTATTTACTGAATTTGTTTAAAATTTTTTACCATACCATATAGACGATTCATATTGATGACATGAGCTAAAGAAAATCATATTTTACACGGTAAGAGGTTGGAAAGGACCACTCATTTTGATAATGCGTTGTTTACACATTGCATGTTATGTAACATGATGATTATCTCAATAGTTGACCAAGAAAGTTGCGATTGTCATTTGCCTAGTATCAATAGTATAAAATAAAGTTGTTTTCATCAGTCTCTTCCTAATCCCTATGTATGCTTAGACCTTCAAAACTACACAACAAATTTTTCTTATAGATACAGTGATTCAAAAGGATGGTTTTTATGTATAGAACATGCATAATAGAGTAGAGTAAAGGGTTGAAAGGGATGTGCTTCAAAAACAAGTTTTGCGTCGATTAAGCTCAAATATTGAAAAGATATACAACCAGCTTCAAGGATTGTTTTTATCCATTTTGAACCTACGGGAGGTGTAAAGGTAGAGCGAGAAAATGGGGGGTGAATAATCGAATATTTTCAAATATATCCAAGTGGGGTATGAAAGAGGATGACATGTAAATTACAAAACTGTACGCACGGGGATATGAGGAGAGGGTTGAAAGTAATACATAACACAAATTGCCTTAATATAATCTCATAAATATTTTTGAATTTTAGTGTAAAATTCTACCTATCTCAATGGAGAACTCCTAATATATTGTGGTGGTTTATTTTATACCTGAAATATAAAATTTAATTATTTATAGAAAACTGTATGTTTTTTTTTTATTCTACTATAGAAAAATAAATTAAATTATATATTTACGAAAGAAAACACAACCCAAATACTGTTGTAGAAGAATTTTTCTTATAAATACCATAAAATTTTTAAAATTTACTAGAGAAATTTTTATGTTTTTTTTTTTTTTTTGTTTAGTACTTTTGTTTACGTAGAAAATTCGTCGTTAATAAGGCAGATGGTTTGTTTATGGTATGTATTATATTTAATGCATTCATTGTAATTTTGGCTAAATGAAAATTTGTTGAAAAAAAATAGAAAAGGAATTATTGAAAAAACTGAATCAAATCATAATTGGGGAAATAACAGCCATATTTCAGTTATACTTAACAAAAAAATTTTGTTTCGTAAAAATTGGTAAATGTGTCAGCATCAGTGTTGTCAACTTAGTAGTTTTACCACTAAAACCAGTGGTTTTTTTCTACTATTTTTCTACCTTTAGTGGCAAATAATTTAAATAATTTAATATTTTAATATCATTTCTGGCAATATTATTGCTCTCTAGTTGTTTTTAGTGGTTTTCTATCGCCTGTTTAGTGGGCCTTAGAGTTGAAAGTTGGCAACACTGGTCAGCATCTGCCTTTTTAATACCTTTTTAAAGGTTCCATTTGATCGGGAAGCATTCGGTCATTGGAAAAGAGAGTAGTATGTTTCCTTTGTAGATGTTGTTGTATTGTTCGAAGTTCGAAGTTGTGGGTGATTTAATATTAATTGAAATAAATGCTTACACGTTCGAGAAATAACCTTATGTCGATCTTAGACAGAAACCCTTTATCAGAAAGTTTAATACTTAAAATAAGATGTTTGTATTTTTATTGGAGACCAAAGTTTATAAACCAGCCAAGACTGGACCTTGGACGACAGCAAAGTCTTTTCAATTTATATTGAATCTCTGGCTTAATTGGTCTTTTTAATGACCGGGTACTCCCCACAAAAAAGACTTTCTTATAGTACAATACAGACTTGGAAAAATTAGACTTTGACTCTTCAGAATACAAACCTTATCTCTTACAGCCATTAATTTAGATTAAGAGAAAAGCGTTTTTACATATTGATATCATAAGTAGGGATACTAACTATTGAAATCACGGATTGCTAATTTTGGCTTTTTGAAATTAAAATTTTACAATAAACACAAGTAATACACAAGTTAATACATAATTTTTAATTTCGTACCAATTGTATTTAAAACTTAATATATAGAAGTCTTACGACAAAAACGTGTGAAGCCCGCTTGGTAAATACAGACAATAAATTTGAAAATAAATGTGTAATATTTTTTGCAATAAAATTTCTTAAAAAATCACCCAATATACATTAGTAAAATTAATTCCAATTAATTAAATATTCATATAAATCCCTCTAACTTAAAATACAGTAAATTAAATATTGCTTTATAATAATTAATGGTAAATTTATGTTACATATCATTAATGATATTAATTTATGCGTACAATTACATACATGTACAATATTGTAGTCGTAAATCAAATTTATATTAGTGTTGAAGTTTAATGGAATACAACAAAATTAAGGTGAATGTGATTTCAACTTGAATGAAATTATGTGGAAAATCATCAATGATGGCAAATAGTCAATATGGCAGACATAAACAGTCGTAAATCTAAAAAAAACAAAAACACAGTAGCCTATGAAATGAATGACTAGCCCATAAGAGTAGACTATTTTTTATTGGACAATATTTTACAAATTACTAGTTTCCTTATATCCATTTATTTATGAACGCCTGCAAAAACACAGTTCAAGCATGTTATAGTAGTTTTATTCTAGGCTACTGGTTGTATCATGGGAAACTAATTTATCTACTACGTCCGTTAGAAAAAAGTACTTTTCTCCCTTAGTGTGGGAAAAATAGTTTATTACCGACCTAGTGTGATAATGAATTCATTCCCGCACTAGGGCGGTAATGAATAAGCAATGACAAATTTTAAATTTAATGACAAATTTTAAATAATAATTATCATTTAATTTTACATTTTATTTTAGATACGTAGATAATAAAATTTTGTACGATACACGTGTGATAACGCTTTATTAACGTTATTCTGCGATTGTCCAACTCGAACTACGCACTCCTTGTGCAAATTTCGCAGGCGTACGTCAATAATCCTATTATCCTACTAGTATCGTAAATAACTATTTCTCAATCGTAGACACAAAACTACTTAGGCTCTTTCAGGGGCTTAGATAATTTTTAATTCAAGGAAAGATACAAAATTAAGGAGTAATCATTAAATATATTTAAACAAAAAGATAATTGAATTGAAAAATGCAAAAATAATTTTGTTTGGCACTTCTCAAAGCAGGGAGTCATTCGAAACTTTGAAAATTACAACTTGTCACACAATAGACTTCTCGTTCTGTCGATTGTCAGAACAAAACGATTTTGCTTTTTTTATTCAGTTATGGCAGTGAAAACTTCTTGCGGTGAAAACTTAGCTGCGTTGAGCGACTTTATTGGAATTGTTTTTTCTTAGAAGGTAGAAATTCTAGTTTGATGGTCACCATGGTTTGGATTGTCAACTTGGCGGCGACTATTTTGATCCGGAAATTTTGATGACAGTTTTTTTGTTTCGATTATTTTGATGATAATCTTGAATCACTCTGATTTGTAAATTAAAGCATCTTACATCATCGATTCCTATCAAATACGTTGCTAAATTTATATTTGTTGTTATTTATTGATTTATGTAAATTATTCTTGATTTGATTATACTATTTATTATATGATATTTGAATATTATTGCTTTATCACTAGATTATTACTAATTTTCTATTGGTTATATCGTTAAAGTATCAGAGATAATATTCAAATATGAACAGGGTTATTTAAAAAAAGTTTCCTCTCTTACATTTCGATAACGGAATTGAAAATCATAAAATCTGAAAACATTTATCGGCTCATTTTCAGGGAGAATGAAAATACAGTATTTAATTTTTTTAAACGGATACATCCTCATGGTTAAACAGTGGCTAAAAACCGGCGCCTGTATGTATCATATTTCATCAAATATAGTCGAATAGACCATGATGTAAATAAATATCGTATGCATGATTATAAGTAAATAAAAAACAATAAATAAAAAAAAAAAAACGGTGTTAAAAAAAGAAGTTTAGAACAAAATTTTCAAACAGTTATTGCTTTTTTCGGCAAAGAACGCGAATCTGCTACTGGCTCCATTAAAAAATTTGAACCCTATTTGACTATAAAGATGTCCGCGAGCTATAAGACCTTTCATTCCCTCTGAAAGGACCCGATACATTTTTGTCCATCGAGTTTTCGATACGTATGGGTGGAAACATTTACGAAAATCGCCTTGTTTATTTACAATCAGTTATATATAGTTAATTAAAAGCAAAGGCACAAATTCATATGTGAAATGTTCGCATATTTTGTTAGTTAAATTAAAATCAATTTGATTATCCTACTGCAATATTACATTACTATTCATCCATTTTATGTAGCAAAACATAGATATTGTTATCATTTGTATGGTAGTTAGATTAGTATTATACTGTGAGATTGTTTAGTGAATTATATATAATATACATATATAGGGTTTGTTGATATTTATATAGTAAGTCAACACAACATAGGCAATAGATTTTAGTGTAGAGTACAAGTAGTAACGCGCCATTGTCAGATCAAGTAGATTTAACAAACCGGAAAATGTTGAAAACCTGCCAGAGAGCACTGATGTCAGAAAATTATTTCTATACTTGTTCCTTAAACCTTTAGAAACATCTATCACCACTAACCTCTGCCTTAACTTGAAAATTGGGAAAGTTTTAACCCGCTAAACCACTCAAACAAAAAAGAATCTATCAAATGAATATTATTCTTCAGAAATTGGCTCTAAGGAGTTTTTTTGTTCTGTGGGGATCTTGTTATTCGAGATTCGTGCCATTTCTGGCCAAAAAACTCACTTTTGTATGAAAAATATAAATTTTTAGCTGTGTGAAATTCTGCCTGTGGATTTTTATGGTCGCTGACACAAATCCGGGGTCTAAATTTAACAATAAATACCACACTCCAGTTATCCGAGATTCGTGCTATTTCTAGCCAAAAAACTCACTTTTTAAGGCTAAAATTGAAATATAACATTTGACTGGGAGAATTTTTCCCTGAATTTATTTTGATCGCCGATCACGAATTCGCGGTCAAAATTAAACAATTACGATTTACAAATATAAATATCAACAAAAATCTGTTTACATGAATCGACAATTTTAACTTAAGAAAATTATTTACGTTTCGGTGTCAAAAACATACAAATCGTTGAGGTGTTGATCGATGCATAGTAACGGCAATATAATCAGAAAAGAAGTTCATAGCATTTGGTCGAGTCGGCCTCACGGGTAAACAGTTATGTTTACGAAAAAATGTTTCTAAAAAAATTGTTGTTTTTTATTAGGATTATTTACATTTAAACTTTTATTTTATCTCTTACAGTCTGCAAGATGAGTTCTACGGACTCAAGACCTTGAACGATATTGCTCATTTAAGAACTCAATATCACTGAGAAGTCGTGAGAAAACTTCAAAAATTTCAGCTTGTTATCTTTTTTAGTTTTTGTGTTATCGTGTTCACGATTAAGGCTACCAATTATTTTTCTGGATTATATAGAGCAAAATTTTTTAAAACTGTTCATTAATGGTGTGATTGCTTTCAATTTTAAAGTCACACTACAGTAAATAATTGATGATTACATGAGTGAATAATAGATTGATTCTATGTACACATAATATAGTCTATAATGTTACGTAATAAAATATGTTTAACAATTTGATTAATGATTGGAAAAGCCAATTGAGGAAATATGGCAATACGATAATTAGGATTAATATGATTCCATGTATGATTTTATAACGGATAAATTTATTATAAATATTGTCCCAATGAGTCTAATATTTCATTCCGATGCATTTTGAGATTATCTTAAAATTATGAATTTTAGTAATGAATTAGATACATTTGATCGAACGATTTGAATTGTTAGAAATTGTATTTTTGTTTTATAATTTCGCTTTAAAAATGCACTTTTTATTCTAAATATATATCAACAATTTGTTATTTTTTAAGCCGTAATAATTAAATTAATAATATAAATTCATTCTTAGGAAAACAGACAAGGTCGTGTTTGATAGTTATGCCGCTTGTTATTTGAGTTTCAATCTTTTTAGTAGATCTTAATCAGATATCTAAAATACACAAAACACATATTAAGGTAGTCCCTGCACAAGTTGGAAGTAAATTGTGTATTTTTTAAAATTAACTTTGGCGGCGAAAGGATCTCCTTCATCAATAAAATAAGAATATGACTTCTTAAAAATTAAAGTATGGGAAGAAAATATTGTCTCCGTCAAAGTATTCACTTGTTGCCTTAAAAAAAAAATTTCTCTGTTCGTACATTTTTTTTTTTATTGTTTATTTCTCAAAAAATTTCACGGTAACATGTTTATTTTAGTGCAAAAACTGAAGCCTGAATATTTCGAGAACTAATTTTCAGTTTTTCTTCACTCCATCAACAAGTAAATAAAAAACATGTTGTGAACAACTCTGTTTTTAAATCTGTCTGAAGAATATGGTCTCATCAAAACTATCTCGTGTAGTAGAAAAAAGTCAAATGAAATAAAAAACTTGAGGTAGGTGGAAATTTGTCACTCGGTGACATTCATCTACGCATATTATGACAAAATGTTGTATTTTGGAATCAACGGACCTAAAAAACTGAAAATCCACTGTAAGCTCAGCATTGAATTATCTGATGGAAAACATTAACTCATTCGATTACCTTAAAACAACTCAATATTCTAGTCTTTGCGTGAGTACTATATAATATTTTTGTCAAGACTATTATGCCTAGTCTCAATTTAAAATATCCAACAGGAAGTCAAGGCATAATTTCAAAATTGAAATTTCTATAGAAAAGCTATTCAATTTCAATTTTGTGAGACGATTATATAAATGAACAACAATATTACCATAGAATATTAAAATAACAAAACTTCCATGAATTCCTGGTTCAAACAGTTAATATCGATCGATATATTTTCCATACTAAATTCTAAGAACAAAAATTCATATTCAGAACATTATAAGGTTATCAGTTGAAACATAAACAAGTGAAAACAAGCAATTTAGCCAACTGTTGAAACACCATGTATAGACAGTGTTGATTACGAAATCGTTTTTTTTTTTGCGTCATGTAAGTAAAGAAAGATAGCCACTCTTACACACAAAGTAAAAAGAGTATCTTTCTCCCCACTTCCGCACTGGATATGCTGTATGCTTTAATAAAACAAACACATACATAATATATGTATCGTATAAATTTAACGTATTTACTTTGCACTCTCACGGGAAAACAGAGGTGTTTTCTAAAAAATTTTTCAAATAAAAGTTGTTTATTTTATTAAAAGAAACATTTTTTACATTTAAACTTTGTTCTTTTTGTAACGGTTGAGCAAAGTGATGATGCTCATTTACGAACTCGGCCTCATTTATAACGTCCTAATCACGCTTTAAAAATTTTAGCTTGATATCTTCTTTCGTTTTTGAGTTATCGTGTTGGCAGATGGACAGACGGACAGAAGGGCAGGCGGACAGACAGACAGACAATTGGAAATGGACTTTTTAGGTGATTTTATGAACACCTTCAGCAAAACTTTGTTCGCAGCATCAATATTTTTAACCGTTACAAACTTGGGACTAAACTTAATATACCTTGATATATTTCATATATACATGGTATAATATACTGTTAAATTATATAGGTGGTTCACAGAAAATAGATCTTGAAATGTTACTGTTATATAATTAATGTGTAATTAGTTATTCCAGCTCTATTTTTCTACCATGTATATATGATTAGTACCAAGTTTGTAACGCTTAAAAATATTGATGCTGCGAACAAAATTTTGATATGAGTGTTCATAAAATTAATTAGTCCATGTCTGTCCGTCTGTCGTCACGATAACTCAAAAACGAAAATATAAATCAAGCAGAAATTTTTATAACTTGCTCAGGACGTAAAAAGTGAGGTCGAGTTCGTAAATGAGCAACATAGATCAATTTGGTCTTGGGTCCGTAGGATCAATCTTGTGAACAATTGTAAACAATTTGTACTTAAACATAAAGACTCGATTGAGCTATGATGCTCATTTAAAAACTCGACCTCACTTTTTACATCCATAGCACGCTATATAAATTTTAACTTGATATCTCTTTTCGTTTTTGAGCTATTGTGGTGACCGACGGACAGGCAGACAAACAGGTAACTGGAAACGGAGTCTTTAGGTGATTTCATGAACACCTATAACAAAACTTTGTTCTTAGCATCAATATGTTAAATCGTTACAAACTTAGAACAAAACTTAACATACCTTGATATATTTGATAAGTGCATGGTATAAAGAGCTAAGAGAATAAATTGTATTAACTTTTATAAAAATTTCGATAACGGTATTTTTGTTAATGGTATATTTGTTTCATAAATTGTAAAAACATACTTTATGCTTAGAATTTTTACCTTTAGATCTTTCTGCTCTTCGTATGTTGTTGTTTTGGGGCACACCATAGAATAACAATACATTTAAGGACTTTTCGATATCTACTATCAGCTGCAAAGCTATATAGTTACATTCTACCAGATATTAATAGTATTTAGTTTTAGCTTTCATCATTAGAGTAAGTGGATATATGTTTATGGTTAGATATAATATACGTTTGATGGCCACCGCAATAGGTAATTATGAATAATTCAAATGATTTATGCATTGAATTTCAGTTAAACCGTCGCTATGGGTTGAAATACTTGGTACTATTCATGATAATGATGTTAAAATAATACAATAATAATATGAAGTAATTTACAGGAAAATGTATGTAGGTAGCGTTATGAGAAATCAATTGTAAATAAATTCTGTGAAGTGAAGCTATAAAATGAAGCAGACTTAACCTTGCATTAACCACTCAAAGTTCTAAAGAGAGAAAGACATAAATTCTAACTAAAGATGATTTTTAGCTCTAAAATATTGAAGAAATTTTTTACGCTAACGTCGTTTTCGAGTAATTTTCCAAAATTTTTAAATGTTGATTCTTTTTTTTTTTGGATTTTAATCTATAGAAAATGGCCCTGCTATTAAACTCTCAAGCTCGGTATTTTAATTCTCTTTACCGCCATTATTTTTAGGCTTAACATATACGAAAAATAAGTTTAATCGAGGAAAATGCCTCAAACGAAAACTGTTAGTTTCAATGCCACACATCTTATATGGGTGTTGAATTCGATCTAATTTCTCAAGTTCAGTTAAAACCTAACTCTAATTCATAATTGGCAAACATTAGACGAACACTAAATTAGAAAGTTGTTTTTTATAAAAAGGCAAACCTTCTTTATTTGGAGCATTTTTTAATAAACCGAATAGTTTAGCCAGTAATTGCTGTATATCTTCTCTATGTATATCTATCTAGTTCTTTACAGACAAACTTACCACTTTTATTGGAAATTTTTTTTCGAAGAGTTCCTAGATTACGCAGAAGTCAAAGGAAATAACATTTTAAACTGTACTGTTTGCGTAAAAATGTTTCGAACCAAAAATGTTCACTTTTATAATCAACTTTCTAATTTAAAGTGCTCGCCAATCTATTCGTTGTGTGAGAAGTCATGGTAGGGACAATAAAATCTATGCCAGCGCTTCCAATTTGTTATTCTTCACATGTTAATGTTAAAGCAAATGTCAAATTAAAACTATTGAAAAGCACTAATTAATTCAACTTAATGCATTAAAAATTGTGAAAATAAGAAATCAAATTGCACAAATATTATTTTTCAAATGTAAATTATCATAATTATTTATTTAAATTTGTGAGACAATAATATTAAATTTTCAATGGAAGTCATAAATTCAATCCATACAATTATATATGCATCCATACAATTCTATAATTAAAGTAGTGTATCGTTACCATGGAAACGCCTCCAATAAAACTCACGCACGGTGCGAATTACCAGTTATGGAATCGAGAGGGCTTTTCATTGAGCCTGACACCTTAGGTCCTGTTCAATGCCTGCGTAAAATTAGCACAAATAAACACAACATTTTTGGCATGAATTATTTTATTGATAAATTTTATTTTTCGTTTATGTAAAGTCAAAGAAAAGCCATATTTATACGGTTGTTCAGTATGATGTTACCATTTAAATGTATTTGTTTATCTTTGTTTAACATACAGATGTTTGTGTGTTAAACAAAGACAGTTGAAAACAAACAAATAATAACGCCTAACTGATCACATATTGTACAACTGAGATAAAATTTTCTATACTGACTGTACCTTTTACAATTCAATTATTAATAAGGTTCCAACTTTCTTTTATGTAGATATTCTGCATATTATAAATTGAAAAAAATTTATAGGAACTTGAAGAAAAATAATTGTGTGCAACTATTGAAATAATATAATGAATTTATTGAAATAAAGGTAGTATTAATGATTGATAATAATATATTATTTCAATACTCTATTGTTTCCCTTCTTTTACCCAGATACCAAACAAAGTTAAGAAATCTCTATATATTATAAATGCGAAAGTAAGCATGTTTGTTTGTTTGTTTGTTTGTTACGCTTTTTACGCTAAAACTAGCGAATGGTTTTTACAGCAATATAGCTGATATATCAGAATAACACATGAACTATAATTGATAAAGATATATTTTTAAAAAATTTAATTTAATTTGACATTTGAAATTACCATAAATTACAGATTTCTGTAAAAATAGTCATTATAAAATATTTCAAGGCCATCTTCTTTGATATACTCAATGAATAGTTACTATTATACATTTAAAAAAAATAATATATTTAACCTTTTTAAATAATCTCCACCATTATTTCGAGTGTTATAGAAAAGGGATAAGCGGGAGCAATCTTTATCAATCTTTACTTTTAAACCCAGCGAAGCGGATGGGTATCACTCTAGTAATTTATATTCTATTGTAAACAATTTTCTAAACTATGTTTTTACTTTATAAAATAAAATTAATTAAATATGTATTTTATTGAATATATATTAAAAAAAATAAATATATGATCATATTGAACTTTAAATTGGTTCTATTGTTATTTGATATCAGAAACACAAATGTGTGCTAATGATTTTTGTATCAATGCAATCAATGTATATTCTATGATAATGGCGGAAAAAATTCCATTCATTTCATTTTACCGATGGATTAAAACTGTTCCATCGTTTTACAAGAGGAACCGATTTTAAATACGGTTTTGAGGTTGATCAGTCGAGAAGAATTTAAGCTCCTATTACCTAAAGCAACTATCACTTTAGTTTTTCTAGTTGTGTAGTTAATGAAAAATAAAAATTCCGAAGCTCTGGAAAGAGTCAAATAATCCTGAATTTTTATATCGATAAATATAGAATTTATGTAGATTGTTTAAAATTAGAAAAATAGTACTTTTCCTTGAAGAAAATTTCTTAAATTAAGCAATATACAAAATATTTTCCATTTTTAATACTTGTCAATTTCGTACATAGGTCTGATCGCGAACGATTCATTTATTGAGTTGTCTTGGGACACCCGGGAGGAACTATATTCCTTTCGTACCTTGGTATATTATAATGAAAATTTAAGGTATTAATTTAAGAAGTCAAATACTTGTTTGATTCTTTAAAAAGTTTAATTTTATAGTTACTTACTTTTACTGTATGAAATAATCATAGTATTAGTTTAAAAAAGACCAACTTCTGATTTAGTAGCCAACCAAATATGTGAGTACATTACGTTTGGTTTGATTAGAATATTTATTATGACATAAAAAAAAATTGCATTGTACTTACCTTAAATTATCTCTGTTTTTTTTAACTTCTGATAACTTTCACAACTCAATTTTTATAAATGATAAACATTTAAAAAAAGATTTTTGTTTTTCTCAAAATTAATGGCAACTTGAATGAATTGAAAAAGTTTTAGTTTCCTAGGTAACCTGTCGGTTTTTGGTGCCTGTTGCAGTTTTTTTTTTTTTTTTTTGGTTTTAACTCCCAAACAAATATTATTACCAAACAAATATCCTGCGCTAAGGGACATTGTTCCATAACTTTTCTTGAAATTGTAAAATAACTTACAAGGAGACAACACCCCGTATAAAAGATTTGAAATATTACTCTTCAAGTGATGAAACTGCTATATTAGAAACGAACATACGATATTCAAAAAGATTTAAGTAAGGTGCATTAAATAAGTGTCTGATGACAAACGTGAAGTACATTAGACCATTTCTAGGTAAAAGTACTGCATCTATATTTGTATTAAAAGGTAGGTATCTTTTATAGCTACCTCATTATTCATTCCTAATGTAAGTAAAAGGTATTAATGATCCTTTACTCAAAAACTATATATGCAATACAACTGAACCGTTTAATTATTTGCATGTGCTTTAGAAATCCATTACGTCTACCAATATTATACTTTACTTAAAACTATGTGTGTGTGTGTTGGGTGGTGAAAATGTCTTTGAAAACTATCCTTAACGTATCCACTACTCTACCTACATAATATTAAAACATTTATTATATGAATGACTATTGTACCTTGAACCGCTATTTACATTTATATCTATGTTATCTAAGTTACTGGAACTATGTTCCTTATCGCACGTTATCGTTCTGATTTGTTTGCTGGTTATATATTTGTTTGCAAATATATTATTATAATTGTCAAATTGTATTTTTTGGCAAAATTTTATGTTTAATCATTTAAAAAAAGAGAGCTGTGAAAGTTATCAGTAAAAGATAACAGAGATAATTTTAAGTAATTTAAAGTGAAATTTTTATATTATGTCATAATAAATATCCTGATCAAACCAAACGTAATGTACGGACATTTTAGGTTGACTACTAAATCAGAAGTAATTCTTTTTTAAACCTATATCAATTAATTCTTACAATAAAAAATAAAAGTAGCTATAATATGAATTTCTTTAAATCAAACAAGTATTTGACTTTTAAAATTAATACCTCAAATTTTCAGAAAAATATCTTGTAAATAAAAAAGTAAGCGCTACATTATAATATACCAAGGTACGAAAGGAATATAGTTCCTACCGAGTGTCATACAATACCTTTTTTTTTTAAATAAGTGAAAGAAGTTTCTATGTATACCACCATTTTTCCTACATATTGCGATCCATGGTACAGTTTGTGACCCTGGTATAAGTTCCCAACGTACCATGGGCCAGTCTTTCGTGTATCCTGCACCATGTAATTTGTACATTTAACTATAGGGAAGACCATAGAAGGTAAGTGATTGAAATCTCGAAAATTGTACAAGTTTATTTAATAGGTATTCTCTCATCGTTCAACCCTGGGTATTCAGATTTTTTTGAATATTTATACAAAGGATAAAATAATTATCCCAGGAACAAGACGGTGTATTTCGTGCCGGTAAAATTTGGAAGGAAAAAATTTCTGTTCATCAATATTTAACGATAATCAATATTATGTTTAAAACTGGAAGATGTCATAGCAATTCACACAATCCGAAGCGATTTAGGTGGAATATAATTCGAAACACAGAACATGTAAATAAACGGACAGTAGATGCAAAATTTTGTAATTTTTGAACTAAAATTTTTTATTTCTATTTTATTTGTAAGCAAAAATAAATGGATAACCATTTTCATGTTTGCTTTTACTCTGGTGAATAATCTTTTGCTTTATATAGCTGCTGTCTCATAAATTGCATTTTCTTTCGGTAAACTAAAGTGATTCAAGGGACATTATCATCAAGGTAAAACACTTTACCATACTTTTATCTATCCGTCTCATTCTTACAATATAGTAAATTATATAAATATCGAATATTACATGTTTGTTTATCTCTATCACACAGTCTTTTTATTCATAGTTTCCATTTAATATACTGGACTGGTTGGTGCAAAAACTTTTTTTTATAAGACTCAATTACTCTTTTTCCAGATTATATATAAAACTGTTTGTATTTAATTGGTTGAGTTTCTTTTTTATATAAAATCATTCACCTTTAGGTGAATGGGTTATATCATAGACTTTTAGGCGTATAGAGTATACACGACGTTATATAAACATCGTGAATGTATTTGAAAAGACAAACAGTAGAGGAGGTTTCTGTTTTTTTTTTTTCAATCTATATTTTGAAAAATAGTAATATTAAGGACGTTCATCCAAAAAATTGTCGGCATGAAAACGGCACGATATACGAAAATAATAGGTTTCAAAAAAAATGGCTATGATAAAAGTTGCTTGAATCGTCGAAATATTCAATTTGACTTTCAGTTTGAGAAATAGACAGAAATTGTAGGCATATAAGACAGACGAAGGTACCCTAGCTATACGCGTCTACTTATCTGTTCTCGTTCCACAGTGATCATTCATTTGGCGGCGACTTTTCAGCTCTTCTATCTCTACGCTTTTTAATCCAAAGGTTTATCTCTACGCTTTTAATCAAAGGTTCATCAAACTCAAAATAAAAGTGATAAGAGGTAGCGGAAACTTCAGCGCAATATTTTTAAATTTGAACGTACCTGGAATAATAAAAAAATAAATTAGAAAACTTTTTTTAATATAAGATATTTTTGGAACCATAATTTCATTCAAGCTTTATGTGGGATGGTAAATAGTTGAAAAATTTTAAGCCATTGTAAGATGGACCATGTTCGAAAACATTTAAGTTATGTTTGGGTACACTTAAGTCGCTCTCATGTCTTGTATAATACGTGTGATTAAAGTTATTTTGATCAATCGTATGAACATTCTTCTTGATGTGGGCGAGACAATGGAGAATGTATGTACTGGAGAGCGTCAAGGTTCGCAGATCTTTAAAATATTCTCTACAAGAACATTGTTGGTCAACACCATCAATTACTCGTAATATTTTCTTTTGTTTTATGAAAATTTATGTTGATTCCATAAAAAATTCCATATTTAAGTCTGCTCTGAACCAATGAATAGTATACCATTACTAATGTTTTTTGACTTTTGATGATTTGATTCTCTCTTTTTCTGAATAGATACGTTAATTAGTTCGAACTCTTAGCCAACTCATTGCAATGGTTAGCCCAAGTTAAATTTTCATCCAGGATTACTCCCAGAAACTTCATATACGCGACCTTTAAGATTGGCTTATTAGAGCAAATTATATTTGGAGTATCCATATTATGTGTTTTATTTTTTATTTTATAATGAATGAAATTTGTCTTACTAACATTTAATAACAACCGATTTGCATAGAACCATGATGCCAACCTGTCAGCCAGCGTGTTTGCTTTAACCTCTAGGTCTCTGAGATTGTCACTTGTGACGGTGACAGAAATGTCATCTGCGTATAGAATGAGATCAGTATGACCAATAAAGTTTGGCAGGTCATTTACGTAGAGCAAGAGCAAAAGAGGACCCAATACACGTCCTTGGTATACTCAAATTTTTACAGCTTCATGTCGGATTTGGTGTTGTTAGCCATAGATACTGATTGACGTCGGCCAGTGAAGTATGTTTCAATAATTATATTAACATGTTTTTTTTTTTTTTTTAAATAAAGTCAAAATTATTTACTTTGCGCAAACTATTTTAATTCGAAGAATTAATTCAATTATCATAGCTTCAATTACCATAGCTTCAATTACCATAGCTTCTTACGTTTTATAGTTAATTGTGAGAAATTAGGACTTAAATCGTATGCTAGTTTGCTATTTCAAGCAAATATTGCCATTTTGTTTTAGTGTCATGCTTTTGATGCAGATCTCATTTGGCCGACCTATTGTAAATCATTGTAAACCTATTCTGCTTAAAGGTAGTTACAAAAAATATATGTTGGTATATAAATCTAGATGAAATGAAATTTTAATGACAATAAGTATAATATTTGTATAATAAAATGTATTATACATATTATTTAAAATATATTCAATGTTAATAATTTTCTATTAATTTATGTATACAAATAATATTATAAGCATTCATGTGAAACTTCAGCCTGACTGAAAGCAGGTGCATTGTCATATTATACATACGATACAATATGTATAGAAAATTGTCATACACTGCGTTTCATCGTCATTGCCCTTACTATTATTTGCATTACATATCCATACGACAGTGGGTCTCAAACTTTTTTTTTCCTGCATGTAAGAGTTCTCTTACAATTGCAATGTCTCGTAAATACATTCGATAGATGCGGCTTTGCTTTGTAGACAAATATTACCTAAGCAATATCCTGATATTTTTATCGGTATTCAAATCCAAAACCACCCCCCTTCCTAGGTGCGGTGCGGTATTGTAGAATTATTTATTCTCATAGACCTCAAATTCTTATTATCGCTATTGTAGTTCCCTTTCTGTTCTTATGGAGTCCCTATATAATTATTTTCGCTACCGTATAACCCTTTCACTTCGATATACACCACTTTTAGAATAACTGGTATATTGTTTGCTCACTCCATCTCCAATTATGGAACAAGAGTAAGGCAAATTATGAGAAAGATTGGACTATTCTATAGCAATAATTCCACCATCGATCAACCAATGTTTAGGTAAATTAATTGGGCCTGTTTAGTTCGAACCACTTAAATTGCCACTTTTTTTTTATTGAAGCGGTCGGAGGAAATGCGACTACCGATAATTGTAGCCCAAAGTCATAGACACAGGCAAATGTTCTCTATTGCCCTTGGCAAGTACTGACAGCATTTTTCAAATGCATTAATGACATACTTTTAAGTCGCATTTTCGCCGAAAGCTAACGTTTTTTGAAAAAAATATTTTAAACAAAGTTTTTTTTATGAGGAACAACTCTCAAATTTAAGTTGTTATTTATTCTATTTCCTACCATTTAAAATCTAAATTGGCTATAAAAGAAAACCTACGAACTGGATCCAACTTGATATCAAAACATGATCTTCTCCGTCAAAGTCTGCAACTTTAGTTTAACTTATTTTTTGGTTACTACAAAACGAGATCTTTTGGTGTATAGATTAAAACGACCCACCCTGTATATATGCATCTATAGCATGTATTAAATAACATGTTTTATCATGCATGTTCGTACGATACTGCAGCTATGCCATACAATTTAATGATACTAACTCAACCATATTACAAAATATACAATATTAAGCATTAGTCGAAAGATGTATGAGAGAAATTATATCATCATTTAGAATACACGTAAGCAATAAAATTACATAAAAAAGCTCCAACAATGTTGTAGAAGAAGTATTTATAGAAAAAATTCTGGAATATTAGAATGTAATATAGTGACAGATTTGGATCTTTGATTTTGTCGTTCCTGTACCAGAAAAAGCTAAAAAATATTTCGCGGTTGAAAAATCATGAAATAATTCTGATTTTTGAACGTGGATACTGTTGATTGTTTTCCATTTTTACTCACTTATTTTTTTTTTACTTTTACTATTTGCATGTATTTTTACTTTCGATTGCGACATTTTAGACCCAGAAAATTACCATATTTCCTATGAAAATTGAATACTTAGTTAAACTCTTGCTTGTGTAAGCTTCTTTGACAATAAAATTCATTCACTTAACATGGTAGAGCCGACAAAACCAAGGTTGTATCGAAAAATGGAAAACGAAAATTTCGGTATATTAGCTGCACCGAAAATTCGGATCTACTTTGAGCATTTTTGGCGTTACGCCAAAATTGTTACGCAATTTATGTATGCACTTGATATATAAATAATATGAATATTAATGTGTGCTAATAACAATTAATTATTATTATTATTAAAATTTTAAATTATTCATAATTAATTCACATTTGAAATAATAGACCAGTATTCAACCTGAAGAGACAGGTTGGGAGTCAGATCATGAACCCATTCATGTCAATTGTTGGAATTGATATGAGTTGTAGGACAATGTAGGACAAAAAAGTATGCAGTAATGTAGAAAACTTTGTATTTGTAACTATTTAAAGCAATTGAGAAAGCAATAATTTAGAATCTAACGGCTTGTGACTTTTTTTCGTCAGTTTACCTAAAAAAAGTATCAGGGGAGAGAGAGACTATTTTTAGATAACCCAACACTAATAGCTGAAGAACTGAGAAATTTTTCTTTTAGTATTCAATAAGAACGGATATTTAACCTCTAAGCTACCCACTTTCTCTCAAATGCAAAAACCAATATTAGTGTTTTAGGCAGTTATTGTCTTCATCTGAGGAGTTGAATGTGTGAACTATAAGCGTCTTAGTCAACAGCCTTGTTGAAATTTTTTGGGTGAAATGATCCACCAAGAATCATGTTGAAAAAGATGCACCTATAAGTAAAAATAAGTTTAAGCACCATTTCGTCAGGCAGGTGATAATATGAATGTCATACCCCTGGGTATCTCACAGTGCACCATCAAATATGTATGGCGTTGCTGGCTACAAAGTCTGCATAAGTATTAGAATCGAACTACATAAACACCGTGCAGAAAGTCACCCGAAAAATTTAGGCAAGGATTTGTAGTCTATCACACTCACATGAACAGCTTGATTTCCGAAGTAATCATAAAAGTAAAATCATGATTATTAAGTAGACTATTGGAAAGAGTAGTGTACAGATCAGCCACCAACCAAATTAACGGCTGCATACGAAGTAATAATAATTAGCGACCGGCTGAAGATTCGGTTTCGGCAAAGAAATATAATTTCGACATAAGGTTCGATTTTTGTCGAACCTTCAGCCTCAAAGAAACTCTACGTTCGTGAATTCGTTCGTGCGTTATTCGTCTGAGTTTGTCGGTCGTATATCGTGTTCCATAAGATTTTTTTTCCCAGAGATTTTTGTTGTAAAAAGTGATTTACATAATTCGTAAATTTTTATTTTTGTTTGTAGTTTATACATAGAAGTTATATAAAAACAAGTGAAAACAAATAATTAACTGAGTTAATTGTTCAAGTTCAATGTATAGACAGTGCTGATTACGTTATCATATTTATTTATACATTTCAATATTTAATATTATATGCCAGCAGCTATCATTAATTATACGTTGAAAAAAAAAAAAAAAAACACAATATGAAAATTGAATTGAAAATATAGTTTTTATAGATTCCGCACCAAATCACACCTGAAAAAGGATGCATAGTACCTAAAAATTTAACTAAATCTTCTTATCTTATAGCTACAAAGAGGAGAATTACATAGCTTTTTCTTTAACTTACTATTTGGGTAAATTGGACATTTAGTAAATATTAGTGAAATGGAATTATTCATTTTCGTTGGAATTTAAGTTATTATGCTAATAAGAATTAAAAATTTAGATTACTGTTATATTTCTTCTTATTTAATTTTAGTAAAGAAATAATCAAAAAAGGCGTAGCTATTTGATCTATAACTTTTTGACTTGTTTCTAATTAGTCCTAAGAAAAAGAAAGAATAGAATTGAATACTTTTATGGTGAATTCACAGACAAAACGATAGAAGACAAGCGACAAAACGCGGCTAACAAAATTTTCAACAGTTAATTTAATTTATATACAATTGAGTTCCTAAAAGGGTGTTACTCATCGGAGTACGTATTTATATATTACATAATTGACCTAGGAAATTGGAATAGTAAAAATGGAAATTTATTTCGAAATATCCTAGAAATCTCATTTATCTTTGATAATATTTATAAAACAAATCTATAGTATATTATTTCTTGTTTTTATAATTAAAAATCGAACAAATATAGTTACAAATGTACTGAACATTTAATATAAGAGCGTCACTCGACACAAGCTTGATTTATTTAAATCTAATGTTTATACGTCGACACTAAATTATAGAAGAGACAAAAAAGGAAATGCCAAAACGGAAATATAATTACTTAACGTGCGCTTTATAACAGTCATTGAAACTAGTAGGTATATTGGGGCAGTATCTCTACTTACATAAGTAAAAAAAAAAAAAATAACAAAACTGACGATAAAATAATGATTTTCATATTTCTGAACGAAACCTTCCAGCATGAAGTGTTGTTGTACCACCGGTGTTACAAGACAGACAGACAGTAAAATAGGAAAGAAAGCATAAATAAAAGTATAAAAAACCACCATTGTATACGTTTTTTTTAATACAGCATGTTTGAATTACAATTTTGACAATTTTGAAGAGCTATTAATGAATTGGAGCTGCAGGTTAGTTAAGAATCGCTGATCAATAGTTAAATAAAATATAGATGAAATGAAGTTCACCGAATCATCTAGTCTTATAATATAATGCTATATTATAAGAATGCGTAACATACCTTAATTTCGCAAGATGGAATTTTCAAGAAAAGCATCCCGTGACTTTTACTGATAATTTCGCACTCGTATGGTCCTACACAAGTTCTGTAGAAGTATAAAATCATTAAACTTCAACATGGAGGACAGGGACACTCCCCGGTAGCAGAATGTGCTTTATTCTTAAGCCCTTTGACATGGGTATTATATTAATAAGCATTATGGCGTAAACAAAGGGTGGTGCGAAAAAAAGTGACAAAGAGGAAAGGAGAAATTGTTATTATATAATATTATTATTATTGACTTATTAATATCTCATCAAATTTATTTCAAAAAAATAATTTTTCTGTATTTTATTCACACGGTGGTCTCGCCAATTTCCTTTGTCTATTGAGCCCAGAAGTTGGCAAATTTTCTCCTGAGCAATCTGTATAAAAAAAATAAAGCTAAATAATAAACAATAAATGATGCTGGTTGTTGTGAGCGTGGGTTTTATAAACTACGCGAAAACTCACAGATCTCTCACTAGACAAGCCTGGCGGTTGTACAATAAGTTTGGTTGGCAGCATGTTGTTTTTCTATATTTTCATATTTTTTATAAAATATAATATTCTTAAGTTGATAAAGTATTTTGTTGAGGATGAAAAAACAAACAACAATAAATAATTTATGAAATATTATTTATTTTTAAAAATAATTATTAAAGCTTTTTATGAAAAATTGACGTAATATTTTGCTTTTTAAATGCGAATCGTTTTCAACACAATAGATTTTACTCGACTGTCAAAAAGAGGATTACTGTCTTTAATAAGACAGTAATTTTATACTGGATTGAAGGAAAAGGAATTACCTTAAGTCAACCATAGGGAAAATAGTTATCTAAATTATTCTATTTATACAGAAAATTATTTCTAAATATTAGGATTCAAAAGTTTTGTCCGTTTTAATGTCATGCGATTTTGAAGCTCCATATCCTAATAAAACTTCTTCTTCTTCTTCTGTGTCATAGAATATAGTGATCGATAGATTTGTGTACTCTAAACATACTCTTCATTTGTTCCCAAATTTCAATTTTGTGTCTTTTCGATAGTTTAAAACGTGTTGGAAAGGTCAAAAAGCTCGAAAAGTAGGTACACTATAACTTTCTACAACCAGGCAAAAACCATTGGAGCAGAGACCTGTTTTGAGGGAATCGACGAAATGTACCGAAAATTGCGTCAAAAGCAGCCGGTACTAGTCAACACAAAGGTCCGATCCTACTCTAGGGCAAAACTAAACGAATTGAGAATCGAATTTCTTCTTCACCCACTATACTCCCTAGACCACTCCCCAAACAGCTACCTTTTTCTTTTCAAGCACTTCGATAACTTTCTCACCCGTAGACCTTCGCCGACAAGACCAGAAAAAAACGGCCTTTGTCGACTTCATCGATTCCCGAGCACCCATATTATATATCGACGGAATTAATCAACCTGTGTTACGTTGGCAAAACTGCATTGATTCAAATGGCGCTCATTTCGATTAAATTGAATGTATTCACTAGGATATAACAGTTCCAAGTAGACTCAGTAAAACAGACCAAACTTTTGAAACAACCTAATATGAAGAAATTTTTCTATGTGAACAAATACTATAATAATCGTTTTTCAGCCATGATGTAAGATATTATATGAAACATAAATCGCTTCAAGAAAGATATAATGAATAAGTTAATTAAATAAACTTAGTTTTCGACTGCGTAAAAATCTAAAAAGACGATACATATAAATTTTGTTCAGAGAATTCTTAAATAACAACATACAGTCCATTTTCTAAGTTTATTTTCTACCTATTCATACATTTTTTTTTTATTCCATTAATTAATTTTTATGTTAAACCCAATTTTATTTTCAAGAGAAAAACCGGGCTTCGTATAAAGTTAATTATCAACTTTTTATTCCTGTGTATAAAACTGATATAATACATACTAAATTTGATTATATAACATCGGGAAAAAATTAATAGAATATATTCTCAACACAAAAATTAGTATAAAAAAAAACAGCATTTCAATTTATATAGATTAAGTACCATAAACAAAATAGTTGTGTAATATATATTATGTATATGTGTGTTCTTAGTATGTATATGGTATATAAACAACAAATAAAGTTTTATATAAAATCAGTACGTGACTGTTACGAAAACCTAAACATTGGTTTTTATACTTTGGTTTTACCTAGTAAACTATATTATACATTCACAGAATGTTCAACACATTTATGGTCAAATTTTGTGAGATTTCTGGAAATGATTTGCATTAATATATGGATCATAATTTTTATTGTAAAACTTAAAACGTGGGATACTCTACGTTACAATTAAAATTTACTTTACTAAAATTTTCTATCGACTTTCTAGCATAATAAAGCGTATTTCTTGAAACAAAATTTATTTTCTGTGTAATTTTATGATTTATTTTCTTACTTTTACAAAATTTTGGTAAAGATGTTCATAAAATCATCTAATTGGTTCATTTTTGGTTGCCTGTCCGTCTGTTTTCGACACGATAACTCAAAAACGAAAAGGGATATTAAGCTAAAATATTTATAGCGTGTTCAGGACATTAAAAGTGAGATCGAGTTCGTAAAAGACCAACATCAGTCAATTGAGTCTTGGTTCAGCAGGACCAATCTTGTAAACCGTTAGAGATAGAACGACGGTTTAAATGTAAAAAATTTTCTTTATAAATAATAAGCAACTTTTGTTTGAAATACTTTTTCTTAAACGTCTCTACTTTTACCCGTGGGGGTGCAAATTAAGTTATAAGAAACATTCTTTAGTATGTATACAGGTACCTATTGTATATATTTTAAATTTATACGCCACATATATTATATATGTGTTTGTTTTTTAACCCTCGAACTAATAAAAAGGTGTTAGAAGTTTGACCGCCATGTGTGTGTGCCTTTGTGTATGCTTGTCTGTGGCATCGTAGCGCCAGCAGTATAGGTGTTCATAAAATCACCTAATTAGTCCATTTCCGGTTGTCCGTCCGTCCGTCCGTCTGTGGGCACAATAACTCAAAAACGATAAAAGATATCAAGCTGAAATTTTTACAGCGTACTCAGGACGCAAAAAGTGAGTTCGTAAATGAGCAACATAGGTCAATTGGGTCTTGACCATCTTATAAACCGTTAGAGATAGAACAAAAGTTTAAATGTAAAAAATGTTCCTTATCCAAAAATAAACAACTTTTGTTTGAAACATTTTTTCGGAAACGTCACTGTTTACCCGTGAAGGCACAAATTCGGCGTAAATTGTTTAGTATGTATTATATAAATTGTATATGTATGTGCAATGTGATAGAGTAATCAACACTATTTATGCATGGTATTTCAACAATTAACTCAGCCAATTGTTTGTTTCCACTTGCTTTTATTGTGTATTCAATTAAACGTTTTGATTTGATTTCAGGTAGTTGTTTTAGGCCATTCTTTACATCTTTTTCTAAAAGTTTGCTAAGAACGAAAATAATTTCGCCTATTTTACTTTGTTGACTTTGTATAAACAAACATGCATTACACATATATAAAGTTTTATTAAATACATCGAATGTTTATATCCAGTGTATAATCCAAACAGTTTCTGATAAGTAATTCTCTTCTAACAAACTTCGAACATTTTCTTTTTAACACGATATAGTGTAAGTCATGCTGATGGTTTGGGTCTTTTTGATTATAATAAACGTGTATCTATACTGTATGGTATATGTACTTCCATCAAGAGTATAGGGTTCTGAAGGGGTCTACTCTACCTATACATGAATATAGTTATTATATACAATGTTGTGTTATTAATACAGAATGGCCTTGTCTTATATAAACTATTTAATAATTTAAAGCAGTTTTAGGTTACGTGAAATTTTAATAATAGCAAGTCTTTGTAATGCGTACCCATTATTTAATGTTTCTTTCGAAAACTTACACATAAGTTTACTGTTATTTCTTATGTTAATGATTTATTTTACTGATAAAATTTTAATTACTAGTATTTTCTGCAATATCATAAACAATTCTAAAGTTTTAGTTTGCTAGAAATGCGGTGGCGTTATACAGGATTGTTCTGAAAAGTTCTCAATGAACACTCTTTGCGAACGGATGCTATTGCAGTACAGTGTGAACAGAAGTTGTTGAGTTATTATTAAATGTATTGGTTGTGAACCTTTGAACTTAACATTAATTTATACAAAAGTTTTCAAAGAATTCACCTAATGTTGTTTCATTGTATCGAGCCTACGGGGGTAGATCGATACATTGCCAAAAAGGTTAGAAAATATAAAAAACTTTGCAGTCAATGCGCCAGGTATGTGAATGATGTTATAGCATTTGCAATAAAATCACATAAAATTTTTCGAATTATCCTGTTAATTTGACTAAGCTTTGCGTCAAATGGAAAAAATCATATTTTGGAACCTTGATAGCTATTGTAACAGCACAATATTTCCAGAACGTGAGTTTACAAATGCTTGGGTTCTACTAAACTTCGACAGACATTCGAACAGTTCATAACTGGAAGTAGACTCAATGGAAATTTGAATAAATGTATGCGAATTTGATTTATTGCTACTAATTTACAGGCCAAACTTTCCTATTTGGTTAAATTTATACAAAATAATCAAGGTTTTTTCGCAGAATTATTCTATATTTCTGCTCAGAGACAATCTGTTTTCACCTATATCTTATATCCTGATACCATATCAATAAGTACTCCGTAATACGTAATATTAAAACTTTTCACTATTCTCTCTTAAAATTCTTTTATATATACACAATACTTTCAATCAATGTGAAAAGTTTAAGATAAAAATGTGTTCCTGTTAGAGATTTTATTTTGTTTTTAAACAATTTAAATATAATCTTTATATTATAATAATATTTAATATTACATGCCAATAATATTTTTAAATCACTGAGAAAGCTTTTTAAAATTTTCAGATTAAAAAAATAAAGTAAATAAATTATAATTCGTGAAATTTGGAAAGCCAAAATAAAATGTTAGTAATCAGCTTATCAATTAAATTTTAGACCATAATACAAGCAATATTCTGTGTTCCTAATCGCTCGTTTGGCAAATGGGGGCTAAACAAAAGGTGTCCCACACCGACCGACACATTTTTATGCTATTATTTATCTTGAAATATGAATAGTTTTCTCAACGGTACTATGATCTTGTGGTTACGGTGCCCGCTTCTCATACAGAAGGTAATAATAATTGCTATGAGCCACTTATACATGACTTTTTGTAAAAGCTAGAGGAGTTTAATTTCAAATATTAAAGATGATTTAGAGCGCCACAAGCTTTTTCAAACAGTCGCGTATGAGTCATTTATTGAAATTATTATTTTCTATTTTTTAGTACAATAAAAGCTTGTCCCTTAAAAAGTACTTTTGATTTAAAATTAAACTAAGTGTATGTATTTCAAATATGATGGAAGCGATGGAAAAATTAAATTATGTTTGCCTTAAACATAACAAGTCCGCCGACTTTGGCGAACTGCCATATTGGATTTACAATGACACAAGTCCAGTAGTTTGTATAGCGACTTTAATAGACGGGGCCCATCATTGGGAAGATTTGTCCCGGTCCAGATATTAATGGATCCCGATATAAACTACTGGACTTGTTTCTTTCTTTTCAGATTTTATATAACACAGTCGGATTGTTTATTTTTTTAATTATTTATATTATTAATAATATTTATTAATTTATTAATTATTTATATTATTAATATAATATTTTAATTATTATAAAATATTTTTAGTTTCTCAGCATTAAAAATTCCTCTTATATTATAATATATTATATTAAAAGATTTTTAACCAATTATTGTTCTTAATTAATTTAAAACGAATAACTTACATATATATTTGTAGTCCTTTTTGAATTACCTTTATTTTGATACGATACTCGATAGGTGTTGTTAATATATTTTACTAACGTATTGCTATTGTCGCCCTATTAGCTCAGTTGGTTAAGACGTAACTAATTCCGCGGTATGCTTAGGGTAGCGGGTTCGATTCCCGCCGTCGCAACAAAATTAATTTAATTTATAGTTGTTATGTGCTGGTGTAGTGCATGGTATATGCATGAAGGAGGTGCACTCAGTCTCTGAAATTGAGGAGCTGATAAATGAAATTATCAGTGGAAAGGTGGTAAAACACATTATCAGTTGATAATTTCATTTATCGGCTCTTCAATTATTTTTAAAGGCTGAGTGCATCTCTTTCATGCATATACCATGCACTTCATCAGCCCATCACAACTATTAATTAAATTAATTTTTGTTGTGACGGCGGAAATCGTACCCGCTACCCTAGGCATACCGCGGACGGAATTGGTTACACCTTAACCAACTGAACTACCAGGCTTGACAGTCGACTAATAATAAAAGCATATGAAATGTATAAACCCAATTGATGACTCTGTACATTCCACAAATAAATAAAACACGTAAGAGCTTAAAAAATGTGTATAAACAGTAATAAATCAACTTATTTGTCTGTTATACGGTTAGTTAAAACTGGCGAGGCTGTATAATAATACTAATTATTATTATTTAAGTTTCTTCATCAAGTTTCAAAAACATTTTCTTTTATACGTCTCTATAGTTACTATATAAATAATATAAAAGTTAAAAAGACGTGAAGTGAATTAGTTTTAATTAAAACTAAAAGAAATTGATTTTATTATCTTTCTTTTCTTATCTCGCAGACTGTTAATTATTACAATTCTTTAAACATATATTTAATATGAATGAGATTATATTATTTTATATATTATCATTATTGTATTAAATTGATTAAAACTTTATGTTATTCACTCCTTTTTAGTAACTTGGTGTTAGAAGTTCAAATATAACTTTTTTGAATGACTAGGTACCTACCATTTCAAAAACTATACAAAAAGCGGTAATGAGTAGAAAAAAAGATGTCATACGGCTTGATCTTATGTAATAAAACGCTTGAAATGTTTCTTTCAATAAATATATTTTTTGATTTTAAGTTGTTTATTTATCAATTTTTTTCTTTGATCAGGTCCCAATAAATCCACCGGAATTGCAACAGAAGAAATTCAGCAGTAAACTACTTAAAATCGATAATTTGTTCCTTTATAAATTAAAACATTTGGAAACTAAGTTCCTTAGAGCACGTAATAATTTGTTTGTTGGTCGGGAATTAAAACCAGAGAAGTGCAACAAATAAAAACGACCCCGATTAAATTAAAACATTAAATTAACAGAATTGCCAATGTACAGATATGCAAACAGTATTGTGCAAGAAAAATTGAAAAAAAAAGAAGAAATTGAACCAAAAATTACCAATGTAAAAAGTATCGACAGAGAAAATACATAAAATAAACAATTAACAGAAACTATTTACACTTAACCTACAAGGTAGCGTACCACAAAACTAATATTTATAATTAATTACCAATACAGTATTTTCAAATAATTGTTATCCTGTTGTATATTTCAATTTTTTTTTTTTTTTTTTTTTTTATAGCAAATAAATTAAAAAAAATATAAACAGAAGAAAAAAGCACAAAATGATCTTAAAAAATTGAACATGTGCATAATCAATCATTCAAACCAGCAAAAAATCAAAGCAAATCTGAATAAAAAATAAGCGCTACTACATTCATAACGTACGAAAATGCGATAGGCTACCAGGTGCCACGACACCGATCGTTCTTTTTTTCATTACTTTCCAAATGTTTGTAAATTCGATGTGTGCGCAGAATTGATTTTTTTTTTCAACGGGTATTCTTCTTATATACAAATATTGTTTTTTATATAAGTAATAAATTAAATTTTAACAAAAGTTTATTTATTTACGTTTACGAAATTAGAATTTAAATACGTAATAATTTATTTTACCTACAAAATAACATTCTGAAAATGTTATATAGTTTCCCCAATTTTTTTTATTTCGGCTATTCAAAGGAAATGCTAGGCTAGCATTGGTAGCCATTATCGTATCACTTCATCTTAAAAAGTCTGTGCGTAAATGAATTAATTTTTAAAATTTTTTAAAATTTCACCATGGCCTAGGATTGTCACTTTGCCGAAGTGATTTGCATACATTAAGCAACATTGGGACTAGTCAATATTTCGAGAGAAGATAGACTGACTTGAAATTTTGACTGATTTATGCAGGCATGCATTTACTTTCGGAACACATTTAAAAAAAAAAAAAACGGAAAATATGATGAACGTCATATAAATGCAAAATGTGTTTCTAGATTACTTATTTTTATTTACTTTTTTATTATTTACTTATAATTAAATTTTCGTCACAGCAAAACGTAGCCGGGCTTAGCTAGTGTGTTAATAACCTCAATTTTCAAATAATGCTAATTTAATTATTCATACTATGAGTATTTTAAAATTTCAAAAAAACAAATAAATAAAAGTTATTTCATAGTATTGAGTTTTCACGTCAGTCGGCAGTATCCATGACAACTTTTCATTTGTTTTTTATAAAAATAATTTATACAGGGTACTTTCTTAGGTTGACATATGCTTGAAAGTCAAAAATTAAGTTTTATCGATAAAAATGCTTTAAGCAAAAAATTGGGTCTATAGGCGAACGTCTTGTGCAGATATTAAACTTGACCCAGGTTCAATGTAAAGTAGCTCATTTTATTTAAAAGGTAACATTTTTTGTTCCAAATATTTTTCCGCAAAGCGTACAGTTTAGGCATAAACGGATTGAAAAGTTTTACCCAAAATTGTTTTATTGGTATGTTTTCTGTGGAATCTAGGCACTCTTCGAAAAAATGTTCCAATAAAAGTGTTTTGTTTTTCTATAAAAACATGTGATGTGTAGATTCTTATAGCATTTTATTATAAGATATTTTTACTATCAATTGCTGTTTAAGCTATTCGGTGTACAAAAAAATGTTTCAAGCAAAATATTTCTTTTTATAAAGGACAACTTTCTAACTGAAAGTGTTCGTCTAATGTTTGCCAGTTATGAATTGGAGTGAGGTGTTAATTGAACCCGAAAATTTAGATTGAATTCAATCTAAATTTAATGTGTGCCTTTACCGTATAAGATGTGTGCCTTTCAAATTAACATTTTTAGTTTGCAGCATTTTCCTCGATGAACACTAGCAAGACCCTTAAGACAACCGGTTTCATAAGGACACTGATTTGTTAAGCAAGCTAGTTTCCTTAGTGATAGCCCAATATTTTACATGCGGAAATACTTGTACAATAATCGAATATATTTGATCCCAATAAAAATTCAACAACAACCACTTTTTTTTTATGGATAATGTAAGTACAATAACACATACATGTAAAAATTTTCTAGAAAACCTATTTTGTAATTCATTAAGAGTTTATGTTAAGTACAAAATGATTGCCAAATTGGATTATTAACATTTTAACAAGCAAAACAAAATAAAAGCTGATTTCAAATAATAACATATTTTTGGAACATATTATAAGATTTTTATGAACTAACGTTTGAATTTGAATGCTTATTGTCCCATTTTTTAATGCTTATTGTCATAAAATAAAAATAATATCAACATTAAATTTGTTTGTTTGATATTTAATACATATTTTTATTGAAAGTAAAATAAATTTTATCAAAAATATTATTTTATATATAATGTACTAAAATTATTGCATTATCAAATAATTACGATGTTTTATTACTGATCTTATACAAGAAATGTGGATAAAATTTATACAGTTTGAGTTATAAATATTACAATTTGATCGAAGTGTGTTTGGTAATTATTATTTGCTAACCATTTGTTAGGTTCAAATGCCGAGAATACTCACCTGGCATACCAAGTCTTTAATTAAAGCAAAACATCTTTCAGGCAAATATATCAGATGTTTAGTTAAAGCTACCAATAGCACAAAAAATAAAAATTTAAAGAAAACCCTGACACAAAATCAGGTCTGATCAATTCGTTTGTGACATCGTAGATCCTTAACAGATGAACAGATTTTGATTTTTTCATTTTTTTTCAAAGATCGAGAGTGTTCTTTTCATGTTTCAAGAAAATCCGTTCAGTCATTTGAAGATCATCACCCTTTTTTTCTAGTTGTTATTAGGTACGGAATCCAAAATTCGAACTTCTTTCTTCTTCAACAACCATTTAGGAACTATGAAGCCACAGGTAGACTCACAGATACACAGATACACAGACACATTAAACCTATAGCACCCTTCTTTGCTAGTCGGGGTTAAAAAAAATTAATGCTTCGTATATATAAGATATTTTTTTAATCTTGACATATACTCCAAACTTGAGTGTGTGTATGGTGTACTCAACTTTGTTTTTCTCAGGAATTTTTCATGATAAAACTTATTTTTCAAGTTTCGACCATATCTGAAGTTAAAAATACCCTGTATAAAATCGCAATCCTAAAACTAAAACGCCTTTTTCGATCTTCCTGGTTGCGTTAAAGTGTTAAACGAAAGTTATTAACCACGCAATTTGTTAAAAAATGATAGTGGAATGGTGTGCAATTTTATGAAAAAACAAAATTGTTAAACTTCTCGAGAGATGGAATTGTTTCTTTTCTAGAGACTCAAAAATTCAAATTGATCATGCTGTATATTAAATGGGTATTATGCAATTCTGTCAAAAATATGAAATAAAGATAAGAAAGAAAATAAACTCAATTTTGAAAAATTTCAGTATGACCTACTTTTAAAGCAGCGTTTATATAAAGGATATATAGATTACAAATCGTGTATAGAATGTATAAATAATTTGAAAAAGGAATAGACATTTTTTATACAGAAAATATCAGGCGAATAATATACATGCTTACTAGTAGTTCGAAACAATCTACTCTTTTGAAAAATGCTATTATTCACAACCAAAAATTGGTTTAGTATGCAGACTTCTTGCGTTAATATAATTTCCAAGAATTTCTTAAATGATATACTTTAGGTTTTGTGAATTACGAAATTCTTTTGTAGTCTTTTTTTTTTTCATTCAAAATATAATGAAAATAAAAATAAAAATTATTTTTCTTTTATAACAACAGTTTTATAACAAAACTGTTTTTATTTTTCATTTTCTCATGATAATTTTAAAGTTACAGGCAGTTTTAAAAGAACTTTTCAAAAACGCCCGGCAAAAAATATGTTCGTAAAAGATAGTTTAACGTTAATTAAATACGTTAATAATGTTAATTAATAATTCATATTATTGTATTCAGTGTATACTATTCAATTAACATTATTACGTCACAACGATGTTTTACGAACATTTTTTTGTCAGGTGTATTCGTTTTTCTTTAGAAATGTTATTTTAAAACTGTCTGTAACTTTAAAATTATCATGAAAAAGAAAAATATGATCTTTCCATTTTGTCAACAAAAAAAAAAAAAAAATAGATTCAAAATCCCAAGTGTCACATTATTATTCACAGCCATTTAAAACGGGGAAATTTCAATACATTTGTCGTCGAATTAGATATGAGCAGCCTTGGAATACTTTTTTACATAGGTATTGGAATACATAGATACATGAAAAATAATTCCTGACTGGTTAATTTAAAATGTGTACCATAACATCGTTGTTTTATAATTTTTAAATATCAATGGTCAATCACCGTTCTATCTCCTACAACACAATCAACTCTAGTTATACAATTATTAATCACACTGTGAATATGTAACGGAAATAGAGGGAGAAACGTAAATTAACTAAAAAGATACGTGTCAGGAATATTAACATAAATATTTGTAAAATACTCTCAAGATAATTAAAACTTTCACAATATTCTGATATTGTGAAAGTTTAATCTTGAAATGTTCAATATTTTATCATAATTATTTTTGAAGGTATTTAAAGTAAAATTTGTAAAAAATTTATCAATAAAAACTTAAAGTAAAAGTATTTTCGTGGTATGAAAAAATAAATAAATGTTTTTCAAACCACATTTTTTAAGTTCAGTTTTCATAATTTGGATTACTATGAAAATTCTTACCAAATTATTGGTACGTTTTATTAATGGTATAAGAAGGTTTTTTATGATTACATTTTTGTAATTATGAAAAAATTCCTATCGAGCTTTCAACGGATATATCTATTTTGAGCAACGGATATATCTATTTTGAGCAACGTCCGTATGTTTGTATGTGTCTACGCTGGATTTCTTACAACTGAGAAAACATTAAAGTAATACGGGCGCCAAAGCAAGTTTAGACTTGTGAGTAAAATTCTTTTTATCTTATTTTCAACTTTGATGGTGAATTTTGTTATAACTTCATGAATGTAGACGAAAAATAAAAACAATTTTTATGATATCTGCCTCGGTTTTCAAAATATCGAAAGCTAAATAATTAAACAAAAGTTTTAATTTTCGATATTATAAAAATTACTTCAGATATCGAAAAATTTTATTACTACTATTCGTCTTATATTGTCAAGTTATAACATAATTCACCATAAAAATTGAAAATATATTTATTTTTTTTTGTTTGTGTACCCAGTACCGTGCTAACATCCTTAATTAGTCGTACGCAACAGGTTTTAACTTTAATTTAAATAATTTTGTTTAAATTTCCACCGACTAGTTTTGGAAAAAATCAATGAAAACATATCATCCATCTACCGTTTTCTCATGGGACCAATGTTAAATATGCCTACTTTTGAAGTCAATTATGTATTTAAATAAAATTGCCCTGGCGCTTGTACATCATTAACCGTTTTGACCGTGGAATGTCGAATTATAAATATACTCTTTCATAAAATTGTACAGTTTCAGTTTTATTATTGTGTACTTTGCCAAACGTAGAACGAGATATGGAAAATTTTCAGATTTCATTGCAAATATTTATTTTAACTATAGTTGAAATTTTTTTCTTTATCTAAATAACAAACTGTTTTATCGACATAATATTTGTATAAAAAAAAAGGAAAAAATATTTAATACATTAAATAAACCATACATTTTATATTGTATTTATTTTACAATTGGAAACTACTAAATTTGGTTTCAAATAAAATTTTCAATTTGAAAGGGTGGCATACAATACAGTTATTTGAAATTCTGAACAAATACAACAATTGCCAATATGACGAATAGAAAAAAATCATATAACCACAGATTATTCAATCTTCAAATTTTATTTCCACAAATAGAACACACGACTTCACATATTCTTCGTCTTCGAGTGTTATATATTGCCAGTTTTGTTTCAATATATATTATATTAGCATATACAGAGCGTAAACAATTCGTTGTTCATTTCTTGATTCAAGGAACCAAGAAATATATTAAACAATCAATCGAGGCATGCAAATTTCAAATTTTTGTTCTTCTAATTGTTTTAAATGTAACTCTTCGATTATCAATAATAATGCAGCAAAAAAGGCGTTTCTATTCCAAAACGAAAGTGTTTTAATTTATTAATTAATTACCCTTGTATTGGCCTTTTATGAAAAATTCATATCGATTCTCAGTGCGGTTTATGAGAAATGTGCCCTTGTTTGGTAAAAACACTGACCTTGATAGTTAATTACTCATAAATCGTTTAGAGAATCGATATGGATTTTTCACAAAAGACGTATAAAAAGATGGTTAATCTATATATAAATATAAATAAACCCCAATTTCTTTAGTTAATCGAATCACGCGTGGACGAATGGAACAATGTCGCTTATAATGGAAGTTGAGCACAACATTACAAAATTTTAGATAAAATATTAAATGCAATAAATGGTGGAAACGCATATAAATAAAGCATTACATTACATCTCCTATATACCTTTTAATTATTTTCGCTCCCACCATATTTACCTAGAATTAGCCTTTTTCCTCTGAAGATTAAAAAAAGATCCTCTAGATGGCAGGATATATTTGTACCCCCCCTAGTGTTTCCATCTAGCGGAATTTTTTCAATCTTCAGAGGAAAAAGGTCTGGAATTATTAATTATTGTATGCCCGGATTTAATGATAATATGATAATGTTTATAATTTGTCTTATGTAGTAAGTCAAAAATTTTTATTAGTGTTATTTAAAAAATATAATGCTTTAATAAGGCTTTTTACTCAGAGGATTAAAAAAATTTCCGCTAGATGGCAAAACTAGAGGGGGGAGGAGTACAAATATATCCTTCCATCAAGAGGATCTTTTTTTTAATCTTCAGAGGAAAAAGGCTAATTGTAAACATACATTTGAATAGTATTGATGTACCATTTATTATTATTCAGGTACTTTGAATAAGTATTCATTAGAGCTACAAACTACAAGTTAATTTTCATATTTTCACTATCTAATTCCTTAGCAGTCCACTGTTCATACTCCTCAAATATATAAAGTTTAAATATAAAGCAGGTGTTCTTTTTGGTTTTATATTTAACTTATGGAAATAATATTTACTGACACTGGTTTGACAATCGATCAGTAACTACAAACAGTAATAACAAGCACAGTAGTTCTCCCATCCTTCATTTGAAATTGACTTTTTGAATCTCAAAAATTAGACAAAATGTTGCCTACTATTTTTGGTTATAGCTCAATAAGTTTGTATGATTGTATCGTGTAATTTTTGTGATCCAATCTGTATAGGTTTAAAAAATATAGAAATTGCCTTGTTTCATTCATGTTCTATTTGTATTTTACATGAATTTAAATATTTTAAACAAATACAATACACGATATTTTTTGTGGCTTTTTTTTTTATTCTTATCGACTTTAATATATACAAACGTTAAATTTATAATCAATTTACAATGAATATATTCAAAATATGCAATGTTTATATTTAATTTTGTTCTTTCTTTTTTCTTTGCTTTTTATGATGAATGTAAAAAATGAACATAACTGAATAATATATTGAAATAAGATTCTTGTAGTTTAAAAAATTAGTGCTTTAAACTCAAGTACCTAAGAATGTAATAATTGATCATAATTAAGTAGATAAATGATTGGTGGAGAAAGAAGTAGCCAATTTCTTCAATTAATCAAGTTGGTATAGTTACTAAATCGATTAACTACGTTCTATAGTTAGTTTCTTTTCTTATTTAAAATATATTTTTGTATAAAAATGTTTTCTTGATTTTTAGTACTTACGATAATTTGATACTTTTTAAAATTTTGTTTTTCAACGTACCTGTAATTAAAAAAAAACATTATTATCAAAGTAAGAAATTTCACAGCATTAAGATATAAAGTAGGCGTACATTGTTTAGAATGATAGGCATAGTTTTTAGGTAATCCAATAGTACCGGTCAAAAGCTTTGATGGGAGACCTACGATTTTTAAAGTAGTTTTGATTTTCGTTTAAAGATTTATACATGTAATTGTTTTCACCATTGAAAGCAACTACTTGCTGATGTATCTACAAACTTAAAAATTTATTATTTTTCAATTATTTAACATTTGTTTCTTAATTGTATGAAAGTTTTTATTTTATTGTATCACTCATTTTTGTTACAATTGTTCTGCTTAGTTAAGGACTGACAATTTTTTTTCGCCCAACTTTATATATTTATATACAAAAATCTCATTTGCAGCACTTGATAAAATACAATAAGTCTTGAAAAGGCCGTGCAAAAACAGTAAATAAATATAACATATAACATTAATAATATAACAGTAAATAAATATAACATATAACATTAATAATATAACAGTAAATAAATATAACATTAATAAAATATTCGTAAAATTATTTTAATTATTTAGAGAATAATAACTAAAAACAGCTCGCAGTTGAGTTAAAAAAACGTCAAGTATTGTTGAACTATCTAAGGCCTTTACCTGTACAACTTTTTGACTTGTTGCAAATGTACCAACAATGAAATTGCAAGAGCAAAAACTGTAGCAGATTTTACAATAGTAAAAAAAAATAAATCTTTTAATGCCAATAAATTTTATAATAATGAATCAATTGACAGGTATTCGTTGTGTACATAGTCATGGTAGGGACAATAAAATCGATGCCAGCGCTTCCAGTGAAAATTTTGGCGATAAAGGAGGCTGCTATGACTAATTTGCAATTCTTTACATGTTAATGTTATAGAAATGCCAAATTATAATTATTGAAAAACACTAATTAATTAAACTTAATGCATTAGAAATTGTGAAAATTAGAAATCAAATTGCACAAATATTATTTTTCAAATGTAAATTATCATAATTATTTATTTAAAATTGTGAAACAAAAATATTAAATTTTCAATGTAAGTCATAAATGCAATCCATACAATTCTATAATTAAAGTAGTGTATCGTTATCATGGAAACGCCTCCAATAAAACTTACACATAGGGCCAAGCATTGTATTTGACAATCCTTTCAGAATTACAGGAAATTTAAGAGGCTGCTTTGATATCTAACAACCTTGTCCTAGTCGTCTATGCAAATTTTTTCTTGGGGAAAAATAATGAATATTCTGAAAAAATTAGGAAGCTAATAAATCGTACGATAATCGTATAAAAAATGTAAAAACCATTTTTTTAGATTCTCAAAGCTGGATGTTCGTCGCCGCATAATATACCATAAACAGCAGGCCCTAAATTAATCAGTCTTTGTATTTTAGCTGTTGATAATAGGAGTGGGAGAGAGGTGTGAATATAGCAAAATTTGTAGCAAAGAAATAGCACATGGCATATTTGAATGCGGTACCCTATATACATATTTTATATTATAATAATTCCCAATCAATAAATACCAAAATTGTTAACGTTCATTCATTTTATACAGTTCCAGACAATTGTGCATATATACTTCCTATATAATATAATAGGTCTGTTATCATTATTATTGAAAATACTAATAATAATATGTTTATCATATACGGTTATTATTCATGGATGCTGTTCCTATCCATAGATAATAATAATTTTCATATCATTTTATAGCATCTTGTGTAGAACATGGAGCGTGTACGAGCATGAGAGAGTGTTGTACCTCGAAACATAATTTACATTTATAGAATATTTAAAGTAGCTTTTTAAACAACAGAAAATGGTTTTACATATGGTACCATTATTCCTACATACTATATAATATAATAAAATATACTTGAACCAATTTACAGCTGTTTTTAAAAGCTATATTTATATTTTGATGATATGTGGTTCACATGCATGATCATAATGTACCACGATTCATAGTCTAGTGTACCTTAGATCACCTACACCCATAGTCTCTAAGACCGCTGCCTTTAATATATTTTGTTCACAGTTCACTTTCGGAAATAGCCATTCAATGATTGTTCACTTTCGGGAATAATCATTGAAGGTAGTGCACAAGTTTCTCTAACAGAGGATAAACCTGATATCGAATTGGCCATATTACCCATAACAATCTAAAACTAGACATGATATCATGACAAATTTTGTAAGTTAAATTAAAATTGATTAAAAATTAAGAAGTTATAAGCAATCAAACATTGCATTCAAAGGTTGCCCATCCCTTTTTAGCAAAAAAAAAAAAAAAAGGTTAGAGACATGTAATCTCTATGGTGGTACCCACGTATGAATTCACTAGTGGATATCTTCCTCTTTATTTAATTAGGAATTTTAAATTTTGATATCTTGCATTCAAAAGATTTTTAAATTCAACTCCACTTTTATATTCGTGAATTGAGAATTCTTCATCTAAATGATAAAAAATATTTAGTCCGATCCCCTATTGACTTCCTCGTCTCTGAGCGTTCTTTAAAAGTTTATCAATGATTCAATAGGATATACTTTTTCAAAAGTCCAACAAATTGGAATATTAAGTGCACATGTCAATTGATCCAAGGTACATGACAATGCGTATTTTCTACATTAAGTTTCAAACTCAAATATGGTGTAACACAATATTCATCAATTAATAATGCTTTAGACTTAGACTTACGTACAAATAAGCGACGATCAAGCATAAATGACATTAGATGGTAGATATTTTTCATTTGTGATAACAAGAACTGGTTTTTTAATTGAACACTATGTTTCTTGATCATCATTCTATAGAATTCAATGGACATTCTTGCGTCTCTGTATGAAAAAGCTTTGATCTATGCTTGATGTAGTAGAAAGCAATTGTTTTAAAATAAACACTAAGAAATTTTATTTCTATTTTATTTGAAAACAAAAACAACATGAACCATCATTATCTAAGGAACTTGCTCTTTGGTAAATTTTTTAGTAATTAAGATCAAATATTTGCAATCATACTTGCAGATAGAAAACGGAGGAGTGATTCATGGTATACTACCACCAATCAGGGTTCAACATTCTGCCCTAGTAAAGAGAATTGATGTCGTTTATAGAATTACTATATTGACAATAAAGTTTTCGTTGACAAGAATAGTAGTATACTAGTCTATATGTCTACTATTATGAGTGTATTGTTTGAGTGTAGAAAACATGACAATGTGATATGATGTTGATGATCAGAGAATTGTAATTCGTGCACATGAAACGGCGTCATGTTCTTCATTTAAAATTCACCAACTATATATGTATAGATACGAGAATATAAACTTGGTGTGAATAGACAATAGGCTTGTTCTGAATAATTGAATAATCTGAGATACATAAAATTTTGTACATTATGTTTTATTTGGATTCAATATGAATATCAATAACAATCGTTTGTATCATATAGGTCCATTTCGGCCTATTTATTGATGTAAATAATATAATATTTGTAGTCATGATCTATATTAGAAGCACATTCTATTTGTCAATTCATACGCAACAGTTGAATTTGTACAATCCACTAGTTTTATAAAAGTGCCCAGCCAAACAAGCTAAAATTTTAAATAATTTTATGAAAAAACACTGCTATTGTATCAAGTGATACCAAAATACTAAAATTTTGTGTGCTAATTAACGAGTATTTAGTACAATTTTTGTACAAAGTCGATTCTCTGTAGTCGGTTTGCGAGAAATTAATTATTAAAAATCTCTTTTTACGTGGTGGTATTTGAAAAAGTCCTAATAAATGTTGTTTTTTTTTAAATCAATAACTGCTTTTAAAAAGGTTTTACCATTTACATGAAAAACTTATCTATATTCCTCAAGTCTTAAGCTTTAAAATAGTACAAAAATGAAAAACTGTGCATATAAATAACTTTTTTTGGTAAAAACACTGGCTTTGATAGTTAATTTCTACTAAACCGTACAGATAATCGATATGAAATTTTAAGACGTATAAAAAGATAATGAATTGATGAAATTTCGAATCTTTGAAGTCATTTTCAATTTACGATATCGAAAAGCCTTAAACTCTAGAAAATATCTAGAACAATACAATAATTCTATACATTATCATAACTTTATAACAAGCTCATACTGCTAACAATTCAAAAACCACAACTATCGGACGTTATATTTTATGGCAGTCTGTGGGTCTGTATTTTCGTTAACTTTCTTATAGAAAATTCATGTTTCACCTCAAAAATCGTTATTAAAAATTGTACGATATTTTTACGTTTTAAGGAGTTTACACGATGTTTTATTATCATTTTTAATCGACGAGAAAGGAAGAAAGTTCACTCTCCTTTAACACATGTATATATTGTTTTATTTTTAATGTATTATGCATAACTAAGTCATTTTCAATTTACGATATCGAAAAGCCTTAAAGAGTTGAAACGAAAATAGTAACAAAAATTTAAAATTTTATTTATCAATTATTCAGTCTTTTGTAAAAAATTTATATCAATTCTCTGTACGGTTTTTGTGCAAGAATTTATAAAAGCGCAATTTTTATACCATGTATATATGTAATATACAAGGTATACTAAGTTTAGTCCCAAGTTTGTAACGCTTAAAAATATTGATGCTACCAACAAAATTTTGGAATAGAAATTCATTAAATCACCTAATTAGTCCATTTTCAGTTGTCTGTCGGTCCGCCCGTCTGCCTGTCAACACGATAAATCCAAAACGAAAAACGATATCAAGCTGAAATTTTTACAGCGTACTCAGGACCTAAAAAGTGAGGTCGAGTTTGTAAATGAGCAACACGGTCAATTGGGTCTTGGGTCCGTAGGACCAATCTTGTAAACCGTTAGAGATAAAACAAAAATTTAAATGTAAAAAATGTTCCTTATAAAAAAAAAAAAAACTTTTGTTTTAAACATTTTTTCGTAAACATCACTGTTTACCCGTGAGGATGCAAATTAGGCGCAAATTGTATAGTATGTATTATATGGGAATATGTTTGTATTATTATATATGTGTGACATGAATTAAGTCAGTCAATTGTTTGTTTTCACTTGTTTAGGTAAAAATAACTGACTTTGATCGTTAATTTTCTCCTAAACCGCTCACAGAATCGATATGATTTTTTCACAAAAGACATTTAAGAGGATTATTAAAATAATTGGTAAATAAAATTTCAAATATTTCTGATCATTTTCAATATTTTGGTATCAAAATACTTGAAGGAAAAAAATAATGAAATCTTTATTAGTTTTCTTAGGTAATACAATTTTTATAAAAAACAAATGAACGAAAAGTTTTATGACTTTGTTTCCCATAGAATAACGTTTTTGTGTTTTGAAATGATGCTCATTTCCAACATTATAGTAAAACTTACATAAAACATAATGTAACAACATTAAATAAGACAACGAATATTCAAATTTCATATATACCACATTAAGTAGTAAGTACTTGCTAGTAGGTAGCACCATAACATGTCGACGATGAACTACGTATTATATAGAATGTAGCAGAATGATGTTAATTGTAGAGAGATCAAAATGGGAAGAATGTCCATGTGATTATTATTTAGAAATATATTATAATGTCTTAGAAATACCATTGTAAAATAGGGGATAATCCTGATCTCGAATTGGCCATATTACCCATAAAAATGTAAAACTAGACTTGATACCATAACAAAATTTGAAAGTGTAATTAAAATTGATTAAAAAACGAAGAAGTTATAATCAATCAAAGATTGTATTCAAAGGTTGCCCATCTCCTTTTAGTAAAACAAATTTTTATATGTAATTTCTATGGCGATATCCACGTATGACGTCACTAGTGGGTATCTTCCTCTTTGATTAATTAGTAATTTTAAACGTTCATATCTTCCATACTAGTAAATATTTTTAAAAAACAACTTCACTTTTCTGCACTTCCAGTGAGAATTCTTCCCATGAAGAGGTAAAAAAAATTTTATCCGATACCCTATTGCAGAAACAGACTGACTGTACAAGCCTAAAAATTAAGATGTGTTTTGCGAAATTATTATTACATTCAAGAAACCATTCATATTTTTAAAGTCAAATTAACAACGCTTTTGCTCGTTCCGGTCTTACTTTAACAGCAACACCCTAACTAAGACATGGGAGAGTTCAATTAATAGCAATTGCTCAATAATATTTCAAAAAAGTAGACCAACCTTGTTACTTCGAATTTCTCATGTTATATATGGCTAACATGAGAAATTCGAATTAAAACTTCACTTACGAATTAAAACTCTACATCCAATTCATTCAATTCGATTTTATAAGATCGCGAAGATCTTGAATGAATACTATAATCTAAAATATTTCTCGGTATTTGGGGATTTTGATGACTCTGGGTGAACAATGATTGAATTCACCTGATGTTAGTTCCAGATGTAGAAATTTTGCAGTAGTTCACCGTTCGAAGGTGGCTTGTGTGAAGTTTTTAGAACCTTTTTAGCAGTATTTTTCATCCGTTAATATTTCAGAAAACTTTTTCATATAGCACCTTGTATACTAAACTCTAAGTGTCTACGTATCTATTATGTATGGTGGCATAGGAATATTGGCCATGAATAGAAAACGTTCTACTTAATGGTTACACATACACAGGCATATTCACAAACCGTAATTCCGTAATTCCTTTACAATTTAACCAAAACCAAACAACAACACCAATAATAAGAGTTATTGATAATTTAAAAAAAAAAACAGTCAAATTTCATGTTTTTCATATAATTTAAGAGAGGAATTTTACAAAATATTTAAGCCTGCTCTTAAATGTTTGCAAAATCACTTATTTAAACTATATTCGAAAAATTAAAAAATAGACAATTAAAAAGCTTTTTCAACAATATAAATGACATTTTTTAAATGTTGGAACTTTGTTTCTTGTCGCATGTTATCGTTCTGATTTGTTTGCTGGTTGGCAAGTAAAACAAAAAAAAGTGCAACAAAAAAAAAAAAAAAAAAACGACACCAAAAACGAACAAATAGGTTACCCGGGAAACTAGTACTTTTTCAATCGATTCAGCTGGCCATGAATTTTGAGAAATTGCAGAAATATTTTTAGAACTCTCAACGTTAGCTATCAGAAGCTAACACTAACAGAAATAATTTAAAGTAAGTACAATGAAATTTTATGTTATGTCATAATAAATATCCTGATCAAACCAAATGTAATGCAAGCACATATTGAGCTGACTACTAAATCAGAAGGTATTTTTTTATTAAAATTAAATTCTTAAAGAATTAAACAAGAATTTGACTTCTAATATTAATACTTGAAATTTTCAGAAAAATATCTTGTAAATAAAGTAAGCGCTACATTTATAATGTACCAAGGTACGAAAGGAATATAGTTCTTACCGGGTGCCCAAGCCACCTCTCGTTTTTTTTTCTGTAAACGCATGAGTCTACAGGGTACTTGGGTCATATGTGCATACCAGTCGCGGTCGACTAAGTCATAATTGATATTTGTCATTAGAATTCGAGCACACCATTTTGTGGAGTATTTATAGGAACGTAATCAAAGTAAGTAGTAAATTTCGAGTAAACTAAGGCTGTAATCGAGTACTTCTTAACTTTTTGTAGTAAATATTACGCTTGGTTTATATCTTATACTATTGAATCAATAACCCGGAAAAATAACTAGTATATAACCACAATAGTATAATCCTGACAAATTGTACTAAAACTAATGAAATTATTCGAACAAAACTCAAAATATCATAACAGCACTATTTTCACCGTAAACAAGTCATCAGCTATTATGTATACACAATCAAGGCAAGCACAACAAGTCAAAGTCTACACTTATTTTCAAATGTTTTGGAAAGTTTTTGTTTTTAAAATATATCTAGAACAATACAATAATTCTATACATACTCTATCATAACTTTATAACAAGCTCATACTGCTAACAATTCAAAAACCACAACTATCGGACGTTATATTTTATGGCAGTCTGTGGGTCTGTATTTTCGTTAACTTTCTTATAGAAAATTCATGTTTCACCTCAAAAATCGTTATTAAAAATTTTACGATATTTTTACGTTTTAAGGAGTTTACACGATGTTTTATTATCATTTTTAATCGACGAGAGAGGAAGAAAGTTCACTCTCCTTTAACACATGTATATATTTTTTTTATTTTTAATGTATTAAGCATAACTAAGATGATTACCCATAACTTTTTACAGAGAAGTTCGATTTCAAGAATTCTTGTTTTATTGGGTGGGATATACTTCTGAAGCCTATACTTCTAAAGAATAGAAAAATAGGAAATAATTGATTTCCCATCCACTGAATTTTTATCTGAGAAACGATTCCAATGGATTTTTACCGATTTCTTCGCCAATCGTGGAGAGATTTTAAAAATTTTTGTTTTGCTTGAAAGGCTGTTCAGGTGATCCAATAATATATATATTTCATCAAAATCGGTCCAATAGTTTTTAATATTTGTACTAGTATGTTAACTTTCTGCATTACGTACGAAGGTAGATAAAATTTAAATAAAAATTATAATTTCTATGTACTAAGTAATATTTACACAGAAAATTCCATGATGATTTTTTTAACGACTCAACGGATCTTTACGTTTAAAGGGTACCAAGTTCTTAAATAGAAGTTTTATAGCTTTTGGTTTGTCAGGATAGAGAGATGGATGCTCCCAAACGAAAAGAAAATAATCATTCATATTTCGTCCATAAAAATTTTTAGAAAATTTAGATGGTTTCTTCAAAACTGACGATATGACATATTTCTGACTGATGGTGGAAATTATTTTTTTGAAACACATTTATTGATAAGATTAAGCTTAGTAAGGTATGTAAAAACAAGGGCAACTAAGTAGAAGTCTAACTCAAAGTAGGAGATAATCTGTAAATTTTCAATTATCAAAATATTTGTTGAGTAAAATAACTTTCAATTAGTATTAATATTTGGCTCTATATAGAAGCAAGGCTAATATGCAACTTTGGTAAAGAAACAAAAATTGAGAGTTTATCACTTAATCAAAAAGCAATTGATCTGGTCTTTAAAAGGAAAACTTACTAAAACTTTGTCCCTTTTACATTATTATTGCGCTGTTGTATGTATTTGATATGACAACAAAAGCTCTTTCTATACCACTAGTAGTTTTATATAGTGAATGTGTGAAGTAGTAGTAAAGCTTTTTACTTCTAAAAACCATCATCACATTGCTTTTAGTTGGTTGCTAGCCGACTGACTGACACTGTTGAAGACAAAATATTATTATTAGATTTACACAAATATATCTACGAAAGACATTACAAATTACCGTCAAATTATTGTCTTATATCGTTTATTAATTTTGCATTTTAAATACAGCCTTTATAAAGCACATAAAGAAATTGTACTTAGCTTTCCTAAATACAAGCTCGAATGTAAGAAGAGGCAGTTACGGCAATATCCTTCTACAGTCTAGAGTGATTTTGATTTAAAAAAATATAAAAATCACAGTCCTTTGCTCACATCGTGCTCAAAAAATGATTCAAATCTTAATTGATAAAACAGAAGCTTATATTTCAATTGCAGAGTTAACCAAATTTTGGGTTTTTTTGGGAAATAAGGTAATTGGAAAATTTAAAATGTTTGAAAAACCCAATTAATTTGGCATTGTCTTGACAATTGGATGAACAGTTTTTGAGATGTCAACTGAGATAATGTATAAGAAAAAGGTAACTAAGGTACAATGAAGCAATTTTTCAACTAGTAAATTTTTTAAAGATTTTTTCTAATTTTTGAGAGTGAATAAAAATATCATATTATTTTGTTTGAAACTTTTGACAAATATTCGTTATATGTACTAAGAAATACACACCCATTGATTATTTTGAATACTTCGATCAAACATGGCGACTATGTAGTCTAGTCAACAAGTTCAAATTGGTGAAATATAGAGATAAATTGGTGTAATAGCTCGTTGGATTTGGAATAATGTCTACAATTTTTATGTACGTTTTTAACACATAGAAAATTGCAAAAGTTAGAAACAATTAAAGATGAAAAAAAAAAGTTTAGCATTTCGTTTTTCGCCAATATTTCATAAAATATTAATAATCATAATAATATTCATCACATGTGTTTTTACGACCATTATCACTATATTCCACAAGCTTGAACTTGTTGACTAGACTAACGTAATGATCTTCCTTTGTTAAAACATCAAGGGATCTTAGATATTAACAAAGTATAGCATAGTAACAAAGTAAACAAAGTTAATTATAAAGAGAACTCCGGAGCAAAAAATCACAAAATGAATGATTTAATATGATAATAATCCTTGACTTTTTGTTATAACATTTACAACATATTCTCTAGATTAGACATATCAAGCAAACAACAAAATGTCTGTCTGTATAAATGTATAATAATCTTTTTGAACATTAGAAAAAAAAAACAAATTGTATGTGTAAAATATATAAAACATTGATGTAAAAAATATATGCCGTAGGTGTAACAAAAATTCAAGGTAAATAATCATTTTACTAAAAGTCCAAACTTCAAGCGAAGAAATACGACAACAGAATATAAAGTATGCCATACTATATGCTGGATTCCAAGTAGAAAACTGCCGAGATTGAACATTGACAATGGAATCGAGATAAGATTGGTTTTTCAACCCTTTCCCAAGCTATGGGATTACATTATATGTATAACCTTAAAGACTGAATCGTACACTTATAAAAGAGGCGATCTAAATATAAATTAAACATGATACCACAAAATAAGTGGCTACCGTTTGACATATACTTTTTTCCATTATTCAGGCTAAGAGAATGGAACTCAAACCAAAGACCACTATCCACTCAAACTATGACACACACGGATTTAACGAAGTTACCATTTATAGTAAGTTCGTAAGATATAATAACAGTTAGTAAGATTGGTTCTATTTTTATAGAAAGTTTTTGGGGAGGGGGTTACCTGATTATTTAATTAAATAAATGACTTCAAAAGTAGGCATATTTAACATTGGTCTTATGGGAAAACAGTAGATGAATGATATGTTTTCATAGACTTCTCCAAAACTAATCGGTGGAAATGAAAAAAGAACTATTTAAATTAAAGTAAAACCTCAATAAATTATTGAAAAAAAAAAAAACAAACAAAAAAAAAAACGTTGCGCCCGAATAATTAAGAGCACGGTATTAGGGACACAAATTTTTTAAAAATTTATCTTTTCAATTTTAATGGTGAATTATAATTTGACAATATAAGACAAAAAGTAAGAATAAAATTTTTCGGTATTTGGAGTAATTTTCAAATATCGAAAATAAAAATTTTGTTTCATTATTTCGCTTTCAATATTTCGAAAACCAAGGCAGATATCGAAAAATGTTATTCTTATCTTTCGTCTACATTCATAAATTTATAACAAAATTTATCATCAAAGTTGACAATAAGGTACAAATAATTTCAACCACAAGTCTAAACCTGAATTGGCGCTCAAACTACCTTAGTTTAATCATTTAGTTTACATTAGTAACGACTTTAGTAAAATGATCAAGTGCTTGAATTTTGTATACCTTCGACTCATATAAAAAACTTTTTTATTGTAATCTACGAATGTGTAGTTAGTAGTACGATTTTCAAAAGCTTTAGTAAAGATTAACATGTCTGCCTATATTCACACGTTGCTAACAGTATATAATAATGCCAGTTTTTTGTGCATATTACTCAGAAGCATCATAAATTCTAAAAATAAAAAAATAAAATAAAAATAAATTAACAAAAAACTTTGGTTTGATTTTATATGGGTATTAGAGTAATAATCTCACTATAATATAAAGTTTATAACAATTATAGAGGTTTAGTTTTCAGAATCTAAAACCGATGTGGAATTAATAGATTTACCGGTCTTCTAGTGCCGAAAATATTACATGTTAAATTACTTGATATGATTTATTAAAGCTTATTATTTTGAATTCTCTATGAACTATAACATTTTAGTTTTCGCCACATCTATTCAAAGCATTAACTGTAAAATTCAATATTTTTTTATTTAGTTAATAAAAGCGTATGAAAAACATGACCATTTTGTTTTAAATTTTTGACGTGACAACGTCTTTAGCCGATTTGAGCGATTTTATTATAATCATTCTTTCGTACGGGGTAAAGAATTGAGTTTAATGGTCCGAATGGCTTATGATCTTCATCTCGATAGCGACATGCATACCATGTGATATACATACTACACCAAAAACTCCGATTCACGACCACCATTTCCTGTAAAATCATCCAAACTGAATCCCAAAAACACATTCCATTTTCAAGAGTGCCACACTTAGAACATCAATTCCATAAAGTTCTAACAAAAAGAATTAACAAGAATATGAAAGTACTTCCCGTTAATAGCCTCTAGCAGGAGTCACTAGTTTATTTGGCAATCATATACCAACAAAATTTCAATAAAATTATTTCTTTTTAGATACGCGAGTCAATATATTAACAGATAAACGTAATTGGTATTATCAACTTGTATATTTGCGATAATAGTGAACGAAAAGAGGCAGAAATTCAGCTGCTGCATATTCTTTTTGGCGTTTACTTTCGAGTACACCAATAATTCGTAAGCTATGCAAGTCAGTGAAAATTTTCCAAAAATTTTACTCTTGGTAATTTCACTAAAAGTAGTCTTGACTACATTTTTTACAGGGTTATTTGATAAAATTTTATATTTCATTAAAAATAATTTTTATTCGGTAAGCAGTTTGTGAAGGCCGACCCTAATTCCGATCTTAAGACTATAACAGAAAACTTTATTAATTAAACAACAAAACGCAGTAGGTTCTATTAAATTTATTTCCCTAAGGAGAATACATTTTACCGTGCAACGAAAAAAACTAGGTTGCTACTTTTCAAATGACTTAAAAGATTCTATTTCTATAAATAATTGGAACATTTTCTAGCAAAATTTGTTGTTTAAAATACATCAGAAATCAAAATTTATAGAAACCGCGAGCATGTTTGCAAAGTGATGAGTTCATAGTGTTTGTGAGAGGAGCAGTGGTAATTGCAGCAAGTCGATAGTTTCTTGAAAAAGTTTTGCAGCTAATCGTTCTCAAAATATCGCTTCTCGAAGATGGCGATGTATGCCTATTATAACAAGGCTGAGCGAACTCTCCAAAAAAAAACATTAACCTGGTTAAATAATAATAGCGTATTACATTATTTGTACCTACTCTAGTATACGGCATCCTTAATATTTGGGATTAAACGGAACACAATTTTTGAAGAATGAGAAAACTGCAGAGTAAGAGTTGGTTTTTTCGTATATTATACATTTGTAAAGCATCAAGCTGTGGCAATTTTGATAATTTGAATGTTATGAATAGCTTTTAGAAATATATTTGATTTATCATCGTTTGAAAGCATTTATTCAAATTGCTTTGAATCATCAACCCACGATTTATCATTGCAGAAAAAAAAACATTTTTTTATTCAACTTTCTTTTGTGGGAAATTTTTTTCTAACATGACCTGTTACTTTATAACTCAAACATTCATAATATTTATATGTTGAAGATTTTCAAAAATCCATTAAAATAAAAAATAGAACATATGCTGTTTTATGCACGGATAAAAACACCTAGTTCCGAGTACAAGAAGTAAAAGAATTCGTCATTAAAATACGATATTTTTTATCAGTGGATTTCAATACATATCCTTGTAAATTCTTTCGATTTATTAGAGCTTGTTCTTATATATGGTGATACAGACCAAAAAACGATAAAATAAAAACCAAAGAATATAGTTCCGCAAATTTTAAGGTTCAAACAATGAGTTTCTAGGTAATATTTGTTGACAAAAGATAGTCGTATATTTCGAACATTCATACATTCGATATAGTGCAGGCGCTGGAGGTTCTTAAGTTTAGAAGCTTATAGATTTATATTCGAGATCTTGCCCGATCTTACTCCTTTAGTTCAATTTTTTTATAGCCTCTCCCATTGTTTTTAAAAATTAAGAAGATTGAATGAATATGTAATTACTCTTTAGAACTGTTCAAAAATTATTTTGTGATTTTGATAAGCTCAAAAATTTTGATTTTTAGCTTCCTTTTTCAACATTTAAAATAGTTTTTTGATGTTTTTCCCAATTAAAAAATCTAGCAACTCTATGTTGCTAGTCAGCACTGTAGCATTGAGTTCCTCATATATGGGCAGCCGAGGAAAAATATAACTTTCAGCCTTTAGTGCACCGATCTGTAATAAACAATGGTAAATGAATAGTGGATGCTTATACTTTTACCATTGGCCGATGTCTCGGCATTTGAAGCCGGTCAATTTAAATATGCGAGCATATATATATATATATATATATATTTCTTTGCATATAAATTTGGTTGCATACTTAACTTGACATAACATTTTTTACCGACGCTTTCTGTGACATCACATCACATCATCCACTATCTAATTTCATCAGTGATTTAGTCTTTTTACGAGTTTTCATGAATTTTTTTTTTAATTTATAAAGTTTGTCAAATATGTATTGCAAGCTAAGACAGCGCGTATTAAAAATTGCTCTGGGTTGCATCAGCATTTTTCATAGGAGGAGATAAATTTTTATTAATTTTTAATGGCACGAAATTTTTACCGTGAGAAAACTAAGAAAAAAATATTACTCCTACTATTTTTTTACTGAGTTCGTCTTTTACAGAATAATATCGCCGCCAAGCGTGTGACTATGGCCTATAAATCTATATAAAAATATCGCCAACTTGATCAATACTTAAATGAAGTAATTCTCATGTAAAAATTGACACCGTAAAAAGTAACCTTTGTGGATTTATTATATACAAAAACCATGATAGTAAATTAAGTTTGATATCTCTAGTAACAATAGAGTACTAAATAAATAATCCACTATTGGATCTCGTATACGTTTTTTTTTTTTATTATCTTTTTGAAATAAAACACACAAAACAAAAAAGAATTCTATGTGTTGTGTTCACATCCATAATATAAACTGCTACGCCATTTATTGCAAATTTAAAAATCAGCATATAAAAAGTTTTATTTAAATCGTCAATAATTTTTTTTGGTGTATGTGTTTTTATATGATATTTCTTGTTTATTTATTTTTTTTTTTTGTTGCCTTGTTGCCTCTTTTCTATATCTATCTGAATAATGTAATATTGAGATGAGTTTTCGCACCCTATACGATGATTCAAAATGAAAAATATCAACATATTTTTTTCCACCAATATGTGTATGTAATGTAATACATACATACCAGGTACGTTGTAGGTCAAAAATATTTAACCTTTCAATTTATTTATGAAGTGGTTGTTAGTGCAATAGACCTTTTCATTGATTTGCTTTTGTTTCGGACAGTTGTTAAAAAACGTTTCAAGCTAAGAAAGTTAAATATATTTTATCTTTTTAAGCAGCGCTTTTTGACAAGGATAGAAGATATAAGATATATCTTTACTTGATTGAAAACAGTCCGAAACAAAAAATAATCATTTTGTAAATGAAAAGCTCTATTCGCACCGTGCATAAGTCATATGGAGGCGTTGCCATGGTAACGATACTCTACTATATTAATATAATTGTATGGATTGATTGAATTTATGGCTTGAAAATCAAATATTATTGTCTAACAAATTTAATAAATAATTATGATAATTATATTTAAAAAATAATATTGGTGCAATTTAGTCTCTTTACAATTTTTAATGCAACAAGTTTAATTAATTATTATTTTTCAATAATGTTAATTTGACATTTATTATAACATGTAAAAAATTGCAAATTAGTCATAACAGTCCCCTTTAACGGCAAAATTATTCACTGGAAGCGCTAGCGTTGATTTTATTCTTAATTATTCCCTAACTATAGAAGGATTATGACAAGAGTGAATGACGAACGATTTTGTTTAAACATTTTATCACAAAAAAATTGTCGAAAATAAGAGGCAAATGATCATGAACTAACCTTATAAGGTTGTTTCAAAATGATTTCAGTCGAGTGTATTTTTGCAATACACAAACAGAACAGATATAATATAAAAAACAATATTCAGGTCAGAAAAATAATATTTTGTCATATTTATACTTGGATATGTTTTTTCCAATTCAAAAGGATTCAAAAAAAAAAAAAAAACTTTCTTCTTTCATGTAAATTTCAAGTGAAGGTAATATACGCTACACATATATAATCAATACAGGATGATTCAGATGGATATGCGTATGATAATATCAAGCTTATAAATTTCTAGGAAGAACAAATATTTTCATAACCAATGTGGTATTATTTATATATATACCTTTTTTATTTTACAAATTTTACATAATGCTGAATTTACCTTCATTAAAAAAAATTGAATAGTAAATGGAAACAGGTTAGACTCAATAGTAAAAACCAAAAAATCAATAATCAAAATATATATCTAGGATCCAAATTGTTACATAAATATTGAAAAGGAACTAAATCGTTTCATTTTTAAATCCAACAAAGACATTATTGGTGAAAATTTAATTAACGAGTGAAAATAAATAATCGACTTTATTAATTATTGAAATATCCTGTAAAGACAGTATTGATTATAAGTATTGATAAGTTTTTGCATTCTTTTTAATAAATTAGTTGAAACCGCCTACAAATTGTCAACTATCTATCTTTTATAGTTTTGGAGAAAATAGACACCCAAGTTTTGCCCTAATTTGTACCCTCACGGTTAAATAATGATATTTACGAAAAAATGTTCCAAACAAAAGTTACTTATTTTTTTTAGAAGGAACCTTTTACATTTTAGCATTTGTTCTACCTTTCACAGCTTACAAGATGTACCCAAGACCCAATTTACAGCTGTTGCTTATTTATTTAAACTCAAATTCAACTTTTTATCCGGAGAAAGCTTTAAACATTTCAGCTCTATCCCTATTTGTTCTTGAGTTATCGTACTGACAGACGTTTCGGACGAACTGGTAGACCCCTATACAAAAATGTTCATATAAACAATATTTCGAAGGATAAAAAACTTTGGACTAGAATTAGTATACCTTGATATAGATTTCATATATTTAGAAATAATTTCATAATGTTTGTTATTGTATCGAAACAGCAAATCTGATCATAATCATAGATGGTCAAGTGTTTGCGCTTGTTGCGAATATCAGCAATGGATAACAAAATTACTAATACTCATTGCAGAGTTACGAATATGGAAAATTGTTTTTTTTTTTTTTTTTTTTAATAGGGTTATTTGAAGTCGCTCTGACAACCCAGGTCCTTGGCGACTGCACTAAAATACAGTGTATGGATAAACTTAAATATGAACAAATTACAGGCGAGAACATTTGGTTTTTCAGATATTATGAAAATATGTTTAATCTGAATCATTATTGTTATGGCATTAGCCAAATTAAATCTTTCATGACAAACATTTCAAGATTTGTAGTTTTCTTATCAAATTTTTAGTTTCGAATGTAAGTCTATTTACAAATGACTTGGCCAAATATTCATCAAAAATTTTATACGCAAATTATCTTTATTTTTATAATGCTTTTTCTGCTTAACAAAAATAAACAATGTCTAAAATGAAATAAATTCAGTAAGGTAATACAAAAATTTATATTTATTTGAATTTTAATATTTTTCTTCTAGTCTCTAAGCACCTTAAGGAATTAAATTATTTTTCAGTTGGTACATTTTGAGTAATTAAAAATTTTTTTTAATAACGCAGTATACAGAAATGTTTTTAATAAATTGTATAACGCACTGTGTGTTTTCATAAAAATTCTTTTGTCATAATATTTTCTCACTTTCTTCAATTTCCCAAAACATTCCAAGTTCCCTGCGGACTCACACTGTATACATTGCATGTACGCGTAAGATGATACCTTTATTAAAAATTGCTATAATATTTTATTCTTTCAGTTTTATTTCTATTTTATTTTTTTTCAAAATCATATTCAATATTGCTCTGTTTCTCTTTTTTTTTTTTGATTTTTCCCTGTTCGTATGTATTTTCAATTCAATGAAATATTTTTGTACATGAAGGGAATCATAATATCACTGATAAATAATTTTTTTGTAGGTGTTGTGGATAAAACTGAAATTCAAATATTTATTGGTACTCATATTGAATTTGTATTTCAACTCCCAGTACGCACACATATACGCGAAAATTACACACGTAGTCTATTGATTGTCACATGCTTTTAGAGATGACCATAAAATACAACCAAAAAGTTTGATTTTAGTTCTAATATAGAGTGTACACTACAACGTAGCGGCCTACACATAACGGGATTATACGCATGCTTTTATAATGGTTGTTGACTTTTTAAGTTTTAATAATGGCAAAAAGTATAAATTTCAAAAGAATAAAAAATAATCGAATCGAATTTTTTGCATAATTAAGTCTACTTAAAAAAATTTTACTTTATTATTTATTTATATGTGCAGAATCATGTACTGGCTAAAATTTTTGTAATACTTTTTAAAGTATTTTTCGTACCTAATAAACACACTCTAAAGCTCATTTTTCAAAATCCTTAGCTCTAGTGTTTTTAAAAGATACTTTAACCAAAAAATAATTTCAATAATTTAAACAAAGTCTAAATTACTGAGAAAAGATGGTCAGTCATGGAGACTGATGACGGAAGTGAAAACTGAAAACTTTGAAACAACTGTGTTATTTTTTAAAATTATTTAATTAATTATAGTATGAATAATTAAAACATAATTTGTAGATTGAAATTATTAATGTGTGTATAAAAACTGTTCTAAATAATAAATTTAAAAAATGCCATCTATGGACAGTAATGAGAAGCTACCAAAGATAAAAATCACCTAGTTAATATTTAATTATACAACTTTAGTTTTTATTACATAGGTGTCATTATTCGATTGAAAAGATTTACTTTTCTAGGGAACGGTTTTATATATCTAGCTATAATCATAGTATATATGTAGCTATAATCATAGTACATATTTTACATATCGTCTAACGCGTCTATAGAATTTTTCACTTCAAAACTCATTACAAATTTCGGAAGTTTGCACGTGTAGTCTGCTTCACGATGAATTTCGTTTTATGAACATGTAAATAAATGTATTTGTATTAAATTACAACCTTTGGGCTTGCTCAACACATTTGTTAAACACTGAAATTTGTGGTGATCTCTCAATGAAAATGTTTATGTTCCTTTTTATACTTTCGTTTTTATACAGTTTAATTTTTGTTTAATTTGCTTTGGTTCCTAAATTTTAGACCATAACTAGACAATATTCTTGCATACATAATTGAATGCAAAAAATCTTAAAACGATGGAATTGGATAAAAAGATAAAGTATAATTATCAAGTCAACCATTTGCGGAATGTAATTTAGATTAAAATAAGGGTACAGTAGTTTCTCTGTTATTATGACCAAAGGAAAGAAATCAATTGCACAATCGATTTTCACAATATATGAAATTTAGCATGTTTGGGTCTTGGTATATTATCTATTCTCTACATTCATTACGCAATACCTTAAAAATATAAAAAAACAAGTATCAAACTAGCGGTCTTAGTAATTATTTAAGGTAAGTAAGGTTATGTAAGAGTGATTGCCCTGGAATGAGACACACTTAGGCCGAAGTTGTGATACCAAAAAGTGGCATATAAATACAAATAGGCATATCTCGTCATGACAAGGGCAGGACAATGACAGAGAAGTGCCGGTACCCATACCAGGTTTATATTAATTTGTTCCAACAGCTCATTTAGGACCGGTCGGTAAAATAAATAAAATTTTGAAGCCATAATAAAACATTGAATATATAATACAACAAACGAAAAATTTTTATTGAACTTTAATAAAGAAACAGGCATGATGTCTCCATAATTCTTTTCCTAATTTAAAAAGATGAAAAATGATGACAATTCATTTAAATTACTGCAATATGGTAAAACGATTGATTTATGGATAAAAAGTTAATAATGCCAGGAGTTAGCAGCACAGCATAGTTCACCAAGCTTTTTGATATTATATTATTGTTATTTTAATTTCGATTGTATAAAGTTTATAAAAAGATGGTGTAGTCAATATCTTTTAATATAACGACATTGTATATTTTCTTAACATAAAATAAAATTTCTTTGTAAAAATTGATGACAGCAACTTGTTTATGATAAAAGAAAATTTTCAATTGTTATATAGTTTTCATATTTTCTTAACGAAGTTTAAGAGAAAGGCGCTAAGCGTTGTTAATAATTGTATAATATCAAACGAGTGGATTTTTAGATAAACTAATAAGGTGGAGCACTCAATTAATTAGGATGTAATTTGATGCATGGGAATATAGCCAACAGTCAAAGCTCAAACTTTTTGTTGGCCTCCTAAAAAATAGTGTAAGGATTCTACAGCTTATGGAGGTCGAAAAATCACGTAATAGTCTTATCGAATACTTGGTGATAAAATGAAGGTTAATGAGGTAACAATTTTGTAGACAAAAGGACGAAATATTACTTTTCCGATCGAAATCAAATTATTAATCGATAATCAAACGTATTTGATAAGCCTCTCGATATTTATATTTAAGTAAATTCTTGAGGGTTATTTTTTTTGTTTACTTGAATTATTCAGTCATAACACATTTCGTATCATTCCATTTTCTTTTGTTAAAATATATATTTTAAAAATCACTTTTTGTTCATATTGTTCATAAATACTCCAAGCAGTCTAGAGCATGCATGGGCAAATATGGCTTAGAGAAGACACTCATACTTCTGTATCTAAAATACGAGTAAGACAGTGAAAACATTTTTTTTCTACCTATCTCATTACTATAAGAGAAACTGGGATAGGTAGACGACTCGTATACACGTCTCGCTTCCTCCTCTATGAGCAATGCGGTCTTGGATAAAGGGACATACAATAAAGTTTATGGCACCCAATAAAATTATAACAATGGTGGCTTTGACTTAAAATAACTCACGTCTGGCCTAGAGTACAAATAGATTGCTCCCTGGATTTTGGGTACTCAATACTGGGAACCGTCTTGTTTAATCCCCAACTAAGTGTTCTATTTATAGATTTCTGATTTTAAATGCTACAGTTTCACAACGACTTTGATGTAAGTATTATATCGACAATGCATTTTGGAATAATACTAATAAAACTTTATATACACAAAATGACATTGTTAATTTTTTAGGTTAATCTTAAATCCTAGAAGCAATTTTTCCTCCAGAAAATTTTAAAACATTTTGTTCAGAGCATTTTCACTTGAATGTAGAGTTTTAGCTCATACGTTAACATATGTTACTTGTTATTAAAAAAGTACCGACTTAAAACATCTCTGCTATCATGCTGAAGCGATGCAGAATAGGGAGGTGAAACTTGCTCATACCACCTATAGTCGTTTCTGAATCGTACTATAAATCGATTTTGATAATTGGTACTTATGGACGTTTTTTTCTGCCAATGTTAAAATATCATTTTAACATTGCAAGACTCAAATTTCATAAAAATCTCAATCATTTAAGTGCTTTTGATTTATGGAATTTAAAAAACGCCCCCATTAAAGCTAGTTTATTCAAAATATTATAAATTAGAAACTCTGTAAAAGATTTCTGATGTTCTTTTTGTCAAAATGGATTTACGGGAAAACACTCCGGAAACGATCATAGTTTTCATGATAAATTTTGTTCACGTCTAGCTGCTGCCTTATTTTTGCATGGTAGCACAAGTGTATCAAGCCGGTACATTGTATCGGGAAATTATAATAAACATTACTTACAAAAATTTATATACTTCGCATATGGTTTTTAAATATGAACGTACCTAAAACAAAGAAACGTTTTATTAAATTATGCATTTTTAAAAAACAAAACTTATAGAATAAAACGGTTAATAATAATTAATTTCCGATTTTTTTAATACGATTAATTATAATCCTAATAACTCTAAAACGAAAGAGTTACTTTGAAAATAATGAAGCCTTCTTGAAAAAAATGCGCTAAAAATCTATTTCTTGAACTTTTATAACACAATTTAAAAAACATGATTCCTGTAAACTATCCTAGAGTAACTGCGCATTTTTTCTATCTAATCTATCACTACCTATGCAAAAAATCATGTCGATTATTTGCTCTATGAAAAATTATAACAAATATATCCCACGGGAACCATATGTTTTACGGGGATAAAATATGTGATTTTCCATACTATAATCTATGTCTGTACCAAATCATATAAATACATTCTATGTAGTTTTTGGTGGGAAAAAAGAGTAACAAACATCTATCCATCCAAACTTTCACGATAATAATACATATCAGATTATTTTATCAATTCTGTTGTGCGTGTTCATGGAATGAAGCCAATGAGATAAGGGATGTAAATAACAAGAACATCTGACGTAGATCTTCATCAATCGTCCATCGAACTAACGTCCATCGATATGAAACTAACAATTATGGTTCAAAAATAAAGTCATTAAGAAGGAATCAAGTTTAAAAGTAACAAATTAATTTTTGCATTAGTTTTATACTTTCCCTTGCCATTACCAAATAGTTATAATAAAACTTATAATTTCGACAGCTGGAAATTTTCTAATTTACGGAAAAAAACAATCGATATTACTCAAACTAGTCCATATCAACTATTCTTGTCATACGTAATAAAACTTCACATAAAACAATTTACCATTATCACAGTTTGATAGTAATTACTTGTTAAAGCATGCTAGCTTTCTAGTTTTGGTTGGTTCAATTCTCAATTGCCAGAGGTGTTATACCGGAAATTAATATGCCCATTGATTGTCACTTGTACTTGGTTTGATAGTTAAAATTAAACTAAATATGCATTCAACTAAGAATGAACTTCTCCACAGTGTTATATGTCCGTATAATATTAAGTATATATAGTGTTCTATTTCCATATGAATAGGGTGATCAAATTAGGCTTATACATGTTTAATTTGAAAAAAGATCGAGAAGTGTTATGGCACCCTGTAGGTGCTATATTCCCTTCGTACCTTGGTACATTATAAATGTAGCGCTGACTTTTTTTTTATAAGATATTTTTCTGAAAATTTTTGTTTTTATCCTTAGAAGTAAAATACTTGTTTGATTCTTTAAAGAATTTAATTTTATAGCTACTTTTAGTTTTTATAGTAAGAATTAATTGTAATATTATTAAAAAATACATATTTCTGATTTAGTAGCTAACTCAGGTGGTTTGATCAGGATATTTATTACGACATAGCATAAAAATTGCATTGTACTTACTTTAAATTATCTCTGTTTTCTTTAACTTCTGATAACTTTCATAACTCAATTTTTTTAAATGAAAAACATAAAATTTGAACAAATAAATACAAATTGATAGTTATGAAAAGATTATTGCATTTTCTCAAAATTCACGGCAACTTGAATCGATTGAAAAAGTTTTAATTTCCTAGGTAACCAAGATGTTGGTTTTCAGTTTTTTTGGTTTTAGCTCCCAACCAATAAACAAATTCGTGCAAGCTCGAAACTTTAAATGTAGCGATTTTTGTTCACTTTCGTTGCTTATTTTCTTCAAAATAGTAATTTTCTCTGAAATTCCGAAATTTTATCTACTATTTTGAATTTTCCAATCTGCACTTCAAAATCATGTTATTATCGAAAGTTCCCTTGTACAGATTTGATTCTTTGTTTTCGTTACAACAATCATTTTCCTTGGAAAAACGATCATAAGGAATCCGACATTGTGAATTAAAAAAAAATTGTTACTAAGTATTAAGATTTTGTTCTTTATGTATCAACAAGTAATTTACCAAAATAATAAAAGTCAATTCACCGGTACACCAAAAATTCGTCTTCAATTTTTTTAGATAATATAAGAGTAAATTTTCGAAATTAAGCAATAGAAAATCTTTCACAGTCACATTTCGTTGAACTTTTTCCATCCTCTATATAAATTTGTGATGATATTATTAATTAATTGAATTCAAATTATGAAATGTCTTTGTGCTGTTTATTTTAATGACATGTTTACTATGGAATCAAATTTATAAGTATGTACAAGTGAAAATTGAATTTTAGACAAATATTATTCGGACAACTATAATAATATTATATACACCAATTTATTATTGTTATTTAATAACTTATCACTTGAATATTTAATAAACAGTACTCATCAAAATAATTATATTTATGTAAATTATGATTATTAAATCATTTTGAACCAGTGGTGGGAGTCTAACTTTATACTACATCAAATTCTATCATAAAATCTATCGACTTGATAAATTTCTGCTATCATACTTAATTGCTCGTAGCTATCTATAATCGTGAACAGCGGTTTTCGTCAGTAGAAAAATTTTTAACCAAATAGCACAACGCAACATTATTTCTATGAGATATCAATATGAAGGTTTCCTTTTAATTTTAGACATTGAATAATGACATTTTTATCTCCCGAATTAAAAAACTGAAATATTTCAATTTCAATTAAAATATTTCCAAAAATTTGTTCCAAAAAATGACAGCTCTCTAAGTATCCTTTTCATCTCGTCTGATGTCCTTGACCATCACTTTGATAATGAAGTAAGAAGAAGTGTTACAAGTTTAAAGTGTTTATCTGCGAGTCTATGTGTTTCTCAGGGACATCGTAGCCCCTAAACGGTCTAACCGCCTTGATTGAGAACATTTTATAGCTAAGTCTCCAAAAATCGGTTTACAAGGAATAAATCGCATTTGTCGGGGGCTTTTTAAATTTTGTCAATTTCATTTGTTATTTAAAAATGATAACATGTAAATCAACGCCTTTTGATATAATAGGCTATTTTCTTTTCAATAAGATGGTTACTTTTTCATTTTAGACATTGAATAATGGCATTTTTATTTAAAAATGATTACATCTAAATCAACGCCTTATAAATATAACAGGCTATGTTCTTTTGCAAAAAATTATAGTCTATTTACATTTCCATACCTTTGTACATGAAACAACAGTTTCGCAAATCACAAAAGTTAACAGTTTGGCGTGTGTGTGTGTTTGTGGCATGGAAGAAGTGTGATTTGATCGATTATTTACATAAAAGCATTTTAAAACAGAAATATCATGATTCAATGCCTAAAAATGTACAACTCTTTTGTGATCACCTTTATTAATTATAATATGAATCACTTTTAACAGCTTCTTTATAATGTCTTAAGCAGTACATGAATACAAATTATTGTCTAACATTTAAAATTCGAAATAAAATTACGAATTTGATTAAAAAAAAAAAAAGATTGAAATTTTTTAATTCTATATTTTTATATTATATTACATTTAAATCATGAAGCAAAGTTATGTGATTATACGGACTAAAAAGCTTTTGAGTTACACGTGTAATTTAAAAGAAAAAAAAAACACTCGCCTACACAAAAATATTGAATAAAAATTTCATTTTCTTTATTACCTTCAAGTACAAGAAAAAAAATCTTATTTGGGCGTGCCACATGACTTCCTCGTAAGGTAATAAATTTGTTTAATAGATAATCTTTTGATATGCTATGTACAAGTAACTTTAGAGTAAGTGCAAATTTAGATGTTACCACATTCCAAAATCCAAGTTTCAAATTTTCGACATGACGTACACAATAGATAAGCAAAAATTTATTGGATTGAAGTTAGCGCATTTCTTTGTCTTTCCTTGCGCCAAAATTTCATTATTCAATTCAAGAAAATTAGTTTTTCACTTCTTCACAATTAAAGTATTTGGCCCTGTGAAAATAGCACCCCCAAATTCGAATTGTCATAAACAACTGATTGGATTCGTTTGTCCATCATTTGTCCATATCGCCACGTACTAGGAAGTTATTACGTGTAAAAACAGTCCTTAATTAAAAATTTCGAAATTTTACGACTAAAAATTTTGGAGCTATATATAGTAATTAAAACGTATTAACATAGATATTATTACCCTTACCTACGTACAAACGTCACACTGAATCAAAATGAATTCAGAATGAATGAATTCAAATTACAATATATCCATTACATATATGGTACAAGGAAGTAATAAAAAAAATTTAAATATTCTTAATATAAATATCTAACAAGTGTATAACGCAGGGTTATACATTTTTTAACAATTTTACCCCCCGAATTTCATCATAAATATGTATGAAAAAGGAAAATAATAAGATAAAAATCTATGGTAAAACGGAAAAATAATCCTTTTTTTTTTCATATTTTTTATTTTCCATTTTCTAATAAATATATGAAAAGATTTTCTTTTTTAAATATTTGTTTTTATGTATACGTTTATCTTATATGGAGATAATCTGCTCCTGATAGAAAATTTGCATACAAATATTACATTATTTTATATTTAAAGTCATTGTTAACCTTTTGTTAAACTGTATTAATAGTATACCATCTACCTTTGATGTTAAAAATTTACTTATTCTTGTTTTCATTTAATTCTAAGATTTCAGTTCAATATAAATTCAACTTTTTATCTTGTTGTAAACAAAAAATAATAAAAATATAATATTGTCGATTATTTAAGATACAAAATGAAAAATTCTAAAAAGCTTGAGCATAACTTCGGAAATAGACCTATTTTTAATTTTTTTAATTTTTATTTATTTATTTTTATTTAAGGTCGCTTTTAACGTCAAGGTCATTTGCGACCACAGGGATTTATACATTATTTACATTATTATTCATACAAAATGTGTTCATACAATTTAGTTACTGTCTTTAATAAACCTGAAGAGATTTGTTGTTTGGTCTATGAGTCGCTGAGCTATATGTACTAGCGTATGGGTACTATTGTGATTGCTAGTGGCTTACAGTGCAGAGTTGGAATCGGATTAGATGACGTTCTTGGATTTGTAATTTTTGGTTGCGATGATTTTTAATGTATGGATAATGGCTGAGATTCCACAGGTGAAAATGGAGCACTGGTTGTTCATGCGTTGGGTGGTTAATAGCGCTGTTTCGGTTGTCAGCGCATATCCTGTTCGATTATCTACGACGGATCTGCCAGTGTAATATTCGCCACAATCTTAATATTTTTCCTTCATTAATCGGAATAGTGTTCGATAAATTTTTGATATCGTATTGCTTAGCAATGATTTATCAGGAAATTTTATTTTTAATTTAAATTATACTAAAGAAACTCTAGAGCCTGCAAATATTAGCAGAAAGCCTTTTTTTTAATTTGAAACTTTTTCAAAACTGAGTTAATGGCATAAAAAATTATTTAACAGCTAAATAAGATTCAAGTGAATTTTATATCTCTTAACTTTATTGTTCATCATTTTACCGTCACTAATTATTCATTTTTATATAGTTAAAAAATTAAATGTTGAATAAATTTGATATGCCAATTCAGAAAATGAAGAGCTTTTAAATAAATTAATATTTGTAAATTAACAGGCTTTTAAAATACAAATTGTTATTAGTTCAAAATGTACAATATATAAATTTTATAATAACACTAATGTTTTAATTGATAAAATTTTATAATTGTAATTATTTGATTACTCTCTGGAATGAAATCCGATTTTCCATCCGAGTTATATAAAATTCGATGTCTTTTTACCGCCACCAAACTACACAAAAAAAAATTTAAGAAATTTATGTACTGAGGAGAAAAACTTAAATTTGTTTTAAGCAAATTGTGTTTTTCGGTTAATATTGTTACATAAGTAAAAAATAGATCGGTGAGGCCTTGCTCTTTTGCTCAGAAAGTGATATTAAAGCACTAAAATCACCGGTAAGAATGTAATCATATTAAAGTGAATGAAGAATGTAATCATATTAAAGTTGAAACTTATAAGAAATTAAACTACGTTTAAAAAATTAACTTTACTTAAAAACACAGAATATCATTTGCTTTAAAACAATTAATTTTTTTTCAGTATTTAATTTTCGTAAATGTCTGTTTTTGTTTTGTTAAAACGATAATTTGAAAAATTGATGGGGCCTATTTTTACAACGTTTTCTAAATTACACACTTCTTCTTCTCACCCTACACTTGTTCAATGAATATAGAACGTACACAAATGAAAGCAAATATTTGATTGAGGTAATTTTTGAAATACCCTATATAGTCAAAGATGAATATCATGTCCTGTTTTATTTTCATGAATAAAATAAGTTTAACAATTGTTTCGGAATTTTTTTTTCGTTTTGTTTGTATCTGAAGTCGCCCTATTGGCTCAGTTGGTTAAGGTGTAACCAATTCCGTCCGCGGTATGCTTTGGGTAGCGGGTTCGATTCCCGGCGTAGCAACAAAATTAATTTAATTAATAGTTGTGAAGGGCTGGTGTAGTGCATGCTATATGCATGAAGGAGGTGCACTCAGCCTCTGAAAATGAGGAGCGAATAAATGAAATTATCAGCGAAAAGGTGGTAAAACACATATATGGTATCACAATGGGCTCTATAACCTAAGTGTGTCCTTCGTGGACAACCAATATAACCTAACCTAACCTAACCTTGGTTTCTGAATTCCTTAAAGCAAAATTAACAAAAGAATTTTTCTACGAAAATTGACCCCTTCCACTCCTTCAAAATTATCTTTAATATTATTTGAAGCTTCCTACAAATTTTCAACTCTTTATTAAATATTTCAGTTCATATGAAATTTCAGAAAAACTCTCTAAACAACCATTTAATGTTCCAAAAGTTGGTTATATTTCCATTCACCATTTAAACCGCAGTTATAATAAATTTTTATGGCTGTCCAGCAAAGCAGGCGGCTACACTTAAAAATAAAAATATAGGAACTAAAAATGCTGTTCGTATAGTACTGCTACAGTACGAAATGTTATTAAATAAATAATTCCTTAAATAAAAATCACAGCTCAATAAAAAATTTAATCGATCTTGAAAGGAAGAAGTAAAACTACTATAGTAGTTCTAAATACATATTGGTCTATACTGCAACTTTCAACTTTGAAACATTCTATGCTCCAAGAATATTTAATATGTAATTTTAAAGTTGAAGTATTTTCTGATCGTGTTAAAGGATTTATTGATTCCAAACTACATATTTAATTTGTTTTTACTAGGAATAAAAAATATGTTTTACTTTTTTTCTAAAAGATTTCTTTTGAATAAATAACAAATACAGTCACCGGAGCTTGATTTTTATATCGTTTTTGAAATTCGTGTCAAGTATAATGCAGTAAGCTCGAAAGGAAAACCAACTTACCAATATAAAGTGGAAATGCACACTTTTAAGCGTAAATGAAAAATTTTGGTAAATGGATTAACAATAATTAAAAGAAATGATTCAAACGCATAGCCAAGCGACGAGGGCTTACTTCAACTTGACGCACTCTTTCAATGTTTTTCGCGGTTCGTTAACCCATTAAAAAATAAATTTTGTGTTTATTCTTTTAAAAATGAGTGCGTAACTGTTATTTCAAATCATCCATGCCTCCCTGGACAACCCTGTATCTTTCACTTTTATTCTGCTTCGTTGGAAGACCTTAAACGATTGTCCTACCATTTCACGTTTAATAGGTTAAAATTGCATGTTTTGTGACTGTGTTGTAATAAGATATATATTTGTAAATGAAATTTAGAAATGCAATTGATGTTTCTTGGAAAAATGTAGAGTAAACATCAGAATATATATCTTTCACTTTTATTCTGCTTCAGTGGACGACCTTAAACAAATAGTCATACCATTTCGCGTTTAATAGCTTTGACTATACTTCCGTTGATAAATATACTTTTACAAAGAATAAACAAACCATATTTTTTTTCTATTCCGATAATATGATATAGGAAATACATAGAACATTTTATTGGGAACTTATTAACTATTTTTATTTCGATTTATTTTTCTATTTTAATTTTCTATCTAACGATTACTATTTGATATTATATTGATAAATTGGTATTGATATAAAATATGTATTTTGAATGAATACTTCATTAAAATCTGTAATTAATAAAATGTTTATATTACAGCGGCGTAGCAAAATGTTTCTAGGGTTGGAGGCCCTTAGTTTACTGACCAAGAACATTCCTGCTTTGTTTTAATGTTTTTCTACAGTGTATTAAGAAATCGAAGGCTAGAAATAGATAAGTTTTTTCAGTGTATCGAGGTTTAGGAGGAAAATATGCTAACATCCGAATATAATCAAAAAAATGCGTAAAAGACAACGATAAGGCCAGTTTACTAGAAGGGCGATAGTAAACTGCTTAGTGAGATTGAACGACACGTAAAGAATACTAAAGCGTATAGACAGCGCTCAGTCTTGCTCGTATTGACTCGTCTTTTTTGGCATCATTTCGTTTCTAGTCGTTTTATTGTCTTGCTGCCGAGTTCAAAGGATGCAAGAGGTCAGTGAGAGTGCATTGAGTGTACCATCAGAGAGTCAATAAATAAAAATCAATCGAACTATAACGTTTAGTTAATGAATATCATAATAGACATGAGGAATAAGAATAGACTGAGGAAGTGGGCGTGATCTGCTCAGACCCGACAAAAAGAGAACGAAGCTCTAACGTACGTTTTGTTTCTTTTTAGTTGCGTTTGCGCATTAACAGTCTTGGACAAGGGCTTACTATAAGTGGACAAGTGTGCCAGTAAGTCACGCCCAAAACAAGAGACAAAACTTACGTCTATTCTTATATTAATTTAAGCATAGGCAAAAAGTTACTATAGCAACAACGTCTGTAGGAATCCTTTGAATTAATTGAAAATTAAAAAAAAAAAAAAGCTTTAATTTTTTAATAAAATTAAAATATTTTATAAAAATTAAAACTTAAACTAAAAAAAAGTGAAAAAAAACATAACGTCTGCGATCGTTTCATTTACTCTATAGCTACCTCTCACCATGCTACTGAATTATTCAATTTCATACAATATTTCCATCAGTTATATTTAAAATTGTAATTATTATTATAATGAGAATATTTTAATCAATTCATTAATTTAAATTATTATATTTGTCATTTATATATATTATATTCTTCAATATATTATTTATTTTTTTAAATATTGCTGCAATTTTACTGATTAGCACTGATTAATTTTATAAATTCTATTGAAAATATTGATATTTCAAATATCTGTCTAATTGGTATAATCTGCGTTCTAGGAATTGATTATAAAATTATAATTTACACCTGGATTTCAAAATACAGTTTATTTATTACACATAGCTAAATACGAAAATAATACATTTCTAATATTATACGTTATAATTTTTAATTTTAATTTTTTATAATTTTTATTTTTTTTAATTTCCTAAAAAATATTGACTCATACTCTGATATACCCCTAGATAAGAAGTAATCACGAAATGTGGAAGATGGGGTAAATCTCATATGTTAACTAATCAATTATCAATTTTCAATAACAGAATGTAATATTTCCACCCCACATAATTTCAAAATAAATTTTACGATCATGTATTGTATTGTGAAATTATTGAAAAACAAGTGGAATTCACAAAATTTAAAAAACCCCCGACAAATACGTTTTATTTTTTGTAAACCTATTTTGGAAACTTGGCTATAAAATGTTCTCAATCAAGTCGGTTCGATCTTTTAAGGGCTACGATGTCACTGAGAAACACACTCAGATAAACACTTTAAACTTATAACACTCCTAATCAATAATTACTCTTTAATCAATATCAAAGTGATAGTCAAGGACATCGGATGAGATGAAAAGGATACTTAGAGAGTTATCATTTCAGGGACAAATTCGTTTGTGACTTATTGTTTTGAATTACCTAAATATTTTACCATTTCACTTTTCGAAATGAATTGAGCCATGTTTATTTGACAATTCATTTCCATATTAATTATTTATATGTTAAAATTATATGTCATGCCTATTTCCAAACTGAATCGATTTTGAAGATCATCGCCAAGTTTATAGTTTTTTTCCGGTACACAACTATAAGCTCGCAAATGAAACAGCTAAGAACACTCTCCGATAAATTACCTTTCGAATAAAACCAAAAAAATTTAAATCAGTTCACCCGTTTAGGGGCTACGATGCCACAGACAAGCAAACACACAGACACACACACATAGCGGTCAAACTTATAACACCCCTTTTTTTTAACTCGGGGGTTAAAAATGGTGGATACCAAGGCATACTTGGACAATGATTTTAAAGAAGCATAACTAGCTCTATTACTTTCGTCGCAAGCTATTTCATAAAAAAAGACATCATTATACATTTTTTGACAGTTTTATAAAACATTTTTTTTGTGGGCGTAAAAGCGGTCGCAAAAGTATGGTATGATGATTTTTTTGAATGAAAGTTCAAAAATGATTAGTTAAAAAAAATGCCATTATCAAATAAAATTGAGCCTGTAACAGAGTCTTTTCTTTTGGATCGATTACGCTACAACGACCAATATTTTCATCACCTTTGAAAGATTACGTAGGTAGGCCTATTAGGAGTCGCCATAATTGTCACAAAAGAATTAAAATTTCAATGCCCTCCAGTCTATAATTTTACATTCAATGTTTGAAAAGTGTCGCCTGTATATACATATATTCTGTATAAATTTCCTGCTTCATACATAAATGTAAGGTTACTCCATTATATGATAGATAGATATATTACATAAAGTGAACTTTTTAGATTTGTTCCGTTTCACATACAAAAATAATATTATTTTATATTTATAATGCATATAAAATTTTAAAAAGATAAAATGTTGAATTTTGTAATACAGAGTGTCCCGTGACTCAGTGGCCATAATTTGATTTTTTGCCTTTTGAAGTCGAAAGTCGCTTTGTCAAGTCGCATATTTCTTGCCAAGCTACCCTCTAAAAATAAATTAGTGAAATTTTCACTAATTCAGATAGTGAAAATTTTTTCACTGTAAAATTAGTGATTTTACTAGATTAATCAGTGAAACATTCACTATCTCAATTAGTGATTTCAATTTTCAATAATTCAATAGTAGTTTTCATCAGTTTCACAGGACACCCTGAATATGTATAGTAATAAATATCACGAGTTTGAGGGTACATGCGCTAAGCAATGCATCCAAATAAGAGGTATTATAGGTGTTATATGAAATTGAAACTCCCACTCTCCAAGCGTCTTACAACTATCTCAACGCATATGGAAGCTTCAACACATGTATATAATACCTCTCACTTAGAAGCATTACTTAACGCATGTATTCTGTCATACTCGTGATATTTATATGCCTAGATATAAATCGAACATTCTGTATACAGGCCGTTTTTGTACCATCTAGGCATACCAATATCATTAGTATGACAGAATACATGCGTTAAGGAATTCATCTAAGTGAGAGGTATTATATATATGTGTATATCAATTAATAATATTTGTATGCAACAAAACTACTACTCTCTCCATCACACACATCAGATCTGTCATATCGTATCTGTAGAGGCAATTACATGCTAAACACCTATGATTTAGATGCATGGCTTAACGCATGTATTCTGTCATACTAATGATATTGGTATGCCTAGATGGTACAAATACGGCCTATATACAGGACGTTCTGTTATTAACTGCAGATTGTTGGCCTACAGAATAAGCTCATAAAGACGAACAAAAAAGCTCTTTACCAAATTTCGATCTGAGGCCAGATTCGGGAGATGTACCTATGGGAAAATAGAAAGATTTATGAATTCACAAACCTATCAAATTCATTAAATTAGTAGGTGACACTTAGAGGAGACTATCATAAAACAATAATTGATTTAATTGGGCAGTGGATACTAAAAAAAATATTTGGTTGTTATTATTTATAAAGAAAACAAAAACATAAATCACCAATGGCCAGTTAGATGTGGGAGGTATCAAATTATATATTAATATAGGTACGGGGCAGGGTGGAATAAATTGTGTAATACAGAACACAAAATCTTAAACATTGTATCACTTTACAACTTCAACACACAACATACATACTTTGGTTTGTCTCGGTGTATGTGTATCTCAGCATATATTTATCAAAACGGACAATTGTCCGTCTTGCCAAATATATGCCTAACGTATGTGATATTCACACGATTAGTTGCGTACAACACTTAACTTACCAAGAAACGTAGTGTAGGTTTTAATGGGTTAGTTTTTATAATAACAAAAGTAGCCAAATAGAGTTTTTTTGTAATAATTTTGCATTTAGAGACGCCTTCCACTATGATAAAACACATTCTCTCTTTAAGTAGTGTTTTATTGGTTTCATTCAAAATGTTATTGTTGTTATGTTATTCGCTAAAGATATATTAATTTATTTTGTTAATTATCTCGCAAAGTAGGCCTCATATCCAAAAGTGGAAAATAACTTTTTCCTTCGTCTTTATGAGCTTATTCTCCAGGATAACGATCTGCAATCAATAACAGAACACCCTGTATAAATATATAAATGCTACTATCATTTTGTTTCAGATATCTAATATGTGAATAAGTATATATATTTTTCTAAGCAAACACAAATAGCTTTTAATACAAAATGAACTTAGCTTCTATTTTTGTTCAATGTAAAAAATGCATTTGTATGAGCTCTTTCTCCAGTTTGCCAAGAGAAATTTCACTGAACATTTGTTGGTGTGATAAGAAAATCTAAATCCTAACTAGTTCCGACTAATATTTTAAATATAAAAGTAGCTCTGTCTGTCTCATACGTTTTCACTCTGAAACCACTAATTTTGATGACTTCCGATTTAGAGAAAGAAAGAACCATAGGATAGAATAAGATAATTACTGGTGAAATTTTTTCGTGAAAATTTTCCTTAAAGGGGGGTGAAAGAGGGGGTTAAAGTTTGTGTTGAAAATCAATAATTTCTCAAGGCAGAATATGGCCTAGGCTTAATTTTATTTAATATTTATTTTAATATCTAAATCAAAAATAGGAAAAAAATAATTAAAACTACCCTTTTCAGTGCTATTCACGCTTGAATGATTTTTTGCCATTCGACGCATTATAAAGTCAAATTAACAAAAAACTTCCAAAAATTTTAAGATTTGTGGTAACGTGGCGGAATTGTGTACTTAGGGTAAAAATTGAAAACTTTCACGGAAAACCATCCCTACCCCCTCTTCGAAAATTGAATGATTGATTTCTTTTATTGGCTTCTTTATATCAGAGATTATTATTTTCCGTGGTCGTAGCCCGCCAGCCTTATTGTCCAAGAATGGAAATAATGTTGGTGTAAAGGGTTGGAAGTAAGAAAGCGGACTCAGCGGGGGCAAGTGAATTAAAGAATAGCATATGATGACCTTTTATAATGGTTTATAGAGGGGATCAGTGGGGAGAAGTTATGTTCTCTAAATGAATCAATGATTCTCTAAATGAATCAATGATTCACTAAATGAATCGTGTAGTCAATTAATTGAAATGAATTATTTTTCGATGTAACTACGTTTAAGGAAGTTAAATAAAGAAGGTGAATAGCCAGATGACATGTGAGAAAAATATATAAATACGTACAGACACCACACCTGTCAAAATTTCAGAGATTCAGAGAGTAAAACTTTCTCTGAAGAATTCTCTGTTTTATTATTTAGAGCCGATCTTATGAGAATAACATTCAAATTTCATATGTTTTACTAGATAGATAAATGGTCTCGAATGCCTAAACTTATTAAAAATTTGTTTTTGTTTTTTTTATCGAATATCATGTTTCAACCCGTCATGTTTATTCTGCTTTGTACACCGTTTGCCATGTCGTATGTCGTATATTCTGCATAATTATCATAAATATTTTCATTTAGTCAAATGTTTTATATTCGTGCATAATTAATTAATTAATTATAATATATGTAGGTAATATACATATAATATGTGCATACATAATGTATACTTACATCATATATACATAAATACATACATACATAATATGATTTACATATGGTACTGTAGAGATACAAGTGTCTGATATTATCTCACCAATCTATACGATATTAATTTATCAATCTATCAATTACAAGGTGATTTATTTGTACGATAAAATATTTTTTATAAAGCTTATACCAGGATATACCCGCGACTGGTAGGGTTGATTTTTTTGTGATTCTTGCAGTCTTTATTTTTTTGCAATACCGAAAGATATATACGTTTTACATGTATATTGCGCCTGACCTTTTAGCTGTTCTACTAAAGAGTTAAAAATATTGATATTCCAAAAATATATAGGTATTTTTATGTACCTATATATATCTCTTGTACGAAAATATATAGGTACTATCCCCGCCACACTTTGCTGTGAGACATTATGGTTGCGTGGAAATAGATGAAAAGTATCGAGTAAATTTTATGAAATTTGATAAAACCCCGGATTTGATAAAAGCGGCTGAACTAGTTTTCATGTAACAGTTTTTTAATGTATGCTCCGCCTTTTTTATTTGGTAGCAACTAATTAAAAATTAAAGTCGAATTAAAAATATTCGATAATTCATCTCCAATTTTATCCCAACTTCCATATCCTCCCTTGCGTCGGAATATCAGTTCTGTAATGTATACGTCATGCTCGTTATTTAATACCCCACCACTTGGGTACCTATATTTGAAAATATTCGATTGTTCGTGAATAGGAACATTTGTGGCCATGACAGGAAAGAAAAAATTAAGTAGTTATTTTATAAAACCGTAACAATTAGTAGTTACTTTTATACTGTATTTCCTTTGGAAATCAGTTAAAAAATTCAATTTTCTTCAATCTTAAATGGTTTCCCAATTTCTGACGGTTCGAACTTTACACATATTTTTAATTTTTAATATAATATTATTCAGATTTGATGTTATAAAACATCATTATATCCCTATATCCCTATGTATATTCTAAATGTGAAGTCAGGATGTTTGTTTGTTACGCTTTCATGCAAAAACTACCGAATGGATTTGAATGAAACTTTACAACAATATAGCTCATACATCAGAATAACACATGATCTATAATTTATAAAGATATATTTAAAAAAAAGATTAACAAATTAATTTAATCTGACATTTTACTGCCCCATCTATGATCATCATTTTCAACCATAAATTAAAGATTTTTGCAAATATTTAAAATAGTAAATGTAAAACAATTAAAGGCCATCTTTTCTGAATATTATTCAAGTTAAGATGCATGTCTGTAGGTGTATTATGCATTTTGATAAAATACATCCCCTTCAGGACCAAAAAAATTTGTTTTTGGATATATTTTAACAAAATCAATGAGCTATGACTATTTTACACTTAAAAAAAGGGGAAAACTGTGCATATATTTTAGGTATGTAAAACAATTCCTGTGAGTGTTATAAAAGGGGAATGAGAGAGAGAGATGGAAGCTACTAAGCGCTGTTTTTTTACTTCTAAGCCCAGTGAAGCGGGCGGGTATCAAGCTAGTATATTATATAAATAATATATCAGATTTCGAAAGTAAGCTCAGCTAGAATAAATTCAATTTATATTATGTATACAAATGTATCAAATATCTTCTACTTGACACTGTAATATCCCTATCTGTCTGTATATTATACAAACGAAGTTTTTAAAATCCATCCCCTTGCGTCAACATTTTGTATTATTTGAGTAGTATCTGACCAAATTTTAACACGCATTTGAATAATAAAACTTTCATTTTTATTTATCAATATTTTAAAATTTTAGCTTATTTATATTCAGAAAACAAAAAATTTATAGTTAGAAGCAATTACCATTCTGAAATTAAATTGAGTCAATAATATTAAATCTAACATCCAAACCTGTAATAAACTGATTGCGCTCTTATTTAAACGTTTTCATTAAGCTGTCGTTACTGTATGACATAATTTTCTTACCCATGTGTGTTCTTAAATCTTAAATGCACATGTTATATGACTCCTTATTATAATAGAAGAAAGTAAGTCTGTTGCCGGTGTTACTAAAACTCAACATATGCAATTGTAGCTCTAACTCAAGCCGAAGTTCCCTTTTATTTTACGATTACTTTAATTGATAGTTTAAATTGTAGTGGTTAAAATTTGTTAAGGTAAAACTTATGGTGGAATGTAATATTACATATCGTAATTATGTTTCAAAAAGTTACTTAGGAATTTCAGTTGGTCTGGCTAACTAAATCAGGGATTGTTATAATTTATGTCAAATGTGTATTATTTTTAAATACTTATTATTGGCAATTAAATACTTTGCTGTTATAAAATTACCCTTAAATTGTACGATACTGTTCATTAATATAGAATAACAAAGACCTACCTATTCTCCATCAATGAACAATAAGTTTACACGATATTGCTTTATCACAACATTTAAGACATTTATCCGAAATTCTATGTACATTGTACTATAGTCCCATGAGTTGATGAAAATTATATGGTGTTAATAGACTGAACAGTTTGGAAAGCTGATAAATTTTCCTTTTCGATTACTTAGCTTATACCATTGAGATTCTTTGGAGATATTTAGGAACCGTATCTAGACATTTTTAAAACATTAAATATAACGAAATTTTTAGAGAGTTTTCCGATTATGATATTATGTAAGCACTTCAGATAATAGTGAGCTTTAATTTGTGAAAATTCATTTTAATATATTTAAGTGTTGAAAAATAATTTTTACAGTAATTAATTTTAATTACTGAGTCCACTTGATTGTAAATGATATTGACACGTGTTTCAGTTTTAATCCCATTTTCAAAATATGTGACACATTTTTGTCACAAAATTTACAAAACTACTTTTTAAAAATTCATTTTGTTATTTAATTTTATTCAACTTAAATTTTTATAAGTCGGTAAAATGGGTAATACATTTTTGCGGATAATGTACAAGAAATGTTTGTGATTTCAAACTAAATAATAAAACTAAATTTTCAATTTTCGATATTTTAAAAATTATTCCAGCGTTCCTACTAGCATGCTCACTCATCCCCCCCCCCCCTAAAATATTCAGAATTCATTTAGACTTAGTCCAATTCCATATAGAAAAAATTTTTCCATCTGATATTTGATGCATAAGTTTCTAGCCTAGTAGGATTATTTTGGTTTTGATATACTTAACATATATTTGTCGAAACTTGTATTACAATAACTTAATCGAATTGAGAATAAATATTCATCCTTTGTTTGAAATGGATTAAAAAGAAGCCAAAGAGTCATTATAAATGACTTTAACTCGTTTAAGGTAGAAGTGCAGAGGTCTATAGTACATTTTATAAATATGAAATAACCTAAAATCTTTTCTAATAACAATTTTTTTACAAAGTAGTATAACTCTTATTATTTAAATTGTATACGTTCACATATTTCTTCATAAAAAACTTTGTTTCCAATTAATTTTAGCATACAAATGTTCCTATAAACTATATAAAGGTTTTCTTTTTAATATTTATCTTCAGTTTCTTTTATATGGTGATTCAAAAGTTAGAAAACATAATAAATTATTTAAAATTCGTCGAATCTCATCATCTTATTATTGGTATAACTATAAAGTGAAAGTTTGTTAGTTTGGTAATGTTTGTGAGTTAAAATAGGAAATTTTTGGAGCTAGTTTCCTAGATATATTTATGTAATTTTTATGAATTTAAGAACGAATTGCATAAACTCTTAAGCGAATTTAAATACCCAGTTCGCAAAACCTGGGGTTGGACATATGCCCATTCTGAATGAGTCGTTATGAAGGATGGGCGGATTTGTCCTATAGAAGACATTGAAAGATCAATTTCTGCTCCATCAAAACTTAGACTGGTAGCTTCTTTATTGAAACACATTACGGCTCATTGACTGATCGCATGCATGGGCTACACGACTGACCTAGTAAGGAGCCATTATCGACCATTCATATAAAAGTGTACACTTTCATCTTTTTCATCATTTAACATTATCGAGATAAGTGTGGAATTTACTACGAGCGAAAAAAAGTGTGTTGATATTGTGTAATTTTCAAAATTTTGTAATTTCTGACATTCTTATCGTTTTCTCTAAATAAAAATATTCCGTGGAAGAATTTCAAAATCACTCTGTACGTGCATAGTATTTTACTTTACATAAACATTGATTTTCAATTTTTCTATTCAAATATGTAATACATTAAACGATTTTTTTTAACAATGCGACCATATCCCTATCCTATATATTCAACATATATTATCTGTATATAAACTATACAGAGGGTAAGATGTAGTACCTGGAATAAAATAAAGGTATCATGAATAACTCCATAGTATCTTGGTAGATATTAACTGGATAGCATTTACATTAAAAGGAAGGTATTAGATCAGAGTGAAGGTAGGCTAAAAACTGATTAGTTTTATAGCGCAAATAAATTTAACTTTAAAATAGTGTGCTAGGAAATGTAAAAACTGGACAAATTGATAATTTAATAATGTTATGAATTCAAATATTTCAAAAAATTTGTAATAATTATAAGTGTGAGTGTGCAAATTATGAAAAATAGAAAATAAAAAATTTGTCACGAAAATCGGTATATGGGTATGAAAAAATATTCTAAGCAACTTTTTCAATAAAAACCATTTCTGACGCTAAGCAAAATATTAAGAATCGATCCTATTTGTCAATTTGTAGTAGGCTGAGTTTAAAGGATTTCGGTTAAGTATCTTAAAGTAAGAAAATATGAGTGTGTCACACGGTATTAAACAAGACTGTTAACGCAAAGTAACACGATCTTTCATTATTGAATAGACATAACATACAGTTTAAAAATTATAGAAATCCAACTTGTTTACTTAATTGTGATGGATAAAACTTTAAATAACGTACTTACAATATAACAAGTCATTTACAATTTACTTCGTGTATACAGTACCTACACAGTATCAATAAAATACTCTTACGGCTTTTAATTCGTGAATCATTAAATAATTACAATTACAGTTGGATACAACAATTTAGCAAGTTTAGAAGTTTAGTTATACATCGAGTTTTAGAAAGTTTTTATTGACTTAGTAGTTTAGGATTTAAATTATCGAAAAAAACACAAAGTTGAGTTTAGGAATAACAGTGCTATGTTCTGACACAATTTCCATTGTGACATTTTAATGTAATATACTTCAGACTACATAGAATCTTTTTCTGCATTAAAATACAGAAGTTATTTTCACGTACTGAATGCAAATGCAAAAAATCCTTACAAAAATACACGGAGAAAGTGCCTTCATTTTAAGGAAAACCGTTTTGGGATATATCTCCATAGCCGTGCACTTTAGACCAAAAATGGAAATAGTCTTTATTGCAGATATTTAAATTTCCTGTCTTTTTGTAAAATATTATTTTTTTGTATCACTAACCGTTTATGGGTTATACGACTATGACGATTTACTTATTGACTATTTGACCGATATCTCTTCCAATATCTGTTTAAACAATAAAATGCTAATAACTTCACTTTTAAATCTACAAATTTTCTAAAACTTTAACTTTAATTTTTTTTTTGCACTAATTAACAAGAGTTATTATTTTCTAAAAATAGGTTTATTATCACGTACTGAATGTAAATGCACAATATCCTTACAAATTTGGAGGGTGGGATGCCGCCATTTTGAGAAAAACCATTACGGCCTATAACCCCGTAACCGTGCACTTGAACCCAAAAATGGTAATAACCTTTATTGTAGATGGTTAATACTCCTATCTTTTTAGACAAATTGTATTTTTAATCATAAAAAAAAATTTCAAGTGGTTGTCGCTGCTTTTGCAGGTGAGAAGGCAAATTATTTACTGCTAATTATTTCACTAACATAAATAAATCGTTGAAAATAAGTAAATCGTCATAGTCGTATAAGTAATAAACGTTTAGTGATACCAAAAAAACATTTTTGGTCATAAATGCACGGTTTTTAGAGATATTGTCCAAAACGGTTTTCCTTAAAATGGAGACACTTCCCCCCGCCTATTTTTGCAAGGATTTTGTGCATTTACATTCAGTACGTGATACTGAACCTATTTAAATAATAAAATAGCTCCTGTAACTTAGTGCATTATGGGCAAGAGTAAAGAGCTTCTATAAAACCTGTATTAATAGTCTTCAATAATTATATAAATATAAATTTTGATTTTAGATAGGTACTACTTTTTACCCTATAGTAGGTACATATGTAAATATATTATACGTTATCGATAAGGACTAATAAAATGTATACAAACCGGTAATAAGTTTTAAAATAACGTTTATACAACGAACGCAGCGATATATTATTATGAATATGAGAGGGTGTATGTAAACATTTTTTTTTATTTTGTAGGTATATGCTAGGTAAAGTATACATACATTATTACTTCCTGATATATTATCTAAAATATGAAGGAAGTCCTGTTCTTATGAATATATGTTATACTTTGTCAACAAGAATGTATGTTGTCTCAATGGTGATTGATTAATTTTGATTAAATTAGTATTTAGAAGTATTATTGTGATTTTAAAATTTCACAGTTAAATTTCAGTTTAACCAATTTCAATCAATTCCTCGCTTAAAGACGTTGCTCTGTTACAATATTATAAAAAATTTTTGGATTATATGCACGATAAAAATTTGTGAGATTGTAGTGAAATGAGGAATAATTTTTTTATAATATTGTACTAGCGGAAACTTCACATTAACAGTACTGAGAATGTGAAGAGTTGTTTAGAATACTTCTACTATAGTTGTTTCTGTTACAACTACAGTATTCAACCAAAGATTTCTTGTCCACACAATTTTTGTCGTATTTCCGCCACTATAAATTATCGCCTAAAGTTGTGATTATTTTTAGTTTTTCATTGAAACTATGTGTTGAATAATTTACTATTTAATTCTAGTAGTTAGTAGCTAGTAGATATCAGTTTTTCAAAAAGATGATGACCTTTCTATTAAGCAAAAATTTCCTTTCTTCAAACTTATATTTTCACACGCTTCGCTCTTGCTGTGTGAGTAAAGTGTGTCAATTTTCATTGCAAAGTTAATACATTTACGACAACTTATTTTAACACTTATTGAGCATTTATTCATAACTTATTGCAAATTTCTGAATTTCTGAATATATTTTTTAACCACAGAACCAAAAAAGGTGTGCAGAAGTTCACCCGCTATGCGTGCCTGTCTGTTTGGGTGTCTGTGAGTCTGTCTGTAGCATCGCAGCACCTAAGCGGATGAACCGATTTGGATTTTTTTTTTTGTTTCTTTTGAAAGGTAATTTAATGGCTAGTGTCCTTAGATATGTTTCAAGTATGAGTTTAGAAAAGAAAAAAAAAAAGAAAAAGAAAAAGGTAATTTAATGGAGAGTGTTCTTAGATACCAGAAATTTGTTTAATTTTGTAAATTTCACTTGTAAAACACATAATTTCAATGCTGTTTTGGCAATTATTTATTTAATTTATAATAAATTTGTACTATTTATACTATTCCAGTAATTGAAGCAAATCCAGTAATCGAACACGCAATGGTTTTTATTGAATCTCCACTGTGTTTTTAATTTTAAAATTTTAGTAAAAGATAAATGTAATATTTCAATTTAGTACGTTTTATGCGAATTTGATGCTTGTACCCTTAAAGAGTTAATAATAATTTACAATAAAAATGGATGACGAATAATCCTTATTAAAATATAATTTTATATTTTACTCGTAATCCCGACTGCGTTAGTTAGAAATAAATAATAAAAGCATAAAATATAATTAAATTGAATTCAAAGTGAAAAGCATTTGAAATCAATCACACTCGAATTCATCAAAATTAATTAAAAACCAAAAACTACAAAGTGAAATCATCCACAAATGATAATCAATAAACATCACAACAAAATAGTAGATGATGGTAGAATACAATGCTTAAAAGGATTGTCGACAATATAATTTAGTGTACAAAAAAAAAAAAAAAAAAAAAAAAAATACAAAACAAAATCAGAATCAAAGCCAACTAATTACTGCTAAAAAGTTTTTTTTGTTGTTGTTGATTTTTCAATCAATGATGATCGTTCGTTTTGTGTTCCCTCAATTGTCGAATACATCAGCAACATCAACTTATTCGATCGTATTCATTAATTTAATTCAATTTTCTATTTCATTCTATTACATTCATATATTCATAGTATGTTCCTATATACAGGAGAGTGCATTTAAACAGGGTTTATTAAGTTTAGAGTTAATTAAACTCGCCAGCACTCGCGTTGTGCGCATTTGGATCACGCTAGGTTTAAAACATAAATAACTTTTGCAAATGGTACATGTCGTTTAAGCGTTTTCTTTCTTCATATAATTATCTATGCATTTTTTAATTGTTTTAACCAATCTAAAGTTTTTTTTAAATATTTTTTCAAGCCATTCAGAAATTTTAGTCTCTTTTTTCACAAGACGCATAAAATTGTAATATAAAAATGATTTACTTCGCATATTTTCGGGTCTGTTCGTGTACTTACAGTAATTTCAATGTTTATTATTATATCCGCTAAGAGCTGTTTACGAATTTATTTTTATACATACTCAAATGTTAATATTTTTTTGATTAAAATATTTGTGATAATAATTAATAATTATAAATTAACTTTAATAATAAGTTTAATAAATGTCGATAAATAAGTATGCTTTGTTACAATATCTGACCAAGTTATTTTAAATTCATTTGAACTAATAAGAGATGATGAATCTATTATTTCTAATTGACTATGGAATTAAAAAATTCATTTTTATAAAATCATGTATGCATTTTGATGAGGCTGCGATTTACAAGTTTAAAGAATATTTAACACGCTAAAGATTAGAATGTGCGACATGTCACTCCACTGTGCGTGCTGACTGGTTAAGCGACAATATTATCAGGTCCTCCAATACTCAAAATATACTACTAAATTCATTTCAAAACTTTAGGAATTATGTATTTTTTTAGTTTTTTTTAAAGTTTATATCACGTCAAATGTTATCCAAGGGAGAAAAGTTACTGGAATAATTTTGATTTATTTTTAAAAACCTGTTTGTGAGGCAATTAAAGCGATTATATATTTTATATATCCTAACAGAAGCATTCAATATTCATGGAGCACTTTTTATGTTTTCAAAATTGTTAAAAATATCTCTATGCATCTGTAGTCTCTTCAAAAAAATATTTTCATCACACACGTGAGCTTAACAATCAAAGCTTACAAATTCTCTCGAAATCAAGCCACAATTGAATTTTTTAACGTATAGTTTACTACGTTTTTCGAAATGATACACAATCGTGTCTGAACGAACATTATCACATTCGATTTATTAGAACATCCTGTATATAAATAATAATAAATAGTAGAATAGAATGAAATAAATAAATGAAAGATCATGTGTATGATTTTTTATTGTATATTGAAAGCACGTATTCATTACTCTTCTCGAACATTGATTGGAATATACTGTAATCATGTATTTATGTTATTTTTTTATATAGTTATTGATATATAGAAAGTACCTAATACCCATCTATCTATAATGATGAACAATAAATAAGTACCTACGTATTTACCTCCCTACCTTATTATGTACATGTAGTTAGTTGATTCTAATTTTTATTTATATTAAATGATATTTGTATGCAGAGTGAACCGTAAGTACCACACGCTTTTGTTGAATCAGGTAGAATAAAATTTTAAGACGAAAAAGATCTTCTTCCATTTTTTTATCCGATGCAGGGATAATTAGCTATTAAGTAAAACAGGCAGCCAATCAGAAGCATTTTAACTAAAAATTAAAACCCCTCGACTCTGACTGACATTGACAAATTAATGATTTTTGACAGATTAAAAATAAATCAAAATTAATTATCCAACACTTAATAATTTTTTGTTGTTGTTAATAACAATAATAATTATTTAAAAATTTATTATTATTTTTTAATCTATGAAAAATTATTCAGTAGCTAGTCTCAGTCAGATTTGAGTGGTTTTAATTTTTAGTTACAATGCATATGATTGGCAGCTTTTTTTAATAAATAGCTAACTACCAGAGCATCGGATCAAAAAATGGAAGAGGACTCTTCATCTTAAAATTTTATTTTCTACCTTCTTAAAGCGTGTGGAACTTACAGGACACCCTATATGTGTGATAGCCAACTAGCTTAATCAGTCGTTCAATTAACAGCTTCAATTTACTAGCGATCCCGTTCAACTAGCGGCTTGAACGATATTTAGTCATTCAATCAAACAGCTACTTGTAATGATTGTTGCGGTTTTCAAAGACAATTCTTACAATGGTATCTTTGGATAAATATTAATGCTAATTGAAAACCTAAAATATATAATTGTTTGTCGATAATATGAATTTTTGTCGAGATATTTCAAGAATTTTTTGTACATATTTCGTATAGGATTCAGTATCAGAGGGCAACAAAACAAGCTAAATTTAAGAGCATAAAAAATCTTAAATTATAAATAACTAACTAACCTAAAAGTAAATTGCAGCCCTCTCCTTTCTCTTAAAAAGTTTCTGTATTGAAGCCAGCTGTTAAACTATTTGTCAAGGTATTTGTTTATAACTGGTTAATATTGAAACTAAATAAACTTTATATTATTTTTAAAAATTTTACTTACTTATTATTATTAACTTATGTTACTAACTTATCAGAATTGTTCATGAAAAACTTAGTTTTTATAGTAAAAAAAGGGGGAAAACAGCTTTCTAATTTCATTCCATATCCCGGATGTGATCCCATTTCCATCGAATGAACTTTGGTTATAAAATTTTAGGGAATAAGAAGCTCTGTTTACATGTATTAGGTACATGATGTATTACATGTATCAGATACCAAAAGTTTTATTCATTTATGAAATGAACGCAATAGTTTTATTTATATGTTTTCGAAAACTTACAAACATGTGAAAAAAATCAAATCGAACTTGTTTTCATAGTATAATATTAAAACTATACCAACTTTATTAAACTTATAAAGTTACCGTAAATTTTTTGAATTCTTTGCAACTAGAAAAAAATTGGTGTTGATGTAGTCCTTAGGTAGTTGAGCAAAACTAAAATAAAACGATATTGAGAGAACTGCGGTTTTTAAGTTTTAAGATTGGCAAATTTTAATTGGTTCGTGTTGATGCAGTACTTAGGTAGTTTAGCAAGACTAAAATAAAACGATATTGAGAGAACTGAGGTTTTTAAGTTTTGGTCCTGGCAAATTTTAATTCGTTCGACAGCTTATAATTGAAGAATATCTACATTCCTCCATATTCGAATAAGAAAATAATTGACTCTCCAAAACGATCGACTTTCGTATGATACTTAACGAAAAATTTAAATTCGAACAATTCATAAACAATTTTTATATCGTCAAACAATGTTTATATATTTAGGGTCCAAATTACTGAACAGCTCCATCCACAAAAATTTTTGATTTGTTGCAAATAAGTGCAATAAATTTACGGTGGCTTTACATTTATAACACTTTTACATTTTTTAAAAACATTTGTAACGTACGGTTAAAAATATCATGTTTTAAAAGCATTATAATAACAAATAATATTACTTTACTTACATTCTTATATCAATAACAAGTGTTGATGGTAAAACTTAAGATAAAAGAACATTTTGGTACATACCTGAAACAAAAAACAAGGCAATTGTTATTGAAATTTTTGAGATTAGAAATAATCGTTTCTAAAATTACAAGCATAAAAATTTATAGGTTTGGGAAAATAGATTGTTTGCTAGTTCTTTTCACATCGAAGATATGTATTTATATCATTTACATGTTACATAACGACAATTTAACGAAAACATATTAACGACAAATTTACGCGTAGAAAACTACATCTTTGAAATTTTTCGTGTTAAACTAATTTGAGTCGCATGTGTTAGAAATACCTTAATATAATTAAAATAAAAATAAAAGTATATTACGAGCAAATAGATTTCCAGACCAGAAAGTTAGAAGTTTAGAAATCAAACTTTCTGTCCTAGGGTTTCAAAGTGCTTAATTAATTTAAAAAACATTCCTTTAATTTTGGTTGGTTGACTTAGATTCCCGTATTAAATGAAAAACAAGTGAAATTTACAAGATTTAAAAAACCCCCGACAAATTTCTCGAGTACGGAACCATAAACTCGCACTTGAAACATATCTAAGAACAGTCCCCTTGAAATTACCCTTTTCGTTAAAGTCTTTCGTCTTTTCGTTTTGGGGTTCGCAAAGTACAAAATGTTGAATTTGTTCAAATTAAATTTTGTTTTTGGTATTATCTGGTTTAAGCAAAATAGTATTCTTGTGATTTTTTTTCTAGACGCTTAGTTTTCGAAATAAAAATTTTTGGAAAACTAAAAATGCAATATTCGATCTTAAGAAAAGTGTGTTATTTTATCAATCACTGAGGGAATTCGCTTAGCTAACGCAGCTTCCGCCCAACACATTTTTAAAATTTAATTCTTGCACATACGTATTTAAAAAAAATGTAAAGATAGAACATTATTTATATTTGTTTTGATGACACTTAATTCTAAAATGACAAAAGATTTATATTAAAAAAATGTTCTAACGGAATGTATTAAGCATAATTAAAGAAAAAAAAAAACATAAAATGTATAGTAGGATCACTAAAAGGACATAATGAATATAAAAATAAAGGTTAATATTATAAAAAAAAGTAAGGATAAATTTTATCCATGAATGTACTTCGATTACCATAGAAAATGAAGCAAACAAAAAATTTCGACCGAAAACATGCAAGGTCGAGTATTTTTCATGATGTCTTTGAAGAAAATATTATTTTTAAGAATTCTTATTATGAATGTAGAGGGTAAATACTTTCGTTTTAAACCCAGTGAATTATGTAAAATAGATGGAGGCTAAAAAAAATACAGATTTCCGGGAAAATTTTAATTTAAAATAAATGCACAATATGTTACATTGGCCGTGAGACACCAGGGTTTGTTTTAAATGACGAATGCATACTTGAAACTTCGTGAGTGGCTTCCTTTTGATGAGTATGATGACGTCATATTTGAGTTATCGTTTTGAAAAAACGGAGCAGGGAATTTGTCAGACCCTATGACCACTCGATAACATTAACAATTATTAAATAATTCAGCGAGATTGAACCATGTATGTATTCGAAAATAAAAATACTTAAGTACGGCATATTCGATGTTCAAAACCTAACTCAAACATGACGTCATCATGCTCATTTGAAAACGCAGCCTTTTCGAAGAAAGTTTAGTAGACTCGTGTAAAGGAAGCCACTTACGACGTTTCAAGTATGTATTTATCATAAAAAAACCCGTGGTGTCCCACGGTCTCACTCATCATGAACATGACTCATCATACTGGGGAAAATTAATGTTTTTGTAATATTATTAAGTCAGTATCCCAGTACAAACCAATTTTGAAATTTATTTGGGCAAATATGTATATAAAAAGATTATATAGATTCTAAGAATATTTCTATATTTTTCTATTTCAAACTTTGGTATATTTTATTCAAATCCACTAATTTAATTTTTGTTCGGGAAATTTAAGCAAATTGATAGAATAAGATTTCGGAAGCGCTGTTTTAAATAATTTTCTAAGCATTAAACTACGCGCTCAACTCTTTAAATTATACAAATTCTCCTAGGTACCAAATATTACCCATAATCATTCAAAAGAAAGGTAAAACAAGTCTTATACTTTTAGCTTCAATCAAGGCTCGCGGTCAATCAATAGAGGCTTTTTTTTTATAATATTGTCTCATGTTTTTTACCAATCAGAGTACATACGTAATACAAGATAATATTATGTGAAAGATTTTGTCGCACAGAGTTATTATTTTTCTAGTGGATACATTAAAAAATATAATATATTAAATTATAACATACATTAAAATGAGACGAAAATATAATAACTGAGACGACTTTTTAGTTATATAAAGATGAACCCTTAGTTGGGGGAAGGAATATGAGACAATGAAAGTGTATGAATACAGTCGGGTATGCTGTTGTACCTTGACTTCAGTTTCTTTAAATATATTACAATCTATGAAACAGCTGAAAGATTTTACTTCCTTATGATGAAGAAAAAGTTTACTTATCCGAGGGCAAATAACCTAGATAATGGTTTTCCAAGTGAATACCATTTTTATTCAAGTATTGCGATTAAGTAACGTTTTACCTACATTACTGTTTAGGTAAAATTAGGTTGCCGACGATAGTTTAGGTTAAAATTAGGTTGTCACCATCAAAGAATTATTATCAGATGCAACATCATGTACCTTAAATAATAACGTATTGTACCATTGATCAATGAATGTTTTATGTCAGCATACATAAGTTGTTTTGTAGAAGTGGAAAAAAAGTTGTCTTAATCACTCCAATCAATAAAGAAAATCGGTAGAAGCGATAGAACTAGCTGTCTATAAGAGAAACTTTGAGAATTGTCAATGTTTTAATCAAAAACTGAATTTCGGAGAGAGCGCCTTAAGATATAATGGGAGTGAGTCGAGGTACGTTAGGATGTTTGATCCGAGAATCCGAATCCGAGTTTTCCGATTGTTATATTAACCCGCCAGCACTCCCGTTATGAGCATTTCGCTTTCGCTTGATTTTAAACATTAATAACTTATATTTTTCAAATGGTACACGTAATTAAAACTTTTTCTATCTTCATATAATTTGATCTATTTTCGAAATATGAATTTTTCAGATTTTTTAAACCAATCTATAAGTCTTAAAAATTTTTTTTTAAGCCCTTCAGAAATTCTGGTCATTTGTTCATTATGCGCATAAAGGTGTAACATAAAAAGTATTATCTTCGCTTATTTTCGGGCCTGTTCGTATAAGTCCATAGGTTGAATGTTTCTTTTCTGCCCGACAGCAGCACGTGATTTGTAAAAATAACAATTTTTCATTATTTTATGTTTTTTTTTTAAAATTCAAGTGATAGTAATTAATAATTATTAATTAATTTTCATAAAAAGTTTCATAAAGGCCGATAACGTTGATGTAGGGAGGTCTTTTTTTAATTTATTTGTGCTATAATAATACATAACCTATAAATACTCATATTTATTTTCTATATAAAATATTTGGCGCATGTGCAGAACGTGCGGCTAATCGCTCATCCTCGCCTAAAGAATACCTCGCCTAAAGAACTATTGACGCGAGTGCTGGCGGGTTAAAAAAAAAAGAAAGTCTGAAACACATACCAATGTAATTTTTGATCTATGGCACAACAATCACCCCTTAGAGTACATACATACAGTACATACATGAAAGTGAAAATCTTTTGTTCATTTATTTTATTTAATAAAAAGGACTCGGAAAATCACCTTAATAAATGACTGTTCTCAACACAGTAATAAATGAAAACACAAATAAACGGTTTATATAATGAAATCATAGGCTTGTGTTTTATCTCATGGTGAATGTTCACAATTTTTTTTATTGTAAGGTTAGAAAATTTCTGGTAAAAATCTTTATTCAACAACTGTGTATTTTTCATTTGTACCGTTATAAATTTGATTACAACTTTTTATACTGTTTATTTTACCTTTTTTATTATTTCTACTTATATAATAATATTTTAATTGCGACTTGGAAATCTATTTGCAACTGGTTTAACTTTTGAGAAAGTTGTGATAAAATTTTTTATATGAGGGTAAACGTAAAAGTGAAAATGAGATGTCACGATAGAATGTGAGATTCTGGATAAAAATGAATTAATTCGTTGATTGGCGTGAAACTTTATAATTTTTTTAAGGCTCCTCTTAAATATTCATTGGTGAAAAAAAAAATTTATAAAGAAAAGCGTTTTCCAGATAAGAATGGTTAAAGTTACAATTGAATTTCAATCACTGCGATTATACCCCTTACTCTATCGATAAGAAATTTGGATATGTTATAGGTACTCATATTCTACCTGCCCTGATTACTTTATATTATTATTACTTTATTTTTCGAAAATCGTTTTAATTTTTACAATTTTCATTGTTCACATCCAGGTATAGTGGAATCAGAAAAAGTTCCTGTATGTGAACAATGAAAATTGGGGAAATTATCAGGATTTTCGAAACCAGAGCAGATACCTATAACATATCCAAATTTCAAATAGTTAGAGTAAAGGGCATAATTACAGTGCTTGAAATTCAATTGTAACTTTAACCATTCTTATCTGGAAAACCACTTTTCTTTATAAACATTTTTTTTTCAACCAACGAATGTTTAAGAGGAGTCTTGACAAAATTATAAAGTTTCACGCCAATCAAATAATTATTTAACGCCATTGAAAAATGTGTATAAAACCGTCTTAATTCAATTAAATAGAATTTGTCTACAATTACCAAAATACTCATAACATAGATTGTATACACTGACTATAATAGAAATACACGCACACCAACATACTAATATACCGAACATTATAGTTTTAATTACCAACCATAAATAAGAATGAGCCTTGTTATTTTTATTATTGTTCCTCCACTGATTATTAACATTCATTTATTTCCAACATAAACAAAAGAAAACTACACAATTATAAAAAATAATTGAATCTTCTTCCTTTTCCTCTAAGTGGCAGATAGGGAGAAAATATTGTTAGGGTAAAATGAATGGAGGTAATTTTGGGTATAATGTTAATGCCTACCTTTAGATAGTAGATATTACCGGTTATATTTACCGAAGAGATTCATGTTGTTCAAGATTTGCATTTATGGGTATGAAAATTCTTTTGTTACAGGGTGTTTATTCAAGAAATTTTACTACATAATTTACCTTTTTCTGCCTGGGACTTTTGTCTGTTTTACAAAAACTAACGGCATTTAGTTTCACGTTTATGAACTCTATTATCCATACACCTTTGAAAGAGAAAAATTCCAAACATATATTTAACCGTTTCATTCATTAATTCAAAATTTCAAATAATTGTTTTACCAAATAACTTTTGTTTTTATTTTCGCACATAATATTGTAAAATTAACTACAATAAAATTTTATATACAGCGTATCTTGAAAAATTTGTACAACAATCTGCTTTTCCAAAACATTCTACGAATTTAATCTTCTCCTCCGGTTTAAAAGATGGTTGGACATAAGATTCTGTAACGGTATTGTTTAAAGCAAATTATACTCTAAGGCAAATGCATAATTGGAAACCAAGGTTACTTCTATGAAAACTTGAATCAATGAAATCAGTTGAATAATTTACACCACTGAAATATAAAGAGACAGGAACGCTCTATGGCCTGCTGGCAGCGAGGATACAAAGGAAGAAAATGACGGGTATACATCTTTTTCTCTAAAGTTGGGTCTAGAAGCTTGAAATTTTTTTCAAACGTTGCTTAAGCTACGTAAGTGTGCACAAAAAAAGGATTGTCGGAAATTTATCCCTTAAGGAGTTAAAATGAGTTTTGGAAGTTTGTATGAAACTTGAAAATGGTTTGAGATAAAAGTTTATTTTACTTTTTTCATGAAAATGCATTCAGAGGGTCAAATAGGGGATGAAAGTTTATATGAATCTCTGTAATTTTCGTGGGGAAAAGGGGATGACAGTTTGTTTTAAAAATTATTTCATCTATAGAAATTTACATTATCAGCGAGTATCATGGACAAAAGGGAGAATAATGGAAGGTAAGGAATGTGAAGCCTATAACGAGATAGTCTTTGTTTGAGAAAGTAGAAATTGCCCAGCAAAGCGAGCGGATATCTGCTAGTTTTTGTTATAAAATTGGTGGTAGTTTGATGGACAACATTAGTTATAATACCTATTTAGAGTGTAACACACAGCTATCACAATGAATTACTGTATGTTTAGTGTTTGTTAATTATAAACGACATTTCTAAACATTATTTTTTTAGTTTTTTTCATTTGATATTTACATAAATTTAATTTTTTTTGTTATTTTACGTATTAAACGTGATCGTACATGACTCTAATTTTTTTTAAACACAATGCTTCTGCAGAAACATTAAACTTTTAATTAGATTATATGAATATTAGTTATCTCTCGCAGTTTCGTAGTTACGTAGTATTTTATTTGCACATCCTGTGAGTGAAAAGCAAGGCTCTTGGTTTATTATAGTGTAGTTACAGTGCACATATAAGTGTACAGTACTCACATATAGAGTAGTTACTAGATTTCTCTTAATATTGGAGAGGATAAAATTTTAAGGAGATATGCAAGGATTGAATAATACTAGGGATTACAATAGCACTTAATAAATACATTTTTTGATTAACAATGTTTCCCAAAATCACAAAAAGTTCCTAGGTCATCGGGCTCTTTATTATTATATGATGAATCATATCGGTTATCATTTTCCATTGAATATCAAAAAATCTATAGAGGTTGATAAAAAATTATCTAAAATATTTAGACAATTTTGGTATAAAAACAAAATTTTAATTCCCGATATGAAAACAGAATTTTAATTTAATTATTAAAATTCGAATATCATTTGATGAACAGAGACGACTATAGTTAAAGTATTGATGATTGAAGAGCGATATCTATATTATCAAATTTATAAGCATCATTTTCACACAATATATTATATATTTTTGTTCTTGCGTGGTATTGTAAAGCCAAAAATAACTCATTAAATGACTAAAAAGCATGTATTTGATTTATATGTATGTACCGTGCAAAAAACAAAATTTTTTTTACAATACTGTAGGTTTACAATCACTATAATCAAAATTAAACTCATACAAAATATCTTATTTCAAGATATTAGCTTCATTTTATGTCATTTGTGTTAAAATATGATTTTGAGCCTTAGTATGCCGTATCTGTCCCGAATGAAGCAAAAATTGTGAAATTGTCAGCATTCGAAGTTTGAGTCCCTAGTTACCTATTCTTCATTGAAGCCAGTCACGGTACTCTTATAGCAAAAATCATATTTAAACACAAAAGGCATAACTTATAGCTTTACAATGAACCTACTATCGATGGATATAATTTTTCAATTATTATTTTATTTAGTTCCAAACCTGTCCGTTCGATTATTTCCGATTGATTGAATTGAAATTTTGCATTCATACGTTAATTGGACGACGATACATCCCTTCTACTATATTTGATATACATACGTGTGAAATATTTGATATTTCACACGAAAATTTATTTTCAACTTTTAGCACAATAAAAGCTTATACCTAAAAATTATTATTTTCTAAATTTTATTATGGGTTTAATTTTTATTTGAAGTTCTTATATATACTCTGTTAGTAAAATACCCATAATATAAGACTTTGTCATACACGAAATTGCAGAATCGTAGCAAATTTCGAGATTTTCTTATTTAACAAAGTAGAAATCAATATCTAATTATGTAACCATTTTCGATATAGTAGAGTATCATTAAAAGCAGACTAGTAAGCAATATGGTCATATACATATCTGAAATTCATATAAGTTAAAATATGTACTGGGTGAGTCAAAAGAAACGCAACAAATACGGTTTTCTCTTAGCAATATCTCACAGCCTTTGTTTATTTAAATATGCCTACTTTGCAATGGCCATTGAAATTGAAGCTTGCTTGCGCGGTTTTTTAGTATCAGAACTTGTTTCACTGTTTTATGCCTTTGTGATCTAAGCTCTAGGAGTTTTCTATATTTAACATATTTAAAAAATGAGTCTTTTCAACATTGATTTTAAATACAGTTAGCTCTTGTTTCCATTAAAATAAATTTTTAACCTCCAAACTTAAAAAAAAGTTGCTATTAGTTTGACCACTATGTGTGTGTGCCTGTCTCTCTGCATCGTAGCGCTTGTTTAGGGTTCCGTATAAGAAACAACTAAAATAAAGGCGATGATCTTCAAAATCAGTTCCGCTAGGAGGATTTAAGAAATAAGGTAATTTAATAGAGAGTGTTCTTAGACATCGGGGGTTTTTCTAATTTTGTAAATTTCACTTGTTTCTTTTTAATTACGTAAATTTTTTAAGATCTGCTGTATACAAACTATACCCATCCTTTTAGTATAATAAATAGTTTTGAATCAATTGAACTGAATAATAATATTACTGATTGTATCATCATCACAACTTTCAAAATAATTATCACCTGAATTGCATTCAATGATAATATATTCGATATGAATATATCTTCACTGTTATTATTCAGTTGAATTGCAATTTAATACGATATCAAGTTTTGTATAATTAATCATTAGCATAAGTAATATGAATAAGTTTATGTATAAAATCAATCAGTTGCACTAGTCACTTTTATTTTTAGCTGATTGCGGGGCTTAGGCATTTTTCAAAAACTTAGAAGAGAAAAATGGAAAATTCATAATCTATTCACACTAATAGAGGTTATATAGAAGCTAGTTACTCTTGCCCATAATGCACTAAATTACAGGAGTTATTTTATTATTTAAATAGGTTCAGTATCACGTACTAGGCGGGTAAAACTGGTAATAACTTTAATATTAGATAATTAAATTACCTACCTTTTTTGTATATTAATTCAAAGGTTTTGAGAGTATTTACGACTATAATGTATTCAGCGGTTAAATCTCATGCAATCGGTGCACAATTAAAACGAGAAAAGCATCTTTAATCAAACACAATAAACTGATAATTAAAAAGAAATAATCATCATATCAGTAGTAATGACAGATACAAAGATACAAAAAGTAATTGTAATACAAGTACGTAGTAGGTACTATTATTTTTCTATAAATATCATTTTAAAAGAAAATTTTATATCTTAAAGACATTTCTTTTTTTTTCGTATATTTTTATTTTACTACATCACAGTAATAGATAGCAATAGTAACAATGTTGAAAAAAAGGAATATCATATCTTGTGCATTATACATACATACCCAGGGTGTTTCGGAATTACATAGCCAAATGAAACAAAATACTTTCTATAATAAAATTAATAATTAAACAAAAAATTTAGTTAATTGTTGAAATACCATGTATAGACAGTGCCTTACGCCTTATTTACGCCCTCACGGGTAAACAGTGCTGTTTACGAAAAAATGTTTCAAACAAAAGTTGTTAATTTTTTATAAGAAACATTTTTTACTTTTAAACTTTTGTTTTATCTCTAACGGTTTACAAGATTGATCACACAGACCCTAGTCCTAATTGACCTATGTTGCTCATTTACGAACTCGACCTCACTTTTTACGTCCTGAGTGCGCTGTAAATTTTAGTTTGATATCTCTTTTCGTTTTTGGGTTATCGTGTTGACAGACAGATGGATGGACGGACGGATGGACAACCGAAAATGGACTAAGATGATTCTATGAACACCTATACCAAAATTTTTTTCGTAGCATCAATATTTTTAAGCGTTACAAACTTGGGACTAAACTTAACATACTATGTATATTTCATACATACTTGGTATAAAAAGTAAAAAACCCGACTGCCTTAAATAAATTCTGAAGAGAAAGTAACAAGTCCAGTAGTTAACAAAACGACTTTTCGGGGTCCATTATTGGGAAGATTTGAATCGCAGTACTGGACTTGTTTCTTTCTTGTCGTTTTTTTTTTTTTTTTTTTTTTTAATTATTTATTTTAGACTTTTGTGTCCCATCACTAAAAAATACCCTCTTATTATACTATATTAACATTTTAATTACAATATATTATTCCGGATTAAATTCGAAGACAAAAATTCACCATTTTGTTTTGTTTATTCAAACATATCTATCTAAGAACAGTTGGGTTTTTGAGTCAAATATAATGGTACCTTAAATGTTGAAATCCATTGATCCATTCGGAATATACGAAGTAAAAAAAATTTACAAACAAATATACATACAAGATACGCGCGAAAAACATAAACACTCCTTGCAAGTCGGGTAAATATATGACCGAAAATTATTTGTTACCGCGAAACTAAAAGGTTAAAGATTTTTCTATACCTATATGTTAATCAAGTAACCGTGATATAAGGAGTTTAAAAATAATAATTGAATCAATTAGTAATAAGCATTGATTGAGTTAGTTAATCATCACTTCTACTAAAACTTCCAGTAAGTTTGCTATGAACATACAATATTTTATAATAATGAGAGACTTTACAAATTTATTTACAGTTATGCAGGAGAGAAATATATATATTTCTAGAAATCGTGCTTCTGGTAGAAGAAAGCGGAATAGCAAAACTATTGAATCCATTGAAAGACGTCATAAAGAATGTGGAAGGCTAAAGCCAGAATGCTACATTAAAAAAAACGGGACCACTTTCAACAATTACTAATATTGTATTGTTAAATAATAATATCTTTATGCTCCAATATTTCAATAAAAAATTATTTTTGGGGAATATATAAAATTATATATAATGTCTATACAAAATTTTTTGTTTATTTTGGGCTAAAGAATACGCATTTTAAATAGTGCAATTCAGATGCAACCTATATACAGAAACCACTATACTATCATTTACGAACTCTAGGAACGACTAACAGTTAAATGTTGTATCAATTTTTATCTAATGGTTCTCTTCTTACATATAATAAAATGTATTATACTATGTTATATGCTTATTGTATTATCTTTTATAAATAAAGTGTGATTTTTAACTAAATAGTCTAAAGTCACTATATATGATGTTGCAAAATACTGGATTTGTTTCTTTATTTTCAGATTTTAATAAACGCAGTCGAGTATTTGATTTTTAAATTATTTATTTTATTTTAGACTTTATAGTGTCACTGTACTAAAAAATCCTTTTATATATATTTAATTTTTTTAATCGATTTATTACTAATTAAATTTAAACATAGAACTTTTATATACATTTTACAATTTCCTGAATTTTAATAACCAACTCGATACTTGACCGCCAAAAATTCGCCATTTCGTTTTTTTTCAAATACCTACCTTAGGCCATTCGAGTTTTTAAGACGAATACAACGATACCTTAAGTGTTCAAATCCATCGAGCGACGGATAAGTGTTAAATGATACCTAAGTGTTAGGAAATCCATTATAGCGTGCTTTGGAAGTTAAAATTGAGGTCGAGTTCGTAAATGAGCAACATAGGTCAGTTGGATCATGGGACCATAAGGCCCATCTTGGAAACCGTTAGAGATAGAACGAAAGTTTAAATGTAAAAAATGTTTCTTGTAAAAAAATAAATACCTTTTGCTTGAAACATTTTTTCGTAAACATCATTGTTTACCCATGGAGGCGCAAATTAGGCGAAAATGGTATTAATGGTAGTAGGTATTATAAGGGAATATCAGTTGTGTATGTGTGACATGATTGTATGTGTAATGTGACAGTGTAATCAACACAGTCTATACATGGTATTTCAACAATTAACTCAGTCAATCGTTTGTTTTCACTTGTTCCATTTCAAATTGTCTAAATTTTAAAAATCAAACTCAAAAGAAAACGCCTTGATAATCATAATAAAGACTATGTACTTACTACTTCAATAATAATGCAGTACTGTATTCTTATGGTACGTGATTCTATTTTCAATTTATTTGAAAGAAAAAGTGATATAATACCTGTCTATACTCAATTGAGATAAGAATCTTTATATATATGTATCGGGTACATATCGGGCGAAACAGCAGCAATAAACACTATAGATAATATATAAGTTCTTGATAAAATACCATAGAGATGATAGCGTGATGTCGATAATGATAAAAAAACTGGTGAGCAACAAAACTCTATCACGTAAGTCATATTTCTCCTCAATATGCATTTCTTATCGAGAGATGACTTATTGTATTTGGATATTCGAATTTTTCTAGTTTTTGAAACATGTAATATCTACATAGAACAGTGATAATGACTGAAAAAAGCTAATATCTTCAATATCAAGGTACATCCTTGATACTTATACGGACTTTCAACACTCTTGCTTGATTTGGGGAGGATGTACTGAGTCTTGAATCAATAAAAACCGAGAAAGAACATCATATTTCGACATTAAAAATATGGACTGTCCAAATTATATATCGATTTTTAACTCATAGGCTCGCGCCCGAAGTCGAGACTTCTTCGGGTGACAGGTCATTCTCAAGGAGGGCACAGAAGACTATTGGTCGAGGTGTCAGAAATCCACTGGCGGTAACTTTCTTTTGTTTTATTATTATTATTTACTCACTAGCTCAAATTGGGGAGATTATACTGAAGTTTAAGACCATAAAAACATAAGAAAAAAAAAGAGAGGTATCGTGAGACACCCGGTAGGAACTATATTCCTTTCTTACCTTTGTACATTATAAATGTAGCGCTTACTTTTTTTATTTACAAGATATCTTTCTGAAAATTTAAGGTATTAATTTCTAATACTTGTTTGTTCTTGAAAGTAAAATGCTTGTTTGATTCTTTAAAAAATTTAATTTTATTTACCTAGTTTTAGTTTTGTATGAAATAATTGTAGTATTAGCTTAAAAAATACATACCTCTGATTTAGTAGTCAACCTAATTTGTACGTACAATACGTTGGGTTTGATCTGAATATTTATTATGACATATCATAAAAATTTCATGGTATTTACTTTAAATTACCTCTTTTAGCTATTACTTCTGATAACACAAAACATAAAATTTTGGCAAATAATACAAATTGACAGTTATAAAAAATTTTTAGCATTTTCTCGAAATTCATGGCTACCTAAAAAGTTTTAGTTTCCTATGTAACCTAGATGTCGGTTTTTGGTGTCTGTTGCAGTTTAATTCGCTTTTATTAGCTTTATAAGTATGTTAGCATGATAGTATGTTAGTATGTGACGGAAACTTTGAACATGTATTTTCAGGATTAATGATTTCCATATCTGAAAAATATAGGTACATTTTTTTGCTCTCCCACCAAATTTTATACTGAATTTCTTAAAATTCAAACAAATCATTTTATTGTAAAAAAACGTGGGATGTTCTTTAAGACATTATAAAATGACTCCACTTTTACCAATATCTGTCTATAAAATATTTAAAATAATTGAAATTTAGCACCCTACGCTTTTTTATCATAAAATGATTTTTTGAATTTAAAAAAAGTTATTTATATGGTTTTAACTCCCAACCAGCAAACAAATATCGTGCGAAAAGGAAGACAGTTGCAATAGCAGCTTTACTCTAGGAATACCTCCCCAATTGGTTAAATTAGTTCTTTTCCTTTTCAACATCGATCTGCTTAGTTAACAACCCTTAAAATTGAAATTCAGCTCATTTGAACAAAAAGGGGTCGCCGGGAATGCAGTGTACAAGTCATTAAATCTTGATATGAATTCGTGTATAAGTCTATATTTTCCGGGAAAAGATGACTAAAAAAACTAGAGTGATTCTTTATATGATGAACACGAAAAAGATAGCATAAACTGGGCGACACACGGACATAGACAACGATAAGCTCTAAACAACCAACCACAGTCTATTTTTGTCGCTATAAAATGAGACACATACAACTACATTATATAAGCCAAAGAACTGTCAAATGCATTTCGTGTATAAAGTATAAAAATAAATAAAAAAGCAAACAAATTGTGATAAAACTATATATTGAAGAAATCTTATAATTTGATGGGTATCAAATTGCAAAGAAAAATAAAATGAAATAAAAATGGGAGGAAAAATATATACAATAAAAAACAAAAACTATGTTATCTTATATAGCGGTTTTTATTATTTGATACTTTATGGCTTGGTAAATATCATAATGATATTTGTATCGGTGATAAATTTCAGTTCATAATCAAAAGTTCACACCTTAACAGATCATAATTTACAACATTGCAGTTGTAGGATTATAATTTTTCGTTCTATTGAGTTGTTGAACAAAAAACCAATTTTCTTACAAATAGAAACATCGCTAAGTTTGGAACAATCGTCTTCATTTTTATTTTTAACCCCCAATGCGAAAATAAATAATTAAAAAAATCAAAAACCCGACTGTGTTAAATAAAATCTGAAAGGAAAGAAACTAGTTCAGTTGTTTACAAAGTGACTTTAACTGTCGCGGTCCATTAAAATCTAGACTGGCTCAAATAAACTACGGGGCTTGTTTCTTTCTTCATAATCTACATTTTATTTTTGCACAATTTTTTCCCACACTCTTTTTAAACGATTATTAAATTGAAATTTATCAAGCTAATGGCGCAGTATCATGTTATAAAATCACATGATATTATTTTACGCTTTTATTAATTCTCGTATATGCTTTTTGTTTTCTATTAATTCACAAAAAAAAAAAAAAAATAAAAAATAAAAAAAATAAAAATAAAAACGTAAAATAATTAGGTTAAAAGTAATTTATTTGAACAAAGATATCATAAAATGTAATTGGAATTGAATATTGAAAATTACAACTTACTAAAATAGATAGAATATACCGGGTGCTCAGAGACCAAATAACCAAAATATTTCGTTGAATGTAAAATAAATTTTGCTAAGAAATTGGCCATGGATCGATTGGACATTTTCGACTTCCATTTTTTGAGCACTCCAAGTTGCGATATTTGGTTTTTTGGTTTTTGAAAATATCACCCCAAATGGCCATGAAATGGTCATAAATGGTCAGTAATTATGACCAATTGGTCAGCAATCCTGTTTTTAGAGCTTCCTAATCATCCTAATCATCTCCATTCCAGTTGCAGGTTAAAAGTCGTAATACCTTATCTCAAAATGCATAAAATTAGTTTTCAATGAATCCAATATCGGTAAAATAGATATTATTTTTACTCGTTGAACTTTATTCTCTCTCCTTAAACGGTTAGAAAATTTATTCTCTTTTAAAAATACTCTTTGGATAAAACCTCTACGGGAGGAGTTTCTTTTTATTTGCGAAAACGAGTTTAAAAACCACTTCTCAATCAATCCAGTTGAAAAAAATTTCGTTTACTTCTAAAAGATGTTAAATTTAATTTTCAAAGAAATATTTTCGATTTTCGAGGGGGTAAGCTAGTGGTGTGGGAGACCCGGTAAATGAACATATATATATATATATATATTGAAGTTGTATTTAATTATTAACGGATACATAAAGATAAATTCATAGAGATAGATAGATTTAACCAGAATATATTATTTTATTGGAACATATACTGTTTGATACGATATTTCATAAATGATAATAAACATTGACATGCCCTCCAGAGTGAAAAACCTCTTGTATATATGTATATATATTTTCCCTTCAGTATTAACATTTTATTATCATTTGTTACAACTTACTACTTTCAACTCAAGTAGATATACCATATGTCAATATGTAAATACAATATATTTGAATATTCGTAACCGGCAAAGAAAGTAAATCACCAAATCCATATCAAGTTTTATGATACTAATTTTAAATCACAACCAGTTTGGCACAGATTATGATGAAAGTGATGAATTCAAACTAAAAATGGCTACTTACCTGCCATATTTCACAGTTTTTCTACATATTTAAACAAGATTCTCATTTTGGGCGAATCGCATAGTCAAGGAATTTGAGTCATTTGGTATACTCAAAATGTAGCGAATTGAAGCGATTCGGAGCAGGTACTTATGAAGTTTTATTTTTTTTGTACTTGCGATTTGAGACATTGGTTTGGTGTAACGATGTAAATGTTCATGTTGTTGGAAAGTAAAATTGAAAATTTGCGATTAATTCTCAATTTTATCTTTTTAATTTATAATATTATAAAATATAACAACTATCAATGTTTTTCAATTCCACGTTTTAATATTTAGAAGTTAAAAGTAAGGGAGAATAACACAAATTTCATCTGATCCTCTAGATAGAAAGATAGTCTTGAAATGCTTTAATGTGAATTTTAAAGCTACTTTTTTCAATCCTATATTCAAAAGTCAATTTTAAAACTGACATTCTATATACTATCTTGGCTACATCGTATTTACTTAACATATATACACAGACAGTATATATTGATAATGCCGCATCGTGTTGTCATAGTGATATTTATATTATTTGTGCAGTATTAAAGATTACATCAAACTTAAATGTAGTCAATGTGAAACAAAATAACAATGGGTCAATCAAATTGAAATTTGTGATATTTCTTTTATTTAGAAATGTTTATTGGTAGTCAAGGGTTGTAATGGAAGCCCGGCCAAAAAAATTCGTTGAATTTACTAAAACTGATTATTTGCGGTTTGGTTATAGTAGTTGTGTACACACACAAACTGCGGTCAATCAAGCGAAGGATAGAACAGGGGTCAGATGTATGCTATCGAAACGGTTAAGTTTCACGTGGTACTAAAATGAATTTACTAAAGCGGAAAATTGTTATACAGATTATATATTGCATATAGATAACAGTTATAATTGATAGTCATAATATCACAGATCATAAATGAATCTTATATATCTATTGTTCGTAAATAAGAGCTGACTGACCAGCCCTGTTCTACCATTAAACTGACTGATAATCGTATAACTGTTATTTATATGCAATATACAATTTGTATAACAATTTTCATCTTTTTTAACTACTTTTAGTACCACGTAAAACTTAACCGTTTCGATAGCATATATCTGACCCCTGTTCTATCATTTGCTTGACTGGCCGCACTTTGTGTGTGTAAATAACTACTATAACCAAATCTCAAAGGATCAGATTTATTAAACTCAACGAATTTTTTTTGGCCTGGCTCTTAATTCATTGTTAGGAGATTAAAATAATATAAATATACGAAATCGTTTGAGAATTAAACAGATTTCGTATTTATATCAATTTCTTTTTTACAAAATACGATTAAATATGAAATCCTTTGAACAATTAAATTATACAATTCACAGTATCATACATAACAATTTATTGTTGGCAGGATGTTTCAGTAAAATATATTATTATATTTTTTAAACAATTATAATTTAACTAACCGAGTTTGACCAAATTAATAATTTAATTTGATCAAACTGTTTTTAGTATAAACTAACAGCATTATCACACGTCTCTTGCAATTTTTTAACAGTTCCAAACATAAAGGAAGGCTCGTTTTAACCACATAAAGAAATACTTTTGATTCCCGCATAATGAGGCTTTCCATTTGATATATCTTTTGATACACATATTAAAAATTTTTTTGTCTACACCTTAAATAAAAGCCAAAATCATCGTTTTATTGAAATATACACAGAGTTAGGGTTTTTAAAAGACCAAAACGCTGACAATCTCAGGTCGAAAGCGAAAAATTTGCGATCAGAAGCCACAGTCGTTGTGGGACTAGCTTCTTAACCTTGGAAATTACTTTCTAGTATGAATCATCCGAACACAATCCTCTGACGGATTTATGCATCAATTACAATTTGAGTAAAAGTGGAACTAGAAGGTTTCTAGAAATCTTTGTAGATAGAAATTGAGACATAAAATTCTGGGATTAATCAATAAGAACAACGCACTTCACTAGGACATACTGTAAGAAAATCTAATATGTGTAAAATCATGAAAATAGACAGAAATAATTAGAATTAAATGGAAAACTCAAACGTAATATATTACATTATAAAACGGAAAGAAATGTTATTTTCAACATAATTATATTAAAACACAATAATAAATATTTGATTTTTGTTTGACCAAAGGATGACTATCATACAAACACTAGTAAATTTATTTATTTACAATGATGAAACAATTAGACCGTGAGCCCATAATGAAGCAAAGTTTTCCCTTTTGTTTGCTATTTGGATAAGATTTGGTAATAAAGAATAATAAGATTTAAACTATGGCCCTAGCCTCAACTTGATGGAGATCGATTTTGTGCCCCGAATTTCGATAATTTTTGCTGCCGAATACTTTGCGAAATAACCCCCCTCCCTTGTTTATTTGCCGATTTTTCTTATTAACGAACTTTACCTTTCAAATACCAAAACTCTTTTTAAAACCAAGTTTTATTCAAATCGGACTTAAATTACGTCCGCTAGAAAGGGTACAAAAGCAATAGCTCCATTTCCTTCGGTTCGCTAATTTTTATGAAAAATTCTATAATTTAATTTCATTTTACAACTCATTTGACAATTTCAAACTTCTTTCTTTTTGTTTCAACTTATTGTATTATCAATCACTTAACCATTGGTTATAGATATAAACGACATGGCAAAAATAGGTTAAAATTTCAAAATCGAAAAAAAAATTGTAAAACACAATTTTTTTTTTCTAAATCATTCGAGCTACAATTGAAACCTGATTTTTTTAATTATTTCCAAACACACTTATATTATTCCTCAAAAAGACAGACAAAAAGAACCATACAAATTTTGCTACAGTATGAACTCAAGATCTAAGTAACGTATTTTAAATTTCACAGAAGTAGCACAGTAACTATACACATAATAATGATATGTTTATCGAAATGTAAATAATTCCTTTTAAATTTATACAAACGTTATCTATAAAGTAAATTTTTCTTATTGAATGAAATACCTATTGGGAATTTAATTCAGCTATGTAAGTACCATAGAATACATCAGGAAAAAGAAAATAGATTATTCAAGATAAAACGTTCTTCAAAAATTTGCATCTATCATTCAATTATTTTTTAATTTAAAATAGTCGATTAGCATTTAAAAATGTTTAGTGAGCTGGGTGGTAGAACGTTGAAAAATTTTAATCATTACAATATGTTGTTATAGTATTTATTAAAAATTAAAAAAACATAAATGAAAACTGGAAAGAAACTCTCGGCATAAAATCAGGTTTGATCGATACGTTTGTCACATCGGAGTTCCGAAACGGATGAACCGATTTTGTTTTCTTAATTGTTTAAAGCCGATTGGATCGAGAATGTTCGTAGCTATGTTGTAAGAAAAAATGCCTACAGACAGACAAACAGATACACATCCACGTTAAATTTTGTTATCCGGGGATTAAAAAGATATAAGTGAGAATTAATCGATAATCTTAATATTTACAATGTTTAATTACAGATTGCTTATATCATACTACTTGCATAAATGTTAACATTTTTAAATGCATCATCAAATTTATGTTTATACCATGTATATGAAATAAATCAAGGTATACTAAGTTTAGTCCCAAGTTTGTAACGCTTAAAAATATTGATGCTATGAACAAAATCAAATAATTAGTCCATTTCCGGTTTTCCGCCTGCCTGCCTGTCTGTCTGTTCGTCTGTCATCACGATAAGTCGAAAACGAAAAAATATATCAAGTTGAAATTTTTACAGCATGCTCGGGTCGTAAAAAATGAGATCGAGTTCGTAAATGAGCAACATAGATCAATTAGGTCTTGTAGAACCCGTAGGACCCATTTTGTAAACCGTTAGAGAAAGAACAAAAGTTTAAATGCAAGAAATGTTACCTATAAAAAAATAAACAACTTTTGATTGAAACATTTTTTCGAAAACATCACTGTTTGCTCGTGAGAGCACAAATTAGGTTTAAATATTGTATTATATGGAAATATCAGTAATGTGTGCGTAACATATATGCAGTATATATGTCTGGCTATCTATCTTTACTGACATGCCGTAAAAAAACAAACTATTCCGAAATCAACACTGTCTATACAAGGTATTGTATAAGTAACTAAGTAAGTATTGCATCAGTAAGTGTTGGTAAGTAACAACTAACTCTGCCAACTGTTTGTTTTCACTTGTTTATTTTTAATGTTTAGAAGATAAAAGCTTCCAAGAAATAGAAGATAAAAGCTTCCAAGAACAACATGAAATTTTCATCATTTAATTCATTTTTAATATATAATATTTCATTTTAATAAGTGTATGCAATTTTATTTCATTTTAATAAGTCTATGTAATAATTGCAGACATCATCAACAACTTTAGAAATTAATATAAGAAATATTGTCCTTTAATGAAGAAACACTTAATGTTTGTGTATAAATGAAATTATAGTGATATTTTTAAATTAAGTACACTTAAAAAAAGAAGTTATTATTACTGACTCTTTTATAAACTTATTTTTTATATATACTTCTATCAATTAAAATATAATTATTATGCAGGTTGTTTCTGACTGAATAATAATAAACAGAGATAAAAATTAATTATTAACATTATTCATTTAAAACAAGTCAAAATAAACAATTGACTGAGTTGATTGTTGAAATACCATGTAAAGACAGTGTTAATTACTCTGTCACATTACACATACATGTCACACACATATAACTGATACACCCATAATTAATATAAAATAAATACTACACAATTTGCACCTAATTTGCGCCCTAACGGGTAAACAGTGATGTTTACAAAAAAAAAGTTTCAAACAAAAGTTGTTTATTTTTTGATAAGGAACACTTTTTACATTTAAACTTTTGTTCTATCTCTAACGGTTTACAAGATGGGTCCTACGGATCCAAGACCAAATTGACTTATGTTGCTCATTTACGAACTCGACCTCACTTTTTACGTCCTCAGCACGCTATAAAATTTCAGCTTGGTATCTTTACAGAAGACTGACAGACAACCGGAAATGGACTAATTAGGTGATTTTATGAACATTTAAGCGTTACAAACTTGGGAATAAACTTAGTATACCTTGGTATATTTCATATGCGTGGTATAAAAAGACTACATCTATTATCAAATATACATCATATATTTTTTTCTACCCGACTGCCAAGGAGTGGTTATGTTTTTCGCGCGTATCTCGTATGTAAGTAAGTATTTTTGTTTGTTAATTTTTTTATTTCCTCGTATCTTCCAAACGCCTTGATGGATTTCAACAATTAAGGTATCGTTATATTCGTCTTAAGAATCCAAGGGTTCTTACATGGAAAAAAACAACAAAATGGCGGATTTTTTTGAATATTAGTACTTTATTAAAAAAAGTTATCGATAATGGTATCAAAATAAAGGTAATTCAAAGGAGGCTACCAAAATATATATAAGTTACATAACTTGAATAAGGAATAATAAATTAGTTTAAAAACTTTCATCATAGTATATTAAGAGGGTTTTTATTTAGTGTCGGGACACAAAAAAGTCTAAAAGAAAAATTTAAAAAAAAAACCTGACTAATAAATAAAATCTGAAAAGAAAGAAAAAGTCCAGTAGTTTAAATTGCGACTTTAATAGTTGGTGCCCATTTATATCTAAACTGACTCAAATCTTACACTATGGGCCCTAACTTTAAAGTCGCTATGTAATTACTGGATTTATTTCTTTCTTTTCAGCTTTTATTTAACACAGTCGAGTTTTTCATTTTTTAATTTAATTATTTTATTTTAAGACAACTTTAACCAAAAGCCAAATCCATTATTAAATTTGCGTGACACTTTGTTTTTGTGCGTATAAAGCCCACAAAAAAACGGAAATATTCAATTAAGTTTTTCAGGATGAACGAAGCGTAGTTTGTTTTTGGTGAGATTTTATTATTATCAAGGCATATTAAATGATATCGTTTATCCCAAGTTAACATTTTAATTGAAGATAACAATAAAATGTTTTATGGATATACCTCTCACTCCAAATACAATATAATACGTTTTTATTTTAAACAATAAAAAGCCTGAGAAAAAACATTATGACATAAAAATATCATAAAATTTTTAAAATAGTCTAACAGATTCATTACATTATTTAACAAAAAAAAAAAAAAAAAATACAATAGAAGTCATTTAAATAATATGTTCACAATTTTAATTACATTAGACCGCAAAGCTCACGAACTAACTGATTATATAATGAGAATTTCATATGTTCTTTCTAATGTCCTGTTTGACCATTTCTTGTACTAGATTCTCAGCCGCGTTGCGTATTTTACGGGGTAAGTTTCATTACAACATTCTGAAAATTTCAATTTTCTTGGTGTTTGTAAATGGACAGTTCAGTTCGTTTTATTAAATTTCTGGCAAAATGATTTTTCACTCATTAATATTCTATGATTATCTGGTTACAATAATATCAAACGATTAATCATCATTCCAAAGTTGGGAAGTACAATGAAAAATTTTCCAGGTGCCGTATAAGAGAACACTTCGCTACCAAGAATATTCTTATGTTTTCTTTATTTTTAAAGTAAAAAAGAAATGTAATTAATAAAAAACGAAATAAACAGGTTCAGTAGTTTATTTACACTTTAAGAGTCGGGGCCCATTACCAAGCAAATTTTTCCCCGGTATAAATTTTAATGGATCCCCACTGTATTAACTCCCTAAGTTAACTAATAAACTTTTTTTTCTTTTTAACTAACGCAGTCGGGTTTTCCAATTTTTTGAATTATTATTTTCCCTTTGGTTAGGTTACCTATTTAGTTAGGTTTTTCAAATGCCAATTCAACGAAACCCAATTCGATAGGTTTTGAGGGAAACCTATCGAATTAGGGAAACAAAATTATTGGAGGTATATAATATGCCGCAAAAAATAAGCCATTTTAATTTTTATAATTTTGATATGAACAGTATCTCTTTCGCAATAAAGACTAATCTAGCAACACCTCTCAAGCTAAAATTCATCAAGGCGCTTAGGTTTTAGAGCGTGCGAAAGAAATATATATTCATACATACACTGTAACATTATCCTCCTTCTGTTGCTGTCCAATATATAGCGACACATTTGTCGCCATATTGTTTCGTTTCTTCCTAAGAGGGCGCTGAAAATCCTTTCAATGTTGTTGAAACTGAGTTGAAATTTACGAGTGAATCGAGTGGATTACTTATTGAAAAATTTATTTCCAATTATTAAGCCTTTAATTATTCATTCGCAAAAATTTTCCCAATATTTATTTTACGCCTTACAATCTCCTTTTTTTATAAAAAAGAAAGTGAGGCAAAGGTAGAAGTTACCATAGAGTAACTGCAAAAGTTGCTGCTATGTCAATACCTATACTTTTCTGATGCAATAGAGTAACATCATGGCTAATACTAAGTTCAAATGCGGTTTATGAATATTCTTCATGTTTGAATATCAACAGGTATTTTATTTTTCTTTCTTAACATTAATTGAAATATGAAAAATTAAAATTATTTCAATAATCTGAAATAATAACGTTACAATAATAGGCACAAAACATTTTTTTTTTATTCAACTCTATTTCTGCTTCTCGGCGTTTCTCCTTCTTGAAAAAGCTGTTTTAATGAAACGAAATAAAACAAAACGAAACAATAATATTCTAAAAAAGCTATCACATTATTAAATGCTTAACTCACCTTTTTTTATTTAAAAAAATTTAATTTTTGATCAGTGAAATTTGTAGAATTCAAGATTGGGGACTATTATTAGTATTATTAGTATGTTGCTAAGTGTATATCTAACAAAAATAATGAATTGATACAATAAATTTTAAGCAAACGCTAAGAGCAAATGGCAGAACTTTAGGACAAAAATGTCTTTTAAAATTTATGCTTACAACAAAACAATCCGTAGACCTCTTTCTTTAGTCTCGAAAATAATAACTTCTGAGTTCTATACAAGAGGATATAATATATATTTAAATTAGAAATTTTTTATGAAAACGCTTGTAAATTTTGCAGATTTATTCGTGAGCAGCCTGTATAAATTACATGATCATTACGCGTATATTTTCCAACTCGAACTTTACACTCGAGACGCAAATTTATCTCATAAATTAAACGAATTACATTTCCTTACCAAAAATCTTGAAGCTTTTGATGCCAATCTACTAAGTAACCAGAACAGAAAAGTGCCCAAATATGTATGTATCCAATTCATACGAAAGTTTTTTCAAGTGCAAAGGTATATATTGTGATACGAGATATAGCCCGAAAAAATCGAGCGAGAAAACATTTAATAGAAGTCGAAGCTACCGAAACTCGAACTAGTAGTCTCTATCAGGGAGAGTCGGTAGTCTCCATTTTCGACATGACTGCATCTGGAAATATTAGTATATTTTTACTCCGATGAAAGGTAGGCGGATAATACTTGACAGATACGTTCATCGCGACTTACCTGTTCATGTTTCACGAAATTACATATCAGAAAAGACTCTCCTGAATTATTTCAAGTTTTATAATTTAAATAAATACATATTATATCCCCTCTGGTTGAAACAACGAAATCAAGCCTGGGTGAAAAACCAGCAGGTAGGATAACACCTTCGATGGAATTAAAATCGCGACATAGGCATATCTCCCAGACTATTAAGGATATTAAAGATAAATTGTAATTAGAAGAAAACAACTATTTAAGGCTAAATTTTTCCAGTGGTATTTTAATGTATTTTCTGTAAATGAAATTAATTTTATTGTGTAAAAAATAAAAGTGATAAGCACAGCATTAAAAAATAAATGTATAATAGAGACGAAGAGAATGAGTGTATTAAATTTGAAATACCAAAAATAATGAGACATTTGAACGAACTTTTTACAAAATGAATATGAGAATGAAAAATATGCTATCAATTAGTTTTTTTACTTCCATTGAAATAATATATAATATAGACCGTGAGCTCATAATCAAAGCGAAATTTGTTATTTTAAATTTACTGTTTTTTTTTTTTAAATGTGTAGTCCTAATTGTATGTATTCTTTTAAAATTTAAATATTTTAAACTTGTTATACTACACTGATAAAATTATTTTCTGCATTCAATTTTGTAAAACTTTGTATCTTTCAGCCATTTTGATGATTGATAAAAGTAAATTTGGAAATAAAAAAAAATGATTCCCGTCTGAAGAACTAATGGAAGTCGAATTTTTCGATGAATTTTGTTTATCGTTAAAGAAAGTTATTCGCGAAAAAAAAAAATTACATAAAGTTTGCATCTGTTGAAACGGTTTGCTTGAAGCTTATCCTTTTACGCTAGACGCATAAGCTTTTGATCACATCTTTTTGTTTAATGGGAGCATGTACATTTTATATTTTGTATATATCATTTCCATCAGCATTTCACAGCAAGCAGATTTTTAATTAAATAAGTAAAAAACTCAATTTCATTGTGTGACCTCTACGGATTCCTCGAATAGATTTCAGATTATAAAGCGCACAAAATATGATGGTGCAATTACTTCTATATTTAATGAGTCACCGTTATACTGTGGTCGCGAAATACGCTTATTCCGTTCTTCGGGGAATAGAAAATTTAAGAGAGAAATATATTGTTTTTCGTGAATAACTCATCTCTACTTCATAATAGTATGCAGCCACTGCTACACACGCACGAAGTCACCAAAAGTCTCATGAGGAACTAGAATGTGAGGAAATTTTTGTGGTGTCAGTGCTACACTCGCCTCCGACTTTTCCGACTTAGCTAAAAATGCAGTTTTTTTGTACCCAAGACAACAACAGGCATCCTCGCGGGTACAGGCGAGTAACATCTTTAAATTCTCGTTATTATTGTGTATTCATTCAGTAGCTTATATAAGTCGTATCGATCATATACAACCTTGTTATTCAAAAGTTTTGTTATAGCGTTCAGAAAACCGCCGCAGTAGCTGTTGTCACTCCAATGTCAGCCTTTGTAATAATTAGATACTTACGAGATAAAACGACAGTATACTCAATCAGAATACTCAGCGGGAGTGTGGAAGTGAGAGGCCCTAACAATAATATGGTAAAATACATATTTTAACTTCCATTAATCAGTTCTATATTATAAATTAGATTAGCTCATTCAAGTTAAAATTTTGCTAAGTTCAAACAAATGGAAGTCACAAGATGAAACTTACTTCAAACATGTCGAATACATTAACCAAGCAATATAATAGAATGCTTGTAGTATATGTTGTTATTGTAAAAAAAAATCCTTAATTTTAAAACATTACTTTTGGTTTTTTTTACAAAATAAAAGAGCGCATTAAATAATGAAAAAACAAATGATGGTGACTAACAAAAAGTCATTTATAAACCATTTCTTCCGTATCATTGTGGAAAATGTTTAGTTTTTCATTATGTATGTACTATATATACATGTTGTTATTGTCTAAAAATGTTCCTTTAACATTCTGTTCTGATAGCAAATTATGATTTTTACTCTGAAAATCGAAAGAAAGTGTCCATTATATTTTAACAGGATTTTTTTTAACTTCAGTACATACGAAAACAAATATTTTATTGTATAGTATAGTTTTCTAAAAGACTTATTTACGTGAATGAGTTACACATAGGCTACCTTTATCCCAACAGGAAAGGGGTGTTTCGAATTCTAAAAATTGTTTTTTTGAGGTGAAAACTTGTTAATCCACGTTTAGAGATTTTAATCTAATAGTTTTTTGGTAAGGATAAAAATTCTAGTTTGATGACGTCATCGTCACCTCGGATGTGAAATACATGGCACGTGACATAGATACATACGACTTTGAAAACACCGTTTCACGACTGATCACTAAAGTTAAACAAAATTGCACAGGTCGTTGCACTTATACCCAAGAGTTCTCATGACTTTTTAAAAACGAATATTTAAAAATAGCTGAAAAAAGGGTTAGGACTATTTTTATTTACTCCTTTAAGAAATAATATCATTAAAACCCAGAGAAACGTGTTCGTGTTTATTTAGTATGTTAATAGTTTAAATTTTCAAATTATAAAATTTTAATTATTCATACTACATTTTAATTCAAAATTGAAAAAAACACAGTTATTCTAAAGTTTAATCACTTCTAAGGTAGTCCAAATGACTACCTATCTTTTTTTACTTCATTACTGTAAAAAAAGGATATTTAAGCTCAATTTTGCACCCTTACACACGAGAAAATAATTTTAATATTTGAGTTTTAAGATTTTATGTGAAATCGATCTTACACACACAGGCAATACAGAGTTTTACCTAATTAAGTATTGGAATAAAATAAAAAGATTTCTAAGAATAAAAAAAGATGCAAAATGGGGATAGAAAATTATTAGTTTAATGGATGAGTTTTTTATATTCAGTCATCAAACTGCAAGAAATGATTTTTAATGAAAATTATCGTCTGCCTATTTTTTTCGATTCTAAAATTTACCACGCAATATGCGGTTTTAGAAGTATTAAAAACAAAATTAGAAATTCTCGGTTAGAATGTTTTATTTATAGTTTCTATACGTCCAATATCTGTAAGTTTTACAAGTTTAGTGATATTCAGAAATAAAAGAATTCATGACCAATATTTCAGAATTTCTAAATCAGAAAGTTATTGGTATGATTCTTATATCCACTAAAGGCATATCCACTACGTCTGGTTTTTTTTTTGACGTACTCTGCACATCCACACATATACGTAAATGCCCCTACAGTCAAACATTTAATTTTCGTTTTCTTTTGTATATGTTTTGTTAACTGCTAACAAAAACCTTTGGACAAAAAACAACACAAAAACGACTTCAGTGATTTCCTTAAAAAAAGATTTTTTTTCAATTAAAATGTGTGTATCTTTAATTTAGAATTATATTTACGAAGATAATTTGTAATAAAGAGAAGAGAATAAAGACACAAGTAAGTAGTTGATTAAAGATCAAATTGAAAGGAAAAATTTGGTTGAATGCAAATCTTAATTTAGCTTTTATTTAAATACACTCTTGTGAGTAAAATATTAATAAATAAAATTTATTGTGTTATTATTTTTTAGAGACTTGTTTTTTTATTCTCAATATTGTTTAAAGCAATATCATCTTCAAGGCGTTGTTTATCTATGGCAGATTTTTCAAACACTTTTTAGCCGACTTCAAAAAAGAGGTTCTCAATTCGACTGTATTTTTTTTAATGTTTGTTACCTCATAACTTTTGACTGGGTCGACCAATTTTGATGATTTTTTATATATTTAAAAGCTCGTGCTTCCCGTGTGGTGTCATTTCAATTTAGTCTAGTTCTGACAATGATATCCATGTGAAAACCATATAAGTCTTAAATTTAAGTATGTGCGCAACAAATGGACGAATAACTCAGTATCACGCCAATCGATCGCGATGATTTATTTTTAACGATAAATTAATTAGTGTACTTCAGAAAAAAAAAAAAAAAACAATTCAAAACAAATAAATATGCACTAAAAAGTAAAAAATAACGAAAATATAATGTAGTTACAATTATTGTTATTTTTGGAGCCGGTGTCAGCCAAGTTAATGTAGCAAACTGTTCTGTTACAGTTGTTTCCTTGGCTGACACCGACCATATTAATTTGTTTTTGAATTTTTTTTTTTTGAAGTCGGTTTTTTTTTGTTTAAAGTTTTTTTATTCAAATGTCCATTGATCTTGTCAAAAGTTTATTTTCATGTGATCACCAATTTAAGTACATTAAAAAGTAGCAAATATTTGCAAGTGATTAATACCTTGTTTTCATGAATAAACTTTGTTTTAAGAATGGAACAGTATTTTATTCAAAGGTTTCAGGCATTATTTCACTTAGTCACTTTAATTGACCTCTTCAAATTGTTAATTGTCTCTTGACCATTAGCAGTGTAAGACACATTAGCAAACAATATCAAATTTTGAAAATTGATCGCTCGATAAGTAATGTTCGAAAATTCGAAAATTCCTTCGGTGAATTTTTTCATTATGCCATCTATACGCTACAGAAGCAGATCTTGGACTGCTTAGAACGAGGACCAAATTTTTGCTCAGTCAGATAGTGAGATGGATCTATTGCTTCCCCCTCCAATGGAGTATAATGGGCAAAAATCTACGATACAAATTTCGGCAGCAGTTAGAAGTAACGTATTGCAACCTACCCTTAAAGTAGTCTTACTTGAAAGATCAAATATATTATAAATAAAACGACATCAAAATGCGATTCCATGACCGAACTCCCTTAAGTGAAAGTATTATCTAATAAAAATCACTAACAAAAATAATAATAAAGATAAAAATAATAATAATTTACTAACTGCCATTGGCTGAAGAGATAAACAAAATGTCATTTCAAATTTAATTAAAAATAATTTCAATTCAATTATTTTTGATGGTTAAAGTTAAAACATAAAAATTAACTTTAAATAAAAAATACATAGAGAAAATATAATTTAAAAAAAAAGTAAAATTAGTTTTGTAATTAAGAGAAAAAATTTAGAAAATTATTTTATTCAGTTTTGTAATGTAATTATGATATGAATAGAAGGCAGACAACAGCAATTAGTTTCAAAAAACAATTATAACAATTAATGGGAATATATGTTCCTAAAAACTCCCTGCTTCTCCCATGCTCTTTGCCATTCGCCATCAACCAGTCTGTATCAACAACTAGTAGTACTAGCCAGCTCGATAGATATTCGTGAGTTTCGCTTCATGATGATTGCGATAGCATTTTATATGTATATATGTGAATGCTCTCTGTAATATGGTGTAACCGTATATATTTATTCGTAGAGTTCAATTTAAAATGTTTATTGAGTTAAAAAACGACACACAGAGATGAGCTTGTTCAGGCTTAAATGGGATATATATCCATATCCTATTACAATAAAATTTACAAAGTGAGTCATTTAGTGACTATATATTTGGGAACACGATTGTGCTAAAAGTTAATCCACAATTTCCTAAAACAAATATGATTTTTCTAAAATCTAAAAAAAAATTTTCTAATTTCAAAAGCTTTTGGTACCAAAAGTACAATGCACCTGCAATTGAAAGATGGAATTTGCTAAAAAAAAGTTATTTCTACTTTATAAAATTAAAATTACGTTCCAACAATGTACAATTAGTTAATTAATTAGTTAATATATAGTTGATGGGTGGTTAATCAATAAGTTATATATAGCTTACGGGTATTCATGAACAGTTTAATTATAATCGTTATTGGTTTAAGATTTAGGGTTGACCTTTACTCATCTGCTTACCGAGTGTGATTTATTATGAAATATAAAATGTTAACAAATAACCTTTCAATGGGTTGACTAAAAAAATGTGATCAGGACTGCAGTGAAAATACCAAGAGTAAACATGGAAAAATTCATAAGGAATATCCAGCGGTTGAGTTGTCTGCCTCTTTTCTTTGACTATTATCGCATATATAAGTTGGTAATAGTAATTAAGTTCGTCGGTTAATCCATTGACTTGCATATCTAAAAAAAGATAATTTTATTACAAATACGGTGGTATGTGATTGTCCACGAAAATCGGTTAAAAAAATAAAGTTAACAAGCTTTCCAAGTTTTGATATTTTTACTAAAAGTAATCTTGGCCATATTTTTTTAGGGAACCTATCATAGGGATATTTGTTAATATTTTGTATTTCATAAAAAATAAGTTTTATTCGGTAAACAAATGGTTGAAGGTCGACCCTAATCCGGATCTTACGATACGGATACCTCTATAAGATAACGTTCTTCTCAACATCGTAATTAAAAGTCTTAACGAACTCTAATTATGCATGGATTAACTACTTTGTACTCTACAATCTCCAATTCTTGGCTTGTAAGTGGAACGTTCTCTTTTACGGGGCTCGGAAAGTTTTTTACTAAACGAGCATTGCCAGAAATTTGTTTTATATATTCTATCAGAAGATAATTCAATAACAATTGCGAAAATCGTTTTATTTGTACAATTTGAGCTATCCAGCTTGCGTTAAAGAAGGAACTATTTAGGTTTGATTTGGACCATATCTCACTATTGAAAGAACGGATTTACCCAGGACTCTTGTCGTAGGTGGAGTAAATCAGGAAAAGTAAGGGTAAGTAAGGAATTTTTGGAATATAACAATATTTAGACATTAACACATAATTAACCAGCTCATTTTGCAGGTAGTACTGATGGATAGTGGAGTTCTTCACTTCGATACATAATTGCACGGTTCAAGTTTTGATTGACTCATGTTTAAAAAAAAAACATTTTGGCATCTTTTGATGATACAAATAAAATTCTGTGGACACCATATGACAACAGTTAAAAAAAGGGAATGTATAACTCGTTGAAACAACAGTAAATAAATACAAAATTTATGCGGTTAATAACTAGATAATGTGAGGTATAAACATAAATTATTCATGATATTATCATTCGAAATGAGAGCTTCTGTTAAACTCTCAGCATCAAACTACAATATCTCCTTTTTAACCGACATCAATCAAAAAAATGAGGAGGTTATCAATTCTTTTTTTTTTTTATGTGTGTTACCTCAGAACTTTTGACTGGGTAAACCGATTTTCATGATTCTTTATCTATTTGAAAGCTGCTGTTTTCCGTGTGGTGACATTTCATTTTGGTCCAGTTCTGACAACGGCATCCATGATAAAACCATAAAATTCTTAAATTTGCATTAAGTATGCACTACAAGAGGACGAATAACTCAATATCTCGCCAACCGATTTCGATTATTTTTTTAGTGACAAATTAGTTAGTGTATTTCAGATTCACTAAAAATCACAAAATAAAAAAAAAACCTACTTCAAATAAAAAACTTTTCTAAAACAAATTAATATGCACTAAAAAGTAAAAAAATAACGATAATGTAGTTAAAGTTATTATTATTTTTGGAGTCGCTGTCAGCCAAGCTAATGTAGCAAACTGTTCTGTGATAGAACAAAAGTTTAAATGTAAAAAATGTTGTTTATAAAAAAATAAAAAACTTTTGTTTGAAACATTTTTTTGTAAACATCACTGTTTACCCACGAGGGCGTTAATTAGGTGCAAATTTTATAGTATGTATTAATATAGGAATATCAAAGTGAATATCTTTTGTTATTTACGCGACGTCAAAAAAAACGATTGCGCATCAACACTTGCGCATTATATGAGAATATCAGTTAAATATGTCAGATATGTATGTATGTGAAATGTGACAGAGTTATCAACACTGCCTATACATGGTATTTCAACAATTAACTCAGTCAATTGTTTGTTTTCACTTGTTTTTTTATTAACGTTACAGAAAATAAAAATCGGTAAAAAAAATTGTTGTAACATCTAGTATTTTTATATATAATAATCGATTCAAAGGATATTAATGTTATTTTATATAACCAACATTAATTGTTCATTTACAACAATACTGTGCATAGGTATATTTACAAATGTATATGAATATGTGCTGTGCTGTACGAGTGAGCATTAGTATAAATAACTAATAACCATTTATCATATGGGAAAAAAAAACTGGTAGGTACCATCATCAAAAGGCATGTATTAAAATAATAAAATTATGATAAAAACCAGAAAACAAAAATAATTTTTTTAACCATATATGACAGACACTGAATGTCAAGAGTTAGTGTTTATTTTTGTTAAATCTGTTTATTTTATTAAGGTAATAAAAATAAATATGTTTTTTTTTTTTTTTTAATATTTAATTTCAATCAGATTTTTATGAATTCTAGATATAATCACAAAAAGAGCATTTGTGTAAAGGAATATTTTGGGCGTTGAAAAAGCAGAGTTTCTGAGCTACCAGATCTTTTTTAAACCCTTATCCAATCGTTTTGGATCAAACTCTTCTCAGATCTGTAGATAATAATGTGAAGTTCATAAATGCTCGTCCAATTTTTGAAAATGTTACAGTTACAGCACAGCGTTAAATATCTATCATCCCTTCTATGGGATCTCGAATATTTTTTTGTTTTTCCCGAGTTTGTTATGTATGCAATTGCAACTTACTTGTGAACCTGCAATTTTCATTAACTATGAAATGTCTTCTCTTTTTATAAGTGTAGAAAGTATAGATAAACTACCAAGCATGGAATTTGCCAGTTATTTCAGAAAGCTAATATCAGCTGAACATTTAGTCGCTGTTGTTAAGGTTGATACTAACTTTTTCGTCTTCGCGAGTGTTCAAGATATTCAAAAAAACTAATCTTGCAGGTTTCGTGTAATTAGTTTCTTTTAATTGTTTTTTTAGGGTAAATTTGTTTTTCTTCATTTTTTCTTGCACGATACTGTTTGCATATCTGTGCATTGATAATTCTGAAAATTTAAGTATTAATTTAAGAAGTCAAATACTTGTTTTAATGTTTAAAGAATTAAATATTATAACTACTTTAATTCTATACTTTATGAATTAATTGTAATATTAATTTAAAAACGACATACTTCTGGTTTAGTAGTCAACCAAATATGTGGGTACATTACCCGCAATTTCATTTATCAGGATATTTAATATGACATACATAAAATTTCCTTGTATTTACTTTAAATTATCTCTATTATATTTAACTTCTGATAACTCACAACTCATTTTTTGAATAAAAACCATAAATTTTGGACAAAAAACTCAAAAGGACAAAAGACAGATTGTAAAATGATATCGCATATTCTCAAAATTCACGGTAGACTGAATCGATTAAAAAAGTTTTAGTTTCCTAGGTAATCTACATATCGGTTTTTGGTGTCATGTTACACAATTTTTCGGTTTTACGGTAATTTCAAAAATGCAAAATTCATTTTTTCCGGAATTCGAAAGAAAGAGTTGTTCATTATTCGTCACCTCAAAAAAATGGAAATTTGAAAATTCCAAGTAACGGACATTAATGAAAATTCATGAATTTTAAGATTGTTGCGCAAAGAAATTCATTCAGGTTATAAGACATGCGAAATTGATAACAGGCTTTTAAATTTCTAGCCGTTTTAAATTGCTATCAAATTCTATACGAAAATTTGTGTTTTAATCCGATATAAGGCATAATAACCTCGCCCCATATCTCTTAACTTGACATATTCAAAAATAAAAAGTTGTAAAAATTTCTAGCATTTGATCAAACTTTGTATTAATGTTTTAAGTCGCAATAATATAGGAAACCTTCTAACTATAATTTTCCGGAATAACATAACGCATATCGCTTGCATTGAAATTATGTTCATAGAATTAAAGTTATAAACGCATATGCAGATAGACAGACAGACGAATATTTCATTTTATAATACACATTGATATGAGCTTTATTAGTTGAAACTATTTCATTAAATGTAAAGTACCATTTAGTAATGAACACTTTATATACACTAATGAGCAATTATTAACATTCAGGTAAAGTTGCACTATTGTTTCATATATTGAAAAATTCTATTTATATATAAATATGAATTGAAAATCAGTTATTAACGATTAATTTAATAAAAATATTTCAATACGTACCCATTTATGTAAAAACTTCAATTGAAATGACAAAGAAATCAAATTTAACTCACCTGTAAACAAATAATTTTAATTAATATTTATATAGAATTGAACCATAGATATTTAGACAATAATAATAAATAATATTAGGTATTAATCTTATTAACTACTAGCTGACCCGGCGAACCTCGTACCTCCTAACATTCAATTATTTTTTTCTTTTTAATACTTACTCTGCTATTCGGTACACCGGGTCGGTCAGCTACTGCTTTGTAGCTTTTAGATTTAGTAATATTATAGATGCACAGCAAAGAGACGTTTACATTTCAATTGACATTTTACCACAGACAATTTACATTTTATTATAGACAATTTGTTTTTGATAAATGTTACAATAGTATAAATATTGATAAATATTGACATTAATATTTATACACGATACTCACGTCACTCAATTGTTTTGCTTTCCCGGAACCCCTCTAACACTTAAACATCCTTGTACTTCAAGGAATACGGTAAAAAAAGAATTAGCGAAATCGGTTCAGCTGCTCTCGAGATTTGCGCTTAGCAACACATTCAGCGATTTATTCTTATATTATAGATTAACGCAACGTTTCGATGGTTTTATTTCTTTTTTCTCAAGACTTAGTAGAAAAATATATAAAGCGAAAAACAATTACAATAATTGAATATAGAATATAATAAAAATACAAATAATGAATTTACAGCTATAAAAATGCAATATTGGTGAGAAACAATTTTTATAGATTTATTCTTTGAATATTTGAAAATATTAAATTCAATAGTTTTTCAAGGAAATTTAACTTGTCCTTGTAGAATTTTTACACGTTTAAAAGAAAATGTAAATGGGACAGCATTCCAAAATTGAAAATCGATCGAAAAGAGTAAAATTTACCTAAGATATGAAGTAATAAAACAAGATTACGCAAAATCGCTCTTAAAAAGCCTTGATTCCATCTGAGAAATCACTTTTGCCCTTCTTAGACCGCTTCAGCTGGCTAATATCTCGGTTTCACCCAGGCTATAGGCTCATAAATATCATATGTCAAGAATTACGACCCCCGTATCATAAATAATTTGGTATCACATGTCAAAAATCCTCCTTATTAAAAGGTAATACGTCTTTTTTATATTCTATCTACCAATTAATGAAATAAATTTTACACAACATCATAAATTATTGAAAATAGTAACCATGATACCACAGATAATAAATTTAATGAACCCAAAATTAATACAATCGATAAGAAAGAGAAAGGATGTATTATTATATCATATAACTAAAAATATTATATTATTTATAATATCCACCTACTAAAAATAGAAAATAAATAAAAGAAAATAATATTACTTAAAATTTTCGGTTGTTTTAAATGTTCAGGAATAACTATTTATATCATATAATAATAATAAAAAGTATTCTCATAAATATTACACAAACGTTTTTATGGTGTTATTAGTATAGAAAGTATGGAAAATAGTGTAGATTGGATTTATCGAAATTATTGTACGCTTACTATTTGTATATTTCATTCTTTTCATGGACATGATGACCTTTTATTACGTCTGCATTTTGTAAAGAACTTTAAAGTTGGAATTGTAAAAGCTCAAACAATAATACTAAGTTTAGTCCCAAGTTTGTAACGCTTAAAAATAATGATGCTACTTACAAAATTTTGGTATAGATACGTCCGTCTGTCAACTCGATAACTCAAAAACAAAAGAAGATATCAAGCTGAAATTTTTACATCGTACTCAGGACGTAAAAAGTGAGGTCGATTTCGTAAATGAACAACATAGGTCAATTGGATCTTGGCTTGGATTCGTAGGACCCATCTTGTAAACCGATAAAGATAGAACAAAAGTTTAAATATAAAAAATATTCTTTATCAAAAAATAACCAACTTTTGTTTGAAACATTTTTTCGTAACATCCCTGTTTACCAATGAGGGCGCAAATTAGGTGTAAATTGTATAGTATGTATTATATGGGAATATCAGTTATGAATGTGTGACATGTATGTATGTATAATGTGATAGAGTAATCAACACTGTCTAGGCATGATATTTCAACAATTAGCTCAGTCAATTGTCTGTTTTCACTTGTTTACAATTCATTTTATTCAAAAACTCTGTTAATTGTAATTGATAGAAGAAAGTTTGAAAAAAGGCATTTTTTTAGTCGCTATATAATATCTTACAAAGCATCCCATGCTTCTTTTTCCAAATAAATGGTTGTTTTCTTAAACACTCTATTTCTTAACAAATTTCTCTTATCTGTTCTCTACTTTTAAGCTCAGCTACTTACAAAAGCATGGTTTTTTGAAACTATTATTTATTAGTATTATGGAATGTTATCTGCACTTCCACCATTCCACCAAGATTTCTTAGCTAATCGTAAAGCCTGAAAGTTCATCGGACAAACTTGTCAAATTTATGTATTGTCAGGATCATCAGTCCATGATAAGTGTGCGAAGTTTCAATTCAATCCTATGTGTTAAAAAAATAATAATTTATTATGATCTCGAAATATAATTAAAAAAATGAAGAAACCACGACAACTCTTTCACTTACGAATTTCTTGTATTTACCCAGTGTCCTTTCCTCCTCTCCTTTAAATTATAAATTTAAAAATAAATAAATTTTAATGGCTTCGTTAATATGAACAATTTAACACATTCTCAATATTTTACGAGGTTTCCAATTCGTAATTTAGCTTATATGCGAGAATAAAAATCACCATAAAATTCGCTGATATGTAGGTAAAACTAAACATACCACTTTTTAGAACAAAGTAGAATGATTTCCATATACAAAATATTTACAGTATTTACAGTAGTATATCCTTACATAGAATATCTATTTTTAAAATTCCGTTGCTAAATAGTAAAAAAAAAGCAGAAGTGAAACCCATATAGTTTTGTCAAGGTTTTTTGTCCATCTTTGAGATCCCAATGAACTTGGTAGCATTGGACAAGTCTTTAAAAATATCTTTCATTGTAATTAATTTCCTCTTGCTAAAATTCAAGAAAATAAAACTTTTTAAATAGTTTCCAAGAAGAAATAAATTAAAGCATAACACTACAAATTTTTAATTGTTGTGTTTCCTTGAAAATACACGTTGTAGATAGGATTTAAGCCCTATGGCAAGTTTACATGATTCATTTTTCTAAGTTTCACTAATATTATTGAGAGTTGGAGGACATGAGGTAAAGTACTTAGGAAGGTCGGTTGAAAAGTGGGTTCGGCAATGCCCAAAGTTGGAGGCCGGAAGTTCATTGTGTCACCCACTACGTACTTGACCGCCTTTTTCATTGATAGATTAAACATTTCAATTATTTTGAGAGGTTGAGTATACGTCGTTCATGCATATATCATACACCAGTTCATTACAACTACATATTAAAATAATTATTGGAACTATGTTCCTTATCGCACGTTATTGTTCTAATTTCTTTGCTGGAGGTAAAACCAAAAAGTGCCATAAAAAAAACACCACATACCGACTATTTCCAACTAGGCCATTACTTTTGAAATGCATAAACATTTTTGTAATTTGTCAGTTTCTATTTTTTAAGTTATCAGAAGTTAAAGCTAACAAAGATAACTTAAAGTAAATACAATGAAACTTATATGTTATATCATAATAAATATCCTGATCAAACCAAACGTAATATACGAACATTTTGGGTTAACTATTAAATGCGAAATATGTCTTTTTTAAACTTATACTACAATTAATTCATTCAGTAAAATTAAAAAGAAACTATAAAATTAATCAAACAAGATTTGATTAGCTAATACGGTATCTCACGCACCTCTCGTTCTTTTTTGTTTTGACGGTAGGAATCGAGCTACCATAAGTATTCTTCGTACATATTTGTTTACAATTTAACCTACTGAGCCAGTAGAGTTGAAAAGCCCGATCATTTTTAATAATTTATGCAGAGTACTTTTACCATCAACGTTTTTCAAACCATCCTTATCGCTGATATATTACATCGGTACCTACCTATTCATTGTAAAAGCGTATTGTATGTAGAGTTCGTACAAAACGAAGTGGCACCGAGCAAGAGAGAGTGTATGATGTATATGTATGTGCACTCATATCTACACTCTCTCTTGCTCGGTGCCACTTCGTTTTGTACGAACTATATACTACAGTAGGTAGTAGGTACCTACTATACTACACCTTATATTTATTGTTAACATGCAATATGTTCATTATTATACAACACAATTTGAATATGTATATTCACCATAAATTCTGTAACAATAATAATTCGAAAATGGGTTTTTAGAAACGAAAATGCACAAATTATATACATAGCTGTACAAATGGACTAAGTAATAACAATCGTATACATACAGTGTATACTTTTGGTGGTAGATTATGTCCATAAAGATATAGATGACAATTAACTAGGATCTGAGAATTTCAAGAGCTTCCTAGAAATGAAAATCTACTGCTTCTTTAAATATGCGTACAAAACAGTTTTGTGGACATTCAGACTACCGACTTGAAAATAGATTAATTTTTTCCCACGAATCATGAGTCATAATAATCAACCGCCTTTTTTATTGAAAATTTTTTTGACAAAATTTGTAACCAAGTGTTATTTTAATTTCGCCTTAATTTTTATTTTGAGAGGAATTTTTATTTTGAGAATAGAACTCGCTTAGTAGATACATCTTATATTAATGAATCTCTTAGTAACTTATGAATTTAATAATATAGATATTGCTCTTCAATCATCATTACTCTAACTATAGTTGTCTCTGTTCATCAAAATGATGGATCTTCGATGAACTCATAATTAAATAAAAATTATGCTTTTAAATCGTCCCCAACCTTATATTTTTATGGTATTATTATAAACTACAAGATTGTCTAAATACTTTATATAGTTTTATATCACACTCTCTAGATTTTTATACCATGTATATAAAATATACAAAGGTATATTAAGTTTAGTCTCAACGCTTAAAAATATTGATGTTATGAAAAAAATTCTGTTATAGGTATTGATAGAATCATCTAATTAGTCCATTTCCGGTTGTCTGTCTGTCGTCTGTCCGTCTGCATCACGATTACTCAAAAACGAAAAGAGATATCAAGCTGAAATTTGTACAGCGCACTCAGGACGTAAAAAGTAAGGATGAAATTCGTAAATGAGCAACATAGGTCAATTGATCCTTGGGTCCGTAGGACCCATTTTGTTAACCGTTAGAGATAGAACAAAAGTTTAAATGTAAAAATGTTTCTTAAAAAAAATTAAACAACCTTTGTTTGAAACATTTTTTCGTAAACATCATCGTTTATCCGTGAGAGCGCAAATTATGCCCAAATTGTATGGTATGTATGTTATGGCTATATATGTGTGACATGTATGTATGTGTAATTTAACAGAGTAATCAACACTGTCTATACATGGTATTTCATCAATTAACTCAGTCAATTGTTTGTTTTCGCTTGTTTTATATAGGAATATCCAAGTGAAAAGGATTACCTTTTTCAGCCAACTTTGAACGAAAAAATAATAATAAAAAGCCCAATGACCTAGGAATTTTTTGTGATTTTTAGAACCTTTGTTAATCAAAAAATGTATTTATAAAGTTTTGTTAAAATCCCTAGAAAATATATTTTTTTAAATTTAAATGGATTTCAAACAAAGTTTATACTTTCAATGAAGATTTTTAGAACACTTTGTATACTATACGGAATACATTAGACCAAAAATCATTTCCATGGACACGTAAACTAATTAGCCATACAGTGTATATTCTATTTACTAAGATATGTCTTTAACAATCTTATTATGAAATCTTATTCTAGGAATATAATTAATTCATACGGTCATCTGGTATGGACAAGCACTCTTTGCTCGAAGATTTGGTATTGTTGTCGTCATTAGCTATAGTAGCAGGCATAATTATTATAATTCTACGATATGTATTATGAATGGTCTATTGAACAGATATAAGGTATATCATAATACATACAAACGAATATCAATAGTCCTGTATTTTGGACCTATTACATATACTGTGTGTGTTGAATATCATGTACAATATGTATTCAACGTTAATATGTAACACTCGTGTATATGTAGGCATATGTGTCTATGAGATGCTTGGCAAAATTTCTTATATAAATGATCGCAAAGCAAGAATCTTATTTTGCCAAGCATGTATCACATGCACGGAAATAACACTTAACGTTAAGGCCGTTGTAAGGATACAAGGCCATTGAGTCCGTACAACATTGTAAAAATGTTTTATGCATGTATACACACACATCCTTAGCTCACATACATATTATACCATGCATAAATGAAATATATCAAGGTAAACTAAGTTTAATCCCAAGTTTGTAACGCTTAAAAATATTGATGCTACCAACAAAATTTTGGTACAGGTGTTCATAATATTACCTAATTAGTCCGTTTTCGGTTGTCTGTCGGTCTGTCGAGACTCAAAAAACGAAAAGAGATATCAAGTTGAAATTTTTAAGCGTGCTAAGGACGTAAAAAGTAAGTGCCAGTTCGTAGCAACAAAGCAACAAAGGTCAATTGGGTCTTGGGTTAGAGATAAAACAAAAGTTTAAATGTAAAAAAATATGTTCCTTATAAAAAAATAAACTACTTTTCTTTGAAACATTTTTTCGTAAACATCACTGTTTACCCACGAGGGCGCAAATTATTTTTTAGTACATTTTATATGGGAATATCAATTACATGTGTGTGGCTATGTAAGAGTGAATATCTTTCTTGAATTACATGACGTAAAACAAGAACGATTGCGTCATCAGCACTGTCTATACATGGTATTTCAATAATTAACTCAGCCCATTGTTTGTTTCCACTTGTTCAAATATAATATTAGTTTTAACATACTTTTAACTATAATGTACCGTACTGTATGTATTCTGCATGATAAATAATTTAATAATAAACATCTTTGATTCTATATATAATAGACATGTCCCTTACACTACTTATACACTAAATATAATTGTTTCTGCTATACAAAATATTTAAATAACTTTGACTGATTATTTCTTACTAAGAATGGAGCGGTCAATAATTTTCTTTTTCAGTTAGTTTTTGAAAATATCTTAAATGTAGTTTTTTATTTTTTATTAAAAACTTGTAAAGAACACAACAAAACAGAAATTTTCCAAATTAATCTCGAGTAAGAGACGGTCAATCGATTAAATAAATTATGGTAAATGTTTTATTATATTCTTAACAAGTAAAAATTTTAATTTTAATTCTCTGTCGAAATGTCCATAGCGAGACAACCACCTTAAAATCATACTGGACATGATTTTTCACACGGGTTGTATATTGCTTACATATGTATAATTTCTCTGTCTACCAATTACAAATAACTATACGAGCTACGAGCATTAAAGTTTATCTAAAAAATTACAGAATGATTGAGAACATCAAACGACAGAGAATGTTTAAAAGTAGATACTGTATTATATATCGACAATGTTCATGCCGAATTTTTTCTGATCTTATTGTGAGCTTTTTGACATATTTAACACTTGACTTGAAGTAGATCCAACTCCCTAGATAAATTCTGATAGTGAGTTGATATTACTTTTATGCCAGTGAAGTTAAATCTTTCCTTTGCATTTCACCTCAGCGGCTCCTTTTAAGAAGAGGAGTTTGATAAGGAGCGTATAGATTGGAAGGAGCCGATATTTAATTTTTTCCAAAGACATAATTATACATAATTAACAGATTTCTTATTAAAAACTGATAATCTTAAACCAATAATCCGATTTTCAAAACATAGACAAAAGCCATAAAAAGTTTTTCAAATTTTGTAAATTTCAATTGATACAGTTGAAATTACCCAACGAAGACGGTGGGTAACTGCTATTACATTTATACATACTAACACACAGAATATTTAACTTAAGAACAAGCGTAAACACACGTTCCTACACCCATATGTACCTAACAAACAAACATATTTATTTATATGATGATATAACGTATGCTTTGTATATATGATATGTGTGTGTTATATACGTGTACGTATTGTGTATGTCCAGTCAAGTTGTCTTTATTTATTAGCTCATATCTATTCCAAGTTATGTTATTACAATAATGGTATTTATTAGGGAACATAAATAATAAACTGGAAATATTATATATAATATTTTATTAAACAACATTAACAATATCATTTTATATGTTATGACAACCGATAAATAATTATTACTATTATTAATAAAAATGAGTATAATCAAAAAATAAAAATATTATACTAAAAAGTAATCATAATCCGAATAATTAGAAAAAAATTTATTTTTAACCCCCCACGCAAAAAGAGGAGCTTTAAATGATTGACCGCTTTGCATGTTTGTCTGTTCGTGGCATTGAAGCTACTAAACGGATAAATAAAAAATTTTTGTTGTTGTTTTTTTGAAGGAAATTTAAACGCGAGTGTTGAGATATGTTTTCTTATTGATGTAATTTATGTCAAGTAAAATGATTTGACACATACAGTATGTCGCATTTAAGGTGAAGACACCCACACACTTTCGTGATTTATAGGAATATCGATTTGAAAATTTGTCATACAGGGGTTGGGTTACATTATTTGAGATATTTAACCGAAACCTGAACATTAAACTCAGCCTAAATTCTTAGAATTTTGTCTAGCGCCAGAGATGGTTAGCGATATCCAAAAAATTAGTAGAAAAAGTTGCTTAGAATATTTTTTTTCCATATACCAATTTTCATGAGAAAATCCGCATTTATAATTTTTTCATTATTTTTTTCTGCACTCAAAATTATTTCAAATTTATTGAAATATTTGAATACATTACACAATTATATTATCAATTTGTTCAGTTTTTACATTCCATAATTATAAATTTAAAAAATAAACTTGTAATACTTTTAAGTAAAGATCAAAATAATTAAAAATGAAATTTTTGCCAGTAAAATAGGTATATGGGCATAAAGAAGTATTCTAAGCAACTTAGTAGGCTGAGTTTGAGGTTCAAGTTTCTGTTTACTATCTTGAAAAATGTAACCCACGCCCCTATATTACTGTGAAAATTTTCAAATCGATATTCCTATAAATTACGAAAGTGTAAGGGTGTCTTCATCTTAAATGCGACACACTGTATATTTATTATTAGTAATAACAATTGTATGTAAAGCTCTTTGGTACGGCATCAGAAAGAAACAAATATATGAACAGGAAATGTTAAAATATAATAAATTGTATGTTATTTGTTTTAATAAACATAAAAGTAAATTATAAGTTACATATGTAAAAATGTAATGTTATGTTTTATTATAATAATTATTATATTTACATTTTTTTGTTTTTGTATGATTTATTATGATTTATTTACTCCTATTTGTATTTTATTTATTTATCTAAATCGCGTGTACAAGTGTGACAAAGATGAATTCAATTGATTAATTGAATAAAAAATCGTTTTGAACCCGAAAACTCAATGACATAAGAAGAACGATAATATTGCTGGAATATACACTGCAAAATTTTGGGAAATGTAGAATAAAACGATTTGCTCGATAAATTTGGTAAAAAATTGACCGAGCTATTTTGTTTGAAGAAGAATAAGCTCTGTATCCTAAAATTATGTAAATCCACCTTTATCCTACTTCCAAAAAAGGAAGCTCCAGTAATTGTACAGATTATAGATCAATCGGTTTATTGAGTCATATTTCAAAAATTTTCTTAAAAATCATACGAAGGAGAATCCAGATGGCTATAAAGAATGAGATAGGACCTACTCAAATGGGTATCAGGAAAGGAAGCAATTTTTAGTCTTAACTTCCTAATTGAACGGGCAATATAAAATAATTTGCGTGTCTTCTGTTGTTTTATCGACTATGAAAAGGCGTTCGATAGTATCTCACATAATAAACTGTTCAATATACTGGAATGTTTAGACATTGAGAAGAAAATATTAAGAATTTAAAAAAATCTCTTTTGGAATCAAGAGGTAACGATTAAGACCAACTACTGCTATATAACCGTGGAGAAGGGTGTAAGACAAGGGTGTGTTCTGTCCCCAATATTGTTCAATGTTTATGCTGAAAAAGTGATAGAAGAAGCTTTAGGTAAACATAACATTGGTGTGAAAATTAATGGTAAAATAATTGATAACCTAAAATATGCGGACGATGCAGTACTGTTAGCATCAAGTGAAAGTGATTTACAAGCTATTCTGGATAAAATAACCAGTGTGATCAATACGATTTAAAAATCAATATAAAAAACTGTGTGTATAATATTCCGTAAAGAATATGTTCAACTAACACTTAATATAAAATGTAATGGCATAAAATTGAAGCAAGTTGACCAAATGAACTAGTTAGGAAAACTATTTATCTGTAATAACGACCAAATAAGCGAAATTAAGAAACGTATAGCTGTCGCTTAAACTAATTTAATTAAACTCAAGGCTTATTTAATTAACAGAAAATTGTGTTTTAATAATCCATTTTAAATGTTAAGGTGCTATGTGTGGTTACTATATTCGTGCAAAACTTGGATATTAAAAAGTATATGTGAAGCCAGACTGAAAGCATTTGAAACATGGTGCATCAGGAAAATGTTAAAAATAAAGTGGACAGAGAAATTAAGTAACGTTGAAGTATTCCGTAAGGTTAAATATGAGGGATGTTTAGTTACATTAATTAAAAAGAGAATATTGGGATACTTCGGACATTTATATAGAGGAAATAGATACGAACTTCAAAGACTAATAATGTGCGGTAAAATGGATGGCTTTGTATCAAGAAGTAACGTGGATATCGAATATTAAATACTCTCATAACTTTACATCATTCAACAGTTTAAAGTCAGCCGCAATGGACTGAATTCAATGGGATAGAGTGGTCTAGATTCTGTAACAGGATATAAAACTTCATGATGATCCTAAAATTAAAAATTTACCGATAAAAATAATATGAAAAGTTAATGGTTATCTAATTTGTGTGAAAAGACTATATTGTTTTTTCTTTTTTTTTTTTTTTTAATATCTGAATGTACATGAATATAATTTAAAATATAAAACGAATACTTTTTAAATATTCAACAGTTTTATTTTTATTTAAAATATTATATAACATTGTTAATTTATTGAACGAATTCAGACATTCACAATTACATGTACTAAAAAAAAATGAAGCTACTAAATACCTCGTGGAAATGATACAAAAAAATATTTAAATTTACAATATACCTACCCTTTTTATTTATAAAATACAAAAATAAATATAAATGGTTTGTTAAAAAATTAATGTAATATATTACTGTATTTTGTTGAATCGAATTTTTTTAAATATAACAAGTGATAAATTGGTTTGGATAGAAATTTATATGAGTAAAATAATTATAACAAGTGAAAACAAACACTTGACTGAGTTAATTGTTGAAATACCATGTATAGACAGTGTTGATTACTCTATCATATTACAAATATAGTTACATGTCACATATACATAACTGATAATCCCATATTAATACATACTATAAAATTTGTATCTAATGTATGCCATACTGAGTAAACAGTGATGTTTACAAAAAAATGTTTCAAACAAAAGTTGTTTATTTTTTGCTAAGGAACATTTCTTATATTTTAACTTTTGTTCTATCTCTAACAATTTAAAAATTGGATCCTACGGACCCAAGACCCAGTTGTTGCTCCTATGTTGCTCATTTACGAACTCGACCTCACTTTTTATGTCCTGAGCACGTTGTCAAATTTCAGCTTGATATCTTTTTTCGTTTTTGAGTTATCGAGTTGACAGACGGACGGACAACCGAAAATGGATTAGTTAGAAGATTCTATGAATATGTATACCAAAATTTTTGTCGTACTTTCAATATTTTTAAGCGTTATAAACTTGGGACTAAACTTAATATACTATGTATATTTCATATATACATGGTATAAAAACTAATTCTAACTGGGGGTTCTTGTAAAGGATCCAAAAATGAAAATAGAAATTTTCACTATATTAATGTCAATTATTCAAACCTTTCATAAGCATTTAGTTGAAGTCTCAATGTAGTTTTGGACAGGAAAATCTATCTTTGAACTATTTTATGTGAAGAAATATACGCAATTGTATTTCCGACGTTTCTATCTTATTTTTAGTTGGGAGGTTTTAGGCAAATAGCTTCAAATAAAGTATAAATAAGACAGTTTCGGAATTATGTACAAGCAAACAGAAAGATGTAGTGTTTTTTGTACAATATAAGAAATGCATGTCGTTTATTACAATGCTAGTATGGTTTTTTTTAATTGATCGAATTTAGGCATGAAATGTATAATTTATGTATTTTGCTATAAATTCATTCTTTTTAAATTAAATATATTTCAAAATCTTCCGCCATAAGAAGCGAGCACCGTTACCACAAGACCATGTTATCATTGAGAATACTATTCATATTTCAAGAAAATTAACTATTCAAATTTTAAAAAAAGTGTCAGACGTTTAGTGATAGATCTTTTTTGTGTCTAGCCCTTATCCACCGAACGCGTGATAAGGAACATTTCCATTAATTTGACATCACGTCGTTAAATTTATCAGTTCTCCAAAAGGTAAGTGAAATGCAGCAAATCATAGAAGCTTTGGTTCTTTTTTGCTCATGGTCTAATTCACAGAATTTCAATAATAATTTTTTCAACAATATTTCCTATATTGATTATGATTTTCCAAGAATAATTATTGTTTCTCTCTAAACTCAAAATTGTGTCTTTATAGTATTATTAGAGGGATCAGTAAAATTTATATAATTCAGCACGTTTTTTATAAAAAAATTTAAATGATTATCTGTAGCAAACAAGATCCTTTTAAACTATCTTTCTGACAATTAAATAAAATTTGCTGAATTCGAAATTATAAATAGAAAAAACTGAAGATAAAGCTTATAATACAAAAATACACAAACATTTTGAACTAAATTTAATTTTCCTTTATTTTTTCAAGTTGCATGCATTTAACTTCAATTGGAAGACTCAAATATAAATAAATCTTCTTTAATATTTTATTCCAAACAAATCTAAAATTATTTTTTAAAGATTGTATCCGATTCATGTGTCCGGCTGGAATATAACCTATTTATTCTTTTCGAGTACAATATCCTACAAAAGATTTCCATAATAAATTGCAACCACAGTTATAAATTATAGCAGTAAAACATTATATTGATATAAACACAAACAATATACTTCTTCTTATGCAAGTTGAGTGCAATATTATGTCATATGCAAAGCATATAAACATATACAGACTCCCACAATAATAATATTCCCACAGATACAATGAATGTGTATTTTCTTTCTTTGGAACACTTTTTCCACACATTTTTTTCTTTTTCATTTTATTTTTACTTGTTCTTCGTCGTTGTCGACTATTAAAATGATTTATTTCTTTCCATAAAAATGATTTACTATTGGAGAATATGCAGTCGGTATAAAGCCAGCATACCAGCGTATCTTTTGCACTTAATTTGCCATTAGTTTAAATTTTGTGTTGATGTAGTCCTTAAGGTAATGCAGTATAACAATGAGCTCGAGCATTACTGATTGAAGGCTAGCCTAAAATTGACGATAATTTGATTTTTTTCAGTTCCACTACGCAGATACTCTACTACAATATTTTCCAATACTTAACAAAGGAGATAATACAGCGTCGTATTACAAACATACCACCTTATTGACTGTCGACATTATCGCAGAACAGATAATCTTCTTAAAAAATAAGGAAAAAAGCAATTTTGTATTAATTTTAAGAGTCAAACATTGGTTTGATTTTATAGCTACTTTTAGTTTTTACTGTATGAATTAATTGTAATATCAGTTTAAAAAAGACATACTTCTGATTTAGTAGGCCACACAATATGTGCAGACATTACGTTTGGTTTGATCTGGATATTTATTATGACATGGCATAAAAATTTCGTTGTACTCACTTTATATTGTTTCTCTTATCTTTAACTTCTGTTAACGTTCACAACTCAATCTATAAATGATAAAATATAAAATTATGACAAAATATACAAATTATTTTGACAAATTATACAAAAAGTTTTAGTTTCGTAGGTAACCCACACGTCAGTTTTTGGTGTCGTTTTAATTGTTGAATTTTTTTGGTTTTACTTCCAACCAGCAAACAAATTGGAACTATAATGTGCGATAATGAACATAGTTTCAAAAATGTACCCAAGCTTTATACCTGTAACACACAGACGTAAGTAAGTAACATCTACCTATACACTAATATTATCAATTCTCATGTACGTTCAGCATTATAAGTAAATGAATAATGGTAATCGTTTAAATGCATTCAATAATATTCATAGTGAAACATTCAATATATTTTTGTAAGATATTTGTTGTATAAAGAGTACCAATTGTCATATTTAAAAGATGTTGTGTATAATGCCAACCTCATACCGAAGTTGGATTTCATATTTAAATAAGGTAAAAACAATTTCCTAATGATTGAAACATGTACAGCTAAATTTTTGTATTTACAATAGAATGGGATTGACTTAAAAATATGTATTCATTGATAAAAATCACAGAAGTTAATTAAATAGATCTGCTTAGTTGAAATGTATAATCGTATAAATAAAACTAAAAGACGAATCAAAAAAGAAATTTTCTTTCTAACCAATGTGTGGTTGTGGCAACTTCATGAAAATTGTTACAAAAATTGTTACAAGACAGTAGTTACAGCAATTGTTACAAGACAACAATATTTGAAATTTGATAGACATTATATTACTTTCATACAAACAACTCATGCGGTTGTATCAAGTGCACTACTCAATCCCGGTCGTTGTATCACATTCGTGGCCCATTCGCCATAGTTACTCTCGCGATGAAGTTGAGACAACATCATATCGCTTGATATTAAGTTTTTTTTTCTGGCAATACAATTTTTGATTTAATCTACTGTTCTAAAGTATTAATATGTATCAACTTTCGAATATTGTATATTCAAATTTCAATGTAGCTTATAAAGTATGATATGAAATAAAACAAAACTTTGCCTCAAATTGATGAAAATAATTTTCACAACAATAATTTCCTTTAACTACCATCTTACCATTTCTTTTAAATTCAATATTTATAAAGATATTATCTGTGGTTTAAATGATCTTAAATTATTAAACTCTTTATATAGAGCTTATCTTCTCTATTAAACGTACAGTGCGACCTTTTATCTTATTCAATTTTTTTTTTTGGAAATTTAGCATTGATTGATAAAAAAACTAGTTTTTTTGGTAATAATCATCTCTTTCTAGTGTTATCTGCTACTAGTTCGAAACTGCTGACACAAACTTTCAATTTCTTTAATTTCTCTTTTATATCAACAGAAATTGAATTTTTTTTTTAACTTCTTGTGGCGATGCTCTTTAAAATTTACAAAAAACGGGAATATGGTCGCTTGGAAACATCTTTATTATAAGAAAATAGGAAAAATGAACATGGTGTATACCTACCCACAGGATAAAAATAAAATGCATTTTTCAATAATAAAATAAAATGCAATTTAATATTATAATATGAAATTAAATAAACAGTATATTTTCATTATATTATGCATTCTATCATCATTTTTTATTAAAATTTATTAAAAGACAGTTATTTTAAATATTTATTTATTAAAATAATCAATTGGAATTATCGTAGAAATAGTAAATAAATTTTATTACGTATGTTAAGGGTTAAGTTATATTGTCTGTCCACGAAGGACATATAGAGCCCATTGTGATGTCATATATGTTTTTTATCACCTTTCCGCTGATAATTTCATTTATCAGCTCCTCAATTTCAGAGGCTGAGTGAACCTTCTTCATGCATATACTACACTACACCAGCCCATCACAACTATTAATTAAATTAATTTAGTTGCGACGGCGGGAATCGAACCCGCTACCCTTAGCATGCCGCGGACGGAATTGGTTACGCCTTAACCAACTGAGAAGAAATAGTAAATAAATATTATTTGTTTGTATGTGTATGTTTCAAACATTTCTACTATCTATTTATATACTCTCATTATTCAAATTAAGGTGAGTAGTTCTGTGGGCTGTATTATGCATTTTGTTAAAGGTTGTACCAAATTTTGTTAAAGGTTGAAGGAGACAACCTTTAACAAAATGCATATATTCACATGTATATTTACAATTCTTATCATGATGATTCAATTTTTCTGGTTTCCTTACACATTTTATATGCATTTTGCATTAATATTGCCCGATTGTAATACAATTTCCAAGACGATAGAAGTATCTTTCCCTAACTGCCTTATTCACTGCAATGTTAATTCTCATATAAGAACAGACATTTGTTGCATAGACATTAAATACGTGCTTTCTTAACTTCCAGACTCTATCCAGACTTATAGGAACAGAGATCAATACCCAGCATAGAAAAAAATATTTTTGAGGTTATACTTCATTAGGCGTTTTATGTAAAAATGATAATGATCGATTGACTCGTTTGGCTACTGACTGGAAGATTGCGGGTTCGAATCCAGGCAGCAGCAGTCTGATAAATTATCGTCGCTTGGGCAAGAACAAAGTAACCGACTCCACCCTCATCATAAAGTTAAAAGTATATATGGATGTCATTTCAAATAAAATAAAGATTAAAAATAATGGTGTGGGTGGCTTCTGTTATAGATGGATATTTGAAAAAATGATCAGGGGAATGGAATAGATTATTGTTTGAGTAATTTTCTACTTAACTTATTTAAAAAAAAATTTTAAGTTAAATTTTAAGGACCCCTCTTTTGGCCGTCTTTTCAGCACATTTGGATGTTATTACGGAACATCGTTAATCCAAAATCACTGTTACCTCTCATTACAAGAAAACTTGAACGAAAAAATGTCCCCGAATACACAAACAGACATTATAAGTGATGTTATTACATTGTGCTGACCATGAGAAGTCCAGATATGCTGGAAATTTTAATTTAGATTTTCGGACCGATTTCAATAACTTACCTCGACTAAGAAATTAAAAACTGACTGTGTGCCGACCTTAAACATTCTTTCACATTTTTTAAAAGACACTCACTTATTACTATTTAATTAAAAGGAATTTAACATAATGAATAAATGAATGAAGATCAAATAAATTAATTGAAACTTTTTTTGTGATTTACAATCTTAATCATATAGTTGCTGTTGTAATATTTGACATCATTACCTCAAATACAAATTACACAATATTGTCACCATAATGTAAGTCGTCACCTTGCAATCAAACAGTAGCAACACAAAGTAATACGAAGAACCTTGTCTTCTACCTTTTGAACGTATTGTATTTATGTACCTTATAATTGAATTTAATTGCAACAAAAACTTTTACTAAACTAGAAAGATAATTAAGGCCTTCTTCAAATTATATTCTACAATCATACCATGTGTACTCGTATCTCATGAATGACTAACTTTATATTTAAAACATCATTTTATACATAGAGTATTACTACAGTATGTGTGGTCAATAATGTAGCATAGTGAAATAAAACTTAAATGACTCTCATCATTCAGATCTTCAAGTGTGGTTAAGTTACTTAGAGTTGCAGAGCTGATCTGAGCTTGGATGACAGAGTAAAAGGTCCAATGAGACTTCTTAAAATGAACTTGCATCATTTGAATCTATTTTAGAGTAGTCAAAAGGTTTTTGATTTTTCAACAATCAAATTGAAACTACATGGCTAAGAATTATGATGTTTCTTAAATTAAAAATAGAAACTTATTGAATTGAAATTTATTGAATTGAAAAGATAAGCATTTATTGAATTATCAAAGTAATTTATATAAAAATACCACATCAGCTGTATTTCGTCGTTTACTCAACTCATCAACTAAAAATTAACTATACAACTCGTCATAATTAAAGTCGTGAAATAAATAGACAAGCTTGAAACTAACTACTCTCAAAAATTTTCTGTGTACGCTTGTACGCTCAATCCTGTCAATATAAGATAAGTGTAAGTATATTGATAAATCAATATCAATAATTGATTCATTTCACACTTATCTAATTTAACTATTAGTATTAATCTGAAAACAATTGTTAGAAGCGGAAATTGGTAAAAATAATTTAAGATCGTCTGCGAATAAAAAGAAAGGTCCATGTTGTAAAAACGTTAACCATTAATATATAACAAGAAAAAGACCGGTCCAAGATGCGACCCTTGAGGTAGTCCTGAAGCAGAAAAGTATTTGATAGAAGAAAAAGATTTTAACTTAACGAATAAATAATTTGATGTCAAATTCAATAATGACTCGGAGAAGTCGTATGCTTTAAGTTTGGAAATAAGAACTTTGTGGTTTACCTTGTCGAACGCTTTACTAAAACCCATGTACATAACATTCAGTTGAATGCTTCTTTCCAAATCATTAAGAACTTTGTTTTGAAAAATGAGGAGGTTTGTATAAGTTGAGTGTGTCCTTGGATAAATTATAATAATTTTATTTCATACAGTTCGAAGCTTGTAATTAATCTGTTGAAAAGCCACAAACATATATAAATTACACAACCAGTATAAATGCAGCCATAATATTTACTATAATGTAGAAAACTAATGTCAAAAGCTCTTATCACAAACAAAATTGTATTGTACTTGTCAAAAGTTTCGGAGAATCTACAACATTTCTAACAGAGTGCTTCTACTCAATACTGTTTGCTATGGAAAACAAACAACGAATAATAACTTAACTTTTTTTAAATTCTAATAGTGAAATTTGACAATTTGACAGCTTTACAACTAACCACCATCCTGATTTTCCGCTCTTACACTTCGTAGCGATATAGGTTAGACATGAAGCAAAACAATTCTCTGTCGAATGCTCTTAATGAGTAAAATAATATATAAATAAGACGTATTAATAAACTTCAAACATGAACTTGATATCTAACTTATCATCAGTAATAACTTTTAGTTAACTAATTATCATAAATGTATCATAACAATAAAACTTTCAATATTTAAAACATACTCAAATATGATAACTCAAACATGATGTTATCTTTTCAAAACGATAACTGAAATATGATAATCATATGGTCATCATGCTGATTCAAAAAAAATCGTAGACGAAGGTTTGGTAGACTCGTCAAAAGGAAGCCAATCAAAATGTTTCAAGTATGTGTTTATAATTCAAAAAAAAACTTGGTGTCACGGTCTAATAGAAACGGAGCCTTAATTTAGTTTTAGTTTTTACGGTCTAATAGTAACGGAGCCTTATTTTTCGTTTTTTATTTTATTTTACCAAATCTTTTGCAAAGTCAATATTTTCCTAGCTGCTCTCTAATCAGATCAATAATATAACAAAAAATTATGCAAAAATAATAAAACATAAAATAAATGCTATTATATGGCAATCAAATGAAAATTCTATTAAAACAAAGTGTGTAATCATATGATATACTTGACGTTACTATTATTCCATTAAAAACGGAAGAATTATTTTTATTTGAATCCTCTGAATTATTTAATTTTTAATTAATGAATTTAGTATTTAAATATAAATATAATAAACAAAGGCTTTTTTGTGACAATAATATTTCTATATTTATATCAGCTTTGTCATTTATTTTGATAGGATGAAGTAAGTTAGTAACAATAATCTTCACGTAGATGGCTCAATCACATATGGACTAGACATAATAGATATGCGATCATCATAACTAAATCCTCTAATTAAAGTAACAGCAAAGAAATTTTATTTTAATTCATCGCTTCGCTTTATTTACACGATTATATATTCCAACAAAGTACAATTTTACTTTCCATCAATAAAATGCATGACTTTGAACTAAAATCAATCTTTCATAGAAGCAATGGTTTTGTTTATTTAACCAGTGATTTTGTATCAATGAATTCATATTTTAAATTCAATCCCATTCTATTGTTAATTCAAATATTTAGCTGTACTTGTTCCAATCGTTAGGCAATTGTTAGGCAAGTATTTTTACTTTATTTCAATATAAAACGGCCAACTTCGAGATGAGGTTTAATTTTTTTTTTCAGTGTGTATATTATTTGAATATAGATAAATTATTTAGATACTTTAAATACTATACTCAAGGTATATTCCTTCTTATAAGATTTAATAAAATTAGCTTGTGGTTGGATTTTTTAAAGAAAAATCTTACTAAAAAATATACTGCGCATATATTATTTTCATTAAATAGAAAAAAAAATTTCCTTAGGAATTAAAATTCTCACCCAGTAGTATAAACTCTTTTTTTAAACTTACAATATAACATACCATTTTCTATGTCATTCGACAGAGAGTAAAAGATATAAAATGTAAAACAACTAGAAAACTCAGTATTTACGGTTACAAAACTATTTACGATTGCTCTGTGCTTAAAATACAGGAAGTCAATTACATCACAATTCAAATAAAACATAGGAACTTGTGTAAAAATGTACAATAATCGAAACATATGAATCAAATGCGTACTCTTACAATAATTTTTTTATTTGAATATTTATGTTATGTTAAGTTTTACTCCGCCACATTGATAGAATAAAAAAATATTTCCTGATTGTCTGTTTGTTTGTTTGTTTTTTTAATATAATATATTTTTGGCGACAAATCGATTTTAAAACTGTAAATCTAATCTGAACTTCATCTCCAAAACCTTGATTGATGATTGACGATCTGTCTGATTGATTTGTTGGATGAACCGATTTTTTTTTTTTTTTTTTGAAAGATTGAGTATGTCCTTAGCTATGTTTAAATAAATCTGCTCATCTCTAAATACGTTAGAAGTTAATCAGAAACATAGTAAAGAACACTTAAACTCCAAACAAAAGTTCTATTCTGTTCACCCGTTTAGGAGCTAGGATGCCATAGACAGACACACAGATACACATTTACATAAACACATTAAACTTATGATACTCCCTCCTTTTAGTCGGGGGCGAAATGTATCATATTTATGTATATTTTCGAGATAATTATCAACTATAATTGTTCATTCAAGTGCCCTTAATTATGACAATATTTTTCAAACAGTCAAATAGCAATTTGTATGCTTAAATTCTTAATGTGAATTTTTCAAAAAGATGAAACTAAGCTGTTGACGTGCCTCGGTCAAATTTTTACCTACTGTTGGTTATTATATACCGGTAATTTGATACTTGCATTTTATAAATATGAACTTTTTTTAAATTACCACCCTATATAATTAAAGGTAAAAGTTTATATATATTACAGAATGAAAAAGAGTAGTAGTTTTGTGTTTGATGTGTTCTATTTAGGTGACAACGTTCCATAGCCTTGTTGAGAATGAGTAGTGAATGAGTGCTGCTAGTAATACTAGTCTGTTAGAACTCTCATTCCTATTTTCTCCATGTTGAACGAAATAAAAGACTTATTCTAGTTATTATTATTATCATTATCATTATCATGATTCTCGTTAGAAATAAGGTGTACTATAAAATGCCAAGCTCACTCACACGATAGCGTGATAACATTTATTTTTGTCCGATAGACTAACAAACTATTTTTATCCGACAGTTTGATATATTTGGGAAATACGTTCGAATTAGAAACACTTATGCTTGGAAATTTTGGTAGGTAGGTCATAAGTAGTGAATTAAATTTTTGTAAACGATAGTGTACATCTGTCTATTTTGTAAATATCCTCTGCGCTGGAAAGGAAGGGAGGGAGAGCTAAACAGAGCTATTTATTGTTCCTGCGCACCGATCTGAAGTTATCTTTCGGAAAAATCAAAATTACATACTATCTCCGATCCTTCGAATAAGTGTCGATTTCCTCAGAGAAAGGTTGCGTTTGTTAGCGGGCGTAATATAATGGTGACTCATTGATTACAGAAGATAACCCATTATATTAGGAGTTACCTTAAAAAAATCAATAATTCTTTTTTATATTCGGTGAGTCACCGGCATATTACGACCGCTAGAAAGCACCACTCTTCTCCCAAGAAACCCAACTTTAATTGATTTTTGGGGAGTTACCTTCTATATCAATTTCTGTCGTGCCATTGACTATAATATTTTTGGCTCAAGTTTATTTTACCGAATAATTAACAAATTAAAACAAACAATTGACTGAGTTAATTGTTGAAACACCAAGAATAGACAATGTTGATTACGCAATCGTTTGTTTTTTTCCATCATGTTGATATTCCCATGGAATTTATATAATTTGCGTTTAGTTTGCGCCCTCACGGGAAAACAATGATGTTTACGCAAAAATTCCTAACAAAAGTTGCTCATTTTTTTATAATCAACATTTTTTACATTTAAACTTTTGTCGATCTCGAACGGTTTACAAGTTGGTAAGAACTCCTCACTTTTTACGTCCAGAGCACACCATTCATCTTGAAATTTCATCTCTGTTCGTTTTTGAACCATTATTTTCTCGGAGCATGTAATTTTTAAGCGTTACAAACTTGGGACTAACCATAGTATAACTTTAATATTTCATATATACAGGGTGTAAAAATGAAATTCTTGCAAGCCACGAAACGAGAGTATCCCCTTCTTGTCCCATTTCGACTTTTTTAAATCAAAAATTGCTTCTTTTGCATCTTGATAGTTTTACTAATTTTCTTTCTCAATTCATAATAAACAGTTAGGGTCAATTTGAATTTGTTCATCCGAAAGAAAGATAGAAACGTTAGAATTGATTTTCATGCCATGTGTCTAACATGTGACTTGACACATCATTTATTATTGCTTTGAGGATTGAAATGAGTAGGTAAAAAGATTTAGAATTATATCACTCACATATTCAATGTGCTCTCACGTTCCTCTGTGCTGGTGCATTTTGTTGATTAAAAGATTACATTTATATAATACTCACAACTGATTGTCGTTATGGTGTGAGGTGCGATTGTGTGATGTTAAAACAAAAAAAATACAGGAAAAATAAACTACTGAGAAAGAAATAAAATGTACTACGAAGGATTTAAATCAAATATTCTAACTCTGATGTGAACAACCTCACATAGGTTTTAATTATTTCAATACATTTTGATTGCGAATACTCCAGTAAAAGAGGATTAAACCACAAATGTTTTCTTTGTAGCTTCGATTGGCTTGGAAATTTGACGATAAGTAGATAAGACCCCAAAAACTTATACATCTTCTAGGGGGTGAAACAATTGAAGGGGGTTGAAAATGACAATCGGCAATCGAAAGAGGGATAGATTCAAAGCAAAAAGTGTTATTTAAGCATTTTTCGAAAGTCATTACTTTCTGAGCTATTGGAGATTGAAATTCGGAGTATTTAACGTCAAGTAACTGTAAAATTTGACGTTTTTCGAAAAAAAAAATATTTATACAATTTTTAAAGTACTCTAAAAAACCTTGAAAATCAAAAACCATCAAAATTGACAGAGATATAATGAAAAAAAAGTTCCTCGTACCTTTTTTTATGTTATATTCACGACAAAAACTAATGAATTTACAACGGGAACTACATAAAAGTAATTCTTATATTTAGGTCTGATCGATTTGTTTATGGCATCGTAGTTCCTAAACGGATGAACCGATGTTTTTAATGACAAAAGGTAAAGGGCAAGAAAATGTGCTCATCCGTTAGATGATAATAATTTTCAAGTTGCTATCGGGTACTGAACTTTAAAGTCGCACTTGAAACACAACCAAGAACGTTTCATACAAAGTACGTTTCATACAAACAAAAAATCAAAATCGGTTAATAAGAAATCAAATTGCACAAATATTATTTTTCAAATGTAAATTATCATAATTATATATTAAAATTTGTGAGACAATAATATTAAATTTTCAATGTAAGTCATAAATTATATATGCATCCTTACTATTCTATAATTAGAGTAGTGTATCGTTATCATGGAAACGCCTTCAACAAAACTCACGCACGGTGCGAATACTTTCATGGTAGATAAATAATAGATAATTATCAACTATAATTATTCACTCATGTGCGTTTTGTTATTACAAAATTAAGTACATAGTATCGTTATATTGTCATGGTTGGCATTCATATTAATATCTTCATATTATATTTAAAAAAATAACCTAAAATATAGATGCATGAGCATGTAGACGGGAGGACTAAAAATCATTAACTGGGTAATTAAAATTACATTAAATTTATTTTTAATATATCATCATGGTAAGGGATTAAAATTTAAAAAATTAGGAGTAGGTATTTAGCACAACAAAAATAAACACATTTTTTTTTAATTACTCATCGTTTGTCAACATAATATTTTCTGTCAAGCTCAATATAAATTGAATATGAAAATAGCGTGTACATCGGGTAAGAAGAATAGCAAAATTCTTCCCGAAACGCATATCAGCTCAAAAAAAAGTGAAGACAAACAATTGACTTAGTTAATTGTTGAAATACCATGTATAGAAAGGGTTAATTATCAGCGCTTACATTATTTTTTTTATAAATTAGAAGAGTTTAAAAAACTAACACAATTATGGTGACCTTTCGGTCGCCATTTATTTGGCGTTCGAATTTTCAAAAGTTTTTTTTTTCCGTTTTTCGAGAATCTTTCACAAAAATATTAGATTAATGTTTCACAAGACTAGTAATTGAAGCTATCTGCAAGTTTTAAAATCCCTATCTTTTATACTTTTGGAGAAAATGGACTACGAAGTTTTGTCCTAACTTGCGCCCTCACGGGTAAACAGTGATATTTACGAAAAAATGCTTCAAACAAATGTTTATCTATTGATAACGAACATTTTTTACATTTAAACTTTTGTTCTATCTAAACGGTTTACAAGATTGGTCCTTAGGACCCAAGAACTTGAACAATGTTGCTCATTAACGAACTAAACTTCACTTTTTACGTCTTAAGCACGCTATAAAAATGAAATAAATTCAGCTTTATATTTCTTCCCGTTGAGTTATTGTGCTTCCAGGCGGACAGTCAGGCAACCGTAAATGGACTTATAAGGTGATTTTATGAACACCAAATTTTGTTCGTAGCATCACTATTTTTAAACGTATTTTTAAGTTTAAACTTGGAACTAAATTTAGTATACCATAATATATTTCATATTACATGGTATTATATCCTGTGTCCAGTATCGATTCTTCGACTTTTTTGATTATAGTTATTTAGTTTCATTGTACTTTAAGTTAAAAATATGGTTAAAATTGACAGCCAAATAAGTTCAATATTGCTTTGAAATAATTACGCATTCACTAATAGGCAGCATCTATGTTGATCTGGTAAGATGGATAAATCCAATTATCCTTTTTTCTGGGAAGATTAAAAAAAGATCCTCTAGATGACTGGATATATTTGTACCCCCCCCCCTTAGTGTTGCCATCTAGCGGATCTTTTTTTAATCTTCAGAGGAAAAAGGCCTGGAATTATTAATTATTGTATGTCCGAATTTAATGATAATATGATAATGTTTATAATTTGTCTTATGTAGTTAGTTAAAATTTTTTAATAGTATTATTTAAAAAATATAATGCTTTAATTAGCCGTTTTCCTGGGAAGATTAAAAAAAAATCCGCTGCGTGGCAACACTAGGGGGGTACAAATATATCCTGCCATCTAGAGGGTTTCTTTTTATCTTCCCAGGAAAAAGGCTAATTAACTAACATATATAATTGTTCTAAATTCGCTACAAACATCTCAGTACAAGAGACGATAAAAGGTCGATCTTCACCAATTTGATAACCAGTTGAGACATATTTTTTTGAAATTTTATTTTACCTACCATATTTTTCTATCGAAAAGTGTTCATGGCTATTTTTAATTTCATTAATTTTGATTAGTTTTTTCAGGCAAGTCTATACCATTATTTTCGTTATAAAATTATCTTTCTTCTGATACCAATTTTGATTGGCTAACAGATCGGTGTAGTTATATTGACATAACTGTTCATACTTGATGTGGTAACTTCACCAATCTATTGGCCTTATCGAAATTAGTATCAGAAGAAAGATAATTTTAATTACAAAATTAATGGTATAGACTTGCCTGAAAAAACCGTTCATGGAAGAAATTAATTGAATTAAAAATAGCCAGGAACACTTTTGGATAAAAAAAACTGTGATCAGCATGTTTAAAAATCAATAAAGTTTCATATAAATATGTCTTATCTGGTTATCAGATGGGTGAACATCGACCTTATGCCGTCTCTTAGACCATCTAGTAGTCATTATTTTCTTAAAACAAATTTTATCACAACAAATATATATTTTTCACAATAAATAATTATTAAGCAATAATAAATTTTTAATGTGTATAAAATGTAAGTAATATTTTTCATTTTTGTTGGTATGAAAAAAAAAATTAAAATTTTATTATTATTACGACAAATAATAGAAAGTACATTTAGTAAATTAAAAAATACATCTAATAATAAATGTATATTTCCCATGTATTTATTTTTTTTCCTTGGAAATGATAATGTTCTATTGGACCATTTCGTTATTATATGACCTATATTATAATAATAATTATTATTACAATGCGCTTTCTGTTTTACTGTACAATTGTTTATATTCGACCCATAAATTATTTTAAGTGCATAATGTATATAATATGAGATCCAAATACCTTATTTTAGTGCACACAGTGGGTTTAAACACATGGTTATAAATTTTTACTGTGTTACAAGTAGATTAAACTGCATTGGTCAGACGAATGCTTTCAAAAATTATTACACATTAACATGAAAACATGAAAATTCTCTTAACAATTTAGTACAACCGATGAAATTGACATAAACAAGTGAAAACAAACCATTGACTGAGTTAACTGTCGAAATATCATGTATAGACAGTGTTGTTTACGCAATCGTTTGTTTTTTTACGTAATGTAAGCAGGGAAAGAAACTCAGTCTTAGATAGCCACAGTCGAGTAAATAAAACACGGCTGTGGTGTCACATACACATAACTGATATTTTCGTATAATACATACTATATACTGTTCTAACCTTATTTGCATCCTCACGGGTTAAAGTTATGTTTACGAAAAAATGTTTCAAACAAAATTTGTTTATTCTTTCATAAGAAAGATTTTTTAAATTTAATATTTTGTTCTGTCTCTAACGGTTTACAAGAGGGGTTCTTCGGGTCCAAGACCTTATTGACCAATGTTGGTCATTCACGAACTCAACCTCACTTCTTACGTCCTGAGCACGATATAAAAATTTCAGCCTGGTATCTCTTTTCGTTTTTAAGTAATCATGTGTACGGATAGACAGACATACAACCAGAAATGAACTAATTAAGTGATATTAAGAACACCTATACCAAAATTTTGTTTGTAGCATCAATATTTTTAAGCAATCAAACTTGGGTATAAACGTAGTATACCTTGATATACTTCATATGTTTATTTGTGGACAAAAAAGCGATAATGTTGTACATCAGATATTTTCGGTGGTTGAAAAATACACATAAATTAATATGTGTTTTAATGCCACCCAATATATCTGAATTGCTTTGCCGCAATTTTATGGTTCGCAAATAATACATGGTATAAAAATGATTTATTTTATCTAAGATTTTGCAATAATTGAGTAAAAACTATTTGGATTCCTTAAAGGATTTATATTTATATTTGTTATAAAAACAAGTCCCTGTGTCATGGTATTTGTCTGCATAAAATATCTATTATATGTCTTTGGAGGCTTAGCTTCCATGCTGCTTTAATTTGGACAGTTCTTACCCATAAGAACTATGAAGTATTTAAACTGAAATGTTAAGTGATAGTGACATTCGGAAATACGGTGAATATAGTATAAAATTTACAGCAAAAAGGTTCCAAAAAGTTTCGTTCAATGTTTTACTTTCTCCAAACATTCGTTTTACATCGGGATTAGTCCAAATTTTATTAATTTTACAAATTAATATATATTGGTACTATATGTGTGAATTTAAAACACTTGCAAAGAAAAGGTAAGCGAATTGTTAAAATTAAATTTATCGTCCCTAGACTAGTATCGCTGGAATTTTTTGTATTGTTTTTTACTGAGCTTTCAACAGCCAGGATCATCGTTTCAATTAAAAATTGATAAATAAAATAAAAATAATTTATTTTCCGCTACCAAACGGTTTATTAAAATATACTTTTGCTAACTAGAAAAAAAAACAATCTTCAGTATAAATTCTACAAATACGTAAAAAAATGTTTTTAGTTTGTTCATAAGTTTTGTTGTTAAAATAATTGTCTACTCGAAGAAGCAACCAGATTCTAGCGTGGCATGTCTATCGTGGATCAGTGCGTGAATGTGTTTATAATAGTATATGCATTAACTGTTTAAACCGGTTATTTGTCTCTTATATGAAAAGATTTTTAGAGTTAAACCCAATAAAAATATGAGAAAAACCCATAATTGACAAAATTTTCAGAAAAAAAAATCCATTTAAATAAACTTAAGAATATAATTCCCGATGATTTATCGCTTCGAAACTCAACAAATATTTTAAATTAAAATATATAGAGATATATATTTCACAATCAAACATAACCGAACATGTTATGTTGCAAACAACATTGTTTAGACAAATTCATATATAAATTGTAAATAAAAAATAAACAAAAAATATAAAAAACCACACTGTAGATAAAATATAATATGAAATATTATGCATACATAAAACAAAATTCATTATATAATAATGTACACACGGATCAAACAAAAATTGAAATCATACCAATGAAAAAAATAGAACTGTTTAAAAGATGCTCTAGTGAATTATAAAATTCCTGCACTTTTATATTAAAATCACAGCCAAGACATTTTACTTAATCCCTCTATGACTTGACATCGTTCATCCATTTTAAAGCATATTGATTTCCAATAAAATAATTTACTTTTAAAAGTATTTTTTCTTTTATTCCCAATGAAAATTATGCAATTGAATATAAAAAAAGAATACACTGAACTTTATTTATTATGAATCCAAACAATTATGAATTTATTTTATAAGACTATTTTTTCAATAATAAAAAACATGGAAAAAAAATTATATATTAATGATAGTGATTCAAATTATACTCGAGTGATTACAAGATTTAACGTGGGGGGACACCCGATGCTATATGCATGTGAAGTGTCCTCATCTATAGGTAGGGAAGAAAATCGTTTCGATTCATATTTTTTAAATAACAATGTTTGAAAGCAATTAAATGAAAAATACTCGTTCCCAAATTGATCACAAAATCTTATATATTATTACTCTAGTAAGTTTTTTTTCTGCATTATGTTTACCTTCCTTATTCCTTTTTCAAATTCCATAATTTACGACACATTTGTAGGCTTATTATGTCTAAGTTTGAAAAATATAATCACGGTCTAAAAATGTACCGCTTAAGACAAAACAATCATAATTGAACGATAAAATATGATTATTAAATAAATTAATTTACATAGTAAGTTTATTAGGCAAACATGTTAGTTTTTACAGATGCTCTCCTAATGATCTAGATATATATTTACTATTTTTAATACATGTACTCGAAAAATTACTTTAAGGACTTTTTCACGACTTTTCTACGAATTTTGTTTGTTGTTTTTAGCCACGAGTACAGGGTAGCCATAGGTTACGATAACTACGGGGGCGGATTCCGCACGGGTCGAGCTAGTTGTATTTATATTTTTTAATTATTTCAAATATTAATATAAACAGGGGTTACCGCAACCGGCTAATTTCCGTTAATTAACCACTACTTGAGTTAATCCAGGTTTGAACAATCCAGGTTTAGTTGATTCAACTAAAGTTTAGATTTTGTAACTGTAATTTATTTATTTGTGTCTTTATAGATATTTGTGTCATATATCACATAAATGATTTTTTGGCAGTTGTGCAAATGAAATAAATTAAGTGTTACTTAATATTGTATGAAAATGTGTCAACAAACAAATTGCTCTCGATTACCCTCTCGAAACGTTGAAAATGCTTATGATTTTGAGAAACTAAAATTCTTTAAAAACATGCGAAAACAAACAAGTGACTGAGTTAATTGTTGAAATACCATGGATAGACAGTGTTGATTACTCCAGCACACTACACATACATCGTTACTGATATACCCATATAATGCATACTATACAAATTACTCCTAATTTTCGCCCTCACGGCTACACAGTTGTTCAAACAAAAGTTGTTTATTTTTTGATAACGAAGATTTTTTATCTTTAAACTTTTGTTTTATCTCTAACGGTTTGACCTATGTTGCTCATTTACGAACTTAACGTAAAAATTTCAGCTTGATATCTTTTTTCGTTTTTGAGTTATCGTGTTGGCAGACAGACGGCCAGACGGACAGACAACCGATAATGGACTAATGGACATATATTACATATATTCATGGTATAATAAGCGTTACAAACTTGGGACTCAACTTAGTATACCTTGCCTATTACATTTATGATATAAAAAGGATATCATATTATCATGATTCAATCATTTGTTTAGCATTATAAATCGTAGAGCAAACGTGAAAATTTCAAATATCTTTGAAAATATTAGAATTAACTCTTCAACCTTCCGTTACCAAGTATTACAAATAAATTAAAATATCAGTTTATGTTAAAAAAAATAAATATTGACAGGGGAACCTATTCCATGTATTCTTAAAAATAAAAGAAAACATTGAGGAAATGCCGTGTACAAAATTTGAATATGAAATTTTTAAAATTTTGAAGTCGATTGGCAAGCACATAGATAAACGAATGAAGACACTTACTTACTAATGAATCATTTCAGATCATCTCAATTTTTTTGCAATTTATGTGTATTATTCACCGGGTAGAGGAAATAGCAGATACACAAACGAGAATGAGAATGGTAACATACATAAAAATGTTTTCACATAGATATAAAATATTTGATTGTTATTTATGCCTCCAAAATGTAAAAGAATAAATGTCAAAATAATATTTTATTATGCAAGTTTTGTCTCTAGAGTCAACTAAATTTATATTATATTTTGAAAATTTTCTCTCTTCACTCCACTCTGCCACTATATTCATACCTACTCGAAAAACCCGGTTCTGGTATGTTTGTTGTGTTTCTATGTTGGATATTGTTGGCATGTGTGAAATATCCGGTCCGGGGTTCGTTGGTTTGTTTACTATTTTCTCTTTTAGAACGAACTAAAACCCTCCATATCATTCACTAGAAGAATATTTATACATAGAAAATTGTTGTGTAACAGTGGCGGTGAGTTTATTGTAGACTTTGTATACAGAAAGACTTTTCTTTCGTGAAAACTATGCACTACTGATTCAGAAATAAAGCATATGTTATTTATCTTTAATTAAGTTTCTGTTTTTTTATTAGACAAATAAATAGTTTATCAACGAAGTTTTTAGTTCTTGCTAAACGAAAACCACTTGATAAAAAAAAAGTCTTCCATGACTTTGTTTTCGCTAAACAAGTATCTGCAAACAATTCTTTTATTTACACATTAAATAGAAAAAAGGTTTGAGTTGGTTAGGCTTTAGTTAATTTTTTTGCAATAAAAAAATGTATATATTTTTGTATTGAAATAGAGTTTTTATTTAATTTATGGTTGAAAGAACTAGTTTTTATTTTTTTAACATTCAAAGTTAGAATAAAGCCATCACCACTGAATCACCAACAATTTTCTATACAGTCGATAACACAGTACTTTAACATGCTGTTTACCCTATACACCTTCAAAGTGGACCACTAATAAGACGCATCAGTGCGCTACCAAGTGCCCACTCCTTGACTCGTAAGTGTCCTGTGATTGGATGGATTTATTGATTTTTCAATATCTCGGAAAGTACGCATCAGATCTAAATTTGGCAAATAACTTTTTCGTTCGAGTTGATAAGCTCTAACTCGTAGTGTAGTTTTCGAGAATCGAGTAAAGATCACCTTGTATAAATATATCTATTTAACCAGATTTTAAATGTACAAAGGTTTTTTTTTCTCATATTTTTGCAGCAAAATAAGGGAAGTCAAACCTAAAAATTGTTAAAGATTAAAAAAGTAAGTATTTAAAACAACAAATAATATGGAAATATAAAAGAAGGTTTTAAAAATTCCGAGAATGTCCAGTCGTAACTTCATTCAGTGGGCATTCAACATTTTGTCACTTATGTCGTAGAATGTACGTCAAAGAAACAGCATTGGCATTGTCTGCTACATACAGAAGGCGAGTGTCGAGCGTAAGGGCCAAAGGTAATTTATTGTAAAGTTTTGTGTATCTATTTAATCATTCTTTTCATTTATTGTTTAAGCTTTATTTAATGGCAATATTATCACAAACTAAAGACAAGAGACTGAGGTCTCTACTTCATAAAGCAGACGATAGAGAGTAGAAGCCAGTAAGTTGGGTGAGTAGGAAAAATAATCCATGTCTCATATTGTAATTTAGGGTCTAGAAAACGGCAACAAATTGCCAATGTGAGCCTAGTCAATACATAGTATAAAACCAAGTCTCTTCCGTCTTTTTGTCCATAATCCTTCCGCATGCTTCTAATAGATAGAGTGATTCAAGAGAATGGTTTTTATTTATAATGCATGCAAAATATAGCAGAGAAAGGAGTTGAAATAGGGGTTGAAAGGGATATGCTTCAAAAACTTAAATATCTCAAATATTGACAACCATCTTCAAGGATTGTTTTTATATATTTTTAACCTTCGGGGAGTGGAAAGGTGTTGCGAGAAAGTGGGGATGAATAATCGCATATTATCAAATATACCAAAATGGGGTATCAAAAAAAAAATCATGACATGTAAATTACAAAACTGTAACCCTTATGCTAGGGGATACAGAGGGAAGAGTAAAAGTGGGGATGTTGCCAAGAGAAAGCGGGTAGTTCACAGCTAGTAATTTATAATTGAAAACATTTCATGAAATTTTCTAAATTTTTCATGGTGTAGGGACCAAAATTATGATAACATAAACACCGACACTGCTGATTATATCCTAGTTACAAAAAGTGTATGTGTAGTTTGTACATAGATGATACCTTTTTCCACATACCATATACATCCTTAACAACAATGAGTAAATGTGATTATTACAACCATCACTTTATAGTCGCCTTCAGATATGCAAAAAACGACCTAAGACGAAAATATTGGCTAAAGAGTTTTTTTTAAAGTAGTTTTTGTAACAATACTTATAGTGAACAACATAGGTTTACAAAACACTATCAGAAGTAGATTTTAAGGATACCAATTGTGAAATAACACTTTTTATGAATAATCTGAAGACTTCAACTGGTGTTTATCGTAAACAATAGCATTAAATAAATGGAGCTAAATCAAATTTTAACAAGAGCTTACTAAATTTTAATAATATTATACGAATTAAATAAAATTAAAATTAAATAATTTATTACGCATATTTTCCAAAAACATCAGATAAAAACCATAAGTTACTCTTAAATAAAGGACAAGAAATCGAATTCAAAAACAAACTTTGTAAACAAATAAGCAATTCTCATATAGACAAGAATTTTGATTTGTGGAAAATCCATTCTTACCCATTTGAATTACCACTTCTATCCATCCAACATATTGGTCATTTTGGGCCAATACACAAGAAATCATTTTGTACCAGTTGTCCCTTTATATTTAACAACTTTCACTTGCCTATTGGATGCTCATAGTTTGATACTGATATAGGGCTTACAGATATGTTTATCTATTTAGCGTGATTGTTAATTTTGTTGTCAGAATCATACTTTAAGAATGATATAAAGTCAACACTTCAAGCTCAATAGCGGTTTTATTAACGACATTGTTTGATATTTGTGCCACTATTGCACTGAAATCTTAATAGTAATAATTAAAGAGAATTGAAAAAAATACACTCGAACCAGAACTCGAACCCGGACTTCCCAGAGAACTCGAATGGCCTAATTGGTAGGGCGCTTGACATGAATCCAAGAAGTCCGGGTTTGAGTCCTGGTTCTTGGTTTGAGTGTATTAATAGTAATAATTTTGGAATAATTTGTATGGAAAAAATTTTCATTTTGGTGAAGTTTTTTTCCATATCTGCAGACGACTATAATACTAGAATGTATCAAAAAACATTACATATACCTACATATTTGTGTCATTACATTTTTACAAACACTATCTTATAAAAATAAATTTAACATTTTAATAATAAAAAAAAAGAATATAAAATAAAACTAGTGTGGCATATCGTTCCGGTTATAACCAAATTAAATTTTTTATTTATTTGAATATTACGGAAATAGAATTATCAACTAGAATATAAATAAAAATAATAATCATAATCATAATACCAAAAACCCATATGCTCGCTCTGATGTTGATAAGGGTAAATAAACACTTTTTTAGTTTTATTAAACTAGACGAAAAAAAAATCTTATTTGTTTTTATTAGGTCACAACTTAGTGTAACAAATTTTCGAAACGGAATTATTTAATCCATAATAAGACGACACTTGTGGCAAACTTGGCAAGCTTTTTATCTTTCACACTTGCTAATAGTTTGATCTAAGCATACAAAAAGAGATGCTACCCGTTAGACAAAAAGTGATTTTGAAAGGATTCAGACATATATTACACTTACAGCATGAGAAAAGCGTAGAAAGGAGAGAAAGAAGAAACAAAAGCATAGAAATATGACCATCGTTATGAACAAATGATTTCAACTTGATGTACATGTTTTAAAATTAGTTTACAAAAACTGAAAATTTTTCACCACTTATTTTCAATGAAAACTTAAAAACAATAACACTTTTAAAGAAAAAATTTTGTTGGAAAGAGTACAGAAAGAATTGTGTGAGCAAGAAAACTATTGTAGTTGTAATAGTAACAACTATATTAGAAGTATTGCCACAACTGATCAGACACTGAGTATTGTGTTTGTGAAGCTTCCACTGATTTCTCTACAAGCTCATATACCCTTTACTGCACATAATATTCAAAACTTTTGACAATATTATAGCGGAGTGACATTGAGCGGAGGAAGCCTGCTAGCAACATAGATTTGAAATACATTAGTGTAATCAATTAGTTTATCGCAGTTTTCACGAAGGGGCTACTCGGCCGTATACCCGGTGGATGTAGAAAAAATACTTGACAAAGTATAAATTGATGATGTATCCATTCACTGGAGTTAATAAAATACTTCAACATTTTGTATGAAAAATTTTAAATGTTTGGCTTGTTCGCTTACTAAAGATACAGAAGAGTGTCTGCACCGCACGTTTCCCCGGTGTTCAATAAACGATATATGAGTAATTTTGCTTCTTTTAGGAACTGTAGAACCGTATTAGAAAGTTCTAGGTACTACAGAGCGTTAATAAGTCTTCAATATTTAATAATCATATTATTTAAGAGAAAAAATTGTTGGCTATGGCAAAATTATGTGTGTTCGTTTAATGAATTCTGGAATCTGGCGCTTCATCTGTATTAAATTAAATCACATAATATAATCACTTCGAAACTTGTTACCATTTATTTTCAAAGAATACATCTGTTGGATTTTTTATGATTTCTTACGCTAGAATATTAAAGACCCATTTCTAAAAGTAATCAAAAATATAATTGACTTCACGTCCTCTTTATTTGAAAATTTTATTGGTTACTTCGTTATAATTTTTTATTTAGTTGATAATGGGAGATGAGGTAATATATATTCGGATATATGCCTGCAAGCTCCAATTATACGATTTCGTAAATATATGCTTACAAGTCTCAATTACACGATCTCGTAAATTATAATTATCAAATTATTTGTGGTGTATTCGATTCAAATACGCATTTAATGCCAATACCAATTTGTAAATACATATAAACTAAACACATTCAAACTATTTGCGAACAATATTAGTAGTTAGAAATTAAAATACACAGACCAATAATTCATTTGCATGGATAAATAATATTATTTCCAATATATAATATAAATAGATGGAAATTGATACGGCTTGCGGGTTCACCATATAGCATTTTGTAAAATAAAAAATAGCATTTTGTAAAATAATTCAGTCTTTTACTTCATTCAAGAATTGATTCCCATTCATATGTAATGGGACTTTGTCCTAAAATTTTTTATTGCTCCAAAAGACGCTTGTCATCGGGCCCAAAGATCGTGTGAAATCAATTTTAGGATAACATCACATTAGCTACGAAAATATGAAGGATTTAAATGTACAAATAGAAACAAAGGAAAATAACATTTGGTAAGTCAACCCTAGTAGCTCAGTTGGTAAAGGCGTAGCCCATTCCGTTCACGATATGAAAAGGGTAGCGGATTTGATTCCCGCTGTCACAACAAAATTTAATTTGATTAATAATTGTGATGGGCTGGTGTAGTGTATGGTATATGCATGTAGGAAATGCACTTAGCCTCTGAAAATAATGGAGGAGCTGATAAATGAAATTATCAGCCGAAAAGGTGGTAAAACGCATATATGGTATCACAATGGGCCTAACAGCCTGAGCGTGTCCTTCGTGAACAGCCAATATTTCCTAACCTAACTTAACCTGACGCCATAGCCTGCAATTGCCATAGAGATTCCAAAAGTTGTCTTGTAAAAACGAGCCATTATTTAATTGCCTATATCTAGTATGTTTACCAATCGATTTCAATTCTCGTACATCTTCGAATTTTAACCTATTTGGTAAATACATTTGTCACACGTATTGGAATTTCTTGTAGAAATATAATGTAGACCATAATTTTTGTGTGATACCTCTCTCTTAGTTGCTTGAAAAACCTCACAGTTCGATGCTGAATCAAAGTAGCCCAATATTTAATATTCACTTATTGTACATATATGAACCTGCCATAATATATTATAATATTTCTATTTTACTTACCATACTGATGAAAAAATAATACTATTATTAGGTTAATAAAATCCATCACATTTCAATTTTGTAATTTATTTTGAAAAATTTGGTATTCTATAAGGTCAAAATATTGGTATATTTTTGTATTACAAACTTTGGTATAATTTACTCACATTCATTTTAATTTTATTCAGAAAGTTCATGATAATAGACTAGGGATTAATAATTCAAAGCTTAAAAAATTTTCTAAATATAATCTTTGAAATTTTAGTTTAAATATGCGCTATATTTTAAATTATATGAACATAATACAAACTGCCTTCAAGACTCCAAGGGCTTGCAATAAACGTAAAGTAAAATTATTCCAATTTCCATCATCTATCTACTGTCTGTCTATAAAAAAATTTAGAAATGTATAGACATAAAAATTAATATTCAAAACGCGAGATACTTTATTAATTAATAAATTCATTATAAATATTGATTTATAATGTATATGAAACTAAATATATTCCACTCATTGATATATGTTTAGCTTCATAATTTATTAATTATTTACTATGTATCTTTCATTAATACCAATAGATTTTCGTATTCAAAAGAGAATTGAACTTCATTTCGATTGCAATGGTGGGGCTCTGCAATCACATTGTAGTCAAATTGGGTTATATAAAACGGTTGTTTTCAGGGAACGTTTTTGCAACACTAACAATTAATTAGTTTTGTACTACTATAGCTCATTTAGGTCATAGGGCATATGCGTAAGTCAAAGATAATGAAGAAGTTATTGAATTTTATCAAGCATGTAATATGTTCTAAAAAAAAAAAAAAAAGAAAAGCTTCTATCACAACGGGGATAATAGAGGGAATGCTGACTTATGATTTCCCCAACAAATTTACGATTGGTTCGTTTGTGATCACTTATGCGAGAAACAGAAAAATAAAACTGGAAACAAGCTTGGAGAAGCATCAAAAGAAGGTGAAAATGAAATATATATTAGGATATACTAATTTTAGCCCCAAGATTGTAAAGCTTAGAAACATTGATGATACGACAAAATTTTGGTATAGAAATTCATAAATTACCTAATTAGTCCATTTACCGTTGTCCACCGTCCGTGATCACGATAACTCAAAAACTAAAAGAGATCTAAAGCTAAAATAGCGTCCTCAAGGCGTAAAACATAAGTTCGTAAATAAGCAGCATAGGTAAACTGAATCTTGAGTGGAGGACCCATCCTGTAAACTATTAGAGATAAAACTAAAGTTTAAATATTAAAAATGTTTCTTAGAGAAAAAGAACAACTTATGTTGGAAACATTATTTCGTAAACATCATGGTTTACTTGTGAGGGCGCAAAATTAGGACAAAAACTTGTTGTCCATTTTCTCCAAAACTATAAAAATTCTTGAAAAACAAAAAAAAAATTTAGAAAAAACTGCCGAAATTTTCAAAAAAAAAAAAATTTTAATTTTCGAAAACCAATTAAACAGCGGGCGAAAAACTGTCATATTGTGCTACATTCTTAAATTCTGTTGAAGTACAGCGTATTTCAACAACTAACTCAGGCAATTGTTTGTTTCTATTTCTATTAAATAAGTTTTGCATGAAAATCTGGTAGATATAAGAAAACGGATATTAATTTTGAATTCAGCACAGTAAGAAACATACAATTTATGCAAAAATTACATACAACTGAAAAAACAAGTTCTTTCAGACCTGTGTAATTTATCTCACTTCTCTGGTATTGTGTATAATTCTGAAACGATTATGTCAAACTCAAACCAATTTACATAAATAATAAAATAATTAAAATAATATTATTATGCTCTCATACAATACACATACAATACAATAAAATGCTTAATGCAAAAAAAATACTTTTGATAAATTGATTTGATATAAAATTGGCATAAATAATATTATGATATTTATACAATAAAATTATTATTAAAAAAAAAAAGTTTTTGTTTAATGGTATTCATTATTTTATTTTATTATATTTCTATAAATTATGCTTTATTTAGCACATAAATTTAATTTTATAAATATATTAATAAAATACAAATAATAAAAAAAAAAAGTACAAAAAACAAAACGAAATATATTTGTATAATATATATGTATATAACGATATTTTAATTGAAAATATATTCAGATTAATTCACACAACGATTACAAAATTTATTAAAATACGAACCATTCCCACTTGTTCAGCTGTACGGTTTCTTCTTTCTTCAAAAACTATTTTCCTAATTAATATAACAGTACAAGATATCAATCTAGTAGGTTATATCTAGTAGGGTAGTAGGTTTTATCTACCGATATCAAATTTCGAGCTTGCTGTGAGTTAACCGTCTTTTTTTCAAATTGCCTATTGTTAAACTAGCAAAACTTCATAAGAAAACATGAATGTAAACTGCTTTCATTACCCTTGTTAAGGTTTCGTCAAGGGCTGGGATGTTAAAGTTTGGCAAGCCAATGTCGGCCCACCTTTAAGCAAAGGCTGACAGACTAAAACTTGAATTATCAACCTTGGACAAGGCTCATGTAAGGGTTGACGAATCAATACTGGAATAGTTGTTTAAGCAAACGTAGTTACTGTGTCATTTATAATAATAGTAAATAACTTACGAGCGCCAGGACCATAATACGAGCGCCAGGACCATTCTGGATAAAAGCATTCATTTTTAAAGTAGGTATCTTTAAAATTATGGTCTTATGGGAAAACGGTCGATGGGTGGTTTTCATAGATATCTCCAAAACTAATCGGTGGAAATTAAAAAAAAAAACTATTTAAATTAAAGTTAAAACATCGATAAATTATTTAAAAAAAAAAAAACGTTGTGCTCAACAAATTAAAGATTTATGAGCACGGTAGTGGGGACACAAATTTAAAAAAATATATATTTTCAATTTTGATAGAGAATTAGGTTATAACTTGGCGGCAATATAAGACGAAAAGTAAGTATACAATTTTTCGATATCTGTAGTAATTTTCAAAATATCTGAAAGTTTTGTTTAACTATTTAGCTTTCAATATTTCGAAAACCAAGGCAAATATTGAAAATTTTTATTCTTATTTTTCGTTAACATTCATGAACTTATACCAAGGTTCATTATCAATGATGAAAATAAGGTATATATAATTTCAACCATAAATCTAAACTAAACTTTGCGCTCCTACTACCTTAAGTGTGTTTTTTTTGACCACAGAAGATAAATAAAGAGTAGATTGTATTCAAAGTATCAGTAACTAGTAGGTACAAAAAAGAGAGACTGCATTTTTAAAAAAGAGCATTCATATTATCCCCATATATTATATTTTATCTTCATTCTACTAGGTAACTGACACAAAGAAAATTTAGCACATTGTGATAAAATATCTCTTGATAAGAGTACAGAGAAAATTATATCCCCGAGAAAAAAATTCCAAATAAAAAAATGTCCGAAGCAATTATTCCTGTGATAAAATATTCCATCTGTAGATGGAATCTGGAATTTATATATTCAAATATACATCTGGCTTTCTAAATGTATGTGTGCAGTAATCCGTTGGGTCTTTGATTGAAAGTCATCTTAGGTATATATTGGGTTATTTGATAGTTGCGAAGATTAAAAAATTTTTTTAAGAAAATCACTCTATATGGTAACAAATTAATTACAAAATATTGATATTATTTTAAACTTAAAATTTAAATTATAATTTCATAAATATTTAAAGATATTTAAATTCAAATTTTATTATAAATTTATTGTTATTTGTGAAAAGAGATTTGTCACAATTAAAAATACATTTACGTTTTCATTCGAGTCAAATAATTGATAAATAGATTAATTAAATAATAATTTTAAATTTCTATAAAAGTTACCATCGTTATCCGACTCACAAATAAAAGTAAATGTTAGTAACCTTATCGTTTGATTTGCGATAAAAAATGGATACCTAACAAAATTAGAAGGTAGCAGTCCAGGTGCCTACTTGTATATCGAACGTTAATTCAAAACCTATGTATGACTATCTTACTGTTATGAGTATCATACTTTCTTGAAATCGGGTATGGTTCATACCTTCGCATAACGGAAGACCATTGTAATCAATCAAGTTTATCGTTTTAAAACTCACCAAGTCCAATTATGAAATGAAACACTTAATTCAATAAATGGATAATAATGTATCGAACATTTTCTTACAAATTATAACTGTTATAAAAACTTAATGATAAATTTTTACTTCAATCACTTTTCAAAAGGAATTCATATTTCGATTCGATTCTGGCACGTTCTCATTTTTTGTTTAATTCTATAAAATTTATTTTGAATAAAACATAATTTGTAACTTTAAATTTAAAAGCATAAATTAATCTACGAACTAAATCTTTGACTCAAAACCAGACCATTCTGAATTGACCACATATACTGTGATTTAAACTTAAATTTGTTCATCGATTAAAAGATGAACAGTTTAAATTTCAGAGCAAAAATAATATTACTCTTAACAATTTCGGTTCGGATTACAAAATGGCTTACGATTAAATTATCAATACAGTTACGATTCAGAGTTATTTTTATCTAGGTGTCAATCTAATGAAGGTACGCCTGGCTTTTCTATTTGAATGCAAGAAAGTACCTATTAAAAATAGAAATAAAAAATAAGCTTTTAAGTTGATACATGAAGGTTCGCCACTCCTGCCCTATGCCATATCCACATCTTCAATTAGGAATGTTTTATAAAAACTAAGTTTTTTTTTAGAATCGCCTATAACACGCTCTATTAATATGAGTGAAAAAATTTCGTTAAAATAATTATTTAGTATGACATTTTAACAAGGGTATATGTTTTTGACATGAAGTTTTTTACTTGGAAAAAAAAAAATTTTATTAACCAGCCATACATGCGTCATTTGAATAATTGATATTCGGATTATCTATATCTAACTTTTATACGAACCATACATATCTAACCAACAGAACGGATCAGTGACAATGTCATATATAAGCTTATATTTAACAAATTTTCATATATTTTTAAATTGTTATTTGTTTCAGAATTAATCTGACATTTATATCAAAGAACGAGACCAAAAATGTCTTTATACAAGTTTTGAAAAGTTATTTTAGATTATAAATAAATTATATTGTTTGTTTTGTTCTAAAGAAATCGTTGGAATATTTGCAGTAAATCACAAATCTTTCGAAGTTTGAGTAACCTACAATTTAAGGTAGTACCAGCATGAAATCACTTTTCGACAGATTTGGCCGAATTTTTTTTCTCGGGTTTATAATAGCTTTATTTATGAATTCCTAAAATTTCATAATTTTTGGCCGTTTAGATCGCGAGATATTTAAAGACAAAGTTCGCGATTTTAAGGTTCATGTCCCATTTAAAGCATGTAAAATGTCCGGTCTCTCCAACTATTTTTTATGATATTATTATATATTGAAGAAAAAGTAGAAAAAAATGTTTATACAATACAATTCTAAAAAAAAAATTTAGAAATTAATTTTCACTTTCGAGATATTAATTTTGACGTAAATTGATCGAAATTGGGACGTTGGCATAATTATTTCCCATTTTAAACGGTCAAAATTTCTGAAACTTTGGGAATTAATAGTAAGCATTATTAAATTCTTAAATTTAATTTTTCGTTAAATTCTGTCGAAAAAAAATTGTACCATTGCTTTAACATAGAAATTGCAAATACCATGCTGGAACATCCTTAAACTAGTAACTAAGGTATAATGTAACTGCAAGTTGTTTTGACAAACTGTTGGAATATTTGCAGTAAACTACAAGCACCATGGCATAAGTGTTGCGGGGTACAGGTGAGTACAGGTAAAAATTGAATGCACACTATGTAAGGCGTTGCTGGATACTAACTCTGAATACTTAAGTATTTCGAAGCGAATTACATAATGCCGTACAAAAATACATCCGGTAACCTCTGCGAAAAATTTTTAATCTAGCGTGAATTTTCGAACCCCAACGTGACTCATTTCTATACGGCAGATATGTAATTCGGTTTTAATACTTATGCAGAGCTAGAATCTAGCAAACGCCATTTAAACATGGGCGTAGTCTATTTATATTTATCCCACACGACGAATTGTCGAGTAACTCATATCCCATGGTATCATTGTCTCGATAGAACTGAACGATATGAAAAAACCGCCTTCAGGAAACTTTGAAATTGGTAACTTTCTTAGATATTTTTTATTTTGAATTGCATTACAAATAATTACACATAATTTGCTAACTTTTTAGGTATTTGTTTGTACCATAATTTATTTATATCGCTAGTAAGTCATCAAAATTATCTTTTAGCTCATTTTAAAACAAAATTGAAACGAATTTTATATACATACCATAAAATTTTAAAGTAAGAAATTTCAAATTTGGTTATAAGCTCACCTGTAACAAAAAAAGTACAAATTAATAAACTTTTTCAACAAGCTCGAGGGTGAGGGGAGAAAAAAAATGGAAAAGATACAAAGAGGAAAAATAAAATAATACTTTATATTATTTTGAGGTTAAAAAATTGAAATATGTACGCACAAAGAAGTATAAGACGAGTGCACTGGATGTTACAAAAACCCTTAATCAAATATTTCAACATTCTATGTCTAATGGATTTTGAATAAAGACTTAGCCCCCAAATTAGTCAAAATGGACGACCTATTTCCAAATAAAAATGGTGAAAACACAACACGTCCAAGGCTAGAATTTAATTTTTTGATTTATTTGTAACCAATTTCCTGTGAAATCAGTCTTCAGGTATGAACACTGAGAAAGGTTGTTACTGAAAGAATTGCAATTTATATATACTGATGACTAAACTGACTAACCTATTTTAAAAGTTTTTACGCCGAGCTACGCACAAACTACTTTGTTGAGTAGACTACTTAAAGGATTGTATTCCATTCCAAAACTTGTTGCAAATAGGTTCAAAAAATGCACGGTAGTTAGCTTTATACCTATTATTTTCTACATAGGCTATGTTAGGTTAGGTAAGGTTACATTGGCTGTCCACGAAGGACAGACTTAGGATTTCTAGCCTGTATGAGTTTGCTCTTACATCATTGCAATACCATATACGTGTTTTATCACCTTTTCCAGTGATTATTTCGTTTATCAGCTCCTTAATTATTTTGAGAGTCGAGTGCACCTCCTTCATGCAAATACCATGAACTACACCAGCCCATTACAAGTATTAATTAAATTATTTTTGTTTGGACGGCGGAAATCGAACCCGCTACCCTATGCATAGGTACTGCGAACGGAATTGGTTACGCTTTAAACCAACTAAGCTAAAAGAGTTGACTATTTTCTACATAGAAATAAAAACTATTAAATTAACAAAATTCAACAAAGCAACGAAATCAGTTAATAGCAGCAATAATCAACAGTCACCAATTTTTTATTGGCATGAATGTAAATGACAAACGTGAACCGCATTAACTACATATACCTAATTGACGTAAATGAACGGATAATGTGTTGTATTCCGGTGTTTCATGGTTTCATACGGGTTTTCTTCATTATTAAATCTAAATATTTATTTTCTAAAACAATTAATTAAGAGTTCATTACTATTCTTTGAATATACAAAGTCATTTAAAATCACAGTTTGATATTATACTCGTACGTAGATGGTTTAACCTCAAATATACTGTGGTCTTGAAATGAAAACTATGTTGAGTATACTCAACTCAACTATTAGTTTATATATCTCACATGAGTTGCATATGAGCTGGATATAAATATTACTTTACTACATGGTAACTTCAACATTCATTATTATCTATAGGTTTGTTTTTGCTTTTAGACTTTGTTAAAGGATGTACAAATCCTTGTTGTTAATAGATTATGATTAGACAAAACTTTAATTTCCTTTACACATTCCTGGGAATCTATTTATATATTTAATGTAATGAATTGTTTTTGTAAATTGTATTTGGAGACGTTTTAAATTGTTAAGGTTTGTAAAAGACGAATTGTAGATGGATGATAAAATCCATAAAATAGTTATTCATTAAAGATGTGGGTAAATGATATAGGGAATCGGACAAAATTTTTTTCATCACTTCAGATGAAGAATTCTCACTTCACGAAAATGATAGAGAAGGTTTTTAGCAAACAATTGACTGAGTCAATTGTTTTGAAATAAAATGTATAGACAGTGTTGATTACTCAATCACATTACACATACCTATAATGTCACACATACATAACTGATAATCCCAAATTAATACATACTATAAAATTTGCAACTAATGTGTGCCCTCGTGAGTAAACAGTGAACTTTGCAAAAAAATGTTTCAAACAAAAGTTGTTTATTTTTTGATAAGGAACAAAACTTTTGTTCTATCTCCAACGGTTTACAAGATATTTTAAGACCCAAGACCCAATTAAACTATGTTGCTCATTAACGAACTCGACCTCACTTTTTTCGTCCTGAGTGCGCTATAAAAATTTCAGCTTGATATCTTTTTTCGTTTTTGAGTTATTGTGTTTACATATGGACGGATGGACAACCGAAAATGGACTAATTAAATGTATCTATGACCACCTATACCAAAATTTTTTTCGTAGCATCAATAGTTTTAAGCGTTACAAACTTGGGACTAAGCTTAATATACTATGCATATTTCATATATACATGGTATACAAATTTTCACTAGTATGCAAGATATGAATGTTTAAATTCCTAAAAAAATGTTTAAATTCCTAAATTAAACAAAGAGAAAGATATCCAATAGTGACGTCATACGTAGGTATCGCCATAGAGATAACATTTAAAACTTTATTTTGCTAAAAGGAGATGGGCAACCTTTGAATGGAATATATGCTTTGATTGCTTATAGCTTCTTCCTTTTATAATTAATTTGAATTTCACTTTCAAATTTTGTCATGGTATCAAGTCGAGTTATACAAGCATACGTGAATTAATTATTAAAATAGAATAAACATTATTTACATAGTCCATAGCAACTCAGTCGTTTAAGAATGGTATGATTTTGCTAGTTGTTCACAGACTTTTTGTTTCCATATACAATCATTTTGATACACAACAAATCCCAACGATTTTGAAAATTTAAAATATCAAGCCTGGAGCTGTTGGAAGGGATGAAAGTAAAATTTTTGTGTTTTAAATAATCAAGCACCAACTAAATCTATGGACAGACGAAATTTTAATTTTAAATCCCTTTCAGCAGTCCTTTGGTTTACCATTAGGGGACCCTCTTTAGGAACGAAGTTCTTTACGAGGCTGTACAGAATCAAATGTACACGTTAAATAAATACAGAAAGGTAATCTGTTCAATCTGTAGTGTCAAGTAAGCAGGGTTCCAAGACGCAAATAATTATAACACATGAATTTCTGTACTATTTACATTCAAGGCTAGTTATGCATATGTATCCATTACTAGTTTTGGATATAAATAGTACAAAAATGCAAAATTGAGCGACTAAATGTTTTACCTACCAAAATTTTGATGCATCAGGAAAAGTCAACGAATAGTTACATATCATAAAACAGACCTAACACTTGCTTAGTAATATCGCTTACTGTATGTATGTATATCTGTGTACCCTACATTTATTCTCTTTTCATTATAGCTTAAGTTCTTATTTAAAACATTACTCGTTGTGGTAACAATAAGAATGTTCATATCAATTTCTTAATTTAAAGTCGGTTTTGTATTCTATCTATACGAACAACAAATAACACAACAATACTTAAATGAATTACATATTTAGTTTTATGTAATCAGAAGAAAGACAACAACGACGAAGAGACAAAATAAACTCATTTTGTGCTGGGTAAGCTTTTATTGTAATTGCAAGTTATTCTTGTGGTTTTTTTTAACTACTTGAACGTTCTATAATATTGGTTTGAAATTTTTCCAACTACAATACATTAAATTAGTTTAAATCTTAGTCTGTGATTTTTTTCGCTTCATAATTTGCATTAATTATTGTATTTTGAAGAAAAATTAGAGCCAAATTTTTTTTTACATTATAGTTAAATCGTCGAAAAAAGATGGTATGTTTTGCGGTAAATTAAGGCTGGTAAGAGAAACTTGCAATTAAATGTCCTCCCTTGGATTTTAAATATGTGACCGAAATTTTCAATTTTAGAAATAATTTATTCAGTAATAATTTTGTTTGAATATTTTATCAAGCTGTGAATATTTAACAAGTTACATAAAGAAAAAACTTATCCAATTTTAAATTTCAGAACTATTTAAATGCATTTTCGGGAAAAATTTAAGCTGTTAGAAATATTGTTCTCAACAAGTTTTGTCATAGCAATTTTTCACGTAAAATCAACATTTCTTCAAAATATCCCCCTTTTAGAATTTGTAAGGAGAAGTAAAATATTAAAGTGCCCTCGAGCCAGCGCCTACCCACCATTTAAATTTCTTTTCCTCCAGGTTTCGATAAATAAAATCGATGTTTAATTTTACTATACTACTGTGATATTGTGATAATAATAATAAGTATAATTATTAAACACTTAAAACATTTTAATGAGAAAAAGGCAAATAATTATTTAACTATTTTGTCACAAGTTACCACTTATAGCTCTTATAAACCTAATATAAAGGGTCATTACAAACGATTCATTGGCCTTTAAGTCTTGAAGCTGGAAAATCGTAGGATCTACACAATTAAGGAAGGTCTGCGAATCTATATAATACATAAAAATAAACTCCTATTTCTTCTGTCCATCGAATCATGCGTGAACGGATCAATTTTGTTAATTCTTCTTCTTTTTGTGGTGTTAATTATTGTCAGGAAATTATTTTGTTTGTATGAAAAAAAAAGGAAGTTGTCTGGAACATTTAAAAATTTAAGACAAGATATTAAATGCAATAAATGGTGGAAACGCATAAAAATAATGTATTGTATTGACATATTATGTATTTATTTGCGCTTCCACCATATTTATCTAGAATTGTGAACAGGTATTTGAATAGCATTGAGCGAGCTGTACAAGGGATAGTAATAAAATTTGTGTTTAGCGGATGAGTTAAGCAAAGGATGGACTTGCTAGTGGGCTGAACGGACATAGTGGGCGGGCTAAGTCTACTTTATAGCATATAGTATACATCTATATAGTATAGCTATTAATGAATTGGAGCTCCAGGCTAATGAAGAATAGTAATCGCTGATCAATAGTTACAATTAAATAAATTGGAGGTAAAATGAAGTTCACCGGGTCAACGTCTGTCGGGTCAACTAGTAATTAATTAAATTTAAGTATTTTGGTTATTATATTATTGTGATTCGTATTGACAGAGATATTATATTTTAAAAAATTACAACAATCGAAGTATAATCAAAATATTTTTGTGTATTACAGAATGACTATACTAAAGCTATCATTCATTCCCTATTATAACATATCCTTAAACTTTTATTAAGACATTACATATAATATAACCGATTTTATTCTAAAATTAAAATACAATAGACCTTGTAATCTAAGATTAGGCAATTAAGTCGAACATAAACTTATGTTCGATATGTGTATGGGATTTAATATGAACATAAGATATAATAAATAGTTTTATTCATTATATTTAGAAACTTATCTAGTGTTACTTCAATTACGTTATGAATAATTCAGTGTGATATACCTACTTTAAAGGATGTTCCATAAATGTAGATACTCGCTTACAATAAGGGGAGATACGAGAAATCAAAACAACAATTTTAAATCAGAATACATAAACACGAAAATGTTTTGTTTTTCAGATACAGAATGTTAAAATTTGTAATATGGTTTATTTACTTTATGGTTCGAAAGGGATTTTGGTGATTTTGGTTCTGGAAATTTGTGAAACAAATCGTTTTTTTGTCTTGCATTGTTAATAATGTTATATTTAAATATTGTTAACATAATTGTTAAAAATGTTATATTTAATTGTATTTAAAAAAAAAAGTTTATCACATTGTATCTTGAAAAAAACACACTCGGGCTTCATACAGCTAATATTTCTTTTAAAATAGCTAATGATAAGAATCCTGGTAGTGGAACTCTCCTGTTCATGAGATTTTTTACAGTGTGTAAAATCAAATATGCCAGTTAATAAAAAAAAAACTTTTAACAAAAAGAAAACCGACTTCAAAAGAAAAACTTTTTCAAAATAAATTAATATGCACTAAAAAGTAAAAAAATAACGATAATATAATGTAGTTAAAACTATTGTTATTTTTGGAGTCGGTGTCAGCCAAGGAAACAACTCTGACAGTTTGCTACATTGGCTTGGCTGACACCGACTCCAAAAGTAACAATAATTTTAACTAAATTATATTATCGTTATTTTTTTACTTTTTAGTGTATATTTATTTGTTTTGGAAAAGTTTTTCTTTTGAAGTCGGTTTTCTTTTTGTTAAAAGTTTTTTTTAATTTTTGATTTTAAATGAATCTGAAGTACGCTAACTAATTTGTCATAAAAAAACGAATCATTGAAATCGGTTGGCGTGATATTGAATTATTGGACCTGTTGTGGCTTATATCTAAAGCAAATTTAAGACTTTTATGGTTTTCTCATGGATGCCGTTGTATAAACTGGACCGAAATGAAATGGGACCACACCGGAAGCACCACTTTTCAAGTAGATAAAGAATCATCAAAATCGGTTCATCCAGTCGAAAGGTCTGAGATAACACACATAAAAAAAATACAGTCGAATGTAGTGTAAATTAGTGTAACCATTAATTTAATCCGTTCTAATCCTAATAATTTCCTGCATAACTATTTAAAAACAAGCTATTGTGTAAGTGCAACCTATAGAATGTAAAACCAATGATACTTTACATACAACATCATAATTTTGTATATGAAAATTAATCTGATAATCAACTTACGAACACAAACGAAGAACATCTTCACTTACTACTCAAGTTAGAATTTATATAGAATACAAAATTATAATAAGATAATTCCTCTTGTTAAACTCTCATTAAATAGCCAACAGCAACTTTAACTGTTAAGGTTTTTGATATGAATAATTGTGATAAATTAGTCTTAGAAACTTCTATCATTCTAACTAACAAATGTATTTAATATTTTGTATATAATATGTGTGTGAATTATACGAAATAAGTAGTACACCACCTACATGTCAGAAAGTGTCAACAAACTAACTAGGAATGATAAATTTTACATAAATATCATACACATATTTTGAAGAAACATCTTCTGTGAGACATCTTCTTACATAATTGTGACACATTTATTAACTTCCTAACAATTTTCGATTAATTATTACCAACACACAAAAAGTTTATTAGATTTTAGGTATTAAATTGATTATGTTTAGATTCTTTCGAAACTATGCGTAGGATGTTTTCGTTCAATTCCTCATGCACCATTTTTCCACGTTATGGGTGTAGTAGAGATTATAAATTTTAGTATTCATGAAAAAATTTCTTTTAAGAAAATGTTTTGACTGTTTTCGTTATCATATACGTTAAATGAAAATCAACGATAAGGCATTTTACATAAAAATATTGCAGGAAGTAACATAAACATTCATTATCTATGGCAGGAAGTATCGAAATGTTGACAAACAAGTTTTATCAATACATTTTATTAAAATAATAGTTTAATAAAACAAAAACAAAAAACACTCAAGGTGCGTAATTATTTTAATTTTACTGTAAAATTCAAAGTGTGGGGCCAAAATCAACTGATTTAACTCACTAGCTTTTTGGGTAACAAAGTAGATTTACTTGGATGGGTTTCGACCTTACGAGCTTCCCATGAAGAGGGGGTACTATCGACACTACACAATCAGACCGTTGTTAATAATTTTAAAATTTGAAGATAATTTTATTAAAGTACTATCAGATACCCGCCAACTTTGCTAGCTCTCAAAGGATAAGTGTTTTTGTTCACAATTTTATGGATTTTAATTTTTTGTTGGGGAAGTCTAACTTTTTTGAAAAGTTTTGCCCATGATACTCGCTGGCATTGTAACTTTCTATATGTCCAATCAAACCAACTAACTTGATTTTTATTTAATAAAATACCAAAACAAAATTTTTTTTGCGATTTTCTCGATTTTTTCAAAGGGGTACGTACGTATCCCTTAATAAAATCGAGAAATTTTTTTACCTCCAATTTCGATAAAATTCAGTATCTAAGGTAATTTTGACCCAAAAAGCACAAATTGGGTGCATTTGATGACTGATCGAATAGTTTTTGAGATACGGACTAAAATCGAACCAAACATTGCGATATCTCAAAAACTCTGCATTGTAACTTATTATAGGTGAAATAATTTTTTTAAATCGGTTAAGTAGTTAATTCAAAAATGACAAATTTTCATACAACCTATCACCTTTTCACCACCAAAATCGCAGAGTTTCATATAAACTTTCATCCCCAATTTGAACCTCTTCAAGAATGAATTTTTATGAAAAAAGTAAAATAAACTTTTGTCTCAAGCCATGAGCTCATATATTAAGTTTTCTTTTAAACCCAGCGGCTTCAGCTGTGCGTTGGTCGAGCTTTGAATCAGTCAGTCAGTTTCTTCTTTTATATGTATAGATAGCAGTTACCCACCCGCTTCGTTGAGCAATTGCAATTTTAAATATAAAGACTATTTCGTATGACACATAAAAATTACCTTCTATTTATGACAAGTATAGTAGCCATTTTTTTCTACATTTTATTTCGAGTGAAAAATTTTTCGAAAAAAATGAAATAATCTATTTAATGAAAGTATTCTCTATATACACTAAAGTAAATTTAGTTGGAAGTTGATAGACGAAGATAAAGTGTAACTCAAATAAAATTGAAAAAAGTAAAATAGATGAAAATATTGAAAACGTAACATATGATCGCAAATATTTCAAAAATATTTCATTATAATTGAAATCAAACAATTTTTATATTCAAAGAGACACCATTAATATTATATTATATTTTAAAACACCTTCTACATAGGCAATTAAATGTGCAAAAACCTAAAAGATATTAAAAATTTTAACAATTGTCTTCGTTTGATCCAAATATTAAGGTATGTTAATTGTATGTAAAATTTACAATGAAAATCATTGTATCTTTCTATATACAAACGAGAGAACTTATCTCTCAATAATCTGAAATATTCTCAAACCCTATAAATATCTTGTAGAATTGAACATAAATTTTGGACGCTAAATAAGATTAAAATCAAGTAATAAACAAGTGAAAACAAACAATTGACCATAACTGATATTCCCATATTAATACATACTATAAAATTGGCACCTAATTAGAGCCCTAGTGGGTAAACAGTGATGTTTACAAAAAATGTTTCAAACAAAAGTTGTTTATTTTTTTATAGGGAACATTTTTTACAAGATGTGTCCTACGGATCCAATACCCAATTGACCTATATTGCTCATTTACGAACTCGACCTCACTTTTTACGGCCTGAGTACGCTATAAAAATTTCATCTTGATATCTCTTTTCGTTTTTGAGTTATCGTGTTGGCAGACAGACGGACAGACGGATAAATATTGTTAAGCGTTACAAACTTGGGACTAAACTTAATATACTATTTATATTTCATATACACATGGTATAGAAAGGTGGATGTACTCAGTGGGCTGTAATATCACTTATTCTATAGATTATAGAAATGCATAAATAAGCTAATTAATTGTTAAAAACCACATTGATAAATAACTCCAACTTGACTTCTAAATCAACAATGATGACATAAAGGTATTTATATTGTGCAAAATAAACAAGACAACATAGATAAAGTGAGTGACCTTGATATTAATATTACAATAATAACAATACACAATAATCACGATAATAATAATAAAAAATCTAACTAATATTTATTGTTATATAAATGTGTAGACAACAAAACAATAACATAACAATGGTTGTTGTTGGTTTGGTTTAGTTTAGTGTAGTAGGTGATGGGAATGGTGTAAACTGGGGTGTTTTGAGATGTTAGGTATTTATATGTGTAATACCTACTATAGAGAAGTAAAATGGATGTTTAACAAATTGTTGTTCATGGATGTTGATGACACATAGAATATACAATAATATGTTGTGTAGTATAGGTACTACACTAAAATTAAAAAGTAATTTCGGCCCAGTACAAGCCGTAAAACTGAATCCACAAGCTTAAATCACAAAAATAAAATATCCGTAATTTACAAAATAACATTAAGCAGTAAATATGGTAACCAAATTTAGTGAGGCCTCTATGGTGACTGTTTTCGTGTCAATGCCTTATTTAAGGTAATTAGGACTCCTAAAACGAGTATTTTCAAGATATATACGGAAACACTCTGAAACAAAAGCTTTTAGTTTTATGATTTTCGGTTTCTAGAAAACTCTTCACCCAATCGTAAATAAATCCAATTTTTGTCCAAGTGTCAAAATTATCCTACGTATGAAGTTACAGAGAATTTTCTTTCAAAAAATTTGTTATGTTTTCTTTAATTTTTCTAACGGGGTACCCTTTAAGAAGTAGGGGGAAAAAAAAAGCAAGAGGTGTAGTGGGACACCCAGTAGGAACAATATTCCTTTCGTACCTTGGCAGATTATAAATGTAGCTCTTACTTATTTTATTTAGAAGATATATTTCTGTAAATGTAAAGTATTAATTTAAGAAGCCCAATACTTGTTTGGTTCTATAAATATTTTAATTTTATACCTACTTTTTGTTTTTACTGTATAAAATAATTGTAGTATTATTAGTTTAAAAAAGACATACTCCTGATTTAGTAGTCAGCCCAATATGTGAGTACATTACGTTTGGTTTGATTATTATATTAATTATAATATAACATAATAATTGCATTGTACTCACTATAAATTATCTCTGTTTTCTTTTAACTTCTGATAACTTTCACAATTCAATTTTTTAAATGATAAAACATAAAATTTGGACAGAGTACAAATTGACAGTTATAAAAAGATTTTTGCATTTTCTCAAAATTCATGGCAACCTGAATATATTGACAAAGTTGTAGTTTCCTAGGTAACCTAGATGCCAGTTTTTTGTTTCTCCCACCCGCAAATATCTTGCGACAAGGAACATTCCAAAACTTCGACTCAGACTTGCAAAAAATTAATGTTCTAGAATAAGTTTGATTCAAAAATACAAAAAAACAGGTCTCTGACTGACTCTACATCGATTCGGCTTGTAGTTTAAAATATATCCGCCAAAACCCTACACGGGTGTATATCCTGGAGCAATATTCTCAGTCGATATGGTAGACACTTGTCGTTTAACTGCAAAATCAACAAGCTTTGCGAGTAATTGGAGCTCACATAACCTTAAAATTCAGATTACCGAAGGAGTTTTTTTCGAGATATTTCTAGAAGTGCTCTGAAGGAAAGAAGGCTGTTCATATCGGATTTTAAGAGACATATAAAACTACTCAACTTATCGTTAAATAAACAACAATTGTGTACCCTAAATATCTTCAGAATATATCCAATACCATTTGGACAATTCTTTTACACGGTGAAACTAAACTCAAGGCTTAGGGACATTTATTTACGCATTGGTAGATAGTAGAGTATATATTTTTTGATTCCAGTGTAGATTATCAAAACAAATAAACATACAAACAAACAACAAAAACAACAACAACAAGAATTCCTCTATTTGTGCTAAAAGTTTGGGGTTGACTCCACCATTCATGACGATATACAAAAGTTAGAAACGCAATACAATTATATATATTATGTGGAGGTATATATCTATCTACTAGTATTGTATATCTATGTAGTATATACTGGTATCTATCATCATACAAAAACAAATACACTCGTATATATGTATATACTATATTATATACTATATTGTATATATCTAAACCTATATATGTGTATATTTATAGCCACGTATATATTTTATTCTATTTGACAGAACAATGTTATATAATATATTTGAAACGAGTGAAGAGTTTGTTGTTGTATTTACTATTTATACTTTGTACACTCAATACAATACATATACAAGGTGTACCAAATAAATATGTAATGCACTTACCTGGTCGGTGCCATAACCAGAAATTTGGTCCAGATCAATGTTGTTCCTTAGAATTTCTTTGTAACATGATTATATAGGAAAATTTTTAAATATTCGTAGAACTTCGATGGAGAGTGGTCGGTCTCCTCGGTACGATTGAAATTTAGGTAGGAAACTATTATGTTTTATTTGAAAGTAGTAAATAATTAATTTGAAACAAAAAATTTTCAGTCGCCTGAGATTAAATCTTTGTGCAATAAGGTTTTGGTTAGAGAAGATAGATTAATACTGAAAATTTAACATCGTTATTTACGGCGCTCCTATCACCTTTTCGAATTTCATTGACTTTTAGTGGACAATGTTGACAAGGTTGGCAGAAACAATGATCTTTGAATGAATATAGTCGAAGTGGACTATTCTTAATATATTGTAGGCGCAACTCTGTATCTATGTAACTTGTCAACAACGACTACCATTTATTTTACATTTTACAACTATAAAGAACGTATGCATACGACATTTCTCCTGTAGGCGATCTCCTGGAGATCTTCCAAAAAAGGTGTCTGGCGGTGAACACCATATCTCTGGTTTGGATTATCCAAAATGGAAAAATCCAAAAAAATTTCTCTAGTCAATAGATGAATACAAGTATTAATCAAAGGAATAGTCAAAATTATGATTTTAGACAATATGGGGACTTCAAATTTAAATTTAAATTCAAAATTCAAATTTATTCAAGAAATTTTCAATTTCAAAGTGGCCTAAAATGTCATATGATATAATTTTCAGAAATCTTATTCCATCGATTAAAACCTGGGAAAAATATCTTAAAAGGTTGTGAAAAAATTTGAAAATGCTGTTTCAACAAAAACGCGTTTAAAGTTTCAATGACGTTTACACTCAATTAAATTTTTTTTTATGTGTTTATCTTCGAGAATATTCATCGGACATAATTGGAATTTTCAGAGAATAATCTTAAATATATGTAAATTCTGGAAATCGATTTAAAAAATCGGAAAAAAAATCGATTCTTTGAAAATTATAACTGGATAAAATCCCTTAAGCTGAAATATACATGCATGTACATGGAAAGGTTGCCAAGGTTATTGAAGCAATCCTATTGATTTATGAGGGCACTCAAAATTAAAATTTAAGTGCCCTCGCACAAGCTTGGGAAGCTATTTTTGATTAAAGGTCTGTCAATATATTGGGCGACAGTATCGTTATATAAAACTACGTTCTTTTCTTTTTGTTATATAATACTACGTTTTTTTCTTTTTCATATGGCTTCGACGATTTGGCACCCAAAAGCTTAATAATTGGTTGAAATATGCATTAGCTGCGAGAAGTAGACGGACGAACGTCTATAATTTCTGTCTCTTTCTACCTCTTCAAGAATCCACTTATTACGTTTCCAATTTGTCTACAGTTCAATGGTATTATCTCTATGATTATTACACGCTTCAAACATGAGATACATACATACACAACTTTATTTCTTACTTCTAGTAATACATCCATACGTTATACATGTTTTTATTAAACAAATGACTATAGTTGAAAATTTATTTGCTTTTAAGCATTAATAATTTAGTTAACTTAAATCATATATAGTCCATATTCATTTATACCTATCAGATCTATTATTATTATTTATATTATATACATTTTATATGTACGTCAGTCAGTGTTGAGTTTTATTAGTAAGCTATTTTAAATTCAAATCGGATATTGTGTAGGTATTGTCTATAATTTATTTATATGAAATAATATATTTTATAATACAAATAAATTTATATTTGTTAGAGGTCAATAAAAGTCATAAGAATTGAGTTATTGGATATATTTTATAAACGTTTATTTTAAAATTGATAAAAGGTTAATAGTATTAAATGGTAAGAGAACATTAATTGATAAAATATAAACTACCTATGAATTCGATTGTAATTATTAAAGATAATCAGATTAATTATTGTAAATATCCTCGAAAATGAAAGGAAATAAAATATTTCAAATAACTGAAAAATCACTACAATGTTGTAAATATTATATACAATGTGTTCTATATTCAACTGCAGAACTCTTGACTTGACGAAATAAGCTGATAAAGACGAACGAAAAAGCTCTCTACCAAATTTTAATCTGCGGTTTAATTTTCGAGATAATTAACCAAATCAATTAATAAAATTATCCAATGACGGAGTACTTAAAAATTGAAGGATAATTCGTCTTTAATTTAGGAAGTTAAGAGTTCTGCCGTCAATTATAGAACACCTTGTATATAATAATTTTCGATCTTGTTTTTCAAATGGATGGCATTAGAAAATTCATAGGCTCTTGGCACGTACTGTATGTATACTACCAGTCAGTTCAATCGCGAACCAAATTTTGTAATGACTTCTTTAAGGTAGTTAGGATTTAAAAAAAAAAAAAAAAAAAAAAAAAACATTTAAATCTTTCATGTTTAACGAATAAAGGTGCATTTTTCGCGATATGCCTGAAAAACTACTGATTCAACCGCTAACCCTTTACACCAAATTTCATCTCAGTCAAACAATATTAGTTTCATTTTTTGATAAAATTTATTTTTTTTTGTAATTATGTATGAAAAAAATTTAAAAATTGGGTCTCTTTGGCGGTTAAACGAGTTTTTTCTGAGGTATCAACGAAAACCTTACACGAAGATGATATCTCAGAATAATATCTTCAATTGATACATCAGTCATTTCATAGCAACCAGAGTTACGTTTGTTGGGATAATTTAGATCCCCAAAAATCAAGGTCACTTGACGATATCTCTTTATTTTCGAGATGTCTCCAGAACCCTTGCTTTACTTCAGGATTTGAAATTATACCTCAAAATTTACTCACTTAATCTAATGGACCAAATATCAAAAAATTGTTCTTCAACACAATAAATCAAAGTTCTGTTTTCAGTTTATTCTGTTCAGAATAAATAGAAAATAAAAAAAATAGCAGTCAAACAACCCAATAAAGTGAAATTTACCCCCACTAATGCGGTTTTGTCGCTCTTGTAGCCCTCTCAAAAACTGAGCCGATTTTCTTGAAACGTAGTTAAGAACACTTTCCATTAATTTAAGTTTGAGAGCGTTAATTTGTGGAAATTATTAACATTAATTAAACACATTTTATTTGCTTAAAATCCACTTTATTTTTAAAAATTTTGTTTATCAAAATATTTTGTTGATGATCATTTCAACTTGTTAGTCATCTTCAGAACAATAGAATTTAAAACAACAACGTACCTGTATTTATACTAAAATACAAATTTGCAAATTATGTAATAATCAGGTGATATTGAAACCTGTAGATTTGTTAAAAAATAAATAAAAACAATTGTATGATTAAAAAACGTTAAAACTTATTCGTTAAAAGAAAACAAAAGCAGTTTTCGCTTGAATAAATTAAAAATAAATAGTTAAAAGATAAATAAATAGATAAAATTTGTTTCTTTTTCAGAAAATCGTTAAAAAGTTAAAAGATTAAAAATAAGTTAATAAAACAATTATGCACTAATGTCCATTTGACTAGAAGGAAACTAATTTCTATAAATGCGAAAATAAAGTTGAACCCGTTAGAAACATTTGATCGTTCAAAACTTCGAAACCATCCCTGGTGTGTTTATGGATTTCCAAAGCCTCTAGTAGATTCATTCTTGTACCTTTTTGGGCAAAATGTAGAATTTCCATCTTGTCTTTAGGTTTATGCCCAGAATCCACTAGGTGCTTTGCAAACGTAGAATCATCAGTATTGTTTCGATACGATCTTAAATGTTCCCTTTTTCTCACTTCAAAATTTCGTCCGGTCTGCCCCAAGTATACTCCCAAACAATCTTCGCAGGTTAACTTGTAGATACCAGATTTCTTCATTTTCTCCACTTTGGACTTATTGTTCAATAAGAAATTAGACAACTTTACAGGAGGTTTAAAAGCTATATTAACTCCATGTGATTTTAAAATTTTTCCAATTTTATAGGATATGTTCCCATAAAAGGAGATGGTTTTATAGCCTTGTTGTATTATAGTACCTGGATTGTACAAAGTGCTTTTTGTAAAGTTGTTCAATTTCTTCTTAATGAGAGAATCTATTACATAATCTTCAAATCCATTACTTGCAGCGATGCTTTTTATAGTAGTAAATTCTTTTGCCAAATTTTTATCACTTAGTGGGATATTCAAAGCTCTATGGATCATTGAATTAAAAGCAGCCATTTTGTGGGCACGTGGGTGGAGAGAATCCACTGGAATGGTGGTATCTGTGTACGTGGGTTTTCTGTAGATATCAAACTCAAAATGGTCATCTACCCTGCTTAATTTTAGATCCAAAAAGTTTAAGGACTTGTTCACTTCCCTTTCTAAGGTGAATTTTAATTTGGAGTCAAAAGAATTTACATGATCCAAAAAATTGTTCATTTGTCGATCCGATCCGTCAAAACATAGAAAAATATCATCCACGTATCGAAACCAAAGGATGACATGTTGTTTTGACTGAGGTGACAATAATATCCTTTTTTCTAACGATGACATGTATATTTCTGCAAGTAAGGGACTCAAAGGACTACCCATAGCCAAACCATTTTTTTGATGGAAGAATTTGTTGTTGAATTCAAAGTAATTTTGATCCAAAGTTAATTGGAGACACTCCAGAATTTCATCTTTAATTATCGGATTAACTAGTTTCTGGTCCAGTAAATCTGATATCAATTTTACGCAGTCTTTACCTGAAATGTTTCCAAACATATTTGTTACATCCAGTGAAGCAATTTTGTAACCAGTCTTCATTTTGAACTTTTTAAGATATTTTGTAAGTTCAACTGAGTTTTTTATCCCATATTTGCTCGTGAACCCAGTTTTCGATGTGATAATAGTATGTAGTTTCTTGCTTAATTTATGTACAGGACAGCCTACATGCGAAACTACAGGTCTAATGGGAGCATCTTCTTTATGAATTTTTAACAGTCCATATAATCTTGGAGCACTAGGATTCATTTCAGGTAAATTATATTTTTCGTAGCTCGAGAATAATGTGTTAGTGTTTTTGAGCACATCTTTTAAGGCAGTTTGAAATTTTGTTGTTGGATCTTTTTTTAGTCGAGTAATTTTTTCTTTGTATATAAAGTCTGATATTTTATTCACGTAGTCTTGTTTTTTTAAAATGATAATAGAATTACCTTTATCAGCCCTTGTCAAAATTAAATTATTATCTTCAATTTTTTGTTTAGTTGATTTTATTGATTTGGTTATAGTGGGCTCGTACGGAATATTTATATCTTTTGAAATGAGTTCTCCTATTAATTCCTTCGCTAAATTGTCCTTTTTGTTCTTCAATGCCAATTCAGTATCAATAACTAAGTTTTCTTTTACATTATTGAATTTAACTTGTGGAGCATATTTTAAACCTTTGTTCAATAATTGTAATTCATTATCGTCAAATTTTACTGTGGTCATGTTAATGGTTCTTTTTTCAAAACTAATTGTAGGTGTAGGTTTAATTATTTCTTTAAGAGCTTTGTCTTTAATTAAATTATTCAACTTGATATTTTGTTGATTATATTTATTTTTTATAAGTATATTGTTAAAATTTCTACATTTTTCATTAAATACTTCAAATTCCAAATAATGCAGTTTGAAGATTAATTCATCGTGCAGCACTTTTAAATAATGAAACAGACAATTCCTTTTTATGAACCACAACTTTGCTTCCTCTTTCAACCATAAGATCTTGGCTTGCTTTAAAACTTTTGTCACAGTATTGTTAAGCGTTTTACATTTTAAATTCACAAATTTAGGAAAAACTTTAAATTTTAAACATGATTGGATAAACCATAAATTTTGTCCAATTAATCTAGTTTTGGTACGTAGTTTAAAATAATATTTAAGTTGCTCAGATAAGCTTGCTTGCTTTAAGTAATTTAAGTTTGAGAGCGTTAATTTGTGGAAATTATTAACATTAATTAAACACATTTTATTTGCTTAAAATCCACTTTATTTTTAAAAATTTTGTTTATCAAAATATTTTGTTGATGATCATTTCAACTTGTTAGTCATCTTCAGAACAATAGAATTTAAAACAACAACGTACCTGTATTTATACTAAAATACAAATTTGCAAATTATGTAATAATCAGGTGATATTGAAACCTGTAGATTTGTTAAAAAATAAATAAAAACAATTGTATGATTAAAAAACGTTAAAACTTATTCGTTAAAAGAAAACGAAAGCAGTTTTCGCTTGAATAAATTAAAAATAAATAGTTAAAAGATAAATAAATAGATAAAATTTGTTTCTTTTTCAGAAAATCGTTAAAAAGTTAAAAGATTAAAAATAAGTTAATAAAACAATTATGCACTAATGTCCATTTGACTAGAAGGAAACTAATTTCTATAAATGCGAAAATAAAGTTGAACCCGTTAGAAACATTTGATCGTTCAAAACTTCGAAACCATCCCTGGTGTGTTTATGGATTTCCAAAGCCTCTAGTAGATTCATTCTTGTACCTTTTTGGGCAAAATGTAGAATTTCCATCTTGTCTTTAGGTTTATGCCCAGAACTTTCCATTAAATTCATCCGTATACGAGAATTAAATTTAACTAGCTTCGAAAGTAAATTTTTTTTCAGTTTTTAATTCTGAAATACAAATATTTTTCATTTAAAAACAATCTTAAAAATGAACGTTTATTCCATAAAAGATATAAGCGCACATATATTAAACTTTATAATTTAATAAAATCACTGTTAGAAATATGCTATTTCTAAATTAACTCACATATTCGTTTGTGAATACCTAATGTCGTATTAATTCACTCAAAACTGAAGAAAGAGATATTTATTTAAATCATATGGTTTTTATTTTAATAGCTTACAAAGAGCAAAACATAAGCACACATAAGGAAAGAAAATCCCTTTAAGTAACATACATAAAATTAAGTAATAGACCATGTGCCCATAACGAAGCGAGATTATCAATGGATCTTTTCGTCTGCTATTTGAAGTATTGACAAAGATTAGTTTGATATCAAAGAAGTTTAAAGGTTTAACTGTAGCTCGAGTGACAAATTTAAGAAAATAAAACTTTTTAGGCTTTAGAGCATGAGTTTATTTTTCATACTTATCAAAGGACCGAAGACAAGGCAATAATTTAATAAGTTTATTTAATGATAGTAATTAAGATTTTCAGGAATAACGATTTCCATATCTGAAAATATATACATTTATTTGCTCTCTCACCATGTTTTTACTGAATTTTTCTTCTTAAAAATCAATTTCATCCCCTTCAAAGTAATCCCCTCCCGATGCAATGCACTGAAGCCAACGGATTTTCCATTATTCGAAACTTTGGCTGTAGTCACTTTCCGGGATTGTTTTCAGTACCTTTTTCGCTGCGGCTTGAATCTCCTCTATCGTATCAAAACGGAGCGGTTTTTTGAACTTGCTGAACAGCCAGAAGTCACACGGCGCCAAATCAGGTGAATACGGTGGTTGCGGAACGATTTGGGTTGAGTTTTTGACGAAATGATCACGAATTATGAGTGCAGTATGGGATGGTGCATTATCGTGGTGTAAAAACCATGATTTGTCTTTCCGCAATTCCGGCCTTTTTAGGCGGATAGCGTTACGCAAATGACGCATAACGTCATAACGTTCAAATAATATTCCTTGTTGACTGTTTGGTCGGGCGGAAGGAATTGATAATGCGCAACAAACGCACGCAGTTTAAATTCAAATGTCACCTTATTTTTTGGCCACAGTATTATTATTATAAATCCCCAAAAAGTCAAACCAAAAAGACCCATGTAAATTTTGTTTTATTATGGTCTCGCAGTCTATAAGCAAAGTTAAGAAATATATATCTACAAGGAAATACATAAAACCAAAAACTCGTAATGAAAATGTTGTAACAACATTAATAATATTGTTACAAAAGATAATACACTTTAATAGTAACGACACATTTCTTCAACTTTAATTTGTAATGCTTAGTTTTAACAAACACACAAGTATTTTATCATAATTAGACATTGTTGTATTTATGTTTGTATCTCTCTAAAGGTACAATCAACATTTGTATCATTATATTATTTAAAATTGTTATTAGTCTATACAGGGGTATTGTAAAATGATGAACGTAAAAATACTAACAAAATAATTTTTTTTATATTCAATGATGAAATCCATTGAGCCGTTTAGAAGATACGAAGTAATAAAGAAATTTTCAAACAAATATACATACATCCATACAAAATACGCGTGAAAAATATAACCACATAACAAACATAACCAACTATTCTCCTTTTTTTATTTAATATTTGTTTGAATTTAAGATGAAGTTCCAAATCTATTGAAGATCTGTGACAATGTTCGTTGAGTGGTCTGTGATATGAACATATAAGCTGAGGAATCAGGAAACTCCTTCAATCTTCTTGATGTTTGAGTGAAGACAAACCTTCTTGAAGAAGGTCATTGGAGGTATAATATGAAATTGACTGTTTCATTTGGTGACTTCATTGATTAATATCTTGAATAAGTGAGAATTCTTTAAAGTAAATGGGTGGCAAAGAAACACTTTTATTGTTTGTAAACATTTTTATTTCTCTCAATACTTCAATTATTTAAAAACTCTCTGTATACATGAAGCTAAGTTTAGAAAGCCAAACATATATACATAGTTCACTTAAAAAGTTTTAGGTGAAAACTTTGTTATCAAAATAATTATACAAAATGTTCAAACATTAATTAAATGTATGCTAAAAGAAAAAGTGAGAAAATTTTATATCTTAACTTAAACTTTGAAGGCAAACCTTGAACTAAGTTAGAAAAACAATTTTTTTTTGACGGTTCTTGAAAAGTATTTGATCAAACAAATATTTCCAGTGCAGTTTCAAATGAATTCATTAAAAAAGCTAGTTGCCGATATATTTATTAACACAAATAGTTTTTTTTTAAACAAGTGCAATGGAATAAAGGTTTCTAGGTTTCTATGAAAAGAAGATGGAATCTCAAAAATAACGCGAAGTCTCAACAAACTTACGGAAGCCACACTTCAAATCGCTCTAATCTCTAAAACTCAAATTTTAAGGTACTTCATGCCTAGAAAAACATTTAATCTCCTCAGAATCCATAGTAGTCGGATAAAGGAATACATTAAATAGCCATTCTAAGGGAGTCCTCAATGACAGCTCCGATTTTGATGATTTTTTTTTTCAAAATAATTATTTTTGTATATTATTTAAAATCAGAAACATTTTAGATGGCGGAAATAATCTGGAGGGAAATAGGCAATGTCGCGACTGATATATCCAAGCCCAGCCTAAATCGCTAATGATCAACGTTTGGAATTTCGAGAAGATATTGATTTTATACTGTAGGTGCCACATCAGAAGAAATTTTTCGAAAATTATGCCCTTAAAGTGTGAAACCGGGGAGGAAAGTTTGCAAATATATTTAAAACCGTCATTTTTGAGTTCACTGCTCAACCGATTTTAAAAGTTCTTTCACCTATAGAATGCTACATTATCAGCAATTAAAATGGGCTGTATTTTATTTTCCAAAACAAAGGTACCGCACCAAAAGTAAAAATTCAATAAAAATTGAAATCGCCATTTTTAGTTCACTACTTAATCGATTTTAAAATTCTTTCACCTATAGAATGCTACAATTTGAAAAAAAATCATCCAAATCGGAGCTGTCATTGAGGACTCCCGACTATAAACATTCATTGAAGCGACTTCAGTTCCAGATAACAAAACACTACCAAACTAAGTAACCAATTTTTTTTAAATTTTTACTTGAAAAGTATTTGATCAAACAAATATTTCCAGTTTCATTAAAAAAGCTAGTTGTCAATAATTTTATGAAAAAAAATTAGTTATTTTTTAGACAAGGGCAATGGAATAATGGTTTCTATGAAAAGAAGATGGAATCTCAAAAATGACGCGAAGTCTCAACAAACTTACGGAAGTCATACAAATGTTAAGATATTTCATGCTTAGAAACACTTTTAATCTCCTCAAAATCCATAGTTTCAGATAGCAAAACACAACCAGGATAAATATTACTGACCCAAAATTATTTCCAAAGTGCTGAATGCTTTACTCATTTTTTGTTATGCTTGAAGTCGGTAAAAAAGAAATATTCTCGATATAAAATATTTATTATCAAATTCTTTAATAAATTTCATTTTCAAAAATAAATGTTTATAAACACAGCTATCGTTTCAGTTTTTTGAATGATCAACTTTTACCAATATTGAATAATACCTATACCTTTTTGCACAAATGGAGAAAGTAAATATAGAGAAATGTTCTATTCTGATCTGTTTGAAAATGATAATATGGTTTTCCAAGCTTTTTTTAAAAGCATCCATCGTATTATAGTGCAAGTTTGCCTTTCTCATTGAATAAAATTAGAGAACCAGAATAATCTACTATCTAAAATAGCTCAAAAAAAGAAAAACGAAAGAAAAAAATTCAATTTTCATATAAATGTAGTAAGTAATACGATGAGCAAATTTACAAAAAAAAATTCAACGTACATATGTATACAAAGTGTTTAGGAAAGATATTTTAAATGAGATATTTTATAGAATTGTACAGCGATTTTCGTAAGTATCGTAAGTTGGTTAGGTTAGGTTAGAGTGGCTGTCCTGGGGTGGGATACACTTAGACCATAGAATCCATTATGATACCGAAAAGGGTTGTCCCATCCCCAGCCACTATTCCATGAACCATTTGGAGCTGTTTAAGAACAGCAGGAGAGTTTTGACGTCGACGGACACCATGTTGGAGAGGTCGTCAAAGTGAGGCTGGCTCAAGAAAGTCCATCTCCTCATGGCAAGAGCTGGGCAGTGACAGAGAAGATGAGACATTGTCTCCTCCTCCTCACCATTGTTACAACTCCTGCAGTAGTCGTGATACACTACCAGGCCCAGGCGTTCAGTATGCCTGCCGCCCAACCATTGTCCTGTAATAGCCGCAACAACTTTGCGAACAACCAGATATTTATTGATGCTTGTGTCCGGCAGCATTGTGCTATATCTGTCAAGCTCATCGGCTGCGAAATTTTCTGGAATGTCCCTGTGTCCCGGTATCCATACCAGGTTTACATTCATTTGTTCCGCCAGCTCATTTAAAGACGTACGGCAGTCCTGTGCTACCTTAAGTAAGTTTCTACATAAGAAATTCTCATTAAAATGTACACACGTACTTAAATCCTTTGAGATTCATAAAAATAATTACATATTTTATATATAATGTTGTGATATCATTTAAGAAAAGCATTTGGCTTAATTTGTTAGTGGTAAGACTGTTAGCGGGTAACAAGATAAACATCTTGAGTTTGTTATGTTATATTTTTTTGAATGTTAATTTATCGTAAAGGATAAACGAATTAACGAAAACAACACTGGACAGCTATTTTCGTATAGAAACACTGGACAGCTATTTTCGTATAGAAACACTGGACAGCTATTTTCGTATAGAAAATGTTTTCAGGATCCCGTTTAAAAAATGCTCCTGAACGTAAAAGTGTAGATTGCACTTTTGGGTCGGTAACCCGGCTGAAAATTGCTAAACAAATCTTTTTAAACAAATTAATAATATTGACCAAATTGCCCTTGGAAAAAATTTTATCATATAATTGGGGTCAAAATTCAAATAACGTTTTTAGATATTTTTCTTCAAAACCCTTCTCGTTTTCGAGTAAATAAATTCGTAAAATTTGAAAAACCCCGATTATTACGATGTTCATCCCCCAAGAAGTGTATGAAAAAGTCCAATTTTAAGTATGTATAAAATTTTTATTGGAAAGTAAAGTTTCCCTTAACAACATGCCGCATAAATTTTTGGCCTAGTTGCATTTTAAGTGCTTGATTGTGAACTGTTAAGAGAGCGTGCGAAAAACCACTCAAAAATAACGATTTTCTGTTATACACATGCTAGAAAGATGGAACTTTCAACAAACGACTCGAAATAAAGTCAAATAAACAGTAAAGTTCGAAAAATTTTATTTTCCAAAACGAAACGGAGAAACGGCTTTTCCAATTTTTCGCTTTAAGAAATACTAGAATTATTAAAGATGTAGGAGCAGGTTAGCAACTTAGTGATTAGCCCATAATTCTTTTCATATGTAGTTGAAATACATATAAATCAATTATGGAAGTTTCAGTGGGTTTTAAATTAGTAAGTATTAAATGTTAAAGTTTGTTAAAGAGTTTTAATGCATTGCTCTTATGGAGAAATCTTAAAAAACACCATATTTTGAAAGTTCTTGATAATTTTCACTTGGAATAAAAGAAGACGAATAAAAAACACTTTTTAATAGAAAGTAGACATATTGGCAATGACATAGAAAAGGAAAAAAAGTGTTACCGTCCATATAAGGTATATGTACGAGCAGGGTAAATATAGGGTTGAAATTATTTTTATGTTCTCATTAAGTTTCTTGACGAATTTTGTTATAGCTTCATAAATCTAGACCAAAAATAATAATAAAATATTTCGATGCATTCCTTGGTTTTCGAAATATACAAAGCAGAACATTTTAACAAAAAATTCAATTTCCATATTTTGAAAATTACGCTAGATATCAACAAATTTTATTATTACTTTTCGTCTTATATCGTCAAAGTATAACATTATTTACCATCAAATTGAAAAAATATTTTTTACTAATTTATGGCTAATATTAAAAGTTGCTACCCTGCTCATACATCCTTTAAATCTCCTCTTTCTCTATCTCTTTTTTTTCTATCTGACTGATTTTCTTTTTTTTAATAGTACTAATTTTAGGCCTAGATCGATGCCCTCCCTGCCTACTAAGAAAAAAAAGTTTAATTCACGTTTTTAAAAATTTGCAAATGGTTATTTTAGTAAGCATACTATACATTTCAATTGAAAATTGTTTTTATATATTATTTAAATATATTTATTTTTCAATCTTGGTCATAAAATTGCTATGAAAATTTATTTCGTATTCAAATAAAAAAAAAAAAAAAGAAACAAAATATATAGAAATATCTATGTAGACTTCTCATGCATACTGGGAATGTAGGGAAAATACGTAATGCAGTTTAAAAGGAAGTAGTTACTACCATCTACTACTATTTGTACCTAAAGATAGTAAGTTTTAAATTCAATTTATTACAAGCATGATTGCATAGAAATTGAGTGAACGTTTCAGGTCATAAAACTGTTTTTAAATTAATATTCCCATAAGTTTTATACAATATAAAATACAATACGGATGTTAGATATACTTTTTATTCCAAACGTTATGCAGTGAGTCGGTGTCTGGCACTTTTTTTATGAGACTCATTAGAAAAAGTGTGTGGACATATAAATTTTCATAATCACTTAAAAAAAAACAGTAGGTTTAACACACGAAGGGTTCCGTACCATCGTACAAGATATTACAATACAAGCCTACGTCTGGATGTTGAATACCTGCATTATCGAGATTTTTTTTTAATTTGCATGGAAGGCCATTTTGGAATTCCTTATTTTGGTTTTCTCCTGATATTTACGGTTATAGCGGCAGGAATAATACACACGAACGGGCGGGATTAAAAATTCAAAATAAAAAAATTTACCTATTTAATTTCTAAAAAAACATGCAAATTTCAATTTATTATACCAACAATCTAATAGTACTAGGATTCCGTTGTCGAAAGGTAATCAACAAAACCCTAACGTACTTGATATTATTAGATCGTGAGTATAATGAATCGAAATTTGCATGATTTTTTCTGATAATTTATAAAGGAAGGTTTTGTTATTACGAAGTTTTAATCATGGCTTGCTGGATTGTCGAATGAATATAATATGGGAAAGGATTTTTTAATTTTCGTGTTTTCGATCATTAGATTACTTGACAAACACAAATGATTGAAAGGTGTTGCCATTTGTTTATTCCCAGATATCCTCTTGTCAATTTCTTCAATAAAAGTCTTCAAACTTCAAAATGAAAAAGCTGACTTCCAAAAATTTGAAACTCTTACTGTAATTAAAAGTTTCTTTTTATCTAACGTTTATCAACTCTCAAAAAGATAGATAAAAGTCAAGGGAATTTCGTATTATTATGGGTTCATACTCTATATAGTAATGGTAGATGAAAATGAATACTACTTTTATTGACAAGATTGTCGGATAGGAGATAATCGTATAAGAAAGGCAAAAGTATCAAATTTTTGTTAAAGTATAAAAAATATGAAACTTCGAGGGAAAATATGTATAATTAAAATTTGTGCGAAATTTGATTTTGAACGGAAATTATCATTTTCTATACCATTTATTTCCATGTACCTAGAAATAGACACTAGACATAATTTATTTAGCATGATTTTACTCCATTTTATAAGAATAAAAGAAAATTGTTGTTATAATTTAAGCAATTATAATTTTAGCACGATGAAATTGACTTAAACAATAAGGGCAAAGTTTGAAAGCGTATGTAATTGTTTATTTATCCAACATAAGTTTTCAGTTGTATGATAGTAAATAATATCTTTATAAAAAACTTATATAATACGTATCTATTATATACTTCCGACTTAAGGTAGAGAATCAACTCTATAGTGCTATAGAAGGACTGCGAACACAGAACAAACGAAAGAACTTCTGCTGTGTCTATATCCGATATAGAAAAACCGGCGTTTTCAAAATCTAGAACACTGTTTCTGATTAATCTGGCGGAAATAAACATAAGACCAAAAAAAATTGCCTTAAAAAAGAAGTTGTGATAAAATCTGGAATGAAGAGTGGAGAAAAATTAGATAAGTGGAGAAAAATTAACAGGTTTCCTAATACAACTTGATCCCACAACTTATTCTAAAATAAGAATTTTATCTCTTTAAATCATCTTTGAACAAATTATAGCAAAAAATTAAAAATTCAAAGCGTGGGGTTGTTTCTACATTGATTCTTAAAATTAGCTGATTTTTCCATTTCGTACTTCGAATTTTACATTACAATTAAAATTGTTCTCCAATTTTTGATGCTATAATAATGCATTAATGCTATAATGCATTTTCTTTAGATTAGGAAAAATTGTTTATATTTTTGTTCTCGCTTAGTTAAAAATTGTGTACCTTTTGGGTAACAAAATAGAATTTAAATACGTATGCAGAGCGAATACAGCCACTACTCCATTTACCCGATGTAATTACAACCAATATTCCAAGATAATATTATTAAAGTTATAAAGATAAGATTATCGAATCTGGTGATTCGGATCAGGATACTCGGATAAAAGCTAATCGAACAATTTGAAGTAGGTTAAATTTGACCTACTAAAAGTTTGATTAATTGTTAGTTACAAGTGCAGTTATTATAATAAGCGTGTTAAAACCGCCTAAACATCGGCCCACTACGAAAGATACGTAGAAAAAAAATTATTAGACGGCTGAATAGATTTTTATCAAATGTTATTTAGAACGATTATCAACTTTGTGTAAAGCATATCGCATATCTCTGGCTAGATTAGCTACATCATATAGTCTACCTTTATTTCTTATAAGCGAAATAAATACCAGGTTTTAAATTTGATTAATTGGAGATTAAAATGTACTAACAGCTCTGCATACGAAGAGTGTTTTTATAGTTTCCCGTACAAACTGGTTCAATGATTTTGATCAAACGTCCTTAAAAAATCACCGTATGATTCTGGTAAAGAAATAAGTGAGTAAGTAATTTTATGTATATTATACAGTGAGTTTAGTGTTAATGTGAAGACAACAAACACACATAAACATATTACCTAAAATAAGTACACAAACAGAGAGTGTTCTAAAAATAACGCAGGATTTGGATTTTAAGCTATTTGTGGCGTATTGTTGTTAATGAAAAAATAATTGCAGTGTTACAGCTGATAGCTTCGGGATAGCTTAAAAATGAAGGACTAAACGAAAAAACAGTACGTTTTCAAAGTTGAGAAATGTTTTATAAATAGCGAAGGCTATAAAACTATGGTTGGAATAATGAATTAATGTTTTAAAGTTAAAAAATCAATTTTTTGAAATTTCGGAAATACCAAACTATAATTAACCGCCAAAATCATGAAATTTAATAAATTTTTTAATTTGGCGAGTTTTTGAAGTATGTTGCTTATGTTAATAAACCCGCGACCAGTCATGCCTTGCGAGAGGAAATTGACAGTTATATCAATAAAGTTTAAGCACATTTGTGAAAAATCGTCAACAAAAATTTCAACAAAAAATTTCTCACTTCAAAGTTTTGGAGTTTTAATCAATGATATAAACTTTACTTATATGATATTTCATACTAAAATCTTCTGATTATGAACAAAAAAAATTTTATTTAATTATTTGTTTCTGTCAAAATAACCTACGTTTATTTTGGAACACTTTTTACACAGAATTGGTAGGTGTAAAAAGAAGTATTAAATCACAAAATAAGTTTGTTCATCGTAAAAGTTTCCAAAACAAATATAGAGTTGAGTAGTATAGAAAACATCATTACAGAACATTCAGTCATTATTATAATCTCTTTGTAGTTTGTACCAACAATGAGTAAAGGGGAAGATGTAGTACCTAGAATGAAATATTATTGTGATTTTTAAAATTATATATTAATTAATAAAAATAAAAGTAATAATGAGGTTTAACCTCAATTTTACAGATATCCATCTATATTAGGGGCCACCCACATCATTATTTTTAATCTTTATTTTAAACTACATCCGAATATACAATTAAATTTATGAGGTGGGTGGATTCGAGTATTTCTTTCTTATCCAAGCGAGGACAGTGTGATCAATTTACCGTCCCATAAATTATAATTGATCAGACTGCCGCTGCCTTTATTCGAACCTTCCACCTCCGAGTCAGTAGTCAAACGTTTCAAGACGATTGTGCCTTTAGTCGCTTACCACTGTGCCGGTTATATTTATGAAAATATCAAAATGGAAAAGTCTTTTTATGGTAGTGTTATTCCACAACAGGTATTTTATTTGAGTATTTAAAAAAAAAAAAAAAATTGATTAAAATGTGTGAAGCATGGCAAATAAGGTGTTCCATGATATAATATCATAATATACTATCGGTAATATCCTAATATACCTAGAATCTCCGCACTGATGGTATCTGATTATACTTTCTTCAAAAGGTAATCTTTACAGTTCATTCTAAGGAGCGGAATGCAAGGTTCAATTACAAGGTTTTATTTTGTTTGTGCACCTAGCAACCATTTCAACTGATATTTTTATTGATTCGGGGAAAATAAGACTTCTTTTTCAAATTATCCGGATTATAACACGTTGCTTGACCCGGGGTACACCAAGTTATGTCTTTCAAACTTTAACTAATCAATATTTTACGTTACATTTAAATCTGAAATATGGAACAACACAATTTCTTCATAAAATAAATAGTGATTTAGATGGAATAAGACAACTAAAAAGAACAATCAACTTAAAAATAAAGGAATAATAAAAGCAAAATTTTGTACTTTGAAACACTTATTATTTCCATTGTACATAGATAAAGTGTAATATATGGTCACTCAAATCTACACTTTCTTTTGTTTGGTGCCATTTTGGTTTGAACGACCTATACTCTATGTTGCTTGCATTTTAGTAACTAACACTCGTCATCATATAATTGCAATTCCACAGATCAATGTATAGAAGTATCTGTCGAGAAATTATAGAATGAACCAAAGTACATTGTAGTCTTGGCACTGAAGCTTACCCTATTATGTTGTATTCATAACATAATGTCAGTTTTAAGTTACTATACCCTTCCTAGAACATTCCAATGTAGAAAGGCATACATCATTTTGTTGTAAATGTTATACACTCACGGCTAGAAAAATCGTATCCTTTTTCAAAATTTGGAAAATAGTATTCATTGAATCCCGACTAGAGATAGCCAATAATCGAGAGAATAATAGAGGGGGAATGAAATTTTTTCACTTGTGAAGTGAAGAATTCTCTCCGGACGTACAGAAAAGTGAAGTTGGTTTTTAAAAATCTTACTCGTATGCAAGATATGAACGTTTAAAATTCCTAATTAAACAAAGAGCCCTAGGGAGTACATATAAAATTTTGTTTTGCTAAAAAGAGATGGGCAATCTTTGATTAAATATAATTTCTTCGTTTTTTAATCAATTTTAATTTCAAATTTTATGTTGAGTAACACCTATGATAAATTACGAAGAATTAAGCTTGAGTTTCTTATAAAAATACGTTGTACGTAAGAAAGATTTCTTAGGAAACCCATGTTTACATAAACTTTGCTATTATATGCCCTGTGTGAATGTACAGAGTGTATAAATGATTTTATTTCAAGTTTTTATTTTGGTCCAGTTCATTGTCGCAGGTTTATAATCAAAATAAGTAGCTTTCTGATTTTTCGCCTAGCACAGGTTTTGGTTATTTATTCATAAATATTGAGTACAACTGCAAGACTTTGCCGCGGCAAAGTGAATTTGACTTTCAGTGTTTAACAAATTTCACGTAATGGATTGAGCATCTTTGTTTTACTCATTGAGCTTACTTACTGTTAGAGCAAGATCAAAGTACAACAATAAGTATGCTAGGCACAATTACAAAAGAACCTAGTTCAATGGGTAAGACACAGAGCAAAGTTTAATCCTAAGTGTGTGAAATAAGTGTGTCAAATAATCTTTGTTTGGGTCCTGGCGCTCATCACTAAATCAAGAAAAGTAGTTAAGGCTTAAAAATGTGAATATTAGATTATTACAAGTTTCAAATTAAAGCTGAACGAGAATAACATATAACTTTTTTTTAAATATTGGCAAGCAAATACAGAAATCTACGTTATTTTACCAAAGCATAAAGTTAATTTTCATACACTCTTTTTAAAGTTCTTAATTTCAATGAACACATGGATAGACAAAAAGAGCTACTTCGTGAAATCGCAATTTTCACCAAATTTTGTCAAAGAGTAAAAAACTCATCCTACATAGTTTATTTATTATAACAAACAACTCGTGCATAAATCGTGAAGTAAATGATAAATGTAACGCCATAGAAGGATAATAGTCTTTGGGTTAGTTTTGTTTTGTTTCACATCAAAAAGTATATACAAAGTTATAAACGTAGGGTGCCATATAGTGCCCCGTGATTTCTTGAAAGTTATTGCTACCTCAACTATATGAAGACAAAATTGACGCCCAGAAGTCAATCAACCGAAGGAATGCTTGTCTATGCGGATTTGGTTTCAAGAAATAAAGGAATAATATTTTTTTATTCACTTTTGTGTTTTTGATGTAAATTACAATTCTTCTTTAGTTACTGATTTATTGGTGTGAATTTATGGTATTCTAATTAAGAAGCTTTATAATCCGGCCGTTGAGCCGGTTTTCGTGGCCAATTAGGGTCCATGAAAACACCAAAATCAATCATACACTTGTCATACTACATGAACAAGAAGAAAATTGAATATACTACTTTACTTAGTAATAATGCTACAACTTCAATCAACAAGTTCATTTGTATCTTTTTACATGGTTTAGGAAAGCATCAGGTTCTGCGTCGACCATTTCAGAAAACGATAGTTTATGATTCAAAAGAATTAAGTAAGTCAATTTTTAAATCACATTTTGAAATTGGATCTAAAGTAAATGGGAATTTTTTATTATAGCCTAATAATGAATATAGCTAAAAATAGTAATATTGCACTGCCTAAAAAAGATTATAAAGAAAGGATAAATGAGCAGAGAATATAAGAACCAGTTAGCTTTTACGATTGTGACATAATATCTTCAAAACCATCTTTTCTGTCCTAATATGTATTTTTCTGGTTTTATCAACCAACTCTGAGCAAAGCATACGGCGATTTATTACACTTTTATTACGTCGTATAATATTTTTCTGATGTTATTCCAATATTTCGTTACGGGTAAAATGATCCTCTTTATATACGTTAAAATGATCCCTATTTTGTGTGTAAAATTATAATAGGTAAATAGATAGGTATATTTTCGTTTTTATACTAATCGTTGATGTAAAAGAACAATTAATATTTTATGTGAACTGTTTGGTAAAAAACGCAATGGGATCATTTTACTCGTCTATTTTGACAAGGTCAGCAAAACGATCTCTTTTGAGAAATATTGAATAGTTCTAAAAATTTAAACAAATCACAAAAAATTGACATGCCAATATTACAACACTTGAATAAAGCAAACAACAAATTTTCGACATTATACATATCTCGAATAGTTTGGAACACATGGATAGACAAAAAGAGCTACTTCGTGAAATCGCAATTTTCACCAAATTTTGTCAAAGAGTAAAAAACTCATCCTACATAGTTTATTTATTATAACAAACAACTCGTGCATAAATCGTGAAGTAAATGATAAATGTAACGCCATAGAAGGATAATAGTCTTTGGGTTAGTTTTGTTTTGTTTCACATCAAAAAGTATATACAAAGTTATAAACGTAGGGTGCCATATAGTGCCCCGTGATTTCTTGAAAGTTATTGCTACCTCAACTATATGAAGACAAAATTGACGCCCAGAAGTCAATCAACCGAAGGAATGCTTGTCTATGCGGATTTGGTTTCAAGAAATAAAGGAATAATATTTTTTTATTCACTTTTGTGTTTTTGATGTAAATTACAATTCTTCTTTAGTTACTGATTTATTGGTGTGAATTTATGGTATTCTAATTAAGAAGCTTTATAATCCGGCCGTTGAGCCGGTTTTCGTGGCCAATTAGGGTCCATGAAAACACCAAAATCAATCATACACTTGTCATACTACATGAACAAGAAGAAAATTGAATATACTACTTTACTGGAACAGAGTGAGTCTACTGCAGTAAACGCAACTAATTCGAAAAATTAAGGTAAAGATGTCTAGTAAAATGTGTAATAATTGGTATTTTAGTTTAAACAATACGTAAAAAACGTTTAAACAAATTACATGTAATTTCATCGTATAATTTCACGATTTTTAACCGGTGTAACACTTTTTTAAACGATATTTGAGAATTGAATGATACTGAAATTAAATGTTTAGACAACACATCTACCCATCAACATAGAAGAACTGCTAAGAAACAACACTGAATCAATACAGAAACTTTACAAATACCGAAAAACCACACAACTTCTTACAAAAATATAATACTATATTAATATACTAATTTATAATCTATACCATATTATGTAATACAAGCTGTACAAATGACCCTGGCTGTTGAAAGTGCAGCAAATAAATTTAGAAAAAAAAAATGTTTAGACCTTTTGCCAGAAATGAGATGCCGTTAAAGTTTCTTATTTTTATTAGAACCCGAGGGCTGAGATATTAGCGAAAATGTCTAAAAAAGTGCTATCTTCCCGGTTTTCTCCCGAAATTTTTGAATAACATTTATTCTAATTAATATTTTTTTCAAATTCTTTCGAGAGGTTAATTTTACAGAAAACAATTTTCCGTTTTCACAGTTAAAAAAATCATTGCCTAGCAATTACATTAATTGCCTATGAAAAGTTTTTGCACTATATTTCGACTAAAGCATCTTAATTTTCAGATTCAGTAGGAAAAAATACTCCAAAAACCATAGGTCGTTTTTGTGGATCTCAATCGGTCAAGAATACTGGGCTCAGCGGCCGTATTAATAGTTTAAAAATACCAATATAATAGGGTCTAATTAATTAATGTTTCATCAATCCATAAACAAAAGAGGTACCACAGCCTCCCCTACATAGTAGTTAGATAGGTATATGTGATGTGGAAGAACAAACTTACTTCTTGATGATTCATTCTCCATTATTGTAAAGTCGAACAACAACTACTTTAATATTTATTCTCTTAGTATACACACAAGAAGACAATAATGATGGTATTCCATCTACATTCTACATTCTACATATAAAAGACGCGAAAGGTTTCTTTGGTATTATTTGCAATTTAATACGATAAACAGACTCCTCTATACTCTATACAGTATACATGTATACGTCATCAGTCAGTAAATGATAAACAGTATGTATGTATTATATGTTTAAGTTCAAACTTACTTTTTGAATTATGTTTTATTTAAATTGCAAAGTGTTTTGAAAGATTTTATATAACTAAACATAAAACAAATGTACAAAGTGTAACAAAAAAATTGAGAAAGATTGTTATAAAAAAAACCTAGTTCCATAGGTTGCTTAAAATAGCCAATTTAGATTCTAATGAGTTCATCCTCATAAAAAACCAACAATTTTTATTTAAAACTTTTCGAAAATCGTTAGGTTTCGGATGTTAAATATATGTCATTATTGCATCTAATCGAAAGAAAAAACGTTTAATGTTTTAGATAATTTTAGGTCAAAATGACCTCTATTGCCCTTGACAACTTTTGGCTGAGGCATTTTTCGGTACTTAGCGCATTTTCTTTCGATTAAATGCAATATGGACATACTTTTAAGTCGCATTTTCTCCTGGAGATTTTCGAAAAATGGTTCAGATGAAAAAAGTAAAGTTTTTTTTGAGTATCAACTTTATAATTTAAAGTGTTCTTTTATCTATTACCGTTTAGGATCTAGCTTGGCTATAAAGAAACCAAAAAGGACAACGATGTCAGAATATGATGTGCCCCATCAAACTCTGCAACTATAGTTATTTTTTGTTGTAATCGTAATAATTTCAGGTTGGTTTAGCAATCAAAATATCAAACTCAAGATAACAGCAAGAAATTAAGGAAAATCAAATTTCTAAAGGCATCTATATGAGTAATAAAAATTCGTCATATATCAGAATTATAATTTTGTGGCTCTGATCTTTGCTAATGAAATTTTTGATTTGCTAAATAATTAAAATAATTATTCTGATCTATGGCAAAAGATTAAAATTGTTATATGTTTTTTGTTGTGGTATTTGATAGTCAATTTAAGGTTCCAGCAATTTTGAAAGAATTTTATGGTATTCGTTATCCATAAAAGTATTTCAAAATTTTCCTATGTCGTTAGATTGGACTAGCGACTTGCGAGGTTAATTTTTATTTATTTATTTACTTTTTGATAAAATCAATGATATTTCAAATTTCTGAAAATAATTTATACTTTTTAAGTTGTTTGATTATTTAAATCTTTCAGCATATCAAAGGTCAGAACCACGAAATATATTGTTTGTTTGTATCAGCCTGTATAATTATATTAAATTAACAGTATAAACTTATTGATATATAACATGATTCTCTTTTAATACAAAAAACTTGTCATGTGTCAAATTAATTAATATAGGTTATGTTAAAAGTCAATAATAATAAAACAGTTGAATAAAGATGGTATTCCTGTTATTTGATTCATCAAAAATGCGTCTATCAACAAAATTAACTTGTATGTTAAATCCATTGTTCCTTCAATGGATTGTTTCTTGTTAGAAGTGATGTCTTTCTTATACCGAAATTCCTTTTTATACCATGCATATATGTAATATGCAAGGTATACTAAGTTTAGTTCCAAATTTGTAACGCTTAAAAATATTAATGCTATGAACAAAATTTTGGTATAGGTGTTTATAAAATCACCTAATAAGTTCATTTTCGGTTGTCTGTCCGTCTGTTCGTCTGTCCACCCGTCCGTCCGTCTGTCCGCCTGTCTGCCAGCACGATAACTCAAAAACGAAAAAGGGTATCAAGCTGAAATTTCTACAGCGTACTGAGTACTACATATCGTAAATGAGTAACATAGGTCAATTGGGTCTTGACCTATGGGTCCGTAGTACCCATCTTGTAAACCGTTAGAGATAGAACAAAAGTTTAAATGTAAAAAATCTTCCTTATCAAAAAATAAACAACTTTTGTTTGAAACATTTTTTCGTAAACATCACTGTTTACCCGTGAGGGCGTAAATTAGGCGTAAATTGTATAATTTGTATTATATGGGGATATCAGTTACGTTTGTGTGACATGTATGTATGTGTAATGTGATAGTAATGAACACTGTCTATGCGTGGTATTTCAACAATTCACTCAGTCAAATGTTTGTTTTCACTTGTTTATACAAAAATTAAAATAATAAATTATTATGAGTCATAAGGAAAATTGGTAATATCGCTAGATGATAGAAACTATAATCTGGAAACTATAATAATTCAATTTGAAGTTATTTAGAATTAAAAAAAAAAAAAGTAATAATGCTACAACTTCAATCAACAAGTTCATTTGTATCTTTTTACATGGTTTAGGAAAGCATCAGGTTCTGCGTCGACCATTTCAGAAAACGATAGTTTATGATTCAAAAGAATTAAGTAAGTCAATTTTTAAATCACATTTTGAAATTGGATCTAAAGTAAATGGGAATTTTTTATTATAGCCTAATAATGAATATAGCTAAAAATAGTAATATTGCACTGCCTAAAAAAGATTATAAAGAAAGGATAAATGAGCAGAGAATATAAGAACCAGTTAGCTTTTACGATTGTGACATAATATCTTCAAAACCATCTTTTCTGTCCTAATATGTATTTTTCTGGTTTTATCAACCAACTCTGAGCAAAGCATACGGCGATTTATTACACTTTTATTACGTCGTATAATATTTTTCTGATGTTATTCCAATATTTCGTTACGGGTAAAATGATCCTCTTTATATACGTTAAAATGATCCCTATTTTGTGTGTAAAATTATAATAGGTAAATAGATAGGTATATTTTCGTTTTTATACTAATCGTTGATGTAAAAGAACAATTAATATTTTATGTGAACTGTTTGGTAAAAAACGCAATGGGATCATTTTACTCGTCTATTTTGACAAGGTCAGCAAAACGATCTCTTTTGAGAAATATTGAATAGTTCTAAAAATTTAAACAAATCACAAAAAATTGACATGCCAATATTACAACACTTGAATAAAGCAAACAACAAATTTTCGACATTATACATATCTCGAATAGTTTGGATATAAATTACATTTTTCATAGGGGGATCACCTTCCCTAATTCCAATACTATGATTATTCATAATCTAATAGAAATTTTTCTCAAATAAATGATATATTTTTAAGACTTTCAACTATATTTTCGCACTAAGCTAATGACAATTCGATCTTCTGTGGCGATAAGTGTGATGAAAGATAAATTAACAATTTTTAAGAAATATAAGATGTTTCTCAAAGAAAGATATCTTTCTTAGGGAATTAAACAAGTCTTTGTTATTGTTACGCTCTGGACCTTCTACTTTTTCAAACAAAGAAACTAACATTAAGAAATATAAGTTATAGATATGGAAAGTTTAAAAAAAAAAGCTAACAAAGATTGTTGGTTATTTTCTAGTCATCCATTAAAATATTTCTGTAAATTCCATAAAATATACAACAAATTTCTACTTTATTTTTATTTATTATTAAACATACCTAAAATACTTGATTACAACAATAGTACAATTGAAAATTACATTACATTAACAACAATAATTGAATTGAGAATCATAATCTTTAAACAATTTAATTTCATTTATAACAGAATAAAATGTTTAAAATATTATATTTTAATAGTCAATATTATTATATTAAATACTGTTATTATCATTGCGTTTACTTTACAATAAGGATAGATCGTGAGCCCATAATGATGTAAAATTTCCATGAACCATTTTGTCTGCCGTTGGTAGGATATATTAACGGTAAGTTTGATATTGAAATTTCGTGTTTTTCTACGGTTCTTTGGAACGGAATGTTCCATATCGCACTTTATCGTTCTGATTTATTTGCTGGTTGGGAGCTCAAACCAAAAAAACTGCAAAAAAAACCACTCCAAAAACCGATTAATTTCATCAAGGATACCTAGGAAACTAAAACCTTTTCTTTGTTTCAGCTTGCCAAAAATTTTGAGAAAATGCAAAAATATTTTTATAAATTGTCAATTTGTATTTTGTGTCAAAATTTTATATTTTATTATTTTAAAAAATTGAGTTGTGAAAGTAATCAGAAGTTAAAGATAACAGAGACAATTTAAAGTAAATAAAAAAAAAATTTTATGTTATGTCACAGTAAATATCCTTATCAAAGCAAACGTAATGTACGCACATATTGGGTTAACTGCTAAATCAGAAGTATGAATTTTTCAAACTAATGAAAAGTGACTGTGAATAGAAAAGTTGATTTTAAAAAATCTTTACTAGTATGCAAGATATGAGCGTTTAAAACTCCTGATTAAATATAGAGTAAGATATCCACTAAAGGAGATGAGCCAGCTTTAATTGCTTATAGCTTCTTCGTTATTTAATCAATTTTAATTTTATTTTCAAATTTTGTCATGCGATCAAGCCTAGTTTTACATTTCTATGGGTAATAAGTTCTAGATCTAGATCAGGATTATCCCCTATTATGATTAGATAACTTTTCCAATTCTCAAAAGGCAAAAAGAAAAAAATTAACCATGTCAATTTCGATTCATTATGAGCTGACGGTCTGTGAAGAGTAGTATTCTCTATGTGTTTGCTTTTATTAAAATATCTAATTACATTTTCTTCATTTAAACTTGTCTAGACGCCAAATATCATTTTATTAAACAACCGATTCATTGTGTTGTGTGTTGTGTAGCGTTATAACTTCAATTTCCACTTAATTTTAACTTTATTATATAACTCTACGTAGCATGTATATAATATCTATAGTTTAATAACATCTAAAACTAAATATTTTTGAAAAACAAATGATAGTGTCAAGAATATTTTCAATGAAATATGTCATACTGAATTGAAAGTTAGTCCCTATTCGACATAAAATACTAAACTTTTATGTTACGGGTAAGAAATGTGAAGTACAAAAAAATGCTTATTGTCGCAGAAACACAACACTAAAAACGGTCAAGGTTTGAAAAAAGTCAGATTTGAATGCGATTTTCGGAATTCGATTCGTTAGAGCGTCAGGAAATTTTTTGACCTCAATTGATTTATAAGAAATATAAAAATATGCAATTTGCATACATAATATGCATTAAATATTTGCCTTTTAAATTATAAATATTAGTACTACAACTTAACGAATTATGCAATTTTCTTAATTTTAACAGAAACATTTCAAGTTCAATTTTTCTCCCCTCAACGCGCCTTTCGTGGCATCTTCTCAGCACATCTTGATGTTTATTCCAACGATTGGCGCCAAATCAATATCACTATTACCTTTCATTAACAATAAGAAAAATCATGAACGTAAAAATGTCCCCGAACCCACACAAACACATTTATCTAGGAGTGATGTTAATACATTGTTCTGACAATAAAACGTAAAGGCATACCTGTTTATTTTTGAAAATTAGAGAATGGCTAAAAATACGGTTTTTTTTAATTTTCTACAACTTTTTTTTGAAAACATTAAGAACCCATCTCCCATGGTCACAAAGTGTGTACCAAAAAAAACTTATCTCGTTTTTAGCTCATACTTTGGGGGACTGGACTATTGATATTAAAAAGTACAATCATGTCGATTTAATGATCGGTTATAACGAATAGTATTAATCCCTTGAATGCAGTAATAATCGACTTTGTAATCCCCAATTAAGAATTATTCCATCATATAGATAGATGGTTTTGGTTAAAAAAAATTCCCTAGGTTTGAATAGTATAATAAGTGGCTATATTTACTATACCCATTGCTCTACACACCAAAAATTTTAATGATTTAATTTAACAGTTATATATGTATTTATGTTTCCTTTGGTAACCTTTACCTTTTATCAAGTTGGCTTCATAACCATTTATTTTAACTTTTAACCGGATGTAAAAATAATACCAACATATAAATTGAACATTGAAATAACTTCTCTCAATTGCATTATGGATAAGCACATGATCGAATAATACAAATTGTTATTACTTGCAAGTTTATTACTCTAGATCATTTGTATGTACAATGTTTTCGATAAAATTTACATTTATAAAAAATTACATTTTATTATAAATCAATACATAATAAAAATTCATTATATAGCACTGCTTACTGGTATTGCTAATACTTCAAACGTATCTCAAAAATCCGTTGAAGAGGACAACGGAAAAATAACTTGTATTTTATTCTCCCCATTTGTTGAAACTTCACTAAAAATTATATTTCAAACTTCGCTGTGAGGCAGATAGTAGCAAAGAAGTGTGCATGCACTTTTGAAAACGCTTTCACACGCTTTTTACCATCTTTGATATCTTACTAGATATTACATTGGTTAGTTTTAGCAATTCTCTTTTGTCAACTAGTTTTGAATCACGTTTGATTCTTCTACAACCATTTGAACCCTATGAACCATTACTTTTTAATAATAATTTGAATGGGGTGGATTATAGCTATTTTATATATAAAAATAAAACTAACCCCGTGATCTTCGTTTCACCTACAATTAATAATGTACTTGATTATAACTTTTATTCAGTGATTATTAATCTAAATTTCACCTGTAGCTCTCTCTAATTATTCATTAATAAGTAATACTATTGCAAAGATGAAATTCTGAAGTAATCTGAATACTTCGATTTCGGACACATCATGTTGCGTTACGTTTTTAACATAAGATGTGTAACGGACACACCTTTCCGTTAGCTATTAATTATTATTCAAGTAATTAATAGTACAAGGAAGGCTGTGCCGCAGCATTTATCATAACAACATAATTTGTATAAAATTTCATTAGATTAATAAATTCTCACTTTGAAGTTTGATTTATTATTTCGCGCAACTTCATCTTTCAGAAGAAGATTTAAGAAGAGGCTTCATTTTTTGGTTCCGAAACCGAGAATCGAACCCGAGCCTCCTGTGCGAAATCCACGTACATAGATGAAAGATTCAATGCGTTTGAAGCAGCTCTATCATCTGTTAAAATTGTCGCACTCTTAAAATTCTTAAATATATTATCAAACACAAACACATTTATATAATTATACATGCTTATTCCGATTAGACACAGCAAATGATAAGAATTTCATAAAACTTGTATTTTCATTCTACGAACTGAAGACTGTATGTAACTTTCTAACAATTTTACTCAAATATACTGTACAATGAGCACACACAATAACGTTATGAAACCATGAAGTAGGCTTCCGTTCTGTTGTTATATCAGAATCGGGTATATATTCATCACGTATAGATCCGTATGTATGGTTTGTATTTGAGCTCAACAAACAAACTTTATTCTTTCTTTTTTTCCTTTTTTTTTTCCGAAGTATACACACAAACTGTTTGAATTATTTATATGTTAATAAAAAATTCAGTTCGTTGGTGAGTATAATAAAAGCCATTCCTATTATACAACATTATTTTATGATAACATAACTGCAACTTGCTGTATTTAATTTTATAACATGTTTAACTATGAATATTAGACGAACTATTAGCAAAACAGTTTGTCACATATTTTATTTATATCGAGAAAAGTCGTAAAATGAATATATTTAGGTATGAATTATACAAGAGAATTATAAACAATCGCACAAAAAAAAAAGCCAATTATTTTCTCGGTACAGAAAACTTACTAAAATCACGAGTTTTCATCGGATTTATTTTTAAAATTTGGTAATTATTTTACCATAATAATTAAATAGTCGCTCTCGCTGCAGTATTAAATTAAATAATAAGCTCCGGTAAAGACTGCTATTAAATATTAAGCTGCGGTACAGAGGATAATGCCAGGATAATATGTAAATGAAGTAAGCCTGTTGGTCCATGGTCTCCTGGTCTTCATATATATATATATATATATATATATAATATTTATATTTAGATTTACAATTTTTGTAATGTATTTGATTATCCTAACGGCAGGTCATTGAATTTATTATTATAATTAATTAATTAAAATAATCCATCAAATAAATTCAGCAACAAATTTAGCTCCTATAAATTCTTAAATATTCGCAAACTTTATAAAATATTACGTATATTTGAAAATATTGGAGTACCACAATCTGAATTGGGGGAAATTTTCAAGGGATCGTTTATTATTTTTAAGGATGCTTTTAAGGCTGTTCTTTACAAATTTTTGATTGGCGTGAAACTTAATAAATTATTTAAGAATCCTTTTAAATATTTATTGGTGGAAAAAAATGTAAAAAGAAAAGTGGTTTTCCATATAAGAATGATTAAAGTTACAATTAGATTTCAAGCACTGCGATCATACCCTTTACTCTATCGATTTGACATTTGGATATGCTATAGGTATTTCTACCTGACCTGGGTACATTGGGTATTTATATTCTACCTGCCCTGCGTTAAAAAAAAGTAACCAGGGAAACCCTGGGTACTTTATTTTTCGAAAATCGTATTAAATTTTATTGTTCACATCCAGATACTTTTTCTTATTCCGCTGTAACTGAATGTGAACAATGATAATTGAGAAAATTAACAGGATTTCGAAAAATAAAAGTACCTAGGACAGATTGAATATGAATACCTATACTACATTAAATTTTCAAATTGATAGAGTAAATCGTATAATCTGCAAAACCGCTTTTCTGTATACATTTTTTCCCACCAATGGATATTTAAGAGCATTCTTAAAAAACTTAAAGTTTCACGCCAATCAAAAATGTGTACAGAATAGCCTTAATACAAATTCTTTTTTCAAGAATTTTTCATGCTAAAATCTTGGTTGTAAATTCAATATCTTGCATATAATTTCAAATATGAAGCGAAAAATAGGAATTTGATATACGAGTAAAAAATAAAACTATAAAAATCAAAGTACATACCAATTATAAACACGAATTATAGCGCATTATGAATAACCATGATTTGCAATTAATAACAATTTTTTGGTACAAACCTGAAATAGAAAAAAAAGTAATTAGTAAGCAAAAAACAAAATCAATTTGGTAATAAAAAATTCGTAAATCTGGAGCTGCGTTAGCTAAGCGAATTCCCTCAGATATTGAAAAAAACAACAGATTATTAAGAATTTTTATTTCGAAATCTAAGCGTGTAGATAAAAAATCACATGATCACTTTTTTGCTTAAAACTGATCAAAAATATACTTAAATATTTTCTAATTCGAAAAAATTCAAACGTTTGTACTTTGCCATCCCCTCACCTCTTGTTTATTTGTTGATTTTTCTCATTAACGAACTTTACCTTTCAAAGGCCAAAAACCTTCTTAAGACCAAATTTTATTCAAATCGGAATAAATTTTAACGATGCTCATTTTTGATATACAATTAGGTAGTATTCTATCAAAATTCCATCGTCAGTACATAATCAATAGCTCCATTTCCTGCGGAAATTCTCTAAAAATGAAAATTGTGTGCTAAATATTCTCGATATAATTAAATACAGTAACATTCAGTAATGTAAGTACTTGAATTGATGAAATTAATCATAAATATAATATGTATGTAATACGTTCAACTATGTGTGTATGATGTAATTAGAACGTGTGTTGTGTTACATTACATACAATCATAACCTAATTTTGTTTTAAGTATAATTAGGTCATATCAGAAGCGTTATTGTATTAATTAATCATGATTATTATTATATTTCATTAGCAGTTAGTAGTTATATGATTTAGTTTACAGGCGATACGAAGTGTATCAAGGCAATCTGTTGAGTAGAAAAATTGTTCTAGTGCCAGGCATCGTTGTAAAGTTAAAACAGGACGTTTTTTTTGGAAGTATGTTCCTTATCGCACGATATTTGTTAGCTGATTGGGAGTTCAAAACCAAAAAAACTGCAACAGACACCAAAAACCGACATGTAGGTTACCAAGGAAACTAAAACTTTTTCAATCGATTCAGGTTGCCATAAATTTTGAGTAAATGCAAAAAAATTGTTTCCACCAAAAACCGACTTGTAGGTTAACTGTCAATTTATACTATTTATAAAAATTTTATGTTTTATTATTTTAGAAAATTGAGTTGTGAAAGTTATCAGAAGTTAAAGAAAATAAGATAATTTAAAGTAAATACAATGCAATTTTTATATTATGTTATAGTAAATATTCTAATCAAACCAAACGTAATCTTCTCACATATTGGGTTGACTATTAAATCAGAATTATGTCTTCCTTAAACTAATACTATAATTATTTCATACAGAAAAAATGAAAATAGCTATTAAATTGACTTCGTTAAAAAATCTATAAGTAGTATTTGACTGACCTAAAAATAATACCATAAATTTTGAGAAAATATCTTATAAATAAAAAACGTAAGCGCTACATTTAAAATGTACCAAGGTAAAAAGTGTTCGTAACGGGTATCCACGAGACATCTCGATTTTTTTTTAAATCTTAAATTTAAAAAATCGGACAATTGCCTGTCCGCTGTCATAAGATGTATTGTTGATTTTCCAACCCTTCTTTGCCACAAAATTGTTTGAGAGTGGTTAAAGCTTTTGAATTTTCTGTTATTAAACCATCAAATTTTCTCTACAGAGAGTATTTAAAAATTGATTTACGCAAACGGCTAGAATGTGTATGAAACCCGTGAATACTAAACCTGTACTCAGTAATTTAAACAGTACAGCAAATTTCAATCGATAATCCTGAAGCACGTTGTCAAACTTAAATGTAACATGCCTTGAAGTGTATGTATGTTAAATAGACATTAATCGAATCACATATTCATATAATCACAACTATTGTAAAATTTATCAAGTTCAAGATAGTTATCTAAGTACTGTATTCCTGATTTAACAAAAGCAAGAAATGCTTTAAAAAAATTCATTATATTTTACAGATCCCAATAGGTCATTGCACTGCAAATCTTACTTGACCCAGAAGCAAATCTTCAATTCTATTTTCATCTTCGGCTAGAAAGTCTGTCGTTAAAAATACTATTTTAATTTATGACACTTAAGATATCTAAAAATAATCAAAGATTTAATCAAGTAGTTTCCAATAGATCATATATCTACTATCGAATATATTTCTATTATACTTTGATAATGTGATATCAGAAATTATTATTCATAATTATTAAAATAATGAGTTGACTATTTTTCATTCATGATAAAAAATGCAAAACGTGACAAAACATATATTTTTAGCATTAATAAAGCATCTGTTTAGAAAATTTCATAAATCACATATTCATTTATACTAGGTGTCATTAAGTGTTAAGATGTTGATAGAATGTCTTCATACATTTTTAAACAATTATAAAAATAAAACGTTAATTGTTTTAATTGACCGTGTGACGTTGACCGAGATACTCCTGCTCTGATGTTTGCATAGCCTCCACAGAATTTTGTAAATAGCTGAACTAAAAGGTAGAAAATAATTTCTTTAAATTGAAAAAAAATCATTTTATCGTAGAAAAGCGTATATCGTAAAAAATTATCTTCTACCTTTTAGTTTAGCTGGTTACAAAAGCGTGTATTTTTATTTTTTTAAACTATTATTTATTTTGTTTTTTTTTTTTTTAAGATTTTTAGACTATTATTAATTTATCAAAAATTCAGTGTAAATATAGTGGGAGCGAAAATAAATGTATATATTTTAAGATATGGAAATCTTTTTTACTGAAAATTCTGATCAGGATAAGCAATCAAACTTATTAAATTATAGTATGTATTTTCATCGGTCCTTGATAGCTATGTCCAATTTCAATTTTTGAAGGGGGTCAAAATGTTCAAAGTTTCCGTTACAAAACGTGTTAAAAATAGTAAAATTGTAAAAATTTCTCAAGAAATTGCAGATTTGTTTTAAATCAAAAATTATAATCTGTGATAATCTCCAATATATCAATAAATGTAATATTGTAAGCCATCAAATTACAAGCATTTTATGGAAGAAAAAAAAGCTAAGTGTCCAATATTGATTTATCTCGTTTTGGTTTTAAGTAAATATTATAAACGAGAGGCGGTATTTCAGGCAAACTGATATATTTGTGAAAAAGGATAAAACGTATAAATCTAAACTTGTGTGATGCAGTCTACATTTAGTCAAACAACATGGCAATATTATACCTTTTATGGTATCAGTCCAACAAATTTTTAATAATGAACATTTGATTTTGTTCTCGTTCTAATATGAAGATTCGATTTTTCTGCTAATATAAAGACACACCGTTTTTTTATGGATCGGTACAAAAGTCTACAATTTCGCATAGCCAATATTCCTTTTGGAAGGAGAGCAAACACTCGTCCAAGTTTGGTTGACCGAGCTATTAAAAATTTTCTAAGATCATTACTTTAAAGTAAAGAACCTCCTCTCCCAGAAAAGAGAGAAGTCATCTTTTTACTCAAAGAATCATCTTTCTAAAGAATTATGTTATTTTCACAGAATTATTCTATATAATTGAGGAATCGAATTATCCAATTCCAAACTCTAAATTATGTATCATGAATAAATTATGCTCCAATTTGCTTCTTTCATAATAAAATTTAAAAAAGAAGACACACTCAGCAATAACTTTCAATTTTTATCAAATGCAATAGATAAAATTCACTACATCTAACTATAAGATTATTCCCAGAACAGATTTCACCATTGACAATCGAATTTTAAGGAAATATATCGATTCAATTGAAATATAAAATAACAAACAATACTATTTTATTTCCCCCTAAACAATTTCAAAATGAGTATTGTAAGTGTATGTATTTGTTGCAAGAAAATAGTATTTGTGCCAAAGTTTTATAAAATAATACATTATTTGTTAGTGAAACATAAGGTTGGTTATATTTATTTATGTGTGCAAGGTGTAGAATAAAAACTATACTGCCCAACGGCATTGGTTATATGGTTTTCCTTTTACAAATAATACATAACGGTTTACGTTACATAATAATGTACGACTAGTATATTATTACTTTTATGTCATTGTGCAATAAGTACGAACATAAACTTACTTTACACAAAGAAAAAGTTAAATTTTAAACGTTTGTATCGTATTGTAACGTTCTACTCCCGTAGGTTCCTTACAATAAAAACAAACTAGGTTAACTTTTTGAAAACTCCGATATATTTACTGTTTATAGAAAAGGTATCTGCAACTAATATATTTAATCATATAATTCAACAACTTTTTGCACTAGACTGTTGAACTCTTCGACATAATATTAAACTCTATATTGTTTTACATAAATGCCGTTTTCATTGAAACCATGTATTGTTATGTACAGCTTACCATAGATTTCAAACTGAATTTCATAATTTTCTAGAAAAACTATATATACTTTAACCGGTAACCGGTAAAAATAGACTCGGAAAAAATAGACCGAGTATTTTATGTATACATATCCCCCTAGTATTGTTGTAATTACGGGTTGGTTGGGTTGAGTTTGTCGACTATAAAAAGTTGATTGGATTTTGAAGTTTGTAGCCCCTTCGTTCAAAAATAGGACAATATTACAGGAATTTTTTTTTCTTATATTTCCGGGCCTATTTTTGGGTCTATTTTTTCCTAAATCTGGCAGTGGATAATTGAAAAAAGATCAATTCAGAATTTTTATAATTCCCTCATAATATTAAAGAAAATACCAAACAAACCTAAAAAATGGTAGAAAAGTAGTAGCGATTCTAGAAATGGTAAGAATTTCCTTTTATTTTATGCTTTTTAAGGTAGTACCTACACGAAAGTGATATTCCAAGAATTTCTCAAAACTCAGAATATAAAATATTTAATTCATAATACACTTGCTGTTAAAATTAGAAGATGATTTACCATGCCATACATGAGATATTAGCAATTAAAAGTGCCGCAATTTGTACGTGTACATGGGAGAAGTGTATAAAAATACACAAATTTACAAATATTATATTTATTTACCAATGAATGACGTCCACCATCTCTATGAAAAACTAATATAATGTAGAATACTATATTTAGAAAATATATAAATAAAAATAAAAATTATTTACCATATAGTTTCGATAAAAAACTTAAATAAATAACTCGTTTTAGCGATGATTTTTGTGGAAAAGATATGAAGACTAATGTTAAAGGCATATGTCATAGTGTGTGTGCTTATATGTATACTAGAAACAGTAGTGAAGAACTACAGTCTTTTGAAAATAATATATGGTATATGTATAATAGTCATAGGACAGTTAATGCACTGAATGATAGTATTAGTCCAAAACTTTTTGACTGGACGGTCGCGGAGGAACTACCTTAAGTTTCTTTAACGATTTTTGCTAGCTTACAACAAAAAAAAAAAGGGATAAATGTATTCTATAAATTTTATTACTGTCAGTGATCATCTAGTGACTCAGAGATCAAGTGCTACCTGAGTTTATAAATTAATATCAGAAATATACCAGACTTTAAATCCATTTTAAACGGAATATATTATGAAAATCATTTCATTAATCTAACAAAAATAAATTTCTCATAAAAATCCTTAAAAATTGCTTTTAGGGAATGAATGAATACTATTCAACTATTGCCGTCTGATTAAAAACCCTTTAAATCCAGAAAATTTTAGATCTATAACGCGTACCTCATTAAAAAGGGACTTTTGGCACAGATTATACAACACCGAAGAGCTATTATTTCTATTTTCTATTATTATATGTGTACTTGTGCTTAACCTGAGCTATCATCACAACTACCTATACACATATACTTACATTAACCAAACCAAGAGCTTCTTACATATAAAACATTGGCTAACCACATTATAAGATTATTTACTGTTGGAATTCTATTTACAATTGTTGTCTTAGGAATTGCAAAACATTTGTCAATAGACAGTACGCCAGAGTCAAATCTATTATTTCATTGGAGCTAAGACAAATGTTTCGTTTTTTTCAAAAATTTATCTTTTCTAGTTACGTGAATTAAAAAAAATTGTACTTTTTATAAAAAATTAGAAAATGAACAATAAAATCTACTACAAGCAGCTTCTTAAAAATGATACAAACTGACGAGTGGTCAATAAGGCCATTGTCTACGGCCTTATTTACCACTCGGTTAATGTCTGCTTGATGTTAATGTCAGCGTCATCTTAAATCTACTGAAAATATCGAGATATATATAATTTTAGCCATATCTAAGTTCTATTAGGGTTCATTTTGTTCAAACTGTTTGGTCTATGTTTGAACTTTATTATAAAAATAATATCTTCTAATAATTGGTGCTTATATTTTGAACCAGTCGTATCAAAATCTTTACACATTAAAACTTACTTAATAGTGCGACAAATGTTTTAAAAAACTTCAAAGTATGAAATATTTTAACAGATTTATCCATTATTATGTCTTTCTTTCTCCAATGACTAAAAACTAACACAGAACTGAAGAAATGAAATACCTGTGTATTAAGAAGATATTCCAATCCGGAATAATGGGAATTTTGTCCAAACGTCAGCCAGATTTAATACACTAAGTAAATTATATAACATTATCATTTGAATTATTTTAAATTAATAATTATAAATAATTACCATTAAGGTTTTAAGGTTATTATCTGGACACATTTCCCATCATGCATTGCAGCTGTGTAATAGCTGATTGTTATCCTTAACTATAATTAACAAGTGTTGCCAAGCAAATACGTGTATTTCATACCGCAAATATTCATTTGTTTTTTCTAATAAATTTTTAAGCAGGCTCCTTTATTTTGGAAAAGACGGAATAAATTGTGTCACTTGTTACAATAGGTGACATATAATACTCGCAACAATTTGAAGAACTTCTTTAAACTTCGTCTTTATCACATAAAGAATACAACATATATACTTATCTCTATTTTATAATTTCATACATTGAATTTTATTCGTAATAGTTTGTGCTTCATATGGATTCGGTTCTTTTTTTGAACATTATACAAGTGCACGGCACAACTGAGAAAACAAAGTCACGTATTATTTAAAAGGTAAATTGTGTCTATACAGAGTGAGTCATAATAAAAAATAAAACTTGTGTTTGGTAATGGCCTATTTTGTAAATGGTATGTAGTCTGCGAATTTTTTGAAATTTCGAAATGAATGCAAAAATTGATTACTTTTCCTTACAAACTTTCCTCTTCTTATGTTTAGAAGAATGTAATTATTAAATTAAAAAATTCAGAAAATCGTGTATACAGTAGACATTTGCAAGATTTTTTCTTGATGAGCCCAATTTTACAAGAAAATTTAAGTGAAAAATACTTTTTAAGGTGCAAGCTTTACTTTTCCTCTCCCTACTCAAATAGATATCACCATGAGCCATAGTTGAACATCCCAGTCATGTAATCTCGTTAGATCAAGCGTCTCAAGATTATCGGTATAGATTCTTATATGTGAGTAACTCAATTCTCAGTGCGATTAGGATCTCTTGCAACTTGGAAAATTACTTGAATTTTTAATTCCCAGTGCAAAAACGGGAAAGGGTTATAAGTTCGACTGCTATATGTGTGCGTGTCCCTGTGTCTGCCTGTCTGTTAGTCTGTCTATAGTAGCGCAATTTCTAAACGGATAAGCCGCTTTTGATTGTTTGTTTTAAAGGTAATATAATCGAGTGTGTTGTTAGCTGTGTTTCACCAAAATGGGGGAGAGACCTACAGGAAAAAAACCATATTGGTCGGACGTTTTTTTAATTTTATAACCTTTCCTTAATATAAACTTAAAAGGCAAAGGCATATCTAAATAAGGTAGACGTAATGGGAAGAAAAGTCTTTCACACAGTGACGGATTTAAGAAAAAAGGCAAAATGGGCAAAATAAAAAATGGACATTTTTTTTGTTTTTTGTTAGTCCTCCCCTCTTGTAGTGTCCTTTCATAAAAACTTGAATTATTTGCCTTCTTAACTTCCTTTTAGTCTTCCTTAATGAACTGTTGGTGCCCTTTCATAAACATTTGTCTTTTTTTCTCTTTTTTTTTATATTCGTAAATACACTTCGGGCACCCTTGTGGTGTCCTATTTTGAGGGCCCAGTGGGCAAGTGCTCCTTCTCCATCTCTTAAATCCGCCATTGCTTTCACAATAGTCATATTATTTTTCATATCAAAATATCGTGTCGTTATCCAATTTGCATAATGTCCTGCAATTTTCAAGTCACATCTCAGGGGAGAGTATCTTCGTTTCCAAATTATAGATTTGCATCGAACAAACAGGCAACAAGAAAAACAAAAACAAAATGTTTAGTTTCTTAAGGACATGTTAAATTTTTTTTTATATTGCTGAAACTTGTGCAACGTGCAGCACCTATTTGTTCAGACCAAGTATATTTATTGTTTTTTCTGTCAAGAAACAAAGGAAAAAATAATTTCTTCATTGGAGCGGATTTTTTTGTAAAATTTCAAAACAGCAATGCTTAAGACACCAATTAATTTATATTACTGAATTTCTAATTTTCTTATGAGAGACCTATAGTCTACAGAACAGATGGGGGTATGATTTCGTGACTAACACACTCACGAAACTTCGAGAGTGGCTTCATTTCAATGTAACCTACAATATTTATATTTACGAAAACTTTGGAAATTGGGGCGTTAGCTTATAGTCGTTAAACTGACATGTTTAATCCGGAGGTCTGAGAAAACGGCTTATGAAATATGTAGGCCAGTATGTACATTTATTTTTTTATGAATATAATAAGAGGGAATAATAATGGCCTACAAAAGTATTTGGCCATTTGGTGTGACCTCCACCCCCAGCATGTCGGAAAAACGAGGGTTTGCAAATTTATGAACAACCGGCTAATTTTTACACAATTGTTTAATAAATATAAGTAAAATTAAATGTATATACTGGCCTACATATTTCATGTGCCGTTTTCTCAGACCTACACCTTTAACATGCAAACCCTTCAATTTCCAAAGTTTTCATAAAAAAAAATGTTGTAGGTTACACTAAAATGAAGCCGCTAACGAATTTTCGTCAGTGTGTTAGTCACGAAATCATACCCCTCTTTGTACTGTAGACTACTACAAAAGTGTAAACCATAAATGTATCTTATTTTAATATGCCTTGCACTTTCTGTAAAAAGTAAATGTAGAACATTGTATATGTGTGTACAAAACATTTTAACTATATACCCGCATACACAAAAGGACAAAAGGAATAAAGAATGGATATCTGTCCTATTTTAGGTATTGTTTGTTGAATTTAAATTTCAAATAACGTCAAGCCATAATATTAAAATGTTAAATTAAAGGTTCTATGATATTTTACAAATAATAATAATTATATATACAGCACGTTTGTGGTTGAATCTACTTACGGTAAATATACTTCAAAGGTTCCAAGCGATAATGAAGAATAAAAGCTACCAAGCTACCAAGAATATGCTTAAGTCATGCCGTTAATATTTAATTAAAATTCAATAGTCTTGGACTGGCAAACTTGCTTGACCAAAGAAAAAACTATGAAATCGACGCGAAGATATAGCGAAGAATAATGATAGTGTTAAACACGTTTAAGTTATCGCCAGAAAACTAGACAGTTTCAAGACGTGGAGAAGAGTTTAATTTAAGTATTGAGAAAATCAGTGGATGGAGTAGAAATGTCAACAGATACGTGGGTTAATGTTTTGTAAAGAAGTTTGCATCTTGTACCTCCATATGATGAATATAGGGCTGGAATAAAAACAACACGACTGGAGTTTTAAAGTTCACTTTCTGAAAGAAACTGGTTGTTAGTTAAGCCAAAGTATAACATGCGAATGGTAATCATGGATCTTATTGATTTTATATAAAAAATAGGAATGACCAGGACGTTATAAAGTCAAACATTTCACTAGATCATTTTACCGAATGACTTTTCCTTTTCCCATAAAATCATACTTTAAACAATCTCCCGTTAACAAACCAGAATCTATCTTAATTAAGGTAGATTTTTTCTCCTTTTCCTCAATCGAATTCTACAAACGTTTTCTTTAGTATGGAATGATTTGTCACTATGACAAGGAAATAGCTATGACAAGGTTTATATTTCGTGATATTATTTTTCCTGTCTAGTAATTTTCGTATTTGTACCGAGGCTAATTTTTTTTATATATATAAATTTTAATATTCATGTTCTAAGTAAGTATTTGAAAAGCTCTGTAACTGTGAAAAAGTGATGCCGAAGAAAGGTAATCGGGAAAAACGAACCCCGTAAACATAGGCCGAAAACTTTATAGACCCGGAGTATTGTTGTAATTACGAGTAGGTTGGGATAAATTGGCCGACTATCGGGATGTGGGTTGGCATCTTTAGTTTTTAGACCCTTGCGTGCAAAAATGAGACACTATTACAGAAATTTTTTTCCGTCAATTTTTTTCTAAATGCCATAAGAATTCCAAAATGGTACACAAATAAATTGTTACATAATTAGAAAAATTCAACTTCATATGATAACTGAATCATCCAGTACATTCTACAATATTTAATTAATAATAATTAGTAATATCTGGTACGGAGTGGAGTAACATACAAAGTAGGAGTTAAATTTTCAATTTATATTTAAATAATTACAAAATTAATATACTTTAATATATAAATAAGTTTAATTATAAAATGAAAAATGATTAGCAATTTTGTTTTCAATCAATAAAATTTCATTAAAAATTATATGAAAATATAAAGAAAATTTAAATTGAAAGAATTTTTCTTCAGTTTTTAACAAGTTGTCTACGGGTATCATCATGTGATGAATAAGTAAGTGAACATGCCAAGGTATATTATTAGCATCGCTCACAAAATAATGAACTCCAATGGGACATCATTTTTGTTTCCATTGACATTTTATAATAATATAATAAAACGTCATTGGAAGTTGATATAACTGTCCATCGTTGGTTTTCAATTCAATCAAATATACTGTGTGTTTTATAAAATTGACAAAGGACAAAAACGAAGTTTGCTATATTTTATTAAAAAATCTAATGCCCAAAGCACACTTCTTCCTCGTATGCTTCTAAATAAGTCCAATTGAATTCAATTGTAATCAATTAATAGGTGGTGAGTCGATGAAATCAAAAGACTCGTCATAGCGGATTTGAAAATCTCCCATAAAAATCGATAGTTTAAATAAATAATAGTTTAAATAACCGATAAAAAATTTTATGAATTTAAAAAAAAAAAAAAAAAAAAACTTTTTGGCAGTTAAAGTTTAATTAGCCCTTTTAGGTTTAATTGACGGTAAAATTTCACCGTCATCACGGAAACATTTCTTTCCTATTTGTTTGTTTTGATGTAAGTTGTAAAAATGTCTCGGTAAGCCATTTAAAACACAGCCGAAAATATTAAGCTTACCAATTTTTTTGCATTATTCTCCGCTACCCCTTTTCAAGATGTTACAAATATTTGTCATTAGTAACGCAAGCGTTAGTGGCATAAATGTTTCTTTTCGTTAATAAACAATAAATTGTTAATTAAATGAAACGGTTAATGTAAAGTTTGACTTACAAAGTTAATAATATGCAAATTGAGTTACGTTTACATTATACATATATAATACTTTCGATTATTAGACAAACACTTAACGTTTACGTCATACCTAATAACTAATTTTTTAAGTGAACTTTAACATTGATCGTTTCATTGAATTAAAAATTTATTGTTTATTAGCATATAGAAACATTTGCGCCATTAACTCATGCGTTACTAATGATGATATTTGACACCTAAAAAAACATTCCCGGAGATTTTAGCAAAATGCGGTTTCTATCATTTTCCTTTATAAGCTGATTTTTGTAACATCTTTTATTGTACTATATGTTGAAGTTTTGCATTTGGAGCTGTAGAACGTAACGACATCGAAAAACGAACGAGCATAAGCAGGTATTTTCAATGCATTTTGAACAGTTTACAAATGTAGAAAAAAATCACGTGGTATCCACGAAGTATTTAAAAACGAAATTTCATAATAAGTAAAAATAATAATTCGCATTTTTCGAAAAGATATTTTTTAATTTTATTTATTCTTAGTAAGGAATTCCAACAGTTTACGCAGCTCTTATGAGACGAATAGTATTATAATATTACAATTAGCCTTTTTCCTCTGAAGATTAAAAAAAAATTCTCTAGATGGCAACACTAGGGGGGGGATACAAATATATCCTGCCATCTAGAGTATCTTTTTTTAATCTTCAGAGGAAAAAGGCTAATTCTTATAAACAAATTTCATAGCTTCTATTTTCATTATTTGAAAAAAAAATGAAACAATATATTGTAAACCAAATTTTTTAAGTACACATTTAAAAATATATTATACGTATTAATTTCAAAATATCGGAAATATTAAAACAAAAAGCCTACACTTCTACGCGAACAATATTGAGGATAAAACACCGAAGGATATGATATATAAATAAATTTTTTTACCAGCTAACAAAATATTAAACAACAGTGTGCAAACATTAAATATAATAAATAATAACAAATGTTTACATTAAAGCAATTGTTATTTTAAAGTTTTAATAACATATACATACAAGCGAGCCGAGATTTATTTTTTACATTAGCAGGTGATATTTTTAATATTTAATATTTACATTAGATTAAAAATATATTTTATGAAAAAAAATAAAATAAATTTTCATTAAAATATTAATTAAAAAAACGAATAATTTATAATATTTAAAAAAATAATATGAACATGATAATCAGATGTATCAATAAAAAAAAATTTTAAGCAACAAATCTCCATCACTAAAATTACTAAGATTAGATTTCCCCTTTATTAAATGCTTCTTATAAAAAAGAACTTGCATATTTTTAATTTCATTTTTTTTCGAAAATTTATTTAAAATTACAAAAAAAATTTTTTAATTGTTTATGCACAGAATTTTACAATTGAAAATCAATGACGTCAACATATCGTTTTTAGCAAAGCCACCGCACGGGGAAAGGATCAAATAACATGCAAAATGATAAATGGTTTTTTTTTCTTTTGATTTCAATATATTATAACGTAATTTTCCATAGCAACAAGCTTAAAAATGTGAATTTACCGTGCTTTAGATTGGCTGCCTCAACGGATATAAATACGTCACTACTTTTTTTAAATTCAAAAATACACTATTTTTCATTAATAATTGATCAAAAAATTATTAATTTTAAGGAAAGTTATTTAAATATACTTTAGATGAATAATTATTTCATTTATATATAAATTTGTGACGAAAACAATTAATGCAAGTTCTCTATTACACATGAAATGTTTACAAAAAAAAAAGTCTGTAAGATGTCCGGAGAGTCTGTCACACTCTTAATACAAAAAGGCATTTCGTTAACGTAAACTTTCCTTACCATAAACTCAATTCTCAGATAAATTTTCAACTATCTTATTCAATTTGGGAGAGTCTTAGAGGTGTACAAATCCTTAAAAATCAAGAAAATCTATGATTTTTCGATGTAAAGTTATGATCCCTTGAAACTAACTAGGTTTTTTTAAATATAAATATGATATTTGACTTAACACTTTACCAGCCAGCAATCTCCTAAATAAAATGAAGTTTTCACAGTTTGGAACTCACCTGAAATTAAAAAAAAAGAAATTACATATTTATAGAGATTTTAAAAACATTATTTATGTGAGTAAAACTTTAAAAATGATTTAAATGGGTGCACAAACTATGAAAAGCTGGAAGCGTTTTACCGGAATACGTTTGACTTTGCAATTTAAATTGATTGAAAGCATGAATGACTCGAAGAAAAATTCTATAAGGTGTAGAGAATACTTTATTATATACTTAATGAAGAATACTTTATTATGTACTTAAAAAAATTTGTATTTAAATTTGAAAAGTGTATGTAAAACAAAATGTGGTAGAAGTGTTGGATAATAAAATCTTATATGCATTAGAGTACAAATTATTTTTCATTTTTTATTTCATTAATATCATTCGATTTTCAAGTATCATGCGATTTTCAGCTATTCATCTTATTCAAACCCAAAGTTTGTACCGAGAAAAAAATAGACAAGAAAGCGAAAAAATAAAGCATTATTTTATTTTTTGGATGCTGAATTCGAAATCGCATTCAGAATTTCTCTAATACATAAAGTTTTTGAAATATTACCTCAACAAGGGAAAAATCCGTTTTTGGGTTATATTCGACATATGGAAATTGGATGCCTTTCTTTTCCTCTCCTCTTCCTTTAAATTTTTTTTTTAATACTGCCGATATCCTTTTTGATCTTTGATCTTTGAGAAATCATATAATTTTTATTATATTTAAATATAAAAATATCATCATATATTGTATTAATACTAATATCAACATTTTTAGGTATAATTAATTAATTCTACTTAAATATTACCTATTTATTGTATTTTCTGGAGAAAGATTTTGGATATAAATTAAAAATCGATTTTGAAGGAGAATGGATGGCATTTTCCGATTGCGTAAATTTTTTTATGTGACAAAATTATTCACCGGTGGAATACTACTTCGAATTTAGTTGAAAACCAACTTTTTCTCACATAAGGGGCGAATTTCTCGACAATGCGACGTGTTGAAGCAATTTTGCGCTTACATTTGTATTCAGCATGGCAACTCATGCTTCTTGGACAAAATTTGTCTTGATCAGTGATTAGTGAAAGTACGTTCATGTCGGCCTAAATATTGCCAATTCTCATCGATATCAAAAATTTGATATACATCATCGGTGTGCTTAATATCACGTATTAAAATGTTCATAAAATGAAATACCAAAAATAAACAAAAAATTTACAGTTGAAATCAGGATTTAAATAAAAAATTCAGTCCTAGTGTTGCATTAAATAACTAATTTTTTTTTATAATTTTAACAATATATTTTGTTTGTGTATATTATTTTAACTCACTAGGTATAAAATGGTAAAATTTATTACATGAACAAAAAAAATACAAAAGTTAAACAAATAAATATTTAATAAAATAAATAAATGAATTTAATAAAATAAACAAAAGGAAAAAAAAGTATTCATTCCCTTTTTACCTCTGTATACGTATTAGGAAATTTAGAGGTTATATTTTCGAAATAAAATTTCGGTGACGTGTTTTTAATGGGGTAATTAGTTATTGATCTATATTTAGCCAGATTGCTGTCATTCAGATTTCACACATTAGTGGAAGCATCATAACTAATACAAGAGTGTAAGGATAAGCATAAGAAAATATTAATATAACTAATAAACCTACAGAAAAAATGCAAACTTGAAGAAAGTAATATCTGGCTAGCTGCATCAAAAATTTTTCTCGATTCATGATAATACTGCTCCTAAATTTTATTTTCTTAAGATAAACTCTGGTAATAATAAATATCAGTTAGTAATCATGATTAGTGTGGATATATGAAGTTTATTCAGCTATAAGCTATGCAATTTAAATAAATTTGCTAAATATAACAAATTTATCTACCAGATTGACGAATTAATTATGTTCAATGACAATAGTCGATATATTAAAACCATATAAAAATTCTCAAAAATAAATCAACAGATGTTTCTTTCTTTGAGACAATACTTAAATATGTCCAGTTTTCAAAACTTTTATGTTCTTTAGTAAAAAAATTGGAATGCTTAAAATTCAAACTAATTTACGTTTGATTTCAGAGTTTACTTATTGTTCAAGAAATTCATTTTCAATGATACTCTTTCGATTCTGGTATCGTGGGCATCTGTGGAAAGATCTTTCATAGAAAACAATGAAATTCAATCTGACATTTAAGGTTGCTGAAGATAAGGAAAATAGAACATGGTTTCTTAGAAAACAACATATATGGGAAAGTGTACTTATGGGTGTGATGTAAAAATATCAGTTCACTACGGTAGGTAAGGAAAGTTTATACGAACAGTTCAGTTCGAAGAAACATTACGAGTAGTTAGTAGTGGAATTATTAAAAACATATGTTAAAATATATTTTGCAAGTCAAATATTGTAAAAAGTTAAATATGTCCAAGTTTTTAAAAAATCCATCTGAGTCACCTCTGAGAGTTTCTTTAAACTCTCAGAGGTTGCATCGAATATACAAAAAATCGTTATTAAACCATCGTTTAATGTTGTAAATTGGCACATCTAATTTTCCCTTATATAGAGGTAGTGTGGCGTTTACATTTTTTATTTTAATATGTAGCTTGTTATTATTTTTATTTTGTACATCAGTTCAGTCGAATAACAACTAAACATAAAAAAATAATAATAAATATTATATTTTATGTTGAAAATCCGATTAAATTGATCCTTCAAATAAATGCATAAAACATACCAAAAAAATAATGATGATCATATTACTAATTTAAATGCCATGCATTCTTTATTGAACGTCCGCGTCATCCACATAAAAATATTTTCTGCCCAGTTTTCCATCAATTGTAGATATCATTAAAATTTCCATACAATATATTTTATTTTATCCAAGATTGAATGGTCTTTGGCCGTTTTAAAGTTACCAATATTGAAATACCAACCTTGCAAAAGACGAGTGCACATCTCTTTATTTATATTCTTTCTCATGAAAATAAGTGGGGTTTAAATAACTTTATATACTTTTAATAATTTACGAATGTAGGTACTGTCAAATAAAAATAGCCAACAGTTTTACAATCTAGTTGTGTCACAGATTATTTTGGTTTTCTTTAAGTTTAAGCCTGTCTATGACTGCCAGGGAATTGGCTTAGATTACACAGCATCTGCTATATTATACTTGTGGGGATGTAAACACATATTAATAAACAGCTAAATGCCCCGAAATTTATAATACAACTAACTTTAATAACTTTAAAAACAAGTCATTTTGGAAGTCACTGAAAATGACTTCTATTTTATTCTATATTTATAAAATAACCGCAGTAAGTCGTCCAAAATTTTTTTCCAGTCATATATCATAACGAAGTATTGATTATTCAAAAAATGCTTCTATTATATGTTTATGGCCCCAAATTATAACCTACAAAATTTCAGGTCAGGAATCTATGCCAACAAGCCACCATATTATTTTGCAACCAAGTTATGCCTACTCGTAAATTCCTTTGAATTGAACTTAGTTTAATAAATAATCAAAAACATATACAACTCAAAAACGGTTATAAAATTAAGAACGTTGAACAATTTTTCTTAAAACAAATAATTATAAATTTTAACCCTATCTACCTACACATTTCAGCTAAAACAATTAATGTATATTGAAATAATTATAATTAGTTCAATTACTAGAACAAGAGGGCATTAAAGAACCCCAATTGCTCTAGACTTATTATAATTATATTATGTTAGAAAATGTATGAGGGATTTATTTAATTGGCAATATATATTATTTAATCAATTATATCGTCGTATGTAACTCATTAAAGCTTTCATATACTGATTTCAGTTTTGACCGTAGGCCAATAATGAATTTCAAAGATTATTTTTGTCTTTCGAGTATTGATAAAATTTGAAAATAAAATTTAAAAGCAAGAGAAAAATAAAATTTAAACCGTGCCAGCCAGAGTGTCAAATTTATTTAAACTGTGATTTTCGAGTTCAGTTGATGATTTTTGAACGCCGTTTATGCTAAAGAAATCATTGGCAGCCATAATCCGCTGAAATCAAGTGGAGGATAGCAGCAGGTTTAAGGAATTACTCAAGATTACTTAACATAATATAAAGTGCAGGATGATTGGAACTGTCGAATGTGCTGAAAAATATAAGGCCACTTTTAAAGTTTGTCCATCTTTTTGTCTGCCTTTTGTTTTGATATATAACATTATCAATTACTTCCTTTTAACACAAACACAATATGAACAATGAAACACAAAATAAATCCATCAAGATATTCGAGTCACTGTTAAATGTTAATTTTTTTTATCACCAAATATATATTTATCAATTCTCTAAATCGGAGGCATAAAGAAACACAGAACAGAAACTGCATTTCATTATGGAATCACGGTCTATTTAGAGTAATAGTAGCTTCTTAATATAGTTTGATACAATCCTAATTAGGGAACTAATTAGGTTTCTCAGTATTAACACTCATCAAAATTGATAAGAAAAGGTTTAAGTTTCTTGAAAACAATATTCCATTGATTTTCAACTGCTTTCCTCGTTACGATACAGACGTAACTAAAATGTTGATTAAAAAAATCTGTGTAGATTATATTTCCCCAATTTTTCTTAATAATCGGAAATGGCCAAATAAAGAATAAAATTATAACTATTATTGTTTTTAGAATTATATCAATTTAATTTACTTCTTAAGGAAATCCATCCTATGCATGTCCGATATTAAAGAGAGCGTTTACTTAGCATTTGCAATAAATGTGGTAGGAAACGAGGGTGGAGTCAAACCCATATTGATGTAAAATTTTAATAAAAAAAGGTAGCTGTGATTTAAGATCTGCAAAAATCACTTACTTATTCAAAACCATTTACCATGGGTTTATAGGTGTCTTAGTCCACGAGCCGAGGAGCGTTCTTTGAAAACATGTCAAAATGAAACAAAAGGATGGGATGTATTTTATTTTAGATTACTTTGAGGGTGCTAACTTTTATCTCTATTATCCATGCAAAATTAAAAATTTGGTGTCAACGTCACCTTCTCATAATAAGGTGCTTCTACTGACATTAATTAAAATCGACTAGAGCTTATCTCGCTTTACCTGTCGTAACGGCTAAGTTTAATTTAACTGAATTTATAAAACGCAGCTCAGTTAACAGATTACAAATATTTATTCTGGTTCTGAAAAAATTGATATATCCTATCCACATCATTACATGTAAAATCTTTCACATTATTTGTCTTCTAGTCGCTGGGTAAAAGTAGTTAATTTGACTAATCGATTACCGAAACAGATTCGACAAAAATTATGATTTGATGGGTTGATTTAAATTTGGCCGTCATCCTAGGAGCATTTTATTTTAGTAAGCAAAAATATTATCTCGAAAGCGTAGAAATTTTAAATAAAAAAGCCTCTTAGTATCATTAAACATTCAACAGGTTTCAGTTAGTATACAACTATACAGTTTAATGAATTCAATTTAGTATAATTTGTGGTAATACTATTCTTTCAACAATAATAGGTACTCTTAAAATATTAGATACAAAGTAACTGTATATAAATTTTTCAATAATATGGATAAATTAATAATTTAAAATAATAAATATATAATCTATTTGATACCAACATTTTTACAATATTTTGTGTTGGGTTGGAGAGAAATAAATATTTACGACATAAATTTTTATTAAAATATAAAATTTAATGAGAATACACATAAAAAAGTATGCAGTATGTTTATCAACTATAAATAATATAAAAGAAAGTCGCTAGAAGTGTCTGCCTGTCTGTTTATCGGGTAGCTCCTTCTAAACCAAGAAAAAGTTTGCATCGTCATATATATTACATCCTAATTAAAATTTCGTAAACTGTGCAAATACAAAATTCTAAAGTTTTATGCATATACATATATACTAGGCAAGCGGCAAATCCCTTGAAAAACGAAGTTGTTTTACTCAAAAACAACACAACAAACCATCCAGCATTTTCCAAAAATTTTCTCTTTTTAAAGAAAAAATTCGTTATCAGCGTGCTAAAAAACATATAAAACTCGTAATATTTTCCTTAAATTAAAAAAAGGTGAATTTTCTCGATTTTTCCCTTCTCACGTTAATATCGTGGAAAACTGATTCAAAAACATATAGAACCCCTTTGTAGCGCGCTTTGTACGAGTTGACGCGACTTTACATACGTATAATAATGAATAAGTCAGTTAAAGCTTAAAATCTGAGGAGTATTTTGCCGTAGAATTTGTTGAAATTCGATCTTAACTAGCCGAGATTAAAAAATTTAAAATTGGCCATTTTTACCCATCCTTTGACTTTAAAATGGTTCTAACTTTTTTAAAACGCACTTGTTCTAAAAAGACACAAGAGTAAAAAGTGTTTTCTTTTACCCGTTTTACGCTAAGCATTTTCGAATATAAAATCACTGTTTATTAGTTAACAACAATTCATTTGTTTATAATATAATTTGCCAACTCGCCCAAATTTGTTTTTTTTTTTACCAATTGACTCCTTTTGGTCCAAAGTTTACGAAAAGTACTAACATGTTTAGTCGCAATCACATTTTCTTTGATCGGTTACTCATTTTTATTTCTACGCACTTTTTTAGGGGTCCACTTTCCCATATATGTATACCAGCTGTAGCCTTGGTGGTGGTTACTTGGGGGGGAGGGGAAGAGGTGGTTAATTTCTAATACGAAGCCGAACCGGTTCGCTAGTAGTATAATCTAGCTTGTTTTTACCTCGTTTCATTCACTCAACGTGTGCTGTTAACACAGTACATATATTATATAGGTTAAAAGACATGCAACAATATTCTGTTTATGATAAACAATATATTTATGTACTTACATGAACCGACAAATACCGTTGCATTATTGCACATTGTGTGTATATATTTATAGATTGTAATAACAATATAAGTTGTACAAAATGTACAAACAAATTTTATTGAATGCATATTACTCGAGTAAATGAATCGCCAGAAAGATCTCTAGGTCAGATTTTGCTTTACAATGCTCATTCTTGAGAGTGAGACTATATGCAAAATTTTCGTATGAGTGCATGTTAAAAAATCATATTCATGAGCGCTAAATTTTTTTTACATTTACCGGAGTCACCGAAACTGGAAGTAATTTGAACTGCAACAAAAATATTTTATTACAAATACAACCACTTTGTATCATATTTTAGACTATTGTAAGCATTTTAGATTTTTTGCATTTTTTACCTTGCCTTTCAGTTTTCAAATTATTAGTGCTTAAATATAAAATAATTTCTTTCAATCCCTATCCCTATCCCTATCCCTATCCCTATCCCTATTCCTATTTCTATTTCTATTTCTATTCCTATTCCTATTCCTATTCCCATCCCCATATATTATAAATGCGAAAGTAAGCACATTCGTTTGTTTTTTTTTTTTTACGCTTTCACGCTAAAACTAGCTAATGGTGTTTAATGAAACTGTACAGCAATATATCTCATACTTCAGAATAACACATGAGATATAATTTATAAAGATATATTAATAAAAAATAAAAAATTAATTAAAGTTGACATTACTATAAAGTACATATTTCTGTAAAAGTAGTCATTTGACATTACCATAAATTATAGATTTCTGTAAAAGTAGTCATTTGGACATTACCATAAATTACAGATTTCTGTAAAAATAGTAAAATATAAAATATTTCATGGATAACTTTTCTAATATACTCAATGAATAATTACGACTATTAAACATTTAAAAAAATAGAAAATCATACATATATTTTACCTGTGTAAAACAATCCTTACCATTATTTCGAGTGTTTTAGAAAGCGGATAAGCGAGAGCACTCTTAAACCCAGCGAAGCGGGTGGGCATCACTCTAGTTTGTAAATAAAAATGTAACGTGGTTTCAAATAAAATATTTTGTATAACGACGTTCGAATATAATAAGAAAATAGGTGTAATATTTCAAAACGACAATTCCTTGCACTTGTATCACACATTAAAAATGGAGAGATTTTATATATATATATTTAGTACTAAGTTCACTACCTCTAATAACTATACTTTTTATTTTTACACGTAAAGTTATATAATCTGATTAGAGGCATAAATTTATATTAAATTTATTTAACATTCAATATTTTTTTATTTTATGAAATATTTAATATCAGAATAGAAATGAATAATATTTACTAAAAAGTTCGTGTTTGAGAAATAATGAATTATATTTGATGGACTTCATATAATGAACGAACATAAGCAAGCATGCCATGGTACAGATAATTACAACTTAAGACGGTTCTATACACATTTTTCAATGTCGTGAAATCATTATTTGATTGGTGTGATACTTTATAACTTTAATTAAATTTCTTTGGAGGAAAAACATTTTTATAAAGAAAAGCGGTTTTCCAGATGAGACTTAGATTTACAATTGAATTTCAAGCACAGCGATTATACCCTTTACGCTATCGATTTAATATTTGGATATGTTATAGGTACTCATATTCTATCTGCCCTGGTTACTTTTATTTTTCGGCAATCCTGTTAATTTTTACGATTTTCACGAGTCTTAAAAAAATTATAAAGTTTCACGCCAATCAAATAATGATTCCACTCCATTGTTCAATGTGTATATAACCGTCTTAAGTAAATTTTTGAAGAGGTAGTTACACAGGCATCTATAAATCTACATTCTATCTCATTCGGTTATATTCTTTATATCTATTTTAACACAAAGTAATTATATTTCTAGCGAATAGAAATGTGGTGATTTCGAGAACCTGCTAGATATTTCATTATTACGTGTGTGAAAGATTCGATTGTATTTACGAACAAAATATTTGCAAACAATTCTTCTGAAATTAATTTATCAAAGACAATTAATTGAAACTTTAGCTTAAATAAATTCATTAGCAATTTGAAATAGAATTTCGTAATTATTGTGCAGAACGATAAGTCAAGTATTCGTCACTAATTTGGCGACTCTTTTACGGAAAGTGGAATGGCGGTTTTACTAAAATGTAGTCAATCATCAATCATTCTTTGAATCTTTCTAATCAAAAGCTTTTCACGGCCACCAAAATTTTTAACGAGTAGTTTTCGAGCAACGGGTGATCAAAGCTACGAATATACTATAGTTTTAGTATATGATTAGGAAAGATAGCTTTCTGTGAAACTTTTTCAAACCGCTATCAAGACTCTCTTCGGATCATTTAGACCAAAAATTCGATCAATCGCTTTTAGCTCGAAAACAACCCGTTAAAAAATTTTGTGGCCGTGAGAGCTTTTAATCAGAACGATCCGAATAAGAATTTGGAGACGGTTTGAAAAAGTTTCATTTTTCATTGAAAGCCGTCTTTAAAGCAAATCTCTAGCCACAGGGCAGAGAAAAACATACTTCGGCTTGTCGCATAAAAACTACAAACTTTGAGTTCCTTATATATGCATGTTCTTGTGAAAATAATGCGGCACAAACTTTATTATAGACAGCGTTTTACAGTTTTTTATTGTATTCTTGATGCTATTTTCTGTATAAAATTGATGGCTCTCACACTATTTTCTTTGTGCAATACTGTATGGTTAAGGATGTACGAGCGCCAGGGCAATTTTGGATAAAAGGATTGATTTTTTTTTATATGAAGTTGAATTAAGTCTAAATCAATTCTGAATATTTTAGGGAGGATTGCTCGACTATATAAATAAATTAATGACTTTAAAAGTTGGTATATTTAACATTGGTTTTATGGATAAACGGTAGATGGGAGATATGTTTTCATAGATTTCTCCAAAACTAGTGAGTCCAAAGCTATTTAAATTAAAGTTAAAATCTTTTAAAATAACCCGTTGTGCTCGACTAATTAAGGATGTATGAGCACGGTAGTGGAGACACAAATTGAAAAAAATATATATTTTCAATTTTGATGGAGAATTATGTTATAACTTGACAATATAATCGAAAAATCATAATAAAATTTTTTCATATATGGAGTAATTTTCAAAATATCGATTATTGAAAATTTTGTTGATTTTAACTTTCGATATTTCGAAAATTAAAGGATATATCGAAATATTTCATTTTATTTTTCGCCTACATTCGAGAAGTTATAACAAAATTTATCATCAAAGTTGAAAATAAGGTACCAACAATTTCAACCGCAAATCTAAACTTGCCTTGGCGATCGTACTACCTTGCCACTTGTACATTATAGTAGTGGATAATCTCTTTACAATTTTTAGAATTGTAATCGTCAATTGATATAATGGAAGTAAAATTATTTACGTGCAATGTAATGTATCATGTACAAAATACTTAGATATTTACAATAAACAACATTTTGGCAACCATATATATCCTATAAAATATATATTCAGTTAGTAGTTCAGTTTGTGGCAATGTTCGTTCTATATTATAAGCCAACATAACAAATTACAATATAATTCAAGTACTTACAACAAACATGTACACTTTATATAAGGGCGGGGGGGGGGGGAGAAACCACTGCATACGAAGAGCAGGACGATAAGAAGGACGTAGAAAGTTCCTTAAAAATCATAATATACCACATTAATTATCGATTTACTCTTAAAAACTTTTGTAAAGTACAAGTGAAAACAAATAATTGACTGAATTAATTGTTGAAACACCATGTTTAGAAATTGTTATTACGCAATTGTTTGTTTTTTATGTCATACAAGTAAAAAAAGATAGCAACTCTTAGATAGCCACACATACACGTCACACACTGATAACTGATAATCCTATATAGCAAGTACTATATAATTTGCGCTCCCCACGGGTAAACAGTAATGGTTACGAAAAATGTTTCAAACAAAAGTTATTTATGTTTTTAAAAGAAACATTTTTTACTTTTAAGCTTCTGCTCTATCTCTAACGGTTTACAAGACCGAATTGACATATGTTACTCATTTACGAGCTTTGTTACGTTCTGAGTACGCTATTCAAATTTCAGCTCGATATCACGTTTCGATTTTGAGTTATCACGTTTACATACGGGCAGACAGACAGACAGATAGCAAACCGAATAATGACTAATTAAGTGATTTTAAAACACCTATCTCAAGACTTTGTGTGGAGGATCAATATTTATAAGCGTTACAAACTTAGTATACCTTGATATGTTTCATATGTATATGACTTAAAAAATGCCGCAATCAAAGGAAATAAACTTACACAACAAAAAAATTAATTAACACGCTTTTTTATCTTGGTATATATCTATGAAACGGAATCCTTGAAAGCGTTTTTCATTGACTTCAAAACGTCGGTTTGAATTAAAACTTCGTACAGTTATCAAGGACCGATGACAATTTAGTTATTTGTCAGATTATCCTGATCAAGATCTCTGAAATTAACAATTTTTCGATATCTGAAAACCAGCTGAACTACAAAGTAAAAGTTATAATACTAATTAAAATATATATAATAGTAAAAGTTATAGCTATTATACTAATAGTTGAAGCAAAAAGAATATCCGTTTGCAACAAGCTGAACAAAGAAGTAAAAGTTAAAAAAAAATTGAGTGACTAAGAAAAAAAAAACATTTAATCAAAAAACAGCGTAGGGTTTTATAATGTCTTTACTTTAACCAGTATTTGTAACTTTTTTTTTTCAAATTTTCTCTTTGGAATTTCATTCTTTATATCGCTCTACTCTTCGTTATTTAATAGTCTTGGAACATCCTGTAAAAGTATTCGCAGTTTAGGTCAGTTTAATTAAATTATCGTGAGTAGAAAATGTTCCATCAAGATAAAAAAAAGCGTTGATTTTTAATAATTTTATGGTAGTTATATATGTAGAAATGTAAGTAACACGATTAGAGAATATTTATTGAAGTTAACTTTGTTAGTATTAACTTGAAGGACATACGCAAAGACAGATCAGTTCCATCAAAGTACTTTTTAAGGTCGAACTATTTTCTCCAGAATTTTTAGATCTCAAAATGTAGAATGTAATAACGATAAATTAGTAAAATATTGGTTCACTGGTAAAAACTTTGAAAGATGAACTTTTAAACTATATTTAATAGGGAATATTCATGTATTTTTTATATATTTTTAATTCATTGTTTACACCGTTATAACAAAGTAAAAAATATAAATACTGCTTAAAAATGCTGTATTTAAGTGTAAAAAAATATTTAAAATACATTATAATTTTGAGATATATAAACGCAGTTTTTTGGCGCGCTTTGTTGATGACGATAAGTACGTGATCTGTCAATTGGTGACAGTTAAATGTATAATTTACACTTTAAAGAAATGAATTTACAACACAGAATTTACACTCGTTATTATTAAGTTTTGAAATACCAAATAAAATTTAAGTAATTAATATCATACAGTATGTCAACAAATTTGACAAGTCCGTTCTATGATTTCCGTTTTAGAAATTTATAAATGCCCTCACTGAATTAGTAATTAAAAAGATATTAATTACTAAAATAATGATTAATTGAAATGTCCAGTCATTAAAGTAACGGAGGAAAAATATTTGAACCAAATTTAAATTTCATGAATATTCCCTATTGTTGCTCCATCTACGAGTAGAAAATGAGAGCATTGAAATAGTAAGTATCAGTAAAAATGGTGTAAAGTCTTATCGAGAAATAAACATTTATCTGCACTTCCACCATTTATTTGAGTTAATTATAGTTTTACACAACAAAACGGTATTTGAAAATAATAATTAATTGTGAAGTTTTCAATTTAATGTTGCTAGTTTTGGTACGAGAGTTGGCAAAGTTTTCGAGAGTTTATTTTAACAAGGCTGAATTTTCGAGATTCTTTTTCTTATTGAACTTAGTATGTAGGAATGAAGTAAGTCTCGCACCTCATAGCCATTGCGTAAACTGACGCATGGTGGAGAATATTAAATTTCTGGCCAAAAGTAAGAAAATCTCAACTCTTTTGTTTTGCATTGAAAATTGCTTTTTGTTGTAGTTAGATAAGCACTCTAACAAACGACATTACGATCGACGATTATTTTAAAAACTGGTTGACGAACGCTATTCAATTAAAGTTGACAATTTCTACAAACAACTATAAACAAGTCACAAATAAAATAAAGCTCACATCAGTAAAGTCTTAAGTTAAGAATAAACATAATAATACAATTAAAATAAAATTTTATCAAAAAATAAATGTATTGTTCTTAATCACAGTTATATTTGATATAGGTATAAAGCTATCGTACATTTTTTTCCTAGAATCTAAGAACACTGAGCAAGAACGAGAAAGAAATATTATGAGAGCTTTAACAGGAAAAATTGGTAAATATTTTTTTTTTGTTATTCTAAAAGATCGATCATTCGAAGCTATTAAATTTATTTCGATACTTTAATTTGTAGTCTGACACTTTGAAAATTGAAACTTGAGAAGCTGCTTTGTTGAGCATCAGAAAAAATTCAACAGTAGGGGAGGGTAAAGTATCTTCCAAGAATAAGAAAAAAGCAAATATGTGCATCAATTTAAGCCTGGGGCAGTAATATAAAAATTGCAGCAATGAGAACTAAAAAAACGGAGCTCTCTCAACAGCATCTTTTCTCAGTGTTGTTTTACAAACTTAGTAAAGTTACTAACTAAGTCTTGTAAGAAATAAGTGAATTGTAGCTTTATACCTATTATTCCTAGTCAAATGGTTTTAAGTTACAGGGAATGACAAAGTTATAGGTACCTTAAATATTTTTAAGTAGATACCTATAAACATGTTACACAATCTCAATAATTTTGTTAAATTATGCGTGTAAAAAGATAAAAAACGTTATTTTATTTTTGCTGATTTCGATAAAAAACGTATATATTATATTATAAACTACGTACTTAAAACTACTTATAGAAATATACAGTGTGTCAATACGGTAAAGGGCTCTTTTAGAAAGGGTACTAGCGAGTTCCGTCAAAATTTAAGTGCAGTCGCCAAGGACCTGGGTTGTAAGAGCGACTTTAAATAAAGACATAAAAAAAAATTTCCGACAAAGTATCAACAAACAATAACTTAAAAAAGTAATTTCTAAAGTTTATTTATACTATATAGTGTTTTCGAATATTCTTATTTAAGAAATACTTCTAAAGAGATATCGAAGCTTAAAGGAAGGGGAATCAGTAACTTATCAGATCGCCAACTTCTTAGTCCCTTTTTTTCATTTCCCCTTTGTCGAAATTTCATTATTTTTGCGGTTTTTAATCCTTTGTGACTAAATAGCCTATTACCTTCCCAAATTCAAATTTAAACGGATAATAAAGTACAAATACATTGAAATAGAAATATTTTGACGCAAAACTACTCAAATGCTCATAATTCGAGTGCTGGTAGGTTAAGTAGGTAAATTGTGCAGTTAAACCATTTTTGTTTAGATGTTTAGAAAAATAAAACGTCAATTTTTTTTCTTGAAATGAATTGAAATAGTAAAATAAACATCCTGGTATAATCCATCCATCTATTGTAAAAATATATTTCTTTAAATAATATTTTTTAATATTATTAAAGTAATTTTGGTTCATGGCTTCATATTCACAATCCACAAATCCACATGCATTGAATAAAACACAATATTAAAGAGAACAAACAAACATTTACACACACACACACACACACATACACAAAATGATGACAATAAATTTTTCCGCTTTTGTATGAATAAATTACATTTACTCGTCGTGTTCGTGTGTGAGTCTGTGTGAATAAGTGTATTAAGTTCGTATAAAATATAATGATGGTGTGCCATTTATATTTCTATGATTTTCATTCGGAATAGGAACAATTTTTACTTTGTGTTTTAAAGACATGGAAGTTAACGAACAATGTACTATTATTATATCAGAGGCACAGTTACAAGATGCATCGTAAGTAATGTAGACAACTTTGTAATCAAACATTAAAAGAACTTCCAAGAACGTATTGTGAAATATAAGATTGTTGGCGGAAAAATGTTTTTATCCACTAAAATAAATGTCATGGATTATTCGATTTCCACTGATTAATCATGATATGTAGATGACAACACACAAAATTATTTTTATAAAAAACAAAATTCTTTTTATTTTTCGAAAAAAAATTCGTTAAATTAAGCATTCAGCCACGTGACACCAATCCGAAAGTGTTATGTCACGCCATGCCAAACGCTATTATGCTTTTTACATTTTAATAGACAAAACAGGTTACTTGATTTATTGTAATACACAAAAATGATGGTTTACTTGCAACTGCTTACAACTTTCATACACAAAAATAATTAAAGAGAATTGAAAAAAATACACTCGAACCAGGACTCGAACCCGGACTTCTTGGATTCATGTCAAGCGCCCTACCAATTAGGCTATTCGAGTTCTAGACACGAATGCAATTTTTTCAACTCAATGAATTTTTTACTTTGTTTATCCACCTTATTTATTATTTATTACTTATTATTGTTGTTCACATTTAATTATGCACACAATATTTACATCATGGTCTTTCGACTAATTTTGATATATAATATGTTACATTCAATCGTAAACTAATTATTGACAAATGTCTTGTCTAGCAATCTTAATTAAAGAGAATTGAAAAAAATACACTCGAACCAGGACTCGAACCCGGACTTCTTGGATTCATGTCAAGCGCCCTACCAATTAGGCTAACAACAATAATAAGTAATAATAATAAATAAGGTGGATAAACAAAGTAAAAAATTCATTGAGTTGAAAAAATTGCATTCGTGTCTAGAACTCGAATAGCCTAATTGGTAGGGCGCTTGACATGAATCCAAGAAGTCCGGGTTCGAGTCCTGGTTCGAGTGTATTTTTTTCAATTCTCTTTAATTAAGATTGCTAGACAAGACATTTGTCAATAATTAGTTTACGATTGAATGTAACATATTATATATCAAAATTAGTCGAAAGACCATGATGTAAATATTGTGTGCATAATTAAATGTGAACAACAATAATAAGTAACAAAAATAATTGTTTAGCAAATCGTGATGTCATCAAGACGCCTCTACACTAGTGTTTTTTTTTTCAATACTTTTTTTATGTAAATCAGATAAACCAATTTTTCAAATTTAGGACAAAAGTCTACTATTTCGGTTCTTGAATGTTAACTGTAATAAATGCACATTCCTATTGAATTTAATGTGACTGCGTTTGTGCTTATGGCAGTAAAAACAAATGACAGTATCTAAACGATACTAAGATAGATGCAAATGATTTGAAAGCGGGATCTTTTGAGTCTTAAACATATAGCTGCAAGAGAAAAGACGAAGTTTTTAATTTTTTTTATATTGTTGTAATCGATATTTTTTTATTGTTATAATTCCAGAAATAACAGAACTCAAATAAAATTAATACCTTTTGAGCAAAAATTATTTGTAAATAGTGTAAAAAGTGCCGTTTTCGAAGCGCCCTGTATGATTTTGTATGTATCCTCAGACAAATTATATAGTATATAGCAGTATATAGTATAATATACCACGCGTCAACAAAAACCAAATCCACTTATACTGTATTTCTGTATAATGTTAATTATTTTATTATATTTTAGGAGAAATAAAATAATTATATTCCGCATACTTAGAACAAATCAATCAATGTTCGGTTTGATTTTTGATAATAGGATAGGTTAAGTTCTATTGGCTGTCCACGAAGGACACACTTAGGCTATAGAGCCCATTGTGATACCATATAAGTGTTTTATCACCTTTCCGCTGATAATTTCATTAATCAGCTCCTCAATTTCAGAGGCTGAGTGCACCTCCTTCATGCATATACCATGCACTACACCAGCCCATGACAATTACTAATTATATTAATTTTGTTGCGACGGTCGAAGCCGCTTAACCAACTGAGCTAATAGGGCGACATTTTTAATAATAACTGATGTGTTTTTCTTATTAACGTTAAAACACAACCTCCCCTATGCCCTCCATTATCGAACTTTAATTAAGTTTTCTCGAATTAAAGACGATCAATCACCTTGAAAAGTTAATGGTAATTGTATTATAATATCCTAAATAGATAAACAAAAATGAGAATTTCTAATACTCTCTAATACTATGCCCATAGCGAGACAACACTCTAAAATAGCACTTTTAATAATTTTAGCGTCTCATAATAATGTTCTTCAAAAAGGTGGGGTGTTTGAAAATACTTCTTATATATGTCACCATTTTGAAAATAATAAACAGTAATATGGTATTATCGTTAGTCAGAAATAAATTATGAAACTTGAAAAAAATTAAAATTTATGTACAAATATACTTAAATATTCTGATTTTGAGTCATAAAAGCACATTTTTCTTTTATAATATTAAAATTTAAAATCGTAATTTTTAAACTGTATAACACGTGGCCTAAAACGCGGGCAAGCCTTGATGTGATGTCATATCGGTATGAACCATAGACCATCAATTAGTTCAAAGTAGACAGCTGGGTATAATATTTCCATATATAATCAATATTTGTATTTATTATAATTAGTTGTCTATGAATATATCTGTCAAACTTATCTGTGTTATTTCGTATGATGATACCGATATTCCGTCACCAAATTGGATGCCTGAGTTTTTGACAGATTAAAGAAGGTTTAAAATTTAATTAAAGTTTTTGGCAAGAAAGCGTGGGTATTTTTCCGAAATAACTTTTTTGTGGCTTTTTATTAGCAAAATCAACATTTTCAAGTACTTTTTCAAAAATAGTAGAATACCCTATTAATGTTATAAATCCGAAAAAAATTTAGTAGTTTAAAAAACGAATGAATTGTATTTTGAAAAAATGAAATCGGGTTTATTTTACATAAAACACAGCCAATTCACCAAATGAAAAATTTTTTTTTAATGGCAAAAAAATTACGTATATACAGCCATACGTTGACATTCTGTAGATAAGCACTTTTAAAAGCGCACACACGTAATTAGTACTGATTTAATGTAGAGATTGTAGATAGAAAATATATCATGAATACAAATTTTTTTTTTTCGATTTATTATTACAAATTTTGCCTCGTTTATTTTCCTCCATGTTTCCTCCCTGATTTATACTTTTAATTGTTGCATTTCTCAAAATGCTCAGTACTTATATATCTTACCAAATATCTTCAAAACATGCCTACACGAAGATTTGCTTGAAATCTAAGCCTGGAGAAATTTTAATGTTAGGTGGAGTATCATGTATAGACAGTGTTGAATATCAGTGCCTGCATTATTTTTTAAAAATTACCAAAGTTTGAAAAACCAACCCCTTAATGGGTACCTCACTAGTTGAAGCTAACTACAAATTTTAAACTGCCTATCTTTTTTTGTTTTGGAGAAATTGACACTCAAATTTTGCTTTTATTTGCGCTTTCGCGAAGAAACAATGATAATTACAAAAAACTGTTTCGAAGAAAAGTTGTTAAATTTTTATAAGGGAAAACGTTTCAATATAAACTTTTTTTCTATCTCTTATGGTTATCAAGATGGGTTACACAGATCCAAGACCCAGTTGCTGTTCATTTACGAACTCAAACTCACTTTCTACGTTCTAAAATTTCAGCTTGGTACCTCTTTTTTTTGAGTTCTCCTGTATACGGACGGAAGGACAGATTGATAAACGAAAATGGACTAACAAGGATATTTTATTAATATCTGTACCAAAACTTTGTCTCATCAATATTTCTAAGTGTTACAAACTTGATACAAAATTTAATATACCTTGATATATACTTCATATACCTATACAGGATATAAAAATTAATTCTCTAAAATGAATATTATAATTACTAGTACTTAATAATGAATAAAATAAAATATTATTTGATTTAAGCACCACGATATAATAAGATTTTTAATGAGAAATACACTCGAGAGAATATTTCAGATTTAAATTAATCATAAAAATTTACTGAAGCTTAATCAGCATCTGTGAATGGATATTTACCATAATTATTTTCATCCCAACCTCATCTTTTTAATTTCTTTTGATATTTTAGTAAGGATTTACTAAAAGGAACCACGAATTTTAATTACTACAATAAAAAAATATGTATAAGATAAAAAATAGAATGTTGTGCCATGAAGGCAGCAACATATCTTGAAACATATTAAGTTTCTTAGACGATATTATTATCTACAAAACAATTACTATCAAATCATTTCAATTTTAAAAATAACGTTAAAGTTGAGTATATGAAGTTTCAGAAGTTGCAGACCGTATGGTTTGTGGAAACAAAGAAAGACTAGTGAAACTGCATTTTTTTTTTAATTTTTTGTTTCTAACGTGTTCAGACTAAATACATCAAAAATTATAAAAACGAGCCCAATGCAATATGGTCTGACGCCCATACTGCATTGGACTAATCCACCATAACGATTACTAAATTTGCTACTCCCTCGATGGTGAAATCAGCATGGCGTTCACACCGATATCTTCAAAATATTTCTTTCCGTGTATGTGAAAGATATTCATAATGTGAAAGAATAAAAGTATAAAAATGCTAGTATTGATCCGAGGTACAAAACTCTCCAGTATACATAAAATTAAAAATTAAATGATCCGATTAAAAAATTATAAATACTTAAATGCGGCAAATGCAGAAAAAACATTAAATAGTAAATTAGTTTTGCATTAAAAATTTTATTAGTTGTTTGTTAGTTGCAAATTTAATTGTTATTTTTATGCCCCACAAAAAACATTTAAAAATAATGAGAAAGTTTGTACTCTTTGTAGCTAAATATTATTTCTCCTAGGCAGAGTTAACAAACTTCGTTGAGATTTGATAGCAAATAATATTTGTAAAAAAAGAATATTTGTTATATTTGTTTGTTGATATATTTGTTATAAACAAAGGTGTAGATAATAACTATCATTTTTGGTATAATAATTGTGGAGGAATTGATGATTTTTTTTTTGCGTATAGAGACGTCATTATAAATATTTCAAAACGCCTTTTTAGGGTATTTTGAAAGTAGGTTCCAAATTTTCTTTTTTACAGTTTTAATAAGATTTAATACAGTTTGATAAGATAAGATTTTTAAATTGTCGATTAAAATAAAAAAAGAAGATATTATCTTAAAATAAATCTTTTAAATATGTTTCGACAGTTGTATAATAAGTTTATATTGAACTGTAATAATTTTAAATTAAAATTTAAAACTGAACTATTAAAATGCACAGTGTTGAAGAAACAACTATCTTTTTATTTTAATAAGGAAACCAGAATCTGAACTTAAGCGCCACTGCTATAACGCCCCATATAACACTCTTTTTTAGTGTTTTTGGATTCCCTATGTTCATTCATTGCTTTTAGGTTTTTCTTAGGAATTCAATAATTCAATAAATATGAATTATAAATTTTCACTGCTTGTGGAAGAAGATATTTACAATCAAAATGTGCAAAATTAGCATGCTGGAGGTATACCGAGCATAAAAATTGATACTTTTCTATGTATCTCAAAACGGTTCTTACCAATTTTTTCAAAAACAACTCGATAAAACATTATTTTATTACGAATGTTTTGCTAACACGAAAACGATTCTTGCCCGATTTGTTCAGAAAGATAAAAAATGTTTTAAAAAACAACTTATAAACTTACAATTGTGTATGTGTGTATTGAGTATATGTGTAGATAGAATGGCTTAGTATTGTTGTCACAAATAGCGACTAAACAAGATGCTGAAATGCAAAATTAAAATTATAAAATACATTTAATTGAAATGGTTTTTGAAACAATAACTTTGATTTTTGTAATTTTAAAACCACCAAATATGTCTTCCCACAACAATCACTATTTAGTCTAGTTTTAGTACTAGATTTTCTAGTTTCCTTATGATATATTGAAAGTTGCTTGCCTTCTTTCATGATAATATATTCAACCAAACAGAAGCTCAAGTAAAGAGAATTTAAAAATTACACTCGCATCAGGAGTAGAACCCGAACTTCTTGAGTTCCTGTGCAAGCGCCTTAGCAAACAAACTCAGTCGATCTCCACCCACAGATTGTAATTTTTTCAACGCATCCAATTTTTAGTTTTGTTTATTATTTTTTTATTTGTTATTTTTTTGTTTGTTTACTATACTCATGTATACAATTTTTGCGTCAAAGTCTCTCAATTATCATTAAGGTTTTTACTATGATACAAATGGCTTAAACTATATATAAACAAATATTTTGTGGAGTCCATTTTAATTTAACAGAATTGAAAAAACGAACAGAAACTTGTTAATTGGGTTACAAAATAAGATCTAATACTTGTCAATTTTCTCCCGCTGTCGCAGAAAGCGCAGGTAATATTTCCATTTTCCATTGAGTGTATTATTAATTTAGTACTTCTTAAACATCTGTCTTTTACAAATATAAAAAATTTACATTTATTCTTCAACGGTTTTTTCGTGTCGTTGCTCATGATAATAATAATATGTAGTTTTAGCCTAGGTTTGTTTTTGTAACACCTTGTTCAAAAAACAAAGTCGTGACTCTTTTGTTCATATAATTTAAGAAAACAAGAAAGTATATAAAATGTAATGAATAAAATACAGGAGTGCCCTTCAAATGTCAACATTTATACTTACTAAATGCAAATATTGTGTATGTTTGCTGTTTCATTTGTACAGTGTCTTCATTTTAAAATGCTTGAAGTATCCTTTACTTGGTTCTTTTTTTTTCTTAATTAACTTAAACAAAAGTTTTAGCGGTGATCATAGAAATGCAAAATTATCATTTGATTAAAATGTATTTTCAAATGAAAGTGCTCGAATGGTATATCAAAGATAGATGTTACATGAAACTACTCCTCGAAGAATTTGTTTACATTTTTCTTCAACAGATTTAATAATTTTTTCGCAAAAACTCAAAACTTTCAAAGTGATTACAGGTCTTTTGAAAAAAAAGTTGTTGTGGCTTTTTCAAATTTTTGACAGGGGCAAAAATAGGCGATGTTCCTCAAAATTGGTTCAGTTTGGAGAAGACTCTAAGGAAAAAAGGTAATTTAATAGAGAGTGTTTTTGGATACGTTTCAAGTTCAAGTTTCCGTATACGAAATTTTCTCAGGGGTTTTTAAAATTTTGTTAATTTCACTTGTTAGGTATTGATTATCATAGAAAATTCAAAAAATAAAAAAATTTGTAATAAAGGTCTCTTTTTTGGTCTTATTTAAAAATAAAACAAGTGAAAACAAACAATTGACTGAGTAAATTGTTGAAATAGCATGTAAAGACAGTGTTCATTACGCAATCGTTCGTTTTATTACGTCATATAAGTGAAGAAATAGAGCCAAACATATAAACAAGACCCAATTGACCTATGTGACTCATTTACAAACTCGACCTCACTTTTTATGGCCTGAACACGCTATTAAAATTTCAGCTTGATACCTTTTTTCGTTTTTGAGCTATCGTGTTGACAGACAGACGGACAGACAACCGAAAAAGGACTAATTAGGTGATTTTATACCAACCTATACCAAAATTTTGTACATAGCATCAATATTTTTAAGCGTTAAAAACTTGGTATACCTTTATATATTTCATATACATGGTATAAAGATAATACTTACATGAAACACTTTGTAGTTTGTATGTTGAATGTGTAAAAATATAATAGTACACTTTCTTGAAATGAAGTTGCAATTGTTTTTATGTTGTGCTTTACAGTTATAATGTCAAGCATTTCAACTTAAATTCCTTTTTACGTAATAAAAAGATGAATTTATATTATACATATACATATACATACACACATACATAAGTAAATACATTCATACATACAATTATTTATATAAGTACTTTTAATTTCAAGAGAAGAAATAAATTAGTTTATTGTTGTTATATTATTATAATATGTATTATGTACAGTGTATTTCAGATATTTCAAACGAAAAGCTTTAACTATCTCTTTCATGAATCATTTTATTAGTATTACTATTGTTTAAACGATAATCAACTAGCATAGTTTTAGCATAATTTGCAGTTTTTTAGATGCAATAAGTTAAAAAAAAACTTAGATTTTGCTAACTTCGTTATCTTGAAAAAGCTTGCTATATTCACAGATATTGAATTCAGAAAATTCACCCGCGATCACCTTTATGGAAAAAGTTAGGTTTCGCTTTTGGAGAAACTTTAAAGGAGTTCTAGAAAGAGCTAGTAATTAAGCTTAAAATGTCCATTTATAATTTTTTTTATAAAATAAGTATATTTTGAAAACTTGACATGGAAGTTAACATTGAAGATTTACGCAGATATTGTAGGAACCACAAAATTAGGACAGGTATTTGCAATTAGACCAGCTAGTCTCAAATTGTAAATTTTGAAAAATTCGCGGATTGCTAACTGCATGAGGAAACTACCAAGTCACATTTACAGTGACTTTTAAGTGGTCCTTGGAAAAGCTTGTAATTCGGCGTAGAATCAGTAGTCTTTTGAACAGGTTTTAGACCAGTTCCAGATTTGTTATTTAAAAGAACGCAGGTAACTGAAAATGGAAGCAAGCATGACATTTACTTGGTACAAAACAAAACATCTAGATTCAAGACAATTTGCATATTAACTTATTTTTTTGAAGTTATTAATAAATTATTAACACAAAAAATAATTTACTTATGACAAGAGCCTTAAAGTAGTTCGACTGTTAGAGCAAGTACGGTGAATGTTCATTTTTTGCGGTAAAGGATAGTTCAAAGTCTATTGGTAACAATAAACACAGTTTTGGGGACTCTTGAGAGGCAAAATTGTGAATTATTTTATATTATTTCAAACATAAAAGAACCAATCAAATTGACGTATAAATTTTATATTTTACGATATTTTTGAAGCATTAAAAAACATTTACGTGACACAAATATTAGTTTTATTCACAACATTAATTTCATTCATAACTTAGATTTAACATCAATGAATATAAATTAGTTGCTAACTTGGCTAGTCTAACAGCTAAGTAATCACGTTTGCCTCAATCCAGTAAGTCTTGTTATTGTGTAGTAACAGATTTGCAGTGTTTACAGTTCTTAGATTAATAAATTCATTTAAACTTGTATAATTAAAATGAGCCACAAATTTTCTATCAGCTTCGCATAAAAGTTCGCGGAACACTCATCAATTTTTTACTGTTCTTAGATCGATCATCAACGGATTTAGTAGCTTTTTGTTTTGTAAAATTAACGCATGTATAGTGTATACTCTGCGCTATAGTTTTTGCGCTTATTTTGACTTGAAATTTGCAAAAAAAACTAACCTACTAACTCCCAATCGGAGCTATCAAAACACAATCAAATTTATGTTGAACTTTAATTAATTTTTTAATAAAATTACTTTGGTAATGACAGTTTATCTACAAACGTTGTACAATGATCAACGTATCTCAATCGAATGAATCTAGTTGCTCTTAGACACTCTCTGTTAATACATTTTGTACATACATTATGCACAATGCAGAATGTAATTGCATTTTATAACATTTTTAGATTTATGTTGCAAAAAATAAAAGAAAAAAAAAGGTTTAATATAACCACAAATTAAAAACATACTCATTCATTTGTTATGAGGTCAAACATCATGTAAAAACATTTTTTATTATCTTACTACATAAAACAGAATGATGCTATTTCATATGCGCATAAAAACGTGTAATTTGGAACTATCGAATACAGAAAACATTCAACTTCAAGTAGCGTGGAGCTAATTTAAAAACAAGTGAAAACAAACAATTGATTGAGTTAATTGTTGCGAATACCTGTATAAAAAGAATCAGTGCTTGCATTATTTTTCATAAATTAGAAGAGTTAGAAAAACCAACACAATTTCGAAGCACTTTCAGCCGAAATTTATTTGGCTATCGAAACCACTAGTTGAAGATACCTGACAATTGCCAACTCTCTATCTTGTACAGTTAACGAAAAAATGTTTCAAACAAAAGTTGTTTATATTTTTATAAGAAATATCTCTAACGGTTTACGAAATAGGTCCCATGGACCCAAGATCCCATTGACCTATGTTGCTCATTTACGAACTCAACCTCATTTTTTACGCCATGAACAAGCGACAAGAATTTCAGCTTGATATCTTTTTCCATTTTTGAGTTATCGTGATCACCGACGAACAGACGAACAACCGGAAATGGACTAATTATGTGATTTTATGAACACTTAAGGTAAAGTCACTAATACTAGACATTGACCTAAAGGAAGACACCTATGAATAAATAGTTCTTATTTTAAGAACGTTTTTAATAAAATGAGTTTTATTTCAATATCATAGCAACACCTAACACTAACTATGAATCATTAAAAAAAAAATCCGAAGCAATGTCTGAACGAAATTTCAAAATGACATCAGTTATTTTTAAACATTTGAAAAAGTGAGACGCGTTTGGCAATTTCTTAGTATATAGGTTAAGGACACTTGAACTTTAAAGGTAAGTTTTAAATCATTATTTATTAGAAAATTACTGTTTACTCTTTTTTAAAGGTGTAAATATTATGTAAGAGTAGTGAGAAACGTGTTTTTCTTGTGTTTGATAATATTTTTCTAAGAAATTAAGACATGTCTACTTTTAGTTCCAAAAAATTAATTAAAATCTAATAGAAGACAGGTGTGTCATCCATTAGTGTTACAAGATGTTGAACTCTTAAGCTTGTTTTAGTACGATTTTGATCATTATTGCCAACCAATAGATTACTGTAGAGATATTAACAATTTTGAATCATTTTAACTAAAGGTAGACATGGTGTCTATTATTGGGGTGTATATGATGTCAATTATTGGGTCTATTATTTCAGACTGATAATTATGCCGGCAATAAAGGGCCAGATGTTCCGTTATTCCGAAGCTAACATGGAAGCCGCTATTCAAGAATGTAGACGTGGTGTTCCGACTGCAACTGCGGCCAAAAAATTTGGTGTACCTAGAGTAACGCTATTGAATAAAGTAAAGGGGAAGACACCAATGAAACGAAAAATGGGAAGAACATGCTACATCTCAGAAGATACTGAAGCTATGATTGTAAAGTGGGCTAAAGCAGTGGTGAAAAGAGGATTTCCAATAGGCAAGGAAAATTTACAAGATAGTGTGAAAAAAATTGTTGATGATTTGAACATAGAAACACCTTTCAAAAATGGACGACCTGGTAAAAGATGGTACAACAGTTCTACAGCATCTACCTCGATGAACACAATATCAAAGACATTTCGGATGAACCGCATCGAATTTTCAATATGGATGAGACTGCATTTTTTCTGAAACCAAAAGGCAGCAAGGTATTAGCCGCTAAAGGTGAAAAATCGGTGTACCAGCAAATTAATTCAGACGAAAAAGAATGCTTTACGGTTCTTTTAGGTGGTAATGCTGCTGGCCAAGTTCTACCGCCGATGGTTATTTTCAAATATAAGAGAGTACCCAGAGAATTAAGCTTGTCGGTTCCTGCTACTTGGGGTATTGGACGATCTGATAGTGGTTGGATGACAATGGAAACATTTTATGAATATATCTGCAATATATTTGATAAGTGGTTGAATGATAATGGCATTCAAAAACCAGTTATACTATTCATGGATGGACACACATCCCATATGTCATTCCATGTGAGCAAATTTTGTTCGGAAAATGGGATAATCTTGATTGCTCTCTTTCCTAATGCTACTCATATACTACAGCCCATGGATGTAGCAATTTTTAGAAGCTTGAAGGGAACCTGGAAAACTGCAGTGCATTCTTGGCGTTTGGAACATCTCGATTCCCCCATTTTACGAAAAATTCATTTTTGTCCTTTGCTAGACAAAGTTCTGAAAGAAACGCTAACGCCAGAGTTGTTCCAAAATGGTTTTCGTAAGTGTGGACTCTCACCATGGACTCCTGATAAAGTGTGCTCTGGATTAGAACAACCAACAGAAGAATTGAACGAATTGCAAAAAATGGCTAAAATTAAAGAACTCGAAATGGGGCTTAAATTCCTGGACAAATATATTGATGCAGAGAAGGTTGACGAAAATATTGGATTGTTTGAATTTTATAAAAAGATTGAAGACCTATTAAAGCGAACAAAACTAGAGGCAACCTCCTAAAATTTTCAAAATTGATTTAGACTTAGTCCAACTTAAATACTTAAATAAAAAAAAAAAACTTTTTATCCAAAATTGCCTTGACGCTCCTACATCCTTAAATACAAATAATAATCAGTTCAATATGTGTCCCTACAGAACAAAAGAATAGAAAGTCTGGATCCAGAAAAACATGTTGTTGAAATGAAAATTGCAAGCAAAATAAATAAAAAAGCAGTTTGTTCATAATACACAACTTGATATCAATTTAGGTATAGCATTATATAAATTCAAAATTAATGAATGCACCACTGAACATTGAGCAGAAATGAATGCACTAAAAAGAGTAAGAATTAATAAATGTACTATATACCATGTGTATTATTGCTCCAATTCTTGTATCTGGTATTTTACAGTGTGTTCACTGTAAAAGTTAATAATATAAATACAGGCTGCAGTGCGTGAGTTTGCCAATAAATATAGACATTGATACTTTTTAAGAATTATACTTTAGTTAAAACTTTCTCCTTAATGAAACCACTAAACAAAAAACCAGCTTTACACTTAAAATATAAATAACTTTTATTTTTCAAATATGGCACACTAGGTTGAAACTTTTTCTATTATTATATAATTTTAATAATTTTAGAATTATAAATTTTTCAAATTTTCTCAACCAATCTACAGTTTTTATACCATGTATATATGAAATATACATAGTATATTAAGTTTAGTCCCAAGTTTGTAACGCTTAAAACTATTGATGCTACGAAAAAATTTTAGGTAAAGGTATTCATAAAATCACCTAATTAAACCATTTCCGGTTGTCCGGTTGTCTGTCTGTCTGTCTTCCGTCTGTCTGTCATTTGTGTGTCCGTCTGTCATCACGATTACTCAAAAACGAAGAGAGATATCAAGCTAAAATTTTTATACCGTGCTAAGCACGTAAAAAGTGAGGTCAAGTTCTTAAATGAGTAACATAGGTCAATGCGGTCTGGGGTACGTAGGACCCATCTTGTAAACCGATAGAGATAGAACAAAAGTTTAAATTAAAAAATCTTCCTTATCAAAAAATAAACAACTTTTGTTTAGAACATTTCTTCGTAAGCATCACTGTTTACCCGTGAGAGCGCAATTTATTCGCAAATTCAATAGTATGTATTATATGGGAATATCAGTTATATATGTGTATGTGTATACATGTATGTATGTGTAATGTGACAGAGTAATCAACACTGTCCGTACATGGTATTTCAACAATTAACTCAGTCAATTGTTTGTTTTCACTTGTTAAAAGTATATTTTTCTCGCTCTTCAGAAAATGTGGTCTTTTTTTTTCACAAGACGTATGTAATTGTAATATAAAAATTTTCACTCATATTCGCATATTTTCGGATCTATTCGTGTGCTTATGTTAGTTTGAATTTTTATTATTTTGTCCGCTAGGAGCTCTTTACGAACTTATTTGTATGAATAAACAAATGTCAATATTTTTTTTGATTAAAATATTTGTGATGTTAAGTATTATTAATAATACATTCACGATTAATAAATGTCGATAAGAAAGTATGCTTTTTTTAAATTTTTTTATATTATACTTTTGAAAGCATTGTTATTTTGAATATTACCTTTAATATTCATTCAATTCAATAAATGATTCCATAATTTCTATAAATACTTACAGTATAATTGATGAATATATGTATAATATAAAAGTTTACTTAAATCAACGATTGTCTCATTATGCAGTTGTTTTATTGTAGATTATTTATTATTGGGACTTTTGTACTTCTAGTCAAATTTGAAAAAAACAATATCTGACCAAGATATTTTAAATTCATTTGAAGATGAAGAATCTTCTATTTTTAATTAGCTACCGCATTAGAAAATAAATTTATATAAAATCATGTATGAATTTTAAATAAAATCGAGATTATGATTTACAGATTTAAAAAATAATTAAAGCGTGAAATATTTGATGCATGCGCAGAAGCAGTATATGCGGCAAATCACTTATCATTATTGCCTAACGATTGACGCGAGTGCTGATGAGTTAATATTTTTGTATTCCAAAATAATTAAACTTTTGAAGATTAATATATTTAAATATTTCTGCGTTCAAAGATTTATACTTTCAAACAATTCTATTTTCAAAAAACACCACTGTTGCCAATTTTAATGATTTTTTGAAATAATGAATCGAAGGTGAAAATTAATCTACTTTAAAGTAGTTTCATTTAAGTAGGAAAATTGTGTAGCAAAAATGTTTTAGGATAGGCAAATAAATAATATAATTTTTTTGATAAATACAATTTACTACATAGACTCTCACAGAATATCACCAACTGTCAAGTTTCTACATAAGCAGGCCTAAATAACGCCTGTTAACATACGTTTATGAACACGCTATACTGATGGTAACAAAAACAAGAACATAATTGTAAAATTTAAAACATACAAATTACAATTAATGGCACATTATATTGTCAAATGCAAAGTAAATCTCTTTTGCGTATTTTAAACTTTACGTGCTCAATATTACACGTTATATTTAAACCTGCATTCTTAAATTCGCATAAAAAGTCCTTTTAAAATTTCAACCGATTTAAAAGAAGCTTTTCTGGAAATATTATGTAAGTGATTTTAAAGTTTGCTTAATCAGCGATAGGGAAGCAGATTAATGAACAATAGGGGATCGGACTCACTGGACGTGCAGAAAGTGAAGTGGGTTTTTAAAAATATTTACTAGTATGCATGATATGAAGAGAAAGATACCCACTAATGACGTCATCCTTGGGTATCGTCACATAAATTGCATATAAAACTTTGTTTTGGTAAAAGGAGATGGCCTTATAACTTTTTGGTTTTTCAATCAATTTTAATTCCACTTTCAAATTTTGTCATGGTATCAAGTCTCGTTTTACATTTTTAACCAACTTCAAACAAAAAAGGAGGAGGTTGTCAATTCGGCTGTTTTTTTTTATGTGTGTTACCTAAGAACTTTCGACTGGGTGAACCGATGATGCTTTATCTGTTTGAAAGCTGGTGCTTCTCGTGTGGTCCCATTTCATTTTTATCCAGTTCTGACAACGGCATCCATGAGAAAACCATAAAAGTCTTAAATTTACATTAAGTATGTGCGCGACAAATGTACGAATAACTCAATATCACGCCAACCGATTTCGATGATTCTGTTTTTAATGACAAATTAGTAAGTGTACTGCAGATTCACTTAAAATCACAAAACAAAAACAAAAAATTTTAACAAAAAGAAAACCAGCTTCAAAAGAAAAACTTTTCCAAAATAAATTAATTTGCACTTAAAAGTAAAGAAATAACGATAATATATTGTAGTTAAAATTATTGTTATTTTTGGAGTCGGTGTCAGCCAAGCTAATGTAGCAAACTGTTCTGTCAGAGTGGTTTCTTTGGCTGACACTGACTCCAAAAATAACAATAATTTTAACTACACTATATTATCGTTATTTTTTGACTTTTTAGTGCATATTAATTTATTTTGGAAAAGTTTTTCTTTTGTAGTCGGTTTTCTTTTTGTTTTTTAAAAGTTTTTTATGGATAGTATCGCCAATTTGACATGAGGATTATGTCCTATTATCAGTCGTATCAAAGGTTTTCGTTTCTGGAGTACAAGAAAAGAATAATCATCGTATAATAGAATTCTGCTTAGTTTAAAGCAAAATTTTACGAAAAATGGAAAACATATTTTATTGAACTTTTTGATCAAAATTTAATGCAAGTTCTCAATTTTCGACTACTTACTTATCTAGAAAAATATTATAAAGCATCCTATATACTATTAGTTCACTGCTTGTTAACAAATCATAACAACCATGAATGTATATTGTAAATGAATAAATAACTATAGTTTGGAGTATTTTTCCATTTATAGTTTCAATTTAATGAAGTTATTCCCACTGCACCAATGAATAAACTATATAAATTATACTTTTCATTAAATATATCTCTATCTGGAAAAATAATCTTTTGTATAGATACCAGTTGTGGGATAAAAAGATCAATTCATAAATAATTTCAAATACAATAATTTTAGAAATAATTTTTATACCATTCATATTTAACTGTCAGTTCCATCTTCTAACAATGCTTTTATTTTGAATCTACTTTTGAAATAAAACCTATACGCCAGTCAAATTCTACATTAAAAAATTACATTCTGCAAGCAAAAAAAAAGTTGCTGTACCTACATAATCTGTAAAAATTTTTTTTATTGGTTGCTACTATCATTTCAAAGTATATTAAATTTGTAACAATTAAAGCTAAGCTACAGCTCTATATGCCTAATAGTTTTTAAGGAATTGCCGAAGGAAATGGAGCTATTGCTTTTGTATTGATGATGGAATTCTGAAAAAATTTCTTCAAATGTTCATCGATCCTACCAAATAGATTTCAAACATGACTATCGTATTTGAAAGGTCAAGTTATTTAATAAGAAAAATCGACCAATAAACAAGGACTGAGGGGGTGCACATAGTACAAAATTTTGAATATTTTCAAAATAAAAAATATTTATTATTTTGTATTTTGCATCAGTTTTAAACAATAAATTACTCTGGTGGATTTTTTCTCTGGGCGCTTAGTTTTTGAAATAAATATTCATAATATAAATACAATATTCGCTTTAAGAAAAATTTGTTATTTTTTCAATCTCTGAGAGAATTTGCTTAGCTAAATATAAAATAATTTTTATTTGAAAAAATTTTTCGTAAACATTATTTATTGTTTTCTCGTGAGGGAACAATATAGTTCAAAACTTTGGTAACTCCTTGCGATGAGGCTCCTTGCAGTGACCATCACTAATCCTTGGCAATACAAAAGTTTTATTAATAGATAATCTAGTGCCTAATCGAGGCTTTTTTTATTAACAAAATGGTGTCCTCAGAAAAAATTTTTACAAATTTTCGGAAAAAAACAGTGAATTGTTTAAAACAAAAATCGAAATTTCAGAAAAAATCCTTCGATCAGGCACTAGTTTTTAATGCTGTATAAATTTCAATTAACTCTGCCGAGCGGTTTTCGAGCTACAGTGGTCACCAGTTCAAAAAACATAGTTTTAAGCAGCATTTGAAGTTTTACACTCAATTTACGTAAAATAATATCTATTCCTGGGCCATAGAATAGTTCTTCAGCCGTTGTAGCAGTTTCCGAAAAATCAAATTGATGTTGTCTACGTAGCATTCTACCTTCTGGAGTGTTGTGGTTAGCGCGCTTACCTGCCGGTCGCTTGCAACTGCTAATTATCGAATAGCTCAAAAAGTATTTGTCGGATTTACTTAATTTTCAGATAATAATTATTTCAATGATATTGTACTTTAAGAAAATGCAAAATTCGATTTTTAAAAAATTCTGACCTCTGATTCCAAATAACATACTAAAAAAGCAGTTTTACATCGTGTTTTGCCATTTTAGTTGTTCTCTTGTAAGATTTTACTGGCGTAACATCCAGAAATGCGAGATCGAAATAATTCGCACTACCTTTTGGAATCGAGTGGCTCAAAAACTATAACAACCGTTATGGAAAAAAAAACAATGATTGCTAGTGCCGCAGAAAATAACTTACTAGTTACTAGTTTACATCATGTAACGAACAAAATAAATATGTTCATGGTATGGTACATCAATCTTACATGACATGCACCTATATCATATGTACAACTTGAGAATTCTATGTGTTATATGCACACAACATGCAACGAATTAGATAGACATTGAGAGTGAAATTATTTCTAACTAGCTGATACAATGAAATAAATAAAGGTTTCTGACCTCCCTATTCAAACTCCAAATTAAGTTTTGGAGAATGATCTTGAGAACATCATGGCAAGCTATTTAAATCAATTACTCGATCAGGATCAGAGTCGACCGCTCACTTCCACTTTTAACACTTTGTATAAATGGTTTCCCGAAGATAAACACAAGCAATACCTTAATAATAATACCGCTTTGGATGTAGCACGTCTGATAGCACAATTAAGACTCATGCATCATGAAAGATTAAAATAATTATAAAAAGAATAGCATATAAGTGGGACGCCGCCAAAGTATGCTCATTACGCAATTCGAGGGAACAAGAATCTTTACAGCATTTTATGCTTTGATGCTCTGTTCTGTCTCCATTCAGGATTGCTATCTTAGGATACTTTTCCACAGGAAGCACTGAAAACAATCTGCCTGAAAATCTGAAGTGCTAAGATACCCGTAAGCGATACGTAATATATTATTTTGAAAGTCAGCTTTTGCATAAATGAGTAAACATTGCGAATTGATTACTCATTTATGATTTACTCCACCAGAAAAGTACTTATGTGTTACATCATTATACCAATCACTGTAAGTCCTAAATACAGAAATTATCTATCTATCTATCAATCTATACTGGTATCCATACTGCTACGAAGGGTGGAGGCAACCGAAAAATTTCAGTTTTGAAATTTCAAAAAAGTGAGATTTTTAATAGGAATTGCAAACTATCAATTTAGGAAACTTATATTGTATTCGATCACTTTTTGAACGAGTTACGATAGTGAGCAAGTTTGCAACCGAACACTCATTTTTGACCAACCGACCTATCAAGAGATTGAATTTGTAGTAAAGGAAAAAAATTCAACTTTTTTGAATGGATCGCATTAAGATATGTCGCTATTAACCGAGTAATAAGCATTAAAATACAAAATATTTAATAAAAAATACTTTTTAGGAACAAGCTTTGATTGCACCAAAAAGAAGGAAAAAATCTATGAGTCACTCATAGCTGTTTATAAAAAGAAGAGAAGGCGATCCGAGAATGAATCGGAGCACGTCAAGCTTTTACAAATAATCGTGTTTGACTGGCTCATTATTTTCTCATTTTAAGGACAATAAAAGCTTGTATCTTATAAATATCTTTCCTAATGTTATAAGCGAAAATTAATAATAACTTATCCCAATAACTTGAGGTCATCATCGAACTGAATATCACGAAATGATAAACGCTATACGATACATTTAACCCGAATAAATAACAAAGTTTAGATTATTCATTTTCATTTGAAAATTTAAAGAATGCTCTGTATGTATAACATAAAAACAACAGCTAAAAGAATGTAGAGGTTGATAAGTAGGTGGGTAGGTACCTACATAGATATTATATACAATGTGTACAATTAAGCCGACACCATAAGGAAAAACTTTTTTGTCATTTAACATTTGCTCTTGATAAAAAGTCCCTCATAGTACAAGAGACGGTATAAGGTCTTCATCCATCTGATAACCAGAAGAGACATATTTTTTATGAATTTTTATTGACTTATTGACTATTGAAAAGGGTTCGTGGCTTCTCTTAATTAATATAATTTTAATTTTTTTCATTAACGGTTTTTTTTCAGGCAAGCCGAACCATTATTTTCGCAATTAAGTTATCTTTCTTCTGATATCAATTTCGATTGGTTAACAGATTGGTGTAAAGCTTTTCATACTATATAAACAGATAAGCCAATATAGGTAACTACATCTATTAATCAATCGAAATTGATATCAGAAGAAAGATAATTTAATTACAAAAATATTAGTATAGGCTTGCATGAAAAAAACCGTACATTGAAAAAATTGATTAAAATTAATTTCATAAAAATTACCATGAACTCTTTTCGATAGAAAAACTATATAAGAATATTTAAAATTGAATAAAATTTCATACGGGGGTTATCAGTTGGGTGAAGATCGACCTTATGCCGTCACATAGACCATCATAGCCGAGAAGGAAATAATCAAATAATAAATTTTTTGTATTAATTACTGGCAGATATTCAATTTTATCCATCTACCATGGCAAAACAGATTTTGTTGTTTTTACTTTTCTCTGTTTATTTAACTCTTCTCTGTATTAGCATTAATATAATTACCGATCACCCTGTAGAAAAATTGATACTACACAAAATTTGTCCACGCATCCTAGATTTAACATCGATCTGTCAATATAAATTATCAATCCATATAGAGAGAAGAGTTAGTAAAAATAACAAAATATGTTTTGTTATGGTAAACTGTTAATATTCAATCGTAGTTTTCAATTAAAATAAAATTCAATAAATATTGTCGATATTGTAAAAAAAAAAGCCATGGGTAAGTTCTGATGCGACCCTTAAGGTCCATACGAATAACATCCGAGCATAATAAATAGTTATATAAAATAAAATAAAATAAAAACTCGAATTATGAAATTTTTTTCGGATCATATGGTCAATAATAAGCTTCGATCGACACCTCAACGAAGTCGATATCATTTTTGTTCGCGCGATACAGGAGAAAATTAAAAAAAAAAACTCTCCCGATTCGGTCGAATGTTATTAAATACTTTTCAAATCATACTGACGTTAATACTCTTGGAGCTACACCTCAACGAAGTTGATAGATCGTGCGTACATACGTACTTCCAAACTCACACACACATACTTTTTCTCCAAATTGATGTTAATGCATTATCCTGACCATGAAACGTAAAGATATGTTGAATATTCCTATTTTGAGACTCAGACCCATTACAATAACTTCCTAGACTGGAAAGTTAATTAAAGGTAAATTATTTTTGACAAAATTTACATTTTTCGGCAAACCTCGTATACGAGCGCAAAAAATTGATACCTGATTATTTCATATTGCGTACTAGGCCATGCAAACTTAATTGACACACTGTATATATCTGTATACAAAGAGGCATGTGTATGATATAGTGGTTAAGTATATTTTGTTATACATCAGATAAATGACAAGTGTATGTTAAAACAACAGAAGAGATAGTGAAGGAGTGAGTGAGTTGTTGCACACATAAAATACAAAAATCCATTTTCATTTTCATATCAGGAACATGAAGTATGAATATAATATATTTTATGTACTTTCTTTAAAGCTAAAATTTTTATATAAAAAAAAAATCGTGAGTAGCAAAGCTCTATCACTAAGATAATATTTTCTCTTCATTTGGCTGATTCCTTGTAAAAGAGACGGACTTGCTACACAGGGCGGTCCAAGTTATAACAGCATGACTTCAGAAAAGGTAGATACTTTAAAATAATAATAATTTCTCAATGCACTTATCGCCAGGAAAGCATTTTCTAGCTAAAGGATGTTGAAATCAGGTGCTTAGAAAAATTGAAATTTTGGCACACAATATAATCTTAAGTTTCACGAAGCTTAAGGTGATAAATTACGAAAGTCTCATCAGTGGAGACTTGTGTTTGTTGTGCTTCTTCAAAAAAAAAACCCTTCCGCCACTGATTTCTTAGAAAATAAAAGAATGCTTAACGTTATTGAATTTGCATTGAAGTGAGGAGTGTAAGAAATTTTTTCGAAAGTGGGTTATGGAACACCCATATCTCCACGGCTGGTTTTCGTAATTTACGATCGTAGTTTTAAATCATGAATGGTACTTATGTACTTGTCAACGTTCTATATCTAGAAATAACTAGAAGAGGAAGCTTTTCCGCCTATGAATGAATTAAAAAATTATCATTATAATGCAGTAATTGAAAAGATGCGAAAAATTGATTTCTTGCATAAACCAAGACAGAGAAAGCATTTTAATAAAATAACAAAAAACAGAGGATTAGAGCACTTAAAAAAACGAAAAAAAGGAGACTAGCTGAAGTAAAATTCGATGGAAGTTTGATGAGAAATTTATCTCGAAAAACGCGTTTTTCGCAAATTATTTTTTCGGCTTATACGACGCGCAGTAAGTACCTTGAAAGCTCTAATTGTGGCTTTGAAAGGGATATTTTTGTAAGCAAAATAATATAAATTTTCCTCACAATTTGTAAAAATGTAAAAATTTATGCTTTGGAAAATTTGTGCGCGATTGGTAACAAAGCATCCTACGACAATTAAAAAAAAGAATTTTCTTCGTAAAGAGTTGCCCCACAACCTCTGCATCTTGTAGATGAATGAATTTAAAAACTGCAATTTGCGCCCCGAACGAATTTCTTACAAGTTATACAAGCCGAGAAAATAAATAACGAAAATGGAAAACTTCCTTAGAAACACTCTGATTTTTTCCGTTGTAATTTTTCTTAAAAACAACTAATTTTTTCCTAACTATCACGTTGAAAAATCAGACGATTAAATTTTTTTAACATGAATAAATATTCTCCATCTGTACCATTAAGTCAACCTAACCTACAATTTGCTGATGTACTGCTATTATAACTTACATAACTTACATAATATAGCACCCTCTCCCGTTTCTAAAATTGGGAGGATAAGGAGAAAACATATACTCTCTTACTGGAAAAACACTCAAAATTTCCATAAAAAAGGGAAGATTGTTAGGAACCAAATCAAAAGTTACTTCCTTGACACTATCTCTACCTACATAGTTTTCTACCTCGTAGCTCAACTTGAAGTAGCTATCAGGATTTGTTAAAATTTAAATACCGATGGAGGGAAAAGCATTCCCTTGGAGGGGATGATGAGGGGACCGATGGAGGGGAGGAGCAAGCCCTCTTTGTTGACTTTCGATTCCGATCATATGTCTATATTTTGGTGAAAAAAATGACTAAAATTATTATAGAATATATCAACTTGTAGTAACATATTATATTCAAGATTTTTTTTATGGAAATTTACTATAGTATCTTTTGTTTTTTATGTACCGAGTTTCTTTTTAGAAAGACTTTGAAGTGTAGGCTGAACTGATTTCCCCTTTACTTACTCACATGTAACGTGTGTTACATTTCTCAAAAGTCAATATCGGAACCTTATGTACAAGCAACACACCTGAAGTCCAAAAATAATTTTCAGAAAAATATTTAACGCTACAGAAGTTTGCGAAAAATATACAAAATACGAGGTATCTCTTTATAACGAGCAAATAGACATTGAATAAATAATATTGATTAAACAAATACGTAATACTAATCTGGTAACAAGAATATAAATTTTCGAAGAATTCAAAGCAACAGCGATGAAATAACAAAATCATCTGTAGATATTATAAATGCGAAGGTAAGCATGTTTGTTTGTTTGTTTGTTACGCTTTCACGCTAAAACTAGCGAATGGTTTTTAATAAAACTGTACAGCAATATAGCTCATACATCAGAATAACACATGAGATATAATTTATAAAGATATATTAATAAAAAATAAATAAAAAATTAATTTAATTTGACATTACCATAAATTACAGATTTCTGTAAAACTAGTCAATATAAAATATTACACGGCCATCTTTTCTGATATACTCAATGAATACATTTAAATAAATAGAAAACCATACATATATTTTACCTGTGTTAAACAATCCTTTATTTCGAGTGTTATAGAAAGGGGATAAACGAGAGCAATCTTTATCAATCTTTACTTTTAAACCAAGCGAAGCGGGTGGGTATCACTGTAGTACTTAAATATTTTCGAAGTAGATTATATTCGTTGAAGAAAATAATGCATGGTGTTTTTCAAACACAGGCAGAAATAACAAAAATACTAATAATAATTATTATCTTTTAAAAGAATAACAAAGAAATTAAGTTTGTGTGAAGTGCTTTTTCGTTTTTTTTTTTTTGAAATAAGATATTTGTTTATTTACATTTTAATTTAAAATTCATAAACATCAAATATTTTCTGAATGATGAACAGTATGAACAATTTATCGTAGAATTTGATAAAAATTAAGATAAAAATAGGATTATTTTCTCAAGAAAAAAAAAATTCTCTTAAAATCTGAAATGACGTCAAACGCTGTTGGTTCGTTTATGTTTTAATAAATATGTAAACACAATGATTCCGTTTGTCATGCATAGGACAAGAAGATGAGGAAAGAAAACACTTTTAAAATGTACGAAGTACATCTAAGAAAAATTTTTAACAATTTATTGCCTTGCGAAACGAGGTGCAGAAAATTGATAACATTCTCCTTTTTTTGTTTGAAGTTGGTTAAATACACCGTTTTATATGTAATCTCAATGGCGATACCGTCCAATGATGTCACTAGTCGATATTTTACTCTTTGTTTAATAAGGAGGTTTAAACGTTCATATTTTGCGTATTTCTAAAAATTTTCAAAAACCAACTTCACTTTTCTATTCGTGAAGTGAGAATTCTTCATTAAAGTGATAAACAAAATTAAGTCAACATCCCCATTGGGAATAAAGAACGTTGTGTGTAAATAGGAGTTATCAGCTTCTGGGAATCACATCTATTTTAGTAAACGGGGAAAGTAGATTCAACTTAGAACAAGGATCAATCAAACATAAATCAGCATAACTAGACTCGAATTCACGTTTAAAAATTGACATCTTTTCTTAATTCTATTCAAAAGTATACTCAGCAGATAAATATGCAACTATTAAAGGCTAGAAATGTTTATACCATGTACATATGAAATGTACATAGTATATTAAGTTTAGTCCGAATTTTGTAACGCTTAAAAATATTGATGCTACGAAAAAAATTTGGTATAGGTGTTCATAGAATCACCTAATTATTCCATTTCCGAAAGAAGAGATTTCAAGATAAATTTTTATATTTCAAGATAAATTTTTATACGAAAAGAGATTTCAAGATAAATTTTTATAGTGTACTCAGGACATAAAAAGTGAGGTCCAGTTCGTCAATGAGCAATATAGGTCAATTGGGTCTTGGATCCGTAGGACCCATCTTGTAAACCGTTAGAGAAGAGACAACTTTTACAACAAACATTTTTTTGTAAACATCACTGTTTACCCACGCGAGCGCTAATTAGGTGCAAATTTTATAGTATGTATTAATATGGGAATATCAGTTATGTGTGGCTATTTAAAAATGAATATTTTTTTTAATTTACGTGACGTCAAAAAAAACGATTGCGTCATCAGCACTGTCTATACATGGTAATTCAACAGTTAACTCCGCAAATTGTTTGTTTTCATTTGTTTTTAATCAAATTTCTTTGATTTTAGAATTTAAAAAAAGAATCTTTTAGAATCATTAGTGGAGTGAAGGAATTTATCCTTCTTTGCATGCTTGTCAAAAGTAATTTATTATCAAATGACATTCAAATAATTTTAATTGTCTTTGGTATTAAAAATTATATATAAAACACTTTTTATAAATTGATGGTGAAATGTGCGTTATTAAATTTCGAAGAGAAAAGGGGAAACTTTTAATAGGATTAATTGAATTAAATATTCTTAAAACAAACTGAAATAATTTTAAAATAATGAAAGGCATGTATCAATCACTCATCAAATTTTTTCTTTAAGTTAATTCAAAATAAAATTTTTAAGTGGATTTTGTTGAGATTGTTGTGAACTTAACTACTGGCTGCGATTTTTTAAGGCGTATCTCAAACGAAAAATAATTACCCCGACTATAATCATAGTTAATAAATACACTTTTTCAAAATTTGAGTGCAGGATATGGAATTATATGTAGTAGTCCACAAGCTCACGTCTAAACAACCCCTGATTACTTCACCATCGAGAATTTGAATCGGTGTTATTTATGTCCTGATGGACAATTTCTTACACAAGAAAATCTTCAATTGAGGAGTGTTTCATAGAGACCGAAATTTTTAAGTGCGTGGAAATCTTAAATCATGTTTTATCAAAATTGATTTAAAAACTATCTCCTCGAATTTTTACTACGTTACAAAAATACGAAAAAAGGTAAAAAAATTATGTAACGGCATTATTTTCACTAAGATTAAATTAGTATAAAACCAGGTTTTTACCGAACTTTGATTGTAAAATTTTTTTCATTTTCGATTTTTTAGCGAAAATTTATTTTGTACGGAAATCATCTGTAAAATTAATAAGCGAGGGGCTGACTAGCAGGTGGCTAAGCGGGCCTTGCGTAATGAATTGATGTAGCATGTTAATTAATCGTAAAGATTAATAATCACCGATCAAAAGTGATATTTTAATCAAATAAATTGTACGTGAAACAAAGTTAGCCGGGCAGTAAGAATAAAATATCACTTATAAAAAGTTTCATCGGTGATGTAATCTATCAAATTATTTGCACAAGAATAAGTATTCTGGATTAATAGATGGCACGTGCGTAGAAGATTTATTAAAAATTTTTGGTGAACAAAGATCCGCTGATCGTATTTTTTTTTTTTAAAGCAATCTAGAGAAAGGAGGTATAAATAATGGATACAAAACAAAATTTAAAGTTAAATAATATATGACACAAACTGAAAGTTCAATATATATTTTCTTATTAAAATATAGACAGTACTTATTACCAAAAAGTTATAGGATGTAAAAAATATGAAAACTTTCTTTAACAAGAATAATTTTTTAATGTGCAAATACGACAAAAAGCTTTTAATTTTAATTAAAAAATTCTTGAAAGAAAAATTTAATATTTTATACAAGCAGAGATATACGTATATAGTAACGTGACTTCGATGTGTTTCACATTTTACCTTTTGTGTTCGAAATGTCAAAGGTAAAAAGCATCCTTACGGTACAAGTCCAAATGCAAAAGCACATTTACAGTAGAAACTATATTATAGAAACTCATAGTATGCAACGGTCAATGTTTTTTTTCCAAAATAAATAGCCAGGTTATTTTTTTTAAATATACATCTGCACAATTATTTCTGCCAATACTCGGCAGAAATTCTTTCAAAACATATAGATTTCAAAAATTATGTGTACAAAACACAAAAGTACACGTTTTTATCCTCCGAATCAAAAAAGGGGTTTTATAACTTCGAACCGCTATGTGTGTCTGTCTATGGTCTGTCGGTGGCATCATAGCGCCTAAACAGATGAACGGATTTGGATATTTTTTGTATCGTTTGAAAGGTAATTGAATGGGAAGTGATAGAAGCTATGTTTTAAGTGCGAATTTAGGGTTCCGCACCCGGAATAATTTCAAAATAGCCGATGATCCCCAAAACCGGTTCAGTTCGGAAAAGGCTCTAAGAAAAAAGGTTATTTAATGGAGTGTGTTCTTAGATACGTTTCAAGTGCGAGTTCAGGGTTCTTTAAACGAAAAATGCCTCGGGAATTTTTTTAATTTTGTAAATTTCACGTGTTAAATATTACTTATTACAAATTGTGACTCCTGTTTAATTAATATTGTCTAATCGAGTAAATGGTATAAAACTAAAACCAACTATATAGAAAGATGATTGGAATCTGAAACATAAGAACAACGCTCTTGTGGTTTTAGAAAAAGTCCTGTAAAATATTGAAAAACACTTCCAAATATTTTGTTTAAAATAGTACCGAGGTGAATGGTTTCCCGTTTCAGTTGGGTCAATTCCTAAGACATTTTTTTTATTCCACGTTTTAACCCTTTTTCACGCGATTTTGGCTTGGTATTTATATATGTATCTATGTATCAATGGAACGAAATCTTTGCACGTGATTTTCATCCACTCTAGAAGGTCAGATTGAATTGAAACTTCGATACTTATCAAGGACCAATAAAAATATAATAATTTTACAAGTTTGATTAAGATTAACGATTTTATAAGTCTGGTGGAAGCGCAGATAACATTCCAGAATATTAATAAATAATGGTTTAAAAAACTAGAAACACGCTTTTCCAGCTAGCTGAACTAAAAAGTACAAAATAAACTATAAAATCATGCCTCCCAAACCTTCATATTTAAAATATCATTAATAAATGTTAAATTTTATTAGATATGGTTCACTCTACACACATTTAATTTTATAAATCTTGAAGGCACTGTATTTTCATGGGATATTGAAGTTTAAACGATGCTTTTTCACAACCAATCAATACAAAGAGATATGATGACATTTTCGTTATTTATTTTGTAAAGTAATACTTTTTCAAGTGGTATTGAAGAGAAATACTGCTTATGTATTTCCTTTTATTTCCAATATAATCAGTAGTACCTATAAGTATATACATCCAGTCTTTGATTTGAATTAAAGAAATGGATATTCTTTTTATTATAAATAAATGAATTCAATTTACTTAAAATTATTGAAACATTCTTATCTTGTTATAAAATTCATTCATTTATTGTTATAAAACGACATTGCATTGGTTTGATTTCTCTAGTCATCGACGCTAAAAGCAAATTATTAATTAACACCATTAATAATTTAATGGTGTTAATATGAAACTGTGAAAACCTAAAAATAAAAATACTTTTTAATATACAACAGTTTCAAAATGGACTAAAAGGTACAAAAGATTTTATTTTCTTCAAAATAGTAGTGAGGCAAATTGTATCCCCTTACAGTCGGTTCAATTCAGGAGAAAATATTTTTTTAATTCCAAGTAATGAACAATTCCGTAAAACTGTGGTAGAAGCGCAGATAACATAGTCCACAAAAAATAATAGTTTTAAAAACTAAACACGCATTTCTAGCTGGCTAAACTGAAAAGCATACTATAAATAATAGTTTAAAAAACTAAAAAAGCGTGCTTTTGTAATACTCTGAACTAACAAGTAGAAAATAATTTCCATATGTTCAAAAAGAAAATAGAGTGATTATAATGACGTTACTTTTACCAAAATCTGCCAATAAAATATTTAAAATAATTCATTTCAATTTTTATGTCACCTTTAGGGCAATAAAAAAATGTTCATATTATTTCATTTACTTTTTAAAGATCTTTATCGGTGTCCGATTATTTACGGACAAAACGCGGGTGGAGCCGCGGGTAAAAGCTAGTGATAAATTATTTAAATAATTTGAAGTCCGTTTTGAGTGTAGTTTTCTGAAAGATTAAAACTTAATATAAACAGAAAAGAAAACTTTATCAAAAAATTAGAAGTTTTTTTTAATGATTCAAGAACTAAAAACCTTTTAGATATATTGAAAAAATTAAAATTAAAATTTGTTTCATTCTTCTTAAGAGTTCAAAACATACAAATAAATCGAAAACACTTGTAGAGCCAAAATAAATCAAAAACAAAGAAAAGAGACTTGGCAACCTGACTTAATTATGATGTGCTTCGTCTTAAAAAAGTTGCAAGGTCCTGTGGAAGTGCAATTTAATTTCACTTATTTAACTACTAAAATTAATGGAAGTTTAAAAATTCCTCCAAGTCCTTCAAGTGAAAATTAAACAAACTCATTTGACAAATCATTTTATAATCAAATTAAATTTATTACATATTTCTATGTCAATAGGAAGGAACAAATTAATAATAAAGTTAACGACCAATAATATAAAATCAATTTTTGATATTCAATGAATATGTAATTTATTTCTTTAAAATGGTTTACTGGAAAACATGTTACAACCATACATACAACAACCCTAATAAAATTAATATGAAGTCAATGGAAAATAAAATAGTGTATGTGTCAAATTTTAATATTATTTATTGATAGTCACGTTTACAAAATTTCCTATTGTGTTATGCTGCTGAATATTTTAATATTTACAACTGTGATCTGTACCTTCGATAAAAAAGTTTATATTCTGCGTTTAAGCAATGCTACATAAAAAGAAGGTAGTAAAAATAGATGCCAGAAATATTAATTTAGATGGAATTTTCTTGATTTCAGAATGCTTATGGTAAAAATTTCAAAAATAAAGTATTTTTATATTCATACAAAACGTATAATTACTTACTTTCGACGATTATGATGATCGAAAACTCATTTCACTTACCTAGAACAAAAAAAAATATATATATATTACCATGATTTTTTAATTTAAATTTTGGGACAACAAAAATTACCGCTTTTACCTGATACAAAAACTGCCTGAGTAAACGATATATTTTTTAGTCATATTGACTAAATATCCCAAATAAAGATCGATGGGGCTCAGTGGAACAATCATATGTACTATTGTATGTACTATACTACTGTATGTACTATCAGACATACTATAGTATCTGTCTCTATCCCCTACCAGCATTGTATTAAACGCCATGCACATCTTGTACTAAAAGAAATTTTGTCTCAAACGAATAAACTTTAGAAAACCTCCGCAGGGAAGAAACGTATACCTTACAGGATTTTTTTTTCAGAAAACTAAGTTGTCTCTCTATGTATAAACGTAATTCGTAAAAAAAATTTTAGGAAATTTGTAAATCCTGAAAGAATTGAAATTGCACAATTTTAAGTGAAATGATTTTTGAATATTTTCGAGAGTTGTGCAATACCTTTAATTTTTTGTGACATATTTTCCTGGCCATGAGTTTTTGTTCAGAATATACAAAAGCAAAAACCAATATTTGTAATACAAAAAATAGACCTTTTTCACATTTTTTTTTTTCTTTTTTTAAAATGAAAGTCTTGAAAAATGGGCTAATTTTTTCCCCCGATTTTTTGAAGCCATATGACCGAGAAAACAGACAATGAAAATTATTAAAATTCAAATTGGCGAAAACGATCCGGAAACACACGATGTTACACGAAGGTTGGTTTCACGTCATTTAAAGTTGATAATAGTGATATATTAATACTATTATAATAATTATTGTCGGATTGACATCACAGATCACGTGTGCGATGGAGCCAAAAAATAGTTTTAAAATATTTCAAATATTGTGACTTTTTAACAATTTTTTTCATATCGTGTTTTTATTGTTAAAAATGCGTAATTTTTGAGTTACAGGCTGTACTCGACCTATATTTTGATAAAAAATTATCAAAAAGCATTTCTGTTTTTCATGAAAAAGGTCTATTGTGACTGAATCATTAAATGTCTGTTATCAGCTGCCGGACTATTACTTCTGATATTATCACAAGTTATTACATGGGAAATATTTTTTCATAGCAAAATGTACTTTATTTGAAACTACCAGACACAAAAAACAAAACCAACACAACCAACAGAAAACGTTGTGTATTGATAAAAATGTTATAACAAGTCAGATAGCATAATTGAAGTATATTATCTTTCTAATTCATTTGTTTTGTTTATATTAACATTGTTTGTACATAGAAAAGAAATTCAGAGATTAAAAAACAAAAGTATAGTTATACTTATACGAACGACTATTTAACAACACAATATCATTTATTATTTTGTAGAACATGAACGCTACACTTACTAGCACTATGCTTACACATACACAAAGACCGTGAGCCCATAATAAATAATAATTTCTATGATAATTTTTGTCTGCTTTTCAGGGTTTGATACCCAAAGGGTAATCAATGAATGCCTGTCAGCGAGCTATATCCAATAAATACTAGCGGTAAGAAATGCATAACGTTTACTAAGTTTGCCAGCGTATGTATTACTAGCGGTAAGAAATGCATAACGTTTACTATAATGCTGGTATAGTATAGACAGATACTATCGTATCTATGTCTGCAAAAGTAATACTAATAGTGATTTAAGTGTCGAATATATGAAAATTGTAGTCAATTCCATGTTTTTGGTCTATTGTTTTTTGTCTGCTAAATATGGCAAATGTCAATATAGACTTACCAACAAATAACAAGACGTTTCTTATCGAAAAAGTTGGAAAATGGAGAGAAACTGTTAAAAATGCAATCAATTTTCAATCTTTTCGATAGTTGTAAAATTCCTGCCGTTTTGGTATTGTTAATATTTTTTATTTTTTGAAATTGAAATACTTGACACGCGATACATCACTGAATACTTGACCATAAATTAGGCTCATGAGCCACAATTATCTCATTTTTCCTTATTAATGAATTTACATGACCAAATGGCAGACAAAAAGAATTCTAGAAATTTGGCTTTATTATGAAGTGACGGTAAACACACGTACGTAGAAAAGAATATTATTAATGAGATAGGAAAAAAACTAAACTGATGTTATTATTATCAATAGAAAGTTAGTTTATAATAAAAGTATTCACTAACACTATCTAAACTACAGGGTGACTAAGAGTTTTATCAAAACAAAATCCTACGATAAATGAAACAAAGTAACAAGGTAATTTGTACATTTCATTAAAAAAACAAGCACAATTAAAATTACTCCAAATTGCTGCGTATACGATTTTAGTCAATATATCAGAAACTACCCGTTTTTTTATATTTGAAAAACTATTTTTTACAATTTTCTTAAGAGGTCTGTCTTGTTGTTAAGAAGTTGACAAAAAAAAAATAATAATAATAAAAATAAAAAAAATTGTTATAAATTTGGAGTTTATAAAATGATCCAAAAAGTACTACAAAATACAACTAATCATAACGGTTGGGTGAATAGTTTAGAGATCTCGCTTAAAATCGTGTACGGAAAGCTTTTATTTTTTAAATATTTTGTATTTCTTAAAAAAATGCACATGTAATTGCCAATGGATTTTCATATTTTTGGGTCTTAATTATCTAAGGCAATCCGCAGATGTAAAATGCTGACTGATTTTGTGATAGCAACATAATTACCTGAATATCGACTGTAGAAATTTTAGTCGATGTAGCCCCATCAGAAACGAGAACCTTTTTTACTTTATTATATTATAAAGTATTGCGCTCGAAAATAAAAAATTGATATCGGGGTTTTAACGGAAATATACGTTTTGAGGGTCCCTGATTCCAAAAAAAGTGATTTTTTAAAAATGTTGCGTTCGTCGGTATGTCGCTTTGTCGGTATGTCTGTTACCAAACTTGAGCCTTCAATTTTCAACCGATTTTTCTCAAACTCGGTACATAGGCTCAGTTTGGTCATAATTCCCGACGATTTTTTCATTTTTTCCCTAGGCTTTTTTTCAAGGGTACTTCCCTTTAGGCCAAAACAGGATTTTTGGGGTTTTCTCGAAAACGGCTCTAACGATTTCGATTAAACACAAGGCTAGACCTTAAGGTGGTCCTAGGATTAGTACAAGCCACATATCCGGAAAAATTCAAGAAGGCTCACACCCTAGGGAAAACCTTTCCAAATACAGGAAAATGGGATTTTCTAGGGGGAGGCTGATGGGACAGCAGCGAAACTTCGTATTAGGGCTTATATCGACAAGGTCCTAGGTTTGATATAACTCCCCTCCCCCTGGAGCCGTAGAGCTGGAGGGGATGAAATCGTCAAAAGTGGTCAAATCAACCCTACCCAAAATTGATCAAATATTATTTAAAATGTCTTTTTAAGTAACTTTTGTAACTTGGTAATCTTTGCTTAACACCCTTACCAAACTACATCCTTCTAAATATTATATTAAATCCAATAAATACCTAAGCCTGTTCGTCATTACTTGTTTTAAAATAATTCTTATAATTGGCTGCTTTCAATAAAAATATTATTACAAGAACAATTTTATAATATAATAAAGTCTTGTCCGATATTTCGGACCGTTTATTGTATATTTTGGACAAAAATTATTTTTATCCAAATAGAAGACTTCAAAATACAAAGTAATGAAATAATACAAAAATTGGATTCATTTTACGATTGGATGAGTAAGATTTCGCCTAAGATTCTGTATGAAAAGCTTCTATCCGTCACTTGGAGATGTAATTACGATTTTGCCATTAAATGTCAAGATGCACAAACTGACGAAATTTTTCCGAGATATGAATCCAGGTATACGATTTTAAGCGATGTCTCAGAAGTTTTCTGAGCATAACGTGTATATAATTAGCCTACGCGATAACTGAAACGTACCGTACATGTATAAACCGATACGAGAAGATAATAATATCGTTGACAGTGATCGATCTTGTTAAATAAATAAACTATCAATATTGATCGGTTTACGATCCAACGATGTTATTGTTAGAAATATATAAACCCTACACACATACGTATCCACTATTTTACATTCTTCTAACAACTGTGTATTCGTATTAAAAATGAACGGAATATTTCAAAAACAAGAAAGCAGTATTTAAAAAAAAAATACACATTTTATACTTGGTTACGTGTGAATTTTACATACAATATGATTAAACTATTAATAAATTGGTTTTTACATTAAAAGAGTTATGGATTTGGAAAATTTTTATCGATATAATTAATGGTTTATATAATTTATTTCTTTAAAAAAATATTTGACTATGATTTACTCGCCTAGGGCAAAGAAACGCAGTACTATTCGGTTGAAATACAAGTAAAATTTACAATATTTAAATAGCTTCCGCGATAAAAAAGAGAGTGGAGCATTTTCCAATTTCAACTAAACCTTTTCATTCATTTAGTTACTAAAAAGTTTCTGACAGAAAAACCGATAAATACATCAAACTTATAACAATCTTCTTTTTTGAGAAATTAAAAATAAGAAAAGACTTTTTTAAATTTAAATGATAAATAAATTTAGTGGAAACGGATATTTTTAACGGAAACGATTATTTTTAACAACAGATTCGGATAGGCCACCATACCAATAGCTACCGTAAGTATTTAAGTTCAAAATCAACTGAAATGGCTTCATGATATCACCCTTCGAATAATTTTTTCTAAAATCGTATATACAATTTTTGTCAGTTTTTTGCTAATTTCTTAAAGGATACCCCTTAGAATAAAAATCACATTGACGAAACTTGTTATATACGGTAACTTTGACCCAAAAAGTAAAACTCTGGGATTCATTATACAATTGGCTAAGTATCTTTTAAGATATTCTTCAAAAATTTAACACGAAAAATTTTTATATCAGAGCGATTCAGCGGATTTTATGAAAATATACTCCCACAATATTTTTTTTTTTTGAGGTTATCTAGGAAAATATTTTTATTCAAATCGGTACAGATTTCTAGTCACAAACGATTCTTTCAGAAACTTGATACGAAGTCCAAACCCTGTATTATACTTCTTGCAGAATCTTTTGGAAGAAAGTTTATGTTAGCCATGTGTACATAACTAGAATAGAGAAAGAGTTGCCAATACAGACGACAGTAACCAATATAAAGAAAGTTGAGAGAATAGGTTATTGATTAAGTCATAAATTTATGGAAAAAACCAATCACACTTGAAGGCACATAAAATTTATTTAATAAAACCATAAACAATTTGGCAGTATTTTATCAGTGTATCTTATATCGTTCAGACGTTATTAATTTCGACAATATCTATGGTTGCGTCGTAAATATCTATGCTATAAAATAATATATCAACTGAGTTCAGTAAATATGCGGTAATTAAATAATTCATTAATATCATTCAATGTGATAGTATAGAAATCAAATAAGAATTAAAAACTAAATTCGACTACAGAAAATATGAACGTCTAAAAGGATTTACAAATTTTTAATAAAATATAAACTAAGAACAAGATTATAAAGTATTGGTGTAAAATTATGATTGGATTTTTAATATTCTGATCGACAATTTTACAACATTTTTATATCAAAAATATGTACTATTAGGTATAAATGTAGTGTACATTTTTTTTTGGTAATTTGCAACAACTTAAAAATTTGTATTGGGGGTTTTCTTAAGTGGCCCTACAACACTGAAGATGTTTACAGGCCATGCCAGTACCAATCAAAACGATCCGTTGTTCGACACAATTGTAGGACACCAAAATCACGGCTTTGTATAGTGGCGCGGACCGTAATCGAAAGTATTTAATTATTTGCTTATTAGAATAAGAAAAAAATGTGGATATATACAACAATTTTACAGGCCTAGAACTTAAATAAGGCAGCCCTCTTCATATCGCCATTTCTCAGTGGTTTTAAAATACCTAAAAACTACGTTCATATAAATTTTTGATTTGTTGAAAATAAGTCAAAAAAATTTACTAAAGCTTTATAACTATATTGAATATATTTTTGTACTGAAACAGCATAAAAATTTATAAAATATTTATAATAAAATTTTATTGCTTTAATATAAACAAATGCTGATGAATAATTATTTATGTAGGTCATTCTAAAATATTATAAACTAAAGAGCAAAATTTATTATCTTACTATATTGAAACCATTACACAATAATTTTTGTATTTAAAATTAAAGTTGCCGAGCGAAGCGGGTAGTTCACAGCTAGAAAGTTACTAATTTAATATTCAGCATAGGAGGTTAGTCGTAGGCAGATTTTTCTTTAAAGTTCTTCCCTAGTATTTCGGTTTCTTCCCACGTATCGCTGTTTATTTTAATGGAAATGAAAATAGAGTATTTGACTCCTTTTACGGAGTCGTATTCAAGGTCAAACAAGGGTAAACTCAAGTTTTATATTATTATTTACCGCAAAATGCAGCTTATGTTTAAAGTTTTTTTATTAATCCCTTGATATGGAAATAGCGTTAGTCACCCAAGATGAGCTTTGGATTTAAACAAAGATCGACTTTGAATGCTATTGAGACACAATTCATGAGCATGGCAAGAATGAAAATAAAGCCAAACATGAATTCCAAAGTGAATTTATCCCCCAACAAAATAAGTACACAAGCTCTTTAATTGGAAAAATGTCAATCAGGTATCAAGTAAAGATTTGAAGTTAAAATGGATGTTACTGTCTAAAATTTAACGAACCAAGATTATATAAAAAAATTGAAAAATAAAACTCAATCTTTATTGATACTTATAATAATAAAAAATTCGTAGCGCAGGAGCTGCGTTAGCTAAGCGAATTCCCTCAGAAATGTAAAAAAATAACACATTTCTTAAAATTAAATACTGAATTTTTAATTTTTCAACAATATTCATTTCGAAAACTACGCGCCCAGATAAACAATCATCAGAGTATTATTTTGCTTAAAAATGATCTCAAAACATACCAACATCGTTTAATTTTTTTTCTTTCCAGCTTCCGTTTGTCAAGTTGATGAAAATAGGCATTTTATTATTAATTAATATAAGAAAAATATAAACAAATCATAAACCTAATCATGTTTTTAAATTTTATGTCAAAAGCCATCTATGAGCAGATATTATAAGTTAAAAAAGATCAGCATTGACATGGATATTTTTTCTGACGACCTTCTGCATGAGGAGCAGTGTAACCACAAGACTCTCTCATTGAAAATATTATTCATATTTCCAGAAAATAAAAATTTCAGTAGGCCGGTCGGTGTCGGACACTTTTTTTTTGCGTTTAGTCTCTACCGTGAGTTATTTTCCATGCAAACGCAAAAGAGAAATTAAAATCAATGCAATTTTATTTTTCTTGGATTAAGTATTTCAATGTATTCTACTTAAAAAAACAAAATTCTTTTTGAAAGAAACGATTGTTATAAATAATTCTTCAGAGAAATTTATTTATTCCCTTAGTAACATATTTAAATCCTTAAAAAAATGTACGAAAAACGAAAGAAATGGCTGCAATCAAAAACCGTAAATTGTATTTTATTTTTTACTTTATTTTTATTTTTTATCTTTTTTTTTTTTACAATTTTTTTTTCTCAAGATACCGAATAAAAGAAAAAAGCGTACATGTATTATACTCGTTAGAATAAGTGACTATTTTATGAATTTATCACGAATATATAAGCAATTTCAGGGAATCATAATGCTTGCAAATAAAAATATATATCACAATTATACATAAAAAAAATACACCGAAATTTTAGCTGTTGAATACTACTTCCAATAAAATACGATTAATTTCTTTTTAATGAAAATTAGCCACTCATGTAGTTAAGTGTTATTTTAGAAGAACAAGCAGATCTATTTTTACTTTTACATGTTTTCCAACTGCTAAATTCATTAATCCTAATAATTAAAGCAACTTTTTCAATTTGGTGATATCAAATTTAGAAACTGAGACAATAATATTGTTTGTGATACGTCCGTGATTGATTATAACACTAAAATTGGATAAATCTGTTACTATTTCTACTAACACTAAAAAAATAAATTCGGCAAAATAAACACACTTTTTTGCCATAAAATTAAATTAAATTTTAAAACTATTTTACTATCGCAAAAACGCTTTCAGCCATTTTGGTGACGTAAATTTGGTAAAAATAAAGACGTAAATGTAATTATTATATGTATAAATAAAGTAAATGATAACATAACCTAAAATTACTATGAGAGCCATCTACAAATTAGTAATTAATGCATATTAATTTTGCCTATATGATGTCACAACATGGCGGCTCGTGTTTTAGGTCACGTGATATACAGATTAAAACTTACGAGTTTTAATTTTAAAAAAGATAAATATTAATAAAAGCACAAATATGTGCTTTTGTGATTCAAAATTTTCTCAAAAATTTTACTGTTTTCCAATTAGCACACAGAAGAGACCTATACGAGAGAATATGAGTTCCAGATTCTATACGAGGGATTATGAGTTCCGACTAATTAGTGTAGAGAATCAAATCTTGATGTAAAACGATATTTAGGACGATAGCTAGGTCATGCCAGAAGGGTTTTATTCGAACGACTATCGAGCTTTTAGTTTGGTTCATACCGGTTTTTACGAAAAAAAATTTTAAAACATTCGAAATTTTAAGTTTGTTATTCGATTTTTTTTATACATATAAAAATTGGTTAAAATTACTTTTGTGGTAATTTGTTTCATACCTTGTAGCTAATTTTATATCTGCAAACGACTAAATAGACATAGATTACATTGGAAGTACAAAGAAAAATATTGTTTTTATAAGAACGTATGTACAATAAGTTATACAGAATGTTTATTAAATCAAGGAACATGAATGTCAGTGTAAAGCTTACAAGCTTATTGCTTTTATGAAATAATAACAAAGAATATGAATTTATATAGAAAAATGATATGAAAACAAGAAGAAAAATAATAATAAAACGATATTACTATTATTATAAAAATAATACAAAAAAATATTATAAAAAAATTGTGTTTTAAATACAAGAGTGATGTTTGTGAATACGTCTGTGTTTGTTTGATAAAAATGTAATATTAATATGTCGAATTCGTAGAGCTTGATGTATGCTCTGTTATAAATGTGAATAACATAGATACAATTAGATAGATTTACTATAAAAAAACGCTGTTCGATAAAATTTTTTTAAATGTGAGAGTATCGTCAAAATTGGTTAAATATTTTACTTATATCGAATTCTAAGAACCAACAAATTATATATAATGTGAATAAATATAGATTTATTAAAATTAAAATTTGTCAACAAATTTGGTACAATAAATGCTCTCTGATAAATTTTTTTATATGGATGTGTTGTATGGATAGGTTGACTACAGATTTTGGAGAATCAAGGCACATTCTTGAGGAAAATTAATATAGTGGAAGGTGGAGCACTCAGAAAAACGAGGTCATGTTCTGACATCAGATTGGACCTACTTCTTTGGGTTTCTTTAAGAACCAATTTAGATCCAAAACAGTAAGAGATAGAATAACACTTTAAATTATAAAGTTGATCCTCATAAAATACAAACAATTTTTGTTCAAAACATTTTTTTGAAAAACGAAGGAAATGCGCGACTGAATAAAATATCATTATTGCATTAAATCGAAAGAAAATACGCTTAAAGTTTATCGATAATTGAAGGTCAAAGCCATGTATACAGGAAAATGTCCTCTATTGTGCCCTTGAAAACTTTTGGCTAAAGCACTTTTGTATAGTTGGCGGGTTTTCTTTCGATTAAATGCAACAATACCGTACTTTTAAGTCGCATTTCCTGCGAAAAGTTTTGAAAACAAATTGTTTGTTTTTTATGAGAATCAACTTTCTAATTTAAATTTTTGTTCTATCTCTTACCGTTTAGGATCTAAATTGGCTATTAAAGAAACCCGAAGTACTAGGTCCAATCTGTCGTAAGAACATGATGCCCTCCATCAAACTCTGCAAATTTTGTCTAAGTTACTTAGTTAGCTACAAAACGAGATGTTAAAGTGTATAGATTAAAATGGCCCAGCCTGTATATAAATGAGTCAGTTCTATTCCTCGTTATGAAGATAACATATAAAATTCAGTTTCGCACGTAGGAAACGGAAAATAATCTTTGAAAGTTTGTATAATGGTTATTTGCCTCACAGAAACAATAATCTACTTTCAAGGTTAGAGATGAAAGTGTAGGTACGCCAAAAGCAACATCCTCTGACGATATATTAAATTCCACGCTGCTTGAATGCTGTTCAACATGACATTGACACAACAACATATCTAAAAACATTGATACATGCAAGGAACAGATAATTTTAGTTACAAATATCTGTAATATTGCCGATGTAAGAAACTACAGTTAAAATAATGTTGAAATTACTTTGAGAATGTCCAAAAAGCATAGGAAATTTCCAATAACATCATATATTTAATTTCTCAGTGATAACAAATAAAGAACTACAAAACAAATTCCGTAACACGATAGGTATATCAAATTTCAAAAGAATTTTCTATAATAGTTTATATATATATACATATAATAAAATAATTCGACATTGGGTATCAAAATTTATACAGGCAGAAATATTTTATGAGAAAGGCCACATACACGTACATCGTACCGACCAACTAACAACGTTTGCTCTAAATAGGTGCTCTTTATACGTGTGTTAGAATGAGTTATACATATATACATGAATAATGTGCTTATGAGTTACATATGTATATAATGGAATAAAATTCACAGTATTTGTAAGTAAGAAAAATAGTTTTCATACAGGAACGGTTCTTGGCCGTTAAAACAGCAACAAATCATTCCAACAATTAATTTTTTTAATAAATAAAATACTTTTAAGTTTTGATTTTTGATGTTGAAAATTCTACGTAAAATAGTACACACATGCTTTCAATTTCCCCCGGAAAAATTAATTTAAAGCAGACTTGCGTTCATTGCACGTAGGGCTTTTTATTCGTTTATTTACATTCGAAGAGGACTGAACGACCTTCCATGTCGTACATACAATGATATATTTATTGTAGTCAATCCAGTAATTGACATACGACTGAGGAGTCCGAGTACGACGATCCAATGTAGGCTACAGTGGAAGTTCAATCCAAAATTTCGATGGGAACCTTTTACATGAACACAGCTTCAATTTATTGAACTATAATTTATGGTCAAATCGGAACGACTTTAAAATAAAGCTTATTCTGTATTCTCTATTGCGAAAAATTGCATGTTAAATGTGATCTGTTCAATTATACTACACATGCCAATCCTATCAAATATTTTACAATATAGTTAATTCCCGTCAAAATATTATAATCAATAAACTTTCAGTTTTTTCCATATCTCGGGTGAAATTACTATTTTTTATTCCAATTTATCAAGATATTGAATTCGTAGAAAAGAAAAATACAAATCTTTTAAATGGATTTTATTAGACATTAAATCATCGTAAGATGCAAAATAGACATCTTCTAGAGAATAGAGTATTATCGTTAGTCAAAAATAAATTATAAAATTTGAAAAAAGTAAAAATTTATGTAAAAATATACTTAAATATTCTGATTTCGAGTCATAAAAGCACATTTTTCTTTTAAAATATTAAAATTAAAAATATCCTCATATCGGTATGAGTCATAGACCTTAGCTAGTTCAGTGTAGACAGTTGGGTATAATATATCCATAGATAATAAGTACTTATATTTCTTATAATAAGATGTCTATGAATATATCTGTTAAACTTATTTGTGTTATTTCGTATAATGATACCGATATTACGTCATCAAATTGGATGCCCGCGTTTTAGTCAGTTTAAAAAAGGTTTAAAATTTCTTAGCAAGTTCTTAGCAAGAAAGCGTGTGTATTTTTCGGAATAAATTTTTGGTGGCTTTTTATTAGCAGAACAACATTTTGAGGTACTTTTTAAAAAATAGTGGAATAGCCTAATCAAAAGTAAAAATTTTAGGCCATTATTTCAAACAACATTAATCGGAAGATGTTTTATTAGATTTAAGTTTTCGCCGTTTTTTTAAATCATGATTTTGATAAAAATTGATGATTTGAATAGGATATAGTTTTATGTACGTTACAGGATCGACAATGGGCCATTTTTAGAAAAGCTATCCTTCATTGGAAATTTCACAAAAGTTTCGCAGAGCAAGCACAAAAAGCCACTTGAGTTTTCATTTTACCATCTTCATGAGATAGAATAATCACTACATAGGCGAGGTGAGATAAAAAATCTTTTTGGTTTAAAATCGGAAGATATTTTATTAGTTTTCATCGAATGAAGTTTTCACCGTTCTTTTAAATCCTGATATTGATAAAAATTATTTTAAAATCAAAATTGGTTTTCATAGGATATAATTTATGTACAAGACCGACAATGGGTCATTTTCGAAAAGCTATCCTTCATTGGAAATTTCACAAAAGTTTCATAGAGCAAGCAAAAAAAGCCAATTGAGTTTTCATTTAAGCATTTCATGAGGTAGAATAACCAGTACATAGTAGACGTGAGTTGAAATCTTTTTGGTTTAAACGGTTTATTTTCAAACTTTCAAACTCAGTAATACTATGATACAAAATAACTGAAAAGTCAACTAACTGCTACAATTTTCTCTCTTTCAATTTAATGTATATTCCATATTATGCATGTAGAGAGAACATACAGGATGGGATGGAAGGTTGGAGTATGTAATTCCACCACTATCTAGTTGTAGTTGTGGTAATATAAAACTTTACTGTGTGGCAAACATGTCTGGTATGTTATTCAAGCCAAGCACAAACTATCTATCTACCAACTAACATATTGGGGTCTTCACATTTTTTTATTACACAACAGGAAAAAGAAAAATCAGTGCCATACAAACTTTTTATTATTTACATAATCAGTTCAATTTCCAATACTTACATTTTCACTTGAGCTGTCAAGTTTATTCACCGTAAAATGTTTATTCAATCTATATACGTATAATTCAAATGCCAGTCACACCTCCATTTATTACGAAATGTTCTTAATAAACTAAAGAAGAAAGTAGAACCTCAAAAATTCACATGAACTTTATTTATTATTATTGTTTATTTTATTAAATTTTGTACACAAATTTAAACGTTAAAATCTTTCGAATATTATTGATGTTTATTGTGATAGAATGGCGAAAATTACAAAGACGCGTATTTTGTCGAATTTATCTTAATTAAAGATCAGAAGCCAAACCAGGCTTAGCGCCTAAACCAACTGGGCCACATGTTATCTAGGAACAATGTGTAATTTTTTCAACTAAACGAATTTTATTGTTGTCGAATGAGCTATTATCCAATAAAATTTGTTAAAAAAGTTATATATTGTGGCTGGAGTACATAGAGTCTAGTTGGCTAAGACCGTTGGAATGAATCCAACGGACTCAGTTTCAACTCCAGGTATGTGTGTTTCAAATCTTTTTAATTTTAATTTACATAAATAATTACTATAAATTTTAGGAATCGGTTAAAACTAACTTTTCGGAAATCATAAATTTTGGAAATCGAATAAAACGGTTTTTCAAAATTCAATTTTGGAAGAATGATGGAAAGATATTACCAAAGCAAAAAAAAATTTAAAAAAATACTATTTTATCTTTTCATCTACACTTTTTTAAATAAACGAATAACCCATTTTGTAACCTTTAAACTCAGGAAAAAGAGTACTATTTCCTAAAAATTTTAAGTCATGTGTAAACAGAATTTGAAAATAAGCAAAAAATCAACAAATTATGGCCATTGTCGAAAAAAGCATATTCGATATTGAATTGTTTTTTTCAGGCAAAAAAAATATTTTTATTAAAGTATTTCCAAAATTCTAGTCGACAGATTTGTCTACATTTCCCCCAGGCTCAGAATAATGAGAGCTGTGAGATCCCAAAGTTGCAGAATTCTGGATCGTTTAGATCACGAAATAATCAGCAGCAAAGTTCGCGATTTCGCCAATCAAATCATACGAAATCCACTGCCCTCTCAGCTATTTCTTATTATATTCAAAAATTTTCTACACAGAACTGCAAAAAAAGTAGGAGACTTGTAGGAATATTTTTACAATAGAAAAATAGCACCTTGTCGTTTTGTTTTCCAGATATAAATTTTAATGTAAATTATCAAAATTAGGAACTTGGGCATTAATTATCTCGTTCTCTAAACGGTCAATATTTCTGAAACTTTGAGATTTAAGAATAACTCCTATTAGTAATTGAATATGGCTATGAACAATGAATCCATAGACACTTTGTGTACCAGAAAATTCAGCGTAACTATCTCTTCAGCGTTACTATATTTATTAACATATTTAACCAGAAAAAAAACGAAGATAATTATTATTAGATGTTCTTTTCTGTAAGTGCGAGGGTTAAAATATTTCAACTGCTTATATGAATCTCGTTTATGTTTCATCTAATTCAAAAACTTAAAACGATCTTTCTCCTTAAAACTGTATAGTCTGTATCACTTTGTTATTTTAGCACAGTAGTTTTACAACACTACAAGTACTTAAGATATAAATCAATTAAAAAGTAGAGCATTTAAGCAATAAAACCTTGCGGAATGTTGCAGCCATGTACTCGAGATAAAACTTATTTTTGGAACGGTTATATTGAGAATATAAATTCTAAAAAAGTGAAATCAAGTTTCTTTTGAAAACTGATTTTTTTTTAATTGATTTTTAGTACAGATTATTTTAATTTTGATTAACTAATGTAGTACTTACAGCTATACTGACAAAAACTCCATTTCGTCACGTAGGAGATACATAAACTACGAACATTCCATCATAATATTCAATGTAAAAATTTACTACACTAGGATATACGTAACTAACTATTTTCAGTTTCTAATTTATTTTAATAGGGTGTGTGCATTTCATCTCCATACAACATCCCAATAATTAGCCAAAAAAATTTTTAAATTAATTAATGTTCTGAATGCAGAAACCGAACTTTCTAAAATTAACGCATATAGGAATTGGTACGTTTTAACTAACTGAGTCTGTAGGGTTGGCAAAAATTCACAAATCTTATAGAAATTTAAAATATAGAATTTACAAAGAGTCATATCGTTACATAAGCAACAGCTCATTTTTCTTGAAGAGTGCAAAAGGTTCACTGATTTATTTTACAATTTACAATTCATTTTACACTTTTTTAATCAGTACTTGAACAATAAATAACAAAACATTTTAATACTTATGTTAATCTGGTATTAATTATTTCGTAAACACCTCTAATTACATCGGTAATTTATCAAAATCATACATACTTGAACAAAATCTTCTATAACATGTTAACTGTCAGAAACATTTTATCATGTAAGAAAGCATTTTTTAAATTTAACATAGAGATTTTTTTCCTGACACTTTTTTTCCTCTTTTACACAGAACAAATCGAAATAATTCTTTTGTTATATCTGGCATATACACATATATACCTAACTATCACATGCGGGTGGTGTGATAACCGAAGCTTTGTAACAATTTTCAAGTTACAAAGTTAAACCACACAGATTTACATAAAGTATGCGAAAAAAATTTCATAATACAATTATTTTTTGTGTATACTTATTTAGAAAAGAAATACTCTTCTCTGTAAGCTTCATGTCTGTAAGTGATCGACATCCTTTTTAGATTGAGAGAATAATCCGAAAATAAAAGAGACAAACAATGAGAGGATCTGAATGACATATTCGTAAAAAAAGTTCAGACCGTTGAAAATACGTTAAGAAGGATTATGCCATTGCTATTTAAATTTCTTAAGTTTGCGAATTTTATTACTATTTATTTACTTAAAGCAACTGCTTGTAGTAGCCCCATTAGAGAAATGAGACGAAAATTGGGACAATATTTTCGATAAGAAATTAACGGACGAAATGTTAAAAGCTTTTAGGAGTCTTCTTATAAGAAGAGATCATTTTCTTCTCAAAATAAAAACTGTTCACAAATTATCTCCAGTGGATCAATTATTTTTATCAGGAATAAACGATATAAATTCGTTATTTGTCGCAAGTACAGCGGATTAGGTTTTTTATTTACGAATGAAAAAAACGAATGAGAAATGTTGTGGGACACTCGGTAGAAACAATGTTCTTCGCTGTCGTTAATGCATTTTTTAAATTAATTTTTTTTTTAAATTTAAATATTTAAAAAATCTACGAACTTCAAACAGACGACCTTTGTCATAAGGAACGTTCTCTGTGGCCACAAATTAATATTTTAAGATAATATACTATAAAAAAGTGTTGTAAGACTCTTTTTTATACCCAGCCTTTATCCACCGAACTCGCAATAAGGAACAACATATTCAGTTTCATCCGAATAACAGAAGCAAACTGAATATGCTGTATGCTTTCTTATGAACGGAAAGCAATGGGTTTGATATCGAATAAACGAAGGCCTTATGATATGTCTGATATAAACTCTCAGTTATCTAGCTCATCAAGAAATAGAACTGAGCAAAGTAAAGGGGTGAAAATAGTTTGTTTTTCGAAAACATACTCAATTATTTACTATGAAAAACTTTGGTTAGATTCTTAAGATTTATTAAATAAACTCTATGGGTTGCTGAAGAAATTCGGACAATACAGATTGCGTCAAGATATACCATAAATTTTCATTTTTAGATTCTGACTCTTCCCGAATCTAAGTCCCGTACAAAGACCGACTTCTGTTAGACTCAATTTAACACACACCTCATTTGTGAATTCTGTTGTACAATATTGTGGAAAGTAATTTCCGTTACCAAATGACCCAAAATTAATGTATGCAGTAAAAACAAAAACAAAAAAAAATTTACAATTATTTCCATTAAAAAGAATATTCGTGAACACAAATGATATTGGATAATAGTATAGAATCAAGATCACAAAAAAAGCTATAATAGTAATTTAGTTAGTTGTTGAAATGAACAAAATAAAAATAAAATCAAAACTTTTTAGACAAATCCATTGAACATCTAGGTCATTTCAATAATTTAGTTTTGTGCTATGTCATACTATATAAATCACAAACTGGATAACATACGGATAGAAGAACCAACCAAAAACTACAACTATTCATTCAATAATCTCTTGGTGGCCTATCGTTCTATCTCTCTCTTTTTCACTTTAAATTGCTCCCAAACATATGAATTGTATATACAAATGTGTATATACGGTTCACTTAAAATATTATAATACTGTTTATATCAGTGACATTAAAACAATGGATAAAATCTTATCGCTGTCAAATACTTAAAGAAAACAAATGTGTTTTACTTTAAAGATTTTATTGTAAAAGTAGCAAGAAAAGAGCTATGATTTCAAATTGGTACATCGGGAAGTAAAATATGTTGTCCTGTCACCTTTTCAGTCAGGCAAAAGAGTCTTAATAGTGAGGTGAACATGCCGAAAAATTAGGCTATACCTTGTAAAGACAGCTTAAAATTAGCAGCTACCATTAAAATTTTTATAGGACAATTACGTATACATATATTACCTGTAAGAACTATATCCCTTTCGTAATGTTTTTCTGAAAATTTAACGTATTAATTTTAGGACTCAAATACTTGTTTGATTCTTTAAAAAATTTAATTTTACTATGCTACTTTTACTTTTTACTGTATTAATTGTAATACTAGTTTAAAAAAGACATACTTCTGATTTAGTAGTCAATCCAATATGTGCGTACTATACTTGCATTTGATATTTATCAGGATATTTATTATGACATAACATAACATAAAAATTTATTTCTCCTTATTTTAAATTATATCTGTTATCTTCTGATAACTTTCACAATTCAATTTTTTTAAATGATAAAACATAAAATTTTGACAAAAAATACAAGTTAAGAGTCATAAAAATATTTTGGAATTTTCTCAAAATTCATGGCAAGCTGAATCAATTGAAAAAGTTTTAGTTTCCTAGATAACCTAGGTGAAAATGATCAGTTTTGGTCTTGTTTTTTGGTCGCCTTTTTTTAGGTATTACCCTCAAACCAGCAAATAAATCAGAACGATACCGTGCGATAGGTATCATAGTTCCAATAGTTCTTAAAACATAAAAACAATTCCGCCCACTACATAATGGCATATGGTCTTAGCAGTAGAGTAAGTGTAATGGATCAATTAGAATTACACTCTTATAAGAGTGATTATTTCGGTTAAATAATGATTGACTTTATTTTTCAGCTTGTGATTGGTAGAAACCCTACATCTTTTGGAAAGGTATAAAAAAAAAGTTAATAAATACACCTAAGATAACAAACCTACAAAGGTTCAGCAATGATCAGTACTTGAAATTGATCTTAACATTATTACAATACTGAAAATGACTACCATGAAGGTTATAAAGAAGGAGAACATCGCTACGTGTTAAAGCATTAGCGCGTCTGTCCCTGAAAATTTGTAGAATTTATAGTTCATTTTTAAGCCACCAGCCGCGCTGTCACCAAGAAGTAGTATCTGCGAAGTTAGCTGTTTATGAGTACAAGTAGATGAAGTTAGTTGCATAATGTACAAATTGATATATCATTTCAAATAAGCGCACAACAGCCCGCTTTTATTGATACTACTTAGCGGTCGCAGCGCCTCACTTATTTTATCCATATTTCGGGGACAATATTTTCTATGGCGATCGTTCTCCTTCTTATAACCTTCATGATGACTACACTGGATATTTTCCGCAGTCAAATCGAATGGAATTAATTTGCGTATTCAGTAATAAGAATAATACAACAGAATGAATCAAGTCATAACGCACATCGCAACGGAGTAAATAAAGTCATAAAGAGCAAAGTACAAAATTTTGAATTTTCAAAATAAAACATATGTTATTGTTTTTTGATCAATTTTAAGCAAAAAAGTACTCCTGTGATTGTTTCTCTAGACGCTTAGTTATCGAAATAAAAATTCTTGAAAAAATAAAAATGCAATATTCGATTTTCAGAAAAATGTGTTATTTTTTTAATCTCTTAAGAGGGAATTCGCTTAACAAGCGCAGTTCCTGCGCTATGCATCTTTTAATTTAACGAAATCTGATGAATTGAAGGAATCGGCGAAAAATTTCTAGCTGATGAATTGATATATCGGAAAATCATAATTTCATTTCCATTCAACATATCAAATGTATTTTGCATTTTGCATGCACTAAAAATAAACAAGTTTTCAATAAAATATAATTGGATCTGGCTTTTAAAAAATACATTATACAAACCTATTTGAGTTGAGTAGGTAATAATATCATTTGTAATTTAAATAAAATACCATTTTATTGGTAATAATTTTTATTAAAATATATTTAGGAAGTAAGTAATGCGATTATATATTTATGTAATTGCATTTAAAATTCAATTAACAATCAAAGAATATGCCACAAAAACGATTTACTGATGCTAATGTGTATAATAGACAGTTTTTGTAGATACTTACGGTATACGTAGATCTCGTAAAATATTGAGAGTAAAATTATTATAAAAATGTTTATGAGCAAATAATATCTATCTTATTCGAGTAATTGAAATTCAACATTCAAAAATTTAATTCATATTTCCAGCTTTATTGTAATTGTAAACATTTGCTCTACTCAAAAGAACCGTCCAAGTTGATTAGCTGTGAACGGCTGTTAATTTTTTTTTCGGATCTATTAAGGTCATATACTCGTTCTAGCCTCGATTATGAAAAATAATAACTTAAGGTAGTACGAGCTCCAAGGCAACTTGTGTTTGAAATTATTTGTACCTTATTTAACTTTGAAAATTACTCCAGATATCGAAAAATTTTATTCTTACTTTTCGTCTTATATTGTCAAATTGTAAAATAATTCACCATCAAAATTGAAAAAAATTTATATTTTTAATGTGTATTACCCCCCCCCCCCCCAATCACACTGCTCGAATACATTCTTAATTAATTGAGCACAATAGTAACTAACTGTTAACTTCCACCGACTACTTTTGGACAAATCTATGAAAATTACCATCCATCTACTGTTTTCCCATAAGACCAATGTTAAAAATGCCTACTTTTGAAGCCATTTATTTATTTAAATAATCGGACAAATCCCCCTAAAATTTACAGAATTGATTTAGACTTTGTCCAACACTATATTTAAAAAAAAAATCAAGCCTTTTATCCAAGATTTCCCCAGCGCTCCTTCATTCTTAAGTGTATGTAAATATCTTTTAATTAAAATATTAAATAATGATATGATAAGAAATCCTTAATCATAAGATAACACCCGCAGATTACCAGAGGGGTCGATGGAAGTAAAACTATTATTGATTCTACTACCTACGAGTATTATTTTTTTAGAAGGATAATTTTGCAAATAATTTTTACTGTAATATTTTTTTATATAATGTATATGAAATATACCAAGGTATGCTAAGTTTAGTCCCAAGTTAGTTACGCTTAAAAATATTGATGCTATGAACTAAATTTTCGTATAGGTGTTCATAAAATCACCTAATTAGTCCATTCCCGGTTGTCTGTCTGTCCTCACGATTACTCGAAAACGAAAAGAGATATCAAGCTGAAATTTTTATAGCGTGCTGAGGACGTAAAAAGTGAAGTCAAGTTCGTAAATGAGCAACTTAGGCCAAATGGGTCTTGAATCCGTAGGACCCATCTTGTAAACCGTTAGAGATAGAACAAAAGTTTAAATGTAAATAATGTTTCTCATAAACTTTTGTTTGAAAATTTTTTTCGTAAGCATCATTGTTTACCCGTGAGAGCGCAAATTATGCGCAAATTGTATAGTATGTATTATATGGGTATATCAGTTACATGTGTGCAACATGTATATATGTGTAATGTGACAGTGTAATCAACTCTGTCTATACATGGTATTTCAAGAATTAACTCAGTCAATTGTTTGTTTTAACTTGTAAAAGGAATTTTTAAGAAAAAAGTATAACTACTGAAATGCCACTTTACATTTTGTGTAAGCGCCTTCACGTAAAATACATTCGCGTTTAACATCAGCATATAATATAATGTGTTTTAAAATGAATATAATCACAAATATAATTTGAAAGTAATGTTATGAAATGTTTTTAAATGTTATAATAAAACATGAAAAGCTATCAACATTATTTTTTTCTGCTGACACTTAACAATATTTGAATGAATATCAACTCAAAAATGTTTCGTCACACACACAAAAAGCTTATAGCATCATCATAGGGATCATAAAAGAAATTACACTATAAATGAAAGAGGTTACTATAAAATTGCTTTTCTGTATAAATGTTTGTATGAAATCAATTTATAACTTGTCGCGTTTTATCATATCAACTAGCAACCAAGACCAAGTAAGCACAAGCTATATTGTCGACATGATTTTTTTTTTAAACATAGTTTATTTTTTAATGTCATATCATACTATCCCTATTCCTATTTATATTATAAATGTGAAAGTAAGGATGTTTGTTTGTTTGTTACGCTTTCACACAAAAACTAATGAATAGAGTTGAATAAAACTTAACAATAATATAGCTCATAACAGAATAACACATGAGCTATAATTTATAAAGATATATTATAAAAAAAGAATTAAATTTAATTTGACATTACCATAAATTACAGATTTCTGTACAAATGGTCAATATAAAATATATCATGGCCATCTTTTCTGATATACCTACTCAATGAATTATGACTATTTTACATTTCAAAAAATAGAAAACCGTACATATATATTTATGATTACCTGTGTAAAACAATCCCTGTCATTATTAGTGTTATAGAAATAATATATATAAAGGGGATAAGTGAGAGCAAGAAAGGTGGGGGCTTCAACATGGTGGTCTTATTAATCTTTACTTTTAAGCCCAGCGAAGCGGGTGGGTATCACGCTAGTTTATATATAAGGCGAAACATTAGTTTTAGTAAAAATATCAAGGGTATAAACCTATTGAGGTTGATCAAGCAAAGAAAATAATTATTTAGTTGTAAAATCGCTTCTCATATATAATATTGATATGGCAGTTTCGTAGAAATTCTTTTAGAACCACAAGAAGAAGAAATAAACTAAAAGGTTTTAGAAATTTTTTATATAAATTTTATATAATGAAGCGGAAGAAGCTGATTCTATGGGTAATGAATGCGTAAAGAAAAAACAAATCGAAAATTTTAACATGCGTTCGATGGACTTGAAAATTGGCACTCTTTTCAAGGACCTAAGAAAAATTTTCAATATACTTATATGGATAAAATAATACCTACTATCGATTCGAAGGCAGTTAGTAGTGACGAAGGTGTCCGCTCCTCAAACGGAGGTCGAAATTCATCGAAGTTATTATATTTTTTTAAATTTTGTTACCCATAGAGTACACAATCTTTTACTCGAAGCTAAAAATAAGAGTTAAAAATAATATATATATTAGTTTAAAAAAACTAAAAAACACGCTCAATTGCAGCACTTACAATGGATAATAATTTTAATGATAGGGAATGTAAAGTTCAAGACATGAAGTATTTGATATCTGTCGAATCAGCCAGTTTAAAGAATGAATTTAGAGAGCACCCCACGCTTTAATTTTTACATTACAATTGAAATTATCATTCACTTTTTAGTGCAATGAAGCGTGATTTGGTTCTTTTTTTAATTATAATTTATTTTCTTCACTTACATTTCTAAAGATATTTTCGTTCTGGAAAATATATTATTTCAAATTTTCTACGTATGTCTAATGGTTTATTTTTGAACATAAAGTATATAACAATTATGTATTTCAGTTTGAACATAAATATGTTTCAGTAGATATTAACATTAGAAAAGTAAAACTTGAAAATATCCGAAATCATCAATTATTATTTTATCAAATCAAAAAAAAAAAAGATGATATGAGCAGTTTTAAATAAATTGGTAAGCTTATTTCAACGGTAGTTTCTCAGCTAACGACTACGATTGTCCATAAAAGCTTTTGATACTCTGTGGTACGAAGGATTATATAATAAACTAAATTTTCCAAAGTTTACAGACAACCCATAACTTTCTCTATGACAGAAGTCATTATAAAAGTTGAATTTTCAAAAGTTCGTATTAACAATGTTATTTTGAAATACCTATTTGAAGTATTTTTATTAAGTATTTTATGCAGTTTTTTTTATTAGTAAATACGGTACAAAAAAGTGTTGGCCCTAATACTTAGCTCGTGGAACACCTGCTGATATTTGACTCAAACCTATTAGCCAAATATCAGCAGGTGTTCCACGAGCTGAATATTAGGGCCAACACTTTAAAAAAACTTCATAAAATACTTAATAAAAATACTTCAAATAGGCATTTCAAAATAACATTGTTAATACGAACTTTTGAAAATTCAACTTTTATAATGACTTAATGTTACTCTGTGGGTTAAAAATAGATCGAAAGTTTACAATGGATGGTTTGATGGGAAGGATTCAGCTGTTTTTTCACACGTATTTTGTACTGATACTTTTTAAAACATAAAAATCAAAAAAAGTCTTAAATCGCTTAAATTAAATCTCTAGTCGCAATTACCTAAATCTTATGTTTACTCACAAAGGCAGATTAATATAATTATAGAAATTTCGCTTCATTATGAGCTCACGATCATAACCCATAGTCTGCATTTGAAGTTTTTATAATAAGAATACTTACATAATTTTGTGATTAATCTCTACCTAAATGAAATACAGAAGTTAATTCAGTTTTATGCAAACAATTTCTTCAATATAGTACATGTATAATTGTATATACATATAGTTCTAAGTAATAATCTTAAAGTTGCAATTAATTACACAATATACGGCCCATTAAAGTTTTCTTAAACATAGATAAAGTATTGTCTGTCTATATACTAGATACCTATTATTTACATAAAACAGTAGAAGTAGTTATTATACAAAACTCAACTATATATTTATATTATAATAAAATGAATAAAGTAATAAGTTTATGCAATTTATTTTAATTAATCATAAAACAAATATTACTATTTTAATCTTACAATATTCTTGAAGATGTAATAAATATAGAGTGTACCAAAAAAAGCATCTACATATTTTATCTTACCTCGTTTTTATCAATTCGCTTTTTTCTGTCGCCTGTCAGACAATATTATTATTATATAATAAATATTATAAGATCAGCTTAAAATTGATGAATATTGAATATCGATGGTGGTATATGGTATGAATATTGAATATCGATGATGGTAAATATAATAATTATTTATTTTTCATTAAATTATCTTCTTATTGAAAGTTGTATCGTAGCGGCAGAATATTCAATCGTGTTGTAGAAACCGCTCCGATCGTATTGCAGAAAACTTGGACACTCGATTTTTACTTTAGCAGGAAGGTGAGTGTAGACTTAGATTAAATTAATCTAAAAGATTTAGATTAAAAGCGGAACAAGTATTTTAAGCTAATAACTTATTTTTCAACTTAACATTTTATAAAATTTTATTTTAAACAGAATATGCAAGAAATTCTATAAAACTAATTCTATATAATACCGGGTTATACAAATTATTATGGTTCATCAATCATTTTAATAGGCCTAAACTAAATTTTAATTCTAGTGTTAAAAAGAAAAAACCGTAATTACTTTGACAAATAAAGTATGTTACACTAGGGAGCATCTAATTAAATTGGCACATAAAATATGTTATATTGGAAAGCGCCTAACTAATTTGACACACGAAATATGGGAAACTAATTCCAGGAATTTTAACCTAACATTTTAAATAGCAATATACCATGCGTTAGAAATTTTTCTCCCAAGCAAAATACAATTAATAATTTAGAAAAAATACAAAAAACTAGAAAATTGAACCTAATGATGGAACGTGAATTTTTAAAAAACACAGTTATTCCAAAGTTTTAAGTTTTCACTTCCGTCGACAGTCCCCGTGACTGATTATCTTTTTTTTTAAGCCAACGTGTAGATAGATACTTTATAAATTCTAACGCAATGCGTAACTAGCATATTAAACCTAATTTATCCATGAAGAAAAGTTACATACGAAAAACCACAATTACATTTTCTTCAAGTTACAAGCATATCTTTTGTTATCTAGTTTAATCTTACTCTCCCTTCGGATGCCAGCTAATAATACTATCAATTTCATTTTGTTTTATAAATAACAAGTGAAAAGAAACAATTGACTGAGTTAATTGCTGAAATACCATGCATAGTCAGTATTGATTTCTTTATCACATTACACATACATACATGTGACACATACATTACTGATAATCAAGTATAGTACATATTATAAAATTTCCGCCTAATTGACGCCCTCACGGGTAAACAGTGATGTTTACGAAAAAATGTTTCAAACAAAAGTTGAAAAAAAATTTTGATAAGGAACATTTTTTACACTTAAACTTTTGTTCTATCTCTAACGGTTTACAAGATGGGTCCTACGGACCCAAGACCCAATTGACCTATGATGCTCATTTACGAACTTGACCTCACTTTTTACGTCCTGAGTACGCTGTAAAAATTTCAGCTCGATATCTTTTTTCGTTTTTGAGTTATCGTGTCCACAGACGGACGGACGGACAGCCGGAAATGGACTAATAAGGTGATTTTATGAACACCTATGACAAAATTTTTTTCCTAGCATCATTATTTTTAAGCGTTACAAACTTGGGACTAAACTTAATATACTATGTATATTTCATATATACATGGTATAAAAAGTACACAGACTTAAACATGACTTTTTACATAATTTGTCATTTAATAAATGTTTTCGGCGAAGTGAATTGGAGCGAATTAAAAACACTTACTAAAGTAATTTTAATAATATTTAAATTAATTTTTTTACATTATTTATGAGGAATGTTCCTATTCCCTTCTTTTATTGTTATGAATATATGTTAATATGGACTATTTATATAAATAACAATAATATAGAAATAATAATGAATCTAAAAAAAACAATTTCCTCAATTAAGTGAATAAGAAGAAAAGGTCGTATGTTAATTAATACAAACGGCATGATACATTATGGGTTGTTGGGCTACGAGCACCATGACCAAATGACCAAATAAAAAATTCATAACGTTGAAGAATTTATATTTAAAACAAGTGAAAACAAACAATTGACTGAGTTAATTGTTGAAATACCATGTAGAGACAGTGTTTATCACGCAATCGTTTGTTTTTTTACGTCATACAAGTAAAGAAAGATAGCCAAAATATATAATTTGTATCTAATTTGCGTTCTCACGTGTAATCAATGATATTTACGAAAAACTGTTTCAAACAAAAGTTGTTTATTTTTTTATAAATAACATTATTTACATTTAAACTTTTGTTCTATCTCTTACGCTTTACAAAATGCGTCCCACGGACCCAAGACCCAATTGACCTATGTTGCTCATTTACGAACTCGACCTCATTTTTTATGTCATGAGCATGTTATAAAAATTTCAGCTTGATATCTTTTTTCATTTCGTCAATATTGTCAAGCGTTACAAACTTGGGACTAAACTTAGTATACCTTGTATATTTCATATACATGGTATAAAAAGAGAAAGAGGTTGTTGTGAGAAATGTTTTTAAATAACTAGCAGCTCTTAGAGACCAATAGGGTATTATCGATAGTCAAAAATAAATCATGAAATTTGAAAAATTTAAAATTTATGTAAAAATATACTTAATTAAATATTCTGATTTCGAGTCATAAAAGCACATTTTTCTTTTAAAATATTAAAATAAAAAATCGTAATTTTTAAACTGTATATTACGTGACCTAAAACGCGGGTAATCTCTGCTGTGATGTCATAGCGGTATGAGTCATAGACCATCAATAGGTGCAATGTAGACAGCTGGGTATAATGTATACATAGATAGTAAGTATTTATATTTATTATAATCAAATGTCTATGAATATATCTGTCGAACTTATTTGTGTTATTTCGTATAGTGATACCCATATTACGCCATCAAATTGGATGCCCGCTTTTTTGACAGTTTTAAAAAGGTTCAAAATTTAATTTTAGTTTTTGGAAAGAAAGCATGTGTATTTTTCCGAAATAAATTTTGGGTGGCTTTTTATTAGCAAAATCGACATTTTGAAGTACTTTATCAAAAATAGTGGAATACCCTATTAGATTCATTCATTAAATTGCAAAAATTTAAATCTGTAAAACAAAAGCATTTAACAAAGCATTGTACAAGCAAATAAAGTCGCTTCGCGAGAGTTTAGTGGAAGTTATAACACTGGTCTAGAAAATTTGATTTTTTATTATGTTATTGATACGATAGAACATTTCTTATAGTTTTTGGGGTTCTAAATGGCCTTGGCTTCAGAAATTCGCTATTACATAAAGTTTTTGAAATATTTTTACCTATAAAAAGGGAAAAATCCGTCTTCGGTTATATTTGAAAATTTGTAACAACAGTTTGTAATTTTTTTCCTTTTAAAAATTGAGAGGCTTCCTTTCCCTTTTCTCTTTAAAATACTTTTTGAATTTTTGCGATATAACGTTTTTTCTCTTCGAGAAATCATATGATACTTATTGCAGTCAAAATATACATTGTATTATTACTAATAATTAGGAGTAATTAATTAATTCTACTCATATATTTATATATTACCTATTTATTCTTTTTTATTATTATTACAAGAGAAAAAAATAATCACTGGTGAAACATGACTTCGAATTTAGGAGGAAAACCAGTTTTTCATATAAAGGGGCTAATTTTTCGAAAACGCGACGAGCTGAAGTAATTTTTTGTGTTCAGATTCTTATTGTTCAAAAATCTTTCAAAAACTAAACTGATATTTTTGTAACAAAATTTGTGTTGACTTATGTAATTTTTAAGCCACCATTTTATATAAAACACTGCAATAGATGTAATTATTTATAAATATGATGAGATATTATTTAAAATGTACGCATATAACAAACAATATTTTGTAAAAAAAAGAAGACAACACACTTTGAGGTACTTACAAATTATACTTTCATAATTTTTGTCACCAATAATAATAAGTAATAATGTAAAACAAATTTTTAATTAATATTACGAACGTAATATTCATAAATAATAATAATTCGTTGAAGTTTTAATTAAAATAAGTACCTACCTGTAAATACAACCATTTCCATCCCCCCCTCTCTCACATTTTATTCTTTCAACATATTTTCGTATCTAGGAAAATGATTATTTATATATGTTTAACAATAATTTATGGAGTTGGTCTTTTGGAGCTATATGGGAGCTATGTAACAGGTACCCATGTTATATAATTTATTATTCATATTTATAATGGCAAAAATGAATTTTTATTTATAATGCTTATTTATTAAAATATTTTATTTAAGAAGATAATTGAAAAATTACGCTATTTTCTCAACATACGCATATTTATGTTGTCGCTATAGGTAGATATACACTTTTTTGGAATTCTTTTCAAAAAGTTAAAAATTTGTAAAGGCATAGTACAGAGGTAATCTAAAACACTAAGCAAAGACAAAACCGTAATATGATAACTTATATTCGGAGTACGGGAACTTTACTCCGAATTTATGACCAACGCCTACAAAAAATTGTTAACTCGTTTATTATACTAATCTCCGACAAAAAATCAGGTATGATCGATTCGTTTTTGGCATCGTATGCCCAAACCAATGAACCGATTTTTATTTTTGTTTGTTTGAAAGGTCATTGTATCGAATCTTTTCAATTCAAGAAAATCTATTCAGACGTTTGAAAATTATCGCTTATTTTCTAGGTGTTGCTGGTTCGGAACAATAAACTCGCATTTTTGACATAACTAAGAACACTCTCGATCAAATTAAATTTAAAAAATAATTGAGATCGATTCATACTTTTAGGAGATACGATGCCACAGACAGACACATAGATACACGAATGTACGAAAAAGTAAAAAATAATTTGTAAGTACCGACTCTATTCAACAATTTCCTTAAACTTGGAAATCGATGCCAACGTTTTGTTGTCGACCGATTTTAAAATGGTATACTCTCAAAATGGTACCAAAATTGTTTAATCAAAATTAGTTCAGTAGTTTTTAATATATGGATTAATACGTGTAAATGACTTTGTTTATTAAGCTCGAAGATAGAAAATAAGCTCACAAAAAAAAGTACCAATCAATAATTTCCTTGAGAGCAATTACGCTTCGAAGTCGACGTTAGCCATACCTTTACCAAAAAAACAATTCATTTCAAAGATTAATTGTTCACAAGGAAATAACTGATCGGAATCGGCACTATTTATTTTGCCTTTTTTTAGTGAGTTCTCGTAAATCTTCGATCGTAAAAAACAAAGTCACTTGCACGTGTAAGTACATATCTTAAAAACTACTGAACTGATTTAGATGAAACAATTACGAGACCATCTCCCAGGTACGGGGAGATTCTAACATAGACACAATATCTTTCCAAAAAATTATTCTATCGAAAAATATTGTCGAACTAACCTAGAGAGATATTATGTTTCTATGTACTTATTTTCATGAATTGAAAAATATACCTGTTCTTAACAGAGGGAGATTTTGATAAAAATAGTTACATTAAAATAACGTCATTTAAGTTGACATTTTAATTCCAATTTTTGAATACATTTGAAAAAAAAAAAATTGTTAAAAAATACTAAGAAATTATGTATGTTTTTAAAAAAACAATAAAATTGATAGTTTATTTTCAATTAAAAATTTTCATTAAAAATAAAAATTGAAAACAATACACAAGCTATTTATACTCTGGATACACATTAAAAAATTTATAATACGCAATGTTTTTATAAAATTAATAGTTTTGTTTATACTGAGAACTGATTAAAAAATAAATAAACAAAAATAAATCCGTAATAAAATCAGATAGTAACTCTTTCCATGAATATTTTTCCATGAATTTAATTAAATGTACGGACAAATACCCTCTGTGTGTGTCGATATATTGTGAACATCAAATCAATTTTGTGTTATTTTTTCAAATATAAACTCTCAAAAAACGTGAATAAAAGAGTGCTAAAAATTGTTTTTAGATACACAAAAAAAAAAAAAAACAACAACAACAAAATAATGCAATATTATCGTAAACAAAATCAACTCATCAAAATTTGAACTACATGTGTGTTAAATACTTGGGTTTCTACAAATTAAATAGTATTGGGTAGAAATAAATGTTGAGCAATTTGTGGGTTGTTTACAACGAAAACACAAAGACGTGACAGCGGATAATTTTGGATAAATAAAAATGGATCACTTCACAAAAAATCAACGCATTTGCATTGTTGGATAATATTTTACACACACACAAACAAGTGAATCATATAAGTGCCAAGGCGTCAGTAGTAACGACAATGCTATCACGCCTTATACCCAAAGTTAGAGAGTGGTCGGATGTTACTACAGATGTTACTATCATTAGTAGGCACTTCGATGTTGACTTATTGCATCTCCATTTGAGCTGACGCTTTAGAAGTCTAAGACACAAGAAGCAAGATTGCATCAATATATCGACCTTGAATGCCTTGAGAATGACTAGATCCTACCGCATAGTGTCTGAAGAAGCGGTGTGTCTTAATACAGGAATGCAGCCTATTTTAGTGCTAGCCGAAGAACGGAAAATCCTTCCAGCAACAAGAGTTATCTACTGCGAGTCCGGATGAGCTCAGGATTGAAGAACAGAACCGCCGAAAAGAGAAGGTGAGTGCACCGTCTGATACCACAAGTAGATAGGTAGGTGCTTGATTAAACTGAAAGCATGGAAAGGTCAACTACTGCCTGACACAGATGCTCTCAGGACAGGGGCGCTTCCAAGTATATCTAGTTCGCTTCAAAAACAATAATTCTGCAGAGTGTCCATCTTGTCCCGGAGTAACTGAAGACGCGGAACACGTATTCTTCGTGTGTCTCCCAGTCAAGCCGCTGCGCAACGACCATGAATTGATCCTTCAACAGCCGATCCAACGATGTATACTAATAGAAGCCACAGAGGTTCTCACGAATCTGCGTTCCAACGAAAGTAAGGCAAATACGGCTAGAAAAAGGAAATGCCTTCACCTTTCTGAAGGAAGATGAAGTCAGTTACTTTTTTATCAGTCACTGACGGTGGTTTCCGAGCGGAATAAGAGGCCGGAGAAAGAGGAGATTTTTTACTCGGTATTGACAGTGAGTACGGTATACTCCAACAACTGGCCCTCCTGGATAGGCAATTGTATTTTCCCAACCTCTATAAAAAAAAAAAAAAACATATCTTCTCCACATTATGTTGTGCTGCTATTTTCACTTGAAAATTTTAAAATATGATGAAAATATTTAGTATCCGTAGACGGAATAATGATTTAATTGGCGAAGAAAATTGATAGCTTTCAACAAAATTCCACTTCATTTATAAAAAAAACCATAAAAAATTTTGGGGAAAAAGTTCATATGTATCTACAAATTCTTGGAATTTTGAGACCTATATGCTATATAAATTGTATTCTTTATGCCATTAATACCTAACCCCATACCTAACCCCATATTCTTTGTAAAGTAATAAAAAATTAAAGTTAATTAAAAACATGTGTTATTTTTATCAAAATTATATATTATTATATTTATGTCCTATGATCCCGAGGGGGACGTAGGGCCTCAAATTATATCTTGTGATAATTGTGAGATTCCTTCTCTTACATTTTTCACAAACTGTACCATTTTCGAATTATTTTTACTATCAGTAGTTTCCTATACATGATGATGGCTCCATTTTTCGCCTAAAAAATTGGGTCAAATAAATAAAAACATTACCTGTAAATTTTAATAAGAATTTAAACACGTTTCAACAAACGTGTGGTTTATGAAAAGTGATGAATGAAAATGGTGTGATTTTAGGGTGACTGGGTGAAAAATTCAGTAGCTATGATAGCAAAATCTAATGGAAAACAAAGATGTTATAATTTTCCCCTTAATCAAATTTTGTTTTTATTAAATTCTGTTTATATATAGTATATATACAGGCAAACCTAGTTAAGCGAGAATTCAAGGGAGCACAATCTCATTCTCGCTTATAGAGGTTTCTCACTAACCCGAGTTTCTCGCTAGTGGAGGTACATGGGTGACGTTTCTCTCTATAGAGGTACGCAGCAATAACAATTCACTTGTTACTGTATGCGTGTATCTTTTATGTATGTATGTATTTTTATTGTAGCAATAGTTCGTCCTTAATAATATAAATAAATAAAGCTCGACTGTTGCTTATAGAGGTTTATATAAGTAGCAGTCTCACTTACGGAGGCCTATGAGGAAAAAACTGGCTATTACTCTCACTTAAAGAGTTTTCTCACTTATCCAGTTCTCACTTACCTAGGTTTGACTGTACATATATATTAAAGTATTACACGTATATTCTATAAGTTTGTAACGGGTAGAAAGAAATATTAGCAGTAAACAATAAATTTGTCTTTCAAGGAGGTATTCACAAGAATTACATATTGTTATTAACACGTATTCCACCCGATTATATTTTTACCCGATAGTTTGAAGGAAATAACAAGCTGCACCTTTACGAGAACATTTTGTCTCTTCTTAATGGGAAAGAATTACTATTTCGTTTTTTCGTTAATGGAAGAGAATCGGCTTTCGTAAAAAACAACTGTTATTTGACCAACATTTTACGAGATGAATAGATGGTGCTTTGCCACCACAGTGAAAATTTGTTTGCTATTAAAGGTATATGATTATAGAAAAATAAACAAAATTAATGTTATTATCAAAATTTTCTAATACAAAAGTAATTCCACTTAATCGATTAACCAGAAATACTTTATGATTTTACTAGACATAGCAGTCACGTAGAAAAACCTATAATATGTACAAACAATAACGATCACAAAAAAATTACAAAGTGTTTTTTCTAACGAAAAGTTATTAGTAAATTTAAGAGAAAAAATTAATTCCATAAATGGAAAATATACAGAATGTTTAAGACATTTGTGAAGGTTTCTTAAGAAATCGACACTGGGCTAATGACATCTTGCTTAAAAATTCGAAAAATTTTTAAAACAATCAGAAATACTTGTGAAATGGCTTTTCTAAGGAATTCAATAAAATTGAAATATAAGATTCATAAAAATATTCTGTATGTAATAAAAATAAAAGGAATTTTTGTGGATTGAAATATTGACAGTCAAAATGTTGATTATTAACAAGCTGGAGATATACCAAGTATAAAAATATAGATACTTTATATATCTCGAAAACGGTTCCGACCATTTTTTTCAAAAACATTTTAAATCATTAATTTATAACGAATTTTTTGGTACTAAAAAAGAGGTTCTTGTCGGATTTGATGAAAAGAAAAACTTATAAATTAGCAGTTGTGTATATACAATTTGTACATGTATAGATACAATGTAACTGTCATACTCCCTTAAAATGAAAAATAACGTTATTCTCACTCTACGACCTATAATTGCCTCTAGCGAAAGCGCATATCACCTTTTTACTGAAAAATTGGGATAACTGTCTCATAATATGCTTGTATTTGATTGGGTTCTGGAAACTATCTCAGACGATATTCATAGAGCCCATAAAAATTGTTGACTTTTGATTAATTAATTCTTTTTTTTGCACTTATAAATATTATAAAAAATAATAAATGAGATCTCTAGGATTTCGAAAACAATCTCCATTTTTGCACCAACCCTAGATCAATTTTTGTATTTTATAAATACGTAATTTGACTACCAAGTAGTCATCATCAGCTAATCGTAATTCCTCTTATTATGTATGTCGCTCGTTGCTGATTTGATGACGGTCTGCACAATCATCTTACTAAAAAGGAAAAATTATATACTCTTATGATTTATTTTTGATTTGTAATTTTTTTATTTATTTTGTAATACGAAATTTTTTTTTTAAATTAACTTTTTTGTCAAAATTAGGTGATTAAATACTCGAATATCATTGGTCTATAAGGGTCATGCTCATTGGTCAAGCACTAATAACCTGGTCGAAGATGATTGACTGACATCAGAAGTTAACAGATACTTAGAACAGTAAAAATTGTAGACACAAGAAACGATTATTGTACAGACCGTTACCAAATTAGCAACGAGTAACATATACAATAAGAGTAATTACGATTAGCTAATTCATGCTGATTACTTAGTCTGATGCTGATTACTTAGTAATCGAAATACGTATTTATATAATGCAAAACTTATATAGAAAATTAGGGCAAAAATCGAAATTTATTACTAAAAATGTTTTTTCTAAGCGAGAATTAAGACAATGCCATCATTTTCATCGGAATAAGTTTGGTATCCATTGGTATTTAAAATCTATTTCCAATTGTGTTTTTTGATACCTTGCCTGAAACATGCCGTAAATAGCGGGCTCTATCATTTGTCAGATGACAAGTTTTTGTATATTGTTCAAAATCAAATGATGAGATGAAATCTCTTTCTTGGTATATTTTTTTTCTTGTTTGCTCTTGTGTCCTGGTTACATGACAAAAAAGACATACTACTCCTCTTATGTGTTGGTATGCAATATCTGTTCAGAATTCCTTTTTTTTTTTTTATAAAAATGAGATTGATAGAAATCGAACATTCTTCACATGTTCAATGTTTATGAGGTTCATTAGTCTACGTCTAAACATAGATTATACAACATATTTCATTTTCCTAATTTCTGACAAGTATTATTATTGGTTGAAATATATTTTGGTGTGTATTGTGAAATATTTGTATAGGGAAAGACATTGTACCACGGATGAATTTTACTTTGAATCCTTCCGTAGTTCCTCGGCAAATACCGCTACCTATGAGATAACAATTACAAAGTCTATTTACCAGAAAGTAAACAACCGAGAGAAAGATTTCATGTGCATTAGCTTTGAAGAAAAATAAAAATAACATTTTAAAGTGTTTCAAAGTGAAAAATTTGGTTTTTACTTATTAATTGTTGACTTTTATGTTTAAATCACATTCTTGTAAATAATTTCTTACTGTCTTCACATTCATGTAAATAATTGCTTATTGCTTTCTTAAAATATTGAGAAAGTAAAGGTAGAACCGAAACAAATTCATGAAACTTGAATCAAACAACATAATGTACTACTTATATGGTATAAGCTATGCACTTTTCACAAATATTTTCAATTTTACCAATTGAAGCTATTACTGGCTGCTCTGAGAAGAGGACGCCAGTGAGAGAAAAATCTTGCAATAGTAGAAATCTGTTACATTTTATGATTCGGTTCCTTAGAGTAAATTACAAGGATTATATGTTGGGAATTTAGCATTCAAAATTGCAGCTGTGAGGGTTATCTATTCCATTACATTTGGGTGTGAAGTATGGTACATTATGATCGTGTACAAAAGATCACGCATTTTGGACATTGAAGCACAAGGTTTTATCGCTAACAGTTTCATATTTAAATTTAAATTGTTTAGGAATAATAAGTAGAAACTATTTCCATTGTTATATGATAAAATGACGGGTACTATAATCTTCCCTATGTGATATGTAGGTTAGGCTTTTTTTAATTTTCACGAAGGGTTGAGAAAGTAAATTGATTAATTTTTCCGAAAGAGTTGTAAGTAGCAACAATTTTGTACTTTTGTACGGTTTATTTACTGTCCATTCCTGTGAAATTAACAAGGAGGGTCGGTTTGGAAAGTACAGAAATATTTTCAAGAATTATAAGGATCAGGCAACAATATCTTTTGAAATCCTTGAATTTGACTTTGACCTTCATGATCATTTTACATTCTGCTCAGGCTTTTAGGTAATTAGAAATGGAAGAATACAATAGTTTAGTTAAGCCTCATAAAAAACATTTTTTCGGAAGATGCAGATTATTAATTTGATAAAGGAATCGTTAATAACCATAATTTCGTATATGCAAACTGTATCCAAGAAAATTACGTTAATATCATTTTAAAAATAATTTAAAACATGTTAATACATTTTTTTTACGTTCATTTTTTAATATAAACTAGAAAAATTATGTTGGTTACTATTATAATATAAGACGGATATAAAATATGTCGGTTAAATTAATCAAATTCCACTTCCTAATCTTAAAAAACACATGGCAATTTATTTATTTTCAAAGAGTGAACGGAAGTTAAAAATAATTATAATTTCAATCAATTTCGCTGCATTGAAAACGTTTAATTAATTTTCACCGATCAAATTACATACATAAAAACACATAACATTACGGCTGTTGGTAAATTTGGCATTTTTCACACAATATAAATTCATAGAATTTATGAAGGTATAAACAAAAGTATAGTTATTAGAAGTAGTCTTGGCGCTGAAGTGTATTTTATTGTAAGAATTCTAATCGTCTTCTAGTTGGTAAGCTGGCAGGTAGTGATAAGATAAAACATTTCTTTCCTGTGTATTTTGCTGGTAACCCAGCGATTTTGGATGTATTGGACCTTCAGATGTAGAAAGGGGTTGAACTGAGAATGTATCTCTTCCTGAGAAAGCAGAAAAAATTCTCAATTAAGAACACTTTATGGGTAAACAATCAATATTGAATAAAAAATGTAGCAGGCTTTGTTACAATTTCATTGGCTATTCAAGAACATCCAGTAAGAAATGCAGAAAAACAAATCTATTTTACTCCTTTCGGTGGGAAAAGTGTAGAAACAATAAAAATGTTTTCTAATTTAAAAGATTGAGATTGAACTTATTAAAATTATTATCATCAATTGTCCATAAAACCTTGAAAACAAAATTGATATTCATACGAAAAAAATTAAAAGTAATAAGTTTCATTAAAAGTAATAAGTTTCCTTTTATGTCTCTTTTCAAAAAGCTTGAGTATGGCATATTTAAGAATACATCAAATATTTATAAAGACAGTAATAAAACGAGTTTACGACATTCGAACCTAGATAAAACTACCTATAAATAACTTTTATCTAGGCAAACGTGCCAAGTTTACTTGCTGTCAACATTACAGGTACATTTAATGATAAATGAATTTAAACAAAAAAAAAAAAAGGAAAAAGAAGTGAAAATAAAAACCTGCAATATATGTTTCGCCACGAAATATTGCATGTTTACGTATAATATTTATGTTGATCATGTGGAAAAATTGTGTCAATTACAGACTTGAAATGCTTACATATACACAACCCTCGACCAAATATATACATTTATATTCTTTTATATAGAAATCTATAATACAGTTTTATTTTAATTTTCTCATTTCAAGTAGGGGAGCAATGAGGGGGTAGAATGAGGGGGTAGGGGAGCAAGAAGTACAATTGATATTATTTTATGGATAATAATACAGTAGGCAAAGAAAAAAAAATTGATTCAGAGTGAACAATTTTGTTAAGTTTGGGATTACCATTCCATATTAGCGACTTGCCGAAGGAAATGGAGCAATGACACTAGCGGTTTGATTTGAATAAAATTGGGTATCAAGAAGGGTTCTGGCATATGAAAGATCAAGTTCGTTAATGCGAAAAATCGACCGATAAACAAGGGGTGGTGAGAAGTACAAAATTCTGAATTTTTCAAAATAAAAAATATTTTTGTATCAGTTTTAAGCAAGAGAGTACTCTCGTAATTTTTTCTCTCAGCGCTTAGTTTTCGAAATAAATCCAATATTCGATTTTTAGAAAAATGTGTTATTTTTTCAATATCTGAGGGAATTGGCTTGAATAACAGCTCCTGCGCTACGAATTTTTATTTAATCGTGAAAGGTAGTAATTAATTTTTTAGCTTTTCCAAAGATCCTCCTTTTTGGAATTTTTCTGTAAAATTATTTTTGTAATAATAACCGAGAAAAAAGTCTGAATTTAAGACTGGCTTAACATATCGCGAATTTTTGACAAACATAGCATCTGGAATAATAAATTTTTTAACAAACAAAAACAAGATTATTTTTAAATGTTTTTTTTGTTTTTTTAAATTAATTTATCCATGACAAAACATTCAAATCATTGTGTCTTTGACAAAATTGATTAACTAATTTTTTGCCAACATGTTAAGTAAATAATTTCAACTTAATTTGAAAATTATTATGATTTAAGCCTGGGTTCTTACCTACAGCAAACTGGTGAGAGAAATAATATCGGGCAGATTTACTTGCGATGGAATGGATCTGGACAACACTATGCGGAAACTTTAGTTAGGTTCATCGCTGCCGGCAAGCAAATCACAAAAAGAAACAGACTATCGCCGAGATTACAAAGAAAAATCTAGGAAAAATATGTCCGTACCTAAGCTAAGCTTGTAATCGAATATGGAAACAGTAGTAGTGAACAAAGCAACGATTTAAGACAAATTAATGCATTTTTATTTTAAATAAGGTAACTAAATGAACTCACAGTATTTATCTTTTATGATTTGAATAGAATACCCGGTATATTTAATATAGAAGACAATTTTATTTATAAGAAAACATGAATAAGAAAACTTTACACTTTATATGCGTGTAGAACCTCCCACTTTCATGAAAATTACTTTTTAAAGGTTGTGATACCTTGTGAAATGTACCCGACTGATTATTGTAGCCGCATACAAATGTTAATATTGCTACTTAGCATATTTTGCAATCAAACGACAATAAATAAACCGCATCTAAAACACACGACAATAGATAAACCGCAGCGCACGTATTGTAATTATTTAATTGCAAAAATAAAAAAAGCTTTATATTGTCTAAAAACTATCCATATACTAAAATTTTTACGAAATTTTTTAATTTGAAATAAAAATAAGGGGCAGATGGGATTAATCGTAAGGAAATTCAAACCACAAATGCTTGAGAAGTTGTTGCCTATGGCGTATATAAAACACACACAGTCTAATATTTAATGTATTAAAAATTCATAAAGTTAAATTTTAGAAACGCAACATTAATTTTAATTGTACACTTTTTTACGAAATAAAAATGGAATATAAAACGCGATAATAATTGCAAAAAAACAAACAAAAGTTCCTTGGACTAATCAGTTGATTAGAACCGCAAAAGGTTTTTACTCAAAAATTTGAATTGAATTAATTTAACATGTGTAATTAACACAGAATAAAAGGTGCAGAAAATTTTTATTCCACCGAGAACTGTTTTTAATTATTTTAATTAACTTTGAAAAAAATTTGAGAAAATGGCATTGAGAACCATGTGTCTCAACCCAGCACAAAAACAGAACAGAATATGAATGCCGGTAGCACATATTTTTTACAGTTATTTATTGTATAAACATATTTGAATTATACGTGTTATGGACATTAAGTGTGCGCTCGACCCTTTGGTCTTTGAACGGCCTAAACGTACATGTTTATTCTTTAATTTGAATTTAGTGAAAATGACTGAATGAAAAAATCTAAAAATTTTTAATAATTACTTTTAATAGTAGTTAAATGAAAAGACCGCCCAACTGCATACAAAAAATCCCAATTTTGAGAGCGTCGAACGATAACACAACATTTTTTCTTTTGTTGTTCAATTAGTTTTATTTTTTATTTATTTATTGATAATCAAATAAATCAATTTAAAGATAGATCAAGAAAAAAATAACAATCACGCCAAACTACCATAAATTCGAACTATGACCCTATGGTTAAAAAAATGGTTTCCAACACATCTACCTTAACCTAGAAATGAGTTACTTTTAAAAGGTTATGATCTCTTTACGAATGAAGATTCAAGCTTGTTTTCAAATTATATTTTTTGTGATGACGGATTGAAATCATATAAATTAGTTAAGTTGCAAATACGGTAAAACGAATTTATGAATAGAAAATTCGACAATGATATAAGAAAAAAAAATTTGTAGGTAGGTATATGTACCCTTTATTTGTATTCAAGCTTTCTTATTCTTTTTCTTTTTTTTTTTTTTGAGGGTAAACGATGTTGTGATAACATTAGAGATTTTCTATACATCACTTACATAATAAAATAAATGTACATGTATATTTTTTGATAAGGGTTTTATTGGTTATTTACATTAATGCTATTTTTACTTCCTTGTAAAGATTATTTTTTTCAAGGAATAAACTTTAAATCGAAATTAAACATGTAAAACTTATATATATATTGGTCATGTACTTTGGGTGTAGGGGCACTGTGACAAGCTCCAACAAATTGCGTGGTGAGCATGATTCGAAAGCCGCAAAATTACACACATTGTTTCTAGTGGAAGTCAATTTGATAGAGGACATACTATTTGTACCAATGCAAGAATAAATTCATTCAAAAATGTGGACAATTATACCACTTGTGTGATCTTTACACCTATGGATTATTTAATGTAAAAAAATGTGATGTTGCTAGATTGCGTCAACACTTGCCATGATATTGCCAGTACACACCCATAATTCCTCGATAAAGAGGTCAACGATACTACTTCCAAGTTACCAGGGCACAAATAATATTTAAATACAAAGGCCATAAAAAAAGCTTTCCAAGGAACCCAATACCATAGCATTTTCTTAAAAAAATCTTCGTTCTAAAGTAACGGCAGTATTGACTTCGTGAACAATTGTGGAAGTTCGCAGAAGAGTTTTCTTTGGAAATATGTTTTTTCAGCAATTCTTAATCTTCAATACGCTCTTTGTGAGTAAGGCTAAAGCAAATTCTAATTTAAGGTTGATGTGTATAGCGGCCATACGTACCTACATTCCAAGCGATTTAGGAACCGTCATTGCAGCTTTTATAAGGTACAAGCTATAAAAAGGACTTTCTAAATGATTTGATTTTGTTAAAATAGATCAAGATTTTTGGAGATGCCAGATTGGGGAGGTGTATGACTCATCTTCTCTAACACTGTGCAGCTCTTGTCATATTTTGCCAACCTCAGCATATGACGAAGTAGGACATACCTCCTACTGTTCTTCAAAAACTCCCGATTATATCTGCAGTATGAACTGAAGAAGATTCATTTCTTTATATGTTTCCAAAGCCTTATGAATATTTTAAAATTCCTGATATCTTTAAGAACCAAAATGCAAAAACCGAATTATCGTATTTAGTTGTACACTTCTCTTTCGGCTTCCTCACACATAACCATATCGAAAATTTTCTGATTTCACTAGAAATATCTATTTGGACTAGTTTATAAGTGTATAAGGAAGTGAATTGGTGTCCACATGAAATTTTTTAAGATCCATCATATAAATAACTAACGAATATTACACATGCACAACGTAATATGAATATTATATTATGTTGAAATATTTTTGGATGACAGCTTACATTAAATTATATATCAAATATTATTGTCATTTTTGAGGGGTTGGAATATGTGTAGGTATCCACCCACATTATTGTATAAAAAACTATAACATGATTTTGTTTGGGTTTTTCATCTGTCAACAAAACATATTGAGTTTTGTAACTATGTGAAGTAAACACCCCATAATATTTCGTTTTTCTATGATTTTGCATATTGCGTTTGCCATTTCTATGATAATAAAAACAAATTAATGTGTTTTGTGATTGGTAGAAATTTATCATTCAAAATAATGAATCCAATGTTATATTTTCGAAAATTTTGTTTGTAGGGGTGCTAGCTACACATATCTAAATTTTATAGAAGTAGACAAACTCTTTTTCACATTTTAAAGAAGAAATAAATCAAAACTTATTTAAGAGAAATTATTTATAGTTTTACTAAACAGGGTCGCGGTCGCCCTATTAGCTCAGTTGGTTAAGGCGTAACCAATTCTGTACTCGGTTGGTGTAGTACATGGTATATGCATGAAGGAGGTGCACTCAGCCTCTGAAATTGGGTAGTTGATAAATGAAATTATCAGCGGAAAGGTGGAAAAACACATATATGGTATCACAATGGGCTCTTTAGTCTAACTTAAACAGGGTCATCAGAAGTTAAAGTTCCTATAAAAAAGCGTGTTGGTGATCTAAGTTTAAGAAAATCTTGTTATAGGATTAGACCACAAGCCCATGCTGAAATTTTTCGGGTGAAATGACCCACGAGGAAACATGTTAAAATAGATGCTCCAATATGTAAAAATAAGTTTAAGCACCATGCCGTTAGTTTTGCGCGGTACAGGTGAGTACAGGCGAAAATATGGATATCACACCCCTTGGTATCTCACCCCTGCACCAGCAAATGTGTACGGCGTTGCTGAATACTAACTCTGTATAAGTATTCGAAGCGGATTACATAAATACCGTACAGAAGTAAACCCGTAGAGCTTCAGAAATTGACAGGAGATTAAACTTTTTTTTAACTCTCGTTACCGAAGTTACCGGATTTATTTCTGTACGGCATTTATGTAATTCGTTTCGAATACTTATGCAGAGTTAGTATCTAGCAACGCCGAACAAATTTGCTGGTGCAGGGGAGAGATACCAAGGGGTGGGACATCCATATTCTCACCTGCACTCGTCTGTACCGCGCAAAACTGACGCCATGGTACTTAAACTTACTTTTACGTATATGAACATCTTTTTCAACATGATTTCTAGTGGATCATTTTACTCGAAAAATTTCAGCATGGGCTTGTGGTTTAGATTGTTTCTTTTTTGGTACATTTTTTAAGTTGCTTTGAAAAAATGCAGAGCTAAATATTGAGGAATATTATTTCAAACGAACTGCTATGGCATATTTAATCTCGAACTTAGAGAGAGATAGAAACTCAAAAAATGAGGCTCAACATAGTTTCGTATAACAAATAATATAAACGAAATAATATTAAATAATAATAAATCTTGTAAACTAATCTAATGACACCAGCTGATGAATTTAACAAGTAATATAATAATTTTTTGCCAATTACTGCTTTAATCAATGTCGTGTGTTTTTGACGAATAATTTTGTTTTCGAATGAGGAGTACACAATTTATGTCCCCCATTGACATTTAAATATACTACACTCAATTTGAAATGAAACTTACACAGATATTTTAAAACAAACTGCATTTCCGCTTACCTGAAACAAAAAATAACTTATTAATTGCAGCTAAAGTAGATTAAAGAAGTTATCGTACAATAAAATTAATCGTAAAATCTTTGAAAGAAAGAAGAAAAATTAAATGCTACAACTTCAATGTATATCAATTATTTTTAAGTAAATAGGCCAACCTTCAAATTTAAAACAAAAATAAATAATTATTTGACATAAATTATAAATAACTTTTAATTTCAAAAATTTAATTTATATTTGCTAAAATACATTTTATTAAAGCTTCTTAATCAAAAAGAATAAAAATTAAATTACGGTAGAAAATTTTTATATGAATATGTGCTTATACAAATAAATGTATTATGAATAGAATTTCGTACATAGGGTGTCCCATAATAACCTCATTTGAAAATACTCTAGAGAAAATATTCGATCAATATATAACAACAATTTTTTAAAGTTTTAGGACATTGTCTTGCATTATCTATAACATAAATATTATATATCTCCGCTTTCAAGAAACATGCACAGGCCTTTCTATACTGAAAAGTAACAAGTAACAAGAATTGAGTTTAAATATATGAGACCGATGTCTTAGTGTTTAAAGGTGATAGCAAAGTAGGGCCTACAAAATGGCAAAATAATATCTGCTAGTATCCTCAAAAAATTGCTTATCATCGACCTTAAAATAGCTTCAAAGCCGTATGAACCACCCTGTAGTATACATAATTTGTTTTTCTAAAAATGATTTATGACATTTAATTTGAATATTTATTTTATTTATATTTACCTTTGTAACTTTATTTAATTAATGTTCATTGTTTACAATTTCATTAAAAAATGATAAATTATCATTATTCTTGAGGAATATATAAAATTTAATGAGGTGATTTTTTCCTAATTTTTTCATCACCTACGTTTAGAAACTTAACATGTGAAAATCATTTATATATAAAATAAATTTGTGTTTGTTACATTAGGCGCTATCCACTTACGACGCTGGGTAAATTTTTTGGCTTTACTTGATCCGTTTCTCAGTTTCCTTTTTGGACTTTCCTTACAGACCCCTAGATACTCCAAAAAGCTAAAATGAAGTCCTTCATATTTACTTTTACCTATGACCAAAGATCTCGCTTCGTTCGCATCAGCTAATTTTTTCTTAACAGCCTTCATGCTTCCATTCGTAACTCACTCCAATTTCCTTAGGCTTGTTTGGCCGCCTATTTGTATTAGTGATGGGGCGAATATTCGCATTCGTATTCGCAAAAAACAATGCGAATGTTTTTGACAAAAAATCATCATCATTTTGTATTATAAATTGCAAATAACCGTAAACTTCACTAATAACTTTACTCATATTTTTAATCTCTGTTAAATTTGAATGTGGGACAAATGCAATAATTATTGTAAACTTACCTCAAATAAAAAAAACTTTTGCTTTGAAGAATTATATGTACAAGCTCGAACCGTGCGAGATTTTGCTTCCGTGGCTAACATAGCCCACGGCTCATGACTAAAAAACAACAACTTTCGGAGAAAAGTGTTGAAAAAAATCAAAAATTATTAAATTAATATTAGGAGAACATGTATTAAAAATTGTTTCAATTGAAATATCTTTACAGTTGCTGATTCATTTCTTAATGTTACATTCTTTAGAATTATGTTTGCCTAATACAATTATTTAACTCATTTAAAATAAAGATAGATATATTTTTTCGTTAAAATTATTTATTTATTATTTGTCTAGCCTGTTAGTTCCTAAGCAGTACAATTTTAGTCCGTGAGTATATGTTTCGTCAGAAGCCAACATGATGAACTTTAAAATGAGGGTTGAATCATGGAATTTGATAAAGAAATAAGGAAGATAAGATATGGACAGAAAAAAACATGGAGAATTAATATATAAGGATTAATTAAGGTAATTTATACATTAGAATTTCTGAGAGCTTCATTTGAAAGTTAAAGATATTACTCGTTCGTTTAATCGTATAAAGCTGTTCATATATCTTATTCATATGATATTTAAATGGACAACTCTACAACTGTTTTAGGGGGTTTTGGAATTTATATAAAATCGAGTATGTTGCAAAAATAGACCACAATAAGATCGTGAACAGCAACCAACCTACCTACGTATATCAAACTATTTTTCTCATCTCGTGTTGACATTTGTATAAATCTACAAGTCAACAAACAACATATACGAACATCAGGCAAACAAGAGGAAAAATGATGCAAATAAAAACATACAAAATATTTTTCGAAAGTTTTATATATTTCATAGTAACCAATTTTTTTTATTTTATTAAAACTAAAAAATAACATTTATATTACCGTCAACAACTTTATATATGATAAACACAATATATATATTTTATTTTTAGTCATAGTTTCCCAGACAATATAGACTTACGCATTGTATCCACCGCGGACGGGGAGGGATGCGATAGTAAATAATTTATTATCTCGCGGTAATAAATCATTTATTATCTTTGGTAATATTTATAGGTTTTATAGCCCCAAAAACACGATTTATGAGACTTCTAGAATGGCTGAAGTAATAATTGTTATGTTCGGAGGAGGCCATCTTACCCAGGCTTAGAATTTTATTTGTCTAGTTCTAACCAGTCTTTTTTAACACGCTTTTATTAGCTTCATACGTATGTTAGTATGTTGGTATGTTTACACGCTAGTATGTTAGTATGTAACGGAAAATTTGAACATTCTGATGAACTCGAAATTTGGCATACTCATTAAGGATGACGATATTTAATGAGTTTTTTTAATTATCCGGATCAGCATTTTCAGGAATATTATATTTATATTTATTTTGAATTTTATATTTACTTATACTGAATTTTTGTGAAATAAATAATCGTCTAAAAAACTAAAAAATACGAAATAAATAATAGTTTAAAAAAACTATAAAACACGCTTTTATAACAACGGAACTAAAAGGTAGAAAAAAATTTGTGTAAATTGAAAAAAATCATTTAATCGTATAAAAGCGTGGGGTACTTTTTAAGATATTATATAATGACTTTACTTTTACCAATATCTGTCCATAAAATATTTACAATTATTGAAATTTACATCTCACACTTTTTTTACAATAAAATGATTTTTTTACTGTCTACCATTAAGGTTAGAAAATTGAAAAGGAAAAATCATTACCATTTTCGTAAATAGCACCAAATGAAGAAAAAAAGGACCTTAATGATGGTGCTCTGCAACTCACGATTATTTTTTAAATAAAAGAGGATGAAGTATTACTTTAGTAGAGAGATAACTACTTAAAGAAAAATGTGTTTGTTTTTGTTTTTGTTTTGAAACATCAAGATTTTTATTATTCGTTTTTGTTATAAAAAGAAGAATGATAATAAGATTTTTGATGAAAATTATCCAATTTTTATTTTTATATATTCCTATTATGTCTTTAATCTCGAAATAATTAATCTAAAGCATATAATCTGAAGAAAATCAAATACAATGATGTTCTTGGAAAGGTGTTCAAGAACTACATCTTCAAAAAATTCGCCATCCTTGACTTCTCATTTACGTTGTCGAAAAATGTGCGCTAAATTTATTTAGAAACAAAAAAGGTGTAGATATTTGTACAAGAGAAAATTTTGATAGCCTACCGTAAGCAAAAAATTGGATTATCTCGGTTCGGTGTCCCATGAATTTGATTCGATGGAATGGCTAAGCTAGCTCATACATCTAAGAGCAAAGGGACGAAAGTGAAGCCTTTTATAGTATAATTATTAAACCAGTAAAATCACTTAAATGTAACTAAATGGATTTAAAGTGTCAAAACTATAAATAATCTTTATATTCAGATGATATCACCCCAGAAAAATCATGTAATACATGGTAGTATTGCAATTATACGCGAATGAATTCGCGATTCGTTATTTTATTTGGATAAATCCCTGAACTATATTTAAGGTTTTTTGGTTATTCCATATTTGTTTTATAGTTTTGTTTTTATTTAATTTAATAACATTAATTGTATTAATGGAATCTGATTTTAAGTAGTTACATTCATTTTGCACAATAATTTACCCAATATTAATTACATCGATCAGCTACTCTGCGAAGCTGCGATTGTCATTTGGAAAGTGTATGATATAATCACAAATAACCATTAAACACTATAATTTTAAAAGTAAAAGGAAATTTTTTTGATATCTCATACAAAAACTGTTTAAGGTCAAAAGTTAGAACACTCTTAATGAAAAACCCATATAAATGAAACCATTTGTTATAACTAAATTTTTGTAATTCCAGATTAATTAAGTTATTCCACATATTAAAAAAACCGCATATAATAAATAGAATTGAATAATAAAACAATATCATTGTATTTTTATCACCTAGGAAATAATAATTAATAAAATTTCATTGTAACCAATGTTTTTGTTTTTTAATTTATATATAAAATAATTATTTTCATAAAATTTAGTTTATTTAAATAATTCAAATTTTATTACATTTTAGAATATTTAATAAAATACTATTAACATTTTGTTATATTGAATAATTCGGTTTTATTTAGTATTTAAATAGAGATAGGTGTAGATGTCAATTATAGCTATGTTGTCAAAAAAGTCAATAACATTTTATTGAATAAAATTACAAAAAATAGAAATTCTTTTTTATAAATTGTACTAGTTTGATACCCGCCCGTTTCACTGGACTTAAAAGTAAAAAACAACGCTTTATAGCTTCCACCTCTCTTGATGTGCACAGTTTTCAATTATGTTAAATGTAAAACAGTCATAATTCATTGAGTATATCAGAATAGTTGCCTATCAATGGTTTGTCATTTACTATTTTAAATTTTTACAGAATACTTTAATTTATAGTTCAAAATGATGCTTGTAGATCTGCTCCATCTATAATCATCATTTTAAACCATAAATTACCGATTTCTGTAAAAATTTAAAATAGTAAATTTAAAATTAAATTTAAATTTTTTATTTTTTTAAATATATCTTTATAAATTATAGCTTATGTGTTATCTGGAGGATGCGCAATATTGCTGTACAGTTTCATTAAAATCCTTTCTCTAGTTTTAGCATGAAAGCGTAACAAACATACAAACAAACAAACATGCTTACTTTCGCATTTATAATATATAGAGAGTAATTTACCGTCCTAGCACATTAATCAATAGATTTTTTAGCGCAGTTTATGTCAAAGTGAATGATGTTCCTTTGTGGACGCTGGGCGCTTTGAAGATTGCAATGAAATAGTTTCTCAAAGCCCTTTATTTCAGTTCATTAAACTTTTATATATAACATTATTTAAAAACATACCTATCTATTGCAGGACAGAAGTTATCCATCTTGTAGAAGCATTCAAAATATGGATTTTTTCTAAGTTTAATATTATCTATAAATCTAGAAATTAGTTTTAAATATTATTACGTTCAGGACAGAGTAGACCACTTCAATACACATAACTGAGAAATTTAAATAATAATATCGAATATATTGAAAAATATATTATTCGGAAGGTAAATAAAAATAGATTTTCAATTCCATATTTATGACCAAACAGTACATAAAATATTCATGTTTAGTAGAATGGATATTTCAACTTACTTACTGAAACAATATACTGTGTTTAAAAATATCTACACTTAGTTTTGTATGGCATTATTCGTTAATTCTCGTAACCTATATATGTATGAAGAAATAAAAAAAATTATAAAATTCCAGGAAAGTTTGTATGTGACGAAGGTTAAAAATTTTCTCAAAACCTGTCATAATATTATTTAAACATATACCTATATTAAAGATGTATGTTTAACTATTCCGTTTTCGTTTCCAACAGAACTTCATAAAGTGGAATAAATCACGTTAGTGGTACATAATTATTTAGGATTATTTTGGTATATGAACTAAAATTTCATATTCGTACAAATTTCACTGCAAAAAAAAAATACCACGACAAGTGATTTCCCGCATCTAATTCGAAAAGAGGCCTTAGAGAGTCCTTGTCGGAGAGTGTTCTTAATTTAATATTATGGAGGATTACCTGAATTGTTGGTGGTTTTTTAATAAATAAAAAAGCGGTCTAGGTGCGACCCGAAAGGTCCATGCGACTAACTTCTCAGTGGAAAGGATAAAAAAATATCATATTTTTTAATATTTTTTATATTTATTATTATTTTAACTATTATTATTATTAATATTATTATTATTAATATTACTATTATTATTATTATAATATGTTACGCATAAAAATTCTGGTAGAGGGTGACGCCTCGTTTTCATTTTTTTTTTACAATTTTTTTTTTTCATTTCAACTCCAACCCCAGCGGAGGCTTTGACCTCTGCATCCCCGATGACGTAAAAACTATATAAATGATAAGTGACAATAAATTATAAGTAATAAAAATGACAATTATACAATTTTTCATTCGGTACAAAAAACGGCTTGACCGATTTTGCTCAAAATCTAATCAGATCTAAGATACATAATTATGCCTTAAATGAAACTCAATTCCTCCCATGTCAATATTATCATTTGCTCTCGAGATACGCGAGGCGAAACTTGAATCCGAACATACATACATACATACATACATGTGCACACACGGACCTCCTTTTAAAAACCATACTATTCGACTCTAAAGGCCTTGAAACGTGGAGATATATCAAAATTTTCAATTTGCAAAATTCGGCCCATTGCATTAACTTTCCACTGGGAAGTTAACAAAGATTGATCGTATTTAAAAGTTTGGATAAAAAAAAGTATTCGTTGTGTGCGTAGTCATGGTAGGGACAATAAAATCGATGCCAGCGCTTCCAGTGAAAAATTTTGGCGTTAAAGGGGGCTGTTATTACTAATTTGCAGTTCTTTACATGTTAATGTTATAGAAATGTCAAATTAAAATTATTGTAAAACACGAATTAATTAAACTTAATGCATTAAAAATTGTAAAAATAAGAAATCAAATTGCACAAATATTATTTTTCAAATGTAAATTATCATAATTATTTGTGAGACAATAATATTTAATTTTTAATGTAAGTCTTAAATGCAATCCATACAATTATATATGCATCCATACAATTCTATAATTAAAGTAGTGTATCGTTACCATGGAAACGAAACTCACGCACGGAGCGAATATTTTTAACAAAAATATTCATAGATATTATTGAATAAACTTTAGGTTTTAACTATGATCACATACAGTTACATACACTAATACATGTTAGGAATTTGCTAACTATATGGGTGTATGTAACATATATACACAAATATTGAGGTTTACCATATTTTGTATTATAGTGGTCACGAAATCCTGTCGCGCATTATATGCAGTAGTCGAGAATATTTCACATTCCGTTTATGTAGTATCATATCAGTATCAGTATCAGTATCAGTACCTATAGTGTTTATAATGTAGACATATGCAATATTATAATAAATTTATATTACAAAAAGATATTTTACAATAAATATCGTGTAATTTTGTCAATATGTATGCTTCAATTCATACAGGAATTATTTTATAAATATTTTATACATTTTTAAGTTATATTTATTTTTACGTTATTGCAGTTATGCTCAATTGTGAAAATTGAAAAGGAAATAAAATGCTGAAACGGTTATGGTTTAGAGCTAGATAGAGTTGAGTGTGCAGAATCCGAGTGCCGCATTTTGCCTATTGATTCTTGTTTAGAAAAGATTATAGATTAATATTCCGAATGTTGCCAGAAACCCTATTGGGCCAATTGGTGTATATCCCCCCTCACCAGAAACAATTATATGTCAATTTTTGGAACCAAGCAAAGATATTGTACCGTTTTTGAATTATTAACAGTTCAATGTTTAGAAAAACTCCATAAAGGTTATTTTCAAAGCTGAAAATTAATTAAATTAAATTAAATTTTTGATCTTTTCAGAATCTTAAAATCATCTTTAAATATCTTTTATAAAGTTGTGAAGAGTAATTGCACATTGATTCTAAAGCCTCAATTGTTTAATTCTTTAAACTTTATTACTTGTATGATATTGTCCACGGGTTTGTTTAAAAAAACACTTCAATAAAACACTTAACTAAAATAAAACTCAATAATATTACCGGAATCCAAAAACCTAAACTATTATCTTTTTTTAACACTTTTTAAGAATTCATAATAATTTTTAACAATTAAACAATTATTAACAATTAAAAAATGAGGCTTTAGAATAAAAAATCTGTAATTACTCTCCAGAACTTTATAAAAGATGTTTAAAAATCGGTTCCAAATTATGCTTCAAGCATTTCAAATTTAAAATACAACACATTCACAACGTCATATATATCTTGAACTAAATACTTTGCAATATGCACAAATAAATTCCAAATTAATAATTTTTGGTCCAAAATAACATTAATAAAGGATTTTCAATTTTAAAAAAAGATACTAATTTGTTTTCTAATAGATCTCGCTTACAAACGAGGAAAATTAACATTTTACCACAAAAATTTCTAAAGTGAGATGGATCGCGATTCGGTTTTTTGCATTAGGTTCTAGAAGGCATATTCATAAACTTTGTGAACATTGCAGATTATCGGAAAATTTTCCTCGGTTGTGCATTAAAAAATGCATTTTTTGTACATATTACCTACGTACATTTTTTGTACATATAACATAGCAAATAATGATAAGAAAATTAATTTTTTTGAAATTTGTTCAATACCTTTACGTTCCATGGCTTTTACAAGCATTTTATTAAATAAAGAAAATTTTGAATTTCTGATTTTGAAAAGAGGATGCACAGATCCCCAGGTACTAAGAGGAATTTTTTTTTTACATCGAGTTCGTGTTCAATTCGCCATAAAAACCCCCGTGTAACAATTTTCAGTCTATTTGGTACATTATTGACGGGATATTTAATAAATTTTTTTTCAATTGCCTACAAAAATGCATCAACAAAATGCATGCACACAGAAAAATGAAATAATTCTTCTACCGATAATCTACAATGTTCAAAAAGGTTATATATGCTTTCCAGAACCTAAGTTTTTGTGTATAATTTTCTCGCCAATTAAAGTGAAGACCGAATGAAGACCGTCACGTGACTAGTCAATCAACTAGTCAATTAGGCAATTTGTATGACGTAAATGTAATAAAATAAACATCGTAAAAGCGTCAAAAACCAAAGTTTTTCTTTATATTTTGTTTTTGGAAAGCGTTGTAAGGGTCTCCAAAACTGTGTTTATTGTGATCAAAGGACTTTTAAGGGACTGCCTTAATACAAACATACAACTTAAACAATTTTAATGAAACGCTGGCTAATATGCAACAACGTGTAAGTTAAACGCCGTTTGTAGCATTGAGTGAATATTTAAAATGTAAGGTCGTTTCTTCCACTATTAAGATTAGTGGATTCGTTCATATGTATGAACACAAGATCTTTATTACTTTATACCACTAGGTATACCATGAAGATATGTGGTTGTGGGAATTAGTATTTCCACATCGAACCTTTTTAATTTGAAATAAAAACTATGAACTAATAAACAAAACGTAATTTAATATAAAACATTTAATTAAGCATTAAGAATTTTTGTTCTAAATTAAACATCTGAAGTTAGTTCTTCTCATTCATTTGAACAAATAAACCAGAACTACACAAAAATTATTGCAAAAGTTTTTTTTTTTTTGCTTTTTTTGTTGTTCTTTGGTTAAGATATCTAAGTAATATATGTGTGATTTTATTTCAAACAGTTGATTAGTTTTAGAGCAGAACCAACACAGTTCAATGAAACAAAACTAATTCTGTTTTAGTAAAATGGATTTAACATTAGCTATAAATTACTTTCATAAAATCATGATATGATGTTACAAGGAGTTTGGAAAATGATTATTCTCAATTCAATTTATCCGAATTTCTCGAAAAAATTTAAACGATTGTTTAGAAATAAAAAAACACGAATTATTATTTCTCTCAATGTCTTAAAAATGAATTAAATGTCTAAAAAATGAATTAAAAGGAATTGTTTGCACCTGTTTTGTTCGTTGTCTATTGTAACATATTCAAAATAATTTACGGTCTGTGTCTCAATCTAATTGATTTAAAAATATTGAATTTTAAGAAACTTTGCGGCTTCAAAAATAAAGGCATAGAGGTTATAGTCTCAACCTGTATATATACAATATTCGCTGATTCCCGCCCGATTCGCTGGGCACACTAACCATTTAAACGTGAATCTAAACTTCTGGTACGAAATGTTTAATTTCGATTTGATATTTATATTTGATATCTAAAAAAACAGTAACAATATTGAAAACTAATGCATATTAAAATAAAAATAAAAAAAATTATAGCGAAAATGGCTTTGTTCCTGCCGTATGCCCCAGAGCCAATCACGTCCTTTACATATTTTAATAATGAAATTTTAATCTTTAACAGAAATTAGGTTTTTTTACTAGCACGTATCCAACTTAAATTAACGCAATTTCTCAGAGGTACGAGGCGAACTTCATCACTACCAAGATAAATAAGGAAGGAAATATTAAAAATTCAGCCGTTTTAAAATAAAACAAGTGCATATTGCTGTGAACTACGTAATAATAAAGTGAATTATTTTCGCTATTATTTATGTATTATTCATTAAAAAAAATTATTTTACAAAAAATCTATTTCCATGGAGGAATCGATGGATTTGAACCTGACGATCCTTACTGGAGTTCTGAATAAGGTGCGGGCATCGTAAAACCACGGCCTCATTGAGAATACTAATAATATTTCAAGATAATTCATAGTAAATAGGTAATCTTAAAAGTAAAGACCACCGCGTTATAGTCTTTAGGATCAGTGGTTTAGGCTGTGCGTTGATCCGTCATGCAGTTATTCAGGAAAAAGTATTTTATATGAATAGATTGAACAACAAAAATGAAATCATTAGTATCGAAAAATGTTCGAGAAATCTGCTAGAGCAATTTTTGTGAAGAGGTCTTGTATTAATGGAAATAAACATGAAAAGTTTATAATAGCATATGAAATCTACTTTTTGAAGAATTCAGGACACAGTTATATGTAAATACGATGAATCTATTAACAGTATTATACACACATATATAAACTGCATGGCACTGTTTTATCTACTATACCATAACCTAACCTCAACTTCATCACCTAAGGAAATACAACTATTCACAAAACAGTTGTGACTTACTAGAAAATTATTCTAAACATATATTCAAACTTTGTGAACTATGCCAATGGTACAGAAGTTGATTAAATTTTTGTTATCTCTTCAATAATAGAAAATAAAGTTATAAAATAAATTAAGAATATTTTGTATATCATACAACTATTTTAAAAATAGGCCAGAACAATAATTTTAGGTTTCATTTATTGGAAAGAACTATAGGTATAATAAAGTCAGGTGAAAGAATTGTAAGTCGCTAATTATAGGTTTAACGATTCAAAGTAAGTGAATTTCGAAAATATAATTATCTATCTTCCATATTACTTCATTCTTGTATTATGGATTTCTTAATAAAATGTAAAACTCCAAATTAGATGAAAGTTCATACACAGCTTTTTATAGATAACACTAAAGCATTGTCTTACTTCACGGGAATCAAATCCGATGATTTACAGAGAAGTGGGGATTTTTATTGCATGTCTTTTATTAATTCTAGAAAAAATATTCAAGCTGAAATTCAAGCACCACAGACAAGCTAAAACTATACTTAATTTTGTTCGTAATTCAACTTTTTGACTGTACAGTTGAAACAACAGCTACAGGCTAACAATAAAACACATCCTAATAGTATTTTTTGTTTTCTTTAATAAAATTAATAAACAAAATCTTTTAACAAAAAGAAAAAAAACTTCAAAAGAAAAACATTTCCAAAACAAATTAATATGCACTAAAATGTAAAAAAAATAACGATAATATAACGTAGTTAAAATTATTGTTATTTTTGGAGTCCGTGTCAGCCAAGAAAACAACTCTGACAGAACAGTTTGCTACATTAGCTTGGCTGACACCGACTCCAGAAATAACAATAATAACTACATTATATTATCGTTATTTTTTTACTTTTTAGTTTTTAGTGAATATTAATTTGAAATATTTTTATTTATTTTGTGATTTTTAGTGAATTTGAAGAACAAAAACTAGTTTGTCACTAAAAAAAGGATCGTTGAAATCGGTTCACCCTGTCAAAAGTTCTGAGGTAACACACATTAAAAAAAAAATACAGTCGAATTTATAACCTCCTTCTTTTTGTTTGAAGTCGTTTAAAAATTATGGTGTATTGCAATAATCGAAGGGAAACTATGTGCAAGTGTTTATAGAATCTTTACAAATTTAACAACATTTAATTCAAAAAAATTTTTATAAACAATTTATATAAAAATTATTTCAATACTCAATATTTGGTTTTATTGTTAAAACAATGAATAATATTTTTTTTAGTGGGTGTAAAATGGTTCATTGATTACTTCTGTCATTAATTTTCTTCATAGCCTGTCAATTTATCATGGTCACTGTACATTTAAAAAAATAATAACCCATTAAAAATATTCAGGAAAATATACTCGATGAAAATTATGAACAATGTAACGGTAAGCGACTGCTAAACTACAACACAAAAATATATGGTTTATGTGTACAAAAAATTATCTACGAAACTCATCGATTTTTATTTGCAATTTCTTATCAAAAAATTAGTTCCGATTGAACATTTCCAAAATAATTATTTTTGTCTAAATTGAAGTTCAAAACATGAGTATGTTTGTTCATAATTTAGTGATAGTTCTTAACATCACTAGCTATTACAATCACGGACAAAAAAATAAAATCATTTTGGCAATTATTTAACGAAACCCTTCCAGTTCTGATTAGTACTACTTTTAGATTATGTTCTGTTGTTTTATTCCCTAAAATTCATGAAAATACATATTCTAAATAACAAACTTTAAACTTATATTTTCCAATAGGAAACAAACAGGAAATTATTTTTTGTTCGATAGTAGGTAATATTTTGTAAAGCAATACGACAATAGTTGAATTTTTTTGAATAATAACCAAATTAATGTTCAGTATCAACCCAAGAGCGAATATAATCAAACGAAATTTAAGGGATACTATTCCAACAGTCAACTGAAGAACAAATAACTGGATCTCACAGCTAAAATGCAGACATACAAAAATCTGATTCGCTCAGTTCCTTTTTATAGAGGTAAAACAACGTCGCTGATTGAAAAATCAAGAAGATTCGAAAGAAGAATAATCAAAAAAATATAAATTGAAGGGGAAGTAAACAACGAATGGAATATTAAATACACCGCTAAAATAGATGGTATCTTAGAAAACCAAAACATTTTCCGATTTATCAAAGCACGAAGAATTAAACGTTATGGCAAGTCAAAGGACAGAACTGTGTGCAGGTTCCTCGAGTTGTAGCGCCGTTGGTATAGTCAGTCATAACCAAATGAAAAAAATTCGGAAAACTTTTGAGGAAAACTGTAATGGTAATACTACAACGTGTCACACAATATTAATTTTCATTGCAATTCAGAAATAATTAAATATATATCAAAATCGGATATATCTTTTAATTCTCACAATACATTCATATGTAACCAACAACGTTAAGGCAAATAACATTAGATTCCGAGACAAAGCAGTTTATACTGTGACAACTTATTTAATTGAGGACAGACGCAGTTTGAGACGCTATTTTCAGTTATAAATTTTGTATTTTGTCCAAAGCCTAAACATTGATGAATGTTCGTTATGGATCAGAATCATTTATAAAACACTTAAAAGATCGGAGGACGATTTTTGCATTTCCAATTCAATTATTTTCTTATTTCAATATCATTCTAAATATTTATTTATTTAAACATCAAAGTCGATAATTAATATTGATGATACAATGGCGTAAACTATACAGACAAACAACTGATCGAGTTATTCTTAAGTAAAGAAAATACTCGTATACCAATAATCGATCGAGTCTCCTGGATTCATGCCAAGCGCCTCAATAACTAAGCCATATATGCTGTAGGTATACTGTCAAATTTTTTCAACTTATTTTTATTTGTGCATGATTAGTGTACTGACTAACTTATTTATTATTTTTGTTTGTTTACTAAATTTTGTATACAAGTTTAAACATAAAAATCTATTTCCGATTATAATTAACGTTTATGATACAGTGGCGTAAACTATAAAGACAAACAACTAGTCGAATTAATCTGAAGTAAAGAGAATTGAAAAAAACACGTATATCAGGACACATATATCAGGAAAGGAACGAAAGGTCCTTTGGATTTCTACTAAATGATATTTATAAATTTTAAGTTTTCTAGAAGATAATTTTCCAGTTATAAAAATGTTGTATTGGAATAAGTAGTTAGACCTTAACAAGTAAATCTCGAATATCTAAAATTTGCAAAACTAGTTGCCGAAATCTTACAGGTAAATCTTACAGGTTTCAGGCAAGCTCTTCCAGGCATCAAAATTATTTTTTTTTCCGAATAATAAAATTATTAGACAATAATGTTAATGTAGCTCCGAGACTATATTGCCGGTATAACTATTATAGTTTTAAATATTTTAAACGCAAATGATCCCAGCATCATATATGAAAATCATTATATGAAAGTTGAATTTAATTTGTAAAGTTAATAATAACGGAGCTTCAGGAAGCAGCAAGCATAGCAAATGACTGAACTAACACAGAGTCCACACTATACAGTTAAAAATGATGAATTGCATTTAAAAATAGAAATATAATATTTGAATATTTCCATAAAATATTCCACTCCCATTCTGTCAAGTGGTATAATAAATTAGAAAATTAGTATTACTACAGCTTTATTACTTTTTTTAATTCTGAATTGGTCTAATGGTATTTTAAATTTAAAAACTATATAGCCATTAATCTGTATGTGTGTGTGTGTGTTATTGTGGAAGTTTTCATTTAGACTTAGAGTATGATTTATTTATTTTTTCTAGGTATTCACCACTAACAAATTTTCGTTAAATAGTGATTTTTACTGTGATTAAAGTATTTCGTATACGTTTAAATTATTTGTTGCAATGTATTCAAATAAAATTATAAAAAAATTGTGTATCTATATAATCCGAACTAATAAAATATCAGCATGGTTTTAGCAAAAATATTCTGATAATTACAGTTAAAAAAAATAGGCTATAACTTTAACAAATACATCTATATTTTTATATTTGCTAGTACTATAATCTGTTCATTTTGCGAAACCCAATAAATAATCCTGAGTGTATATATAAAGTTTTTCTTTGGTTATACAGGATAAGTACACAGTTTCCGCACTGTTATGCGTGGCACAAGTAGCTGATTAGCCACTACATGCGCCAAATTTACTTGTTTCATTCAAAATTATCGTTTGTGTGCGACCAGTTAATTTTTTTGCATTAACTGACGATTTGAAAGAAATTATCTACCCCGCAATGTATGCAACTTGGTTGGTTCCAATAGTAATCTAGTGTGCTATTAACAACTAAATTCATCTGTTGCACAACTTATTATAACTTCAGTCTATTTGGGATATACAGTCCTTGTTCAGTTTAAGTCCTCTACCCACCTTTTACTTCGACATTTTTGTAAAAAACTTAAATTAAATTGTAGCTATTGCAATCAAACGAAGTTCGAACGGTTTGAACTTGTTAAAAAGAGTGAATAACGCTAATTAATCTTATTGGTTAAATCAAAACTTGTGTTCAGAGACATGGGGTACCAACTTAAGCATATTGAGTTGCACAGCGTTGGGTCGCGTTGAGTTCGTTGCTTGACTATTTTATGTAAGTGGATACGATCGAATCACACTTTTAAAGGTTTTAAATACCTCTCCAAAATACAGGGCTTTAGAATTAGAACAAGCAGAGCTATGGTAGAAAATGTGCTCAATATACTAAAACGACATGTATAATTTTCCTGAGACAACATCAGTAAATTCGTTTTTGGCATATGAAAAATAAGAGCTATCCTTGAGCTTGGGTGTTTTTACACCCATAAGTCTTCAGCCACAATTGAGGTAAGAAAAGATATACGGGCTGTTTATCAATTTGGCACTAGAAATCATGATTGATGAACTAATTTGGAGTCCTACTGGGATTTAATGCTCATGTAAAGAGGAAAAGGAAAATGTAACATAAATAAAACAATGCAATCGTGGGACCCCCGTTAAGAATGAATTTCCTTACGATACTGTACAAAACAAATATAAACGTTAAATAAATACTTATATACAATATCCTTAACTTACTTTAGTAAATCTGTTTTATACATATAATTTGTTTTTGATTGTTCATCTAAATGTCGATGCCGAATTTGCCATAAAAATGTAAAACTATACTAAATACCATTACAAAATTTGAAAGTGAAATTAAAATTGATGAAAAAATGAAGAAGTTCAATCAATGAATACATTCAAAGGTTGCCCATCTCTCTTTAGCAAAACAAAGTTTTATATGTAATCTTTATGGTGATATCTACGTATGTAATCACTAATGCGTATATCTTGCTTTTTGCTTAATTAGGAATTTTAAACGTTCATATCATGAATACTAGTAAAGATTTTTAAAAATCAACTTTACTTTTCAATTCGTGAAGTGAGAATTGTTCATCTGCAATGATAAAAAAAATTCAGTACGATCCCCTATTATAATTTATTAAATATCTAACGTTTACAAATTATTGTTCGTTTGACAGCTAAACAAATGTTAACTTACATGTTATAAATACCTAAATAATGATCGCTCACCTAAATAATGATAAAAACTTATAAGTTATAATTAAATAATTAATGCTCATAAATTGTTTTTCGTTTGGCAGCTAACAGCATAGCTCTGAATACTAACAACATTCATTACTGTGGAATAGGTGAACATATTATAGTGGTTGCCATGGACATGGCATACACATATACACATACGCACAGCACATCTCACACTGTTACGTGACGATTTCTAAGAGTTAGTTCACCATGACATGCCTCGTTCCAATAAACATTATCTACACTATGCGTATCTAAATTCTCTTGTGATTAGTTATAAAATACAATAATGTTATTCATTTCTCAGATAACTAAAAATATATGATTAATCTCATCATTAAATAAAAATGTATTATTTATGTTTATTTTACTAATCATAAATCGATTTATTACAAATAAAATAATTTAGGTTTTTATTATATTTTATGGATTAAAATTTATTATCTTATTATCAAATAACACGAACCATCCCCAATATAATAAGAAATAAAAAAAATAAATAAAAAAATATGCTATAAATTTTAAGTGAAGTGTCAAGAGTATACTTCGAGATTATAAGACATTCGAGGTTCAGTACAATAGTTCAGTACAAACATCAGAGTCTATAAAGGTGTATATTTTTTTATCCGAAGCATTTTTGATACTGAGCATTTATATTCAAAATTGCGTCATCAACAAACCGAATCAAATGCAAAAGCACTTTCGATTCGGTTGTTTGAAACTATAAGAAAAGGCTTTGGTATACCTTACCAACTCAACAGACACAAAATCATTCAAATAAACATCTTACCGAACTTTTTTATCACATAATTATTAGCCTTAAATGACTATTTCTATGTATACAATTCTATGTATATATTGTACTTGATACGATAAAAATATGAATTTAAAATTTTGAAGCTGTATGAAATATATAAGAGCAATTTGTTTAGGGGCCAAACAAAATCCTTGTAAAATAGATTATTTTGAAGATTTGTGGCTTCTGTGAAAATTGTTTTTTTTAATTGATTAGTAGAAAATACTTTACATAATTAAACAATACATCAATAGCCTTAATAATGAAGAGTGAAAATATCTTTTTTTATAAGGTACATTTTTAACTCCCAAACCAAAAAAAGGGGCAGTATCTTATAACCGCCATGTATTTCTGCCTGTCTGTCTATCTGTTGCCTCTTAACGCCTAAGCGGATCAACCGATTTGAATTTTTTTTGTATCGTTTGAAAGGTAATTTAATGGGCAATGGGGTGTTCTAAGCTTTGTTTCCAGTGCAAGTTAAGGGTTCCGTACCCAAAAATTTTTTCGGAGGTTTTTAGAATTTTGTATACACTTGTTTTTTATTTAATAACTTCTGTTGCATCTCTTACAGTTTACAATATGGGTCTTAAAGTTCAACTATCAGACCTTAAGTTTAGGTAACTAACTATACCAAGTTACAAAATAAAAACAATTTTCTCCAAATTGATTCGTTTTTATTACATTTTTACTAGACTGATGTAAATTACGCATATGTTTCATATTTATATTGTTGCCTGGTACATGCAGTAAGTATGTTGAAATTGCAGGTGAAAGATTAAAAATATTCTTTAATTATAAATTAAATGAAAATTTATAAGAGATTATCTAAAAATTATTAGGTACTAAGAATTTATATGTTTTCATTTTATCTATTTTTTTTTTTTTCGAAGATAATACATTTTTATGTGTATAGTAAGCAGTAATCTCTCTTACCCATGTCTTAAAATTTATATATATATATATATATATAAATGAGGAGGATTCTAGATAAATGTAGGTCGCTACACTATTGATTGAATTCATTCACCAGCTTTTATAAAAGCGCACTATAGAATTCGAAACAAAATAATCTATTTAAAAAAAAATTTTTTTTTCCAAGCCAATGTTTATAAAAAAAGCTATGTTAACTATTTAACACCCAACGAATCAAATCGCTAATATTTTAATATGTATTTTTCGTATCACAAATGAATAATGAACATCTCATCCCAGTCAATATCTCTATACACCGTGTTCTGTTATCTGAGGCCTAATTTGGAAGATTCGGGTATGGCAAAAATTGATAAATTTTTTCATTCACTGACTATCATTCGAAAAACAGTAGCCAAGAATAATCAGTAGATATTAGTAAATTTCACTTAATGGAAGGGATTTTTAAAAAATTACAAAGCTATTTAATTGGTTTTGGTCAAATCCAACTGTTCTCCTCCATCCTCCCTCAAATCCAACAACTCTGAATTAAAATTATATCATTTAACGGTAAACAAACAAACCACGCCCATTGTGACGTAGTTTGTTTGTTTACTAATAATCTTATGTTTTCTAGCAAAAATATAGTAAAAATATAAAACGTGGGATTTGACCAGAACCAATTAAATAATTTTATACATTTTTAAAAATCCCTTCCATTATTTAGTAAAATTTCTAATATCTACTGATTATTATTGGCTACTGGTAATCGAATAGTCAGTGAATGAACAAATTTATCAATTTTTCCTTACCCGTATTTCCCAAATGAGGCCACAGATAAAAATTTGGAAAAGAGTTATTTTGTTGCTCTTGAAGAGCTTATTTTCGGAAGCTAGGTTTCTGCAATCAATAACAGAACACCTTGTATACAAAATGTGTTTTGCAAAAATATTCCACTGAAAGAAGAGGCGGTACTATTTGCATGTATGTGCAAATACTGTTTTGCATAAAGTCAATGATTTTCTTATCGCACATAAATTACCATTTACTCAATTTTCGCAGTCAAGAAGCTTTCGCTTTTTTTTTCCTTTTCGTTATTGCCACGGTAAATCAACAAGAAATAAGAAATAACTAATCCCACATTCGTAAAGTATATGAAACTAGCCGGGATAGTATCTTACACTCTCAAGCGGTAAAATATGAGAATCTAAATCCTCTGTCAAGTACGAGCTTTATCGAAAACTTTTTCGTTTTATATTACCATAAATTTCAGGTATATCAAACCATCAACACTTGGCCTAAAGAAATATACCCATATGAATGAAGATTGAACCAACGCCCTTTTAACCGTTTTATTACCGAGGGATTTAAGGGGTTTGAACCCTAAGTTTTCGTAAAACGTCCGTTGGCTTTTTACATAACAAGTAAACATTCTGAATCACCGAATTACAGTTTGTGTTCGAAATTTTTCTAAAAAGACAAAATTTTAAAGAGAGAACTCTGGTAAAGATAATATTTTCTTATATAAGAAGTTGTTGTAAGAAGATGTTTCCAAGAGTGTGCGGTGCAATTTTTACCGGGACTTGATCGAAACCTATTCAGACATCGAGGTTAATTAAACATCTGACATCCTTTTTGTTAGTAAAAAGGAATATAATACAGAAACAAAGATACGAAACCAATTTTGGTGTAGGTGTTCATGAAATCACCTATAAAATTCTATAAAATATAAGCAAATGTAATTTTTGATTTGCAGGTAGCTTCAACTAGTGAGTTTATGAAAGATTCTCGATAAACAAAAAAAATTTAAAAAAATATTTTCGAAAATTTTAGAAAATCAAAACAAATAATCGCCTCGGTCAATTGTTTCTTTTCATTTTAGATCTATTTTTCTTGCAGTATGTTTTCAATTCTTCTGAGATCTATTTTTCTTGCAGTATGTTTTGGAATATACATAAATATTTTTGCGAAGTCCGTCCCAAATCAGTGCTTCATTTGGGCTAAATTTAGAAAGTATAGTCAGCCAGGATAGTATGGAAGAGTTTAGATAAGAGGTTAAACGTAACTGTTATTCTTTTTAAGTTTCGACCGCTGTTTGGGCTGAAACTGGAGAAGAAACAATGTTCTTAGCCGAAACCAGACGAAACTTCAGTCGAACGCTATACTTTTAACAATATTTTTAATGAAAGATCTATTTCAAATCATAAAGTATTTTCATTTAAAAATAAAGACATTTTTTTGAAGTATTCCAATAAAATAAAATATTTAATGAAATATAAATATTTGTACATCAGTAAAATGGCAGTTATTTAAGATAATTTAATAAAAAACAACCAACAATATTAGCAACTCGAACGACTACGACTACGGCGAACGATACGATAGACAATCAAATTTTTTTTGTACGATGATAATCTATACGCTTGAAGTTTTTAGAATAACAACCAAACAAACACAGTTGGAATAATATCAAGAAAATAACACAATGAATATGTATAGTATTATTTTTCTCTGCATAAAAATAATAATAGAGTTTATATTAAGATGAAGAAAAATCTACCGTATGTTCTCATTAAATTTAGCTACTGGCATTTTCGTTCTATTCGAATATATTCTATATCAATATTTTCCATTAAAAGGAAAACCTATTAAAAAGAAATTTCAAAACATTCTGCAATTCTTTTTTAAGGCATAAATAATTAACTGATAATAAGTAGGTATTTCAAAAATATTTAATAATTTTGTTACAATTTATTTTTACGGTGTATTTGTTATCTTAATATTTTATTTGAAACCTTAGTTTTTTCTGACGGGAATTCAGGATGGGTAATTTCCCATATGGGAGTTCTAACATATTGAAAACATCCCATGTTGTCTTTGTTTTTATTCGCATGCATCATGAAATTTAAAGACCTCGAGTTACAAGAATATTTCACCATATGCCCTCTTATCTTTTATCAACCTTAGAGTTTATAGTTTATTACGAGCAAAATCAAGAAAAGTCTTTTTGAGATATATCAAGCTAAATTTGAGCGTGAACTACATTTAACCTTATAAAAGCACAGCTTCTAACTCGATAACTCAAGTGTAAAGTTAAAATAAGTGTCATTTATGAGCCGAATAACTCATATGCAAGATTCTATGGTTTAAAAATATTGCATGGGCTTAGTTCTTTTGGCCCTTTTTGAAAGCAATCTTTGGAAGACAAAGATGACTCCGAAGAATAAGAACAATCGAAATCTCAATAATCAAGATTATCGACACACAAACCTAGTCTAGTTTTTCAACAAAATTCAATTTTATATGCCATCTATAATGATGTTTCTACTAAATAATTTGATCTTGATTAATTTATCGTGTTAATATTTCGAAAGCACTCACAAATTTTAAAATCTTCATGTGAAAAGACATTTATTTCGAAAGTATTATTTTGTAGCGAAATATATTTCTCATAAGAAGATCTACCTTTCAGAGCCATAAGATTATATTTTGTTTCTACTTTAAAAACGAGTGATCCACTTAAATCCCGAAATACTAACCAATTTTAGGAATAAAGGAATCTGATCTCATTTATTTGCCTCGAATAGATTTAAATCGAAGTAAGAACATTAAGTCGCCCTATTAGCTCAGTTGGTAAAAGCGTAACAAATACCGACCGCGGTATGCTTAGAGTAGCGGTCGATTCCCGCCGTCGCAACAAAATTAATTTATTAAATAGTTGTGAGGAACTGGTTTAGTGCATGGTAGATGCATGAAGGAGGTGCACTCAGAAATTGAGGAGCTGTTAAATGAAATTATCAGCAGAAAGGTGGTAAAATACATATGTGGTATCACAATGAGCTCTGTGGCCTAAGTGTGTCCTTCGTAGACAGCCAATATAACCTAACCTAAGAACATTGAAATTCATTATTTGAATTGATGAACACTGAAACATATGGTATATAAGAAAATATAGTTTGCATTTTATACAATTTGTATATATTTTCAACATATTTCTTTTTACTTTTTTTTTTGTGCTGCCTTTTTAATAAAAAAGTTTTGTTGCATTACGTTTTGTTTACTTCTTATATTTGAAATTATTTTCTCTAACGAGTGAATATTTCAACGGGCATAATGTGAAAAATACATACAATTGTATTGTATGTGAAGAATACTAACCATTCGACTACAAACAATATATACATACATACATGTATTTACGTACGAGTACATTCTTATATTTCATGACTATATCAATGAAATAATTTTAACTATATGCATTGTGTTTTGTGCATACTGACAAATTTACTATTTGCATAATGAGAAAAATTCTTGGAAAAAAATTAATATCCAGAGTCTTTCAAAAAATATATTATTAAATTCTCAGAAATAACTTAAATTCAGAAAATGTTTTATTTTCACAGATTTTATTATTTTTTCAAATACCGAAAATACATTATCAAATCATCAAATACCGAAAAAAGGGTAGCAGATATTTTATATTATACCCCGAAGTCAATAAACATACATTTGTAGTATATATACAAGTAATAACAGAATGACTTTAACAAATGGTACATAATATTAGCAATACGTAATAATAATATGTCGAGAACTCGAATAGCCTAATTGGTAGGGTGCTTGAGATGAATCCAAGAAGTCCGGATTCGAGTGTATTTTTTTCAGTTCTCTTTAATTAGAAATACACTTACAGCCGGGAAAGCGTCCTTTTGAAAGTAGCCGTTCTGGAAATATTTACAACCATATCCTTTTTTCTAAAATTTTAACACCTCGTGTTTTGAAAAGGACGCATTTACGATAAAACAGAAGAATTTTTTCTGCATTAAATTACAGGAGATACTTTATTTTTTTAACAGGTTCAGTATTACTACTGAATGTAAACGCACAAAATTCGAAAAAAAAGAGAGGACGAAAGTGCACTTTAGACCAAAAATGGTATGGACCTTTATTGTAGATAAATTTCCTATCATTTTTGTACAAGAATTTTTTTTTTCTCATTGTTTACGACTCATATGACATTTTGAGCGATATCTCCTCTAATAATTGTTTAAACAATAAAATGCTAATAACCAAACTTCTTAATTGTCAAAAACTTTTACTTTTTTAGTTTTACATTTCTTTCTTAAATTAATATTTTAAAGTTATTACACGTTCAATGTTGCATTACAACTACAGATAATTGAGAATTTTTTATTGCAATAAATTTCAGAAGTAATTATTTTAAATAATGTTTAGTGTCACGTAGGTAGTGAATGTATTACGTACTTAATGTAAATAAAGTAAAATTTTTTGGTTTCGTAGAGTCCTTCTTGTATATGTACTGAACTAGATCCCGTCAAAAGAGTTTATAAAAATGTAATACTTTTTTTATAATAATTTTTTAAAGTTAACAAAAAAAAGCATTAAATAATGAAAAATCGTGCATTTAAAAAATTCAATTGAACAAAGTATTAAAATTTTAAAAACTTTTTGACGTGATCTTGTTAATTATATACATAAACAGGGCTACCCGAAAACGAATTTTACAACCATGCATTGTTTAGCTTGTTGAAAAATTAACTTTAAAATAGATTTCTAACGATAATAAATACGTTAAAGTGTTCAGAATACATCATTTTGTTTCAAATTTTTTAATTAATATTTAATACCTTAAAATACCTCTTTATAACTTTTGCAGTTTTTTATATGCTGAAAAATGCTTCTAGCACGTTTTTTTAGACATCATTTTGAATCCAACGCGCTATCACCCATATTTTTACGACCAGTATTTCTATATTTCACTAATTTGTACTTGTTGCCTGGACTATAAGAGAAAAACGCTGAAACGCATGAATAACCGGTATGATCCCATAAGTCTTCTTTTAAACAATACTTAAAGAGCATCAATACTCATAAAAATTTTGGCAATAATAAATGTCCATTGTAAAAGATTCAACTATGAACAAGCTATTTTAAAACCAGCTTCTTAATTAAGATAATGCTTTAAAATTATGAATAAATAATTTTCAACAATTAGAACAACTTTCCACAGTGTTTTGTGAAGAAGCTTCCTTCATTAATAAATAAGTATTGCATAGTGTTTATTTTTCTTTAATTATTAAAAGATTTTATCTTTGTGAAGTGTGAAAAATGGGTGTTAAGAAACTTACCAACGAGAAGCATAAATTGTATGTTGTACAAACTTGGAAACGTTTTCTTACCTGAAAAAGAAAAAAAATTTTATGTACTATATTATATCACCGGAAAATTTGATATTCATATTAAAATTTGGCAGTGAAAAGGATTCATCAGTTTTTTAGCAAGGTTAGTGTTAATTTGTTCATTAATGAAAGGCTGTGAACAGAATATATACCTACAACAAATTTTCACAGCGAATTAAATAAATCATTATCTTCGATGATTGGAGGACAATGCTCTATTGAATAACTAATTAAAGGTTAATTAAATCATATATAATATATTAAACTATATCTTTACAACCTTCTTAAAAAAATTATTTCTTGTTAAAAATATAAACTTTGAGATAAGAAAAAAATAAACATTTAATGGTTTTAGCTCTGTAAATATCGTAACTTTTTTTCCAAGTTCTACTGTGAATAATGTCATTTAACTACGAACGATGAAATGTCAATTTTTTAACATATTCATTTTTCATATATAAAGAATTTTTATTTTTTACAACAGTCATAAAAAAAAAGTTTCTCCTTGTCGATGTCGACAACTTTTCCTATAACTTCTCAACTATATAAAATGGTAGACACTGTAAAAATTATTTGTAAATTTACCATTTAACTTAAAGAAACTGCTAGCTATTGTAAAAAACCCAACCAATTCCAACTAGGCATTCTGGTAAAAAAAATGTATAGCAATATTACAAAACAAAAACTATTGCTATCATGTTTATTCTAATTTTACAAAGGTCCAGAAAAATTATACAAAATAATTTGTATTTTTACGAAAGTAGTTTTGTTTTGGTTTTATTTTGATAACTTTACTAATCGATATTATGACTGTCGTTTTTAAAAATTTGTTACTTTCTACAGAAAAGATGAGATGAGTAGAACTTAAACTATTAAATGCTCCAAGCCTCAGTTAAGGTAAATAAATACAATGTAAAAATACATAATTGCCGATATCATAATTAAAAAAATAGAGAGGCGTTTCGTGGGACACACGATAAGAACTGTGTTCTTTTCCATAAAATATATGTATTTTCAATTTCAAAAATCTATTGACGTGGTGCGGCTTGACGATCTCCCGCGTGAGAGGCGATCACCGTAACACAATAATATTAATATTTTAGATAATAAACTATACAAAAAGTGTTGGTCGAAGTCCATCGTTTCAAAAGGTCTACATGAATATCCTTTTTATACCATGTATATGAATTATACCAAGGTATACTAAGTTCAGTCCCAAGTTTGTATCGTCGTCTGTCCGTCTGTCATCACGATTACTCAAAAACGAAAAGAGATATCAAGTTGAAAGCGTGCTGAGATCCGTATGACCTATCTTATAAACCATTAGAGTTTGAACAAAAGTTTAAATGTAAAAAATATTCCTTATAAAAAACTCTTGTTTGAAACATTTTTTGTAAACATTGCTGTTTACCCGTGAGAGTGCAAATTATGCGTTTATTGTCTAGTATGTATTATATGACAATACCAATTATATATGTGTGACATGTATGTATGTGTAATGTGATAGAGTAATCAACTCTGGTGGAAAAATTGTGAAAAATTAACAAACAACGATTTTACGAAGCCGTTGTGCATTTGTTTGGGAAAGTTTTTTAGAAAATTACCATAGATATTTTTCAGAGTGTACAAACTAGAAAGTTTTCATTTACAGTTTCATATCGTGTAATCAATGTGGCTGAATGATTGTAATTTCCTATAAGCGTTAAAAAAAAATCAAGTTTAATAGATAAGAAATGCAAATATATGCATTTGTGTTCGTACAAGAATCCGTATATGAAATATTTCCAAGTTATTTAATAATATTATGGAAGAAATTATATTAGAAATGAAAAACGGTAATTTTAAAAACTAGGACGGAAATGTTGAGAAGAACATACATGAATTATGATTCGTTTTGAAGTTTTATGATTTAAAAAATAATAGTATATTACACATATATGAAACAAAGTAAAGTCGGCTTCGCCTCGGGGCGGAGTTAGCATGGGATTTAAGACATTCTTTACTTGCTCCCTTTTTTTATTTTTAAAAACTTTTTTTTTAAAGCTTTAAATATTTTGAAGCACGTTTAATTGAATAAACAGCTGTCGTTGCAACTTCACGAGCAGAATAGTAGAAAAAAGAAATAATTAAGGATCGAATAAAAAATGTTAAAAAACTAAAAAAAGTAAGAAAACTCGTACGTCGACTTTTGTCAGACATGATTAATTTCACTTTTCTCACATGCGAGTCGCAATCTTTTTATTAAAATTCAGGATAGATAGCACAAAATAAATTTAAATTCCAATGTAAAAGATTGCGGGTGATCGATATACATTCGGTAGAGTAACTTTGAGAATGTTATCTAAACTTTTATAGAGTGTTATCTAAACTTTTGGAACAAAGTTCCATAACGCGGCTTGCAATGGCGAGCAAACTAGTGGAAATCGTCACGCAAGCAGGTGAGATATACTGTGTGTGTGCGTGCCATATTGATGAAATATTCTGTTAGTTATCCAAAGAATAACAATTTATAATCGTTAATTAGTTAATAAATCATTATAACTAATTAGTTTATATCTTTATTTTTAGGTGAGCAATCAAAAACATATTATATGTATAATACAGATTTATAAAAGTAAGGTAATAAAATTGTACATAAGTATTTATTTAACGTTTAAATTTGTTTTTTTACAGTTTTATTCATCTTTTTTCGTTTCATTCTGTTTTAATCATCTTTTAACTACACATTTGTTTTCTTGTCACAATATTTGGCGTAAAGCAAGAAAGAAGCAGCGCTACACATTCAAACGTGTCCAGCATACTCAAATAACTATTTTTTTTAAATTTTACTGCGTTTATAGGTATAGTTTTACTCTAACTTTAAATTTTTCTAAAGTATCAAAAATGAGCAGCATTAAAAAAAGTAAATCCATTCTTAAAACCTGCTTACGTGATTCAAAAAAACTATTTTTTAACGTGAACAGACAAAAAGTGTCATCCCACACAAAACTTGAGAGTTATCGCACGAAATTCAATCTAAAATTGAAAAAAACCAGACATTATATCACACAAAAAATAAAGAGGTAATTCACAAAAAAAAAGATAGAAAATATTTATTATTCGTATTACTGGCATTTAAAGAAAATTTATTCTTATCGCACAAGTTTTTTGTGTGTGTTTTTTTCTTCACGTTCAAATATTACGTTCGCCGTCTTGTCTGAATACTATCAACAATCAACCTATTGTACAATGGAGAAAATTGCGTAAAAAATTTAATACATAAACGATTGTATTTAATATTAAATGTAATGTATTCCCTGAAATGTTCCGTAGCAGAAATATGTATACCTATATTGTATTCGCGATAATTGGGGGCGATTAAATGTGTTGTTCACTAATTTTTGAAAAAAAAAAACACAAGATGTCCTTCATTCAGGACTAGGTACTGCAGATATTTATGTTTCAAGACATTTTTAACCCCCAAACCAAAAAAGGGGTGCTTTAACGGATGAACCGTGCGCCTAAACAGATGAACCGATTTGGATTTTTTTTATTTCGTTTGAAAAGTAATTAATGGAGATTTTCTTAAATACGTTCCAAGTCTAAGTTTAGGATTCTATATCCAAAAAATTTATCGGGTGATTTAAATTTTGTAAATTTTGCTTGTTATAAACTGAATATCTGATTCTAGGTAGCATTTGGTACAATAAACCAAGCCTTCTTCTTAATTTTTTGTGCAGTCCAATTTCATATTTATATCTTTAACTAAGTCAATGATGCGCTAACTGTTTTTCCTGCAACCCATATCTACTGTATAAAATTGTCTCTTGACCCAAGATAAAGTAAGACACATTTCTTAACCATCAACTTTGCTACTCAATGTATGTATAAATAAAAAAAACTTTTAACAAAAAGAAAACTGACTTCAAAAGATAAAATTTTACAAAACAAATTAGTATGCACTAAAAAGTACAAAAGTAACGATAATATAATGAAGTTAAAATTATTGTTATTTTTGGAGTCGGTGTCAGCCAAGAAAACAACTCTGACAGAACAGTTAGCTACATTAGCTTGGCTGACACCTACTCCAAAAATAACAATAACTTTAACTACATTATATTATCGTTATTTTTTAACTTTTTAGTGCATATTAATTTGTTTTGGAAAAGTTTATTTTTGAAAGTCGGTTTTCTTTTTATTAAAAGTTTTTTTTTTATTTTGTGTTTGTTAGTGAATCTGAAGTACACTAACTAATTTATCACTAAAAAAAGAATCATCGAAATCGGATGGCGTGATATTGAGTTAAATATCGCCTTCTTGTCGTGCATATTTAATGCAAATTTAAGACTTTTACGGTTTTCTCATGGATGCCGTTGTCAGAACTGGACCAAAATGAAATGGGACCACAGGGGAGGTACCAGCTTTCAAATAGATCAATCAAAATCATCATCAAAATCGGTTCACTTAGTCAATAGTTCCGAGGTAACACACATAAAAAAAATACAGTCGAATTGATAACCTCCCCCTTTTTGTTTGAAGTCGGTTCAAAAAACTTGTATTTTAAACTTTTTGGAAAATATCCATAAAAATTTTCTATCCAAAGTGTGATTACCTTGAAAAAAATTTCAGAACCATTTGTACAAGAGTTTGAAATTGCGTTGACGTACATTCATATTTTGTAAAAATACAAATAATGGTTACATAAAATAATGTTGAAATCGAGACGATAAGTTAGAATAAGTATTATTATCACAATATTCAAGTCTTTATTAATATTTTGAAGAAAACAAACAACTTGATATTAACAAACCGTAAAAGAATTTCTTTCAATATATATTAATAAAAGTACTATAATTTTTTTTCGATCATTAATTTTAATTTGATTTGAAAGATACAAAGCAAATCGTTTGAAACTATACGCAACGAAGTATGATAAGAACACCATTTTATATAAAGATAATCATAAGTGAAGAGTCAAGGTTAAATACTTACGTAAATAATTATACTTTTGACTTTGTAGTACAAGAAATTAAGATTTTGAGCTCAAAAATTTTAGCAAGACAAGTAAGAAAATTGGAATTTAGGAATTTAAAAGAATGCAATATCATGTACAAGTTTCTGTCGAGTTGAGTTTTTAGAAAATATATGAGGGAATGCAAAATGAAAAAATATTTTCCTCAAACAGCTTAAGTTAGGTTAGGTTAGGTTATATTGGCTATCCAAGAAGGACACACTTAGGCTAAAGATTCCATTGTGATAAAATATATGTGTTTTACCACCTTTCCGCTGATAATTTCTTTTATCAGTTCCTCAATTTCAGAGGCTTAGTGCACCTCCTTCATGTATATACACTACACTAGCCCAACTATTAATTAAATTAATTTTGTTGCGACGACGGGAATCGAACCCGCCACCCTTTGCATACCGTGAACGGGATAGGTTACGCCTTAACCAACTGAGCTAATAAAGCGACTCTAACAACTTAAAAGCTATACATTTTAATGTAAAAGTTGTATCTGATGCAATAAGTTTTTCGCAATTATCTTGAAAATCGTACGTTTAATCGGAAAAAGTATGGTATCACTAGAAAGGCCATAAAATGACAAAGAAATTTAGGATCCTGTTTAAATTCTTTTTGAGCTATGGATCGATCAATCAGTGCAGTATTTTGTCTACAAAACAGCTAGAAAGAAATTTCATTTTTCTCACAGCTCTGAGATTTCAATACCTCATTTTAATGATCTTTACGAACTTTAAAATAGATCTTCTAAGTTTTCATCAAACATTAGTTCATTATTTATCATTGAATGAGAAAAAACAAAATGCGATATTAAATAAAATGAAAGAACGAAAATAATTCGAATGTATGTTTCATTATGTGCTTTATAGTGATATCAGACTCTCTTCAATTGAATGTGTAGTTTTGTAGTTATGCACGAAGATCCGGTAAAATTCCAATCTACGCGCGTATAAGCTTATATCAGCTTACAAAGTCGAAAATAATATTATTGAAGTACCATTTTATTGATAATATTTTAATTATATAACACACTATCGCAATTAAAAACAACGCAGGTTAGTAAGTATATTAATTACGATGATTAATTTTTATTTACATAAATATTATAAATTAACATTTAATATAACCATAATATAAACAATTTTATTATATACTTCGAAAATAACATTATAATTTGTTATTATTCTTCAATTAAATGTTTAAAATTTTGAAAAATAATATTCGACTGTTTACATTAAAAATTGTCGGTTAATTAATAAATTATAAAAACAAATAAACGGTTCAAAAATTTCTTGCCACTAAAATTTGTACAAACATACAAAACTTAATTTATTTATATCTAAAAAATTGTTTAAAAACACTGGCCAGACATTTTTATATGTAAATTATAAAAAAAAGAAAGACTAAAAATTTATTTCATGTATATCCAATACAATTTACATATTAAATATTTATTATTTTTAAGTAGAATCTAGTAGCTAATTAGCAAGAAAAAGTTTCAAATAAATGAAAAAAATACCTCTGTGTACAAGTCAAAAAAAATTGATGTTTTTAACCGGCTTCAAACAAAAAAGAAGGAGGTTATCAATTTAAATGTATTTTTTTTATGTGTACTACCTCAGAACTTTCGACTGGGTGAACCGATTTTGATAATTCTTTATCTATTTGAAAGCTAGTGCTTCACGTGTGGTCCCATTTTATTTTGGTCAAGTTCTTTCACGGCATCCATGAGAAAACATAAAAGTCTTAAATGTGCATTAAGTTGGCACGACAAAAGGACGAATAACTCAATATCACGCCAACGATTTCGATTATTCTTTTTTTAGTGACAAATTAATTAGTGTACTTCAGATTCACTAAAAATCAACAAATAAAAAACTATATAATGTAGTAAAAATTATTATATTTGGAGTCGGTGTCAGCCAAAGAAACAACTCTGACCGAACAGTTTGCTACATTAGCTTGGCTGACACCAATTCCAAAAATAACAATAATTTTAACCACATTATATTATCATTATTTTCTACTTTTTAGCGCATATTTTTTTTAACTCACACATACATTGATTGCAAACTCACACAAAGAATTAAAGAAATACTAATAATCGAGATGTTTCTTATGGTAATCGGAAAAAATAGACCTGGAAAGAATAAACCGAAAAAATATATCAAAAATTTTATAGACCCGGAGGATTGTTGTAAATACGAGTTGGTTGAGTTGAGTTTGTCGACCATAAAGGAGTTATTTGGGTTCTGAAGTTTTTAGCCCTTGCGTTCAAAAATGACCAATTATTACAGAAATTTTTTTCATTCTATTTTCCCTAATACCGTTGCTTATCGTAGTCTCTTTTTTTGAACTCTCAGACTTTTCAATAAACTTTTTCTTTTGACTGTCCGTCTTTTTTCTACTGAAATTAATGAAAGTTTTCCACTAAACGGACAAACAAAAACAAAACTGAAACTTGAGTCGAAAAAAACAAAACTACAACATTTTACAAACTTTTTAGAGACTGGCAATGTATCGGCCAATGGCTATTACAGTTTCAGTTTTGTAGCAGTTTGTTTTTATTTTTCCGTTAAAACCAGCATTACCAGGAAATTTTTCTCGATCCAAATATTAGTATTTACTGCGGAATTTATATCTCGAAGACAATAAATTTTACCTACCGAGATCGTTTTCACCGCGTTAAAATTATTATATAACCAAGTTTTCATTTAAATAAGAAAAAAAATATATTTATCGAATTTTTCGATGTTTTAAAAGTGCCCATCTTAGAAAAAATTAGAAAATTCTAAAATTGATTGCCATGAAAATCATTTTAAGGTTATTTTGATCCAAATATCACAAAAACTATGTTTATTTGATTGTCCGACTTACGCATTCCAACAGAGATAATTAAAGGGTTAAAATAAGTCAAAACCATACAAATAAAAAAAAAAACCAACCAAATAAAAAAAACACTGTTTATATAGAGGTGAAATGTAAACATAATAAATATAATTCAAAAATTAATTTGAAATTAAAGCAGGTATAAAACGTTTTGTAAATATTTTTATAAAATTAGTGAGAAGTAAGGTAAGCCATTAACGAAATGTCTAATATTTATTTTCATTTGTAATGTAACAATCTGTTATGTCTGCTTTAGATCAATGTTAATTGATATTTTCATAACAATTTATATAATATTTTATTTTTAGGATAAACATTGCGAAATATTTGTTAATTGAAGCAATACTCCTATGTATAAATAAAAATAATATTTGGCTCTTACACCCTCCTGTTTTCAATCTAATAATTGATTTTTGATACGGAATTCGTTCTATTATAAATTTGATCAGGTGTAAAGCAGCGGAACAGAGCTTAGTTGCTAAAAATAAAATGTTCACTTTCGGAAGTGAAAAAAATAGTTACTAAAACAAAAAATTTTGTGCAGGATGGGTTAATTCTATTGGTGCATGTGCTATGGATTTGTTTTTTATCATTTTTTGCCCCTCTCGTTCAAGTATATTTTCGACCAATATTTAATTGAAACAATATGTCTGAAATTTAAAGTTTCCTTCTTTTACAGACTTATGCTCGCGAAATAGTTCTTGAGAATAAATAGATTTTAAACAAATATTACCAAAAAAAAAAAATGTTTTTAGTGTCTATATTTATGACGAAAATTTAGAGCTTTGCTTTATCAAAAAGACCCATATTTATCGAAAAACGATTTTGAGGTAAAAAAGAAGTTTGTGTTGAAGTTAGATGGATCATGTACTGTATGTATGTTCTGAGGTGAGATGGATGGTACTGATTGAGAGTACCTGCTTCTGCCTTCAGAACTGAGATGCTGCTCTGTTGAGTAAGCATTGCCCAGCACTGTCTTCATTTATAACGAATTTGTTCAAAAAATTACTTTTATCCTATCAATAAATTAATCGTAGATATATTTTCGTATTGTGTTTTACATTTTTTTCCAAATTTTCCTTTAATAATCGGTTGACTCAAAGTTTTGATTGCAAACAAATGAATAAAGCTGTATATAATTTTCGAACTGTTAAATCAAAAGCCTTAACAATAATGATAATTCATGTATAACCTAAACAGTTGTAACAATAAATATTACACAGACTGATTAATGTTTATAAATACCATACAATAAATGGATATTAGATTCTGTTTGAGATTTTCCAAGTTGATTGAATCGTTAATTAATAGCGATAAATCACGGTGCAATTCATAAATACGTGAGTAATCAAATATATTCTAGAATAGAATGTGGATACCGTACGGTTTAAGAGAAATGAGACACAATACATATGGTATAAGAGCTAGCAACGTCCCGATAAAGTTGATTTTAAGACGGTTATCGGTTGGAAGTTGATTTTTGTTTTCTTAAAGAATTTAAACTGGTGATTTCGGACAATTTAAAAAAAAATTGTTATACAAATAGTTTTAGCAATAATTTTAATTGCCAGATAGTTTTTAACGTTGGCAACATCGCACCATTTACTGTTTTAATAATCGAAAAAAAAAATTTCCTATCATTTTAATATAGCTGTAGTTTTAATTTGCCAAAGAGAAATTATAAACACTTTTAGTTAAAGCGACCGCTCTCAGGTGCAAGTTGTAATTCAAACTGTACCTAATAGTCTAGTAAACAGGTTCAAATTGGTGAACTATAGAAATAATGGTCGTAAAATTTCGAATGATGCCTAGATAAATGTGCCAGAAGCGTTTTTCAGCGCATAAAAAATTGCAAAAGTTATGAACAATTAAAGACGAAAAAACAAAGTATTTCTTTTTTCGAAAATATTTCATAAAATATTGATAATTAAAAAATTTTAAGAAAAGATTCTAAAAGAGGAAAATTTCTATTTAATTTCCATTAAAAAACTTCTACTCCCGAAAGAATATCATATTTAAAAATTTGAAAAAATTTATAAATAAATATTCTGAACACTCGAAAGGATTTCTTTTCGTCGGTAGGTAATTTATGTTAAAATTTTCTGTAATTTTCGTTTTCATTGTAAACTAAAAACAAAGTTGACAAATTAAATAATTGGTGTAGAATTTTCGGCTTCGCAAATCCAACGAGCTATCACAAGTATTTTTACGACCATTATTTCTATATTTCACCTGTTACAAATTGTTGGCAAACTAATTATAATTAATTAATTAGTAATAAATTATGCAAACAAAATGTAAAATATCAAACTTTTAAATCTGTCTGCGACGGTACATATGCAATTAAAAAGTTTACTCTGTCGGTGACTGTACTTTATTTTTTTCAACTTTGTTATTTATTTTTTTGCAACTGTTAGTTCTAAAAATTGTCACCAGTCACCCGAACAGAGCTCAGTGCAATTTGATTTAAAATCAATCTCTTTAAATTTTAAGCGTCATCAGGAAAACATCTTGGAATAATTAATTAAAATTATTTATTCCAAGATGGATACTCATTTTTTTTAACACACTTTTAGTGTGTGGCAATAATTAAAATTATTTAATTTTTTATAATTAATTTATTTAATTCTTATCAAGAATTTATATTTTTGAATACGACAGTTTAAACATATATTTTTGTTAAATGTCGTTTATTGAAAACACACAATTTGTACAGAGTGTAAAAGGAGACACTCTGACATAATTTAAAAATTGTGTAACTTTATATTATTTTCCTTTGTATGTTTTTTGTGGCGTTTAGAATTTTTTTTGTGAGCACAATTCCTTATAAAATGTAATTTTATGGAATTGGATTCACAGTGATCACAAACTACATACAGGTAACATTTTATTATATATTTAGATATGTTAATTTTTGTTCTAAATTTATATCGAAAGATTTTTTTCAAAAACTTTGTATTTTGGCTTTAAATTCAACATGTGAAATTTCATGTAAGTTTCAAGTTCAATTACGTTATGTAAAACATTTTATATTTTTTTTGAATTAATGAAATAAACAAACTTTATATTTTTTTTATTTTAAACGTAGACTTTTTATTTGTATTGTTAATACTTTCTGGGGGGTAATCGCCTTCGGCGTTATCTTTGGGCCTAGCACGTAAATTGATCTGTTTCGGTTTTTTTTAAACATTAGTAAAAATCTTAAACACATTTTTATTTTTTTGAATGTTTCAAACCGGGATGTTTCCCTTTAGTAACACGGTTTAATATTTTTTTGGATATGGTAAATATTAATCTGAGTGTTCTGGGGGTTGCGAGGAATTTTGGCTGAGGCTGACTTCTTGTTCTCGACGCAAGTCGAGAATCAATTAAGTATTTAAATTTTGGGAAGAGAAAAAATACGTTTCTTTTTTTTTCTAATTACCTCACCAAAACATTAAATTCCCGCAACACTTGGTAGCAGAGCGTTAACTACCAATTTCGTTAACACTTGGTAGTAGAGCGTTAAATGGTAACTTCGAGATCTACGTTTTACGCAACACTTGTTAACAGAGCTCCGCGATCTACGATTTTCGTACATTTGGTAGTGAGCGTAACACTTTTTTAGTTTTTGCGTTATATCTGGTTACATTACTTTAAAAAGGAAATCTACGTTTAATTTTCTCTAAAATTTTTTTGACTAGTAAAGTTTTCTTGTATGTAGTTTGTGGAATCACGTAAGTTGAATATTTTCGTATATACATTAAATTTTGAAAATTAAAAAATTTATACGTAATATTGGATATTAATTAAAATAATATCTAATATTTTTTTTGGTATTTGTTCAAGGAATTGACATTATAAATCCAATTATATAACATTGACTAGTTTGAATTAATTAGATTTTGTTTTTGTCTTTTTACACATTTTATGTAATCTTAAAATATATTTCTATTTTGATTACTTTTATTGGTAACGTGTTTACGTTGTAAATCCAAATTTTATTTCATAGTTTTTTTTTGTATGTTTCTTTATTGGCTATTTTTAAAAAAAAAAAAAAACTTTTTTTTTATTTACATGAATATTTATTTTGAAACAAGTTCATATTTCATCAAAATTAATTCAAACGTTTGTAATTTTTACTTTGTTGAACTTTACTAATTTCTTTTTTTGTTTTCGTTTCGTTAATTTTTTTTTGAGGAAATCAAATAAAGGGAAAAATGTCGTCTGACGACGAAGATTTTCGTGGTTTTCCAAAACCTGTTAAAGACGAAAAATACAACAATAAAAGAATTCAAACAGATTTTGATTTAGTGGACAAAGATGTTCAAGTATCAGTTCAACAAAAGGATAAGACAATACAATGTTTGATTGATCCTGTGCCATCAACGTCGTATGATACGCAAGCGGCAAAATATATTCATGTAGATCATTTAACACACATTATTTCATCACTAAATACCAAGATAAGTAAAGAGAAATCTCAAGATTTTAAATTTAGATTTGAATCTCTTACAAATAACATTAAAATTTTAGATTTATTTGATACAAGTTCAATTATTAATTTTATTATTGAAACCAATAGTGTTGTTTCATTAAGTTTAGTTGATGAAAATTCTCTTATTAAATTTTTAATTACAAAATGTAATTCAAATACAAAACACTTTTGGTCAAAGCAAATTTCAAATAATAAAACCTGGACTTATATTTCAAACATTTTATTATCTGAGTATATATCTCCTGCACAATTGCAAATTGCAATTGATAGATACATTAGAAGAAGACAACTTCCAAATGAAAAGTTTTCTGATTTTGTAACTGATATTTTGAAATACTCGCAAATACTAATGCCTAAAGAGGACATTAAAATAGTTATACAAATTATATTTGCCCATGTTAATCAGAAAACCTTTAATTTGATTAAATTGCTTCCAATTCCTGAAACTTTAGTTTCCTTAAATTCTTTTGTAAGAAATTTACAAGAAATAATAACAAGAGAAAATGCATTTAATAAATTTAACTTGTATCAAAATAGAAGACAAAATAGTGTTAATGATCAAAATTCTAGTTTAGTTAATATTGAACAAAATGTTCAAAATGTTCAAAATGTTCAAAATGTTAAGGATCTTAAGCCTGAAATTACAGGGCAAAATGATAAAAAAGCTTCTATTCAGATAGCAAAATCAAATTTAAATAAAAGTAAATCTATATTTTGTGTTTATTGCAAGCGACCAGGACACAAAATTCAACAATGTGTTAAATTAGCCAATAGAGACACATCAAGTTCAAAAAACTTGAACCATGCCACACACTAGGTTCTTCAAAAAATGCATCTTCGATGCCCTTAATTTATGTTTCTGTGAACAATATTAAAATATTATCTCTTTTAGATTCGGGATCAACTATAAATGTGATTTCTAGAAAAATGTTTAGTAAATTAAAAATTAAGAAAGTTATTTATGAAGATGAAAAAATTACTGTTACATTACCGGGATCAAATTATGTAACTATGAAGAAGAAGGTTACGTTACATGTCAAGATTAGTAATTTCAGCTGGAATTTAGAATTTTACTTAATGGAAAAATCCATTTTTGATATGATTATTGGAGCACCGTCTCTCAACAAATGTGGTATGATTTTAGATATTAGTAATAACAAAGTATTTTTTAATTCATTTAGAAATATTGAAATTCCTTTTGAAAAAAATTGCACACAATTTTTCGTTAATATTATTTGTGAATTACCACTAAATTTGTCAGAAAAGGATAAAGAATTTATGGATTCATTATATAAAAAGTATAAGTCAGTATTTTCTGAAATTCCTGGCCGAGCAAAAAATTATGAATATCATATTAAACTTAAAGATGATACACCAGTTTATAAAACTGCATATTTTTTACCAAAAGATAAATCTTTACTCTTAAAGCAACATTTGGATGAGCTTTTGAAATTAAATATTATAGTTCCTAGCCAGTCTAGTTATGCATCTCCTGTGTTTTTTGTTAAAAAACAGGATGGTTTTCGCATGGTAGCTGACTATAGGTTCGTTAATAAAAAAATTGTGTTTGATCCGATTTCAAATGTATCGATCAATCACATATTTTCTAGTCTAGGAGGCGCAAAAGTGTTTTCTACCTTGGATATGTCAAAGAGCTACTACCAGTGTAGCTTGAGTAAAGAGAGCAGAGATATTACTGCTATTAATACGCAATGGGGACAATTTTCTTTTGTTTGTTGTCCGTTTGGACTTAATATTAGTTCCCAATGCTTATATCGTTTTCTAATTAAAGAATTTAACGATTTATTGAATGTGTGTATCTTAATTTATTACGATGATATTATAGTTTTTTCAAGCTCTATTGATGATCATAAAATTCATTTAAACCAGGTATTAAGTAGATTTAAAAAACTTAATTTAACTTTAAATCCAAATAAAAATAAATTTTTTATGGCACGTCTAAAAATTCTTGGCCATGTTATATCATCAGAAGGTAGACGTCCTAATCCTGACAAAATTAGTGCTATTTGTGACATGCCAATTCCAAAAAATATAAAAGAATTGCAAAAATTTATCGGAATGGCAGCGTTTTTTGCTCGCTATATTGAGCATTTTAGTTCTATTGTTGCACCTTTGAATGAATTAAAAAAGAAAAATGTTCAATTTAAAATAACTGATGTACATGTCGAGGCTATTTCTAAATTAAAAAAAGCTTTAACGTCTGCACCAATTTTGAAATTTCCTATTTTTGACGATAAATATCCCTTTGTTGTGAGAACGGATGCGTCATCTGTTGGCCTAGGAGCCGTTTTATTACAAAATATTAATGGGAATTTACACCCAATTGAATATTGTTCTAGAAAATTAAATCCCGCTGAAATGAGATATTCCGCTTATGAGTTAGAGCTTTTAGCTGTAATTTTTTCATTAAATACTTTTAGTGACTACCTTGTCGATAGACATTTTTTCTTAGAAACCGATAACAATGCTTTAGTGTATCTTTTTAATTCACCACAAAAATTTAACAAACTTTCGAGATGGATTTTGACACTGTCAAAATTCAATTTTACACCGAAGCATATTAAGGGCATAGATAATACTGCAGCAGATTGTTTATCTAGATTGTTTTCGAATGGTAATTTCTCTACAAATAATTTTTTATTAAAAAATGATAATGGTAGTAATTATTCGGGTGAAGATCCATCTTTAGTTGACAATAATAATTTGGTCAAGGATGAATCTTTACAAAACGACCCGGTTTTTCTATTAAATACTTTAGTTACTGAACCTCAGGGTTTTCTTTCAATTAAGCTTGCACAAGAGAATTGTAATCAGTGTAAATTCATAATGGATCAATTAAAAAATGGCCATAATGTTAATAACTTTGCACTTAAAGACGGTCTTTTGCTGCGCGAAGTTGGACGAAATAAATTGAAACGAATAGTTCTACCAGATTCAATGCTTGAATATGTCATTAAATATTATCATAATTCTTTATATGGTCAGCATGGTGCTGTAACTAAAACTTATAGAGAAATTGCCAAAAGATTTTATCATAATTTATTATATAAAAAAGTTGTAGAATTTATTAAAAATTGTACAGTTTGTCAACAATTTAAACCTTATAATAAAAATACAAATGTGCACACAAAGTCAACGGTTCCCACTGGTATTTGGGATAAGCTTTACATAGACTTTATCGGTCCTTTAATTCCATCTTTGGATGGTGGAATGAAATATATTTTAGTTATTCTTGATTCATTTAGTAAATTTGCTATTACATACTCTACACGTAGGGCAACAGCGGAAGTCGTTATTAAATTTCTTCATAAAACTTTTATGCAATTTGGTTACCCTGCATGTGTTGTTAGTGATAATGCCAAATGTTTTGTGGCTCAAAAATACAAAAATTTTTTATTCAATCATGGTGTTAGAGCAGCTTATATTTCAAGCTATCACGCATGTGCTAATATGTCAGAGAGATTAAATAGAAATTTAAAAATTAATATGGCGTGTATTATAAAGCAATATGCCTTGGAGCATAAAGCTTGGACTAAAGTTTTACCATATTTTACTTTTCAATATAACAATAGTTATCATACTTCTATTGGAACTTCTCCAGTCGAAATTTTTTTTAAACGACGTTTAAATAACACCTTGGATTTAGGGCTAGAAACTTATAATTATTTTACGGCAGATAAACCACCAACACATGAAGAGGTTAAACAAGCATTAGTTAAAATGAATCAAATTATAAATAAACGTAAAGGTAATACTGTAGATGTTAAATACAGGGTGGATCAGATAGTCTGTGTGAAGCTTCCTAAGTATCGTGCGACCTTTGATACTGACAGTAAATTTCAACCTAGATATTCAGGTCCAAAAAGAATTTTACGTTTTACTGGACCAGTGTCGGTCGAGCTTTTTGACGAGAATGATAATACTTTATCTCGTGTGCATGTTAGTCACCTGAAGCCCTATCAACCACAGATAGTGCAAAATTAATTTTTTTTTTTCTTCTCTCTCCGCTTTATTCTCTTTTTTTTTTCTTTTTTTATTCTTCGAATTTTTTTAGGGCGGGGGAGTGTTACAAATTGTTGGCAAACTAATTATAATTAATTAATTAGTAATAAATTATGCAAACAAAATGTAAAATATCAAACTTTTAAATCTGTCTGCGACGGTACATATGCAATTAAAAAGTTTACTCTGTCGGTGACTGTACTTTATTTTTTTCAACTTTGTTATTTATTTTTTTGCAACTGTTAGTTCTAAAAATTGTCACCAGTCACCCGAACAGAGCTCAGTGCAATTTGATTTAAAATCAATCTCTTTAAATTTTAAGCGTCATCAGGAAAACATCTTGGAATAATTAATTAAAATTATTTATTCCAAGATGGATACTCATTTTTTTTAACACACTTTTAGTGTGTGGCAATAATTAAAATTATTTAATTTTTTATAATTAATTTATTTAATTCTTATCAAGAATTTATATTTTTGAATACGACAGTTTAAACATATATTTTTGTTAAATGTCGTTTATTGAAAACACACAATTTGTACAGAGTGTAAAAGGAGACACTCTGACATAATTTAAAAATTGTGTAACTTTATATTATTTTCCTTTGTATGTTTTTTGTGGCGTTTAGAATTTTTTTTGTGAGCACAATTCCTTATAAAATGTAATTTTATGGAATTGGATTCACAGTGATCACAAACTACATACAGGTAACATTTTATTATATATTTAGATATGTTAATTTTTGTTCTAAATTTATATCGAAAGATTTTTTTCAAAAACTTTGTATTTTGGCTTTAAATTCAACATGTGAAATTTCATGTAAGTTTCAAGTTCAATTACGTTATGTAAAACATTTTATATTTTTTTTGAATTAATGAAATAAACAAACTTTATATTTTTTTTATTTTAAACGTAGACTTTTTATTTGTATTGTTAATACTTTCTGGGGGGTAATCGCCTTCGGCGTTATCTTTGGGCCTAGCACGTAAATTGATCTGTTTCGGTTTTTTTTAAACATTAGTAAAAATCTTAAACACATTTTTATTTTTTTGAATGTTTCAAACCGGGATGTTTCCCTTTAGTAACACGGTTTAATATTTTTTTGGATATGGTAAATATTAATCTGAGTGTTCTGGGGGTTGCGAGGAATTTTGGCTGAGGCTGACTTCTTGTTCTCGACGCAAGTCGAGAATCAATTAAGTATTTAAATTTTGGGAAGAGAAAAAATACGTTTCTTTTTTTTTCTAATTACCTCACCAAAACATTAAATTCCCGCAACACACCAATTTTAACTTGTTTACGAGTTAACTAGACTATAAACTCCATAAAGAAAGATATATTCGAAATTCAGTTGTCTATAAATATACTCTCGAAAACGTTGCCAGCTTTCGTATCAACACACCTGACTAACTGAATATATTTATACGACATATTATACTAGAGATACCACTACGACACACAAGAGAGAAATAGAATGATTTGTTTATTGGTTTGGTCAAGGAAGTTGTTCTACTTGTAGTAAACTCTCATATCTTCTGAACAATTCAGTTATCAATTCAGGCTACGAGTGGGTAGGTTATGGTTTCGAATTGATATCGGACATTTTGTATATGTATTGTATATATTATGTGGAGAATGGATATTGTCTTCCTCACAATTCAACTAACGTTAGTATGTTGTCCGGATTCACCACATATGTGTACCTACCTATAAATATATAAAGTGTCCTCTAAAACCAGTTAATAGTTCTATATGTTACTATTAGTTTTTATGATATTAACCCTACCTACAATAGACAGATAAAAATTATCGCATTTGAGCTAAAGGTATTTGAACACATCCACTGCACAGTTTCTACTCTATAAAAAAATGCCACCACTCAATAATTACTCTTTCCCTTTGCAACCTCATTAGACCTCTTAGCCCTTCTTTCCTTAAATACAGAGAGAACATCGGCATAAAATCAGCGTAAGAATTTGCTTTGTCTATGATTGAAAAATGGTGGGTAACCAGGTAGTCTAAATTGGAACTATTATCGTCAGTTGGCGGAGTTTATCTCATTTGAATATTTTGATTGGCCTTCAAAAATGGTAAGCACAAGTATTGGCATCTGGTAGTCTAAATTGGAACTACCACTTCCTGTTTTAATTAGTACGAATTATTATCGCCAGTTTGCGGGTTGCAAATGCAAGCTATCAAGAAGCTTAAGATACATAGATTTACACTCCCTTGATCACACAGCTCGCTTACAGGCCTATATTGTAAGAAAGTTAGGTCTATCTTTCGCCTCGGCCTATATAATTGTGCAAATTGAATAAAGATTAACGTATTATTGTCCACCTACGTGTCGTGAGACTCGTTAACACTCGGTTACGTTATTTGTAGAAAAGCATATTTACAGTCCAAAAAATAGACGAACATTTTATTGGAACTATGTTCCTAATCGCACGTTATCGTTTTGATTTGTTTGCTAGTTGGGAGGTAAAACAAAAAAAAGAAAAATGACACCAAAAACCGACATGTAGGTCACCTAGGAAGTTCAAACTTTTTCAACCGATTCAGCTTGCCATGAATTTTGAGAAAATGCAAAAATATTGGACAATCTGTCCATTTGGATTTTTTGTAAAAATTTTATGTTTTATCATTTAAAAAATTGAATTGTGAAAGTAAAAATTAAAGATAACAGAGATAATTTAAACTAAGTACAATGGAATTTTTATGTTATGTCATAATAAATATCGTGACCTAAACAAACGAAATGTACCCACAATTTAAAGTAGGTATAAAATTAAATTCTTTAAAGAATCAAACATGTATTTGACTTCTAAAATTTAATAACAATTTTCAGACTTTGTATACCTGCATATCTCAGTCCATCTGGATGAATATTTTCGAAAATTTCATCACGATCATCCTCTTCTTCTCCTTCAGATATATTATAAAGCTAGCAGACATAAACTACTTCGCTCTAAAAATTTCCTGTAGAAATTATTTCTCGCCTACTTCTACACACCATTTAATGACCTTTGCTCGATACACACCAGAATTCTACCCTTTGTTCTCAGGTATCTGACATATGGCATGAACAAAAAAACATACATAAAAACAAACTTTGGATTAGCAAATGGTTTCTAAATTCTACATGAATATGCATAGTTAAAAATACTTCCATGCAATTCATGTTTCTCTCAAAGCTTTTATGAATTACCCCAGATAAAATGTATGTATATCAATGTAAAAGTGCGTAATTTTCAATAATAGCGTGACTACAATAATTTAAAAGAACAAAACCACAATAACGTTTAATTCCTATGGTTTTTCTCCCCTATATTAAAGTAACACCACATATAAACCATATACATATACAGGACTTAATAGCGATGTTGAGCGAGTTTCTGTTGTAACTTGAATAACATATTAATCACTTGTCATGGGTTCGGTTCAATGGAGATGATAAATTAGGTATTGCTTTTATCATTAAATAGCAATTGTTTGTATCAAAGTGATTTTGATATTTCCAAAGTATATTGATAATATTCGAATATATATAATGAATGCATTTACATAAAGTCATTTTCTTATCACTGCGATAAAACCAAATAGCACTTATGTTGGCTATTTAGGAAAACAAACTATTTGATAAAATGTAAATAATAAAAGAATTTTTATAAAATTTTTATAAGTGGGGAATAAGTGGAATAATAATAATAATAACGCCAGTTCTACCAAATGCTCCAGGGGAGATCGAGTCCATCGTCAAAAATGAGAAATGCATTATCTTCTTAAATTTTTCGATCCCAACTACCAGGCTGCCCCCCGCTACTAAGCCTGATATAGTGCTCCAGGATATCTCATTCAAGACCATGTACGTCATCGAGTTCTCTGCGCCCGCAGAAACGAACATAGTCTCGAAGGAGGAGCAAAAACGGACTAAATATCTATATGATCTCCTACAAGAACTGCGACAACTACACCCTAGCTACTTAGTCAAAATGGTTGTTCTCATTATCGGTTACCTTAGCGGAATTCGTCCCACTCTCGAGACGAATCTCTCTCAAATTTCGGAGGTCTCATCTTCGTACATTGAGATCGCATCAGACTGTTTTCAAGTAACAACCCTTATTTTTTTTCTATTCGTACCTGGGCATCAGGTGACCAGGACAACAGACAGACTAACGTACCCCCGACTCGAAAAAAGACGGACCTACGGACGTCGCGTGGGCTGACGAGCGTACAGACTACACGGCCACAAGTCAGTGAACATTTTACAAAAAAAGAACTCAATTAATTATCAATCAACAAAACTAAGTGACCAATACCAAAGTTTTGAATCATTTTCATTTGGTGATTTACAGCCCTTATGCCGCTATGGGTTTTCTGGAAGTGTAACGACTGTATTTTCCTAATCAATAAGTTTAGAAGGAAAGTGAAAAATGAATTCGAGTAAAAAGGAAGTCCATCGGCTCTTTCTCTTGATCGATCTTGTCTTTCTCATAAAATAAAGATTTTGATTTATCGTGTTTTAAATTTTCAACTTTATTATTATATTCTTTGATTTTGTTTCAAACACTATGCGTGCAATTTACATTAAAATGCATATCGTCAACTTTACAATTATTATTTTACTTTATACAAACGTAAATTATGTATAAATATTCTCTCCTTCATGTTATGTTACTTATAAAATACATAAAAATATACTCCCAAGTTTCATAATGAAAACTTGAAACCATTGCCTGATGAATTTATATATAGAGAAAGATGTAGTACCACAACTCAAAATTTAAATTCATTTGTTTTAAATCCATAGAAATGCCTTTAAATATCACATTAGAAATCGATTCTGTTTATACCACTCTTATACCTATACATTATATATTTAAAATATTAGAGGACTATCGGCAAAACTGTTTAAACCAAGTGCAAGGTACAAGATATGTGAATCATTGTTCTCACCTTAATGTAGCTGCAGTTACCTAAGCACTTGAAAGTGATAGTAAAAGACAAATTTTGTACTTTGGTAGAAAAAAAAATGTAATTCGCCGTATACTTACTTTAAAAGAAATGTACATAGATAAGCAAATTGTTCTTGATGCCTCTGGCCTTGTAGTAACTAAACTTTGTCGTCATATAATTATGATATCTTATTGACAGGTACTCTACAGTGTACTCTAAGAAACACCTCAATACAATGAATGTAATTGCATCATTGAAAAACTTACGAGCTGTTATTAAAGCCATTATGTGACAGCCTTAAGTGATATTATTATTGATCCGGGGTGAATGAGGTCTCTTATTCCCCACTTTAACTTTTTTTCAAAATGGTATTCTTTAACATGGGACAAAATTATAGTAAAATTTAGTGCGTATCGTTAATTATGACAAAATAAAATATTCAATAATAAATGCTGACTTTGTAAATTAAACCTTTTTAATTTGCCTTCATATAATCCCATAGACAGCAATATCTGTCGAGAAATTAACGAATGATTAAAAGTACAATGCACTCTTGGTACTAGATCTTACCCTATACATTTACTTCCTAGGTGTATGTTGTATACATTATGTTTTATGGAAATCCGCAATTCTGATTTCCATTTTATTTTAATAAATGAGTTTAATAATTTATTCTTCCCTACGTGTTATTAATTTTTCCTTTCAACAGGAAAAAATTATTACGAATTAATTCATAATAATACATTAAAATATGAGTAATATTTTACAGAAATAGCTAAGTAAGTCAAGCTTAAGCACAGTGCAATTTTTTAAGGCTCTGATGTCCAGTCCTCCCAGACATGAGTAAAGGCTAGTTTTCAGGGCCTGCGAAATTTTCATCCTATTAAAAAACGTAAGCTTTAGATTGCCAGTTTTGTTTGTCCAGTTTCCACCCTTGCTTTAGTCTGTTTTATTGGTTCAAAAGACTGTTTCAGAAGAGGTTGGTTGCTATGAAATTGTTTTCTAAAAAATAATGAAATACTTTAGCAATAATTGCAGTAAGTCTAATTTTTATGAAAGGCGTATAGATATCTAAGCATATGTAGTTTTAACATCATAAAAATTAAAAAAAAAAAATGCTAGGCTAACTACAGATAGGCTATCACAATAAATTGCCATGAGTAAAAAAAATTTTGCGCTTGTATGCTGTGTAAAATGAGCAAGTTCTTGAAATAGGCACCCAACAATTCAAGATATGAAATTTCAAAAGTGAAACTAAAATATTTGTGGACCACGAGGCACTACCTAATTCATTCCATAACTTCAATATAATTATACATTTTGAAACTATGCTCCTTATCGCACGTTACCGTTGTTCTGAATTGTTTGCAGGTAAGGATGTAGAACCCTAAGAAATGCAACAACAAACGATATTTAGTGATGAGCAAAATATATTTCAAGTCACCTTAAATTTTCTGAAAAATACCTTGTAAATAAAAAAAGTCAGCGCTACATTTATAATATATCAAGATACGAAAGGAATATAGTTCCTACCGAATGTCCCTCAACACTTCTTGTTTTTTTTTCTCTTACTGTAAGCATTGGAAGATTACTTTCAGGACAACTTAATGCAGGCTGGATAAAAAAGTTCAAACGATTCGTGGATGGATTAATTAAATTTGACAAGGCGCATAAATCTTGATTCTTAGAAAATGCAACGGTTTTAAAATAACGTCAGGTACAACGCACGCGATACATAAAATATATTATTAGAGCACTCAAACTTTTAACATTAGTAAACGTTAGTAAAAAGTGCGTCTTTTTAAAATTTCGTGTACCTCCAGGCTAATTGTTTACACACCTGTATGTACACAATTTACGAATGTACATAAAGGTATAAATTTTCCATCAGATTAAAATATAATATTAAGTTAAAAAGACTTTTCTCTTTTAAATTTAATGTAGATGATAGGTTTAAAACAAATATCCTCAAAAACATTGTGAAGTAAATATTTATAAAATAATAACACCCTCGACGCACAATGAAGTAATAAGTGTCTTACAAAAAAAAAAAAAAAAAAAGAAAGTTAAGTTTCACAACTAAAATAGAATAAATTGAAAAGTTATGTGACGAGGGTGTTTTGGCATCTGCAGCAGAAAACACAGGAGTTTTGTTGTGTGTGATAAACACCCATGAATGAAATGGATGAAGGGTATATATTCCCCTATCTACATTTTATACTACATTTTACAGCCGCAGGAAAATACTGAATATATCGCGCGCGTTGTTGTTCATTTGTCATCATCACTTTTTTTCCTATATTCATTTTTTTTCTTTTTGTAAATAATTTGTTATATATGAAAATATTTTCCACTATTAATAATGTAATTATTTAGCTATGGTCCCCTTGTGTATTATGTATTCAGCAGAGCATCATTTTTGATATTAAACTAGACGTTTCTGATGAAAAATAATAAATAATAACGTGGAAATTAAAATAATTAAAATAAGTTTAAAAAAAAAACGTTTAACCTTTTGATTTTTGCCACACATCAAACAAATTTCAATAGTGTAATTTAATTTGTGTAAAATTTCAGTACTCATTTCAAAAGCCATATGTTCGTGTACACTAGTAAAGTATTTTGGGCGGGCGAGCTTTGCGGCATCTCGTGAGTAGAATTAAATAAAGATTTAATATTCAATAAAATGAGTAAAAAAAGATCGAATTCAAAATGTTGAGTTATAAATTGTGAAAACACACCTCGTTATAACCCAGAATGGAAATTTTACCGTTTTCCTGGATATTCCCCTTTTAACAAAATAAAATAGTGTCTCTTGTAACATATGACAAAGACGTTTCTGCTAATCACTTTTTACAAAATAAAACACTACTTAGCGAACTACTTTACTAGCGTATACAAAACTGGAAAAGTAGTAATTCTACTAAAATGGAAATTCCAAGATCATTAATAATTTCACCAGAGTTTACCTTCCGAATTTTGTAGCTAATACCGGATTTAATACGCGTAGTTAAGTTTTTAAAAATACATATGACTTTACTTTCATTTCAGAGCAAAGCAAAATGGAGTATTAAATTGCATGTTATCTTTCACGAAAGTATGTACGAACGCCAGGGCAATTTTAGTTGAAAGGTTTGATTTTTTATATGAAGTTGGACTAAGTCTAAATCAATTCTGAAAATTTTATTGGAGGTTGTCTGTTTATTTAAATAAATAAATTACTGAAAGTAGGCATATTTAACATCTTCTCTTACGGGAAAACGGTAGATGGATGATATGTTTTCATAGATTTCTCTAAAAATAGTCGGAGATAGATTTCTCCAAAAGTATTGATAATAATTTAACAGCTATTTAAATTAAGGATAAAACTTTAATAAATTATTGAAAACATAAAAAAATCCGCTGTGCTGTAACTGTGGTTGAATAAGCAGGGTAGTGGTGACACAAGTTAAAAAAATGTATATTTGTCAATTTTGATGGCGAATTATGTTATACCTTGACAAAATAAGACGAAAAGTAAGAAGAAAATTTTTCGATATCTGGAGTAATTTTCTAAATAGAGCAAGTTGAAAATTTTGTTTAATTACTTAGCTTTCGATATTACGAAAACCAAAACAAATATTGAAAAAATTTTTATTCTTATTTTTCGTCTACATTCATGAAGTTATAAATTCATCATCAAAGTTGAAAATAAGGTACAAATAATTTAAACCCTAAATCTAAAATTGCCTTGGTGCTCGTAATACATTAAATTAATTAACAAAACTTTACAGTAACACTGTAAATAAAATAAAATCTTCTATAAATCTACATCTAGTTTTTAACATCAGTATACATATAAGTTTATTAAATTAACATATTAAACGTTTATAAATTTCTATACATTGATATTCAAATGATCACGTAATTTCTTTTTTTTTTTCATTAATAAATTGCAAACATAAAAGTTCAATTATTACGTTAAAAAAGTAACATTTTATTTTTTATATTTTATAACAATTTAAAATATCATAATAGATCTAGATTTATAAAAAAATTACAGGGTGCCACAAAAAAATGTGTCTTTTATGTTTTAATTATAAAAATATGGTCAAATGTGAAGAAAAATAGAAACCAGTCAATTATCGTAAATTTTCAGAATGTAGTCTTGATAAAGTTGGTCTATGAAATCGTTAAAGCTTTCCTAATCCCCAAAATTGGTATTTACGCTCATGTAGCTTCAATTGCTGCATTTAACTCATTGATTGAACCTTGACAGGAAGCCCTGCTGCAACTTATTATTTCTCTTTCTTTTTGGGACTGGTGGATGATCGTTGTCTACAGCAATTGTTCTTAAGGACATTTCCCTCAATTTATTCTTCGTAAAGCTTATTTCGTATACGATTAATTGAGTCGCATCAGTACCTCTCGTTGCAATTGATCAGTGAAAACATTAAGTTAAACACTTTGTATTTTTGTACATCGTTAGTTTGAATGTACTAATGCTGATAAACAATTCTAAAAATACACCATTTTTCAAACTGAAAATGATTTAAAGTTTAATATTAAAATATCAAACGAATTGCTGCTATTTCTTAATAACGTTCGTTATTCATTGAGCATAAGTCTATCATATTTCCAATAGTAAGAAAAGCATTTCTTAATGATTATTAAAACATTTTCAAGAAATATTCTAAGGAGAAATTTTAAACGGAGAAAATAGTAGCGTATGTCTATGGCCAGGGTGTATTTTGGTAGCTCTTTTTATAGAGAATGATGAAAGTTATCGCGGTCTTCAGCTAGCTTAGGTTAGGTTATATTGCCTGTCCACGAGGTTCAAACTTAGGCGATATGGACCAGTGTGATAACAAAAATGTGTTTTACCTCACATTCCACTGATTATTTTTCTCCTCAATTATTTTGAAGCCTTGGATATCTCCTTCAAGCAAATACCATGCACTACGTCTGCCCATTTCAACTATTAATTTAATTAATATTTTGTTGTGAATCGAGCCCGCTATCATAGGCATCCTGCGTAAGGAATTAGTCACGCCTTAACCAACTGACCCACTACGGTTGTCTCGCGGCCTTCAATGAAAGAAAGTTTCCAGATTTGATAGCGAAGGGTGATTATACGCACCCGTTTACTTCTCCATAGTTTACTATTGCCAATAAATAAGGATTCTGTTCCCACATTCTCACAAACCTTCACTATTTTCGTATCATTGGACCTTTTAATAGACACGTAAACAGAATATTAGGAGAAAAGTGCTTAAATAAAATTTGAAATTTCTAAAAATTAAAAAGTCTATTAAAAAAAAGTTTTGTTTACATGTAATCTGCAACAAGTCTTCCGGTTAAAGATACTGCTTTGACAACCGCGTTTCAAATTTCTTCTCGTCATAAATGATATACCAAATTCTACTTAAGCCCTAGAATCAATAGCATTTTTATCACAGAAAATCCAAACCACTAAACCAAAATATTACAAAATAGACTAATGACTTATTTTATCGTACTTAAGATTTTCCCGTTCGCTATGTGAAACACTTAAAAGATTTTAAAATTTTATTTTAAAGTGAAATTATTAACTATATGCTAACCCACTAATGCACTAAATTATAATATTTACAAATTGAAAATTATATAAAATTACACACACTTTAATGGCAAACAGTATTTATAATAAATGTTAATAAATTATAACATGGTCCAATGCGCATTTACCATGTTGTTAGAATATAATTTGATTTCAGTTTAAATTCACGTTTATTTATATAACGTAGTATGAAACAGTTGCGGATTTAATTTATTATTAGAAAATATATGAGATGTTCAAAAACTACCGCATACGCAGAGAAGAGCCAGTATAGTGGATGGATTTCTAAGTAACTTTTTTATTGCAATGTACCATTAGAGGCAAGGTATAGCCTTCGTTAAATATCGTTTTTAATTTTGTGTATCTCGATTTATGTTAGTCAAATTTTGTTTTGACTAATATTATTCGAGATATATGACAAAAATTAAAAACGATAATTAACAAAATCTTGTCTCAAAAAAAACTTTCAGCTTAGAATTTTTTTTTCTAAATCACTTTGCTCATTCGAATGCAAATGTAGAAGATTTGAGACGCCGTAAATATAACAATGAAAATATAACAATAAAAATTTTTTCGTATGTTTCGAAAGAAAGCCGAGTACACATTTTAACCCCTGAACTAAATAAAAGGGGTGTTAAAAGTTTGGTCGCTATGTGTGTGAGTTTGTCTGTCAGTCTGTCTGTTGCATGGAAGCGCCTAAACGGATTAACCGATTTTAATATTTTTTTTTGTTTCGTTTGAAAGGTAATTTAATGGAGAGTGTTTTTAGCGGGTTTTCGTTTAAAATCGGCTCAGTTTGGAAGAGGCTTTAAGGAATAAGGTAATTTAATAGAGAGTATTCTAAGATACGCTTCAAGTTCGAGTTTAGGGTTCCGAACCCGAAAAAATTTCGGTATTTTTAAAATTTTGCTAATTTCACTTGTTTAAACACCGAATTAGGGATTTAAATAGAAACCTATTTTTTAACGAATATACTTTAGTTAACATGTGCTTACTGCACAATGCATATACAAGTAATACTTGGAACAAGGGATTTCAAAACTTCTAAGTGACTTTCATGATACGATGTGAAAACTTTAAATCATGCCATTCGATTGGCAGTCAGACAATGAAGCCACGATAAACGTGCTTTTTGTTTATATACTTAGTGTTTCATACACGGATTTGTCGTTCTGATAACTTATTTACCAACAAGAGATGTTCAATCGTGAAAGAAAATTTCGAAAATTCCACACCGTTCCATACTGTACTCAGTCTACACACATACATTGTAAGTTTGTATAACTGTACTGAATGTTGTCGTAACAGAATAACAAATTTATTGTATTTCACTAATAGTACACAATATTTGTTCATTTTAAAACATTGAATAGGCTTAGGACCTGACGAAGTATAAGACAGTCAATTGACAGCGGCCGGAAATTTGAGAGGCTGTTGTTAATATCCTAGATATCGGAGTTTTCTTCTTAGATGAATTTTGACAGCCATGAGCATGTTTTCAGGACACTTGAAAATTTTTAAATTATGCCAAATTATTGTTATTGTTGAACATTTTAAAAATTGCAATTTTCGTAGTTTAGAACAACAGACATCCTTCTTTGTTTTGAGGCGAAAAAATGGGTTTTACTTTTTTTTCTCAATAATTTACTTCATTGAATATCAAAAATTATTCATAAATTTTAAACTTACCACGTAATTAAGGAATTCTACATACGCTCATCATCTGTTGAGGAAAAATCATTATCTCTGCGTACAACTAGTACAATAAAAATCAATTAATTTTTGTCGTAAAATGGTTTTTTAAGAAAATAACCAGTATCTACTGAATAGCTGCAGAACTACATAAGTTAACACAAGATATGGAGATAAAACTCATCTTTACTCTCCTGGGTGCCCCGTATTGCCTTTTATTCGCGTAGTATCACCTCCACATTTTCGTTATTCTCTCGACTTTATGTTACTTAGCTAGTGAGTGGGAGAGGCTTCACTATCGTGACAAAAACATCTCAAACGAATAATCAAATAGTGATTGAGTCTCGGTCAAATCTCAGCTGATATTGTGAGATATTATATACCTTCGCATCTTGATCAAAAGTCACACGATGATCCAGATGAAATATTTTTGAAAATCGCATATTACAAAACCTCGCAATATATGAGCCAATTAGACTAAGACCCCCATCTTCATCAGATTTGTGCGGGTTCATTATAGATAATCTGATATAACTATCAATTCCAACGCATGGTCCTAGACCTACAATTATTATAAATAAAATTATCCATAGAACATGTACTTTTGTCTATACAAAAAAACGAAAAAAAACTATTTTATTTCAACTACAAAAATGTAATTAAGTTTATATAACAATAATAAATTTTAATATGTACAAATATTCAATTTCATGCAACTTTCTTTAATTTTATAATACTTTTTATATTTAGTATTCTAATTTTTTTTAAACAATTTAACAAAATCATTTATTTGAATGAAAACATGCGTTTTAAATTTTTATTTATTCAGAAATTGTTTCCACTTTTGATTTCACTATTATACTCTGTCACTATTATATCTAATTATGAGTTTCATATCAAGCCTAATTATAATTTGTTCTTTTAGGTACTGTAAGAGGTTGCTATTGCATTTGAATGATAAAACCTGGGGAGGAAATGAAAATAACTTGATTGACGTCTTAAAATCCACTTTCTGAAGGCAATTGGTTGTTAGTATAATCAAAATATTCTATGCCAGATAGTACCAATGAATCTATCTCAGTGATCTCGCATAACATCCCAAAGAAATAAGCATCACCAGATCGTTTCAATACTAAGTAAGAAAAAGAAATATTGAAATAATTTCGGTGTGACGCATATATGAACACCAGCCAGATGAGCAGATGTGTGCAGAAATCCATTACACGTAAAAAATAGTAATAATTTCAACAATTTTTACATGTACCACTACCGATAATTTTCGACATTTTACATAACTCAAAAACTACGAATCTTAGAATGTTGAATTTAGGTGTGCAACTTTGTACATCCCTTTGTATACTTCTATGTACATATAGCGACATACAAAACTTTTCGAAATCTGATAATATCAAAAACTATTACTTGTATACAATCTTGAAATTTTTTATTTTAGTTTATTGTAACTAGTAAAATTTAAAATTGTGCATATCTCTTCGAAAATGTAATTTTCTACAAATCACAAGAAATATAAACTAAATGAACAAAAAAGTCAGCTATAAGAAGCTATTAACTATCATAAATTAAAATCATAATCAAGTTTTTCAAATTTGTAAATTAATAATTGTTTAAACCAACAAAAAATAGTCACAATTATTAATTACATTTAATTCAAATATTCTTGTAGATAAAAGATACGAGCAGCGGAATAATTTTCGGTAGAAATATTATATTATTAAAACAAGCTGTTATGTTTTAGCGAAGAGTGTAGTACCAGGGACCTATTTTCGTTATAAATTATTCCTTTTATTATTATTTTTTTTTTTTAAATCTAAAAATTTAAATATAATGTAGAATGTTTGAATCATAAATTCAAACTTGACTTGAATCATAAATTCAAAAATATCTCTTTCAGACATCTTCTCTGAGCGTAAGGGATGAATGGAAATTATTATATTTTCCACTTATGTATTACGCTTGCCTATAAACGGTAGAAAAAAACTTATTGTAAAATTTTATACCTACTTATTATATCTATCATCGGCTAACATTTATAAATAAATGAACAGTAAAAGTAAAATTTTTTACTATAAAAATATCAAAAACTGTTATTTCTATTTTACTTGAAAAGAAACGCACATGGATAATGCCATTATCTTGGTTTGTTGCTTTAAAGACTAAATTATTACCAAATCCCATACATTGCAAGAAACTCCTGAAACTATAGAATGGTTGAAGGTAAATTGTACCCGGGGTACTACACGTTTTCCCTGCTATATACAGTTTTTTTTTTATATTAAAATGTCAAAATGAAATATTATTTCTTTCCTATGAAATAAATCAAAATATTACAATATAAATACGGTGCACGGTGCCACATTATATGGTATTAAATAGTGAAATGTTTAACGAAGCTTATAATTTATTTTTGAAAATAGTCGAATCTAATTTTTTATGCTAAAACCATACAGAGAGAGATGTTATATAACATTTTCATTTACTGAGATTACGTAAATGCTTTGGTATCATATTTATATATTTTCTCTTCTGTGAAGAATACATTTAAAACAAAAACTATTATACTTGACTTCTATAAATGTAACTGTTTCTTTGCGCCTCGCAGTTGCAGATAGTTGGATTTTGAATTTGATTAAATTTCAATATCAAAATTTCTCACTTTGAAAAACATCACCTATTTATGGCAAATCATCTATTTATTCACGTTCCCAATAGACATTCTACAAAAGTCTGTATTAATCAAACGGGTCTTTGGGGATAATTACGCTAGTTCTGAGGTTTGTGACAAAATTGTTTACCAATTACAAATTGAAGTACAAATATCAAATTAAAACTTTTTCGCGATGCAAATTATACCAATATATAGGAAAGGGACGCTTAGTTTTCCTATGGCAATTGAGTTTTAGAAAGTCCTAAGAATCTTAAGAACCAAGTCAACAGTTATTGATCTAGACTCAAAGTGACATTCCATTATTGCGATCTTCAAAGGTTAAACAAACTTAGTATTGTCGGCACTACCTTTTGAAACACATCGCAAATATCTGGTGTATAATTACAATAGAAAATATCACATAAAGACATCAGTGCCACTTTAAAGGGCTTTTAGTGCACTCTGTATTCAATATAGCTAGCTTTAATTCATAAATAATACATTTATACCATGTATAAATGAAATATATCATAGTATATTAAGTTTAGTTCCAAGTTTGTAATATATTGATGCTACCAAAATGATGCTTAAAAATATTGATGCTACCAACAAAATTTTGGTATAGGTGTTCATAAAATCACCTAATTCGTCCATTTCCGGTTGTCTGTCCGTCAGGCTGTCTGTCTATCCGTAAGCACGATAACTAAAAAACGAAAATAGATATCAAGGTGAAATTTTTATAGCGTGTTTAGGACGTAAAAAATGAGGTCGAATTTGTAAATGGTCAACATAGGTCAATTGAGTCTTGGGTCCGTAGTTCCATCTTGTAAACCGTTAGAGATAGAACAAAAGTTTAAATGAAAAATGTTCCTTATAAAAAAATAAACAACTCTTGTTTGAAACATTTTTTTTATTAACGTCACTGTTTATCCTCGAGGTGCAAACTTTATAATATGTATTATATGGGAATATCAGTTATGAATTTGTGGCTATCTAAGAGTGGATATCTTTCTTTCCTTACGTGACGTCAAAAAACAAACGATTGCGTTATCAACACTGTCTGTGCATGGTATTTCAACAATTAACTCAGTCAATTTTTTGTTTTCACTTGTTTTGTTATATTTTTCCAACCACCTTGTATAAACAGCTAAAAGAAAATTTATTTTATAAATCTATTCCATGTCAACATTTAAGAGTAATTATTTAAGTATTTCAAGTACATATTTTAGTATTTAATAGAAAGGAAGTATGAATTAACATAGATTTACATAAAATGAATGCATACCAGACATATTTAATAATTTTGTATTCACTATTCAATATATAATCATTTGAAAATAAATTCATGGTAAATTGTTTTTATGATGTCGATTGTAAAGTTGTGAAGTGTTCATTAAATGACAGAACACAGAATTCATATTTTACTTTAAGACCAAAAATAATATTCAAATAAATTCGAGATATAAAATTGACTGCATTCTATACTAAAACTATTCTAGTTATTATTTAGATTCATTCAGACTCTTTTAAGTCATGTGATTTTACTTTACTTAATATTGGTGTGTTTATTTGTTTCTTAATAAATTTTTTTCAATGCAAAACCGACATGGAAAAGTTCGTGGCGCAGGAGGTGCGTTAGCTAAAAGAATTCCCTCAGAATCGAATATTGCATTTTTTTTCAAGACTTTTTATTTCAAAAACTAAGCGCCTAGGGAAAAAATCACAAGAATACTTTTTTACTTAAAACTGATTGAAAAATCCAAAAATATTTATGAAAAAAATATAAATTTTGTAGACAAAACTCAAGTACTTGTTTATCGGTTAGACACATGAACGTATAGATAAATGTAAATTTTAACGATGGCCATTTTTGACATCTAGTAGTGAAAATTTGAAGAAATTTTTACAAAATTCTACCATCAATACCTACGAAAGGAATAGCTTCATTTTCTTCCGTAATTCGCTAATATTATACAAATCATTTTGGAAACAATGAGAAAAATATCATAGAACTTAAGTAACGTTGAGAGCTTGGCGCAGATATACGGGGCTCTTCCGTCACTATAACTAATTTCACCTTTTTTTTTTTTTCAAAATATTCTAATCGGTGTCGTCATTATCACAGTAATGTATTGAAGTACCTACATTGAACGACAGAAATATTATACGACAAATTTGCCGTTGACGACAACAAAATTTAATTTCAATTTTCTATGATAAATTTTCTTTTCTGTTAGAATTTCTTGATTAATTGATTTTAAAAAATTATATTAATAATAAATATAACATTATTTTTTATAAAAAATAAAACGAAAGAGGACAGTTAAGATTTTTAATTTTCAATAATTCAACAAGTATCAGTTTTTTTTCTTGGGTTACAGCCCTGATTATAAGATAAAGAGGCCGTAATGCTTCGCATAAAGCTTACATAGCATATCGCCGTTACTTAAACGATGTGGAAAAAATTGGCGGAATAAATTTCATGAAGTGCCATTAATATATTTTTTCGATTCCTTTTCAATCTATCGACTACCATCAAAGCTATAAGTTATTGTTCATTTAAAATCACACTAGGCACTTTCAATTAAATATTTAATAATTTAATAATATTAACTAACACAGTTTTAACAGATTTAACTTTAAAAAAAAAAAAAAACGTTTTTAACTGAAATCATGAAAAGAGATATCGTGAGGCTTATATTGTAAACACTGGCACAGTCTTTGAATAGCCAAGTGACATTTTAAGTATGAAAAATAAAATTTTTCATTATTCAAATTAAAATTTTTCGATTGTTATCCAAGTAATTTACTCGTATTTTTCCTTATTCTTGCGGAAGAAGCGAAAAAAGAACTCCTAAAATAATGTTCTTGACTCAGAATGTAAGCCTAAATTTAACAATTCTGTGTAAATTATTTGCAATAATTACTCAATTAGAATTACTCAATTATAACCATAAAAAAAACTTTTAATTGACACAACTCCATAAATTTTAAAATATTTTATCGTTCTCATTAACAAAAATATTATCTATTAAAAAGCGTTTCTTACAACTATAAATTTAGTTTGGCACGTATAATAATTTATTATGTAATAAGTCTACCGTATATATATAAACCGTAGACCCATGATGAAGCTAAATTGTTTTCCTAGTCCAAAGTAGTCCTACTGTCAAAGATTTATACTATAAAATATTTTTACTTGTAAAAACGTATGCTTTTAAATAATTCTACTTTGAAGATCCACAACTCCTACAACATGTAAGAATGTATTTATGCAAACAAAGGATCAACCAGTGAAATTTACAGGAGTAGTGACTGTTCTTTTAAGATGGGATTATTTACCAGTGTAAGTACCCTAAACTAGCAATTGAAGCATATCTAAGAACACTCTCCATTAAATTACATTTCAGACTAAAAGTCAAAATCGGTTCATTTTTAGGCGCTCAGATGCCACAGATAGACTGACACACATAGCGGTCACACTTAAAACATCCCTGTGTTTGGTTCGTGGGTTAATAAATCTTTAAAAGCAGAAAAATTTAAACGTATAAATCTTTAAGAGTTGAATTATTATGAAGAAAAAAATTAATAAATTAAGTTCCTGTGAAGTAGTGTTATTTAAGAGTATCTAAGTATAATTCTTAAAATATAGGAATATATTGGAATAGAAATATTTAAAAGTAAAACTATTTAAAAGTAGTTTTGTTTAAGTAGAAATATTGTGCAGTAAAATAATAGCAGAGTAGAATTACTTTTATGTTCATTCTGTCTTTCGTTTCTACGTATAATTCGCTTTCAACAAGTTTCTTTTAACATTAACAGACGATTTTCTAATCAAAATTAATCCGCCACCAATCTTGATTACCAAACTTATTTTTATCGATGCTCTAGTATATACAAAAAGAATCATAAATTTTTATCCGCATTATGGGCTTACGGTCTAATATGTAGTATACACAATTACATAACGTATTATAATATATGACAATAATTTTATAATAAAATTTAATAATAAGACGTCATATAATGTTTGAAGCTATTAAAAAGTGACTACACATAATAAATACTTTCTGCTTCTGTGCAAAACCAACCCATCCGTATATTACAATATTATAAAGCACCACCACCTTCTATCTATTTACACCACCAGAACCCGTCATACCACCACCGCTGCTCGCACCATCCATCTATCTATCTAACTAACATTAACTAATAATATACATCCAAGATGTGTATATAATAATAAAAATACGTCACGCAGAAGTTGCGTAGACTAAGTGGGGGGACAAACTAGCATAATAATGATACAAACTCTTAAAGTAAAAGCGATAAAATTCACACTTAATTTAGTTTAAAAATTTTTTTTACATTAAAAAAAAAAAATTAACTTTAAATTCAAAAAGGTTCACATTTTTTTTGTGGGACCTTCAGTGTGGGCGGCAATGGACCAGTTCCTATATTGCCTCCCGCTTTAATGCGTCACTGGATTGTGAAAAAAAGTAAGGAAAGCATCATAGAATGTATTTAATGAAAATATAGAAAATCCAAAGCGTTTATCATGGTATAATGAACGACTCAGAGTGGGAATGCGATTAATTTTTTTCCACTTATAATTCGCTTACCAATAGTATCTTGCGCTAAATAAAAATTCAACACAAGTATACATTATGATGTTGGATACAACGTTGCAAGTATCTGAAACTTTATCTTCTCAAAATTTAACGTTATGTTTAAAGCGAGAATATATTATAAAAACTTACTCACCAATCAATATTGACTAATTGTTTACTTTAAGTATGATTTATAAACTAACTGTCTTGATTCCCACCCGCTTCGCTGGGTTTAAAAGTAAAGACCATCGCGTTATAGTCTCAAACTCTCTTGCTCTTGCTTACCTTCCTCCATAACACTCGAAATAGGAGTGGGGACTGTTTTACACAGGTAAAATACATGTAAAGATTTTTATTTCAATTTTTTTATGAGTTATATAGTCTTTATTCATTGAGTGTATCAGAACAGGTGGCCATAAATTGTATTTAGTTCAAAGTTTTACAGAAATCTTTAATCTATGGTTCAAAATGATGCTCATAGATGGCAGAGTGAATTTTTTTTAAATATCTTTATAAATTGTAGCTTATGTGTTAGTTAGTAGCTGATGTATGGGCTGTACTATTGTACAGATTCATTCAAATCTATTAGCTATTGCGTCTATTGCGTGAAAACGTAACAAACACTCAAACAAACAAACATCCTTACTTTCACTTTTATAATATATATAGATATTTACAATGATCAGTTTGTGACAGTCAGAGGAATAAATAATGTCTGCCGAGACTACAGAACGATTCAAGATACATTAGACTCAAGGTAATATACCTATCTTACCCCATTAAATATTATTTTCATGGAGAAAAATTCAGAAGTTCAGAACTATGTCATTGATAGGCAAACACCGAACCAGCCACACATGCTATTAAAACAGGTTTATATAATAGGCTAATGAAAAATGATAACCTGACTAAAATTCATAATCCCTAACTTTTCCTCTCACAAAAATTTAGTTTTATATTATCACTCACGCATTTACGATTACAATTATTATCAAGTTCGTTAGCTAGTAAAATCGAACCGTTTATGTATGATCAATGGGAATTTGATGAAATTTTTACAAAATTCGATACAAAAGCAACAGCTCTTTTTCCTTGAACAGGAAATTCGCTAATAACGTTAAAATATTATGAAAACCTAGTTGTTATCAATTTTATACATAAAATTTTATAAAATAAAATGATAATGTTTTTAAATGGCGGTTTTGGTGTGTAGTTTAGTTTGCTTGTGTTTGCTTCTTTCTAGCTTGGTACGTTTTGTCGCGTCGATGGTAATTATGTTTGAAATAATAATAAAATGAGGGAAAAAAATTATCTGGAAAAATGTTGTTAAATAATTTTATGTTATATTTTATTCTTATACGAATGTGTTTTGTTGCATGATTTATCCACAAACAAGATGTTTTTATGTGAATCGGCGATGCTTTTGCTTCAAGTCAAGTTTCGATCGATCAAAACATCTATGCTCACAAAACTATGAAATTTTTTACTTTTTGATCTGTTTCAGAATTCCCTTTTTAACTCCCGAATCAAATAAGGGGTTTAATAAGTCAGACCACTATGTGCGTACCCCATTAAACGGATGAACCGAATTTGATTTTGTGTTTCTTGAGTGTTCTTATATACGTTTCAAGTGCGATTTTAGGGTTCCGTACCCGAAATATTTGTCGGAGGTTTTTTAAATTTTATACATTTCTAATACTGGTAATGGTTAGATTTTATCACGTGGTTTTATCGTGAATTAATACTTTAAACAAAAAATTAGGGAAAAATTTTGGGCTGTTGTTTTTCTTTATGTAAGGTTATGAGAACCCAAAAAAGTCACGAAAAGTTTATTAGGCTATTTGAAAAATATTTTCCAAAAAGTAGCCAGAAATCGATTTGAGAAATTGTCCTTCATAGGGAGTTTGTTACATGATCTCAGAAACTATGCATATCATCAAACAAATCAGATATTTGTATTTTTTGACTCAAAATAAAATACGTTATATAATTTCATCGAAACTGGCGAAAATCTGTTTTTGATTTTTCTATATTTTTCTTAGGAGTAGACGCATTCCATTGATAAAACCAAACAAATTTCAGACAACTTATTATTTGTAAATTAAATTAAACTTGGTAAATAAAGTAATTCACATCGAGAAATTAAAAAAAATAGGAAGAAGTCGACGATTGGCCAAGAATTTTCTATGTAAAGCCCTATATTTTGTAGCAACAAGCGATGACATCCGAATGCAATTGATATTTTTTTCTTCAAAAACAGATAACAGTTGTACCCGCGTTTTCGATAATTCATTGTCTAAGAAGGTAATTACAATGCAAAATTATTGAAAAGTTAATTTTTTGCTGGATAGTTTCCATGATATTTTCATACATGTTGGATTTTCATAAAAGGGAATATTCATGAAATGTAAATTTGGTTCAAATATTTTTCTTCCCTAACTTTCATGATTGGACATTTAAACTAAAACATTATTTTAGTAATTAATATCTTTTTCATTACTTAAAATTAATTAATAAAAGTACAAATTCAGTGCGTGAATTCCGTGTGTAAATTCCGAGTGTAAATTCCGTGTTGTATATTCATTTTTTTAAATTGTAAATTACACATTGAACTGTCACCAATTGACAGATCACGCACTTATACGTAATCAACAGAGAGCGCCAAAAAACTGCGTTTAAATATCTCAAAATTATAATGTATTTTAAATATTTTTTTACACTTAAATACAGCATTTTTAAGCAGTATTTATATTTTTTACTTTGTTATAACAGTGTGAACAATGAATTAAAAATATTAAAAAAATACATGAATATTCCCTATTTCCATACAAATCCCGGTTAGTCATAGTCCTTGATAATTTCCGTTTTGTATCTAAGCAGTTCATCTTAAATGTTACTGTTCTGAACTTAAATCTGAATAACTCGGTTGAATAATATTCTGCTTTAATTTATCAGAACGAAACAACACGCATATAAAACTGTTTAATACAGCTAGCTCATGTATAAAAAGTTAATACAACTTGTATAAAAAGTTAAAACGCTGTACAATTTTTGAAGAGCACTTCACGAGATGAATAGAAACGAAGGTTTTATTACGATGAGGATAGAATAACCCTTTTATAAATAGTTATGAATTTCCACTGAACACGTTAATAATATTGGTAAGTATATCTACACCCCAAACTATAAGTATCAAATTTACACTTAATTAACTAAAACATAAGAGATTATTAGTGTTACAAGACATATAAGTGGTATCATATATTATTACATAAACCATACATGCATGTTATATACTGCTTAGTTAAATATTTTCGATCACTAAGTTTCAAACTTTACTAGAAGTTTCGAAAATGTCACACATAATACAATATGTGTGTTCACAATTATTTATTGTTCAATAATTTTAGTGATTGTCATATCATTATTGCAACCGATCCGAAAACATTATTCAAACAATTGTTATTTGAACTCTGATTTCGTTCCAGTATAGAAGTTTATCTATTTGAAAGTTAAGAAAATTACTCACCTATTTTCTTAAAAGATGAGGGAAAAAATCCTACTTACTGTTGCATTTTTACTTAAATTAGAATAATTTTTTTGGAAAAAATTTCATATTTAAGAAAAGCTTACCCTGATGAAACATCCAATACAAAATTGTACAACGAAAAACAAAAATTTTACTTTACAAGGGAAAAGTGGGATAGCGATGAATCTTTCAAATACCACGCGTACTACGCTTTGCAATGCCCAAACACAAGATTGAGTATATTTACCGAAATTTTTTTTCAAAAGTTTCATTTCTTTCTACCTATTGCATACCCACTCATTGCATATAGATTAAGAAACTTTCAAGAATTACGACCCCCTCCCCACCAAGAACCTAGTTATTTTAGTTTAAAGTTTAAATTTCGTGGAGAAACACATGTTGAAACTCAATAAAGATCCTCGATTGAGAGAGAGAAATTTAAACTTATACAAACCTTGCTATAAACATGTGTAAGTGGCTTAATGATTTATTTTTTTCTCCTGGTCGCTTAAACTATAATAGCGAGAAAAACAAATAGTATCATCCTTCATCTTATAAAAATCTAATTATTTTTAGATAATAAATCTTTTCATAATATATTTAAAGACGTTTCTTAATTTAATGCATCCATTTAATATAAAAAAAACGTCTATTAATTAAGAAAAATTATCCATTAAACTAGTCAGTTTCATATCAAATAAGTAATACTGTATACGAACCTACTTATGATTACTTGCCTTCATGTTACATGAACAAAAATCTAGTTACATCCCTCATTTACCCTACCGTATAAAAATATTACAAGTATTTATATAAGTATCATTGTGCATCATTATACCCTACATAAAAAACACTGTACACAATCGCATAACAACATTACCGTGTCTTTTCGTTGCGAGATTCACATTAGGATTTCGTACCAAATAATGCCAGTAAAATTAATAGGGTGGGTATTACTTACTACATGAGTGTAGGACACAGACATGTCAACATTTCTCTTTAGCGGGCGTATAAGAACATGAAGTAATTCCATAAAAAGAAACGATCCTGTTTGTTATCCTTCCTTAACACTTTATTATTAAATATACTTACAGTTAGTTGCGAGGTTCTCATTTTTAGATGGTAAACGAGCACTTACCTGAAAAGCAAAAAAATTAAATATTAGTTTAAACACAATAAGATATAACAACAGTTAGTTAAAGTTTTATTATTACAATCGATAGAATTCATAAAGCAAAGTTTCTAAATATCCTAATACTTCTGTACCAGCACATTGTGTACTTTTTTCTGTGTCTTTTGAATTTAAGGTAGTACGAGCGCCAAGGCAAGCTTAGACATGTGGTTGGAATTATTTGTACCTTGATTTCAACTTTGATGATGAATTTTGTTGTAACTTCATGAATCTAGACGAAAAAAAGATTAAAATGATTTTTTTTAAGATTGTGTCTCTACTACCGTGCTCATACACCCTAATTAGTCGGGCACAACGGTTTTTTTTTTCAATATATTATAAAGGTTTTAACTTTAATTTAAATAGTTTTTCTTTAATTTCACCGACTATTTTTGGAGAAAACTATGAAAAAATATCATCCATCTGCCGTTTTACCATATTTAAATAGTCACCCCCTCCCTAGTTTTGTAGTTAGGCTTAGTCCAACTTCAAAAAAAATCAAGCCTTTTATATAAAATTGCCCTGGCGCTCATACAATCTTAAAAAATCCAGTTTTGTTGTAAAATATGTTCATGGATTTGGCTTGTCATGAAATCAAAGTAGCTTTGTAGCTCTTGAAAATACTATATAAATTGTAGATTGCATTCATTTCTTATTCGTTTTCTTGAAAACTAGCAGATATCTTATAATATAAAAGTTTGAATATTCTTAACCGTTACAAACTTTTGAAAACCGCATAATATTCCAAATGTTGCATGTGTATCTCTTCAGATACTTCCCGAAAGATCCATTAATATTTCATTATTAGGTTCCATGTCCATCACTAAAAAATACTGTTAACTCATTTTTCAGTTATCTATTCACAAGTTCATTAACTTATTTATCAGGTAGTCTCGTTTTGACACCCACTGCTTCAATAGAGAATTTTCAGTAGGCACAACAAATTTGTATTGCCAAACCCCTTTTGGAAAATTTCAGAGTAAGTGTTTAGATTTCCGTGACTGTGTGGCAGGCTTAGAATATTTGTTAGTGGACAACGGCATACAGTAATTAGAGCTTCGACATGACTCAAGGTCGAAGTTGAGTTTTGATCTCGCCAACATTTTCATAATAGTATTTTTACCGATCCATCTTTATAAAAATGAATTACACTTGTCCAATGGTGTTTTTTTTTATACATAATTTGTTTGGTTTTTGCAATTTGTATATACATATATACATTTATCTCAGTTTCAAGGATCATTATTTTCTCATCAGGGTGAATGACTAATAATACAAAGCACAAGTACGCTACTAAACCCAATATAAATGGGCGAAAAAGGAAACACCCATTCTTATAGTTAGAAAAAAGTACGAAAAACCACCATACTACTTGGAATTTTCTTCATCTTATTCATTTAAAATTCTTTTTTTTTTTTTTGTCTCCACAATTTTTAAATAGTAATTTTAAAGTAACTGGACGGATGTAAACGAATATGCTAGAGGATTTCCCCATTCTGTTTTTGTTCCTTCTGTTTTGATACCATACAGAATATGTAATTAGTTATCATCAGAAATGAGTGACGTATGATGATATATTGTTACAAGTAATGAGAAAGTAATTAGTAATTTAATGTTGAAGTTCTTATTAAAATATGTCATTCTAGAAAAAGATATAAATATGTATAAAGCGATTCAAAAATCACGAACGCGGATATCTCTTTCACGCTTATATTAACTTCATTTGTCACAAAATAAAATGTGTAATTAAAGCTCAGAAAACAATTTTTACTTCTAAATGTCCGATTTACCTTGTAAACGTACTAAGGTCCGATGACAACACAATAATTTAATAATTATATCACAGTATATGACCACATTTAGCAGTAACCAAATTAGCTATTTTAAAGAATCAATGCAGAGACCATCCCACGCTTTGAATATATAAACAATTAAAATGATTATCCCCTTTGAATGCAGTTTACAGCCATTTTAATTTTTTAAACTGTCACACATACATAACTGATATTCCCATGTAATACGTACTATAGAATTTGCGCCCTCACGGGTAAACAGTGATGTTTCGAAAAAATGTTTCAAACAAAAGTTGTAGATATTTTTATAAGGAACAGTTTATGTTATGAAACTTTTGTTCTTTCTCACAAGGTTTACAAGATGGGTCCTACGAACCTAAGACCAATTGATCTTTGTTGCTCATTTACGAACTCGACCTCACTTTTTACGCCCTGCTCACGCTATAAAAATTGCAGTTTGATATCTTTTTTCGATTTTTAGTTATCGTGCTTACATACAGACCAGACAACCGGAAATGGGCTAATTAGGCGATTTTATGAACACCTATACCAAAATTTTGTTGGTAGCATCAATATTTTTAAGCGTTACAAACTTGGTACTAGACTTAGTATACCTAGATATTTATTACATGTATACATGGTATAAAAAGTAATTGTTTTTCGAGACTACATTCAAGGTTCCTTTTCGAATGACAAAGTGAAAAAGGTACTAATGCTTGGGCCGAAGAGAACAATGGAAATTAAAATCCCAAATAAAAAAAATCTATTAAAATACTTGAGTGAAAATCCACCTAAATAAGGACAACAATTCCACATCAGAATCTCAAGTGAAAAAAACCTTTGTTATGCTTACAATGTAGGTATTATAATGTTTATCACATTTCACTCAAGATCCTTCGAGTTCCTTGAACCTCCCTGTCAAAGTTTCCACAAAATTGGCTTAGCCGTTTTCGAAAATGGAACAAACATGCAGATACAAAGACAAAATAATTTTATTAATGTAGATCAGAGAATCCATCAATTTATAAAGGAAACGCAATTTTTTCGAATACAGCAAATGCAATCATGTTTTCCAGTTATCGTTAACTTCCATACATATGAAGTTTCGTAAAATTACATTTAACCATAAATTCACGGGAAAGAATTAAATTTTTTTAAATGAAATATCTGCAAACATATAATGTCAAGAAATTCTTCCTTCAACATTCAATAAACTTTCTTTACATTTGCAATTTTTTTAAATATATGTTAAGAAAAAAGTATTAAGTCATCATTTTAAAATATTAAAATAACCCTGCATGTGCCAAAGGTCAAATATCTTATATATATTTTTCCAAGATGAATAGATTACTGTTTAAAACATAGAAGAAATTACTGAAGCACATTTATCATTATCTTATTTGTATAAAATAATAATTAAGATATTTGCGTTTAAATTATAATAAAAGATTTGATATTAAATATGAGAGTGTCGTCATTCGGTTTTATTTTATTAAGATTTAGCTTCTCTAATTCTCTAGTAATTGCCATAATTTGATTTATGCATCAAATTTTCGAAATGGATTTCTCTACAAGTTTCTCTACCAACTGTAAAAAATTCCTATTGATTTAATGTAAAAAATTTTGGGAATTTAGAGACATTTTACAAAGCGTTTAATTTCCTACAATAATGTATGCCCTGCCATTCGTAACTTCGGTTATTGACTCAAAATGTGCAAAACCACAAACACAAATCATCTGATTTTATTTAAATGAGCAAAAAAAAAAATTATTGATGAGCATTTTTAATCACACTAATAAAAAATTTCATTATTACAGAAAACTAGATTTTATGTATTAATTTATGTTTTTCCCTCGAAAGGATGAACAGAATAAGAAAAATCGTCGCGAACTCACGCCTTAAATAGGAATAATTTGACCTCAATAAAATATTAAAATAGTAGAAATCATTATTCCAAAAATCTCAAACCTATACCAGAATATTATTTTACGTCTTTCCTTCAAAGCCATGAACAGAATAAGAAAATCAGTCAGTCACACTGAACCAAAAATAAACTGCCGTTTTCATTTGTACGCATGTCATGAAATTTTGCAGGTTAAATTTGACCTCCTTCCCGGTGGCCGGTTGAGCTGAAATTTTGCATGCATATTTAATTCGTATGGCAATGTATTTTTATAGTATCAACTCCTTTTCGCATCGCTTCCACCATATTTGATATACATACGATTTGCATTTTTTAAATAAACAATGAAAGAAACTTTTTTAGAGACAAGCTTTTACTGTACTAAAAAGTTGACAAATGAAATTTCAAAATTTGAAAAACCCCCCACAATTTTTTTGGGTACAGAACTCTAAACTCGCACTTGAAACATATCTAAGAACACTCGCCATTAAATTAATGGGCAAACGTGGCGTTTAATGGGCAAACGTGGCTTAGAGAAGTCCCTCTATCTATCTCATTTTTTTCTATCTATCTCATTACTTTAAGAGAAACTGAAATAGGTAGAAGAGTCAAATACCCGCCTCGCTTCCACCTCTATGAGTAATGCGGACTTGGATAAAGTGATACACAATAAAGTTTATGGCACACAATCAAATTATAACAATGGTGACTTCGACATAAAATAACTCGCACATGCCTGCTCCATAGGGCTGACAGACATCACATGGTTTATTTCTTTTCGATGCTTAGAAAAAAAATGGTATTATCATTATGTATACAATAGACAATTTATTTAATGGAAACGAAACTTTAATATTCATAAATAAAACATTTAATTAATTTTGTTTGTCTTTAGAAAATTCAATTGACGTCACAATTTCTAGGAATGAAACACTATTAATTTATTATTTATAATTATAACGTTCTGATGTTTACATAAAAAATATTTAATAGAAATAAGAAAAATTTAAAAAAAAAAAATACATACAAAAAAAAGATTAACAATTAATGATAGTTATTAAAGAAACATTAGTATTAAATATAAAATTAATAATTTATTGACCTAAATTAATAAATATCAGTCAATTTAAATTCTTATCAAGTAATCAATTTAACCAAGGCCGTAGTTGTGTCGATTTATTTGTAATATATTACATTTTTATAAAAGAAGCGCTTTTAATAACTTTGTAATTTTTTTTCTTTAAGGTAGTACGTGCGCCATTTTCAATTTTATGTTTAGTAATAATGGGAATTTTCAATTTTCGATATTTTGAAAATGACTCGAGATATCGAAAAATTTAATTTTTACTTTTCTTCTTATATTGACAAGTTAAATTCGAACATAATTCACCATCAAAATTGAATATATATATATTTAAATAATCGCGCAAGTACCCCTAAAATTTTCAACATTGATTTTGACTTAGTTCAACTTCATATAAAAATAAAACAAACCTTTTATCCAAACTTTCCCTGACGCTCCTACATCCTAAAATTTTAAAATGTTTAAGAAATTTAAATCGGCAGCCTTATATACTAAAGCCACGTCATAATGTCCATACAAAGTGTTCTTATAGAGACCTTGAACATGATCTTCACTTCTTACTCACTTCGTTTTTGGATCTTAGGCAGGTCGTGATATTGTTAATTTTCGCACCTGATAACTGTAAAACAATACCAACAAAAACCAGACAATGTGTGCTGAGACTGTGAAGTTCTACGAAATATAGCTAATAAACTAATTATAGTATAAGAAGTTTGCCAAGGTTGCCATACTTACAAACATGTTCGCAAATTGATTAAACTGGCAAAATTGTTCAACACGTTTTTGGAATGAAAAAAACTTTGGTCCTAATTCCAAACATCAACCCTACTGTGCATTCATAATATTTATCATAATGATTCCATGCTTCTAACTCACTCATACATGAAACGAAAACTTATCCTAGATATCTGACGGTGTGCTGATAGTATTTCCAAGACTTTTGTTTCTTCCACATTTGACTATGTAATCCAAATATTCGATATATTCGGCCTTGGAATAATGAAATGGTTGAAATTAAAAATTTTGTCTGATCTCTTTATTGGACGGTAAAGAGTAGTTAATAAACCTGTAATTACACGATTATACAAATTTTTATTACTTTTATAACTTATTTGACGTTTTTACAGGGGTGCTAAAAAGGATTCATATGAAAATTAGGATGGTTATAAATTCATTTAGTACTCTATAACACCTAGTTAGGAAGTCAAACTCCTCTACCAGAAGCCCAAATACAAAATTCTGGAAAACGTCGAATTTTTTAGTCTTTTCTAGAGGAAACGAAAGTCTACCTAAATACCAACCTAAAAGCCATCGGACCCTACATTAAAATAAGTGTCAATTCATTAATTATTCTGAGCTGACGTGAACAGCGAATCTATCTAGACAACTTTACCCTACAAAAACTGTAAATTAAATTTTTCAAAAATAAAACCACGTTATGTATGTCGAGATTCTTCTATCCAACGCAGAAACCAATTAAATGTATGATTAACTTATGATTTTGTAGAAATATGAAATGTAATATTAATAAGAAAACATACCGAGTAAGCAAATAAGTAGACATAATAAACATGAAATTCTGCTTTTGATGCGGTTTTCTATTGTTGTTGTTGTTGTTGAAGCTCACAACAAGCTCATATATTGTATAGAAAGTACAATATTATACATACATATACTGTACATACACACTTTATACTATTTCTTATACAACTTAACTCCGATACAATAACTTTGTATGCCAGAGCTCTGTTAGAGATTAACTTTCTTCAATGTAACTTTATCTAAGAATATACATATAACATACTCGTACTGGAGGAAAGAAGATAGTTTGTACTAACCATAGCCAATTTAAAGATTCTGGTTTCGTTTACAAATAGATATTTAAGATACATAAGTGCTTCTTAGTGACCTTGATCGTAATTCATTCGGTTCTGTTAAATCAATTGTTTCGCCTTTTCTAAAAGCATGTATTTATTTTTTAATTCGTGTATTACAGGTTAATAACAAGCTGTGGGTGGAGCTATCGGGGAGCTAAGGGTCTGGTGTGACCCTTCAGGCTCGACTCGATAAAAATTCGACCGACTCGAAACGACTCCACCGAATGTTTTGAAATTATTATTTTTTTTTTTTTACAAATAAACCACGAACGTATCTTGCGGTCAATAAAATGCGACACTTATATACATCAGGTATACTTGGTGGCAATAATATAATTTTTTTTAAATGTTAAATATAATTTTAAAAAATGTGTATTTTTCAACCATCAAATATATCGGATGTATAAGGAAGTGTCGTATTTTTTTGTTCGCAAGTATACGTACGTACGTTCACAAACACACAAACTCATACTTTTTCTCTAAATTGATGTTAAAGCCTTCCCCTAACCTAAATGAAACGTAAAGATTAGTTGCAAATCACGATTTCGAAAATCGGACCCATTACAACTTAGGTATACTGGGAAGTTAAAAAAGTCACAAGATAAAAAATAGATACATATATAGTACTGACGTCCGTATAAGTTCACACACCTTTTCTTTCGAATGCATGATTACAAATTTCTCTTTTTGTACTATTTTTCGTGCAATAAAAATTTAGGGAACATCGGATTGAGAAATTAAGCTCCTTAATTAATGTTTCGATTTTGCATGATATGATAATCATTCCTGAGTTTCACGTACGGGCTACTCAGGAATAATGGCAGGAGGTCATCCATAAATATGAATGGCAATTATCGATATTTAAAAAAAGTATTTTAACATCTTTTTATTACATGAGTTATAGGGGATACTGCGATGTCACCCGTTATACAGGGAGTCGAGTGTGTCAACAGAGTTTCACCTTGGTTCCTGCTTGATATTGTCAAATGTAGTGGCATGAAATTAAAATTAATAAGCAAGCAACTTCAATTTTCCATTCAACAATCAACTTTGAACCTAAAAACCTAAAATTGCAACTGCAATTTATTTTGAAAAAACGGTCAAAAGCATTTTTTTTTCGAATTCTAGATGCTTTGAAACGCAAAGCTTCAAAGAGGGGGAATTTAGTTTATTACTTTTCATTCAATAGGGGATCGGACTAAATTTTTTTTATCACTTCAAATGAAGAAATTCCGGAAAATGAAGTTGGTTTTTAAAAAGCTTTTCTAGTATTCATGATATGAACGTTTAAAATTCCTAATTGTACATAGAGGAAGATACCCACTTGTGAGGTCATACGTGGGTATCGCCATAAAGATTACATATAAAACTTAGTTTTGCTAAAAAGAGATGGACAACCTCTCCGAAAGCAATCTTTGATTGCTTATAACTTGTTCGTTTTTTAATCAATTTTATATTTCACTTTTAAATTTTGTCATGGTATCTAGTCTATCTAGTCTAGTTTTGCATTTTAATGGATAATACAGCCAATTCGACATCAGGATTACCGCCTTTTATATAACTTTATAATTATCATTATCAAGGCGAGATGAGAAAAACTAGATTTGACTATAATACATGAAATCATTTTAAGCTCCGACTTAGTTAGTAATTTTATTTATTATGAAATTTAATTTATGGCTTGAATGAATTTAGAATATATATTAATAATAATTATCCGTTAAAATAATTAGATATTTGAGAATATTCAACTTGAATGCAATGACATATCGCAAGAAGTACAGTTAAAGTTTAGGAGTAAAGTATGAAATGCAAACTACTTAAGTTTATGGCATATTTAGAGCATACAAAGTAGAATAATATTTGTTCCAAAACTCGAAAGGGATGAAAAATCGAATGCATTTTTTGTCCATAATAGGATAGTTCTGCTTATAGTTTGCGTACTTCTAGCAAGGCTGTAGGTCCTTTCGAAAACAGGATTATTCTGTAGCTGAAAATTCTTTTTGTGCCTATTCGCTTACTATGAAAAAACTATTGAAGTTCAACTATCGTTTTGATTTATATTTATTCAAATTAAGATCACAGGATGTCACGCACATCTACAGGAGCTCATCTAAAGTATCTGAAGTGTATCTTTCGTTTCTCTAGTGCTGGTGACTCGTAATAATAGGAATGTACGGTTATACTCGTATATAATACGAGTATTGCAATAGTATCGAAGTGTCAGTAGTAGCACAAAATTCCGAGATAATATAATCGTGTTTGGTATCAAATAAAAGATCAAAATGCATTCCATATGCTTATTATTTACAATTAAAATTTAAAAAATTAAATAATCCCCGACAACTGGTTCGGGTACGGAACCACAAACTTGCACTTGAAACATAACTAAGAACACTCTCTATTAAATTACCTTTAAAAACAAAACAAAAAATCAAAATAAGTTAGGAGCTACGTTGCCATAGGCACGGACAGACAGACAGGCACACATAGCGGTCAAACTTAAAACACCTCTCTTTTTGGTTCAGGAGTTAAAAAAACACATTCCAGTAACCGTCGCGTCGGTGTTGGTTTGAGTTTTTAAAACTCTATTCTTCTGTACTATACTGTATTGTGCGACAAATAATAGTAACATAAGCAATGGTTTTAGCGGACGCATCAATGCAGTATGGGCGTCAGGCCAATACTGGTTGACGATCCTCACAATACGTCTGGTGGATAGTCCTTTTCAATACTGTAATATAACTTATGCTAATTCCGGTTTTCCACTAAACGGACCAAGTTTTTTTTTTTGAAAAATAAAAACAAAACTGAAACTGCAATGGCCATTGTCTAAAAAAAGTTTATAAAAAGATGTAGTTTTATTGATTTCGAAACTTATTTCTGTTTTGTTTTTTTTGCCCGTTTAATGGAAAACTAGCATAACATAGATACTCATAGTATATGTCTCCATATATCGGTTTAGAAAGAACAGGATGAAAGGGAATGTACGGAGGAATTAAACTCACGCAGGAAAAACTACCTCTGATGTCGATGGCTTTCATTTAGCTACAGGGCTTATATGGTTAAAGGGTGTTAAAGACGATAACGGTTTAGGGAAAAGATAAATAATAAAACGTAAAACTGTTTTTACTATTAAAAATTTAACTTTAGGAACATAAAAACATAATATGTTTTAATATTGTTCAATTAGTGTTTTGTGTATAAATATGTCCTTTTTACAACTATCCCGAGAGAAGTATATCATTAATCTTCCAACGGGTTTATTTCATCTCATAAAATAATAAACTAGAATATGAGTATATCCCCAGACAATAAGAACTATTAATGTTTTAATATATATTTCTGGAGAGAATATTGTTTGTATGTCGTTTCAATGCGAGTCTGAACCATGGTGCGCCTTTGTTGTAATAATTATTACTCAACTTTCATTGTAATCATTTATTATTAGAAGAAGTTCATGAAATAATTATAAGGGTATGCCATTTGATTTAATTACAATTCCGTGAATTGTCAATAACAGACATTCCACTCATTTATTTCTATATATATGAAAAATATGACAAAATCATAAAAGATTTGTTTTTCTGATTCTTTATAAAATGCATAATTACAACAGACTCATTAAAGTACAAAATTTTCTTTTGATTTTGATTTGAAAATATGAAATAAGTGTTAATGATTTTTCTGCATGAAGGCCGTAGTTAAAAACTAAAATTGTTTGATGTTTGCACCCTAATATGTGCCAGTCAAACTTTCATATGTGCCTGTCAAACTTTGATATGTGCCTGTTATTAATGGAATAACTTTGTTGCTAAAAATCCTGTTATATCTTAGTATAAGTTTTTTGTGTGTGTGACTTCAAACCTTGAACCCGTGAAGTCATAAAAATCTAAAATACCGCAAAATTATCAACCATTCTTCAGATTAAGGCGATTTTAGACCAGCTCAGAAAATTTTATCTATACATTAATGTTCCTCGCATTTGAAACATATCTAAGAACATTCGCTATTAAATTGCCATTTTCCTTAAAGCCTTTTCCAAACTTAGGAGATTTGGAAGATCATCGCCAATTTTTAGTTTTTCGGATACGGAACCCTAAATTCGCACTTGAAACATAGCAAAGGGCACTCCCCTTAAACTCGTAACACCCCTTCTTTTGGTTCGGGGGTTAAAAAAGACATGTCTATTTTCTTCTACTTTATAGTTTGTATCTAGCTTGAAAAGGTCTAGGGTATGTTTATTCTTTTTGACCCTTTCCAGAGTACAAAATATTCTTTCAAAACTGTTTTTCTCAACTGTTTATTTAAATAAGAACTGTAGCCTGGAAATAATTGAATTTTAAAAACGGTTCTAGGCTCAAATTGTACCAAAATTGGTTTACTTTTGTTATTATAATCGAATATTAGTTCTCCAGGGTTAATACCGCAAACAACTAAACAAAGTTAAAAATGTTTATGATTTTTTTACTAACAATGTCTTATCCTGCAATTGAAATATTGGTCAGTCTAAACTAGGCATGGGTAAATGTGTCTCAGAGAAGTCCCTCAGACTTCTGACTTAAAATTAGAGTAAGACAGTCACAACTTAACCAGGGACAACCTAAAATCTCATTAGAATTAGAAAAACTGAGATAGGTAGAAGATTTGTATACCCGTCTCGGTTCCTCCTCTATGAGCAATGCGGTCTTGGATAAAGGTACATACAATAAAGTTTATGACACACAATAAAGTTATAACAATGGTGACTTTAACTTAAAATAACTCGTCCATGCCTGGTCTAAACCATAGTTAAATAGATTTTGAAAATTTTGAAACCTTAACCATTATTAAACAAAATATTTCCAATCAATTTGAATAAATGTGAACATAAAATTTCATAAATTTACCCCGAAAGAAATAAAAGAAACAAAAAAAAAACCAGAATTAACAATATATCAAACAAATGTACTTTGAACTACTCCCCACACAATTCTCTTTCGAATTCTATTATTATTATTATTACTGTTATTATTATTATTATTACTCATTCTTCAAATAACAAAAAAAAGGGGAAAAAAGATAATAATACAGTAAGTATATATATGGTAGGTATATGAAAATAAAACGAAAGTTTTAATAGATTTACTGAAGTATTTTCTCCGCTATTGTTTGTACAATCAGCAGAAAATTAATCACTTTCAATATTTGAAAATTCTACAAATACATACGTACCATATCTTTACACACAGAAAGCAAGCACCTTTCTATACGACCTTCTTATCCATGTGTTTGTAAAACATAATACTATAGTATTTTCGTACGTATTATCATAGTATTACAAATTTATATTAATACAGTATCGGTAGTAAGCAAGAGCGAAATTAAATTTAACAGTACGTACTAGTGATGTTGACTTTTGTACATTCGCTCATGCGATTATTTCTCCAGGAAGGTTTTTCTTCCACATGAAATTTCATGATTCATCCTTCATTTGCAAGCTTATCATGTTGGCTTCTGACGAAAAATATACTCATGGACTAAAATTTCTCTGCTTAGAAAAGAACAGGTTGGACAAATAATAAATAATTTTGACGAAAAATTATATCTATATTTGAAATAAGTTAAATAATAAGTGTATCAGGCAAACATGATTCGAATGTAACAGTCTTTATAGATGTTTGTCTCATACTGAAAATATCAGTAAGAAGTGAACCAGCAACTGTAAAGATATTTCAAACTATTTTTAAAACATGTTCTCCTTATTAATCTAATAACTTTTGTTTTTTTCACCACTTTTATACGAAATTTGTTGTTGTTGTTTAATCACGAGTACAGGGTAGCCATGGGTTATGGTAGCCACGGGAGTGGAAATATACGGGGGTCGATCTGGTACATATTATTCTGCATTAGCGTAAAAAAATCCGTCGTATAATTCGGTTTTTTTAATTTGAGGTTAGTTTACTCTAACTGCATTTGTCCAACATTGAAATTTAACAGTGATTTAAAAATATGTGTTAAGGGTGTTCTATACATATTTTTTATCAATGTATTAAATTTTAGATCGTTTTTCCTACCAATCTGTTGAACCAAATATTATTTCAATTTGAAATTTGGATATGTTGTACTACTTTCAAATCTACCTGTTATGTCTAGCTTGATTTTTCAAAATTTTCATTAATTTCCCCAATTTTCATTTTCAAAACGAATATATAATTAAATTCGAAAAAATTCGAGATAGCCTTAACATAGCAAATAGCATTTGCAAAGTATACATTTGCAAAAATTTCAAAATTTTCCTTTACTTTTCATTATTGGTAGGAAAAATACTTTCAATTTTATATATTTTTACAATTCTCCTTCCTATCTACAATATAAGCAATAAAACGTTGTGTGTGTATGTGTATTCAATTTCTCCTCGTTTAGTTAGGTCTGTTTAAACTTGTATGCCTGTCTATATAGAATATGGTTTGTTTTATCTTTTCCTAGTGCCACTGAGTTTTAAGTGATATTTTCATTTTTTAGTGACAAAAATTTTCAGTTTGTTAAAGAGTTAAAGAAGAAGCTTTGTGTAAATTTATTTTAAAGTGTTTTATTTTGACGTGGATTTTTATATAGAAGGTGTGTACATTATACTGCTATTCTAATAACCTAATTATTTTAACCATAATTTAATAATATTTTTTTTATAAATAGACGTTTAGTTTCGATCACAGAAAACTTTTAGGTATGTTTTTAAATCAATTTTTTAAAACAAATTTTATATAATATAATTTATTAGCTCGACTGAAAATGTAACTTTCCCTGATATTGAAGCGTCTACTAGCCGTTTAGTTCAGTCCAATTCAAGGTAATTATCTTAAATTTTTTCAGTTTCTAAAATTATAGAGTAAGACGGACAACTTGGGCATCTCATAAACCTCTTGCTTGTAATGTTTTTCCAAATAACATCAATGCAAAATTTTGGGAAAACTCGAGAATTTGGAAAATGTTATACCCATAATGATTTTTTTTTTAAATTTTATTGTGTTTATTGGTCGAATACGTATTTTTTAACTTACATGTGAAAGTGGGAAAATGGCTATATTTCGAGAACGGTTAGTTTTAGGGCAAAAAGGACGAAAATTTTCAGCATCTCCTGAACCTTTTGTTTAGAAATTGATAAGCTAATTTGTTTTATCGGTTAGTTTTTTATTAAATTATGAATCCACATTTATATTTCAAAAATTATGAGGGTCGCTTCACGACACACAGCATGAGCTCATTTACAAATTTTACATTGGTAAGAAAAATTAAACTTATATGAAATAAATGCTGATATGAACTTTTAAATTATAATTGGGATCTAAAATAAGGTAAGCTTATAAAATCAAGAATTGTATATAAATTATTTTACTAAAGTCCATTTAAAACCATTTCAGGTTGATGCGGATCTCTTTTAATATTAAATACAAGGGCAATTAAATATTACCTAACAAGCAGTCTGCGACTTTGTTATTTATAATGGAAAAGAAATTGTATTCGAAAAAATCGTTTGATGGTTTTTCCTACCAATCTCTTGAACCAAATATTATTTCAATTTGAAATTTGGATATGTTGTACTACTTTCAAATCTACCCCTTTTGTCTATCTTGATTTTTCAAAATTTTCATTAATTTCCCCAATTTTCATTTTCAAAACGAATATATAATTAAATTCGAAAAAATTCATATTTAATTAAATGGAATAAAATAGCATTCCTATCCAATTGGTGAATGAAAATTTCAAAATTTTTCTTTCTTTTCATTATAAGAGGGAAAAACGCTTTCAATAAAAGAATAATAAGAGAATACACACAATGTTGTATGCATTTACAAAATGCAATGATTATGTATGTAGTATGATATTTGTACCTCCACCTACACAACACAGGTATGATAAGAAGGAGTGTTTACAGAAAAATAATAACTATTTGACGTCGCTCCTTTTCATCGCATAATAAAGATATATTACTCTCTCTTATGTATTGGGAATTGAATAAAGTTGGGCCTGTTAATATTTGACCCCATTATTAGGAAAGCAGATCGTGTAGCTTTCGACGAATCAACCAATGAAGCAGAGAGGTATGGTATTAAACTGGAAACTAAATAATTATAAGAAAGCATTTGAGTGGAAGGATTTTAATTGTTTTTTATAGATACCTGTCGTTAGTGTCCAAATTTAATGAGGGGAAGAGGACAAGCTTAACGAAACGAGGTGGATATGAAATGCGTAGCGTTGACGCTGCTCTATCGCATACAAGTGGACCTAGTTGCCATTTAGGCCCATCTTCACCTAAATGCACGATCATTGGTAAAACATTTAATAAAGTATTTATCAAAACGGCCAATAAAGCTATGAAAAGAACCTGATAAAAACTACGGGCCTTATAACTCCCAACCAAATATTTGTGAAGAGGCCATGTTAGAGGAAGCAAAAACATTTCTTTTACGATTAAAAAACAACGTACCATCAAAAAAAAAGTGGAGGAAGAAACAAGGGGTCAACATGACAATGCAAAATGGCAAAAACTTCACAAAAATATGTTGATTAATCGTAAAGAAACAACTTCCTCACATAATTTAGTTGAAAATTTACTAAATGGGGGAGTAAGTATTTTCAAAATCAATGGAATATGGTCGTATCAATGAAACGGTGGCATTAAATCTGTATGAAATACAGAATAATGTAGAAGTTGAAAAATGCGGCCTGTTTATTGATTTTGAAAATCCTTGTCTTGGGTCAGTCCCGGTGGTTTGGTTGGGACCGAAGACATTGTAGACATTAAATGCTTCGTTTCGTTAATAAGATATTTTGGCCACAAATAAACAAAAATGTTACACTGTAGAGGGAAATAAAAACCGGTAAGCTTTTTACCCCTACTATTATCAAATACAAGGGCAATTGATATTACAAAAAGTGAATTATGCGATTTGGTAATTTATAATGGAAAAGAAATTGCAGTCAAAAAAATCGTTAGGGATAATGATCTTTGGAAGATTGTAATGCTTCCAAAATTGCAAGCATTTTATTTAAATTGCATTATTCCAGAAATTATTGATGCCCGCATTCCCAGAGACATGAAAATTCGAACCTGTAATTTGTTTTCCAAAATAATATAGATAATAAGATAAGACAGTAAAATGAAATGTACAAGTACATATCATATTTCTTTCAATAGTTAAAAAATATAAAACACAATGTTTCCAAAATAAATAAAAATTTATATTGATACAAGAAATATATATATGTGTGTGTGTGTGTATGTGTGTGTATTATTTTTTTTGTGTGATTTTGTTATGAGTGAGATATGTAATATATGTTTATAAGTAAATAAGAGAGACAGTATATATGTACTGTTTGTGTATTCAAAAGTGAAATGACAAAGGGAATATGTATTTGATTAACAGAAGATAGAAGATTGTATCGGTAATGAATATATACATATTATTGGCTACTTGATGTTATTATAAAGTATTTCTCCTCAAAAATAAAAAAATACTTTTCAGAAGAAAGGGTAATAAATTTAACTAAAATATTTAAAATACCGTGGCGGGCTCTGGGCGGACAAAGTTTACTTTGTTTTGTATAGATTCGGCTTAAGTGAAGTTTACATTATGAAGTTCATATTTGTGAAGTTTGGAGTTATTTTGCAATTTATGATGATGATTTTTTGACAAAAACAATCGCCAAACAACACTAGTAGGTACCATTGACAACTTTATCAGTCAATATTAAAAAGTAATATATATGACATCCACTAACCTTTCACCTAGAGCTCTCAATAGCTGACAAAAAACTTTCATACACTTAAATTTTATATCTATAATCACTCGTGATTATAATATATTCATCCATGTTCATGGTTTTCCTGTGAACTCTTAGATGAAAGTAAATAAATGGCTGCAGATGGACATTAGATCCATTCATTCAATTTTTTAGTTAATACTTGCAATTAAAAAAGTATTTAATAGCTTTTTCTAACATTGTCAAAAAGAATCAATAAAAAAATAATATTATTGTTTTTTAAATACAATGTTCCAGAATAAAATTTCGATTAGTTATTGGAAAATTTGTGAAATATCAATTTTCACAAGAGTAGCATAAAATTCAAGCACCACGTAACTTACAAGTTTTTGTATATTCATCAGGTCATGCGGCGATAACCAAACAAAATTTTTTTATAATTTGCATTTCTACACAAATTATTCAGTTCTTAATTGTTTTGACTTTGAGTTTCACATAGCCCATTTGTAGATTACGTTGCGCACTTATGAGAGCAAGTATAAGTGGAAATCAACCCCCCCCCACCCTTCTGCTATGACATACGCCAGAATATTCTGCTATAACATTTTATAAAATTAAATGCGTAGAATTTTGTTGCGTACAACCACCTCTTATGTTGTGTTTGCAATAAAACTGAAGCTAGAATTATAAAACCTAATTGCAGTCGTAAGACTAACATTTGAGTTCTGAAACTTTACGAACGTACGATACATAATACTGTAGTACAGTAGAATCTCGATAACTTAAACCTCGGTAACATAAAAACCTCTGTTACTTCAAAAAATACTATGTTCCCTTCCCATCAGAGCCCAAAACCCCTATAACTTAAAATACGCAACCTCTATAACTTAAATAAATAATCTCTGTATAGGCCCTCAGTAACTACATAGAAACATGTACATACCTCTATATTAACTAGGGTACATAGAAACATGTACATACCTCTATATTAACCTTTACCTAACATAGACACTTGATAACTTAAAACCTCTATAACTTAAAATATTTTGTGTTTCCCTTGGACTTTAACTTATCGAGATTCTACTGTACAATCAAAGTATAATCCACATGTATAAACTTAAAACTTAGAAACATACAACACACACAAATGATCCCATTCTTGCATGGCTGGCAAAAGATTTGAAGCAAACAAATAAATATGTGGAGCACGCACAAAATAATTCTGACGGTGCTTAAAAATATCAACTAATAATAATGAGAGAAAGGAAGGAAAGAAACACATACACACACACACACACACACAACGAACGCAATGCAAAAAGGGTTTGTTTATTTATTTGGTTTATTCATTTACCTTTAACCACGTTTTTTAACCATTGTATGGAAAATAGTATGTATATAATACAATAATGTAACTGCCTACATAGGAGAAGGCGTAGTACCTGGAATCATTTGCATCCATGTGGTTACTAAAGCCATTTATTAAAATATCACAATGAACATTGTTTTTGTTTATAGCACTGTTATTCTTTAACACTATATAGTTTAAATATTATGAAACTATCGATCAAAACGTGTAAATCTGATTCCATTCTAAAATATCATAATATAAAATAGATCAAACCATAATGTACCAAAAATCACTCTCATTTATATCCGAAGATACAACATTTTACATTGTGTTTGAAACTCATATGTAAACATTTTAATTAATGTTTAAAACTGAAATATAACTTAAGGAGGTCCTTTCGTCGTAATGAAAACCGTGTAATGTTAATTAAAAAATATTAGATTACAAGGCAAAATAATTTTTTACATGATAATTTAAGTTTTATCTATGGTATAGTGAAGTTTCGATCATATTTTACCGTGTAAATTTTTGTGAAAAAAAAACAAATGTTTCCAAAATTTAGAAAAAACTAACTTGAAGCACTATGTTTTCACTATTGCGCGGCGCAAAACTTTCTTGAATGAAGAATAATTACTATTGTTGCCACTAGAGCAGCGTCTTTCAGTTTACAGTTCATTCTAGGTAATTCAAATTTTAGCATATATATATATTTTATTATTTTTCTATTAAAAAATAGTGACGTTTAGTACATATTTCATAATTTAATGTTGAAACGAAAAAGAACACGTAGTTTTTCGATATGAACATAGCATATCGATAAATATTTTTTCCGCTATACTTTAAAACAATACACATGGATTCAATATTCAACACACATGGATTCTCTTTTCGTTGCTAGTAACTAAAATATGTCTTCCTATATATAATTGGTACCTAATATACAAACCTGTCAAGAAATTAGAGAGTGAACTAAGGCACACTGTAATTTTGGTACTTCGTCTTACCCCATACATTGATGGTATTTTAAACTCAAATTTCTTTAACAAGTGCGACTGTAAATCTATATATTTCGACATGAATAGATTTGTACGAAATATAAATCTAATACAGAAGTCTAAATAAATCTAATAAGGAAGTAGAAGACGATATTACAAACCAAATATTTTTTTTAGTTTTTTTGATTCGCACCTCATTCCAGAGCTATCACCGCCAACGTATTATAAACATGTGCATATAGTCGCAACAAATAATAATTTCTATAGGAATACCCTGGATTTAAATTGGTCGATATTAAATCTTTTCGGAATAATTCAAGAAGAACAGGTCTCTTATGAGAGCAATTATTTCGCCAGGTATCAGAATGGGCCATTATAGCCTACGTGTTCTTCACTGCGACAGTCGTTGAATCTAAATTTACTTTAGGAACGAACACATGACCTGAAGAACACCTTTTCAAATTTCCATTCGCTCTAAAATCACTGTCAAATACAAAATATTGTCTTACAAAGCCAGCAAAAACGCAAATTTGACTTCTTATAAATGTTTATTTTCTAAAAATTAAATTAATAAACCTTATCTGAAGTAACGGTTATTCAAAAAGTGAAATTTACAAAATTTTAAAAACCCCGACAAATATTTCGGATACAAAGCCCTAAACTCGTACTTGAAACACATATAAGAACACTCTCCGTTAAATTACCTTTTTCCTTAAAGCCTTTTCCAAACTAAGCCGATTTTGAAGATGACCGCCGAGTTTTTAATTTTTTCGGGAAAGGAACCCTCAATTCGCACTTGAAACATAGCTAGCAACATTCTTCGTTAAATTACCTCTCAAACGAAACAAAAAAAAAATGCAAATCGGAACGTTCGTTTAGGCGCTAAGATGCCACAGACAGACAGACAAACAGACACACACACACACCCATAGCGTTCAAACTTTACACCGCTTTTTTTTTTAGTTCGAGGATTAAAACGGACGACAGAATTTTATTTAAATTATACATAAAAGTATTAAAGTCCTTGTAGAAAGTTAAAAAAATTCGATTTCATATTTTCATAGAAAATATCCATTTTTAGTGTAACTGAATCGATTGTTGTCCAGTTTTGCCGTATTAGAAAATATATCTCGCATGAAAAAAAAGCATTAATTGAAATCGTTATTTATAACAAAACTGTTAGAATAAAGTAAAAATTCTTTTCGTAAGACACTTAACTGCAGATGATTAATTCATTTGATACGAGACGATGTACAAATATTGTGTAATTGAATGCCAAATATATGTCACTGGTTTTACATTCTTTATGCAAATAGTTCATTTGAAACATTCATTTTGCAATTAAAACCAACTCCCACCAGATACGATTATTATTGAATGAATACGAATATAAACATCATCTCCCTCACGGTTAACAACACCCCAAAAACCACAAAATTATAATTTATACGTACATACGTATTCATCGTACGTGATCCACTGAAATATACCATGATGATAATTGTTAATAAGGGTGTTTGTTGTTAAAACAACACATAACACATCAATCAATATATTGTGTCCCAAAAACGACATTCAAATATAATAAATGGTTTTCGTGGTAACATGGTCAAATGAACAGCACAAAACATTTACAATCATAGGTACCTTTTATACAAAACAAATCTACATAAATTAAATTTTGTTCAGTAAAAATACAAGATTTTCCAAAAGTATTGGATCTTCTATAAAATTGCAAACTACAGAATAAACTAGATTGGATAACCTAGGAGTGTATCTTTGAAAGCTATCTGGTAGTTGATGACATTTCTTTGGTTGAAAATGGTTAAATGAAAGTGACTTTGAAAGTAAGTGCAGTTGATTTTCTCGCCTTGATAGCAAAATTTTCAGAGGTCATTCCTTGTCAGATGAAATTTGTATTCATATAAGTTACTAGTTACCAGTTAAAAGGCCAATCATACTGAATTGGTCTTAGTTAAACGCTCAGTGGTTTTTTCATATTTTAAATTTTATTGAATCTTTTGGAAGTTTAAAAAAAGAGAAGTAGCCCCTGTATGGCGGAGTAATTGTAACTATTTTAGCAAATTTTATTATCTAATGCAACAATAGGTATAATAAGTGCAATTATATAAAATTTAAACTTTGTTGGGCTGTTGAAGATCACTATTGAATTAGTTTCGTCTTAACATAAGGTATAGTTGGCCAATCCTGGTAGCTCTGTTGGTTAAGATGTAACCAATTCCGTTCACGGTATGCCCAAGGTTGCGAGTTCGATTCCGCCGTCACAATAAAAATTAATTTAATTAGTAGTTGTGATGGGCTGGTGTAGTGCATGGTATATGCTTGAAGGAAGTAAACTCAGCCTCTAAAAATAATTGAGTAGCAGATAAATGAAATTATCAGCGGAAGGTGCGGAAGGTGGTGGTAAAACAGATATATGGTATCACAATGGGCTCTGTAGCTCTTATATGTCCTTCGTGGACAGCCAATATAGCATAAACAAGCCGAAGGTTGATGCTCTAAGGCTTTTATGATTTCCCAATCTCAAAATATTTTGAAAAACAGTAATTAATGTACGAGATCTTTGGTCCCTCATGGGTCATTTAAAAATCAATTCAGTTTAATAATTCATAAATCTTTTTTATCTTTTACAGTCCTAATTTACAACTTATAATTTCAAGTTTTTCTCTGTCTTTCATCGTTTCCACGATCTAAATGGGATGTTTAATATTTTTTGAAAGCCCAGTATATATAAAGGTATCTGTTTGTATGCTATTTTATTTAATACTATTATAAGGTTTGTAGTAGTAGTACTTTACTGCAATGGAAAGGTTTCGTTCACCTTAACATAATACCAACACTTGAGTCGTTGGTATTAACCTCAATGAATTTTGGTGAAAATGATCATGAGATAAAATATCCAGACATGCGGATATATGTGGGTTGTGTTGTGCTATGGAAAAATTGATAACTCTAGAAAAATACGTAGTTTTCAACTTAAGCATCCAAGTCAAAATTGGAGAAAATCATGAGGAAAATAACTTTTTATAACAGCGATTTGGTATCCAAAAGTCAACTAAGTAAATGAATTTACCACAACAAGCACTCATACTAAAAACTAAAAATGTAAATATATATGCTAATAAACAAATTGATAACTTAATATATAAGAACAAAAACTTGTTGGACCGCTCGTTAAGAGTACAAATAATGCTACTCTCGTAGAAAAAGATAAACTAACAAAGAGTTTGGGTTTAATATCTATGGCACCATATATTTTACTCGACAACTAGATGCTAGGCCAAAAAAAATGCCGAATATCGATCGTTCGCTACTTTTTTTATACTCTATTATCTTATAATATTATTTGTTTCTAAATGAGGCCGTGGTCTTGTGGTTATGGTAACAGCTTCTCATGCGAAACGTCGTCAAGTCAAAATCTATCCAAGACGTTTTCATAATATTAAACTTTAAAAAACAATAAAATTTATTTAAATTAAAAAATACATCAATTATAGCAAAAATAACATAGTTCTTGCCGGGTGTACCACGACACATTTCGCTTTTAGCTTTAACCCCCGAACCACTAAAGGAGTGTTATAGGTCTGACCGCTATGTATATGTGTACTTCTGTTTATGGCATCGTAGTGCCTAAACGGATGAACTGATTTTTTTTGTTTTGTTTGAAAGGTAATTTAATGGAGAGTGTTCTTATCTACGTTTCAAGTAATAGTTTAGGAGTCCGTGTTCATAAAATCACCTAATTAGTCCATTTCCGATCGTCTGTGTGTCTGTCGTCTGTCTGTCCGTCTGTCATCACGATTACTCAAAAACGAAAAGAGATATCAAGCTGAAATTTATAGCGTGCTTAGGACGTAAAACGTGAGGTCAAGTTCGTAAATGAGCAACATAGGGCAATTGGGTCTTGGGTCCGTAGTACCCATCTTGTAAACCGTTAGAGATAGAACAAAAGTTTAAATATAAAAAATGTTTCTTACAAAAAATAAACAACTTTTGTCTGAAACATTTTATCGTAAACATCACTGTTTACCCGTAAGAGCGCAAATTCTATAGTATGTATTATATGCGTGTGACACGTATGTACGTGTAATGTGACAGAGTAATCTACTCTGTCTATACATGGTATTTCAACAATCAACTCAGTCAACTGTTGGTTTTCACTTGTTTTATGTTCATTGCCTTGTACCAACCATTTAGCACTAGTTTCGCATTGATAACTGTTACGTGTGTATATTTCTCACAGCGCAAAAATCATTACCCACAGAGCTTTGAAATAATGCATATAAGATAGTTGCAACATTTACTTTTGTACCCACTCTTCTTAACTTTCTTGTAATATTACTGGTTTCATTTGAATTATAATTTTGTTCTCTTTTTTGTTTTTTTCGTTTTTTTGTTTTTTTTATTGTTATTTACTGTGCTTTCAACAGCGAGGATCATTTGCGCTGATAAAAAATTAAATAAAACAAAATTAAAGTATTTAAAATATAATAGTCATTGGTACTATATTAATTATTATTAAAATATAAATTATCTAAAACCTACAAAATGATATCTCAAAATTGGATTGTAAATGTTAACCCATCTAACACAATACTACCTTAAAATTCAAATTTATCCAACAACAAACAATTTGCATATCGAGATACCATAAAAAAAACTATACATCCCTTCCCAAAAAGGATCATGCCATAATTATAATTTTTGATTTTATTTGAACCCATCTCTACCAGTTTATAAGCGCACAAGCTGAGATTATTTGGCAAACACATCTGCGATGTTTTATATTAAATATAAATAGAAATATTTAGACTTAAAACATTTTAACTATGCTACCCGTACCGACTTAATGTACCCGCACAAAATATTGTCATTTATAAAATATATCATAACAAAAAATTACTTTCTGTGATATTATTTATTTTACAAGTAAAGTATACACATTCGCATACCTGTATCTTGCGCAAGGTGTACTATACAGTATACATACAACAAACATTTAGTTTTTACTTGTAACATTTCAAAGTTTACAAACCCAGTTGACATGCAAACATATTTATATGGCTTATCTTTTGTATTAAATATATTATTGTGATATTGCGTGTTATGAATTTAATATATAACAAAATTTTTCATTGAAGAAAAACAATTATTATACATAAAATTCATTTTGTTTTAAATGTTTGTAATAAACAAAAAAAAAAAAAAAAACATACGGTACAAAATATATTATCAACCTGCATATACGGGTATTATCAAAGCTTTGTCTTCATACAATTTTTATAACATGTATATGAAATATACCAAGGTATACTTAGTTTAGTCCCAAGTTTGAAACGCTTAAAAATATTGATGCTGTGAACAAAATTTTGGTATAAATGTTCATAAAATCACCTAATTAGTCCATTTCCGGTTGTCTGTCTGCCCTTCTGTCATCACGATTACTCAAAAACGAAAAGAGATATCAAGTTGAAATTTTAATATGCGTGCTGGGGACGCTAAAAAAGTGAGGTCAAGTTCGTTAATGAGCAAAATAGGTCAATGTTGTCTTGGGTCCGTAGGACCCATTCTGTAAACCGTTAGAGATAGAGGAAAAGTTTATATTTAAAAAATGTTCCTTCCATCCATCACTGTTTACCCTTCAGACCGCAAATTATGCGCAAAATGTATAGTATGTATTATATCTGTATATCAGTTATATGTGTGTGACATGTGTAATGTGACAGAGCAATCAACACTGTCTATACATGGTATTTCAACTATTAACTCAGTCAATTGATTGTTTTCACTTGTTTATTACTATGTGTGGAATTCGATACTACGGAATACCAACTTCGGATTTTTGATATATCCATGTATATAACGACTACATACTCCAAGTCTTACGCATGATTATGATTGTCCTAGACTGACAGCTAAGCACAGAGATAATTATGAATTATTATATCCTGTACATATGCAATATATATCAAAGTATACTAAGTTTGTAACACTTAATAATATTGATGCCATGAACATAATTTTTGTAAAGGTGTTCATAAAATAATTTTAAGTTTATTTACGGTTGTCTGTCTGTCTGTCTGTCAACACGATAACTCAAAAACCAAAAGAGATATCAAGCAAAATTTGTATAGCGTGCCTCAAGGCCTAAAAAGTGAGGAAAAGTTCTTAAATGAGCAAAATGGTCAATTGGGTTTATTTTCACATGTTTATATCTGAATTTTCGTAACACTGTCTCATTAGAAGAATAACAAAATATAATCTCTGAGACCATAGCAGAATGTTTTAAATTATTATTTATACTATAATCGCTTCAATTAAAATGAAATTAGCCATGTTAAAATGGATAATGAGAAGGGGACAGTAAAGTGGTTGTATTGAAATGAAAATTTTTATTTGCGATTATAAGCAAAGATTATCGACTAGTCTTGATTTTAATTTCTCAGTTAACAAGGTTAGTAATTTTTCTGTAAATCGTCTAAGATTGAGTAATAAGTATAAGCGAATCAGCTACGATACAAGTATATGATTTGGTCGGTAGCACGAAAATGATCAATGTAATTATGATTTTTGATTATCGTAATTTCATAATGCTTGCCATTTTTTACCACGATTTGAAAATAACTACAATCTAAACTAGCATTTACACTTGCTCGCTTATACTTATGTGTCACGCTAACATTGTTGGTTAAAATAAGTGAAAACAAAAAATGACAGAGTTAATTGTTGAAATACCATATATAGACAGTGTTGATGACTCTTATCACATTACACAACATACATGTCACACACATATAACTGATAAACCTATATAATACATACTATACAATTTGCGTATAATATGCGCTCTCACGGGTAAACAGTGATGTTTACGAAAAAATGTTTCAAACAAAAGTTTATTTTTGTATAAGGAACATTTTTTGCATTTAAACTTTGTTCTATCTCTAACGGTTTACAAGACCGAACCTATGTTGCTCATTTACGAACTTGACCTCAGTTTTTCTCACGTCCTCTGCACGCTATAAAAATTTCAACTTGATATCTCTGTTCGTTTTTGAGTAATCGTGATGACAGCGGACAGACGACAGACGACAGAGGATAGGCCGACAGAAAGACAACCAACCAAAATTTTGTTCATAGCATCACTTTTTTTAAGAGTTACAAACTTGGGACTAAACTTAGTATACCTTGGTATATTTCATAGACATGATATAAAAACTATGCGAGTTAAAAAACGTATTTTTCTGTGTACGGAGGTAAAATGTTTATGTATTCATAAAATACATGTACATAATGTTAATTTTTTACTAATTTTAGATGTCATTTTAATTAAGATATAAAGTTCTACACATACAACACATAAATGAATAAAATTTTATAATAATTTAAACAAATCATTTCTGTTTATTTTATTTTGCATTTTTGATAATAATATGGTTTTAACATGATATTTACTTTGATGCTTTTGTATGTTAAAATGAAAATATTTAATTAAAAATGGCTAACTTTAAATGATTAAACTGAACAAAACAAAATAAAATAAATTTAAAAAAAAAAAATTTAAATAATACCTACATTTTGTACCATATCATATTTCAATAATAATTTTTGTTAACAATAATTACAAACAGAATCGATTTTTGTAAATGAAAAAAAGTTAAAATATTTAAATATTAAGAATTGTATTGTTAAAAAAAATAAAATAATCACAAAATAATACTTTTTAATTAAACTATCTCTATATATTATAAATGCGAAAGTAAGCATGTTTGTTTGTTTGTTACGCTTTCAAGCTAAAACTAGCGAATGGTTTTTAATGAAACTGTAAAACAATATAGCTCATACTTCAGAATAACACATGAGATATAATTTATAAAGATATATTAATAAGAAATAAAAAATTTTAAATTAATTTAATTTGTTATTACCATAAATTACAGATTTCTGTCAAAATATTCAATATAAAATATTTCACGGCCATCTTTTCTGATATACTCAATGAATAATTACGACTATTATACATTTAAAAAAATTGAAAACCATACATCTATTTTACCTGTGTAAAACAATCCTTACCATTATTTCGAATGTTATAGAAAGGGGATAAGCGAAAGCAATCTTTATCAATCTTTACTTTTAAACCCAGCGAAGCGGGTGGGTATCACTCTAGTTTTATTATAAAACCTGCCACAAAATTAAGACAAGAAGTTATTTTAATAGAAAAGACAGGTTTTTATAATTAAAAGTTCTATATTATTTATTAAATTTTTGTCCAACTTTTCTCGGAATGTTTTGCATAAATATATTCTTTCATGTAAAAAAAATTTATGTTTTACAGTAGATGAAAATAAATTACTCTTCCCACCTAATTTTGAACGAAAATTGAGTGCTGTAGATGCATTCATTATTAATAAAATGATGCCCTTAAATTACCCAAAATTAAATAAACTTGCTTTATATTTACTTTACCATTACATTTATATATTTTCATACTGATTTATCGATTGCTTATCGATTTTCCTAGTAACATGTGCATTTGTTGATTTTATTGCAGTTCCTTTACTCACCTGAAACAAAAAGAAATTGAAATTAGATATTAAATTTCACAGTTATTGGAATTAAAAAATTCACAGTAGCTTAAAGCATTGATTTTAATATCGAAAATTGTGTTATTTTTTCAATCTCTGAGGGAATTTGCTTAGTTAACGCAGCTTCTGCGCTACGAATTTGATAGTATATTCGATTTAGTTTAATTAGTCACTTTATTTAACAATATTATTTCAAGTGTTATATATAGAACATATAGAAGTTTGTTTTTTTATTATGATAATTATAATAAATATTTGTTAAATAAAATTAATTTAACACATCAATGTTGATATTTCTAGTACATATATTAACAAAAAAATACCATATTTATTATTTACTTCATAATTAATATTGTCTCATACATAATAATTATATATTACTGAGGTTATTCAACTTTACCAAGAAGTATGATTTGTGAAATATTATTGTAGGCTAAGAGCCAGGCGTAACATTTGACAGATAGCTTTGAAAATTTTTACCCAAATAGAAAGAGTTAGAAAAATTTCTAATTATGCTGGAAGTTTAAAATTAATGAAAGATCCTTGAGTTCCATATTCAAATAAGAAAATATATATAGTATAAAAAGGAAATTATTTTTTTCTGACAACCAATCAAGAAATCTTCCTTCGACTCTCTCCACTTGAAAAATAATATTTTTTAAGTCTCAGATAGTGTACAGTTCGGGTCGAATCTTGCAACTGAATTTTAATACAGTTATTCTCAACTCATTAAGCTGAAATTTTGCATACATTGCGTCATTCTAAATCCAGCATTGTGAATTATTTAAAACAGCGGACTAGTTATTTTTTATGCACTCCTCTGATATGGTTATTAAATGAAAAGGCTTGTTAAGAAAAATACGGATAAAATATGTAAATCGGATGACAATGAATTTTAATGGTAAACGTGACTGGATTTCTCCATCGCTTCATCCATACTTCAGAAACAAAACTTTTTTACTTTTAAATTAAAAATATACTTTAAATTTAAGAAGAGTTAAAAATTTAAAAGTATTCTTTTAAGGATAAGATTTTATTTTACTGAAAAGAAAGTAAATTTTATTGTACTGAAAGTAAATATTTGTCTGAGCAACTCATACACAACTATTTTTAAAAGGTACTTTGAATCATTCCTTATTATTCAACAAAATTAAGCCACCAGCTTTTATAATAGTCATGTGTGAGTGACTCATGCTCCTTAAAAATGATTTTTTTTTAAATTTTAAATTCTTGAATTACGCTATTTCAAAATCGCCCTCAATGGAAACTCATTCAATTTTAAGCTTTTAGTGCAATTAAAAATGTTCTTAACTCGTTGAAAGAGAAGTGCAAACTCTTTGAAATGACTACCAAATATTACACATTGCCGAAGACCTATTAATGTATTATACATCGGAAACATTAGTAAACTTTTTTTATTTAAAACAGTGATAAAAATTTATTAAAATCAATAAACTGTATGTTATAGGTTAACTACCCTTAATTATCCATTAATTATAAAAAATATAATTTCATTATTTATTAATTACATGTCAATTTTATTAATTTTGTTCATTATTTGACACGCTTTGTTTAAATATGGTTTCCAAGTTAATAAACTTATTTATATGCTACAGTTTGAATAATAGGTATATTGTTTATCCATAAAGTCCCTAACCACTGTTAATCCTTTAATATTTAGAATATGGTTTTAAATTTTCAAATATTGTTTGGTTATTTTTTTATTGTATAAGAGAATTTGGTGATGTTGTTTTAATAATGAAATCTATATTTCTAATTTTTCCACAGTTCTCAAAATTTTGAAAAAGTGATGTCCAAAATTTTCTATACTCTTTGTATGAAATTAAATTAAATTGTCAAAATTTTATTTACAAAATAAAGATATCAAATCATTTCAAAAAGTGACAGAAAGACTTTAAGATAAAATGTAGCTTATTACCTACAAAAACCAAAAAAGAGGATTAAGATTTTAGTACCGAATGTTGTATTTATATTCTGATACTCCACTGCAGTACGAGATCAGTTAAGCCTTAAGCGATAAAATCACAGGCCTTAAAAATACGACATAATATGATATCAAACGAAAGGTCTTGACAAACCAATCTTATACTAGTTTATTGTAGAGAGCTTTACTTTGTGGAACTCCATAATTAGGATTGAAGAAATAAATCTCATACTATAAAATACATAATGATTTGAAAAAAAAAAGTCAAAAAGTCTTCTGTGTAAAATATATTTTTTATAGTACCTAGGGTATTTATAATCAGTATTCGGTATTTAGGTACTAACAATTCTGGATAAATAGTAGTTAAAAAAAATTATGGAAATACTAACCGTTCTAAAGTACCTAATATTGCTGGTAATAAGCGGTATGAAAACAAAAGGTTATCAATAACAAATCAGCAAGAGTGAGCTTAATAGGTTGGCTGATAAGTCCCCGGTCTGACACATAGATGGCGTCGCTAGTATTAAATGCATATTATTTTTATATAGTACCAACCTTCAAATGATTCGTGTCAAAATTTGACGTCTGTAAGTCAATTAGTTTGTGAGATAGAGCGTCTTTTGTGAAGCAACTTTTGTTATTGTGAAAAAAATGGAAAAAAAGGAATTTCGTGTTTTGATAAAATACTGTTTTCTGAAGGGAAAAAATACAGTGGAAGCAAAAACTTGGCTTGATAATGAGTTTCCGGACTCTGTATTTTTTCCCTTCAGAAAACAGTATTTTATCAAAACACGAAATTCCATTTTTTCCATTTTTTTCACAATAACAAAAGTTGCTTCACAAAAGACGCTCTATCTCACAAACTAATTGACTTACAGACGTCAAATTTTGACACGAATCATTTGAAGGTTGGTACTATATAAAAATAATATGCATTTAATACTAGCGACGCCATCTATGTGTCAGACCGGGGACTTATCAGCCAACCTGTTATATGTGTTGCTGCCTTACAAGGCTTTCATATTGTCATTCAGAAGTTATTATGGTTTGGACCTTTCTTATCATCAACATTTAATTGGTTTTTCCGACTCGGCATAATTAAAGATAAAATAACATTTATTTATTTAATTTGCATTTATTATTAGTACACATCTATATTATTTATTTAATGTAATTTGAAATTAGTAATCATACAAATAGAAATGGATGTTAATCATTTTATTAAATAAATAATAATATATTATTAATAAATAAATGTAACTGTTAGTTTAGAATATTTACTTTTCATTTATTACAATTTAGATAAAATATGAAATAACATCTAAAATATGAAAGTCTTGGCTTAATGTACAACGGTCTTTACAGTTTGTACACAGTTGTCATTCACAAAATGAAATAACAGGAAAAAGTGTTTGAAATGTAGTGTTGTCGGCGTTATGTGGTTAAACATTCCATTGTGTGACTAATGATCAAGTGTTGAAAATAATACAAGGAAAAAAGTCACTATCAAAAGTAATTAAAAAAAAGACAGTGTTCTTACTTTGGCCACATTATGCGCTCCGAAAAAAATAAAAAGTACAACAACATATTCTAATGAGTTAACTAGAGCAAAAAAGATCCAGAGGCAGGCAAAGAATATATTGGCTAGGTAACATCACACAATGAATAAAAATCAAATTCATTGAAGTCGCCCGAACTGTTCAAGATAGAACAAAATAGAATCAACTGGTCTCCAACGTCCTCTACAGGATATGGAACTCATCATCATTATCGTCGGCATGTTCGCAAGTTGACAACTTTTGCGACAAGGAAAAAAACTTAATGCTTATATATAGAAATGAAAAAAAAATTAGCCCTAAGCGTGTAAAAGGGATACGAGAAATAGTAAGAAATTTCTGATGTTTTCATTTCACTTTTTACTCTATTTCTTTTAACTCGTATTCTCTTCTTTTCTGCTTGTCTGTTTGTCTGCCGAAAAAACTAAAGATCGATTTTTTACCCTTTTCCCGCGATCCTATCGAGCTGAAACTTTACAATCAGACTCGTGGCGACGATAAAATTGATCTAAAATTTTTTTTTTGTATGCATTTTCAAGATAGAGGAAAAGGGGGCAGTGAATTATGTGAGAAATATTGAGAAAAATTTCAGCTCCTTACCAAAAAGCTCCTTACCACATTTCCTCCCAAATGCTCGAAAAAGGAAAAGGGTTTATTCCTGCTAGCATTACGTAACATTTGTGCGATCGATTGGGAACTTTTTTGCAAACAGAAAAAACTATTTTAATTTTTACTCATTTTATTTCCCCTTTCCCTCTATCTCGAAAATGACCGCTCTGCTATATATATTTCCTATAAAAGAAAATGCTCCACGTCGACTCAGGAGTTTATTTACCACGAGATAGAAAGTAAGGGTTCATGGATTTTTTTGCTTGCCATATTCTAGAATACTTAAATATGTGTTCGTTACATGCTTGGAAAAATCTACACTATGACGTTTGGAAGAATCCTGAAGAATTGGAGTTTTAAAGGAAATGAAATTTGGCATGATATTCATATTGCACATGGTATTCGACACCGATGATATCCTATAAGAATTAAAAGTGCGAAACATTTTGCAATTATATATTATTGGTTTTACAAAAGTAATTTAGTATTATTATACTCACTCGCAAACAATGCGAGTTATAAGAACGAATCTTATTTGCAACGAAGAGGAAACCGACGATGGTAAAGTTCAATTGAAGTTGAGAGCCAAGTCTATTAATTAAAAAAAAAAAAACAGATCGAAAGGTGTCGTGGGACACCCGGTAGGAACTATATTCCTTTCGTTCCTTGGTACATTATAAATGTAACGCTTACTTTTTTTGATTTACAAGATATTTTTCTGAAAATTTAAGATATAAATTTTAGAATAATTGATTAGAATAATCTCAAATAATTGTTTGATTCTTTAAAGAGATTAATTTAATAGCTGCTTTTAGTTTCTACTTCTGATTTAGTAGTCAGCCCAATATGTGAGTACATTATGTTTGGTTTGATTAGGATATTTAAATTATCTCTGTTTTCTTTAACTTTTGATAACTTTCACAATTCAATGTTTTTAAACGATAAAACATAAAATTTTGACAAAAAATACAAACTGACAGTTATAAAAAGATTTTTGCATTTTCTCAAAATTCATGGCAACCTGAACCGATTGAAAAAGTTTAAGTTTCCTAGGTACCCTAGATGCCGGTTTTGGGTGTTGCAGTTTTTTTGGTTTTAACTCCCAACCAGCAAACGAATATCGTGCGATAAAGAACATATTTCCAAAACTTGAAATTGTTCAGCGTAGTGAGCGGGTATCAGCTAGTTATTCATAAAAACCATTTTAATTAATAAAATTATTATCAATTTGCATCAAATTGAATACAAAATAAAATAATATAATATAAATGATAAAGCGTTTTGATAATTTAAATGTTGTTTGTGAACATTATTTCACAATTCAAAAGTTCATGTTTAAATATTATTTTGTCAAACAACACAGCTAGAAACACAAAATGAGATGGAGAGTGAATGTGTTATATGTGATGTTAGTGTTACGTAAAATGTTTTAATTAAATGTATCTATAATAACACATATAACACTAACAGAATAACAATAAAATAAATACTGAAATAGAAGTGATGATGACGCGTTTATAGATATCAAATAAAATAAAATACCCATTGTCACTTAAAACATATTGTTAACAATATAGTTGTTTTCATTTTATACTAATTCTTAAATGCTTCTCAGAAAATATGCTCTGATAAAAAATATATGTGAATAAAAAAAACTTTCAACAAAAAGAAAACCGACTTCAAAAAAAACACTTTTCCAAAACAAATTAATATGCACTAAAAAGTAAAAAAATAACGAAAATATAATGTAGTTAAAATTATTGTTATTTTTGGAGTAGGTGCCAACCAAAGACAACTCTGACAGAACAATTTTCTACATTAGGCTGACACCGACTCCAAAAATAACAATAATTTTAGCTACATTATACTATCGTTATTTTTTTAATTTTTAGTGCATATTTTTTTTTTTTTTTTTGGAAAATTTTTTCTTTTGAAGTCGGTTTTTTTGTTGTTAAAAGTGTTTTTTATTTTGTGATTTTTAGTGAATCTAAATTGCACTAACGAATTTTTTACCAAAGAAAGAATCATCGAAATCGGTTGGCGTGATATGGAGTTATTCGTCTTCTTGTCGTGATTCTTAATGCAAATTTAAGACTTTTATGGTTTTCTCATGGATGCCGTTGTCCAAAATGAAATGGGACCACACGAGAAGCACCAGCTTTCAAATAGATAAAATTATCAAAATCGGTTAACCCGTTCGGAAGTTCTGAGGTAACAAACATAAAAAAAATACAGTCGAATTGATAACATCCTCCTTTTTTGTTTGAAGTCGGTTAAAAAATATATGTGGAAAATGAACAACTTGTTCACAAAAGTTAATAACAAGGCACACCTGAGATCTAGTGTAAAAGGAAAGAATCCTTTCTGCTATGTTTTATTTCATATCTTTATTCTTTATTTGAATCTTATCACAAAAATATAAAGTACCTTTTCAGATCGTATTTCATAAATTAATTAAATGTCCTGTAAAAACATGCATTTGAGTTTTTCATTTCCTTTGAGTACTTTTAGCTTTCAACAACTAATAATAATGATTTAATTTAATAAAAAGTAAATTTTGAATGCAATATTTATTGTCCTACCTGTTCCATCATACACGTACAGTAAATTAATTTAGGTTAGAGTTGTTGTCCTGGGGTAGGACACACTTCCCCTACCACTACTCCATGAACCATTTAGAGCTGTTTAAGAACAGCAGGAGTGCTTTGACGTCGACAACTTTAGGTCGAAAAGGTCGTCAAAGAGAGACTGGCTCAAGTAAGTCCATCTTCTCATGGCAAGAGCTGGGCAGTGACAGAGAAGATGAAACATTGTCTCCTCCTCCTCACCACTGTGACAGCTCCTGTCAGGCCCAGGCGTTCAGCATACCCGCCGTCCAACCAGTGTCCTGTAATAGCCGCAACAACTTTGCTATATAGCCGCAATACCGGACGGAATTGTTTATGTCTTATCCAACTGAGCTAAAAGGGCGATTTACCTGGTTATAAATTTGGTAAAGAAAAATTTGTTTGAATTTAGAAAAATAATATATTAATTTTGTTCAAAGCTTTTAAAAATTTATGAAAGAAGGTACCTATTTCGTCTCAAAATTATATAAATTTGTCCATTGATACAAATCTTAAAAATCATTTTAAAACTACCGATTTCGACAAGATACCTACTACAAAACTAATTTTAAAATATTTATAAGGGAAAATGGCAATTTTTGATGCTCGAACAGTAACCAAATGCTATAATACGACAGCATGACAGTAAAAGCATTGCTTACAAAACTGCCATTCTTTAAAGCCAGTAACTATGTCTGAAGCCAGGCCAGTAAATTTTAATTCTTCTATTTAAGCAAGAGGCTTATAGCCCCCCCCCCCCCCAGTAAGCAAAATTTGTTGTATTTTTATTGTGTACTAGTAAGTGGATCATTACAGTTTTTTGGTAAAACAAAGGACAATTTTTTACTAAAAGTAAAAACAAATTGAAAATCAAAGAAAATAAAAATGCATTTAGTAAAAATAATATTATTATTAAAAATTTACCATTATTGTTTTTATGATATTTATTTTTATAAATTTGAAAAACAATATATTTAATTTAATCCATCACACCATTTTTGTTTTTACTATTGTGTACGTGAACAAAGTGGCGTAGATTCGTCGAATAAAAAAAAGGTTAATATCGGTGTTTGTTTTCGATTCTCAAGTGCTTTGAATAATAACACAATATACTATCTAATAATTGAACAGTACAGTGTTTGTAAACTAGAATATACAATTTCACACATATTTTAAACTATGTTTTAGTAGATGGTTTTCTAGAGAATTTTCTAATTTTCCTCTGCAGCACTTCAAATCTTAGTGAAGAGAGAGTAATGTTACTCTTAGTGGAAATAACATTCGTTACATTTAAAAAACGAACTAAAAAAAAAGGGTGTATTAAGTTTGACTGCTATGTGTGTGTGTCTGTGTGTTTGCCTGTCTATGGCATCGTAGCGCCTAAACGCATGAACTGATTTTAATTTTTTTGGTTTCATTTGAAAGGTAATTTAACGGCTATGCTTCAAGTGCTTAGTGTTCCATACCCGAAAAAACTAAAACATTTGCGATGATCTTCAAAATCTATTCAGTTTGGAAAAGGCATGACATTTAATTTTAACATATAAATAATTATTATGGAAATTAATGGTCAAAGAAATTTGGCTCCATTCATTTCGAAAAGTGAAATGGTAAAATAATAATTGTAATAATATAAAATAATAATAAACAATAATTGAAAATAACAAGGCACAAGCCTTGACCATCACTTTGATATTGATTTAAGAAGGAGTGTTATAAGTTTAAATTGTTTATCTGTGCGTCTGTGTGTTCATTCTCAGTGGCATTGAGCCCCTAAACGATCGAACCGACTCGATTGAGAACATTTTATAGCTTAGTTTCCAAAAATCGGTTTACAAGGAGCATTTGCCGGGGATTTTTTAAATTTTGTAAATTTCACTTGTGGGTTTATTCTTATCATTAACCAAGGAAATTCTACCCGGAGTCCATACGAAAAATAAAGTTCGGCCATTTTTAGTCAAACTAAAGGACTTTCCATTACAATGGTTTCCTATTGCTGGTGGCTTATCGTGATTAGGCCTAGAATTCCTTGAAATTCCGAGCGAGTTTTAAACATGGAGAGTTTTTGGAATTCCGGAATGTAGAGTTTGTATTATGGTTTCTGGTTTCTCGACCTTTATTATATTCCGAGGCAGGTAAATTCTTGACCAGGATTTCTCAAGTTTTTCGAGTATCTCGAAAAATTATGAAAATTATAATAAAACACAAGTTGACTAGCACAGATGAGATCAATTAAATCAAATTTTTCATCGTCAAACATTGCCCCTCTGAGTCAACAAATCAACAATAAACAATGAATTAAACAAACTGTACTTGGCTGGTCTAAATATAAATTATTGGGTCAAAATGAAATAGATAGAAACATTAAAAACTGAATTTTAAAATTCAAGACAGGTGAAATGAAATAAAAGTTAGTAAAAAAAGCGCTCACTACCAATTTCGATTTCGCGAAATGACTTGCAGCTTATTTATTATTTAACAATACGAACTCAATATTCAGTTGCATATATGATTATTATATCTTTTATTATTGATATTGACTTTGTATGAAAGTCAAACAGAATCCAATATAATCGAATTATATTTTCAACTGCACTCCCAGAAGTATTTGAACAAAGTATACTATTTATACATTATGCAAGCAGTAATAGCTACTATGTAGTGTACTACCGACCGTCGAATTTTGAAATATTGATCCATTCTTTTATAAAAGCACTGGGTACGCAATGTTATCCAAGTGCGCTGGGTTCCGTTAATAAAATTTTTTTAATACAAAGATTACGGAAAAGCTAAAAATACGTGTTACGACTGAGGTTTAGATTTATTGCTGAAAAATGTAATGCAAAAATAAAGACTCGAATGAAAATTAAACGTCAAAATTTGTAACAGTTTCCCCCTTTATTATTCTTATTAACAGTGTCATTGAGGTATGGCGACCTTGCTTTATTAGTTATAGTCCTAAAGTCCTATATTTGTCGCTGAAAAAATAAAGGAAACAACACAGCTTTTCATTTTATATTCTCTTCATTTGATCGAATTTCATATTCTTCGCATCTGCAGCATTACAAATTCATGGGCCAACAGTAATTGCACAAATAATGGAATCTTAGCGGCATGCGCCATAGCTAACATCACATCACAGAGCAAAATTGCACGTACATATAACATTTTATATAACATTAAGATTTCTTGAATGGGTTCAATTAAATTGGGCATAACAGTACATATTCCAAACTTGCTCCTCACTGACTAATATTATTATAAAAACTGTATATTAGAATGGGAATTTTTGATTAAAAAACTAATGTACTCTATATTTACATATAAATTTACATTTTTTCAGTATATTTTCAAATAAACATATTTTTTTGTTCTATTTATTAAAAAATAAATGTAAAAAAAAAAAAAAAAAACAGTAGATTCTAATACTGGATCATGATGGGTGGTAGGTTTGGAATACTGTACTATTTTTTATCTGTTATTAACTACGATGATGTAAAGTTTCATGATGGCTTTAAACTCAAACGAAATTAAAATGCTTATAAGGATAAAGGAGATATATAAAGAATGATAGAAAGCATAGTAATTGAAAAGAATTTTCTAATTATCTTTCTGATATAACTTTTCGTATTTTCGAAAAACGCTAGAAAAGCAACGGCAGAGGACTGACTGAATGAGGTAGGACTGCTTATGACAGATCTTAAGGCTCATAAGAATTTATTTAAGGATTATTTATATAAGGAACAAATTAATAACATACGCTTAATATATCGTCAAACTATCTAGACCTGTGCGGAATTACACAGTACACGTGGCTAAAAACATTCTGGATAAATAATATATAAAGGATACAAAATATCAATAGTAATTCATTTTCTTTCTATTTATAGGCCATTTTATTACAGACTGGATTTACAAATTACATAATGAACAAAATTACATCTTAATATTATTTCTTTAGCCTGTTTTTTTCTAAGCGGTACACTTTTAGACCGTAAAAATTCTTTTCGAAAACCACTTGGATTATATATAATGAACGCCCAGTGTTAAGCCACAACAAAATCGTTTCCATAGGAACAATTTCCTTATATCTCAATTTAGGTATTTGATAAAAAAAACGATACAGGACAATCTTAATTATATTATCTTTACTAACCGATAACCACTAACCAACGATAATTTCAAAATATACTTAAATCATATAAATTTTTTTTAAATTTACCCACTACGCCCCTTGAGTCCAGAAGGTATTGGCGGGAGAGGAAAATCAGCTCCACGGTGAAATTTATTATTGAATAAATACCATGTTGATGCACCAACTTTTTACATAACAGCAACTGCGTCTTATCAGCATTGCGCAATAAAATAAAACAAATAAGTCTACTAATGATTTAAATTGCGAATACGAGAGAAATTGTATGTTTGCGGCCTAAGTTGTAATCATAATAAAGGCTTAATTAATCACTGCAGAGCAACAGCCTCACCCAAATCTCTCTATATGCCAAACTTGCCGAGTACTTCAGTCTTTTGACAAACTGCCAAGCTATCTTTTGTTTTGATTGCGAAAGATCGAAAAAATTATTTTGTCAATTAATTTAATTATTATTCAGACGTCATAGGTAAGAAATCCACAACAGCAACCGTCAAATACTTCACGGTTCAAAGCTTAGTTCTTTCTGAAGCATCTATCGATCGCTGTTCTTGCATAATTCTAACGATTCAAGATATTCAAAGCTAGCTACGCTAAGTGCTTTAAATGGCTTAAATTTTAAAAGTAATTGTGAATGAAGAGTTGCGTAGGCGCTTATACCTCCTAGACTATTTAAATTTTAAAACAACCTAATATCGAAATATTCGAAAAAATGAAAATTGCAGCATTTTGTATTATTATTATTTATGTTAATTAGAAAACTTTTTTGTGTCATTTGTCATTATTTATCTATTGTTCTACCATGTATATAATTTTTAAAAACAGATGATTATACAAAACAAATAAAAGTAAAACACATTCTACAGCTTTTAAATGCAATAAAAATAATTAATTATTCCTATATTTTTTTTAATGTTCATTTTCTTTCATAACTTTCGTATAACGCCTAATACCATTTTCTTACTAGGCATTTGGAGTGGGTAACATTGGTAGTGCGTCATTACCGTCGTGGCGTTACATTCGATAAGCTTAATTGTTAACAGATGGAGTTTACGGAAGGATATTGTTAACTTTCTAATTAATTAATTAACGCCGTATGTGCGCTAGTAAAGTAACCAACTTCCATTAGACATTTTCCTACCAAGGATCGTCTAATGCACCCATAACTTTTTCACTTCGAAAAACCGTTTAAAAATCATGAAAAATTATCAAATTTTCTTGTTCCATTAATTTTTCCAATACCATATAAATAACACATTATAAGACTTGGATTAAAACACAATCTTAAAGGAAATATTAATAAAAACTACCTTGTTTAATGAAATAATTGTTTAAAATTACAAACAAAAAAGGAGGAGTTTATCAATTCGACTGTATTTTTTTTTAAATGTGTTTTACCTCAAAACTTTCGACTGAACCGATTTTTATGATTTTTTATGTGTATGAAAGCTTTTGGTCCAGTTCTGACAACGACATCTATGCGAAAACCATAAAAGTATTCAATTTACATTAAGTATGCACGACAAGAGGACGAACTTAGAACAACTTAGTTATTGTACTTCAGATTCACTAAAAATCACAAAATAAAAAAAAATAAAAAGAAAATCGACTTCAAAAGAAAAACTTTTCCAAAACCAATTAATATGCACTAAAAATTAAAAAACTTACGATAATATAATGTAGTTAAAATTATTGTTATTTTTGGAGTCGGTGTCAGCCAAGCTAATGTAGAAACGGTTTTGTCAGAGTTGTTTCCTTGGCTGATACCGACTCCAAAAATAACAATAATTCTAACTACATTATATTATCGTTATTTTTTTACTTTTTAGTGAAAATTTATTTGTTTTGGAAAAGTTTTTCTTGTGAAGTCAGTCTTTGCATCTCGCGTCATCATAACTTTAACCTATGAAGGAACAACTGAAAAAAGGTCACGATTTTATAGTCATAAGAAGAAAAATATCAAAATATGTTGGCAAGTCTGAGGAAAAAATTACTGGATTGGACAATGGACCTAACTACGAAAGTACAAATGAGGTTTTCTAAATCATATTATGTTTTCTTCATATATATTTACTTTTGGAAAAAATATAGATGGAATAAAAAAAAATAAGATAACACAAAAATTTATTGTTTATTTTATTTTATGTTTTTTTTTTTACCTGTCCCGTATATTTTCAGATTAAGAATTTGGATTAAATAGAAATATGTTATGAATGCCCGATAATTTTCATTAACGGGTTTTGTTGTTTTTTTATTATATTCTTCCATATTACTTATATTACCCACCATCTTTTCTTCTCCTCAATTTATTTTTTGTTTACGCTTTTATTTTTTTATTAACGTGGTGTGAGAGAAATTAATTTTTATGAAAGAATTCTTTATGCCAAGAAAATAGAAGCAAGAAAGAAAAATCTGATTATCATTGACAATTACGTTTTACATTTTTTTTTATTATCAATTAAATATATTTCATGGGAAGAGTAAAGTTAATTTTAGGTGCTTCCCTATAAAAGAAGTGTTTGCGAATATTTTCGATAAAGATATTTTCTTGACGCAATTATACAACCAGAAAAATATTTTTTATCGATACTCACTGAAATTTTCGACACAGCAAAAAATTAAAGCGATAAAAAATAACTATAATGAATTAGCTTGTGCCCACGCATTCGCTCGTGATAATGATTTATTTCAATGGATTACGTAAATGATTCATTTCAATGGATTCCATAAATGAGAACCTAACATTACCTCACTTATATTCTCTGTATACAATATGTGTTTTTACCATCTAGATATATAAATATCACTAGTATGACAGAATACGTGCTTTAAGCAATGCATCTAAGTGAGAGGTATTATATAAATGTGTTCAGCAGAGAGTGGGAGTTTTGTTGCATACAAATATTATTAATTGATATACACATATATATAATACCTCTCACTTAGATACATTGCTTAACGCACGTATTCTGTCATACTAGTGATATTTATATATCTAGAGGGTACAAACACACATTGTATACTATTCACAATACAGACATTGCCAACATCAACTTTACTCCCATCCCCTTGACATTTCTAACAAGTGAAATTTACAAAAATTTTAATAATCCCGACAAACCTTTTCGGATACGGAAACCTAAACACGTACTTGAAACTTATCTAAGAATACATCTCCATTACATTACCTTTTTCCTTAAATTCTTTTACAAATTTTACAAACAGATTTACAAACTTATAACACCCCTTTTTTTTCAAAAATTAAAAGTGACAAAGTTTCATAAAAAATTTCAATTCTCATTTTAACCCCTTTTTTTAGGGGATGAATTTTTAGAAAATAGTAAATACTTTCTTGGTCTAAGAAACACAGTAGAATATTTATTTTCTTAAATTGTAAGTATTGACACATATCGTCCTACTAGCTCAGTTTGTTAAGGCGTAACCAATTTCGTCCGCGGTATGCTTAGGGTAGTGGGTTCGATTCCCGTCGCAACAAAATTAATTAAATTGATAGTTGTGATGGGCTGGTGTAGTGCATGGTATAAGCATGAAGGAGGAGCTGATAAATGAATTTATCAGCGGAACACAATGGACTCTATAGCCAAAGTGTGCCCTTCGTGGACAGCCAAGCCAATATAACCTAACCTTACCTAAGTATTGATATCGTTGATTCAATAAAAATTTACTTATTAGATCAACTTGCATACTTTTCAATCCAGTAATCTTTTTTACTTTTAAACACTGTTAATAATTATGTCAAAATCAATACTATTTGCTTTTCTTAAAAAATGGTTTCATCCGTAATTAATATTCTTGCTCGTACGTTTTCTTCCTTAAACTTTATTTTGTGCATACTAAATTGAAACGTAAGCTCTAAAAACAATTAAAACTACATTAAATTTTATCATTTCATTTTTGAACTGTTTAGTATTCCAAATATATCTTTATTCGTTATCAAATATTGAATATTTTATAATAACTTTATTATAGAAAAGCAGGTAGAATTAACCACATTTAGTCAAAGAGGCGATTGCCTAAACGTAGGGATAGTAAAGTTCTTTGATTCTATCAAAAAAATGTAAACAAATAAGCTTTACGGAAAAAATCTTTAATACAAAAACTACTAGCCCCTAGTTTCACATCAGTTTAATTACTTTGTTATCAGTCACAAAAAAATTTCGAAATCTTTCAACACAAAAAAGTTCAGTTCTAGGTGTCACTATATTAATGTTTAAAGATTAATTGATTATTTTAAAATAAAATATTTGGGTTAAATTAAAAGTAGCGTAAGTGCAAACAAACAATTGACTGAGTTAATTGTTGAAATACTTTGTATAGAAAGTGTTGAAAATCAATACTTGCATTACTTTTTTATAAATTAGAATTAGAGAGATATTCTACACAATAGTCGGTATATACAGAAGATGATTATGGGGTACCTTCAAATTGAATACCCAAGCACATTATTTCAAACAAAACCAAGAAAAATTGAATGTACACTTTTTGTTTAGTAATATTACTAAAAGAAATAAGGTTCTTGCCCATATGATTCAACTATCGCCTCTCGGACTAATGTATTCATGAACTTGTGTATAATATTTTATAACATTGACAAAATTTTTGGATATGAAAACAAACACAACAAACAACAAACAAGTTTAATGTTTATTTTTACACAATATTTACATTAATTTCGATTTAATTTATATTCAAATGTGAATGAATATATTATAAATTATACACGTATGTAGTATATATAATAGAATGAATGTTGCAAGTCAAGTTTAGATCATTCATAGCCTGAAAATATAAAATACGACAATCCTTCTAATGTCTAAACCAGTGAAGAGAAAAGTTGGCCATCAAAAATAAACTTATTTCCAAATTTTGCTCAGAATTATCTCTCATCAGGAAATACTTAAAATTTATTCGAAAACTTCGAAACAATCTAATAATTCCTAATTTGTTTTGAATTTTTGCAATAAAACCTGAATACCGCCATTAAACGTGAAAGAGTAACAAGTTTTTCAAAACACACAAAAAGGTAACAATAATAACAGGGTAAATACTTTATAAATATTACTCCCCACCCAAAATTCATCCCATACTTCTTACTAAGTAAGACTCTATCTGTCGATTTTAATCGGAACCATTTTATAGGTCACTTTATAGACATCGAATATTATACAGATGTACGGCCTCGCCAATTATATGCTATTTATAGTGATAATCTACGATTTAATAATTTAGGTTGGCTTTATTTGGATATATATTTTTGTTTTGTTTTGACAATCGAAATTTTTTTTTTGAAAATCAAATAAAATGCCTTTAAAGAGAATATAATAATAGTAATATCAAAAGTATTTTTAAAAACACAAACAAAACACGCAAAAGTCAAAATTACAAAATTTATTTAAAAAAAAAAAAAAAACAAATAGCGATTAAAGTACAAAAATTACAAGGAAAAATAATAAACAATTTCTACAAAATAAATAAATATATCAATGGATTCTATAATCTTTTATTCCATGAAATTGAAGAGCTGGGTTACCTAGTGAAAAGTTCATTTTTTTTACTATGGCGGCGCTGACATCTTAAAAATATACTCGGATAAGACCGTATACTTGCCATATGTAATACGCATTTTACTATAACTTAAGTAGATCAAACAAGATCAGATAAGGTACTAAAAATTCGTATTATTTACCCAAAGAAAAAATACAAATCAATGGTGACCCGAGTCACATAAGACATGCATACATCTTGAGTGCCGAGATATAAGCCTTCGTGGTGGAATTTAAGGCGCCTATCTGCGCGGAGTCTAGTCATCAGTCGTTGCGTATGTAGTACTGCGCATCAGGCTGTGTAAGTGATTGAAAACAATTGAAATTGTTCGTTGATTGAAAACAAAAGACAATCTGATGCGCAGTGCAAAGTACGCAACGACTGACTCGCCCAGAGAGGCGTCTTATTTCCTAGTACCCTCTCCACTCAAGTTTTACGTCCTTAAAATATATGTTCTTGACATAGACATCGTCAGGAAAAAATCTAGACATAACGTAAATTGATCAATTTTAATTCACTGGCATTAACATAAATACGCTTGATATATCGTAGATATATTTGACGTACATTTGATAGATATTATATAATATAGTATCGTTTTATACATACATTATGTAATGATTGCAGATATAGGTTATGTAATTATGTTGATATGCTGATAACAGTATCTACTCCCGTGTAGCATACATCATGCATACATACCCAACATATCTGACTGTTTTACTTTATACGTATGATTACTATACTTATTGACTTCCTACCTGACACTTTTGTTGATAAAACAATGAAAGATACGATATTATTACATAACGATTATTGTTGCGGTTTACATCGTTGGGTTAAAATACATGCGAAGAATTAAAATTTGTTCATCTAGAAAAGTGTACTATAGTACAAAAAGAAGTTGTTAAATTTAGATGCCGAATGGAAATTTGTCACAAGAAAATTAGCGTAGTGAATTCAATAATTTTTTGTGAACTTAAAATTTAAATTAAGACATTACATTAGCAAACGGTTTGCAATGCAACGGTTTGCATGTGCAAATTTTCATTAAGATCGTGACAAGGAATTTTTACATACAGGCTGTTTTTGTTAACCACACATTTGAAAATTATGTATGAAGAAATTTGAAAAAATTTGCAATGATTTCGTGTATAAATAAAAAGCAATTCTTCACATTCTACGGAATTTCTTGAAAACAACAGTTTTCTCGCATAAGAAATAAATGAAAACATACATTAACAAATATTTTTTCAGATAAAAGTTATCTTTTTCCCTTATAAAATACGAATTACCAACAAAAAAAAAAAGAATTGCGGTCGTGGGACCCCCGTTAGGAACGAAGTTCCTTACGAAGCTGTACAGAAACAAATGTAATCGTTAATAAATACGTATAGGTAATCTGTTCAATGTGTAGTGTCTAGTAGGCATGCATATGCATATGTATTCATAACTAATTTTGGATGTAAATAGTACAAAAATGCAAAAATCGTGTACTATAATAACTAAAAATAATACAAAGTAGAATAACATATCGTGGTTGCCATGGATATGGCATACATACAAACACACACACACACACACACACACACACACACACACACACAAAAGCTTATCTCATTTTGTTACGAGAAAGTTTTTGCCAATTTGCTCACCATGGCAGACTGCGTTACGAAACCGCGTTCCAAAAAATATACATTTCTATTTGAAAAAATAGAGTTGACTATCATTTAGTCTAGAACTTATCCACTTTGAAATAAACATGCATTTGGAAATGATCGAGGCTTTCAAATAATCAAACTTTTGGTTGAAACAATTTTTTGTATATGATTTATTTTTTCATTTTTTTGCAAATGTCAAATTAAAAAAACACCTTTATATATAATAGATAAGAAGATACATAAATTCCCTTACTTTATTTTCGTGTCAACATTTGTAACCTCCCAATACTTGCATACGTGTTTAAAGAATCGATAATATTTATGTACATAAGATATATAGTTATTTATGTATTCGTTTATTATATGTTTACACATTGGAGTTTATTTATTAGAATCAGGTTGACTTTTATAACAATTTAATATAAAAATTTTATGATCAATTTCATAAAATGATTTTAAAATCTTTAATAACCGCCAAGAACAAACCTAAAAATGTCATATTAAAATTTGTGGACAGCATCATAAAATAATTGTTATCTGGGCACTACTGGCCTTTTTAAAAAAAGCAAAATTTTATTTCACAAGACACATGACAAAATCGAAAATCAAGACGCATTTTTATCTCAAACTTTAAATGCATAATTAAAGCTATCAAAGAATATTAAAAAATAATAATGTTGATAAATAAAATAAATAAAAATAAAAACTCGACTGCGTTAAATAATATCTGAAGAGAAAGAACCAAGTCCAGTATAGTTTACAAAGCGGTCGGTTCAAATCTTCCCTATAATATGAACTGTTAAAGTCGGTAAGCTACTCGATTTGTTTCTTTCTTTTCAGATTTTATCTAACCCGGTAGGGATTTTTATTTTTCTGTTTTATTTTACACTGTCCCAGCAATAAAAAAAACTCTTTTCCTTTACTATATTAAAAAATTTAAAACCAATTTTTTCATCCTGAATAAATTTAAACATATAACTTACATATATTTTTGTAATCCACTTTTGATTTTCTATATTTTGATAGGCTACCTACTCGATAGGTTTTGTAAATTTTTTTTTAATTAACGTATTACTATTTCTTTCGTTTTGTTTTTTCAAACACTTGGGTTTTTGAAACAAATATAACGATATCTGAAATGTTAAAATCCATTGAGCCGTTTGGAAGATGCGAATTAATAAAGATTTTTACAAACAATGACACATACATACATATATGCAAGACACGCGCGAAATATATAACCACTCCTTGGCATTCGGGTAAAAAGTTCCAAGAAAATCTGAAGAAGGAAATGAGTAATGATACTTAATTTACTGTCGTTTCGTTCGTAGGCTTCGTCTTAGGGCCTCATACCAATAACATATTGTATTTTTAGAACATCAATTACCGATTAATATTTTTCTTTACTCAGATAAATTAATAAAAATTAGTGCTCAGGTTGCAGACACGCCACGAAACATCGTAAACATAATTAAAAATTGATTTGGAGTTTTTTTTTTTACTACTTGTTGTTGCTCAAATATATATTTTTTATTGTTTTAAATAAAAATTTAATTTATATTACCTAGATTATAATATTTTATGCGTGTAATGTAATATGAATTAAAATTTTGTATTTAAAATAATTTTATAGTTTGAAAATAAAAATTGAAAAAGAAAATTGGGTGGAAAAAGCAAATTTTATTAAAAATAAATTTTATTTTTTCATTCGTACAATAAAGTTTTAACTGGTTAAACCCTTACATTATTTTTAATTTTTATACGATGTATATATGAAGTATATATCAAAGTATAGTAAATTTAGTCCCAAGTTTGTAACGCTTAAAAATGTTGATGACACGAACAAAATTTTGGTATAGGTGTTGATAAAATCACCAGATTAGTCCATCTCCGGTTGCCTGTTTGTCTGTCCGTCTGATACGAAGAGATATCAAGTGGAAAATTTTGGAGCGTCTTTAGAGTCTTTGGGTTTTGGGTCCGTAAGACCCATCTTGTAAACAGCTAGAGATAGAACAATCTTCTGTATGAAACAATTTTTCGTAAACATCACTGTTTACCCGTGAAGGCGCAAATTAGGTATGTATTATATGGGAATATCAGTTATGTATGTGTGACACCACAGTCGTGTTTAATATACACGGCTGTGGCTGTCTAAGACCGTCTAGACTATCTCTCGTTGCTTACATGATGTAACAAAACAAAACGACTGCGTAATCAACACTGTCTTGACATGGTATTTCAAAAATTTACTCAACTGTTTATTTTCACTTGTCAATTGTTAGTTTTCACTTGTTTATATTAGGCTTATTTGTATTCACGATGTTAAGGTTTTGGTTCAAGGTTTGAGACCTCACGAAAATACAAGCAAGTTATTTGTAATAAAGAATTGTTTTGTTGAAAATGATCACTATATACAATTTTTGCGAAAAACTAAAGTAAAAATTTTGATTATATTGATGGTTTGATAAGTTTCAGTGTGAATTTAAAATCAATTTTATATTAAAATTTATGATCTATAACAAACACAATTAATTCAAATTGACTTTTGATTTATGTTGCATGCAATATATAAAATATAGGGTGTCTCAAAAATCCTTTATATATTTTGCGGAAATATATAATATATATATGTCTTAAAAAAATTAACAAACTTAATCGTATTTTATACCACAATTGTAGAATTGGCGCTGTAGTTATTCTATACAAAGAGTATCTGTAACGAATAGAAACTCGATACTTTCTTTAAAATAATAATAATACCTACAATGGAAACACTCTCTATAAAACCAATATTACATTATTAAATAGACTAAAATACAAAATTATAACATAGCTTCCAAAACACAATTATAGAAGCAAACGTTTATAACAAACTTAATTAGTTAAATAAAGGTATAATTAACATAAAATTTAATTCAGTAATAGTATCAACTAAATGTTAATACTTTGGAGCTTAATGTTGATGAATTTAAATTAAGTTAAATACGTACATATATTTTATTTGTACAATATATGAATCTAGGGTCAAACGTAATATTTGACAGTTAGTTGTAAAAAATGTATATAAACAACTGTTTACTAAACGAAAATTTTGAAAGCCTGGGCTTTATTATTTGGAAAGGGTGGGGCTTAAAATTTATAAATGATTTTTATAGTCTTAGTTTATGAATATTTATTGAGGACTAAAATGATATGATATGACAGCCATGGGGACTGCCGACAGAAGTGAAAACTTTAAGTTTTGGAACGAGAGTGTTTTATTGAATATTTTAATTAATTTCTTCTACATAAGTAAAATTTCATATTTTGGATTTGTCCGATATCAAGTAAAAGGAGGAGTAAAAATAGCCTAGAAATATTTGATACTTTTATGATATGAACTTTGGGCCTTTTTGGGTGAGCAAAGCATATATAAAACCTTTCTCGGTATAAATGCAACGATTTGTCAAAATTTCATCTTTATCTACAGATTACTTTTTAAATAACAAAAAGTCAACAACACAAAATGGTTTTAAGCAGTTTCTCATCCAAGTACAGACTGTGTCCCCTGCAAAATGTTGCCTTACTTCAGTGACCGAGAGTGAACCGGTGTTTACAACATGGTATATATGTCACGTGGTATGCAAGTCGCTTCCGAGCTGATGATGATGTCACCAAATTTAGAATTTTTCTCCCTACTAAAAACTCTAAATCGTTCTATCGTTCAAGGCAATTTTCATCTCAAATATCTAAAAAAAATTAAAAATGCAAAAATAAATTTCTCTCACATTCGCTAAAAGCAGGGTACTTTTCGTTTGAAATTTTGAAAGTTTGCAATTTTTAATGTACCTGACAACGAATATCTGTTTTTTCGAATGTCGGGACCAAATTATTATTGTCTGAATATGACCCTCGGCGAATATACATCAATTGTAAGATTGCGACATAATTAAATTTTTTTTATTTTGCCAAGTAGTTAGGCACAATCTTGACAACAGCCTCCAAATTTCTAGTTCATTCTATAATTAATGTCAAATACTATGTCCACCCCTATACTAAATAAATTTAAAGGGGAGAAAAAGAAAGGTCTCTCTCTATATGTTACTAATTTAGTTTTCCTGTTAGAGGTTAATAATCATCATATATTTTATTATGCCTACATTATTATAAAATATTTGCACTAAAGCTGATTGTCATCATTAATAATTTAAAAATGATTTTAATATCGATGGGAACATTAACGTTTATAATAATCTGAGATTGCTAATTTATAATTTAAAATATTTATCACATTGTTGTTAAGCACACTTGAATTTCATTAACAATGAATTAACGTATTACGATATCTATTTTTACTTTTAGAACAACGTTTTTTTCAAGAACCGCTAATGTCATCAAGATATCAATCAACATCATACTTTCAAGCTGCAAGTAGTTTTGCACGAAGAACTTTGTCCACTACAAAAATTAGTAAAAAAATTTTATAAGCATTGATCGTCTCTGTTTGTTTCTATAAATTTTATAATTTGCCGATATTAACACGTAATAAAGGGTAGGAATTTGCTATTACTACTTAATCGAAGCTATTAAGAAGACAGAACATTTTTAATTAGCTTCGTTTTTCGATTTTTCTATAAAGAGTAATTTTTGCAAACAAAACACTATAGATATATGCAAATAAACAAATGAAGTATGCTTTGAGCCTAAATAGTATGTAAAAGATCGTTTAGTTTACGAAAAAACTAAAACCCAATATTATTTTTTATCCGATTGTCAAAGAGTGGTTATGTTTTCGCGTTTATCTATGTATGTATGTATGTATGCATGTATATTTGTAAATTTCATTATTACCACGTATCTTCCAAAAATCTAAGTTTTCTCAGATAGGTGTTTGATAAAATAAAACAAAATGGCGGATTTTTGGATCGAAATAGTAATACGATAATGTCCTATAATTTCGTGTAGGGTTTGTATATGAAAAATCCAGTGAAAGAAAAAAATTTGATAAACAAGACTTTTTGTATAATATATTTATTGTATAAAAAACCCTAAAAACCTTTATAGCCGTCTTTGAAAGTCATACCTGGAAAATTCTAAAATAAATACACGAAAATTCTGAACTTAATTAGCGGTTAAAATTCTGAACTTAATTTTAAAAAGGTAAATCTGTAAGCACAATACAGTAAAATATGAAAAAATAACAGAAATCCTTCCTTACTACACGACGGTTAAGTTCCGATCTACATTTTGTTACATTTATCTGTGAATCATATTTAGATTGTTGTTTTTATACATCATTTATTATTTATTTAAGTTACTAGAAACATTATTCAAATGAATTACTCATGAAAGCACTAATGATCTCATCCATTCTGTTTTGATTAATTTACTTTTTAAAAGACATCGTATAAATAATAGAAAGCTAAACTGAAAAAATTAATAAGCGATAATATATTTTGCATTTAATAAAGAGTGGTATTTATCTAATTAATCTCTGATCTATGAAAGCTTTAACCATTGTATGAATACGTTTCTCAAAATAGTATGCGAAGAGCAATTTCCCGGAGCGAATTTATTAGAAATCTCGGAAACTTAATTTAATGATAGTACAGTGCATGGCAAAATGAACTAATATTATAGTGATCTATTCAAGAAAAAAATTCTGTTTCAGAAGTAAGCACTTTCATGTCATGAAGTAAACACTTTCAGTGTGGGCGTTTTAAAACTTACAAACATTTATCATAATATTAATTTCTACATTTTTGAAATGGAATAAAAACAAAACTGTATGATATATCAATATGCAGCAATTTTTGTATTCAAGCAGATTCATGAAAATCTATCATGGAAAAGGTGAAACTCATGTATAGCTAAAGCGTCATGAATAAGCAAAATTTCCGGTTTAGAGTTCAAAACACTGTGCATTAATCATGTTTTCATTTAAAAAAATTAAGTTTGGTATGGTTTTCTGGCATGGAGATATTTTTTTAAAATGAAAAATACCCTTCCCTTGTTATCTCTAAAAAGCGTTCATTTACATGGTATCATTTTTAAATAAACATGTCATGATGCAATGACTAAAAAAAATTCGTAACGCAGGAGCTGCGTTAGCCAAGCGAATTCCCTCAGAGATTGAAAAAAATAACACATTTAAAAAAAATCGAATATTGCATTTTTATTTTTAAATATATATATTATATTAGGTTAAGTTAATATATTGGTATAAAATAAAATTTGGTATCAAGGAGGGGGTTTTAGTATTTGAAAGGTCAAGTTCGTTGATGAGAAAAATCGACTGATAAAAAAAGGGGTGGGGATACCCAAAGTACAAAATTTTGAATTTTTTCAAACTAAAAAATATTTATGTTAAAATTTTAACGAACGTCTTTTTTGACATCTAGTAGGTAGGATCAACGAACATTGGAAGAAATTTTTCCATAATTCCACCATCAGTACAAAAGCAATAGTTCCATTTCCTTCGGCAATTCGGAAATAAAACGAAATCATAATGATATATCATACCAATTTGCTTTTATTCGAAATTAAAAAGTATAAATCCAATTTGATCATCCTATATAAATAACCAATTAGTTAGACTATAAAAATCATTTAAATAAAAACTAATATGAAATTCACCAACCTTTTATTAATATATATTCAGTAAATAATGCTTTGCCTTATAACTATTATTTAATCACGTTTCTATCAAAAACATTCATTTTCTTCATGTCAGTCAAGCAGAAAATAAGTACAATACACTCACAAAAAATAAATAATATAAAATCAGAATACAACAAAAATGAAAATTTCACAGTATGAGTTGTAGAGAACAAACAGAGTTACAGGATTTCTTTTTTCTATTTTTTCCCTCGACGTAATAATTATTAAAGAACATCATAATAAGATGTTGGTAGGTTAGAGTACCTACACATCGAAAAAAAAGATTCGAAATACAATTTCTAACTGGAAAAAAATTCAATTTAACAACCCTCAGGTATTAAGTTAAGAATGAAATAAAAGAGTAAGAAATTCAATATTTAATAAAAGAAATACTAAAGTGGAAAACGTGAGTGTAAGTAGTTAACTTTTTTTTTTTATTGTTGATAATATTATTATGAGTGAAAAACTTTTTTCCCTTTATTTATCACCTTAAATGAAAATTAATACCATGTAATATATATTATTAAGTCTACCTCTAAATGAGAATTAATTTCCAAGTAATATACTACCATGTTGAGATTATTCTTATAGTTTGACATGTTTACTTCAATTTATTATTTTGTTTCTTGAAAATGTTTTCCAAAAATAATTAATTTGTTTAGTGTGTGTAAAATAAGTTATAGAAGTGGAAAGACTAAACCAAAAAATGCCAAGGGAGATTATACTTTTGTATTGGAATCAAATTACCCACTAAAAAACAATTTACATGGAAACCAAGATTACTTCAATAAGAATCTAAAAATAATTTAGTTCGATCATTTACATCGACAAGCAAGCATCTCCTCCAAATACATAAACATTATGTAACTTTTCAATAAATAATTTAAATATATATCTTCGGTGTTATAAAATGGTTCCGGTACTAAATTGATTGAAAATGGATACGAGGAATCTCCGGTGATGGGAGTGGTTATGTTTAGATTCGGAATGCACTTTTATGATGGTTGATTAACATTATAATAATAATAATGGGGTTTAACCTCAGTTTTTTTGACATACGCCTTAACGCAGAGGCCACCCACATCATTATTTGTTAATCTTTATTAATTAAATTACATTAATTTTAACAATTACATTTATGATGTGGGTGGAATCGGATACTTCGTTTCCATCCAAGCGACGACAATGTGATCATTTCCACAGACCCCATTAATTATAATTGTTCACACTGCCGCTGCCTGGATTCGAGCCCGCAACCTAAGTCTAAGTAGTCAAACATGGAAACCAAGATTACTTCAATAAGAATCTAAGTTTAATAATTTAGATTATTTCGACCATTTACATCGATAAGCAAGCATCTCCTTCAAATACATAAACATTATATAACTTTCTATATACATCAAAAAATAATTTAAACATATATCTTCGGTGTTATACTATGGGCCATTTGGGATATTCAAGCCTTGACCAAGGCTGATAAAAATAAAAATTGTTTAGCAGTTCTCACCTAAGCTTAGGGTTAATAAATCAAGTCTTGTTTTCAGATCTTCTCAAGTTTCAACCAACATTATTGAACGAAGTTTGTTGCTAGTTCATAGTTATTTATATATTTTTTAACTGTTTTGGAAGAATAGAGAATAACCGAGGCGAGTAAAAACATCTCATTCACAACAAGTAAACTGATTTAAACTTTGTGGTAAAAATATTTTCTAATAAAATCCCCTTGTTTTTATATCATATTAAACCTTTCCCTATCTCGAAAATATACCGTCCGATGCTTTATACATCGAAAAAACATTTCTAGCCTACTCTGATAATTTTCATTCACCGTTATTTCTTAAAAACAATTTTTTCTTAAAAACAATTTTTTCTTAAAAACAATTTTTTCTTAAAACCGGAGCGCTACTTATGTTAATATAAACTGTAAGTGACAGATAAATCACTCCTGGCGCCAATTTTTGTCCACCCTTTTGCATCTTTTATCGATAGTTTAAAAAAACATCATGTCGTTATTTTTTCTGTTGGAGGGATTCCGACAATTAATGTGAGATGTGTGACGCCCAGATCAGCACCGCGACGAATTATTCTTGCTAGAAATTTTAAACTTAGGAACCATATAAATTGCTGTAAAATCACAATACTTGTACTGACTAAGTTAATGGTTGAAATACCTTTTTACATCATGTAAGTAAAGAAAGACAGTCACTCTTACACACAAAGTAATAAGAGTATCTTTCTTCTCACTACTTCAGTGGAAATATTAATAAACAAATACTTTCATACATAAAAAAATGTATGCATGATACAATACAAAACATGTATAATGCTCTAACCTAATTTACGCTCTCACGGGTAAAAATTGATATTAACGAAAAAATGTTTCAAGCAAAAGTTGTTTATTTTTTATAAGGAACATTTTTCAGTTGTTGAGTCCTACGAACCCAAGAACAATTGACCTTCATTGCTCCATTACTTAGCCTCACTTTTTACGTCTTGACCACGTTATAAAAATTTCAGCTTGACCTGTTTTCGTTTTCGTATTAAGAGACAGAGAGACAGGCGGGCGGACAGACGAAAGGACAACCGGAAATGGATTTCATAAACACCTACAACAAAATTTTGTTCGTAGCATCAATATTTTTAGCCATTACAAATTTGAGACTAAACTTAGTATACCTTGATATATTTCATATATACCTAGATGGTATAAAAAGTTCACCTTTCATTTGAAACGTCCACTCTTTTATATAATTTTTTCACATGGGCTTATCACCAACTTCCTAATGAAATTGTAAATGTTTAATCCATACAGGCAGTCATATTTAGGATTCTCTAATTTAAATACAAATTCTAACACGGAATGGGAAATAAATTAATTTCATTTTTTGTTTTTTCATTTGTTTCAGTCAATGTTTACCAAACTACTAAGCTGTGATCATTACTTCAATTTTAACACCTGTAATTCATGCAAGCCAATCAAGGTGTATTGGTCTCTCATTCGAAATCTAACAGATAAAATTGATCATGTTAATTAATATTGAATGTCTTCAAACAGTTGTCCTTCATATCGTATGATACACGTTATGTATTATTCATATCATATCATACGTTAATGCAACATTACTTCAATGATGATAATACCTATTATGTCACATCAAAGATTACAATTATTATTATGATTATAATGCATATAGACAGAGCCCTATGACACATTGACAATACAAAATCATATGGTTTCTGTTGATGCATCCAAGATGCAATTTATTGATAGCATTAATATTATTAGCATTTAGTTTATACGACAGTATATTATCAGTTTGATTTAATATTTAAAGTAGGTACTAACTTCTGAATTATCTATATAATAGTTGCAGAAACGAAAGACTGAATATTGAAAAATTTAAACTGTAAGACATTTTATAATTACATTTTAAATTGACCGTAAATACTAAATTCACAATTCGATAAATAGTGATGAAAATGAGACCAACCTTAATGCTCGGTAGTTTTTCAGGTCCTTGAACACGAATATCGTGACAAAATTGGCCACCGAGGTTCCTGTTACCCAAGGTGAACTCGGATACTCACAGGTTTTTAGGGTTGTTGATTATTAAAATCGCTACAGTATTGACCTCCGAAATGCCTAGTGCTAAAGATGAACGGTGCCCAAGATGAACGGATAGAACCAGTCCAAACTCGTTACTCTGGAGTTCTTGAACACGAATATCACTCTGGTCACCAGAATTTACACCTTTTGTACAACGTTTGAGGGCATATTTTACTAGATTGTACAAAGATTCAGTAAAAATAATGTAATAATAACATAAAATTATGTGGGCAACGAGGATACCGTTCACCAAGAACATCAGGTACCTCGGAGATCAATTCTGTCATGATATTCTTGTTCAGCGACCCCAAAAATCAACTAGTAACGAGTTCGGACTGCTTATATAATGAATTTCCCGAAAACTCCAGGAAACGACGAGGATCACCTTGTGCACCAGATGAACTCGGAGAGCGATTTTGTCGCGGTATTCGTGTTAAACGACCCCAAAAATCACTGAGTAACGAGTTTGGAATCATTTTTATCACCGAATTATGAATTTAATATTTACGGTTAATTTAAAATACATATTATTTATGCAAATTGCATATTTTTAATTTCTTGTAAATCAATTCAGGTCACAATGTTTCTAGAAGCTCTAACAAATCGAATGCACAAAAGAGCACAAAAATCATATTTTATCTATTTCAAAAGCAACATTTACTTCATTGAAACTTTAAACAATACTAACAATACTTTAAAACAATACTTTTAGCGCGATTACAGATAGAAAGCGTTCCGTGAAAGAAAATTAAGCTATGAAGATCACCTTTAGATATTTGATGATGATGATGCGATAGGTTTTATAAATATATGCTATGATTGGTTACCTTGATTTTTATAAAAATCTCAAATATCCAACGCTATTAAATTTTCATTTTTTTGTAGAATATTTACAGAAAGTTGAAATTTGAATTTATCGCAAAGTTGAACTCAAAATAGTAGGGTTTTTGTGAAATTTCTGGCTTTCAAAAAATCATTTATCCTGTAAGAATGTAGTAGTTTAACAAACTCACTAGAAATCGTGTTCAACGGCTTCAAAATGCAATTTCGAGCAAAAAAACTGTTAGTTATAAGTACTAATATAGAATAAATACTAGAATAAAAGAAAATTTCATTTATATTTTATAACTAATTGAGAATTTAAGTCCCATAATTTAAAAGTCTTGTTCCGTACCTAAGTAGTTCAGCCCCATGTCTTTTCTCCGTTAAAATTTTTTGGAGCATATTGTCGACATGATAAGAAATTGGAAAACATATTTAAAAATGCTTCTGGGCTATTTGAATTGAAATTTTAAGACCCAAGAAGTAAAGCATTGTTAATGATCGCAGAACTACTTTTGCAATAAACACCCAGTTAATATAATAATCCGCTTATTATTAGGTTTAATAGCTTCCATTCAACCATTATAGACCATTGTGGTATATTCTTGGAAATTCATGAACAATGTAATTACGAATTTGATAACTTCTATATTCTTGAATAAAACACATCTTCTATAGGGCGTTCCGTATTGACCACATTACAGAACAGGGCATACATATGACGAAGACTAAATTTCTAGGTGACATATTTAATGATGGGAAAATACTTTTCAGTATAATAAAAAGTTGAATAAAAATGAAATGTTCGTAAAAGCTAAGGTATAAGCATTGTGAAATCTGAAAATTTTGAAATCGAAACATGGCAACAAGTCATCGTGAAGAAATAAAGCATAGTGGTCATTCGAAAATTAAAATTATAATTTAGATTAAAATTGAGAAAATAAAGTTAATTAAAACCTTTATGGCTTCTTTAATAATTTTCACCAGACAACAAAGCCGAAATTTTAATCTGCGAAAAAGATTTTATCAGATATAGAAAAAGAGATGAAAAAGTAAAACATTATAGTTCTTATATCATGTATATATAAAATATTGATGCTACGAGCAAAATTTTGGTATGGGTGTTCATAAAATCACCTTATTAGTCCATTTTCGGTTGTCTGTCCGTTTGTCTGTCAACACGATAACTCAAACACGGAAAATGATATCAAACTGGAATTTTTACAGCGTACTTAGAACATAAAAATTGAGATCGAGTTCGTAAATGAGCAAAATGGATCTTGTAAGCCGTTAGAAATAGAACAAAAGTTTAAATATATAAAATGTACCTTATATAAAAATAAACAATTTTTGTTTGAAACATTTTTTTGTAAACAGACTTGTTTACCCACGAGAGCGCGAATTAGGTGCAAATTTTATAGCATGTATTATATAGGAATATCAGTTACATATGTGTGGCTATCTAAGAGTGGATATCTTTCTTTACTTACGAGTCGTCAAAAAACAAACGATAGCGTAATCAACACTATACATGGTATTTCAACAATTAACTCAGTCAATTGATTGTTTTCTCTTGTTTTATTTTTGAAATGCTTTGCTCGTACTTAATCATATCACGATTCAACAATTATAATACCTAGAACTTTAAATAGTGTATTGTGTAAATAAAAAAACAAATAAAACCATGATATATATTCGTAATGGTTTTGGTATGTATCATATCACCCACAAATAGAAGTAAGTACACATAATATTTAATATTTTCTTAAGCACTCAATTTTAATGGTTAACTGTCTGTAACTTAACCTAAAAGAAAAATGATTTAAAAGTATAATCAAATTGTTCTATGTATAATGTATACACAATAATGTATTAAAAGATTATCTCATATTATATATATAGGATGTCTTTTGATAGAGAAGATTCGAAAACGAAACAAAAAGATGTTTTATCCCATTGTAAGTTTTTAGATTGACCACACTTAAAATGACCGATGGAAGAGCAGACAGTTCAACCCAAATTTCCAGCTATTACACACTTTAAACTGCTTTTGAAACACTTTCACATCAGTAAAGAATTTCTTATATAAAGGAAGAAATATTTAATGTATTGAAGAGACTTAAATATTGACTATCGAGTACACTTTTTCATTTATGCTAAAGTACAATTTTCTATAAAAATTAAGCTTTGTTTTTCGTGGCAAAAATTGTTGGTACCACCCTGTATAAGTATAATATTTACTATAAATATAACCGAAAACACGTTGAAATATTAACAACAATTTATCTTCTGTAGTGTTCCATCAAAGAAGTATATTTAAAAAAAAAATATTTTCCGTTTACAAATATTTTCTTTAAAATCCCTATATATTATAAATGTGAAAGTAAGGATGTTTGTTTGTTACGCTTTCACGCACAAACTAGCGAATAGTTTTTAATGAAATTGTGCAGCAATATAGCTCATACATCAGAATAACACATGAACTATAAATTATAAAGATATGGATATAAAAAAAAAAAAAATTAAATTTAATGTGACATTTACTATTTTAAATTTTTACAGAAATCTTTAATTTATGGTTCAAAATGATGATCACAAATGGATCAGAATGATCCTCATTTAAAACAGTAAATGTCAATTCATGGCAATCATGGCCACCTTTTCTGATATACTTAATGAATGATGACTATTTTACAATTTAAAAATTGAAAACTGTGTATATCTTTTATCTGCGTAAAACAATCTCTTCAAGTATTATGGAAGAGGGATAAGTGAGATCAAGAGAGGTGGAAGCTACAAAGCGGTGGTTTTTACTTTTAAGCCCAGTGAAGCGGGCAGGTATTAGGCTAGTAAATCATAAAACAATTATATTATTATTTTGTTTATTTACGACTTTTTTATGACGGCTTTGCGAAGTGGAATCAATAAAATAACTTTCAGACTCTTTAAAATAATATTGGTCTAATAAGTTTTAACTGCAAAGTCAATGCACTTAAGAAATTTCTATATATTAATTAAAGTTTTAAATCAAACGAAAGATGAAGTAACTCCGTTTTCGTACATTATTTTGTACACGGCTTATCGATACGCAAATGCAACTGATCGAGGACAGAGCCAAAATTCAAAAGATCTTACTCTCTGTGTAATAAATAAGATAGGATATGGGCACATCGAATTTACAACGATATTCTATAAATGATATATGAGTAATATATAAGACTAAAAATGATTTATCAATGTCATACACTTTTTATCTTTAATGTGTTTATGGAATAACAGATCCGATTGTCGGAAGTTACAAATCATTTATACGTACATAATGTACATGATGCGTTACATATTTCATATCATCCATAGACTATAGTAAACAGTCATAATACTTAAAGACTTATCAATTAAATTAATAACTGTAATGTTAATATTTGTCTATGTATTAAATGTTAAATTTAGGTATAAAATACTATTGCTTGTTCTATATATAATTCATTAATTTAATGAAACGATAAGAAAATGGAAAAAATATATGATAAAGATGAACAATTTTGTAACGCACTCGTGAAACAGTTTTCCAAGTAAAACCCCAGCACTTTGAACATAGGCTTACATGGAAGATAGCTAAAATCATGAAGAAAAAGGTAAAATCATGAAGAAAAAGGTAAACTATTGACGTAGCGATAAGAAAATTATAAAAAACTAATAATATACAGGTATAACGGTGGTGATGACCTGTACCAAACATCATTAAAATCACGTCTACACTTTTGAAACTTATGTCTTAAGCCTATTATTAGATACAAATAAATACGACATTCAAAGTTTGTAAAAATTTTACCCCAAAGGGAGTAAAAATAAAGGATAACGATTTTTGTGGGATGACGTTGGTAAAAAAGCATACGGCCCAGCAAATAAAAATATATAAAGGTGAAAGCAACAGAAGATATAGGTGTAGGTACTAGGTAGAAGATATAGGTGTAGGTACTAGAAAGCTTCATTATCAGCGAGTAATATCGTCAAAATTGTGAATTATATAATAAAATCACCGAAATTGTGAACTAAAGATGGATATATGACGACATATGAAGTGAAGGTTATAAGACAATAATCATTGTAAGTTTCCCAACGAAGCAGGTAGTTCACATCTAATGCGTTATACAAGCAATAATAGCTACTGAACAACACAAGTAATCACGAGAATGTGAAGATTAAGCTTGTCTATACACGCCTGGGTAAAATTGGTGCTTTATAGGGGAGGGGGGTTAGGATTCCGCACCAAAAACTGAAAACCCATGAAATTGTGAAGAAAAGGTGGAATACCAGCTTTTCTTGAGGGCAACAAAAATGAAGGATTTAACGCGGTAGTCTTTGCCCAGCGAAGCAGATATAGTTGCTAGTTTCTATACTTATATATTAATAATTTCAGAATAAAGACGTATATAAAAACTTCAAAATGAATTGTTGTTATGAAATAAAATAATACTTACGGAATACGAATCATAATTATTTGTTTTGTTCAACATACCTGAAATAAAAAGAAAAATGTCATTAAAAAATAAAAATAAATATTTTACAGTTCACAGACTTATAATTTAAAAAATCACTACAATTACAGTAACATTAAATACAGTAATTGAATTGAAATAAATAAGATATATTGTTTTTTAACTTTGACATACTTTTTATATTGTTTATAATCAGAGATAATTGATGAAAGATAATTAAACCTTTATTACATCTATTTCTTTGTTCTTTGATATTAAAGTTGTACGACTATTCGATGTTTGTTTTATAGGCGTACAAAATATTAATACAATCGTGTTGAGTTTTTAGAGAATGGTTGATCAATAAATGAAAACTAGGTTTACTTAATGAAAACAAATAATATAATTAAAACGTTCGATTGCAAATATTTAAAAATAAATAATTAAAAAAATTGAATCCCCGACTGCGTTAAAAAAATCTGAAAAGAAAGAAACAAGTTCAGTAGTTTACGTAGCCATAATAACAATCGGGTTGGGGTCCGTTATTGGGAAGAGTTGAGAAGGTCTAGATTTTAATGAACCCCGGCTGTTATTGTGGCTGTGTAAACTACTGGACTAGTCTCTTTCTTTTCAGATGTTTAACGCAGTCGGTGTTTTGATTTTTTAAATGATTTATATTATTTTTGATTATTAAGTGTCCAGGCACTAAAAAAACCGTTTTTTTATACTATATTAAAACTTTGCAATTTATTATTCGTAATTAAGTTTAAACATATAACTTATATATTTTCGCGTCAAAAATCCACCATTTTGTACTTTTTACACCCAATTAAGGGCACTTGGGTTTGTAAGACGAATATAATGATGCCTTAACTCTCGAAATCCATCGAGCCTTTAGGAGATTTGAGCTAATGAAGAAATTTACAAACATACATACAAGATATGGGCTAGAACCCATTCTTTGACAGTCAAAAAAATGATGCAATTACGGGACAAATTATAGAGACGCATACTCTTGGTTTAAAGAACATATTTTCTATTTTTTCCAGCAAAACGTGCTAAAAGATTTGCATGTGATTTTGTATGTTATGACTGTTATCTTAGGCACTTTTAAAAAATCGTGTGATCACTGTATAAAAAACACTCCTATGTTGAAAAAACATATCGAGTATGTAAGTATACCTAAATCAAATAACTTTTTGGTTTCTTGCTAAAGACAAATTTACTTTAAGGTTACCGAATTGGGATTTACTTATCATCAGAAACGAATGTTTCAAAAAAAATACGGAAATAATATTTCTCGATAAAATACTATTAATATTAAACATTATTTAAAACTCAAAAAACATTGATTTGTTAACATATAAAACTGTTTTTAACTCCCGAACCAAAAAAAGTGGTGTTATAAGTTTGACCCCTATGTGTGTCAGTCTGCTTGTGGCATCATAGCGCCTACACGGATGAACGTTCCTAACTATATGTTTCAAGTGCGACTTTAAAGTTCCTTATCTGGAACAACTAAAAAATAGGCGATGATCTTCAAAATCAGTTCAGCTTAGAGAAAGCTCTAAGGAAAAAGGTAATTTAATGCAGAGTTTTCTTAGATACTTTTTAAGTGTGAGTTCTGGGTTTTGTATCCGAAAAATTTCAGGGGATATTTTAAATTTTGTAAATTTTACTTGTTGAAAGATATTTTAGTTTTTTTTTTTTCGAATTAATTCTGGTTTAAGTTGCTGTATTGTATAATGAATACGATTTTATTGAAATAGCTTTTAGTCTATTAATCTTTAGAATAATATTTTTCTTTTAAATGAGAAATTTCAGTGTATTTATTTTCGTTTTAGTAACCTTAAAATTTTTATGAACAAATTTTTTAACGTTTCTTTAACAAAGAATTACTTTGTAAAAAAATTCTAAAAAATTATACTTTACGATTCATAACTAAAATAAATAATGTCAAAAATTAATTAAATTTTCCACGATTATTATTTTTCGAACATTAATAAATTATTTATCGACTGATAATTATATTTTAAGCACCAACTGTTAAACAGAAGTTCATTATTGTAAACTTAATGTAAAGATAAAAAAAAAAACTTTACCACAAAATGAAAAAAAAAAGTTCATAGTTCGATATTAAACATAAAAATTTGGTGACATACACAACAAACACAAAGTATCATAAAATTTAAATTAAATATTATAAAAAAAAGTTTAGTGTTATGCATTGTGTGTACCTACAATACTTCCATTAATATTGCCAAATATAAAACCTGTTTTATCAGAAATTCGAATATTTTCGATTTTTAATAATAACAAATTTTTATTTCTTTATTTACATTTTTAAAAATGACATTTCACAAAAATTTCAAAAATTCTACGCCCTTGGAGAACAAAGAAGAATCTCTTCCGACATCCAAACTGCTAAACGAAACAAACATTCCAAGAGAATTCGATACTCCTTTTATTTAGGTACTAAATCGAAAATAAATTATTGCACCAAATTTAAAACTGCGTTTATTTTGTACTTTGTACCGTACACAGTTTATTTACACCGCGCATTAATCTAACTTTTAAAATTGTAGTATGATCATAGATATAATACCATAGAGCTGTATAGACATAGAAAACTAAATAAGTTTATTTTTGACCGCACTGAGAAAGGTAGAAATTGACACAAATTTTAGGCGTATAAGACAAACAAAGACAGCTATACGCGCTTACTTTATCTGTCTCTCTACCTCTACAATTATAATTTATCTGTCTCTCTTTACTGCGATCAACCGTTTGACGGAGACTTTGCAGTTCTACGGTATCACTTCTTTGTGTGTAATTAACAAGTGAAATTTACAAAATTTAAAAAACTCCTCACAAACAAATTTTTCGGGTACGGGACCGTAAACTCGTACTTGCAACATATTTAAGAATACTCTCCATTTAATTTTTTATCTAAACTTTTTCCTTAATGCCTTTTTCAAACTAAACCGATTTTGAAAATGATCGAGAAATTTTTAGGTTTTTCGGGTAGGGAACCCTAAACTCGCACTTGAAACATAGCGTAGAACACTCTCCATTTAATTACCTTTCAAACGAAACAGAAAAAATAAAAATCGGTTCATTTTTTTGGATGTCACGATGCCATAGATAAACCGACACACAAACATAGCGGTCAAACCTATAACACCCCTTTTTTGGTCCGGGGATAAAAAAAAAGATTCTGAACTAAATCATAGTCGAAACTCGTTTAGACTTTTGGCCTCTGTGAAATCAGGTTCTACCGAATGGGAAGAATGGAATCTTTGAATTATTACAATTTTCCGTAAGAAAATCTCTTGTAAATTGCATAAACCTTTTTTTTCTCTTTGTAAATTTTATCTCTTGTAAATTTCATAAAACTGTCCCACATTTCATTTTGGCTATACGGGTTATACGAGAAGAACAAAAGAATTTATGGGTCTGAATTCCGATATCAAACGTGATATAGCAACATATTATATGATTTACTTGCATTAGTTTTCCGCGACAAATTTTTTTGAATTAAGCTCGTATCGGTCCCTATATAAAGGTTGATATGGTACTCGATAACGGAAGTAATAAAACTGCCTAAAAACAAAGAACAATATAAATTTTTGTGTATGTTATATGTATGGTGATAAATAATAGATTTTGTATAATTTTATAACTTGGTAATAAAATTTTAATACTTAAAAGCATAAAATGATGATACCTTCATCGTTCTTCACACTCACAACCACGACCCGTGTAACTCAAGGTATGTTTTGTTATGTTGAATATTATAATTTGACATGACAAAAAAAAAATCAATATTTAATATATTTTTAAAATCAATAAAAAACATTATCTAGTTTAGAATACAAAACCAATATACTGCAGATTTAATCATATTTTATGTATTATTTTACATATTATAGCACAAGAAAATGGGATAGTTTCAAAAAAATTAAATTGTGTGTCCCTCATTTGATTAATATTGATTCGCAGCCCCATTAAGTTCAAAAACTAAAAACCCCACCGACTGCAAAATTAAGCTCTTAAAAGTGTGAAAAAAAGAAAAACTTTTTCATCTGAAATGGTTGTGATAGTTAAAATCTTACAGTCGGTGGACCTCTAAGATAGAAAAGTTTCCCACGGGACCGAAAAAGGTCTCTCGGCTGTAATATTGATTTTACTTATCATAACAATTTCTGATGAAAATTTATTCAAGTTTTCATTCTTTTAAAAGCGTGATTTAGCAGTCGGTGGGGTTTTTGTTTTTGAACTTTATTTAATTTCTTGATAAAGTATAACAACAATATGTACATTTTTGAAAAGTGCTAATTACGCGCTCTCATTTGATACCTGACTTTGGTATCAAATGAAAGACTTAATGCATGACTTTGTGCTCCAGAGAGCCTTATTCAATTTAGTGTGACGTCACATAGCGTATAAAAAGCGGACGATCAAGACGCTTTCAACAGTATCTCATTTATCAAATTATGGTGAGTATTTTAGAAGCTAGGAGGAACCAGACGAAATTAAATACAATTTTAACGATTTTGGGGTTGTAATTAAGCCCTTTCATTTGATACCCAACACGGTGTCATAAAATTGAAATTTGTTTTTAGTTCATGACTTAATGTCATCTAGAGGGTACCAGTAGCCTAAACATGCAAACGATCAGGAACGATATCTCATTTGTCCAATTTTTATAAGCAGTTAAGAAGTTAGGAGGGAAAAGATGAGCATACATACATACACACGGGTCAATCACAAAGCCTCGCCGTCGTCGATGTAAATAGTGATTAAAAATGATAATCAAGCGCGAGACGTCATTCTTAAATGCTCACGCATCTTGAAACTACATACTTTTGCATATTGCACAATACCACTAAATTGGTGATGTATTTCATAGGTGTTTTGCATTTCAAAATTGATCCACAGAATTTCTCATACATTTGTACAAACATCAAGTATGAATGTTGCTGATAATGGAGTCGAAAAGAAAAATAAAGTGAGCTTACAGTCATGATTTCCATATGTAAAATAATACCTTTAGACTGGAAGCCTTTTCAGAGCTACGTTGTCAGACTGACTAAGGAACTCAAGCATTTTGTGCGACGTATGTTACTAACATACGTGGAGAATCCAGATCAGAAGATAAATCTTTAGCTGTGATTTATTTTATTTACCCTTTGAAGGCAAGTTATTGATACAGATAATTAAGGTAAGTTTCGTAATGAACTGAATTAAGGTTGAGGTTTAAACCGTGGCTAGAGTGTCACACTAACAGTAATAAAATTGTTCGACTTTCAATGGTTTATTTTTCTCGTTCTATGTTAAAAGAAAGTAATTAACAACACAATAGGTAAACAAAAATCCAGCGTTCTCAAGAAAATGTGAATTCAAAGAAAGAATGGAAAAAGGTATTTCATTACAAGTGAACTCCACTTTTTCAACACTCCTAAACAAACATTCTAGTTTTTTTTCCGGAAATTTTAAGATCATTTTTCTTCATTGAATGGAGCCACTTTCGTAATTAATTATGGAACGATGATATTTATTATACAACAGCCCTAAAGTAATCTAAGCTTTGTTCGTGACTTGATAAATATATTTATTCAATTATTTTTTTATAAATATTATCACTTTATAATTAAATTTGCAAATTAAAATAAATCTTTATGAAATGTATTCTCATTTGTTCACCTGAACATATTTTCCTATTGTTTTAATAGCAGACAGTAAAGCAATTCAAATATAACGGCCCAATATCAATATCATGGTTTAGCATAAATTATTTTCAATTTATGAGAGTAATGAGAGTTTGTTTTTTACAAACAATTAAAACATGCTATCTTGTTGAGGTAATATTTATTAATTAATAATTATATGATGTAATTAATTATTAATGGTGACAATGCAAAATTTATCTTAATAGAATTGAAAACAATAAAAATAATTAATTAGTCATCGATTTGAGGTAAATAACATTTAACGCAAGTTTTATTATACTAACTTTGAAGTATATGTTCAATTTATGCAAAATCTCGAAATTGACAATAGTTTTCATTTTTAAAACACAATATGTAACGTCATTCTCGTAATTAGAACCGCAAGATTAGAGCCGCATAAAAAATGTTTATGATTCTTTTTTCAAAAATTTTCGAAAGCGATTTGACGTACGCACACACACACACACAAACTATTTCACCAAATTTCTTTTGGTGCCTTGTCGTAGCTATGAAACGTAAAGATATTTTTAATATTTCGATTTCGAATATCGGACCTATTACAATAACCTTCTATATTGGGCAGTTAATGAAAAAATAAATGGAAATTGTAAACGTGCCTTCAAGTTGCACTTCCTCTTTTGACCATAAACGGGATTAAGGAACACTGAACACTGAAAAAACATTCTTAATACCAAGCGATATGAGGTTGATTCAACCTCATCACGAGATCAAATAAGGTGTATGGTGCCACGAATGTGATACAACTTTCGTATGGGGTTCAGTGGTGAAGTTTCAAAAACGCATGAGTTGTTTACACAAACGCATAAGTCGTTTGTATGAAAGTAATATACACTGTCTAAAAAATTTCAAATATTGCTGTTTTGAAATGCAACATAGTTTTAAACAATCTTATTTTGATTGGTTCCACCACTTATAAATATTATAACAAAATAGTGTTGTGATTGTCACAGATTCATGAGCAGGTAAAAAAATAAAAAGTTTATACCAGATAATATGTTTATTTAAAAAAAAATCGAATTCTTCGAGTTAAATTTGAATCAGCGACATATTGATTAGCATTGATTTTAATGTCCTAAGTCTACAGCTTAACCAATTGCGCTATCGATGCTTGTTGCATATAAAAAATGGTATATATTATAAAAATGATCAATAAGTTTATTTTCTGTAAGTTAGTAACAACAATCTTCATGTAGTTGGCTCCATCACATATAAACTAGACATGATGGATATGCGATCATCATAACCAAATTCTCTATTTACACAGTTATATATTCCCACTTAGTACAATTTTATTTTCCATCAATAAAATGCATGACTTTAAACTAAAATCAATCGCTTTCATAGAAGTAATGATTTTGTTCATTTAACTTCAGTGATTTTGTACCAATAAATTCATATTATAAATTCAATCCCATTTTATTGTCAATACAAATATTTAGCTGCACTTGTTCCAATCGCTAGGCAATTGTTTGAAAATATTTTTACTTTATTTCAATATGAAACGGCCAACTTCGGAATTAGGTTGTCATTATTTTATTTATTTTTTAATGAATGCTTGAGAAGTTAGTATAATGTCTGAAAACACAAAACTATCAAAAACAAATATAAATCAGCTAGTGCTTCAGAATTATTCCAGACGATGCAAGCTAATCAAATGCACGTATAGTTTCAGATTTCTCTAAGCTTGGAGAAGTAGAGATCTCTTTCCTAGTTTAAAATTTCTAAATAAATTAATAATAACTTTAAGACGTTTAAAATTAATTTTAACAAACATTACATTTCAAACCTTTACATTTCATTTATCTCTACAATTCACAGAAAACAAGTTATTTAGAAAACACTTATATTCCCTGCCTAAAATAGGGTGAATTTTGACGAAACAAATATTTCCCAGCGTGTTTCCATTTTGTATATGGAAACATACATATGAAAGTTAAATGCATGCCAAGTTTCATGCTTTCTTCCGGAATAGAAAATACGCAATTCTAACGTAGTATACAAAATATCTCCAGGAACATTTCAATGTATTTTCAACTTTTTAACATAAGCTCAGACTATAAAAACTATAACAGAATGTAACATAATTATAATTTTTCATGGCATATCATATCCAAGTAGTGAGTTTATTACATATTTTAATACATTTGCCAAAATAATAATGTATAACGTTAAATAACAAACCGCGGTGAATTGACCTTTTTCAGGCCAATAATGTTCTGGTTAAGGTAATTGTTGCATTAATTGGAAATTAAACTACTAATCTTATTTTTCAAAAAATATCATTTCATTCTAATTAATCCGTAATGATAAATCTATGTCCAATTTCTTTTCTATTAGCAATCTGTTTCTTCGATACAAACCGCGTATTTGAAAATATAATAAAGGTTATTTCCTAATCGGTGTTATAGATCATGATACTCTATTGTTGCAAAAGTTCCTTCATTTTTTTAGTTTTCCTTTTTGTCGAATGATGAAAACAAATTTGATAATAAAGTTTAAAAATTTTATTTGGGACTCAATTGTCGAATTTACTGAAATCGAGTTTTTTATGGCGCGACTCTGAAGTCTACACGAATAACTGCTCAGTATAATAAATAGACCTTAAGAAAAACAAGTGAAAACAAACAATAGACTGAGTTAATTGTTGAAATACCATGCATAAATAGTGTTGATTACTATTACTCTATCACATTACACATGCATACATGTCACAAATATATAACTGATTCTCCCATGTAATACAGACTATAAAATTTATGCCTAATTTGCGAACTCATGGGTAAACAGTGAGGTTTACGAAAAAATGTTTCAAGCAAAAGTTGTTTATTTTTTGATAAGGAACATTTTTTACTTTTAAACTTTTGTTCTATCTCTAAAGGTGTACAAGATGGATCCTAGGGAACCAAGGCCCAATTGACCTATGCTGCTCATTTACGAACTCGACCTCAGTTTTTACGTCCTGAGTACGCTGTAAAATTTTAGCTTGATACCTTTTTTCGTTTTTGAGTCATCTAGTTCACAGACGGACGGACAGACGGGCAACCGGAAATGGACTAATTAGGTGATTATATGAATTTTATGTATACCAAAATTTTGTTCGTAGCATCAATATTTTTAAGTGTTACAAACTTGCGACTAAATTTTAGCATACCTTGCATATCACATATATACATGGTATAGAAAGAAAGTAAAACGACGCGAAAGGACTCGATCAAATGTCATGAAATTCTTGTCGGATCATATTGGCGTTAATACGCTTCGATCAACCCCGCAACAAAGTCGATATCATTTTGTACGTACTTGCACATAAACATTTTCTCCAAATTGGTGTTCATGCCTTGTTCTGACCACGAAAAGTGAAGATTCTATACTGAAAAATTAATAAGAGAAAATTATAATATAGAGTGCAATTTCAAAAAAACAATTCCCTTTTGAATCCTTCCTGTTACTTTCTTTAAACATTATGGCGTACGAAAAAGAGGCGTAAAAAATAATTTTTATTAAAATAAAGAAAATATTCGTTGTATTCTCTTTCATTCTAGGCTTTGAGTTTACCATTTGAGTTAATGCACAGCAACAAATCATCAAAGACTGGTAAGAATTTATGTAATTTTTACTCGGTGTTATACCATTTAAGAAACCTTAAAGCCTAGATATAAAAAAAATTTTTGATTTATTTTTCGAGGCGAATACAGTAACTTTCCATCATAAAGCTAAAAAATGCTTGGAAAATATCATAAACATTAAGAAAGCAACATTTTTGTAAATGACAGCAGTTTATGGAATATATAAAATTCTTTTTTAAATGAAAACTCATTTTTTCTTTTTGCTCTCTTTGTGTGTATGTATTTACGTACGTTTATATGTATGTATGTATATATTTCACAAATTTATTACATATTTTACTCACTTGTTTAAGAACAGAAAATAAAATGTGTTTCATAAAATATATAAAATATTTTCTTCAATGCCAGGTCATATCAAACTACATTTCTGTGTGTGTTTATAGTGTAGCATCATACCGGCATGACTAACGCAGTCAGGGGCAGTAGTAAAAACAAGCCGTGAAGAGGAAAATTCTTGGAGATCAGAGCAAATACTTTCGGCCAAGTTAATTACTACAATAATTGACAAATTGTTTAATTTATTTTTTACAAGGTTTTTATTGCCCTGTGGATGTTCTGGATTCTAAATGCAAGCAAAACGCTTAATAATATTACCCATGAAACTAATAAAAAGAAACTTTTACTTTTCTTAGAAGTAAAAGAAATCAAATCTTAGTTTGCAGGCTCTTAGCCAAACCTTGGACAAATAAATCAAGTATTGGATGTCAAAATAATCCGATGATTGTATCGGGAAACTTGTGACCGAAGATGGACAGCAATTAGACAAGTCAACTACAATTATTAAGAAACTCTTTAGTTATTCGAGCTTGGTTCTTCTTAGAATTCGGTTGTCTTGTCTGAATGCTGTCAATATTCGGCCACAAATTTTCAGGTACAAGAATCGGGTTAATTTGGAAACCAAGACTTTATTAATTCGTCCAAGGTTTGGGTAAAGGCTTCCATATAAATATTTGATTTTTTGTAAGGAGTTGATAGTCTTCTAAATAGGCTTCTAAATTGGTCCAAATTCTGAAAATTTGTGACTGGTAATTGACAGCAGTCAAGATAGGTAACTACTAAATTTTAAGACGAACCAACCCTGGAAAGCTAAGTGGACTAGTTATTGAAATAAACCACGATACACTAATTAATTTTTTCTAGTATCGTGCCATATATTTATTTTAATAACTATGGGTCAACTCGAAAACAAGAAAAATTCATTCCTCTAACTACGGAAATTCTTTATGATCAGAAAGAGATGGCAAAACTGGACATTGAAAATAAAATGAGTTTGTTTAAAAGCGAGGGAAAGTTACTACCATTGCTGATTGCATCAATCGGTTTATTGTATCGCAATAATAGACAAACATGTAAACTTAATCGAATCGATTTCAATTAATCGGCACTACCAAAGTCCAAATATATAAAAATTTATAAAAATATGAAATTCATTGCTCATTTTTTATACGAATTTCGGGATAACAACAGCAACTTTATTTCAGAGAGTTAAATAAGTTTACGTAATATTCAAAGGTTTAAAAAATGAAATGCTTGTAACAAAAAAATTATTTACGCAGCCTTCATCTTCAATGTCAATGATATATGTATTATGTAATGTAAATTTTTAGGACCTGTTTTTATTGCTGTTCTTTTTTTATTGGATCTTGGGAAAGTATGCATGAAGAGAAATTACAATTTTTAAGAGTTGGTTTATCAATAAAATTTAGTTCATGGTTTTACTATCGGATAACCTTTTTTGTGAGTATTTATCTATTAAAAAAAGGCATAACAAGGATCTATATTTCATACCATTATGTTGTGGGCGTTAATATATTTAGGAATAAATAGATTAATTATTTTCAATTGAACAAATCATGTCGGATATATGATTCATTAAAGTGGCGATATTGACCGTTCGTATTTTATTCCTCTCTATGTTATTTAAAACACAAATTTAAATTCAAAAAAGAAACTAATAGTGCAAAAAAATTCAGTAAATTTAAAAATCCTCATATATAAATAATATTAGTAATAATAATAATTTATCTACGCTCCTGAATTTATATAAAACTAAAATTTTTAACAAAAATTTAAAAACATTCTTTTTTAGTGTTGCGTGAATGTCATTAAACCTCTTCTTACGTATTACCTATACGTTTCCACTAAATACAACGGCAAAGGTCTTAGCTGCATCAAAAAATTGTTCTTTATCGAGCAACTTTTTTGAACCAAAAATGTTCACGAAAAGCCCCACTTCCAAAGTACATATGGTTATTTTTGTTCCCTAGGTTTTTGTTTATTTAAAAAAACAACAACAACAACAAAATTAATTAAAATTGATCACAACGAAAAGATGGTAGTTCTTACCGGCTGTCACGACATCTAATATTCTTTTTTAAGAAAACAAATGTATATATCTTGAAATTCGTTTTGAAACGCATCGATTTCAATTAAAATTTTCGGAATAAAAAACCAATTAAAACAAGTGAAAACATACAATTAACTGAGTTAATATAGACAGTGTTGATTACGCAATTGTTTGTTTTATTTTTTTTTTAACGTCATGTAAGTAAAGCAAGATAGCCACTCTTACACTAAAAGTAAGAAGAGAATCTTTCTTCTCACTTCCTCAATGGATATAGTATATGCTATAAACAAACAAACACATACATATTATAAATATATAAAATACCTGTTTACATACTAAATGTTCTAACTTAATTTGCACCCTCACGGGTAAACAGTAATGTTTACGAAAAAATGTTTCAAACAAAAGTTGTTTATTTTTTTATAAGGAACATTTTTTACATTTAAATTTTTTTGTTCGGACCCAAGACTCAAGTGACCTAGTTCCTCATTTACGAACTCGACATCACTTTTTACGCCCTAAACACGCTATAAAATTTCAACTTGATATTCTTTTTCCGTTTAAATATCAATTATTTTCGAATTATATAATTTAGGTTGAAACCCAAAATATATTATATTCAATAAACAAAGGAAATAAATTTTAATAAAATAAAATGCTAAAAAGAATAACTAACTGTATTATTCAAATGAAATAGTGAAATTTAATGAAGTTAGCTTTGTAACGGTTTTTCTAAAAACTAAAAAGGACAATCTAAGGCTATTATAGTGTAAAAGATATATACCTAGTTTATTACATATCATTTATTTAGTTGAATTTAGAAATTTAAATCCATTAGTATACAAATACTATTATGGCCCGTGATCTCATTATAGAACAAAATTATCATGATTCATTTTGTTGTGTGCATTTCGACAATTGATAAAATTAAGTTTGGTAGTAAAGACAATTGAGGTTTAAGCAATGTTGAATTTTTGGAAATTAAATTTTTCGATTCGATTTTTCGACAAGAAAAATTAACAGAATGCATAAAAATGGCAGAAAGTTTGCAAGGTTCGAAAAGGTTTAAAATGGATTATAAATTGAGACGCTGGATGGAATAACGGTGTAAGTTCACAAAATTTATATTTTTCAAGGATACCCTTTAGTATTTTATTTTCAATTGTACTGCTTTATAACATCAAGGCCATTACACAATGAATTAAAAAGTGCAATATGTACGAAAAAGGAATTATAGATTTTGTAAAGTAATTTAGTTTCTTATATCCTTGACAAAATTTCATATAATGTTGGCTACATATTTTCGACCTCAAAATAATTCGATTGCAAATTCACATACTTAAAATTTGTAACTTTTCCATACCGTTTATACGCTCACATCTTATTCATACTTTTTTTCAACAAATTAAATACATAGGCGTAGTTAAAAAAATCAAAATTTATATTTTATACCATAAACGCAACCTTGTTGGAAAAAATTTTATTCTTTTATATCGAATCCCAACTAATCCATATTCGGTTTTTTGCTCATTTATGAGAAAATCAGAACACGAGCCAGATCCTAGTATTAAAACATTATTTAGTTGAAAATAAATTGAACTGAGCAATATTTTCTGTCAGTTGATTAATTTGGCACTACTCACTGGTAGATAATTAAAACACGGTGCAGGAACCCGGTTCTTTGTTGAATGAATGAAAGACTTTTGATAGCGTTCAGATTTTTGTATGGACAGCCAATATAACCTAACCTAACCTAATTTCTATCAATATCTACGTACAAGGGCAGACAAAAAGAAAAATGGAAATTTTGCTTCATTATGAGCTCAGGGTTTTAACTATAAAGTGTTATAAATTAATTCAATGCAAATACAATATGGATTAATGTTGGTAAGAGATATATTATTGTATGTTTGGTTGGTTCAAAATAAAACTAAACGCATTAAACTGAGGTTTAAAGGGATATATTCTATTCAATTCTATCTCTCTCTATCGTACTAGATTATGAAATATATTTATCCTTCTTTTATATATTATATAATTTATAACACAATAGGTCGATACGAAGAATTAGAGATCTATTATATAGTATTTCATAGTTATGTTAATAGTAATTTTATTAAAAGTAATAAGTAAAAAGTTATAGGGTTATTTTTTACAATCAATAATGAATTTAAGTAAAAAAACAAATTTTATCCATCGACAAAATTTGTAAATATTGAATTTAGAGATACATATCCTCGATAACAAAAATTTCTCATTGTCTTTGCGTAAGCATTGATGTATCTCATAAAACTAAAACACATTGCATTGCATGTTGAAGTTAAGAGATCGGTCGTAAATCAATTTTTTGACCTATTGGAATCTCATTAGAGTTGCCCTTTAGAGACAGCAAATAGGGATGATCACGCAAAAGTTTTTCCATCCTTAATTGGGAATTCCACTTGTGTCCCGATGAGGAAATCTTAAAAGGGTCCCATTTAGGTTACCCAACTCCAGCCTCAATGGGATAATCCTAGAAATTTATATGTAAGACCTATTAACGTCTTATAAGAGTTTCCTTTAAGGGACCGCACATAGGAATGGCCACAAAAAAACTTGCCCGGTACTAATTAGGAATCCAACTTGTGTAACGATTAGGAACTCCCAAAAAGGTCCTATTAAGATATCTCAACTTCGGTATCAATAGGGCAATACTATAAGGTAAGACTCATTAGGTTGCCTCATAGAAGCCACCCCATAGTGATGTCACTTGTAGCCGGACTAAGCCCAAGCCCATTTGTGTCTCGTTGGGCAATCCCACTTGTGGCCTAATGAATCTCCATTTCCGATGAGAAAATCCCAATGCAATCACGAAACATACCCTTTTCCCTACCCCTTCAATAAATATTATAATGCGCTCCATTACGACCATAGATTCTATGAGAAATATCATACATATCCCCCTTTTGCACCGTTTTTAACATGATGGCAAAATCAATATCAAGTCGGTGTTTTTTTTTTTTTATGGTATGCGACGGACATCATATTGGAATATGAGTTATAATAAAATTTAATTTCAATAAACAAAGAAATTCAATTATCTACTAGAAATATTATTTGAAGTGAAAACTATTTCTTATGTTATGAGAAAATGAATAAGGTTTTCTTAAAAACATATTATGTTGATCATCATAAAAACATATATATTTTATATCAACGAATTTCAATCAAAATCAAGTGCTAAAAGAAAAACTGAACGAACCATAAAATTAAATTAATGACACTTCATTATTTTGATGATATCATCATCATTTGAAAATTTTCATCGTAAATTAGTTTGAAAATTCCCACATGATTTACAATCGCCCTTGTAACCTTTTTTTTTTATAAATTATAATACGTCAACTGCAGATAAGAAGCTGTATAGATACGAACTAAAAACTTACTACTACTCTACATTTAAAAAAATTGAACAATCTTTATGTGTTGATTCGTATTTAACCTTTGATTTTATTCTTAAATCATTCTCTACTATGTGTTATGTGCAGCCACTTTCAAAAAAAAAAAATTCTTTTAGGCTTGACAAATAGAAATAATGATTTTTTATATTTCACATTTTTCTTCATTTAGTTTTTGTAAAAATTATTATATGAATCGTCTTTCGCCGTAATCGGTATGTGTCATAGCTCTAATATATGGGTTTCATGTGGACTGGAAGGGCTAAGAGGACGACAGTCATTTAAAAACAGCTGAACATTTGAGAGAGTTAAGTACGCAAATTTAATAGGCGGAGACTTTTCTTTTTGCGGATCTTGGAAATTATATTTTTAATTTTTAATGCGAGGAGGGCAAGCTTAAAGTAATCCATCTAAGCGTCTCATTCCTTTGATAGCCGGACAGAATCATCTTTTACTTTTTTTTACCAACTTCAAACAAAAACGGAGGAGGTAATCAATTCGTGTACATTATAAAACTGTTAGTTACATGACAATCAGTTCAGTCGTTCAATAGTTTAGTGAACTCTTTTATCGGGAGTCTAAATTTTACAAAATTTACCAGCTTTTCAACTATCTATTTCTATTTGTAAAGAAAATTCCTTTCAATTACGCATAGTTCCTTTTTCAGGAGATTCTTACAAAGAAATCACAAATAGTAGAAAGGAAAACGAAGATAAATTAGTGAAATAAAATAAATTAACTTTATTAATAAGTCCACATAACCGTGTAAATGAAAGGATTGAATTCATACAAAAAAAAAAAAAAAATAATAAAAATAAACAACAATGTTGGAAAAATAATAGTACATGCCCTAATTAATTTAAATAAAAGACGAACGAAGTTCATTGAAAATCTTAATGAAATTCATTACATATATAAATATATTTCTTTTATTCAATAAATGAGGAAGCATATATACACTATATAAAACATTTCCTTTTGTTCTCGCGCACATACATAAGTATACAAGAAAATAAAAGTAAAGACAAAAAAAAATTCGATACGCACAAGATGAGTAAATTAAGCGAATTACCTTACAAGAATTAATAAAAATAGAATTGCCACTTAGAAATTCAAATAATAAGGTTAAGGCGTTACGATACCAAAACGAATGTATTACCAAAAAAACTTAAATTTTGTATGTTAATTAAGTAGTAGAGTTTTTATATATACTTAGAGTTTTTTTTATTTAATACGCCTTGTATATAAATTTCAAGTCAATTCTCTGTACGCTTTACGATAAATAAATTATTAAAAAAATTTTAATAAAAAATTACTTTTTAAGTGAAAAGCTTTTATTGTACTAAAAAGTAGAAAATAATTTTATCTATAAGTCACTTATACCCGACTATTTGTAAAAGCTTGAGGCGCTAAATTTCAAATATCAAAAATGAATCGGAAAGCCTCATCTACTCCATATGCTTAATTACTCATCCTTGATATTAAGCGCCTCAAGCTTTTACAAATAGTCGGGTATGAGTGACTTATAGATAAAATTATTTTCTACTTTTTATTGCAATAAAAGCTTGTCTCTTAAAAAGTATTTTTTATTAAAATTTTTAATTTAAAACTAAAAAATGTATTTATATAAAATATGGTGCAAGCGATGAGAAAATTAGGGCGGGGCAACCTTACCATGCTTTGTCATCCAAACTTGATGTGCATGCAAAATTTCAGCTCAATCGGTTGAAGATATCTACTTCAAAATTGAGTTCAAAGAATCCACCGTAACATCCTTACATATATTGCAAGTTAAATAAAAGCTTTTAACTTTTAAAGACAGCCTTTTTTACATGGTGGTATATGAAGAAGTCGTAATAAATGTTGGTTTTTTAATCAATAAGTGCTTTTAAAAATGTTAACATTTACATAGAAAATTTTTATCTATATTCCTCAAGCTTTAAAATCTTACCAAAATTAAAAACTGTGCAAAAATGAAAAATTTTCTTTTGATAAAAACATTGACGTTGATAGTTAATTTCTCCTAAACCATACAGAGAATCGATATCAATTTTTCGTGATTAATGTCACCAAAATTTTGCATTGTTTGCAAAAAAAGACATGGTGGTCAAATAATGTTTTAATACCATGTAATACTGTGTCCAAAAAATAAGTTGACATTTGAATTTAAACAAGGAATATTATTTGAACGTAATGCGTCATTTGTGAACGCTATATGCCTAAAAAGGCCGGAATTGTGGAAAGACAGTTCATGGTTTTTACACCACGATAATGCACCATCCCATACTGCACTCATAATTTGTGATCATTTCGTCAAAAACTCAACCCATATCGTTCCGCAACCACCGTATTCACCTGATCTGGCGCCGTGCGACTTCTGACTGTTCAGCAAGCTCACTTTATTAGCCCATTTCCGGCTGCCCGTCCGTCTGTTCGTCTTTCTGTGGACACGATAATCCAAAAACGAAACGAGATATCAAGCTGAAATTATTTATTTAAATAATTTTATAGCGTGCTCAAGACGTAAAAAGTGAGGCTAAGTTCGTAAATGAGCAACATAGGTCAATTGGGTCTTGGGTCCGTAGGGCCCATCTTGTAATCCTGAAATTGAATAAAAAAATGACCCTTTGACAGTAACACCCAGGACCATCTACATGCGCTCTATGAAGTAGGTGTGGTATGTTAGTTAAGGTACTACGTCAATTTATTTAAAATGGGTTTGCGTCTAGTTTGTTTTGTATAATTCCCAAGCGCTTGTCTTATTAACTGGTTTCTACAGTATTATGTGTTATATTTATTTTGACGTATTCTTACGTTGTAATATTCGTCGTATAAAATGACTTAATTGGCAAAAAGTGAGTTGTGTTGTGAGTGTTACCGCTATGTGTGTGTGTCTGTCATCGTAGCTTCTAAACCAATGAAACGATATTGTTTTTTTGTTATTTGAAAGGAAATTTAAAAATGTTCAGTTCGGAGGGAGCTATAAGTTAAAAGGTAATTTAACGGACAGTGTTCTTCGCTGTGTATATTTTTCAATTGCGAGTTTAGGGTTCCGTATACGAAACATTTGTCGCTGAGTTTTTTAAATTTTGTAAAACTCTATTGTATAGTGAGATAAATAATTCTAAGATGTCTCTTATCATTTATGAAAATGATTTTTTCAACGATTCTGAAAGCCAAGATTCATTCGATGCCTTTGTAAGATGCCCCCCGCTTTAAGTAGAACCACTTTTACTCTGATAATTCAGAAAAACATTTTATTGAAGAAAGATTTAGGTGGGGATATGAAAATGGCTAGTCTATAAAAATTATCAGGATACGTTTCCATTCGTTCTTAATGCCATGAGACCTGATTTAGTTTCTACTCCGCATCATTGTACTTGTAAATTTACTTGCAAAGACCTGGGCATGTATCGCTTATACATAAGAAATGGGGTAAGACTTGAAATATTCCACTAGCAAAACGTTTTTTTTTTCCAAACTAATAAAGAATATAACAGATAATATAACAGCCATTAATTTTTCTTTATTGGTTCTTACAAATTTTTATGGTTTTTCATGTATTATTTTACTCGTCCAATTGATGTATTTTATTAATATTTATAGACCAATAAAAAATAATCTAAAATATGCTTCAATGTATGTTACCTGACATAAAGTCCTATATACTTATTTTTTAATGCGAATACTATTTTTTATATTATTGAATTACATTGCTTGCATAAGGTGTGCTGCACTATTTCTTCTAGGTCATAGACGCGACACAATAGTGTAACAAAGATCATTCTTTTAAACCAGGCTCTACGCTTGAATTCGTCAATACGATTGCTAGACTACGAGACCACAAAAGAGCGACCTCTTTTTGAGATTTGATTAAGTTAAATTTGAAGAAAAGAGTTTAATTTTGGCTCAGTGTCGAATATATACAAATCTTAAAATGTTAAAATTGCATTTTTCATAAGTTATATGACAGACAAAAGAAAATATGGAAACGAGAAACTCGATTTTTAACCCCGAACTAAAAACAGGGGTATTATAAGTTTGATCGCTATGTGTGTGTGTCTGTGTGTTTGTCTGTCTGTGGCATCGTAGCGCCTAAACGGATGAACCGATTTTAATTTTTTTAAGTTTCATTTGAAAGGTTATTTAACGGAGAGTGTTCTTAGCTATGTATCATGTGTGACCTTTGAGTTTCGTCTAAAAACTTGGTGATGATCTTCAAAATCGATTCAGTTTGGAAAAGGCATGACGTATAATTTTAACTTTATAATATACCTGGCTCAATTCATTTTGAAAAGTGGAATGGTAAAATAATTAGGTAATTCAAAAGAACAAACTCAACTCAAATATTTCAATTTCAATTAAAATATTTCCAAAAATTTGATCCAACAAATGATAGCAGTCTAAGTATCCTTTTCATCTCATCTCATGTCCTTGACCATGACTTTGATATTGATTTAAGAAGCAGTGTCATAATTTTGAAGTGTTTATCTGTGCGTCTGTGTGTTTCTCAGTGGCATCGTAACCCCTAAACGGTCGAACCGGCCTGATTGAGAACAATTTATAGCTAAGTTTTCGAAAACCAGTTTACAAGGAATAAACCGCATTTCTCGGGGTTTTTAAAATTTTATAAATTTCACTTGTTCATAAATTCGACGCTTGAGGTACGCTCAAAACTTTTGAAACTTAATTTTATCAATACTCAATAGAAAATTAAGACAAAAGAATTTCTCTATGGAGTCACGGTCTATTTGAATGTTCTGTTACGTACATTAACCAGGCTTGAAGATAATCTTATTCACCTTAAAATTCTAAGAAATTATTTTATTCTTGTATTTGCATCGAAAACTAATTACTTTCTTTAGACATGTCATTTTCAATGTATAACGAATTATTATCATCTCCAGATATTTATTATTTATCATTGAAATAATTCTGTTAACGCAACATTGATTACAATACGACTGAAAAACCACATAGATAGAAAATGTTTTGTTTCTCCTCAGAGCTACCTGATTTAGATTGTCTTAATAATCATTCTGTTTCGGAATTTCATGAAACTTAGCATGTAGGGTATTTAGAATAGAGCAACAAAAGACAGTTAAAAGGAGTAATTTTTGCAATTGAATGGCAGTTTTTGGGGTATCAACTAAAAAAAATTGAGAAACTCAGACACCCATAAAAGGTACTCAAAGTGTCCAAATATCACATAAAAATTTGTGTATCAGCATTTTTAAGGTAGTATTTTAACGCAAAAGAACACAAATGAATTCAGTGAGAAGATTTTGCATATTTTTTATAACCCTCAAAATTATCAAAAATAATTGTTTATACAAACAGTATTTTTTATAATGCCCTGTAAACTCCTATGTATTTATTTTTGTTTTTAATAAATGCTTCGAAACATGCAAAACTTTGTTTTTTTTTCGATTTAATATGACAAAATAATTTTTCTTAAAGTTTACAATTTTTTCTTCATTTCTTATGTAACTTAAAAAGTAGAAAGTATTTTATATACGTACGGTTTTCTTAAGATACATATCTTCTTACCGAAATATTTTTTAAACAGTGAAATGTTAAAGTTTTCTATCGGAGAAGAAGAGTTATGCTAAGGAAGTTTGTGTAAGATAAACGGAGAAAGTATACAGAAAACATACACTCGCTTAACACATTTGCGTTGTGGGTTAGAAAAAAGAAAACTTTTTGGGCATTTTACAAACATTATTATATAACATTTTAATTTCATAAATTTTCTTGCTTTTTTTGGAAGAAGAAACTTGATGAAAAAACTTTTATACCCATTATTTTACAAATTATATGCAAAGTGTGAAAATGATAAAAGTTTAATATATTACAGTTTTGAATTTACTGTTTATATTTTATATGCATAGCATTCTAACGCTTATAATTAAATTGTTATTATTGTACTAGATTTAACCCACGACTTCGCTCGCGTTTTTGGCCTTTAATAACTATCAAAGATCATTAAGAAGTAGCTAAAATAGTATGATACTTTTTTATTGCTGAATATACATAGAATGTTTACTAAATTTATTCCTCTTTAGAATATCCCATAATAGAATACTTTTCTAGAATGCTACTCTATAGTATATTATATGTTTTTTCCGTCCGGTACAAATATTTGATGATTTTGGGCATTGGACCAACGCTAACAGGCAATATAAAATTGGCCAAGGGAAAAGCAAAGCTTTTCTAAATGCACTTCTTTTACTTGTAATGATTGCCCTTGTAATGTTTGCGTTTGAATTGAAACGGTCGTTAAATGAAAATAATTTGAATTCGAGATATGATTACAATTTCCCCTTTCTCGACACCTGTTAAAATAGTGACACAAGTATACTCAATGTCACAAAAAATGCTCGTTTTAAAACATTCTAAGTGTTACTATTATAACAATACATATGATGAGTACGCTTAGAATGGTTTTAACTGTGGCACTTTTTCTGACAGTGAGTGTACATTCTGCCCCAAATTGTGATATCGAAACCTTCTTCGATTGTTTTACACAGGTAAAAGGTAAGGTAACAAATAATCAGTTTTCAACTTTTTTAAATGTAAAAAGTATGTCTGAAAACCCTGGTATTGATTTAATTAATTAACTGATTATTATATCTTTATAAATTATAGCTCTTGTGTGATTTTGATGTACGAGTTATATTATTTTTAAGTTTCATTGAAATCCATTCAGTAGTTTTAGCGTGAAAGCGTGACAAACAAAAACAACCTCACCTTTCCATTTTTATTAAGGATAAATAAATTTATAGTTTTAGAAATATATTAAACTAGCTGGGAACTACCCGCTTTGCTGGGCAACATCCCCACTTGCACCCCTCCCTCCACATTTCCTTGCGTTGGATAACAGTTTTGTAATGTACACGTCATGCTCTTTTATTTGATACCCCACTTAGGTATATTTGAAAATATTCGATATTTCCTTCCCACTTTCTCGCTACACCTTTCTACCCTTCGAAGGTTAAAAAAATTTCTAAATGTAATTTAAAACATTCTGACCAAGTTTTGGACTATTAAAAGCCATAATTGAAAAATATGAATTTTTTATTCATGAACACCCCCGCAACCCCCCCTTGTGGGTGGAATTTCGTAAAATCCGTTCTTAGCTGACCTCTACTTGGCAAAAGGAATATTCCTGCCAAATTTCAAGTCTCTAGGTCTTATAGTTCCAGAGATATCGTGATGAGTGACTATCTATATCTATAGAAAGTCTCCTATATATTTATAGATAATACAATTTTGCATTATGTCCTTGAAACATGCTAGTATAAACCTACAAAAATTTACTGGCTGCAGCTAGAATTACAAAGGAAACTCCTATTTCTTATGATAAAATAATTTTTGAAATTGTTTTTGAATAATAAATAAATTTATTGTGAAATGATGGAAATATAAATCGCATAAAAATGACGATAATTAATAATTAATTATAAAAAAAACAGAAAATAAAAGATTCAAATCATTCAAGTGAGGATGAAGTGATGGTCGTAATTATTGGGATCACCTCAAGTCGAAATAAGATCGATAAGATATAAAAGAATATATTTTCGAATTTCGACTCGGAGGGGGCGCATTAATAAAGTAAATTATTAAAAAAAAACATTATCGAAAAGTTGACCGAAGAATGATTTAATCGAGCATGAATTCGACCGTAATAGAAAATCGATATTTTACGAAGGTTGAATGGATAAAAACGAGAAATGGTGAACGTCCACCTGTTCTCACACAATACTATAATCACAACGCCTTGGAATACTGTGAATAACAAAATTAAACTACTGAGTAGATAATATTTGCTTTACATATAAATATAAATTTATATTTATTTTTTTCATAAAATTTAATTCAGTGAACCACAATAGTGTATCTTTAACAGTTATAATGAGAAAAACTAAATTTATAATTTTCCCTTTTTAGGCTTCTTTAAATATTTATTTCGTGTAAAGAAACGAATTAAAGTATACAAAGATAAATTCGCAATAAAAGCAAATTATCCAGTGTAATAAAATTATATTAATCAAAAATAGTTATTTCAATGATTTTGCAGTTTTGTTTGACATGAGAGAAATAATTTTTTAAATATAAATATATTGCTTTGCTTAGGATAAATCCTCATCTTTTAATTTCGACAATTCTGATGTTAAGAAACTCAAATAAGGTTGTAAGAAAGGCGCAATTGCCGAGCTCTAATTGGATGAAAAACAAATACGTGTTTATGATTGAAACTCCTTATATTAAACTTGAGGATGTTGGACAAATCTTAAATCTTTAGCAACCATCGAGGTCAACCAAAATTGTAACCGTAAATGGATAGTTATGAAAACAAATTTGTTTGTTGTCAGAAGCCCCTAAATATTTTGAAATTAACTTTCTTAGAAATGAAAGTGCCTGTGCGTGGTAAAAATGAACGAACTAAAAGAATTTCAGGATTACAGTCGGGTATTTCTAAGATTAAAAGTTATCCACAGAACGGTCTCCAGACTGTAAGGGAGATTTTACTTGTTTATTTATCATAACAATTTCAGATGAAAATATTTATTGTTTAATACATTTTAAAGCGTGATCGTGTAGTCATCTCGGTTTTAGTTTTTGAACATTATTTTTATGTAACCCAGAGGTTTTCATATAGTCTATGACGGTCGGATGATCAATACGCGTTCAACGATACCTTTGATAAGTAGTTCTGAGGTTATGAGGAAATAACATACATACATACATATCGTTCTAGCACAAAGCCCTCGCCGTTGTCGTGGTAATTCTAATAAATATTCCGATATTTATTAAAAACTAGCTTCACTGAGTTTAAGAGTGAAGACTGTGTGTTTCACCGTGTTATAGCCTTCGCCTACCTTACTCTCACTCACACCCCCCTCTCCATGACACTCGAAATACGGATAGAGATTGTTTTACACAGGAAAATATATTTACTGTTTTAAATTTTTTTTAAAATGTAAAAAAGTCATTTCAGTATATTCATTGAGTATATCAGAAAAGATGGCCATGAATTGTATTTTTACCATTTTTTCATCGTTTCATTTTTACATAAACCTTTAATTTATTTGAAAGAGAATTGAAAAAAATACACTCGAACCAGGACTCGAATTCGCCCTACCAATTAGGCTATTCGAGTTCTAGAATGTGTGTAACATATTATATATCAAAATTAGTCGAACAGACCAGATATATGATATAAATATCGTGTGCATGATTAAATGTAAACAACAACAATAAGTAGCTTTAATTTATTGTTCAAAATGATGCGCACAGATGGCGCAGTTAAATGTCAATAATACTAAAATGACTTGGAAATATTTAACGAAACCCTCCGAATTCAAACATTTATATCATAAAAATTTACTATGGTAAATCATAAAAAAAAAGAAAAGTGCATCAAACATTTTTACGAGTAAAGAAAGAATTCACACCGTATTTAATTTATTAAGTAACTTTTATAATTAATAAACGGTAAAACAAATTATAAATTACAAACATGCACATATTTTTCAAATATATACATAAATACACTTTAATTAAACATCATATATGTGGGTAAGTTAATATATAGGATGATTTTTTTGATAGGTTCCACCCTTATATAGAAGGGGAATGATAAAATTGTATTAAGGTTTCTTATAGTTCGTTGTCGCAAAAAAGATTCTTTTGAAAAATCTTAATTATCGATACTTGTTTTCCGATAAAAAATAAGAACCTGTTTAAAAAATTATTAATTTAAGAATAAATTTTAATGATTAAAATTTTTCTTAATGGAAACATTTTAGCCTGAACATACTTAATCAGGTGTCAAAATTTGAATTCTGAGAAAAAACTTTCAAAAAAAATTCAAAGAATAAGAATATCTTACATAAATACGGTATTTCAAAAAAGAAAAAAAATCTCAGTATGAAGAAATTCCCACATACATACACAAATTGAATAGGGTATTCTACTATATTTGAAAAAGTACTTCAAACTGTTGATTTTGCTTATAAAAAGCCACCAAAAATTTTTTTCGGAAAAATACACACACTATCTTGCCAAAAACTTAAGTTAACTTTGAAACCTTTTTTAAACTGTCAAAAACGCGGGCATCCAATTTGGTGACGTAACATCGGTATCATTATACGAAATAACACAGACAAGTTGGACAGATATATTCATAGACAACTGATTATAATAAATATAAATACTTATTATCTATGGATATATTATACCCAGCTGTCAACACTGACCTAACTGATGGTATATGGTTCATACCGATATGACATCACATCAGGGCTTGCCCGCGTTTAGGTCACGTGATATACCGTTTAAAAATTATGATTTTTAATTTTAATATTATAAAAGAAAAATGTGCTTTTATGACTCGAAATCAGAATATTAAAGTATATTTTTACATAACTTTTAACTTTTTTCAAATTTCATAATTTATTTTTCACTAGTGAAAGTATCCTATATTATCATTTCATTTCCAATAAAAATTAGCTGAAACATATTTTTTCATTTTTGATTTTCTATGTTAAAAATATAATGATGGAAACTATTTAAAAATCACGCATAATTAATTATACAACATATATGTAAGTTTACAAATAAATATATATTTATATATGGGTAAAGCTTTCAGGCTTTCGTGCTTATTAAAAATCATGTAATATATAAAGTGTTTGAATATATGTTATAATTTACACAACTTTTTATATAATATTTAATGTACATAATATGTAAAATTATTTTAAATATTGTTTTATTTTTAAACATTGTTTGGTTACTACCAACTAACTGCATAAAATAATGTAGAAAAACTTTTCTAATGTAGAAAAACTCTACGATACTACTAAATACTAAAACTTATATAAAATATACCTACGGGGAGTTTTTAACATATTAATAATAAAGAAGGATTTTATCATAATTTTCACAATTATAATTTTATGATAAATTGTTTTGAAGTGAAAACTTCTTTAGCCGCCCCCGCGTTGAATGATTTTTTGTAGGGGCATAACTTATGGATTCGCGTCAGCTCGGAATCACCAATCAAGTTAAGCAATATTGGTCACGGCTAACACTTGAATGAGAGGCCGCTTGGGAACATTGTCTACTGTTTCTTTTTTATTATTTATATTGTCCATTATACCCACTTTTTCACTCCAGATTTGGTCTCAAGATTTGAATGGCATATAAAAAGGCAAGATCGGATAGGATTTGTTGATCCCAACGCAACCGACATTGAAAATACTGCGAAAAATTAAGTGGGTTTATTATTTGATGCTAAGTATGCGTAAAAATAAAATTTAAAATTATATATTTCTGGCTTCTACTGTCAATTTGTTTGGAATTGTAATATCCATTTTGAAAGATTGCTTTCGAGTGGGATTGATTGGTAGCGAAATAACCAATTTTGGCACTTGTGGAGAAGATTAAGTATTTTTGGACAAGACAATTACACACATTTTTGTGTCTATGGATGGATGGAGTGAAATTAGCCAAAAAAGACATATATCCATCTCTTTTGGCGATAACAAAAGTATTTTGAAATATCTCCTAATCGCTCCGAAAAAACATTCGACAAGTCATTTAGAATTCTCAAATTCCGAATTAAACTCGTTTTGATAATATTTTGAACTTTTTAAAAAGGATTTATTCCTTAAGAAAATTATACAAAGTCGGAACATATTGTTATATCCAAAACCACAGAAAATTGAAGTAAAAACTTCGTTAGCCACCTTGAGCGATTTTTAATAATATAAGTAGGCGTCAAAAATTCTAGTTTGGTGATCCCCATGACTTGAAGTGTCTATGTCTCCTAGAAAGCGACATGCAAATCATGTGACATAAATGCCATGTTGAAAACATCGATTCACGACCGATTACTGAAGAGAAGCAACATTGGATATAGTCAGTACTTAGATGGCAGATCACTTGTTGACAAAATTATGCACTGCTGTGTTCTTATTATTTGCATTAGTTTCCTGTAAGTCATATAAAAGTCAAATAAATGATAAATGTGTTTCTAGACTATTTTTATCTACTCCTTTTATATCAGAAAAATCCACAGACTGTAACTAATTAAAACTGTAATTGCAAAGTTTTAATAATTCAAGGAATAAAAACTATAACTAAATTCAAAAAAGCACAGTTATTCCAAAGATTTCAGTTCTGCCGACATGTCCCATGACTAAATACAATTTTTGTTTGTGAAATTATTAACACATTTGACGATTATTGATTAGTGTTTATTTTGAGCAATTAAAATCTTCATTTTCATTCGTTTACGAATTTTCAGTACCCTACACCTTGTACATATGTGTTATTTTAATGTTGCTTTACGTAAAGGTATATTTGTCAAAACAACATGGAAACAATATATTATTTTTATAATCAGTTTGTTGAACTTTGGCGTGAATTTTTTTCTTTTTTGCCATGCTTTGGATATGCAGTAGTTTTTTACAAAAAAAAAAAAAGTTACATTGAAATCTTTATGAAATTTTTATTTGACGTCTGACGTTGAGAATGTTCAAAACGATATGAAACACTACTTGTTTTGCTTAGCCAACAACTTTATTCATTATATTATATTATGGAATATACATGTTAAACTATTTATTATGTTTTTTGCATGTAATGGGAAATAAAGTAAATTGAAGGATAATAAAAGTGTTTTTATGTGTCTGGGTCAAAATTTATCGGGATCGTTTATGTTTAAATTAAATTTTTTTGTAAAAGTGTCATAGGGTGGCACTTACATCACTGTTCAAATCGTGATAAATGTCGATATTGGAACATGATTATTCAGACTGTACGATAAATAGAAAGAAAAACTATTGAGAATATTATTAGAAAAATCGTTTTAAGTTTTTTAGAAATTATTGGAAAAAAAGTGATATTATGTACAAAAAAATATTATTAACAAGGCATCTATGATCATCATTTTGAACCAAAAATTAAAGATTTCTGTAAAAATTTAAAATAGTAAATTTAAAAATCCATGGCCATCTTTTCTGATATACTCAATGAATTCTGACTATTTTACACTTGAAAAAATTGAAAACTATGCATATATTTTGGCTGTGTGAAACAATCCCTTCGAGTGTTATGGAACGGGGATAAATGAGATCAAGAGAGGTGGAGGCTATAAAGCGGTAGTATTTACTTCTAAGCCCAGTGGAGCAAGCGAGAATCAAGATAGTTTCTGAAAAAACTATATAATTTCTTGTTTAGCGTCCACATCGTCAGCTTTTCGGCCGATGGTTTTCCGATCAATTTAGAGTACAAAAATCTCCAAATTCCTAAAAATATTCTAAAATTTTGTTTGTTCGTTTGCATGTTTTTTAAAAGTCTATGCTATTTTCACAATTTTTGCGAGGTAAACAGCGACGACTTCAGCAAAATGATGAAAAGAACCTTGGCATATTATACAAATCTTAATCAAACAATAAATTAGCATAATATCATTTTAAACGACAGATATTAAAAATACTTTCAAAAGATCAAACTTTAATCTATAACTGAAGAATTTCAAGGTTTTCACTTTCATTATGCAGTTTAAAATTGCGCTATTGACTCCAAGGCCATTAACAAACATTTTGGAAATTTAAATTTGGATTTTCGAATCCATAGCAATAACTGCCTTCTCTTTATTGAAACGTTAAAAAATTACCACACTGTTTGTGGCAAATTGCGGCCGCGATACCGAGATCACGATGAAATTAACACTACATTTAAGCCTCCTTTTAAATGTTGGATAGATAAAAAGAAGAAAACTTATTACAAGTTACGTTCTTGTAAAATCCAAAAATCACAGACGAACTATCATTAATTAAAGCTGTTATTACACCGAAAGCTTTCATATTTTTATATTGATTATTACATAAAGTTATAAAATTTTAGCAACAATCACATTACTCTTTTATGGATGCTACTATTTGGATATTGTCCAAATAGTTTAAACCTGTTATATAATCACCACATTACATTGGACTAATTTTAACTACGTATATATGACACATATGTTCATGTTAAAAACGATATAAAAAGATATCATAAAAAATTTAAATTACATTTCACTCTTGCAAACAAGTTAGTTAATGCCCATTCTCAAACTGTAATTAACAATATCAAACACTTTCGATATAAATTCTTTGTGGTAATTTTGATTAAAATGTTTTAATGTTCGATCCTGATCATTTTTGGCCTTAAAGTGAAGAAAATGTCCAGTTGCAATCATAAAGGACATTTTTTGCATTTAATTATCTTTTAATTTATCACCAACATTATTTATTGATATTGCTCTGCAGATTTTGGACTCGATGTACCATTCACGAGATACTACTTAGTTAATTTTCGTTTCCTATTTTGAGGTTAATTGTACTCGAATTAAAATTTTAATAAACAGCGAAGAACATTTACAATATGAACTATGGTTCTCAAGATTTCAGCCACAATATGTAGCGATATCAACTTTGTAGATTACGTAAAAAGGTTTTAAATTAAATTAATAATATGGAAACATTTGTCCCTTGAAAAAGTTTCCAAAATGGGTATAACGCATAGTGGAAGAGCCAGGTCAAAAAAAAAAAAATTATTAGAATTTACTAAAGCTGACCATTTGAGGTTTGGTTATAGTAGTTGTGTACACAAACATACTGCGGTCAGTCAAGCGAACGATAGAACAGGGGTCAGATATATGCTATCGAAACGGTTAGGTTTTACGTGGTACTAAAATGAATTTACTAAAGCTGAAAATTGTTATACAGATTGTATATTGCATAAAAATAACAGTTGGGATTGTCAGTCAGTTAGGTGCTAGAAATAAGGAGTGACTGACCAGCCCTGTTCTAACACCTAACTGACTGACAATCATAACTGTTATTTATATGCAATATACAACCTGTATAACAATTTCCAGCTTTAGTAAATTCATTTTAGTACCTCGTAAAACTTAATTGTTTCGATAGCATACATCTGACCCCTGTTCTATCGTTTGCTTGACTGACTGCAGTTAGTATATGTGTACATAACTGCTATAACCAGTCCTCAAATTATCAGCTTTAGTAAATTCAACGATTTTTTTTGGCCCGGCTCTTAATCCAGTAATATATTTCATTATTTTTGCTTTAAAAATTTTGTATATCCTGAATCTTTGAAACGAAATGTTGAAACGTCACGTCGTTATTTGTTTTATTAAAGTTGTTCTAATGTAACATTTATGAAGTCAACATTGCCGAAATGATAATAATGGAAGCTAAATAATAATCTCAAAAGTAAAGATTGACTATTATCATTTGTACTTCAACATATTCAATAAACAATATGTATTGATATTGAATACAATATGATTGATTTCAATGAATACTACTTACTCAACTATAAGCATAAAATAAATGTTTAGAATGAATCTTAAATACAGTTACCTATCTGAATCATTAATTTATTTAATGAATCATTAATTTATTTAATCATTACTAAATTTGAGAAGTGAAACTGGACTATTAAATGAGTTAATTGAGGGAATACCTTCAACAGATGCTTTGAATACCAGTGATTAATTGCATTATTTTCATAAATGAGTTGTTTTCTATAATTTGTTTTTCGTTTCTGGAATTTACAGCCAATAAAACTAATTTAAACAAAAAATAATTTTGACAATAATTGGCCCCTTTGATTTTCTCAGTATTATCGCAAGGTTTAGTATGACATTAAAAATCTTTATTTGAAGATACCTACAAATTTTAAACTCTCTATCTTTCAAGGTTTTCGAGAAAATGGAAATTTAAATTTCGACTGGATGAACCGATTTTGATGATTATTCTTTATTGGTTGAAAGCTGGTGCTTCCCGGCCGGTACTATTTCAATGGTCCAGTTCTGGCAATGGTATCCATGAGAAAACCATATAAAACTTAAATTTGCATTAAGTATGTGCGCAACAAATCGGCGAATAACTCAATATCACCTCAACCGATTTTGATTAATCTTGTTTAGTCAAAAATTAGTTATTGTACTTCAGATTCACTAAAAATCACAAAATAAAAAAAACTTTTCATAAAAAGAAAACCGACTAAAAACAAAAAACCATTCCAAAACAAATAAATATGAACTAAAAAGTAAAAAATAACGATAATATATTATCGTAAATTTTTTTTACTTTTATATGTGTCGTTATGTTTTTAATTTTTAGTTCATATTAATTTGTTTTGGAATAGTTTTTTGTTTGAAGTCGGTTTTTTTTTGAATTATAGTGTTGACGGACAAACGAAAATGGACCAATTAGGTGATATGATGGAAACTTACAAACTTTTAAACGTTACAAACTTGGGCTTAACCTTTTCGTTACTTCCTATGTATATGGGATAAAAAGATTGCATTAACGTGTGCCAAAAATAAAAAACTGTGTCTTATTCACAAGTTTCGAATTGATAAATTTTTAGCGATTACATCTTAGAAAAAAAATTAACGCAGGGAGAGGGAGCGATGCGTAGAGAATAATATTAAAAAGTAAAAGTTTTCTACTAGCAATTTTTTATTTGTCTTTTTATTTGTACGAGGTAACTCGTAAAACTTTAAAATACATGAATCTATCCATACACAAACAAGAATCTATGGACTCCAGACCAACTGAAAGTTTTGACACACAAATTCATAGGTCGAATCATTTTTGTTGAGTTAAACTATAAACATATATATTCAAAATAATATTGTACCTATCTTAAATTAACAGTAATCAAAGGCAACATTACACTATGGAAGCACAGCAACATACATACAATACACTATTGAACATTAAATATTTGAGCATTTAATAGTTTAATCAATATATCTAAGTAACGTTCTTGTGTGTGTGTGGGAAAGTTTTATACCCTGGATCATATGTAAATTATTTTTTGGGAGCATTTTTTAACAGGAAGTTAAAAGAAAGGATTTTAAAATTCATCACCAGAATTTTTAACATATTCTTTACTTTTTGTCAAGGCAAAGTATAAACACAATTTTCATATTCAGGTTTGTGTGTAAACATGGTGCGTTTGTTTGTATGAATGTTTTCATTCAAAATTTATTGGATGACAATATAGGAACTAGCACTTCCGATGAAGCATGCCATTACAAAAAACCCAGCAATAAGCAGTGATTTAGAGAGAATGAGATTTTAAAAAATAAAGCACAATAGTAGAAAGGGAAAAGTAACAGTAAAATGAATGATTTTTTTTTTCACTTTACTCCCTTTTACTTGAAAACAAAAGCAAATGGATAACCATTGTCTCGGTGGAATGTCGTATATGTGAGTTTTGTGTTAATATACTCCCACCTTAGCTTTCAAGAAACTAAATACTGATCCAAGGTACAATGCTTTACCCTCGATTATTTATGTATGTCTATTGTTAATTATTGTAAAATCAAATAAAGCAGACTGACTATGTGATCAATTTTCTATAGTTACTAAAATGTTTCTTTGGTAGTTACATATTGTTTAATGTTTGGAAAAGTTTTATTGTGAATAATCACGATATCTCGATAAGTATCACGATAGTAATACGAATGTATTGTTAATTTATATATATGTAATAAATTAGTCCGCGGGACAGCACAGTTTTTGATTAATATAAACTTGAAACGTCGTGATAGGATTCCTTTTGGCGAGTCTATAACTAACTTACTCTCTACGACTTTTTTACTCTTTACGTCATGATTAAGCTATCGGAATAAAACAGTCAATTTTTCGAGCACTATCACCACTTGATAACATTGATAGTTATTAAACAATAAAATATTTTGCCAATAAAAAAAATGCACTGATGAGCTTGTCTACCACCTCGAACATGCTGTACTTAAGTACATAGTTCATTTTTGCTGAATTTTTTAATAATTATAAATTTTCAAACACTAATCATTTAACAAAAAGGATGTTGTCCCACAGACTATATGTTCAGAGCTTGTGAAAAATATATACAATCAATTCAGATTATCTGGGTTAATAATTTATTTTATTTGATTGACCTTTTCGTTTAACTGGAATCGGAGAAGATTTATTTTGAATGATAAGGAATTTGGAATTTCCCTTTTTTGCAAGTTGATATATACATTTTATTTTAAACTTTAACTCTTTCCCTAAAACTAAATCTTTAAGTTACAAAAAAATATTTCTGTCAAGGAAATTAGAACCAGTTTCCAGATTTCCAGATTTACATATGGGTTTGAAAGTGGTAGAGTTATGTTAACATATTTTAGAAAACTTATTATTCATACCGAATTGTTTTCATTGTCATGTTCTGCGTATAATATATATTATATAAAACAAGTGAAAACAAACAATTGACTGAGTTAATTATATAGGCAGTGTTGATTACTCTTTCACATTACACATATATACATGTCAACAATACATATTCCCATATAAGCGGAAATAGACTACTTAGGTGATTTTATGAACACCTGTACCATCATTTTGTTCATGGTATCAATATTTTTAAGCGTTACAAACTTGGGACTAAACTTAGTATACCATGGTAGATAAGTTTCATTTTGGAAAACGTAAACTGAAAAATATGACTCTTCCTAACATGTATTGGCGAGTATATACATTGTACATGGTTCGTTTCGTATTTATTGTATTGTGTGCGGTCCGTGTGGCTATGTCAGTTTTGGTTGAAAAACAGCTGGTGTTATATACGTATGTCCAAATAAACGAAATAAAGTACATTACCGCATCATTCAAATTGGTATACGGTTCTTATATTAGTGAAAATTCGTAACTTAAAAAATACCGATCATCGGTCATCCAGGAACTAATACTATAAAAGATGGTGGTTAAGTTTTGGATTATTCAACAGGTTTCAACAACAAGTAGCAAAACTAATAATAATGATAATAAATAATAAGTCATTAAATATTTAATAATAGAATCTAAAAACTGTTTGTATCCAAATTGAAAGATCACATTTTTAACCTTGACAACAGTTTAGTGTGATGCTGATAATGAAAGTAAATTGTATGTATGTAATAAATTATGTTTTTATAATAGATATATTATTATTATCAAGCAAAGCAACAAAAATACATGGATATCAAACTGTGCACCAGACAATATTATTTTTATAAAAGAGTCGGTCAAGTATGAATAAATGTGATAAACAATCTATTTTCAAATAGATTGTTTGATATCATCAACCATTTTATTGGTGGATTTTATCTATATGGACATTATTTTTGTAACAACAAAGTCATTTAATTTGTCATTTATGTTGCTTACAGCACTATTTATTTTCAATGTTCGATGAAATCGAGAATCAAAGTAATAGTCCTGAAGCTAGTGTGTATTTTCCTGAATCACTTTTTCACAGCTTAAAATTTGTCTATAAGACAAAGTTATTAGATAATTCGAAAACAATGAAAAACGGCGATATTCACAACACTGCACTACTGAAGTTTTGGACAAATTTGTAACGGCTACGTCAGCTTAAAAATGATTACTTTTTACTTTTTTATGATTTTCAAAGGAATACTCAGTGTCCCCTTAAAAGTAAGAAAAAAATAATTCTATAAATCAATTTTATTGACCAGGCAATTGCAAATTTGACGTACGAATAACTTAATTAGTGCAGTTTCCTTAATATCGTCATTGCTCAGTATTGCCGAACTACCAAATAACTTTGCCTGGATAAATTTTTATCAATGAAAATATAATTTCAGAAGATGAAAGATGGCTTTTTGACTATGCTTTTTAATAAAGCACAGATTATTTTTTCCTATTTCGAAAAATATGTGACATTACTTCCTTATAAGATAAAGCGCTTAGAAATGCTATAACTTAAAACAATAATACATTATTTTCTATTATAAATAATTTTGAGTAGTAAAGTAGACAAACAGATTGCTAAACACTTTCGGATTTATTGCGTTTAGGTGACCAACTTGTGTTAATAACATTCAAGTTTTCGAGATGTATCTAATATTATGGTATTTTGAAGCCAAAAAAATGATATTTGATCTAAAAAATTTGAAATATTATGTATGAATGAATAATTTTTTTTACTCGTCTTTTGTGAACAATTCATATCGATTCTCTTAACGGTTTAAGAAAAGATAACTATTAAAGTCAGTATTTTTATCAAAAAAATTTTTTCTTTTTTATGCACAGTTCTAAACTTTGGTATGATTATTAAAGCTTAAAACTTGAAGAATATTGATAAAAGTTTTTTATGTAAATGGTAAAACATTTTTAAAAGCACTTATTGATTAAAAAATCAACATCGATTGAGACCTCTTCATATATCACCATGCAAAAAGGGATGTTTTTAATGATTAATTTCTCGTAAGCCGTACAGAGAATCCACTTGAAATTTATACAGAAGGCGTATTAAATACGTTTTTTACAAATTAAGGACGTAGTGCTCGTATCGTTAGTACCTTTCTTTTGATACACTTCGCGTCTCAGTAATAAATTCTTAAATATTCCAAACTGTTTGGGGACGTATCATAAAACCCATGTATTAAGGAAAAATTTGTCATCCACGGACAGATATTCCGAATGGAAGAAGTTAATCGTAAAGTATTACAAGCATATACAAAGTATAAATTTAACGAATGAATGTGGATACTTCATTAAAATACTGCCCATGCCTTTCATCAACTTTTCTACGGTCGACATTTTAATATCCACACGTTATTTAATCGTATCTATAAACTTTTAAAGCAACGTACCAGGGGGATAATCAAACCTCTTAACGTTTCAACAAAATAATATTATCAGAGATACATAGGATACTTTCGCTTACAATTAAGATTGATAGATCTCCGGAAACAATATTTGGCTTTGAATAATATTATAAGCCATTTCTTTAGGCCATTTATTTTACACTCAATTGTAAATACAAATTAATTTTTTAAATTGAAACTTATCTATAAAAAGATTATCTATAAAAATAAATTTCAAGATATAAATCTACATAGCCATTAAATAGTCAAAAAGACAAACGCACATTAATTTAAAAAGATGAGGCAGGTATTTTTAATTTGGTTCATATAAGGTTATTCGAAATCAACAGTATAAATGCTACACTAAAATTTTTCAGAAGAAATTCAGATGAGAAAAATGTCGACCATTATCGAAAACTTATTTATATTTGATATTAAATTCCGTTATTAAGATATCGCTTTTCGAATCTCTGTAGAAACTAATTTCATCGTAAATTCTATGCAGTGAAAAGTTTAGGATGGAGTGAACCAAAACGATTTTGACTGATGATGTTGCTAGCTTCTGGACTACCTACTAAATTTATTCGTTTGTATAATTTGCTCAAGCTTGACACACAAATTAAACTTCAACATTAGTAGATATTACAAAATTAAGATCTTTCAAATTGTAAGATTTTGCTCTTACAAATAAAATTCTGAAAGCTAAATACGAAATAAAAATCAAATGATACTTTTTTAATGTCTTATTCTGCAATAATGTAGTGCAAATAGCTAGCGTTTTTAGGTCAGATTTTTTTACAAAGCAAAGTTACATCTATCGAATGTACTTCGATAGAAAAGCAACAGCATTTTTAGTAAAATCGAAATGTATTCCGAACAAATTTCTGAGCGAATATCTTAATACGCTTCTGTATTAAAATTAAAGTTACTAAAACAATAATAAATTAAGTAAAATAAATCCATAAATCATTCTAATTGTCATTTTTTTGTTTATATATTTTTATTTTACTTTTATATTTCTCTTTAACGAGCAAAAAATATACTAAAATCAATAATTATTGTGTATTTATTGCGTCATGAAATTTCTTTTTGGAAAAATGTGTTCTTAGCTATGTTTTAAGAAAGTCTGCTCAGCCGTTTGAAGATCACCACCTCTTTTCTTATAGTTATCTGGCACGGACCCGAAACTCGAACTTGAACACTCTCGATCAATTTATCTCTCAAACAACAACAAAATCAAAATCGGTTCCCCGCGTAGGAGCTACGATGCCATAGACAGACAAAAAGATACCCAAGGCACGTTAGACTTATAATTTAATGGAGAGTGTTCTAAGCTACGTTTCAAGTGCGAATTTAGGGTTTCGCACCCGAAAAAACTAAAAATTGACGATGATGTTCCAAATCGGCTCAGTTTGGAAAAGGCTTTAGAAAAAAAGGCAATTTCATGGAGAGTATTCTTAGATATGTTTCAACTGCGAGTTTAGGGTTCCGTAGCCGAACTATTTGTCGGGGGTTTTTCAAATTTTTTTTTAATTTCACTTAAAAGCATAAACATAATAATACAGAGAAATTTTTAAAACAAATAAAATTTTTAACAGCAACTATATTCTTGTTTTTGCATTAATTTTGTGCATGGCATTAAAAATTGTACGAGGTATAAATATTTGACATTTCATACTTTTGTTTTCAAGTAAATAAAGGCGTGAAGTTATAATTAGAAAATAAAATAATGAAATAATTAATTTTGAAACCATTTGTACAAACCACAAGACAAGCTAAACATGCTCTGTATATAAAGAAACCATTAATTATTCAATCTCTATTTATTATGATAATTATCGAATAAAAAAACATGTATTATTCCTTAATTACAAGAATATTGTATTGATAACCGATATAACGAAGACATTATACTTAAAAAACTTGTTTTGCATATAAATTAATAGGAAATTATTACAATATCAAAAGGGCGTATTTGAATGACCAATATCTTCTATTCACACCTTTATACGTACGTGACCGAGAAATTTTGTGCATTAAATTACCACTTTGATCGTCTCGAAAGTATTGCAAATATTGGAATGTCTACATAAGCAAATCATGACAATATGTTTGAACCTAAATTCACCAGAAAGATTCCTTCGTAAAGTGTACGTGAGCAAATTTTCTTATGCTACTTAACCAACAATCATAGTTAAAGTTAATTCTGTAATGGTCTAATGATCTTAATTAGGCAGCTTAAAAAGTGATAAAGTGTATAATATTTCATGCATCAGATTCTGACAATAAAGATTTCGATTTTTCATCCTCGAATGAATGAAACATCGAAACTTAAAAAGATTTAACACATACTTACGCTCCTTTGTGGGAGTATTGATAAAATTTATTTTGATAATTACCTGAAAAACAGTAAAAAAAAGTCATTAAAATTTTTTCTTCAAAATCAGAGCAATAAAATTTTATCTTAGTGTACAAACTGTGAGAAAACTATCCACCAATATTTTTAATACAAAAGTTTATGTTTTAAAAATGATTCTTTTCGTTCCAAAAAAAATTTGCTGAGACTAAGCCTATAACAAAGAATAAAAAAAAGTGTACATTATTTTTTACAATTTTGTCTGTTCAGTATCTCAGTATTTGAATTTCTAAATTTACGATAGGTAAAATATTCGGAATTCGGAAAGCAGACGTAAATCCGATTACAATGACGACAAACATAATAAGAAACAAGCTGTGAACTACCCGCTTTGCTGTACAACTTCAATTATAATTACAAAGATTATTGTGTTATAACCTTTACTTCATATGCCGTCACTTATTCTCCTTTTGTTCACAGTTACTTCGATTTTATTTTTTTGGTGCGGAACCCTAGTTTTTGAAAACAGCCCATGCTATTCGTTGATAATGAAGCTTTCTATACGTGAAATCATTTTTGAAGGCATATATCTTGAGGCTGTGTTCACATTTTGTACTCTTTTAGCTTTTTGACCAATGTTGCTCATTTACGAACTCCACCTCAGTTTTTACGGCCAGAGCACACTATAAAATTTCAGCTTGATATCTTATTTCGTTTTCAAGTTATCGTTTTCACAGACAGGCGGACAAATGGACAACCGGAAATGGACTTATCAGGTGATTTTATCAATACCTATACCAAAATTTCGTTCGTAGCATCAATATTTTTAAGAGTTACAAACTTGGGACAAAACTTAGTATACCTTGATATATATTACATATAAACATTGTATGAAAATAAATTAAAATATGTTTATATTATCTATTTTTCAATAAATTCTTGAGATCGCATTAAATATAAAACACAATTGATCGACTCGCTATATGTAAAAGGTTTAGGCACTAAAAAACAAAAAAACAAAACTTCAGCGTATATCAAATGAGATAATTTTATTTGAAATACCAATCAAATTTATACATGAAAGGTAACAAACATTATATTAAACTTCGTAGTTCGTTAACTCAAGAAGTCGTATCAACGATATTATTCGATTCTAACTTCAAACGTAATGTAGTCTGTAATATACCCAAATATTAAGTAGCCTTTTGATCATTTGTTTCAATAACCATACTGTAGAATGTCAATACAGTTTCTGTAACTGATTATTCAATTAACAATGTTGCGAATTGCTGGGCTACCATCAACCGACAACCAGTTTGAGATTTAATTACGTAATAGGACTTTAATGAATATTAATCTATCTATCATGAGATCAAATAATTGTTTTAAGATGTACCTACAATAACTACATGATAGTTATACAGTTAAACCTGCCTGAATAACGTTTATAAGTCAATGAATTATTATGCCCCACGTATTTCATATTATTTAATTTTAAGGTCTTGGATACAGCTTTATCTCATACATAAAAAGCATCAAATTACAAAAGGGATCAGTTTATCTAAATATAAACATGACACCATACTAAACGGATTAAAGTGATTGAAATTTTATCATCAGGTATCTTTTATGGGCCAATAGGTATAAGAAACCCAGGTTCGAAACCATATTTTCATTCGATATTAGTTGAAAAAACATTGACTCGGTTGTGGATGCTACAAACACAATTTTAGTGTAGGTGTTCATAAAATCACCAAGGTAGTCCATTTACGGTTTTCCGTCTGTCCGTCAACACGATATCTATAGCTGAAAGAGATATCTATAGCTGAAATTTTTATAGCGTGCTCAGAACGTTAAAAGGAAGACTAAGTTCGTAAATAAGCAACATAAGTCATTGAGTCTAGGACCCATCTTTTAAATCGTTAGAGAGAGAACAAAAGTTTAAATGTAAGAAATGTTCCTTTTGTAAAAATAAGCAACTCTTGTATTAAACAGTTTTTCGCAGCAGTGTTCATTTTCTCCAAAACTATAAAAGAAAAAGAGTTGAAAATTTGCAGATATCTTCAACTAGTGGCCATTTGAAAAAATCTAGAAAATAATCAAATATTTTCGGAAAATAAATAAATAGCGGCCCATAGTTGTGCTGGCTTTTTAAACTCTTCTAAATAAAATAAAAAAAAAAAAAAAAAAAACAAAAAACAAAAAAAACAATGTAATCAATAATATTGAACACTTTCTGTACAGGGTATTCCAACAATTAACTCAGTAAAATTTTGCTGTCGTTAATTAGTAAAACAAGAAATTGTTAACTTAATATTATTTGGGAACTTGGTAATTTCAGTATCTTAAAATGTGAGAAATCCTACCATGAAAGGAAGAACTACAAAATGACAGTTTTTGTGTATCATTATACAGTAGAATCTCGATAAGTTAAACCTCGGTAACATAAAAACCTTAGTTACTTCAAAAAATACTACGTTCCCTTCCCATCAGAGTCCAAAACCTCTATAGCTTAAAATACGCAACCTCTATAACTTAAATAAATAATTTCTGTTAGGCCCTCAGTAACTAAAAGAAATGTTTCCACAACCTCTATAACATAAAATTGTGTGAATGAGTCATTTTGAAAGAGTGTCAAAACAACTGTACGATCATTTATAGAGCAGTGTAGCAACATAGAAGATAATGTATTCTCCTCTCTATTTGTCATTGAAAATCAAATCGATTTATAAACAGTGAATTTTTTAAAACAAAAGAAAATCACAGATTTTTATAAGTAGACTAAACCTTTAGTTGTTGTTTTATTTTTATGTAATGTAAGTAATGTGAATAAATATGATTACATATGTATTTTATTTTCAGTATTTTATTGAACCCATCCTTCTGATGCATTCAATAACATAGACCCTTGATAACTAAAAACCTCTATAACTTAAAATATTTTTTGTTTCCCTTGGACTTTAACTTATCGAGATTCTACAGTATATTGTAAATAAGAAATACGAAATAATGTAATTTACAGCTCTTAAAACAATGAATACATACATTAAACGCAGTTAAAACGAGTCGCTATAAATAGAACATTTATACTCACTTACGCAGATATACATCATAACATAAAAATGTTACGAAATTTTTGAATGAATTTCAATTCTGTAGTTACTCATAAATTTTGTTTATTTATAAAATAATCACGTGAAATATTTCTTTGATAATTCTTTCATAAAACTTTTTTAGTAAAAGCTACATGCAAAAAACATCAGTGAAAAAAATTCAAGAATTTTAGTAAAAAACGTAGAAGAAACAAAATAGTTATATATTGATAGGGCCGTTGATTTTCATGGACTGCTTGTAAAATGCCATATTGATAATCATTATAATTTAACTTAAAAAAGCAAGGATCATAACTTTTCTACAATTTTTTGAAACTATGTTCCTTATCGCACGATTTTTGTTTGCTGGCTGGCAGTTAAAACGAAAAAAATGCACCAAACATCTAGGTTACCTGGGTAACTAAACCTTTTTTAATCGATTCAGGTTGCCATGAATTTTGAGAAAATCCATAAATATTTTTATAACTGTCAACTTGTATTTTTTGTCTAAATTTTATGATTAATCTTTCAAAAACATTGAATTGTGAACGAAGTTAAAGAAAACAGAGATAATTTAAAGTAAGTACAATGCAATTTATATGTTTTTTCATAATAAATACCCTAATCAAACCAAACGTAATAAATTAGAATTATGTCTTTTTTAAACTAATACTACAATTATCATACAGTAAAAACTAAAAGTAGCTATAAAATTAAACTCTTTAAAGAACCAAAGAAGTATTTCCCCAAAAATGAGACAACATGTTGGTTTAAAGAGAAGTTTACCTAGAACGTAACATAAAAAAGTAATGACACCACAAAAAACTAAAAATATCAAATTTGACATGAAGAATATCTCAATAAATAACTGTCTTACTTTAAATTTTAAAATAAACATCAATATTTAAGAAATGTGGAAGATATTTTAATGTTTTTTAAATCAAACCGAACATATCTTTAATATACTGAACCCTCAATATACAAAAATAAATACATTAGCACATAGTCTATGCGCCAAGCTAAGGTTTTACTTGTTGAAGAATATTCACTCACGCCCGCTGCATCAAAGTTCCACTTAGGTATTGTTATCTGCTAAAACAATTAACGAAAGCTCTTAATTCTAAGTAGTGCCAAAAACTGTTGTAAATAATTTTTTTATACTAATCACAAATTTCATTTTTTGATCGAAAAATGATTTTTTTTTAGACTTTTAAGTTCATTTATGTTGAAAAGTATTGTTTTCAACTTACTTTAAAGTTCACGTGAAGTCACATTTTTTAAATTATTTTTTTTTATTTTACTCTTTTTAACGATACAATTATTACCATAAATTGTCGACTGTCATTTTCAGCCTATGTTTGTATTTTGGGTCCTTCGAGAACAAACGCGTGAGCCGATTTTAATGATTATTATGTTAATCGATTTGTCTATTTAATAGCTATTCAATAATACCCCACTTTACGTAGTTCGCCGACTTTTATTGTTTGCTTTTTCTCAATATGGCGTCTGGTGGTCGCCATATTGAACTTTCATTACTGCCATATCCTCAGTAGCACTCGCAAGGTTAGTACAAATCGGTTAACGTCCGAATAGAATAATCAAATAGGCCCACGCGTTTGGTCTCTAGTGTGCCACACATTTTCACAATATGGCGTCTATTGATCGCCACGTTGAATTTTCATTACTCCCATATCTTCAGTAGCACTCACAAGGTAAAGACAAATCGATTGATGTCTGTATCATCAAAATCGGCCTATGCGTTTGGTGTCTAGTGTGCCATGTAAGAACACTCATATATAGACTGATAAACACATTACCACTCCTTTGCGTAGCTCAATCGGGTAAAAAGAGGATAGTCAATTGGATTAACTTTTCTACAATTTTTTTTTACCAAATAATTAAATGGAAATTGAAAAACCATGAAAATATCCAATTACCAATTATAAATGTAGGCTTTAGAATCAAAGATTGTGCTCATCGATTTTCTCATCAAAAAACTGGCTTGACGCCTGGAGTTACGTTATGTATGTATATACATTGATTCAATAAGACAATAATAAATATATTATTTTGAGTTTCAAACAAAAATAGCACCATACTATTTATATAATGTTAAAATGTTAAACGGTGTAGGTATTCTTTGTATTTGACTTATAAAAATATACAAAATATTATTAATGCAATTACAATGCGATGATGTTTTCAAAATGTAAAATACACAATGTATTATTCAAGGTTATTGTATCGTTTTTTTAATTTTTTTAAATTGATTTAGAAAATTAGGTCATTTTACAATAATGTTGAGAACCAATAATTCTTAATTTATGCTTTTGAAAGAAAAAAAAAAGTTTATTTTTACGGAAAAAAAAGCAATGTTGATCCCTTCAAATGTTAATTTGATGAAAGAAAAACAATGTTGGTATAGTCCTGATAGAACGAGGCAGTTTTGTTTCTTGATGTACAAAAAATGCAAGTTATGCTACGATTGGAGCAATGCACCCTCATGATCGGCCATTTTGAATAGCTGACTATTCGTCAGGAATGTACAGGTTAGGTTATGTTAGATTTGGCATCACATTTAGAACATAGGGGCCATTGTGATACCGAAAAAGGGTTGGCCCATCCCCGGCCACTACTCCATGAACCATTTCGAACTGTTTAGGAACAGCAGGAGAGCTTTGACGTCGACGGACTCCAGGTCGGAGAGGTCGTCAAAGAGAGGCTGGGCCTAGTAAGTTCATCTCCTCATGACAAGACCTGAGCAGTGACAGAGAAGATGAGACTTTGTCTCTTCCTCCTCACCATTGTGACAGCTCCTGCAGTAGTCGTGATACCTTGCCAGGCCCAGGTTCAGCATGCCTGCCGCCCAACCAGTGCCCTGTAATAGCCGCAACAACTTTGCGAACAGAGGCCCTTGGAAGTGATATAAGATCTTCGGAACTCCTGCGATTGTACTCAGACCATATCTTCTTGTAGTACCACACGTACGTTCCCCCCTCCATCTTACATTGGCCCTTTTGGAATGTATGACTATCAGGCAATATTCGGATCTATTTTGTGCTGGGTCATTTTTACCTATTACCAATTTTAGTATACCTAATTAATTATACGAAAAAACAATCAAAATCGGTTCATCATCACAAACAATCAAAATCGGTTCATCAGATTTTATTAGATTGTTTAAACAAATAATTTGGTAAATTAGCCTCAATCTTTTTCTCTGGTTGCCTATAACATTTTCTATAATGCATAAGCTCTATTAAATATGCTTTCATAAAATGTACGAAATTAATAGCCAATAATCTAATTCAAGTATGAATGGAAGTAAATATAAACTTATGATCGGATAATTATTAAGAGTACTTATGCATTTTAGTTAATAAAGCTTATTTTGAGAGTAGATACTTATTGCATTTTGATTGTTAAGGTTGTTGTCTTGTTTTGTCAAAAAATTGTAAAATTAAGGATATTGTAATACAAAACCATAAAAATTAAAGATCAATTAAAATAGTACGAACACCAAGGAAAGTTTAGACATATGTGATTGAAATTATTTGTACCTTATTTTCACATTTAAGGATGAATTTTATTATAACTTCATGAATGGAAACGAAAAATACGAATAAAATTTTTCGATATCTGCCTTGGATTTACCGAACTACCGAAAGTTAAACAATTAAACAAAACTTTCAATTTTGAAACTTACTCGATATCGAAGAAGTTTAATCTCTCCTTTTTGTCTTAAGGTAGTACTATCGGTAATATACTTTGAATTCAGAATTTAATGAAACTTGGCATAGTTGTCCATTATTATATCATAATTAACCAGTTAAATTTTGAAGGGCCTTCAGAAAACTGAAAAAATATATTTTAAAGATATTTTAACATTGATCCTGATGGGAAATCACAGATTTTATTTTATTTCACAAAAGTGGACTTTCCGATTTTTAGTTCTCTGAAGGCCCTTAAAAATTTAACTGGTTAATTATGATATAATAATGGACAACTATGCCAAGTTTCATTAAAATATGAATGCAAAGTCTATTACCGATAGTACTACCTTAAGTATATCGGAAAATCCTCCTAAAATTTTCAGAATTGTTTCAGACTTAGCTCCACTTCTTATAAGAGAAAAATCAAACCTTCTATTCAAAATTATTGTAATTCGCGTACATTACATTAGTGATTAGCGTACATTCTTAATAGTTTTTTAACTTCCCAGAGGAAGTTAAAGTGATGTGGCCGATTTTGAAAATCTCCAGTTTTACATATTTCCGCGGTTTCAAGGCCGCAAGATCCAAATCAAACTTTTTCAATGTGATTTCTGTGAATGTGTGTATGTATGTGAGTATGTTCGTTCGGATTTCGCCTCGATTATCTCGCGAATCAGTTATGACATTAACACGTAACTGCTCTTATTCGACGCGTATTTAAGAACTGAAAGAGTTTTCAGCAGAATTAATTGAGCCGCTTTTAATGGTAATAAAAAAACTGAATAAACAGAATCTCGATAAAACATATCATTTTACTATGCAGATAATGATCGTTCCAGCATAAGCTGCAGTACATGTTCGAAGAATAATCTATGAAAGCCAACAAGACCTTTATTGGGAAGTTTTCCCTCTTTGGGAAGTTAGTCGTGTGGACTACAGGGGTCGCACTCGCACGACTTAAGTACTACACCGACTATGTACTGCCAATTTTCTTATTTTTTTGCATACATAATTTAACATTGGTGTAAGTAGGAAAAGGTAGTCTATTAGAGAGTTAAAAAAGTGTTATTTTCTATTACACCGCGTGTAAAAGTGTTCCTGGCGCTCGTACATCCTTAATAATACCCAGCTTACAAATCACTAGCACAAACAGAATATACATCGAACAATCTGCTTCGATAAATATTTAAATTGATTCTGAAATGATAGAATAATATGTATAATTTGGTATATGGTTAAAGTACATACGGTATATGAACAGTGATAATTAAAATTCATTACAGGTATAGGTAAATAGAGGAATTAACAAATATAAACACTATTAGATATTAACTATTACTATATGGATATGATGCGATTAGGCTTAGGGCCAAGCGATTTATTGGACAGTCATGAAAAATTATTGGCAATTTGAGAGACTATTGCCAAGCTTGTAACATTTCCTTTATGGAGGACATATGGTTGTTTTTATAGTAATTTTTCGAACAACTAAAAAACAACCACGATAAAACCCATCAAAGATAAGTTTTTAATTCCATCTAGGAAGACAGAATTTAATATGGATTCTTATGGCAAATTTAGTATACGAGGTCAAATACTAAGTCCGATCTTCCTCTTATATCTGCCTAGTTAATAGTTAAAAATGATTATATCATCCGTATCTCAGTCAATTTTAATGTCACTTTTTGTAACCTTTTTTACGATATTTTCATATTTTGTTAGCATATGCCAAAAAATATTCATGAAAATATCTAATGATCTGATTTGATAACGATTTGATTTTTCGCAGACTTTTTTATGATGTTGGCCCAATGAATAATCCAAGTTTATGACCTCGAGCGCCGAACGCAACTTTGTCAAAAATCGAAAAAAAAACGTGTAAATTTCGGTTTCTTGTCAAATTTTGGTGATAATAACCTTAAGGGGCTAATTTTTGATAGCACCTTTTCAAGATTTTTTTAAATAACACTAAATTTGCTACAATATGAGACTAAAATTGTCTCTGTAGACTTAGTAGTTTCCGAGATAAAGCCTATCAAAGTTTGTCAATTTTTTTCAAATTCGTATTATTGTGCAATATTCTGTTGTTCTGAATGAATTTTGGGTCTTCAGAGACAATTCATCATATTGTGTTAAATTTAGCAATTGTAAGCATTACTCCAATCAAAGTCGGCGGTCGAAGCAATACCTACCACTTCCTAATCCTCATCTACTCTTCTTGCCTTCACTCACATTATGAAATAAATTGTATGAATGTAGTTTAATAAATAAAGATTAAAAATAATGATATGGGTGGCTTCTGTTAAAGACGAATGTGTTAAGTGAGGTAAAACCCCATTTACATTACGTTTTTCTTATTAATTTTAAAGTTGAAGTGAATTAAAAAAATTTTCCAGGTCCATTGAAATAGAATTCCTCAGAAATGATAATTTATGTAGATAAAATAAAATATGCACGATCTCGACAACAGACTCCAAAGTTTCTTACTATTCTAAAATAACTGCCAAATACAACAATTGGCACTAGCCTTAAATGTTTCTAATGCATGCATACGGATTTATTTATTTGTGTTATGAATATATTTTACTTCAAAATAAGCACATAAACAATAAATAGCTGCTTTCTAATAACAATATTCGTTGTGTGCGTAGTCATGATAGGGACAATAAAATCGATGCCAGCGCTTGCAGTGAAAAATTTTGGCGATAATGGAGGCTGTTATGACTAATTTGCAATTCTTTACATGTTAATGTTACAGAAAATGTCAAATTAAAATTATTGAAAAACACTAATTAATTAAACTTAATGCATTAAAAATTGTGAAAATAAGAAATCAAATTGCACAAATATTATTTTTCAAATGTAAATTATCATAATTATTTATTTAAATTTGTGAGACAATAATATTAAATTTTCAACGTAAGTCGTAAATGCAATCTATACAATTATATATGCATCCATACAATTCTATAATTAAAGTAGTCTATCGTTACCATGGAAACGCCTCCAAAAAAACTCAAACACGCTGCGAATAATAAAACCCGCAACAGTCAAATAACTGACTTCGTATTCGACTGGGGTTACTTACAGACTTCAACGTACTACTATAGCAATCTATGTTAAATAATATTTCAGTATTGAATAGGGCTGTCCTTTGGAAGTATTCTGGACATTTGGACATCGACATTCTGGACTGTATTAACTCGCCCGCCATAATTATTGCTAATGTTACTATTCGCTCAATACAGTTCATAATACGGCGTTCAAGTGTAGGAAATTCAAATTCTGCATGACGATAGAGACGTTGGAATGGCACTGGAAAATCCATACTTCATCTTCCAACTTTAAGCCAAGGCCCAACCAATGATTCAAGCTTTATTTTGTTATTTTGTGTCTAGCCTCGGTAAATAGTCGTAACAAAAAATGTTTGCTTCTCAACCCTAGCCTAAGCTTATACCAAATATAATGAACTAGGTAAGAAGAATGTTGTTAATTTTTACTGATGTTTATGTGATAATATTAGCAGAGATAATATAGGAGAAGTTATAGATAACCGCCACAAATGAAGTACATATAGTGAGAGAAACACGTAATTATAAGAAAGTGAAGGGTTCAAATCCGGATTGTGGCATCCCCATTTAATATACTATCTGGCGTTTATTAAATATAACATAGTAACTAACATAGTACACGTAAATTATTGATTTTAAGTAAACGTCACCATATTTACATGCACCTAGATCAGATATTCTGGAATTGATGTTCCTTTATTGATTAAGGCTGTTATTTACAAGTTTTTGATTCGTGTGAAACTTTATAATTTTTTTAAGAATCCTCTTAAATACTCATTGGTGGTAAAAAAAAAAATATTTAAAAAGAAAAACGGTTTTTTTATTCGATCAATTTGAAATTTGAATGTTATAGGTATTTGTATTCATGCCCAGCAAAATTTTTTTCTACCATTTTAATGGGAGGGTATTTTTCAATGCAATGTACCTAAGTGAGAAAAATTAAAACTGGAAAAATTAACAGGATTTTCGAAAAATACCCAGGTAAGTAGAATATGAATATCTATAAGATATTTAAGTTTCAAATCGATAGAACAAAGGCTATCGATTCGCAGTGGTTGAAATTCAAGTGTAACTCTAACCATTCTTATCTTTAAATTGCTTTTCTTTAAAAAAATTTTCCCCACCAATGAATATTTAAGAGAATTCTTAAAAAAATTGTTAAGTTTCACGCCAATCAAAGAATGTTTATAATTTGTAATAATGTTTATAACAGCCTTAAGTTCAATTAAGACTGGTTCATAATCTTTATATCCGCATGTAATAGCACCTGCCCGACGCCCCCCTCCCTAACCATATGAAAATTTTCTACCAGAAACTCTATAATCGGATTTAACGCAAATCTCGATGTAGGTACTGTAACTGCACACCAGTTTGAGAAAGTACATTTAAAACAATAAAAAATTCCTTACATAATAAAAAATAATTAAATCAGAGTGAAATGTATAGTATTCGTTCGTTCGAACACACACACACACACACACACACATTTTAAGAATTAAAATATTCAAATTAATTTGTCAAAGCCAGTGTAATATAAATACATGGCCAATGTTAAAATATGTTTATTTATTTTATAAATAAAACAACACAAAAACTTTTTTAAAGAAACAAAGTTTTAAACTACTTGTGCAAAAATTTAAATAACTTAACTTACTACAACATATGTCGTTCGTAATATGATTCTATATACAAATTGTAAATTAAACATAAGAAACAAAAAAATTCACACAAAAAACTTCAAAATTAATAGCTGTCTTTATTTTCATGTAATCTAATTGTCGTCTGTCAACTTTAATTAAGAGAATTTTCTTATATTTAAATATATTTCCCACTTATTTAATTGGTCATTAGTCTTTTATCGTTATGTTACCTATATCTATATACTTACCACACAGAGCATCAATAGAATGGGCAGACACTTGACAGTGAAACACAAATTTTTTCCTCTGTTTCTTCTGATTTCAAACAATTGAGAGAATAAGTGGCAGCCTTAAAAACATTTCTATGAAATCTATAAGCTATTTTTTTTTTTTAAATATTACGAGCGCCAAGGTAAGTTTAGATTTGTGGTTAAATTATGTGTTCCTTATTTTCAACTTCGATGATTAATTTTATTATAACTTGAATGTAGACGAAAAATAAGAATAAAAGCTTTCGATATCTGCCTTTTTTTTTAAGTTTTATATTTACCTTTCGTCTTATATTGTCAACATAATTCACCATCAAAATTGAAAAAATTATATTTTTTAATTTGTGGTCCCTCTACCGTGCTCATACATCCTTAATTAGCCCGACACAAGTAGTTTTATATAAAAAAAAAACCAAGCCATTAATCCAAAATTTAATTTTGTATCATCCTTAACTTGTATTTAATTTTTTATTCTAATCAGTTTACCAGTATAAACAGCAACGATCAAGAATTATAAAAACATGTTTCAGATATTTCACTTCTTTTTTAAGCGCTAAGTCACCTCCATTAGCATGACAGAAGCTTAAACACACAGGTAAGGTACAAGAACACTTTATTATAGAGTTTCTGTAGCTAAACTTCAAGGTAATTCACGCGAGCTCAACGAGCCCTCGGCTTTTCACTGCTGTTTGTTGCCTCACTAGTATAGAACACGTTCTAAGAGTACCAGAACGTGATTTTGGCCAAATTTCCCGAACATGGTTTCTTGTATGTGAAAATTTGAACGAAAGTTTTCATTACATGAAATGAAAGAAAAGAGTATGTGGTAAAATTACGAAGATTGCGGCATACGATCGAAAAGAATCTACTATGGAAAACATTATAGTGGTGTGTACCTATTCCATATGAGTTGGAAAAAGCGGTAACTAGACAGTATGAAATCAAAAAAAAGCAAAAAAAAAATCGCAAGAAACGTATTTTAAAAAGATAAGAATTTTATGCTAAAGAAATAAAACTTATTGTTTTTTTAGAAAGTCTTTCAGGGTTTCATTTTCTATGTTTTTCAGGTTATTTTATAAATTTAAACCTTTATTTTTGTTAACTTAAAATTTCTCTTACCATTCTTTAACGATTGAATTAATTACTGGAAATAAAAGGAAACGAAAATGTTCGATTGATTTAATAACAATGAAGGAATGCATTACAAAATGGTGGTATCAATTCATTGTTATTCATTTTTAAAATAATTTTCTCAAATTCTTGTACAATGTGAAAACGTTTATTTCAAGTTAATTAAACTACAAAATTGTCTTAGTAAAAAGTGAATGTATCAATATCTGAGTAGGAGAATATTAAATTTATGTTCGAGAAATCAATATTTTTATTTTGTAAAAATAATAACATTTGGTAATGCATCGTTGGTAAGAATCGAAGTTTTTTCCCAAAAATATATAATCAGTTAATTGTTTGATACCATGAAATTTTGATAAAATTATTAAATAAAAAAAGCCAACAGACTTTCCATAATGCTCCATATAAATTTTTATAAACAGAAATAAAGCTCCATTCTGTTTTTAATCCCCCCCCCCAAAAAAAAAGGGTGTTATAAGTTTGACCGCTATCGTGTCTCGGTCTGTGGTATCCTAGCAACCAAACGGATAAACCGGTTTGGATTTTTTTTTATTCGTTTGAAAGATATTTTAATGTGGAGTGTCCTTAGGTATGTTTCAAGTGTGAGTTTAGGGTTCCGTACCCGGAACAACTAAAAAATTGGCAGTGAAAAGCATATTTTATGGAGAGTATTCTTAGATACGTTTAAAGTGCGAATTTACAGTTCCGACCCGAAAAATTTGTCGGGAGTTTTTTGAATTTGGAAATTTCACTTATGACAATGATCACTTGCTAAGGCCTTAAGTGCCGACTGCACCTTCTGGTATTATAGGATAATTTTTTTAACATCGTTTTTTCCTAAATTTGCTATTCATAAAGTGCACAGTCTTTTCCATCGTAAATCAATTATCTATAATTGGAAACTATTTTAATATTCAGAACAAAAAACTGACTTGGAATGCAAACTAAAAATTTCCGAGACAAGTGTAATTGAAAATAACAAGAATAATAGACGCTTTTGTAAGGTATGAAATCAAAAATAATAAATATATTTAACCTTTTTGTTAAGTCATTACCGACCGAAACTTGAAAATGAAATAATAAATAAACATGAATTTTAAACTAGGCATCCATTTTTCTTTCACTCAACTAAACAAAACCATTCAAATTTAAATAATAAAAGCGCAGACAATTACGTTAGAGAGGATATGAAAATTGGGAAAATGGAATAATATGATATGCCACAACTTTTTTTTCCTTTTCGTATAAAATAATTATGCAATAATTTTAATAATGTATTCATACACATCGTTAAATGTCAACAACATCAAAAATTATTATTTGAACTTTATGAAAGTACTATTATTATAAAAATGAGATGAAAAACTCATTGAAAAATCGTAAAGTGGAATATATCAGAGTATTTTATACAAACAAATTGGAGCAGTTGTTCATAAAATCAATCACCTATTCGCAACGCGCGTGAATTTTATTGAAGGCATTTCCATGGTAACGATACACTACTTTAATTATAGCATTGTATGAATCCATATATGACTTACATTGTATGGATTGCATTTATGACTTACATTGAAAATTTAATATAATTGCCTCACAAATTTAAATAAATAATTATGATAATTTACATTTGAAAAATAATATTTGTGCATTTTGATCTTATTTTCACAATTTTTAATGCATTCGGTTTAATTAATTAGTGTTTTTCAATAATTTTAATCTGGCATTATCTATAACTGAGATTATTTTTTTTTTGTTAATAAAGGGTACTTGATTTTTTTCCTTTAACCAAGCGACTGTTTTCGAAACAAAAATAAAAACAATTTTGTTAGACAAGGATATAAAAACAAATTTTGTTAGACAAGGATGAGACTATCTTCTCACCTTCTCTTGCGAGATGTTATCGCAAATTTTTTGAAGAGAACCATTCTCTTTTGCATGGAAATTTTGTCGAGTCAACTGCTCATCATTAAACTTGAGATGTATTAAATTTTGTTTGGATTTTTATTTGCCTAAAGTTTGGGAGACGGTCCGCTATGTGGTTTCATCTATTTAAAAGGAAAAAGTCAGGTATTTTTTGAATCAAATAATGTAACACAAGGTAATATTTTCTTTTTAATACAAAATAGTAATTATAATATAATTTAATAATTATACAATTATATGTAGATGATGTTTTTTTTTAATTTAGGGTCGTTTTTGTTGCTTTGGGCAAATCAATATTAATTTAAAAAAAAAAAAAGGGTTTTCTAAGTTGCCTGTGTTTTGAACTTGACTTGATAAATTTGTTGTTTCCATTGTTTTAATGCAGTATGAAGAATCTTTCATGATCCTTCCAAACATGGACACTATGCTCCTCATGGCAGTATTTTTTGAGTGTCAGTTAATCCATTTTGAATTATTTAACGGTTTATTCACAGTAATTTAATATTTTGTATATTTTTATATTTTTCCAAAGTATACACAGTTCTGTGGTACAAACCTTTTAGGTTAATTAATTTTTGATACCTCTAAACCATGTGAAAATAAAATTAAAAATATGATAAAAAATAATATTATTTAATAAATTTGAAAATCTGTGAAAATTATATTTTATGAAAATAAAATTTCAAAATATAATATAAAATTATATTACATAAAAGGATTTTATTAGAATGTGAAAATATATTTTAAAACTCAAAAATATGGAGAGATGCTGGGCCCTTGAATTAAGTAGATCGTTTTAGGCTGTCTATGCGTTCCTGAAATCCTGTCAATCAGGGAATGATCAAAAAAAAAATATCATAAAAAGTTCAGTCTTATTTAATAACTTCAAAAAACTGAATTAAACAGTCTTACTATTATTACATCAAAAATACTATTACAAATATAAATACTATTATTACAAATAGTTTATTATCACTACATACAAAAAAAAATCTATCTTTATCACAATAGAAAATTTATTATCATTTTGAAAATAAACTCTCGTACAATACTTTAAGCATAGTTCTGCCAATAAATATATATAAGTCTATTATTTTTTTTAAAATACCTCTATGAACATCAAATGTCAAATCAATTGAAAAATATGCGTAGTATTTTGAAAATTGAAGTGATAAACCGTACTTCCACTGTTTTCAAGAAAAATAAATAAAATGTAGAAAATAATACATTCAAACAAAATGTCACCACAGTTAGTGATACTTTTTATGTTTAGAGGTATCAAAAATTAATTAACCTAAAAGGTTTGTACCACAGAACTGTGTATACTTTGGAAAAATATAAAAATATACAAAATATTAAATTACTGTGAATAAACCGTTAAATAATTCAAAATGGATTAACTGACACTCAAAAAATACTGCCATGAGGAGCATAGTGTCCATGTTTGGAAGGATCATGAAAGATTCTTCATACTGCATTAAAACAATGGAAACAACAAATTTATCAAGTCAAGTTCAAAACACAGGCAACTTAGAAAACCCTTTTTTTTTTTTTTAAATTAATATTGATTTGCCCAAAGCAACAAAAACGACCCTAAATTAAAAAAAAACATCATCTACATATAATTGTATAATTATTAAATTATATTATAATTACTATTTTGTATTAAAAAGAAAATATTACCTTGTGTTACATTATTTGATTCAAAAAATACCTGACTTTTTCCTTTTAAATAGATGAAACCACATAGCGGACCGTCTCCCAAACTTTAGGCAAATAAAAATCCAAACAAAATTTAATACATCTCAAGTTTAATGATGAGCAGTTGACTCGACAAAATTTCCATGCAAAAGAGAATGGTTCTCTTCAAAAAATTTGCGATAACATCTCGCAAGAGAAGGTGAGAAGATAGTCTCATCCTTGTCTAACAAAATTTGTTTTTATATCCTTGTCTAACAAAATTGTTTTTATTTTTGTTTCGAAAACAGTCGCTTGGTTAAAGGAAAAAAATCAAGTACCCTTTATTAACAAAAAAAAAATAATCTCACCCCAGGGGGCAAAAAAAAATTAGCGAGATGCTAATTATTAATGAAACTAAATAGAAATTAAATTAGCTTAGTGAAATAAGGCAGTTAGAAAACTAGAAATATGAGAAATTACCCGTCAACGAATACAACCACTTCGATGATGACCTCATTTATAATATGGCCGAAGATTGTAGATTGACATTCCAAAAGTTGACTTATTGCTGTTAGTGGGTTTTAATCTAACCGATGTTGGAGATGTGAATTTCTGTATCTTATACGGTCCGTTGTATTTCGCTGTAAATTTGGCTGATTTATTTTTGTTGATGTTCGGCGCCAAATTTTTAACCATCACCAATTGTCCAATTCTGTACTTTGAAACTGATGGTCTGTTCAAAGTTCTGTTAAGACGTTGTTGATGGGCGAGTTTTAATGCATCGTTAATTTGCTGTTGCGACGGTTTAACAGAGCTTGTGACTAAATTTGTTAGCTCGTTGATGATAATAAATGGCGTTATTAATTTTCTTCCGAAATAAACTTCTGCTGGTGTAGTGTTTATAGTATTCTTAAATGAATTGTTGTAGTTAAATATTACAAAGTTGAGAAATTTCGACCAATTTTTGTGTTGAATCGAATACTCTTTAAGAATGCACCCCAGGTTGTACTTAATTTGCTTATTAAGACATTCGCTTTTGTTGGATGATGGCGTATAACTCGAACAATAGGACGCTCTGATTCCATTGTTGAATAGGAAGGTCTTCCATTTCACAGACGAAAACGCAGGACCGTTGTCAGATACCACCACCGTTGCGTATCCATTTTGTAGAAATATCTTCTGCATCATCGAAATAGCCGTATCCGTCGTCTGTTTCTTGCACGGATATGCAAAAGCGTATTTACTGTACCCATCTACAACAGAAAAAATATATTTGTAATTTTCGGGAGATTTAATAATAGGACCGATAAAGTCAACGTAAAGAGTATGAAAGGTAAATTCGGGAATGGAACTGCTCAATTGGACCTTATCATTACGTGTATAAGGTCTAATCGCCTGACAGACTTTACAGGTTCTGACATAATCCCTAACCTTTGCATACAAGTTTTTATAATAAAAGATTTTACTAATTTCACGGAACGTTTTAATAACCGAACAATGCGCTGCATATTTAGAGTCGTGAAAATATCTCAACACATAATTCAATAATGACTCGGGTAATAAAATTCGTTTTAGGTGATTCCTACCCACAAGTTTGAAAACTAATCCATCCTTGATGCAAAAATTAGGGACATTCATCTTAGCCTTAAGGTTGCGATAAATGATTTCACATTCAGGTGAATTTCGTTGTTCTTGTTTGATGGATAGAAAATCAAAATTCGTATTGTTTATAACGTTCAAAGAGTCCAATTGAACATCATTCCGAATTTGTTCACTAAGCAAATCTAAATCAGATGAATCCAGAGAAGAGGTTATCTTTTTAATTAGAATTGCATAACCTGGGTCCGCGCTATGCAATTCTTTAATTTTAACAAATTTATCATTTGATTCTTGCTCTAATTTATTCTCGCTATTCACTATTGTATCATTTGATTCGTATAGTCTAGAGAGGAAATCCGCCATTTTATTATGCTCTCCTTTGATATGTTCCGGAGTGAAATCATATCGGGATATTTTAAGAATCCACCTGGACAGCTTATTGAATTTATTTGGTGTATTAAATATCCAAAGAAGAGAACGACAATCAGTTTGGAGAATGAAGTGGCGATCTGTTAAAAAATCTTTAAATTTATCTAAAGCGGTTATAACTGCTAACATTTCCAACTCGTGACTATTATACCTTAATTCTGCAGAATTCAATTTTCTAGAGCAGTACATAATTGGATGTAAACCATCCTCATATTTCTGAAGTAAAACTGCCCCCAGTCCAGTCGATGAACCGTCAGTTTGTAACACAAAAGTTCTTTCAAAATCCGGATGTTTTAAAACTGGAGCATTAGTTAGAGCTTTTTTTAGTGTTGAAATAGCTTCCAGATGCACATTCGTAATTTTGAATTTGATGTTCTTTTTCTTTAAATCATTCAGTGGTGCTACAATCTGACTGAACATAGGAATATATCTGGCATAAAACGCAGCCGCTCCTACGAGCCTCATAACTTCTTTAACGTTTTTAGGTATAGGCATTTCATTAATAGCCTGAACTTTTAAAGGGTCAATAAAACGACCTTCAGCGGATATAACGCTACCTAGTAAACGTACTCTAGACATGCAGAAACGAGCTTTGTCTAAATTAATTGTGATACCGAGTGTTTTAATTTTAGTGAATAACAAATTTAAATGATTTAGATGAGATTCGACGTCCGAAGAATGAACAATCAAGTCATCATAATATATTAAAAGAAAATTATGCCGAAATTCGGCTAAACTAGAGTTCAAAAATCTTGATAAGGCCTGGCTTGAGACAGATAAACCGAAAGGGCAGCGATTATAATGCCAAGTACCGTATTGCGTGACGATTGCAGTAACATGTTTCGTGTCCTCTGACAATTTAATTTGGTGAAACGCGCTTTTCATGTCCAAAAGCGTGAAAACCTTCGAATTACCTAAACTGGCAAAGATATGGTTAATATTAGCTGAACTCATTGGATCAAATTCGATATGTTTGTTAAGGAATCTGTAATCTGCGACTAAACGATAAGAGTCATCTTTTTTTTTAACAAAAAATACAGGTGAGCTATAATTTGAATTTGAAACAGAAAGAATTCCTTGTTTCACTAGCTGCTGTATATGTTGATCCAAAAGTTTAGCTTTATCAGGTGCTAAATAATATGGTGCTTTACAAACCGGAATGCTATCTTTCAACTTAATTTTATATTCATAATCCTTAGCAAGGCCAGGGATTTCTGAAAAAATACATTTATATTTTTTTATTAAAGAATCTAACATTTTAGTTTGTTTGGCACTCATATTAATTTTGGCTTCACAAATCGTGTTAATAATTCGATTATTACTGTTAAAACCAGCAAAGGGAATTTCGATATTAGGTTCAAAATAAAATTTAATAACTGATTTGAAAAAATCGAGAATAATATTACAATGTTTTAGCGATGTAACACCCAAAATCGCGTCAAAGGGGAGACTGTCGATAATGTAAAAGTTTTGGTTCCAAGAGAATTTGTCAATTTTAAAGTGTAGATTGACCAAATAGGAACATTTTAAAAAATTATTACCAGGTAATGAAATTGTTTTATTAGTTGATTTAGTGATTATATTTTTATCAATAAGTTGTAATTTTTTTAGGGTTGCGGTTTTAATCGCGTTAATAGAAGCCCCTGAATCAAACAGTGTTAAAATGGGATAACCTAGAATAAAAATAGTTTGTAAAGGTAAAGAAGATGAATTTAAATTTAAATTAAATAAATAAAATTTAGGGTCTATTATTAGTTTTTTGGTTTTGAAATATTTGGTGATCCATTATCTTTGTTGATCCGTTTAAAACAATGCCTAAAATCGTGATTAGTGCCTTTGCAATATGTACAAAAGTATTTGTTTGTAGAATTAGTTTTTTGTTGAGTTGAAGCATTTGCAATTTGAATTGGTGGCAACATTCTAGATTGAATTTCTTCCATTTTTGTGATCAGCCTTGACAAATCATTATAAGTTTCGGGTATTTGATTTAAACCCATAATTGTCAAGATAGCCGTATTGGCATGAGCAAAAATAATTTCAATTATCTGTGCTTCAGATAATTCTTTTAGTAGTATTTTACTGAATTTTATAATGGATGCAGCAAAAGTGGAGAACTTTTCTGTATCAGGTTGAGTTCGCCGTACCAGTTTATCAACCAATAGTTGCCTCGTCAAAGGTGGGATATAAATTTCGAGTAAGTTGTTTTTAATTGCTTCCCAGTCTAATGAACGAGCTATGCAAGATGCCCAGAAAGCTTGTGCATTTAACGCACATCTATTTATTAATGATTTTAAGAGCATTTCTAACGGTAAAAAATTAATGTCGATTAAATGTTGTGTATCAACTATGAATTCCACAACTTTTTCTGGAATCGATATATCTAGAATAGTAACTTTATTAATGAACGAGTCAATACTCGGCTTAGCAAAAAAATTAGTTTGATGACTAGCTTGGTCTGGTCTTAAAGGTAAAGCATTGTTTGATAAACTGATCGTTAAATTGGATAAAGTTTGAGTTAATAGACTTATCTGTGAATTTTGTTGAAGAATTTGGTCTTGCATCACTGTCATTTGGTTTGCCGAAGTATTCAGTATGTGCGATGTAGCCGCCACTTGAGTCGAAATTGCTGCTATGTTGATTGCTGACGCAGCACTTGGTGTTGTGAACAAGTCATCCCGTGTTGGTGAAGGACCTGGTTGATTACCACCTTGACCACCTGGTAAAGGTTGCGGAGTGCCAGCAGTATCAGCACCTCTTCTTGTCGTTGGCATGGTGTTTTAATAAAATGTAAAGACAGATAGAAATATTTGACCAAATATGTAAAAAAAATATATATATTAAATCTGTAAATAAATATTATTAATAAATAAAAGATATAATAGAGTTTGATTTAATTCCCAATTGACAAGATAACTTTAATGAAAGGAAATTACATGAAGCCTTTTTACTTGCTACCATGTGAAAATATAATTAAAAATATGATAAAAAATAATATTATTTAATAAATTTGAAAATCTGTGAAAATTATATTTTATGAAAATAAAATTTCAAAATATAATATAAAATTATATTACATAAAAGGATTTTATTAGAATGTGAAAATATATTTTAAAACTCAAAAATATGGAGAGATGCTGGGCCCTTGAATTAAGTAGATCGTTTTAGGCTGTCTATGCGTTCCTGAAATCCTGTCAATCAGGGAATGATCAAAAAAAAAATATCATAAAAAGTTCAGTCTTATTTAATAACTTCAAAAAACTGAATTAAACAGTCTTACTATTATTACATCAAAAATACTATTACAAATATAAATACTATTATTACAAATAGTTTATTATCACTACATACAAAAAAAAATCTATCTTTATCACAATAGAAAATTTATTATCATTTTGAAAATAAACTCTCGTACAATACTTTAAGCATAGTTCTGCCAATAAATATATATAAGTCTATTATTTTTTTTAAAATACCTCTATGAACATCAAATGTCAAATCAATTGAAAAATATGCGTAGTATTTTGAAAATTGAAGTGATAAACCGTACTTCCACTGTTTTCAAGAAAAATAAATAAAATGTAGAAAATAATACATTCAAACAAAATGTCACCACAGTTAGTGATACTTTTTATGTTTAGAGGTATCAAAAATTAATTAACCTAAAAGGTTTGTACCACAGAACTGTGTATACTTTGGAAAAATATAAAAATATACAAAATATTAAATTACTGTGAATAAACCGTTAAATAATTCAAAATGGATTAACTGACACTCAAAAAATACTGCCATGAGGAGCATAGTGTCCATGTTTGGAAGGATCATGAAAGATTCTTCATACTGCATTAAAACAATGGAAACAACAAATTTATCAAGTCAAGTTCAAAACACAGGCAACTTAGAAAACCCTTTTTTTTTTTTTTAAATTAATATTGATTTGCCCAAAGCAACAAAAACGACCCTAAATTAAAAAAAAACATCATCTACATATAATTGTATAATTATTAAATTATATTATAATTACTATTTTGTATTAAAAAGAAAATATTACCTTGTGTTACATTATTTGATTCAAAAAATACCTGACTTTTTCCTTTTAAATAGATGAAACCACATAGCGGACCGTCTCCCAAACTTTAGGCAAATAAAAATCCAAACAAAATTTAATACATCTCAAGTTTAATGATGAGCAGTTGACTCGACAAAATTTCCATGCAAAAGAGAATGGTTCTCTTCAAAAAATTTGCGATAACATCTCGCAAGAGAAGGTGAGAAGATAGTCTCATCCTTGTCTAACAAAATTTGTTTTTATATCCTTGTCTAACAAAATTGTTTTTATTTTTGTTTCGAAAACAGTCGCTTGGTTAAAGGAAAAAAATCAAGTACCCTTTATTAACAAAAAAAAAATAATCTCATAACATTACCATGTAAAGAATTGCAAATTAGTCATAACAACCTGCTTTATCGCCAAAATTTTTGACTGGAAGCGCTGGCATCGATTTTATTGTCCCTACCATGACTACGCACACAACGAATAAAGTCCATTTCTGTTTGTCCATATATCAAACCATCTGTGAGTTATCAGGCTGAAATTTTTATAGGGTGTTCAGGATGTAAAAGTGACTTTGAGTTCGTAAACGAGAAATTTGTCTCAACTAAGCCATGACTCCGTAGGAAAAATCTTTCAACTCATAACAGCTTGCAAGACCTTTTTGTAATGGTCTTTGTTTCTTCGTATTTTCTCAAAAACTATAAAAGATAGAGTTGAAACTTTGGTAAAAAATAATAACTTATTTGTTATTTTGATGTATGAGCTACATCGCTGTACAGTTTCATTCAAATCCATTAACTAGTATTTGCGTGAAAGCGTAACAAACAAACAAACAAACATCGTAACTTTCACATTTATAACATATAGGGATAGAGATAGGAATATGAACCTATTCAAAATAATGATCCTTTTCTGATTCATTCAAAAACCATTCATTTAATAAAATGACTAGACCTGAAATTACTCGTCTACCACTCTACAAAATCAAATAATGATTTTACAATTTCAACGACTCATTTCACTCCTTTTTCGAGTTATCACTAGAGTTTTTTTTCAAAATTATCATATGATACATTATATACCCAGTAATAATTTTAAACAGATTAGAGCGAATATCGCACAGAGAACATTCAATAAAATAATATATGATGAAATATAATATTTAGCAAGGGATAAAAATGTGATGAAAAAACTGTGGTTCAACACAACAACACCATAACAACAAAAATAATCAACTGATTTACATAATTATATGGAGAAAAAAAAAAGTCTCGACAGTTCTTGAAAAATATGCTTGGTGAAAAGTTTTTTACGTGGAAGTATTGGTAAAATATATTTATTGAAAAATAGCTGATTCAGGTTCATTTACACATCAAATATAATATTGAAAACATCTTCACTCTATACACAATCATCTCTAGTTTTTCATATTTATTTATGAAATGTATGGTTTTAATATTGGAGCTGTAGATAAAAATCAATCGCAAGGATAGAAGTGGGTAATCAAGACAGATTATAGTCGATGATTTCTCTCGTTTATACCTACGAGAACATTGAAAAATATATAAAAAAAAAGCCGCCGTCTGAACATCTTCCAGAAAATTCCATTTCTAATTTTACACCCAAAAGAAGCAAGACACCTTTGGGTGTAAAAGACCAAAATGTTAAAAAAATGCAAAAAGCTTGGTAAAAACATGTCCATTGATACGAAGGCTTGTTCAAAAAAGCAAAATTTCAAATATTTATTTCCTTAAGTTAAGGGTGTAGTACGTTTTGCACCTAAAATCGGTTACGTTGCCTAACGTGCGAAATGCACCGTAGAAAAGTAATCGATTTTTTGTCTGACTTATTAACATTCTTTGAACTATTTCAAAACATTTTTTTTCTTTTCTAATCATTTGAAAAATATCTGGACTACGTTACCAACGGCAAAAATGTTTGGAAATTATAATATGTTATATATTCCTAAAATCACATGAAAAACACGCCAACACTGTTTTTTACATGTGCACTAGCAAATTCAATAAACGCAATCGTTCTCAGGTACAATCAGCTGATTATTTCAATGATAAAAGAGAGAGGAGATATATGCTTTAATATACATTTTAATGTGCTGTGCTATATTTGGCGTTCTGACAACAGTTCTTTTTTCTATCACTAGATACAGTATTAAAATCCAATGTACCCAAATAAATAAATAAAATTTATACCATGAGTAAAATACTAAATCGAATTCAAGCGATATAATAGTGTGAAAATATCATTCAGTATTCTCAGAAGCAAAAGCGAGAAAATCGACGACTGAAATCAATTATCGTTTCCCAAGCTACTAGAATAATAAGTATAAATGATTGCAGAAGTGATGGGAAAATGTGACTACGTTTTACAAAGTTCCTAGCTTATTTAATATTTGTGTGATTATATTGTATTGTATCCCGATTAACAGATGTTTGTGCAATTTTATACTCTGTCTATTCCCTACCACTACTAAACTTGTCAAAACATACAGACAAAGAAACGGTTAAAACCGGGTCATAAAAGAAAGGGATTTATTTATCAGCATATTGACTTAACAGGGAAAAAGAAGAAAAAAAGATTAGCAATCTTTGTTCTGCCGAGAAAAAACCTACATTACACTGAAGATCGGAAATTGGCTTCATAAAATTCGAGCGATTCGCAGATCCACGCAGACGGAGAAACAATACAGATTAAATGTGTTTTCATTACTAATCGATTTCTTTCGCATACATTTTGAGACATTCAACACAATTGATTTTTTCAAGTGAAAAGGTTTAAATTTCAAAAGTAATTTATTTTACGTTTATATATTCAGTAATTTACGATTTGAATCCCTCGTCTGCAATGCAGGAGCACCCTCTTTTTTAAGATATAAAATGTAAATTATTTCCGAAACAATTCTAATTTTCCGAGTTGCATACACACATTCATTTACATACCAGTTAGGTAAATATACTAGACATTCAGAATGTGTATGTTCAAGTGTGAATATTGTGCAATTGGAAATTTAGAAAAACGAAAAATATAAACCCTATCAAAATATACAAGAATATATAACATTGCAGAGAAAAATTGTTAAACCAACTTGAACCTTAATATATTTCTATAAAAATGGGATTGAAAAGTAAAATTATGTATAAGAGTCGATGAAAGTTAAAATTCTGTCGGTACAAGATCCTAGAAAAAGTGCCGCAATTTTTTTACAATCCGTGTAATACCTTGCTGATATTTGCCAATATTTGATCACTCTCTTCTGAAACTTGCGTACTTTCTCCAAGATCCTCCGTAAGTCCTAAAATTTACCGCCATAGAACGCTAATCAATCTACCGGTAAATCCAACGCTAATATCACGCAGTATTCTTATCAACATTGTGATTGACTTTATCTCACTGCTAATATTGAGGTAGGTATATATATTGTCATAATCATATTTCGGCCCAATTTGGTGGTAAAATTGCAAGTGAAACATTATAAAAGTGAAATCTTCAAAATTCATTTTAAAAAAACCGATACATGTGATTTCTTTCTTGTAGTTTCTCTCTCCAAACTGAATCGAGTTTCTTGGTATATAGCTAATAGGAGGAATAGCAAATCCAATGTTTTTACAAAACAGTAGGCATGTTGGCTAAATTTTAGGTGAAGAATTCTCACTGCACCGAGTAAAGTGAAGCTAGTTTTTGAGAATCTTTTGCAGTACGAAAAATATGAACTTATAAAATTGTTTTGCTAAAAGGAGATGGACAACACTCTTTGAATACTTATTACTTCTTCGTTTTTCATCAATTTTAATTTCACTTTCAAATTTTTTCATGGTATCAAGTCTAGTTTTACATTTTTATGCGTAATATAGCAAATTCGACAAAAGGCAACTACCATTTTCTTATACGATGTCGGTATTTTGAGTTAATCTAACATTTTCCCAACTATTTGAGTTTGTAAATAATGATTCCCGACTTACCAGTTTGGTTTATCCGAATTTGTTTGAAATTCATACCGACTGAACTTCGCCAAGGCCTATCTCATGTAGGTGTTTACTCTTACATATATTTCAAAAACAGGAATAATCAAAATTTCAAATTCCTCCATATATTTTTGACCGTATAATCATTAAAAATTCATTTTTGATATGGCTAAAAATCAGCTTGACGTACTTAAAATACACAAATATTTCAACAATATTTTGTGCTTATTAGAATTTTATTATGACAGTTAAAGCTTTGATTAGTTTTATTGAGAAACAAACCAAATATTGGTAAATTTAACTCGATTCAAGTAAAAGTAACGATATGAGCGTAAATAATACATATACAATATACATATAATGTGATCTTCATGTATAATAGCATATACACAATTTACGCTCAGTGTAAGTAGAGAGAGATAGTCTTTTTAAACTTTAATAGCACCATCCCTTTCTACAAATATACGATGTACTACACCGAGTCAAAAAGAGCAAACTTATACATACAGTGGAAATCTAATACCCATTATATAATGAAATTTATATACATTTTCATATATGATGCACAAATTGAATGTGCCATGAATAGTCAAAGAGATGCTATATAAACATAACATAAGGAGGAGTAACGCTACGGTATAATGTATGTAATTGTACGATACAGGATGTGTTGAGAGGAATAATTTTATAGTTATGAATTCAGGACCGCAAAATAAACATGTCAAATCTTAGTAACATGGTATATTTTCTCAAACATTAAGAAAATAAAGATAACCCTGTATTTCTGTAACGGTGGTCTTACGAAGTTCTCGCGGGAACGAATATTGTAAAATATCTGGAAAAAGCGATGAAAGTCACAAAAATGTCAAATGTGTTTCTTGACTATTTTTATTAACCGATTTCAAACAAAAAAGGATGAGGTTATCAATTCGATTGAATTTTTTTTTTTTTTTTAATGTTTGTTACCTTAGAATTTTTGACTGGGTGAACCGATGTTGATTATTCTTTATCTATTTGAAAGCTGGTGCTTCCCGCGTGGTCCCATTTCCAAACGGCATCCATGAGAAAACCATAAAAGTCTTAAATTTGTATTAAGTATGCACGACAAGAGGACGAATAACTCATTATCACGCCAACCGATTTCGATGATTCTTTTTTCAGTGACAAATTTAGTTATTATACTTCATATTCATTAAAAATCACAAAATAAAAAAAACTTACACCGACTCCAGAAATAACAATAATTTAAACTACATTATATTATCGTTATTTTTTTACTTTTTAGTGCATATTAATTTGTTTTGGAAAAGTTTTTCTTTTGAAGTCAGTTTTCTTTTTGTTAAAAGTTTTTTTAAATTACTCCCCCGGTAAATTAATAACAGACAAAGCCAAAGTGAAACTTGGCCAGGTTTTGCTCGTATGTAAATATATTCAATTTTCAAATATTATGAAATTTTAATTATTAATAGTCTAATTAATTAAAAAATTTTATTTAAAAAAAAAAACAGTTATTCCAATATTTTAAGTTTACACTTCTGTTGGCAGTTCTCACGACTGCTTATCATTTTTTGTTAATAATACATGAATATGTACATAAAATATTTACTGTTCATTCTTAAAACACTCTGTATATTAAGATGGTCTTTAATGGAACATATTCAAAGTATTTTCCATATATTATATTTATTGAGAAATCCCATAATATGGTTATATAGTGAATATGTAGGTCACTTCTTTGTCGATAATAATAAATAAATTTTAAGTGAATCTTAGAGAACTAATACCCTTCAATTAAATTATATAACATATAATTAGAATAATCTCAATAGAAAACACTACAATTAAAACAATTAAGTTTCTAAGCACCAATTATTTTTCGATCCTGTTTTACTGAAGGTTTATCAAGGAATCAGTTAACATTGATAATGGATTTTTTAAATTTTACACTACAATCAGTAAAAAACACAGAAAACTAAAAAATTTTCGAAAAAAAAAATATAGAAGCAAGTAGAAGTAACTATAAACTACTTCTATCAACAATTTCCTTGTGAAAAGTTACCCTTCAAAGTTGTGCCATTGATACCATTGGCCAAATTTATTAACAAGAGTTAAGTTCAAGGGACAATGCTCAAAAGAAGTTTTTAGTTTTAATTTTTTTGGAATCGATCAAAGTGAAGAAAGTACTTCTTTATAATTTTATAATATATTTTGATAAATTACTCTTTTAATCATCAGCGTAGTTTTTCAATTGGTGTTCGAATTGAATTTGTTTCCTAACATATTTACCTTGAAGAAGTTTATCGTTGCATACAACTTGTTGAAGCAATATTTGGCAAATTGTGTTATTAGAAAATGGTCTCATACCCCAAAAAAATACCAGATCGCGTCCATATTTATTTTCAAATCAAGTGATATTAAATTAGGAAAACTCTCAACGAAGAGAACGATTTATAATTTTTTTAAATGACATTCCTAATTTTTTAAAATCACGACTACTGCAGCAGCTGTCACAGTAGTGAGGAGGAAAAGACAATGTCTCATTTTCTCTGTCACTGCCCAGCTCTTGTCATGAGGAGATGGTCTTACTTAAGCCAGCCTCTCTTTGACGACCTCTCCGACCTGGAGTCCGTAGATGTCAAAGCTCTCCTGCTGTTCTTAAACAGCTCCAAATGGTTCATGGAGTAATGGCCGGGGATGGGCCAACCCTTTTTCGGTATTACAACGGACCCTATGGTCTAAGTGTGTCCAACCCCAAGACAGCCACTCTAACCTAACCTAATGATGCTAAGGTGTTTTAAATAAAGTTTTAAGCTTTTGGACTAAAAGGTTGAAGAGACTGAAAACACAAGCCAATGCATGTTTGTTATAAGGACTAGTCGGTTTTAAATTTTCATTAAAATCTTAACAGATTGAAGGTATTAGGAAACCAAATCGGAATATTTTGTTTAATTTTATAAAATTATAGAATTTAATTATTGAATATTGAAACAGTTTTAAGCTAGCCGGTTCCCTTATCACTCTATTGAACATAATAAAATGAAGATATCAAATTCAATAAAATAAAATTCAATCTTACTGAAATTACTAAGATTTTATCCAATCTTATTTAATCCATAAAATATTATACGATATTATGCAAGTCAGAATACACTCCGAGAGTTGGTCACAATTGAGTATATATAGTACAATATGCACATAGAAACTTGGGCTAACTATGTTTTATGATTCGAAATTTATGCTATACAATTTTTTTGTGCGTGTGTCTTATATGACTATCTGTAAAAGCTGGGCTCGCTCAATTAAACATATCAAGGATCAAGCTTTTCCAAATAGTCATGTATTATTGGCTCACAACAAAAATTGTTTTTACTTTTTTTTTACAGTAAAAACAATTTTAAGCTCTAAAATAGACTGGAAAATCAAGTCAAACTTGCCATAAACGTGTATTATTGCGAGAATCAAACATGTGTGCCAAATTTCAGCCCGATATTATTAACATATTTTCACGTTTTAATATTTTAGAATGACGTGACGTCACAAATCTTTTGATTGTCTCTGTCTCGAAAAATTTTGAAATTTTTCTTTTATCATTTTAATGGGAGAGTATTTTATCCTGCCCTGGAACTATAGAAAATTTTGCTTATTCCACTGTACACGGTTGTGAAAATGAAAGTTGGGCAAATTAACAGGATTTTTGAAAATAAAGCAAAAGTCAGGTACAATGTGAATACCTATATCATATCCAAATTTCAAATCGATAGGGTAAAAGGTATAATCGAAGTGATTGAAATTGAATTGTAACTTTAACCATTATTATCTAGAAAACCTATTTTCTTTGTAATTTTTTTTCCACCAATGTAATAAATTATTAAGTTTCATTCAAGTTGTAAGTTTCAAATTTAACGCTTAAAATTCTACTCAAGATTAAAAGTACATATATTTCGACTTTATAACCTCTAGTTCATGACTCAAAACTGAATGATGCAGAAAGTTTCTCCTCGTATCTCCAATAACATTATCTATTGTCACCAACTCCCGGTTTGAAACAGTCAGCATCAAAGACAATATAACTTTGAAGTTGGGGATAAAACTAAAATAACTTTCTATCGTCGTGGTAATGAAGGAAGTGAACTCAGTCATAATAGAAGGTTTTAACAACACCCAACTTACATATAAATATCTATCTAATTATTGATGTGGAAAGTATTATCTCCCGTTCTTCATAATAAAAACACCATAACAGAGAGTGGAGTGAATATGTATAGACTACGATAGGTTAACGGCCAGGCGTAGTGTTTGATAGTCATTTCGAAATATTTGGAAATTTGAGAGGCTGTTATCAATAAGATAAAGTTTAAAAACTTTTTCGCCTACGAAAAACGGGCGGAAACTTTATTTTCAGGGGGTTTGGAAATTATTTAAATGATAAACTTAAAATTTATGAATATTCATTGAGGATGGTATTGAAATAAGAAGAATGTCGCACAAAAAACTTCTCGTCTTTCGGATGTGGGAAAAAATAATTTTTGTTTTTATTAAAAAACTAGAGTGATACCCACCCGCTGGGTTTAAAAGTAAAGATTGATAAAGATTGCTCTCACGTAATCCCTATCTATAACACTCGAAAATATATGTATGGTTTTCTATTTTTTTAAATGTATAATACTCGTAATTATTCACTAAGTACATCAGAAAAGATGGCCGTGACATATTTTATACTGATTATTTTTACAGAAATCTGTTATTTATGGTAATGTCAAATGACTACTTTAACAGAAGTCTGTAATTTATGGTAATGTCAAATTAAATTAATTTTTAAATTTTTTTTTATCTCTCATGAATTATTCTGAGATATGGGTTATATTGCTGTACAGTTTCATTAAAAACCATTCGCTAGTTTTAGCGTGAAAGCGTAATAAATAAACAAACAAACAAACATGCTTACTTTCGCATTTATAATATATAGAGATTCTCTTATAATTGGAATATTTTCCTCAAATCAATATCAAGCTTGCCGTGCATATTTTATTTTACAGGGCGCTGAAAAGAAAAAGAAATCCCCCCTCATGAACATTTTTGTAGAAGACAAAAATAGTATTTTGACAAAAGCTTATATTTTACCTAATGTTTGTAGATTTGTTTCTAGGGAAGTTAAGGTTTTTTTGATATAACCTCAATCATGCATCTCTCTGCTTTACACCTTGTCAGTCAACTATCACGCCTGGCTCTAGCTCTACTAGAGTAATAGTTTTATCGTCATAGACTCATCAGTGAAATCGTTGTACTGTAATACAACAGTATGTCTGCAAATTCAAACTTTACTAGGCAATTTAAATATTATTGAACTATATGAGAGAAAATAGAGTTGTCTCGAGTTAATTATTATCGTTATTACGAATAACTGACTATTTACTATTAACGTAGCATAATTAATATTACTGATAAAATAACTAAGTATTTTCTATGACGAGATATTTGTATATTCGACGTTTGATATGTAGCTTTAGGAGATGTCAATATTGTTAAATCTATGTGGAATAAAGAGTATTTTATAATAAACTATGATGAGAAACAGTTTGTTGCGTATACAAATATCTCAAAACTGTTCATGATGTCCCCAATGATTCTTTACTATTAAATTTTCAATAATTTTTTTCAATAAACATGTTACATTTTAAAATTTGAATAAAAAGAAAAAAACATTGTAGTTTGACTGTGAACAAAATAAAAGATGATAAAAAAAACACAAAATGTAATATTAACTTTGTTATATTTTTATTAACCGAATCTCTATATATTGCGAAAGTAAGGATGTTTGTTTGTTTGTTTGTAACGCTTTCACGCTAAAAATAGCGAATAGTTTTTAATGAAACCATACTTCACAATAACACATTAGCTATAAATTTATAAAGATATAATTAAAAAAATTTAAAAAAAATTTAATCTGACAATTACTATTTTAAATTTTTACAAAAATTTCTAATTTATGGTTCAAAATGATGATTATAGATGGAGCAGATCTATAATCATCATTTTGAACCATAAACTAAAGATTTCTGTAAAAATTTAAAATAGTAATTGTCAAACCATTCATGGCCAACTTTTCTGATAAACACAATGAATTCTAACTATTTTGCATTTAACAAAATTGAAAACGGTGCATCTCAAGAGAATCCAGTCAAACGGGCGGGTATAAGGCTAGTATTAAATATTCTCCATTGAATATTGAAAATAATGTCAGCCAAATGCCCACCCCTGGACCTTCTGCAGAGGCTATAATTGGGCGGATGTCAGCTTTAAGGTGTTTCAGTAATAATTTAAAAATACTTACGTTATGTAAGAAACAAAACAATCGTTAACATTAGATTTTTACCTGAAACAAAAAATAAATAAAATTAATGTTAATTACTCCAAAAGGCCGCACGAAATTTAAACTTACTTAACATTTGACATTAATTTACACTTTATAGTGCAGTGGTATAGATTTTAAAATTAAATAATATATTTTGGGATATATCCTCTATCAAAATAAGGCAAAATTTATAGACATTCTCTGCCTGAACATTTGTTTAAAATGAAACTAGATGTCCAATCAAAGCTATTTGAAGATCGCAGTACTTTTTTCATGCTTTAAAGAAAAAGAAGATCAACCTCAAACAGAACTCTGAAAAAGGAAAGAAAAACTAAGCACTTAAGGTTTAATTATTTTTAGTTTACTATTCCAAAAAATGAAATATTTGATTTAATAAAGTGATGCAGAAAATATTTGAGATCACAAGAAATAAAAACATGGAAAATAATTATAAGAGAAAAAAAACTTGAGTAAAAATTACTTCGGTAGAAGCTATTATCAATGATCATAATTATTTTATTAATTAAAAAACACAGTATTATAAAAACCATTTAAACGTATTACAGAAACCGTTTTGTTCTTCATTTAAGTTACTGTGTGTGTTTAAATAATTGTTTATCAATATATTGCAAATAAAAACATGGAATGAGTTTGTCTGCATGTAAAAAATCTAAATTCAATTTCTTTGAAGTTAATGGTCGAATGGCTTGTACTTTCTGCATTTAAACGTTGCTTCATAAAAAAGAACATCAATTTACTTGTGTATCAGTTTTTATTTTCCTTTTTTTAATGTTATTTTGAAAAGATGTTTGACAGTAACAGAGTGGCTGCCAAAGATTGTGAAAGTCAAAAATATATGAAAGTGGTTAGAATAACAGCATATAAAATTAAGACAAATACTGCAAACTTGATGATTTGAAAAACTTCGATATTTTAATTTGGATTATTATGAGTCTCTTTGTATTGAAAATTACAAATTCGTAAAAGCTTAATGCTGATTTCCAAAGATGGGCATAAAATTATTAATTTGGTCTTATAGTTTAGAATAAGTTTTGAGAACTAATTTTAACGGGTGCAGAAATATGAGTAATTGTTGTTAATTTCACATCCAACCACTTTTTCTCCTACGAAAGTTCGCACAATCGAGAATATTTTTCCTGAAATCTGGAAAAATTTTGATTTTCAAACCAGATCATTATCGGATAAGTCTGCATTTTTTTTATTTTCCAATTAAACGGGCAAACTCAAATGATAACTTAACTGTCCTAGTTGAAAGGTGTTAGCAAAACGTAACACGGCAGTAGATACTTTAAAATCGATATTTTTAATAAAGATGGCTTCAATTGGTTTAAATCCTTTATTACATTTAATAGATTCAAATAAAAGTGTGCTAGACTCAAGGGCGAACCACTAGGTAATAAATCTTTTATTTTGCATAATACATAAATTATAACCACAAAAAAATAAAATAAAACACTAAAAAAAGGAAGTATTATATACATTGAAAAAAAGTAAGCAATGCCGTTAGGAACACTGTTAACTGTTAAGTTAAAATATTAGATTGATTTATCGTTGTAACTGGTTGGCACTTAAATGAATGGGATTTACGAAAAAATGTAACGCGTATAGTCTAAGCCAGAGCCAAGCACCTGAATTTATGTGACGATGTATATAATGCATATACTTATGGCTTTTGTGTTTAAATGTATAAGCAGTAAGCATAAAGGATTCTGATTGCTGCCCGATTTAGATAAGGATTTGAGTGTATATTTCCAGATACATATAATAGTAAAAATTAATTGAAAAATAAATACAGTGTGAGCTACATACTGCTGTGTCATGATAAAAAGATGTATCTTTAAAGAGGTTTTTATTCTAATTTAGACTTTATATTTCTGTATCACAATATAGGGAATTAAGGAGAACAAGAAAGAAAATATGTTAACTTTTGAAATACATAAGTCTTAAAATCTTATTTCTCAAGACCAGGCAAAATTAAAAGTTTAAATTATGAATTTTCTACGCTGGACTTAATCACATTGGAGTATTTCTGGGTATTAATTATCCATCTCGATTGCTTAATTATCTAGACAAAATTAGACGCTAAATTCAGGAAAATCCATTTCATTTGATTTAAAGACAAATAATTTCTAACAAATTAACTGATATCTTTCTGAAAAATCGTTCTTTATAAGGAGTTTAAAGATTTCAGTAAAAATAGTGAACGAGATACAATTCATGGTCACCTATTCTGAGACACTCAATGAATCAAGACTATGTCATTTAAAAAAAATTGCAATCTTTACATTTATTTTACCTGTGTAAAACAATCCCTCCTATGGTCTAAGTGTGCCTCCCATCCTTACCTAAAACAATTCCCACCCCTATTTTTTGAGTGTTATGGAAGGGGGATAAGTGAGAGAGAGCTATAACGTTGTGGTCTTGACTTTTAAGCCCAGCGAAGCGGGCGAATGTCAAGCTAGTTATAACATAATTTCTCAAAACCAGGCAGAATTAAAAATTTTTAATCATAAAATATTCAAAATGAACATTTGGGTTTTTCAAAATATCCTTGTGGGCTCGTTAGCAGAACGCAGGATTTAATCAGAGTGGAGTCTGTCCATTTTAGATTATTAATTATCCATTTTAATATTAATATTGATTTTAATCGAAGTCGATATACTTTATTGTTGTATTTGAATTTTCTACATTTATTCAGACCCTTAATTCACGAAAATCTACTTAATTTGATTATTCGACAAATAGTTTTTAACAAATTATCTGATATCAATCGGAGAAATAAATCATCTTTAGGGATTTTAGAAAATATTTAAAAACCATGTATCTAATGATGAAATAAACTTGATTATTTTTTCGGTCCAATTAATCCTATGATAAATGAAAATTACATATGAACAATTTGCTCGATATACTTTCTAAAATTTCTTGGAAAAGACGAAAAATTTGCAATTTTTTATTTCGAAATTTAATAAAGTTGGGCATACTTACAGTAAGTTTCACAAAAAAATTCATTAAAATTCAGATTCATTTGACGATTGCAGAATTAATATTTTTGATAATATCGCAAAATGAGGATCGTCTCTTTATTTCTGATCTTCTTTACACTATAATATTCCAACAATAAAGACTAGGTACAAAATTTTTGAATTTCTTACTCAAGAACTATAACGATAAAAGTTTGCCGCTAAAAACAAAGCTAAAAGCGTCATAAAAATATGTCACTATTTTTTTGATAGATTGAAACATTATACTTCTCTGATTTCCATTCAAATTCCCTGAAAACTTCAAAAACCAAATTTATCCAAATATGTCACATATAGAGAAGTCCATCATTAATAATTAACTGTAATGACGAATAATGTTTTTGAAAATTAGGAAATACAGAAATGAAATAAGCAGATAGAATTCCCAAAAGAAGTATTTTGTTTTAGAATAAAATTAAATTCAATTCAATGGATTTGGTAATCTTTTTTATGCGTATTTTCACACCAAAAACTTTAGCAACACATAATATTTATTATATATGTCAAATGAAAGTTTCATGGAAAATCAGAGTGTATTTATTTGATTAAATCATTTGTTCAGTTGTTGGGTTTATAAACAAACCAATAGACCAACAAAAACAGTTTGTTGGCATTTTAACTCTAATGCGTAAAATACGTATTATATAGAACATATATATACAGCTTGTGAGACCCACAAAACCTCAAATTGTATTTATATACTTAAAGTTTGTGGTTTTATCGTGTATAATAGTTAAAAATCAATTAAGTTCAAACCTAATAATACGAATGAATAAATCATTATTTAGAAAAGTATGTCACTTAACAATATAACAATTAATAATAGAATAAAAAGTAAAAAAAAAAAAAGTCATTTAAAACAATAATTGCTACTGGTGGAATTTGATGTTTGCACTGTAGGTCAGTTTTATATTTTTATTATAGTAATTATCGCACCAAATTACAAAAACGGAAAAAATAAAAATTGAATTTCATCTCCTGGCTGCTGTTCAAATTGATTATACCATGTTTTTTAAGAGAATTTCAACTTTTGTTTGTTTGTTATTGAAGTAAAAATTCTGTAGCTGCGTTTAACGATTTGATTCTAATAATTTCTAGTGGATGGGTTGGGGGTGGAAGGTAAAACAACTTTGTTTGGTTTGTAAGCATGGTTTAAATCGTCATTTCGGAAGCGACATGGATACCATCTGATACATAGGACACGTTGACAAGTGAAATTTACAAAATTTAAAAAACTCTCGACAAATTTTTCAGGTACGGAATCCTAAACTAGCACTTGAAACATATATAAAAACACTCTCTATTTTTGCTTTTTCCTTAAAGCATTTTGAAGATCGTCGTCAATTATTTTGCTTTTATCGGGTACGGAACCCAAAACTCGCAATTGAAACATAGCTAAGAATACTTTCCGTTAAATTACCTTTCAAACAAAATCAAAAAAATTAAAATCCCGTTTATCCGTTTAGGCACTACGCTGTCACAGACAAACTGACTGACAGACACACACACATAGCGGTCAAGCTTATAACACCCCCTTTTTTAGATCAGAAATTAAAAACACCGATTCAAGCCCACATTTAAAAAAAAAAATTTTAAAAATGATCTTAATATCATTATATATCAAAAGATGATGTTTTGAAAAAGAATAAATCATTTTCATTTAGTCAAATTTCAATGCCAAAGAACAAAAATGCCTTACGACGTTGTACATTTTTTATATTTCAACAACATAATTTATTACAACTTCCCTCCACAAATTATACATTTTGTTGACGAAATTCAATACAAAATAAATAAATGTCTAACACACAAAAAAAAAAAAAATTTATTTTTATATAAACGGTTATGAGCTTATCTATAGACTTGTGTTTTTCTACAACTAGGAAGTAAACTGGACAATTTTTATCTTGCAAATTATTTTTAGATAAATCAGTTTTTGGAACGTTTCTCTTCCAGGCAAATTAGAAAATATATATAAGTGTAGTATATAAATTAGTTTTTTCTTCTCTAACAAGTATTTATCGTACGAAAAGAAGACAGGAAAGAAAAGATGAGATAAAATTATTTCAAAATTTCCGCATAGTATTGGCCATTGCAAAAAAAAACAAAACAGAAGATGGAAGCACTAAACGTAGCCCTTCGCGAACGTACCTCCTATATGATTGGTTCAATTTGCTGTCGTCTTGGCTTAACGTATATACAGTTTCATATTCCATTGGCATAATCCATATAAAACAAAAATACTTACTGTAAACTAATTTTTGTTTACAATTAATCATCGAACGAATGTTTCTGCAAGTGTAATATCTATAGAAATATTTAATGCCACGATATTGAAAGGGTTATAAGATATTGCTACAAGATCATTATCTGCTCGAATTAAATTACTTAAAAAAAGTGTCCAATTTACATGCGAATTTATGTTTAGTAAAACACTGAATGATGGATTCCGTTAAAGAAACTTTTGAACAAATAAAGAAAAAAATTTATGATGTTTGATTTAATCAATACCTATTGTACATACTATAGGGTACTATCAACACATTTGCAATGAAGTTATGTACACAAATATATATTTTTAGGTTTTACGAAGTTTTCTATAAATCATTTCAATGAATTTTTTATTTCATCAGCATCTTCTGTCTGTTAAATTAAACGTTTAAATTTTAGGTATTTTTTTGTAACATTTATGTTAATTTTTATTTAAATTATGTTGTGATTTTAATTAGCATGTCAATTTTGTTAATATTCGGTGTTTTTTATTGTAATTTTGTTTGATCCGTTCATTTGTTCAACTTTTGTAGTTATTAAACTCTTTTCAGACAAAATTTTTCTAGTTCGAAATACAAATTGATACCTTTAAAATACGATTTAAGTAGCGGTTGATATAAAAGCAGCATAATTTTTTTTTGTAAAAATTAAACACATAGACCGTACAAATTCAAATTTTTATATTGATGTTACTTGATGTTCACCTAGTGACTGTGCTACTCTAACTCCCCCTATTTAATTTTAACTTATTTATGATGCGATATAATTTTAAATATTCATTCTCGTCAAATTTCCCTTCAGTATTATGCACAACAACACATTGAAAACTAAAAATTTTTCATTTAAAAGTCCAATCTCATATAAAAGTGGCCACCTGCGTGTCTATATTGACGCTACCTGTTACATGATTAGTTAAACTGTTAATTTTATATTAATAAACAAACCTTTAAAATAAAAACCCATTAAAACGGATTTCTGTACATATTTAAAAAAAATTCGGTACATAATTATATAAAATTAAAAAAAAAAACTGAAATTTGTTAATCATCTCCTTTTTTGTACTTCCTCCTTCCAGGAATGTAACAATATCGAAAATATTGGATTTTTAGATTTTATAGCGTAGAAATAAGATAAAGGAAGAAGTTTTTTTTTTGAAAACTTGTATGAACATGAACAAATTTCCTGAATATTATTAATGAAGTAAAATTACTAATACAATAGTTAACATTATTTTCTCGATAATTTCACGTTTTTCTTTGCTTTAAGATACTCGGTTTATTAATTATTTTATTCAAATAATTAAATTAAGTAATTACTATATTGTATTCTTCATGTATAAATCGAGGAAGCCTTATCAGTATAATTTTATTATTTTTAATTTTATAAACCATCATGTTGAAATACGCAACCAATGAAACGCATTTTAGTATCATTAAACTCTTTATATTTGGTTTTAACATTCAATGATAATAATAATAACAAAAACTAAACAAAAGTATAATACGACTGTAGTGATGCTACGAAGAATTGTACTCACGGAAGAAATAATTTCAGTATCTTCGACACTGGTTTTTGTCTTCCCATGTGTTGATTGATGTAAATCGGCTGATTTAAACCAGCAAATAAAGAGCATTCTATAAGAAAAACACTTTCTTTTTTCAAAATAGTTTTAAAAACAATAAATGTACAATCTAGTGAGATATTTTAATAATACTAAATATAGTCTATTAGTCGGTGCAAGGTCAGACTGAATAGACCATTTGACGGTGACAAATTCAGTCTCTATTTACGACACCTATCGCTTGAATTCATATACATATCATGTTTATTTTTGAAACTATGTTCCTAATTGCGCGTTTAGCGGATGGAGGCTAAACCAAAAACAAAAAACGACCGACACTTTCTTTATAATATTACTAGAGTGATACCAACCCGTTTCGCTGGGTTTAAAAGTAAAGATTGATAAAGATTGCTCCCGCTTATCCTTTTCTATAACACTCGAAATAATGGTGGGGATTGTTTTACACAGGTAAAATATATTATTTTTTTTAATGTATAATAGTAATTATTCATTGAGTATATCAGAGAAAATGGCCTTGAAATATTTTATATGATTATTTTTACAGAAATCTGTAATTTATGGTAATTTCATATGTCAACTTAAATTTTGTATTTTTTTAAATATATCTTTATAAATTATAGTTCATGTGTTATTCTGATATATCAGTTATATTGCTGTACAGTAATATAGCTAGTCAAAAACCATTCACTGGTTTAAGCGTGAAAGCGTAACAAACAAACAAACAAACATGCTTACTTTCGCATTTATAATATATAGAGATTTTGAAATATAAATAGTGTCCTCAAAGAGGACGCAGTCTTGTGACCACAGACCCTGCTCGTCATGCGGAAGGTCGTCAGGTCGAACCTATTCACTACAAGTTAAACTTTTAAATTAAAAAAAAAATTTATATACTTAATTTATAACGAAAAGGACACAGTTCCTACTTTTTCTAAAACTAGACTAGATGTTTCCCATAATATTTCATAGCCCAACACTTTTCTCAGAGAATTTTCCCAGTTTGTGGTGACTCTGACATAAGTTACAAAGCTCCATGTCGATCTACTGTGCCTTAGGTACTTAAATTCCAAGTGTTACTACTGTTGTCATCTGAATACACATATTTCCACAATGTTTCCAAAGTATTTTCGTTTTTCTCTTGAGTAGTATTTGTAACATCACTAATAAATACATTCATACATAACAAAATACACATAAGATTATAATAATGTATAAAATTTCAATTATTATATTTAAATGATATGCTCCAAAAATAACGTCCTATTGATTTATTCTACATAACGGTACTTTATATAAAACAGTCGTATTTAAATTAATATATTATAATACACATAATACTTTGATTACAAAATTTATGGTAATTTAGTAATAAAACTTAATTATTTTTAATGTTATCAATCGTAAAATTTAACTAAACACGTTATGTTCCGTTTTCTTATTTTATTTAAATTGTATAGGAAGCAAATTTAAACACCATAATATAGGAACGTATAATACAAACACTTTTTGAGCAGAAGTTTGTTTCAATTTTGAATCAATGCTGTTTGTTTCGGAAGTAATTTTCTTGTGTTTATTAGGTCAAAACACACAATTTTTTCCCCTTTCACACAACCAGTCAAATTTTTGATCTTAAAACGGCAGTTGATACTCCGGCTCTAAAATATCGATTAATCAAAGTTGAAGGAATATAATTTATTATTTTAATATAGTACGAACAACAACTTACATGGTATACGGAAGCCGATATATCCAAAAAATTTATATTTCTATTTCAATTAGTAATGAGCGAGACAAATAAGGCCAAAACCATAGTTATCTTGGTCTTGGTCTTGACCATTGAATGTTGTTATTGATCTTGGCATTGTTAGGTCTAGCCTTGGTCTTGCAAAAATATGTCTTGATCTTGCAAAATCGAGTCTTGGCCTTGCAGAATTAGATATTGGTCTTGGTTTTTCAAAAATAATCTCAGTCTTGGTCTTTGTCAATCGAATCTTCTTTGGTCTTGCATCAGTCATGCTTTAAACTTTTAAGTTTCGATTAAGTCGATTGTTTTTTAAGTCTTACTTTTAATAATCGTTATAAAATTAATCAATTATCAACATAGATATATATTATTTATATAAAAAGATGAGAACAGATATAATCAAAGTCTGTCACCCAAACTGAGTAGATCAGTTATTGTTTTTTCTTTATTTTTTACTTAAAATGCGAAGAAATGAAAAATTTACTCAGCTAAAATAAAAAAGTACATAGAAAAATTCTCTGTGCGGTTCATTAATTATTTTCAGCGATAGAAAGAAATTTAATTTTTTAATTTAAAGATTAAATAGCAATTACTTGTAAATATTTTGTACGGGGTAACAGTAGCGTTGGTCACAATATCCCATCGTCAATAATTCAATATATACCTGCTGGCACCACAATTAAAACATCAAATATCTTTATTATCAAATTCAAACAATCCTCAAAAAAAAAAGAGTGAAAAAGTATGAAAAATTCTTGGCATTATGAGCTCACTGTCTAATACTAAACTAGCACTCCGAACCTTTCTTTTCTTTAAGAAAATGTATTCAAATTAATTACAAAGATCATTAAACATTATTGATCCAAATATATAAATTTGTTAATAAAATAAGTATTAAATAACTACATATAATACAAGTTGTTATGTCACTTTTGAATATTGAGAGAAAACAATTTGAAAATGAAAATTACTCACATTACCATCAATGATGGCTGATGTAAAACATAAAATATGGTACCTAACATCAACTTGAACAGAACACCCAAAGAACAAGAACATCAATATAATTTTCCAGATAACAGCACACACAAATACATGGAATACTATACTACTACGATCCTTATAATTACTTGTGTTGTTTAGTAATAAGCACATTTGTCCAGTTTACTCGTTGTTAACTCCTACTACCTAACTTGTATGTATCGGGGTTGTTACCCGACAAGCGTATGCCCATTCAACCTTGGTTATTGGTTTACTTAAATAGACTTTGTTTTCAAGTCGGTTTTCTTTTCCTAATTTCTAAGTGTAGAATAATTGAAATTTAACAAGAACAAAATATTTTCAAATCGGTTTCAAATAGGTTTAAAATTCGATCTGCTTCTCTTTACTTGAAAACCTTGATAATGACGGACAAGGAAGTTAAAAAAAATGAGCAATTTTCAAGTGAAAATTATTTAACGAAATAAATTTTTAGAAATTGAGTTCGAAAGGATTTAACTAGGGTTTAAATGTAAGTTATAATTTGATAATTTTTTTAGTTCAACACACCATACATTTTTTCTCTGAAGAGCGAAAGAAAAGGCTGGAGAATTGATTGAGATACCACATGTAGCGAGATATTCAGAGAAAAAATTATACGAGTGTCAAATCTCAGGAAATATTTTGTATGTATTATATGCACGAGGAAACTTCTGAAAAAACATGCTCATATATGTAAAAATAAGTTTAAGCACCATAAAATCAGTTTTGCGCGGTACAATGGAGTACAGGGGACAGTTGGATGTCACACCTCTTGGTTTCTTACCCCTGCACCATCAAATATGTACGGCGATGCTGGATATTAAATCAACATTAGTATTCCAAGCAAATTACATAAAGGCCGTTCAGAAATAAACCGGTAACTTCGGTACCAAAATTTAAAAAAAATATATATACCGTCAATATAAATTTATCCCGTTTATTTCTGTACGGTATTTATGTAATTCTCTCCGCATACGTACATATTTGCTGATGCAGAGGTAAGGCATCAAGGGGTGTGACATTCAATTCTCACCTACTTTTACATATAGAAGCATTTTTGAATTCAGGACATGAATCCTGGTGGGTCATTGCACCCGAAAAGAATGGACTTGTAGTCTATGTATATCCGCAGTGCATATTTAAAAATGGAAGATAGTTAAATGTTTCTTTTGCAGAGACTGTAACGAGAGACATCCAAATAATTAGTAAGTACTATTCACATTATAGGTCAATTACCTCCAACACTGATCAAACATGTTAGCGGTGGCGAGTTCTATCCTCGTTCAAGTTTATTTTTCTTTGTATCTCAATGATGTGGAAAAATTTGAAAAATAGAAACATTTTTACTGGGTATATAAACTATTGAGTGAAAACAGACCACAAGTAGGTTTATTTAGAGCAAAGAACACAAAATTCAATATGGGTAGTATGGAAATTTGATAATATTAAAGGCTGTTTGATACTTCACCACACATCCTTGTGAAAGATTATACATGGAAACAGACACATACAGTCAGTTAAGAGACAGATGATAGAAGCACTAGCAGGGTAGAGCTTCTGGAATTACAACAATATTATATTGTTGTTTGTATCTTTATTTATATACCTTCTAAAACTTTCTGAGATTTGGTATAGTCAGTTTTGGTACCTAGTTTTCTACAAGCCTAGGGCCAGGCGTCACATTTGAGACCACCATTGAAAAACGACTAAAAATTTGAGAGTGTGTTGTCAAGGTCATTTTCAAGGACACATTGAACAACTTTTTCTTTTACACAATTTTTCATAGTCGGAGACTGTTCTTCCAGAGCGACAAGAAAACTTTTAATGCGGCGATATTAAACTGAAGAAATAGCCATTTATAACAATTTAAGTTTGTTTAATTTAAGTTTGAGAGCGTTAATTTATGGAAGTTATTAACATTAATTAAACAAATTTTAGTTGCTTAAAATCGACAAAATCTTAAATAAAGTGGATTTTAAGCAACTAAAATGTGTTTAATTAATTATAACAATATTTAAATAATTTGCAATAAACTGACAATCAATACAGCTAGATTTCCATCTTCCAACACTGCAATTTTTTAAGGGAGGCGAATATGTAGTTGTGTCGTTTTGTTTGTTATCGTCTTCAATGAATATTCAACAATTTTAAAACTCGTTAGGGCTTCATACTTGAGTACTCCAGAACATTTTCAATCAAGTTTTAATTAACTTACTTTTGCAGTTAATAAATGGATACGGATTGCCACGGTGAATGCGTAGATAGAAAATTCAAAAAGTTCCCGAGTTATTTATATTTCAATAAGTTAATCTCAATTTGCTCTTTTAAAATATTACTAACAAATTTAAAATTACGCTTCAAAACTGCGAATAAACCCAAAACATGAACACTGAATAAATTTAATACCCATTAGCTTCGCTGGACAATATTCATTATAAAGCAATGACCATCGTGTTACAGCCTTCATCGCCCTTGCTCTCACTTATCCCTCTTTCATAACAATCGAAATAGAAATAGGCATTGTTTTATACAGGTAAAAAGTGAACAAATGACGATAAAATGTATCTCATTCACCCGTTTTGAAGAAATCTTTAATTTATGCTTTACAATGATGTTCATAGATGGTGCAGTGAAATGTCAAAAAAATGAATTTAATTTTTAAAAATTAGGTATGAGCTTTATTATTGTAAAGTTGCGTTAAAATCTATTGAGTAGTTTTTTGCCGGAAAACGTAAGAACCTAACAAATAAACTCACTTCCACATTTATAATTATTAGGGATTTTGTAAGAGTAAAAATATTTTTTTAAACTATTTTTTTGTAAAGTATTTGGTCTATCCGAGAATAGATAGGTACTTAGTTACCTAACTGTTGCAATAATGGATAGTTCAGATATTGTAACATTTAATGGGTTAAGCATGTCGAACAATTAATAATATATTAATAATATCCCAGGCTACTGACAGAGAAGTCTCGAAAAAAAAAAATTTGTAGGAGCAATTTGTAAGGCACGGCATTTAATAAGGCTTCTTAAATTATCAACCGTTCTGAAATAGCTACAAAAAACTACCTCTGGCCATAGACCTACAAAAATGTGGGTAGTAAGGTATACCTTATTTGATTTGACACACAACACAAACTGAGGTGTATCAAGTTATTTTCATAAATATATTTTGAAGGAGTAGAATGTTTTCACAAAAGTATTTATGAATGTGAATGAAGGTAAGTATTAATTTTGGGTCAATTTATTCTTGAAGTTTGAGTTATTTGTATTATAGAACATATTATGATATTAAACAATTGATCGTGTTACATTGAAGGGTTTTAATATCTATAATATTAGATATTTGAAAATTGCAGCTGCGTACACGGAAGGTGTAAAATATGGAAGATTTTATTTGACCAATATAGTCACATTAACATTTGAATAAGTTAGATCGTTAAATAATCATAATTTAGTTGGTTTTATACTAATCTGCTACAAATGCAAAATAAAGTACAAAATAAAAAAGAAAAGTCCTACTAGAAAATATTATCAGATTCCGCTTTCATTTTACGGTAGGTACTTTGCGTATTTGGTTGCCATATATTTATTATGTCAGGTATATTTAAATGAAAAATCATATAAAGGAAGGTTGGTCTCGACAAAATCAAGGCGATTAAGAGAAGAAATAACGCCATAATTTAACTTTGAAAATGGATACCGTGAAACCCACAAAAAATATACTTAAAGGTTTTTTGAAGAAGTTTAGGGCTTGAAAAATGCAAAATAAATTTACGAAGCATTCTTTATACAAGCAGTAGTCAAATTCTTACTCACTTTAATCAAAAATGACAGAAGATGTCTTATAAAAAGTGAAAATCTTGTAATCTCACTATCTTTGGTTTCTTATTTATTTAAATCTGGCCAAGACGCTTTTATTTGTCTGCTGTCCTTCTAGGAAAGCGCTTCGTCTACCGCGTTCGTGGTCTCCTCGTGGCTCGTGGGATTGGGAGTTTCAAATATTGAGTCAACTATATTGTCTCTCCACTTTCAAATCAAACTGATCAAACAATAGATCGTAGGTGGTCAACATTCTTCGCATGAAAAACTTTGTGAGGGACCGCTATTTTTTAACATATTTTATCAAAATTTTAATAAAAATAATATTTCTTTTAATATTCCATTCATTACTTGTCTATAAAATTGAATTTTACAGAAAAACAAAGCATTAATAAATAAAATGAACACAATATATTTCTGTTGATTGTTGTTGATTAGATGCCGACTCACAGATCATCATTGAATCTTTTGAAATGGACTGACAACATGTTATTGAAAAGACGTATCCACCGGATATTCAATACTAATATAATATTTATATTACATTCGGATATCCAAATCAAATCTTATAAACATTGTGGTATCGGAAATCATACAAAAAAAAAATAAATACAATTGACTGAGTTAATTGTTGAAAAACCATGAATAGACAGTGTTGATTACATAATCGTTTATTTTTTTACGTCATGTAAGATAAGAAAAATAGCCACTCTTACACACAAAGTAGTTAGAGTATCTTTCTTCTCACTTCCTCAACATATAATATATGTAATCTATGTAATATATGTAACGTATAAATTTAAAATATATACAATACCTGTATACATACATATGCACCCTCTCAGGTAAACAGTGATGTTTACGAAATTATGTTTCCCACACAATGTGTTTATCATTTTATAAGGAACATTTTTTATATTTAAACTTTTGTTGTATCTCTAACGGATCACTAGATGGACCCAAGACGAAATTGACCAAGTATACTCATTTACGAACTTGCCCTCTTTTCGTTTTTTAGTTATCGTGTTTACGGACGGACAGACAACCCGAAATAGACTAATAAGGTAATTTTATGATCAAATATATACCTATACCAAATTTCGTTCGTAGCATCAACATTTTTAAGCGTTACAAAATTTGGACTAAACTTAATATACCATGATAGATTTCATATATACTTGGTATAAAAAAAATAATTATTATGTGAAGATTTACTTAACTTTATTATTTAAATCATAAGCAGAAGATTAAGTATTTATGGGAATTTCCTTGAAAATTAAATACATAATTTCGATTACCTTGTGGATAAAAGTTAAAAATTCAATGAACTACTTTGTGGAGATGAATTACAAATGCGATGAAAAAACACTATTATCAGGAATATCATAATTAAAAATGCGATGTAAAATTCAATGAATATCAACACTGGTAGGTTATACTAAGAGGTACTTGTAGTTAGTGTTTTTACCAAAGTATGTATTTCGACAGTCATAAAAAGCTTGGCACACAATGAAATGTTTAAATTTTCAGATAGTGAATATGCTCCGAAAACCAGCGTATGAAGCTCAGTGAAAATCAAAGCTACATTCTGCATTTTCCGATGTTTATTCAGCAAAATATTTATTCAGCAAAGTATTTATTAATCCAAGTAGATACCTACGTGTATTTCTGATTTTTTATATTCTGTTACTTTTAATTTGTTGCAACAAGGAGAAATCGTATTGTGGAGAAGACAGAACGATGGAAAAAGAAAACAAGCGTAGCATTAAGTGTGCCTTTTAATTGTTTGCATACATTTCCAGTTATTTCGTTTTGGTTAAGCACAGTTCATGACAAAAGCGAGTACAAAAAGTAAGAGAATGTACTGTAAATTAAATAAATTGGAAAATTCGATTGTTTTGTGTTTGAAAATTGTACCAACATAATCATATTACCGGCAAATGCTTTCTTGAAAAAAATAATATATTAATCGCTAATATAATATAATTGAGATATAATATAATATAATTGGGATCAAAATTAACAAAAAATGATCTAAACATTTTTCTCTAAACACTCGTTAGAAAAAACGCGATTTTTACGATTTTCATCATTACAAAGTGTATGGAAAAATCAGATTTTTAATATGTATAAAATTTTTATTCCTATTGTAGGTGAAAGAATTACTCAACAACATCCCGCAAAAATTTTTTCATTTTAAGTTGTTTTTTAAGAAAAACCACCCAAAAATAACTATTTCCTGTTCCGAAGTTTCCGAAACGATTCGGTTAATATTCTTTATTTAATGAAAATAAATTAAAAAACTTGTAGTCACACAATAATAAAATTATTTTTTTTAACCGGCTCAGTGGTCGAACGGTCAAAGGTGTTAGTCTTTGGCAGTTTATTGCTGCTGACTGGGAGGTTGCGGGTTCGACTCCAGGCAGCGGCAGTGTGCCCCATTAACAAATTATAGTTAATGGGGATGAATCTTATCCGCTTGGATAAGATCGAAATAACCGATTCCACGCACATCATAAAATGTAATTGTATATATACGGATGTAGTTAAATAAATAAATATTAACAAATAATGATGTGGGTGGCCTCTGTTATAGGCATATGTCCGAGAAACGGAGGTTTAACCCCATTACTACTACTTCTACTTATTTTAATTATTTATTATTCTTTATTTGGTTAAAAAAAATTAGTTTAAACAATATCCCAACTGGTTAAACACCGGCAACCTACATTTTAACGACCAGGAGCATTTTCTAAACGAGATCCTGAAAAAACTTTCCATGCGAAAATTATTCATACTCATTGACAGATTTTACCGGGTATAAATTGTAATTACATCAAATATCAGTTTCGATGTAAAAACATGCTTTTTAAGTTTTTATTTTTGTTATTGTATATAGTTTTTGCACTACTATATAAAATGTAATATTTTGCTAAAACAAAATTTAAAATTAAAATTTGCATAATTTTGTTGTGTGATAATCTAATTAAACGGGAAATTTAAGTCATAAAATATTCATGAATATTTTGTTATTAACAAATAATATCCTGTCGTATATATAATTATTATATACATTATTATTATTTGAATAAATATCATCCTCATGATCATATAAACGAAAACACAGAGAGTTCTGAACAAATAAAAGTGGAATTTGAATTTATAGGGACTACCAACATTAAATACACAAAGCGCAATATTTTAAGTAAAAAAAGATAGCCATAGATATTATAGCTCGACATCTAAATGTCAGGCATAGGGTGTAATGTTTTTATAACTTACATTAAAAATTTAATATTATTGTCTCACAAACAAAAATATATAATTATGATAATTTATATTTGAAAAATAATATTTGTGCAATTTAATTCGCGTTTTTCAATAATTTTAATTTGACACTTTCTATAACATTAACAGGTAAAGAATTGCAAATTAGCCATAACAGTCTCCTTTATCGCCAAAATTTTTCACTGGAAGCGCTGGCATTGTTTTAATTGTCCCTACCATGACTACGCACACAACGAATAGATCATTGTTTAATTCTTCCAAGAGAATCAACAAGAGAAAAATAAAACATCTTGGATGGATAATGTGTCATTGGCATTGATTCGAATAAAAAAAAAGTTCTATAAGTGGTCTTTTCAACAGTTTTCCTGAAATTAAAGCTAACAGAGATAATTTAAAGGAAGTACAATGGAATTTTTATGTTATGTCGTAATAAATATCTTTGTCAAGCTAAACGTAATGAACTCACATATTTGGTTGACTAGTAAATCAGAAGTGTGTCTTTTTTAAACTAATATTACAGTTTATTCATAGTGTAACAACCAAAAAAAAGCTCTAAAATTAAATTCTATAAAGAATAAAACAAGTATTTGACTTCTAAAATTAATATCTTAAATTTTCAGAAAAATATCTTGTAAGTAAAAAAAGTAAGTGCTACATTTATAATGAACTAAGGTACCAAAGGAATATAGTTCCTACCGGGTGTAATCATTTTTGTATGATTTAATTTTAATATGCGTTTAGTTCATCTTATTTTTGAAGTTAAGTTAGAAATGGCCCAAAATCTTATATAATTAGCTTCATATAAGATTTCAAATTCGAAGAAAATTTATTACATAGTAAAAGAGAGATATTTCGGAAGGAGCTTCTATATATTAGTATATATATCCACTATCAGTATTTAATGAACATTCAATACTAGAACTATGCATATATTCATTAAATAACAATGAAACTTGACTACATGGGTATCCAATACTCATATGCCATGTCCGTCCCATAATATTTCACATATACAGAAAAAGAACAAATTATTTTAATAAATTGGTTAGCTACACTTAATAAACTTTAATTTACGTTTCAAATAATTAAGGCGCTTCCATATACAAAGAACAGGTTTTGAAACTGAAATAAACATGGATATTTTGACAGAAATAACCATTTAATGAATTCTTCCATTTTGACTAATTTTAGTGCGACGTCTGGACGTTTGTATGTATGTACGTACATGTATGTATTCGTCTTAAAAAGTTTCTCTTTGTTTGGGTTTTGAATAGGATTATACACCTGAATTATTGTGGGTATCGCCAACCAGTACGTGCCTGACGTCCATACTGCAGTGACTCGTCCGCCACTAGCTTAATATTCACTCAACACAATACACAGTATGTCGTTCGCATCGATAGTCACATAGTGATATCCAGAAAAAATTTCTTACCGTGTACTGTGCCGATTTGGTTAAAATTCAGTTTTGAAATTACGTTATTACGCGCGTTCCACGGATGGAGGCTGAACAACAAAAGGGTTCAACACCGATCAACACTTTCTTTTATAGTTTATTATCCTGAAATATTAATATTATTCTCAGTAAGACCGTGGTCTTGTGTTTACCGGACCCGCTCCTCATGCGGAAGATCGTCACGTCAAAATTCATCGACATCAAGAGTTAAATTTAAAATTAGAATTTAAAAAAATTTACAATTACGGTAGCTGACGACATAACGATAATATAACATTTTTTTACAATACGCAGTTTTACACATTATTAAAGATCCTTATGTATTATAAATGTGAAAGTAAGGATGTTTGTTTGTTTGTTACGCTTTCACGCAAGGAATGGATTTGAATGAAACTTAATAATGATATAGCTCATATATCAGAATATTACATGAGCTATAATTTATAAAGATTAAAAATTAAAAAATTTAATTTAATCTGACATTTTACTGCTACATCGATGATCATCATTTTGGACCATAAATTAAAGATATCTGTAAAAATTTTAAATAGTAAATGTAAAACAGTTCACGGCTATCTTTTCTGATATAATTATGACGATTTTACAATTTAAAAAATTGAAAACTATGCATAAAATTTAGGTATGTAAAACAATCCCTTCGAGTGTAATGGAAGGGGGATAACTGAGATCAAGAGAGGTGGAGGCTATAAAGCGGTGGTTTTTACTTTTAAGTTCAGTGAAGCGGGCGGGTATTAAGCTAGTTGTATATATTCTGAGAATGAAAAATAAGTGAGTAACGACTAGCCTGCCATTACTTAAAGGGTATTATCCGTAAATTATTAAAATTGTAGATTCCAAACTGCTGTACCATCTACAGAGCATTTGTTATTTTATACGTACTAGCATAAATGATATTTATAACTTTCGCTATATCTCATATAACTAAAGTGTCATTAGTCGTAGAATATTAAAATTGGAGATTAATTGCTGGTGCAACTATGTAGACTTAATTGTGCACCTCCTTCTTTGCAATTCCTTGTAAATAATTATATCGAAAAATTGGGATTTTTTGGATTTCATTAGAAATATCTTTTATGGTTACTCCTGAAACCATTTTGCCTAAATTAACAATCGTACAAGGCAGTCATGTAGTGCTAAAATCATATTTTTTGTTTGTATGTATATACAATGTAGGTACATCCTCATGGTCTTTCGAGGCTGTTGACACTTAATTTGGAATATTTTGTATTCTACTGTGTTATTTCGTATTTACAACGTATTAACAATGAAACAAAAACAATGAAAACAAAAGAAACTAACACACATACGTACAGGATAATAGCCCTGCCGTGCACAACGAAGATTTATGAAATTTGATAAAATTACAAAAAAAAAAAAAGTAGCGCTATCCAATTGCACAGAAAGAAAACGTGCAAATAATAAAATAATGAAAATGGAAAAATAAAATGTTGTAATTAAATGTTTTATTGTTAATTGTCATACACAGAATATTAGTGAATGAGATAAACACGTAAATTATATGTACAGTGAATTTATACAGCATTCATTATTATATTATTATATTACATACGTATTTGTGTATTTATTGTGTACGTTTGGGGGCGTACGCATGTGCATAAATAATTATATATCGTCATTTTACTGATAAAAATATGCCAAGGAAATGTATAACCACAAAGAATTTCTATAGTTCGTTTAAAAATATCAACAGATTCTAGTTATAATTGTTATACAGGACATTTAAGATAGGTGACGAGCTAAATAAAAACAAGACTAATTTGAATGCACAGGGTACACTTGCAAGTAACACACTACAAGTAAACATGTGCGTAAGTCAAATATTATCTGGTGTACTTGAAGATCCAGAGCAAGTGGCACAAGATCAAAGTACAATTCCAAGTGTAAAAGATAAAACTTTCTATTATTGACTCAGCGCAAGTGTTCATCACTACAGACACAACAAAAGGGCTTTGTCCTGTTGTCGATTTCAATATACCTTTCACTTAATTTTGAAAATGTGCAATGATAGATCACAATATCTGAAATCAAAATTAAAATCGATTGATAACCATAAAAGATATAAGAAATTAAATATTTTTAATCTTATTATTGTAAGATAACTTTTGATATGCAGTCTTTATGGCAATGGCAGGTTATGACGTCACCAAGTGATATTTTCCTGTCTTTCTATAAGTATATACATTTAAATTCTTTATAATTTCGTAGTTCGTAAGTCGATAACGAACGTTTATTGTAGCAATAAAAAAGAAAAGACCCGTTATGATAGCAAAAATAAAAATAAAAGTTCTAGTGGAAATGGCAAAAACAAAATGTACTTCACGATGTTAATTGAATATAGTTTTTTTTTTTTTTTTTTGTAATATAATCGGTAAATCAAAAAATTTCTGATTTAACATCTTCGTAATTTATGATTTTCTATGCTAAAGTCACGACTATTCAGTTCATTGATCTTTTAGACAAATATTTTCTGAGAAATTGCCTGAAAGCGACTTGAATAGGTTGGTAGTTACTACAATTATACTATTTTATCGCCGTTGTTTTAATATGAATTAATTTGAAACATATTTATATGAATTATTTTGCGCAAGAGGACATATTTTTCTTTAGTCCTAAAAATAGGACGAGTCTCCAGTCTAGATACAACGCGCATTAATTGTCAGAACCCCTCCAAAAAAACATTTCTACCCTACTCCTAAAATTTTCATGAACATATACTTCGAAATATAACGATTAAAATTTTCAGTCTTAAATCTAAGCGCTAAAAGTGTTAAATATATCACATATGATTCCTACAGTTTAAATTGAAAATTGATTCTTAAAAGAGACGACAATTTCATACACTTAGACTTTTGCTTTATAGCCTGTCTCGCCCTAAAATATGAAAAAAATCTGACGCAATTTATCAATTAAGTTTCAGTTTTGCTTTTATCGATAGTATAAACGGCATCATAATTAAAATTGTATAAAAAAGAAAATAATCGGTTAATCATCATTTTTCATATTAAATTTGCTTGAAATTAATCGGAGTAGGCCATAAATGTTTTATGGGAGCATTTAAATTTATTGGTGTTAAGTTTTAATTAAGCGGTACGACCCATTTTTCGGGCTTGGAACTGGTCTATAATAGGGCCGTGCTATTTTAAACACCCTAAAGAAAATATAATTTTTAAACATTTTTATATAAATGGGAATGTAATGTTTATTCTAAAATGGCAATGCACGGATGTATACAAACACAAATATGGTTTTACGATACACAACGTAACTAAACTGTCAACTAAATAATATTAAAATATAAAAACACATGCATATGACAGTCGTTTTATTGTTATTACCACCAGGTATTTAAATAAAATGTTTTTATCGAATGGAATTTTGAAACGATCAACAACTGTCTTACAAGAAAATTGTGGGGAATCATATCTATCTACTATCTCTGTGGGAAAATATTGATATACATTTTATTATAAATAGGCAATAACTGTTTGTACCAAGTGATACGTGTAGGACACGTTTTCTACAACCGAATTGCAATAAAACCTAGGCTAATAATGTAATCGTTTTGCGCAAGGTAAGTTAGGTTAGGTTATATTGGCTGTCTGCGAAGGACACGCTTAGCTATAGAGCCCATTATGATACCATATACGTGTTTTACCAACTTTCCGCTGATAATTATAGAGCCTGAGTGCACCTCCTGCATGCATATACCATGCACTACACCAACCCATCACAACAATGAATTATATTAATTTTGTTACGACGACGGGAATCCACTACCCCAAGCATACCGCGGACGGAATTGGTTATGCTTCAAAAAAATTAAGCTAATAGGGCGATTTTGCGCCGCAAAATTTGCGGTAGGTAGATACTATTTGAATCAAATTTGAATTGATTATTTACGAATATATTTCGTTTGGTAATGAAAATAAGTATGAACACACATTAAGATGTCAGTAGAATAAACTTCGTATTCGTATCGGCCTATAATTATTTCATACGTCTGTGATCTATAAAAATTCTCAAATTTAAAAGCTCATTTTTCTCTAATTTTTGTTTATTTCGTCGTCAAAGACTAGATGTATTTGATTATGCTGACTTAAGCTACACATGCACAAAGCCCTTTAACATAGTCGAACAGTCGTTAAAATGATAGATCCATTCTACATTTAAAGTGACGTATATCAGGTGACGAGTGTAGGAAAAGTCAACATTGTTTATAATGCACATGCGAAAAGTAACATACGACTTCAATAGATCTTTTCATTTAAAAAAAAAAAGATTACTTTTTGTTTCGGGCATATCATCTTTGTCCAACTTGTTATTGCCTGCCACAAACAATGACGGTGGCGCTTGCGCTTTCAGGATTATTTAGATTGTAAAATACGCTTAAGCGGGAGTAAGAAAACAGTAGAAGATGAATCCTAAAAAACGTTTCCAATTAATCCTGTGGGAAAAAATCTTCCTCTTATTTCCTTTCTCCCTAAAGTGCTTGGTTATTTTGGTTTATATAGCTAATAATAGCTAATGCCAAACCTTGTTTCTGTCGTACACACGAAGTTCGTACTCAATACCTACGAATCTTCCCCCCTTGTTTCATTTTTTTCATTCGTAAAATTATTTTAAGCATCACATGAAAATTTTTATTCACTGACAAAAATTCAACTTTCCGTTCACCATTAACAAAATTTATTTATTATATTTTTTTGTAAAGAATACACATTAAAAATATATTTTTATTAATCCTTGAACCCCATCTGGTCAACTGTTTATCTTTATTATGGTTTCCAAAAACTTTCTGTAATTATAATTAAGATATGACCGTTGTCAGAGATTCTAACATTTTTAATTTGACAGTGATTGACAATCATAAAAATGTACCATACACACATAGGATTCCGTAGTCGAAACAAATTTAAAAATTATTTATTATATGTTAGATAATTTCAAAGAAAGTACTTACTAATTGCTTACCTGTAAAGAAAAATGCTTACCTGTAAAGAAAAAACATACTATTAGCATGGTAATAACAAAATTTTCAAAAAAAAACAAAATTAAAGAACTTGAATCGATCCAAAACGTGAAACATTTTCATGTTGGATATAAAAATATCACCTGTGAATTATTTGGTTCAAATAAGATGTGCAGTTGAGTTTCCACAGAAATATAACTTTGGTATGTCACACGTAAAATTATCTTATAGTAAGATATTAAGAGATTTGCACTTCAAATGAGGAAAAAAAGTTTTAAACCACTATAACAACAGCAACCCTTGAAGCCTAGGATAGTAATGTTAACATAAGTATTCCAGTTAACAATCTTAATTGAAAAAATACTTAGCATAAAGCCTATGAGTGCCATCCATATGTTAAGTTAGATGAGGGGAATAATACGCTTCTGAACTTAAAAGCTTGGAACTCCTTACATTATACTCAAACTTTATGTTAAGACAGTTCTGAGTGGCGTGAAACTTTATAATTTTTTTAAGACTCCTCTTCTTAAATATTTATTTGTGGAAACAAATATTTATAATCCAAAGCGGTTTTCCAGTTCAGAAAAGTTACATTTTAATTTCAAGCACTGCGGTTATACCTCTGACTCTATCGATTTGAAATTTGGATATGTTATAGGTACTCATATTCTACCCTGGTTACTTTCGTTTTTCGAAAATCCTTTTAATTTTTTCGTTTTTCATTGTTCACATCCAGATATAGTGGAATACGAAAATGTACCTAAGTGTGAGCAATGAAAATTGTGAAAACTAACACGATTTTCGAAAAATAAAAGTAACCAGGGCAGATAAAATATGAGTGGCTATAACATATCCATATCAAACCTTTCAAATCGATAGAGTAAAAGGTATAATTCAATTAATCGCATTGCTTGAAATTCAATTGTAACTTTAACCATCCTTATATGGAAAACCAACGAATGTTTAAGAGGAGTCTTAAAATAATTATAAAGTGTCACACCATTAAAAAAGTGTATAGAACCGTCTTAAGTGTATTATACCTCATGAAGTTCCAATTGCTTCTACCATTTTGCAAAACAAAGATTTTCAATCCCCAATGTCTTCCACGCAAAAATACTACCAAACTTTAGTATCAATGGGACAAACATGTGGGTGCCTATATAATTTCTTGATAGGAATCATGAGCAAACAAAACCAAATTTTTTAGGGTAGTAAAGGAAAGATTTGCAAAATATTGTGCTTTTTAGCGTATTTAAATAAAAAGTTTTGTTGAATTATAAATTAACTACACTAATATGTAAATGTAAGAATCGACAAAGTTACACCAGGTAGAAGCTTTGTTATTTTCTATCATTAATTTTATATTCAAGTAAAAGATGTCAAACGATCAGGACTAAAGGTACACACTATCGTTATAAATTTCGTAAAACGTAAGGTAAAAACATACTTTTCTTCATGTAAATCAAACTGAGAACAAATTCTAAATAAACATTAAAATTATGAAGCATAACAAACAAAAGGCTTTATGTGTACATTTTATAAAAGATAAATAGATTGAATGGAAAAAACTTCTGAGCAGCAGAGTTTCATTACTAGGGTCATATTTCTCCCTTTTGGACAATTTTTATGGAAATGTTTTCGAAATCAAAATATCTAATTAAAAGAGTGCATAGAAAGCCGACACAATCAAAATGTATTTCCTTAACAGTTATTCAAGTAACTCTACATAAAAATTGAACCTTTAACTCTTTATTAAATCTTAACTCAATTTGAAAGAGCTCTTCGAATGAAAAGAGCTTTTGAGAGTGACTATTTCTCAGTCCCATTTCCGGACATTATTCCCTGGCACATTTTATTTCAGCACAATAACTTAACTACAAACATATTTTCAAAATTACTTGAATTTGGAAATGAGCGGTGCTTTAAAAACGTCGAAAAATTATGTATTTTAAGAATACTTCTCCTTAGGGGTATTCATAAAATATGCCACGCATAACCTATTTTTGAACCACTCCTTGCCTTTGGCACGTTACTACGTATTTTCTGCAAAAATTTGACAGGGAAATGCAAAAATCACGTTATTTTGCAAACCCTGCTTTATTTCACACTATGTCATGCTTGGTATACTCCTTCTTGTGTCCTGTTTGCCTCACAATTATGACGTCCAAATTTTTTGACACTTTCCCCTATAAATTTACAAACAAAAAAATCGTTATTTCTGAAAATCCTGGTCGGGATAATCAAATAATCTCGTTAAATTATTGTTTTGACATCGGTCCTTGATAAGTATAGACAATTTCTACTTAATCCCACGTTTTGAAGGGGGTAAAATCATGTTCAAATTTTCCGTTACATACTGACATACGCATGAAGCTAATAAAAGCGTGTTACTGTTAATTTGTTTTGCCTACAAACGATTATTCACATTAACCTACATTATCGTAACACGAGTCTATGTTTTTGAAGAAAATATGACTTAAAAAAACTATGTCATCCTCTTTTCAAAACCACAAGTAGCTACTACAACAATCCAATAAACATTAACGATATATATTGTAGAATCAGTTATAATAAATTATATGCTACTAAACCTATCCCAAACAAACAGACCTTATCATATTCAAAATGTAGATGATATGACATTTACATAAAATAATGGAAGTTGTATAATACATCAAGTCATTTTATACACTGTGCTAGCTAGAAGGTAGTAAGTAGTACTTGCGTACACTCTTGGACATAATAGATTGTCTATGTGTTCAAATTAAAAACTATATAAAGTTATAGAAATGGGAGAAATTCATATTCAGAATACAAAATGTTCGAAACTATTCATTGATAACGTTGTAATTTATCAGTCTTAGAAAATAGAAAAAATTGAAAAAGCATTGATAATAGTTTGAACCATCGATTGAATCATCGCTCAATTATAGATAGTAAAGGAAAAAATTAAAAATTAGTCGGAATTATACAAAATTCCCAAGAATTAAATAAAACTTTCCAAGGGTATTCCTCGATCATTCAAAAACTCCTCAATCATTGTTGCCTCAAATCCATTTGTACATTCGATATATTAATTCGAATTAATAATGATAATGACCATTATCCGTAAGGTTAAATCACATAATCCCGAAAGAATACCCACATTGTTAGGTAACTGCGGTTCCGACTAGTTATATAATTAATTTTTCCGGTTATTTTTTCGATGAACGTATTCCTTATGATGTACTTAAGAAATAACCAGAAGGATATTACGATTGAACGGGCGAAAGACCGCCCGGAATTTTTCTAACTTCAATTTCAATGCAATGTTCTTGCAGAACGCTTTCATCGTTTTATCGAAATGATAAACGAAACGTTAATGGGCTTCTATTAAGTGAATAGCTATTTGAAGATAAATGACTTAGTCTTGAGTAAGACTACTTTATTTTGTAATATTGTGGAAGCGATGAAAAACAATAAATATTTTTATCGGTCGTTAAAGGGACGAGTAGATGCGATACCCATATACACATACGCCAAATGATGCCAAAGTGACGTTTCCCGCGAATATCGCCAAATATTTAACTATGTTGTTATAAACAAATTCATGAATTTAGTGAGTAAAAATTGTACGTTTCAAATTTTTCTTAAACAAAATAAAAATGAATGAATACAATAAGAAACATTTTTTGATGTACAGGTGGAATATTAAAAACCATTTAAACTCCCCAATTTTTATTATTATCATCGCTACCTGTAGTAATAAGGAATATCGATGATTATTTTTTGAGAATCAGAGAAAAATCGACAAAATATAAAATCAAACATGTTTCAAGCCGTTAAAGATTTGTAAGTATCTCTGTCTAGCAAAACAGAATTTAGCATTAGGTTCTTATTCCATCAAATACTATACCCGATCTCTCTGTGGAAGATATGTCTAATAAGTAATTAAAATGTTTAAATTATCCGAATTTCTGAGCCTATTATATAATTTTAATTTCACTTTTTGTTGTGTTTTTTACGGTATTTTCAAAATTTATTAATAAATGCGTAAAAAATCATCAATATTCCCTATTCTCAAAACGGCAGACAAAAATATTATGAAAATTTCACTTGATTATGGACACACGAAACATTTGAAACAGTAGCGTATATCTTAGCAATGTTTACTACTTTCCGTTAATTCTTCTGGATAAGCAAATGATTAATTATTTAATTAATCCTTCACTTTGATTCAATTTTATTGTATCATATGGTACAATTGAATGATAAATAAACTGATGGAAATTTATTATATGATGCATCCAAATTTATATAATATATTGTATTATATTGTGAATAATATATATAAATAGCCTTATATTACTTATATATTTAAATCATGGAATAAAACACATATAAAATTCATTCAAAATTTTTTTTAAACAAAATTTATGTCATATAAAAATATGCACAATATTTTATAAAAATAAATTATATCATCTCTTATTGACAGAGCTTAGCAAATTAATTATATAATCATACAAACAGAATTTATAGCATATCAAATTTGGTTAAATTATAACCGCATTATTTATTGTACCTAAATATGTCAAATTTTTTATTAAATCCCATTTCTGACAGCCACAACTCGTTTAATATTAAATTTAGCAACCACACTTGGTAAGATTTTATTGAGACATGTTAAGTGTTTCGAAAAAGTAGAGAATTAGGCATATAGCACGACTAGCACGCGAAACAAAATATTAATCTGATTAAAATAAATTTGATGTAAATATGTTCTAAATAAAATGAAATAATTTTTGAATTTAAAGAAAAAAAAAAAATTTGAGGTTCTAGACCCGGGCTCGAACGTAGGCGCCTCTGATAAAGATGTCCACTGCTCTAACACCAGGCCACTGTACCTTTTTTGAAATGATAAGAATATAGCTATATTTTATCCTACCAAGTATATGCCCAACGCTCCAATCGAAGTTTTCACTTCAAAAAGGTTAATGTGATTCAGAGAAGTTTCTCTATAGATCGATAGAAGGGGCCCCGCCAACATTTTTTGCTACGGACCCTGCGCTGGCTTAATCTGGCACTGATTCGAAACCTTGTCATTGAAACTCTAAATATGTTTTTTTTACAATCTCGTAGGAAACTTCTTACATAAGAATTTGCATGAAAGAGAACACTCCGCTACCGAGCATTTTCTTGTGTAAGAAGTTGTACAAGAGGACATAAAGAACACATACAAAATGGTGAGATTGTAGTGTCTCCCTGGGTAGTGATTAAGATCGCCATGATGCAGCAACCAAGAGTCGATGTGTTAACCATACTTTTTAAGGATTGTTTTTAATCTAAATCGATCTTTACAATAAAATAGATTTTAATATGTGAAAAAATAAACCATATGTCATATACAAGTTCAAGCATTTTCCGTCTCTGTCCGAACTAAATTATGAATCATTAAATTGAATTATATAAAGTGGTGATGTTTATAATGAATACACTTCCCGAGGGTATTGAAATAATTATCAAAGAACCAATTATTAATTAACAACGTCACCCTGCAGATAATTATAATTTAAATGAAAAAAAGTTAATCCTTCGTCAAATATACCAAAGGCATAATGATTTTTCTTTAAAAAAAAATACATTTTTTTTATGAATATTTGTTGAAGTGAATAATTTTCCAAGTCGTTAAATTTAGACATTTTGTAAATATCATTAATAAAATTAACAATTTTTTTTATAATAAATGACATTAAATTTGATTGATCATCCATGAAACGTACTTTTCTCTTTCATAACGATCGTATAATGGTATTCATTTTATATGGTAATGAGAAAAAAGAGATTATTTTTATTACGATACTGGGATTAGATATTCTTTTACTTTAAAGATAATTTCTCTGATACTTACCTGAGTATACAAAGATCATACTAGGAAAAGCATTTAAATCTTCTCATTTACATAATTAATAGCTCTTAAAATATATTAAAAAATTAAAAACTCGATCGAAAATCATAAAATTTTTTTTTTTTTTAATTTGAGTGAAACTTTGCAGAACCAACTAACGATGTCTACCCGTTGTGGGTTGAAGACCTGTACCGAAGTCCCTGCATTATATTACTTCCTAAACATGTATTTTAAAATTTTAGGTATAATCATTATAAATAACAAATAAAAGAGCTAAGGATGTCGTGGGACACTTGATAGGAACTATTCTATTTTCGCTATAAATTGTGCCTTTCAAAAATTTACAAACTTGGATGGGTTTCGGCCTAGCGATATTTCGTGTAAAATAGTGATATATTTTATATCATTCCCCTTGCCTGTTTTTTCCTGACCACGCGAAATATTCTTTATTCTTTTACCAAATTCCATGATTTACCCCTCATTTTAAAGCTTATCCAGGTTTATAGAAAATATTGAAAGAATTTAGTACTTTTTAAGGTCGAAAGGCGACATTATAAAACACAGTTGATACGAATAGCAACAAATGCACGACCAATAAAAAAAACTTAGAATATACCTTTAATTTACGTTTCATTTTGAAGAGAAAATTGTCTGGAAGCTGAAATATGATGGAAAATTATTTGAATATAAAAGTTTTTATAAAAAATATTTTTTAGGGACAAGCTTTTATTGTACTAAAAAGTAGAAAATAATTAAATAAGTCACTCATACCCGAACATTTGTAAAAGCTTGAGACGGTTAATTTAAAATATCAAAAATGAATCCGTACGCCTCATCTACTCCACATGCCTAATTACTTTTCGATTCATCCTTGATATTAAGTGCCTCAAGCTTTTACAAATAGTGGGGTATGAGTGACTTATAGATAAAATTATTTTCTACTTTTTATTGCAATAAAAGCTTGTCCCTTAAAAAGTATTTTTTATTAAAATTTTTAATTTGAGACTAAAAAAATGTATTCATATAAAGTATGGTGGTCATCCAAACTAAATGTGCATGCAAAATATCAGCTCAATCGGTTGAAGATATTTACTTCAAAATTGAGTTCAAAGAATCCAGCGTAACATACATACATGCATTGCAAGTTAAATAAAAGCTTTTAAAAAGAAGTGAAAACAAACAATTGGCTGAGTAAGTTGTTGAAATACCATGCATCGACAGTGTTGATTACTCTATCACATTACACATACATACATGTCACACATACATAGCTGATATTCTCATAAAATACCTACTATACAATTTACGCCTAATTTGCACCCTCACGGGTAAAAAGTGATGTTTACGAAAAAATGCTTAAAACAAAAGTTGATCATTTTTTTATAAGAAATATTTATTACGTTTAAACTTTTGTTCTATGTCTAACGGTTTACAAGATGGGTCCTACGGGCTCAAGACCTAGTTGACCTATTTTGCTCATTTACGAACTCGACCTCACTTTTTACGTCTTCAGCACGCTATAAAAATTTCAGCTTGATATCATTTTTCGTTTTTGAGTTATCGTGTCCACGGACGGACGGACAACCGGAAAGGAACTAATTAGGTGATTTTATGAACACCTGTACCAAAATTTTATGCGTAGCATCAATATTTTTAAGCGTTACAAACTTGGGACTAAACTTAGTAAACCTTGCATATTACATATTTGCATGGTATAAAAAGACACAAGTTTCACAAAATTTAAGACCTAATATGGTATTCACCCAACCAAACCCAAAAGAAAGTAGTAAAAATTTGTTTCATCCCACCAATATGCTTTATTTGGAAAAATTAATTTACCACGGTATGGGTTTTTCCACACTTGTATAATATATGACCTGTGAAATAACATACATTCAACGAAAAATTATAGAATGAAGAAAATGTTGATTATTATTTATTCTACAAAGAAAACTTAAATTAACTAAGCAAGTAATTAAAAGTTTATATAAAATAATAGATTATCTTACGTCATGAAACTAACAATATTTAATAATCATAAAAAAAAAATTATGAAACAGTGTAGAAAATTTTTAATTAGTTTAGTTCATTCTTTGTATGCAATTTTCGCAAGTCAAATATTGACCCGTGAATAATTAGTTTCGGTTAAATTATATTTTTGGAGTTATATTCACTTTGATGTTCCAACAACAAAATACTTTGTACGAAAAGTTAATAGTTTCTACGCGATTTTCTTGGTAAAACAATTGCATATTGAATTTACTTAAAATCTAGTTTATCTCTATCTCTATATTATATATTATAAATGCGAAAGTAAGCATGTTTGTTTGTTTATTTATTTGTTACGCTTTCACGCAAAACGAATGGTTTTTAATGAAACTGTACAGCAATATAGCTGATATATTAGAATAACACATGAGATATAATTTATAAAGATATATTAATAAAAAATTTAAAAATTATTTTAATTTGACATTACCATAAATTACAGATTTCTGTCAAAGTAGTCATTTAGACCATAGACAATAAATTATAATATAAAATTTTTATTATCTATAATTTAGACATTACCATAAATTACAGATTTCTGTAAAAATAGTCAACATAAAATATTTCACGGCCACCTTCTCTGATATACTCAATGAATAATTACTATTGTACATTTAAAAAAATAGAAAAACATACAAATATTTTACCTGTGTAAAACAATCCTTAAGATTATTTCGAGTGTTATAGAAAGGGGATAAGCGAGAGCAATCTTTACTTTTAAACCCAGCGAAGCGGGTTGGTATCACTCTAGTTTTTTATATATTTTAAGTGTTTTTAGAACTAAAGTGAAGTAGTTGTAAAATTTTTGTATAAAAAGGTTAAACACAATTTCACCACAAACTTATGAATGTGATTAATTTCTTTGCTTAAATGTTAGTCAGATACAAATTTTTATAAATGCAGTTGTAGAAAATAGAGCCACCATAAAGTAACGCAAAATAAAAACGTAACAAAATATAATTGTAAAATACAGCCATATATTTTTATTTGCATGCTTTTGGAACATGATTTTAAAAAAATTTTTGTTCGTTAATCAAACCAAAATTGTAATAAAAACATTGGTTTAAATAGGTAAAAATACATTTTATTTTTTATACCAAGTTTTTCAAAAACCTTTTTTAACAATACCACAGACAAAATAAACGAGGAATATCCTCATAGAAAGTAATACAAAACGTGATTATTTAACAATTCAATCACCATGGTTATTCTAAGTACCATCCACATGTAAAGGTAGGTGAATGTACATCAAAACAAGCCGTGGTCGATAGAATCATTGGAAACAAACCCAATAATATTCTGATTAAGTATGCCAATTTTAAGAAAATAATACTTATCGGTATTTTTTAAATTTTGTTTATGCATGCATAAAACAAAATCATGTCATGAAAACAGTTTTGTTCTTGAAATAGCAATTTTTCTTCACTAATTTGATAAGCAGTTAATAATCATACGAAATATTCGTTCTTAAAGTAACTATAAATGTTTTGGAAGTGGTATTATTGTTCACTCATTCTACGTCGCAAACCCACACCTGAGACTTACTACATAAACGTTGAAACTTTATAGATAAATATTTTTTTGTCCCTTTTGACAAATTCTTATCAAAAACAGAACGAGAAGGTCCGGAAAAAACTACATTCCTTTCGGACCTTAGTACATTATAGATGTAGCGCTTACATTTTTTATTTGCAAAATAATTTTCAGAAAAATTAAGGTGTTAATTTTAAAATAATTTACTTGTATGATTCATTGAAGAATTTAATTTTTTAGCTACTTTTAGGTTTTAATGTATAAATAAATTGTAGTATTAGTTTAAAAAAGACTTACTTCTGATTTAGTAGTCAATCCAGTATGTGCGTACATTAAGTTTGGTTTGATCAGGATACTTATTATGACCTAACATAAAAATTGGATTGTAGTTACTTTAAATTATCTCTGTTAGCTTCAACTTCTGATAACATTCACAACTTAATTTTTTAAATGATAAAACATAAAATTTTGACAAAAATAGAAATTGACAGTTATGAAGATATTTTTGCATATTCTCAAAATTCCTGGCAAACTGAATCGATTGAAAGAGTTTTAATTTCCTAGGTAACCTACATGTCGGTTTTTGATGTCGGTATTTTGTTTCACTTTTTTTTAATTTTACCTGACCTAAGTCATCAAGACGACAGCGTGCTATGAAGAACATAGTTAAAATTTACGCAGCAGTGCGTTTTGTTTTTTTATATGAGGTTCACCTTCAAAATTGTTATCCACTTTATAAATATTTGTGTCCGGCATTCAGTAAAACCGCTCGTCAACCAATTGGGGCGCCCGTCAAAAAATACTGAAAATTGCAAATTTTCCAAAGTCTATCTTACCTGACAGATTAAAGCTTGGGAGAGCAATATAAAATTAATTCACGCCTGAAAAAGAACGGAAATTTATTTTAGTTGTATATCAAGGACATAAATATGTCCCAGCTGGTATGTAATTATTAATTTTTTAGGCGTGGACTTTAGGCCTTTTCGTCTTCATTTTTTACTAGTTTACCTACACAATATCGCATTTTGATTTTCGAAATGCAAGCAATAACTTTCTAACACAATGTTAATAATTCTCTGATGGATGTGTGAATTTTTTCACATATTCAACGGTGTTTCATATACTTGTTACTGGGAGGGTTGGAAGGCAGACCACCACTCTTCGGGGAATAATACATCCCATTAGAGTAAAGTATTTTACAAAACATTATAATAATTTAAATAAGGACTCCTTAAATATCAACAGACCTTTTTTTTTTTGGTACTAATATACAAAATATAAAAATTGTTCGTCCTATAAAAACACATATAGAATTGTCATCATAGTATTTTTAAGTTCAAAGGTAATAAATAAATAAGGGATTTAAAAATTGTATACTTTCACCCAAAACAGCTCATACACAACACAAAGGATATAAAATAAAAGGAAATTACGAAATATTTTTATAATTATTCGTATAAAAAAATAATCACAATATAATATTATAACAATAAAATAAAAAAATATATATAATATAAAAAAATACCTAAATATGTGATTGGAATTACAATGTTCATTGTCGACACACACATATTTATACAAAGTAACATAAAACTCAAGCGTGGGACGTTACTTTGAGATACGGACGTCAACAGGTATTATCAAAGACCCCAAGTGAAATTTTATAGTTTGTAAAAGTAACAAAAACGCGTTGTATGAAAACAAACTAAAAATAATTTGATTTTGCGCAAAAATTTTCCGGACATCAAGAAATAAATAAAACGTTTCATTTTTAGAGAATTTTCACCCAGTCGGAAATATATTCCTTTAGTAGCTTGGTACATTATAAATGTAGCGTTTAATTTTTTTTTATTTACATGATATTTTTCTGAAAATTTAAGGTATTAATTTTAGAAGTCAAATACTTTACGGTATGAAATAACTGCAGTATTAATTTAAAAAAGACATATTTCTGATTAAGCAGTCAACCCAATGTGAGTACATTACTTTTGATTTGATTAGGATATTTATTATGACATAATATAAAAATTGCATTGGACTTACTTTAAATTATCTCTGTATTAACTTCTGACAACTTTCACAACTCAATTTTTTAAAATGACAAAACATAAAATTTCGACAAAAAATACAAATTGACAGTTACAAAAAAATTTTTTCAAAATTCATGGCAAGCCTAATCGATTGAAAAAGTTTTATTTTTCTAGGTAACCTAGATGTCGGTTTTTGTGTCTGTTGCAATTTTTTTGGTTTTAACTATCAACCAGACAACAGCAAACAGCGGATATACATTTTTCACATATAGTCATGCATAAAGTTATTTGGAAATAAACAAGAACTTTCTGGGTTATTTTATTTAAATTGTTTCGAAAGTTCCGAAAAAACGATCCTGGAAATTTTTTAAAACTTAATTTGATATAAATTCTTGATGGAGTTTTTTTTTTGTTTTTTGTAATATTTGACCGGGAAACTCAATTGGCTAGTTTATCAAATAAAATTATTTTTCAAGAATTGCTGCTTTTAAAGTAGGTGCCTTTTTTAATCTGCAGTTTTCTAGAATCTCTTCGAGTAACTAATTAATTACATCACTTTATATAAAATATCACTTTTATTCCTGAATAAATGAAAATAAAAGTAAGTTTGATATTAATATCTAGATCGAATCCATGTTGAACTGGCTTTGGAGTTAAATAGAAAATAAAAATAATAATAAAAATATTTATTTTGTTACAAAAGTGAAGGGTGGGATAAAGGGACTATGTAGATCACTCGTATAACAAGGAGGTTAATTGTTTCTCAATTAAACCAAATTTTGGCGGCTTTTTCTAAATTACCAAAACAAGAGTAAAAAAATCTAACCGCAATAGAACCCAGTTCTTAGATCTATAAACATCACATTAACGTGTGATACACAATCCAAATTGAAGAATAAGCCCATGGGGAATATTATAAACTTTAACAGGTTTTGGTACAAAGCCCTAAAAGCTTTCAAGTTAAAGTATTAAAATTTTCATACATATTTTTTTTGTTTATTCTACATATGTATGTTTGTTCTATGTTTATAGCAGAGGTAGTATCATCAAAATATAATGTTAAAATAATAAATATACTGATAAAAAGCGAGCTGTCAGAGACGTGGAAAATTATCTGAACTTAAATATATATATATAGATGTCACATATATGTTATATATTTGAGGAAAAAATCCGCTAAATCCCATTATTTTATGGAATGGATATGCCTGTTGTTGGTACATTTTACATCATACATATACAGGGTAAATTTATTGGAAGATTTTATTTCTTTCGGCGTCTTGTTCGCATCCAATGTATAAACAAGTGAACACAAACAATTGACTGAGTTAATTGTTGAAATACCATGCATAGTCAGTGTTGATTTCTTAATCACATAACACATTCAAACATGTGACACATACATAACTGATAATCAAGTATAGTGAAAACTATAAATTTCCGCCTAATTAGCGCCCTCACGAGTAAACAGTGATGTTTACGAAAAAATGTTTCAAACAGTTGTTTATTTTTTGATAAGGACCATTTTTTACATTTTGGTTCTATCTCTAACGGTTTACAAGATGGGTCCTACGGACCAAAGACCCAATTGACCTATGATGCTCATTTACGAACTCGACCTCACTTTGTACGTCCTGAGTGCGCTGTAAAAATTTCAGTTCGATAACTTTTTTCGTTTTTTAGTTATCGTGTCCACAGACGGACGGACGGACGGGCGGACAACCGGAAATGGACTAATTAGGGGATTCTATGAACACCTATAGCAAAATTTTGTGCGTGGCATCAATATTTTTAAGCGTTACAAACTTGGGACTAAACTTAGTATAACTTACATATTACATATATGCATGTTATAAAAAAAAACACGTCGCATTTTAAAATCAATAGCTTAATTGTTTTTTTTTTTTTTGCCCAAGTTCCCATTAAAATCTTCATAATTTATTTATTTCCTTTGGTGAAATTCATTTTTCTCAAAACTTTTTTTTTTTTGGGAGAGGGGTGTATCCTTTCTGAGTATCCATCAATAAGATAACAACACCATACCTAACCATAAAATACCATGATAAAAACACACAAAAACTACCAATTTTATACCATGCATATATGTAATATGCAAGGTATACTAAGTTTAGTCCCAAGTTTGTAACGCTTAGAAATATTGATGCTATCAACGAAATTTTGGTATAGGTGTTCATAAAATCACCTAATTAATCCATTTCCGGTTGTCCGTCCGTCCGTCCGTCTGTGGGCAGGATTACTCAAAAGGGCTCAATACTCAGGGCGTAAAAAGTGAGGTAGAGTTCGTAAATGAGCTACATAGGTCAATTGGATCTTGACCTATGGGTCCGTAGGACCCATCTGGTAAACCGTTAGAGATAGAACAAAAGTTTAATGTAAAAATTGTTCCTTATCAAAAAATAAACAACTTTTGTTAGAAATATTTTTTCGTAAATATCACTGTTTAACCGTGAGGGCGCAAATTAGGCGTAAATTGTAAAGTATGTATTATATAAATTGTATATTTACGTGCAATGTGATAGAGTAATCAACACTATTTATGCATGGTATTTCAACAATTAACTCAGTCAATTGTTTGTTTTCACTTGTTATAATATAAATTTCTTTAAAACATGTATTTTTGCACTAGAAAGTAGAAATAATTTACACTCATTCCTTAAATTAACTGATTTGGCAGATATCGAGCACCCTATGATTTAAATTTTATTACAATTATAAATTTTATCCACTTTTTAGTGCAATAATTGGCGTGTGTTTTAGTTTTTTTAAGCAATATATTTTGGTCGCCCTAAGAAAGAGATTGTGCATTTTTTGGGCAACAAAAACAGAATAAAAGAAATCTATTAACTTGGAAGGGTTTCTAGATCTCGATGAGACCACATTAGGAGCGGACACCATCAATATTACAAATAAAATTAGAATTTTCGTTCGTTTATCCTAGTAAGAGTACTATGCAAAAAAAAATTAAGTTATTATATTGTCATCGATCCTGGGCAAAAAATTAAACAGAAGAAAATTATTCTTGAAATGACAAAAAATTTCTCGTCGTAAGCACATACAGGCTCAACTCCTTTCTTTGTAGATGTCGTACTTGGAAATATAGTAACAAATATAAAAATTAATTTTCGTTGACTCATAGTTGAGACAATAATTTTATTTCGAGTGTCGTGATATTAATGTCAATAATAAATGTGGTAATAAATGTTTGTGTACTATATCTCTGTGGCATTTCTGGGAAGAGCATAAGCTCAAAAATTTACTAAAATGTACTTTAACTACTAGTTTACTCACAATTTTTCGGTACCATTTCAATATATTTTCGGTACCATTTCGAAAGCCCTTAGGTATCGTTAATGCCTGGACATCAATAGTACTGTTCAAATTCTTTTTCTATGAGCCAAACGGCTAAGGACTTTGGGGACAGACTATAATTTTTTTATACACAAGTAATATTGGTGTTGGAAAGAGCACATTCACAAACGTATCTATAGTAAAACATAAAAAATCCATTTTAAAAACATACAAAAATATATATAAAACAGACAAATGATACAGAATGGGAACATTTCATATTTGTATTCTGTTTACCACAAGACAATAAATAAGGTAAGATGTAATACCAAAGTCGAGACCATGTACATTTATTTATTCTCCTGCTTCTCGAAAGACATTGTTAACTATGAGACAGCAACAACATGATGACAAACTTTAGTTACTAGAAGACAGGCAACATAATAATTATTTATGCTAATTTGTCTTCAAGTAAAGTGAAAAAAAAAACAATTTTTATCGTTTTAAAGTACAAACTTTTTTTTCTTAATATTCATTTACTTATTAGTGGACTAAGATGTTTTGTGGTCTAATTCACATTCCATCTAAATCACAATTTATTGGTGGATATTTTGTTAAGGCCTATTTTAATTTGAACGAATAGAACTGGTTATCAGATGGGTGAATATCGACCTTATAGCGTCTCTTTTACTAAAACTGGTAGATAAAGTGAACTAAAGTGTAGAATATAATTTCTATAAATTCAAAAAAACAATAGAGTGATTAAGAACAAAATCATTTTATAATAAAAAACCGTGGGATGCTAAATTTCAATTATTGTAAATATTTTAATGACAGATATTGGTAAAAGTGTCGTTATAAAATATCTTAAAACGCACCCCATGCTTCTTTAAGTAAAAAATCATAATAAATCGAATTTTACTTTTTAGTTCAGCTAACTGCGTTTAGTTTTCTACTAGTTTGTACCATTATTTATAAATGTTATAGAATGTTATCTGAGCTTCCACCATCAAAGGTTGTTTAGAGTGAACTGCATGTTGATATAAAGAAAAATCGCTGGGAGTGATCGGAAGGTATATTAAAAATTTTGATCCTTGGTACTAGACTCTTCCCCACTTTCACCCATACATACAGAGAATATTAGGTAGATACTATACAATATAACGCGCTGTACATGGAGTAGAAGTTTAAATGTGATCAGCTTCACATATTTAATCGCTTTATTGTAAAACCTTTTTTTTTTTTTTTTTGAAATTTGAATGTAAACAAAAATTTACATACAAATATTAATTCTATTATTATTTATTCAATATAGATCATGCATGACATCTTGGAATGACAAATTAATGCTTAAAATTTTATTACACATAATATAATAATCAGATCGTATATAAGTAAATAATTGAGATAAACATTCATGTTTATATTTTATTAATGAAGTCAAAGTGAAAATTCAAAAACAATTCGTCGTAAAATGTTCGAATATATTGGAAAAAAGTCTTTTTGCTATGCGACAACTAGTGGCTACAAAGAGAACTACGATAAGGCTTAAACTGGTTTTCAGATGATGTTGAATTAATAGTTAATTAAGAATCGATAGTAATTCACAACTAAACAGTTGCAATGTATGAATGAAGTCTCACCTCTTTTAATAGTCTTATTAGTGGGTATTATTTTAACATTTAAGCCTGGTTATGACTGTCTTATTGACTGCTTCACGTCATTGTAATTTATTTATTTAACACGTAAATTTTAGTTTTATATAGTACTATATGTAATCCTTGCATTTTTTTGAGGCACAGAATATACATTCGCCACTTTATTGTCGGCTAACATTCGAATCGGAATAGATTTGCACTTCAAGAATTCGAAGCATAGCCATTTATGTGAATAAAAAAAACTTTTAACAAAAAGAGAACCGATTCAAAAAAAAACTTTTCCAAAACAAATAATATGCACAAAAAAGTACAAAAATAACGATTATATAATGTAGTTAAAATTATTGTTATTTTTGGAGTCGGTGTCAGCCCAGGATACAACTCTGACAGGATACAACAGTTTGCTACATTAGCTTGGCTGACACCGACTCCAAAATGGGACCACAGGGGAAGCACCAACTTTCAAATTGATAAAGAATCATCAAAATCGGTTCACCCAGTTAAAAGTTCTGAGGTAACACACACAAAAAAAAAAACAGTCGAATTGAGAACCTCCTTTTTTTATTGAAGTCAGTTAAAAAAAATATGCTTTTGTCCACTAAAAATAAATCGGAGAAATAAGAGTTTCTATTGATTAATCATGATATGAAGAAGCAACATTGCGTTTCTATTAAATGTATATACATTCGATAGATGCGACTTTGCTTTGTAAACAAATATTAAATAAGCAACCCCTGTTGTTTGTAATCCATATAATTGCGGAATGAATTCTCAAACATAGTTCTTTGGTTTTATTTCGTATTTTAGCTTGCAGCATTTTCAGATGTAAGAGCAAACTCTTACAATTGAACTTTACATTTTAATAGAACGGAACAGGTTACTAGATTTACTGTCGTATACTTAAGAGATTGTTAATTTAAAACTGCTTACAACTTTCATACACAAAAATTGTTGTTTGACAAATCGTGATGTTATTTATGACGTCATGACACTCTACACTGTTTTCGAAGTAAATTTGAATTGTTTGTGGAAAATGCAAGATACATAATGCAAATGGTGTTTTTTTAAATAATACTTTTGTGTGTAAATCAGATGTAACGTATAAACCAATTTTTCAAATTTATTACAAAAGGTTATTTTGTAAGCAAGCCATATAATTTTTGAACAATACTGTACTACGTTCAGATAAATGTGTGTGTATGTATTATTTTACACTCGACAAATTTCAATTAAATATTTGAACATTTTCAATTCAGTTTAAATATAAATATTTGGGGAAAAGTTAGACAACTTTTAGATTGTGAAAATTTACAAATTGTAATATATATTCCGTTGGCAAATTGTCGGCACATTTTTTTGTATGAAATAAATAATTTCATTAAAAAAATTTGCATTAAAAGTAAATTTTTAACCATATTTGGACGAAGAAACAAAGCACAAAAATGGAATAAAAGTTCAAAAAATTGGAGCAATAAGTTGGATTGGAATGCGGTTTTCAGCATTCGATTCGTTAGAGCGTCAAGAAATTTTGTGACCTAGTCTGATAAGACATTCAAAATATGCAATTAGCATAATTAATATGCACTTTATAATTGCATTTTAAATTGACCGTAAATATTAAATTCACAATTCGGTTCATAGTGATGAAAATGATTCCAAACTTGTTACCCGGAAGTTTTTGGGGTCGCTGAATACGAATATTGTGACAAAATTGGTCTCAGAGGTACCCAGGGTAAACGGTTTCTCCTAGCCTAGTAGAGTTTTCGGGAAATTTGCTATATAATCTATCCAAACTCGAGGGTTTTTGTTACCACTTAACACGAATATCGTGGCAGTATTGGTCTCGGAGGTACCTGGTGGAACGGTATCGCCGTCACATCCTGGAATTTTCGAGAAACCGTCAGTCCAAACTCGTTACTCGGGGTTTTTTGGGGTCGTTGAACAAGAATATCCTGACGGAATTGGTCCCAGAGGTACCTGATGCAACGGTATCGTATTATTTTTGCAGTATTTTAAGCCTATTCTCATTTAAAAATAGCCATTACTGTGATTAAAAAGTACGGTTGGATTTTGAACCAATTGCGTTTATCCTTAGATTAAGCCCGCTCTGTCTATTTAATAGAACACTATTTAAAGAACAAATTTCTCTAATGGCTTCCCTATGTATATTCTCAATATCAATCATTATGACTCACATATCAATCAATATATTATGTAATAGGCCATTAGACTGTAAAGAAGCGAAATTGCTACCAATCTTCTTGTCTGAGGATCGATAAAGGTAAGTTTGATAATAAAAAAATTTATGAATCAAGTTTTTCGATTTTTGTCTTTCGTTTTCGAGTTTTGACCATTTTTTTGCCTGTCGTTTTTATTAATTTGCCAAGATAATTATTGACAAAACAAAAAAGCCATTTTTGACTTTCGATTTTCCACTTTCGAGGATTTGTTTTACAAAAAGAAAATTATTTACCAAACAATAAAGCGATTTTATTTGAAACCTCATATTAAAAACTTTAGTTATTTTGATAATTTTTCCTGAGCATTAAAAATTTCTTTACCCTTTCTTTGAAATAATAGAAACCGCTGTCAGAAAACTAAGCTTAAAACATTTTTAACATGAAAGTTAATTTGATGAATGTTAGGAGTAATTTTTAACTTAACAATAAAATTACAAGAAATTAAATTTTAAATTATGTAGAGAAAATGTTGTTTATGTATGTAACTTGTTATACCATGTATATATGAAATATATCAAGGTATACTAAGTTTGGTCCCAAGATTGTAACGCTTGAAAATATTTACGATAGGAACAAAATTTTATAACAGGTGTGCGATAACTCAAAACGAAAAGAGATATCAAGCTGAAGTTTTTATGAAGTGCTTAGGACTTAAAAAGTGAGCTCGAAGTCGCAAATGAGCAAAATAGGTCAGTAAGACCCATCATGTAAATCGTTAGTGATAGAACAAAAATTTAAATGTTCCTCATTAAAAAAATAAACAACTTTGATTTCAAACAATTTTTCGTTAACATCACTGTTTGTCCGTGAGAGCGCAAATGTAATTCGTTTTTATGTTTTATATATATTATGTATGTGTTTGTTTGTTATTGAATATTTATATATATTATATCTACTGAAGAAGTGAAAAAAAAGATACTCTTATTACTATGCGTGTAAAGGTGGCTTTATCCTTCTTTCCCTACATAACGTTAAAAAAACAAATGATTGTGTAATCAACACTGTGTATACATGGTATTTCAATAATTAACTCAGTCAATTGTTTGTTTTCACTTGTTTTGTATTGTTTTAAATGTAGAATTCATACCTTACTTACGGTTTTGCATCTCTTACGTTCCTCGCGATTCATTCTATATCAAAGTTTTAATTTATCAAACAAGTAAAAACTTTAATCCACTTAAATTATACCGACAAGAGGTAACGACACTTGAGACATCTTATATTTTAGAAAGGTCATTAGTCTATATGACGAAAATATTACGAACTTAATTAAATATACGGCCCAATTAAGAGTACATAGGATAAATTAAAACAACTACAAACACAACATTTTAGAGGTATTATAAAAGTTTATATTTTTTGTTTATAGTCCAACCGATAAGATGACATGATGTAGGAAATACCGACGGTTTGAACCTCATATTATTTACGTACTTTCATAAATGGTTGTAATAAAATGTGTCCAAAATTAACTCACATTTTAACTTTTTGACACAATTTTTATTTTATAACTGATACAATTTTTGTTACTTCACTTTAATTATATAAATTTAAAAGATTAAAGGACGTTCATTCGTCAACCAGTTTTGTTTTGTGCGAATAAAAAATAAAAATTGAAAAATTTTGAACTTCGCATTAAGTTAAAATAATAATTAAGGTAATTCGAGCATCAAGGCAATTATAGATTAACGGTTGGAATTATTCGTACCTTATTTTACACTTTGATGATGAACTTTGTTATAACTTCACGAATGTAGGCGAAAAATAAGATTAAAACTTTTCAATATCAGAAATGGTTTTCGAAGTATCGAAAGATAAATAATTAAACCAAATTTTTATCGATATTTTGAAATTTACCTAAGATATCGAAAAATTTTATTCTTACTTTTCGTCTTACATTGTCAAGTTAAAACATAATTCACAATCAAATGGAAAATATATAGTTTTTAATTTGTGCCCTCACCGCTCATGTATCCTTAATTAATCGGACACAACGGGTTTTTTTTTCAAGAATTTATTAAGGTTTATCCTTCAATTTAAATAGTTTTTTTTAATTTCCACCGACTGGTTTGGGAGAAATCTATGGAAATATATCATCCATTTACCGTTTTACCAAAAAATCAATGCTAAATATGCCTACATTTGAAGTCATTTATTATTGAAATAACCGGGCAACCCCCCCTAAAATTTTCAGAGTTGATTTAGCCTTAGTCTAACTTCATCAAAAATCAAGCTTTTTTTTTAAAATGACCTTGATGCTCGTACATCCTTGACTGATAAAAGTTTCAAGTCAATATATCGATATTATTTTTGAAAAATATCGATTTATATTATTCATTTAGTCTCATGTTAAATATTGCTTTTTATCACTTTTTAAACTTCAGAGGAATCAATTTTGATATGAAAAATTAATTGTTGTTCAGTTAATAGCAATAATATAGAATCAATAACAGAAAAGATAGAAAATTTGTATAAAAACGTTATTCATTAGAAAAAAACAATTCCTTCGTAGTTATGTACTTTACGAAAAAATATTTCCAACAAAAGTTGTTTGTTCTTTTATATATATCCAAGCAACGCTGTAATATAAACTTTCGTCTATCATCAGCCTGTTGCGAACGTGAGCTATTTGGTAGCCCCATGCACTATGTAACACGGTAACTACATAAACATAAGCATGCTTTAAGAACTGTCATAATTTTCACCATCTATTAAAAAATTTATAGACTATTATAAAATTTATATAACTATTCCATTTTTTCTGTTAAAATCGCCCGATCTTATATTTCCAAACCACTTTTTATATATTCTTCTCAAGGTTTTCACTCTCGTTATTTTCATCATTAGAACTAAAGGTGTGAACAATTTTAGAAAATTCTATCTCAATTAAGTAGTATTGAAACTAGTCGAAATTTGGATTACCAGAAATGGTCATCGATAAAAATAAATTTAAAAAGGATTTTAAGAATTTATTAAACTGTGTTTATGACCGATGGCATAAATCGGTTGCATTACAAATACATAACCATAAGTTAATTTACGAATTCATTTACGATATAGATCAGTAGAAAATATTTTGTTTTACCTTCTGGCCCTGCCTGGCTGCTAGAGGATCTTTAACTTAATTATAAAACAAAATTTGGTATAATACAAGGAGCTATTTCATTCGCGCTACACTATTTAAAACTTTATTAAAAGTGAAACATAAGCAAGCAAGCAATTAACATGTGTTTCTTTGTTTACTTAGTTAGTATGTGTATAAACTTCACTACATAGTATGTGAAATGTTATTATTTAATTATTTTTTTTTTTAGTTATTATTCACATAATAACCAAATATTACTCATAATAAAAGTAAACATTATTATTCAAGGTGTTAATTAAATGTTGATTATTTTGAAGAGACATATATTATAATAATTTTTAACAGAGTATTTAGCCACCGTTGATAACTCAGAACTTAGATATTTCTTAACATTATTGCATCGTTGGCAACTCGGATCGTAAATATTTCTTAACATTATTAAATTCAATTATTTGGAATGAATACGAAGGCTAGTTTGAAAAATTAAATACTTACAAGTTCCTGAAGTCAATAATTTTTGAAATCCTTACCTGCAAAAAAAAAACGTATATATTAGAATAGCTTTCCATAGTTACCAGTATAAATTAAATGACTTAAAACTTTTAAAATATTTCCTATCAAAAAGTTACAAATCTTGCATTGGTCTTACTAGCTATTAGCAAATAGCGTAACTCCATCTCAAGGCTACAAAGATATACCACTAGGGAGCCCAAAGTGCATTTACGAAGAAAGAAAAAAAGGGAGGAAGACAAATTTCCATTAAAAGGCACTACAAGGGGGCGCCAAATTGATTAAACGAAGACTAAAAAAGGGGGAAGGATACGTTTGTAGGAAATTGCACTACACGGAGAGGGGGTGCACAGAAATGATTAAGAAAGATTAAAAAAAATCGGCCATCTTTACAAATTTTGCTTACTGAGCCATTTTTCTTAAATCCGCCACTGAGTTAAATCCAATTGCAAAGTCTTTTAAGTAAGAAACTGTATAACTAAGATAAATTACACGATAGAACGATCAAAAAGTTCCCATCCATACCAATATATCAGCTAGATACTATTAATTGTATAATAATAGTAGTCAGACAAACAATACTTAATGAATTGGATCTAAAGGTTTGGTTAATTAAAAATTGCGAATGATTAACAAAACATAATATTATATTATATAATATTATTATAAATAAATATACATAATAAACATTGATGTTTATATGTATATATGATGGCATGTAGACTCTGTGTTATTATTATTATGATTTTATTTATATAAAAAGAACCCTACCGCTTTTGCACATACTGAGAATAGCAATGAAAATAATCAACACATACGTATTTATACAGGTTGTCCAAAAATTACCGCACACGGTAAACAAATTGAAATTCTGAATAGCAAGTTCCTTTACAGTTTTGTACTTTCGATTGTATTTTTGAGAATATATCGATGAATAAAGTCTTATAAAGAAAATAAATTTTAAAAGCTTTATTTTTGCGGGTTATTTTACAACATTGAATTATACCTCTTATTATTCTTCAACTTATACAGACTTAGAGAAAAATTATTATATACTAAGAGTATTAATTATAGTAAATCGGAGGCACGGCAGTGCCCCCTCCATCTTTTACTGGAACCATTTCGCCGCATTTTCAGGCCCCTATTTTAGAATCTCTGGATAAATCAAGTCAAAATATCAAGTCTGTAGGTCATTTAGTTCCGAAGTTAAGCGAAAGTCAAGTTTGGCATTTATGACACTCACTCACTTATGATCATCAGAATAGAACTAGTACTTCCCATAAACTCAGAGAGCTGAAATTTGGTACAGAGTTAGGGTTTAATGGCCACATAAAGAGAAAAAACTAGGATAATCGAAGATCAAGAGTACCTGGTGACCCTGAAAAAAATTAATCAATATGCCCACGTTTCTACAAAAAGAAGTGAAATCCAAGCAAAAACATTTTGTAAAAAACTAGCCAAGTCTCGATGTAGATGCTTGTTTATCTCTAAAAAGTAATGAAATCTAGACAAAGTCGTGCCAAGTCTAAGTTTCTACTGCGATTTCTTTATTATTATAGTTAATGTTGTGTGACTTGGTCGTGGACGTCGACGTGGCCTCAGATTGGTGCAAACTGCGATTTTTTTATTATTATAGTTAATGTTGTGTGACTTGGCCGTGGAAGTTGACGTGGTCTCAGATTGGTGCAATGGTGTCATGGAGCACCTGGTTATGTACCCTTGTGTACCCTTCAACGGCCAAGTCACACAACATTAACTATAATAATGAAGAAATCGCAGTAAGGAACCTTAGACTTGGTACGACTTTGTCTAGATTTCATTACTTTTTAAAGATAAACAAGCAGCTGCATCGAGACTTGGCTAATTTTTTACAAAATATTTTTGGTTGGATTTTATTTTCAGAAACTTTGATTTTATAAAAAATTTGTTTATACTTGATCTGGTTAATGATGCCCAACAAATCTATTTGGAATTTGGTATACGGTCTTGAGACACCTTGTATAATACATACAGAATTATACAAGCTCAATGTTGAAAAACACTCACATATTCGTATATTTAAATGCAAATTCTTTTTCCCAAAATTAAGTTTTTTTTAATAATTTAATAAAAATGCTTATATTATATTATGAATATATAATATTATAAAAACATATTAAATTCGAAAAAAAGCATAATTTTTATTTATAAAGTAATTACAAGTAATGGTGTCTGATTTTACATACATAATTTTTTTTTTCTATATAGTGTGCAGCATGGAAAATTCGATTTTCGAATAATTATTATTACGTACATATATAAGTGGTAAATTTTCAAACAAAATGTCGAACAGGTGTCGACGGTTCACAACTTTGTTGACACTTGTGTTTGCACGCCAATATACATTAATTTCATTCATTTTATGTTGAAGAGTCTTTAGGTGTCTTAAGGTGTTAAATGTTGATCTGAGACTTCACGAATAAACCACGGAGGTCAATTAATATGATCTCGGGTATCTTGTTAGCGCATGTCCTCTAATGTATCACGGCGCAGTAGCGTGTTAAGTTATAGCTGGATCTAAGACCGTTTTTAAGATTATGCCGGTAACACAATATATAGATTCAAAAGCAAATAAATATGGTACACTGTAAGCCATGAATGGCGTTTATTAAAATTCTGGTATGGTATAGAGACAGATACTCAAAATTTACGATTACTCTTATATTTAAATTTACTCGAATTTACATACCATAGATTATACCAGCATTGTAATAAACGCCATGCATTTCTTATTGTGTCAAACTTGCGAAACAGTATCAACGCCATATTGACAGTCATTTCTTAAATAATGCAAATCTTCTTTCCATACGAAAAATAAAATTTTGCATTTCACTTTACGCGCCCTGAGAAATCGTTCACAAAAAACAGTTAATCTTGTATACGATAAAAATACAATGAATGTTTTACCCAATGAACTAGTAATAACACTGACTGCGCTCGTGGGTAATAGTTACTCTCTCATGGGCAAAGAAAAATCTAGGTATTCGTTGCAGAATATATTAGTACAATCAAAATCGTATATAATGAAATTGAAAGGAAAAACAATTATGGTCCGCATAACCGCATAACAGTCGCTATAAACGATATTTACATTTTTGTATACAGCGAAAATATGTGCATATGTTGGTCATTATTGCTAACTAATTCCAATTACAATTAGACGCTATAACCGATATATGCATTAATGGGGTACAAAATAAAATCAATAAACTCAAAATAAATTTTATAAGGCTGAAAAGAATATTATGATGTTGTTTTTTTTTAACCAAAAAAGTATGTTCAAATAAACAAAGTATGTAATGAATATTGGTCGTTATAGATGTAGAGACGTTACAACCGATGTTGCTATATCTTCGTATACGTGTTTGTATTCGCACCATGTGTGAGTTTTATTGGAGGCGTTTCCATGGTAACGATACACTACTTTTATGACTTACATTGAAAATTTAATATTATTGCCTCAAAAATTTAAATAATAATTATGATAATTTACATTCGCAAAATTATATTTGTGCAATTTGATTTTTTATTTTCACAATTTTTAATGCATTAAGTTTAATTAATTAGTGTTTTTCAATAATTTTAATTTGACATTTTCTATAACATTAACATGCAAAGACTTGCAAATTAGTCATAACAGCCTCCTTTATCGCCAAAATTTTTCACTGGAAGCGCTGGCAACGATTTTATTGTCCCTACCATGACTACGCACACAACGAATAGGGATTCAGTCGAGACCTTTCAATTTCCTAATTATAACCGGTTAATTATTATAACCGAAATCGTTATAACTAAATCGTTCGTATTATGTTCCCAATAAGTAATCATTTTCATTACAAAATTAAATCTTACATTTTTATTGAAATTTTCTTGCCAAAGATAGATAGATTTTCCTTGGCCTACATATATTTTTTTAATGATTCTATTCATATTGAAAAGTGATCAATTCCGATCATTATTTCTTCTTATCTTTAAATTAGCATTTAATTTGAATTACCTCAAGTGGCTATAAAAGAATATTTATTACCCAGAAAGACAATCCTTTCTGTTTAATATGTGCCATAAAATTCATGTTATTGCCGTATGTGATACTAGATACACAATTTATGGAATTCAGAACGCATTCACCTATTTCAAACATTAATATTATACAGAGGTAGTGGAAACTTCTTTAACAGAAATCAATAAACAATATTCGTGATCAGAAAAAATTAGAAAAAGATTCTTCTCTATTTGAGTGTTTCATTATTTAATTAATTCAGATTAATTTCGAAGTTCTATTGGGTTTAACCTCAGTTTCTCTGACATATGCCTAAAACAGAGGTCACCCACATCATTATTTGTTTAATCTTTATTTATTTAACAACATCCGTATATTTACAATTACATTTTATGATGTGAGTGGCATCGGTTACTTCGTTCTAATCCAAGCGACGACAATGTGATCAATTCTTACGCCCCCATTAATTATAATTTGTTCTTACTGCCGCTGCCTGGATTCGAATCCGTAACCTCCCAGTCAGTAGCCAAACGCATTTTTTAATGCACAAACGAGGAAGATTATCTCCCCATAATTTGCAATGTTCACAAAGTTTATAAATACCTTCTAGAATCTAATGCAAAAAACCAAATCCCATCGATCCATCCTACTACCTACTAATTTTTGACGTTTTTGAGTTAAATATCCTCGTCTATATTCTGAAAAACTATGTATTGTCAACGTTTGAATTCTATACTTCAAACTATGTTATAATCAACGTTTGAATTCGACGCATTTTTCATTATAATCAAACATAGTTATTAATCAAACGCTATCTGTTACGAAATAAAATTCATAATGTTTGTTTTGTACAAAAAATAACAACCGTTCTGATTTATTTTACCATTATGAAAAAAATTATAATTTTGTACACGTTTTTTCATTGACATATATTTTTACAATTTATGTAGGATATGAAATGAAATGAATCAAATGAATTTGCTGCATAGTGCATAATCATTTTAATCGGAGAAAATCGTACGTGTAATAATAATCTTATGATTTATTATTTCTAAATATTTTGAATCACCAACGGTAGAGTTTCGGAAATCAGGATTCCATAAAAATCAGGGGTTCAATACCGGATTTGTTTCGATTACTAGGATTGTGGGGAAAAATTCACGTTAAATAGTATTTATGCGACACTGTACTCATGGCATTAAGCACATATTTTTGTAATACTCATGTTATTCAAATTAAGATGAGCATGTCTGTGGGCTGTATTATGCATTTTGTTAAAATATATCCCCTTAATTAAGGACCCATAATAAAAATTGTGAGTAATTGATAAATTTTATTGTGGGTCCTTAAGGGGATATATTTTAACAAAATGTAGAATACTCATGTGTTTTTACCCGACTGAGAAGGAGTGGTAATGGTTTTTGTGCTTATCTTGTGTGTTAATAAATTTCTATATTACATCGTATTTTCCAAACGTTTCGAAAGATTTGGACAGTTAAGGTATCGTTATATTGGTCTAAAAACCCAAGTGCCCTTAGGTAGGATTGAAAAAAAAGCGAATATTTGGCGCGAAATAGTAATACGTTAATTTAAAAAAAATTACCAAACCTATCGAATACGATATTAAAAAAGATTTCAAAAATATGTATAAGTTATTTGTTTAACTTTAATTAGGAATAATTAATTAGTTTATAAAGTTTAAATATAGTATAATAAGAGAGTTTTTTAGTGCCACAACAATAAAAAGTGTAGATTAAAATAAATAATTTAAAAAAATAAATAAATAAATCCAGTAGTTGACAAGCATTCAAGGTCCATTTTCATATCTAGCCCGGCTCAAATGTTCCCAATAATGGACCCCGACTGTTTATATCGCTATGTTAACTACTGGAAGTTTTTCTTTCTTTTCAGGACTTATTTAACGCATCCGCGTTTATGATTTTTTTAATTATTTATTTTATTAGAATCATAATATTACATCACATAAGATGTATATGTTACAACCAGCTAGCTTAATCAGACGTTCAATTAACTTTTTACTAAAAGGCTTCGTTCAATTAGCCTGAACAATACCAGCCGTTCAATCAAACAGCTAGTCAAATGACTTGGATCCATAACGTTTAACTACTTTCCTAGCCTAATCACTAAAATTTAGTTTCACTTTCCGTCACCTGGCGCTGAAAACCACACACAGCCAATTTGGCGTAGAAGAATTTATTCTTGTCTTATTAATGAGTGGTATATTTGAATGCATAAAATATCTAAAATTAATTATTTTTCTTTTATAAAAGTCGGTAGTTGAATCAATGGGCTGAATTAGGTATACTTTTCCAAACTAAATTAAATTCAATTACAAAATAATTGAACTATAAATAATAAAATATGTAATACATATTTTGTTAAAATATTAATAGATATTTAATTGATATAAATATGGTTAATATATGTTTGTAATGTATCTGTAAAAGTATTCAATATTTTTTCATGTCTGAATAATTTAATCATTTTATAATAATTATTTAATCGATTAAATAAATATATTTTACAGTTATAGCGAAAGGTATTTATTTTATTATATTTTTAATCAATTATAAAATTTTATTTCATATTTAGAAGGTGGTTAGAGTCTCGGGTCAGAATATTTTTTCTGGGATATTATTATTTGAGGCGAGAGAAAATATCGTTGTATTTTATCTCATATTTTTCATTTATTTAATTTTTTGAGAAGTGATAAATTAAGTAACAAAAATAGACTTATTTAAAGATTTGTCACATTTAAAGAGATTTTTTTATTGCTTAGAAAAAAATATTTTTTCCATAATGCATATTGAAATATTAAAAAAATTACCGCCACCTTCTCATTTAATAAAATATGACATTGATATATTTTCATCATCTGCTTTTCAAAGATATCAAATACTAGTTAAAAGTAGTCCACATTGGAAGCCTAGTCTATTTTATGGTCTGACCATGAAAGCTAGATAGATATTTAGACGAATTGACAAGATAATATTAAGTTATGTCGTTCAAGCTCGTGTGAAACTGTAATCGTAATAGTAAAAATAAAATTCTCTTAATTGAAAATTTGAAAATTTCTTGTGTTTTTATTTTCTTCCAGAGCCTGTGACGTGGCTCCTCATGTCTTTGTACGAATTAGACCATACAAGAAAAACTCAATATTTAGAATTATAATACGTTTAAATAGTGCAAATTATTTAAAGAAAACACGGAAAAAAAAGAAAAATTTCTCTTCATAATAAAACTTGTTTTGTTCAAAAATCATTTTGTTTTCTTGAACCAAGAAACTTATTTTCTTTAACTAAATAGTTTTAAAAAAATCGTCAAATTCAAAAACTTATTGAGTTAAGCATTTCAATTTTAGCGCGAATAAAAGCGAGCGAAAAAAGAGAATATTTCTGAAATAGATTCGATTGTATTTCAGATAAATGACAGTGATTTTGTCATTTTTTACTTGTCTTCTGATTTGAACCTGGTCCTTAAATATTCATCAATGTTTTCTGGAAATTCAAGTTATTATTATTTGATTAAGGTTGATTTTGTTCGTTGAACTGAATTCCCTCTTCAATTACAAAAAGAAAGGTAAAACATTTAAATGTTATTCGCAGGAGTATTTATAACAACAGTGTTAGGTGGGACAAGTTTTTTCCCGAGATCCTGCTTAAGGTTCTCCAGCATCATGCTTCAATATTTTTAGTACCTTATTATCATCAAACAAATACTAATTAAATACAAATAAATATAATTAAAACGTATAAAATAATTAAAATTTTAAACTAGTTTTAAATAAATATTATTTTAAAATATTAATCATATCAATAAATATTTATTTATTCATTTACCAAAAATTGTCACTGACAATCCAAAAACAGGTAATAATTATTAATAAAAATATGCTTTGTAACATACTAACAACATTCATAACACATTGCATGCATGTACCCTTGGTATAACTAGACACATGTACCTTGGGATCACAATTTACATTTATATCAGCTAATATACGACGAATAGCTCAGTTGCGCTGTTCCGGCAAGCCAGGTATTGTGGGTTTGATTACCGATCGAAAGTGCTTTGCATCATGTCTAACTAACATTGATGTTCAAAAATGTAAAGGTTTGTTCAAACATGCACTTCGGTTTAAGGACGTTCGGGGGAAAGGATAAAAAAATCACCCTTGCTTATGATCGTCTTTAAAACGTGTATGTTCACTTGCATTAATGTTCTTTATGAGCAGGTAAATTTTTAGTATCCTTTACGGTGCTAAATTTATAGATTTAAGCTGTTAAAGTTTGCATTTTTAACATAAAAATCCCTATTTTGGAGTGCTTTAAAAGGGATGATTTATTAAATCACAAGGATAACTTTCCCAAACTAATCCTTTGTAGGATTAATTTTGAATTAGTTAAAACATGATTAACATTTTCCTATAAAGAATATTATAGCAAACGGAACTCGTTTTCCTCGTGTGTTATTTCTCCTAAAAGTGATTGTCTATAAATGATAGGCATCGATAATTTAGGCAAGTTCTAACAGAATCCACTCTGAAAATTTGAAACGGAAGTCTCAATGTCTCAAATAATTCCATACCTAATAATTGCACCACTTAGCAGGGAACACTATTATTCCAACACACTTTGTATATTTTGGTAGATAAATTTCTAAATATTTTCATAAATAGTTTCATCTACTTATTTCATTGACTCAGGATGAATAAGACTTTTTTCAACTGGTACAAGGTGGCCAATGATGGATTATAAGAAAGGACAAAAAAGTGCAGCATTAACTGCTACAGGACGTTATTTTTATCCAAAATAATGCCAACGTGTTAAGGCCTCAAGTAATAACAGTTTTCAATGTTTATTTCATCAACTCAGGATCAGTAGGGCATCTTTTTTAATATTTGTACTAACTGTATCGATAGGTTAGTGCAAGGACCAAACTAAATGTAATCATAATTGGCACAGAAAGACGTTTTGACCCAAGGTACAGGACGGCGCGTTTTTCCAAAGTTTAGTTTTTTACATCAACCTACAATTTTCTTTAGTTGTATTTTTTATCACCAGATAAGATAACTTATAAGGTAGAAGTTTAACAAAGACTTAAACAAGTAAAACTGAAAAGTAGCTAAGAACACTCTCCATTAAATTACCTTTTTCCTTAGAGCCTTCTCTTAACTCAACCGACTTTGAAGATTATGGCCTATTTTGTAGTTGTTCCGGGTACGCACCCCTAGACTCGCACTTGAATCATAGCTAAGAACATTGTCCATTAAAACACTTTTCAAAAAAAAACAATCAAAATATGAATCGGTTCATCCGTTTAAGCGCTATGGTGCCACAGATAGACATACAGACAAGCAGACAGACCGGCATAGCGGTCAAACTTATAACACTCCTTTTTTGATTCGGGGGTTATAAATAGAATTTAGCAAAGACGAAATTAGTACCAGTACAGCATTTTATAACGGTAGACGAAAGCACTGTCATAAATTACATGAAACAAAATCTCATGAGCCGCAATTATCTTATTTGCTTTCCTTTCCCTAGGGTAAGTGAACATGTTTTTTCATACAGCCTGATCTCAACACTTTCTCAGGTTCAACACTTTACCCTATATTTGCATGCAATAGATACTACAACACACTGGATAGGTATAGCAGAGTATATAAAACAGATATTTTAATATAATTATGGAGGTACACAGGCGTATACTAATTATATTTTATGACTCAATGATTTTATGATATTACACAACAATCGTTTGAGAGTTTGCAAAATATGTATTTTAACATAAAAACATAGCACACAACACATTGTGACTCTATCTATGTGCGCATAAAACATATTTGTTTTTTTTTATTTCACGTTATTTTTTGTTTTGTTGCAGTTATGTTTGTAAATTATTAAAATATTTTTATTTATTCAAATTAATTATTTTAATAAAGCTTAGGATTTATTGGGCATGTGTGTGGTGTTTTAATCAAAAACGGCTACTATGCTATATTTAATAAAAGCGGTCTACTTGCGACCCGAAAGGTCCACACGACTAACTTCCCAGTGGAAAGGATAAAACAATCATATGTTTTAATATTTATAATTTTTTTTTTCCGTGGACCCCCCTGCGTGGGCTTCGCCTTCTGCACTCCCGTGAAATTAAAACTATATACAATTTTTCATTCGGTACAAATAAACGGCTTGACCGATTTTACTCAAAATCTAATCAGTTGCAAATACCTCATTTAACAAAGATTATCCGTCCTTTAAGAAGTATATTAAGTTCAATACATTACAACATTCCAACCAAGACCGAACCATGGAAACTTAAGTATAACTGTCTTTCTGTGACATCGTAGCTCCTAAACGGTTGAACCAATTTTGATATTTTTTATTTTGTTTGAAAGATAATTTAATAGAGAGTGTTCTAAGTTTTGTTTCCAGTTCTTGTTTAGAGCTCCGAATCCAAAACGACCAAAAAAGGCGAGGTTACCTTTAAAATCGATTTAGTTTAGAGAAGGTTATAAGGAAAAAGATAATTTAATGGAGAATGTTCTTAGCTATGTTTCAAATGCGATTTAGGAGTTCCATACCCGAAATATTTATCAGGAATTCATTTAATTTTTAACTCCCGAACTAAAAAAAGGGTGTCATAAGTTTGGCTATGTGTGTCTGTCTGTGGCATCATAACTCCTAAACGGAAGAACCGGCTTGGTTTTTTTTGTTTCGTTTGAAAGGTAATTTCATGAGGAATGTTCTTAGGTATGTTTCAAGTGCGAGTTTAGAGTTCCGACTTCATCCAACTCAAAATAGACGATGATCATCAAAACCGGATCTTTTTGGAGAAGGCTCTCCAAAAATTTCTCAGGGGTAATTTAAATTTTGTAAATTTTACTTGTAAAATGACACAGTTAAACAGAATCTTGTGTATATAAATTCTAAATAGTAAAGATTGAAAATATAATCTACTTACTATTCTAATAAATAGTTTGAGATGTATTTAAAAGTTTTTCTATTCAAATATTGTATTATAATTATAAATTTATTAATAAAATATCCAAACAAATATAATTAATTCGAAACCTAACTTCACAAAACATAAATAGGGCACAAAATGTCATATAAATTTATAAATTATGCAAAATGAATAAAAACTTTAATAATACGTTGAGAATAAAGTACATGAATACAATAAAATTCAAACATTATCGTATTATGTTACAAAAAATATACCAATTACTCACGAGAGGGTTAGGCAAATATATTTTTTTTAAATGACACTCTCTGTCCGAATAATAGGTTCGTTAACAAATACAGGATGCGAACGAGTGGACACATACCAAAATAATCTTTAATATTGTTTAAAGATCAAACTTTACTCACGAAAGTCGTAACACGTCTCGCGTTACCTGTCAACGCACAACCTATACTAAAGGGTGTATCACGAATTTTCGAACATTCTTTGCATAACATTGAGGAGCATAAAAAAACAATAGCGAAAATTAGCTAATGCCAACAAGTTGTTATTCAAGCTTACGAAAAACGAATATCCTCGGATAGTACATTCTGCAAAAATTCCCTTCAATGATATTAAGGTTTATCTATATTATATATATTTAAACGAGCAATTCTTGTATATATATTTATATACAATTTGTAAACCATATTGTTAGTCATTTATATTATATGAAGGCAGAAGAATTCTTACCGATGTTCTTATGTATAAAACAAAGAGGAATTGTATATGTGTATACATATGAACCCAGAATATTATTATTTACTCTTCAGATGTACACATACAGTAACACATAATTAAGTATGCAAGGCGATTCGGGGGCCAAAAATCGATCTAGCTAGGTTTTATTTTTCGAAAACGTCTCGTTTTGTCTCTGAAATTTTAATCTCGAAAACGGCTCCGACTATATTCATGTAATTTAGTATGCAGAGGGTTTCGGGGGCGATAAATCTATTTAACTAGGTAATTCCAAAAAACACGATTTACAGAAAAAAAAAAAAAAAAAAAAAAACGAGCAGTCATCCGGTACTTAATTTCAGACCTTTTTGGTAAATATGCATATTTTAAGAACACAGCGACAAATTTAGAAACACAGAAAACTTGATGGATGGAGTGGATGATTTAGAAAAATTTTAACTATCGAAAATTTTTTCTTTTATTTTGCAAACATTAAACTGATAAACCAAACAGAATTGCCTATAATTAACAGTAAAGCGATCTGCTTTGCAAATGTAAAAAAAACGGAAAAGAAATTAATACCAGATTTTCGCTGGCTTTTGATCATTGCAAGGACGGATATCTGGCAAACTTTGGGAATATGGAAAAAATCGTAAGTTTCCTCAGCTAATGCGAATTTATGCTAATCTAACATGTTTTATTTAGGAAATTTCATAAACTAATTAAAAACAAAGTCAATAATACATTTTAATTCAAAATTTTAAATAAAAAGAATAATACAATTTAAACCAATTTCAAAAAACAGGAGGTCCATTGTTCGACTGTATGTATTTTAATAATACAATACATTTATTTTTTTTGCATAAAATAGAACCGATTCCAACAAAAAAAGAAAAAGTAATATAAATGACTGCAATCAATTATTTCCTTGGGAACAATTACGTTTAGTAGTCGACACCAATGAATCGTTTTTTAAGCTTCTGGTATGGTTAGAGTCCAATTCAAAACAAAATTATTCACAAGGAAATTATTATTGATGGAAGTCGGTAAAATTATCTTTTACACTTTGTTCATTTTTTTTGGAGTCGGTTCTATTTTTGCTAACCATTTTATAATTAATTTCTATGATCAGATCATTTTCTATACATAACCACTCTTATTAGTATAGATATTGATTATCAATTTGTGTTTGCACAAGTGTTATCAATTACCAATTTTTATACAAAATTAATGCAATCATAGCACATATATGCTAATACAGATTACCATTACCTATACGTATACGATTTAAATGCTAGAACAATATGGATGTCGTAAGCATAAAATATAATGATTATACACATGCTATATAAAATAATAATATATGAATAATCATGATTGATGTAATAATATATGAAATTCATGTTTGAACAACATTGTATACGTATACCATCTAAATGCACACATATAAACATAGGCGTCCTTACCGGGACAGTAGGCACGAGAGGGGACGTGTCCTCCCAATAATTTTTGAATTTTTGAAAACAATAAAAATGGAAATAATTTATTTACTTCTTTACTATTCTGGACTTCTTTATACACGTAATAAAAAAATGGAAATAACTTATTGAACGGAATTAACGTATTATGTGAAATTTTACATATTCGTGAACATCATAAAAACGTCTTAAAATATCTAACACCACAAAAACAAATAGCATACAAATAAATCATGTTCTTTCTCCAAATTAAATGGATACGAAATATATAGAGCCTTTGCAATTACTAACTTTTGAAACTTTCAAGATATCATCGAAAAAGCGTTCCAATATGATTTAAGTCAAACTCTTCCATACACACTACATTTTTTTAAGATTAGTCTTTCCTGGCCAATTACCACAGCAACGGCAGAAAGATCATTTTCGTCACTCAGGCGTCTGAAAAACTATCTACGGAGTAAAATGGGAGAAGTTAGGCTAGCAGGATTGGCTTCGATCCTCCATTGAAAGACAGTTAAGCTGATGTCAGATATAGGACTCGATATGCTGGTCGAAAAATTTGCTATGTATATTAGAAGAATTGATTTACATTAAAATGGGCAGATTTTTATTATTATTAAAAAAAGCTGTATTTTTATTTTTCTTTATAATATTATAATTTTAATGAAAGACTGATTTACTAAAGAAAATAATGTATTTTATAATATTTGTTACAATTTTATAAATAGGTTGATGATTTTTGTATTTTTAATAATTGTTATGATTTTGATGCATGGCAGATTTGTTAAAAAATAATACTATACTTTTTTTGTTTGATATCCATAAATAAATACTTAAAATTTATAACTACAACTTTTTTTTCAATTAACTGTCCATTTTTTTTATTATTAGTCCTCCCTGAATAATATAACTCTAGGGACGCCTATGCACATTTAATGTTCTTTTTGTATCTCAGTGTATTATTTACACTAAGTGTAAGTAGAAAAGGATAGTCCTATATCATAGTAAAAGCACTATCCTATTCTACTTATACTCAGTGAGCTACACTGAGTCAAAGAAAACAGACCAGAATACAAGAACACATTATACCTACACTTATCATACATCAGTATTATAATAATGCATTGTGTAAACTTTACTTTTAGAAACTGTCTTTAAATACAATACACACGTACGGTAGATAAACATTCCGAAAACCCGAAATCAATACATGCTTATAAATAGTAAAGATATTTTACGTAGATGTACTTCGTAGAAACTATGAGTGATTGGAGTCAACTTGAAGATATTTTTAACCCCCGAACCAAAAAAAGGGTTGTTATAAATTTGACCAGTATATCTGTCTAAGTGACTTTATTGTTTCCTTTGAAAAATAATTTAATGGGGAGTGTTCTTAGTTATGTTTCAAACGCAACTATAGGATTCCGTAGCTGAAACAAGTAAAAAAAAAAAGATGATGCTCAAAATCGCTCCAATTTGGAGAAAATTTTAAGGAAACAGGTAGCTAATGGAGTGTGCTCTTAGATACATTTCAAATTCATGGATTTATTAAATTTTGTAAACTTGTTTTTCTTTTTGTTGACTATAATATTTCGAAGACTGTTATCCCTATGCCGTCCCTTTATATTATAAATATGTAAGTAAGAATGTTTGTTTGTGAGTTTTCACGCAAAAATTAATGAATGGGTTTGAATGAAACTTAACAATAATATAGCTCATACATCAAAATGACACATGAGCTATAATTTATAAAGATTAAAGAATTAAATTTAGTCTATGGCATTTTACTATGCCTTATCTATGAGTATCAATAAGAACCATAAATTAAAGATTGCTGTAAAATTGTGAACAAGATACAATTCTTGGCCACCTATTCTAATACACGCAATGAATCAAGACTATGAACATTTTTTTTAACTGAGTCCTGGTTCGAGTGTATTTTTTTCAATTCTCTTTAACTAAGATTACTATGCAAGATATTTGTCAATTTAGTTTACGAATGTGTAACATATTATATATCAAAATTAGTCGAAAAGACCATGATGTAAATATTGTTTGCATGATTAAATGTAAACAACAATAATAAGTAATAATAATAAATAAATAAGTGGATAAACAAATTAAAAATTCATTGAGTTGAAAAAATTGCATTCGTGTCTAGAACTCGAATAGCCTAATTGGTAGGGCACTTGACGTGAATCCAAGAGGTCCGGGTTCGAGTCCTGGTTCGAGTGTATTTTTTTCAATTCTCTTTAACTGAATTCTGTACATATATTTTATCCTTGTAAAACAATCACTACCCTGATTTCAAGTGTTATGGAAGGGAGAGTAAGCGTGAGCAAAAGAGGTGGAAGTTATAACACCATGGCCGCATGGGTTGCAAATCAACATGTGAAATACACACCTGAGTAATCATTTTCAAAGAAAACTAGTCTATTTTATTTGTTATAAACCTAACGTAAAATAGGATACGTAAAGTTCAGACGCTGCCAATAATTTTTTTTTAAAGCAAGGCAACTATTTGCAACAGTTAAGAAGGTTTTACATTTTCTTGTTTTCACTTAAGAGTATGTGAAGACTTAAATTTTCATTAAAACGTTAACACTAATATTTCCCTCTTGAAAAGATATTTTGGATATCAGAATACATTTTCAAGAAAATTGATAAAATGGTATTGTCAATTTACCTGGAACTGGTTCCAGATTTCCAATTAAAGACTACAACCAAAATTTTATAAAATTAAAAATAGATACACTTTGAATTTTATATTAAGGAATCAAAAAACATTAAAAAAGTAACATTAAATGCGATTTAAAAATATGTCATCATTGCATTTAATCGAAAGAAAACACGCTAACTACAGAAAAATTCTTCATGGCCTTGACCTACAATTATCGATAAACTTTATGCGTATTTTCTTTCGATTAAATGAAATAATCGACATTATTTTAGGTCGCATTTCCTCCGAAAGCTAACGATTTCCGAAAAAGTGTTTTGAATGAAGAAAGTTAGTTTTTGTTTGAGGATCAACTTTTTAATTTAAAGCTCTTTACCTTTTAGGATCTAAATTGATCAACATGATGTCAGAACTATGATGTATTAGCCATAATATATTAAAATGGTGCACCCTTTAATTGTCTTTGTCTCCCTTATATACGCCTTCAGTCCCCTTCTACCTCTCCCACTGAGGTCAAGAATTCACTTCTTGCGTTTCCTTTGCCTCCTTTTATGATCGAATTTGACTATTAAAGCTACCCGGAGAACCAAGCTCAATCTCATGTGAGAACTATGATGTTCCCACAAAACTCTGCCACTTTAATTAAGGTAATTTTTTGATTGGTTAGTTACAAAATAAGCTATTATTAGCAATAATATATTAAAATAGTCCATCCTGTAGCTGTATTCGTCTCTCTTATACGCCTACAATTTCTGTCCTTTTTTACCTCTCTCACTGAAGTCAGAAAATTCACTTATTGCGTTTCCTTTGCCTATACAGCTCTATAATATTATCTTTATGCCTTTAATACGAAATAGTCGCTGGACATCATGGGACCCCCTCTCGATTGCTTGATTTAAATATCAAATACAGTATGTTGTGAGGCCTCTTTTATGTTAGCACGGCCACTCTGTAGAATGAATCAGAACATTCTATTCAAAGATATATAATGATTATATCTTAATTAAATGTTTTAATATTAAATATTAGATTGAATTTTATGAATATTGTATATAAAAGCATTATGTTCATGTGTGTTGTATCTACCTACCTACGTTGTATGTTGTGCAGCGTGCGCTTGCTTTATAATATGTAATATGTATAACTTTGTTAGTGCCATCATCATAATCATTAACTATTACATGCAAAGATATAATCTTTATTTAAATATTTGATATTATTAAAACGATATCGATGCAATTTATAATATTTACCATATATATTTTTTTAATTTTTATCCATGTTGTTGTACCAATTTTAAAACTACTATTTTAAGGAAATATGCAAGAAGTGAATAATACTAGAGATTTCAATAAAACTTTATAAATACATTTTTTGATTAACAAAATTTCTGAAAATCACTAAAAGCTACTAGGTCATCGGGCTTTTTATTATTGTTTTATCGTTCAAAGTTGGCTGAAAAAATGATGAATCATATAGGCTATCCTTTTCAATTGATATATCAAAAAATTGGATATATCTATATCAAAAAATCAAGAGAATATAGATAAAAAAAACTATCTAAAATATTTAAACAATCTTGAAGTTTATAATAATACCATATAAAAATATAAGGTTGTCGATGATATAATATCTCTAAAATATTCATTAGTGGAAAAAAAACCGTAGTGCTTGAAGCTCAATTGTAACTTTAACCATTCTTAACTGGAGAACCGCTTTTCTTTATAAATTTTTTCCTACAATATCAAAAAGAATTTTTTTAAAATTATAAATTTGAACGCCAATCAAAGAATGTTTAAAATTTGTACATAACAGCCTTAAATGTGATTTTTAACACAAATTTTTATGTCCCGATAATAAAAAAATGCAATCCCGAATGAAAACTTAGAAATACTTAGTTTGTGAGAAAGAGTAGCCAGATAATAATTTCTCTTCCGCAAAATGATCAGATTTTTGATTTCCTAAGGCAATTTAGTATCCAAAAGTTGAGAAAATCAGATCATTTCACTATAAGACACATTTTTCTGGGAAATTGTCTGAATTATATTCGAGAATTTTTTCATATTATTTGTAAAAACCTTTCTTTAGAATGAAATAAACTTTGAAGATTGAACGACAAGAAGAATATTTTGTATGATATTTCCCATAATCCAAAATGAGGCCATATATTTTGGAGAGAAATTATTTGTAACTGCCTTAAAGCTTTGAACGTTAAATCGAAAATATCGTTTATTTATTTTTTATATTCAACTTCACGGTCTAAACTATCTAAAGCATGTTTGATTTGGGCATTTATTACGTTAAGTACCTAACGGAAGTAAATGTACTTTGTAAAAATTAATTAATTTGAAAAAATACACGCAGGTAATATTTTTGTAAAATAATAAATAATCTATTCATGGACTTTTATTAATTATAGTTTACAAAAATTTCAAGGGCTTCTTTAAAGGTAGCAGGCAGAAACTTTGTGCTTTTATTTGTTTTAGGATGATAATACAGCACAAGAAGCTTTGTAGAGGTCTCTTTGTCTGAGGTATCTCCCCTGTTGGTAACCGGAAATACTATTAAATTATGCTTAACAATAGAAAATAAAATGTTATGAAAGTTTTTAGGTTAATATACACAAAGAGTCCTCCATTGAAAATAATACTCTAAATGTAATTTTTTTTTTGTTTTTACGCGTCAACTACTGAGGCTATTTGCGTAATGTAATATTTAACTTAATATATAGGGAAACTAAACGGTGAAAAATTTTATTTTTAAACCCGAACTGACAAAAAGGGGTGTTATAAGTTTGACCGCTTTGTGTGTGTGTGTCTGTGTGTATGTCTGTCCGTGGCATCGTAGCGAATAAACGGATGAACCGATTTTAATTTTTTTGTTTCATTTGAAAGGTAATTTAACGGAGAGTGTTCTTAGCTGTTTCAAGTGCGAGCTTAGGGCTACATACACGAAAAAAACTAAAAAATAAGCGATGATATTAAAAATAAATTCATTTTGGAAAAGGCATGACATATAATTTTAACATGTAAATAATTACTATGGAAATGAATGGTCAAATAAACCTGGCTCAATTCATTTCGAAAAGTGAAATGGTAAAATAATTAAGTAATTCAAAACAATAATTCAAAATAACAAAGTCAACTCAAATATTTCAATTTTAATTTACATATTTCCAAAAATTGGTACCAAAAAATGATAGCTCTCTAAGTATCCTTTTCAACTCATCTGATGTGCTTCACCATCACTTTGATATCGATTTAAGAAAGAGTGTTAAGTTTAAAGTGTTTACCTGTGCGTCTTTGTGTTTCTCAGTGGCATCGTAGCCCCTAAACGGTCGCACCGACTTGATTGAGAACATTTTATAGCCAAGTTTCCAAAAATCGGTTTAGAAGAATTAAATCGCATTTGTCAGGGGTTTTTTAAATTTTGTAAATTTCACTTGTTATTACTTATATTTAAAGTTTTGAAGATTTCTTAAGATTTTGTTTAAATTATCCAAATACGTCAAGACTAAACTTATAATACCCTTGTAAATTACACAAAGAAGAAGTATAAAAACTTTAACCTGATATAATATTACATCCAATATTCAGAACAGTTTTTAAAAAAAACTTTTTGTACTTATGTAATAAAATTGCTTGGTTCACTTAGGTACTCGTATGAATATCTCCTTCGGATTGTATATTGCAATGTTCAGGTAATTTACTGCCCAAATTACAAAGAGTGAACTATGTGAGTACCTCTATAAAATATAGTGATGTCAAATGATATTAAATTTTACAATTTATTGATGCTATTTCAACAACTTTTCTAATATTTTATGTAACTTACTAACCATAAAATTTATTTTAGATTCATGAGTAGTAAGCAGTATCGTTGTCATCTGTTATTGGTATATATTTTTTTAAAAGCTTTTACTTTTTTAACTGACTTCAAAGCAAAACAATACGGAGAAGTTTTTTTTTTTTTTTTGTAATGTATTTTGAAAACTGTTAATTATTACAAGATTTTAACAGACAATTTTTGAATAGTTCTGCTCTATCCCCAATAAATTTTTTAAAAAAATTTTAAGATTTTAAACAACAATACAAATATGATTCTCATAAATTAACAACTTTTGTTCGAAACTTCTTTTCCCAAAAGTAAGCGCTTACTCTTGAAGTCGATTGCTCTGAAAGTGGGTGATTCTTGTATATATGTATCAAGATTTGTTAACTTCCCACTATAGAAAGTTATTATAATGGGCCCGATTTTCGAAATCGAAATTTTCAACATATCTTTACGTTTCATGGTGAGAACAAGGCATTAACAGAAATTTGGAGAAGAAGTACGTGTGTATGTGTGTACGAATATAGACATTATTATTTCGTCCTCGATATCGCGCGAACAAAAAATGTTATCGACTTCGAGTTGCGATCGATGCGTAATAAACGCAATATGATCCGAAAAGAATATCATAACTTTCAGTCGAGCGTTTCGAGTCGGGAGAGCTTTTCTTAAATTTTATCTTGATCGTTGACTTCTTTGAGGTGACGATCGAAGCATATTAACGGCAATTTGATCCATTCATAAAATTCGGACAAGTTGTTTCGGACGGCTTGTTTCAATAAAAATCTATTTTCTTTTAAATAAGTTGATATTCCTTTTCTTAAAAAGTTTCATCTTAATATATGTATAGCTTTCCAATATAAAATTGTTGAGAGGAAAATACTTGTACGTCCTAGTAACTGGAAAGTATAAGGAAAGAGATACCGATTATAAATATTATCATGAGTTTATCACCAACACCGAAAATTTAGTTTTGTGAATATAAATACACAGATAAGGATGTCAAGTATATAATGTAAGAATTGGGGTCCAGTAGGTAGAATAATTTTATTACATTAAAAGTTTAAATACTGATTTATTCCAGCTCAGCAAAAATTAAAATTATAAAATATTTCAACAAGTTTTTTAATTCTAGAGAAAAACTAGATTTTAGATATTTTCAAAAAACTATGAGTTTGTGCATGTGAGTTTAATAAAAAAAAAACCAAAACTATTGACCGCTTCATTCTTGAGATATAATCACTCAAAGCTATTTATATTTTTTGTATAACAGAAGCAATTATATTTAGAGTATAAGTAGTGTAAGAGAGAAGTCTATTATATACAGAATTACAGATGTTTATTATCATGCTACTATTATCATACAGAATACGTGATAAATGGACAGTTGAGTTAAAAGCATGTTAAAATTAATACTTATTTGAGTGTGCTAAGCATATTTATACGTACATACCACTGCTGTATGATATAGTACACTACTTTTACAATATTGTACAAAGACAACCACCTTAATAATTAAGGCCACGAGTTGTATGTATAGATAAGCTTTAGAGTAGTTTTACCAAAGCAATGATTGTATATCATTTTTAATAAATTTAAGCTTCTTTAATTTTAAAATGGCTGTTAAAACTTTATCTACAGAACCCTTAAAAGATATACATTTAATAAATATACCAAAATTTATACATATTTGACGTCAGATTTAATATTTATCACAATGTATACGTTTTAATTTGTGATTAGATGGCCTCTGTTGTTATGGCAATCAAGCCAATATAATGCACATTCATGCGTTTAAAAGTGGTCTTCATATTTTATAAAATATAATAATACAGTGTAATTAGATAATTTTGATTCAACTGAATAATTACTGATTTTTATTTAATTTTCTCACCTGAAGAACCAGAATTGTTTTTTCCGTAGTCCATAAATATTAAAAATTTGAAAGGTAAAAGAAACGAGACTAGATTTAAAAAAATCTAATCTAGTGCGATTATTTATAAAATGAAGGTGGTACTATCGGTAATAGACTTTCATTCAGAATTTAATGAAACTTGGCATAGTTTTCTAATATTATATCATAATTAACCAGTTAAATTTTGGGACCTTCAGAGAACTGAAAAAAAGATAAGTTAAAGATATTTTAACATTGATCCTTATGACAAATCACAGAAAATACCTTCTACGCTATGTTCTCTGGCAAATATGTATTAATCGAAAAATATGTCCTCTGACCTAAGATTATATGCTTCTATATACATAAAGCATCCAATTTCAGCGTAGCTTCTTTGATGTACACAGAAATTACTACATGTATTATTTGTAAATACTTGTTTGATACCATATTAAAACCTCTTTTGCTCTCACTTATCTCCGTTCCATAGCACTCGAAATTGAGATACGAATTGTCCCACACATGTAAATTATATGTGCAGATTTCATTTTTTTTTAAATATTATATAGTCTGGATTCATTGAGTGTCACCAGAACAGGTTGCAATGAATCACCGTTTTTATAGAAATCTTTAATTTATGACTCAAAATGATGCTCATAGATGGTGACACTACATTTATTTTTTTAACAATATATTTGTAAATTATAGCTCATATGTTACTCTGATGTATGAGCAATATTATTGTATGGTTTCATTCAAATCTATTCATTAGTTTTTGCATGAAAGCGTAACAAACAAACACACAAACAGCCATGCTTTCAATATATAATATAAATAGGAATGATACACTATTTAATCCTCCTTCCATTCCTAGACCTTTTTCCATTTAAGATAATCGAATCAATTAAGGTATTTTCAACTTGGTATTTGCAGTTATTATGCTAAACCTATAGTAAAATATTTTTTCAACAAAATTTAACGAGAAATCACATATAAGAATTTAATAGAGCTAACTATTGAATCTCAATGTTTCATAAATTTTGACCGTTTAAAATACGATATAATTATGCTAAAGCTACCAATTTTGACCAATAACCGTCAAAATTGATATCTCGAAAACAAAACAACATGGTGCTTTTTTTAAATTTTATTCCAAATACAATCCTTTCAACTCTCCTACTTTTATTAGCTGGGGGACAGTGTGTTTTACAAGGAAATCGCGTACTTTGCAACTTTGGGGGACCCCACAGCTAACACTATTCTGAGTCTATGAAAAAATCAACCAATTCTCTCAACAAGTCCATTCATACTGAAAATGCCTTAAGTCAATTTTTGGACTTACGCAGATCAATTAAATACCGAGGGAGCATGCTGCGATTTTTTTAACTTCCCAGTGGGATAGATATTGTAATGGGTCCGATTTTGCAAATTGAAAATTTAGACATATCTCCACGTTTCAAGGCCTTTAGAGTCGAATAGTATGGTTTTTAAAAGGATGTCCGTGTGTGCACATGTATGTATGTATATTGTATGTATATGATGATATTGACATGGGACCAGTTTCATTTAACGCATAATTATTTAACTTAGACCTGATTAGGTTTTGAGCAAAATCGCTCAAGCCCTTTTTGTACCGAATGAAAAATCATATAATTGTCACTATTATCACTTATTATTTATATAGTTTTTACGTCATGGAGTTCAGGGGGCGAAGACCCCCAGTCCACGGAAAAATGACAAATTTTTTCCAAAAAAAAATTATAAATATTTTAACATATGATAATTTTTTATCCTTTCCACTGGGAAGTTAGTCGTGTGAACCTTTCGGGTCGCACCTAGACCGCTTTTTTATAAGAAAATAGACATCACTGATGTGTTTATACAAGTGATTTTTCGAGTGTAATCATTTTATTATACCCTACTTTGTTTACTCAGAAACTGGATTGACCCGTGATTCGAGCCCCGGATCTTGCAGGTTTTTTTCATAGCACATTTAATTTTTATATGAGTTTAATATCTGCCTTAAAAAAAGGCTCTATGAGATACATTCAATAAAAAAACACTAATCGTGACACCAATAACTTTTTTTATATACAGCATGGTGTAATTTAACCTATTTACTATTCCCCTAGAATATCATTAAGAAGCAATTTCACTGTATATAATAAACACACACATCAATTGTAATTGTCTTATCTACATATTTTATCTAGCTGATATTTATTCGCGCATATTAATATAGATTGTTATAGTCTGTCTGTCTATAAGGTCAAATAAATAATATACCAAATATGCAATAATGATTACAACACAATATTCTTATATTTTAAATATATTAAATTAAGATTTGCTTAAGGCATTAATATATTCTTATTATGAAGGTTTTATTGCTTATATATAGATAAATATACAATACCCGATCTCTAAAAATTGTTGACAAAAAAAAAATCATTTTTGTGTATATCAATACTGGATTTTCGAACTATAAAAGAAAGATATCTAGCGATTAAAAAAAGGAATACTATTGTAATTATTCAATCATTGTTAATAAACATTTTGCAACATAGATATTTTATAATTATACCTGGTTTGTGTAAATTTTATTGAACAAATCGTTATAATCGAAGACACGAAATTTCTCATGAAAATCATGTTAAAAGCGTGTTAATAACAATTTACTCAAATATTTGGAAAAACTCTCATAATCAAATTTTTGATACTAGCTTATAGCTTTTGATACTAGGACACTGGTTGGGTGGCAGGCATGCTGAACACTTGGCCCTGGCAGTGCATCGCGACTTTTGCAGGAGCTGTTACAGTGGTGAAAGGAGGGGACAATGTCTCATCTTCTCTGCCACTGCCCAGCTTTTGCCATGAGGAGATGGACTTACTTGTGCCAGCCTCTCTTTGAGGACCTCTTCGATCTGCAGTCCGTCGACGTCAAAGCTCTCTTGCTGTTCTTAAACAGCTCCAAATGGTTCATGGATTAGTGGCCGGGGATGGGCCAAGCCTTTTTCGGTATCACAACGGACCCTATGGTCTAAATGTGTGCCACTCCGAACAGCCTTTCTAACCTAACCAAACCTATGTTTTTAAATATCAACATTCAGTTTAAAAATGATTTAGTACTGCAAATAATTTAGAAGGTTTTAATGATTACAATAGCTGATAATCATTTCCTGAAGCAAAATATTTTTCAAGGTTTTTGTACTTTTTTGTATTTATTATTTGAAAGAATTAACACTAATGTGAGCCAAAATAAATTCATTATTTCCAAATTAATCATGATTTTCTAAATTAATCATTACAAAGCCTTGCTTTTTCATACAAAATTCATTCAATTATCTTAATTTATCTACAAAATGGGATTTGTATAATTCAGTGAAGATCTTTTAAGCATGGAGGTAAAATAATTGTGACATTACACTTGGTCGCTTCACAATGGCAGCCTTTAATCTAAAACCGTACTGAAATTAATCCTTAATTTTAAGTTACGTTGCTTTCCTAACAAAACTCTTCCCAAAATTTTCTACTCCAAACCTCAAAGACACAATTTGGGAATATTCTTTTGATTGAAGAACTAAGCAACTAAGCAATGTTAGAAACTTATTCCAGACATAAAATAAATGATTTCCATAAATAAAGCCCCCAAAAACATTATTTTTTTCTCATATTCTTAAACTTTGTTGTTCAAGACAAATGATAATGTTTGATATAAACTTATATGTTGCATGTCTCGAGGTAACTATCTACTGGATATGTATACAACATTTTCAAAGATAATCTTGTTCATAATAACAATTTCCATTCAACTTTCTTTTTTATCTCCTATAAATATATTAAAATGTATATAGAATTCTCTATACAACTTAATCATGCTGTCATTATAACTTTATATAATAATTATCAGAAGTTTAATAACTTATATGTATATGTTTGTATTTGTTTACCTACTGCTGGCTGATTGCTATCGTATATCAAATGTACCTAAAAAGATTACTTCCTGTAGTAGAACAGACTCGAAATAATTCTTCACTACAATCATTTATTTCTTAAATTCTTAGTAATTTTTATCAAACTTTTACTATTTGAATAAATATAAATAAATTTTAACTGAAAATAGTACTAAAATATTTTATTAAAAAAGACTTTTTAGGGACAAGCTTTTATTGTACTACAAAATAGAGAATCATTTTTTTATTAATCAATCGCTCAAATTTGTGTTTTCAGTGTACTAAAACAATTTTTTTTTTCATAATTAAAAGTTTTGTATATTAGGTCTTTACAACAGCACGCATGCTGAACTCCTGGGCTTGGCAGTGTATCACGACTACTACAGTAGCTGTCACAGGGGAGGAGAAGAAATTGTCTCATCTTCTCTGTCACTGCCCAGCTCTTGCCATGGACTTACTTGTGCCAGCCTCTCTTTGACGGCCTATTCGATCTGCGGTCCGTCGACGTCAAAGGTCTCCTGCTGTTAAACAGCTCCAAATGGTTCATGGTATCACAACGGGCCCTATGGTCTAAGTGTGTCCCACCCCAGTGTTCCTCTTCCGTGGAAAAATTGTGAATTATTGCATTTTAAACTGTTATTTTTAACACAGTACCGTATAGAACTCATAGTAATGTTAATTGTACCAAAATTAATCGGTGAATGAGCTTCAAAAAAAATTCCTTCATGAAGAAAATTTATCACAGATTTTGTTTATGTAAAAAACATATTACCTTATGGCGCTTTCCACAAAGAAAACATAAAAAACTAGTCAAAACATTTACGTGATACAAATATTATTTTTATTCATAACATTAATTTTATTCATAACTTCGATTTTTATATTCATGTGACGGCCGAACTACTTTAAATTTAATTATTTAATGCAAAACATGCAATTGCTACAATTTTAATCTTAGATTATACATAGTATAATTGTTTGTTCTACGGTAACTTTAAAAGACCACTAGTAAACAAATAATAAATTCCTCAGTAATTTTGGAAAATCCCAATATATATATATATATATATATATATATATATATATATATATATATATATATATATATATATTTCTTACATTAAAATCATTATATTTACAATCATAAAAATCCCCTTATCTTTTATATGGTTTAAAGATTTTATGACCTTTAATCTTAATGCTCCTTAAAAAATTATTGTATTTAAAGATATTGGTGCAAATTTACATAGATATTCTCAGATTATTATTATTATTATTATTTATTTTCACCATAAGATACAAACGTACATAGGTATAGTCAACATGAAAATTAAACTATAAATAAATTAAATTAAACTATATGGGCACGACGTTACAATATGCTTCTTCAGCTCACGTTTAAATTTTGGCATGCTCTCTATGTTTTTTAACTCTCCGGGAAGATTATTGTACAATTCACTTCCAATAATTTCCGGAGAGTTTTTGAACTTTTGCAATCTATAGTTTGCAATATGCAAATCATTATTATGACGAGTGTTATAATCATGTATTTCATTTCTAAGTGGTAGGTTTTGATAATTTTTTTTGATAAATATTAATAGCTCGTAGTAATAAATGCCATAGAATGTTAGCAAATTATTCCGCTTAAAATGATTAACACATGATTCTCGATAATCAAGATTAAACATGAGCCGAATAATTCTTTTTTGGAGTATAAATATTCGTGTGCAATCTGAACATTGTCCCCATAATATTACACAATACTGCATGGCAGCATATACAAACGCATAATACACAGCCAATAAAGCTTCAGTGTTATGAGTTTGTTTTAATTTTTTGATATAAAAATAAGCCGTGCCTAACTTTTTACACACTGTATCAACATGTCGATTCCATTTCATACCTTCATCCAAAATTATACCTAAAAATTTCATTTCGCTTACTTGCGTAATCGGATATTTTATTGATGACGTAATAATTGATGCATCAATAACTTTATTTTTAAAAACTAAAAATGTTGTTTTAGTCATGTTTATAATTAAATGATTATTTTTGCACCAATCAGCAAATTGTTGTATTACAATATTCATTTCATTCATTAAACTATGTATATTATCTGAAGATAATATCACAGAGGTATCATCTGCATACATTAATATAATTTACCATACTGTATAAAGGACGGAAGGTCATTTATGTAGGTCAAGAACAATAATGGTCCAAGATTTGAGCCCTGTGGAACTCCAATGTTGACACAGAGTGGGCTTGATTTTATACCTTCAACATCCGTTATTATTTTTCTATTATCTAAATAGGACATAAACCAGGAAAGTGGAAGTCCTCTTATACCAAGACTTTCTAATTTATTTAACAAAAACCTATGATTTACCATGTCGAAGGCTGAAGTTAAATAAAAAAATAGTGATAAAACATATCTTTTTTTATCAAGTTCTTTTAGAACATGATGCGCAAATTCATTACTTGTAGAGCAAGTAGAGTGTTTGGGTCGGAATCCATGTTGGCATTTAGTCAAGATGTTTTCCGTTTCTAAAAACTCAGAGAGTCTATTGTACATGATTTTTTCTAAAATTTTAGCAAATTGCGGTAGTAAAGATATAGGTCGGTAATTTTCAGGCTTCGACATTTCACCTTTCTTAAAAATTGGTTTTATCATACTGGTTTTTAAAATATCAGGAAATATCCCACATTCAAAAGATAGATTGTAAATATAAACTAGCACTTCCGCTAATTGGGATAAGTTTTCTTTTATAAGTTTAATAGGTATTTCATCAACTCCACATGAAAATTTGTTCTGCATTGATGAAACAATATTAATCAATTCTAACTAAACTACTGGTCGTATAAAGAACGATTTAATGTTAAGGCACATTAATATTTGATTTTCTACCAAATCATTATTGTGATTTTGTCGGAGTTTTTCGATAGCAGCTGTTGCAAAATATTTGCAGAAAGTTTCTGCATTATCTTTTTTATCAGTGCATAACGAACCATCCTCACTCATTAACTTAATTTCCCCGTTATTAGGCCTCTTTCTGCCTAAAGAATCGTTAATAATTAACCATTGTTCTTTAGTGCGATTGCTACATTCAAGCATTCTGTGCTTAAATAGCACAGATTTTGCTTTTTGAATGTTGCCTTTATACTCATTTTTTTGTTATTTGTATGCTTGCATTAAACACTAAGCATTGAAGAATTCGCCACGCAGGAGTCTTTGATTAGAAACAGTCCAACTACAGTTATTTCTGTGTAACCCAAATGCTATCCAATAGTAACTTTGCGTAACTCACCTTAGTAACTGTGCGAAAATTTTTTGGACGGTTAAATTCATGATTAAAAAGGTATTACACCATTCCAACAATACAATGATGGATGTGGAAAAACTTAAGTCGCTAAAACCATTTTTTTGGTCTGTTGAATATTTTTCCAGATATTAGCTACGGTGGCGTATATTGGCTATCTGAAATTTTTATTTTGTGTTTACGAACTTATTATCCAGATATCCAGATATTTGATATCCAGACAAAAAATATTCTTATGTCAGGTGACAAATTTTTCCAATCAATTTATATTGATTCTTAACAAAGAATCTTGTTTCAAAATGTATCAATTAGAAACTGATCAAATTATTGTAAAACGTATTTAAACTGAAGAGATATTAAAAATTATAAATTTTATCTGTAAAAAGATTTTAAACTATAAAAATGAGACGAGGCGAAGCTGACGCTATTTGCTATTCTCTCCTCATATCGCGGCAAAATTACTTTTATTTAGCTCGAATGTTATTACTTAGTTAGGGTTTTAAGTATATAGGATAACAGTTTTTCAGTAACTTTTCATCTTAAACAAATACTTTTCCATTATATTATAGCATTTTGCATATCATTTACATCGATATTTACTAAATAAAACCTATGAACATTGGAAAACCAAATTTTCTTTCACCAATTTCGTTAATATAATGTTACAAACAATAACAATATTCGACCAACCATACGCCTAAAATTCAATAAAAGCATTGAATATTTAATAAGACATGTTGCTTGAATGTACATTTTATTCAATTTTAATTAAAACTTTACAAAACATAAAAGGGTTCTACCCTACTGTGAGTATGATGGTTACTACCTTCGTTAAACGTGTGTAGGTATATCGCTCAAATCATCTAAACACATCAGGTTACAAACTACTGTGTACACAGGATGAGCCATTTTAATCTATACACGTAAATATCTCGTTTTGTAGCTAACCAGTCAGGAAAAAACTCAAACAAAAATTGCAGAGTTTGACGGGGGGCATCATAAGCTGACATCAGATTGGACCTAGTTCTTCGGGTTTCTTTAATAGACAATTTAGATCCTTAAATTAAAATTAAAAAGTTGATTCTCATAAAAAAAGGAACAATTAATGTTTAAAACATTTTTTTCGAAAAACTTGTACTTTAATATTTATCGATAGTTGTAGGTCAAAGTCATGAACACAGGCGAATGCCTTCTTTTGCCCTAGAACACTTTTGTCTTAAGCATTTTTCCGGAGTAAGCGTGTTTTCTTTCCATTGTCTTCGAAAGCTAACATTTTTCGAAAAAATGTTTTAAACAAAAATTGTTAGTTTTTTTACAAGGAACTTTCTAATTTGAGTGTTATTCTATCTCTTACAGTTTAGAATCTAAATTGGCTACTAAAGAAACCCAAAAAACCAGGTCCATTCAGATGCCAGACTATGACATCTTCCATCAAACTCTGCAATTTTTGTTTTTTTGATTGTTAGGTTATGTTATATTGCCTGTCCACGATGGACACACTTAGGCTATAGTGCCCATTGTGATACCATATGTGTTTTACCACCTTTCCGCTGATAATTTCATTTATCAGCTCCTCAATTTTAGAGGTTGGGTGCACCTCCTTCATTCATATACCATGCACTACAGCAGCCCATCACAACTATTAATTAAATTAATTTTGTTGCGACAGCGAGAATCGAACACGCCTTACGTTACGCCTTAACCAACTGAGCTAATTTTGATTGTTAGTTATCTACAAATCGAGATATTTAAGTGTATAGATTAAAATGGCCTACCCTGTATATTTTGTTCATTTTAAAGATCGAATTACATAACGATATGTAGATACCATCACCCTTTTAAAGGTGGGTGTAGGTAGGTAAAAGTATTTCAATGTATATGATAGGTGAAAGATAACATAACTTTGCGTGGCAATCATTATTGGGTTGTAACAATATGTAAGGTGCTAAAAACACATTGTTAATTAGTTTTTCTTTATACTCGACAAGACCGTTTTCCTTTAATGGAATTTAATAAAATAATAACATAAAAATATATAAAGGTTGTGTGTTAAAAACTTGTATCCATGTTAGAAAATACGCGATACGATTATTTGTTGAATTAATGCGCGATTTAAGAGCGTTCACCATGATGTCCAAGTGGTGGTCACCGCAGAAAGCTACGAGAGAGATAGATTAGGTGTTTAGATATTCAAAGGAGAATCAGGACAGTGTGCAATTTTCAGTCATGGGTTTCATATATATGGCATTCTAAAATCTATAGCCAAACAAAATAATTTTTTAAATTCTAGCATGGGATTAAATTAAAGTAGTTCTAGTTTTGCACAAAAATGCACACAAGTCAAGAATCAACTAACTAATTTTCTCAATCCAATAACAGATTTACTTTAGAATCGACTGATTATCGACAAGTATTAAAAAAATAATTTTTTTTCATAGTGTGTAATGTTAATACCACGAATTATTATCTATACCATGTATATGAAATATACCACGGTATATTAAGTTTATTCTCAAGTTTGTAACGCTTAAAAATATTGATGCTATGAATAAAGTTTGATTTAAGGGTTCATCACCTAATTAGTCCATTCCTGTCGCCTGTCGTCCGTCCGTCTGTCATCACGATAACTCAAAAACGAAAAAAGATATCAAGCTGAAGTTTTTATAGCGTGCTTTGCACGTTGAAAGTGAGGTCGAGTTCGTAAATGAGCATCACAGGTCAATTGGATCTTCTCTCTTCTTATAAACCTGTTGATATTGTAAACCGTTAGATAAAACAAAAGTTTAAATGTAGAAAAAGTTTTTTATAAACAATAAACAACCTCTGTTGCAATGTCTATAACATGGTATTTCAACAATTAACTGAGTCAATTGTTTGTTTTCACTTTTTTCGGTTAAATAATGAATTTTTTATGCAAGAAGTGTACAATATTAAGTACTCCATTTGCTAGCAAGGGTCCTGTGGCCATGAGAGAGGTAACAAGGAATTGAGAGGGTTAACAAGGAATATAGAGTCCAATTTTTGTTGACCCGTAGAATTGAATTAAGATAATAACAGACTCACACAATTGGTTTCCCAATATCTCTTTTTTGGGCATTGGAAAAACACCCGTCATTCGATCGACCCAAAAATTATGCATATGTAATGTTTCTTAGTTAAACCAAAAGTTTCTAGAAGCATTTTTTCTTAAATTGGATCTTTTTTGATTGTTAAATCTAAACAGTACAAACCTTAGATGACACAGTCTAGGCCGCATCTTAAAATAAATATTTTTGTAACCTTAATATGCTTTTCGAAAAGAAAAAAAAATTATTGATAAATTGGAGTATTATTTAACAATCACCCTATACACAAAATGTATTATTTTATTAAATATTATCACGCTATATAATATTAAAATTCATTTTTAAACACATTTTACGAAATCAGCGTTTAACAATAATAATAGGTCATACGTTCATACGTTGTGTGCAGTAGTTTTATTTTTTCAGGCAGGTACCTATATTACCTACCCAGAAGGTGTGAAAATTATTTTTAAATGCACAATATTTTTATAATAAATGTAGTTGAATTTAGAATAAAAAATTATGAATTTATAATTATAAAAAAACATAAAATATTTATTCAAAATACTGATAATAAAATTTGCAATTAATTAAATTTTTATCAAATTACAAAAAAAAGGTTTTGTTTATTAAGGTTTAATATACGTTGTAGCTATATTTTTTCAGAAGCGGAACTGAATATACTCCATATATTAGGAAATTTTAAATTAAATTTATACAGTGAGATTGATTATTTTTGTTAATAAAATTTTTAATTGTTAAACATAAATGACTAAGTTCTGCATAAAAAATTTCTAAAATTGACCACAAATTTCTGTTAACACCAAAATTTTTAAATTATTTTTATACGAAGAAAATAGGGAGGGGGTAACTTTTTACATTAACCTCCTACGTTAGTGTCGTTATTTCCAATTGGAAATAGCATCACAACACAATTTGTAGAAGAATTGTGTGTGTATGTGTGTGTTTACGCAGCACATAGGACGATTATTAATAATTAGGCGGCCAAAAGTCAATTTTTTAAAAGAAAAGGTTATCAACCAAAAGTGGGCAAAATAGAAAGAGAAAAACACCAGTAACCAGAATTTACCCCTCCCACCTAAAAAAGATGCACTGTGTGCTTGCACTCGCAGTTCAAACTTGATCTTCGCTACAACTGTATGACATTGTTCTTAGTTATCTCAATTGACGAAATTAAAGAAAACTAGTTTTTGTATTTTCTATTTGATATTTGGCAAGGATTGTGATGGATTCAAGTAATTCAGGTAAGAGTTATTATATTCTAATGTATTTTAAGCGTGTTAACTTCATTTTATAGTATCTGTTCAATTTTAAAAGAGGGTATGTTAGAAAAATGTATTTTTTGTTAATTTTCTTGTTCAAACATTATTTAGTTATATTATCGCCTCCTCTCGCCTAATAATTTGTTTAGTTTTAAATATTTTACATATTTGGGAAGCTAACGACACATTTTTTAGGTGCGGATGGCCGCGGATGGCCGACTTAGAGGATTTTTAAGATTGAAAGTCATACGGAAAAAAAAATTAATTTTTTCTTTAAAATTTAATAAAGTGCATTTTTTTTACTTTAGGTACCTCTGGCGTAAAAATAGTGACCCGACGTTATCTTTACGATAAAATGCAACTGCAAGATTTGCCTAATTTTGATGAAAAACTAAATTATCTAGAAAATTACCTTTTGGACTGTTATGGTGACACATGTGATAATAAAAACAGTTTGAAACAAAAATAAGCATATTTAAATACGTCTATGAAAGAAAAATGGTCGAAAGCTCATTATTTAGTAGTAGCATCCTTAAATACGAGTAAGACAGAGACTACATCTTCTTATTATTAGAGATACTGAGATAGGTATAAGAGTCATGTACCCGAGCGGACTTGGATAAAGAGACTCACAATAAGTTTTATGACACACAATAAAGCTATAACAATAGTGACTTCGACCTAAAATATCATACTTGCTTTGGCCTATACCTCAGGCACGGATAAGTTGTTTTAGGTCGAAGTCACTATTGTTATAACTTTATTATGTGTCATAAACTTTATTGCGTGTCTTTTTATCCAAGTCCGCATTGCTTATAGAGGAGGAAGTGAGACAGGTATACGACTCTTCTACCTATTTCAGTTTCTCTAATAGTAATGAGGTAAGTAGAAAAAAATGTTGTCTCTCTGTCTTACTCGTATTTTAGGTTGTCGTTGGTTAGGTTGTCGCTGTCCTACCCGTATTTTAAGTAAGGAGGCCGAGTTATACATTATTTTGAAATACATGCAATAAAAATTGATATAATTTCTTACATAATAAAAAATATGGTAATACTAAAAAGGGTGGCGTAAAATATACCCGCTTTGCTGGGCAACATCCCCACTTGCACCCCTCCCTCCACATTTCCTCGCGTTGGATAACATTTTTGTAATGTACACGTCATGCTCTTTTATTTGATACCCCACTTAGGTATGTTTGTAAATATTCGATATTTCCTTCCCACTTTCTCGCTACACCTTTCTACCCTCCGAAGGTTAAAAAAATTTCTAAATGTAATTTAAAACATTCTGACCAAGTTTTGAACTATTAAAAGCCATAATTTAAAAATATGAATTTTTTATTCATGAACACCCCCGCAACCCCTCTTGTGGGTGGAATTTCGTAAAATCCGTTCTTAGCTGACCTCTACTTGGCAAAAGGAATATTCCTGCCAAATTTCAAGTCTCTAGGTCTTATAGTTCCAGAGATATCGTGATGAGTGACTATCTATCTATATAGATCTATAGAAAGTCTCCTATATATTTATAGATTCTTACTTTTTGTTGAATTATTTGCGTTTTTGTTCAGTAAAACATCATAATTATACAAAGAATAATATGAAATGATAAAATAAAGGTAAAAAAAGCAAAATACACTGTAAAATAATTTTGGCCACCTAAATCGTCCAAATCGTCCTATGTGCGCAGATTCGTACACGTTGGGTCATTTTTTTCTTGAACGATATCACGCGAACAAAAAATGATATCGACCTCGACGAGGTGTCTATCGGAAACGAAACAAAAAGGCTGGAAATTAAAATGTTCTGAAAATTTTTGAAAAAAATTCATCTGGTATACTTCCTAAAGATAATTTATAAATAAATACTGCAGTGGCCTATAGACATACAGGATGTTCTATAATTGTCTGCAGAAAACTTCGGATCCTGAAAAAGCTGAGAAAAAAAGGGGAAAATGCTCTTTACCAAATTTAGATCAGAGGCCTAGTTTACAAGATAGTTAACCTTATCAATTAATATAAAATACATTCATCAAAATTAAATTGATCCAATAAAACACCACTTAAAGAGAGAATGTGTTTTATCAAAGTGTGAAGGAGTGGCCTAAATGCAAAATTAATAATTTTTTTATTTTTTATCTACGTTCAATACATACCCAAAGTTGTTATAAACAAAAGAATACGTACACCAACAACGATTTTCAAGATTTACATTTTTCAAACAAAAAAAAGTTGTCTTATTATTATTAATGAACTGCTCGTTTTTATTTCAGACGCCAGCAAATGTTCTATGTAAACAATAAGGTTACAACAGATATGAAATTATAATGAAAAAAGTTATTTAAAACAGTAAAATCTCTAATCACAAATAATTACAATGCTCAGATTGCCTTCATACATACACCTATGATTTGGTTTTTTAATAACGTAATTATTTGTACATTATTCTGTATATTTTCTTTAAATCCAATTGATAAAATTAATAACAAAAAAAAATCGCGTTCACACAATCAAATAACATATTGACGAAGACCATTTAATTACATGTTCGATTAAGTATTACAGTATAGCTACCTAGAAGAAAATAAAAGAAAACAGTTACCTACACAAGTGATCAATCAACTTGCTACTACAAGCATGAAGAAATATTTCACTCATGCGTCAGCTTAATTTCAATTACAATTTCAAACATATATAAATCAATTAACAATCACATAGTAATAAATATAAGATTTATGGACATTATAGAATGTTATTCTACGTTCCGTTGTATCGATCATTAAAAACAGAAATGGCTACAATATACACGTCACGTCAGACATTAACACAGTCGAATTTATAGATTTTATTAGAGTTTCGAATAAGAGAATTTAATATTTCATGAGAGTAATTTTAGTCTTTGTGTGGGCTTCATATAAACGGGAGTGAAAATATTTATCACAGAATATTACAAATATAGAACGCTAGGGATCTGCTAGTCTTTAAGTGGATGCGATATGATGAATGAGAGAGAAGACTGTCAGTGAGTTCCCCTGTGGCCTTATCATAATCATATGTACGTATATATACTTAATGTATGTATTAGTACAGGGCTTCTTAAACTATGGGTCGCGACCCCATTTGGGGTCGCGTAGCAAAATTCTGGGGTCGCGAGAGGTAAAAATACAATTTAACAGAAAATGTTTTTTAACTTGTAAAATTATTGTTATAAAGATAAAATAACAATTATCGTAGATAAATATATCATAAAATCTTCTAGTTATTATAAGAGTATTATAATAACTTGAATAACATTTACTATGAATTATGAAATGTTATTGGAATTAATAAAAAATATAAATTTATTTTTGTCAATCCTAAAAGCCGAAATAATCCCGAGAAATAATTATCAACAAAATTTCTAGGTATTATTGCTGAAGAAACAGCTTTAACACATATTAAATCCCAATATCGTTCAGTGATAAAAAATGTTGAAGAGGTCTTACGTCCAGCAGTTTCAATCATTCCACCAAGATTTGATTTGTTATGCAATAAAAAACAGGCACATCCATCGCATTAAATTTTTAACTTATACTTTAATTTAATACTTACCACGCAACTACTTGAATATATTCGAGAGAATTAAGACGGTCAGAATCCACTTTTATTTTTGAAACTATAATAAATACAATTTTAGAATTTTTTGTGCAATTTTTAATTTTAGATTTTTGTATGTTTCAAAACGAATTCTAAACTTATATATTTTCATATGTATATGCATATTGTTACCTAATAAATAAATCATCAAAAAATATTAATTTATTTTTCTTTTATATTTGTTTGGGGTCGTCAAGAAACTCGCAATCATAAATGGGGTCGTGAATTACAAAAGTTTAAGAAGCCCTGTGTTAGTAAGTATAAGTCATAGATAAAAGATTTAGTTATATTATAGTTATGTTGGTATAAGTATATGTATTAGACAAGGATCATATCTCATATAAAAGAGAAAATTCAGCCTGTGGCAACAAATGATAAATGTTCTAAAGGTCTCAGACCAAGTACTTATCGTCCAATCTCTAACTATACCTGCTGTTGTGGAAGAGAATGCAAGGCTCAATACAAGGCTTAATACCTTGTGGGATGACAAAAACTGAGCATTCCAGCAATTATTTTGAGGTATTGTATTCCTCATGGAGACTTAAATTTGGAACATTACCTGAAATTTCTGACCACACAACACGTATAAATTGAGGGAATGAGCAAATTTTAAATTATTGTACCAACTATAATTCAAAACATGAAAGGATATATACGAGTGAGATTTTACTCGAAATCGACACTGAAAATTTCCGATTATTATATTATCATCTTTAAAACCAGTCGTGAATTTTGTTTGACCGTTATTATTTTTCAAACAAAAATGAATATCAAAATGTTAGTCGGCTTAATTGGCTTAGATCTGAAATAGTTATTTACGATACTAATAGTTATTTACGATAGTGAGATAACAGCATTATTAACGTAAGCTTGCGTAATTAGCACTCGTTATGCAATCGCAGAAGAACGTTAATAATGCGTTACCACATGTCTATCATGTAAAACTTTATCTAGACCTCTAAAATGTGAAAACAAACGATAATTATTATTTAAAATTTGCCATGGCTTAATGGGAAAATTAAAAAGGTTACTATATCAGCTTCCTATTTCTTTATATTTTGACAGTAATTTGGAGTGCGATAATTAATTCATTACGATATTAGTGCGGTAATGAACTTTTTTGCCACACAGACTGAGTGAGTGAGAAAAGTACTTCTTAATCACGGCCCTTCTTATGAAAAAATTATACACTTTGATGTTTCAAGCTAATGCAATTTAAGTTAAATAAAATTTTACTAATGTGTCAATAATGAAGGATATAAATTTAAATAACTTAATTATCGACCATTATCTCTAACGTAATTAACATTGTGGTCAGGTAAATTTTCCCCTCTCACAAATGATTAACGAATAACAAACATTATTACGTATACAGTCGCAAATAGAATGTATTTATTTATTTTCATGAATTTAATTAAGTTTCCTTGCCTATAATACCTTAAAATATATTATAATTAGATACGAGATTTAACTGTAATTATACCGATTAATCCAATTGAATGTCAAACTTAATATTATATTAAACAAATTTAAAGTCAAACACTACTAAACTAGAAACTTTTACAATCCATTTACCTTCTGCACAATAATTTAATTTATGTATATGCACGAGCATAAATTAAAAATAGACAAATAATTATTTGACCGAATAGTATTTAGCTTGGCAGTCGTAGAAAATTACTGATTCTATTTGATAGAATGTTGTTATTAATCCCACAGAAATTTAAGGTCATTAGAAGGTAAAGTTCTTGACTAAAATGTTAAGAATCGGTACTATTGATTTTTATCCAACTAGAAAACACAGTTTTTGTTGTATTAACAGCAAAACTAAAAAATTGCAAAAAAAAATCAAATAAACTTTGACAATCTGGGATCAGACAAATATTTTCAAAGAAATTGCCTAAAAAGTCACCGCCGTGCTCTTCATATGGAAATTTGGACGATATAAAATGAACTCATTTAATCATCAAATGTCAATATGATGAATCATCAATCATTCAATATCATTGAATTGAAATAGTATATTAAGTTTAGTTCCAAGTTTGAACGCTTAAAAATATTGATAGCATCACCTCATTAATCCATTTCCAGTTGTCTGTCCGCCTGTCTGTCAACACGATAACTCAAAAACGAAAAAATATATCAAGATGAAATTTTTATAACGTACTCATCTTGTTAATCGTTAGAGATAGAACAAAAGTTTAAATGAAAAAAATGTTCTTCATAAAAAAATAAACAACTTTTGTTTGAAACATTTTTTTGTAAACATCACTGTTTACTCACGAGGGCGCTTATTAGGTGCAAATTTTAGAGTATCTATAAATATATAGGAGACTTTCTATAGATATAGATAGATAGATAGATAGATAGTCACTCATCACGATATCTCTGGAACTATAAGACCTAGAGACTTGAAATTTGGCAGGAATATTCCCTTTGCCAAGTAGAGGTCAACTAAGAACGGATTTTACGAAATTCCACCCACAAGGGGGGTTGCGGGGGTGTTCATGAATAAAAAATTCATATTTTTCAATTATGGCTTTTAATAGTTCAAAACTTGGTCAGAATGTTTTAAATTACATTTAGAAATTTTTTTAACCTTCGAAGGGTAGAAAGGTGTAGCGAGAAAGTGGGAAGGAAATATCGAATATTTACAAATATACCTAAGTGGGGTATCAAATAAAAGAGCATGACGTGTACATTACAAAACTGTTATCCAACGCAAGAAAATGTGGATGGAGGGGTGCAAGTGGGGATGTTGCCCAGCAAAGCGGGTATATTTTACGCCACGCAAAGCGGGCGGGTAACAGCTAGTATATTAATATGGGAATATCAGTTGTATGTGTGGCTATTTAAAAGTGGGTATCTTTTTTTATTTACGTGACATCAAAAAACAAACGATTGCGTTATCAACACTGTCTATACATGGTATTTCAACAATTAACTCAATTAAGTCAATTGGTTGTTTTCACTTGTTTTTATTTAAAATTATCTTATGTTTTATCTAAATTGGTAACAAAACATTTTTGTTGTGATTTTCTCTTAAGCGATTTAACTTTTTGTCAAAGTTGAAAAAAATAAAGCAAGTTTTTATTTCGGAATTTGATAAAACTTATTTTACAGAATAGTTTTAAACCTAAAAATTAAAAAAAAAAAAAAGAAAAGTATTTTCAACAGTATCTTCCACAGTTTTATTTGAATCCCTCCCTGTATTTTGGAGAACTTTTCGATGATAACCCGAAATCAATTAGTCTGGTCGACATATAACGTGAATATTTGTGTTGTTTGAAAATTTTTTATTCTTGGTATTTTTAAAGCCCTAGCAATACAGTAACAAAAGTCATGTATCAGTAAAATAAAAAAAATCGTAAAACTTAAAAAACAGAAAAATTTAAGTTTGGTTATCTCAGATTTCTATAACAATTCCCGATGAACTTTCCTGATATTTCCCGACATTTGCAGTTTTCGTGACTACTCTGACAGAATATAAAATACAATAAAATGTACCACCAAAAAGTTCAGATGCCAAAACACTATCTTAAGATTTATTCTTAAAAAAAAAGAAGATTTTGCTTTATTTACTCCTTTGCATTTGCACAGTCATATGGGCTGCTTACTTAAAATAAAGTTTGCCTACGACTGACTGACTGACTGACTATACGTTTATAATTTTAAATGTATTAAACCTTTTTAATAAAACATGTATACAGTTACGTCATTAAATTTCATTCAATGCCTTAATAAATAATAATTATTAATACAATAATACTACATGCAAAATGTTCTTCTTGTACTGTAGTGTATATATACACTATTTACGCTTAGTGTAATTAGAAAAGGACGGTTGTTTTAATACACTGTGATAGGTCTATTCATTATTTTAAACACTTGAATATAGTACACCCAGGTAGAAATAACAACTTGATGTATAAATTCATACCGCCTCTAACTAGTGAAATTACTTTATTGAAAACAATGTTATTATTTTGGAATAATAAATTTTTATACCATGTATATATGAAATATACATAGTATATTAATTGTATTCCCAAGTTTGTAACGCTTAAAAATATTGATGCTACGAAAAAAATTTTTGGTATAGGTATTCATAGAATCATATTATTAGTCCATTTTCGGTTGTCCATCCGCCCGTCAGTCTGTCAGCACGATAACTCAAAAACGAAAGATGATATCAAGCTAAAATTGTACAGCGCACTCAAGACGTAAAAAGTGAGGTCGAGTTCGTAAATGAGCAACATAGGTCAATTGGGTCTTGGGTTCGTGACCCATCTTGTAAGGAGTTAGAGATAGAACAAAAGTTTAAGTGTAAAAAATGTTCCTTATCAAAAAATAAACAACTTTTATTTGAAACATGTTTTTGTAAACTTCACTGTTTACTCACGAGGGCACACATTAGATGCAAATTTTATAGTATGTGTTAATATGGGATTATCAGTTATGTATGTAAGTATATGTGTAATGTGATAGAGTAATGAGCAATGTCTATACATGGTAATTCAATAACTCAGTCAATTGTTTGTTTACACTTGTTTTTTAATAAATTCAAATTTTATCTTTACTAGATTCTCACTTTCATGAAATTTTGTCAGTTTCGTACATTAATTGATTTGTTTTTTTTATAGAACTGAAAACCAACACACTTGACTATAACTTAAATCTGGAAAACCCAAAACCAAATCAGAAATTACTATAGTATTGTCTCGTATAGATAGATGGTGTTACAAAATTGATGAGCACTATTTTAGGTGCGCGTTCTCTAGCTTAAATATACATGTTTTTATAAACAAATGTCCGAAAATAATTTAAGCTTTCGACAAAAATATATTAACGAAGATAGGGGTACTATTTTCGAGATCGTAGATGTGATGCTGTTTAAATTTGAACATTCCGGCTAAGAATACTCCAAACGAAAAGTAATATAAATGTAAAATAATTCGAACGAGCTTTTCAACATAGTTTTGATATTTCAAGTCGTTAATGAGATAAAATTATGTTTTTTTGTACTATGACTTTCACTAAAACGACAACTTTTAAAACATAAAAGTTTGACAAAATGTAAAACAAAAGCTTGCAAACACGGAAAGAAATTTTCTCGGGTTGGCATCCATTTATTATGTGAGTTACACTTATGTAAAATAAAAATCAAATTATCTCTGAATTTTCTGCCTCTCAGTACACTTTAATTCATCATTTAAAGAAAATAAAAAACTCGAAAAATCTTGAATCTGTAATAACAATTGCAATTTTGCTTTTATGAGCAACAAGTAGAGCAAATGAAAACAATTAACATGAAAATTAGAAAAAATTAAATGAAATTATAACGAACATTACTGAGTTTAACAAAAATTGGCAAATAGCAACACACCTAACTGAATGATTATAAATGATAAACCAAATTGGTATGATTAAAAATCTTCGTCATCAAATTAGTGTATTTTACCAAAACGACAATAGACTTAATTTTAAATAAAAATTGTTAGGAATATTTTTTAATTTTTAAAACTAAATATAATTTTTACACAATATATAATTACCAACTCAAGTCAAAAAAACAAAATGATTGAGTTAATTGTTGAAATATCATTGTTGTTGATTAAGCAACAACAATGATGATTGCTTAAGCAATCGTTTGTTTTTTACGTATGTGTAAGTAAATAAAGATAGTCACTCTTACACACAAAATCAAAAGATTATCTTTCTTCTCACTTCCTCAGCCAGTCAATATAGTAATAAATAAACACATACGTAAATACAATACATGTACACTTGAAACAATACAATACAAATTAATATGGGCTCTGATGGGTAAATAGTGATGTTAACGAAAAAAATGTTTCAAACAAAAGTTTTTTTTTTTTTAAAAAGAAACATTTATTGTACTTAAACTTCTATTCTATCTGCAATGGTTCCCAAGAGAATGAAGACCTTGACTTATGTTGCTCTTTACGGACGGGCAGACAGACAACCGAAAATGGACTATTTATAGGTGATTTAATGAACACCTATACCAAAATTTTCTTCGTAGCATCAATATTGTTAAATTTTTAAACTTAGTATACCTTGATATATTTCATATAAACATGATATAATAATACAAATTTTTCGATGGATACTTTGTTGTAGACATTTTTAAATTATTTTTGCTGATATTTTAATAAAAACTTTAAATAATAACTTTAATAATGTTTTACTATTTATTAAAAAAAAGTTTTATTTAAATATTATCTGACAAATTCATAAAATTTAATATATATTTCAAAAGGTTATCAACATATTTTTTATTGACTGCCTCAATTTTTTTTAAAAGCGCGTTTCATATTATTCGACTTTGACACGACTTCAATTATTGAATCTTTAATTCATGTGTTTATTTAAAATGATAACAATTAGTTGTATATATTTAATCTATAATTATTCTGTGTAACAACAACTGATAAAATGTTTACATTTCTCTTTTTTAAATGAAACCTAATATCATAAGTAAAGTTTTTACACAATTAAAGAAGGCATATTTAGAATATTCACTTAAAATTAATGTGTGTTCCGATTAAGTATAGTGAGTTTCGATTAAGTATACTGAACACTGTAATAAAACTTTCCCTCTCCATGGGTCCTATGGACCCAAAACCCAAATGACCTATGTTGCTCAATTACGGTCTCGACCTCACTTTTTATGTCCTTATATCGATTAAAGGTGATTTTATGAACACCGTTACCAAAATTTTGTTCGTAGCGTCAATATTTTAAGGGTTACAAACTTGGGACTAAAATTAGTATACCTTGATATATTTCAAATACATGGTATAATACGTACATTGATTCACAGCAGGCATACAACTACATTTTTCGAATCCCTGGTCACCGAAACGTAACTGACTTGCCGAAGCCTGCCTCGTGGACTGTCTGAAATTTCGTCACGATTGCTTATGTCTGAGTACTGCAACTCTTGTCGTGAAAACCAGTTGTACCAACAATATTTTTCCTTATCGGCGCCATATTCACAGCGCATTAATTTCAACGCCAGATGACAGAAAGTAAAACTAAATAGTTAGTTGTGAAACACCAACGACCACATAAAATTTCGTATTACGTATTCGGAGCTTTCTTTTTTTTAAAATTATTGAAAAGGGTTAACAGTATAAGTTTATTTTTTTATCACAATCGTCTAAACTAAAATGCTTAGTTAAACGGGATTAAAACAACTTAATTTTCAACTATGTTTTCCCCAATACTCTAAATCAATTTGTGTATCATATAAAAACGTATTTCGACTACCATATAGTCATCATCGGTATGAATAACGTAAAAGTAGTTACTCTTATTAATCGTTGTTAGCTCAAATCAATCATAATAAAAAAATTCAAAATAAAATGTTTCAAAATTCAAAGCAAATTATAAATTAATAAATGTTATTATTTAACAAATTTAATCAGATCAATTAAATATAAAATTAATATTTAAAATAGCTTATAAATAAAGTCATTATAACTTATCAGAACAATAATAAAAATAAAATTGAAATCGAAATTACAAAATATGCTGGCCTTGCACTTTATATGGTTTTATAAAAAAATTTGTTTCAGATTAAAATATTTAAGGTAATAAAATTATGTATAAATGAGTAATTAAAGGAGTACGTTTCTAAAATATGATGAAATTTTGATTGTAAAAATTAAATAAGTATACTTTGTCAAAATTATGTTTTAAACTCATTGAATAGATCAAAGGTTCTCAAAATTATTTCGTCTAACGCCCACTTCAAGAATCAATTATTTTTCTGCGCTCCCATAGTAGATCAGTTTTTCAATTCCACGTTTCATTTTTTAATATTAAAAGAAAATTCATCGGTCAAATTTTTGAGTTTTTATTGAGATCAAATTTATTTTTATTGTTTAAGTTTTTATACCCTGCTTATATGAAATCATTTTCTCGAAAACTATAAAATATAAGGAGGTGAAAATTTGTAGGTAACTCCAACTACTGGTATTGTAAAAATTCTCGAAAAGCAAAAAGTCTAGAAAATACGATAGTTTCTAGAAAATAAGTTCAAAAATTTCCGGATTTACCAAAAACTAAAACAAATGGCGGCCGAAAAGCCGCTATATTTGTACTATTTTTTCAAGCTTCTAATTTATAAAAAAAAAAATGCAAGCACCGTCATTTAACATTTCCTATACAGGATATTTCAACAATTAACTTTGTCAATTGTTTGTTTTGACTTGTTTATTGTGTGTTTTATTGTTACAGACTTTGGATAAAATTGAATTTTTTCAAATTTGAATATTCCAAACGAAAATGTTAATACGAAAAGCTATGATGAGATACGAACAAAAACAAATTAAACAAAATTCAATTGAATTATGTTTATTATTGAATTATGACTTTAAGGGCTGCAATTCCGAAACGAATAGTTTTGTAGGGCTTCGCTTATCTGGACTTTTGATGAGCATTACTATACACACCATGCGTGAGTTTTATTGCAGGCGTTTCCATGGTAACGATACACTACTTTAATTATAGAATTGTATGGATTGCATTTATGACTTACATTGAAAATTTAATATTATTGTTTCACAAATTTAAATAAATAATTATGATAATTTACATTTGAGAAATAATATTTGTGCAATTTGATTTCTTATTTTCACAATTTTTAATATAATAAGTTTAATTAATTAGTGTTTTTCCATAATTTTAATTTGACATTTTCTATAATATTAACATGTAAAGAATTGCAAATTAGTCATAACAGCCTCCTTTATAGCCAAAATTTGGAAATGGAAGCGCTGGCATCGATTTTATTGTCCCTACCATGATTACGCACACAACGAATAGGAACATTGAAAAACACCTACGAATGAACGATAACAATTAAACTATGGTAAAAATTATACATTCTTCTAATTATTTTTCTTTAATTTCCTCGAACATACTATCATTCGATTACTTAATTTTAATGCGAAATGCGTTAAAAGGAATGGAAAACTACTGCAATAAATGGGAACTAACTGTTAATGTGGAGAAAACAAAAATGCTTATCGTGAGTAATGGATGCAAAAAGCATAAAAATGAAACATGGAGCATGGGTGGAAAAGAGATTGAATGCGTTAAAGACTTCAAATACCTGGGAGTTTACATTACTCATAATGGTAGCTGGAAAATGCACCAAGAGAATATGATTCGAAAGGCGAAAGGTGTTTGGGCGAACATTCGACTAAGCCTATGTAAGCATCCAAATTTTCCTGTTGAAGTTATTAAAAAAATGATCAAAGCTTTAGTTATGCCAATCTTGACATATGGTGCACAAATATGGGGAATGGAAAAAATAGATAAAAATGTAAAGTCTTTTGTGTGCAGTATGTGGAAAGACGTATTGGGTGTGGCTAAAGCAGCTTCTAGCGATGCAGTACTGATAGAGTTAGGAGAAGTGCCCATAGACGCGTATATAGTGCAGCACTGTTTGACATACTTTTGCAGAGTTAAGATGGGAGAAAATGAAAGAAAGCTTCAACAGGATTGTTTCGATCATGGATTTAAAGACAGAATCTTAGAAATTGTTCAAGAGTTCGGACTTGATATTGATGAATTAATAGATACTAATAAATCATATAATAGTAAAAAAAATTATATAAAAGAACTCTTACATGTGTGGCACAGAAAAAACATGTTTGAAAATATAAAAGATATGCCGTCTTTGGACATTTTCAATAAAATTGGTCACTTTGTATACGGGGCACCTTACCTAGCAGTAGCGCAGAAGAGCACGAGGAGAGTTCTGGCTAACTTCCGATTGGGACGATACATGTGGGAAAACAAAAATAAATTAAATAATCAAAGAATATGTCCACTATGTGGTGGAGGTGAATCTGGCTACCATCTAATCTTTGACTGTCCAGGAGTCAATGAGGGTAAAAGACTTGATTTGATGAGAGGTGGGTTATCGTGCTTAGAAAGTGTTTTGAATGTTAGAGATGAAGAAACTGTCTTGAAAGTGGGCAACTTTTTGAAAGAAATACTGAACAACAGAGCAGCAAGATTAACGGGGAAAATAATTTATGATTAATAAAACGGGGAAAATAACTTGACACTCTTTCCCCAACGTTTCATTTCATTTAGTTTAATATAATTCCGAAATCCATTGTTTCGATATTTTTAGTAGTATTTATTAATTAATTGTTTCAAGAATTTGAAGTTTCCTTTTTTGTGATGTAAATATACTTTTTTATTGTTTTATCAGAGCTTATGTATTTATGTATGGATTGATTAGCCCAATAGGGCATATCAAATAAATAAATAAATAAATAAACTTAATTTTAATGTGAAAAAGAAAGGAATATCTAAATGAGTATTTAATTAAGTAGTTACCGGTATGAGAAAACATTGAAATCAACTTAACAAAATAATTAAATTTCCATTGGGATATTATAAATATTCCTTCTCGAAAGATATCTAGAAAGTGGATAGTGTTGAAAAGGTATCTTTTAACACATCCTTGTACTATTATCAATGAGTTTAGTCGATTTATTTAGAGAAAACCGGATTAAAATAACCCATAAACTATTTAGATTATATAACCCAAAATTATTGTTTTAGATATATTTTCGTTTGAAAACTTTTTGTTTTTATTCGAATTCATATAAGCGAAAGGAAAAGGATTTGTAACTTTGTAAACGCTCTTTAAAAAACTTTTCGTATACTTCCAGTAAACTATCGTATTTCGAAAATAAAATTATAATTGTATTGCGTGAGTTGTATTCGTTAATGTACGAAAATCCGTTGTTTAAATAAAATATAAAAAAAAATTATATAAAATTCTCTTTAAATATTTTTTAAGAGAATGTTTTTGTCTTTCTTTTCATGGCGTTTCCATGGTAACGATACTCTACTTTATTAATATAATTGTATGGTTGCATTTATGACTTACATTGAAAATTTAATAATAATGTCTTACAAATTTAAATTTATATTTATAATAATTTACATTTGAAAAGTAATATTTGTGCAATTTGATTTCTTAGTTTCACAATTTTCAATGCATTAAGTTTAATTAATTAGTGTTTTTCAATAATTTTAATTTGACATTTTCTATAAGATTAACATGTAAAGAACTGCAAAGTAGTCATAACAGCCTCCTTTATGGCCAAAATTTTTCACTGGAAGCGCTGGCATCGATTTTATTGTCCCTACTATGACTACGCACACAACGAATAGTATAAAACGGAGTACAACGACGAACCGATTATATCGACAAAATTGAAAAATCCAGACTGAGTCTCTATATAAACATGACCAACACATGACCATCTATACTTTTATTATATCCACATACTTTTTTATTTGAACAAAACAACATTATAATACTATTCTGAACCTAATAAACTTCATAGCTTTATTTTAGGCCCGATATCGGCATCAAAAATTATAAAATTTCACCTGCTGCTAACATAACATGATTAAAGAAGTCTAGACGAAAAGATTAAGCCACTAAAATCCGCTTCATTATAATCCATAGGCCTAGCGAAAAGTTTTTACAAAGGATATTTTTTTTTTTTTTTCGAAAAAAAATCGACATGTCAAAAAACTTCAAAATTAAAAAAAAAAAATTAATTTTCCAACTTTATTACTCATAACTTCACTAAATATCAACTTTAAAAAACAAAAAAAGCTCAAGTTCTCTCGGCATCCACGCATCGAAATCGGACTTACCTTACCGGAATGGATAGGTTTATTTGAGACTTAGAACTTTCCCATTTACTGTTTTTGCATTGGACGTCAACTTTTTTCAATCGCAAGTAAACCGTTTTCTTTTTACTTTTGCAAATTGTTTAGCCGCAAGCAAAAATGCTATGATCTTGGCTTGCTTTCTTCTATAACAACGAAATTTTGTTTTCTGATAGCAATTTTGTCACTTGTTTCGCAGATTAATTGTATTAATAATATTAAGTTAGGGTAGCGAAAGTATGTCACTCTAGACTTCTCCACTACTATTAAAAGTATTTCGTAACTCACAGAAATCTATTTTACGTTATTATTTGAAGTTACCGGAATTCGTTCTAATTAACTACTTCAATTCTGGTTTCAAATCAGTAAATAATCATAAATATGGTAGCAGCAGAAGTATTACATCGAAAAATCAGCCATTTCTTGAGAACAGTGGTGGCTAAGTTGGAATAAGTGTCGGCGCAGGATATCTAGTTATCGTTGTCTATTCCCGACTACAGGGTTATTTTCCGCTTTCCTACTTGTGTATGTATGTATCAAATAACGCACTGAAGAACGAGAAAAATAGATATGATAAAAAAAATTGTTGTTTGTAGTGAAACTCACTACCCATAGCATTTTCCACAGTAGTTAAAATAATTATGGAGCCAGACAATACATAATTATGTGCATAGATATTTACAAAACTATATTTTCCTTGGTATTCAAACACATTGATTGGTATTGCATATAATTGAATTAAACAAGGAAAGAAGTATGTAAAAAAATAAGTCACCTTTAAACTGGTTTTAAAATACTTTTAAAAAACCTTGTAACTATATCTAATTATTCAAACTCAAATCGAAATATCATATTTCATAAAAAGAATTATTATTTTAAAATTCTGATATATAATATAAACATATTGAACTTCTTTCTTTTCATTTACTGTAAATCACTTTCAGACTATTTCCTGAATTTTGAAAGTAGATAGTATCGCTATTTCATCTCTTTTCTAGTAAATAAATAATATGTATTCGATGTCTGCAACGGACTTTAAAAACCTCAAGGAATGTACAATTATATCACCCTCCCCTCATATCCCTTTGCGTAGAAGTTACAGTTTTGTCATGTACACGTCATGCTTTTTTATTTGATACCCCACTTGGATATATTTGAAAATATTCGATTATTCATTCCCACTTTCTCACTCCACCTTTAACCCCCCCCCCGCAGGTTCAAAAAAGATAAAAATAATCCTTGAAGCTGGTTGTATATCTTGTCAATATTTGAGCTTAATCGATGCACAACTTTTTAAGTTTTTCAAGCACATCCCTTTCAACCCCTTACTCTACCATATTATGCATGTATTATATAAAAAAAAAAAACCTTAATTCTCTTGAATCTATTTATCAATTAGAAAAAACCGCATCAAAATCCGTTACGTAGTTTTAAAGATCAAAGCAAGCATAGGGACATGATAGGTACAGACAGCAGGAAGCGACTTTGTTTTATATACTATGTATTAATCATACAGGGAAAATTACCTCAGTAAAACCTTGAAATTTTTTAATGCTTCAAATTTTTGTCGGCATATGGAAATTCCATTGCTCAACGATTCGAGAGTCAACTTTTATTTTTATATTGCCATTTATACGAAAAATCTTTAATCTTTCTACTATGGAAGCAGAGATTGCAGATTGTATACACCCAAAAATTGCACTTTCATTTGTTAATTAATTTTGGATTTGATAGAAATTTGGTAAATACTAGTAAAACTGATCGTCTAGTTATAGGTATCGAAAATTAGAGCAATTACTTATCGAAAATAATATAATTATATCAATTATGAATAATGGTAACGTAGACTTTAAATCTAATAATTTTTATAAACATTATCTTCTGACTTGATGAAAGATAAACACGAATGTCCTTCAACCCATGTGTACTGATTATATTACTCATTATAAGCTGATATTTACAACTTTTGTTTTCTACAAGCCACAGAACTTAAAATAACATTCTTCATTTTTCAAAATAAACTCAAATCTCTGAAAAAAGTCGAAAAACTGTAATGTTGCCAGAATAGAATATTGAACCATTTCAAATTCATTAAAAACATCTTATTTTTCGCTCGACTAACTCAAAGTCATTAATAAATTTGATGCCCATGTTTGTGATCACGTAATAAATAACCTTCAAATTTCTTTTTAAAAATAACCGGTGAGATTTATGCTTATATAGTTTTTTTTTACTATACACCTATAAAATCAACATTGAATTGTAAAGTAAGGTGATTGACCCAGCGTTCGATTCATTTCATACACAGAACGCCATTTCTATATATTCTTTTCCTGAACAAATTAAAACTAATTAATAAAATAAATAAATAATGGTTTGAAAAACAGTTTATTTTCAAGAACACAAAAACACTTACCTCATCAAGAAATATAAATCCGTGATCAGCTGCTACTTTTTGAGCGACATGTGGTCCACCTTTAATATGTACAGCCCAATGTGGTGTGTAATGTGAATAAACATTACCAATAATAATAGTTAGAAATAAGAAAACACTAAGTAAAATAAATCCCGTTGAATTCTTCATTATAATTATTCACTTGTTCACTTATCATAAACACAAAATAAAAAAAAATATAAAAACACCACTAGTTATTATCCTTCACAAAAATACTACCTGTGGAAATAATAATTTACGATCGACAACATCCAGGAGAGACAACACAAGGCATGTAGCCAACAAGAGTTTTAAAAGAGTGTAGTGTGTGTCCACGACCTTCTCAAATTAAAACTAAATCTCGTAACAAAAATGACCTTGGTTTTACTCTAATAGTGGACACATAATGGAGAAAGTTATAACACAAAATTTTTTATAATAAAAAACAATTGATATTAAAAAAAACACTACAAGAAAAATATAAACAAATAAAAACAACAAATTATAATAAAATTAAAATAAGTTTTTCAGTCTTTATGTTTAGAAAAATATTTAAAAATTAATTCGATCATAGTCTAGATTTTGTAATAAAATCACAATAAGGATCTCATAACTAAAAACAAAGTATTTATTTATTTTTTAATAAACAATTATTATGATTGAAGATCGAGCGGACAAAAGTACCATCTCACTCTATATGTACCTGGCAACTGAACTGTCTGTAACAACAGTGTTCAGGCTGATAGAGAGTACACACGGAAAGCCGGCTCCGTTCTCGGTATTACATACATAGGTGGGGGCTGCTGAACTGTGTATGTTCGTAGTAATATGTATGCTGTGCTGACCGTCGCGCTCTCGAGTTCCGATACACAGAACTACAAAATAGGAAGATATATTGTGATATTATGCGCATGCTATTTAAAATATAAAATAGTTTTCGTTTCGTTCTATGATCATCACAGTTGTAAGTTGTGTTTGTTGGCTCTCGTCTTTTCTTAAACAGAAGAAGATGATCATAAATTTATCTCTAGATGTATGCGTATAAAGTATATGTGTATTCTTAAACAACATTTATTTCTCTATCTAACGCAATGTTCATTGCAAATTTAAACCGTATCTAGTATATTTTTACGTCTATATACAGACCGTAATACTACTATTTTTGAAAAAGTACTTCAAAATGTTGATTTTGCGAATAAAAAGCCACCAAAAATTTATTTCGGAAAAATACACACGCTTTCTTACCAAAAACTAAAATTAAATTTTAAACCTTTTTTAAACTGTCAAAAACGCGGGAATCCAATTTGATGACGTAATATCGGTATCATTACACGAAATAATACAAATAAGTTTAACAGATATATTCATAGACATCTGATTATAATAAATATAAATACTTATTATCTATGGATATATTATACCCAGCTGTCTACTCTTAACTAATTGATGGTTTATGGCTCATACCGATATGACATCACAGCAAAGCTTGCCCGCGTTTTAGGTCACGTGATATACAGTTTAAAAATTACGATTTTTAATTTTGATATTTTAAAAGAAAAATGTGCTTTTATGACTCGAAATCAGAATATTTAAGCATATTTTTACATAAATTTTGTTTTTTTTCAAATTTCATAATTTATTTTTGACTAACGATAATACCCTAACGCAACGGCCACACTGACGTCAAATTGAGAACCCATTTAGCGGACATTTGTTAGAATCACTTGATGATAAATGCAGCTTAAAGTGCGCTGAAATTTACATCCGTGAATATTATCGATAAAATAATGCAGGGGCTTCGTCAGGCAATGTACCAGAGGAGGGGTATCCTGAAAGGTATAAAATATGAATTCAGATTTTAAGGGTAAACAAATTTTAAAGGACCTGACTGCTAATGAAAGCAAAAATAATTTTTACGATTTTTTCACGCATGTGACTTCATTTGACAGATTTAGAGAGGATATATTTTGCTTTATATATTTTTGACGATTCTTTGGAATTTGGGTAAAGTTATCCTTATAATTAACATTTTAGGATTACATTTATTAATAATTTTTTTAGTATTTTATGAAAGACAACCTTACAATAGCCGCTTATTTTATACTGCCAAACACTTTAAAACTTCAATAATATCATTATTACATCTATTAATACCTTCACACTTGCTTTTAGGTCGCGAACTTATTTTTACAGTAGCATTTGGATATATATATGCAGAGTGGAGTGTTTTCTTTCTTATAATCAGTCAATAAAAATGTCTGGGCAAAGTTTACCAAACAGACCAGCAGCATATCATTAATTAATATTTTGATAAATTATTCAAGTCCAAATATAGACGATGAAAAAACACGAAAATTCAGTTAATGCAATTGATTTACCTGAAAATACAGTTTTATAAATGATACTTACTTTTACCTTACAAAAATTACTTTTTTAAAACAAGTGAGTTGATTTTGAATCTTTAGGGTGTGCAGTTGCCCTTCGCTCCCCCGCTTGATGGCACTCATGGAATAATGGCTTGACATTTTAAGCTGAAGAGTGAGAGCAATAGGACGAACAGAATAGTGAGCTATAAGAAGAACGTAATTTTCGTACCCTCAGGAATTATTACGGGTAATGCAACGAGAAAAAAAACGATACATTTCATGCGATCTAACACATAACCGGCTGTTAAATTGCTAACCAATACCCAAATTTGCGGCCTTATATGTGTACTGTGATCTGTATATAGAGGTTATGTGGCATTTCTATAAGATTTTTTTGTTATATCTTATAAATAAACGTATATCAAAATCCATCCATCCGTAGGATAGATCATTTGAACGAATCTCTCTGTATGGTGCTCTATTGTTTTAAAATACAATTCAAGTGATACATATACAATTATATTTTTTGTTATGGTTCAAAGATTAAAATCAAGGACCTTTCATTAAACCGGGAGCAAAGATAGACACGATTTTCTTACAATAAACATATTTCATTACTGTTTTACAAAATCATGGATATTAAGTGAATCCTGTTATGGGTTTTAAGTGCGACTGTATAAAACAATCGCCCACCAGGCATTTTGTACGCCAAATTAGAGAGCTGAGTTCTTACGTTAAAAAAAAAATTTTTATTTAGCTGTACATAGAATTTAGGCAGCTTTCCATTTTTAACGTCTTTTGACTTAACTGTTACGTGTGCTTTCTAATAAAGCAAATTTTTAGATTCTGACTTTTCTAGTTTATTTGGTTACCTTATATATAATCTTAAGTTTAAATCACTTGAAAAGCTGGTTCATTTTATTATTGAACCGCAAGTTTCAGAAATTGTTCCGGAATTATAACTTTTCGTAACAACATTCAGAAAACACACGCCCAAAAGTTAAATGGGCTATTGGATTTTTATTAAAATAAAAGATAAGTGTACTCAATATTTGGAATTTTCCTGAGGGGTTGGATACTTCTTTGAATAAAACAATACAAAAAAAGTTTGTTTTGAAATTTGATTAAACTTCGAATATAGAGTAACTTTGATCCAGAATGTACATAAACCGAATTAATTTAACGATTGGATGACTATGCTGTAGGATATCGTCTAAAGTCCTTCACTAGAAAAAGTCTGTTACGGGGTCCTTTGGAGAAATGTCAGATAAATTTTCAGATATTATATTCGCAGCTAAAAGCTATCCAACTTTATAATGTCTTCTCTTTTTACTTTTTGGAGAATTGTCGATTGTTATTTAAATCTCTGACATATTATTTATACGTACAATAATTTTCCTACTGAACCCCATACCGATTAATAATTTATAAAGAGATGTACTTGTAATGATTGTAAGAGATGTAAAATTATTGTTTACTGTTGATTACGATGATTTTAAGTATGTACCGAGTTTTGAATATTGCAAAACAACAAATATAATAAAACTCGATTTGTGTCTATTTAAAATTTATTATTACGTGCAGGCGAGCACAAATACAGAAAATATATATAGCAAGTAACTTGGTTGTACATATAAGAGAACAATATTTGCGTCAAATTCCTAGAAACAATCATTTGTAATAAATGACATTTATATTTGAGTATATTTATTGCCAGTACCTACATTGATCAGCATCATCGTACAAATCAAAATCATTACGTTATCACGTTAACGTTTACAATGCTAAACACATAGAAAAAAAAAAAAAAAATATATTTTGTAAATTTTTGCTTTTCTAGAAACGTACAATTTGCAAATAGTAAAATATTCGTCTGTTCGTTGTGTGCGTAGTCATGGTAGGGACAATAAAATTGACGCTACCGCTTCCAGTTAGGACTAATTTGCAATTCTTTACATGTAAATGTTTGTTTATATATAGTAAAAGTCCAATTAAAACAAGTGAAAACAAACAATTGACTGAGTTAATTGTTGAAATACCATGTATAGTCAGTGTTGATTTCTTTATCACATTACATATACCAACATGTGACACATACATAACTGATAATCAAGTATAGTACATATTATAAAATTTCCGCCCTAATTGTCGCCCTCACGGGTAAACAGTGATGTTTACGAAAAAATGTTTCAAACAAAAGTTGTTTAATTTTTGATAAGGAACATTTTTTACATTTAAACTTTTGTTCTATCTCTAACGGTTTACAAGATGGGTCCTACGGACCCAAGATCCAATTGACCTATGATGATCATTTACGAACTTGACCTCACTTTTTACGTCCTGAGTACGCTGTAAAAATTTCAGCTCGATATCTCTTTTCGTTTTTGAGTAATCGTGTCCACAGACGGACGGACGGACGGACGGATGGACAACCGGAAATGGATTAATTAGGTGATTTTATGAACACCTATACCAATTTTTTTTTTGTAGCATCAATATTTTTAGGCTTTACAAACTTGGGACTAAACTTATAATACTATGTATATTTCATATATACATGGTATAATTATTGAAATATAACAATTAATTAAACTTGTTGCATTAAAAAATTGTGAAAATAAAAAATTACTTATTTAAATTTGTTAGTCAATAATATTAAATTTTCATTGTAAGCCATAAATATATGAATAAAGTAGAGTATCGTTACCATGGAAACGCCTGAAAAAAACTCATGCACGGTGCGAATAGGGCATAATTCGTTTGTAGCCTTCCCCATAACTGCGATCCTACGAACCCAAGACTCAAACCCAAGTTCACTTTTTACGTTGATTACGCTAAAGCTTAATATCTTTTTCGTTTTAGAGTTATCGCGACTTTTCGAATATCTATGTATGGAAGGATATTAAAAATTAGTTCCATGCATCATGTTTTACAATATCTAAATGATCAATGCATACATTATATAGCTTATACGAGAATTGAAAGTGGTGTTAACTGCCAATCTATATTTATGCACATAATTTATGAGCTAAAATATAAACAGTGGCATTTTTTTTTGAAGCTGTTGTTATTTTGTCTGTGTCTATATCTATTTCACACTAAATATTTTTAACCATTTTTCCCTGAAAATAAACACTTATGTACCGTACTGAAAGTCGACGGGAAAACGTTAGAATGTTTTACAACTCTGTTTCATGATTCGAATGACGAATATTGGCATTTTTTTAACATTCGCATTCGCGACTATTGAAAATAAACATTACCATTTATATCACTAATTCGTAAAGCTTGAAGTATGGGTGTTTGGAGATATAGTAGTCGGTAGTTTTCCTTTCCTGATCGAATTGTGACGAATTAAAAAAAGAATTGTTTGTTAAGAATTTCTGCATCGAACCCTAAACATAGCAAAGTAAAATCTCAAAAAAACGTTATAACCTCATATTTTTAACTCTCTCTGACTTTTCAAAAAATAAAGGAATTGAGTAATAATTAGGGAAAAATGTAACTTATGACCATAAAAAGGTTGGTAAATTTAAGCCCGATACATTACCTCAATTTTGAGAAAAACGAGTTTTTCTGAAAAATTTTAATAGCTCGTACAGTTCAGGCAAATCATCGAATTTTTTTTTTTAATTGCAGCTTTTTATATGTACATACTTACTTTTGGATAGTGTCAACGATTTTTTCCAAATCCTGATTATGAGCCGAAACACTATAAAACAAAAATGCAAAAACCTCGAAAAAATTCAGATTTGCATCATTACAAGGTACAACAATTGGAAATGCAAAAATATTTTGAATTCATTATCAAAATCCGATAGATTTATCCAACTATAAGACAATTAAATTATCAATTTGTCCGGTTTTTACATACCATAGCACGCTAGTTATAAAATTTAAAAATAAACTTGCATAACTAGTATGCTATGGAATGTAAAAAACTGAACAAATTGAATGTTGTATTATCAATAATTGATTGTTATTTATTCAAATATTTCAATAAATTTGTAATAATTATGAGTGTGAACCAAAATATTGAAAAAAATTAAAAATGCGAATTATGTGATGAAAATCTATGAAAAAGTTCTGATTTCGGTTAAGTAAAAAATGTTAGCTATCACCCTGTATGACAAATTTCAAATCGATACTCCGATAAATTACAAAAATATGAGGATGTTTTCATCTTAAATGCAACACACTGTATATATATTTATATGTATAGTAAAAGGGAAATATAACTTTAGTGATGGAGCTCTGCGACCCATGAGTTCTTTTTATTATGATTTCAAAAATCAATCTTGTATAGTCAAATTATATATGCAAAAGTTTAAATTGAAATGGTCATGCAAACATCAGCCTCTGGCGGCTATATCACATGCATCTCGTTTTGATTGCACCATGTATCAGCATACAGCAGCAGGCCTTTTATAATTGATAGAAATATACTAAGTTTAAGGTAGTACGAGCACCAAGACTTGTCGTTGAAATTATTTGTACCTTATTTTCAACTTAGATGATTAATTTGCTTAACTTCATGAGTAGATGAAAATAACAATACAATTTTTCGATAACTGCCTTGGATATTTTGAAAATTACTTCAGGTATCGACAAATTTTATTCTTACTTTTCGTCTTATATTGTCAAGTTATAACATAATTCACCATCAAAGCAAAAATATCTTCTATATATTTGTGTCTCCACTACCGTTCTCATCCATTTTTTATTAGTCGGGCACAACGGTTTTTTTTTTTTCAATAATTTATTAAGGTTAAAGTTTTTAACTTAATTTAAATAGATTTTTTTTTTAATTTCCAAAATACATCTTCCTTTGACCGTTTTCCCATAAGATCAATGTTAAATATGTTGTTTTGAAGTCATTTATTTATTTAAATAATCGGGCAAACTCTCTAAAGTTTTCAGAATTAATTTAGACTTCACATTAAAAAAAATCAAGCCTTGTATCCAAAATTGCCCTGGCGCTCGTTCCTCCTTAGACTGAACTCTATTCTTTTTGTACCATAGTGTAAATGTCAACGTTATATTGTAATTTCCGTCAGATTGTGAACTGGTTACTCAAACTAGCGCTGAGTCAACACCTATTTACGAAAATCAACTAATTGCATTATGTTTATTGGTGTGGGTCCAGCTAGAACAGGGTTGGTGTGGTTTTTGATCTTTTTTTGGAAGCTTAACTTTCAATTTTATTAGTTAGTATACAACCTGACGGAAATTACAAAATTACGGCTACATGTATACTATCCAGACTGAGGGTATGTAGAAAAAATAAAATTATATAACACTGTTGTAGTACCAACCTTTTCTACTAACACTGAGTGTAGTACACCAAGGCAAAAAGAACAAACTGTGTATATTTGTGATTTGAACACAGGGTGAAAGCGAAATAATTTACTCAAATTTTTAGGGTAGAAATTATATTTTTATTACGGGAATAATAGAGAACTTACATTAATTTTTTTTAATCACAAATGCATATATGTATACATGAAAGAAAAATTCATATAATGTATATTTATGCAATTTTAAAAAAAAATTAATAACATCATTTTCTTATTAAATATTAATAAAAAAAGAGAAAATACGGTGGTGACGTATTTACACCCGTGAAGGCTGTGAACCAATCAGATGTTACTATGGACAATTACATTTAATTAGACAAACCAGTCAAAAAAAATTTTTTTTTTTAAATTTTTATTGGTAATTTTTAGTAAACCCAGCTCGAAACGTTTATTCACATTTTAAACAATTACTCAAAAATGCGGTGTTAAAGGCATAATTGACTGAAACTTACTAACATTCGAAAAATTGAAAATACATGAGATGACTATGTGTTATTTCACAAACATTAATATTTAATACATCCACGTATATTTTATGCATGTATTTCATCGGTTTGTACATTTTATATTTTCTTTGCATTAGCAATCAAGGCTTTGAAAATAATTTCAAATTGTTTTGAGATATATCCAAAAATGCTCCAAAACTAAAGCCTTTCGTACAGACTTTCAGGCAATATCTAAAAAAATAGTCACACTGTCATTAAATAAAACCGATTTTTAGGTCCAAGTTATATGATTTACTACGTTTCATCATATTCTGTAACAATTAATTTTTTGTGATTTTTCGATTGATTGTACCCCATACAAAATTCTAACATTCGGTAAAACATTTTTGTTTCCAGTTTTGGTAATATTGTCGAAGAAAATACATGATACATAAAATAGTTTCTTTTTTATCGACTGAAATGAGCGTTTCTCGGAATGAATACATTTTCACTCTCATACTTTCCTGTAAAAATTGTTTCGATATTGTTTCTTTGCATGGCTTTTACTCTTAGTCTGGTGCCATTACATAATTTTGGGGGATTACATAATTACCAATTTTCAGATGAAGAATATGAAGTTGTATTCCCGGTGGATTTCTAAACTTGATTGATCTTAAACTTGATTGATTGTCTGTTTCCAAACAGACTTCTAAACTACAGAAAATCCGCTGGGACTACAGAAAATCTGCTGGGATAGGAATTCCGTAAAATCCGTTCTTAGTGGACGTTTATGTCACGAGATGAGTATGCGAAATTATTATTCTTTAATGGTATCAGTACACAAACAAAAACTGTAAAAAAATCATAAATACATAAAATAAAAATCTTGAAATGAAATAAATTATTCCTTGTCCATTCTTTATATATTAAAAATACTAGAGATATGGATGTTAAATAAAATATTTGAGATTATCTAATTAGTAGATATCTATAAACTGTTCGACGATTTTTCACTTCTAGTTGGTGTATTTCAGCTTAATAAATGAGTCAAATTATATACTATAAATCTGATGTCTGCCTGTACCATATTTAGTATAAACAATTATATAATTTTATTGTTGAATTTTTATCTCACGCGAGCAATTTTAAGAGATCTTTCTCATTTTTACACAGTCGCGCTTATAATAAAATCCGCTTGGGGCAACATAATATGTAGGTAGTACAAATGTAGTAATATATAAGCAATTAACATGTTATAAATTATATATTAACTCCTGTATTCACTTGGGAGACGTAAGGTCGCAACAAATACCTTACACCGTATTCAATTTAAGGCCATTTGTTTTATTTTTCTTCAAATATCTCCTTCTTCTTCCACCTCATTCTCGACTGACCTCTTTCCGGTTATCTTGGCTATTTCACGTCTTCTACTTCCTAGGGTGTCTGGGACTTGTCGGCTGATGATATTACATAGCCTTCTTATGGTGTAACTAATCCACCCAATTTTAGGGATTTGACTTACTCTCCTCATCAATACCTTGTTCTTAAATCTTTCAGTCCAGTGAATATTGAAGCCCGTTTTGGTAATTTTTCACGCCTGGCAAACATACAAAGGGATTGATTTTACCTTAGTCTTGAGTATTTTGAGTTTTGTGTTTGTGAAAATGAAACGTAAGAATATGTCGTCTCTATTCTCCCATTACTAACTTACTATAAAAGAAGCTATAACGTTTGAATTCTTACAGTACATATATTTGAATAATTATGAAAAAATTAACCCTTTCAGTGGGCTTTTTAAGATCAATCAGGTTTCAAAATCTCATTAAAATGTATTCTGTTTTCACCTACGTCAATTCATAATTCGATATACAGAGAGTTTTAAGTATATTTAAGATAATAATATTTCATTTTGGAGTTTTGTTTTTATATTTATAAATTGTTTTGAAATTTCTTGCTGTGAGTGGCAGTTTTAAAGATAATGTCATAGAATATAGCAAGCACTAGAAAAGAAAGAAAAAATTTTGATTATTTGACTTATTCTGTTTTTGGTGCATCAACTTAAAATTTTTCTTCTTCTTCAAATTTATTTTTTGGTTGTATTTTTTAATTAAACACCTTTATATTATTTGCTTTATATCAAGGGTAATTTTTTCAATATCTTTTCAAGACTGGAAGTATCTGTCTTCTAAGTATAAAATCGTCACCCTATTAGCCCAGTTGGTTGTCGCGTAACCAATTCCGGCCGCGGTATGCTTGGGTAGCGGGTTCGATTCTCGCCGTCGCAACAAAATTAATTTAATTAATAGTGATGGGCTGGTGTAGTGCATGGTATATGCATGAAGGAGGTGCATTCAGCCTCTGAAATTGAGGAGCTGATAAATGAAATTATCAGCGGAAAGGTGGTAAAACACATATATGGTATCACAATGGGCTCTAAAGCCTAAGTGTTCGTGGACAGCCAATATAACCTAACCTAACCTAAGTATAGAATCGAAAAATGACGGTAATCTTGTTTTGAATTGTTAACGAGCTTCCTGTAATCCATAAATAGAAATATTCTTTAGTATTTCAATATCAAAGCATTCTCGTTACTATATCTACCATAGTATACGTTTAAACGTTTATGGTACGTGTAAAAGATACTATACTACTGATATTGATTAAAATACCACACTTGTGTTATAAATGATATTGTATGGGGCAGTCATATGGTTTTACCCCATACAGTCACTGCTGTATTACATCATACTCACAACGAACAATTGATTTTATCTTGAAAAGCAATATTAGGATCAATTATCTGTCATATACAGAGAAATTATTTAAAACCAAAGTGGATATAATATGTATATACGGTAACCATGATTATTATCCTTAGGGTAGGAATAATAACGCAATAGAATTAATATTATTAAAAAAGTGAAATGGGAGAGCTTATTTGTGCATGAAAATTTCCTCGTTGTTTTTTTTTTTTTTTTTTTTTTTTTGATACAAAAAAGTGTGTATACTTTAATTTTAAGGGTTCCGTGCTTCAAAAACCAAATGGAAAAAACCCAGTAAAATTATTATAACACCAGCTTTACGGCCAACTTTAAACAAGTGAAAACAAAAAAATTGATGTTGAAATACCATGTAGGTATAAACATGTCACATTGACAACATGTGTTGATTACTCTGTTATCGAAAAATTTTACTCTTACTTTTCGTCTTATATTGTCAAGTTATAACATAGTTTATTTCAAAATTGAAAATATATATTTTTTAATTTGTATCCCCACTACTGTGTTCATACATCCTTAATCAATCGATCACAACGATTTTTTTTTTCAATAATTTAAAATGGTTTTAACTTTAAAAAGTTTTTTTTTTTTTAATTTCTATGGACTAGTTTTGGAGAAATCTATGAAAACATATCATCCATTTACCGTTTTCCCATAAGACTAATGATAAATGTGCTTACTTTTAAGTCATTTATTTATTTAGATAATCGGGCAACTTCCGCTAAAATTTTATTGGTTTAGATTTAGTCCAACTGCATATAAAAAAATCATGCCTTTTATTCAACGTTGCCCTGGCGCTGGTACATTCTTAAATAATGATATTCTAGTATCTCTTAAATATCTGTAGAAAAATTGATCATAGCTTTCCTAGAAATCAAAAATTTTAAAAAAGTTTTCCGAAAGTCGGGAAAAGGGAATAATTAATTTCAAACAGTACAATACTGTACCTTATGATTTCGAACCCAAGCTTTTACTTGACCGATATTTTAATTTTTATGAGAGATTTTGACATTTAAAACGCATGTACAAAGACATGATATTAATCTTTCAATTAAAAATATTTTGTCATATCAAAAAAATTTTTTTTTATTCAGGGATTTGAATGGAAATGTAGAAATTAATGTCAAAATTTGTTTGTTCGTATCGTAACTTGAAAATTTGATAATAAACTGAAAAGTATCTTACAGAATTACAGAATATAGAATTTATTATAAACGATCGGGCTATATTAAACCGGGGAATTAATGGAACGTATCTCTTCGTCACAAAATGTGCATGTGTTTTACCATTCTAAGTGATATAGCTACAACATATCATATAGTAATATCACTTAGAATGGTAAAATACATATCACTTAGAATGGTAGAGTATACAATGAAATTTTGGTATGTGTTCCGAATCGATTTAAGCCAGTACAACACGTTTACTAATGGTGTTTTGTTGCTTATGCTTTCAAGGTCATCGTATGGCTTACATGGTGTACGTGGATCAATTTACAATTCGAAAATTTGATTGTACGCTCTGTTTTTTTTTTTTTAAATTATTATCTAATCTAAAATACAATATAGCCCTATTTGAAGCTGACTGACGGACTCACTCACTGACACTCAGTCATCTATATAAATTTTAAGACATGCTAGAAACATGCGGTTTTCGGCATTTAACAGGGAATTGCTTAAACGTACGGAAAAAATTGTAAATTTGATTACACTCCCATCGAAAATGGGAAAAACCCCGGTAGATACGTTTTCTGCTCTATACATACTAGAAAGATGGGATTTTTACCAATGAAGCCAAAATAAAGTCGAATTAACAGAAAATTTCTGTCCCTTCATCCCCGAAAATTGGAAAAACACCTCTTAAACTATCTCTTTTCATCTTTACAAGCTAGAAAGATGCGGTTTTCGTTTTTTTCATATAATGAATTTATTGTTTTCTGTAACGCGCTGCTGACTGCCACGGGAGTTAAGGGGAAACCCTCTGAGAATAAAGCGAGTGTATTATGTTTCTTAATTATTATTAGTCATTAATACATTTTAAACAGCATTAAAAGTCCATTGCGTTAAGTAATCCAGGCTCTAATAATAATGATATCAGGGTAAATACAGTTTTTTGTCCAAAAAAAGAATGGAAAAGTCGAAACCCGACCTTGGTAAATAGGCTTTTAAAAATAAAAAAACAACTTCACGCCATTAAGGTTTATCAAAAGTTATTGTTTCCCTTAAAAAAGAAATATTTAAAGAAGTATTTAACCCGAGATCCTTTAAGACCATTGCATCGGTACTTTTAATTCAAAAAGATAATATTATGTTACCAACTGCTTTATATAATATGAAACATATTACGTTAATTATGTTGGAAAAAACCGAACATTACTTTTAAAACAATTATATCACCATTTAGAGCCAGTATACCATTTCATTTAGGACCATTAAAATGGTCCTTTTATATTATATGAAAAGAAGCATTTATACATTCATATAAACATACTAAAAATGTTTATTACAATAATTTGTGAATTATATTCGTGAAAAAAAAAACAAAGTTTTTTAATAGTAAAATAAATCTCAATGAAACGAAAATTTATTATTTAAGTTTTGTACTAAAAACTAAGGAATGTTATTTTTTACGCATAATAATCTGCTTCGTCTATGATGTAAGAACGTGTCTGTTCGTGTTTGCCTGTTTTATCGTTTCACAAAAATTTTTATTACGACAATTTGAGTTTGTAATTTTTTTTGTATACTTATTAATTTATGTATCTTTTTTTCTTTATCCTGTGTGTTTTGAGAGATTTTATTATTATTATTGTTTCCGAAAAAATTTATATTTACCTACCTGAAGGTATAATAAAACCTTAAGATATGTTTTGGTTTTCTCTGATTAAAGTCGATGTGATATAGAAAATTTTCATTTAAAGTAATTAAATCGAAGTTATTAAAATTTGTTTTCATATATCATGTATTGTTTATTTATTGGAGACATTTTACAGTAAAAAACATTTGTAATTTAAAAATATTATTATTTACTATTTAGTTAAAGTAAATATTAGAGCTCTCTAACGTCTAGAAAGGTCACTTTAAAAAGATTGTAATAAAATTCAAGTTTCCTGATGAAGAAAGTGATTCCTACTATAAATCTAAGTAATATATGAACTATAAGTTTGTGTGAGTATTCAAACAACGATAATTCTGATAACAATTTTTGTTGCTATGCTGATTAGTTAATAAATAAAATAAATAATTTAAAAAAAAATTTTTAACAAAAAGAAAACCGACTTCAAAAGATAAATTTTTCCAAAACAAATTAATATGCACTAAAAAGTAAAAAAATAACGATAATATAATGTAGTTAAAATTATTGTTATTTTTGGAGTCGGTGTCAGCCAAGGAAACAACTCTGATAGAACAGTTTGCTACATTAGCTTGGCTGACATCGAATCCAAAAATAACAATAATTTTAACTACATTATATTATCGTTATTTTTTTCCTTTTAGTGCATATTAATTTGTTTTGGAAAAGTTTTTCTTTTGAAGTCGCTCTTTTCCAAAAGCACCAGCTTTCAAATAGATAAAGAATCATCAAAATCGGTTCACCAGTCGAAAGTTCTGGGGTAACACACATTAAAAAAAAATACAGTCGAATTTATAACTTCCTTCTTTTTTGTTTGAAGTCGGTTAAAAATTAAAAACCCGACTGTATGAAATAAAATCTGAAAAGAAAGAAACTAGTTTACATAGCGACTTTAACAGTCGGGGCTCATTAATGTGAAGATTTGAGTCGGTCAAGATATTAATGGGCCCCGACTGTTAAAGTCGCTATGCAAACTAGTGGGTTTGTTTCTTTCTTTTCAGATTTTATTTATTTCTCGGGTTTTTTATTTTTTTAATTATTTTGTTATACATTTTTTAGTATCCCAGCACTAAAAAAAACCCTAATATCATACTACATTAAAATTTTAAAGCCATTTTGTTTTGAGTTTTCTTACTATACCTTATTGAGACAAATATAATGATCTTAAATGTTCAAATCCATTGAGGCGTTTGGAAGATACGTGGTAATAAAAACATTTAATTACAAGCATCGCGCGAAATACATAACCACTCCTTGACAGTCTGGTAAAAATTCTAATGCAAATGCATTATAGTCTAATGTAACGAAATTCGTAAATATCATGCAGTTATCGCGTGCAAATGTTCGATTTTAATTGTTACTCACTTTAAATTAAAATGTAATGGCACATTTCATGTCGAAAAGGTACATAAAAGTAAATAAAAATATGCATATCATTAAGTAAATATTTGTGTTTACATATTCATATTTATAAAAAAAAAAAAAAAAAAATACAGAAATAAATATCTGTATAAATATTCTGCAATAAATGACGTATATATAACGTTTGTTCGATACAAAAATTGATACTAAACATCGTCGTTTCGTGATCATAATATTATTACATGAGTGTGTTGTTTGCATAAACCGAATTCACCAATTACAGGAATATTTTGCTCACAAATTTTTTAACGCGTTTCCATCAACGTTTTCTTCAGAATCTTTCTTCAGACGTATACATTTTACTTTGTGTGATACATTAATTTTTCAATTGATAAAACTGTAATAATAGACTTTAGCTCTGTAGACGTTAAAATTTTTTCAAAAACCCATTTTAGAGAAATTAGATTGTGCATGGAACGGTATGAGTGGGTACACAACAGTTTGCCCATGCAACTGAAGGTTGCGAATTAAGTTATGACACAAAAATTTGTGCAAACAACTAGCTTTTGCCCTCGGCAAAAGTTAGTTTTACGGCTTTCGCTCGAGAAAATGATTCCTATGCATGGATTCCATAAACGATTCATTTAGTGAATCATTGATTTTTTTAGAGTACCTAACTTTACATAACTTATTCGCTCTATATACTACTCACAATACAGACAATTCCAACTTTGAAGATCCATATGCTATCCTTTAATCCACTTGTCCTTTTTAGCTCGCCGTTTAAACACCAATTTTGCTCCCAACTTCTTAGAAATTAACGCGATCTTCGGGCATGAAGCTCGGTGCGCTTTCTTAAAGAATGAAATAAAAAGTGTTCCAATAAACTTTTGTTATAAACCATGTGTACCTATATCAATTTTTACTTTTTAGTTTCATATTAACTTTCACCTCCTGTTTTACCCCCCCCCTCACCTTGAAAAATGAATTTTTTGAAAATAGTCGTCACGCAGTAAACTTTTGTTTTCAACCATGAGCTCATATATCATTTTTTACATTTCTACTTACTTCAAAATTGACCAAGTTTAATTTCTAACTTCAAAATGGACTAACTTCCAACCCTTATTTCAACGTCTTAGGGGATGAATTTCCAAAAATACCTTCTTAGTGCACACTTTCGTCATTTCCTATTTAGTATTCAAATGTCTCCAGAAAACAAATATAACAAATGAAAACAAACAATTGACTGAGTTAATTGTTGAAATGTCATGTATACACAGTGTTGATTACTCTATCACATTACACATATTATGCCTATGTCACACATACAAAACTGATAAGACCATATTAATACATACTATAAATTTTGTGTGGGAAAATATTTCAGCCAATGTTCGAATCTGAGTATTTCGGATAACATGCACATGGAGACATGGAATATATGTCATCATAGTTGAATCTATATTTGAACAATAAACATTTTTATAAAATATTATATTTTTATTTACTTCTTATACAAATTGTGCACTTAAATGTCATTTAGAATCATAAATTAGTAGAAGATTTATTATGCGAGTTATTTAAATAGATTTGTCATTTTAAGGACTGGTACACGCCAATTGATGGTTGCATTCTTAATGTGGATATGTTGCTATTTAAATGTTTCATTTTATCATGTAATCGAGAAATGTAAGACAAATATGGAACAGCCTATATAGTGTATTACAAATTTACAACTTTTATGTTTTTTTATATCTCTTTAGCGAATTGCCCAAGGAAATGGAGCTGTTGCTTTTGTAATGATGATGGAATTTATGGAAAATTTCTTCAAACGTTCATCGATCCTACTTAACACATATCAAAAATGTCCATCGATAAAATTTTTATTCATATATTTATGTACCTATCTATACGTTTATGTGTCTGCGAAATCTCTAGAGGTAGCAATTTAAGTCCGATTTGAATAAAGTTTGGTATAAAAAAGGGCTTTGGTATTTGAAAGATCAAGTTTTTTAATGAGAAAAATCGACCGATAAACAAGAGGTAGAGAGATCCGCAAAGTACAAAATTTGGAATTTTTTCAAATTAAAAAATATTTTTGTATTTTTTGATCAGTTTAATACAAAAAAGTAGTCTTGTGAGTTTGTCTCTCGACGCTGAGTTTTCGAAACAAAAATTCTTGAAAAATTAAAAATGCAATATTCGATTTTAAGAAAAGTATGTTTTTTTATCTCTGATTGATTCACTTAGCTAACGCAGCTCATGCACTGGGAATTTCTTTTTGGTATAAATAAGTCGAAAAACTCTAATCAAACGAGATGGGTCTTAGCCTCCTTAACAATGCGCCTCCAGCAAAATCGCTGTCAAATTCTCCAATCGTTCTTACAACATTCGTATTTGGCGTTTAGGTAGGTCTCTTTTCGTATCTTACTTTTTCAATGTAAACCATATAAACAGTCCATACAATACAATCCATAGACTTGTCTTAAAGAAGTGTCGTGTTATCATGGAAACGCCTGAAATAAAACTCATGCACCGTGTGGATAGTATGCCAATGAATTATTCATATATGACAATGTTAGTTTCTCTAACCTTCCAGATAGTTAATCTATAAACAATGAAATTTTGTCATAAAATTTAAAAAAAAATTTTTGTTGACCTTTTGGATAGTTTTTCATCGGGGGCGTGCCGTAAACATTTTTGTATGTAACATATTATATAAATCTGTAGAAAACGTGTTTTTTCATTTGAACATCTCTGGGGAAATTTGTGTTGAAATAGGTCATAGACCAAACCAACTATATCAATTGTACATGTTTTCAATATATCTCTACTATCATATCAAAAATTGATTATATCAACATTTTAATTGTACTTGGAAAATTCCATATAACATGTTATGTTAAAAGGAATACAGACAACATATAATTTTAATATATTCAAGGGCGGATCCAGAATATTTTTGAGGCTGGGAATATGATATTTTCATGAGCATTTCTGAGTTATTAAACATTTTATACTTTTCATGCTCTTACTTTCTACTCTACACATTCAACCGTCAAATAGTACATTTTTTCATATCGTTAAAAGACAATTGGCCAGGTATTTTTCTAGGTATCAACTTCTTCTGTGTATTACTCTAAAAATACTTATCTTATCTTCAATAAGCTAGATTTTTATGTGTTTTGGGTTCTAATTACTCTAAATGACGCAATAGATTCGAAAATTTGGAATACTCGACAGAATAAATCATCATTGAGTTTTGATATATATTTTTAGTGGATATTTTAGAAATTATTTGTCCAATCGTCAAACGTATTCGATTTTATTTTTTATTTTTTGTATTTTCTACAGTAATTTTTACCCAAAACTTTGACAAATTCATTTAATTATTTATGTGTCTTTAAAAATAAGAAAACTAAAAAGAAAAAGATAGCCAGTCGCGGGGAATAGAGAAAGACCTACCTAGAAATTTAAACTAATTTCTAAATTAATTATGATATGAATAATTAAAATTTTATAATTTGAAAATTTTCATTATTATCTGTCTTAACTTGACCGCGTTTCGCTGTGGCTTTGCCTGATATGTAAATGTTTCTATTTTAAATGTTTTCAAATTGTATAAGTACTACACTTTTATCGATTATTTACTGTCTCATATCAAATACTTTAAACTCTGTATCATTTTAAGATTTATTTAAATAAAAATCATCATGAGAGTAAATAAAAGTAGTCTAGAAATAAATTTGACATTTATATGATTTTCATCCCTATTTTCAGTTATTTTTAAATACTCGTTTCCACGAGAATTTCTATTCGGGATGCAAAGTATGTATTATGTTCTCAAGCAGTCTCCCATCCAAATACTGACTGTCTCCAATGGTGCTTAGCTTCAGAGATCGGCCGTGAATTTTTAACTTTAAAATAAACTTTATTCACAATAAATTAATATTATATAATTATATTACAATTATAGTGGCTTTCATCCTGTGGTTTTATATTGATTTTGCTTACCTTGGTCGAGAACTGGTGTTTTAAATGTATGTCACGTGGTATTCATGCCGCTTTCGATGTGACGATCCAGACCATGGTGACCACCAAATTAGAATTTTTACTCCTACTAAAAAACTATAACAATAAAATCAATTAACGCGACTACAGAAGTTTTCATTTCCGAAAGAAAATTTGCAGATAGTTCATCATATGTACAAACTATCCCAGTATATTATCCACTACCACATACTACATAATTTAAAATCCATGAAACTGTATTGTTAGTCGTTAAAATTTGAACTGAATATTTTATTTTATTATTAAACGTGACAGACACTTTATATGCTCCATTCTGCATACATGTGTATATATTCAGGCGACATTACAAAAATATAAAATCAAATCAAAGTTTCTAATTTCGAGAACGTTGAACCCACATTGAAGAAAATATTCACGTAAACGACATTCTATGTTAAGAAATTTATTTCCCAAGTTTCACCTTATCTTACTATTTTACATTGGTTTTAGTAAATCATCAATTCATTTTTATAAATTATTGCATATAAGTATTTAAATTATTTGCATATAAATCTATTATTTCAAGTCATTCAAATTATCAAATAGCTATGTAATCAGGACAGGATTAGGAAAAATCAGGGTATGCTTTTCATAAAAATGGAAAATCGTTGACATAGTAACTTTTAATTATTAATGATTGCAGTAAAAATATAATTAGATTAGCTATAGTCGTCGGGTCTTCTGCCGATGAAATTTTCTCAATAGTAGGCCAATGTAAAGTTTTTGTTCGTTTTTTTTTGCCTGTCCTAGTAGGCTCCAATTGGACATTCGCTGGTTGCTCGTAGAGAGTCGCTGTGCTACAACCAAATACTCTGATTGTCGCCAGTAAATCATAACGTTTCGGCGAATGTCGCTAGATGTTAAAAAATTATATCGAAGACAGATAAATCAGGGCTCTATCTCTAGAAACTGAATTTAGAAGTTTTTTTCTAGTAAATAATGTAATAATACTTAGTTTCGTTATTATTATTAACTCGAAATTTCGAAATCGTTTGCAAGCGCTGGCTATTGGCTAGGGCAGCCTCTAGATTTTCAAGGACAGGCTAAGCCAGCCTTGGCGTAACCTTGGCTACGGGTCTGAGCTCAGCGTTTGTACTTTTAGAAGTGGCTGGTTCTTCTAGAATAATTCTATATGAACCTTTTAACTTAAAACATGGGTCTTTATCAATATTTTCGAAAGTCATCAAACTTTTATGCTGTATAAAACCGGGGAAATGAATAAATTTAAGATGAAACAACGAAGATGTTAAAATTTTAGTGTTACTAACGCTTCCGTTTTGTTATTGCATCTCAGCGTAATTAGGAAAATAACTGATAATCTGAAAAAGGATGACCTGATTTTCCTAAAACAATTCGAACAACCGTTTTATGATATGTAACTTTGAAAAAAGAATCAAGAATGAACCAAAGCTTCGAAAGATTAAATTTTTATGTCTAATTCTACAACTTATTTCACTACGAATATTTTGAAAGCTTAAAGTTAATGCATATGAACTGAGAACGATGTCCAACTAAGAATAAAGGTGAAAAAAAATAATTTTGCCCAACATTGAAAAATTGATTTTGCTCTTTCTATTCATATTTATTTCATTATTTGAATATCGTCTGTCATAAATTTGAAGCCTGCCGTGGAACTTTTCCAGGTCCTCTAAAAGGTAAGTCTCGGCTATGAAGTTAGAGGTAAAAGTCAAAACATATTAATAAAAAACTGACACTTTTCTAACCCATTTGAAATGACTGTCTATCAAGAAAATCCGTCTTTAAATAAAATACAACAACCGAATCCAGACCTATTACGTATTCTGAATTGACTTCTAAGAACTGAGCAAACCATATTCTTTTTTCTACCGATAAATTCCCTTCGGAAACTAAAAGATCAATCGTCTCGATTATTAAACATGTTTATATATTTCAAATATTTCAATCTTTATTAAATTATGAGCTGTTAATTATAAATATTAAATTGAACATGTTATTACGTAATAACTTACGGATACGAATTATACATCCTTGGTTTCACAAAAATTAATTTTTGTAGGGTAATAATTACATGCTGTATTAATTATATTTTGCTGGAATACGAATGTATATCAGCGAATTAAAATCGAACGTACATTTCAATACTATTCGATAAAAGTGAATCAACTAGACTGACAAATTTTTTTTTCTTCAAATAAATGTACAGTTAAGATTAGTTATTTAAGATACAACATGCTCAATGGTTAGGTATTCAGTAAGTAGTACTACTCACAAAAACTTTTTATGCCAAAACTTGTTCTTTCGAAATTTCCTTACACATAAATAATGAACGGATACAATTTTCTTACAAAATTACTTACACTTAATTCGATGTTCAGTGTAAATAAGTGTTTCCAGTTGTCGTTTACCAAAAATATCGAATTTTCTTGTGTATGCGAATGACCGCCTATGTCTTATTATGTTGTCTTATTCTGTAGCAATTATCTTGAAATATATACATAATTCTTTAATAATTACATTCCAATTAAGTATACGGTTTTTTCCTCTGTTTACTAGGTATGTACTTAGATTTGCGAAATTTGCTTTCGTAAAAGCATACCGACGTTCTTCTGTAGCTCAGTTGCTCCTACCTATCCCCCCTCTGGCGACGCCCATTGTAACGGCTATCAAAACTTTGAGCAAACAACTTGAGTTAGTAGTTGACTCTTTTTAGGTTGGACAATATTTAATTCTTCGGTACAATTCAACCAAGTTTTTCTCGGGTCACTTCAAGTCCTGTTTAGAAACACTTTTGATGTCATGGAATAGTTGTAGCGATTGATCTTACAAGTTCTTATCCACTGAATCAGGGTAGCACATTAAAAACCTTCTATTACATTAAGTTTTCTTCCAAAACTTGTTTGAAAAATCTGAAATTTCGAATGGTTTAGGGAAATTGAAAACGATGATTAACAAAATCTTACTAGTTTGTGAGTTGAAGCTTGTGAAAACGTGCTCGGGAGAGCATCAAAAAGAAGAAGAAAAACCTTTTCGAAGACAAGAAAGGTAAAAATTTTAGAGCTTAGTATTATCCCTAGTATCATAAATTTTAGGATCTAGTGTCATCCCTGTTAAGCCCTTCATTTATTTGTATTTCCGATTTTAGTTTTTTTAAATAAGATTTAAAAGAAACAAGTGAAAACAAACAATTGACTGAGTTAATTGTTGAAATACCATGTATAGACAGTGTTGATGTCCCAATCGTTTGTTTTTTGACGCCACGTAAATAAAAACAGATATCCACTTTTAAATAGCCACACACACACAACTGAGATTCCCATATTAATACATACTATAAAATTTGCACCTAATTGGCGCCTTCGTGGGTAAACAGTGATGTTTACAAAAAAATTTTGGAACTTTGGAAGTTATTTATTTTTTTATAAGGAACATTTTTTATATTTAAACTTTTATTCTATCTCTAACGGTTTACATGATGGGTCCTACGAACCCAAGAACCATTGACCTATATTGCTCCTGTACGAACTCGACCGCACTTTTTACGTCCTGATTACCCTATAAAAATTTCATCTCGACATTTTTTTAGTAGCATCAATATTTTAAGCTTTACAAACTTGGGACTGAACTTCTAAATCGCTACGTGCGTGAGTTTCGTTTCCATGATAACGATACACTACTCTAATTATAGAATTGTATGGATGCGTATATAATTGTATGGATTGCATTTAAGACTTACATTTAAAATTTAATATTCTTGTTTCACAAATTTAAATAAATAATTATGATAATTTACATTTGAAAAATAATATTTGTTCAATTTGATTTCTTATTTTCACAATTTTTAATGCATTAAGTTTAATTAATTCGTTTTTTTCAATAATTTTAATTTGACATTTCTATTACATTAACATGTAAAGAATTGCAAATTAGTCATAACAGCCCCCTTTATCTCCAAAATTTTTCACTTAAAGCGCTGGCATCGATTTTATTGTCCCCTACCATGACTACGCACACAACGAATATCAATGGTATAAAAACGGACGCGGTGAAAGAAATGGAAAATATTTTCCGATTCAACACTCGCATAAATATATAATTTACTAAAAATATCCTATCTTTTTGTATATCCCAAAATTTTTTTTACTGCATTATTTTTCTCGGAATTTTACCGTAATTTTTTTTGAATAGGAATGTAAGACTTGTACGCATACATACATATTTACAGAATTCCAATAATAATAATAGTATTAAAAGTATATTTATCATTAGTATTATAAATGACATGTGATTTACTTTAATAATAAATTATATTTCATTTATTTAATAATGATTTGGACAGATATCTATCCATCAATATAGATTTATAAGTCTCCTGACAATACCACAAAATAATAATTATATGATACTGATACAAAACAAAACGAAATATATCATTACCTACCATTACCATCTACATGTAGCTAATATTGAAATATCTAATATGTATGTTGCAAAATTTCATTAGTTGAATGAATTAAGTGTTTTTACGTCCGTATGTAGACCATGAGATTCTATTTCTGGGATACATGGTATGGTGAATATGAATCACTGGCTAGATTTCTGGTTTTAACAAATTATTATATTTATTGATAACTTATATTTATAGCTATAGATAAGTAATATATATCAAGGTATACTAAGTTTAGTCCCAAGTTTGTAACGCTTAAAAATAGTGATGCTACGAACAAAATTTTGGTTTAGGTGTTTAAAAAGTCATATAAAGAATCCATTAGCGGTTGTCTGTCTGTCTGTCTGTGGACACGATAACTCAAAAACGAAAAGAGTTTTTAAGCTGAAATTTTTACAGCGTGTTCAAGACATAAAATTTGAGATTTTGAAACTCGTCTAACCAAGATGTTATTCAACACTTTCTATACAGGTATTTGAACAATTAACTCAGTCAATTATTTGTTTTCACTTTTTTTAATTTTGCTGACTGGATGCGCTGACTAGATATTTTACGGTGCTGTTTATTTCTCACTCTTAACAAAAATTTTGCCACAGCTTGTTAGAGGGGGGAGGTTCTTCAAGTATTGCGTAATCAAACTTTTCATTATTATATCTCCCTTATTTTTAGTAAGAAATACGAAAAATAAAAACGGTATTCCATAATAAAACATGTATATTTATTTACATTTTTAATATTATTTTGAAAACATTTTTATTATTTTATAATTTGTTATCTTCTGTAAGATTTATAAAATCCCTTCCCCTCCCACTGCCACTAAAAGTAAGAAAAAAATTTAACTTCCCCCTACTTAGCCTCTTTAAAATTTCTTCTTTACAAAATATAATTTCTCAAAATGGTAAAATTATTGTATATTAGGAAACATGAGTGTCCAGGATGCAAGGACCTGGGATCCATTTTAGAATGGAATAATTTTCTATAATTATAGATTTTGACATGAGATTATGATATGTAGTTTTAGATACACTACCTTTTTAAATTTATCCAATCTTCTATTAAGTAAGATTGGAATGTATATGTGTTTGTCGTTTATCGTTTGTACAGAGGTTGAGTGGAATTACTCTGTATTTTTCAACTTTATAATATTGATTGACTATTTTAAAATTTTAAATTGAAATACACTTTTCTTAATTTCATGTCTATGATAAAATAAATATTATCTGGTCCAAACCTACCACGATATAGTGCTGTTGCTTCCAACTACATTTTTCCCCTTTCAGAAGCCACAGGAAAATGTTTAAGAATCAATACTATCTGAACCCAATTTCGAATTTTAAGTTTTATAAGCACAGTGCCAACATTCAAGAATATGACGTTAAGCCTGGGCAAATTTTTTCTTATTAGAGCACAGTCCTTTTTGACATATTAGAAAAAACATATTCTTTCCCCTTACAATCTAGCGTAATTTGAACAGTATGGTTTTGTAAAAATTTGTACTAGATTCAAACGATTGAATATAAAATGTGATAATGGATCTATATTTTTCACTTGGACGAAAGAAAGATTGTAACATCATGTCAACACACAAATCAAAGATGTCACAATGACTCCAACTAGATTATGTGCTTCATACCTTCCCTAAGGGATCGTAACATGGAATATTTGGATCGATTTTTTTATTTAAATGATTGAATTTTTGAAGCGTGATATAAATACTTCTTTACAACAACAAACTTTGATAAATATTGTATACTTTTAGACGATATTAACAATTGCAAACACAATAAAAACTCTAGAAGAATAACTGTAAATATTTAAGATCAATATCATAAAAAATATTACGGTAAAAATGCTCACACATCTGTCATATGAGAACCAGAATTTTCATTATTCCATAGAAAATGGGGAAATGATATTATTTCTAACATAAGTTTGTGTTGGAATAATCCCATCATAAGCATTATGTGTAATTTAGGTTAGGTGTGGTTCTATTGGTTGTCCACGAGGAACACATTTAAGGCATAGGGCCCCATTTGATGTCATCTTGCTGATCTTGCTGATTAATCTGATAATGAATCCATTGATTTTATCCGTTCCCCAATGATTTTAAGGGATGATGCATATACCATGCACTACACCAGTCTATATCAGTTATAAGATTATGTAAAAAGCAATAATTTTTAATTTGTTTCGGACGCTTTATTAAATTTCAGTCTATGTGTAATTCTGTAAGTTGCTGAAAATCAAAAGCGAATTTACACAAGGGCGAATGTAATGAAGTGACAACATGTACATTTACATTACATATATATTTACCACAATCAAGCGTTTACAAGCGTCGTAAAGTGCCACCGTCGTGGCCTATCGCCGGTGTTGTGATACCGTTGTGGCTAACAGTTTGTGGTGTTGAAGATCTCTGTACTACTGTAGCACTGCTCAATTGTCTGTTTTATAATATATAATCACTTAGCTTTAATTGATATTTCAAATTGAAAACCAATTAGTGACTCGATATTTCTGAGTGTGTATGTTTGTAGTGTGGTTGTTCGCGTATCTTTAATTTGTTTTATTGAGAAGCTCATCAAGTGCCTTACTTTGTGACTTTTATATGGAAATGGATCAGGAAATGGAAGAAAATGGAGCTATAAGTCTATTGGTTGCCAGTTATGAATTAGAAGGAGGTTTTAAATGAACCGGAAAACTTAGATTGAATTAAGTAAATACCCTTATAAGATGTATGCCTTTGAAGTGAACATTTTTCGTTAGAAGCATTCCTCGATTAAACTTATTTTTCGAGTTACACGCATATGTCAGGTTAAAAAAGCCACCTTGTGTATGTATCTATACGTTTACGTGTCTGTATCTTCTCTAGCGCTAGCTATTTAAGTCCGATTTGAATAAAATTTGGTATCAAGAAAGGTTTTGGTTTTTGAAAGGTCAAGTTTGTTAATGACAAAAATCGTCCGATAAACAATGGGTGGGAATGGGCTTGTTGGTTTTAAAAGAGTACGAAATTTATTCTTTGATAATTTTTTCTCTAGACTCTTAGTTTTTGAAATAAAAATTCTATTCGAGCAATATTCGATTTTAAAAAAAGTGTGTTATTTTTTCAATCTCTGAGGAAATTCGCTTAGCTAACTTTTCCGCTACGAATTTTGTTTTTGTTCTAGTCTTGCAACGTATACAGTGACGTTCATTTTGTAATTTTCGAAAGTTTTTTTTTTGCCATAAAAAATAGTAATGGTTTCTGAAATTCATTTCTTCTGAGAAAAATGTATAAGATAGACATAGTTGAAAAAGAAACTTCTTATACGTGTTCACGTATAAGTTCATTACACCCTTAAAAAAACTATTCTTATGAACACAACATTTATGATAGTGTAACTTTATATATGATTATTATAGTGGTTATTGTACAAAATTGTTTCCCAAAAAATGCCCATCACTTTGATTCAAGTGCGTAGTAAAAACACTACAAAAGTGTTTGAGAAAAAATATCAACACAAAGAGGTAATTTTAGCACTAATAAATTTATTGTTCACATAAATAACAATATTGTCTACTATTGTATGTTTATATACCACTTTAAATGGGAAAATTGTCTAGAAGGGCTCCCTGTCTAAACAGGCCCACTGCAATTTTGAAGCTTTTCAACCACTTATGTGAAATTTGTTGATTGACTTATTTTTCTTAAAAGCTGTGCATTTGTTTTTCTTATCATATTGCTCATATTGAAAATGCTTTGTAATTAATATGTTTGGAATCAGACGGAGAACAACTTTGACAGAATCAGTAAATACTGAGGAAAAAATTAGGTTCTTTTTTTTATTCGTTTATATAAGTGAAACAGAAACATCATGGTAAGTAATGTGAATTTATAATGCCGGTTCATGTTTGAAAATATTCCAAGCGGGTAATTCAATCTCATGTTTGTTTATGGCGAATGATTTTGAGAAAATATAGTTTGCCAAGACTGGGCTATTCTTACCTCAAAAGTTGATATCACCATCTCTACTAGTAAAAAATGATGTTAACTTTAATAACGAAGTTTAATTAAACACGAGCAAATAAATTGTGAATTTCAGGTATTGACTTTTTTCTTCGTTTGGTTAAGGGTACACTTTGGAATAAGGGATAAAAGTCGTACTGTTGGGAATTTAGTGGACCATTTTGACCAGAAAGGACGATGAAACCAATGTGGTGATATTTGGAGAAAATTTCATTGCTGAGTTATTTCTTTAAATAAAGCAGAAAAAATTAACAAAATTGAGCTTTTAATTTCACTTATTGTTCAATCATTTACAATCATATCAGCATATATTACGTAGGTTTTTGACACGCGACGAGCCTAGACGGTAAATGTTAACTTCGACTCTTTTTAAAAAAATGCCTTTCGTTTTTAAATTCTATATACGACAAATTTATAAAAAAATACGCATTTCTTCCATACCATTTCAGCAATGCTCCTGAATTATTTGAATTCTTTCTTAAGGTGTGGACGAAAAACTATGAGCGACCTTAGTAACCTTCTCATATAAGTCCCATCATGATGGGTTCAGAAGTCGGAGTAGACATAAAATTTAACACTGTAGTATTGTAGTATATATCCAATAGAAATAAAAAACAAAAATGTTAGTAGAAAACAATGTTTACAGAAATGTAGACATACACGTAAAACTAGATGAATGTTAAAGTTGAAATATATAGAGAATTTTACCAATGTCCTTCTCTGTACTGATGAGATGCTTGTGTGCTTCGTGTAGGAAACATAGCCGGTTCGGAAATGTCACCATATTCGTAGGAAGTCTGATGCATCCGATATGATTTGAATAAACGGGCTCTACAACTAACCAATCAGATAGTACAAAAGATCACATCTACAATTTATAAATGTTTACTCACAGGGTCTCTTAGGTAAAAATTTAAAAATTCAGTTGGAATAAATCATAGAGCATACACCACATTCTAGACATATGGCATAAACTTGAACCCAATTTACTATCGGCTCCAGTGATTTGAGCTTTGGCTCGTCCTATATGACAGACTTGAAATATCGCACATAAAAAAAAGCGAAATATTTAAAATTATATATCCCAATTGGAACAATTATAAAATTTAAAATTAAAAAAATAATAATTTAAAAAAATCAAAAACCCGATTAGGTACCTTAAATAAAATTTAAAATGAATGAAACAAGAATAGTAGTTTACATAGAAACATAGCAACAGTCGTGACCCATTATTGGAAAGATTTGAGCCGGTCAAGATTTATTTGTTCCTCGACTGTTAAGTCCCTATGTAAATTACTGGACTTACTTCTGCCTTTTCAGAATTTATAAACCTTTCTTATCAGAAAATAAACTATTGAGTTAATTGACTAAATACCCCGTACAGACAGTAGTATTCATCAGTGTTAGCATTATTTAAAAAAATTTAGAATAGTTTAAAAACCCAAAATTCGAAATAAAGAAAAACGGTTACAAGACTTATTAGTGGAAGACATTCACCAATTTTCAAATCTCTATCCCTTATAGTTTTTGGAGAAAACGAACATAAAAGTTTTGGCCTAGTTTGCGGCCTCACGTGAAAAAATTGTTTAAAACAAAAGTTGTTTACTTTTTTATAATACATTTTTTATATTTAAACTTTTGTGCTAAATGAGTCCTACGGACTCCAAGCTCAATTGAAGTATGTTGCTCATTTACAAACTGAATCTCATCTTGTATGCCTTGAGCATGTTATAAAACTTCGGCTCGATCTCTTTTCGTTTTTGAGTTATCGTCCTGACAAGTTTTTTGAACATCTATTCCAAAATTATTTTCGTATTATCAATATACTACCCTTTGCACTGGGGATTAAAATTAGTATACCTTGATATAATATAAGAAAAATATACAGGATACAAAAAGGACGCGGAATTGGAACAACCATAAATTATGCTGTTATTAGATAACTAACATGGACTTACAAACAAGGTGGAAATGCACCATCGAATGTGAGCTCTAGGATAAGCATACAATTTTAGACAAATAAAGAGCAAATCATACTGGATTAACTAGGTATTAAAGATATAACACTTACATTTTTAGGACGATCTATCTAATAAAGATTTGACTGTTAAATTAGGACTTTTTTTTAAAAATATTTCAGAAATGAAAAACTTCAACGATATAAAAACGAGACTATATTTTTCCCTGTTTGTTGCATTATATGGTGAATGGCAAAAGGTCAGGCTTATTAGCATGTCAGAGTGTGAATGTGGTCGAAAGCTGGTCTTCTGTAGAAGAATCAGTAGATATTTTTGAAAGAATTGTAATTACAGTGCTACCAATTTATATATAATAGACAGAGATGAAGTAAACATCATCAGGCAGTCTTCCAGTTGGTATCCAGTCAGAATAGAATGAACAACATCGTCATACATACATAGAACACACACATTGTATGATGAAAATTAATACAATCATGTTAAGAAAGTTTTCATATAAATATGTCCACCATGTATTTTCGGTAGTAACATGTAATGTCATGGGTGTGATATAGAGCAAGGAACTTCCGTTGTACTCATAACCACATCCCGTAACTGCAGCACATACTACTGCCAGTCGGCCAGGAAATAATACAGTGTGTTTAATTAAAATTTCTGTTTTCCTTAGTTGAACAAAACTAGTATCCAGGGAAACTATTAATTTAATTAGTATTTAGTGGAATATCTTCTGAGGAACCGCACGGATTTCTTCTGTATACAAATTTTGGTTTTTTTATAACACTTCTAAATGGTCAGATGTATTAATGAGAAAACTTTTGGAACTATGTTCCTTATCACACATAAATGTATCACATATAAATGTTGGTTTTGAAGTATGCTATGATATTCTAGTCTCATTTTGGACACTTTTGAACTGGAATTACTTGAATTAATTAGATTGAATTTGAGAGAGAATCCTTATTTGTTAGAATGAGTTTTAAAAAAAAAAGTTCAAAATCAATTTGAGTTTAATGTTCTGGAAAGTTGGGTAAATGTCGTGGGCTTGAAATGGACGATAGTTGCATCAATAGAGAATCAGACCAAATTTTTCTGTATCACTTCAGATGAAGAATTCTCACTGCAAGAATAGAAAAGTGAAGTTGGCTTTTAAAAATATTTACTAGTATGCAAGATATGAACGTTTTAAATTCCTAATTAAACAAAGAGGAAGATACCCACTAGTTACATCATACGTCGGTATCACCATAGAGATTACATAAAAAAAAACTGTCTTTTACTAAAAAGAGATGGGCAAACTTTGAATACAACTTCTTATAACTTCTTCGTTTTTAATCAATTTTAATTTCACTTTCAAAGTTTGTCCTGATATCAAGTCTAGTTTTATGGGTAATATGGGCAGTTCGACATCAGAATTATTCCCTATTCAAGAGAAAATACTTTCGAAACAAATATTACATTTTAATGAGATCAGACACTTAAAATGAGACATGTAGGTTAAGCTAGATACGAAAAAGTGTTTCCTTGAAACTCCCCCAACTTTCCATTGATGGCAAGTGCTGGTGAATGTTACTAAAGATCTAAGAAAAACATAGAAAAAAGAGATTTAAAAATCGGTTCTTTCCAACATTTACCGGATAAATTAATTCAAACTATGTATATGGATGGCTCTGCACTTTTGAAACATACAGTTTACGTATGCACTTATAACGTTTAGTACAGTATACAGAAAATGGTATCCATACGTATGTCTATGGGTTGTGCTATATATTCCACATTTCTGAATGATAGTTTGTTGTTAGGTAGAACTTGTTGTCTGTTTTATCCAAAAACAACATAAAGGGCGAATAACTACAACGGTTATAACTTTACAATATCCAACAATTCTACTTTCATTTCATATATGTATTCTAGTATCTGTCTAACGTACGACGATAATTTCTACACATACTTTTGGAAAACTCTACAGTATGATGCAATATGTTACTTAAAAATAAAGATGTATGGTTTAAAACACTCAAATATTTTGTCTAGATTGTATTTGTTTTAAAATTTGAAGCATTTCTTGCTAGTCATACAATCTAAACAAAAAGGAAATTGAACTGAAAGCATTTTCTTGTTAGATTGTGGTCAATGGTTTAAATTAGAGCTATTGTTAATGCAATTCGTTGTTATTAAACTAAGCTTGAATCTTCTTAAATTATGGACCCCCATATTTCTCATAGTTAAAGTTTTATGTACGATCGTCTATGGAAATAATTCGAATCGTTTATTTTTACACGACTGAGCGACGCAAAGCGGTGATAATGAGTTTATCAGTCTATATATGTATGTATGTATGTTCATTCTCTTGTTGCTCACTAGATCCCAAACACGTGGACCAATTTTGATGATTCTGACGATAACCTTTCACCTTAATCTTGCGAGGTTCAATGAAGATATGGCAGGTTGAAAATGAACACCAGACGCCATATTGTGAAAAATGTCGACGAACTGCGTAAAATGGGGGTATTAAATAGACGCATGTTAAATGGGATATCATTGATGAAGTATTAGAAATCCTGACTAAAAAGTGTGAAATAAATGATAAATTTAAAAAAACTAAAAAAACCAGATTGCGTTGAATAAAAACTGAAAGTAAAAAAAGGCTGAAAACAAAGAATAAATCACAGATATCCCAGACCAATTGTTTTTTATTAGTTAACGTATCAGAAACTTACAACTATTTAAAAATAAATTTTTTTACCGCATTATTTGTTTCTTTACTATTATTTTACCATATTAAAATTGTTTTTCGAAAAAAGATGAAATAAAACAATAAATTTAAAAAATAAATAAACCCGACTACTTTTAATAAAAACTGAAAAGAAAGAAACAGTCCAGTAGTTTACATAAAGACTTTAATAGTGGGGACGCATTAAAATCAAGATCGATTAAAATCTTCCAAGAATGGGTCCCGACTGTTGAAGTCGCTATATAAACTACTGGACTTGTTTTGTTCAGTTTTTATTTAACGCAGTCGAGTTTTTTGATTTTCAAAATTTATTTATTTTTCGACAAGGAATTTCAATATAAAAAAATAATAGTAAAGAAACAATTATGCTGTAAAGAAATACATTAATAGTAGACAAGTTTCTAATACATTAACTAAAGTTTAAAAAAAAGGTGGCATCTTAGAAACTATTCATTTAATAGTCAAAGAGATGTGATTTTTTTTATTTTTGACGTCAAAGTTTCTCTTAAAGATGATTTTTATTCAAAAAGGATGTAATCACGTAGTTCCCGATTATTAGCCATTTCATTTTGAACGATAGTTTCATTGCCCAAATACTTAAATTATCCAAATTGAAACAAATAGACATGAACCTGAATTAAGAAGCTCCATTTTTTGATAACAAATTTGTTTTGCTATTAATATAATTGATTAATCAACAGTCTCATTAGACATACTGTATAAAAATATTTCAAAATAAATGTTGTTCATTCATTATTTACGAATTGATAATAAGTTTTTTAAGTTAATAATTTATTATGTTTATCATATTATTCATATCTAGTTTATTTATAGATGTAATATAACTGAGTATAGTAATCCAGAAAACTTTTTTTTTTAGTCTAATTTTGTAGTCACGTATCATATTACTCTAACACCGGTTTTGTACAATAATATAGAAAACTATGAAGTTAGTACAGTTCTTGAAGTTATGGTTTCCTCGGAGAGTGATGAAGTTATTTATCGTCCGTAATATAACGGAGACTCTTTACTATAGAAATAAACAATGGCATCGCTTTTACATTCTATACTGAATGATCCACCTTTTTATAACAGGCGCAAAGTAACGACACTGCTCTCCGAGGAAATCCTAACTTCAACAGGAAATAACTTTTAAACCGATCGCTCATCGTTGCAATTCAGTTTTAGATTGTATTTTCAATGCAACTTCTCTGGAAGATTTGGTTGAAAGTTGCGTTGGCTAATGTTTGTCTAATGGTGCAACTAATCACTCGAAACGATGTGCGATTAACTCCAGATGTGAGTCGTACACGCAACTGAACAGTCAAGTTGTTTTGGTTGAGGTTGAGCTTGTGTTGGATATAGGCTTTGTTGTCATACGAGTGGACAAGGTTCAGCGACTCATAGTTATCCGATTATGAAGCGATTTTCGTGCAACAATTATGCGTTTCTTTTTTCAGACAAACCGTGGTTGCGTTGCACCAGCGGATTATTATCATTCGCTTTGAATTCTATTTAAAGAATATATCAGGGTAAAGTTCAAATCAAAAGGTTAATATCAATGTAAAACCAAAATGCCTGAAATGTACATGGGTAAGTTACTTGACCTTACCTTTGAAACAAATTTTTAATATGTCTAGTCAAGATTATTAATCATATAACTAAACAGCAATTTGGAGTAACGGACAAAATAGAATTTTAATATAAAATTAGAAGATAATGTGTAGGAAATATTATTTTCTACAACTTTGCTTTTATTAATTTATGTTGCTATATAAATAATAATTTTCATAATATTAATACGCCAGTCAAATCCTTCATTAAAATCGCGATGTAAAGCTACTTTTTTGGTATAATATTAGGACCCCTTAGAGGATTGTGAAACCAGGTTTTGCAAGCAAAAAAAGTTGTGCTACCGGCGTAATACGTGAAAAATTGAAAAACTTTCGACCCTTTTTCAATTTTTGCAGTTAAATTCAGAAACTATGAGCTTTTGGCATCAGTTTCAAGTATCATTTTGAAAGTATACTAAATTTGGAACCATTGAAGCCGACACACAGTTCCGTATGTCTTACAGTTTTTGAGATATGATGCTTGAAAAATTTCAGAAATGCTAAATTTTTGAGTTATGCTTATGTGAAACCGTTAGTTAGTGATTTTAGCTGTTTTTTAAAAGATTTTACTGGCGTATAATGGCAAATCAATAAAACAATAATTAACGAATTCTTTTCTTGTTAATGATGGATCGGATAAAAAAATTTCAATGGTTTTTCTTCTTAAACATTTTTTTACCTTATGTTACTGTTTGGTTCGAATGCGTTCATTATAGGCAATTTTATTTGGTACATATAACATTGACATTTCCTAGACTTCAAAATCGTGACTTAAAATGGTTTTGCAAAAAAACATTATAACAATTTCACTTTTTTATGCCTATAGAACCGTACTAATTTACCTAATGTAAATAGTTACTGGAACAGTGTACAAAACACGATCCATTCGAGCTGTAGGTCTTTTATTTGTTTACTTGTATGGATGGTAAAGATATTTTCGTTGAAAATTTATCGAGTAAAAAGATTACAACAATGCAGAATGTGTAAAAAAAGAAGTTTTGTGCACATATATAGAATGTTTTATAATGATGCGGATGAATTTTATAAATGAATATTTAAAGATTGTTTACTGGAATCATAAAAAGATACAAAAAAAATAATAATAAAAGCAACTTACCAACTAACTTTCGGGTGGGACAAACCAAAAAAATTATAAAAATAATCCAACCATTGCTGATTAAAATTTGTATTTTAACTTAAATTTTTGTTATAATCAAGAAAAATCATAATTTTTAGGAGGTTATAAAGTTATTTTACAATTTTTAAGCTATTTATTTTACAACCGTACGCGTTTAAACAAACAAAAACTGTTGATATACAAACCAAAACCATCATACTTTGGCCTATGTGTTTGTACTGTGACATGACGGTAGGTTTTTATACCATGTATACTGTATAGGTATGAAATATACCAAGGTATACTAAGTTTAGTCCCAAGTTTGTAACGCTCAAAAATATTAATGCTATGAACAAAATTTTGGTAGAGGTGTTCATCACCTAATTAGTCCATTTCCGGTTGTCTGTCTGTCTGTCTGTCGTCTGTAGTCTGTCATCACGATTACTCAAAAACGAAAAGAGATATCAAGCTGAATTTTTTCATTTTTAAATTATAGCGTGCTGAGGACGTAAAAGTGAGGTCGAGTTCGTAAATGAGCAACATAGGTCAATTGGGTCTTGGGTCCGTAGGACCCGTCTTGTAAACCGTTAGAGATAGAACAAAAGTTTAAATGTAAAAAATGTTTCTTATAAAAAAATAAACAAGTTTTGTTTGAAATATTTTTTTCGTAAACATCACTGTTTACCCGCGAGAGGTATACACAAAGTTATCCACAAATTCAAAGTTTCGTTTTGATTCATGGTAACGCATTCTCAGAAAGAAAATACGTAGAAATTTATATATATATTATATATTTTTGTTTAAAACAAATAAAACAAATAACGAATCAAATTATTTTTTTTTTTTTGTAATAAACGTATAATTAAAAATTTATTTCATTTAAATTGAAATAAAGCGGATAAAATAAATGAAATTAAAACTAATTTTAGTAAGTATAGTGATTTAAATACACGAATTGTTTGCTGTACCCACTTGAATTTAAATTACGTACACAAATTTATTTTGTACTATGGACTAAATTATGAGAATTAATTTTTCGTTTGTAAAATCAATAGTTTTTGTCTATTGAGTCTATAATATTTACAATATAATTCAGTGAACAAGTTTCTTTAATAAAAACAATATTTAAAGGGTATGGATCAGTTTTCCATATTTTCCGCAAATGCGTTTTTTTTCTTTACACTTTCTTAAAGAAAATATTCTATACTAATGCCACGCTTGCATATACGATTCTAGGCCTTGGCTTACTCATCTCTATCTCTATCTCTATATATTATAAATGCGAAAGTAAGCATGTTTGTTTGTTTGTTTGTTACGCTTTAACGCTAAAACTAGCGAGTGGTTTTTAATGAAACTGTACACCAATATAGCTCATACTTCAGAATAACCCATGAGATATAATTTATAAAGATATATATTATTTTAAAAAAAATATATAAAAATTAATTTAGTTTGACATTACCATAAATTACAGATTTCTGTTAAAGTAGTCATTTGACATTACCATAAATTACAGATTTCTGTAAAAATAGTCAATATAAAATATTTCACGGCTATCTTTTATGATATACTCAATGAATAATTACGACTATTATACATATAAAAAAATAGAAAACCATACATATATTTTACCTGTGTTAAACAATCCATTATTTCGAGTTTTATAGAAAGGGGATAAGCGAGAGCAATCTTTATCAATCTTTACTTTTAAATCCAGCGAAGCGGGTGGGTTCCACTCTTGTATGTATATAATATGCATATACACATAATATACATATATGTATGCACAATGCACATATATCATTTTTTAGTTATTTTACACTCACAAATATTGGGAGCGCGAGCGGTGCGAAAAGGGCGGACGAAAAGTGTTTGTATTACTGGACATTTTTTATTATCATGTTTCGAATTATCTCTACTGTATATTGCAAAACCAACAATAATGAAGATTTGAAGATGCCCCCGAACAAAAGTTCAATAAGAGTTAAAATATTTTGTTCTTACAAGTTTTAATTGTTCTTATACAATTTTGTGAGCTTTTTTTCCCATTGGGTTTGATTTTAATAATTATTACTATTCATAAAATTAATTTTTTCATACATGGTGTGTCACTTTAATCGACAATGGTTAATGGCTCGTTTTATAGCTAAAATATCAAAAAATAACTAAAACAAAAGTTACAGAGTTTGATAGGGGACTTCGATCCTAAACACAAATTAGATCCTAAACGGTAAGAGATAGAATAATTTTTAAATTACGAAAAACTGACATTTTTTTCGAAAATCGTCAGCTTCCGGAGAAAAAGCCACTTAAAAATATGTCATTTTAAAACCATACAAAATTTTTCAAGTATCATATCTCAAAAACTATTAGACATACGGAGCCGTGGGTTGGCTTCAATTGTTTCAAATTTAATACACATACTTTCAAAATAATAATAACAACTAATGTCAAAAGCTCACAGTTTTTGAATTAAGCTGAAAAAACGGTCTGAAAATTTTACTGTGTTTCACGGATTACGGATGTTGCATAACCTGTTTTGGCTTGTAAAACGTAGTTTCACACTCTCCTAAACGGTCCAAATAACCTACCAAAAAAGTAGCTTTACATCGCGTTTTGCAATTTAAATGAAGAATTTGACTGGAGTATTGCAGTTTAGTAGGCATTTAAAAAACGTAGGCGTGTTTGTTTTGAAGATATCTTGTTCCCATGTTTTGACTCATCAATATACACCGAAACTAACTCTATTCCTATTTGCATTATTATACAACTACATACGTAAAATATTGTTTTACTAGCCTGTTACTCACCTAGCAATCATTCTAGTAAATATTGAATAATTTATACCGCTTGTTATTCTTGATTAGTGGAAAGTTTTTTTGAACTCTCGTTATGATGAGGACATTATCAACATTGACGAACAGTTAAAATAATATTATTATTTTTATGAAATGTCAATATTTGTTAATAATCATTATTTTGAACTTAACGAGCGAACACAATTGAAAAAAGTAATTAAAATTATTTCATTGTGAATATATTTGTTGTACCTATTGAAAAATTAATTGCATTTATAAATGCATTTCATTTATACTTACCAATATTTTTACTTATTATATTAACTTACGACTTTCTAGGCCGTAGACATTATTTCATGAAATATTAATAGAACAGTAAAAGATGCTGCAAAAATCGGCTACGAAAGGAAAATGGAAGAAACCGCTCGCATTTTGCTAAAACCTCATGGAATGTGTTTCTTAGGTGTCAAATATTATTATGAACGCATGAGTTAGTGACGCAATTTTTCTTTTTGTTAATAAACAATAAATTTTTAATTCAATGAAACGACCAATGTTAAAATTCACTTAAAAAATTAGTGTATAGGCAACTTGTGTGACGTAAATGTTATGTGTTTGTCAAATAATCGAAATCTTTAATACATGAATAACGTATACGTAATTCGAGTTGCCTATTTACTAATTTTCTATGTAAACTATAACATTGACCGTTTCATTGAATTGACTATTTATTGTTTATTAAAAAATTTGCACCACTTACTAATGCCTTCCTAATGATATTTGACATATAAGAAATACATTTCATGAAGTATTAGCAAAGTGCGTGCGGTTTTTGTATGTAACTGTTTGTATGTAACTCTCTAATATTATACCCATGCATAGGACATCATCAGTTATATACATTTATTATACTACCGATAACCATATTATACATATGTACTTAGAACAAGCAACAAGCGTGTTTTTTAGTTTTTTAAACTATATTCTTATTTTACTTTATTTGTAACACCTTTAACCGTACTATAAGGCACTGATGTAGTAAAATATTTTTAGACGAAACGTTTTATCGCATTCAATAATACTTTAATTCAATGCATATGATAATGAAAAAATATTATTTGTTCGTCAAAAGGTATTTTGAATAAAAATTTTCAATACACATTGATAAAAACAAAACAAAACTAATAAATACATTAATAATGCTGTTGTTTTGTAATACACATTTCAAATCATGAATAAGTCATACAAACATTTTGATCGATACCGTTTGGGTGGGAAACACTGATGTATACATCAATCAATTTGTCTATCTTAAAAATATTTTGTACTAGATTGATACCCGACCGCTCTACTGGGCTTAAAATTAAAACCACCGCTTTATATCCTCCACCCTCTCTTGATATACACAGTTTTCAATTTTGTTAAATGTAAGATAGTCATAATTCATTGAGTATATCATAATAGTTAGCCATGATTTGTTTGACAATTACTATTTTAAATTTTTACAGAATTCTTTAATTTATGGTTCAAAATGGTGATCATACATCTGCTCCATCTATAACATCATTTTGAACCATAAATTAAAGATTTCTGTAAAAATAAGAAAAAAGGTAAATTTAATTTTTTAATTTTTTTTTAAATATATCTTTATAAATTATAGTTCATGTGTTATTCTAAAGTATCAGCTATATTGCTGTATAGTTTCATTAAAAACCATTCGCTAGATTTAGCGTGAAAGTGTAACAAACAAACAAACAAACAATCATGCTGACTTTCACATTTATAATATATAGGAATAAGGATAGGGACTATCATGGAGTAGTAAATAAGCAAAAGCAAGAACATTCCACCTTTTGAGGGAATTTATAACCTATTTAAAAACCATACGAAAAACATGAATACCACTTCCTAAAGTTCCCTTACCACATAGCAAAGATATTTAATATTTAGGAAACTTTGAGTTTCATCAGGTCACAAAATCACACAGGTTACAATCAGAAGGGGTTTAAATATTTTGACATCTTTGAATCCTTATATTTAACGTCATATTCATTAAAAGAGGAAAGCCATAAAGAATTTTTATTTCATTTTTTTAAAGAATTGTCAAACAGTATAAAATTTATCAGAGAAAAATAATTGGACGGGTAGACATGACAAAACTATACCCACATAATCATCGTGCTATTGTTATTAAGTAAAGAAACTGCAAAAAAGGCAGGCATTTTTGGTACAGAATTTCGAAAATAACGAGTGTCAGGTTTGTTTTAAACAATTCTTTATTAATATCGTGTCACTCGCTCCACACAGCTTTATCACATACAGACCGTCAGCTTATACGCCGGTCAAATATTACATTATAATAGCAAAACTCAATGTAAAGCTATTTTTTTGTAAGTTATTAGGGTAGTGTTAAACCACGTTTTGTAAACAAAAAAAGCTGTGCTACTTGCGTAATCCGTAAAAAAAAGCAAAATTTTCGGATGCTTTTTTTTTTTTTCGTGTTTGCAGTTTAATTCAAAAACTATGAGCTTTTGACATTAGTTGCTGCTTTCTTTTTAAAAGTATATTTTTAAACAATTGAAGCCAACCAACTGCTCCATAGGTCTAATAGTTTTTGAGATATGCTGCTTCAAAAATTTGTATGGCTTTCAGAAATGTTTAAATTTTGAATTTTGCTTATGTTATACCGTTAGAGATAGAACAAAAGTTTAAATGTAAAAAATGTTTTTTATAAAAGAAATATACTACTTTTGTTTGCAACAATTTTTCATAAGCATCATTGTTTTCTCGCGAGGGGGCAAATTTGGGCAACATTAGGATGCCAGTTTTATCCAAAAGTATAAAAGATAGAGAGATGGAAATTTGTAGGAACCTTCAACTAGTGAGCCTTATGAAAAATTTGTGGGACGTTCTGTTTTTTGTTTCAATTTTCGTATCTTGACGATTTGTTATAAGTAATTATTTAATATAAAACAATCTATTGTCACTGATTTTCTTTTATCATAAGAGTCAGAAAAAAGCTCTCTAAAATACGAGAAGCTTTACCTTTACCAATTCTCGAAATAACACACAAGTAAAATTTACAAAATTTAAAAAACCCCCGACAAATGGGATTTATTTCTTGTAAACCGATTTTTGGAAACTTAGCTAAAAAATGTTCTCAATCTAGTCGATTTGACCGTTTAGGTACTACGGTGCCACTGAGAAACACGCAGAAGCACCGATAAACACTATAAATTTATAACACTCCATCTTCAATCAATATGAAAGTGATGGTGAAGGACATTAGATGAGATGAAAAGGATACTTAGAGCTAACATTTTTTGGGACAAATTTTAATAGAAATTGAAATATTTGAGTTGGCTTTGTTCTTTTGAATTACCTAATTAGTTTACTATTTCACTTTTCGAAATGAATTGAACCAGGTTTATTTAACCATTCATTTCCATAGTAATTATTTATCTGTAAAAAGTATATGTCATGCCTTTTCCAAACTGAATTTGAAATTTAATAAATTTTGAAGATCATCGCCAATTTTTTAGTTTTTTCGGGTATTGAAACTTTAGCTCGCACTTGAAATAGCTACACTCTCCGTTAAATTACCTTTCAAATGAAACCCTAAAAATTAAAATCGGTTCATCCGTTCAGGCGCTACGATGCCACAGACAGACAAACACACAGACATACACACATAGCGCTCAAACTTATAGCCCCTCTTTTTTTAGTTCAGGGGTTAATAAAATTCGCTTCATTTGGACTCCCGATCTAATATGTAAGTATTCATCTGTCTAAAGATCAAATAAAAGTGTGCTGCATAATGCATTTCCCATTGTAATGTAAAAACATTATTATTATGGCGCTTTTATTCTGTAAAATAAAATATATATTATTATTTTGTACTAGAATGCATTTTACAAAGATGGTTTTGTTTGTCAAAGGAAAAAATAATATACAACAATACATATCTGAAATGTATGAAGGTACCTACCTTCATAATATATACATACATGTCGCAAGCGTTCAGTTTACAATCATTATTTTTTTAGGTCAATGTTTGTAAAGGAAATAAGTTTGTTAATAATCTGATAATTTTTGCGAATGCAGTATTTCTAGCAAGCCATTTATGCGAGTGCATGCTCTTTGATGGTATACACCATCAAATTACCAGAAAATGAAAATAACTTCCCATAACTGCCTAAAGCATTACAATATAAGATATTTTATTACAACAAAGATGTGTATATTTGACTGATGACGCGCTTTGAATAATAAAAATTAATATAATAACAAGTGAAAAAAAACAACTGACTGAGTTAGTTTTTGAAATACCATGTATAGACAGTGTTGATTACTCTGTCACAATACAAATATATACATGTCACACACATATAAGTGATATACCCATATAATACATACTAAACAATTTGCGCATAATTTGCGCTCTCACGGGTAAACAGTGATGCTTATGAAAAATGTTTCAAACAAAAGTTGTTTGTTTTTCTATAAGAAACATTTTTTACATTTAGGTTTTTGTTCTATCTCTAACGGTTTACAAGATGGATCTTACGGGCCCAACATTCAATTGACCTACGTTGCTCATTTACGAACTTGACCTCACTTTTTACGTCTTCAGCGTCTATAAAAATTTCAGATTGATATCTCTTTTCGTTTTTGAGTTATCGTGATGACAGACGGACAGACAGACAGACATACAGACAATCGGAAATGGACTAATTAGGTGATTTTACGAATGATTCTATACCAAAATTTTGTTCATAGCATCAATATTTTAAGAATTAAAAACTTGGGACTTAACTTAGAATACCTTGGTATACTTTATATACATGGTATAAAAATTCATGAAATTCAATATATGTAAGTATTTCTTTATACGTATATTAACGTTTTAGTTTTAAAGAAAAAATGATCATAGTATAAATCAGTTACTAAAGTTATTTGCTACAACTTAATTAATATTGAAATTTTCAGTTCCTTAATATTAACAGAAAAATTTCAAGCCCCATTTTTCTCTTCTCCCCAACGATATTCTTTTTGGTGACAAGGTTGACCTGAATGTAGCTATCATATCCAGGATTATTTATAAATTGTTGTAAAATGCATTCAAAATAATTACTCGAAGATTTTCGGGACCAAGGTACTCTGTTGTACAGCTTCTATCCAGGATTTTTCACAAAATTTATCCCAAAATGAATTCAAAATCGATAATCGGATGGTAATGGAATATTGAGATAACCCTGGGAATGACGTATACATCCTGGTTGTCTTGGATACTAGGTGCATCGAGGAAACTTTTGAACACTTACGAAAATGCATCTTGGCGACGTCAAAAAAATGATCATGGATTGTATATAATCGAAATAGTTATCCCTCATCTACTAATTGACTTCCTGAATCGAATGGAAAAAAACGCATCTCGACCTGCCTTGTCAATCTTAAAGCGTTTTTATTTTTCTGTCGTCTCGACTAAGAGACGACTATAAATCTACTGCAAATTTTGCTACTTTTTGATCAGTATCATGCTGGACTAAAAGATATTATAGACCTCATTCAGAAGTTCAAACAAATATGTTTGTAAAACTATATGTTTGTAAGGTTTCATGTTTTATAAAATAAATTATTTAATTAACAATTTTCATTGCTTGCTTTTTATCAGGTTTGATTTATCCCTTTATTGTTTTAATTTTTTTAACCTCATGATTACTTTTGTCCCATATATGGGACAAAATATTTTATAACCGTTGATCACAAATGACACATGGAAAAAATTTTGTTTTTCTTAAATTTTCAGTTGAATATTAAACTACCCGATAAGTTTAAAAATAAAGATAAGATAAGAAGATTTTCTCAAAATTTCCCGTACATGGCATATAAAATATCATAGTTTGTGATTTTTCGTCATTTAAAATTAAAAACTAATGTCCCATATTTGGGAAAAAAATTATCAAATGGCTGGTTTCATGAGGTTTAGTTACATAAATTGCTAATTGAAGAGTTGAATCATAAAAATTAACTGAAAACTAAGACCCAACGTTAAAATGGTGGTGTATTTGTGTGTAGGGCTATTGCCTTTTTGTGTGTATAGCATTTACTATATTTTAGAGCTCATACTTCAAAATAACACATAGAGTAAAATTTATAAAGATGTATTTATTATACATGTTTTGTTTACTAAACTCTTGCATACAATTTTTATTTACCGTTACAGCCCCTAGATTACAATTGACGTTTTTGTAAATTGCGTAAACGTTTAAACAAAATAACTTGTCGAGTTAAAAATAATTAATATTGATTAATCATTAATACGACAATTAATATCGATTAATCACAAACTTTACACAAAATATTTAATAGCCTATAACATTGTGCAAATATATCTTGGACATTTCGTTCAGTATAGACATATCGTGACAGATAAAGTAAAATATTTCCCACCAAACTCATTTTGACTGAAAAAAAAAACCGACAAAAAATTTAAACAAATAAATTTTGTTAAGTACTTTACTAAAACGACCTATTAATAGTGAGACAATAAAATTGGACATTTTTCATTAAGTTTTTTGAAGGAAAGAGTTTGGGATAAAAAAAAGAGTAGACCTATGGAAAATTGAACATTTTCACTCCATTTCAACACATTGAATTGGTATAGTTACAAAAGACATTATTTTTATGATATTTTAACATGCTTTTTATTAACTCGCTATGAATGCCCGGGTGGTATTTTGAAATTGATTTGAACTAACTTCCCGAAGAGCTAGGGACTTGTTTGGATCTTAGTTCAAAAATGGACGACAATGCATTCGCATAGCCCTAAATAGCAGATTAAAAAATAAAATAAACAAAATTTTGTTATGTACCATGTTTTTATAACAGACTAAAAAGTATAAAATAATTTTTACTTTTGACAGCTATTTAAAAACTTGTAAGATTGGAAACGAAAAATATGAGGCATTTCATTATAAAAAAAACCTGTACCTAGGTACTCGTTCAGCATAACTTCGGGAACGATTTCTACCAAATTACATACGCCCCATGCTTTTGGTTTTCAATCTTAAAAGTATTTTAATAGCTATAAAAAGTAACAACTATTTTATACTTTTTAGTCCGTACCATTAAAACATGGTACATTAAAAGATTATTTTATTTTAATTTTTTAATAATACATCTGCATTTCACGGGATGCCTAGAGCCTAAGATACATGATATACAGGGTATAAAAGTGTTCATAATTTATCATACTATGTAACGAACATTTATCACAATGTTTTTCTTAATTATTTTCTTTTACACTTTTCACTTTTAATTTTTAATCTTTTAAGATTTTTCTTTTCCATTGTTTGTATTAAACTATTTTATATAAATAATAGAATACAACATTGTGAATCGACTGTAACTTTCATATAAAGAAAAACTGTTGTTTTATGACGCGTAAGAATAATTTTTCACAACGTACATAAAAAAAAAAAACAAAATAAAGAAAAACTTTTTAAAGACAATTTATCAAAATAATTTCAAAAGTTTCGTCAAAGAACTCTCAAACTGTATATGTATGTATATATATAGATTTTTCTTTCAGACAAAATAAAAAATTATTTAATAAAATGTTGTAATATTTTTTTTAACAATATCATTTTTCATTTTTTATTACAAGGAACAGGAAAACGTTAATACAAAACATTTGGATTATTCACCATAAGTTGTGTTATGTTGTAGTTATTTAATTTGAACAAAACCAAAAATGATACTCCCTCTATATACACACATTGTTAAGCTTGTGGAGTTTGTGAAAATGTGAAGAAATTCAGTAATCAGTACCCAGTGGAGTACAGGTTTATACCAGTTGTCAAGACGTCCATTTTCTTAGTTTCAAAATTATGTTGTGCGAAAGCATCTCAAAACGTCAAACGTCTGGGCTAGTATTTATAAGACACGGTTAATTGTCAGTTTTGGGTGAACAGTTGTTTTTTGTCCTGCTCAATAATTCGGTGTTTGTCGTTGATATAATTTACAAATATTGAACTCTTCTTTATGTTAATTCCTCCCTTCCATATCATATACGGATAATATCAACCAATCCAAAAATCAACCAAAGTTTTTCTATTGCACTGTGGCAATTTCCTAAGTGCAGCACGGAAAGCTGAATAAGTATACGAAAATTAATAGTCAATGGTCGAAATTTGTTGACTTGTATCCCACCGTTCTTTGGATGAGAACGAAACACCACATTATTCCTGATCAATATTCAATTGGGTTGTTAAATAAAAATAATTTTTTTTTTGTATTTTATTTCAATTCTTAAATAATAATATTGAGCTTTGTTATAAAAACTTTTTCAAAGGTTGTGTATAATTATATATAAGCTAATTAAAATGATTGAAATATACAAAATAATTAACAGAAAATATTAAACAGATTACAAACTTTATGTGGACATAGTGTGCTAAATTCGTGACGTAGAAATGTTAAAATACAAAAGCCTATGTATACATAATTAAAATGTTTACATCACTCGTTGCTTTACGAAAAATGTTTTTTTCGGACGTTTTCGTTTGTCTTTTGAAAATTTTTAAAAAACTGAATGTAACTTTCAAACTATAATGATAAAATAAAAAATAAAAAGAACGAGAGATGTCGTTGGACACTTGGTAGGAACTTTGTTTCTATCGTATCTTCATAAATTATAAATGTAGCGCATACTTTTTAATTTTAGAAGTCTTTAGAAGGGTACTTCTTTTATTCTTTCAAAAATTTAATTTTAGGTAGGTACTTTTACTTTTTACTGTATCAATTAATTGTAATATTAGTTTTCAAAAAACATACTTTTGATTTAGTAGTCAATCATATATGTGCGTACTTTCATTTGGTTTGATCAGGATATTTATTATGACATAACATAAATTTCCTTGTACTTACTTTTAATTATCTCTATTATCTTTAACTTCTGATAATTGACTAATAACTCACTTCCACATTTTTTTTAAAATGCAAAAACATAAACTTTAGAAAAAAAATACAAATCTTAAAATTATAAAAATATTTTTGCATATTCTCAAATTTCATTCCTAGAATCGCTTAATAAAGTAGTGACCTAGGTGAAAAAAAGTCGATTTTTGTTGTTGATTTTTTGTTGTTGCCATTTTTATGGTTTTAACTCCTAACCAGTAAACAAATCAGAACCATAACGTGCGATAAGGAATTTAGTTCCAAAATAAGTTTTGTAATAAAATTTATATGTGATTTTTTCATTTTTGTGAAAAAAATTCAACATTTCAATTATTCTTTTTTCCTTGAAAGTGAAAAAAACAAATTCCTTGAAAATTGAATTCGGAACAAAAAAATATATCATTATTACGATCAATGAATATTGGTATAGTGAAAGATTAAGATGAAACAAGTGGCATTTTCAAAAAATAGGGCAGTAGCTAAGAAATTAATAAACGTAAAACTCTTTTAGTAAAATTTCACCAAAACAGCATTTTCGAATATTCGATGACAACTCAATGTTGATTTTGGATTTCTCTATCCGTGTAGAGGTTTAAATGATTGTGTTATTATACGATGATTTAAAAGGCGCCTCATGCAATATTTCGTAAGGATAATTGAATTAACGTGAATTCTATTTTGATCATGTAAACATATAACATACATTTAGTGGGTACTTTATGGTTATTGTAATCGATAAATATGGTAATGTAATGTGGATAAATGTGGATAAATTGATTTAAATGTACTAAAAAAGCCATTTTAATATGTTTATTATTTATATCGTTTGTAGTAAGTTATTATTATATCATAAAAATAAGCCTTGCCGGAAAAAGCTTTTGGTGGATACTGTTTTGTGTTTCTGATTCTGCTGCCTTCCTGTTTTCATCGAATAGTTATACTAAAATTTACTTTCTACAAATTTTCTTATGATAACATTAATAACTATTAACCAAAATGATCCAAATATTATTTTAGTGAACATGTTCAACTAAATCACCGTTTCTATCTTTCTATACTAGGTAATCTTTACTGTTGAACAGGAGCGCTAAGGCAAGTTTAGACTTGTGGTTGAAATTATTTGTACCTTTTTTTGATGATGAATGTTGTTAGAACTTCGTGACGAAAAATAAGAAAAAAAATTTTCGATACCTGAATTGGTTTTCGAAATATTGAAAGCTAAATATTTAAACAAAATTTTCTATTTTCGATATTTTGAAAATTACGCTAGATATCGAAAAATTTTATTCTTACTTTTCGTCTTATATTGTCAAGTAATATCAAGTAACATAACATAATTCAACATCAAAATTGAAAAAATATATTTTTTTAAATTTATTAAGGTTTTAAATTTAATTTAAATACTTTTTTTTATTTCAACCGACTAGTTTTGCAGAAATCTATCTGATAACTTATAATCCATCTACCGTTTTTCCATTAGACTAATGCTTAATATCCCTACTTTTGAAGTCATTTTTTATACCTACTTTTGAAGTTTTTTATTTAAATAATCAGGGAACCTCACCTAAAATTTTCAGAATTAATTTAGACTTAGTCCAATATTGCCTTGGCACTCGTACATCTTTAACTGCAAAAAAAGTAAATTATTTGTATAAAATAAAAAAACCATTTTATTAGGCGAGCGAAGCGAGCCTCTACTAGGTTAAAATGTAACTTTTTGGTGATAAGCTTTACAAAAAAAAAAAAAAAAGATTTCGAAATGAAATGAAATGTTGTAGTTCCATATTTATGTCTAGATGTGTTATTAATCATTATTTTTAGAAAAAAATTGTATAAATAATAAATAATAAAAAACAGTATATGCATACAGTATATATCAATATATATGCAGAGACAGTGGCGCTATCTGTGAGCTACATCTAATACTAATATATAATTGGCTACATTTAATATTAATTTAATTGAGTGGCGATCTGTAGATTCTTTCAAGTATTAAAAAATGTCATAATGAAAAATACAAAAAACGTGATAACAAAACATAAACAATTAATTTTTGCAGTTCTACAATAGAATAACAAAAAAAATTAAGTGATATTAATATAAGTAAGTGATATTAATACAAATATTTGTCAATAATTGAAGTATAATTTTATTTTAGAAATATATTTTTTATATGTTACCATTTGCGAGTCATTACAAAGTTATACTTTTAGCTTGTCATATCTTTATGTAAGAAACTAGATAGCTTGTAAGAACATGACTTGTAAATAACGTATGAAGGTAGGTATCTTAAACTCACTAAAAAATTATAAAATAAATTGCGCTTTGAAGTCGACGCCAATGAATCGATATTTAGCCAAGAATTGGTTAACGTCGACTTCACAGTGTAATCTAATACAAGGAAATTAGAATTGATTGGAGTCAGTATTAAAATTGAACGAAAGTCTTCACCAAGGAAAATTTTTGCCTTAACAACTAACGACAACTAATTTTTGCCTTTACAAAAAAAAACGTCCTCCATACGTTCTCAAATGACTGTCAAATATTACGCCCGGTCCTATCTTTGGTTCATTTAAAAAATCAATACAAAATAAAAATTTTTTTTGATCAGGAACTCATGTTTTTTTATTCGTTTCCACATTATTGCTCAGTTTCGTATAATATTTTTTTTTAACATTAATTATGAAAAAAATATGTAGAGACTATATAAAATTACAATAACAATAAAAAATATAATAAAAACATCGATGTAACATTTTAATAAAAGATAATTGATTATATCTTCAACATAATTATTCAAAATATGTATTTGTTTGATGAAAATTTATAATTTAAAAATTAATCACTAATCAAAAGTTAGTTAATCATAAGGTATATTGTTGTAAGAGAGATCATTAAAGAAGGGGATGTAAGATCTGACATGGAAAATGAACAACAATTTAATACAACCCAAAATATAGTAAAGAAGTAATCGTATTACAAAAGATAATAATTTAACAAGTTAATTTTAGCGTTGTCAAAAATTGTATTGACTATAATATAAAATATAATTGACTGTTGTTAATCATTTATATACCATGTGTACATTTGCACATTAGACTGATAGCTCATATTTGTCGTATAAACAAGCGAAATTTACAAAATTTTAAAAACCTAATTTTTCACTTTCAAGAACACTCTTCACTAAATTACCTTTTCCAAAATTCGCATTGAAACATAGCTAAGAACATTCTCCATTAAACTACCTTAGAAGTGAAATTTCTACGATTTTGTTTGTTTGTTTTTGTGATAATTAGTAAAGGTAGCTCGATTGTAAAGACAATTGAGATTTTGAACGTGATCGAGTGTCGTGGTTACTGGTTATCGAGTGTGGTGGTTATACAAATCGAGTTTCGATATATATTTCCTTTTTTTTTGTATGCCGTATATATTAAAACAAAACTCTTGACAAAATATGTAAAATAATTTAAATTGCAGCTCTCAAAATAGAACAAAATTGGATTGCAATATATAAAAAGTTATAATAAAAATACTTGTTAAAGCGCAAGCTTTTATTGTACTAAAATAGAAAATAATTTTGTAGGAGTTTCTCTTACATGAGTACATGATGTTAAAGCTTGTATTCAAACATATTCCTTACATTCGTTGGGTTGCTCCAAATCATTATTGATATTTTATATTGAGCGCCTCAAACTTTCACAACTAGCCATATTTGAGTGATTCTTCAAAAATTATTTTTTACTTTTAGTATAATAAAATTCACCCTATTAGTTCAGTTGGTTAAGGTGTAATCAATTCCGCCCGGGGTATGCTTTGGGTAGCGGGTTCGATTCCTGCCGTCGTAACAAAATTAATTTAATTAATAGTTGTGATGGGCTGGTGTAGTGCATGGTATATGCATGAAGGAGGTGTACTCAGCCTCTGAAATTGACGAGCTGATAATTGAAATTTTCAGCGGAAAGGTGGTAAAACACATATATGGTATCGCAATGGGCTCTATAGCCTAAGTGTGTCCTTCGTAGGCAGCCAATATAACCTAACCTAACTTAACCTAGTATAATACAAATTTGTGCTTTAAAAAGTTTCTATTTAAATTTATAATTAAGACTAAAAGCTTGTATATCAAATATGGTGGAAGCGGTGGGGAAATCGGGACGCCACTTGCATTACCATGCATTGTCATCCAAACTAATAAAATTTCAGCTCAATCGATTGACGATGACTGTTTCAAAACTGACTTACAAGATTCCACCCAAACAAAAACAAGACTTACAAGATTCCACCCAAACATTGCAAGTTAAACAAAAGCTTGTAAAAACAAAACCATTTTTCAACTGTTTCGGGAGTTTCAAACCTAGTATCATGTTTTTCTCGTATTCATGTGCTAACACCGGCTTTTCTATAAAATATATACGACAGACTCTTATTTACGACAGAACTTACCTTTTTTAACTCCGGACACAAAAAGGGGGTGCTATAAGTTAAACGTGTCTCTCTATTTATCTGTGTGTGGCGTCTGAGCTGCTTAACGGACGCACCAATTTAGAATTTTTAGTTTTTCTTTGAAAGGTGACTTTTGAAGGGTTACTTTGTTATTAAGTGCTACCGTAAAAAATGTAAATCATGTTCATAATTGAAATTCGGCGGAAAAATGTAACAAACAACAGTGCTACCTTACAAAGAATAATGCCGTGGCATCGAACATGAGACATTTTTTAGCTCGCTCCAATATGTAACAACTACGACCGCATTCCACACTAAGAAATATCTATATTTTGAGTATTAAAAAAGAGCAGAATTAATTTGGTCCTTTCATTATTTCTGTAAAAATCGCTCGGTATAACTTTAATAGGTAAAATATATACATAGTGTTCGAAATTGAGTTTCCTATTAAATAATTATGACATCCTTGTAAAATGTATAAAATATATAAAACCTAAACAACATCTTTACAATATTAAAAGTTAGTCGTTACTTACACAAAGATTATTAATCTTTATTAATTTACATCTCAACAGAGTGCAGTTGATTGTACATATATATTTTGACTTTCTGATATAAAGTACTCGTTTCCACGTTGAAAATCAAACACAAAAATTGTATGGAATAATAACTAGTGTCCAACTGAAACTGGCATTTCTAGCGAAACCGAAACCGAATCTGTCTCCGTTTTGGGCCGAAACCAAAACTGAAACTTTTTTAGACATATTAAAAATTGACTGTTTATTGAAATTTGGTTTATACAGACAGTTTAACAAAACACAAGCTCACACACAAGTAAATCATAGCGATAGCAGGCAGTTGTTTCAAAGTACATAAAGTCACAACAAAATTACATCAGACTGGCCGGCAAACTCAGCAGGCACACACTCACTCAAAGTTAACCGAACGACGTGAAATTTTCTGCCGAAATCGAAACTGATGCCGAAACTAGATTTTTTGGCCGAAACTGGCCGACGAAAAATCTAGTGAACCTTCGGTCGAACACTAAAAATAACGCTAATATGTATGTGTACGTAATTAAATTTTTTGCGTTCCATAATTGCTGAACAAACATGATATTCTAACCAAGAAGAATATGAAATCGTTACGTAATAACATCAAGATGTACTGGAAAGATGATCAACAGCGAAGCATAGAAATTGGGATGTTAGAGAGGGGGGTGGTATGGTTGTCTGTAGGAGAAAAATAAAACTTAAAAATATGTACGATCATCGATTTTATAAACATGAATAAAATATTAAAAAAAATTATTTCCAAGTATCGGGTTTTGATCTTCACATCTCTTGCATAGTAAGCGTGTATTTTCTTAGCTGCAGAGCTCTGTTATATTACAGTAACTAATATATTGTTTAAGGTACTACGAGCGCCAGGTAAGTATAGACTTGTGGTTGAAATTATTTGTACCTTATTTTCAACTTTGATGATGAATTTGTTATAACTTAATCAATGTTGACGAAAAATGAGAAAAAAATGTTTCGGTATATCGAAAAATTTTATTTTTACTTTTCGTCTTATATTCGTCAAGTAATAATATAATTCACCATCAAAATTGAAAATATATATTTAAATTTTTTTGCCCACTAACGTGCTCATACATTCTTAATTAGTCGGGCACAACGGTTTTTTTATTGTTTCAATAATTTATTAAGGTTTTAACTTTAATTTAAATAGTTTTTTTTTTATAATTTCCACCGACTATAGTTTTGGATAAATCTCTGAAAACATAACCATCTACCATATACTGTTTTTATTATATACTGATTTATTTATTGATTAAGGTTTACTCCAACTCTATATTTTAAAAAAAATCAAGTATTTTATTGTAAAATTGCCGTGGCGCTCACACATCCTTAAAGCAGCGATAGAAAGTTACTTTTACCATCTGAACACCACATGAACATTTTGCTAATTCAAGGCATCTAATCTAGAAATATTTCCCAAAAAATATGACCTCTAAGGGTCATATTCTTTACAGTTTGTTACTACTTATATACCAAAAAATAAATTTTAAAAGATTTTACCATTAGTAAATGGAAAATTGAAAATTAAATTGCTTTTTAAATTATTGTTGTACCTATGTAGAATATTTAAAGTTCATAATAACTGTAAGTACGTACCTACCTCTAAACCTGCTTTTCTACCTTATAAGTTTTAAAATTTAATTTACAAAGGAATTTTATCAAAAACTTTTGTAAAACATTCTACATTTAGACAGACTATTAATCATTTTATCTGACTGGGACAAAAAAGTTTGGTACTTGTTATATTATATTTCTGTACGTAATGAAATCTAACTGAAAATGTTGTAACTGTACATCATATGAAATTTGTAAGCTATCTTAGACCAGCCTCACACAGATGTTATTGAAACAAAATTTTAAATGTAAAAAACCTTGGTGTTTTCGCACGAGTCAATTATATCCGAAAAAGGTTCCGCTTCAAAATAGAGTGTAGTAACCACATTGCCGCCATTTATGGATGTACTTCAATCCAAACTAGTCTCACATGGTCAATAATCTTTATTTAAAATATGGTAACACCCGAAACCCCCACACGAGTCAATAATATTGTCCAATTGACATAATGACTATAATGACTGATTTTCAGTAAAAATTCAATCGTTTTAATGCCTATCAATTTTATAACTAGTTTTGCAGCATTAATTTACTATTTTTACCCATTTATTTTATGGGGTCATAGTTGATGACTATTTGGTGCAAGTAGAAACTACATTTCACATTCTGTAACTGAATTTTGCTCCTATACGTATTAAGCTGATAATCTTTAAAAAGTTCTAAAGATTTACAGCATATGTACCGGAGTTGTGCAGACCTCAAGTACCTACATAAAATCTTTAAATTATTACATTAAATTATTATTAAAATTGTGAAAATTACCAAGATTTTTCAAAAATAAAAGTAACCAGGGCAGATAGAATATGAGTACCTATAAAATAACCAAATTTCAAATCAATAGAGTAAAAGGTATAACCGCAGTGCTTGAAATTCAATTGAAACTTTAACCATTCTTATCTGGAAAACCGCTTTTCTTTATAAATATTTTTTTCTACCAACGAATGTTTAAGCGGAGTCTTAAAAAAATTATTAAAGTTTCACGCCAATCAAATAATGATTTCATGCCGTTGAAAAATGTGTAAAGAACCGCCTTAAACAAAAATTAAAAACCTTCAATGGGTTTTAAGTTATTAGCAGACGCAGCAATTGCATTTTGCAATTGTTACACCCTAGAAACAATTTTCGTTTTTAATATTGATAAATGATCGTTTTTTTTATCTGTTTAAAAAAAAATGTATCCAACCCGTTATGAATTCAGCTTATGTGGTATATATCACTTTATATTTTGTGATAGCTGAAGAAAACATTTTACTTATTTTTATTTTATTTTTTCTTGTTTTTACCCCAAATATCGGAAGTAGTGTGAATGCGATATAAACGCGCCAAGATGCTTTTTAAATGAATCATCTATACTGAATAAAGTATAATGCATTTTCATATTCTATTGCTAGGTCAGCCGGTAAAGAAACATGATCACATTTTATGAATAAGTAAATAAATGAATAATTATAAAATAAATGATTAATTATAAATGATTATTGCAGTCGGGGAACCGTTCTGCACAAAAATTTTAAATCTAAAACATCCTAAAATTGCAATGGCAAGTTTATTTACCTATAGGTATAGTCAGAAATTAAATGAGTGACTTTCGCTTTGTATATACACTACAGATTAATGAATGTAACTTTTTTTTTTACTTTTTTGGTAGAGCAGCAGAAATTCACATATTTGCGCCCTGAAAAAACTACTCCTTTTTTGGTCAGTCGGGTAACAAATCCGTTGTCCCAAAAGCAGAAAAAAATTTTCCGGTGCTGGAAACGGGCACCCTCTTTTGTAAAATTGAGCCACTTTCCCCTTTCGATTTATTATTAAATTATTCAATTTTAAAATTGTAGCGTAATTGAACATTTTAGGATCTCCGCGAAAGAAAAGTTAAATTTTTCCAATATGAAATCACAAACGATGCTTTAACCTGTAAGTTACCATCTGTGAGAAGACGTGGTCTTTTGGACGGAAAGATCTTGAAACTTAAGTTACCAAATAAATCATGTTAATAGTAAACTTTGTAACATCCAAAATTTTTTTGTATAAAGTACAGAGTAATTTTAATTATTATTTCCACCTAAAAAAGAATGGAAAATAAAAAACTGGAAAAAATGGCAGATACGTATTTTTTGATACTCATTTTGAAAGTTTTTGTCTTTATACGGGGCGTCAAACTGTTTCAACTCGTTTTTTTATCTGGAATTAAAAAATATAAACTTTTGGTAGCAGATTATGTTTTCTCGTCGCAAAAAGTAAGTTTTGTTTGGATCATTTTGTTCTAAATTTCAAAATTCAACACCTGAATTAACGGTATAGAATGGCTGGAAACTATGAGAATAAAAGCAGGCAAAAGATTTTCAGTATTTGCTGGTTAAAAATTTTCTTTCTGGACACTTTCCCATATAAAAAATGTTTTTATTCTTCATGGGAGTCTGTAGTTATGTGAGACTCTATAGTTGAGGTTGTTGATTTTCCGTTTTATTTTCTATATATTACCCTATGCATATATATATATATATATATATATATATATATATATATATATATATATATATATATATATATGTATATATATATATATATATATATATATATATATATATATATATATGTATATATATATATATATATATATATATATATATATATATATATATATGTATATATCGAAATTTTCTCGATTTCATAAGAAGTCGATAAAAATGGTCAAAGTGATAGTACCTGACGTCGGAAATATATATATATACATCTGGATTCTAGTTCTTGGATTATTCTGGCTGTTAATCATTACAAGTTTTATGCCTGAGGATTTCCGACGTCAGCTAATATCACTTTGACCATTTTTATCGACTTCTTATGAAATCGAGAAAATTTCGATGTGTCAAGCATGTCAGGCAACCCTGGTACTTTTCTATAAAGCTCTGAACATTTACTACATCTATAGTAACACATAACAGCATCGTATCCGAATGAATGGTTCACCGGATATAAAGCTGATGAGACAGCATTATGTCACTCTGTTTAAAAGAAGCACAAACCATCCAACCAACAACGATGACGTAAGATGGTAGGATTGTAATACAGTATATATCGTCCCGACATTTATTTATCAAAATGAAAGAAATATTATGAAAAAAACGATGGAAATTTTTTGAAAATAGCACATAAATCAAATAATAACAAAATCATTGACAGATAAACGTGTTTAAATTTTTTTTTGAAAATTGAATTCAACGAAGAAAATGTATTTTACATGTTTTTTTTCTTCTTCACATAATGGAGATTTATCTCAATTGTAGAGTTATCATTATGATAATCTGATAATGTGCTTAGTGGGTAAGCTAGGAATTATTATGAATTATTACAAGGACTAAGTAACATTGTGTGAAATGGGATTTCAAAATCATATTAATAGCAGTCTGATAAGTAAAATAAGTCTACCATATTATTTGTACAAGTTGATCCAAAAATGTGGGCGCTGTATAACCCGAATTTTTTTTTCATGCAGTGTTTGCTTTTTTTTGACGATGCAATGATTTATCACTAGACACTTTCACATTTACGTCTATTTTAAAAATCACAATAGCTCATTTTGTAGTTAACTAATAAAAAAATAACTTAAAGCAGAGTCTGATCGGGGACATCCTATTCTGACATCTGATTAGACCTAGTTCTTTGGGTTTCTTTACTAGCCAGTTTAGATCCTAAACGGTAAGAAATAGAATCAAAAACAATAGAAAACATTCATCTGTATCCACGATTTTGACCTTCAACTATCGAAAAACTGTAAGCGAATTTTCTTTCGATTAAAAGCAATCATGACATATTTTTAAGTATAACATTTCCTCCGAAAGCTAACGCTTATCGAAAAAATGTTTTAAATCAAAATTGTTAGTTTTTTATGAGGATCAAGTTTTTAATTTAAAGTGTTATTCTAACTCTTACCGCTTAGAATCTAAATTGGTTATTAAAGCAACCCGAAAAACTGGATCCAATCTGATGTCAGAGCATGATGCCCCCCCCCCCCCCCCCCCATCAAAGTCTACCATTTTTCATAAGTTATTTTTTGATTGGCTAACTACAAAACGATCAGCAATTAGCCATTATAGATTAAAATATCCCTCCCTGTTTAAACAATTTAATTAAAAATTCATTCGGAAAGTTATTCTGACTTCATAGATTATTCTGACAAAACAGCTATATCCTCCAAGAAAGATGCTTGAATACGGATGACCCATTTGTTTTTTTTTTTTTTAAATGCGTGTTTTTAAAATGTGCTTAAAATCAAAATTGACACTTATGAGTGTATGTTTCGAAATATTGGCACAGATATATGCTTCACCGAATGCATTTTGCGTGCGAAAAGTAGTTCATTATCACACTCATTTTCAATCAATCAAATTATCTAAGAAAGTTATACCATTTTCAAAAAATCAAATAAGCCGGAAAAGCGGTCTAGGTGTGACCCAAAATGGTCCACACGACTAACTTCCCAATGGAAAGGATAAAAAAATATCATATGTTTGAATATTTAAAATTTTCTTTTGTAAATCATTTTCCGTGGAGCGGGGGCTTCGCCCTCTTCATACCCCAGAGGCTTCGAACTTGAAACACCAGCGAGGGCTCCGTCCCCTGCACCCACATGACGTTAAAACTATATAAATGATAAATGATAATCGTGACAACTATACAATTTTTCATTCGGTGCAAAAAACGGCTTGACCAATTTTGCTCAAAATCTTATCAGGTCTAAGTTACATAATTGTGCGTTAAGTGAAACTGGTCCCATGTCAATATCATCATTTGTTCTCGCAATATGCGAAACGAAAATTGAATGCGAACATACATACATACATATATACATACATGTGCACACACGGACACCTTTTAAAAACCATTATTTGACTCTGAAGGCCTTGAAACGTGGAGATATGACTAAATTTTCAATTTGCAAAATCGTACCCATTACACTATCCCACTGGCAAGTTAACTAGCCAAATTACTGTCAAAATCTAAACTAATAACAAGTTACAATAGTTACTTTTTTAATGTTTTCCGTGTTTTTTAACTCGTGCTACGCATTCATTGTGCAAATTTCGCATGTGTACGTTAATTATGCTGTTATTTCACTTGTATCATAAATAATTATTTTTTCATAACCAAACATAATTAATCCGAACTAAACATTTGATAAAACTACCAAAGTTTTATTCAAATGTACACAGCAGTTCAAGTTTAAATTGTGCTTTGAAATATTAAGTTTTTCAGTAACTTTGATACTACATTTAATTTCACTACAGATAGGATTCAGAAACGTCAATTTAAAGAAAATTAAAAAATATTTTATTTTATTAACTCAAAAGAAATAATACATGAATTTTATAATGGATAAAAAAAATATTTTACAAAAATTATTTACCGTAACTGGTAAATATGTAGAGATGAACGAATATCAGTGAAATTAATGCTACAGGACTACTGAAAACATTAATCGCTGAACTGCTAGTAGTACCTCTGATTTCTACAGAACATGAAACTATAAAATTTTTTTGCGCTTGAAACTGCAATTCTACCGATGATTGATTCAATCCACCTTTTAAAATCTTTACATAGGTACAATTATCTCTTGAACCAGTTTTGGTAGTATTTACCGATATAAAAGTGATATTGGAATTTTTTTTCATCCATTCGTAAGTCGCTTTGTTTATTACTTCTTCTTTTGTAAGTTCTTTTGAATTTTTCGAATCACCTTCACTCCATACACGGTCAGTATTGACGCAAGCAACTAATGTTGATAGTGTTACTATAATTATTACTGTTTTGTTATTAAAAGCCATTGTTGTAAATTATTAACTATTCTGGGGTATTATTGACACTATAAAGTAGGTATATTGATTACTTTTTTCATTTTATAGTATCGAATATAAAATTGATAAGATATAGAGCTGTGATTTTTACATCCATTATCAGAAGTTGTTGAGTAAGAAAGATAGTGAGAATTCGCAAAAAAATACCACAAATTAAATTGAATTTTAAGTTATTCAGTGCCATCGAAATTATCCTTAAAATTGGAATATGCTATATTGGGATCTGTAAAACGGGTATTTCGTTTTAAAATATATATTTTAGTCTAAACGGGAATTTATATTATTTAAAATGTAGTTCGTATTTCAATAAAAACTAAAATGTTATATCTATCAAGCAATGATTTCTTAGTGTAAGAGTCGACCTTCACCCATCTGTTTGCCGAATGAAAGCTATTTTGTATGAAATGTAAAATATTAACAAATATCCTTGGTCAATTGTTTTTTTTTTTTGAATTCCATCATTAGTTCAAAAGCTATAGCTCCATTTCCTTCGAAAATTCGCTAAAAATTTTACTAGCGCAACTCTGGAAAGTTGACACTATCAAAAGGCATTTTCTTTACAATAATACTACCATCTTTGCCCGTTGACTCAAAAAAATAAATAAAAATAAAAAAATAAAATTAATTTTATTAATCAAATACAAAATTACTTACATTAATTTTATTATTACTACTTAAAATAATTAGTATTTAAAAATATTTAACAAAGCTTATTTACTATTGCTGGTAAATATATAAAAATTAACAAATATCACTGCAATTAATGCCAAAGGACTAGTAACCACATTAATCGCTGAACTACCTTGGGTACCTCTGATTTCTACATAACATGAAACTGAAGAATTTTTGAATTTTGTACCAAATTGTAATTTTACTTTGGAGGTTTTCAATCCACCTTGTAAAATTGTTGCATTTGTACAGTTGTCTCTTGAAGTTGTACTATTTACTGATATATATGTGATATTCGAATTTTTTTTCTCCCACGTGTAAGTTCTATCTTTTACAGTTCTTGTATCTAATTTTTTAGCATTTTTTGAATTTGGATCGCCGGTTTTGTATACATTCTCACCACTATAAACGACTGCAACTAATGTTGTCAATAATACAGCAAATATTATTGTATTACGTTTAAAAGCCATTGTTAAAAATTATTAATAGTTCTCGAGTTTTATTGAAACTAAACAAGCATACATTAGCTTTTTGATTTTATACTATCATATTATACTTGAAACATTTCATATATTACTTCCATTATAAGAAGCTGTTGTGTTACATGAAGACAATGCTGTTTAGTGAAAGTTTTTTAAAATTCTTTCGCTAAAATAATTTTTATACGATGCAAATATGTAATATGCAAGGTATACTAAGTTTAGTCCCAAGTTTGTAACGCTTAAAAATATTGATGCTATGAACAAAATTTTGGTATAGGAGTTTATAAAATCACCTAATTAGTCCATTTTCGGTTGTCTGTCCGTCTGTCCGTCTGCCTGGAAACACGATCACTCAAAAACGAAAAAATATATCAAGCTGAAATTTTTACAGTGTACTCAGGACGTAAAAAGTGAGGTCGTAAATGAGCAACATAGGTCAATTGGGTCTTGGGTCCGTAGGACCCATCTTGTAAACCGTTAAAGATAGAACAAAAGTTTAAACGTAAAAAATATCTCTTATAAGAAAATAATTAACTTTTGTTTGAAACATTTTTGCGTAAAAATCACTGTTTACCCGTGAGGGCGCAAATTAGGCGTTAATTATATAGTATGTTTTATACGGGGATATCAGTTATGTATGTGTAATGTGATAGAGTAATCAACACTGTCTATGCATGGTATTTCAACAATTAACTCAGTCAATTGTTTGTTTTCACTTGTTAACTGCCTTGGATATTTTTGGTACCTAAACTGTATGTTCATTAGAGTGTTGAATTCAAAATTAATATGTATTTCCTTTTACCACGCCAGATTTTCTTGCAAAACTCATTTAAAGGCCAAAAATTGGAAATTTGTTTAGGTAATTAAACATATGTTAGATGATACTATTTCACAAGAAGAGATTTCAGTTTATATTTTCTGTCCTTGAAATATCTTCCCCTTTTTCTTGATGTACTTCCAAACACGTTTTCGCTTTTTATCTCCTTGTTCCCGAATGTGTTATCACAAACTAATCAGGTATCATTAATTTTTTGGGATATGATAAACTGATAATTTCTAAGACCGCAATGTTCTCTTTTGAGTCTACAGACGTCCTTAAATGTAACAACTTAATTTGAAATGGCTTTAATGGAAGTAATAATATTAATTGTACTTATGGTATACTTGATAGCGAAATAATATTTTCATGGAAGTTATACTAGTCATCAAAAATGAAATAAATTCCATTAGTTATCAGTATAAAACATATTACTGATAATCGTTAATCGCAGGTTTTAATATTTTCAAAATCATTTTAATAAAATAACACATTCAATTTTAAAAAAAATTGCTTATAAAATTTCAAATAGCATTAATTAACTTTTGCCGTAAAAATACCTTAATAAAATGTGTTAAACATTTAAAGTAGGAAATATAATACTTATGAACAAAAATGCAAGCAGCTTTTAATCCTAATCAAATAAAAAAACTGAAAATAATATTTTTGATTCACCCATATATCGATTACTACTGCTTATATCAGTTACAAGCTCGAGGGGCGAAAATAGTATTTTACTCTTTACTTTTTACGGTTAAACATTTTATATTAAACTAGTCGTATGGAAAATTTCAGTATGATCGATTTACAGCTTTTCAATAAATCAATTTTCAGTTAAATTTAATTTTGTTTGTACTATATATTTTTATTCAACCTATGTATTTTTATTACCGCTAATGAAAATTTTGTTTAACTGATTTTTTCCTTAGTCATGAATAAAACCCAGTTTTAACTTATTTCAAAACTTTAACTGCTTAGAACTAGTCAGTAGTCACTGTCCCTGTGCGTCAATCCATTCTCATCTTTTAATTATACGAGATAATTTATACGGGATTTACATTGAAAATTTAATACTATTGTCTCACAAATTTAAATAAATAAATATGATAATTTACATTTGAAAAATAATATTATGTGCAATTTGATTTTTTATTTTCACAATTTTGAATGCATTGAGTTTAATTAATTAGTATTTTTCAATAATTTTAATGTGACATTTTCTATAACATTAACATGTAAAGAACTGCAAATTAGTCATAACAGCGTCCTTTAAAGCCAAAATTGTTCACTGGAAGCGCTGGCATCGATTTTATTGTCCCTACCATGACTACGCACACAACGAATAGACGTTCGAGATTAATTATTATATATTATTAAAATACAGTAAGGTCTCAGTAGCCCGAACACTCGGTAATTCGAAGAAAGTCCATCTTTTAACGTTCGCCTAACAGTTTTCGTTTGCCTTTTCCACGTTGCTATATACGCTTGTGAAAAGTACAATCGATTAAAAATGATATATGTACATACAATATATTTTGCTCAAGTCAATATTTCATATTTACGACGTAATTTATATGGTGTAAACACAATAATTAAAATTTTTTGAAAACTATTAGAACTATTAGTAATTAAAATATATTATAGCTATTTATTAGATAACAGAGCGAGCTATTATTTTTAGAAAAATTCTGGTTAATTTATAAGCTAGATAATTCTGTCTTTTTTTTCTTTTAATAGTTAATAGTTTAAAGCACTTTAAAATAATTTAATTTTCCTTGATAGCTATACAAATTTAATTGATTAATTATGTTATTGAGATAACAAGTATAATTTTACTAATCCGATAAATTTGGGATGGGAATTATCTATTTCCTAGAATGGAAAAGTCTTTACGGCATGATTCAATAATTAAGGAAGGGTTCCGAGGGAGAGAGGCGGTTCAAAAAAATCTCTCCATGACCTTATATTAGTGGGAGGGGGTCCATTTTTACGAAAGATTTTATCAGTCGAAATTTAATATTAGTAATCATTTTCGGATGCCTTCGGTTTTCTTCATTCTATAATGTAGGTAATCTTCTATTTACTTATACTTATTTTACAAAATATTTAATTAACTTGTGTCATAGCCATAACATCACAGACAATAAGGCAACTCCACCTAGATACCAATTATCCGCCTATTTTTTTCTATATGTAACGGGCCTCCTCGGGAAACTGAATTTCTAAGATAGCCCATCACCTAACAATCATTTGAAGATTGGTACTATATAAAAATAATATGCATTTAATACTAGCGACGCCATCTATGTGTCAGACCGGGGACTTATCAGCCAACCTATTACGTTTTTTAAGTTTTTTTCATTACTAGAACCACTTATATATGACAAGTTTATAAAATTTATAAGAGATACAAATGAAAAAGAGTACATAACGCGTGGAAATATTTTGAAAAAAATTTAATTTAGAGAATTTATCAATTACTGTGATGATAAAAATTGCTTTTATAAAATAAATGTTTATCTAGCTGAATTACTGTAGTAATACATACTAATGAGGATCTAATTTTAGTGATTAATGACGCTCTTCATGTACACATAAGTCAATCTAATCCTGGTACATCCTACAAAGTGAAGGCCTAAACGACTGCTATTACACCATTTTAATTATTGTTAAGATTTTTAAGTTTAAAATTATATTGTCATGCATTGTATAAAAAAAAGTTTGTTTTGGCTAACATAATATGACGGCTGACGTAAAGCATAATAATTTATTTAGTGAAATCGGGTTAACACGCCATTTTAAAAACAATTTATGCTTTTGGGCTCCGGGCGTTTGGATTATTGCTCATTGTTCTCAAATAACTTAAAGGCATCTCATTTGCAGAAGTATTTGGGCTGTACAGTGGATCGAGCATCTGTTATCTCGACTGTACTCATTTTATGTTATGGTAACCGTTATTTCTACCTCATTTTTCAATCAGTTGTGGCTTTTGTTGGCTACGGTGTAGCAACTTACAATCTATAGCTACTACAGACATCCAAAAGACGTGGATATATGTAAATTATACACTCGCCAGTGGTTTGGGTAAAAACTTTTTAGACCACACGCACATGCTGAAATTTTTCGGGTGAAATAACCCACCAGGAAACATGTTGAAAAAGATGCTCATATGTGTAAAAGTGAGTTTAAGCACCAGATTGCCAGTTTTGTGCGGTATAGGTGTTTACAGGTGTAAATATGGATGTCACATTCCTTGGATCTCACCTCTGCGCCAGTAAATATGTACGGCGTTGATGAATACTAATAATGCATAAGTATCCGAAGCGAATAACATACAAAAGCTAACTGAAATATACACGTAAGGCTTCGGAAATTGACGGAAGATCGGAAGACGGAAAGTTTTTGTTAAATTCCGGTACCGAAGTTACCTGATTTACAATACAACGCCGTTTATATTTACTGGTGTAGGAGTGTGATACGAAGGGGTGTGACATCCATATTTTCACCTGTACCGCGCCAAACAGGCGTTCTAGTGCTTAAATTTAGTTTTGCATATTGGAGCATGTTTTTGAACATGTTTCCTGGAGCGCCTTTTCACCCGGAAAATTTCAGTATGTTCTTGTGGTCTATTTGGCCGATTTTGAATTTTGAAATTATATGAACTTAAAATATTTGGATATTTATAAATACACAGGGTATATACACATAGGGTACATAAAACCAATTAAAGTTTCTCTCTGAATTTCAATACTGTTGATAACGTACATATTATATTCGCAATTTTTTTAAATTAATTGATAACGTGATAAAAAAAATCACGTGTAGATACCTACCTTTATTTTTAAATAGTTTATGTGGAAAATTATGTTTTGTTTACAATAATAGTAGATATTAAAAAAAATAAATACTTACCTATTTATCCAAAATACTTAATACTCTTTCTTATTTTTAGAACATTTATGTACATATAGGTAAGTGATTTGCAAGCTTACATCATTTTAACACACTTAGGTTAGTTTGGATGACTCGTTCGCTAACACTCAATCAGAGACATGCGGCTTATATGTTACCCAATCGTGTTTTATCATTTTTTATACTATGTATATATGAAATATACATAGTATATTAAGTTTAGTCCCAAGTTTGTAACATGTAAAAATAATGATGCTAGGAAAAAAATTTTGTCATAGGTGTTCATAAAATCACCTAATTAGTCCATTTCCGGTTGTCCGTCCGTCCGTCCGTCTGTGGACACGATAACTCAAAAACGAAAAAAGATATCGAGCTGAAATTTTTACAGCGTACTCAGGACGTAAAAAGTGAGGTCAAGTTCGTAAATGAGCATCATAGGTCAATTGGGTCTTGTAAACCGTTAGAGATAGAACAAAAGTTTAAATGTAAAAAATGTTCCTTATCAACTTAAATCAAATTAAACAACTTTTATTTGAAACATTTTTTCGTATACATCACTGTTTACCCGTGAGGGCGCCAATTAGGCGGAAATTTTATAATATGTACTATACTTGATTATCAGTTATGTATCTGTCACATGTTTGTATGTGTTATGTGATAAAGAAATCAACACTGACTATGCATGGTATTTCAACAATTAACTCAGTCAATTGTTTGTTTTCAATGGTAGACCAAATTGATAAGTTGTATCAATCTGGTGATACAAAATGAGACTAATTAATATATTCTTTGTTAAATAGCGTATCCTTGTAATGTTTACTAGTTGATTCTAAAGGAACACTATACATTCAAGCAAGTATGGTCATGAGAAGCCACGTAGGATGCCCATCGTTAAAATTTTAACGAAAATTACAGGCAGAAAGGACTTGTCACTTATTTCATGCGATAAATGAAGCTGCCTAGACCTATTTTGTAAAGGAATCCTAATTAATACAAACTTCTTGCTCTGACTGATGGCACAAAATAAAACTGAATTCTATGGTATTGAATTCTAAGTATTTCACTACAGACCCTTAACAATAACTAAAACTCGCGATATGGCCCAAGTAAATCAAATATTTGATTAACTAAATTCTGAAACAGTTGTTTTTCAACTCAACATTTTGTAGGTTCCAAATTTCTGATTTTTTAGGATATTTATATTTATATCAGCGAATACAACAAGTAAAATTTACCAAATTAAAAAAACACCCCGCCCCTACAAATACTCTCAATCAAGTCACATTAAAAAAATCAAAATCGATGCATCCGCTTAGGAGGTTGATGCCTGTAATGTGGCACCCGGGATAATATTTCTAAATCAATCAATTTATAATAATATGCCACAAACTTCGATTAAATTTCTTTCTTTGTTATTTACGGATTTATATACAAGGAATGATAAGTTATGGAAACTAAAATAAAATTAAAATTAATTCAACAATTTGATACACAGTTCCGCTTGCTATAATTTGTATTTAGTTTATGACTGAGATCGATCAAAGACCGTTCAAAGGAGTACAATCTTTCAAATACTTGGAAACATACTTGATTCAAATGCATAATGCTCAGTATCCACCAAAGAGCGAATCCAATCAGGAATCAAGGCATATAGTAGAATAAAATTACGCCTTGTGTATGGATTAAAAGTTCGGGCAGCGAGACTTTGGGGTTTTTCTTTTCACATCAAAATAAGTATTTTTTGAAATTTTTACTTTCCCGGAGTGGTGCAACATGTTTAACCAACAAAATGGCGTCAAAAATGGAATTTTTTCAGAAACTTTATCATTTTTATTTTATATTCGCAAAAGGAGACATCGGTGCATATCCTAATTTAGTAGGTTTGTAGTCAATGTTAAGAACCCTTCCCCGAAAATATTTGATTGATTTTATTGAAACTAATATCAATTGTAGGTTTTATTACTTACAACTTTCGGTAAAAATTTTTGCGAAATCCGTTAAATAGTTCGGCCAAAATTTCCAATTTAGTGACTTGTTTAAAATGGCTGTCATTTTATGCCATTTTGGCCAAAGAGGTTAAATTTTTTTTAAATTGTAGCATTTTTTATTATCTTTCGATTTTAAAATAAGTGGCTTACCTGTAAAATGACTCCTTGATCCATATTTTTGCGAAAAACGGAAAATTTAACACTTTTTGGAAAAAATAGTTTGGGGGGTGTACGGACTGGCTTTGGGGAGTGTTTATTGCTTTGACTTCAGAAAACTATTTTTAAAAAGGTCTGTATGGCTTACAGCAAAATTTTTAAGTTTTAACCCATGCGCTGTGAGGGGGAAGGGGTGTGTGGAATAAATGTATCTTAAAATATTTTAAAAAGAGGTCAAAATAGTTTAAAATGCTAGACTAACCCAAAAATTTAGATGTTTTTATTAATATAGCCCTTTTTACAACATCCACCCCAATTCCATTTTTGACGCCATTTTGTTGGTTAAACATGATGCACCACTCCGGGAAAGTAAAAAATTTCAAAAAATACTTATTTTGATGTGAAGAAAAACCCCCAAAGTTTCGCTGCCCGAACTTTTAATCCATATAACAGCCTTTTTTTGCTTGGTTCTAATCCAGTAATACTATGCTAACATCGAAGATCAAACTATAAAATGGCACTACAAAAAATGAAGATATTCAAAACACTGATTCGCTCAGTTTCTACTTATGTAGGTGAATAATGGAACTGATTGAAGCTGATACAGAAAGATTAAGAAGATTGGACAGATTTAATAAACAGAAATATATATGGTGGAGTGAAAGTGAACAAGGGATGAATAATCAGATACACCGCTGAAATAAATGGCATTTTAGAAAACCTAGACATTGTTTGATTTATCAAAGCACTTAAAATAAATGGTATGGGCATATACAACGAATGGAAGGCTCCCGCATGTCGATGAAGGTGATGAACGCAGAAGTTTATCAGGCAAGCACAGAGCCATTTGGAGATCAATTGTTGAGGAGGCAAAGGCCCACTCCGTGAGTCCGTGCTGCATTGCTGCTTGGTAAGGCAAGTTTAACTGCGAATGTTTGAAACCATGTTGGGTTTTGCCCTTTGTTATTTAAAAAGTGTTTTGGACACCGAATATTTCGTTTTAAGGGTGAGTAAAGTGGTTCACTCTGTATTTCTCAATATAAATAAAACATATGCGAAGACAACGAAATGAATATATAAAAGACTCAAGTAATAGAACAAATAATAACGTAGACTAAAACTTGTGGACTAAATTGTGTAACGTAAACAACAATACCATCAACAAATTGGATTAAGATTTTTCTTGTGTTCCATGCTCACTCTTCTTTTGGGGATCTTTACTGTGATATAAATTGGGACACAAATATAAGTGTGGAATACACGGAACTACAAAACACATTATGTCTACGAAGAAATGGTGTAGGGACATATATACATTTATTGAAACAACAGATAGGGATGTGATATAGTTTGTTTTAACTTTCTTAAATCCGACAACAAAATGGTCAACCAGACTGAAATATATGCGCACAGATAATAACTTCATGCACTTGAATTATTTATCATTTCGCTCGAAAGCCGAGCGTGCAAATATCGTATGGAAATGATGTAAAGATCACTTCGTTAATTATATCTTTGAAACACAAATCAAATTATCTTTTAAACACAAAAAAAAAATCTCAAAATCTGTTCATTATTTTAGAAAGATGCCACCAATGACGCGATCATACCGGATTTTATGGTTTTATTTTTTAATTTTAATTTTTTTTTCTTTTTTAAGTTTAATTTGATCGAGAAGAGGTTCATAGCTTTGTTTTAAGTGCGAGGATAAGGTTCTGTTCGTGAAACAACAAGAAAAGAGGCGATGATCTTCGCACGGCTGAGGAAATTTATTTGAAACATATCTTAGAAGACAGAGGATCAAATTATCTTTCAAACAAAACAAAAATATCAAATACGTTTCATGCGTTTATACGAGTTACGATCCCACGAACGAATTGATCAAACCTAATTTTATGTCGAGAGTTTCTTAAAATTTAATACATAACAGTCATTGTGAACAGACTAAACAGACAAAACATGCTAGATTTAAGATTTAAGTTTTAGCAGCCATTGTGGACAACTTAAACAGACAAAATGTGTTAGATTTAAAATTTAGCATCATTTAACATAATCATTAGATTAAGGCAATGCATATACTTACTTTAAGCATATTAAGGTGATCACTAGTGGGTAGATTACCGTTCAAGTCAACCTTTTAGCCACTAGATCTATTTATAATTCTTTTAAAAACTGATAATAGTAAATAGAAATAAACAAATAAAAAAAATTATATATTATTTATTATTGTATATCTAGTTGACTCCCACTTTTGTGTGTACTATTTTTTTGCGTACATTGGTCAAGTCATATGCTGTCAACGTATTTTTAGCTGTTTAATTTTAATAAATAAATGAAAAAATTTTCCTAATATAAAAATTTTTAACATTCGAGGCAAACTTCTTGCATTTTTACGTCATAAGTTTTTTAAATTCTTCAAATTATAATAGAAGAGTTTTAAAAAATTTGTTCATATATGTTTCTATTTCATGTTTGTGAGTTGAAACAGACCCATTGCCAATTTGGTGGCAATTGTGAATAAGAGAGAAACTTGTATCGAATAGGTAAAAATATCAACCACGTTATTGATACGACTCTATATATGACGATCATCAATGTGAAACACGAGGGATTATTTCTATATTTTCAAACAGAAATATATACATTTATAGTTTTAGAGAGAGGGAATAGAAATTGGCTGGATATGTATAGGGTGTCAAATGCTTATTAAACTATATTTGTACATAAAAAATATATATATATATATATACAGTAGAATCTCGATAAGTTAAAGTCCAAGGGAAACACAAAATATTTTAAGTTATAGAGATTTTAAGTTAATGTTAGGTAAAGGTTAATATAGAGGTATGTACATGTTTCTATGTACCCTAGTTAATATAGAGGTATGTACATGTTTCTATGTAGTTACTGAGGGCCTATACAGAGATTATTTATTTAAGTTGTAGAGGTTGCGTCTTTTAAGTTATAGAGGTTTTGGGCTCTGATGGGAAGGGAACATAGTATTTTTTGAAGTAACAGAGGTTTTTATGTTACCGAGGTTTAAGTTATCGAGATTCTACTGTATATATATATATATATATATATATATATATATATATATATATATATATATATATATATATATATATATATATATGTATATATATATATCTTTATTTGACATAAATCTAAACTACACAAATTGCACAAATTATTGGATCAAAAAGAACTAAACATGTTGACTGAAAATTAAACAATAAATAAGAATAATCTTAATTATTACAACCATAAAAAATAAAAAATAAAAATATAATAAAATAAAAAAATTTTAATAAAAATTTATAAAAACATGGGCGGTTTCAATGTATGTAAGCGTTTCTTTTATTTAAAATAAACCCTAGAAAGGCGAACACCGGATAATTTTTTCAGGCTCAGAGACGTTTAATATATCTTCCGCAGTGTACATTTTAAACTTATTAATATCCTGCTTTTCTTTTCCTTCTACCCCCGGACAGTCTTCTATCAAATGCTTCACACTCTCAGCTGCATTACACAAATCGCAAACTCTTACTCCATTAACTTTCACGCTATTCCATCTAAAACCATACATTCGAAAACTAGCAATCACATATCTTTCATTTCTCTCACATATACTTAAATATTTGGCACCTTGAACGTAGTGGTCTAGCATAGCAAACATGCTCAGACTCTCTTTGCTCCTGATATCTTCCAGATTTCCAATCAGAGCAATCTGGTTTACCACTCGTTTAACAGATGCTTTGTCATCCATTTCAATCACAACATTTAATCCTCTTTAGTTCAATAACTCATTCAGCACACTCATTGTTCTGTCATTTATACATGTTATTTGCAACCTTTTATCAGAGTTAATTATTCTATTACGATAATTGATAGCTTTTTGAGTACAGAGATATTCAACGTTCCTAACTCCTAGCTCAAGATTAACTGCAGAGTTTGGCGTAGATTTAGATACACATAGTAATTCTTTATAGAAGTTATGCAGGACCACATTAATTTTTTAAACTGGTTGTTGTAGTTGTTACAATTTGTGGTCCACACTTCACTTCCATAGGTTAAAATAGGCAATACCAAAGCAATTTAATTCAAAAAGATTGACGGATGGTGTTCAATACACATTTGGCGCTGATTTTTTGGGCAAGTATATGTTTTTGGAACTATGGAACAATGCATTATATTTGTTTTCTGGTTGGAAGTTAAAACCAAAATTCAAAAATCTTTTTATAACTGTCAATTTAATAATGCATTTTTATAGATATTTGAAACTGTATGCTGATAAAATAATATATTTAGTAGTATGAGAAAGTGAGGGCACTCTATATTTCTTGTTGAACAAAATGTATTTTATAAATGGTATGGTTATGATAGTTGTGAAGGTATGGTTATGATATGTGTGGATGAGCTTGATCTGAGGGGGAGTATTGACATCGTCATTCATATCATTTTGAAAAACTGTATTGAATTTTTATATTACATGCGTCATACGTATTTATGATATAGCAAAAAAAATCGTAGCACAAGAGCTGCGTTAGCTAAGCGAATTCCCTCGAACGCCAGAGATACTACAGACACATGAACTATATATGTATATATAGATGAGGATTCCTGAAAAATAAAAGAAACGAATTTTTAAATATTCAAGAGTTTTTGTTTCGTAAACTAAACGTCTAGTGAAAAAAACCAAAGGTACTTTTTTTGTTTAAAACTGATCAAAAATATAAAGATATTTTTTATTTTGAAAAAATGCAAAATTTTGTACTTTTGCACCCTCTCACTTATTTATATGTCATTTTATCTCATCAACGTACTTTACTTTAATTGCGACCGCTAGAGAGGGTGGAGACACATAAACGTATAGATACATTTACTCAGACATACATATGTTGGTATATATATACAAAAATTTTAACGATGGCCACTTTTGACATCATCAGCACAAAAGCAATAGCTCCATTTCCTTCGGAAATCCGCAAATAGCAAAATGTTAACTGTTTTCTTTGTTTTTCCAAATTTCATCCTCTTTCCAATTTTTGGATTGAATTTTTTGAAATACAATTATTTTAGAAAAGTCGACATGAGTAGTTCTCATTTTAGTTAAAAATTGCACAATGTTTATCCATTAAAATAGATTATTACGGACGATCTGAATTAGAATTTTTTTGTTCTACTAATTATAGAATGAATGGGAATTATAAGTTTTAAAACATTTTTTTAATAATGGTAAACTTTTACTTGATAATCACATACCTCAAAGGAAAAATTTTCTTGCGATTGGGTTTCCTGAATATGCTTTGAAATTTATAGTTGTGACCTTCTTACACTTGTATATCCTAATGGAATAATTTTGACAGTCAAAACTTAGATCAAAGAAAAAAAGTTAAAGTTTTTTTTTAAAAAAATATCTTATTGTAAACAAGAAGTTAAATAAATTTTTGAATCTACTCAAAAAAAATTGGGTCGCTTGAGAATTTTAAATATAGTGGAAATATTATTAATATTATTAATAAATTTAGGATCGTATTTACAAGATATCCTGAAAATTTAAGGTTTTAAATTTAGAAGTCGAATACTGTTTGATTCTTTAAATAATTTAATTTTATAGCTACTTTTATTTTTTACTGTGTGAATTTAATGTTGTAATATTTGTTTAAAAAAGACATCTTTCTGATTGAGAAGTCATTTTATCTACATTTTGTTTGGTCAGCATATTTATTATGACATAAAAATTTCCTTGCACTTTAAATTATCTCTGTTATTAATATAATTGTTTTGAACGATAAAACATAAAATTTTGACAAAAAAACAAATTGACAAATTATAATAATATTTTTGCGTTTTCTCAAAAATTTATGACAACCTGAATCAGTTGAAAAACTTTTAGTTTCCTAGGTAAACTGGACGAAAATTGTCTGTTTTGGTGTTGTTTTGGTGTTGTTTTTTTGTTTTTTTTTTGTTGCACTTTTTTTTGGTGTCACATCCACACAAGCAAACAAATTAGGTCGATAAAGTTCGATAAGGAACACAGTTCCAACACTCGAAATAATTTGAGTTAAAGTTATGCTAATGATAATATTATTATTATTATATATTATTATTTAATAACTAACTTTAAAATAGCTTAAAACAGTTAGGTATTCCATAAAACTTTTTGTTTCAAAAACTAACAAATTTAACCTTCTGAAAAAAATTGGTTTTAAAAGAAAATAAGTTTATGTAACAACATTACTATATTTTTTGTTTGTACATTCTTCTTTAACGATTTTGAACCGTTGATACTAATTAATCGGTTTTCCATAAAAATATAGTGACACAGTTTAAATTAATTTTAAAGTTAACAATGATTCATAGATTACAAATATCTTATTATTTTGAGACTCTATTGCTCCACATAAAAATTGTTTTATTATAAATCAATATTGACAATTCTATACTATTTAATCGAAAAATTATGACTCATTTCAATCTCCCCAAAGCTACATGGATGTTTGTAAAATATCTAACCTAATAAGTAAAGTATTATATTGAACACTGAATGTATAAAATATTTTTAATACATTTCGATTTCAATCAAATGAGTGAATTATTTATTGAAGTGTAATCACCTAACATTATTATCAGTACCTTTGTACTTACACAAGTCTGATCAGTCATACATATTTCAATTATATTAGGCTGATAAATATCTATAAGGGATCACCATCAAAGGGGGTTTAATAAATTTAGATATATAGAGTGTCTATGTATATATAATTAGAAATAGACCAAACATTTTTAAAATCTGTGTATTTGTATCTCAAGAGTTACTATACAATAAGTTGAAATGTATAGTTGTATAGTTGAAATTATAGACGGTAGGACGATCACATCCAAATATACAATTTTGATAATCCAAGTATGTAATCTTACTAAATTTGGGACATATTTTTCAAATTTGTCATTAAAATTAACCTAGCTCTAATAGTATTCGAGAATGTGGATTACCGATCCTGGAATTAATCATATAAGCGATAGAAAGCAAAAAACTGACATCAAGCCTGTAAAGAGATTTAAAAAAAAAATCCAATGAGATCGGAGTAAATTTGCGTGTGCTATCAAAAAAACCGAATTTTTTAACTTTGTGACGTCACAAGAATCCAAAAAATTTAATTTTGCTCTATCACCTCCAAATTTTATTCAACTTTGATAAACCAAGTATACAATCCTAATAAGTTTGGGTCATATTTTTCAAATTGGTGTTCATAACATTGACTGAAGAGAGATAGCAGTGAAATGACACTGAGGCAAAGTACGAATAAAATGTAGTACATAATATAATTTCAATAATTATAAATATTTTCAAATATTGACGCCCCCAGTATATAATAAGACATTTACACAATTGAATCTGCTATATTTTACCCGGCGGTCAAGGAGTGGTTATGTTTTGTCGCGTATTTTGTAAATGTTATGTATTAAGTTTTCTTATATAAGTCTCCCAGATTCATATGAGTGTTTCTCTCTGTCGAGTCGGTACATTTATATTCGATGGAAGGCACCCAAATGTGTAGGTGTATAATATGATGTAAACTTTTGCTACATATGCACCGTCAGTTTAAGAAAACAGTTTAAGTTTGAGTAAAGCAAGTGATTGAGTATCAATCACTCAATATGTTGATCGGAACAAATCGCGAAATATTATTTTCTTTTTTGTCGATATTCTATGATAGTTTTAATTTCTAAATCTAAGACTAGACCGAAAAACGAACACTAAGCGAACAATGAATATAATATAAATACACAACATCCTATTGTGAACACATTTCATTCATTATGCAATGTTATAATATATCCATTTGATTGATAGTTGCCTATTTTCGTTGTTATTTAATGTTCCCCTTCGTGTCTGGTCACAGCATGTAGTAGCTAACTAACATAGCAAATATAATAAGTGTTCTATTAATCGATTTATCCAAACACATGAAGAAAATTTGTAAAACTTTTTTTTAGTTTTGTTTTTCTTTCCATATATCTTATATTATTATTGACTTGTGTTTTGAATAATTGATTTTAAAAAAAGCTGTCATAATGTTTTAGTTTTTAGTAATATTTCAAACCGCTTTCAAGGTTTTAAATTGCTTTATGGTAATAATCTCTAAATATACATATTTTAAAAGTACACAGTTTTGTGTACTGCCACTTTTTAGTCTAGGACGTAACGGCAGACCAATGAAATAATTCTTCGTTCTTTAAAAAACATAAATGTTGTTTTTCAAGCTCACGTCTTTTTAATGACTCAAAATTGTTGTTCCAGCCATATTTCCCCTTGAAAATTTCTTTACCGATGTAATTTTTCACCTGCGACTAACAAAGAGAGGTGTTACAAGTTTAAGGTGTCTGAGTATCTATGTAGGTATCTTGCATATCTGTGTTCTAAGTATCTGTCTGCCTGTCTGTGCTATTGTTACTCCTGAACAGATAAACGGATTTTGGTTTATTTTTCAGGTAATTTGATCGAGAGTGTTCTTTGCTATGTTTCGAGTGCGAGTTTTTATCATAGCTAATAACTCTCTCGAACATATTACCTTTAAAAAAATCAACATCTGTTCATCCGTTTAGGAACTACCATGCTACAAACGAATTGATCAGACCTTTTGTATCGATGACTTCTTTAAATGTTTAATTTATGTGTTTATCTTAGAAATCATCGAGTCTCTGCTCCTTTTGGTAATTTCCGTAATCATTTTGGCCATCTCATGTTCCCCCTTACTTTTAGTTTTTATTGCATTCATTAAAAAATTTGACCAATTGGATTTCAGTTAGAATTTGTCAGTTATCTGAGCTGTAATATATGTGGCCACCCTCATTTATATCGTTGTCTTCTACATTGTGCGAATTTCTGTCTTTTCAAAACCAACCACTTCTCGGTAGATTGTAATAATAATGTCCTTCTGTGAGCTAATGGTTGAGAATTTAATTTAATGTTTTCTCGAGAAGAATTATTATTCTTGGAGTTGAATATAAAAATTTCTAGGTCATCAAGTTCGAGATCATCAAGATATATGACCCAACTGAGGTTTGAAGTAATGTATGTGCTTACTATCGAACACCTTTGATGACACGGCTATTACCCCTACTATCATCATAACTGCAGAAATTATAATTTTAAATTAATCAAACTTGAAGAAACCCATTGGCATTACCTTGGGCATTGGCTGGTAAACCATGCCTTGATTTGTTATGCCTTGAACAAGGAACTAGTAAAAGTTGGTAAATCCAGGTTTAATTTATTACTATTAGCCAAGGTTTGGATCAAGGCTCAGGCTAGGAAACGTAATATTGATTTATTAGCTTTAGGGTAAGCATGTGAAAGGGCTGGCCAACCAACGTTTCGTCGGGCTGGCCAACCAATGCTCGCCTATTTACGATTTCATCGTCAGGCTTGGCAGATACTATAGGATTCATTATAATTTTTGTCGTTATATTTTAATACTTGTGCGCCATTTCATGCTAAACTATTTTAAATATTTCACATTTCTAGTTTATAAAATATCTAATTCAATTATAAAACCAACTAAATCTCACCATTTCAGAACAAACTTTTTTCCAATTATAAATTCTTAAGCCGTATATATTTGTATCATTGTATTCTACAATAATTTACCACGTCTTCAACTCAGTTAGTGTAGAGTAACTTATGTATTTATTGCAAAGTATAAAACATATATAAATGTGTACTATAACAGAATGTTATAAAATACATTAGTAGACATTTTATTAGAGGGGAAAAACTAAGTGTAAAAGAATAATAGCGAATATTGTGTTATAAAATCGAAGGAGAGAATGTAAGGATACAAGAGCAATCCCTCAAATTGATTTTGTGAAATACAATTTATTAAATAAAATTACCCGAGGTCATAATATATTTTGTTTTCTGAATTGTAAATTTATACAACGCACTGTATTATCCGAAGAAAATCAATAGTTCCCTGCATCCTTTTCTTTGTGGAATAAAATTAAACTTATACTACTAATATTGCCCTTCAAAAATATTTATTTTGTTATTGCGTAAGAATTTCAATTACGTTTGTGTATCTCGAAACACTTTAATGCTAATTCCAAATAACATTCACACATGGTATAGCAAAACGAAGTTGGGAACAGTTAGTTAGTGATGGTTAAAATGTCATGTGTTAAGTCAGCAAAAGATACAAGTTAAGTTGTAAAAAAAAACGGTGCTACTTTTAATGCAGGTATCTCCGATTAGTGTTAAACTATAATGGATTAAAAAAATGCCTATAGTTAGTAATAGATTGAATTCCTTTCGAAGTTTGCCTAATATTTTAATTTTTTTTATTTTGCCTAGATTATAAGCATTATTTTCCAGTTTTTATGGGATTGTGTTTTAAAGTCCGCCACAATCTTTACAAGTTTTTCGATATAATTAAACACTCAAAACGTACGCATCTCACAAATCTCAAAAATCATAAGCCGTAGAATGAAATAATATATGACGATTGTATCACCTTATTGTACAACTCTTCTTCTTTTAATTGAAATATATTTGTCCTTTTTGACTTCTTGATTGAGCTTTTGACCGATCCCTAAATTTATTTTCTTCAATTTTATAATCATACATCGCATTTTTTATCGATATATTTGAACAGATTCATATGTTCTGCTTTAATCCAAATGCTCTGAATATACATGAATATATATAACCTATTTTATTAAAATGTACTTTTCATTTGTTAATTTTTCTAATTTTCCAATTAAAACATTTAAAATTCAATTTGTAACAGAATTTAGCCATTTAACACTTTTATAGTTCAATTCGTAATGTACAGTCGAAGCCAATAATACTGAGGTAATATAAATCATATTATAAAAGCTGCTATCCTGTTCGTTGGACCATTTAAAAAAATCTGAAAATGTGCAGTCTTATTTTTATGATTATGAGCAAATACTCATTAAACAAGGTCTGGGTTGAAGTTGAACGACCCTTGATGGCCACACAAATAACTTCCCAGTATAATAAAGAGTAGCAAAAATTAAAATAAATTTTTCGACTCTTTTTTTGAAAGCGACTCGACCGAGTGTTACGAAATCTTTTTTGGATTACATTACCGGTAATACGCTTCGATCAATACTTCAACGAAGACAATATCACTTTTCGTTCGATTTAGTCACACACACACACACACATTCGAGGCCGTTCTTATTACTGACAGAAAATTAGAAGAAACTACTACGTTACAAATGGGAGACTAGGATCTGATCTCTGAACTTTATATCCCTTATTTGGGAGATATGATCGACACAAGACTAAGTTTCCGGCAACACATGCAAGTACCAAACCTTCAACAGTCAGAGCTACACTTTTTCCTTTATTAATCTTTCATCTTAATAAAGTAAATTCAAATTATGTTCACTCAAATTGTATCGTTGTTGAACTCATTATCACCAAACTTTATTTTTAGTTTTTGCTCCTTCCTCCAATTTTCCCCTTCGATTTTCCTATTTTCCCTTTCATGCCCAATGCCATAATAACATTGGTTTAGTACCTATTTCTCAACTATATTGAACAGGATTGTACATGCATATATCACAAATCTACCACATATCAGTCAATGAGTGCCTACAGTGTGTTTAAAAATTTAATTATAAAATGTAGTAACAGTTAAAAGTTTTTAGTATTTAAATAATTTTCATTTCATATGTGCAATGAAAATAATAAATTTACAGTAGTGGCAATATTTAGTACTAAATATTATTTAATTTGAAACATTTTGGTGCAATTAATTTTAATTTTCCAGTTCATGTATAATGTTTAATATTAAATTTTCACCTGATTAAAACAAACTAGAGGGTAATTAAACATACAAGAATTATTATTAAAAACTGTCGAAATGATAGTTATTCGCTAAATGCTATATAGTGATCGAATAATTTTAAGTTGAATTAACATAGCCACCACATATACTGTGAACCAATAACAAGATGCGCACTAAATTTAAAATAATATAATTGCGAAATTTAGTGCGTACCTCTTTTCGTGTATCATTAATAAATGGCACTGCTTGATTTAAGGTACATGACCGTTCATTTATTTGAAACTTTACTCAATATTTGAATTTTCAAAATGTTTTAAATCAAAATATAGAAAAAGATACCTACCAGCAGTAGTAATTTAGAGAAAACGGAATTTCTCTAAATTAAGACCACGAAATAGAATATTCAATTTCTTCGTAAATGAATAAAAATATTATTTATACTTTAACTGAAAACGAATGGTGGAAAAACAATGTCTGTCGAGAAGCTAAAGAACAGTTAATATATATTTTATCCGATATAATACAATTTACTCTTCTAAAACTATTAAAATTAAATAATCTATCGGTTGTCGAGGCAATGAAAGTCTATCTAAATTTTATCTTTTGCGTGTGAAAAGTGTTTTAAAAGAATGTCGATTAAGTAATTATTAGAAATTGCTATATTTTCAAAGACAAAATTCTGAGAAAATATAAAACCAAAGGTAAAACAAGCAACTTTATACTAAACTTATTGTTATTGAATGTGCACTAAGACAAGTACAAAATAAGCTTTACACCAGTAAAATTTTATAAAAAAAACAAGCTGTCTTGGGATGTTATTTGAATTTGGATCCCTTAAGAAAGTTTAAACGATGTTTTGCAAAAAAAAAAAAGTTGTGCTACTTGCGTAATCAGTGAAAAACTGTAAAATTTTCGGAACCTTTTAGTTTTCGCAATTAAATTAAAAAACTATGAGCTACTGATATTATTTTTTTTCTATTATTTTGAAAGTATATTCAAAATTCAAAACAATTGAACGCAACTCACAGATCCGTATGTCTAATAGTTTTTGAGATATGATGCTTGAAAAGTTTATATGGTTTTCAGGCATGTTAAAATTTTGAGTTTGTCTTTTGTTAAACCGTTAGAGATAGAACAAAAATTTAAATGTCAAAATGTTCCTTATAAAAAAATAAACAACAATTTTTCGTAAATATCATTGTTTTCTCGTGAGGGGGCAAATTGGGGCAAATCTTTTTTGTTCATTTTCTCCGAAAATATAAAAGAGATAGATGCAAATTTGTATGTAGCTTTAATTAGTGAGCCTTATGAAAAATTTTTGAAAAAAAAAAAAAAAAACAAACAAAAAAGTTTTCTATAAAATACTTACTTACGAAGTCTGGTACAAATGTCGGCCTAAAGGCGATGTAGAGCTGCTTTTAGTATGATATTTGGACCCTTAAGGGGGGCATGGAACTACGTTTTGCAAGCAAAAAAAGTTGTGTTACCTGCGTAATATATGAAAAACTGCAAAAAGTCCGAAAATTTGAACCACTGCTTTTATTTGCTTGCAAAACGTAGTTTCACACTCCCCCAAGGGGTCCAAGTTACTTACAAAAACAGCAGATTTAAGCCGCGATTTTCGATTTTAATATAGAATTTAACTGCTTTTTTTTACAAATTTACTTATTAAATTTTTGGAGTAATGTTATTAATTTTTGTAAATTTTAATCGTTTTAAATTGAAATGCTGGAACGAAATTTTTAAGCAGGTTTCTATTGCGTACTTAAAACAATTTTTTCGAAAAATCCATTTTATTATATTCTAATAAATGATGTAACAGGTGAATGTGTATTAGTTAGTAAGGGTCGCGACCGGTCGTGAGTACTTATCGCAGTGTTGAAATATGAGGTATATAGCTACTTGAAGCCTTACTTGATGAATATGCGTTTAATATCATCCCCAACACGCATTCTTTATTGAATTTAAATGCTATCATTAAAAAAGTAATTGTATTTTAGAATATAATGAAACCCTTTCAGAATTTCATGGATTGATTTATAATTAAAATTTTATTTTTAAAGTAATTTGTGACGTATATCTATATATTTTATATACCTTTATAAAATATTTGGTTTTTACCTTTTTTGTGCACGTATAATTTCACCCCTTAAGAAAATTACAAAAAAACTGAAAAATCTTTTTTGATTGTTTTGGATTCAGATAAAAAAAAATTATTTTAACATTTTTTGAAAAATCCATACTTCCTTATAATTTCCTTAGATTTCAAAGTTTCGAAAACTATGCTATCACTATTAATTTTTGCGAGCTCACAACAACTTTAGCGAAAATTGTACAAATCCGGTGGGTATTGTACTATATTCCTTTCGCACCTTGGTATTGTAAATGTTGCGCTTACTTTTTCTATTTACAAAATATTTTCCTGAAGGTATTAATTTTAGAAGCCAAATACTTGTATGATTGTTCAAAAAATATAATTTTATAGCTACTTTTAGTTTTTACTGTATGAATTAATTGTAATTAGTTTAAAATGGACATACTTCTGTTTTAGTAGTCAACCCAATATGTGCGTACATTACTTTTGGTTTGATCAGGATATTTATTATGACATTAAAATTTCATTGTACTTTTACGAAATACTTTAAATATTTCATTATTGGATTTATCCATTAATCAATTTAGCATCAGTGTTTCTTTTTCTGTACCCAGTTTCATAAAAATGTTTTCCTCAAATATACAAAACGAATACCTACTTTTGTTAAAAATGTTAATCAATTTCATCATACCTATAGCTGCTTTTAGTAGAACCTTTTATAATGGTGTAGGATTATCTATTGGATATATAATATTTTGTTCACGAATAGACTTCTGTTCATTTAATCTTCTTCAATGTATAAAAGTGTTTGAATTTGACTTAAAAAGCGAAAAAATTTCTTAATTATTTTGGGGATAACATTTTTTTGTTTGAATGAATACTTTTATGTGGAACATACAGATAGATATGTGTATGTTGACGAATTTTAGGGAAAATTTGAAAAGAAATATAATTCAATTATGGAGGTAAAATTTGAATGGGTGTCTTTTCTGTATTTGCCTTTATACACAAAATAAATCCATAGAGATAAAAAATGCATATAACATAAAGGTTGAGTGGATGAAAGGGGACTGTACAGAATGTCGATGTATATATTTCCCTCTAATTTTAAATTTGAACGTGCTCTCTAACCAGAGAATTGAGTGTGAGTTTTGCAAGCTTGTATTATGCAGCGAATTTTCATACATAGAGTAAGGTATATTTTGGTACTCTTTTGAACTAGCGCGAGCGGTTGCTTCGCCAATCGGAGTTCTAAGGTAGTTTTTCATGTGATCGAAATGCAGTTTTATATTCCCGGGGAACGATGTGAATAAATGATATACGCTCGATTAATGTTGGGAAATTTTGCAAACTTGTTACTGAAAGTAACAGGGAATATGCCACCACCAACCAATCTTAGATATTTTACAAGGAAAGGACTGGTAAAATCCTTGAGGATAATTGTTTGTTTTGAAATTGTAATTCTTGATAGTATATGGATTGTCAAATAATTATTTAATGATCCCAATTCTTGTGTCGAATAATAACTGCATCGGTTATTGTTCGAGTTTGTATAATTAACTGTATAATTCAAGTTTGTATAATCACTGTATCATTCAAGTTGTATAATTATTGTACAGTTCTGATCATTTAGCGATGTCTTTAAATACAAAACTTTTAGGTCAAAATATTGAATATTGTGATGTAAAAATTAAATATTAAATTTTTATTTTTGGCTGACTAGCTAAATAATCAAAGCCATGTCACTATTACAATTTAGGCTATTATTATTAAAATATTATTAGTTAAAAATAATAATATGATTGATACAGATTGTAGTATTTTTTCCGTCCTGATCTGATCCAGGCTACTACTAACATATACTATACAGTAAAACTTCAATTTTCAAAATATTAAAAATATTGAAAACTTAAGCTGAAACTCAAGTTGTTAGTTGTTCTAATATTTGTTGCAACAATGCAACAATTTGTTGCATTTGTATTTTAAATACATTTTAAAAAGAAATAAAAGATGCCTCAACATATATTTGGTCGAAGCCTTTTCTTTAAATTTCATTCGTTAAACTTCCGTGTTAACCCATTTTTATGAGTAAGAACAACTTGTGCTACTTTCAAAGATAACCTTAATCGGTTTGATATGCCATTTGAAATAATAAAATGTTTGAAATGGATATGATTGACTTTTATAAAAGTTTCAGTTCGTAGGACAAGTTTTACTTTTTGACAGCTGCGTAATAAATTTCCAAAATAAAAAATCTGTACGCATTATGTATTTTAATGAAAAATAAGACATAAATAAATTCATTTACATGTATAATTATATATAATAAAATATTTTTTGGTCCTATCTTCTAGTTCATATTATATTGCACATATATGTATGTAATATTCATTTGTAGAATGAAAATAGTATCCACTATACATGTGTGTATAATGTATAAATGTATATATGAAAAGTGACTAAATGTATAAACAGACTGTATGTTTTAGAGCTGCATATTACCCTGATTTTTCCCAAGAAGTATAAATTGACAAATTGGGCCGATTTTTAATATTTTGCCTAGCGTCGCAGATGGTTAGAGATATCGAAAAGAACTCTTTGGAATAATTGCTTAGAATATTTTTGTATACCCATATACCAATTTTAATGACAAAGTTTAAAATTTTTAAACTTCACAGAGGAAGTTAATGTAATAGGGCCGATTTTGAAAATCTCCAGTTTTACATATTTCCGCAGTTTCAAGACCTTAATATCCGAATCAAACCTTTTCAATGCGATGTCTGTATGTGAGTACGTATGTGTATGTGTGTGTTCGTTCGGATTATTTCACCTCGATTATCTCGCGAACCAGTTATGATACTAACACGTGACTGCAGCCTTATTCGACGCATAATCGCGTATTTAAGAACTGAAAGAGCAGAATTAGTTGAGCATAATCTATGAAGGCTAACAAGACAATTTTTTAATGTGTAACGACTAACTAACCCTCTGGATAGTTAGTCGTGTGGACTACAGGGGTCGCACTCACAAGACTACCACATCGACTATGTACTGCCAATTTTTTAATCAAATTTTTTTTGTTATTTTGTTCTGTACTCAAAATTATTACATGTTTATTGAAATATTTGAATACATTACACTATCAATTTATCAATTTGTCCACTATTTACATTCCATAGTAGGTACACGAGTTATAAAAAGCTTATTTTTTTTATGACTAATGTGCTATGGCATGAAAAAATTGTACAAATTGATAATTTAATAATGGTATATATTCGACATATGGGTACAAAAATATTCTAAGCAACTTTTTTGAATAGTTTTATTCGATATTACTAACCTTCTCTGACGCTAGAGTTTTGGTATTTGAAAGGCCAAGTTCGTCAATGAGAAAATCGACACAAAAATAAGGGGTGGGGGCGGTGGTTATGCGCAAAGTACAAAATTTTGATCAGTTTTGTGCAAAAAAGTACTCTTGTAAGTTTTTTCTCTGGGCGCTTAGTTTTGGAAATAAAAATTTTTTCAAGCTCTGAGATAATTCGCTTAACTAACGCCGCTTCTGCGATACGAAGTTATTTTAACCATCCGATTTTGAATTAAAAAATAATTTTCTTTATTATATAATAACTAATCTAGTTTCTAGATCGATTCGTACACTTCATGAAGAGCAAGCACTACTTTAATTTTCATGGTGATAGGTGCTGAAGCCGTTAGGAAAGTTTTCAAACTCTTTTAGTACCAATCTTCTATAAGTCGAACATCTCTTGATTTACAACACAATATGTGAAAAAAGATGAAAATTGTTAAAATGATTGAAAAATGATATACTTTTTAAAAAAATATTTGATATAAATGACATTCATTTAACATATACGGAAGACAAAAAATTTGTCGAAAAGCAAGTTGAAAAATTCATTCACATATCTAAAACATCATTTTTCTGATTACCAGACGGTTTTCAACCGGCAACAAGCTTTCAAATACCTACAGAATCCGCACATGTGTATGAATTTTCACCTGTGTGGTAGCAGAGCCATTTCTATTTCCTATATGCAGCTTAAAATACATACAACCTGTATGTATTTGTTATGGTGGGTTTGGCAGCTTTTCAAATGAAACACGAGAGTACTATCGGGTAATGTTGCTATGGAAACCAAATACATATGAAGAGAGAGTGAGTGGCCCATGCACACATATAGTGATAGTCTAATGTTGTTTGTTACTCTATGTATGTATGTGTTTACACACACATATTTGTTGTATAAGGTATGAAAATGACTTATCGAGGCTCTTTTTACTTATTTCCGTATTGCAACGGATGATAAAACTACATTAAAGATAAGTGACTAGTAGCGGAAACCAGCTTCCAACAAATGGTAACAAACATTATATTAGTCTATACGTATTAGATAAAAACATTACTGCAAGGGCGACCATAGTAGTTATTGGTCAAATGTACTATAAACTCAAAATAGATTACGTTAATAAAAGTTAAAAAAATAAAAATTATATATGCACCAGAAGCGAATACTCTCACATATTTCAAGGCATATTATGGTCCAACATTGAACATAAGACGAATATTTTTGAAATTTTTTATTTCGTTACGAAACTTTATATGTTCAATTTACCATTATTTCGTTCATCTTTTGCTATGTCCACACAGAAACATAAAAGAACGAGAACTGTCTTAGGACACCCAGTAAGAACTATGTTCCTAACGCATCTTATTTTCGTACATTATAAATGTAGCGTTTACATTTTTATTTACAAGAGATGTTTCTGAAAATTTAAGGTATTAATTTTAGAAGTCAAATACTTGTTTTCTTCTTTCAAGAATTTAATTTAAGCTACTTTTACTTTTTACTGTATCAATTAATTGTAATACATATTAGTTTAAAAAAGACATATTGACTTCTTATGCAGTAGTCAACCTAATATGTGCGTACCTACATTTGGTTTGATCAGGATATTTATAATGACAAAACATAAAATTTCCGTGTACTTACTTTAAATTATCTCTACTATCTTTAACTTCTGATAACGCACTTCCACATTTTTTAAATGAAAAAACATAAAATTTTTATAAAAAATACAAATTATAAAAAGTTTAAGTTTCCCAGGTAACCTAAGTGAAAATAGTCAGTTTTTAGTCTAGTTTTTTTTATGCACTTTTTTTATACCAAATTTTGTTTACCAAATAAATGTCCCATCTCTCAAAATTTAAATAAAAAATGCAGGATTTTATATATTATAACGCAATTTGTTCAATTGAATCAAAGTTAACTTATTTGCAAACAATTAGTTGCTTGAACTGATTGCCTTTTAAGGACAATACATTTTAATTCATTCAAGGGACACATCCAAAAAAAGTATATTGGGTATGATATATTGTGTAGGCAAAGATCTCGGTAAGGTACAGGAGGTATGGAAGAAACGAGAGGTTCGTCACACAATCTACATACTGATGCCCGATATAAATGTAGATAAATGCAACTATGCTGTGTTGAAACAAACATAAGATTTTGTATGCATTACCATCAAAAACTATGCAATCTGGAAGTAAAACATTTTTTGAAAGCTAAACGCTACGTCGGTAAAGAGTCAATGAGACAGGTGCTCTCACGCTGCCCAACCCAGACAGAAAAAAAGATAATTATTATATTATTACCGTTCTGGTAGAGCATTTTAAAGTTAACTCTCTGGTAGATGTATGATACGTGTCATGGTGGTGATACTAGTTACCAGTGGTGGTCTGTTCTCTATCAACCATACTCCATCAGCTTCAAATAAATGCTGGATCAGTGAGTAGTTGTAGTCTGTATGGGACATGGGTGCATAATAGATGGAAAGGAAGGAGGGTATGTTTAAGTGAGGTGATATTGCTGGTCTGATGCTGTTGTTTATACTTACTATATACATACTACATAGTAGGAGGTAAATTGGATGGACCATACTAATAATATTTATGTGGACAAGGCTGCTCAAAAATATTTACTATTATGTAATTTTTGGTCATGTTGTCTCTGAAAATAAAGATTCTCGGAATGTTTGATGACAACGGTGAGAGGAGTGAGTAGTTAAAATCCGTTTCAAACTTCTTGAATAATATTTATGGGATCTTGAAAAACAGCGCGATGAAAAACAGTAAGTATCAAGGAAGGGGGTGAAAACAGGCTCGCATCTCCATTTTATAACTGAAATAAACATAATATATTTAAGTTCAGTCCCAAGGTTCTAACGCTTAAAAATCTGGGATCTAGGAAAAAAATTTTGGTATAGGTGTTCATGGAATCACCTCATTAGTCAATTTCCAGTTGTCTGTCTGTCTGTCTATCGTCTGTCTGTCCGTCTGTCATCACGATTACTCAAAAATGAAAAGAGATATCAAGCTGAAATTTTTTAGCGTGCTGAGGACGTAAAAAGTGAGGTCAAGTTCGTAAATGAACAACAAAGGTCATTTGGGTCTCGGGTCCGTAGGACCCATCTTGTAAACCGTTAGAGATAGAACAAAAGTTTAAATGTAAAAAAATGTTCCTTATAAAAAATAAACAACAAACTTTTGTTTCAAACATTTTTGTATAGTATGCATTACTATACAAATTGTATAGTATGTATTATATGGGTATATCAGTTATATATGTGTGACATGTATGTATGTGTTATGTGACAGAGTAATCAACACTGTCATTGATTTGAGGAATTTGTATAATATGCAAATGCCGGCGGGTATTGAGCAAGGCTTACCAGAAATACTACTTTCATCGAAACCTGTGTTACAATTCTAATTATACATCACTGTTACAATTAATTTATTATTATTATTATTACTATGTTTATGACAGATATGAAAAGATACATTAAAAAAAAAAAAATTTAATTTTTTTGCATTTGATAATCTGGAAAGTTGATGTTGAACTTGTTTTCTTTTAATTTAATCCTTTGCGAATGAACAACATTGTACGTGATGATATATAAATGTGCAATTTAGTCTACTTTGAAAGGAAAAGAAAATAACACACCTACACACACTCGCAACTATCCACACACACACACATACATACTAACAGACCCAAACATACCTACACATAAAAGATAACATAACCTATATGCCGGCACTAGCATCCAAAATAATAACAAGCCATGGTGAGTATGAACTTCGGAGAAATGTAAGTTTCTAAAAATTTTACAAAATGGTATTTATTTCTATTAGACAAATAATAAATAATCCTAAGATCGAATCATCTCAGTGATTGGGTAGAATTATCCTCTAAATGACACCGTTGGTGTTTCATTATTCGCCGTTCTCATTTAGTAGCCATAGGCAAGAATTTATTTCGCTCCTTCATCGCCTGTTTAACTTTCACGATAAATTTCAAATTTTATATTTCTCCCTAAAATCCTTATCTCCATATAAGTTATTATTAATTTACAATACTTATCACTCCAGTGAAATATTTCCATTTGACAGAATAGAAACCTAGAAAACAAAGATTTTGGTTTAGATTTCGGTTAGATTAGACTTACATGAAAAAAAAAACAACGAGAGGTGTTGTGGGACACTCGGTAGGAACCACGTTCCAGTCGTACAAATAACTGTATTAGTAATTAATTATAAATATTAGTTTTGTAGTACGTCACCTTGCATGGTTACTGTCATCTGTTCTCTCTCTCGATACTTTTTGCATTTCTATGCATATTGTCTTGTACGATACTCTTTGCATATCTGTGCACTGGTAATTTTGAAAATTTGAAATAATCATTTAAGAAGTCAAATACTTATTTTATTGTTTAAAGAATTATATTTTATAGCTACTTTAACTCTATATTGTATGAATTAATTGTAATATTAGTTTGAAAAAGACATACTGCTGATTTAGTAGTCAACTCAATATGTGCGAACATTACCCACGATTTAATTGATCAGAATATTTAATATCACATAACATAAAATTTCCTTTAACTTAGTTTAACTTCTGATTACCTTTTTTTTTTGAATGAAAAAACATGAATTTTGGAAAAAAAATACAAATTGACAGAAGTTAAAATGTTTTTGCATGTTCTCAAAATTAATGGCAAGAATCGATTAAAAGAGTTTTAAGGGTAACCTAAATTTTTTTTTAGTTTCCTAGGTAACCTAAATTTTTGATTTTGGGGTCTGTTGCACTTTTTGTAGTTTCCTTCCAACCAGCAAACAAATCATAACGTGCGATAAGTGCTTGTACTTACTTCAAATAATCTCCATTATCTGTAACTTCTGATAACTCACAACTCATTTTCTTTAATGAAAAAACATAAATTTTGGACAAAAAATACAAATTGATAGATTGTAAAGTATTTTTGCATATTCTCAAAATTCATGGCAAGCGGAATCGATTTAAAAATCGATTTTAGTTTCCTAGGTAACCTACATGTCTATTTTTGGTGTCGTTTTTATTTGTTGCACTTTTTTGGTTAAACCTCCCAACCAGTTCACAAATTAGAACGTGCGATAAGGAACATAGTTCCAACAATAATTAATGTTACTTGTTTATTTCGATTTTCAAAGGAAAAGATTTTCCTCCTATCAGAAAGCTAACATGGAGTACATTGTATATCTTTCAGTAATATTTGAAAGTTAGTTTGTTATAGTTTGTTATTAATGTACATAACAAGTTATATTATTATGCGTACTATTTTCTAAAATTCATTCATCATTTTCGACTGCATACTTTTGACAAGTATTCTATCTACTCTATGCTCTTTATTATTATGGATTCAACATTGTTGACAAAATATTTTTATAACATTTTTCAAATGTCCGAAATGTTGGACATAATTTAGAGATTTTTTACATTTGCAAAATGTCTGTGTTATTTGTGTTAAAAAACTTTTCGACCAATGTTCACTAGAAATCCTTTAGGAATTCTGTTAGGTACATACAGAACTAGTGCATAACGTACCAAATGTACAATGTAAATAGTCGCATTTAAAAGTTATAAAGAGCCGTGGGAGATATGTCTTTTGGATATCAGACCAATAACTAACGGATTCTGCAAGTTATTGTACAGTAACTTCGTAGATTAGACCAAAAGCACACTTTTTCATTAATTTGTAATGCCCCCAGTGGTACTGAAAGTTCCTGTATCTGCGCCAAAGTTGTAAAATGGGGTTATAGTGACCTACAGTGACATTACGGGAGGATTGAAAATTATGTGAGAAAAAAGCCAAAATAGTTTCATAATTTTAACAGCTCGTTTAGACCATGCATTTTCCTCCTTTTCCTCCAACTTTGATGGGAATGGGAAGGAGTTAGTGATTTAATTTAATCTATGTTTTTTCCCACAAATATATATATATATAGTATGAAAGTTTGAAAATCGAGTTATTAGCTTGGAGCATCAAGTTTACTGAGAGTGACGTTGAATTTAACTACGATCGTTTTTATTTTTTAATTCATTCCCTATAATCGTTATCTCATAAAACGAATAATTTTTAAAATAAATATAAAGTTATCCCGAAAAGATTATAAATTATAATAATGCACTCACATTATGGTGATGAAATGCATGTTTAATTATATTTATAAACTAGTCAGCTAATGTAACAATAGCCTACAGAAAAATATTCGTTCAGTTTTCTAGTAAATGTTATTATGGTTTATTTTTCTCGTATATGTACAGTGTATACACATGCTTATATTATTATTGTACCAAATGGTCCATAATATATTTCCATCTTAACATTCTACATTCATGGAGGCATTATAGAAGCTTGAAATGAGATTATCTCGAAAACTAGGTATCATTTCAAATAGCCATGTTAATGGAGATTGATTATCAATTTTTTTTTTTTTTAATTTTGTAATTTTTACCTTCAGAAAATTCAAATATCAATTGTATTTTTTCGAACTCTTCATGTTTGTCCTTAGAATTTGGCAATTTCGAAATTCTAGGATTTTGAAAAGCGGATATCTCGAAGACTAGAAGATAGCTGCTCAAATTTTGTGTTTTTAAATCATAATTTCCCTAGGAAAATAATTTTTACGAAAATTAAATATCACATAATTTTTTTCGAATTTTGTGATTTTTTCATAGAACTTCCCTTAAGAAAATGAAAAAAAAAATTGACCAAATTTAATTCTCTTCGATTTCAATTAATAATTTTTTTCAACTGAATATCTAAGTATCTGTTTTTTCATCATATCTGTTTTTTCAATAGAACCCCCACCCCGAAAAAATTACTGAAAACTCAAGCAGACAAATGATTTATCAAATAAGGCGTTGCTTGTCATTCGGATGCTTTGATTTCAAATTCAATAGGTTTGAAAAGAATGTATCTAGAAAACTAAAAGCTGGGTGCTCATTTCAACGTAATTTTTGTATATTGTGGGCTAGAATTACAATAGAAATTAAGAAAATTCGAAAAAATATGAGAAAAATTTTTGCCTTTGATTTCAATAAAAATGTCATTTTAAGGTTATTACACCCCAAAATTAACGAAAATTTTATTGAAAATTCAAACAAGCAAACGGTTTGTTTGATATAGCCTTACAAGTCTTTCGGAGTTGCTGATTTCAAGTTACCGTAAAATAATTTTTACTGAAGTCGATGACCCACATTAAAATTGCCGTCTGGAATGTTTATTATATTTATGTTGTTAATTTTGGATCAATAATTCTGTAATTAGAAAGTAATTTAGTTAGCGTTAGTCTCTATCAAATAATTTCAGGAAAAAATGAAACTATACCCACAAAAACAAAGATATCCTTAAGTAACCACAGTGGAATCAAAATTAAAAACTACCATAACAGTTACATCAGTACAATATAATGAATGTGAATCATCTCATAATAATTTAAACTAAAAGTAATTTAGTATGAATGAACAGAAAATAATTTGCATAAATTTACATTTATACTGTTTTAATAATAATAATGTCATCCCAAAAATAAATTTAAAAACATAATAATTTTTATTGCAATAATTATTTTAAAATGTACGAAATAATATTTATATTCACAAAATATATTATTACAATATTAAAATACAGTTTATTTGTAATGTACAATGGCAGCGTAGCGAATGGGCCATGTTTTTTGTATATTGTTTTTAATGAAAAATGTTGTAAATATATTTATAACCTCCATGTACAAACTTTGACTGACAGTACGGCCGTTATGGTCAAGTATGGTTTCTCTCAAAGGATCAATGAATTTTCTGAAGTGGTTAGTTTACCTCCAACACTTTTGGGTGGGTGTAAATATATTTTGAGTCTGATAGACTTAAAAATCGATATAGGTACGTAATCTCTGTTATTTTATTCAAAAGTTGCAAGTAATATTTTGCCATGATTGTCCCGTTTCCGAGATATTGCTCTCTTAAATGTAAGAAATATAATTTTTATCTGTTTATTCTATGTTATCTTAATTTTGTAATGTACATTATAAGAAGAAATCTTCATATCAGAAGAAATCTTCATTCATGGAACACCTGATGAAGCTCCTAAATAAAAATAAAGCAGCCCTGAATTAAATTTCAAAATATGGTATTGAAAAATATAAGTCATAGTTAGTTTATAGCTGGTTTGCGTATAGAGGTTAAGCGACAAGCACACCATTTTTTTTTGTATATTTTGTAATATAACACAATTTTTAATGTTAATTATTATATTTGGTATATATTTTTGAGTAATCAGGGTAGATATTCAAAATTTATTAAAACAAGCCGGGTCCGGTGCAACCCTTGAGCTCTTCACGAATAACTTCCCAGTATAATAAAGAGTTAAAAAAATTATTAAAAAAAAAATCGACCGACTCAAATCGATTGGAACGAATGTAACGAAATACTTTTTGGATCATATTGTCGGTCATACGCTTACGGCTAGACACCGCAACGAAGTGATATCATTTTCATCTGGAGAGTTATCGATCAGGAAAAAAATGACACGTACGTACACATACACACATATTTCTTCTCCAAATTGATGATGATGATGATGCCTTGTCCTGAACATGAAACGTAAAGACATGTTGAAAATTTTGGTTTCGAAAATCGGACCCATTACAATAACTTCCTATACTGGAAAGTTAAAAATTATTAGTTTTAAATTTAGGAGCGAGACTTTTAATATAACTGTATGATTTCAGAAGGCTACGTGCGAAGTTTAGTATTTTTGCTCAATTGGTATTGTTCACTTTTATTTGTCATCCGAAAACACGATATTTTGCCCAGAAACATTTTTTTTGACTACATTATTTTTACAGTTGTTAGCCAAAATAAACCATAAAATATAATACCGAAAAATAAAGTCTAATAAAAAAAAATTTACAAATAAAAGTTGTTTTACTTTGGACAAAGAATAAGACTACAAAATATATGAGCCTTCCACCATTAAAAAAAACGTCGACGGCTGGTGGAACATAAAACGTTCCCGTATAAATAAACTAACAACTATATTTTCAATTTCTCCTAAGATTGAACATACACGTGTTTTTCAGTTTTATTGATTTTCCTTTTCGTTTTGGAAATATTAAGGTAAAAACATTTTAAATTATTAACCTGTATAATAAGCGATTAGATAATTTTGATTTTATTAAAAATTACCAAAGTTTTAGAATAAAGATATAACTTCATTATTTTTAATATTTTATGAACAAGACTTTCAAGTTATGTTCTTAATAATAAATAATATAATATATTACTGTACGTTAATTTAATATATGTTAGCGTAGATTTTGTAAATATATAAATTTTCAAACTAATTCTACTAGTTTTGTATTTTACAATATACCAAGTGTTTCATACCAACGATCAAAATTTAAATTTTACTATGAAATGTCTACCATTTTCCACCAAGATTTGATCTAGTAAACCAAATCAGAAGGAAGATTTGAAGCTACAAAATTCAAAAAAGTCCAGAGAGGTTATTTTGACATGGCTGCATCACAAGACGGGTATTTATTGATAGCCATGGACCTATTTGGCAATTTGCACAAAACTCGTTACTTTTGAAAAAATTTTGGTGGCTTACGGATCTCTTTCGATTGAATGAAGTTGTGGCGAAATTAAGATCAAAAAAAGCCTCGCGGAATTATTTGAATTTTGGGGATTTATATTTCCCCTGTGATTGTGGCTACGAAATCGAGATCTTGGTGGAAAATTGCATATAAGATGGTATTAAAATCTTAACGCAACCATCTCTATTTCGCTGTTCATTTGTACGATTATTTATAACTTGGGTATCACTTAAAGTTGTTGTCTCGCTATGGGCATTACGACAAAAAAATTTTTATTTATGTATAATTATTAAGAACAGAATAATATATTTACCATAACAATTTGAAGTCTCTAACTCGAGATAAATTTGTGGAACTCCATAATTAGGATTTTGAAGAAATAAAACTTCTAATTTTCTTTGCTTAGTCCACTATATTTTTTAATATTTTAATAATTTAAAATATGTTGACATGTTTCATCTAACATAGACATTTGCAAAACTGGTTTAAAAACACAAAACTTATTAAAAACACAACAAAACACAACCTTTCCTATGCTTAGGATTCAAAACTGGTTTTGAAAATGTCTATGTTAGATGAAGCATGTCAACATATTTTAAATTATTAAAATATATAAAAATATAGTGGACTAAGCAAAGAAAATTAGAAGTTTTATTTCTTCAAAATTCTAAGCATAGGAAAGGTTGTGTTTTGTTGTGTTTTTAATATGTTTTTTAATTTTAGAAAAAAAACTAGATTTAAGATATTTTCAAAAACCTTACTGAACATTCATGTATTAGTTCTGGGTTTAAAAAAAACTTAAATTTTTGACCGCTTCATTCTTGAGATATAATTAATCAAATTTATTCAAATTTATTGTATAATAGAAACAATTATATTTAGAGTATAAGTAGTGTAAGAGAGATGTTTATATATCACAGATATCTATTCTTATTATTTATCATACAGAACACATACAGTACAGTAGCGTTAAAACTAATACTATACTTCAACGTGTGCTAAGCAAGTGTATAGATGTATGATGTAGTATACAATATTTTGTAGTATATAATATAGTATAGAGATAGCAAACTTAAATGCATTTTTTTACTTGATTCGTAATTTTTCTAGCCAGATTTTTGTGTAAATTTGGTTATGATATATAACCTACGGTATTATGATGATAATATAGAATGTGTGATATATAAAAACATGTTTTTATAACATATCTTCAAAACACACGGTATATTTTAAACTTTTAATGTACTAGGTATGTAAGTACTGAATGAATTCAATTTATTAATTACTTTCCATCATAGTTTTATATTATATACGATATTGTAGGGACCTCTAAGTGTATACGAAACGTAATCTAGGTATAATAGGTACATGTTCAGTACCTACATATTATGTACATATCTACTGGTGCTGTTGCTATTCAATAACCAACCTAAAGAAGTAATTTGACATTTCGTGTAGGTATTATATTAATAAATTTCCATAAATTGATATAGTTCAAGTTCCCAAAACAGAAACAAATACGCCATAAAAGTTGTTAGCTAAAAAAGAAAGAATTTAAAAACACACACATTTCAATTTTCAATTTTTATATAAAGTTGAACTAAATCTAAATCAGTTCTGAAAATTTTAAGGGGGGGGGGGTTATCTCGAATAATTTTCAAAATATCAAATATTGAAAATTTCGTTTATTTATTTAGCTTACGATACTTCGAAATCTTTTATTCTTATTTTGCGTCTACATTCATGAAGCTATAACAAAATTCATCATCAAAGTTGAAGTTAAGTTACAAAAAATCTCAGCCACAAGTCTAAGCTTGCCTTAGTGCTCATACTACCTTAAACGAAAAAAAAACACTTTTTGTAATTACTCGTAGAAGTCTACCTGTTAGGTATAAAGCTATCGTACATTGTTAAGATTAATAAGTGAAAATTTGTGTTTTTTTTAAGGTTTGGGTCTGTTTTCCTTCTGCAGACTTACCGGCATTATAGACTTTGGACACCAACAACGAATTTCGAATAAATTTTGAAGAAGAATTAAAAAAGAAATTGTATTGAACTTCGGTTCATAGGTTTATTTCTTCTAATATCAATCCTATCCAACAATATTAAGTTAGATCTTGACGATTGAATCTTGGTATTGGTCTTGCATTATTAGTTTTAGCCTGGGTCTTGCAAAAATATGTCCTGACCTTGAAGAATAATCTCAGTCTTGGTCATGGTCAATCGAGCCTTGTTTTTATATCAACCATGTTTTAAACTTTTATATTTCGAGTCTTATTGTACTATTTCAGAATTTTTTGATTGTTATTTTTAATAATCTTTAAAAGATTAGTCAATTTTCTACATACTTATATAAAATGATGAGAACAGATAATGAAACTGTGTTATACCAGAAGTTAGAAGATTAGTTTTTTTTTTTTTACTTCTCTTGTTATACCATGTACATATGAAATATACATAGTATATTAAGTTTAGTCCCAAGTTTGTAACGCTAAAAAATATTGATGCTACGAACAAAATTTTGGTATAGGTGTTCATAGAATCACCTAATTAGTCCATTTCCGGTTGTCTGTCTGTCGTCTGTCTGTCCGTCTGTCATCACGTTTATTCAAAAACGAAAAGAGAAATCAAGCCGAAATTTTTAAGCGTGCTGAGGACGTAAAAAGTGAGGTCTAGTTCGTAAATGAGCAACATAGGCCAATTGGGTCTTGGGTCCGCAGGACCCATCTTGTAAACCGTTAGAGATAGAACAAAAATTTAAAAGTAAAAAATGTTTCTTATAAAAAAATAAACTATTTTTGTTTGAAACATTTTTTCGTAAACATCACTGTTTACCCGTGAGATCGCAAACTATGCGCAAATTGTATGGTATGTATGTTAAAGCTATATCAGTTATATATGTGTTACATGTATTTATGGGTAATGTGACAGAGTAATCAACACTGTCTATACATGGTATTTTAACAATTTACTCAGTCAATTGTTTGTTTTTACTTGTTTTACTTAAAATGCGAAAGAAAAATTTACTCTGGTAAAAAAAAAGTGCAAAATTTTTTTAGTAGTTCGTTAATTATTTGCAACAATAAGTTTGGTAAAAGATACATATAGATAGAGTCTTGGTATTGGTCTTGTTCAAGTGATACTAAATTGGTCTTGGCGTTGGTCTTGATTAATTTACAAGATCAAGACCAAGACTGCAAGAGCGAAAGTTATTTTGTTCATCAGTATAGAGAACAAAGGAATCAATGTTTGAAAGAACAATTTTTTTTGGTACAGTTTGTTTTAGGCACTTAAAGTTACATTAAGGTATGTTTTACTGTTATGGGATCTTGATCTAATATAACTGGCAGCAAAGTGTTACTTATTACTGCGATGTTATGGGTTAGCATAACTGACATGTCAAATATATCATTTCAAAACCAACGACAATATTTTAAAATATAATTTTGATAAACTTATTAACACTACACGCTACCAACTACCTTCATGGTACAGTACAGAATGGATGCTAAAATTATTAATTACTTCTTCTTTCAATTAAAACTATAAGCATGAGAATTTACTTAGCTATGAAATATTAGTATATAAGGATCATAATTGATTTTAATTAACTATTTATTTTTTAGGGATTTATAAAAAAAATAGTATTTATAATAAATTCAAGTTTTTATTTAGGTTTGAAACCTCCGTTTTAAAAAGTAGAATTGATATTTTTCTACTTTAACATAATGTATTCTTTTCTACTTTCGAATTCGATTGAATTTGAAATTTCATGCATAGTTTAGTAATCTAAAACTACTCGAGATAACTAAAAGTGTGGTGGAAGAGTTGACAAGAATATTCATTAAATGCGGAATTTCATGAGATTTTTTCTGATTATAGGGAAAGGTGGACACAGTGAAACAAAAAAGTAACTGTGGTGTTTTAAATAGTAGATAGTAAACTATTAAATGTAGGTATTTTCTAAAATGAATTACAATATCAATCTTATTGGCAAATTTTTGTTAAACTATGCCCTACGGCTGCGGTTATGTAAAACAAAACAAGCAAGGGCCAATACGCAATATTTTAGATTCAAAATTACAATACATAACATCTGCTTTTTTATCATCTACACTCTACAGCAAAAAAAATAAAAAAAGAGGGGAGCCCTAAAGGTTATTTTTATAGTAACAAAAGCGCGTCAGTTTAACATATGAAAGGTTCCTTGGAACTTCACCAAATATTAGCCCCAAATATGGGGTGCGCGCGTAGGGTACACGATCAGTAAAACGTAATTGTGATTGGTAAATTAACTCGAGCGCGTCATATTAAGATATGGTGGGATAATTGCATGCTAAAAAAGGTACATTTCAATAATCTGAAAAAATTTAATCGCGCTCTAGTTACTATGGACAACGCAATTTTGCAAGCCTCCCATGTCCTTGCATCACGCTTAAGCATCAGATTATTGTAACGTATATTTGTCATATGTAATTAACCCACCATACCTTAACGCTTGCACGCTTGAGTTAATTCACCTATCGCAATTTCGTTTTTTCTAATTTGATCGTCTGTCCTACGCGCTTTCCATATCTAGGGCAAATATTTGGAGGAGGTACTGAGGAAGGTCTAGGGAGACCCCCCTTTGTTACTCGAGTTACTACTCAAATCCCGTCTTGGGGATTTGAGGATATTTTCTCACATTAAATTGCGCATGCAAACTAAAATTTTGTTATGTTTTACTAAGTCTCATGAGCACGTTTGATATTATATCTGGTTTATATTGGTATCGAACCTTGTTCATTCACCCTTTATTTTCGCCGAACAATATTCACCTTTTTTATTTTGGTTCAGTTTATTTTTTTCAGTATATATTTTAATTATTTATTACCATTTACATTTTTTATTAAATTAAAAATTAACGTATACTATTAGGAATCCAAAGATGTTTATTAAAAACCACTATTTTAAGCTCTTTTTTTTGTGAGGAACCACTATTTTATACGTAAATTCGCAAAAAAATTTTAATTATGTAAATATACTTATGGAAAATAAAGTTCATATATTTTTTTAAACTCGTTTCTCGTATTTTAAATTAACATTAAGTATAATTAATATATTTAACTTCGCAATTAATTAAGGGTTAATAATAAATTATGATATTGCAAGTGAAAAACATAAAGCTCTGGTACTAATAGAAGAATAGGTATAGGCCTGTTATGCACGTGCTCTTTAGTAGCATTTTATTAACAGGAATTCAATCGGGAAATAAGGAATAATTTAGATATGTAAATTTCAGAATAGAAAACAGCATTTTCTTTAAATCGAATAAACATTAAACATTATACAGTATGGCACAAAAAAACTGTCACAATTTCAGATTTATCAATAAAATACAAATTTCTTGGTAAAATACCTACGTAATTAACTACTATTGTTAAAATGTTAAATATTCAATACATACTAAAATATATTTAGTTGAAAATATCTGTAATAATGGTGGAATAAAAACATGAATTTTTGTACTTCAGGGCTTTCTAACGGAACAAAAAAATTGATTTTGCTTTACCAAGCGCAAGTTTTATTTAATTTTTTTATTTCACCTTGTTTATTCACAGTAGTTGAAATAAAAAATTTCTTAGCTTGGTGGAAGTATTTCACTTCCATATGGACACTGTAAAATGATGTATTATAATATAGAGGTTATACATATTCCCTAGATTTTTTGGAACCTCTGTTATGCCGTTAGTTAAGTATGGCGTTCATATAAAATATATTTTTGGCAACATGCTTTTACGTGAAATTTCTTCCTCGAATTTGGACGTGCATGATGGAAAATCGACAGTACCTACCCAAAGTCGAAAACTAAAAAAAGGTCTCAATATAATTCTATTTTATTTTAAACCGTTCATTTCGAAGAATATAAGTGCAACTTTGATTATTGATATAACTTTGAATATTTTGGGTAACGAATCAGAATCGTTATTTTGTCAAATATTTAATCAAATTTGTTTCTAAATTTCATATTTTGGAAATACCAGGTGTTAATTTTCATTATCTTGTATCAGTTTCATAATTTTGAAGTTGTGATGTGGCCAAATTAAGTAATGATAAACTATGGCCGCTGAATAGAAAATTATAGCTCATAGAATCGTGAAAATCACCAGTCAGATTATTAAATGTTTGACAGATTTGAAAATTGTCACTAAGAAAATAATTAGACGCATTGTTTAACTATAGTTCTGAAAACAGGTTCTAGTTTTCATATGGAGGCTGTGTGGCAATAACACCAAATTTTTCTTTTCATAAATAAACATTTATGTTTATACGAAGGAAAATATTGGTAGTGCCACTATATGTTTTATGTGACGACAACTACTGATTTTATCATATATACTTTTTGATATAATAGAACGGGAAATTTATCGAAAAAATGGAACGGCAGAGTAATTTCCTTGTTAGAAATTGTGTTTTTAATCTTAAGCCTATAAATCGATTTCCAGTTAAGCGCCAACCATTGCTTGCAAGGAAATTTTCGATGGAATAATTTTTGAAGTTAGTTTAATTTTTTGTAAAAATTGTTTTATACTTTTTATATATTTATTATTTTATATATTAGTTTTAACGGACAAAGTCATTACAGACTTGAAACTGAATCAAAAAATATAATCCTTTGAGCTTGAATCTCCTTTCCCTTCCTCTTAGGGTAGCAATTTTTTTCCAAATTAAATGGGACTATCCTGACTGTACAACCTAAAAAATAGTAAAGAATCATGTTCGTAAATAGTGAAAGCTTGAATATCCTTTCCCGTCCTCTTAGGGGTGAAATTTTGCTTCAAATTTAAAAGGGATTATGCCGAATGCACACACATACAGTGCTTTCTCATCCTGAAAACACACACAGACTTGCGCATTAAGGAATCATTAAAATAGATCATATTCGTAAATGGTGAGATGGGTGTAACGTTTAGATAGAGACAAATTATACGACTGACTCGTGAATCAATTTCTTTATATAATTTTCGTATCGGACGGGAGGGAAAAAAGCCGACTGCATTCGGATATTGAATTTTTCCAGTTAAAATCTCCCGATCTATACAACTACAGCAGCATTCCAACCTAACACAATATATAATAGAACTTTGTATGCATAACAGTGTAGTACAAGTTGGCAACTATTCTCATTGAAAACGAAGATTGATTCACGAGTCAGTCATACGATTCTACTCCATCTAAACGTTATATCCATCTCCAAATAGTTTAGGTAACTATTATACTTGCTATACCTTGGATGTAGATGAATGCAATATGATTTGAATGGTTTTTAAATTATATTTATTTACTTGATGGCACAAAATCAAACAAAAACAACTTTAAATATCTGCTACATACATACATACATACATCATTATAAAGTTATTTTAATTATTATTGATTTTATGTACTAGATCAATTAAAATTTAAGAAATAAAAGTTTATACAAGGTAGGACAGAGAAGTGTGCGATTTTGAAAACGCTGCAAAAAGAAATCATCTTAATTTTTCTAAATTATCTTTCTATCCCCTGTTAGCGCACTAACGTGAATTTTAGACTGAGAAAGGACTGCAATTCACATTTTTGTATTAATTTCCACTTACTGGATTCTAATTCTTCTTCGGCACATATGACAATCAATAGTGAAAGAAATACGTGGTGGAAAGAAGGGTTGAAGGAAATTAGTCAGCCGGGGTGGTGAAACAACAGCGTGGATCACTTGTTTATGATAATAAATTCCATAACACCAAATAATTAACTTTCACTAGTGAAGTTTAACGAATAAAGTGCATTTAATTTTTCTAATGAATTTTAAATGAATTTGAACCATTCATGGTTTTTTTGAAACTGCATACAAATTGTTGTCCTTATAACTTTAAGAGAAGAATTACATCGGCTGACTAACGAAAAACCGAAAATAGGCCCAGAAAAAGGAAGTTAATATAATGATTCATCTCATACAAAAGGAGTTTGTTAGTACAAAAATGGTTGAAAATTGATAAACGTAGAAAATTGATTTGACTGTACGATTTAAGTAGAAATAATGTATAAATTAATATTTACCACGAATTGGTACAAATGTTATTGAGAGATGGAGACGAACTGCGTTATGAAATAGAAACTATAATTTGAATTTTACTGGGAATTAGAAACCGTCCGCTAACATTCACTCAATTTAATTATAATAAAAGCATTGGAAAATTGAAGAAAATTAATTGTGTTTTTTGTTTATATTGTTGGTGAAGTAAATTGTATTGGATATCAGTGATCATGTTTTTCTTGCGATTCTCACGTTTTTCAGTCCTCCATTCAGTCACAATGTAGCGGGGTATACATAAAAGAAAAAACTACATTAATAAAAACTACAACTTCATTAACAAAAACTACATCTCCTTCAGTTTCAAGCTTAAATATTCTCTTCAGTATATTCTTCACATAGTTCATTCCATAGAAGAAAAGTTTAAAGACATCAAAAAAAGAATTCAAAAAAAAATTTTTTTTCTAACTTTTAATTGAAATTTTTTTATGTAAATCGTATAAATTTGCCACAATTTTGGCTTAATTGTAGGTCGGCTACTCAATTTATGCTTAAACAATAGTACTTAAACAATCAACTATGTTTTTTTCACAAATAAAATTGGTTACCTTGTGAACATTAGTAAAGTTCTATTTCAAATCTTATTATCTTCAAAATAATTCGATGTAACATTTCAACACGTTTTGGAATGATATCAATTGAAGATAAAATATAAATCCTTCTTCTATAGAGAATCAGTAGAATCTTTCAGTTTTAACTAATGGCTATCATTTTTTATTCTAGTAGTTAGGGTTTACATTATGGATAATTCACGATAGTAATAATGAATGGAAATTTATTTATATTTTCTTCATGTATCAATGATAAAATTTTTCCTAATGTATGGTAAATTCTCGTCTTCTCTAGAAGTTTCTCATGATATTAAAACGTATCTACAATGATTGTATTGCGGTAGGATTCACTTTATAAAGAGTTAGCAAATTATTGATAGTGGAAAAAAATTAAATCACAAATTTAAGAAAATCGTTAACAGTGGCAGGGAATTTTTAAGTGTACTTTATTATTGGATAGTGAATTTGATTCCATTACATTTTTGTATAAGACGAAGTTAGTGTAATGATTTCAGCAATTTTTATACATTGTATCAAAGGGATTTTAAACACAGAAGAAGGAAGAATATTTTTTAGCGTGACCGAATTTGATATAAGGGGGAAAGGTATGAGCAGCTTTAAGAAAACGCAACGCACTTTGTTAAAGTTACAAAAATAACTTATACCACACATTAAAATTTTGTCCAAAGAATGCATAAATACGAAAAATAATAAATTAATTCATTTGAAAACATCAGAATAATTTTTAATCAAGTACAAACTTCATTGTTAGTAAAGGTTGCTATCAAAGTGGAAAGCTTACTTATTTCAACATTTCTGCAACACTCTTGAACAATTGTTACATTTCTTATATACAAGATATGGTGAAAAATTCGAGTGAAAGCCCAACTCACGACATCTACCGTATTTCGACTATAAAAGTGAAATCGTTTCCAACAAAACCAAATGGCAAGGAAAATTGTATCGAATGCTACAGTGCATTTACGATTATTAAACCCCAAATAAGTTGACGATTTTTTAAAGAAGCCCACAATATTAATACGAATATATTATAGTTTTAGTACATGACTTGAAAAATGGCTTTCTGTTAAATTTTTTCAAACCACCCCTTAAATGTTCTTCAAATCGTTCTGATCAAAAACTTTCACGGACACTAAACTTTTTAACGCGTAGTCAAGCTACGGTCGATCAAAGCTACACATATATTATATTTATAGTATCTCTATGACTATTAAAATGGCTTTCTTTGAATTTTTTTTCAAACCAACCCCAAAATGTTCTTCGGGGTTGAACAACAAGAGCTCTCACGGCCACAAAATTTTTTAACGGAACGACTTCGAGCTACGCGGGATAACAGCTGCTCATACATTATAGTTATATAGACTGTAACTCGAAAACTGCTAGTTAAAATTTTGTGAGCGTGAGCTTTTGATCAGAACGACTCGAAGAACATTTTGGGGCTGGTTTGAAAAATTTTCACAGAAAACCATATTTCAAATCATATAGGCACTTTAAATATATGTGAAGCTTTGTTCGCCCGTAGCTTGGAAACTACTTGTAAAAAGTTTTGTGGTCGTCAGAGTTTTCGATCAGAATGATTTCAAAAAAATTTTAGAATGGGTAAGATAATGTTTCATAGAAAGCCATTTTCCAATCTAATATTGCGGGGTCCTTGAAAAATTTAAGTTTAAATGTAATAACATCAACTACATTTTTATTGAAACTGCCTGTGTAATGTAACTTAATTAATATTAACTTCGTACAAAATTAAGGTAGGATTTTCCTTAGTCATCGGTGGTGGAAACCTGTAGGTTACTTAACTATGCGTTGTGTCTTTTGTGCATGAATATAATAAAAGTTATTAACTATAACCAATCCTTTATCCTTGTATATTATAAGCTAAACATATCATTGTCATTATTCTTCTTTCTTTCTCTTTACGGTTATATAATATATTTAACTATTTCTTTTGTGTAATTTAATACCCATATAACATGCACATGTCTTCGTTGTTCGAAAATTATCTCTCTACTACTATTACTCTCGTAGCTGAATTTAAATTTCACCAAGCAGTGTGTGGTGTTTTACTATATTTTAATAACCTTAATCTAATTTTATTATTTCAAATGAGATTTCTGGATAGTAAATCACATACAAGTTTTTAATATAGATGATTCGCAATGAACAACTTTTTGATAATTTATAAATTTCAGCTGTAATTTCAATTACAAAAACTTTCATTGTATGTATATTAATTTTATAAATTGTACTACGGCTGGAAACATATTGATACAGTAAAACGTCTTTTGATCGAATGCATTATTTTCGTATTAATAGTGAAGTACACTGTGGTCTTTCAAAACATTCATCATGAAAAACAGTTTATATAAGAAGCCTTAATTTAGAAACTATAATTATTAACTTTTTTTTCACTGTGAAAAATTTAATCTAAAGCTTTAATTTTAAAATATAATATCTACCTACTAAAGCTGTTGGAAAGAAATTCGTTATACCGTTTGAACAGTTTTAGCATTTACTAGCATGTACTAAATGTACTTTAAAATATCGAGAAATGTTAACTTACAACGTTTCGAAGGAGGAAATGAAACAAAAATTGCTTTGGCAATATCGATGATTTAGTGAAAATGGTGTATTGAACCAGATCACAGGTTTTTGTTGGAAAAAATTCACTCATTTTAATAAGCCTCGAATTGGAACAGTACCTTCTCTAATTGGGAGAAATACGATATGTGTAAACATACACTGGGATTTATCACACTGATGAAAAATTACGGAGCACCGCATACTTTCCACCTCCCCAGCTCTCACTAAAATTAAACTAGCAGAATGGTGTGTTTTTCCAGCAATGCATTCATATTTTCTTGATGTTTCGTATTTTGTACATTTTTTGTGAAATATTGTTAGAATTATTTAAGAAAGTAACCAATTGAATTCTTACTTCATTTTAAAACAATCAAAGGCTGTGACTGCTTTTCAGACTTTTCTTCTTTATGAATCAAACTACCTTTTTTACAAGTTCGTCTTCCCCAATTCTTGATGTACATGTATATTAGTGATGTAACGAATATTTGCATATTTTTAACATTCACATTCGCATTCGCAAGAAACAATGCAAACGTTTAGACAAATGTTCTAGACAAAAAAAAAGAAAAAAAAAATTATATACAGATATATGTAATGAAAAGCATCTTTTTAGCCATAGTTTTCTATCACTTTTCCATCACAGATAAATTTGACTGTTGGACAAATATAATTATAGCAACCTATCCTCTTAGATTAGGACTTTTATAGTTCTTAAGACTTATATGACGGACTCTTTTACGCTTTTGAATGATTATATGTATTGAAAAGCATATAAGCATACAGCGCAGGAGCTGCATTAACTAAGTAAACTCCCTCGTAGATTGAAAAAATAAAAATTTTTTCTGAAAATCGAATAGTGCAATTTTTATTTTTCAAGAATTTGTATTTCAAAAACTAAGCGTCAAGAAAAATGTGACAACAGTACTTTTTTGCTTAAAACTGTTTTAAAAATAAAGTACAAAAGAATTAGCTTTATTTCCTTTGGCATTTCGCTAAAAATTTGTCAACGGACATGCTAGAGGACCATTCAAACTATGAGTGATTAACTCTTACGTGTCAGGATTGCGGTACTTACTCAGGATTGCGGTGATTACTCTTTATTGAAAAAAGACAAATATTGTAAATAAAAATCATTCTTTATCTGTTAGAAACAATTAAAATAATACCTGGTTTAATGTTCACAGTACAAATATGATGTATATCATAATATATGGCAAGCGACTGTATACCAAATACCTGGTTATATCAATAGAATTGTAAAGTAACATAATATATTAGAGCCATGTATAAAATACACCGAATTTTCAATTTGATTTTATAGTGTTTTAATTTTATTCAACATTATAATAAATTAAATATTCCTGTAAAGAAATACATGTCTCTTAAATAATATACAAGATGGTAGTGTTGTAAAATGCCAACCTAATCTCACCGATTGTTAAAAACAGATCTCAAAAATAAATTTGGGGGAACTTGAAAGTAATGTAGCCACTTATTTCACTTTATTAGATCATTTTTAAGTACACCTTTCATTGTTCTAGTGTAGCTGGCAAATTTTTCATATTTAACAAATTTAAAGCTGTTATTTGTTGAGGCACAATACTTCCCTTGGATCCTGTACATGTACAACATGTATACGTTATATGGCGTATATAGATTTATGAAATATTATCAGTGGATTTATAATTTATCTACAATTTTCACACATTCATGTTTTAATAAATTAATTAAAACAGGCGTTGTTTGATTGTATGAGAGTACAGACGGGCAAACTGGAATGTTCAGATAAAACAAAAAAATTGTATTATTTATAGATATAAAAGGCACATATCGATTTACATATATACAGAAGCCATGGGTAAACGGGACATACAGAAGTTTCTCGGACTTCTTACCAACTTTTTTTCTACCTATCTCATTACTGTTAGAGAAAGTGAGAAAAGTAGAAGAGTCGTATACCCGTCTCCCTTCTTCCTCTATGAGCAATGCGGGCTTAGGTAAAGCTTACACAATAAACTTTATGACACACAATAAAGTTATACCAATGGTGACTTTGTCTTAAAATAACTCGCCCATGTCTGATATACAGTGAAACCTGGTTAAGTGAAACATCAAGGTACCTGCGAATTTGTCTCACTTATAGAGGCATTCCACTTATCCAGTGTCTCAGATATCCAGGTATAAATAAATATCTGTCTAATTTACAACCCTCAGTAAATGAGACAGATATTATTAAGGTCAGGATAGAGGTTATTTCAGTTGTAGATGTGCAATTATTATACAAAATGACGTATATTATCAAATTAAATATTATAATAATATATAGCAGGTATATCGTTTCGGCATTTTTCAAATAAACATCCGTATGATAGTAAAGTAAAGCTAGTAGAAGATCATTGAGGCTTAAAATTAGTAATATGCAGAATTTGCGGATAGAATAATAATAAGTAAGTAAACAAACAAATTGATGTTATCTCAGTTCTCAGTTACAGAGGCTAATGCAAATAAGATTAACTCGCTGCGCGCTGTCTCAGTTGCTTCGTCCCACTAATAGAGGTAATTCAGAGCCAAGGTATCGGAACCTCAGCATGAGTTCCAGTTATGGAGTTTTCTCACTTATCAAGTCAAGGTACCACTTAAGGTAGTTCCTCCGCGACCGTCCAGTCAAAAAGTTTTGGACTAATACTATCATTCAGTGCATTAACTGTGCTATGACTATTATACATATACCATATATTATTTTCACAAGACTGTAGTTCCTCACTACTGTTTCTAGTATACATATAAACACACACACTATGACATATGCCTTTAACATTAGTCTTCATATCTTTTCCACAAAAATCATCGCTAAAACGAGTTATTTATTTAAGTTTTTTATCGAAACTATATGGTAAATAATTTTTATTTTTATTTATATATTTTCTAAATATAGTATTCTACATTATATTAGTTTTTCATAGAGATGGTGGACGTCATTCATTGGTAAATAAATATAATATTTGTAAATTTGTGTATTTTTATACACTTCTCCCATGTACACGTACAAATTGCGTCACTTTTAATTGCTAATATCTCATGTATGGCATGGTAAATCATCTTCTAATTTTAACAGCAAGTGTATTATGAATTAAATATTTTATATTCTGAGTTTTGAGAAATTCTTGGAATATCACTTTCGTGTAGGTACTACCTTAACCAAGTTTCATTGTATTCATATCTACAGTAGTATAGTGAGAATAATATGTGTTATTTGCACAATATAAAATAAACAAATATTAGTCTTCGGTAAACTATTTTACAAAATTAAGATGTCTCACTTTTTTTGTAAGTAATTACGATTAAATATTATGGAAATGAAAACTTCGTTTATCCTTCTTGCCCGCCCTTAATCTATTTAAAATTATATCGTCTATCGTTTAGTCTGTTAATTTAATTTAATTAAACATAATTTAATTAAACATTAATTATTTACTCAAATAGTAAAAACTAAAAACTCAAAATTTTATATCCAAAGTGACGCAATGGACCAATTTATCAATGTCATAGTAAAAAAAGATAACTAGCCATGTTACACACAAAGTAAGATACCTTTATACATACTATATAATGGTTTAATCTAATTGGTGCTCTCACTGATAAAATAAAAAAAATAATGTTTACGAAAAAATGTTTCAGACAAAAGTTGTTTCTTTTTCATGGACACAATTTTTAATTTCAAATTTTGTACTATCTATAATGGCTTACAAGACCCAATTAACGTATGTTTCTCATTTAAAAGCTCGACCTCACGTTTCACTTACTTAGCACACTATAAAAATTTCAGCTTGATATCTCTTTTCGTTTTTGAGTTATCGTGTTAATGTACGGGCAGACAGTCAGGCAACCGAAAATGGACTAATTAGCTGTTTTTATTACACCTTTTTTACACCTACACCAAAATATTATTCGTATCGCCAATAGTTTTAAGCGTTACATCCTTGAGACAATACTTAGTATACCTTGATATATTTCATATATACATGGTATAATTAGCAAGATTCAATTGTGAAAGTGTTTTTCAATTTGAAAAACAAAATGATCAGATAAATGATCAGATTCTTATTCATATATTTATTATATTCATATATATTCAATTAATTTTGGTAAAAGATATTAGGAATGTTACATTTTCTTTGAATTAATTTACCCAAATTAAAATTGCAGATATTCAAAGAACGTAATAAAACATTTAAAAAAAAAATTTATATCTGTAAAACGTTTTGGTTATATAACATAAATTTCAACTCTGTGATAAAAAGATTTTATTTTCACCTCGATTAACGACAAATTAAATTTAAAATTGCCTTTGCGTCTAAAGATGCCTCCACTCTGTTCCTCGGTCTTATCTCTCGTCCATAGCACTCGAAATAGGAGTAGGAATTGTTTTACACAAGTAAAATATATGTACAGATTTCAATTCTTTTTAAAATATTGTATAGTGTTGATTCATTGAGTGTATCAGAATAGGTGGCCCTAAATTCTGTCCCTTTCATCTTTTTAACAAAAATATTTAATGTATGGTTGAAAATGATGCTCATTGACGGCGCAGTGAAATAACATGGACTAAATATTATTATTTTTATTTTTTAATAATATATCCATATAAATTATAGCTAATGTATCATTCTGTATTATGAGCTATATTACAGTTTCCAATCCATTCAGTAGTTTTTGCGTGAAAGTGTAACAAACAAACAAACAAACTACCTTACTTTCACATTTATAATATATAGAGATTACTAAACTTGAAATTTCTTGGTGACTATTACTAAAACATAATTATTTAACACTGTTAAACTTTTCATCGGTTTATGATCAGATCTAACTTTCTAATTTTGGCGGAAAAGTGTAAATAATATAAAAAATAAGCAAGGGTTTAACTTTTTCATGAGCAGTAGAACTAGATTAACTTATTAATCACAAAATTTGTTAAGAATGCTTCATAAAAGATTTTCAATGAATGCAATAATCAACTTAATCAGAAAGCTATTAATCTTTCATCTAAAACCAATATCTTCCGCTGCGTGTTTAATCTTATTTCAAACCCCGTTCATATAATATAGAGAATGTAGAGAGAGGATCAACATCGTCATACATATACATATCTACATTTTATCCTTTGTAAGTTACATTTACCTACATTTAACAACAAAAATAAAAATAAAAACCTTTATTCAAGGTAAGTATGTAGTAACCATGTAGTATAATACCTTTGATAATATTAAAAACATTTAGGTTAATGGATTTAAAAAAATAAAACACTTACATTATGATGAAAAACGAACAAAAAAAACAAAAGAGTACAAAGTTATAAATACAAAGAGAAAATATGTGTTAAATGTTTTAACACTTGCAGTATAAATGTAAAATTGCGTATATTATAGATATGGGTATCGTATCCTAAGTGTAGATAGGAGAAACCAGAGCAAGATGGTATATCTATGAAGAAATACATCATAAAAGGAAAACTAAACCCTTAACTGGAAATTTTTTTACACCGGAAGAAACGTCAATATGAATTAGATTTCCCATAGTGTCCAAAAGTAGATGCAAGGTGCGGATTTTTAAGGGGAACATGAGAATAGCTTTTAATCTTTTTTTACTATTTGTTTATCCCCGCTTAAATTTTTTGTATAATGAATATAAATACAAGCTCTAAAATACTAGGAGGAAGTAAGCTATTGTTGATAACAGTGGCTTACTGATGGGAGGAAGGAGCACCTATGCGCTCCAATGATTTTCGGTCCAGGGCCCCTCGAATGTTTAATCCGGCCGTAACTATTGTTTCAATCGGATAGATTTAGTTATCTAATGTATGTCTTCTCATTATCGTTATTAGGCCTAACACAATAGAGAAGTTGCATTAATTTTTCCCACAAATTCATATATAAATGAAAGAATAATTCATAAAAGTATATTGAGTAACAAACCATTTATCATTCGACATGTTATTTTATCATTTCTGCGTACGGTGGCGTTGCTAAAAACGATGTGTTGACATCATTCGCGTTCGAATTTATAGTTTAGAAAAACCATTTTCAAGTGTAAAATTACCTGCGTTCAAAAATTTTTTTTAAATTTATTTTTTTTAGTAGTTTTTAGTAAATTTTTTAAAAGAAATAAAACTAAAAGCACTTTCTCTATTGTAAAATTACATACAAAATCAATTTTAAAAAAAATTTTCGAATAAACAAAATTATGATAAGATATACAACTTCTCTATTATACCGAATCCAACTATGGAATTCCGTCGCTGAAATTACTTAGCATTTGTATAATTCTGAATACCAATATGCAAATACACAGGTGTTGTTTTGCGTCTATCCTCCTCGTGCCCCGGTCTCCCGTATATACTATTATTATACCTTGCCTGATATAATGAATGCATGTATTAAATACAATATAAAGTAACATTTAATTATAAATGCATTAATATTTAGAGTGTCGAGAGGTCATCCTATTTTACGGATAATGAACTGAACTGATGGTCGTTTTGTATGTACCTTTTTTTTTTTTAGAAAAATTCATATAATATTTTCATAAGGTAAGAAAGTTAAAGGAATGTAACGATTTACTTTGGATGTTTACATTTTACACAAATTTAAAGCAATACTTTTCAAAGTACAACCTTTCAGTTTACAAGGACGTAAAAAAAATTTTTTTACTGAGTGTTCTAGTTATGCCTATTTGCATACTTTTGTTTAACCGAAAACTCCCTAAATATTTGGATTCAAAATTTCTGATGCTTAGTTCTATCATAGATTTTATTCAGAAAGCGTGGGAAAACTGACAAAACCGTAAAGCTTTTGAAAAGTGATATATTAGCTCTATACGAAAAATGCAACTACGGAAATGTGTTTATTTCGTTAAAAAGCCACGAACGCAAACAACACAGAAAAATAAAGAGCCTTTTTTTTTTGGATTTCATACAATTAAAGGGGTTTGGAGTTAGGATCCGGGGAAGTGAAATTAGCGTATGCTGAGGTACCATTCTGGGGTACTCAATACCTCGAAGCAAAAAAATTGGAATTGATTTTAATTTTCTAGACCTAAGCTTGGTTGGAAATGTTTATAAAACTAGCTTTTTGTGTTTAGGTATTTTATTTCTCCTGGCATATCTTTAACAGTGTAATTTTCCTGCTTGAGAAAATCTTGAGATATTTTCCACCCCTATTCTACATCAATTTTGTCCAGGAGATAATAATGAAGAACACAACGTACTAGATTAAAGGGGGATGTTTTATTTCTATCTATTAAATCAGCCATGGAGATTTCATATATCTTTATGTATCTTGGTATATAAGTGGTTAGAGTCACTTCCAGATTACTGCTTCTAATCGGAGTTTATACTTTAATAATATATCTACGTAGCACACCCTATTTATTTTCTCCAGAAAATTCAACTTACTTCTACAATTCATATATTCAAAAATATTTTAGTATGTGATTTAGTGCAAGAATATTATGCTCCTAAAAGTTGTAATCTAAATACCAAATCAACTGTTACTGTTTTTATATAGCAACATCACATCTGATGTGATGGATTATTGTATTCACTTCAGTCAAAGACCGTGAGCACAGTATGAAATAAATTTTCGTCATTTTTTTGCTTGCTGGTTGGCCGATTATTATAAAGGCTAAAGGCTAGTTTAATAATAAAAAAGAGGTTTTAATTGTGGCTGGAGTTTCGAATTTATTAGATATCAAGTTTTTGGATTTTATTAGCCCCCGAAGTAAAAAAAGAGTGTTATAATTTTAAACACTATGTTGTTTGTCTGTCTGTGGTATCATAGCACATAAGCGGATTAACCGATTCTGATTTTTTATTTTGATAGGTAATTTAATGGAGAGTGTTCTTAGCTATGTTTCAAGTGCGAGTATAGGATTCCGTACCCGAAAAAACTAAAAAATTGGCAATGATCTTTAAATCGGTTCAGTTTGGAAAAGGCTGTATGCAAATTCAATGGAGAGTGTTTCAAGTGAGAGTTAAGGGCTCCTTCACTTGTTCGAAAATTTTTGTGTTAAAAAATTCATGCATTATATTAATTCTGTTAAAATAGCCTATTGACGTTTTAACAATAGCTCGAAGTAACAACGTGACGAAGTAACAAGAAAATATTAGTTTTCAAGGGAGAGCCAAGGCAATAAATTTTGCGGATTGAGGATTCGAAACAGTTTTCGAGATAATAAAGCATTGCGTTTATGACATCACATAAAATAATAGAAAGTAAATAACTTAAATGCACTCTATAAAAATCATCTAAGAACCTGAAATGGTTTCAAGAAACTATTTAAATCTCCTATTGTCTTTATTATCAAACTAACTATTAACAAGTGAAAACAAACAATTGAATGAGTTAATTGTTGAAATAGGATGTATAGACCGTGTTGATTACTCTGTCACATTACACATTCATACATGTTACACATATATAACTGATATTCCCATATAATATATACTATACAATTTGCGCATAATTTGCGCTCTCACGGTTAAACAGTGATGTTTACGAAAAAATGTTTCATTTCATAGTTGTTTATTTTTTTATCAGGAACATTTTTTAAATTTAAACTTTTGTTCTATCTCTAACGGTTTACAAGATGGGTCTACGGACCCAAGACCTAATTGACTTATGTTGCTCATTTACGAACTTTACCTCATTTTTTACTTCCTAAGCACGACATAAAAAGTTCAGCTTGATTTCTCTTTTCGTTTTTGAGTAACCGTGTTGACGGACGGGTAGACAGACACACAGACAGACAACCGGAAATGGACTAATTAGGTGATTTTATGAACACCTATACCAAAATTTTGTTCATAGTATCAATATTTTTAAGCGTTACAGACTTGGAACTAAACTTAGTATACCTTTGGTATATTTCATATACATGTTATAACAATCCTAAAAAAAGCAATCAAGAAGTAGCATGAAAATTTCGCTTCATTTATTGGCTCACGGTAACTTCAGTCAGCTTCTTGAGGTATTAGAATGTCTGTTCTGTATATGTATGTAACTAAAACCAAGTTCTTTTGTAAGCAAGTAAGAAAGAAGGATATTGTACGTTTACTTACTTACATAGTTTTTTATGACCAAGTAAAATGTAAGTACATTCATTCCATTACGTAAATGAATAAAATGATTTTTGTTTTATTTAACCATACAATAATGATGATTCCTTTACTTAAATATTACCATTTTTGTTTTAGAAATAATTATTCGTGGATTTAAGATCAAATACACTGATTGAGATAGAGAATAGCAGAAAAAAGACGAAAAAAAATAACAGATAGTGGTCTTTAAAATAACAAGCGACTTGGACAGTATATAATTGTTATTGGTAAACAAACGTTTCTGATTAGTATTCGAATGAATAAATGAATTATCTAAAGCACTTTAATTTAACCTGGTGATTATGTAGACTCATGTCTATGAATTATACTAATTACAAAATTTTGGTATAGGTGTTCATAAAATCACCTAATTAGTCCATTTCCGGTTGTCTGTCTGTCGTCTGTTTGCCCGTCTTTCATCATGATTACTCAAAAACGAAAAGAGATATCAAGCTGAAATTTTTATTGCGCGCTTAGGACGTAAAAAGTGAGATCGAGTTAGTAAATGTGCAACTAGGTCATTTGGGTCTTGGGTCCGTAGGACCCATCTTGTAAACCGTTAGATGTATAGTATGTATTATATGAAAATATCAGTTATATATGTGTGACATGTATGTATGTGTAATGTGGCAGAGTAATCAATACAGTCTATACATGGTATTTCAAGAATTAACTCAGCCAATTGTTTGTTTTCACTTGTTTTCTTAAGATTTAAGTAGGTTTACTACTGTCTTATTGATTGCTTATCCAATCCAATAATAATACCCTAATTAATATGCACTTATTTTAAAGTTCCTTCCTTTGGGCGAAATAAATTTCATAAGAATCGAATCCAAGAAGAAACAAATGATTGGACTACCATGACCGAAACCGGCGTTTCAGTTTTTACCATTTGTAAACGGACTTCCATAAATTTTATTAAGAGACCAGAAGACCAATAATATAGGAATTTTCCAAAGTAAGTATTAAATTTTCGCGAACTTAGAGTGGCAAATATTACTGAAAAATATAAAACTGACAACATAATCTCATTGTAATATTGATCCCTAAATGCTTAATTCTATAGCAGCGTAAACTATATGAAGCGTAGAATCGATTCACTCATCAAAATACGAAAAGTCTTACAATTTTTATTCTCTTTTCATATTCATAAAAAATTTAAAAAACAAAAGTTGGTCAATATAAAAAAACGAAACAATTTTTCACGAAAATGGAAATTTTCGTACAAAAAAGTAGTAAGGTATAAATTGAAAAGCCGTTTAAAACTGGTCCTTGATTATTAATTACTACGAATTACCCTAGACCTAGCATTATTGTGACTTTAAAGATTCGACAAGACATTTGTCAATATTTAGTTATAGATAAGATATTTGCTAATATTTAGTTTACGTTGTATGTATCATATTAAAAACATCCAATATAATCGAATATGATTAAAAGTAAACAAAAAACAAAAAGTAATAATAACAAGTGAAAACAAACAATTGACTGAGTTAATTGTTGAAATACCATGCATAGACAGTTGCTAATTGCGTTTACATTTTACCCAGAATTGCTTTAATCTAAGATCCCACTTTCCCAAATGAAAGCTTACCCTGATAAAAAATAGAAAGAGTATTAAGTCTGTTTGAGTCTTGAATCACTTTTGTAAGATACTTGAACCATGTGAGGCGTGCCATTGAATTACACAAGAAAAATTTAATTAAGATAAAAATCAAAGTATCAAAATATTTGGAATAAATAAGAAAGATATATATCTAGGACATATCGACAAAGAAACTGAATTTGAAAGAAAACAAATAAAAAAAAAGAGTCTAGTAATCAGATTAAAGTAATTATCTTGTAATAAAATTAAAAAATTGTTTAACTGTTGAAAACAATACGCATTACACCGCTAGTATGCCTCTGCCCCGTAGAACAGTCATGCACAATGCCAACGGTGGTCGATCGACGTGCTATGAGTGAAAGTAAATAATTTTGTTAAGACCTACTGTGTTGATGCCGGCTCAGCTCGACTCGGCTCCTATTTATAAATTCATGATATTCATAATTACATATTTTGTTTCAAGTATTAAATAATGCCCTTAATTTATTACATGTACTGCAACTCTGCAAGTCATTTTATTTAATATCAAGTATTTTATAACGCAATTTTACTGTAATTACCTGTGAATGACATCGGTAAAGATCGATTTAACACGATCTTAAGAATTCAGTGCAAATTTTAAATAAAAAAATAATAAAAAGTTTAAAGCTTGTTTCTTTCTTGACAATCGAAGGTACAAATAAGGTTTTTTATTTCGCATTTTATACTATTTTACGCATATAGGGACTGATTAATCTAGTTGGGAAAAATGTTCTGGGAACATGAATTCTGGATATACAGGGTAGAACATTTTAATCTATTATGGCTAAAATAGTTCGTTCAGATTGAATCTAGTTTTTGGGGTTGCTTTATTAATCAATTTTAATCCTAAAATGTAGGAGATAGCATAACACATTAAATTAGGAAATTGGTTGAAAATATTCTTTCGAAAATTGTAAGATTTCGGAGAAAATACAACGAAATACGAAAAATATATCATTGTTGCATTGAATCGAAAGAAAAAAAAAAACGCAAGATACAGAAAAATGCTTAAGCAAAAGTTGTCCAAATGTTAAAATAATAAAATAATATTTGCAACTAATTTAACAGCACTTAGAATCGATATCCTAAGCCAATATTTATTTTCTAGTGATCAATTAATAAATTATTAATTTATAAAGAAATAAAAAGCACAAAGTTTATTACAAATTTTATATTTTCCGGCATTGAATGATAATACCTTCAAATATAATTTATATGAAACAAAATATTGAATCACGAAAACCATTGAATCTTGTTGAGTTGTATAAATGTTGTTTTGGATGACTTATTTACAAGAAACATAAAACAAATACTCACGTGTGTTGTTAAGTCTGTTGTTTGTTTAAATGTTTGTTGATATTATTTATATTCGATGGATATACTTGAAATTTTAGCAGATCGTTGCATTTTTAGCCAAGATTGTCATTTGTAAACCAAAATTCTCACTGTAAAAGAAAATCATTATAAAAGAAATTTGTATCCGTTTCCACACTACCATTGAGGTAGGATACATCAGCGCGTTTTTTTTTACGTGGTATCCCCTATAGGCCTAATCCACGATCTTTTCCTTCTATTTAAGTGCATCCGGTTACATTTAAACAGAAGAAAAAGATAAATAATCATCCAATTTGTCGTGACCGGAACATGACAAATTGGATAACATTGTCGCAATTTCTAAAAAAAAAAATTCACAATCCCCAAATACTATCAGCCTAAATTTGACATCACTTAATATAATTACAGGACAGGTATTCCTAAAATATAAGAAAGAGATAAAAAAAACATAAATATCTCTGGAAAAAAATTCAATTATTTCAAAAAGAAAAGGAATAAATAAAAATTGCTTAACTTACAATAATCTTTATGCATAAATATTTCTGCAAGTCCATCTGAATTAACCATATCAACCTAGTTATAAGTAGACTTACCCCAGAATGAAACCAATTCAATTTGTCATAGGCTATAACACAGGCGAAAAATCCATGTAATCAAGATAATTTTTTCCGTACATTATCTGTCTAGATATACCTAACTCATTTTAAGTGATGACTGCTCACGTTGCAGATGAGACTGAACGACATCATGAGTTGATACAGTCCCCTATCGAGGCGCTTAGCTTCAAGACAGACATAACGAAAAAAAATTGATTTTTGACTACACAATTTGTCATAGGTTATAACACAAGCGACAAATCGAACGAGTCTTTCCTGAGAAACATCATACTAACCTTAGTTAGTCAACGTCGCTTCTCAGTATGTAGGGCAGACCGATTTTACAAATTAAAATTAATATATTTAAAAAAGAAAATAAAAAAAATTTAAAAAGAAAAATTAGAGCAATTTGTCAACCCAGTTATAAGTAGACTTACCCCAGAATGAAACCAATCCAATATGTCATAGGCTATAACACAGGCGAAAAATCCATGTAATCAAGATAATTTTTTCCGTACATTATCTGTCTAGATATACCTAACTCATTTTAAGTGATGACTGCTCACGTTGCAGATGAGACTGAACGACATCATGAGTTGATACAGTCCCCTATCGAGGCGCTTAGCTTCAAGACAGACATAACGAAAAAAAATTGATTTTTGACTACAAAATTTGTCATAGGTTATAACACAAGCGACAAATCGAACGAGTCTTTCCTGAGAAACATCATACTAACCTTAATTAGTCAACGTCGCTTCTCAGTATGTAGGGCAGACCGATTTTACAAATTTAAATTAATGAACTGATATTTAGAGTAAAATAAAGTGAAAAAAACCAAAAATATCTCTGGGCAAAAAAAGTTAAAAATTGCTTAATTTTCAATAATATTTATACATAAACAATTAAAGAAAGTTCTAGGATAGGATATGATAAAAAAAAGATAATTCTAGGATAGGATATGAATTTTACAAAACACAAACACAGAATTATACAAATGACAATGTCGGAGATGAAAAAGCATAAATATCTCTGGAAAAAAATTCAATTATTTCAAAAAGAAAAGGAATAAATAAAAATTGCTTAATTTACAATAATCTTTATGCATAAATATTTCTGAAGGTCCATCTGAATTAACCATATCAACTTAGTTATAAGTAGACTTACCCCAGAATGAAACCAATTCAATTTGTCATAGGCTATAACACAGGCGAAAAATCCATGTAATCAAGATAATTTTTTCCGTACATTATCTGTCTAGATATACCTAACTCATTTTAAGTGATGACTGCTCACGTTGCAGATGAGACTGAACGACATCATGAGTTGATACAGTCCCCTATCGAGGCGCTTAGCTTCAAGACAGACATAACGAAAAAAAATTGATTTTTGACTACACAATTTGTCATAGGTTATAACACAAGCGACAAATCGAACGAGTCTTTCCTGAGAAACATCATACTAACCTTAGTTAGTCAACGTCGCTTCTCAGTATGTAGGGCAGACCGATTTTACAAATTAAAATTAATATATTTAAAAAAGAAAATAAAAAAAATTTAAAAAGAAAAATTAGGCAATTTGTCAACCCAGTTATAAGTAGACTTACCCCAGAATGAAACCAATCCAATATGTCATAGGCTATAACACAGGCGAAAAATCCATGTAATCAAGATAATTTTTTCCGTACATTATCTGTCTAGATATACCTAACTCATTTTAAGTGATGACTGCTCACGTTGCAGATGAGACTGAACGACATCATGAGTTGATACAGTCCCCTATCGAGGCGCTTAGCTTCAAGACAGACATAACGAAAAAAAATTGATTTTTGACTACACAATTTGTCATAGGTTATAACACAAGCGACAAATCGAACGAGTCTTTCCTGAGAAACATCATACTAACCTTAGTTAGTCAACGTCGCTTCTCAGTATGTAGGGCAGACCGATTTTACAAATTTAAATTAATGAACTGATATTTAGAGTAAAATAAAGTGAAAAAAACCAAAAATATCTCTGGGCAAAAAAAGTTAAAAATTGCTTAATTTTCAATAATATTTATACATAAACAATTAAAGAAAGTTCTAGGATAGGATATGATAAAAAAAAGATAATTCTAGGATAGGATATGAATTTTACAAAACACAAACACAGAATTATACAAATGACAATGTCGGAGATGAAAAAGCATAAATATCTCTGGAAAAAAAATTCAATTATTTCAAAAAGAAAAGGAATAAATAAAAATTGCTTAATTTACAATAATCTTTATGCATAAATATTTCTGAAGGTCCATCTGAATTAACCATATCAACCTAGTTATAAGTAGACTTACCCCAGAATGAAACCAATTCAATTTGTCATAGGCTATAACACAGGCGAAAAATCCATGTAATCAAGATAATTTTTTCCGTACATTATCTGTCTAGATATACCTAACTCATTTTAAGTGATGACTGCTCACGTTGCAGATGAGACTGAACGACATCATGAGTTGATACAGTCCCCTATCGAGGCGCTTAGCTTCAAGACAGACATAACGAAAAAAAAATTGATTTTTGACTACACAATTTGTCATAGGTTATAACACAAGCGACAAATCGAACGAGTCTTTCCTGAGAAACATCATACTAACCTTAGTTAGTCAACGTCGCTTCTCAGTATGTAGGGCAGACCGATTTTACAAATTAAAATTAATATATTTAAAAAAGAAAATAAAAAAAATTTAAAAAGAAAAATTAGGCAATTTGTCAACCCAGTTATAAGTAGACTTACCCCAGAATGAAACCAATCCAATATGTCATAGGCTATAACACAGGCGAAAAATCCATGTAATCAAGATAATTTTTTCCGTACATTATCTGTCTAGATATACCTAACTCATTTTAAGTGATGACTGCTCACGTTGCAGATGAGACTGAACGACATCATGAGTTGATACAGTCCCCTATCGAGGCGCTTAGCTTCAAGACAGACATAACGAAAAAAAATTGATTTTTGACTACACAATTTGTCATAGGTTATAACACAAGCGACAAATCGAACGAGTCTTTCCTGAGAAACATCATACTAACCTTAGTTAGTCAACGTCGCTTCTCAGTATGTAGGGCAGACCGATTTTACAAATTTAAATTAATGAACTGATATTTAGAGTAAAATAAAGTGAAAAAAACCAAAAATATCTCTGGGCAAAAAAAGTTAAAAATTGCTTAATTTTCAATAATATTTATGCATAAACAATTAAAGAAAGTTCTAGGATAGGATATGATAAAAAAAGATAATTCTAGGATAGGATATGATAAAAAAAATAAATAAAAAAAAAACAAGCGACTAGTTAAATAATTTTTTTTGTTTAAATATTGAAATTTTTGCGTAAAAAAAAATATCTGAAAAAAATATATAACAAATTACACAAAATACAAAACAGAAAATAAATTGAATAAAAACTCAGAAACAAATCCGAAAACGAAATTTAAGATTTGGAATTCAAATGAAGGGAGTAGATAAATGTCAAATAAATAAGCTATTCATAGTGAATGGTAAAGCACACACTCAAGTTAATTATATTAGTAAGAATAAATTATCACATGATATGTAGAGAAAAAAAAACTTACCTGGATTTTGAACTCCATACCTGTGTAATACGAGTAGAACTCGCTATACTCTCTGCCACACGACTTGATGCTCAACTTTACAATTTATACGGCCATAATCGGTGGTAAAACTGGACTAACCTAATGAATAAATAAATTTTAGTGGTCCCAATAATAAATGCGTATTCAAATTATAGACCCTATTTTTTATTCTTTATTTTATTTTTTGGATTTTCAAATAAAAAATTATATGAATTTAATCATTTAATAATTCAAAACAAACAAATAATTAATTGAATTTGTATTAGGTTTTTGGTATAACATTCTATATTGTAATAAATAATTAAAATAATAAAAAATAATTTTATTATTAGTGTAAGACTACAAGTTTTTTTATTTGATCTCAAAATTTTTCGAACCTGCGTTTATTCTCAAGAGATTCAATCTTATTTATACAAATTTAATAGAAATGCAAAAAAATTTTCAAAATTCTACTAATTTAAAATTATTTAAAATTTAAATACTGTTTCCATATAAACGCACATAGCAAAACAGGTTGATGAATGAACGTCTTTAAATAAAAATTATTTAATATTAAAACTGTGTGTTTATTAGTAAACTCTACATCTAAAATAACACTAACGTCAAAAAATTTTATCGAACCATAGTACATATTCATTTTGTTATATTTATTATAAATAAATTTTGTATAAATGAGATTGAATCTCTTGGGAATAAACGCAAGCTCGAAAAATTTTGAAATCAAATAAAAATACTTGTAGTCAATCACTAATAATAAAACAACTAATTCTAGAATGTGATTTCAATTGGAAAAAATAAACAAATGATTCAAACATACTTTTTTTTAATTAATATTAAAAGTTTTGTGTAAAAAAATATTTGGGCAAAATGTGAAACAAATTAAATATAATATAGAATTTTACAATGTACAAAAAAAGAATTAGAAAAATGTAAATTAAAACAAAAACTTACTCAGAAACAAATTCGAAAATGAAATTTGACGTTTGGAAGTCAAATGAAGGTGAAACACAAAGCACAAATGTAACCAACTGTCCACTATGAACGATGAAACACTACTGACCTAATGAATAATTTTGATTGACCACACCCGAAAAAAGCGCGGAAATTTAACACGCATTTAAATTAATGAAATTAATTTGAATAAATCAGAACATGAAATGTAGAGAAAAAATTTAAAATTTTTATTTGCCCGAGCTTTGAACCATAGACCTTCGATCTACGAGTCGCACCCGCTTAACATCGAGCTGCGACACCTCTTATATGATGAAACAATATCAAGAGACATTATGGGTGATAAAGCTGTACAAACCTAATGAAAAACTTTGAGTGACTAAAACACCTGTGGGATTGTTACACAAACTTAAATTAATAACGTAGGGAAAAAAAATTTTTTACCTGAGTGGGTTTCGAACCCACGATCTTAGTACTAAGAGTCGGACTTGCTCACCACATCGCCATATGATCCGACATATATTCATACAATTTAAACAGGCAATATCAGTGAGAAAATTATATTAACCTAATGAATAAATAAATTTAATTTATTCCAAAATAAATGCGTATTCAAATTAATTTAATTGATTTGCAAAAAATCATATTAATAAATTCATTTAAAAAAAATTAAAGTTTATACTTATCCGAGATTTGAGTGAGAAAACCGAATAAGTATAAACCGAAAACACATGCTTCTAAACCGAAACACATTAAGTCATTCGGATACAGTGTAGTAATAACTATTCATAGACCCTATTTATTAAGAATTTTTGGCTTCTATTATAAAATGTTCTATTACAAATATCAGGTTTTTCCTCGGTTTTTTTACTACATTTATGTTGTAGTTAATCTCTTATACGAAAAGTTTTTTTTACAGATTTCACATGATTAATGCTTTTTTTTCCACTGTAAATGATTAACATAATGATTATCATTAAAATTTTTCGATATGTGGAGTAATTTTTAAAATATCGAAAATTTTGTTTAATTATTTAGCTTTCGATATTTCGATAACCAAGACAAATAACGAAAAATTTCGTATTTTCATGATCAAAGTTGAAAATAAAGAACAAATAATTTCAACCACGAATCTCAACTTGATATTACTATGGGCCATTTTAGGAACCGGACTCTCCTAGGTCAAGGAAAATCCCAAATCGTTTGAAATATTTTCTAAATCGATATTAATGTATTATTTATGTATTTTTATTTATTCATATTCCAAAGTATTTTTCTTATTTTAAATACACAGTTCGTTAAAAACTTTTCCTTCATTCAATTTTTTTTTTCTTGATACAATTAGAAAGTAAACCAATTATTTGTGCACTTCCTTAAAAGGGATGACTTTCTCCAGATTACATACCTACACTACGAATTAAATAATAAACATTAATTAGTGGGTATTTAAAAATACTTCGATTCGATCAATGTATACAGTTAATTAGTGTATATAAATTAAAATAAATTATATAAAACGTTATAAATTTATAAATTAAAAAAGTAAATACTTCACGCAATATTAAATAATTAACATAAATCTTAAAAACAGATTCACTTTAATACAAATTTAATCATTAACCTAAAAAAACAAAAAATGATATGCAATTTTAAAGACACCATAAACAATTGACTGAGTTAATTGTTGAAATACCATGTATAGACAGTGTTGATGCGCAATCGTATAGAAAGTGTTGACGTCACGTAAATAACAAAAGATATTCACTTTTAAATACACAACACACACACAACTGATATTCCTATATTAATACATACTATAAAATTTGCACCTATTTAACGCCCTCGTGGGTAAACAGTGATGTTTACAAAAAAATGTTTCAAACAAAAGTTTTTTATTTATCTATAAGGAACATTTTTTACATTTAAACTTTTGTTCTATCTCTAACGGTTTACAAGATGGGTCCTACGGACCCAAGGCCCAATTGACCTATGATGCTCATTTACAAACTTGACCTCACTTTTTACGTCCTGAGTACGCTGTAAAAATTTCAGCTCGATATCTTTTTTCGTTTTTGAGTTATCGTGTCCACAGACGGACGGACGGACGGACGGACGGACGGACAACCGGAAATGGATTAATTAGGTGATTCTATGAACACCTATACCAAAATTTTGTTCGTAGCTTCAATATTTTTAAGCGTTACAAACTTGGGACGAAACTTAATATACTATGTATATTTCATATATACATGGTATAAAAACTTAATATACTATGTATATTTCATATATACATGGTATAATAATAAATAAGTGGATTAGCAAATTAAACAATTCAATGAGTTGAAAAAATTACATTCGTGTCTAGAACTCGAATTGCCTAATTGGTAGGGCGCTTGACATGAATCTAAGAAGTCCGGGTTCGAGTCCCTGGTTCGAGTGTATTTTTTTCAATTCTCTTTAATTAAAGAATCGAGTTATTAATTATATCGGTATATTCCAAAAAACAAGAGCAATCAATAATTAAAATAGCAAAATATAAATTATCATTTTTAGTGTTATTGCAGTTTTTGTTACAGGAACACAATTATTGCATATACACTGAATGTATGTATTATATACGTTCACATATGTGTACTTTTACACATATTTATATTGAGCATTTGTAGGTGGGTTATTGATTTGCGCAGTGCAGTCTGTATATATTTATGATTATTGTGTAAATAAAAAATTATTTCATTCAATTATTTGATTCAAATATTAGATAAATTTAATTTCAAATAATAATAATTAGTTGTTTTCAAAAAACGATTTCGGTAATAAAATGAATATTTTGTGTTTAGAGTATTGTAGTTGAAGAGAAGCAACTATCCCGATCCCTATATATTATAAATGTGAAAGTAAGGATGTTTGTTTGTTTGTTTGTTACGATTTCACGCAAAAACTACAGAATAGTTTTGATTGAAACTTGACAATAACAGCTCATACATTAGAATAACACATTAGCTATATTATAGAGATATATTAAAAAAAAAAAAATTATATTTATGGTTTTGACACCTCATAAAACAGGGTGAAGGAGATATAATTTGTGGACATCTGTTCAACTAAAGGTATCAGGCAAACTTTTCACATTTAAAAAAAATGAAAACTGATTATTTGATACATATATATTTACTTATATAAAAAAATCGAAGAAGTACTTTTGATTTTTGTATTTTTAAATAATATTAAAAAAAGTTATTTGTTTAACGGTTAGTTTTAATCCTATTTTTCTTTAAATTTATTTCCAAGTATATCTGATAACCTTGGTTGAACAAATGTCCATAAATTGTATCTCCTTCACCCTGTTGTTTCATATTATTTAATTTACTTTTTAAGTAAAATTTTACTTTTGCCAGCTATTTAAAGATAAAAACCCTGGTGAAGTCGCGGTTAAAAAGGTAGTATTAACATAATTTTAACTAATCATACATAAAATAAATATTATGCATTGAAACAGTTGAAAACTTGTTTACAATATTGTAGGAACACAACAACCTTTAATCTATTTATAAATTTATAAAAACTGATGCACAAGCAGCAGCCAATAAAATCTTTTAAATAAATTGTGAAAGTATTAAATAAATTCCATTTTGTCAACTGATTTAATAAAATATAATAATAGTTTACTTAAGGGAAGAGTTTCCCACCTTCGTTTGTGGAAAGTGTAATTTCCAATAATTCAATTATGTCAATGGTATTGCTGTTAGAAAATCAAATGACACTTACTTGGTTAGATCTGTCGTCAACTTGCGGTTAAACATTAATGTCGTAACATTATGACAATCATTATTAAATTTAATAATAGCTCCTATCTGTCTATATACAGTGTGTCTTAGACACCCTTTATTCACTTTTTTTTTTATATGAGGTCGATAAAATTTAGAATCTTAGATTGGATCATGAACATGAAGACCGAGAACTGGCAAGAGGTAGAAGAAGCATATCATAAAATGCACATTGGATTTCAATAGACCACAGCATAATACACCCTATACAACACCCTACAAGAGTTTCAAAATACAAAAGATTTTCATGTAGAAACTTATAAAATCTATTTCTTTTTCAAAAAAATGTTTAATACAAAAATCTAAGTTTTAGTCAATGGGAAACGCTTTCTATTTAAAACACAGAGGCGGGTTAAGAAATTTTGCTCCTGTAGGCAATTTCAAAAAATGTATCCCCGTAATAAATACCTATCAATCAAGACCTTTTTTTAGTGTTTTAGTTTCATAGTTCATTAGTTTTATTTTTTAGAACCTGCAAAATCGCATTGGTTATTCTGGATAGTTCTCTGGCTTGAGCTTAATTCCCGGAATATATGGTTACTAACATATTTACTCTATTTTGATCTTTTTCTTCAGTGTTCAAAGGGCCCAATAGGATTAGATAAGAAAGTGACTTTCTGTGAAATTTTTCTAAACCATCCTAAATTGTCTATGGATTGTTCTGATCAAAAGCTCTCAAGGATAAAAAAATTTTTACGGGTATTTTTCGAGCTACGGGCGATCGAAGCTTCATATATTATATTATAGATATAGTATATGACTACCGTTTTAATAATGATACGTCGTACAACATACCAAGTAAAAAGACAATTCAACATAAAAGAACTATACACAAACACACACACACACGGTAGTTATATACTATAACTATAATATAAGAGGTAGTTTAATTGTCCGTAGCTCGAAAACTACTCGTTACGAAATTATTTGGCCGTGAGAACTTGTCATCAGAGCGATCCGATATTTTGATTAAACCCACTGCAACGGGCGGTTATCAAGCTAGTAATACATATATCTGAACTATTGAAGTTCAACCACAAGCCTGCCTATCATTATTATTTTTTCTGTCACTCTGAATGTTTCCAACCAGATATTGAAGATCTAATACGTTCGGTGGATATCCATCCGCTGTTTGTTTTCTCCTCCGTATACTCTCTGTGTCTTTTTGATATTCTTTGTATGAACATAATTTTTGGAAATAATTTTTTTTAATTTGCTCGCGCGCACGTTATATTATAGACAATCTACCTGTGTTTAAGCCAACCTTTCATCTCTTAACAGAAATTAAAACAAAATAAACTTTATCTGACCTTAAATTTATTTATTTATTTATTTATTTACGGGTAATACCCAGTTACAAAATTTTTTAAATATACCATAGTTACTTAAACTTTTCACATTTAAAAAAAAGAAGGTCAAGGTTCAATCCAAGTATCTTCTGTACCTTACCTTCAAAGCAAGAACTGATTAGGGTGCCTAAGGTTAGGGTGATTGAGACATTCTGTATATGATAGAGTATATTTTCTTACAGCTGCCTTAATTTAATTATCACTGATGTATTTAATATCTTAAGAATCATGTATAGTGTTCCTAATTTGATTTTTAAGATTTTAAGGGGTAATCAAAGATATATTTCAAATTCATTTCGGTTACAATTAGAAATAAAAAATTGCTAGTAATGATATTTTAGATGATATTTCACTTATCTTCGCTTGTCGAAACAGAATCATCTCGTTTTGAGAATCGACTCAAAGAAAAGAAATCTAAAAAAATACATTAGAATAATATCAATGGTCATATAATTTTTTTTCTGTTCAAAAAATGTAGAATTATATTAAATTATTATTAAGTCTTACAAGATGTGACACTATGTACTTTTTATAAAATATATTTTGGTAAAAAAAAAAAGTTTCCGATCCTTCGGGTTTGGCTAAACTTTACCGGTGAGCGACACAGGAGGAGTGCATTTAAATAAGTCATTTAGAGAAAAGAACTATCATTGTAAGGCTATCTATAATCATCTATAATCATCTATAATTAATTATAAACCAAAGCTATCAATACTACAAAATCTATTATTGCACTCTTTAATTATAGCAAATACTATTCAATACTTTCTATTATTATAAATATAAACTATTAGTATATTTTAATTCTTCTCAAGTTTGATTAGTAATTTATAATTCTTATTTTTTATTATTTCTTCTAAAAACTCCAGCTTTCCAATGTCTAACTGATGTTATCGTTTGGGTACGGAACCATAAATTTACGTATTATCCCCAAAAACTAATGGACACAATTTCTCATTAGCTCATTTCCGGCATTTCAATTAGCTCATTTCCGGCAGTCCGTCCATCCGTCCGTCCGTTTGTGAACACGATAACTCAAAAACGAAAAAAGATATCAAGCTGAAATTTATACAGCGTATTCAGGACGCAAAAAATGAGGTCGAGTTCGTAAACGAGCAACATAGGTCAATTGGGTCTTGGGTCCGTAGAACTCATCTTAGAGATAGAACAAAAGACTACATGTAAAAAATGTTGATTGTAAGTTGTATAGTATGTATTATTTGGGAATATCAGTTATGTATGTGTGACATGTATGTATGTCTAATTTGATAGAGTTATCAACACTGTCTATGCATGGTATTTCAAAAAGTAACTCAGTCAATTGTTTGTTTTCACTTGTTGATAACAATTTTTGTACAATGTGCTATTGAAAATACATGACGTTATCAAAATATGAATAATTGATCTGACCAAATAACAGGCTCATTACGCAATGGTTCATATTTTTAGAGTTCTATGTATGAATTCAGAAACATATTAGATGTAGTGGATGGAAAATATGTAGTTTCTGTAATGTTGACCAAATAACAGGAACATTTTGCAATGGTTCATATTTTTAGAGTTCTTTGTATGAATTTAGAAACATATTAAAAGAAGTGGATGGAAAATATGTAGTTTGTGTAATGTTATAGTGAGTCGTGAGTACTCTGCCTTTGTTTGTGAAAGGCGGATGATTTGACCATATTGTTGAAGTACAATGTATATTTGTATAATAGTAAGTACATCAAATTTCAACTATAATATATGAAATGTATTTCTTATAAAAATATTCATACAGGGTGATAACGAAACGATAAATTCTAAAATAGTCGAGTGCTGTTAGCAAGAACAGTTTATATACCATGTATATGAAATATATCAAGGTATATTGAGTTTAGTCCCAAGTTTGTAACGGTTGAATATATTGATGCTACCAACAAAATTTTGTTACATGTGTTTATAAAATTACCTAATTAGCCCGTTGTATGTACGTCTCTCCGTTTGTCGGTTAATACTATAAGTAGAAAAACAAAAAAGATATCAAGTTGAAATTTTTAAAGCGTATTAAGAAAGTACAAAGTAAGGTTGAGTTCGTAAATGAGCAACATAGATCAATTGGATCTTGGGTCCGCAAGGCCTATTGTAAACCGTTAGAGATAACTTAACTAGAACTTTTGTTTGAAAATTTTTTCGTAAACATCACTAATTACCCGCGAGGGGGCAAATTGGGTGCAAATTTTTTAGTATGTATTATATAGGAATATCAGTTACATGTGTGTGGCTATCCAAGAGTGGATATCTTTCTTTACTTACATGATGTAAAAAAAACAAACGATTGCGTCATCAACGCTATCTATACATGGTATTTCAACAATTAACTCAGTCAATTGTTTGTTTTCACTAGTTACCATTTAATTTTAAACACCATTCTGTCTATATGTCCATGTATGGACATATTGTCTATACATGGTATTTCAACAATTAACTCAGTCAATTGTTTGTTATCACTAGTTAAAATTTAATTTTAAACACCATTCAACTGTACGAAATCATCTAAAACTATCCGCCTCGCAATTATATTCCTTAAAATAGCCAAAGGTATTTCCATTAGAATATTGTAGATGAATACTTGAATCTTTAGTTATTTAACGTTTAATAATTTCGGATATAAGTGCAGCAAATTTCTCAAACAGTTTGTTTAAGGGTTATCCTTAAAAAGACCAAAAATTACTTTAACGTGTTTTTACAATAACGGAAAAATGTTTTATTAAATACGTATAACAAGCTTTTATTTAGTTTCACCTGTACCGTTGTCTGTCTGTAACCAAATCTTGTAAGTCAAATTTCCCGGTTTCGTATTGAGCTGAGTTTGGATGACGACGCATGGTAAGGTTGTAGCGCCCTGATTTTCCCATCGCTACCACCATATTATATATATATATATACATTTTTTTTAGTCTTTAATTGAAAATTTTAATAAGGACAAATTTTTATTGTACTAAAAAGTAGAAAATATTTTTGTCTATAGGTCACTCATACCCGACTATTTGTAATAGCATGTGGAGTGGATAAAGCGTTCCGATTCATTTTTGATATTTTAAATTGAGCGCCTCAAGCTTTTACAATTAGTCGGATATACGAGAATCGTAGATACAATTATTTTCTACTTTTTAGTATAATAAAAGCTTGCCCCTTAAAAAGTATTTTTTATTAACATTTGTTTTATCTTTCTACTTGAAGATGTTATTTATCAGAGATGTATATATCTTAAAAACTACAAGTCTGGCATTAATTTTGGCAGATTTTTAGTTTTTCACTCCAAAAAGTAACTTTGTATGATTATCACTGAATTTCTCTGCGGTCCCAACTTTTAAATGTTTGATGCCCACATACAGGGTAGACACTGGAAAATATCCTTAGTAAAACATTTATCCTCAATTGCTTCCATTAAGATTGTATCAAAACTAATCGTGAGTCGTCGTTAAATGATACACTCCATATATACAGTAAAATGGAATACTGAAAATGGATTACTTTATTTTATTTCACATATGTATGTATAGTACAGTACTACATACAACATGAAAATGATCAACATGAGATTTCCATTTCAGTTTTAGACATTTTAATGGGTAAAGTATTTATTACACTCTGTAGTAAACATCAACACAGCTGAATAATAATTATTTGTAAAAAAGACACGTTGTTTCTGTTGTAATGTAGGAACATATAAAAAAAACACATGCTATGTACATACTATATACCTATTCATACATATAGTCTGGTAATATTGCTTAGAGTTTAGTCCGAAAAAAGTAGAAACAAAAAATAGAACTGACTTCATAAAAGGTGAAACTAAGAGGTCACCCACAAAAATTTCATGCGAAACGAAAATTACACGGGATATAAAAATATAATAAATTACATATTCCTAAAATTTATAGTTAATAACATGATTGCGAAGCTTTCCGCCGTATAAATAATCTCCAAATATTAAAAAAAAAAAAAAACAAGTGAAAAAAAACAATTGACTGAGTTAATTGTTAAAATACCATGTTTAGACTGTGTTGATTACACTATTTCATTACACATACATACATGTCCCACATACATAACTGATATTCCCATATAATACATACTATATAAGTTGCGCTTAATTTGCGCTCTCACGAGTAAACCGTGATGTTTACGAAAAAATGTTTCAAACAAAACTTATTTATTTTTTTATAAGGAACATTTTCACATTTAAATTTTTGTAACGGCTTGCAAAAATGGGTCCAACGGACTCAAGACCCATTTGACCTATGTTGCCCATTAACGAACTCGACCTCACTTTTTATGTCCTGAACACGATGAAAAAATTTCAGATTGACACATTGTTCGTTTTTCAGTTATCGAGTTGACTGCAGACGGACGGACTGACAACCGGAAATGGACTAATTAGATGATTCTGTGAACACCTGTACCAAAATTTTTTTCGTAGCATTAATATTTTCAAGCGTTACAAACTTGGGACTAAACTTAATATACTATGTATATTTTATATGATAATTATACAAGTTTTTGTTAAAATTACATTACTATATAATATTACATTTTGTCGCGCTTAAAGCAATATCCCTTATTCCCTGTACTTACATGAAGTTTTTGAATTATAGGAGAATTGAAATTTTTCGACTATACGATTTCTCCCTTAAAATCTTAAAAGTATGATTGATTTTGATTCTTAACTGAAAATTACTTTTTAGTTCTAGCTTTGAGTTTTTCTACTAACATTTTCATGGACTGAAGAGATTATGTATTGACGAAACAAAATTGCGTACTAAGTCTTACTAAGCGTTATCAGCTTCGAAAATTTCATAACATAATTTAACATTTGGAGAGCGCATTAATACGAATAATACAATTTTAAAATGAAAAATCAAATGCTGCTTCTCGTTTTTCGTTTTGTACAAAATTTTATTCCTATTTTTCCATTGTATATAATGATATGTTGATGCTGCCGAAGTCCATTGTAAGAAAATTTAAGCCTAAACAAAATTATACAAATTTATTATTAATTTTACTAGCTCTTGTATATTAATTTTATTTACTGTGAAAGTCTCTCGATTATTTTTGACGTTTTTATTGTAATACAAATGTCGTTAAATATATATAGACAAATTACTTGTAAAGTAAATCTTTATTAAAAAGAATTGAAAAAAATTCACTCACACCAGGAGTCGAACCCGGACCTTTTGAGTTAATGCCAAATGCCTTAGTCAGTTCGACTATACGAACTCTACCTACAGAGTGTAATTTCTACAACTCTACAAATTTTTAATTTTGTTTAATAGTTACAATGAGAAACCTTTCTTCTTTTTTTGAAATCAGTTAAAAAAAGTATAATAAAATTTTTATTTAATTTGTCATTAGAACATAATACTGTGAGTGTACTATATTTATGTAATATCCAGAGGGCATGTACGATTTTCCATTAAAAATTAACAATAATATTGTTAAAAAGTGTTATTATTTTGATTTTATTACTAGTTTTTGTCTGCCTAAAAAGCTTCATTAAGCACGAGGTATGTATTTTTTTTAGGTTAATATGTCGTTTTATATGCATATTTTCATCATTCTAAAGGTTAATATAGTTTTTTTTTTTAAACCAGACCTGTGATCAGACTACTTGTTAATAGACCAACATTTCTCCGCTATAGAAAAATTATTTTAGATTTAAAAAAATACATTCTCTTTCGTTGGCAGAATCTATTAGATAGCAGAGAATATATCGGTAAAACATACAAATAGGATAAATGCAATTTTGATACAAGCTCATATATTTTATACATTTTAAATTTTTATCTTTTATTTCGTGTATTTTATTTTTAATAACTCAAATTATATAGTCTTTGGAGTCTCTGTTCAAATTTGGTTTATTTTATTCATTAGGAATATAAAATTTATTATTGTGTGAACAGTTTAGTAATGAAATGTGAAAATATTCTGAGCTGTGTTTTGTCATTCACATCAAAATTAACATTAAATTGTAATACAAATTTTACGTAAAGAAAAAATTAATCCAGTATTTCTGTTCTATGAAGCTCCAAAATCATAGTTTGAATTCTGGAAAAACTTTTAGCTTTGTTATTTTTTTCTCTGATTTTTTAATACAGGATGATTCAAAAATGTTCTACAACAATTAATAATAATAATAATAACGGAATTTGTCCCACTGTCGAGACGAATCTATCTCAAATTCCGGTCTGCAGATCTCATCTTCGTCACCTTATCTCTTCCATGCAGAAGGCTGTTATCATAGGCACCCTTCGTACATTGAGATCGCATCAGACTGTCTTCAAGTAACAGCCCTTGAAGTTTCTTTTTTCAATTTTTTTTCTTTTAGTAGGTTCCACATCGCTGCGGTGAAGGGACGGAGCCTGCTTGACCAGGATATCAGACAGACTTCAGACTTACGTACCCCCGACTCGGAAGACAGAGGGACCAACGGACGTCGCGTGGACTAACGGACGTACAGACTACACGGCCACAAGTCAGTGAGCAATCTTCAAAAGACGTGAACTGCCTTGTGAAGATTTATGTCTCTCAAGGAGATGGGTGGCTCTGGGGTGTAAATCTTGTATCCGATCTCCCTCCTTGGCAGGCATGAATTCGTTGATATTTCAAATTTATAATAATAATAATAATAATAATTTATCAGGTTTTGTTTGTTAATCGGTATAAGTATGAAATGTGGGTGTATAATCCAAGCTAAAGTGAAGTACTATCAATCACCGAATCTTCATTCGGTTTCGAAAAATATTAGTCAATCATCAAGAAGATGATCTCAAATCCACACCTTCGAAGGTGCCTCCAAAGCTTTGCGCACGATTTTAGAAACACTTTGTGTAGTTTTGAAAGTGTGCAGTATGTTAAGGTTAGAGCATTTTTGCTTTTTCTTAAATATGTTTGTACAATTCTGTCCAGCAAATTGAGATTTTTATCTTTCTAATGGAGGATATGTTTTTCACAAGTTTATGACTGATCTGTTAGTTGTTCTGTCAGAACTTATGAACAAATGCCAGAACTTATTTAAATTATCGATGCAAAATAAATTTTTTTAACAACAGAAGGTAGATAAAAACCTCAACTTAATACATATCAAAATAAAGCCGTATTAACGGAAAATATAAAGCTTTTATATATAGTGTTTATCTGTTTTGCCTAAAGTAGAGGCTTGATGTCCATATTGTTACATTGTTAAGCACAAAACCAATTTCAATAACAAAAATTCGAAGCACAGGATCAGCGTTAGCTAAGCGAATTCCCCCAGAGATTAAAAAAAATAACACATTTTTCTTAAAATCCAATATTACATTTCCAAGAATTTTTATTTCGCAAAAATAAGCGCCTAGAGAAAAATCACAAGAGTACTTTTTTGCTCAAAACTGATCAAAAAATACCAAAATTTTGTACTTGCGCAAAGAAAGTCAATAGTAGCTATTTTGTAAAATTTTTATATAAGTATGCATATAGAAGAATATTACACAAAAGAAAAAACACATTTTCAAAATTTTTCTATTATCTAAAGTTTCATGTGCTGCCATTTACTATGAGTACCAAAACATGATACAAATTCGTCTGAAATACCTAATCGCTATATATTATAAATATGAAAGTAAGCATGTTTGTTTGTTTGTTTGTTCGTTTGTTTGTTTCTTTGCTTGTTACGCTTTCACGCTAAAACTAGCGAATGGTTTTTAATGAAACTGTACAGCAATATAGCTGATATATCAGAATAACACACGAACTATAATTCTTAAGAAATATAAAAGAATGAATTAAATTTGACATTTACCATTTTTTAAGTTTTTATAGAAATATTTAGTTTATGATTCAAAATGATGATTATAGATGGAGCATTTTGAACCATAAATTAATGAATACTGTAAAAATTTAAAATAGTAAATGTCAAATGAAAAAATCTGACTTTTCTGATATACTCAATGAATTAAGAGAGGGTGGAGGCTAAAAAGCGGTAGTTTTTACTTTTAAGCCCAGTGAAGCGTGCGAGTATCAATCTAGTCAACCATAAATGTATTGTATAGGCATGCACATCGCATATGAAAAGTAAATACCTACCTAACGAAATAAATATTCAATAAAAATATAATTCTCGTATGTCAAAAGATAAAATTTATATAAAATAACTAACATCTTTTGGATTGATGTAACTTGTCTAGACCATCTTAATTTTTCATTATTTCAAACTGAGATGGTACCATAAATAATAGACTTTCTAAGTTAGTTTTCAACAATAATAATGTATCGTCTCTTCCATTGGTACACAAATGTTTGTGAACATTTGGGAATGATGACGCTTATTCAACATACATGTATGTTATCATAGAGATGTATGTCAAAGTGCGATATCAGAATTATGACTATATGATCGGCTTAACATTCGGTAGTTTTATAAAATTTCAAAAAATTATCTGATAGTAGGTTAGATTATGTTAATTAATCTTTATTAGGTTGTAAAAATTTCGTACAATAGGTCGACCTCTCATGGGCGCACCTAACCCCCATTTTTGGGGGTAGTTGGGGATCTCAATCATTTTTTTACAAATTGAAAAAAAACTAACACATTTTCGTTTTTTCTCGACTTTTTAGTTTCAAATTTGACCGAGATATGAAAATTTTAAAATAGAATTTTCAATAATTTTTTTTTTCTAGAATGTTTCACAAAACCACTAGTCGAAGCCAACCTAAAAATTTTCAACACTCTTTTAAATAAATTTGGAGAAAAAGAACATCAATATTTTTTCCTAAGTTGTGCCCTCACGGGTAAACAGTGATGTTTACGAAAGAATGAGACAAATAATTAACAACTTAATTTTTTTATAAGGAATAACTTTTATATTTAAACTTTTGTTCTATTTCTAACAGTTTACAAGATGGATACTTCATCATTTGGTTGAATTGGAAAAAAAGTTATGTTTGAAAATCTTCATATCTCGGCCAATTTTGAAGTTAGAAAGTAAAAAAAAAAACCCAAAAAACAAAAAAACAAAAATGTGCACAAATACTTCAGCTAGAACTTTTATTTGAACTTTCTTTTTAAAATTTAATGCATTGTTTCTTTGTATTTTGTAAGAAACTGATTAAAACCCCCAAATAACCCAACTACTCCGTAAAATGGGGGTTAAAAACGCCCCTGAGGAGTCGAATTTTTTTACGTAGTTTTAGCATTTTGGAGAGGGTAGATTTCTTATAACTTTGAAAAGGAACCTTTCTTGCGAGATTGAAAGTGTTGGTGTGGGCCTAGACAATGCTTATAAGTCTTAATAAATAAAAAACAACACTGATTTTGTCCATCAGTGTAGAGTCTTAGATGTTTGAAACTTCAGACTGTAGGGTAAGATTATGAGGTAGCCTCGTAGCATTTCTAGTTTGCGGCATTATTTTAATCTTAGCCCAACCCACCGTTTTTTGCTTTATTTTGTGAAAGCTTCTTTCGCGACGTTGGGCACTTTTTAGTAGGGGAAAATATTATGGGTTCGCGTTACCGACATGCTGTGCGCGCACCGACCCGCCTATAGCAGTATATCTGTAGCTACACAACTGACGTATTGTGTAACATTAGTGCTGCGTATATAAGAAGTACATTGAAATTTATGTAAATACAAATACTATCCACAAATCATATGATTTTATTATAAATATTACCGAAGATATTAAATGAGAACTCTAGGATATTTCAAAATAAATTTCGATTTTTGCCCCAATTTCCTAGATCGGTTTTTGTATTTTATAAATACGTATTTACGTATTTCGACTACCAAGTAGTCAGCATCAGTAAGAATTAGCTAGTCGTGAGTACTCTTATTATGAATGTTACTCTTTGCTAATTTGGTGCAGTCCGCCACCATCTAGGAAATTGGGGCAAAAATCAAAATTTATATGATTTTATATTAATTTTTATTTCAATTTATATTTTGTCATAATCTTGAAAAACCAGATTGATGTTGATAATTTTAATTCAAATATTATCAAATTTCAATTTTTTATACTAAAAGCTTTCAGTTTTCACTTCTATCGGCAGTTCCTATGACTGCCAATGTTTTTATTTGTTAATGAACTGTTTTAGCATCTGATCATCAGCATTGATCTAAGTATAACGTAGACATATCTGTGTATACAACTATAACTAAAACTAAAACTAAAGTTATAGTATATTATTGTTGGTGTTGAGACAATATACCTTTGCCAAAATATGTATGAACTAATGGAAATGATACAAATGGGACACCCACGTGGATTGTATAATGTAAAATAAATGATTAGGCAGAAACTGAAAAGCTATTAAGGGACATTCAAAATCTCACTGTTTAGTGAGAAACATGTATGTATTTATGTATGTAAGTCGAGAGTCGCATATAAACAAACTATTCTAGTATATTAGGTACGTATTATTATACCATGTATATGAAATATATCAAGGTATACTAAGTTTTATACCATGTACATGAAATATATCACGTTAAAGTTCGTTCAAAACAAAGTGGCACTGGACAAGTGGGAGCTTAGATACGAGAGCACATACATATACATCATACACTCTCTCTTTTGGTGTCACTGTGGTTTGAACGCACTCTATACTAAGTTTAGTCCCAAGTTTGTAACGCTTAAAAATATTGGTACTATGAACAAAATTTTGGTATAGTTTTTGTCATCACGATTACTCAAAAACGAAAAGAGATATCAAGCTGAAATTTTTATAGCGTGCTGAGGACGTAAAAAGTGAGGTCGAGTTCGTAAATGTTTTGTTTGAAACCTTTTTTCTTAAACATCACTGTTTACCCGTGAGAGCGCATATTTTGCGCAAATTGTAGTATTATATGGGTATATCAATTATATGTGTGTGCCATGTATGTATGTATGTGTTATGTAACAGAGTAATCAACACTGTCTTTACATGGTATTTCAACAATTAACCCAGTCAGTTGTTTGTTTTCACTTGTTATTATAATTAATGAGGAAAATATTTGTCAAGAATGTAAGTACTTTACTGCCAAGTTCATTAAAAATGTAATACCTTAAATATTCGACAGAGATTTTTAATATTGTTCAAAGCTCTTAAAAATTCATCCAAAATAAATTACGCTATTCTAGATGTAACCCATTAATAAATAAATGGCACAGTAATAGGTTCCGATGTTAAACATTTTTCTTTAAACAAATCATTTTTTCATTTTTTGTTATCTGATACTCAATAAACGAACACGTTTATTGAGTATCGGACCAAAGTTTTGACTTGTTGTGTATAATTCTATAAAAATGTACGATGGCTTATGAACTTACTAATACCTAGCTCTGAAATATCTACATACTAAGGTGTAGAAATTATAAAAAATAAAGACTGGTCAAATTATTTTTTTGGAAATATTTTCTTTAATTAAGCTTTTGCTTTTGGGAAATTTGCAATAATTTTTAGATTAGAAAAAAGATTCAAGCATTGGAAGTCCATGAATATGAAATATAAACTACATATCACACACAAATAGTCATTTTATAAGTTACAAAACGTAAAGAAAATTACATTTTATTCCAAGAAGATGGCAACATCAATTTGAATTGAATGCAATGTTTTATAATACCCTTGAATAGGTTGTACATTATTCTGTTTATTAACATCTAAATTAAAAGGGCATTCATTTATTTTACGTAAAATTTACATACAAACCACGATAAATCATAAAGAACCAGAATATATGAGTGTGTTAATATTCTAATTTTGGAGTAATAGTAATAACACATGAGTTAAAAAACTAACAGATTTTATAATTGCTGGTCAAAATTAAATTGCATAATTGTTTGGTTTCATTTTTTGAAAGTTTATTCAAAAATAAAAGACGATAGAGAATTCGTATGTAAAAAAGCTGATGATTTTTCAAATTGTTGAGCATCTCCAGAGATCAAACTAATATCTTACTTGACGGTAGTTTAATGAGCAATGCAGAAGTGAGGTTGTTCTTGTACGTAGATCGAGAGTCCATGGGAAGCTATCTTCTGTTATAGAAGCTTGTAATATTTTTTGGTAAAGGAGTAGCTCTATAGACAACATATATTAGTCTAGTCGACAAATTCAAATTGGTGAAATATAGAAATAATGATCGTAAAAATACGTGTTATATCTCGTTGGATTTGGAATGATGCCTAGAAAAATGTGCCTTTATGTGTTTCAGCACATAAAAAATTGCAAAAGTTATAAACAATTAAAAAATAAAAATAAAAATGTTTTTCGTTTTTCTCCGAAATTTCATAAAATAGTAATATTTAAGAAATTCTAAGATCTATCATTTTTTATTAACTTAAAAAAATTATTGTAAACAAAGTATTAAATTTTTTTAGCTCTTATTACGTGTTGTTGTCAAGTATATATATATAAAGAGCTCCACGAAGCCAACAAATTTTAAGCAAATTATTAACATTTTATTTGGTTTACAATTAAGATAAAAATTTTAGAAAGTTTTGTTAATTAACAATTGTTTTACTTGTTTAAGACCTAATTTTAAGTTAAAATTCCAACGGTAATACATATTTTTAATGTGTTTCAAATTCACCATAATTTTTTTAATTAAGATTTTAAACTTTAAAAAAATTATTTATTGTGAGATTTTCTTATCATACTATAACAATCTAAAAATGACGCAAAAAGACCTATTTTCAGTGTTAATTGAATTTTAAATAAGGGAGATAGTCTTTCATTAGTAGGAGTTTTTACTGAAAATTTCTTCCTCTTAAAGAATCTATTTTTAATATATCTAAAATAGTAATATTTTATGGAATATTGGCGAAAAACGAAATATCATTTTTTCATCTTTAATTGTTTATAACTTTTGCAATTTTTATGTGCTGAAAAACGAGTTTTGCACATTTTCTTAGACATCATTCCGAATCCAACGAGCTATCACACGTATTTTTACGACGATTATTTTTATATTTCATGTATTTGAACTTGCTGACTATACTAGGCGTACAGCAGCTACTGATGTTGACATTCACTAATGGGAAGTCATCAAGAGGGTTGGGTTTTTAAATCAAAATTTCCTTAATAAACTCCTAAATTTTATTAAACATTTGATGAAATTTTTATTAAGATTATGTTTCCATTTCAAAAAATTGATGCTAAAATTTCATGCAGCTTTATAGAAGTTTAGATCTAAAGTTTTATTACTTAATCGAACAACTGATTATAACAACGAAAATTTGAATTCTCAACTGAATCTTTGTATAAGCATAAATATGAATAAATCAGCTATAACGATATTGGTTGTAACGACATATTGACTATAGCGACCAATATTCATTCGAATAATAATCAAATATAGCGGCTATAACGAACAACGCATGTAAAAACACACTTTTCTTCCATATAAATATTTTTAAAGTTAAACAAAACTCCATCGTACTACTGTTTTGAACATTCTAAATCTTATTCAAGGTCTTATTAACTCATAAATCGGTTATAACTAATTATTATTATAATTAGTCAGAGATAACTCACGGCATGTGTTTCAATAAAAAAATGTATCTGTCGATAATAACGACAAAATTTGCCTGTTCCTTCAATATTGTTTTATCCGATTTTAACAGTAGTTCTATGATTGACATGACATTACCCTGCTCCAGATTCTTGGACTATAAAAATAACAGACAACATTGTAGAACATATATGTTAGACATTAGATCTTTTTGTGTTATTACAAGAAACAGTTGTTACAACAATCATAACAATAATACATACATGTATACGTACCTAATATCACAAAATATAGTGAGTAAGCTCAATAACTAGAATTCTGTAGTAATACAATCAACCAATCCCCAACCAGACAACAAAACAAGCACCTATATATTGTACTTTAAATAATATTTAATTATGCAAATGGAAAATGTATACCTTTATATTTGTTATACACTGTGTTTTGTATAAAGCTCATTCAAAGTTTTTATTTCTTAACATAAATAAACACTAATTTTTCTATAATTTCAAACCTCTTATCATTTAGAGGTTTACAATCAGAAACCGTCCTATTCAATTCGAACAACTCCCTGTGTACATAGTTCCTTTTCTGATAAATGCATATGGAAAATAAATGCTGACTTCAAATTCAAAACCTGTTCATGTTGATAAAGAATCGAGACTGCGTTGATTTGACTTTAAAAGAATGACAAATGAAAACAGCCAAAGCCAATATTCTAAGAATCCAGAAGTTTTGATTCCAGGCATACTTTCTGCTTGACGTAGGAAGATTAATACTACGGTACATGAACGAGGTTATATAAGATCTTCGTACAACAGTATAGTTTCGTACGGTCAGAAGACTAAGCTCAAGACAACGACTAAGCAACAAAAGCCTGAAAAACTTTTATAAGTAAGATCTCGGATGGAACATCTTATTTATTAACATTTAGACATTGTATTGAATGAAATTATATAGCATAAAAAAATCATATTAATGATAATTTGTTCTCTAATTATGAATTAGGCCAAGGAAAAAAATTTCATTGACTTAGCATTGAGCTTAGAAGTTTCTCTACTACTATTGCCTAAGCACAATTGTTTTCGCTAATCGGTTTTAATACTTATTTCATTAAATTTACCTTACTACCAAATTTACGTTTCTGAATCCTCCAAAAAGAAGAAAAAGTCTAATATTTAGAGATGGGTTGACAGTTTTACTTACAATATTCACTATTTATTAAGAATGGCGGGTTAAAAATTGAAAGTAAAACGTGAACCGTCTCAGTAGCCGTGCAAGTTAAAGTACAGTCGACCTTACGCGTTTGGCTTCCTACCAGGAGGTTGCCAGTTCGAATCCAGACAGCGGCAGTCTGCTCAATTATAATTATAATTAATGGAGCGGTAGATTGATCACACTGACGTCGCTTGGACAAGATGGAAGTAGCCGGTTCCACCCACATCATAAAGTTAATTGTATGTATGGATGCAATATAAAATAAATAAAAAAGATGACAAATAATGATTTGGTCTCTGTTACAGAAGAATATCTGAAAAACGGAGGTTAAACCCGATTTTTATTATACATACCGAGTTTTTATCAATGCCCTGATAATATATTTAAAGACGTTGGTATTAAGAAACTTTGTTTTGCTAAATTTGACTTTGACTTGAAACATTTAATTTCTACAAAATATACGGTATCCTATCAAAAAGTATATATTTATAATATTAGAAAGACAAACACAATATTATTTTAATTTGTATAAATGGAAATATAATTCTTTATAGTAAGCAGTAGAAAACAAAATAAATACGACATTTGAAATATACTTATTAAGTAAATAAGGTAAGTAACATCCTTTTTATTTTTTGATATTATGTTAGTAGCAATTTTATAAAAGTCAAGATGTTATCTAAGCTTTTGGTATATCATTATTTCAATAGGCTAAGAGCCAGACATGGTATTTGACACAAATCTAGGCTCTCAAAAAGTAGTCTGTGTCGATAAACGATGTCTTGGCAATCAACATGTGAAGAATAAAAATTCATTATGAATAATTACAAGGAATAGTTTCCGTAATAATTCAATGTATATTTACTACAATTTGCACATGTTTCGTAAGGCTATTTAACCTAGCCGCTTGGCCTCGACAATAAATTGTCATAAGCTACCTCTTTATTTGGTTTGGATTGATTTTGCTTAGTAGGAGATTTCATGTTCACGTTTCTAATCACCACGGGTAATAATCATCCACAACTTTTCCTACCCTTTGTCCTTATTTCCCTTTTGATCTAAAAGATTATCACCGCGAATTTGATAATATTCATATCACCTTGAAATATACTTAACCCTACGGTAAAATTTCTATGAACTTAGAGTGGCTCAAAAAAGCGCAATCAAAGAATTTATATGAGGAGAAGATAAGATATACGACAACAGCCGTCTTAATTTTTAGTAGTACCAAAATGTCATTCAAATACTGCATCTGGCCTTAGACTTAAACAATATTCTATGACTGTTTTCTCTGTATTTTTGTGAATTAATAATATACATTACAATAATAAGACCAGGTGTCACTTGGAATGTAAATAAAGAGTCAGCTTCGTATTATGAATTAAAAGTAGTAATTTTAAATTAGAACAAGCCAAATGTGAACTGCAAAATACAAGTATTAATTTTGTAATTAGGAATGTATTTTAATTGTGCTCAGTGGCGGATACACCCATACGGGCATGATGAACTGAGCCCCATCTGTTAATTTGTGAAAAAAAATCCTAGCGAAATCGGTAGTAGATTACTTTCGGAAATCAATTTACATAACCCTATATTAGATTCTGTTATCAATGAACCAAATGTTGGTGTCAAGTACTTCGATATCCAGGCAGTGCAAAAGGTGGTTCTGATGTACCGGCGATTACCGACGATTCATTAATGTTAGTGAATCAAATATTATAAATGAATACCGACTCTGAATGGCTAAATGGAAAACAGAATGTGAAAATAATTCCGCGATACCATATTGATACCAGTTGATAGCTCATCTCATTCAAGCATGCGACCAAGATTTGTATCGTAACTCTTTTGGCCAGCGTAGCTACCGTCGAAAGATCGTTTTCTACACTTCACGGAGTAAAATCTTGATTGCGTACCTCAATGGGGCAGGCAAGATTATTCGGGCTTTGCATTCCTAAACAACTGGAAATCGATGATATTACCAATGCTTGCGCGAGAAAAAACGAAAACTTGAATTTATTATTTAAGTAAAGAATCTAAATAAAATCATTTAATGTAAAATGTATAGTGGCGTTTAATTTAATTTGAAGTGGTAAAATTTGATCAAAACTGGTTCAGTAGCTTAGAGTCTAACTGTGACACTGTGATTTGTAAACAAACTTTTACTTTTGTAATTTTCGTGAGCGAACAAACTAACATTTTACAGGTTTATTAATTTGCAAATTCACTGTACGAAATCTTAAACAGGGCGTCATATATTTTGTAAACATCTCCTTTGTAAGAATGCACTATATCCATCATGAGCGAGTTTATAAACCAATTCGCATTTCGCCGATTTTCGGTTGCTGTGCCGTGCCCATCACCTTTTTTGAAGCCTGGATCTGCGCTTGTTTGTGTTACAAATATTTTAACAATTTGGCTTGCAAAATAGAAGAGTAATTCCGAAAAGTATATATAAAGTGTAATAATATCGCAATTAATTTTCAAGGAAATACCAAATTATTACAATGATTACGTAAATTCTGTATTAATTTTGTTTAAATTCCTCAATGTAACAGAAAAAAGACACAAAATTTTGCTCATCATCTTTAGAAGGTCTTTTGAAACGGAATTCTTCAAAAATTAGATAGTTGAAATTATTATTTCATCATATCTAACCCAATCCTCCTTACAAACCAATGATAAAAAAAATTTTAATAAAATATACTTTTTAAGGGACAAGCTTTTATTGTACTAAGAAGTAGAAAATAATTTCATCTATAAGTCACTCATACCCGACTATTGTAAAAGCTTGAGGCGCTTAATATAAAAAATGAATCGGAACGCCTCATCTACTCCACATGCCTAATTACGTTTCGATTCATCCTTGATATTAAGCGCCTCAAGCTTTTACAAATAGTCGGGTATGAGTGACTTACAGATAAAATTACTTTCTCCTTTTTAGTACAATAAAAGCTTGTCTCTTAAAAAGTATTTTTTATTCAAATTTTTAATTGAAGACTAAAAAAATGTATTTATATAAAATATGGTGTATGCGATGGGGAAATCAGGAAGCTTACCATGCATTGTCATCCAAACTAAATATGCATGCAAAATTTCAGCTCAATCGGTTGAAGATATCTACTTCAAAATTGAGTTCAAAGAATCCACCGTAACATACATACATACATTGCAAGTTAAATAAAAGCTTTTAAAATAGCTGTAATTTAGTAAAATGGAAGTACTAACTATATACATGAAATGAATTTTTATAAATTTTCTATTTTGGAATATTTAATAAAACATACTAATACCATATTTAATATAGAACTCATAAACCTCAAAACTTCGATTTATATTATTAAAATTTATTAGAATTGGGAATTATTGAATCCATGAAAAAGAAAAAAAAACCGATACAGTTTATGAACGTATTTTTGTTGACGCAATTTACGTTTATTACACATAAATTTGACTCAATAAAGAATAAATGCATTTTACTGTCAATATTTTTTAGAATTGAGAAATATAAACCCCACGAAAATGACAAACATTTGAGAATATGAAATAAGTAAATGGTTAGTTTATACAGCATAGTGTATGTATTGTATAGCCTACATGCATTTAGACCTTCTGTAAATTTCTGTTTTAATCGAATGGGTAATGTCAGGTATTAATCAATTAAATAAAGTTCAAAAACTAAAACCCCGACGACTAATTTTATCATTGGAAATTGTTATTAAGTAAAATCGTCATTGCAGTCGGCGGGCCTCTAAGACTAAAAAGTAACCACTAAGATTTTACTTATTTAACAACAATTTATGATGTAATATTTTCTTGTTTCATGATTTTGTTGTAGGCGGAGTTTTAGTTTTCGAACTTTATTTTATTTAAGGACTTGTTCAATCGTGGTATAAGAAAATATATTACGAAACGAAAATTATGAACATGAAGCTAATCCAATATCATTAAATCCAACTTCAAAACCCTAAAACAGGCATGGGCAAATGTGACTCACAGAAGTCCCTCATACTTCTGTAACTAAATAACGACTAAGATAGTGACAACCTAACCTGTGCTAAGCAAAAGTACGAGTAAGACAGAGAGACAATATTTTTTTCTACCTATCTCATTACCATTAGAGAAACTGAGATAGATAGAAGAGCCGTATATCCGCCACCTTCCCTCTGTATGAGCAATGCGGATTTGGATAAAAAGACACACAACAAAGTTTATGGCGCACAATAAAGTTGTAACAATGGTGACTTCGATTTAAAATAACTCGCCCATGCCTGCTCTAAAATATTGTATTCCTATTGTTTGTTAAGTCTACATACAGCATCAAACTCCAGCTTATATTAAATGAGTCGAAATTTTGAGTGGAATAATTTCAGAATACAAGTAGGTACAGGTAGAGAAGAAGGCAATGTCAGTTAAATAGCAACTTTTAAGAACATGGTATGGTTGAACCTTTGTGATGAAAATATCATTTTAGAGATTTAGAGATTAGATTTTGGCATTTGGGAACGGGCATAATTTTACAAATTGATTTATAAGAGCCATTTAATACTTGTTTTTATTTAAAGGTATTTATTTTTAACCCCTAAACTAAAAAAATGGTGATAAGTTTGACTACTATGTGTGTGTGTCTGTCTGTGGCACCGTAGCACCTAAACGGATGAACCGATTTTGATTTTTTTGGTTTTGAAAGGCAATTTTATGTAGAGTGTTCTTATCTAGTTCAATTTGGAAAAGTCTTTAGGAAAAACAGTAATTTAATGGAAAGTCTTCATAAATATGTTTCAAGTTTGCGAGTTTAGAGTTCCCTATTCGAAAAATTTGTCGGTGGTTTTTTAAATTTTGGACATTTCACTTGGTATAAATATTCACCGGTGAAAATTATTAATTTCTTTGTAACTTAAAAACGCTTTTTCATGATTCTCTCACAAAAGAACAATGTTATTTGGTTCACTATAGAAATATGAAGGCCTAAATTCACGTACTTGTTGCAATATAAATTCGTATAAATAATACTATGAAGTATCTATGTACCAATTTTCATATATTAAATATATTTCATGTTCGGAAAGCAATTTAAATATATAGATTTCTTACTTTATATCCTACCTATATTATTTTTTGTAAATCTTACCACTCAAGTCAATAAATAAAAATATATATTTTCTGAGAATCATTTTCTACTATTATCATGCCAGTCAACCAGAATTTTATATTATAAATCAATATTCTAAAGAAAAACTTTTGTTCAAAACTGATGGACCAATAACATAATTTTGGATGGAGTTTATAATTCATAAACGGCTTAGGTACGCTAAATAATGTCGAAGGTGGTAGGAAGACAGCGTACTCATATAATGAATCTTTCGGTGGAGTTTTTTTATAATAAAGTGTAATATGGTGGGGCTCACTATTAAAAAAATTCTTGGTTCAATAAAATATGATCTTAACATGGTTTTTCAAAGTATTAAAATTACTTGTTTTCCGAAATACGTAAATTCTTGTTTCAAGAATTTATCACGTTTGTGGTTATAACATATTTTCTCATTTCAAGTGTTTAATTTTACTTAATTCAATATATACTTTTCCCATGACTTAATATAATATTCGATTTTATGTTTTATGGTTTTTTCATTTAATAATATTCACTATTATGTATTTCAGTCCCAAGTTTGTAACGTTTACAAATATTAATGATACGAGCAAAATTTTGGTAAAGGATGTTCATAAAATAACCTATTTAGTCCTTTTTTAATTTTATCCATCCGTCATAACGAATTTAAAAACGAAAAGAGATATCAGGCTGCAATTTTTGCTCAGAACGTAAAAAGAGATTTGAAACTTTTCAAAGATTTATTAATACGAACATAATTATTAATAAATATCTGAAGTATTGTTTTGGACAAAATTTTCTGAAATTTTATTTACTAATTTATACTTCAAATCAATTTTTATGAATGTTTGTTGAATGTGAAACTATATTTTGGTTCTATAATATTTGCTTCCACAAAAACCCTGACCACTTGCTGTTCTGCCAGACATATTTTCCTGATCCTTTTGACATCCTCAACACAACCAAACAAGTTTTACACACAGTTTCCAGAACCATCACTTCAAATTTTTTAGCGCGTAACGACATTTTCGGTTTTTTTGGCATAATTCGGGAATGGGACGACTTGTTGAACTCAAACTTTGTAGAATGACTGTTCAGGATCGCATCTAATGAATTATCAAACAAGCAGACAGTTTCCAGAACCATCACTTAGTAACAGTTTTTCAAATCTCCCCCCGGGGGGGGGGATATGACACATGAAAATTCGAAGAAACTTACAGGGCGATTTGGAACATTACCTACTATCATATTTAAGGCTCAGTAATAATATAAATATTAAGGCTCAGCAGTCGGTTAACATTACCATCAGTAAATCATATGTACATCTCTCTAACTAATATATGTGACAAACAATATATATATATATATATATATATATATATATATATATATATATATATATATATATATATATATATATATAAGTGCTGTCGCCAAGGACCTGGGTTGTCAGAGCGACTTTAAATAAACACATAAAAAAAAATTTATATATATATATATATAAATTTTAACCATGGTCATTTTTGACATCTATTAGGACGATGAGCATTGGAAAAAATTTCAATAGATCCATTTCCTTCAGCAATTCGCTAAAAAAAAATAATTCGAAGGAAGTGAAGTTAAAAATAAATTTTTTATAAAACAACTGTTGGATATAGTTTTTTTTTTTTTGGTCAATTGTTCTACTTTTTTCACTTTTTTCTACAAAGTTATTTACGTTTAAATGGAATTTACTGTAATTAATTATGCTGATATCCTATTTGCTACACAATAAAATATTTCAAAAATATTTAAAATACGTTTGTAACTCAGAGCTTTACTGATTTTGTAATATTTTGCTCTTTAGTATTATTTACAAATATGTTTTTGTGAATATTGTTGAAGTTAACATTTTTATTTTCTTTAAAAAAAATATAATATAATGACAACGATAGAGCAATTCAACAGTATTTGTCACACAAAGAGTCCAGGATATGATGATAGTTGTTATCATCATCCTAGAGATAGATAGATAGATATGCCGTCTTTTCCACACATAAAAACATATTCTCTCGTTCATTGAATTTTCAGCAATCCAAAAGTATTTCCCTTCCACATTTTTACTTACGCTATGTACAATACTATTCAATAAAAACTGAATGAGTTCAAAAAATTCAACTATCATTTATGTTTGAAGAAGTATTTTACAAAGGATAGAAGAAAAATAAATATATATTAATATATAAATATATATATATATATAAATATAAATATATATATATATATATATATATATATATATATATATATATATATATATATATATATATATATATAGCAGATGACAATATAATATTATGATAATCGATCATGGCAATGGCGACGAAACCGACCTTCTTGATTATAAGTAAGCTTTTATGATTTTGTCGATTTTTAAAGTGTTACTTAATATGTGGAAAGTTTATGAATTGGGGAAATTGTTTCTGAAATAAATTTTCTGAACAAGATTCTCCGAAAAAAAGCTTATCAAAATATTTCATAGCTTGTGGGATGTTGTAAGCATATATTTTTCAAAGTATAAGGATAAAAAATACAATATCGCAAGAACAAATAGTTTTTAATAGTTTTTCAAAACCACCTCCGATTAAACCAGGTTTAAATTACCAATGAATTTAGCCATTTAAACATTTGTTTAATAGCTTAGAGGTCTCAGGCAATGACGTTAGACACTCCAGTTTCCAAAGAAAGCGATGAATATCCAAACACAATACTTGTATAGGCAATAATAGTAATAATAATAATAATAATAAACTTTATTTATTTCAATTTAAACTACATCCAATATACAATTAAATTTTATGGCGTGGGTGAAGTCTCTTACTTCGTTCTTATCCAAGCGACGACAGTGTGATCTATTTACAGCCGAATTAATTATAATTGCTCAGCCTGCCGCTGCCTGATTTCAAACCCGTAACCTCCGTCAGTAGTCAAACGTTTGAAGACAATTGTTCCTTTACTCGCTAAGCCTCTGAGCCGGTTAATATACTCACCGCTAAATCCTCTTAAAACAACCTGGCCTTAATCCTTCGAAAGATTTTTGTACTCATTGCTTCGATTCTTTTCAATATCATATAGGTATCTTAACAAAAAGAAGTTTTTTTATTTCCTATACTCTCAAATGAGTTCAATTTCTTTGCAATCAAATAGTACAATAAAAATCTGTATATGGTATTATAAGAGGTTATTCTTCAACTATTCTTTTTGATATCAAACATAAACGTTTTGTCATTTTGTGTTGTTTGTTCGCTTGTTGGTTCTGTTGAGTTCTCATGCTCTTGTTGTTGTTGTTGTTATAGCATGATCATGGTAGCGTTTGCTCGCTCGTTGCTTTTGTTTACTTATCTATTACAATCTGAGGAATGTCGTCTTCATTCATCAGTATTCAACAAATTTTCCATATGAATTATTACACAGACCTTTTAAAATGTTCTTGTTGTTTCTTTCTTTTAGCGATGATACTCTCTACAACTGCCTGGATGTCGTTGTTCGTCTGTTCATGACATTCATTCTTTTCAACATAACATTTTCACAAAAATATTTTACATCGTGATTTTCGTGAGCAATTTTATATATGTGCACTTGTGCCTTTATAATGTGTAATCTTAAAATAATTTTTGGCATTCTTCAGTCAAATTCATAAAGAAACATCTCCATGAAATTTCTTTTCAAATGATAAAAAAAATACGATTTCTATTTATTTTTTTCTTGATTTTCTCAAGTCGATTCATTGATGGTTTTACAGAAAAGAGCAATTTTAATATTTGTTTAAAAGAATACCCAGTTTTGTGAACTTGCTTAACTAGTTTGATCTCCTAGTTGATTGATGCATCCCTAAATTTTTCGTAACCTTATAACTTCTGCCGTATCTCCTACTGTGATAATCATGCTCTTAGGGTAACCAAATTATCAACTCAATCTATCTCTTCATCTAAAGGCTTTTTTTTGTTGGTATTTTGGACATTTAGTCTTTAAGTTCTCAGTATTGAGTGTACGTTGCCTTCATTTACATGAAAAATTAGACCTTCTTGAAATATGGCAGTCGCTCGCGCTGGTGGTTTCTTACGACAAATTGTGAAAAAGAAAACCCAAAACACCTGTTTACAGAAATTCACCATCGAAAGTGAATATAGCATTTGTGTAAACATCATTGTCCATCGATTCATTGGATTGAGAGGATGGCGAAAGAAGACCTGGAAACGAAGCGTCAAGGAAAAGAGAAGGAACAAAGGTTGCAGACACAAACTACGATTAGAGAACAGATAAAGCTTAAGATGACATTTGATGATGGTAGTTTGTGGATATTCACTTAGCCAAATGGATATAAATCTGAAATCTTATAAAACCACTTATACTGTGTTTAAACTAATTATTTTGTGAATATGTAAGAAATTTTGAATAAAAAACAATACTTTTTAACTATAACTTTTATGGTATAAAGCCGTACACTGTATGGACAAAAATAATCATTGGTTTCGCTTAACAAATTTGTTTGCATTTAGTTTTTTTCGGGGTTCTTTTCAAACAAAACCATTTTTAAAAGATTAATGTAAAACAAAAGTAAATAGTTTTACTTAATTTCACACATGCCAAAATATTTTAAAGACACAAAAAACCAAAAAAATTATCTTTTTTATTTACACTATTCAACTTGAAAAAAAAAAACTATAAGATAATTTATTTAGAGTAAAATCCTTATATGTAAATTTCCTAATAAATTCATTTTATGACCGAATTTATTTGATTTATTTACACAAACATACATTAAATCTAAGTAATTTTTCATAATAAATGCTCCATTTTTTATTTATAAAAACAATAACAAGAGTGTATGCATACAGTGGTTTAAAATGTTTAAATTTTATTCTTTTAAATCATTTTTAAATTGTGTTTACTGTTCTTAAAAAGATGAACCAAGACTTTTTCTTGTGAAATACTCAATTATTATTATAGAGATAGTAATAATAGAGTTGACATTCCCAAAGATAGTTCAAAGCTTACCATGAATATCGTCTAAAGCTTTTTATTAAAGTGGTGAGGGCGAAAATGGAAAAGTTATCTTACCTCTAATAAAAAGGTATTACTTTTATTACTATTTGTTTATATATGCGAAACAAGCCTTGGTTGTATCAATACCACGGTGTTTCATTAAAAATGATACACACTGTGTAAGCACTCTAGTTTTACTTACACACATATTTAATCGATTTAACACGAATTTAGTTAATAAAGATTGACCTTTTTTGGGTCGTTTGCATTAAATTTCAGAAAAGTAATTTTTAAAACTTGTGTTGCGGCTGTTGATCTATGGGTAATCGTGCTGGGCAGGCAAAAAGGAATAAATAATCATCAGATTAACTTTCATGTGAAACAACTATCTTGGGATTAATTTTGATGGAATCTCACTAACTAACTGAGTATATACCTCTCCCCTCATTTTATAAATAATTTTTAAATTTATAAAGAGTGAGGTTCGGAACATTTTTTATTGGTTGCGATAGCACAGCACACACAATGCTTTCAATAAAAACCAATCAAAAACTGTTAAAAACTAGCTAATAAACACTTTAAAACTACAACTAATTATACTGGATCATTTAACAAATGTAGGTATTTTTGGTGGTAATTCTAAAAGCCACCTGATTGAGAAACTATATCATTTGTTGAACATTAAAAAATTTAACCCAATATTTGAACACATTTAGTAACCCTACTATTTAATGAAGTATTAGTAAGTGCTAAACTTTCTACGGTTATGTAAATACAACACTTAACAAACAAACACCGAAAACATTCCTTAACTATTATTATTTCCTAAATGTAATTAGTCAAGCCACAAATAGTTTTCAATAATATGAACAACCATACATTTCTACACATTTTATAGAATTTTCTACAATGTACACTGTCCGATATATTAATACCGGGAGGGACGAGACTAACGACAACGAGAGAGCAATCAAAATCCAGATTTTCTATAAATATACAAGAACCAGGCATTAATACTTTCTTCCAATCTAGAGTTTTAATCGGTTACATCATTTAGTATTTGAAGTATAGCTGGTAGTGGCTGCCATGACTTTAAAGAAACTGCAAATGAATAATCTCCTGAAATAACGTGTTTAATACGAATAATAATAATATCCCTTTCCTTCTATCACGACAGATTTCCTTGCAAAACTCTTTAAAAATCGGAAATTGAATAACCAAGATCGATATTGGCCCCTGAATTGTCGTTTACCTTTTTTTATCTTGAAATCATTTTCTTCGTCCTATTGAAGCTCCTCCGAGAATCAGATATTATGGGATATGATCAATTGACAATTTCCAACTTTCTGAGGTTCACTACTAAGTCAGCGTCCCTCTAATTATCCTCCCGAACTCCACGAATATAAGATTTTTCATATGAGTTTTGCAAGAAAATCTATAAAAATGTACTAGGAGAGAGTGGCTATAATCATAAAGACATCACTTCTCTAAATTCAAAGAGTCAGTGCATCAAATTGATTTGCTTTTTATTATACAATAGCTTGATACCCGCCCGCTTCTCTGAGCTTAAGAGTAAAAATTCCGCTTTATAGCCTCCACCTCTCTTGATATCATTTATTCCCCTTCCATAACACTCGAAGAGAATGTTTTACACAGCTAAAATATTTGCACAGTTTTCAATTTTTTTAAGTGTAAAATACTCATAAATCCAAAGAATATATCAGAAAAGTTGGCCATAAACTGTTTGACATTTACTGTTTTCTTAAAAATATCTTTATAAATTATAGCTCATGTATTATTCAGATATATGAGCTACATTATTGCTTAATTTCATTATAATCCATTAATTAGTTTTTACCCATGTGAAATCGTAACAAACAAACAAACAAACAAACATCCTTTTCTTTCACATTTATAATATATAGAGATAAGAGTAAGTATGGTTTGTGAACACGTTTCTGAGAAAAACTTATAAACAGGTATTATTAATTAATATTTTCATTATTTATTAAAATGCATCAAAAAGAATCATGCCACGAAAATTAAAATTATTCTTTTTGATAATAAAAAATTTAAATTACACAGTTAATCCTAAATTTAATTATTTATTTCATAAAAACTGTTCAAAAAAAGATTGTGTTTTCCGTCAAAATCCTAATTCGAGGCTTGATGATCTACTTCACTGATTTACTTGTTGTACAGAAAATGATAAATAAACAAGTGAAAACAAACAATTGACTGACTTAATTGTTGAAATACCATGTATAGACAGTGTTGATTACTCTATCACATTACACATACATACATGTCACATATATATAACTGATATTCCCATATAATACATATTATACAATTTGTATAGTTGCACCCTCACAGTGCCTTTTACGAAAAAATGTTTCAAACAAAAGTTGTTAATTTTTTAATAAGGAACATTTTTTACATTTAAACTTTTGTTCTATCTCTAATACTTTACAAGATGGGTCCTACGGACTTAAGACCCAATTGATTTATTTTGCTCATTTACAAACTCGACCTCACTTTTTACTTCCTAAGCACGCTATAAAAATTTCAGCTTGATATCTTTTTTCGTTTTTGGGTTATCGTGATGACCGATAGACGGCAGACAGACAGACAGACAACCGGAAATGTACTAATTAGGTGATTATATGACCACCTATACCAAAATTTTATTCATAACATCAATATATTTAAGCGTTACAAACTGGGGACTAAACTTAATATACTATGTTTATTTCATAAATACATGGTATAAAAATACTTTTTGTATGATTTAATAATATCGGCTACTGTCATTTAAAAATTAGAAGTGCAGGGATTGTTTTTAAAAACACTAAAAGCAAGTCATTATATTTCATCTTTCTCATACTGCCATATTTGTTTGCATTTACTAAATTCCTGATAAGAAAGCATAGCTATGACCTCATCCGAAAAATTTTTCTATTAGTCAGTGGAAAAATTAAATTTGACCATATATATTTTTGAACGTACAAATAAGAGTAAATTAAATTTTTAACGAGGTTCAAATAATACAAAAAGGTAAATTATGTAGTTTATAACTGTTACAGAACTTAAAACTGTTGTTAGAAAAAAATATTATTTGCAATTATAATAATTATTACCTACTCCTGTAAATGATATTCATTTATACAGTTCGTCATTAAAATTCCGTTCCATATTATTTTTAATTCAATCGATTGAACTTTATAATTTGTTGTATTTTATAACAGAAATTTGAAGCAGCAAATAACATACTGGTCGAAAAGTGAGTGGTCGGCATATTTACAATATTTTAAAAAACTGCTAAATCTATGAGCTCTAAAAACCTTCAGTGCGAGGTTGCTGTCAGAACTTTTCAAAATGCAGCTCATGAAAATTACTGACGATTTGTTTTGAGTTCAGTGTGTTCTGTTTACTCAAAATTGTGTGATATGAAATCGCTAATATCATTTGGTATTTGAAGTATAGCCTCTGGTAGTGGCTGCCATACCTTTCGTTCTATCACGTCAGATTTTCTTGCAAAACTCTTTAAAAAATCGGAAATTGAAGTACGAAGGTCGATATTGTCCCCTGAATTGTAGTTTATCTTTTTTGTCTTGAAATCATTTTCTTCTTCCTCTTGAAGCTCCTCCGAGAGTCAGATATTATGGAATATGATCAATTGACAATCTCCAACTCTCTGAAGTTCACTTCTAAGTCAGCGCCCTCTAATTATCCTCCCGAATTCCGTGAAGATTTTTCAAGAAGATTTGACTTGATAGAAGTTTTCTAATATGTTACAGAGTTGTAGGAGGTAAAAACTTACAAACAGCAGTTAAAAGTCCTCTGCAGTTTTTAGTTGCACGCATGTGCTATTATTTTTATTATTCTTATTATTATTATTTATTTGACTTGCCAATGGCTTAGCACGATACATAAATGATAATATAAAATATAAAACTGATAATATGAAATATGATAATATGAAATAAAAGAGTAAAAAAATAACAGATTCATAGACAAGAAAAAAAAAACTAATATAAACAAACTCCAACCAAATAAAATAAAACTATATTCTGTGAGATATTTACGAGATTTATTTTTCTCGTCTCTTTTCCCAAATAAAATCTAAATAGTTACATGGTGTCTCTTCATCTTCTTTTTTACCTATTCCCAGAACGTCTATTGCATTTTCATAACCTTTTCTAAAAAGTTCATTCCTTTTAAGTCCTTCTGTTCCTTGACAGTCTTTTATGAGATGCCTCACATTCTCGATCCCCCATCCATACAAAACACATATTTTTTCATCATTTCCATTTTCCCCCTTGTTCTCCCATCCAAATCTGTACATCCTAAAAATTTCAAAAATTCTCCTAAAAATTGCAAAAGTTCACTTCTGCCTGTAAAAGTGATATATTCCAATCCTTGAATGAATTCTAAGGATTATTTTTCTTTAGCTTCATTTAAAGCCTTTCTCATTAAATGTTTGGAAGTAGTCTTTTACTTTTTACTTTAAAATTTGTTTCACTTTATTGTAACTTCCCGATAATAGTTCTTGCCAATTGATTCCCCACTCGTAAGTTTTATTCTTAATCAAACCCTCCCAGCCTATCTGCAGACAGATTTTCTGCATTTCCTTCTCCGATAAATAGTAGTTCATAGAGTGCTGAAGGACAAATACTACGATAGATGTTAATCGTAATTCTAGATCCAAAATTTCCTTATAAAGTCTATAAGTGAAAGTTTTATTTCTTTTCCACAGCCTTTTATAACTAACCCCACACTTCTCTGTCATATGTTAGAATTGGAGTAATTATTGTTTAAAACCTTTTTTTTTATAACGCTGACTGGAAAATCTTCATATTTATATCCACCTACATTTTTTGACACCCATGAGTGCCCTGTTTGCTTTAGTAAACATGGCCTGTGTTATTTATATAAAGTGTTTCTGGATTTGGTTTTAAATGAAATATGTAATATGTATTGGACAATTTTCCCAATGTAAGACTTAGCTTATCAGTAGCTTTTATTTTATAGGTACGTAAAAATAAATCCATTGAAACGAATATACATTATGAACGATACGATAGGAGTTACAATAATATAACTAGCTAAAAGTATAACTTTGTAATGGCTCGCGAATGGTATCATATTAAATAGATATTTCTAAAATAAAATTATACTTCAATTATTGACACATATTTTTAATTTAATTGTTCCTCAACAAACGTTAGTTTCTTTAAAACATCAGGTTGTAAGCCAGGATCCATGTTATTATCCGCTGTGAAAATATTCAATTCATTTTTTATTTTAAATTTATGACAAATACAACAAAACCCACCTTTATTAATTTGTTAATCAAACCAACGACGATGACATACATTACATACTTCAAAATTCAAATTCTTTTGAGCAATCTCAAATTTTCTGCATACATTTTAAAATTTATATCATCTTGATAAAGATATATTTCTTCTTGATCTTGTTTTCGTCGTTTCCGATGATCACGCATTAATGATCGATTACGATCACGCTCTTTACGACCCGTCAACGTACAACGTCGTGGTTATTGCTAAAATAACAATCATTTAATAAATAACTTTAAAATTATAATAACTATGATTAAAAATTTTTCATTACTTATTAATATCACTTAAATTTTTAAGTTATTCTACTGTAGAACTGCAAAAATTAATTGTTTATGTTTTGTTATCACGTTTTTTGTATTTTTCATTATGAAGTTTTTTAATACTTGAAAGAATCTACAGATGGCCACTCAATTAAAATTAATATTAAATGTAGAAAATTATATTTTAGTATTTGATGTAGCTCACAGATGGTGCCACTGTCTCTGCATATACATAGATTGTATACATACATGTAATAAATAAAAAATAGTGTTGTTTTTTATTATTTATTATTTATATAATTTTTTTCTAAAAATAATGATTGATAACACATCTAGACATAAATATGGAACTACAACATTTCATTTCATGTCTAAATCTCTTGTATTTTTTTTGTAAAGATTGCCACCAAAAAGCTACATTTTAACCTAGTAGAGGCTTGCTTCGCTCGCCTGATTATTAAGTATTGTATTATGTATGTGTTTTAATTAATTATTATTATTATTTACATGTTACAAGTTTATTTTTTCCTCTAGATATTATGCATTGTTTGATCGAAAGTAATTGTTTTACTTCGCCAATCGATGTAAAAAATTGTATATCATCTTTAAATTTTAGTTACACAATAACAACTAGTTGTTAACCAATTTATAAGAATATCTCACTCGATTATCTATATCTCACCCATGTATAATTTTTCAACAATTGAAAATTGATAAAATTATCTCCATTATTGACTGATAATGGAGATAATTTAAAGTACAACGCAATTTTATGTTATGTCATAATAAATATCTTGATCAACCTAAATGAAGTTAATGTACGCACATATTGGGTTGACTATTAAATCAGAAATATGTCTTTTTTAAAATAATATTACAATTAATCCAAAAAGTATAGAGTTGAAGAGGGTATAATATTAAATTCCTTAAACAATAAAACAAGTATACGACGTCTTAAATTAATATACTTTAAACTTTTAGAATTACCAATGCGCAGATATGTAAAGATTATCGTGACAGAAAAATTATTTAAAAAATTTACAAGAAACTAATTAAACTAATCTTACAAGGTAGTGTTTCACAAAACTAATATTTATAATTAATTACTAATATAGTCATTTGTATTTTCAAATCATTTTTATCGTGTTGTATATTTTTCATTTTTTTGGAATGGTATTTTTCTCACAGCAAATTGACTACAAGTCGCACTGAATCTTTAAAAAAATATAGACGGAAGAAAAAACACAGAATGATTACAAAATTTAATACGTGCATAATCAATCATTTAAACGAACAAAAAATTCAAAGCAAATTTGAGTAAAAAAGTGAGCGCTACATTTTTCATATATAAAGATACGATAGGAACATAGTTCCTACCGAGTGTCACAGGATATCTTTCGTTTTTATTTAATATTAACAGTTGTTTTTTTTTAAATATTGTATTCAACAATGTTTATATAAAAAAAACAGGTCAGTGTTTACCCCCTTTTAACCAGTGTTATACCAACCTCAAATCGTAGTGGCGAAGCTCCACCGGTGCAGATTCTGATTTATTCCTACCTGGATTGCTTTCTTAGTGCTACCTGTGATAAATTATAAACCATATATCTGCAAATTGCTCTTCAAATAGGTTATCCTGCAACAGGTTCTTCCCCTAAATAGCTTTTAATTGTGTTGCTCTTAGACGACCCGTGATTAGTGTTAGCCATATGTATATGTATGACATTAATTCTTATATAGAACAGGCGCTGGATGAGGTTGAGTGTGCAAAATATGAGAACCGCAGTTTGTCAATTGATTCTCTTTCAGAAAAGTTTATAGATGACTATTCTGGATCATGTCAGAAACCCTATTGGTCGAATTTTCAAAAGTTGAGGTTTTTTAGAATTATAGAATTTGTAATTACTCTTCAGAACTTCATAAAGGATGTTCATACATTAATTTAGAATTTTGATAAGCTCAAAAATCTAATTTTAAGCCCCGTTTTTCGCTTTTAAAATGGCCTTTTTGGAGATTTTCCAGACATTAAACTCTCGCAAACGGAGAATTTTACAAAAAAATCACAAAGAGCCTTTTTGGCGTTAAATGACCCAAAGAACCTAGAGTAATATTTACTTGGTTAAAAAAAAATTGCATTTAACTGTTTCTGTGGAGGGGGGGGAGGAGTTATGCAAAAATTTGAGCAATAGGGTTGCTGGCAAGGTTCACAATATAAATTAATCGATAAGGTTTTCTAAACAAGAATCAATTGACAAAATGCGGTTCTCATATCTTGCACACTCAACTCCATTCAGCACCTGCTCTAATATAATTGTAATCTAAGTAGAAAGCTATTGGTAAAGCCTCTAGGAATTAAATCCAACATTGTTTCTAAATGCAAATAAAAATAGATATAATGTCGTCTTTCATACAGACAAGGGTGTACGAGTTGGGTGCATCATCATGTTAGTAGTGTAATAGCGTAAGTAATATAATCATATTTAAATTTTAAAAAAGTTACATAAAATGTTATTACATTCACATTCTCTCAATGAAAACTATAAAATAATTATTTTAGAAGTTGAAAACTTTATTCATAACAAATAAATGTCTTTGTAGTAACATTACAGTTTATCTTCATTGATAATGTTAATTTTACTTTATATAAACTTATGCTTACGAATTTCTAAGAAATTTTATTAAACTTTACAATTAAATGAATACAAGATGTGACAAATAGTGAACATAGAGTTCAGGAAATACTAACACGGAAACGTTCATAATACTAGAAACTAACTTATTCTTTTAAAAATTTGGTATTAAATAAATATAATGAGGTAGGTAGGTATGTTTTGCAATATTTCTACCAAGAAATAAAATTGTTTGTAATTGAAAGGAGAATAATCATTGTCACAACAATTTATAATAGAAAAATGGATAATAGCGAAAAAATTTCGAACGAAATTTCCATAAACTTTTTCAGTTTTTACACAGCAAAAATAGACAAAATAATATTAAATATAATCGGATTAAGTAAATGTATTCGGAATAAGTAAATATAATCGGATGCAAGGTCAAAATAAAAACTTATTTTTTACAAGGGAGTACAAAGTGGTTACATAAACACCAATATTTAATTAAAATCTCTGTCAGTTTAAAATTTAAGTAGGAGTCTCCTCTTCTCCTGTGAAATTTCCAATCGTCGTTCGAACATAAAAGCTACACGTTTTTTTATTTGAAAACATAATTTCTTTTTCAATGTGTCTATCCATATTTTTGTATAATTTTATTCACTGGAAACAAGTAAATAAATGATGAAAGCATGATTTTAATTTATTTAAATGATTTGACCTCCATTTCGTGTTAATTCTATTGCAATTCTTAAACACTCTGTACAAGTGCATGCTCATAAAAGAATGGTGCTGTTACTGATATATTATGATATATATATAGAGTGCCATGAATATTGCGATTTTTAACATGTCAATACAAATAAATTCTATTCATGGTAGAATTAGACAAGGTATGCTCTTGCACAGGTAGAGGTAGGGTGGGAGTATTGTCTCACTCTCGATAGTTTCTCTCGTACGGTTCCTAGTAACCGCTATATTGATTATTTGTAGTTATTTGCCGACTCTGACTTTGGCCGACTTACGGTTGTAAGAGGCCGACTAGCCGGCCAAGGCTTTCGAAGGCATACGCTAATCTCCGTGGCAGTTGGTATACAGTTTATCGCAAGCATGTCGCAACTGTGTTTGGCTGCGCATTGTCCCTTGATTATTACTTTTTCACGGGTTAGAGTAGTAAACAGCATCAAAATGAGAGATCTCAATCACCATTTTTATTTAATCAAAATGATTCGAAGGTCTCGTGTATGGATTCTTTGTCACCAATTAGATAATGATTCCCGTAAAGTCAAATATAATAAGCACCAAAGAATAATTTCTCGTGGTGGGCAGGGGAAAAAAAGCAAATACTACGAGTATGAACGAACAATCATATCAAATACCAACATCCAACCCAGTATGTAAGACTGTTCTACAATAAAAATGTAAGTCAAAATGTAAATCTTCCAATATATATTTTATTAACAAATACATACACAGTAAGGAGCTGGATAGTCTTCACTTTTTGCCAACTAGTCGGAACAGCACTAATAATTTGTTTACGTCCGAGCTGTGAAGTTGGTCAATGTTTTGTATACATATTTGCAATTTCGAATTGTGAAGGTGAAGTCTATAATGCAGTGGGGGCTTAACGCGAAGTTGACTTCACACTATCATGGCACTATTTTTACCATAACCACCCGGTTTTTAATGCTTCAAAGTTGATCGTTATGACGAAATTTAGCATTAAATGTTAAGAAAACACTATGTATATATAATCAAATAAGATTAGTTGATATAATATACTTTCAGTAAACTTATTTAAATCTGTGTCTTCTGTGTGAAATAAAATTTAAACATAATGTATTATTTGTTGAATAAATATATTTATTTGGTATTCTTCTACGTACAATTTGTATGTATTGTGACTGACTTTAAAGGATTTAATCGAGTTTTGCATCCCCATAAAAATAGAAAAGCAAATTGTCATTTCAAAGCAAAGCTATAATTATTTTATATTGGCCAAAGAAATCATTTACATTTTATGATTTGCCACATTCAAAATGAAAGAGCTATTTTCGTTTTATTATACTATTGTCTCAATAGTCACTTTTAAACTTGTGAAAGTATCACGGTGGTTTTCACGATATAATTGTACTTCCTAAGATTTAAGTTGGGTGTTCGAAATTCTTATTCATCTTGAATTAGGAACTGTTTAACTTCAGCAGAATATTTTCGTCTGAAATTGTTATGATATGTAAAATCGTCTAAGATTAAAAAGTTTTCCACAGTACCGAAAAGAGGTCCCCCGATTGTAATGACGCTTTTACTTATTATAAGAATTGTCAGAAGAGCGTGATTCTGTTAATGTCGGGGTTTTAGTTTTCGAACTTTATTTTATTAATAATGACAATAAAAACATCATTTTAGACAACTGGAAGCTTCTTAATTGATAAATTTCGTTTTGATGTAATTTTTGTGCCAAACAGTATATAAATATTACATCAAATAATAAATATGCATTACATATCTATGTGAAAGATACGTTAAAAGAAAATCACTTAACACAGAAATTTATTTTCTCAAATCCGATCATACCACTCTACATCTCCATTTCAAAGATTGTATTATTTTTTTGATACATTATTGTTATATTTATATGTGTGTATGAGTTCTGAATTTGATTGACATCTTTTTTTAAGAATTTTTCATACAAAACTAAAAATAAAAACTCACAATATGAAAAGGCAAAAAACTTTCGTATGAAATGAGATAGACAATATTCGTATAAGTACATACTACTCAGAAGAACAATCACATTGTTTGAGTGAAATAAATGCTGACTTTAGTTCAAGCTTCCATAGCAGGACACAGGTAATCATGACAAAAAACATGTTAGACTTACACACTTATGAATTTTGTAACGAGTTAAGTTTTCATGAAAAAAAAATAAACGAAATTTTTAAAGACTATTCAAAGAACCGACATAAATTTTGGAAATTAATTTTTTTAATGGCAGATATTTGACGGCCGCTGCATGCGGCCTGGAAATTTTCTGTCCTATGAAAATTCTCTTAAATGGTAGGTTCTCTTGTATTGTGTGTGGAAATATTTTTACAATTTAGCAACGTTTAAAATTGAATTAAACTTTCCGCTTTAGAAGATATTGAAATAAAAAAATAATTAAATATAGCAAATGAAAAAATCGTATTTTTCATTTTTCGAAAGGTAAGTTGTTTGTCGTCCATCTCTTAAATTTGAGTCCAAAATAGCACGTTTCGCTTAATTACAAATAACCTTGTATAACATATTCATTTTTTTAGGAATCTCGATCGGAGCAACTCAATCTAAATCGGGATCTAGTACTTTCCTTTTCTGTTAGAAGTTTAAGACGTATTTCGTACTGTTATGTAAACTTGAGCTATTTGGATGTTTGAATGTATTTGTTTATGTGTGTAGGTATATGTTTGGGATTGTTCAAAAGATATCGGATATGGTTTTATTGCTTGATGATGTCAGTAAACAAGTCACATTCATTGAACAGGAAAAACCCATTACAATAAAACAACGATCATGAAGGAAAAATTGTATATGTGAATCTGAGAAAAGGAATCAACGATTTTAACATCACATGCTTTTCTTTCAAATAATTTTCGTCTTTTCGTATTGCTGTCTGTCTGTGTGGTATGTTTTATGGTAAATATTATTGTTAAGTGAAAAAAATAAAGCAAGTTAAATACATAATACTCGACTACAACAATACTACACAATAAGACAAATTATACACTGCAATAATTTACGGAAATAAAAGTGAAAAAGTTATTAATTACACAGACGCTGGAAATCGACCCTGCTATATCTCTGTTATTCAGATTATAAAAAAATATTCCTTTTAAACATAATATTTTGAGAAAAAGATGGTTTAGCAGACAGATATCGAAACATTGGCAAAAAATTATTTTTTGATTGAATTGATTGAATTTGATTGAAACTCAAGAGTTTAAATGTCTCAAAAATCAAGGGTCAGATTTGAGAAAATAAAAACAATCTTAAATTTTTTACTCAAAATATAAATTGAAAATGCACGAAATAGAAAATATTAGCAACATTTGAAAAATGTATAAGTATTATTTAGTACGCCTTAAAAAACCGACGTAATATTAAGCTTAAAACTTCTTGTTCTCTGATAAAATATACTCCCTTGAAAAGAAATAAAGTACCGAAATTTCAAATCCCGCACGAAATAATATTTCTGTATTACCAGCAGCATTTATTAATAAAAGTTCGCTCTGATTGATAAATATGACGAATAAATATCGAATCACTTTATCTAAATTAGCACTTAAAGAAACTTAAAACAATATAATCCAGGAAACCATAGCAAATTCAGTTGACGATAAGTTGTTATTAATATTTTGTACAGAAGACTTATTAAAATGGAAAAGAAAAAAAATTTTAAGTAAAAATTAGAATATCAATTATAATAATATGATGTCTTTAAATAACATGCCGTACATATGAGTCCAGTCTTTATTATTCATACAATAACTTTCCAAAATATGAAGAATAAAAATTAAATTTGTTTTAATCTATCTTTTTGCAGATGATGAAAATAACTGTCTTGAACACTGCAATATAAATTATTTAATTATAACAAAGCTGTTTGGCTGGGAGATTAAACACGCACGGAGTAGGTACTACGTTTTCTATGCAAGAAATACTGAGATACTCAATTGAGTGTTCCCGTAGCTTTACTAATGATCAAAACTATGGGTTTCATTAATATTAACAGAAAAGTTTCAAGGTGAATTTTTCTACACCCATCCCATTTTTGCTACGCGTCGTTTTTGCCTATCTTTGCAATACATTTTGATGAGTTAATGCAAGGATTCGTCCACACAAGAAATTGTTAAAGAAACAAGTAAAAACAAACAATTGACTGAGTTAGTTGTTGAAATATCATGCATAGACAGTTTTGATTACTCTGCCACATTACACACATACATAACTGATATTCCCATATAATATATACACACTATACAATTTAGGCCTAATTTGCGCCGTCACGGGTAAGCAGTGATGTTTACGAAAAAATAATTCAAACAAAAGTTGTTTTCTTTTTGATAAGGAACTTTTTTTACATTAAACTTTTGTTCTATCTCTAACGGTTTACAAGATGAGTAAAGTGAGACCCAATTGACCTATGTTGATCATTTACGAACTCGACCTCACTTTTACGTCCTGAGTACGGTGTAAAAATTTCAGCTTGATATCTTTTTGCGTTTTTGAGTTATCGTGTTCACAGACGGACGGACGGACAGACAACCGGAAATGGACTAATTAGGTGATTTTATGAACACCTATACCAAAATTTTGTTGGTAGCATCAATATTTTTAAGCGTTACAAACTTGGGACTAAACTTAGTATACCTTGCATGTTACATATATGCATGGTATAAAAATGTTTACAAACAAACGAACAAACACGCAAACACACAGATACCAATCTTAAAGTAGTGTTAATACATTGCCCTGATTACGAAACGAAAAAATATGTTAAAATTTCGAATTGGATGTAAGGATTAATTACCTACAATAACTTTTTTTGCCAAGTTACAAAAACGGATTTATTTTTAGGAAAAGTATTAATAGAATTTTCAAGTTTTCGAAATCAATTAAAATATTTTATAAGAAATAAAAAGTAATCTGATTTGACACCATTACGAATCATACTGTTTATCAAACAAGTCAAAAAGTAATATATCAATCGCTTTTACAAACTCCTAATTATGAGACAAAAACAATTTTGTGTAAAGTGATAGCCATTAATTGAGTTGTTCTGTTCTATATAACTTTCAATATGTTTATTTCGAAAACACAAACAAGATTGCTTTTATTTCTAATACATATATACGATGTCTATCGAAGTAAAAGTTGTCATGGTATAGTAAAAAGGCATTATTGTCAGTCACGAGTCATCAACATCCGGCCGCCAATCTTCCAAGTGTGGTAAATGTAGTTAAAAGAAATATCAGCTTCTATAGTACATATACAACATTCAAACTAAACGTACAAATATTTTCTAGATAGAAAATGGGTGTAAAAGAGTAATGCACAATTTTATTTTAGTTTTCTCTCTTTTACTATCATTTAATAACATAACTTCACATAGATGTCTGGAGTCTCGTCTAAATGGCACCAGTAATACAATATCGATTACCCACTACACTATCATATACACTATTGCAACAGTCTCAAAATAAGATAAATAAATTTTTGTTTATAAATATAAATATGCGATTGTATTTATTGTAGCGTTTTAAATTGCTTTTGATTTTTGATAATAGGGATAGAATTTGATGTTTAAAAGGCACGCTTTCTTGCCATAAAATTAAATTAAATTTTAAACCTTTTTTATTCTGTCAAAAACGCAGTCATCCATTTTGGTTACGTAATATTGGTATTATCAACAGTCATTACTTCAAAACATTTCGAAGAAGTAATCACAATCATTGCTATTTTTTCAACACATTTTTTACTACACATTTAACAAAATCAATTTTATGTTTTAAGAAATGATATTAGTAATTGTTGCTTTTTTCGATTTTGTCAAAAATCTTCTACCACACTTGTCACTTATGAATACTTTTGCTTTTCATAATTAATTCTTCACTGTTGAAAGTACCCTATTGTCATGACTCCAAATAAATATAAACAAGAAAATTAATTGCCTTCAACGAAAAAGATCCCATCAGGTTTGTACGTAAAATGAAATTTTTTCAAAACCTCAGAAATTAGAGGTTGCTATTCAAATCTCACAGAGGTAGAAAACCTTTAAACGACGGATGGTGAAAGCATAAATAGATTGGTAATAAAACATCTATACAGCTGAATTCCCTATAAAGCAAAGGGACATTATTTCAAAAACCCGTGTTGTAAGGTTTAAGTTACTATCTTTAGTATTTTTCCTGAAATTTCTCGTCAAGGGGATATTATAAGTGTATCTTATTTGTTCTAAGGACTCTGTCAGTGGGGAAACTATTGATTCACAATCTATCTAGAATTATTAAATTTATGAAGAACTACGGAAGCATTTCAATTTTAAGTGAAACCCATTTTATATCCAAAAACAGTCTTTTTTATAAATACACTGACAATTATTACATAAATTTAGTTCGAAGTATCGATCGCAGCTTATATTATTCGGTTTGAATGGAACAATTCTGATAATTCTCCTTTTTTTGTGCAAATTATTGTCAGACGAAGGTTTGCATGAAAGAAAAAATTAGGAAAGTTGAACGGAACCGTAGAAAATTTAAGAAAAAATATTAAATGCAATAAATGATTGAAACGCATACAAATACGCAATAGATTACATTTTACTATGTCGTTCGTATTTATTTGAGCTCCCACCATATTTATCTAGAACTGTGAAGAGGAATTACTTATTATTATTCAGGTATTGTGAATAAGTATTTATTAGAGCCATACATATATGAGCGCAGCGAGCTCCACTGACGAAGGATTCAGCCAGGCCGAAGACCGAAGCCCTGTTAAAGTGATAGTAGTAAAATTTGTGTTAAGCGAGCGGACGTGCTGGTGGGAAAAGCATAATATAGCTATTAGTTAATTGGAGCTGTAGGTTAATTTAGATTAATAATCGTTGATCAATAGTTACAATTAAATAAATTGTAGATGAAAAGAGGTTCGCCGGGTCATCTAGTATATCTGTAAAGAGTTGTTTCTTCAAATTTTAAAAAATTTTTAGTGTACAAATTCTATAGTTGCCCATTTCGGGGTGAGTTGATTAGCCCTTTTGCGAGATACTTTTCAGCAGCTTTTATCTTTCTTTTATAATTAACACAAAAATTTTTTCCCACCTTAATTCAGAAATATCAGTGCTTTCAAGCAAGAGAAAAGAGCTTCTCCAATAAGATTCGTTATACGTACATATGTTTCTAAGATTTTCTAAATCCAATTCTAAATGTTTCTTTTTTGTAGAATAGGAATCTTTTTATTAATGAATCTAACATTTTTTAAATTTATTTGTCGCTTTTTAATAGTGTTCTCTTTTCTCCCATTTGGAACACTATGTATTTTATATATTAATTATTTCTCCAGCCCGTTCTTTGTGTCCCGCGAGATCTTTCTTATTTCTTTGTCAAATTCTATGATTCACCCCTCATTTTAAAGTCTATCGTGCCGGCAAATGACCCATGAAAACTAGACCCATGATCTAAAAATGTGCTTTAAAAATTGGATTATTAAAATAAAATTTAGTTCAGTACCTATGTAATTTTTATATCATACCGTAATAAAATTGCCTATACACAAAAAAGAAAGTAAATTACTGTTGGTATTTTGTCACTTATACATTTCATTTCTTTAGCTTGTTTATAGCCACGGTCCGGTTAGGTTAAAATGGCTGCCTGGTGAGGGACACACCATAGGCTTAGCCATGGTTACCGCACTGTGGAATTCTTCACGAATCGACTAGTTAGCTTGGGATCTCTTTTACTTTTAGCCGATAACTGTCAAAAATCCACTGATTTAAATGAACTTCAGCTTTTAGTTGATATTCAATAATTTTTGCGTGTACAGATTTTTCCTAGATTCATTAATAAATGCTTTGTATATGCAACCTGTACAATTAAATTCAAAAGAAATCCATCGTTTTTAAAACATTCACTTAGAAACAGTTAAAGCCCTTCGTAAATTATGTAATTCATTTTTAAGCCGCTTTTACAATCTATCAAAGCATCCTTTTAAAATGAAACGAATACATTACCACAAAACTACTTTAATCTAGTATAAGATGGCTTTGGCTTATGAAAATTTATTCGGCTGCTGGTGAGGGACTTGATAAAAGACTTAGTGGTTTACTTGTTTATTACATGATGGGCTGAGAGCCAGTAATCTTGTATTTTCTACCTTGTATAAGCCGCCAAGATATCTGTTGGAGTATATTTTGATCGGTGCTCATTTAAAAACATTTTTAGTCCCCTTGAGGACTAAAACGTCATATTAATACCATGCTTTTGTAGAAAATAAAAAGTTTTGAACTGAATGTGCCATCGGCGGCATCGTCTTTCAGCGAAAGATTGAGTATTAACGTAATTGAACAATGCCTTGGTTGCGTTTACAAAGCACTGGGTAACACGATCAAAGTCGGGGAACCTGTTTTAATGCAGTCAAAATACTTTTATTTTTCTCTTTTTCATATTACACGCTGGTTGAACCACTTAGTAATTGGACAGAATTTTCCACTTCTCTACTAGCGGGACTTCTCACTACCAACAGTTCATAAATTCATTTACAAACACATTTAACATATTTAGAATTAAAATTTTTATCGGAACTCAGAAGACCTTCCTTTCAGTTGCTCTTTTAACAATGAAGTAATTATTTATTTACACAAATTTTTGTTGAATCTTACTTGATTTTATTTTTGAAGAGTATTTTTGCTGTTTAAATTTTTTGAAAGTATCGTTAAATATTATAATTCTTTTAGTTTAACACCGATTAATCATTGGTTATCGTTTTGCGTAACACAAAATATTGAGGATTATTCTTGGATAGATGGTACTTTAAGTATTAAATGTTTATTCTTTCAGTTAAAAAGAAAGTATTTTTTGCAATGACTACAGTTTTCATGAAAAGGAAATTTGATTTTCCAAATGATCACTATATATTATACTGCTACCCATTTCTCATATAACCCTTTTAAATAATTTTCACCGTGATATCCTGGACTGTATTTTTCTTGTAGGTAGTAAACTAATGTAAGATATTCGTCTTACATTGTATACAATAAATTTATATATGTGTGTATTATTATTAATAATATTATACACAAGTAAAAAATGTAATTACTCAGAATAAAAACATTTAATACTTTCTAATCTGCTACGACCAAATACTATTACTTACTACGTACTTCGTATAATATGAAAAGCCTTCTTTCTTTCTTCTTACATGTAGTACAACGATATTTTACTTTAAACCCTTAATTTATAATGTTCTGATGCTTCTCACTTGGTTTGGATGCTTTAAATGAAATAAAAGGCAAAATATACAGAGGGCAATTAAAAAATTAGAGGTGAATTAAGTTATTTGTATGTTGAAAGCGATAGTTGGCACAATTTGCATTTTAGTTTCATATTTATCAAGAAAAATAAGTAAAAATAACAACAGACGAAAAGAAAATTTAATTTTAAAGTTTTGACATTAGTCAATAATTTTCTTGTGAGCAATTACGCTATGAAGTCAACGCCAAAGAATCGATTCTAGCTAAGAATACGGTTGACGTTGGCATCAAAGATGGAGCCGGTGCTTATTATTCTTTTTAATTTTCTTCTATTTATTTTTTGAAAATAATTTTATTTTGTACATTTAAGTGAGTTAAGTGAGTACGAAGACGATCGGCTTTCATTTTAAAATTCATTCGGCAAAAAATCAATCGCCCCTTCACATTTATATATGGTACCCGTATCGAAGTATACCCTATGTAATAAAAAAAGGAGTAAATCACTACTGCGTAAAAGGCTATGTTGGGTCATACATTTAAAAAGCAAATTAGTAGCGCAGGAGCTGCATTAGCTAAGCGAATTTCTTAAGAGATTGAAAAAAATTCTGAATTCGAATATTATAATTTCGAATTTATAATTTTCAAAAATTTGTATGTCTAGAGAAAAAGTCATAATAGTACCTACATTTTTGCTTAAAATATTTTTATTTTGAAAAAATTGAAAATTTTGTACTTTGCGTAACCCCCCCTCCCTTGTTTATCTATCGATTTTTCTCAGAAACGAACTTGACCTTTCCAATATCAAAACCCTTCTTGATACAAAATTTTATTCAAATCGGACTTAACTTGCGATCGGTAGGGAGTTGTATGTTACTATGAGAGATATACATTACATCAAGTTCAATTCGAAATGCATGTTCAATATTTAACGAACTCTCTGTAAGATGGTAAGAGTGTTAGCATAGACGTATTATATACAGCCTGTGTTTGAAGCATCTTGGGATATAAATATGTCTGTAGTATGACTGAATACAGAATACATTCGTTTAGTAATGCATCTAAAAGAGAGGTATTATTCATGTATTGTAACACTACAGATACGATAAACAGATACGATAGGACAAGCTGTTGCGTTGTATGCATGCAGAGAGTGGGAGATTTGTTGCATACTAACTTACTAGTTATCTGTAACTAAAAAACTCCCACCTCCAAGTGTCTTCCAAGTAATTCAATGCATGTATATAATACCTCTCTTTTAGATGCATTACTAAACGAATGTATTCTGTATTCAGTCATACTACAGACATATTTATATCCCAAGATGCTTCAAACACACACTGTATACAAAGAATATTACATTTATAAAACGTACTTTTAAGCATAAAAATAACTCACCAAATGTTTTATTAAGCATCATTTAAGCTAAAAAATACATTTTACCTAATTACTATGTTATAATTTGTGTTACTTATATAACCCAAAATATTGTGCTTTAGTAATATTCCTTTTGTAACATTATTCTGTTTTGTTAAATAAGTGTATTTGTTTGAACGAAATAACCCAAATTAATTACACACTAGTGTGAGGAAACAACATTTTACGAGGCAAAAGACAATACCTTGCGTTCGAATAATAGTAACCAAAGTAGGAGTGAGAGTGCAAATTTTAATGAAGAGACGACCAAATTTAATTGGTTATGCATGGATCATTCCAAAAATTTTCTTTTAAAATACACGGTTTGGTTGCCCATAAAACTTTCCATAATAGTAGTACGATATGGTACCTCTGACATTTTTTGACTTATGTTCCCTATCGCACGTTTGTTCTGATTTGCTTGCTGGTTGGGTGATAAAACCAAGAACAATGAGCAAAAAAAAACAACGACATCAAAAACTGAATGTTTTCATCTAGGTCTTTTTCAATCGGTTTAGCTTGCCATGAAATTTGAGTAAATGCAAAAATAAAATTATGATTGTCAATTTGTATTTTTTGTCATAATTTGATGTTTTATAATTTAAAAAAATTGAGTTGTGAATGTTATCAGAAGTAACAGATAATAGAAACAATTTAAAGTAAATACAAACAAATTTTTATGTTAGTTCATTATAAATATCCTGATTAAACCAAACGTAATGTACGCACATATTGGGTTGACTTCAAAATCAGAAGTTAGTTTCTTTTAAACTAATATTAAACAATTAATTCATACAGTAAAAAGTTAAAGTAGCTATAAAATTACAATTAAATAAGTACTTGACTCCTAAATTAGCATCTTAAATTTTCAGAAAAATATGTTTTAAATAAAAAAAGTAAGCGCTACATTTATAATGTACCAAGTTACGAGAGTAATATGGTTCCTACCAAGTGTTCCACGACATCTCTGGTTCTTTTTAAATATACTTAACGATTAACATGGGTTCAGGCATTGTTCCTTGCACTTGAACACAAAAACAAAGAGAAAATTCGTATTAAAAGCTGAAAATTCAAGATTTTCGATACAACTGAGTACGAGGAAGTATACAAACGGATACTTCACACAACTAGATATTACAGTGCCTAATATAAAATTTCAACTGGATTACGGTTTTTGATTTAACCATACGAACGTAACGTGGATAGACCATGCCCAAAATGTATATTTCATTTCATAATTAAAATCAGCAAAAGTGACATATATGTATTTATTGAAAAAAAAAAAAACTATTCTTCAGCGAGGTGGTATTAACTTACAATGCGAGATGATAGACAAGCTCAACGGTGAAGTATTTTTTGTTTGAAAAAATTATTTATCTTTAAATAATTATTAATGTTATCAAGTGGTCATAGTATCTGATAAATTACCTGATTCGTTTTTTCAGCCCGGTAGCTTAAATATGACGTTTTCATGCTTATTTAACAATATCGTTCGTGTATTTAAAAGTTTTATACAAACCATATTTTATTGTCTAAATTAATTCCATTGATTTTATTTCTATGATTTTCAAACTCATATTATAACAAACTTCTATGAAGGCCAAAAAGCCATAACACATTGGAGCTCGTAACCTCCAATTTTAAAGCTTTTAACAAAATTCCAAACTTTGGTAACATGTTCTCTTTTTTGCTAAATGGCAAAAATTTTGTAAAGTTAAGGGTTAGAATCATTTTACATAACAATGTCATTTCGAACGTTTAATACCGTTAAAACTGCAAGAATCCAATATTAAATAATCAAGATTTGTATCAGAAAGCTAAAATTTCAAAATTTCAATGATAGATTAATAATGATTGTTATATTCCAGAAGTGATCTTTTAATAGTAGGTATTATTATTTGTAAAAAAGAAAGAAAAATTTTTATTTCTCAATTCAATAATAATGTTTAACTAAACGTATTTGCACCTACTTTACAGAAAATATAAAATGTCAAATTACATTTTTCCTTAATACATTTTCCCTATTGTTATTTCATTTTTTGTTTGAAACTATAGAATTTCTGTATTCATGGTTTATTATATAGGTTGGTTCTTTAATCATTGTTCATAAAAAAAACAGGAAGTCGGTAAACGATGGACAGAGTTAATTGTTAGACGAGTGTAGGCAATTTGACTATCAGTGCTAACATTAATTTCATTAAATTAGAAAAGTTCCGCTCTCTTTATCTGTTTAGAAAATTTTAAAATTTTGGAGAAAATGGACATTAAAGTTTTGCCTTAATTTGCACACTCACGGAAATACAAACATATTTTCCAAAAAATGGTACAAGCAAAAGTTGTTTGTTTTTAGATAAGGAACATTTTAGCACATAGTTATATCCACGACGTTTTAAAAGATGGATTCAACGGATCCATGACCCAATAACAATTTTGCCCATTTACGAATTTAAAGTCTCTTTAAACGTACTGAACACTCCCAACATAAAGATTTTAGCTTGATATCTTTTTTTTAGTTATTATGCTCACGACTGAATGAGCAGGTGGACAAACGAAAATGGAATAATTAGATTTTATGAACACCTGTACCAAAATCTTGTGTGTATCATCAATATTTCGAAACTTTATAAACTTGGGACTAAATTTAATATACCTTGATATATTTCTTATACACAAAGTATAAAAATACGTATATAGGAACTTACTAAAGAAGTTACTCATTGAAGTAAATTTATTATCAGGTAATACATAATTTTTTATATACGGATAGAGTGTTGAATTTATTACTTAAACTCAAGAAAAAGATAGGTAAGAAAGAGATATCGACCGAAAGGAATAATTGTTATAAATAACTAATTAAAAGAATGGAAAAGTCAATCTTGTCATCAGTGGATGCTTTGTATATTTCTAATTGGGAAAATATCTAATTTATTTTAACAAAAGCAATATATTTGTTAGTACAGCACGTAATTATTTCAGCTTTACCACATGTTCCAAACTTCGTGAGTGGCATCGTTTTGACGAGTCTACCATAATTTACACATGATCGACAAATTATGCATATATTTATTAAATGTTTACGCAAAAACCAGTCATATGGTTATCAGTAATCAATATCCTGTTAGGGTGATGGATGGTGGACTCAAACAACACTGCATTACATTTATCCGACACAAATTATCTTAATATTTAGACCCCATAATGTTTCATTTACACTAAGTAAGAATTATGTGGTCGAAAATAAAGAATAAATTTTAAACCATGAGGTAATAACAGAATTTGATTCCTCAATTTCGCGCTTGTTCCGCGTGGGCAGTTAAAAATATTTCATTTTTTAGTTTAAATGAAAATCTTTATAAGCTTTTCACAGACGGAATTCCAATATTTATGAGGTCTTATTTCCTTATGCATTTTCATACACTTGGCACCATTTTCTTTTTCTGACAGCAATTTTATACTTAAAAAAGGTACATAATTGCTATGATTTACTAGAAAATCAGGTCGTTATTCCAACCGTTGTGTCCCTCGAAACTAATGAGCCTATCGTTCATTGCCAGGTTTTATTATTGACTCATTAAACATGACAGAGCCGAAAAATCATGCTTTTTTTGAAAAGTGTAAAACATTTTTTCGATATTTAAGCCACGCTGAAACATGCAATTTAGTAAAAACTAATATAAATTTCAGCTCCGCCATTAGCAGAAACGAAAAATTGAAGCATTTCGATTTCTCATCGTTTTATTTGTAGTTTTCTAAAAACCACCTTTTTCGTTTAATAGTTCTATTTTAAAAATATTTCTACTCTTATTTGCATAGTTGCTGGGAGCATCAGCAATATTGTGAAATTTTTTTTTTTAGATACTCAACTTTTCACGGTATAGGATATATTGATTTTTATTTATTTATATGGTTTCGAATCACTGAATCTGGACTAATAATATTCAATTTAAAATTTAAAGAAACTTTCGACATAAAACCAGATCTGATCAATCATTTGTAGCATCATAGCTCCTAAACGAATGCACCAATTTTAACTTTTTCTTTTGATTATTTGAAAAGTAATTTAATCGAGACTGTACTTAAATAGGTTTCAAAAAAATCTACTCAGTCGTTTAAAAATCTTTTTTTTTTGTAGCTATCGGATATGGAACCCTAAACTCGCACTTGAAACATAGCTAAGAGCACTTTCGATCAAATTATCTTTCAAACAAACAAAAAATCAAAGACACGCAGGCATAAAGCTTCTTTTAGCCGGGAGTTAAAAATGATATTATAGATTAACAAAAAAGTCACTCTCAATAACACAGGCAGACACACAGATAAACAGATGCACAGATACGTTAAACTTATAGGACCCTTCTTTTTAGCCGGGGTTTATAAATGATATTAGAGATTAACAATAAAATCCATGATGCATTTTACCAATTCATTTTAACAAGAGGAAAAATTGATAAGCTATGGGCAAAGGCGCTCCTAGCAACTATTTACTAAACAAAGTTCCTTCTAGAAGGGTACTTCTATTTCAGACAGACCAGAAAATTTTTAACTGCGTCACATTTTTAAAATTGTTGTGATGCAGGACAACTTTTACAACCGTCTGCCCAATTCCCGTCCTTGTCAAAATGAGTTGCCAAGTTATAGTTTGGCTAAACTAAAAAATAAAATTGTGAAGAATAGAAAGTTTTGAACAAAACTGTACATTCGACGACACTGTATTTCAGATGGTACCTACATATATACGCGATACTTTAAATTAAGGGGAAAATGTGTTATTTATTACGAAAGAAATACAATATTATCGTAAATTTTGTTTTATTTTTTTCATTTTTCGTCTCTGTTAAATCTGTATAATATTTTTCCTTGTGAGTTTTTTCTTTTTTTTTTCGTTTTTTAACTATTATTCTCAATTTTGTATAAAGAAAGTATAACAATTTGTAAAGCTAATAAATCAAATTACACACCATCATATAAGATAATATTATTGCTACTTGCTTTGTTATTGTTGTACTTTTGTTTGTTGTCGTCTCAAAGGAAAAGACTGAGTTGTTGAGGGGATTGGAAAAAGGGTACAAATGAAAATGCATTTTTATTTTTATCACTTTTTTATTTTTTAATTATATGATATGATATTTTATGACAAAAGACCCGTCTCAGATTATAAAAATATCAAGTTTGTAAAGTCTTTAAAAAAGATATACGAAACAGTTCGGAAAATGTTTGTAAATATTCGAGAGATAGATAAGAGACAAATATTCTAGAGGCACTCATATAGGATCTTCAAATGCTATCGATGGACCACAGGCTAGGTTTACCAAGCTTAGGTGCTTTTCGAGCCTTGGTTTGCCAACTCTTACTCAGATATAAGCCATGATAAATTAATTAATCAAGACTTGAATCCAGCCTATGCCCAAGATCAGTTTACAATTGGTTTGATAATAAACAATTAATTTCTATGCATTTAAAATTACTTCCCCACTATAATTAATTATAACATCTTAATATAACATCAAACCCAATATAAACTATATTACGGCTTCCGGCCATATCATTAATTGGCTTGTCTGTTTCTGAATTATTATTGTTTTACACAATTGAGGATTATTTCCTTCGAATAAAATTATATTCAGCTTATTAAAATATTCAAACAATCAACCCAAAATAATAAAGTAATTGTATATTGAATATAATTTAATTTATTCAATAGGATAAGAAAACATATTATACAAATGTCGCCATTTAGAACTAAATATTCTACATAAAAAATCAAATATGGACGCCACATAACTTCCACGTGCAGATCAAATGTCTCTATTGCTTGCGTTGAATTTTTGACTTGTGTAAGTACAAAAATATAATTCAGAAAAATATTCAGAAAAAATTTCGGAAAATTCTAGTAAAGTAATTAATAAATGCGAGATGGTAACCATGGATCGAATTGATCTTGTATACGATTTATGAAAAACAATTCAAATACAATTTTTAAAAAAATTTAATTTTTCCATTAAAGAGATGATGGCTAAAATGAATTTATTAAAAAAAAAATATTACATATAGCACAAAAAAGCACCTTTACAGTACAATTGCTACCTTGAGATTATAATACTGAAAGATTCTTAGAAGTGAAATAGTGCTTTAACCATCTACTTAACGAGAGTAATTTTTAAAATTTCCTCCACGTCAAAAATCTTATAATAATAACACGTAAGACGCCATAAAAAGGGTCAATATTAGCAAATAGCCACAGCCAAGTGACTAGCATGCAAGACTCGCTAACCGATGGACGAAGGTTTAAGGTCCTATCTCTTCTATCGTCACAATAGCATAGTCAATTAAATTATTTCAAAAGTATAATCTACAGTAGTAATAGCATAAATTAGAAAAAATGTATATACTACAAAAGTAAAGTGGGGATAAAGTTCAAGTGATTTATTTAGGTTTGGTAGGTGATTCCAGATAAAAACAATTTCATGATAGAACGTTATTCTTTATAAAAGAAGGAAAATCTTTTCTTCGTAGCATTTTTCGGTAAAATTAATTAATTTGTCATAAACCAAATGGAAAACCTCCTAAAGTAAATAAATCTCTAACTTAATTAAACCACTTATAGACATGACCTATTTTTTAATAAAATTTCGCATTAAGAACTAGCTTTGTTTTCGCTATTTTCAAAAAAAGCTAAACTGTATTCCACCGTTGCATATTATTTCTGTTAAAATCGTTCAATTGTATGAAAAAAAAATTTCTCTTAATACTAGGAACTGATCGAGATTGACCAAATGTTCTTCTTCAGGCAGCCCAATTGAGTGTATTAAAAAATTTCTAGTCGAGTATGTGTACATAGAAGTGAAAAGCACAAAAAATAAGTACCTACATATGTATACATTGTACATTTACGATAAAACTAACGTATTCTTTTAATTTTTTGTTTATGTCTAAAAGTTGGAAAACATATTAATAAGAAAACTAGGTTCTATATGGTTGGTCTACAAACAAAATTATTAATGTGAAATACAATTGTCGTTCGTATTAGATGATATCTTTCACAAAATAGAATCCAACTTAAATTTCCACATGCAATGAGTTTTTTTCTAGTTAAATAATACCGTACACCCCATGAGTTGTGTTACTAAGAAATTTTCTACAATATGTTTGATAACAAAATTCGATAGTTGGAACATTTTTAGTCTAAAACTACATTGAAATTACACCGAGAACAACGTAGAAAAATTGTTTTTGTTGTTCTCACCTGATGAACTTTTTGATCTTCTCACCTGAAGCTTTATATTGTTTAGAAAACTGTTTGGTATTATAAATACCGCATATTTTCCTACTCTTTGTAGTATTGTTACAGGAATACTAGCTACCATTTACAAAACATTAACACCACTTGCTGTGATTTTCATGTTTGATCTTCTGTTTCTGAGGGAGCACTATTGCTACATAGATTCCTTTGAATTCCCATAGAATACCTAACAATGGCTTGTTATTTTATGATTTTTTCTCCTCTTAATTTCAATAATAAATTTCGTATCTTCTACAATTTTCGGACAGTTAGATGTATGACTTGTTTTCACACATAGATCGATTAAAATGTAGTATAATTTAAGCTCTGGTAGTCCATCTACCAGTTCATGGTTGTTCATTTCTGTTTTGTAAAGATTCTTTGAGGTTAATCTCTTCTGAGAAAACGCCTTTTTTACCAAATTTTGCTCCCGATCCATATCATAAAGTAAATGAAAGTTTGTTTTTTTTTTTTTTTTTGAAGTCAATCTTTGTTGAACGAAGGCAGTTTTTCTTTTTGAAGGCATGAAATTAGTATGCTTTTTTAGTTCGTTTAGTCGTAGGAAATAAAAATGTTCATCAACTTATGTGGAAAGGTTACGGTATACAATAGAATGTTCCAAAAATCCCTTATGAATTGAAATGTTCGCAACTTGGGAAAATAAACTAATGAAAATAAATTTCTGTGGGTGCATTATCTTCCCTTATATATTTCTGTCGAAAAATTATCACTTAATAATATTTTCCCTAAGGGATTTGTAACATAAACACATTTTTTGTATTTAATAAAAATGCGTCTGTACCTTCTCTATAAATCCAGGGCGAGATGTAGTATTTGACAGTCATTTCAGAACGATTGGAAATTTGAGGCACTATTCACATTCAATGGTCGTTTCGACCAAATTTTTCCTATGCAAAAATTTTATTGTTGGAAATTCTCTTTCATGGATCCCGAAATGTTTAATCCATGACAAGCATATAATTGATGAATATTCATTAAAGGTAATAAGATAATAAGATAAAGATAATTTTTTCGGTATCCAATGACGGAAGTCTCTACCGGGTGTATCATAATAAATGGTCAATAATTAGGGATTGGTAGGATACACGATAACAAAAATTTTGGTTAAAAAGTTTGCAGTGTCAATCATACATATGTATGAAGGAGGTGCACTCAGCCTTTGAAATTGAGGAGCTGATAAATGAAATTATCAACGGAAAACACATATGTGGTATCACAATGGGCTCTATAGCCTAAGTGTGTCCTTCGCGGACAGCCAATATAACCTGACCTAACTTTTGTACAAGAAAAACAAAGTCAGTCAGAAGAGCAATGTATTGGTCTTCATTTTAAAAACTACAAAATCAATTTTGATGAAAAAAATAATGGGAACGCCTGGAATGTATACCTATTCTTGTTCAAACAAACAAAAATTTCGAAATCGATGCACACTTGGTGCTAAACAAGAATCGGTTTAAAGATGAAAAGTTAGTGGATAAGCAGTCCATCATTCCCTATCATTCTAACCTTAGGGGATAAATTAGTTTTCAAATTTAAGTGCTCACACAAAAAACAAGGATGAAACAAGTTGATAAAATTGTCCGATTGACTGCCTGTGCCGGACAATAGACGGACAATAGTTTTTGATGTTTAATGTATCGGGAAGCAAAAACAATTTTGGTTCTTTAAACACGCTTTTATTAGCTCCATACGTACGTTAGTATGTTTCGTATGTAACGGAAACTTTGAACATGATTTTACTCTCTTCAAAACGTCGGATTAACTCGAAGTTTGGCACACTTATCAAGAAACGATGACAAGAGAATAATTTAATAAGTTTATTTCATGATCCTGAACAGGATTTTCAAGATTAACGATTTCCATATCTGAAAATATATCCATTTACTTGCGCTTCCACCATATTTAAACTCAATTTTTGATAAATAAAATAATAGTCTAAAAAACTAAAAAACACAAAATAAATAATAGTTTAAAAAATTTAAGAAAACACGCATTTGTATCTAGCGGAACTAAAAGGTAGAAAATAATTTATTTCAATTCGAAGAAATCATTTTATCATAAAAAAGTGTGGGGTGCTTTTAATGTATTTTATCCTGACTTTACTTTTTTTATATCTGTCTTTAAAATATTTACAATAATTGAAATTTAGCACTCCATGCTTTTTTAAATAAAAGAAATTATTTTCTACCTTTTAGTTCATCTAGTTACAAAAGCGCTTTTTTAGTAAGTTTAAAGTAAGCTTGCAATGCAAAAAAAGTTCCCAGCTTTGAAAACAAGTGTTGTGTCTTTGATTGCAGCCTCTGACTTTAAGGTATTCTAAATTGATTGCAAATACCATGTCTGGCTTTAGATCTAACATGCATCAGCTTGCATGTTCCACGCATCTTGTAATAACCGTTGATGTTAAATTGACTTCACTAACACATATGAGATAGATAGTGGTTGAACATAACAAAATCTCTATATTAACTAACTCCCTTTCGTATCGTTTTTGGCACTCATTCGATAATATTGCCGCGTCTCTCTATTTACTATTAGAGAGATACCTTGTTGTTGTTGTTGTTGTTGTTGTTGCTGTATTGAGGGTAAAAACATTTTCAGTAGTTTCAGATAAAGATAGTGTAGTAGTGAACATGTTATAGTTGTATCTATCTGTTGTTATCTTTAAACATTTTACCGTTCTAGATATAAACATGATGTCAGTTTAATACAACATCTATACCGAGTGAGCTAAGTGTAGCGATACCAAAACATTATAAGATCGCTATCAATGTCATATATAGAATGATTGGCTATAATACTCCTCCTGTCCATCAAATTTTTGTTAATAATATATTCCTTAAAAATAAAAGGTGTAAAAGAAGCTGATAAATGAAGTTTTCAGTGGAAAGGTGGTAAAACACATAATGATATCACAATGGGTCCTATGGCCCAAGTATGTTTCTCGTGGACAGCCAATATAACCTAACCTAACCTAAAGTAATTAAAATACATTCAATTAAAAAATTTATTTTTATTGCTGAAGAGTTTACAAGAATCATAAAAACTGTTTAGATATTCACTGTAATTAAACGTCAATCAATTCTTAGATTATTTTTCGATTCTTTCGGCGTGGCACTCAAATGATAAAAAAGAAGATGAAAATATGAAGAATCAAATTTTTCTAGTACTTTTTATAAAACCGGTAAAAAGCTTTAGATTAAGATCAGAAAGCGATAGAACGGTAGTATAAAAAGCAATAGGTAAGATTTATCTCTCATGTGGGAGCTTTGCAGCTGGTTTTCCAATTTATATCAATCAATTTCCAATCAATACGTAAACATTCTGTATCATGAAATTAGCTTTATATAAGTGTAAATACAAAACCTCAGTTTAAGCTTTACTGTTATGATTATAATACAACAAAACACAATATGCTGACAACAATATCTCTCTACACATACAAAACGTATGTTCTTTTAGTACAATAGTGTATATACACTATTTATTTATTAGAAGTAGATAGTGTTATTACACTGTAAATACTACCATCCTTTTCTACTTTCTCTCTGTGAGTTTCCTACACCGAGTTGAAAAGTACAAACTTTGGACTATGTACATGTTGTATCATAGAAGAGCTTGCACATCTTTTTAATTTCAGTTTTATAATCGAAATGTTATTGACTCGTAATACAAACTACAACAACAACAACAACAAAAAAAGTCTTATCGCTCATAGAAATTTTGATACAACTACGTTAAGTATAATAAAATAAAGATCCTTTTTCAATCTAATTGAGGTCCTGTAGTTCAAACCATAAGTGTAAAAGTAACGATCAAAAACTAACATATACACATATCTCTATATCTATACATTTATTGACTTTTAATAAGCACTTTTTGGTGTATATGCTGGATATGCAATTTAATCTTACATGATTTTGTATTGTGTATCAGTTTTCATACAGTTTGCAAAATGTATTTATAATTAGTAGTGAGATTTGAGATTAGAGTTTTATACATATAGGATTAGAAAACAAATCAAAACGTTTATCTATATAAAACAAACTATGGATATTTTTATACCATGTATATATGAAATATATCAAGGTATGCTAAGTTTAGTCCCAAGTTTGAAACGTTTAAAAATATTGTTGCTTCGAACAAAATTTTGTCAATATCCGACTGTCCGTCTGCCTGTCAGTCTGTCTGTCAATACGATAGCTCAAAAACTAAAAGAGAAATCAAGCTGAAATTTTTATAGCGTGCTAAGGACGTAAAAAGTGAGATTGAGTTCGTAAATGAACAGCATAGGTCAATTGTGTCTTGAGTCCATAAAAATTTACCTTATAAAATAATTAACAACTTTTGTTTGAAACATTTTTTCGTAAACATATAATATCAGTTATTTGTGTGTGACATGTATGTATGTATGGCTATCAAAGAGGGGCTATCTTTTTTTACTTTCATGGCAAAAAAAAAACAAACGATTGCGTAATCAACAGTGTCCATACATGGTAGTTCAATAATTAACTCAGTCAATTGTTTAGTTTCACTTGTTATATTTGATTCTTCATTTTGCTTTCTTAGAATGTGTAATTGATATTATGCTTAAGAATGAACAGACGTAGGATAATAAGTTAGTCCGTCAACGAAAGAAAACTTGCCTTCGCAAAAAAAAAAACAACTCTAATATGTCGTTTAATGTCTTTGAGATTTGTGTTTATGACTTTTACAGGAGTAATGAACTTTTATAGAAGTATTTAGATATCATTGAATTATATTGAAAATATAAATATCTGATAAATGATTTTGTGATATAAGCAGGTACGTATCAAGAAAATCCAAATGTTTCGAAAGCATAAATCAATTTTTTTTTAACAATATATTACCAAATATTTGATTACACAATTTTCATTACAAGAAGGAAATAACTTCTAATCTCGCCATAAATATATTTGGTGATTTACGTTGGAGTTTTTTAAATTTTGCTGTCACATATTTATTTTCAAAAATACTAAAGATATCTATTGAAAGATATCATGGAAGATGTTTTGCAAGAAAATCAACACTCTGCAACTTTGATTTTTAGATGCATAGTCCAAGTTTGATATACCACTATTAAAACCTGTTTGGGATACATATCAATTTTTCTCCCTCCTTTTTTTACTCTATAAACTTCGTGGTTTGCTATTAAAATATACGCTTTGAATTAAGACTTACACTTTAATTGATTTTGCTTCAACAATATTCAAGCAAAATGTAAGAGAGGCTACATCTGCATGTGCAATTTCAATTTTACGATATGACCATTTCTTTACATTTTCAATTATATGCGGGAAGAGTTTAACTAAGTTTATTTTAATTTTACTAAGAGGGGAGTGTTGGTTATGTTCTAAACTAACAAACAATTTATTAAATGACATCGATTAAAAAATTATTAGGGTCAGAAAGTGGAATACTTCATGGAAAATTTAGAAATGGTTCAATTTCAATGGTGGTGCGATATGACCAACTTTCCCGTATATGGATGTAAAATATAAAATCAATATAATAAATATATAATTGAAATTTGATATATAATATATAAAAAGTGACTACAATAATATAAAAGAATTATAACGCCAATATCATTGGCCAGAATATTTCCTTTTGTTTTGATTTTTTTTTATTATTTATAAAAATGAAATTTGTATTATTGAATGGTTTATAAACAATAATAATTGTCGAAAAAGTTTCATTTTACAATACCCTAGTTTTTATCAAAAATAACAAAAAAGTTCTCTCAGATAATAGAGAGACTTTTTTCAAATAAATTTTTATAATGAATAGAAAAATATTATATAGAAAATTTAAAATTTTAATTACAGAATGTAACAGAATAACTTTATTTTATAGACTCGATTTTTATTTTCAATATTGAAATAAATCAAAATCCAGACCCAGAAAATTTGATGGAGGGAACAATATTATTTAAATTTTTATAAACATTTTTCGGGCTACATAAGTTTTTACTTTTCTTGATATTTTTTATTTAGTTGACTATTTACACTAGGGCTTTTGTTTTCTTTGAAAAAATTGGAAAAACTGGTTCCTGTTGCGGTTGAACGAAAAGAATCTGAGATATCGCTTGAAATGGCTAAGGAATATCGCACTTAGTAAATGATTTTGAGAAATTTCACTTAAAAATTTTGAAAATAATCCCAGTTTGCATTTTTATTACTAAAATTATATTATTCAAATCTTAGGATCATAGTTTTGAATTTTTAGAGCAAGAAAAAACATGTTAGCCAAATCAGAGACAAAAACCGATTCCCGATTCTATTGAAAATAGAGAAAATCACAATTCTTTTCACTATCAAATGAGCAGAAATTTGATTTTTTTTTAGCCTTATTGCCTTTATTATTCAAAGACACGATTGAAGGACAAATTAGCCCTCATATACCATTTAAGCCGACATCTCAGAAACTATTCGATCGTCAAAAGGTTCCAAAAGTTTCATACCGATTTCTGAATTTTTGGACTTAGATTAGGAGGTTATATTGGCTACCCACGAAGTACACACTTAGGCTAAAGAGCCCATTATGATACCATATATGTGTTTTACCACCTTTCCGCTGATAATTTCATTTATCAGCTCCTCAATTTCAGAGGCTGAGTGCACCTCCTTCATGCATATACCATGCACTACAACAGCCCATCATAACTATTAATTAGATTAATTTTGTTGCGACGGCGGGAATCGAACCCGCTACCCTAAGCATACCGCGGACGGAATTGGTTACGCCTTAACCAACTTAATTTTAAATTTGTTGGACTTTGAATTTTTACTCCGAGTAGCTGATATTTCAAAAACCTTTATTGGAAACTGATTATAGCAAGCTAATAATTTTCAATTGCACTAAAACTTCCCCCGTTATTCTCATAAATAAAATAAACTTTCCAAAAAAAAAAAAACGAAATATCTTCTTTATTTTAATATTATTATTATTTTGTGTAAAAAAACACACATAAATTATTCGTACATTTAGTGTATTTTCTATCTTTTTCATTTAATGGTATATTATAATACGCCTTGCTGTTATTAGTTAGCTACCAAACAACCATTTTACCATAGATTTACATAAATTATAATTTTTCACTTTCGATAACAGAAGTGAAAAACCTTATAGAAGCTGAGTATGGACAATCTCTGAAAATTTTCTTCAAGATGAAGATCCAAACATGCTGATCAAATATTTCAATGAACCCAAAGTTTTTAACCCTCGAACTGACAAAAGGTGTGTTTTAAGTTTGACCGCTATGTGTTTGTGTCTATCTGTCTGTGCCATCGTAGCGCCTAAACGGATGAACCGGATGATTTTTTTAACAGGTAATTTAATGGAGAGTGTTCTTAGTTGTGCGAATTTAGGGTTCCGCACCCAAAAAATTGGCGATGATCTTCCAAATCGGTTCAGGTTGGAAAAGGTTTTGAGTACTGTAAAATTTTTTTGAGGTGGAACAAAATAAAACCCATGAAATAAATGATGGAAACGCATATAAATAATATATTACATTACATCTGACTATTCAAATGTATTTATTTGCGCTTCCATCACATCACACATTTATGTAGAATTGTGAACAGATATTTGAATGGTATTAGGATATTATTTATTAATATTCAGATATTGTGAATAGAAAATAACTACTTTTTTGAGTCACGCATACATAATATTGTAAAATATTAAGGCGCTCCGAAACGTATACAATTGAGCGTACTTTTTTATTTAAATTTTTCATTGTTTATTGAATATATCATATTTGAGTATTGTTTAAAAGAATACTCAATTTAAGCTTGTTATCCAATTTTCGGGATGTCTAAAGCAATGTAAATTTATCTAGAAAAATGAATGTCAGATGTAACCTAGAATACAGACTCACATGTTTCTAGCTATTTTGATATGCCCATCTAATACAACGCCTGGCATTAGACTTATGAAGTATGGAGACAATAAAAGAAAGAGTCCCTGTTCTAGTATATACATATAATATTTTTCACCATCAATGGTTTTTCCGTATTTATAGCAATGTAGGTAGATACAGCTCCTATTATACATTGGGTAGTCATCCTTGCCAGTAGGTAGAGATGTGGTTACTTATACTGTTTGGTTGGTTGTTGATGGGTAATATAGTAGTATATTCATTCTTACCATATTGCTTATAAACTTACCTCTCACGTTTTCGCCCCCACGTTGTACTAATTAAATAAAATGAAAATATTCATTCTTATAATAATAATAATACTAATAATAATAATAATAATAATATCTGGAACGTAAACAGAACGGAACCAGTTGTGTTCTTCTCTTCTACTCGAAATATTAGACTAGAAGAAATTAAATTAAGTTTTATGATAATAAGAAGAAATATAATTTAATTATGAATTGTGTATGAATTTTTTTTCATACACCATCAGGAAATATGGTGCGGTACGGAGGGTAAAATTGTTACTATAAAAAAATTTTATTATCAGAATTTTTTTACAAAAAAGAATATAACAAATAAACTGTTGTATACTAAGAGGCAGATTTTCACCCTGCACGTATGTTTAGATCGAAAAATGGTGGCTTTTGATAATTACAACATCTTTTTGTTTCAAGGACAACAGTAGTTCAAAGTATAGTTACATTACATACTTGCAGCATTGCAGCGGTTAAGATAGCCCTGCATGCTTATGGAAGGATGTTTTCGCACATTACATATCTTGCGGCTAAATTCTAAATTGAAAAACATTTTGTAAATTAAAAAAAATTATGATGACTCCATCTGGATATGAACCAGTCTACCGTTTGAAGCAAGACATATCCGCTAGCCACATACCTCTGCTGAAACCTGTCAACATCATTTAGGTATATAAAAGTACTTCTGTCACTTTTGATTTGTTTTTCCATAACTTAGCTTTAAATTTTAAACTATCCCTTCATTTATTTTGTATCATGAACATCTTTTTCAATTAATTACTTGCAAACGTCATTGATTTTTTACATAGTGCCTGTTATTTAATATATAATATATGTCAAAAGGTATTTCGTTCAAATCGACTTCCCGTATAATCAATTTTTTTTGCTTTTCAATAACTTCAAAATAATTCGTTGAGGGTCTTTGATGGTTTTTTGATCCACCAACATTAGAAGCAACTTTCACTAGAAGTCACTTGTCACTTTCAATTTGGAAATCATTTTTTTGTTTTATTAAAAAATGACAGAACTAAAAGAAGGTAAAAATGTTTGCTTAAAAGAATGAAATGCCATTTTTAAGACAGCTCAACTGTCTTATAATTTTCTATATATATCAGGTGTATAAGACTTTTCAAAAACCAAATGGTGTTTTGACTCCCATATCAAGAAAATTTTTTTCAAATAAAAAATACCGACCATGGAACTCAAATACTATTTTAGTTTCGAAAATTACCAATTATTTTGAAAAACCTTCTGATAAATGTTCCTAGGGCTTCAATTCATCTTTCAGCTAAAGCCAAAACATCATCACTTAAATTATTAAAAGCTTTGGGGAAAAATTATGAGTGATACAACACGATTTGTAGCTGAGATGTTGAAGCGGTTGCTATGATCGATATATTCTACTTTTTACAAGATTTATTTTTTAAACTTGTGCTATATTTAATAAAAACTTGTGCTAATTGCTTTAAATTTTGGTAAGAGATATAAAAATGAAATAATAAACTTTTTTGAAATCATATGCAACTTTTTTAATATTAATTTTTTTTTTTGCCATATATTATTTAATTACATAATGTAATGTTTTATATTTTATATTGCTTTGTTTGTAAAAAAAAAACGGAAAACCATAATTAAAATCCTTTAGTACAGAAAAGGAGAAAAAAAATTATGAACAAATTGTTTTAATCGTTCGTAATTTATCTTGTATGAGATTTTAATTTAATAAATACTTTATCGGTTGAATATTTATTTTAATTTATTTAATTTTATAATGTTTTCGATTTGACTCAAATTAAAGTGAATAACCTTAGAATTTCCATGAAATTATTTGCTACGTTTAATGAGTTGTTAAAAGTTAAAAAGATTAAGATGTTGGCTTAGAAGTGTCAACGTAGAGCAGGTATGGGCAAACGTGGCTCAGAGATGCAACTCAGACTTCTGTAACTAACATACGAGTAAGACAGTGATACCATAACCAGTGACAGCCAAAAATACGAGTAAGACAGAGAGACAACATTTTGTTTCTACGTATACCCGTCTCGCTTCCTCCTCTATGAGCAAGGCGGACATGCATAAAGAGACATACAATAAATTTTATGGCACGACTTAAAATAACTGCCGTAGAGTCTAACCCAGGCATGGGCGAGTTATTTTAAGTCGAAGTGACCATTGTTATAGCTTTATTGTGTGTCATAAACTTTATAGTATGTCCATTTATCCAAGACCGCATTGCTCATAGAGGAGGAAGCGAGACGGATATACGAATCTTCTACCTATCTCAGTTTCAACAAAAAGTTGTTTCTCTGTCTTACTCATATTTTAGGTTGTAGATGGTTTAGTTGTCACTGTCTTACTCGTGTCTTAAGTGAGGAGTCCGAGGGACTTCTCTGAGTCACATTTGCCCATGCCTGGTCTAACCCATAAAACTCTTTATACCGCTTTCATAATTGAAACGAAATTTATTCCATATTACTCTATTTTTTTAGGTACCTACCTTTAAAATAAACTGTTTCACAACCCAAATTAATAAGTTTAAAGTAATCGATTATTCTTCTTAAAAGATGTTTATAGATCTGACGTTCCCTCTTACAAATTTTTATTTGCATGGAATAAAAAAAGACAAAAAAAAAATTATAATTTAAATGTGAACGGTCATTTTTTACAGCCATTTAAAGGTTTCTAATTGTTAAGAAATTTCAGAACAGAAATTTATTCTTTGTCGAAGTCGGTACCTTATATCATGTAACTGTATTATTTTGAAATATAAACTAGCATTGATGTTTATTCAATTCCATCCGTGAGGAGGTTTTCTTTTATTTAAAATCATTTTTATCCTCAATTCTGGATTTAAAACACCAGAAAAGACCATATTGATATGTCGTACCGCTTTGTTTTTATTTCGAATTAAAAGCCAATCCATAAAAACAAACGGGAAAAGCAGAAATATTCCTACGTTTGAGGTCAGTTAAAAAGAATGTTCCATGTAACTACTAACAATTAAACCTTGCCAACGAATCATTTTTACGATTAAATTCAAACGTTTTAAAATGGTGATAACTTTCCGTTCATAAAATTTTGTTATTTTCTCACTTAAATCCAATACAACTAAAATAATCAACTCACAACGAAGTACGAATTATCTTGATTTTTCGCTTGAACAAAATCTCCCTAGACATTTGTGTTGTTGAGTATGTCCAACTTATTGTTTTGAAACATAAATAATACATACAACAAAATAAAGTAACAAGAAAATGGGAAACAAACGAATATAATCAAGTCAAAAGGGCATAAAATGGATTGTTGAATGATGAAAATGAAAATATAAATTGTTTCACCAAGAATGAATAAATGCTATTCAACACAGAGAGTTAGTAAAATTTTATCGACATATTTTTTTTTTTTTTATCAAAAGATTAGACCATGATGTAAATAAATATCGTATGCATGATTAAAATTAAACAAAAAAACAAAAAGTGATAAAAGATTAAGCTTTGTTTTTATTAGGCAGCTGACCCATACATTTGATAGTGTTATAGTAAATTATTATGAATTTATGTTTTCATTCAACGCCTACAGAAACTCGTTTAAAGCCTATTAACTGAGTTCTATTTCGGACACCGGTTTCGCGTGGCAAAATAATTTTCCCAACAGACCTCTATCAATATAGAGTATAAGACAATTCAATAACTCGAGAAATATAGCAATTTTATTAAATTTATTTGCAAAAAGACAATCTTGCACGTTTAACTGGTGGTGAGCAATGGAATTCTAGTACTATCGGGTCTCAAAATATTTTTTTGCAATTTTTGTCCAATTATCTTCTTATTGGAATAACGTCGTTTAATGAATATTCATTTATTTTTACCTTCCTAGCAAAATTAATAATTTTCCAAGCATCTTTTAGAAATGGCTATGAAAATTTACTTAAATGTAAATGTTTAGTAATCATAACAATTGCCCATCCGGTTCCATACCATTCTGAAAGTAATGTCAAATACTATGCCTATACTTTAATCATTTGGTTCAAAAATTATATAGAAAGTTTTTCCGGAGTTTTGAAAATGGGCGATTATATAGATTTTGAGGTGCTATTTTCGCATTTCTACTTTGCTATCTCGTATGTTTGCTGTTTGCGCCGCCATATTCGAAAAATGGCATCGAAAAGCAGTTTTTTGACGATATCGTCTTACCGAGTCATTTTACGAGAAAAATATCTGCATACTTAATTAAACTGGAAAAAAAAATCCCCCAGAAATCATTCCAGGTAAAACTACCAGAGGACTATACTACTGACAAATATTCAATATTTTACAAAATCACATTAGATTTTAGTTGAATTAATATGTAAAACAATTGCATGATCTCACAGAAATAATAACAACTAAACTAAGAGATTTATAATTGTAGATTACAAACGCTCGTTGGCTGATGGAGTTGGTTAAGAGGATTAGTTTAGTCAGTTTTACCAGTTCAGTTATTGCATTTTCATTTATTTTCTATTTCAATGTACGGAACGGGTTACATAAACTATTTGCAAAACAAGTGTATCATTATAATAATAATATGTTTGTACTATTTTTTTATTACGTTATTCTTCTCAACTATAAAAACAAATACTATCGTGTTATAGCCTTCAACCCACCTATCCACACTTTCTTCGATCCTAAACATCAACTTTACTTCCATTTCTTAGAAATTAAACGGCCTTTAACTTGGCTTCTGTCTTCGCCCCCGAGATCGTTAAGTTAGTCAAGTTTAAATGGATAATAGTAATTACTATTAAATTATTAATAATAATACTATCTACGTATTGTAAAAAAATTTGGTTTTAGTTTCTTTTCTTCAGCTACTGTTAGCGCAGCAAGATAAATTATAGCATCCAGCCATTTCGGAGATTAGCCGGAACAAAAGAGACAGACAGTCTAGCAAAATTTTAAAAAATGGTTTTTTGGTGTAAGTATTATGTAAACATTCATTCACCAAGGAAAAAGTTGTTATTTTGACATTACAAATAGACACACCAATTTTATTTATTTGTCTAGATTATACAAAAAATAAAAAAAACAATTTCACCTACACAAAATATCAAATATGCTTTGTTAAGGAATTGCCGAAGGAAACGGAGCTATTGCTTTTGTACTGATGCAGACATTTTGGAAAATAAAAATTCTTTTTGATCTTGTGATTTTTTCTCTAGACGCTTATTTTTGCGAAATGAAAATTCTTGCTCGGAAAACTAAAAATGCAATATTCGATTTTAAGAATGCAACATTCGATTTAAGAATGTTTGCTTTTGCGATTGGAGTATATCTTATTTTTATTTAATTCTATTTTTTAATTTTATACTGAAAACAATTGCTTATTGTTCAATAAATACCAGGAATCGAGTTCTAATATGCTCGTAGTTATATTATATTACAATTTGAAATTTGTTTTCATTGTAAAACTCGAAGAGGAGATATAGTGGTAGGAATCAGTGATAAATTATTCACAATTAATAAAGAGCTTCTTTGTTTTAAAAAACATGGTGTAAGAGAGTCTTTAGCCGGGAATGAAAAGAGAACAACCTGGCAATATCATTAGGGTAGCAAAGAAAATGGAACGTATTTAAAATTGGTTCGAGTACCTCCCTCACATTACGTTCATGTTTTTATCATGTTGGATAACCAATATTGGCTCTGGAGCTACCATAAAAGCAAATATCAAACAGTTTGATTGACAGAAAATGTGGCACAACAAATGCACTTAGCCTTGTTCTTGTATCATTTAACTTTATAAAAAAACAGAAAAAATATAAACATCAAAATCATTTTTATATTATTTTATTTATGCTATTTAAAATTATCTGAAAAATTAAGTTTTTTTTTATTTGAAAACTTTGTGTTGCTACTTAATGTTGTTGTACTACCTTGTTTCGTTGATTGAATATTTGCAAAAAATTTACGCTAGCTGTATACCAATCGATATAAATGTTTCAGTAATCTCAAATAAGTAGTACTAAATTACCTTTAGGCATTTGTTTTTGTTTGCATTTGAAACTCAAACCATTTTTAAAATTTGCAAGTGAAAAAAAATAATTGACTGAGTTAATTTTTGAAATACCATGTATAGAGTGTTGATTACTCTGTCACATTACACATACATAGATTTCACACACGTATAACTGATATACCCATATAATAGTACAATTTGCGCATAATATGCGCTCTCACGGGTAAACAGTGATGTTTACGAGATAATTTCAAACAAAAGTAGTTTATTTTTTTATAAGGAACATTTTTTACATTTAAACTTTTGTTCTATCTCTTATGGTTTACAAGATTTGTCCTACGGACCCAAGACCCAATTGATCTATGTTGCTCATTTAAAAACTCGACTTCACTTTTTAAGTCCTCTGCACGCTATAAAAATTTCAGCTTGATATCCCTTTTCGTTTTTGAGTAATCGTGATGACAGACGGACAGACGATAGACAGACAGACAACCGGAAATGGACTAATTAGGTGATTTTATGAACATCTATACCAAACTTAGGACTAAACTTAGTATACCTTGGTATATTTCTTATACATGGTAGAGCTTAATATAGACATAAGCGCTAAGCCGTTTATTTCATTTTCAAAGGAAATCTGTTTCGTTCGTTAGATATTCGTTCAGCTCATTACATAATAGATCAACGATAGGATGAATATCAAAGGATATTCACAAATGTTTTGATAAATGATGGAAAAATAAGCTATTATTTCACTTAAACTAAATTTAAAACATCCTCAATGAATATCCCAAAATTAAAAGCTTGCTGCGCAGTTTCTGGACCTCAACTGATAATTTGCTAAAATTTGCTATTGACCCTTCCAGAGATCTTTGCGTATTGCATTGCTTTTGTACGCTTAAATTAGGTTCACGATTGCAATGAGAACACATACACTGTTAGTAGAAATTAGATACCTACAATATTGCAATAGTATTAAAATTAACATGGTATAAAATAGGTCAAAGAAATTATTTTAAATAGTTTAACGATGCATATAGAAATTATTTTACGGCTGTCATTTACCACTGTATACCACCATTTACCAAACAGTAAATATCTAGTACTTTACTCTTCAATTCTGATGGTGGTTTATTTTGTTGGTTATACCTATTTAAAAAGACTTTGTTCATATTAAAACTTAGTACTATACAAAACTACAACAAATAAAAATTATTATTTTTCATACAACTTTATTCAAGAAATATTTAATTATATTGTAGGGGAGTTAAGGTGAAAATGTTCCTTCTAAGAAAAAGAGGTGTACTGCCCTGGATATTCTTCGAATACTTCGAAATAATGGTTTCTTTTGTAGTAAGAATTTCCGTTATAATAGTGGCAAGGTAATTTTATTTCAATTTTGTACATGCTCCTTTCAGAATTATTTAATATTTCTCAACAGGAATTATTTTACCAACCTTTACATAAAAAGGTAAAATAATTAAAATGCATTTTTACGGCAAGCTGGTGCAAAATTTATATCTGCCGTTTCGAACTTTATATATAAATGTTTATAACCATTTCAAATTTTCAGATTTTGATTTATAAAGAAAATTGCTAAATACTGCTTGTGAGAAGAATAATTAGAATTCTCTTTTATAAATATTAAAAACCTTAGTAATGTAGAAAAAAAAACCCTGTGACATGACATTATTGCAAATATTTGTCTATAAAATTAATTACATTTTTAGTGCACGCTAACGTCATTTCAGAAATATATGTACAAAATTTCATACTTCTACACCAAGCTGTGCGTTGATCAATCAGTCAGTTTCTTCTTTTATATATAGATTATTTAGCTTACTTTTCCCGTAAATATCTCACTTAAATAAATACTAAGTGTTTCAGTTTTTAATTTTCTTATACTTAACAAACCCAAAAATAGTTAACAATAGAATTATGACTTTACTAATGCAACTGTACAAACTAGACTGAACACTTGTGAAATACGTACATACATAAAGTAATATCGACCAATAGAAAATCCCTGAAGTATTAAAAACCAGATCAATTTTCAATAAAATTCTAAAATCTAAAGTTAAGTTATTGAAAAATGACTAACCAATTTTTAAGAGAAATATAAACTGTACGTTCAAATTTCGATTGCCTCTCTAGCGATTTATTTCAACATTAAATTAGTAAATAGAAAAGTTAATGAAGTATAAGGTATGCTTTCTAGATATTTTCAAAAAAGTTTTTTTGGGGGTAGTTAGTACATTTTTCTATCCCCTTAATAGAGTTCAATATTGTTTACCTATGTATACTTCAAATTTATGTCAAGACTAACTCTTCCAGTTTGAACGGTAGTTTAAAGGTTCATTTTATTGGACTACATTCAGGATAATAACAAATGATTCATCGAGTTTGAAAGCATGATCGACTGCTTATATCAATAACCAATCGAAAGAACAAATTTTCGGATTCCTCGCCCTCGCAATGTTTCTTGGAGTTCATCAAGTGGTCACAAGTTTAATAAAATAACAAATAGTCGACAGAAACACATTTTTGTGTTGAATAATATAGGTACCAAATTTTTGTTTAATGATTCGGGCATTCTTGAGGTAGATCAATATGACCTTGTTAACTACAAATTCGAAATATTCTAAGAATCATATTCTTTATCTTCCACTTAATTGAGTCTTCCAAAACTCGCCAAAGAATTACTTTATTTTTCAAGTGTTAATTTAGTGAATGAACACTGGTAACATGAACAGTGTCTGTTATGTTTTTAATATGGAAATCTAAACATGCAATCAAGAAGTAAACTTACTGTATATAATATTTTCACACCCATTTTGAACGAGAATATATTTTAGTTTTGTGATACCAAAACGTATATCGATGATGATGGTTTTAGATATTTTATATGGAACGACTATAGAAATTTTACTTACAAATAATCGTATTTATTTGAAAATTTATTTTATATATAAAATAAAAAATATAACGTATTTTATAAATATGATACTTTCAATGCCTGTTCGCGGATCAACATTATTTATCCTTCTTAGGGTTCGAAACCGAAAAAGATACTTTGAAGCGTATCTACTATAAGGTGTTATTATAATATCGGCGAATTTTTCTCCTTAATATCGATACTTTAGACAGTTCAAATAGCGATTGAAATGAAAATGGGAAAATAATCAAATTTCAAAATAACATTTGGACTGAAGCGTGCTTAACGTAATCGAATTTGTGTAGTAAAAAATTGAACTGTCTATACTCAAAATATTATAGAAATTTTTATTGTTAAGCTTTTTTTCTACATGCAAATATAATACAATTCACAACACTTTTATTTTAATGTTATTATGGCAGATGAGTTCTTCAATTCACTCGTTCTGTAGTTAACTTGAAGAGTGTGTATCTCGTGTATTATAATCTATCGAATTGTAAACTATCCTGACGGTATCGTACACTCTGTTTATATAGTTACAATCCATTGTTATCGTATCGTCTAGCAAATTCTAGAACCGCCACGTATGTTCTATTGCATATATCTTATTTGTAATTGCCACCATACATTCTAGCAAATTCTAGAACTGTCACGTATGTTCTGTCCCATATATTTTACTATAAAACGATATTGTTTGTTTGTTTTTAGAATTGTCTAGATTATATTCGTTTTTAAAATATAGTACTGTATGTGTGTGTTAATTGTTAGCACCACAAGACCTTTGGCTCAATAATAGATCTAGTGTGCTTTAGTGATGTCGTTTTTAATTTATATTTTTTGATTACCCTACTTGGATCTTGTATTTAATATAGCTTTTAAGAGTAGGGAAAAATTTTTATACTTCTGTATAGAAACTTCCATCGAATCCCTAATGTAAGAGTCAAACCCTCACTTACCTCATTTTCTTTCTATATTTCCTAGATAGAATATAGTTTTTCTACATACGTGTTATATAAAAATAATTCATAATAATCCTTTGTAATGTTTTTACACGCTTTTATTAGCTTGGTATATATCTCTGGTGGAGACATAAACAACATTCTATAATATTAATAAATAATAGCTTCAAAATCTAAAACACTTGAAGTTGTAGCTAGTCGAGCTAAAAAGTAGAAAATAAATAAAAGTTAAAAAAAATAAATCTCTCTCTTTTGAAACTAGCTAAAGTAAAATTTTATCGTAAAAAAGCGTGCGGTGCTTCTTAAGATATTTGTGACTGTAATGACTTTACTTTTACCAATTAAATATTTATAATTATTGATATTATAAAAAATATTTATAATATATCTGGCACCCAACGCTTTTTTACGATCAAATGATTTTTTTTATCACTATTATTATTTATTTTTTTGACTTTGAAAATTGAAATTATTTATTACATTTGAGTTCACCTAGTTACAAAAGCGTGTTTTTTAGTTTTTTTTAATACTATTATTATAAGTCAATGACCTAATGGAAAAAATTTTCAAGAATTAAACAGTTTCAAGCAGAAAATTACTGTCATGATGGGCACAAAAAATAAACTTCTTCAACGAAATTTTCAAATTTGTGTTTATAACAACAGACTCTGTAGAAGCCACTCTTGAGCCAGTGGCCAAGTACATACTGAGCGACTACAAATATCTATCAACTATTTTTTTGCGGCTCAAAGTGAGATTAGATTTTTCTTAAATTTACTCTGTATACCATTTCTGACAATTTTTATTTGTGAATGCTGCAAAATTTCAATCCCCCAGGTCAAGACCATAGCTATATTGGTCTAAAAGTAAAGGAATTTTTTTTAAAATCATGTTCATCTCTCCTAAATTCAAAAAGATCAAAATTGTTACTGAGGTCATTGAAATATAAATTAAAAAGAATTGTTTTTCTGTCAGTAAAATACTCAAACATTATATAAAAAGGTATTTACATTTTAATTCAATAAAATATTTTTATGATTTTCTGATTTGTAACATTGATGTGGGGTGAGTTTGGAATATGTGTGTTCAGTTGTCTGACCATTATTATTGCGATTCGGACCATTGAAGTAAAAATTATATTATTTTTGAAGCACATATATATTATAATAAAAAGGACATAAAATTGGGATGTATTATACACTTTAGTTCTTTTAGTACGTTAGCCGTATGTGCGTATCTCGGCTACTTGGTCTTTACTTTTTTAATAAGTATTTGTATTGGAAATGAAAATTAACTCTTTTCGATCTGCCCGCTGTACTTATCCGGTGAGGATATTTTTAATTCTTGCATACCAATCTAAGCTACTTTTGGTTGAGACCATTGCAGAAATTTCTTAGACCTTTGTTGTGAATGTTGATTACGCAATAGTTTTTTTTTATGTCATGTAAGTAAAAAAAGATAAACAAACACATACATAATATATGTATAAATTTAAAATGTAAACAATGGATACCTGTAAATACATTTGCTTAATATAACGTTTTTAAGCTAATTTGCGCCATCACGGGAAAAAATGGTGTTTTCGAAAAAATGTTTCAAACAAAAGTTATTTAGTTTTTTATATGGAACATTTTCATAGCCATAATTTAAACTTTTGTTCTATCTCTAACGGCTTACAAGATGGGCCCTACGGACTCAATACCTGTATTGCTCATTTACGAACCCGACCTCACTTTTTACGTCTTGAGCACGCTATACAAATTTCAGATTGTTGTATCCTTTTTAATTTTTATTTTTGAGTTATAGTATTGGCAGATGGATGGACGGACGGATAGACAGACAGACAACCGAAAATGGGTTAATTAGGTGATTTTATGAACATCTGTACCAAAATTTTGTTCGTAGCATCAATTTTTTTAAGCGTTACAAACTTGGGACTAAACTTAGTATACCTACCTTGATATATTTTATATATACATGGTATAAAACTAAACTTAATATACCTTGATATATTTCATATATTCATAATATAATAAGGATACATTTTAGAATCTCACGTATCATTTAACCAAAATACTCGACTCTTACTTACTGCTGATCCACCAGGATATGGCTTCGGCAAAAGTGTAATTCTTATTGTTGATATATTGCATTTACATTACCATTTGCCTTAGATTTAACAACAGAAGACGTTTTCCTGGATAGATAATACATACATGCTCACTATTAGTAGGATCTTTTTGTCCCTCTGGAAAGTAGGAAGGACAAAAAATTTCAGTTAAATACACCTAAAGTAAGAAACTTGAGGGGTTTTAGCGATGGTCACAGCCTTGAATGGTTATGAATAAGGTCGTATGTCTACCTTCTACAGGTCCAACTGAAGGATCGAAAGAAGATAATTTTTCAACTCAGTTCAAATAATAAAACAGGAAAAAACAAGTTGTTTCGTTGGATACAAACTGTGCGGAAAATTTGACTGGCCGACGTACTATTATAATACACATACAACATTGACTAATGTATCCACGTTTAAAAATAAGAATTTATTGTGGTAAAAATACTTTAATATAAGATTTATGTGTCAATTACTAAAGCGTTTAATGTCCTTTACTTATATATACAATATATTTGTTTTACTTATAATAAAAATGGACTTTTATTTATAGCTTTTTTACAAAAATATAACTATCAACCAAAACGATTCTTTCATTGTTTCAATTATATGTGTATTTAATACAACTTTTCATATTTCGTACTTTTCATTCATCTTTTCATAAATTGTAGGTACTTTATTTACTAACAAAATCCGCTAATTGAGTATTTATTTTAATTCAATTTCAATGGTGTACTGCCCTGCGCCAACACCAACAATCATCATATCTGCAAAATCTCTAACAAGTTATTATAATTCAATCGAATATGTATGCTTTCATATTCCTTTAGGGGATGTAAGAGACTACTTTATTCCACTTTTTTCGCTATTCCGGGACTCTGTCCATCCAAATAATTTTTTTTCCTTCCAACTACTCGTTTAGCTGAAATTTTACCAAATAAAGCCACCTTGATTACATCATATTTCGATTGAATAATATGCAAAAAATAGCTTAATTGTCTTTTTTTGACGATCTTGCTCAGTTCTGGTGAAAGTCCAATAATTTAATAACTTTAATCACTTTACTATTTGATGCATATGTGTTCCATGAAATTTTTAGAATATTTCTATAGCTCCACATTTCAAATGCATTTATTATATTTGCTGGCAAGGTCCAAGTTTCACAAGCATAAAGAAAAACTGACCAAACGTAACATTTTAAAAACCGCACACGTATACTTTTGTTTATTTTTTTATACGTTAAGAACTCAAAAATTTAGTTTCAAAAATGCACTCTTTGCTTGCCCTATCCTTGATTTTATTTCAACATTTGTCTTGTTGTTGTTGTGAAAGAGTTTCTCCAGGTATGTAAATTCACCAACTTGTTTAAGATAAACACCATCACACTTTATTTTAATATTTGCTGTCCCTTTTTTCCGTGTAAATACCATTACTTTAGATTTCTTTTCATTAATTTTAAGGTTCCACTCTTCATTTGCATTTACTACTTTATCCACTAAAATTTGGAGATCCTGAGAATTTTCTGTCGTCAACACTGTATAATCAGCATAGCGTATGTTGTTTAGCACGTTATAATCCAGTCGAGTGTCCCCAAATAGCCTGTAAAAATTTCATTAACTATAGAATACTTTCCAGGTAAAAAGTACATATCTACTGGAGCAATATGTTAATATGAAATTGATTTCGATCTTCTCGAAAATGTATGAAACTATATTAAAATAATTTACAAAACCATAGAAATAGATCTCTTTAAAACGAGAATTTTTAGAATTAGAACCTATAGCGTCCAATCACTCTGAAATAAATGGATAGCAAAGGAATTGGTTTTTCCATAGCCAATTTGGATACTAATAAACATTTCAATGAACTAGAAAATAGTGAATATCGCTTATAGAAATAAATTTTGAGATTAGTAGTGTTAAATTGTTAATTTTTATTACAATACGTTTACTCTTAAAACAAATTTAAAATTATTAATTCTTTTTATCGAAATTACGATTTTTTGGTGCTGTTCCATCGAAATTTACTCCTTCTGAAAGTGATTGAACTAATTTTAAAGAGTTCAGACGGTATTCCTCGTCAAAATTGAAATCTCAAATATTCTCATACATTATATTTTGATTATATTTGAATCTATCTAAAATAAATTTTTTTTTTAATTTTATGTAATTTTAGTCTTATGCCCACTGCTTAGTATAGACAACAGATTTTTCCCCAAAAATCAAAGATTACCTTTAATATTTTACTAAACAATCTTAAACAATGATAAATAGTTAAAATTCGTAAACTAAAATTGAATTTATTACCCCCTCAACCAACCAACGTTGTTGGTTAAAACTAAGTGAGTAGATTTAAGTAACTAAATTTTGCTACTATTAAATTGTGTAAAACAGAAATTAAAATTAGGATGTACAAATTACTATCTTGTAATATATTAATTACATAAATTACATTGTGTTAGTTTGTAGTATAGTGGTACTGTACAGATGAAGAAGATACAATTGGTGTAACAAAATACTTTGTAAAAGATGTATAGGGTAAGGTGTACTACCGTGATATATGTAATGCTTTTTGGATCGAAGTTCCTTTACGCGATGATTTACATCCAAAAATAGTTATGTGACTATGAATATGCATATGCATAACCAGTTTTGGATGTAAATAGTTAAAAAATAACAAAATTCGTGTACTATAATTATGTGCCCAAATTCATTACTATTCTGTTAGCTATCAAACGAACATCAATTTGTAATTACTTAACAAATTATTATAATTAATTAGTTTATAAATGTATTTAGCTAAGCAATCAAAAATTTTTTGGAGGTAGGATGCCTTTTTAACTTATGACGACAGTGAAGTACTTTGGATATAATGTTGCTTGGATAAAACTATAATTTCTTGAAGAATTTAAAAAACCCCCGATAAATGGGATTTATTACTTGCTCTCAATCAAGTCGGTTCGGCCGTTTAAGGGCTACGATGTCACAGAGAAACAAACGGGCGCAAAGATAAACACTTTAAACTTATGACATTCTTTCTTAAATCAATATCAAAGTGATGGTCAAGGACATATGATGAGATGAAAAGGATATTTAGAGAGCTTTCATTTTTTAGGACATATTTTTGGAAATATTTTAATTGAAATGAAGAAGTATTTGAGTTGACTTTGTTCTTTGAATTATTGTTTTGAATTACCTAATTATTTTACCATTTCACTTTTCGAAATGAATTGAGCCAGGTTTATTTGACCATTCATTTCCGTAGTAATTATTTATATATTAAAATTATATGTCGTGCCTTTTCCAAACTGAATCGATTTTGAATATAATCGCCAATTTTTTAGTTTTTTCGGGTACTGAAACCTAAGCTCTCATTTGAAACGTAGCTAAGAACACTCTCCGTTATATTACCTTTCAAATGAAACCAAAAAATTCGGTTCATCCGTTCGGGCGCTATGATATCACAGATAGACAAACAGACAGACACACAAAAATAGCGGTCAACTTATAACACTCCTGAACACACAAAAATAGCGGTCAAACTTATAACACTCCCTTTTTTAGTTCGGGGTTAAAAACAGAAATAACACTTTCGCGTCTTTAAAAAAAATTCCTTTTTTGTATATTTATTTACGACTTAAGTATTGTATTTTATAATCTACTTTACATTTTACCTAAATCACTGCTTATTTGTAGTTATTTTTTATGATAAACTTTGCAAATACGCACAGTCTGATACCTTGAATCAAACAAACTGTATCATTGGCACATGATGATAGATACGCACTTAGTTTTAAAATTACATGTTTGCTTGGTATAGATCACCATATAATTTTGGAAAATACAAGTGGAAAATAGATTTTATTGACCCGGAGTCACTACAAATGGACACTCAGGGAAGACAATGTCTGTAAAAGAAACTTTTCGTCATAATTTGCATTATAACACACATTATATGGTTCTGCTTCCTAAAATTAAGTTATTGAAGGTTTAATCGTTGGGGAAGATGCATTAGAGTGTGATCCATGATACATGCTCTTGTATAACATTTTTATCATGACAGTTTAATCGATAGCTGTTTAATATTTATATTTTCCAAAACAATTATACTACGCTAGAAAAGTACGATAAAAAATGACTTCTTAAAATATACAAACGTAAATTTTGATCCCTGGTACTTCATTCTTACCCATATATACCATTGTAGTGATACCACCTACGTACAAGAAATGGGCATGAATAATATCTGTGTGTGCAATCCATTCTACAACTATTTTCAGGGTGTTAAACGAAATTTATTTTATTTATCACTCACCATTCAGAATCGTGGTTTTCATTTTCACCATATCGTTTCAAAACAGTAACATATTTTATGGGTCACATTTCCGAAACTTAAACTCTTTCATGATTAGATTCTATCAAAAACTTGTGTCTTAACATTTCAAATCTTATGTAATTATCCCACAACTTCCTTATCTCTTATAGACTGGATACTAGATATTTGTACTGACAACCAAAAACCAAAATTTACGGTATCAATACGAACAAAGATTTGACACAGAACTTTTTTTTCGCAATTTTAATATAGTTTCATTAAAATTGAAGGAGAAAATATCTAAGAAAAACTAAAATGTGATTGACAAGCGAGATTTGATATCAGATCTATTTAAAAAGGATAAGAAATTATGAAATGTTCGATTTATTATAAAGCGGCAGAGTTACTACAAAGAAGTAACTTATGGGTCCCTGTTTAATGCTTTTTTTATATATTTCTCTGTTTGGTGAAATTTGGCAATCAGGCGCTTTTTCATATAAATATGAAAAGCTTGACGTTTCTTGTTTTATAAACAAAAAATAAATAAAAACTTAAAAAACCGATCATTTGCGAGTTTCTACTAAACATGAAATGTTGTAACCAACTCCCTGTCCATGTCGTTTCCACCAAAAGTTCTAATAAAACCTTGTTAACACACATTCAATGTAAAGTTAAAATGAGTTATAACTACGAAATTGAAAGTTACAGACTAAATCCTTATATAAATAAATATATATAAGATATACAGTCTTGCGACTGTAGCAATATCGATTATAATGACAAATTGACCATAGCACCCAATTTTCATTGGAAGAATAGGCTGAAATATCGGCTATGAGGGCCAACGCATATACATACATACTTTTGTTACATGTGTATACAAACTTTGCCAGCATCGTAATACTATTTTCAATATTTTAAACTTTATTTTGAGTCTTACTATTATTTATTTTGGACATTATTAAGTTATTTATCAGCTATAGCGACTTGCACTTCGATGTAAAAATGTATCGCATATAACGACCAAAATTGATGGTCGCTTCAACTTTGTTATAACCGATTTTGGTTGTATGTAAATGACAAAGTACGAAATAAAATCGGAGTGAACCATAATAATCAAATTTTCATAATTGATTAAAATTGAGGCTAAAAGTTTCAGTTTTTTAAATGGCAATTTTAAATAAAAGGCTTGATTTTTTTATATAAAGTTGGACTAAGTCTAAATCAATTCTGAAAATTTAAAGAGGGGATATTTAACATTGGTTTTATGGTAAAACGGTAAATGGATATGGATGATATGTTTTCATAGATTTCTCCAAAACTAGTTAAAACCTTAATAAATTATTAAAAAAAAAAAAAAAAACTTCTGTACCCGACTAATTAAGGATGTATGAGCATGCATAGTAGTGGGAACACAAATTTAATAAAAATATATTTTTCAATTTAGATGGTGGTTTATGTCATAACTTGACAATATAAGACGAAAAGTAATAATACAATTTTTATGTTTCGATATTTCAAAAACCAAGATATCAGACCAGATATCGAAAAATTTTATTTTTATTTTTCGAAAATAAGGTACAAATAATTTCAAATCTAAAATTGCCTTGGTGCTTTTTCTACCTTAATTATTTATGAAAACAGTATTTATTCTAATCATCTAATGGTAAGTTGTGTACTCTCACACTGCTGCCATCTAGTAGAGCACATAGCGAACTTTATCTCGGTATGATGAGTACATCAGTTTTGTTCGGTACAACAGCATTTCGGTGATTGCATTTCCAAACAGTAGAACTCTGTAAAAGACTCACACATATGTTCATTCTATTGGTAAGTGATGGCAGCAGAGGTATTACTGCCACGATCATCTACCTCGTGGTATTTTTTTTTTTATATACAAATAGTATTTTAGAAATATGAATATAAGCTCAATAAAATAACTCGTTGAGAAGTTAACATTCTTCATTTTTATTTCGAAAAATATAAACGCTTTAAACAAAGAAACTCTTAATATTTTCCATAGAAATAAGGCGTTTCTATTTTAATTTTTTTGTAAATTCAAAGGCATCTTAAGGTAGTATGAACGCCAAAGCAGGTTTAGACTTGTGGTTGAAATTATTTGTACCTAATTATTTTCAACTTTGATTATGAATTTTGTTTTTAAATTCATTACTCCAGATATGGACAAATTACTACATATATCAAAAGATTTTATTCTGAATTTTCGTCTTATATTGTCAAGTTATAACTTCACCATAAGTCACTATCAAAATTTAAAAGAAATATTTTTTTAAATTTGTGTCCCCACTAACGTGGTCATACATTCTTAATTAGTCGGGCACAACTATTTTTTTTTTATATATATATATATAATCTATTAAGGTTTTAACTTTAATTAAAATAATTTTTTTTATTTCCATCGACTAGTTTTGGGGAAATTTATGAAAACATATCCATCATCTACCGTTTTCCCATAAGACCAATTTTAAATATGCCCACTTTTGAAGACATTTATTTGTTTAAATAAAATAATGGGCAACCCCCCCCCCCTCAAATTCTCAGAATTGATTTAGGCTTAGCACAAAAAAGTCCAAATAAAAAAAATCAATTCTTTTATTCTACATTTTTAAGGCTTTCATGGCTTATTTTTAAAACAAAACAACAAAACTGTTATTTCTTCAAGATAGTGGTATTAAACTGCTATTTCTTCAAGATAGCGGTAAAATTTTAAAATATATACAAGATCAATCTCAATCTCTTGAAATAAAAAAAACATTTAAGGCTTATAATTTGGTCGACAAGGATGGACAACGGATATGGCTCATTGGACAAAGTACTGTTTTGTTTATAAATCTTATGAATCGTTGACTAGGCTTATTAATTGTTGTCTGATAAAAGCACGAATCTAGTAATTTTATTAAAGAGAGCAATATAAACCTTATTCGTATACGTATATGAGAAATGATGTATCTTTCATGTAAGGATTTTAGGTATCTCGTTGCAAATGTCACACGTGCAGTCCACAAATAGACCTAATTTTGAATTTATAGTGCCGAAAAGTCATTATCAAATAATTTTTATCCAAATCAGAGAACCAATATTTTGCAATTTGTTTAGTATTTTCGTCCTTTAAAAATTCAATAAAATCATGAAAAAAATTTTTTTTTAAATTTGATAAAACTTGAGATATGGGGTTGAATTTTGACTCCAAAAACACAAAAATCAACATCATTCAATGATTAGGTTAGTATAAGATTTTATGATATAGCCTAAAAACCTGTGCGTAGGTAAAGCTTTTATTTTGATACTCGGCTAGTCGCCAAATCGATATATTTATGGGTAGCATAATTACTCTAAATACTCTAAGACACCAAAATGTGGTTTATTTTGCGATTAAATGACAAGTTTCTGAGGTGTGTCGACTGGAATTGTTCTCAAAACAATTCTAGTAGATAATATTTATCCAAATAAGACATCAAAATGCTCTCATTTCTTGCATTTTGAGAAAATTATGAAAAAATTATGGTTTTTAAAGATGCAGACTGGTGGATAGGAGAATTCCGACCTAAAAATACAAAAATCGGGTTCATTTAAAGATTTGGTGAGTTAATTTTAAGATAACACCTAGAAACCTGTGCGAAAAACTTTGGAAAAATCGAAATTATTATGAAAATTTTTTTATTAAAGTCATTGAGAGATAAAGTGAGTCTATTTTGTGATTTGACCAATATACTTGTACGAAAAGCTGTTAATTCGAATTGATTTTGAATTGATTTTCAAAAAAGAATTTCATCTACATGTCAAGTGATCTTAATTTTTATCTTTCATAAGCCAATTATAAGAAATTTACATAATAATCACGGCTTAAAAATATTCTTAAAATTTAAGCCTGCTTATTACTGCCAGATTAACCGCCATACGTCATTAGTGATTTTCAAAACACAAAAGCTTTGATTTTTTAATAATAGCCAATTTTAAGAAATTTACATTTTTGAAAAAGAGCTAACAATAAAAGATTTCCGAAAAGGTTTCCTTTGATTTTGAGAAACTAAAGCATGAACTTACTGTATATAAATTCAGATATTAATTAATTTGAATATGATATTTAAACAAAAATATGACATTAATTTTAATTTAATATCAAGTGAATTAGAGGTACAAAGTGGTTTGTCGACTATATAATAATGTACTTGTAAATAGGGAACCATATACAGTGATGTTCTGCCCTTTAGTTGCGCATAAGGGCGGTCGCGTGCATAAAAGGACTCTTCTTTTGACATGACATACCAGCAGCTATTCTCATGTACAAAATAATTCCTAACATTACATGTTAACTACTGGTATATAAGGGTCGTTGTTGGTCACAAGCCACCCTAAAAATTCACCTAACTGATAAATATTTTTCATGCGGGCTAAGTTATTACAAATATATAACACTTACAATATTTCGTTTGTATAATTTATTTATGTGAAATTTTACAATTCAATTGGGAGGGAAATATTAAAAAAAAAACAGCTTGTTTTTCAAATCAAAATTCTTTGATAATTTACCTCATCATAATAACATATAATAATCATCCATCGACTTTGTTTTGATATTCGTGGGAAGGTTTGTAAAAATGTTATTTATGATGGGTTATGAGTACCTTTTGTATAAGGAATCATTTGGTTCATTTAATGATTTATTTGTGAATTGAAATTGAAATTGTAATTTGTCGAAGTGTCAATTGTTTCTTTTTTGTCTATTTGGTTTGATTTTATTTGAAGGACATAATTAGGGGACAAATTTCAAGAAACTATAAATTGTACACTCAATTAAAAATTGTGATCAAATAAAAATTTATCAATGAGCTTTTGCATTTTTGATTTATTTCATATTCCTATTCAAATAATTGAATTTTCACTTCTGGGATTATAATTATCGCATAGTAATTTCAATTTTCATTGTCTTAGCCCTATATAATAAATTTATTTAGACTTTTGTTTACTTCGTGGATATAAGATCTTAACATGAGTTATTTCGCTATCGGCCATCATTTCAATAAACCATGGAAATTAATATAATAGTGAAAACATACAATTAACTGTATTAATTGTTGAAATATCCAGTATAGAAAGTGTTGAATGTCACTGCTTCCATTATTTTTTAATAAAATATAAGAGCTTAAAAAGAAGAGTCGCTTATTTAGGAACTCGCATTTTACGTCCTAAGCACGCAATAAATATTTCAGCTTGATATTCTCTTTTCGTTTTTGAGTTAAAGTGTCGACAGATAGGCGGAAACTCGAATAGATAGGTGGATAGATGAAATTGAACTAATTACGTGATTTTACGCATACCTGTACCAATCAACTTGGGCGTTAATCAGCGTTATCAACTTGGGACTAAAATTAGTATGTCTTGATATATATACCATATATAAAAGGGTATAAAAATCACAAAGTCATTTATAGTTAAGTTACATTTAACGTGAAATTTCCAATCTCAAAATTTTCAAACGTCATTAAATGTGAAAGTTTATTGAACCTGATACATAAACCGTTTCAGGAATTTCGGTGTCCAAAATTAAACTCTATATCGAAGCAACTTCTCTTTCGAATGATAACGAATATCAGCTGAAGCAGAATAAATGATTTATAATCTAGGGCGTGATAAGACACATCAAACAAGTATTTTGGTATACGAAACATGTGTCCAAAAATAATCCTCTAATCTTCTTTTCAGCTTGCATACCGTGTTGAATGTCTATCGAATCTGATAGGTTTTCGAAAAAATGTTTCGAAAAAAAATCGCTTTTTATTATTTTACGATTTTGCTGTATCTCTCACAATCTGCTGAAGGTACAGCAAAATTTTAAAAGCATGAATGTTTTTCGTAAGACTTCCATCCATTTTTTTTTTTTTTTTGAAAACCCTACAAATTTTTCGTTTCGATTTTTGAGAAATTTTTAATTTTTGTAGCTCTGAGCATGATCGTTTCCAATCACACGTTCCTACCCGAATGTTTGTTTTGTTTTACTTTACTCCCTTGGATCATTGACTATTTATTCTGATACACTCGGTAATAGCCACACAAAACAATAAATCGAATTTATCAGTTAATATGGGTGGATCAAGTGACTTTGTCTATTTAAAACCATTTGTAAGTTAAGTAAGATTGAAGGGTTCGATCTTCAAGACCATAGTTCTTTCATCCAGATACCTCCGTTTTGTTCTACTCTAATTTTCATTGTCACCTTTCTGTTTTTTAAGTCTTCTTGAAAATTGTACCTAAACATGATGAACCGTTTATTTCTAACATTGGGTCGTGCCACAGCTGCAGCTCCATCTTCTCGCCCTATTCATTTCACTCTTTACAATAATCGACTCCTTTAAGTTTCCAATAATGAAAACAATTTTTATTTTTCGATTTATTGGTGTAGGCCAGAGATACGTAATAAATTGGATAATTTTGGTGAGTCAACCAAAAATAATGAAACAAATTCATTTATTATACATAAATGTTTTATCCAAACAAAGAAATCATACAAATCTTTTCAAACCCCTTCGAACATAAAATTTAATTTGACAACAACTTTCCAATATACTTTAAAATTTTACAATTTCCGAATTCTATTTGAAAAAAAGATTTATTACCTAAAAGTTTTTTTTTTTTTTAATATTTACATTCATTTGTGTTCGATATATTTTTCTCTCTAACTAACAAACCACAATTCGACAACAAAGAAACATTATCCACATTTATCTCGAATTTATTTATATTGTCAAAGAATTGTTGTTAAATGTACTGAACATAAAAATATAAAAATATTTTTTATTTATTTTCATATTTAACAATTTTCTACTACAACCCTCTCTTTAAAAAAAAAAAAAATGTATAATAATAATATCCCCTATATTTACATCTGTAATAAAAATACTCCAAGCATACGTTACGAATTTATTTTACGGGTAAAAAGGGTGATAGCTTTTTACCACTTTGTTTTTTATAACATACGGTTGTCAATCTTCAAGTTCTTTTTGTTAATACTGATTTTCGCTTTGTTTGTGAAGAGCTTTATAATAAAAATAGGGGAAATATTTTATATTCTGTTGGTAATCATATAATATGATTGATTAAATCATTTTACTAAGTTTTTAGTCATGTATAATACTAGTTAATACAATTATTGTATTATTATTGTTGTTAAAACCTATCTGTATTACAGTGAGGAATTTTATCAAATTACTAGTAAAAATTTATGTTCAGGAAATTAACGCCACAACTATTTCTATTGATATCAGTGTGCTTATGATGTAAGCTATTATTATTTGTATGTTTCTATAAGTAAGTTTTATGTAGAGGCAAGCTTTAATTTGCTGAGATATATTTTGAATTAGAGCATTCTAAACTTTGTTCAAGACTTTAAAAACAAATTATACACAAGTGGTGGACAAGGAAGGGAACTATTCATTGCCCTCCGAGATTCTTGTAAACGTCAACATGACAAGTTTTAGTCGACATACCGAATACTATCTATTCTAAAAATATCAATCTTTACAAAAGTAGGCAACAGTTTCTTTTGTCCGACTTTAAGCTAGTTAGTAAGGGGTAAGCACACTTTAATTTTTAGAACATGAAAGTATCACTAAATTAAATAATTCCTCGAAGTTTAAAGTGTAAATCTTCGAAGCCAGAAAGGTGAAATAACTTTCATCTTCCCTCAAGATGCATGTATTCTTAGGCCATTTGTTTACAGGATTACGTAATTATCGCATTAAATTGCCCATTTGTTGCATTTAACTAGCCGGTTAATTATAGTATCTATACACTAAACTGAAAATAACTACATGCTCCTTTAATCTGAATAACACTTCCTTAACAAATCTTGCTTGGTGTAAACAAGACATTAGGTTTATTTTTTTAAGTTATCAATGATTTCAACGACATAATGTCACTAATATCAACCATCATCTTCGCTAAAACAGCTGTTTTCTTGTTTAGAAAATATTTTTTTCTTATTTATATATTTTTAACGAATGTAAGATCAAAAAGCAATTTTTTATCAAAATATATTTTTAACACCATTGAAACAAAATCCTCCGTACCTCTGACATATGCCTTAACAGAGGCCACCCACATCATTATTTGTTAATCTTTATTTAACTACATATATACAATTACATTTTATGATGTGGGTGGAACAAAATTAAAATGGCACACCAACACATGAATCCAACAGCCCAGGACGCAATCATACAAGGAAAACAAAAACTCAACCTACTCCGAAACGAAAATTGGGAAAACAGCCCACCAAGCAAACTGAAATTGATCAAAACCGACACCCAAACCTGGAATACTAGTTTTCAACAGGATCGAAAATTTGAAATAGCGCTTGCTAGATTACGCATCGGACACACCAAACTCACCCACTCGTTTTTATTAACAAAAAATCAACAACCACAATGCACAACATGTCATACAACATTAACAATAGATCATATACTAATCCACTGCAGAAAATATGAAAATACAAGAAACAAATACAACCTGCCACCTAATCTAAATCAACTTCTCTCCGACAACAACACAATACTCACCAAACTCAATCATTACCTTAAAGATACAAAATTAATTAATAAACTATAACATTTATGTAATTTACTATACACTGTATATTATTGGCTGTACATATGACCTAAGCTGTTTAACGTACAGCCGTTAAACTACAATAATAAAAAAAAAAAAATTAAAAACATTTTAAAAAAAAACAATACTTCTTAGCAATAAAAAATAATAAACATCGCATTTTTTTCAATCAACTCATAAGAGAACATGTGAAAAACCGGATGTTAATAGAAAATGTGGCTTCTTATTTAACACAACTAGATAGAGAATCTCCTAGCTGGAAAACCCAATACATGGTGAATGTTTTGGATTTTTAGGCATTATATAAAATGACCGAATTTCATTCTCAATAGCAACAAAAACACTATTTATTATCAAACATTAAATATATTTTATTCAATGTTTATTACGTAATTATAAAGAAAAAAACTATTTAAGTACCTAATTTTCAGTTGATTTTTTCTTTGCATTAGTCTTAATGTTAAATAATAATTATTATTTACTTAAATAGAAATTGATTTCATAATGTAATCAACAATATGTAATCAATAATACACCAATCCATACCTAATTGTTGTTAATTTTAAGTGTTTATTTACAATATTAAATTTTTTTTTTACAAGTATTTTATAATTACCAGTGAGATTATGTACATGATAATAATAAATCGTTGGAAATTTAATAAATTGTTTTATTATCTATCAATTTTATCTTTTATCTGAATTTGTGGAGTCATGGTGGATTTGGAATTAGTCACGTCTTTTGGAGATGTAGAAGGATGCCTTTTGTGTCTATGAAGGTGATCTATGCTTTACGTTTGAGTAGTATACTAGCAACACGACAACTTACAAAAGCTTTCAGATATTAGAGGATATTATATTGAAATAATACTGCTATAATACTCATTACCAAGTCACACAAGAAAAGTTTACTAAAGAATTTTATGTAAAATAAAATTTTTTATTATTATTCGGGAATTGTATCGTATGGTATCAATTATGCATGAGATTGATGAAACACGCGATCACTATGTCGTTTTAAAAAAATATTTAATTTAAAAAATGGAATTGAAAAATATTCGAATCTTAAAATCTGATTCCCATGAATTCAATATTCAATTCAATGTTATAAAATCAACTTTTTAACCGATTTCAAACAAAAAAGGAGGAGGTTATCAATTCGACTGTATTTTTTTATGTTGTTACCTCAGAACTTTCGACTGGGTGAACCGATTTTGATGATTTTTTATCTGATTGAAAGCTGGTGTTTCCCGTATGGTCCCATTTCATTTTGGTCCAGTTCCAAAAAACCATAAAAGTCTTAAATTTGCATTAAGTATGCACGCCAAGAGGACAAATAACTCAATATCACGCCAGCCGATTTCGATGATTCTTTCTTTAGTGAGAAATTAGTAAGTGTACTTCAGATTCACTAAAAATCACAAAAGAAAAAAAAAGAAAACCTTTTAACAAAAAGAAAACCGACTTCAAAAGAAAAACTTTTCCAAAATAAATTAATATGCATTAAATAGTAAAAAATAATAATAATATAATGTAGTAAAAATTATTGTTATTTTTGAAGTCGGTGTCAGCAGAATTTTACATCTATAAAGCAGGCATGGGCAAACGTGGCTCAAAGAAGTCCCTTAGACTTCTGTTTCTAAAATACGAGTGAGAAAGTGACAACCTAACCAGTGACAACCGAAAGTACGAGTAAGACAAACAGAGAAGATTTTTTTCTACCTATCTCATTACTATAAGAGGCACTGAGATAGATAGAAGAGTCGTATACCCGTCTCGCTTCCTCCCCAGCAATGCGGACTTGGATAAAGAGCCACACAATAAAGTTTATGGCACACAATAAAGTATTGACAAACTTAAAATAACTCGTCCATGCCTGCTATAAAGTGACCTGTAAAAAGTTTCCAATTAAAGTCTGTAGATAGAGTCTTTCATAACAGGGTTGTCGAATAATTGTCGAAAGTGTACCAATAATAATAATAGTAGCATTAATTTCGATAATATCGATTAATTGAATTGCTTGTTTTCTAGAATATCATTAATTTTCAACGATTTCTCAAAATCAATTTTTTTTATCCCGTTAATGATGTACATGTTATGAATTCTAACTTGAAATGCATATATATATGAAATATCATGAAAATATGAGAAATAATAAAAATTTGTTAGAAACAGTTAATGACTAATAATGTTTATAAAATTTAATAAATGATATCAAAGTATTAAATTGCGTGTAACGTTGAAATATGATAAGAGGTGTAGTTTTGTATAAAAACAATCATATAATTCAGACAGCTTGGATATAATATACCTACGAGGTATTCCAATAAATAATTTAACTATACGTAGGTACCCAGGTACTACATTATAATTGTTTTGTCTCATATATGCATCATATTAAACCTTTTATTACATTTTATGATTTTTATGGAGATTTTAAAACAGCAACAACAGAATGAAATATGGTTGATTGAACTGTTTTGTAAATTTTGATGCATCCACGCTTTTACTATGAGAATTGCAACCAACTACATATTGTTAATATTATTTTTTATATCATGTATCTTGTTCGTAGAGAAAAAATTGTTTTTTCTATCATTAGGAGCAGATAATTTACTTTTTTCGACCGCTACTTGAAACGAAAAAAAAATCCCTTTTACAAGTAGTTTCTTTACAAATTTCGCCATTTGCCTTACTCAGTATATTTCAGAGGTAAATTTGATTCTTTACATTAATTTTAATTTCTTAAAATGTGAATATCAAACTCTCCGAGCATATAATTAATGACTGGAGTCGTGGCAGATTCGTTTAGCAGGTTCGTATAGCTCAAGAATTGGAAGCTGTATATAAAAATCTGATATTCTAGTTATGATCAAACAGGCTACAGTTCTGTTAATTTTACAAACAATTACGTAGAAGATATCATTGGCCTTAAATTTAAATCAAGAAAAAATACGTGGAGAAAATTGAATTATGTATCAGGATATCTCCGATGATTTCTTTTTATCAACAAAATTGGTAAAGCTCAAATAATTTCATTAAAATTGGTGTACTTTAGTCCATCTGTGTCAGAGTATGTCAATGCACATAGCCGTACAGCAGAGTCGGCCTAAATTTATATTAATAAATGTACTATATTACTACATTAACAACGTACAAAAGTGTATATCAGTGTTGGTCTACTAAATTACAGCTGTTGATATAAATGTAGATCAATACTGATGTACGCTCATGTACTTTGATGTACTCTGATGTACACAGATGAACTACTGTACATCAATTGTGATGTAAGTAGATCTACACAAACGAACAAGTGTACATCTACCAAGATAAATCTAGATCTATTACGATCTCAATGTAGCGTTTTTTGATCAAAAGAAATTATTGGAGATGTCCTGATTTGTAATCCAGTTTTTCTCGGGTAGTATTGAAAATTGGATGGAATTTCCATGATACTTACACTTTTCCTACATTATCCTAGTTATACATTATGTGAAGTGGCTGATAAATAGTGTTCCTTGCGCTTCCACCATAAAAATTAAATATTATTTTTGATTCTTTCGTTATCATATTAAAACTTACTTTAAATACCTCTCGTTCTATTTTTATTTTGTATTTTTTACTAATCAAAAGAAGCTATAATTCTTAATTATACTTTACATTCGTTTGTTGTAAAACAATAAAGAATATCGTTTTGTAAAAAAAAAAACCTTACTAAAAAAATATTAAATTATCTACTTACTAGTTGTTTGACATGTGAATGATTTTAGGTTATAACACGTAAATGTATGATTAAGTATCAAGATAATAATAATATCTGCAATAATTATGGTTATTAGTAAAAAAATAAATTTAGTTTTAATTTTTTTATTATCTTATAAAATATTATACCGATATTCTATTCTATATTTTATTATTTTTAATTTTTTTTTTTTCATATTGTTTTAGTTTTTGTTAAGTTGGTAGTGTAAAATGATTTATTATTGCTTTGGATAAAAGATAACAATTTTCTATTATAAATAAATAAAAACCATTGTAAATTTATCTATTCATTTCAATATTTTATTGGTCATTATATACATATGCATATCACTATATATTTATGAATTCTGGGGGACTTTTCCAGAAAAATGTATTTAGATATTACAATGTGTTACATTTAAATTTTCACGAGTACTTTTTATACCATGCATATATGTAATATGCAAGGAATACTAAGTTTAGTATCAAGTTTGAATGGCTTAAAAATATTGATGCTACGCACAAAATTTTGGTATAGGTGTTCATAAAATTATTTAATTAGTCTATTTCCGGTTGTCCTTTTTCTATTATGAGCTCTTATAACACCATTAATAGAGCAAATATTTTTATAATGGTATAAAAATTTATAAAATTAAATTTATAAAATGATCAAGGGATAAATGTTTGAGTGATTTCATTGATTATCAAAATTTCCATTTTCTCAATATTAACAAACAAATTTTAATTTTCCTCCACCTCCAACCATGCGTGTGGCTTTTGTGTTACGATTACAACGATTGGCATAAATTCGAGATCCTTGAACGCACACACACAAACACATGTGTTCACAGTTAACTAGTTCTAACCATGAAACGTATTGATATTTTGAACCGATCACAAGAACTTACATTTACTCAGAAGTTAATAAGTTCTGTATTGTCAAAATTATAAGAGCGTTATTGCAAAAAAGATTCAACATAATTGTATGTTTAATTTTATAAAATAAAATCTATATTAGACGTTTTCTTTTAAAGTAAATTTAATATTTATACCGTAGAATTTATTTCAACCTTTCAGTAGAAAAATGAAAAATTATTATTCATATGCAATTATAAATATTACAAATTACATAATATTCAATGAGCAGAATGATTGTCTATCTGATACTTGATTCAAAGTACATATAGTGCACAACAATCGGCAAATGTAACCCTTAATGAAGTATAATAATTAGGAAAATATGCAAAGGAAATTTTTAATTTTTTATAATAATAGTTTTTATGAGTTCTGTCTCATTAATACATATTAGCATATTGTAATAAGGGTAGGTTATATTTCATTACAAACAGACCACCATAATATATATACTAGATAAAAATGAACATATTTGATTTAAATAGGAAAAATTTACATTGATAGCACTGTTTTTAAATGTTTTTTTTTCTATTGTTTATTGTGGGTGATTTTATCTTTACCTATGAAAAAAAGCAACCATAAGGTATAATATTTTTAAATTAAAATTTATGTTATTTTTAATTTATTTATGAAAGTATTTAAATACAGTTTTTATTGGATATTGTGTAAAGTAAAGCTTTTAAAGAATTTTAATCGCTCTTTTGTTTTTAGTTTATTTTCTTGTTAAATCTTATCAATGTATTTGAGTTCCATTCCCGTTAACCTGAACAAATGAAGGTAAATGCACATGAAAAATTTATAAAAACTTTTTGCGAGAAGTTGAAGTTTGTACAAAAAAATAAAAAATAATTTTAAAGTAAATACTCTAATCAATAATTAAAACAAAATATGTTTGATATATTAGTACATATCTCATCTCTACCTTCTGAGCCGTTTTAATGAACCAATTATGGGATTACCTGAAGAGTGTGTGAAAAATCGGGCCATAATAAGCGGAGAAATCAGTGAACATTTTCAAAAATTTAGGAAATGTTTCGCAGATGAAAATTTTATGGGGAACACTCAATCATTCCCTATTTTTATACCCTTTAAAGAAAATTTTTTTCTAATAAATATAGCGTCAACTTCGAATATTATCAACTTCGAATACGATTAAAAAAAATTATACTCTTTCTTTTCGTTAGTTAACAATGAAAACAAAACATTTCTCCAATATAAAAAGATAACATTGAACATTGAAATTGTTTTCAGAGAGTTTCACATATAGCTCCAAATTCTGGAAAATTAATTATTTATTAATTAATTGCAGGAAACAATTTTCAACAAAAATCAGGGTCCAAAGAATTACACTGCAGAAGTAATCGATTGTGAGATAAAATTTGAGGTGCTGACGTACCATCTACCACAATGATTGGAAACTACATTCCAGATACATATTTCGATTTCGATAGCTTTTTATACATTCTTCTTCCTATACTTTTCTTCCTAAATCATATACTATTGTTTCTCAAAAGAGAACTTGTTTTTCAGTGCAAACTTAAATTTAACTTAAAGATGAGATCGCTTCTTTTGAATCCTCCTTTATATAATCGTTGATTGTATTTTAATTTTTAATAGATTTTCTTCAGTGTACTTTCCCCAATGAAATAATCTTATTTATATATATAGAAAAATTTAGACGATAAAAAATGAAAGCCATGATTGATTTGTGGAGTTTTCGTTAGTCTTTTTGAAAGAAGGAAGCGAATTGAGTACTTTCAAAAATATGACAAATGTCGTATACAAAAAAAAAGCCAAACCGATTTAATAATCACTCCACCCAATACATAGAAAACCGGAATTTTTTTAAAGGTTCCATATATAGTCTAGATGTGTTAAACACTTCACATCTAAATGTGGTCTAGATGTGAAGTTAAACATATTAACCGACATGAACAGTTTACTGAAAGCCTTGTTTAACGTTTAGAGGCAGCAGAGAGTAGCTGAAATTTTGCACCGAATTTTTGAATTCCTATTGATTTCAAGAAGCAGGTTAAGACAACAGATATTGATTTTGATAGAATAGGAAAATTATGTTGACATGTTTCGCAGGTTGATTGCTTGATTAAAGTTTCTCTGATTATGAACAGATGGTAAAATGACAGTGCAACGACTTATAAAATTATACTACATATGTAATGTTAATATTACCTAGTTGATGGGTTAAGTTACTAAAATCATTTTCCTATATAGAATAAAATGGATAACCACATACAACAATAAATATATAATAATATATATATATATGTAAATATAAAATATATAAATGAAATTGATATGAAACAATTACTGTCAATAATAATGAATGTATTATGTATTAACAATAAAGGGTGTTTCATTTTTACCGACCCGATCCTAACCCATGTAATGTGGTCAAGGAAATTAAAACAATTTTGGGTCTCGATTGAGATTGCTAGCAAAAATTTCTATTGAGGAAAAAGAATCCACGATGGACAAAAATTTTGTATTAAGTCCGAGTTAATACTGATAATTTCTTCTGGATAAACTTGGTCTAGTATCTGTAATTTTCAAGTCGTATTTAAATCAGGCAAATAATTAGAGCAGCTTCAGATTGGCTTAATTCTTAGAAGAGTCTTACTGATGGTATTTTAAAGGTCAAGTTCGTTAATGAGAAAATCGAAAGATAATCAAGGGGTGGGTGGACCGTGCAAAATAAAAAATTTTGCGATTTTTCAAAAAAAAAAAATACTTTTGTATTTTTTGATCAGTTTTAAGCAAAAAAGTACTCTTATGATTTTTTCTCTAAGCGCTGAGTTTTCGAATTAAAATTCTTGGAAAACTAAAAATTCAATGATGCAATATTCGATTTGAAGAAAAGTTTTTTTTTCAATCTCTGAGGGAAATCGCTAAACTAACGCAGCTCCTGCCCTACAATTTTTTTTAATATGTAATGAAGAATACAGCAAAGCACCCTCTATTCATATAACATAGTTTATAATATCGGTCATGATGTGGTAGGCTGGTTTATTTACATATTTAAATGCGTTACGGTTTTATGGGTCGTACTCATTATAAAAGGGTATGTAATCATTCATGGTGTAATTCAATGGTTTCTGATAATGAATGATAAACATTCAATGATTTTTGGTAAGGATTTCTTGTGGAGAAGGGGGGATGTTTTTTTACGGGCTCAAATCTTTATTTTTAATGTTTGACCTCTTACAACCTGAACTTATATTTAACAAAAAATAAGTTGGTAATGCATGCGTATTTTGAGTTCATGTAGGTTAATATAAAAAAAATTTTATTTTTCTCGGAAAAAAAAGGGTGCAATAATTTGCACTTTGAGTTTCTAGGACCAAACTTCACTGTTTGCCTGTTTTTTCGTAATAAGTGATTTTAAGAGGTTAATCAATGGACAGTGAAATTTCGTTTTTATTATATCGAATACATTGGCTTAAAATTCCAATGAATACATGAATACATGCCTACGTAAGGTTTTGGCTGGAACCTTTCATTTTCTTCGTTATAATCGTTTCGTCATTGTAACCGATGTCGTTATAATTTATTTAATATTTTAGTTTATACTAATAAGAGGTGTGTCTAGTAGGTTCTTAATTTGACAATTATGTCTTACCATTGAACGATTACGGGTGATCATTAATAATTGCTAAACAACTCTGACACAATATTCGCGGTCCAAAAATACTGGTTGATTTAACGTTTGTGTGAATAGTTTTTGATATATCGCTCACTAAATTTTTTTATTTTGAACCGATTATGTATTCCTGATAAACACTAATCTACTTTTTAAAAGAATTGAAGGTTTAATTTTTTTTGGATCAAAATTAGGTTAAATAATCCTTAGAAACGAAAATTTAGTTGATCTTGTTTCTGCGGTATCGTCAGGAGAGATTTCTCAAGGATATAACCGCCCGTATACTATTTGGCATATATTTAATAATTTTTTGTCATAAAAACAAGTCTAGAAAGTTATTTTTTCGACAGAAAAACCTTGGCTTAGTAAATTTAACCCAAAAAATAACAAAAACGACATGATATAACGATTGTGTTAATAGCTTTTTTTTTGGAGTAATTCTGAAGACCTAACTCGAAAAATATTCACTCAATCATCAAAGAAATTGGAATTATATGATTTTGATCCTAATTACCCCGAAAAATCATGGACACAAAATTAGTGGCTAGTCCCAATCTGATTGTTTTGATGATTGCATGACAAGTATTATCGACTGAAGAAATTGCTCTGGGGTACCATTCCTCGTAAACGATTTTTGTTTGAATATCCCAAAAACTGGGTATTCTACCGTAAAACAAAAATAATTATTTAAAAAATACATTTTAAATAATGTGATTTAAATAATCTCATTTTTATATTCTTATTAAATATATAATTTCACTAAAGCACTTTAAGGGGGAAAATATCTAATATTTAATAATATTATACATATACACAATTATTATACATATTGGTGACTTATTTAGCGTATACACAATATATATATATAATAATAATAAATATTAATACCACTTATCACCCCTTAATATGGGTGTGTAGTATTCTCACTTCCGGTACATATACAATTATATATACACAGCTCTCTACACAGACAATAGAAAAATTGATGAATTGTGATTACTATTTTACAACAATTCACAATTCTAAATAATATGAAAAAGAAGAAAATTAATGCATATAGCATTATTAAAAATCATATATACATATATGTGTTTTTAATGACAAAAGAATGCATTCTATAATACTCATATACAGGGTGTTTACTTTGATTAACACCTTTAACGGCATAAATTATCTCTATGTTATAATTTTGAGCAATTCTGTTACTTTATAGATCATATCGATTTCAAATGTGGCTAACAAGATTTTTAGCTTAGGATGTGATTTTGGGCCTCTACAAATGTCAAAAGAAGGCAAGAAACTGTAGAATACTAATCGAGTTGACAATAGAGTACTTTCGGTAGTGAAAAATAAATTATGAAACTTGATAAAAATTAAAATTTGTGAATAAATATACTGAAATATTCTGATTTTGAGTCTTAAAAGCGCGTTATTGTTTTATTATATTAAAATTTAAAGTCGTAATTTTTAATCTATATATCACGTGACCTAAAACATAAGCCGCAATGGTGCGACAATATATAGAAAAAAATACGAGTAATAGCCTTTTTCCTGGGAAGATTAAAAAAAGATCCTCCAGAGTCTAGATGGTAGGATATATTTGTACCCCCCCCCTAGTGTTGCCATCTAGGGGATCTTTTTTGATCTTCCCAGGAAAAGACTAATTAAAGCATTTCTTAAATACTACTAATAAAAATTGTTAACTAACTACATAAGACAAATTATCATATTATCATTAAATCCGGACATACAATAATTAATAATTCCAGGCTTTTTTCTCTGAAGATTAAAAAAAGATCCGCTAGATGGTGACACTAGGGGGAGGAGTACAAATATAACCTGCTATCTAGAGGATTTATTTTTAATCTTCCCAGGAAAAAGGCTAATTACTAATTAGTTGATGGTTTTCATAGTAATAATAGATTATGTTGCCATCAACTTTATTTATACATGGGAAGAAGGCTTCTTTATTTTGACAGAATATACTTTTGTGTGGCTTTTTATTATCAACATTTGAAGTACTTTTTGCTGAACGCTTAACGTTAGGTATATCGTTGAATGACAGTCACAACAATAAAACGATTTTATAATCAGCTTATACAGTGTTCTTTGTTTTATTTTATATAGAAGATTACCGCCCCAATAATTTAAAATAATCGTTTTGAATTTATAAATTCAACGATTTTCTTTATGTGAAATTTAGTAAACAGAGAAACATACATTTATTATCTACTGGTAAATATGATAGCATTTATTTGTTGCTTCTATATCCACAGTTGGTCGAACGACGCGGCGTCGTTCTATGTGAATATACATAGATAGATAGTGGTGGATATGTCTCACCAACTAAATATGTATATAATGCTTCACTTATTGGCGTCGTTGGCGGGTAAACCAACCCAAACATTGACTGATGAGGGTAAGAGAAATGAACAACTAATATTGTAACAAACATATGCTTGCTTATATAAAAATTAATAAAAATATTAATATGGGGGTCGTTCTTCATCAGAAGCAAGTATCTACCTCATACTATTTATACACTGTAATTCATAAAAACTTGAAATATGTAATTTGAAAAAAAATAAATACTTTTTGTAGCTAAAAGAACAGTGGGAAATCTAATTCTGGAATTCAGAAAGTAATTCTATGCAAGGTTTTACTTGTTTCATGATCAAATAACAAATCATTTCTTGTTTTATAAACGTTTTTAATACAGGAATTGAATTGAATTTTCCAACCCTTCCATATGGAGAATTTTAATTTATGGTAAAGTCTAAGTATAAACATTTGAAAAATCATAATATGAAGTTTTTCTAAAAGTAATTAATTGAGCGGAAAAATAAAAACTTTCACGAATAATTTACGAATAAAAACGATAAAAAATTCTTAGTAAACAAAATTGGGAAATTATGAAAGTGGTCCGCTATCTGAATATTAAGTTGGTGGACCAGCCCGAACGGTTGGAAAATTCAAATAGTGGGTCGCTTACTTAATATAGATAGGTGGAAAATCCACTTACACTAGTTTGTAAAACCAGTGTAAACAGTGACGTACTTCTGATGAAATACGAGCTCCATCAAAAAGGATATTAGCGTAATTATAAACATTTGAGGCGATAGACGAGTTTACTATTTTAAACGAGTTTTATTTTTAAAGCCCCTCACGAGCTAGCCTCACTTTGTTATCAGTTGTTGCCTTAAACTATTTTTTCTGAAACCAAAAAAATGGTAAGCTACGATACCAAAGACGCTGCCCTTTGAAATTTTAAACTACATATTAAGGAGCCCGCAATATTAAATAGGAAAATGGCTTTCTGTGAAACTTTTTACAAGCCACTCTAAAATGTTCTTAGGTTCATTCTGATCAAAATTTTGTACGGGTATTTTTCGAACCACGGACAATCAAACATACACACACATATAGCCCGTATCTCGAAAACTACGTGATAAAAATTTTTGTGGTCGTGAGAGCTTTTGATCACAATTGATCCAAAGAACATTAAAGGATGGGTTTGAAAAAGTTTTCACAGAAAGCTATTTTCCTATCTTATATTGTTGGGTCTTTTTAGCTTAAAGATATTCTAATCAGAAAATATTGAGCATAAAAAGACAGCAAACACATATTTATAAAAACTTAGGAACTCGTTACTTTGTTTTTTTCACTGGTAGTTTGAATTTTTTTTATAATCAGTACAGCGTAAGTTATTATTCAAGGGGTGAATGACTAACGCGACGCGACGCTCTCATAGTCATGGTTTTAGATATTATTACTCTGCTGGTAGGGGTTACTCTACCTATGGGAACCTAATAAATATTTTTAATATAACATCATTGTTGTATTATGCTTGAATAACTATAAATAACAATCATTGGTAATAAAGTTACTGTTTTACACTATTAATTAAGGAAATCATAATATCTATAATATTAGATCGGGCGTTGTTAACAGAAAAAATGAAATGGCAGAGTACAGTCGGTCCTTTTACAGCCGGAATACTAATAAAAATTTTTTGCAAATGGAATTGACGAAAAATGTACAAGAAAGTAAAAATAATTTAGTACCGACTTCAATAATTTATTGGTAATAATTTACTTTAAGGCGACACCATTGAATTGATTTTAAGCTAAGAATAATAAACAAAGTAAGTTACACGAGTTTGTCCATATCTTAAAAACTACTGAACCAGTTTTGGCGAAACAATTATGGGATCACCTAGATGGAGAGTATATTCAAGCAAACAATTTTTCAAAAACGGTCCACTATTCAAATCGGTCTAATAAGTGAACAATCAATCATTCCCTATTTTTTACCCTTAGGGGCGATTTTTTTCAAATTGGTATGGTACCAATTTCGACGTATACCCTATACCCTTAAAAATAATACACAAAATCAGACTACTCTGTAAAAAGTTATGCCTGGTCATACAAAAAACCCCTTTTGCCAATATTAGCTCGAAACCTATTTGCCTACATTCCATTATTCTGTTAAAATTGTCCGATCTATGATTTTTAAGAGTCAGTTTTTTAAATTAATGATCGACTATATACTGTCAAAAAATGTATGTAAAGAGAACGCGGAAAAGAATAATTTGGGGAGGGTGGACTTTTGTTTCGTTCGATTTACAAACACTTGTAAATGTAATTAATATTAACAAAACGGTGTGATTAAATTGTTTAGACTTTATTCAAACAAAGGATTTTTTTGTATTTTGTTAATGACTGTGATGAAATGTTTCGATTAGAGGTTGTTTTATTTAAGGGTAGTTTTTTTATTAGGTTAAAGGGTAAATGACAACGATTTCTAGTTCTAACGATTTATCGAACATGAACAAGAAACAAAAACATTTTGTCGACTAGATCAATTTTCTTTGTTAATATACAAAAAGAAATTATAGGAAAACTAATATAGCTTATTGCAGCTAATTTCTGCTTTTCATTTAAAACGAAATAAATAGATATTTAAGCTTGTTTTTTTTTAAATCTGAGAGATTTTTAAAAAATTAGGAATCGATAAATACTTGCTAATCCAGAAAATTAATGTCTTTTGACAACTTTTTTATGTACCGAATATGTTAAAAATTAAAAATTAAAAACACAATTGTTTATGCTAAGTTCACTAGTTTGCATACAATTTTAAATGTCAAGCCTTTCGGTTACTTAATTGATATTTATTTATGATACAATGGCGTAATCTATAAAGACAAATAACTTGCCGAGTAACCTCAATGAAAAGAAAAAATTCAGGCATCTGATTTTCACCCAAGCAAGCCAAAGGTATTTTTCAACTAGCGGTGCACTCAAGATAAACCTGGTGTGTTTTTATCATTCAATAATTTTGTTTGTTACATATTTTTTTACTCTTTTTAATTGGATAAAAGATTCTTCTTTCCAAATTTTTGGTCTAAACTTTCGTTCGCTGAAATTTCGCTTGAATAAATTTATTTCTCGGTAGGTTTCGTATACTTGAGCCAGTCTCTCTTTGACGACCTCTCCAACCTAAAGTCAATCGATGTCAAAGCCCTACTGCTGTTCTTAAACAGCTCCAAATGGTTCATGGAGTTGTGGCCGGGGATGGGCCAACCCTTTAACGATATCACAACGAACCCTATGGTCTAAGTGTGTCCCAACCCAGGACAGCCACTTTAACCTAACCTAAGTTTCGTATATTTAGAAGATAATGATAAATGGGCAGGATGTATGTTAGCGAGTTTCATCTACTATATAAACATGGACTTTTGGACAAAATTTTTCCAAGAAATTCTGCACAATTAATTGGATTCTTTGTAAAAACTTGAAAACATAAAGGTATATTTGCCATAATAATAATATTATTAATATATAAAGTATACATATAACACATATAATAATATTGAAAACATTTATTTCTAAGAATAGATTTATTTTACGTACAAAAATAAAATTATATTCTGCCAATGCACTCTCAATTCTAAAAAAAAGTCATTAAAACACACACGAAAAATATATAAACGAACGAGTAAACGAAAAAGTTCTTTTTGTTAATGGTTCAATGCGAAACATATTCATGAAGGTCAAACATAATAATAATATGTAAATAAACAGTATGTTGAAGGCTCATTGGCGTTATCCTTTTGGGTAACCTAATTTGTAAAGATATAGATGTTATTGTCTGATTAGTTCTAAAGTAGGCATGGGCAAACGGGACTTATAGAAGTCCCTCGGACTCCTTACTTAAAATACGAGTAAGACAGTGACAACCTAAAATGGAGTAAGACAAAGGGACTTTTTTTTCTACCTATCCCCATTACTATTAAAGAAACTGAGATAGGTAGAAAAGTCGTATACTCGTCTCGCTTAAATATTCGTATACTCGTCTCGCACAATAAAGTTATAACAATGGTGACTTCGACTTAAATTAACTCGCCCATGCCTGTCGATGGGAGTCAAATGCTACACAAGATCCTTATGGAACGTGAATTTCAGCAAAGCTTTCTGAAACTTTAAATTCTAGTCGTCCGCGATGAGCTAATCTCCAAAATTTCGGATTTCTGAGATGTGGAAGTTCCAAATTCAACTATAGGAAATAATATGCTACTTTGTGAGCTTATATTATTTAGTCATCCTGTTCCTAAGAAGAAAAATGGCCGAGCGGTCTAAGGGGTTAATTTTGTTTTTACTAACTCACTTAAATAGCTCAATTGATTTGAAAGCATGGAATATTCGTTTGTAAGAATTATCGCTTTAATTGCTTATATGATGAAAAAAAATATTTCAAATTGTCTAGTCTGGATCGTTAGGTAGGTACCTACTTCAGATCGAATAATCAGTTTTACCTTCCTTATTTTTTTTAGATTTAAAAGTTAATTGACGCAAAATGTTTTGGGTGGGCTTCGACCTGTCAACCTTCCGCAGGAGGAACAAGTACCGTGACTACAAGACCATGGGTTCCTTGAGAATACTTTTAATATTTCAAAATAATGAACCATAAACAACGGTGCCGGACCATTTTATTGTCTAGCTCCCACCCTTTAAACGCGCTATAAGTACTATAGGTTCAATAATAATCGAATATATACAAATAACGATAAATCGAACTTACTTGTGCGTAAAGTTTGATTGTAGTTTATACGAATATTATGCTATATCATGATAACCCGATGTTAAAACGCCTATGCTCTTATAATACCCATCATCTTAAACACACTGTGTTTAAAATGATGATGATTTTGTGTTTTTGGATCAAATCCAAAACATTACAAAAGAAAATAACAATAAAAAAACAATAAGAAAATTATAATGAAGCATACTTTTACTTGTAAATGTATTCAACATATTCTGAAATTTATTATAAACCTACTTAATTTTGTATATTTAAAATATGTTTATTTGGATTTTATATACAAATTAAAATACTCAATTATAACAATATGATGCAGGCCAGAATATTTAGATATATGTAATGCAAATTAATTGCTTACGTTTATTGACTTGATATTAAATAAAATTCAAAGAATTTACTTATTTCTAGCTGCTCTCATAAACACCCAGCGCTCCGATGGATGCATGGGTCCAGACAGATATTTTGTGTTTTCATTTGAATTTTAATGGAGCTATTTTTAATTATATTTTTAAAATCTACATAAATAATTGAAAATTATAGATTTTAGACATGTGTTAAGAAGTCGACAGCTTTAGAATATAAGCTCACCGCTCTTCATTACCTTAATGAGCATCAAAAATATTTTGCTTGATTTTCTTAACAAATATTAATTTTAAAAAACATATCCAAGATTCCAAACTCATTCGAAGTCACTTAAAAAAGTTCGTCAAGCGAAAGAAATCAGACTTAATTCTTCCACCACATATATAAGATTATTCTTTGTTTAAAAGAATAAACTCTATAATATATGTAATGAAAATTTGAAAAGTCGTGGCTTAAAATTTAAAGCCCAAAGTTCAAGCTTTTACATAAAATGAGAGTATGAAACTTTTCAAATCGTGTGTACTTTCAACATTAAAAATTAATTTAGATATTACACGGATAATTCATTAGTACATTTTCGTCAAAAATGATAATATTCAAAAGATTGACCATGGCTAATCAGTTAACACTTAAATAATTTTCAAAAAGATATAGGTATAAAGAACAAGAAAGTATCAATTAAATTTGTAGTTTTATTATTTTGATAAATCATAAGCATCATTGAATGATTGCCAGTTTGTTAACATATCATATCATTTTTAGTTCCTTGTTGATATAACCTTGTCACTTCATATAAAACGGTCTACTTCCATGTACAAACGCTTATCTTCCTAGTAAAAATAAGAAAAACCCAATGTGATTGAAATATAAGCTGGCGAGGTAATTAAAAATTTGCTGGATTATGGCCCTTGTTAACTGTTGTTAGACTACCTAAGGAGTAGACACACACAAACATTAGAATTGTTGCATATACATTGAGTGTGCTCCAGAGAGTGTTGGATTACTGGATTTGTTTGGACTATCAGAAAAGGCCTTTGCCCAGATGTCATCAATGCATTTTTCGTTAAAATTTGAAAATTTGCTAGAATAAATGACAAGATCTGAAATTAAAATTAAAATTGATTGATTAATTTGAAAAATATAAGCAATTAAATAACTTTATCTTTTTTTTTCTTGCAAAACAAGTGTGGGTATGTAGTCTCTATCATAGTCTCAAGCTATGACGTCATAACTTGCTATTTTTCTCTTTTTTTTGATTTCACATGATGTTTTTGCTCGCTATCGAACGACGAATGAGAACAAAAGTCTATTGTATAGAAAAATGCATGATAAATAAAATAAAGCACAAAAAGATTGAGATTACTGGGCGTATGTCTGACTACTGAGTGTTCGGATAACTGAGACACTAAAGTAAAACCAAAAATTGTACGCTAAATTTATACCCATTGTGTTTATTACAACGACTTTATATAGTGGTCATATGAGTATTTCTAGTATTTAAAAGTTATTGGCAAATTTATATTTTCATATTTTCGCTATTATTAAATAAAAAATAAAAATAAGTATTTTTAAAATGACAACATATTTTTAATTGATAACCTTTAAAATGTGTGCGTTTTGTTTCCTATCAATGATAAAATTACACAGGAAGCAGAAACTAATGTTATTTAGTCATATTTATTAAAACATGATAAAAATATATAAAAATGTTTATTTTCTGCCCACTCATTAAAATTAAAATACATTTATTTTTTTGTGCAAGGCGTCTAAATAACTAGAAGTCATTCTCATCAGTTTTGATTTAAAATATTTCGATTAAAATAGAAATTCATTGTCAAATCAACAAAAATAAATTTAATCCCCAAACCTTGACAGTTAATCGGTTTCTTTGTCAATTTTTAAACTAGGTAAATATATGAAATGAGTAATTTCATGAACTTGTATAAATATTTAAGAATGTTGTGGAAATTATATTCAAGGAATAAATCTTTAAAAAAAAAACTTTCAATATTCATGAAAAAATAAAAATAGTGTTCCGTCAAGTTCAATTAAAAAGTAATCCCATAAACGAGAGTACAAGATGAAAATTTAACTTCGCTTGCTCGTCCAGCGTTGATTTTTGGCAAAACAAAAATTTATCCTGAGAACATTGTTTTTTGGTGGGTTGAGATAACCACAAAAATTTTCTATAGGGAGTAAAAGCTATTATTATTTTTCGCTATTAACATGCATTTAAATGAATCTAGACAATCAAAAAACTCGTCGAATGATAATGGATCGGTCAACAAACTGAGCGAGTTATTGCCCTTTGAAGTTTGTTAGTTTTTAGAAAATGAAATAGGGCCTCAAAATAGATCATAACCGCTGTATAAGATTACAGTTGACCGTGTTACACTAATTTGAAGTTTTTCTTGAAATTTATGAAAACATTTTTTGCAATTTCTACAAATAACTTAAAGATTGATTCCAAACTGATCACTCCAGTTTAGACCGTACAAAATACAACGATTTACTTATACCGTAAAGCCCTATTTAAATTCGAATTGACATACTAATTTTAAATATATCCCTATCCCTATTATTATACATTATAAATGTATAAGTAAGATTGTTTGTTTGTTTGTTTGTTACGCTTTCTCACAGACTAACACATGAGCTATATAATTAACAAAGATATAATATAAAAAATTAAAGTCATTTTGAACCATTAATTAAAGATTTCTGTGAAGAATTCATGGCCACCTGCTCTGATACACTTAATGAATAAGGACTATATAACATTTTTTTTTAAATTGAAATCTGTACATATATTTTACCGGTGTAATACAATCCTTACCCCTATTTCGAATGTTATGGAAAGAGGATAAATGACAGCAAGAGAGGTGGAGGCTAAAACGCGATGATCTTTATTTTTCCAGCGAAGCGGGGGTATCAAGCTAGTCCGATATAAATTTAAATTTATCTTTGACGAATACTACCATTGAAGACACAAAAATTTTACATTTATCTTTTTTAACAGATTGATCCTGTTTTTGCTAACCTTTTCTCGACCAGAGAGGGACAGTCATAAATCAGTAAAACCTTTGGATACACCTACTACAAATATTTCTCAAATAAATATTCATAAGCAACAAAATCATTTTAGTATATAGTTTAATTTTTATACATTTCCCACGTTAATTGACAGATGTTTATATATTCAAATTTAAAATATTTAATTATAATTTTTGTCTAAACAAAATCTGATTGTGAGTGAATGCAGTTTAGTTGCTGCACGCATTACTTATTATCGTATATTAATGCATTTTATTTAAAAAAAAATTGAATATTATACAAGATGCTTCAAAATTCACGAATAATCTTTTTAATAAATATTAATATTCAATATAAAATAATCAATTTAAAAAAAATTCTTTTGGGGGTGATTTATAAGAAATATGTGACTTTTTCTTGATTTTCTATTCAATATCTTCTTTTCCGGGTACCATGGTTTAAAGCCTCGGAATTGGTTTACGGAAGGTAGCCATTTCGTCTAAAAATCGTGAGAAAAACACTTTGGCTAATTTATATGTATTTGCCTGACTTATCGATGCATACAGATACAAAAAATTCAGCGTCCAATCAAAGTTTGATGGGCCTGATTCTAAATCGTACACTAAATCGATTTATTTTGAATCACTGTGCGTATCTGATAGAGTACTACTATGAGCTTTTAGGAATAGAAGTCTAAAATTTTTAAAATGATATAATTTATTCGTCCGCGGGACAGCACCCTTTTTGTTCAATGATATGAATACATACGGGAAACTTCGTGAGTTGCTTCTTTATGGTGAGTCTACTAAGCTTTCTCTCTACGATTTTTTTCGAAAGTGCTGCGTTTTCAAAAGAGTATGATAACGTCACATTGAAGCTATCGATCTGAAACAACGCAACGAGGAGTCTATCGGACACTTTTGCTGCTTGATAACATTATAATTATTAAACAATAAAATATTTTGCCCGACAAAAATACTGCACCGATGAGTTTACCTACCACCTCGAACATGCCGTACTAACGTACATGCTTTTTTTCAGACCGATAGCTTAAATCTGGTACAAAGTGGCGTATAATTTGGAACTCTCCGTATATTTAAATGGTAAAATGTACATTATATTATAATTATAGTCTAGAAAATTATAATACCAAATACTCACTAATTTAATATATATAAGGGATAGTATTGTACCTCAGATCACAATTTACATTATTATGGTTATTTAGTAATTTTTTTAATGGAAACAGTCTGTCCTTAATTAAAGTACCATATTTTTGAATATTTTAACATTGAAAAACTATGAATACATTGCTTTTCAATTTTAAAATCCATGGTTAAAATCATATTGTACCATGGATCACATTTTAACATAACTTGGATTAGGATTAGGATCCTACTTCGAGTGATTGTACCTGTACGTTCTCTCTTCTACGTGTAATCTGTGCATTTTCCTCTAGAAACAAGATCCGTTAGTTAATTAAATATCGAACATCTTGCTCTAAGAACCCAGTAACAACTTTATGTATTACATCGCTAATAAATTAATGCCAACCGATACTAAACGATTAAATAATTATAACAAAAATTTGAGAGTCTACCTATAATCATTGACTATTGATACAGTATGATGTTTGATTTAAGATTCCTGGAGGTATTCCTTTTTAAGCTTTATCTCCACAGTAAGATACGATATATTTAAAACTTAATGAAAATAAAGCATAGAAAAATACCTGTTAAAATGATTAGGCAATCAAATTTGTACAATGTGATTTAAGACGCAAAGTTCATCAACTAATTTGTAAATAAATAAACAGTAACAGCAAAAAATTGGTTAGTTTAAGCACTAAAAATACACAAGAACAATAATTTATTCAGTAGCTTGCTTTCTGGCAAGTAAACTGTGTCGTCATATAACTGCTGTGTCATAGAGAGAACACAATTTTTCAAGAAAGTAAATAGGGGTTCAAGGTACATTATCCCCAAGATACAACACCTTACCCAATCATCATAAATGCATAGATATTTAAAAAAAATACAATCAGTACCTGTTGTATGCGTTACTATTTATATGAATGTTTTTATTTATATTTTATTTTATGTTAATATATAATAACAAATTCAATGATTAAAACAAAGTTATTGTTATGTCCGGTTATAATAGTTGGTGGTGTATCCGGAAATGCGACAGTCGTTTCCGTTTTAATACTACGTATATTTCCGTCAGTATTAGAGTCAATTTATTTTAAAAAAAATATATGAATACTTATTTCTAATGGTCCTCAAATATGATTCATACATTTTTTTGAATATTATGCAATCTAATAACGATTCACAACAAGTTATATATTTGATAGAATCCCCAGAAGCTTCTTTGACTAGAATAAAATATTGTAATATCTATTTCATTTTTGTCCATACTATGCAAATTTAAATAGAACCTTATACATAAACAGAGAAAATATTCTCAAAAAACAAGTGAAAACAACAATTGACTGAGTAAATTGTGAAAATATCATGTATAGAAAGTGTTGATGACTATCACAGTACACATACATCTCACACATACAAACCTGTTACATATTACCATATAATACATACTTTACAATTTGCGCCTAATTTGCAACCTCACGGGTAAACAGTGATGTTTACGAAAAAAAATTTCAAACAAAAGTTGTTAATTTTTTTACAAGGAACAGAACTTTTTATATTTAAACTTTTATTCTATCTCTAACGGTTTACAAGATTGGTCTTACGGAGCCAGAAACCAATTGACCTATGTTGCTCATTTACGAACTTGACCCCACTTTTTACGTCCTTAGTACGCTGTAAATATTTCAGCTTAATATCTATTTTCGTTTTGGAGTTATCGTGTTGACAGACGGGCGGGCGGACATCCGAAAATGGGCTAATTAGGTGATTTTATGAACACCTTTACCAAAATTTTTTTCGTAGCATCGATATTTTTAAGCGTTACGAACTTGGGACTAAACTTAGGATATCTTGTATATTACATATATATACATGGTATAACAATGTATAGGGCATAGATTCTTTATAATACCAGCTAAATGGCAACCGCAACTTTCCGACGCAACTTGATTTAGTCAATATTTGGAAATCATTATTCAACCAAAATTACACGCACTATTGAGTCCAAAATTTTGTGTTTTGATTAAATGTAAATCAACTGATTCAGTAAACAATCAGACATATCTCGATTGTTATCGAATAGGCTTGTCTGGTCCAGGAGTCATAAAAGTAAAAACAAACAAAATCATGGATAATATCGAGACTCAACTATTCGTCGAATCATAAAAAAAAGTATATTTCGTATAAACGCTGCTTAAGATAGCAGCGATTGTCTTTTGTTATAAAATACTCTTTCGATAAAATTTGTCCCTTTCACAACTGTTTAATTTAGGCCTAAAATTTGATCACTTTAATGAATAACATATTTATTCAAATTTATTGCAAATATTTTCGAATAAGGAGAAAATTGTCACTAAAAAATTTTGACCAAAGTTCTGAGTAAGTATATGTCTGTAAGTGAATCCTACTTAATTTTACCATATGGAATAGACTTTTCATTTTCATTTATGGTGAATTAATGTCAATTATGCGATGCTACTGGAAATGTTAAAAATTTGGTAAAAAATGGACTATTTAAGAAATAATTTTTTATGGAAAAATTTTATTATTAACCCTCGAACTAAAAAAAGGAGTGTTATAAGTTTGACCGCTATGTGTGTGTGTGTCTGTGTGTTTGTCTGTATCTTTGTAGCGCCTAAACGGATGAACCCAATTTAATGTGTTTGGTTTCATTTAAAAGGTAATTCAACGGAGAATATTCTTTTATGTTTGCGAGTTTAGAGTTCCGTTCTCGAAAAAACTAAAAAATTGGCGATGATATATTAAATCGATTCAGTTTGGAAAAGGCATGACGTACAATTTTAACATATAAATAATTGCTATGGAAATTAATGGTCAAATAAGTTTTGCTCAATTCATTTGGAAAAGTGAAATAATAAAATAATTAGGTACCTAATTCAAAAGAACAAGGTCAACTCAAATATTTCAATTTCAATTAATTATTTTCAAAAATTTGTTCCAAAAAATGATATAGCTCTCAAAGTATCCTTTTCATCTCATCTGATGTTCTTCACAATCATTTTGATATTGATTAAGGAAGGAGTCTTATAAGTTTAAAGTGTTTTTCTGGGCGTTTGTGTGTTTCTCAGTGGCATCGTAGCCTCTAAACGGTCGAACCGACTTGATTGAGAACATTTTATGTCTAAGATTCCAAAAATCGGTTTACAAGGAATAAATCGCATTTGTCGGGTGTTTTTTTAAATTTCTCTTGTTTTATAGCATAGAAACAATGTCAGGTATTATGTATTTTAAAATTAAACGCAAAAAAAAACAAGTAAGGCTCTTTTAATCATTTTATAATCAAATGAAACGCTTTTGAAAGTCTATTCATGGGTATAGGCTTGCTGGTGTAATTTAATTTTTTTTTTTAGTACATGATAGTTATGTTTATGTTCATATTATACTGCTACAATTTTTTTACCTAAATGCAACAGAAATCACCGTACCGTAAATAATTTATAAAATGATTTTTCAATATCGATAATAAGCGGTAATAATTTTAAAATAATTAGTTAAGTAGGCGTAATAACAATATTATTTTTATTTTTTATTGTGTTTTATTTATTTGTTATTAACATTTACATTAGTTATTTATAATAAAATAATATGATTATTGATTGAAGAGAAAGTGAATTTTGTACATACAATAATATTGAGTACTTACATTACTTGTAAGACGTATGTATAGTCATTATTATAGGTTTGGTTCATAACGGCTGTGTTTAATATTGCAATATTTATTTTATAATTACCGGGTGTGTTCTAATTAATAATCTTCAGACATAAAGAGTTTACAACTGGTTTAGTAATCGATTCACTCACTTTTAATGTGATATGTAGATAACAATTATTTCTAATTCATTTCGACAATATTAAGGAAAATAAATCTTAAAAAGGTTTTTGAAATGAAAACTTCTTTAGACAAGTTGAGCACTTCCTGGGAGAACAAAAATCATGTAGCTCGCATAATCGTCAAACTTCATACATACCACATTGAAAACAACGGTTCTCAGCCGTTCACTGAAATTAAGAGCACACTTAGTTCTAGGATGGGTAATCGCTGGAAAACACTGTGTGTTGTTGCTTTTCTTTAAAAATATTTATAATAGTTTTTTTATACACACGTGAATAATTTTAATTTTTTAATTATGAAATTTTAATTATTTATACTAAAATTAATTTAAAAATTGACATAGTTATATCACAGTTTTAAGTTTTCGCTTCTATCGACAGTGTCCATGAATGACTATCATTTTTTTAAATAAGACGCAAAAAGTGATTTATTCCAATAATATAACGTCTCCTAATGTTATTGTAGCCTAATAAAGGTTTTCAAACACCATCCGTAATGTGGAAGTTAACAGTGCTTACAGCGAAATGCCTTATTTACATCAATAAATGTCATAAATTTCTTTCCAAAATCTATACCAATTTTTGTATCTAAATCGTATACACGGATTTTTTATAAAAAATGTTTTCTTGAAGTAATTTCGTTAGATAGCTACTTAAAAATGATATAAAAAGTCTTTAATGGCTTCTGATACGATGAAATTTTATAATATATTATAAAAATCTAGTATGCTAGTATAGTAGTAATTCTTACATTATCAAACACTAACGGCTACCCGCCCGATATTCAACTATACAAATACCTCACATACAGCCCATGTTTTTCCCTGATAATGTACTTTCTTAGGTGAAATAATTTTTTAAGTACGGATTCAAAAAATGATGGATTTTTAGACAAATTTCCATCCCCTTTTTCACTACCGTCAGAGTTAAATTTTCTGCCTTGGTACTCATCTAAAGTCTCAAAGCAATCCACATGCAAATTTCTCGATTCTAGTCCCAGGAGTTTGGGTTGTGCGTTGATAGGATAGGCATTCAGTCAGTTTTTCTTTAAATATGATGAAGATAAGTAATTCACACATTTTCAATCTCTTCTGAAATTTTCAGAAATAGTACAAGAGATACGCTAATCGATTAAGAGTCAATTTAGTTTTGTTATCGGTAGAAAGAAAACAAAAATGCAACAAAAACTTTAAAGATTCTCACCACAACAGTATTCAAAAATTTTTATACTTTTTACAAAAATCGTAGGAATAATTCACTCCACCGTTTCATCGATTTAAAAAAAATTTAATTAGACATCTTTTCAAAAATTATTAATAATAAAAAAATTTCAAAAAGTTTCGCGGAGTTTCTTGTTCATAGACAGGTTTTTTGACATTACTTCAATAGCAAAAACCAGATGTACAAAGATATTATATATTTTTTTAAAGTGGAAAGCAATACTTATAGTATATCGATTACAATAACATGATAGCCCATACAGAATAAAACAATATTGCAGGTTCAAACACGAATGTTTGCAAAATATAATTGAACGGAAATTTGCAACTGATTGAAATGGAATGAATTTTTTTTATTATTATATTATGCACAATTAGAACAATACTTTTAATTATACATTTCAATATTCATAATATTCATAATATACCACAATTGAAACTTTTAATATAATCATCAGAATTGTAACAGGGAATAAAATAGGGTTTAGCCTTTGTATGGGAGATTGTAGTCTTTGCGTGTATGAACTTGAAACTTTACAAAAACAAATTTGTAAACAGAAAATAAACCACGATAATGTACCATCCCATACTGCACTCATAATTCGTGATCATTTCGTCAAAAAATCAACCCATATCGTTCTCCAACCACCGTATTCACCTGATCTGGCGCCGTGCGACTTCTGGCTGTTCAGCAAACTTAAAAGATTGCTCCGGGGACACCGTTTTGATACGATAGAGGAGATTCAAGCCGCAGCGAAGACGGAACTGAAGGCAAACCCGAAAAGTGACTACAACCAGTGTTTCAAAGATTGGAAAATCCGTTGGCATAAGTGCACTGCATTGGGAGGGGATTACTTTGAAGGGGATGAAATTGATTTGGAATAATAAATAAAGAATTTTCAAAATAAGTACAATGTCACGTTATTCTTTGGGCACTTACAAATATTGTGATTAATTTTAAGCAAGAGCTTTTCATTTTAATAAAAGACCGCTTGAACTTGAAATTTGTGGCATCTTTTACTTTTTACGGTTTTTTGGGGGGGGGGGGTCCATAGATACAATGTCTGATTTTTCTAATTCAAATTTTCGCTAGCTTTCTCTTTCTGATTTTGAGTGGTATTGACTGGTAATACAAACAGACAGATAGATGGGAGTGCAGAAATGAACATTAAGTCGATTTGATCGCAGAAATGAACATTTGTACCAAAAAATTTGTTTTAAAAACATTTTTTAGAGTCACAAACTTTAACCTTAGTAAATATTACCCTCATATACAATTTTTTTATACATGGTGTAAAAGGTTTCCTTCAGGAGGGTAGTAACAATCCACAAATTAAAACAATATTATTCTGAAGGAAATTTGTAGAATATCCTTTAAAATTAATAGAATGCTCTTAGAAGTCGTCCAGTTCACAAACATCATTTACTAATTTGACCTACTAATTTGATATCTTTGACAGTTGACCTTGATACGGAAGTTAATAATTTTAAGAGCTCAAATTTAGGAAGATAAAAACTTAATAGAAGTTCGAAACTCTTTAAAATTTAATCAAAATGATATTGCCCCAATTAAATTTTATATTTTGCTGTTATTTTTACAAGTGTTCGTTAACATTCGGTCGGGTAGTACTTATTTTACGTTTGTTTACAATTTACATCGAATTCAATTGTTGAAATAAGCAAACATCTTATCTGGCAGTTAACAGATTCCCTAAATTCATTTTTTCAAATGACTACCTAAGGATAAATGACACACACTGTAGAAATGTAATATAAAAAATTAAATGACATTTGATTATGAAGTACAACAACACAGATACTACGTGAATCTTCTTTGAATTATTTATTTTTATTAATTCGTTGATGAAGAGTGAAAGTGTGACCATGGCACTAAATATTATGATGTTGTTCCATTTAAAAATTCTGTAATTTACAACTTAAATATTCATAATTAATTGAAATTATAATGTGATATATCACGTAAATAAAAAACAGAATAAATCAAAATTAAATTTTGGAAAAATATCGATTGAAATCGAAGTGTGATTTCGTTCGATTCAGTATTCTAAATAAACTTCGTTCACAATTAAGAAATATGGAAGTTTGAAGAGCTATTCTATATCCAGAGTATTCCCTCGACATAAAATCAAGCCAGGTTGATTCCTTTGTGGCATCATAGCTCCTAAACGGAATAACCAATATTGGTTTTTTTGTTTGAAAGATAACTTGATTGAGAGCTATGCTTCAAGATTGTTTTTGAAGTATGAGTTAAATTTAATTTGGCCATCACTTTATTTTGACGATCTGGCAAACAAAAATTTTGGATGGGTAAACTCGGACAAACAGTTGCCAAACGTATGACGTACTACGTATTTGGGGGTGCTCATGTCAAATTTTAATTTCCTCAAAATTTTAAGATTTTGGGCGAAAGTTCGCATTTGGAGATGCTGTTTCCTTCTAATTTAAATTTCAAGGATGGACAAACGTGGACAAATCGTTTTAAAAATAATGACATCTGCATTTAAAAAAAATTTGCACCCGGGGTTGCTGATGTAAAAATTTTTAAGTGGAGGGTGGACAAACGAAAACTTTGTGTGGGCAAATTAAGGACAAACAAATCCAACAAGAAAATAGAATATAAAACAACGTAATATTCCTGCTGGTTGTTAAAAATAATTTATTCTTAATTAGAGAGGTAATAATCTGCATGTAATAATAAAACATAAAATTTTTAATAATAAAATAATTATACTTTTAAGTAATTGTTTAATATTATTCAGGAACTATAAATTACTTGCAATTAACATTAAAAATAAAGTACAGATTCATTTAATAAAGAATACTTTGGAAATTTTCTAAACAATACATAGTATCAAAAGTTGGTTAAATATCGAAGGGGAATTACATGTTACAAAATTTTTAATGAATTTTATCGTGGATTATTTGTAAATTCTACATTATTTCAAATTTTCTACTACTTAAAATTTCGTCAAAAATCTTTCTGTGTAGATATTGATTTAATCTAGTTGGAGATTTCACACAATAAATGATGTTTTTGAGGAAAAGATTTTTGTATTCACACAGAATTTTCCCTGTGAGATATAGAACTTACAGTCACTTGAAATCAGGCTACTAAATTTCCTCAATTGAATTTTTTATAAATGCACTTTAGTACATAGAGATATTTTTCCGTATAAACTTTTTTAACCGACTTCAAAAAGGAGGAGGTTCTCAATTAGACTGTATTTGTTTATGTTTGTTATTTCAGAACTTTTGACTAGGTGAACTAATTTTGATGAATCTTTTTTTATTTCTTCCCGTGTGGTCGAATTTCAATTTGGTCCAGTTCTGACAATGGCATTCAGGAGAAAACCATATAAATCTTAAAATTGCATTAAGTATATGCGAGACTCAGTATCTAGCAAACCGATTTCGATGATTCTTTTAACAGTGACAAATTAATGTGCTTCAGAATCACTAAAAATCACAAAATAAAAAAACTTTTAACAAAAAATAACTTACAGTTGTTTCCTTGACTGACTAAATTATATTATTGTTATTTTTTTTTACTTTTTAATTCATATAATTTTTTTTTTGTAATAGTTTTTTTGAAGTCGGTTTTTTTTTTATCAAAAGATTTTTTATTTAGTAAATTTAAAAAAATACCACCATTAATAATTTGAAAACTTTCTGTAAATATGTGAGTCATTACATAATTGATGTATACAGCTAATATCAAAAATAATAATTATACTTAAGTTTAATTTAGATTATTTAAATAAATAGTAATAATTATATTGTTTATAATATACATTACATTACGTGTACAATACATGCATACATACATACATATATCTGTTTCTAATTTGTGTAATATAGTAATTGATTTTGTCATTGACATTAATAATATTTAAATATAAAATTATCTTCATATAAAATATATTTAAGGTATATTTAATTATTTATTACAACAAATTAATGTTACCTATGTAAGTGATAATTAATAAATGTTTATGATATTGTATAATTAATATATTAAAGAATAAATAAATATTGATGATGAAAAAAAATTTTTATTTAACTACAAAAATCAAGATTTTAACAAATATTAGTTATTGGCCTTAATTATTGATTGATGCCGTTAACAAGGACACGAATTTAAGATAAGAGATGATTACTCATGATTAGAGATGACAAAGATACATCGATATTTTAATATCGAAAAAAGATGTTCCGATATATCAATATAATATAGATATTGTTTAAGAAATATCGAATTTCACTAATGCTAATGAAATGCGACAAATGAAAAAAATACTAAAGTAAAAGTTAGACAAGCAGTCCAGTTTTCATGTATTTGCTTCACGACATCACTCATTTTATAGCACAAAATAGACAGATTAAATTATGATTAGTAGATTAAAGAAAAATCAAAAGCAACATTCGTTTCCACTGAAATTAACTTAAGATTTTTTAATTAATTCTTTAAAGAAAATTCAACCGAAGTCAGTTTGTATTGCGTTTTTGTGCATTTTTAAACTAACTATTTTAAACTTCATAATTTCCTAATCTTTAGTTATTTGTACCAAGATTATGTAGTACCGTATTGACAAAGCCGGAAAGTTTTTAACATATTATTTATTAACATAATTATTAATTATGTCCATAAATCTTGAAAAAATTTTATTACCAAAATATTATTAAAATCATTCAATAACACCGTACATTACCTTTAGTTTCTTACACGTAATAAATATTAAATGTTTTGTTGTATATAGAAAAGACATATAATGTCTTATTTCCGTTTTTTTCCCTTTTGTGTTACGACTGATAATAAACTGAGTTTTTTTTTTTTAATTTTTGAAAATAAAAACTAATCAAACCACTTCATTTATCATTTATTCAATAAAATAATAACAATCATACTAAATTCAACAAAAAATACGAAGTATTATATCATTAATAAGACTTAGTATTAAACCAAGTACAACAGGTATAAAACCTGTTGAAAATCTTTTCTTGTGTCCCTCACTTTTTGATTTTTAGTAGGGTATTTTATTACTTCTTTGAAATATCTTGCGTTTAATAAAAAGGCAGTGCAAGATATATTTGAAAAATTTTTAATGTGTGCAGTGCGACCAAATATAATTGATGTATAGATAGTGTTTCGTTTTATCAGACGCAAGATACGTACAGCCGAAATTCAGAAACTAAATACATCAAATTTTCACCAGATCCGATAGATCAGATATTTTACGTTACACTTAAAAACGCACCTCCAGAAATTCAGTCAATATGTCAATATCAAGTTTTCTTGAATAATTATTAATTTTAGTACCTATCTTACTCGGTATTTTTTGAATTAAAAGACAGAAATTTTATCAATAATATAAGAATCATTTTAAATGTCTACACACAAATACCAATTTTAATGTCCCGGTAATGTACTTTATTTAGTCGCCAATAGAAGAGGCATACAAGATACTGTTTATGTTCTTACTTTATTTTATTTTTTCATTTTACACAGGCTTTATTAAATCTTTCTTTTCTAAATCTAATCCCATTATGTGGTTGAGCAAATCACAAAAATTACACATATAGTGGTCAAATGGGCTCGATTACAAGAATTAGTTTAAACTATAGTATAATTTTGTCCCATATAGAGTAATTTTTTCCCAAAAATAACAAAATCAGGTTCATTTAACTATGGGAGGAGTAATTTTGGATATATCACCCAAAATCCGGGAGAAATAGCTTTTAAACGCAATAATTCTGCTAGTACTTATCTCAAAAAATACTTAAATTTTTCCAGGAATGTATAAGAATCGGATACCGTACATTGCACTTGCATACTAGAAATAAAACGAAATTTATACACTATGATAAGACTTAGTATTAATAATATTATAACATTGGGGAGAAATGTATATATTTGATTTTACGAAAAAAAAGGGCGTTATAAACAAACAAAGGTTTTAAGTCACAGGTGTTAGGTTACCTACTACATATAATTCTGACAATTCATTGTTGGTTCACTTTGATATTATTAAATTTGGTGTTTGAATATATGTTAAAAAGATTGACACTTTTTGAATAAGAGATTTTTTTCTACTTAACACTTCGTTTTTTTTCTTATTTAAATAAAACGAGTTATTTTTGATTACGCACGCATGAAAAATTATCTTTTTTATAAGCATTATGCATTATATTTGATTATTAGTGTGAAGGGGCGAAATATCGTATGAACAACCCGAAATAAAATTAGTTATGTTCTTGTGGAAATTATGCTTTATCATGTTTTGTTATGTAGTAATTATAAGGTGCGTGAAAAACTTTATACATATACATATTTATTAAAATTTGTTCCAGAAATTAATTTACCTTTGGTAATAATACTCCACGCTTTTACAACATATTATTCCATAGTGTGCTGCTTTCCACTTCTTTGCCCAAGTTTTGAAGTCAATAATAAGCGTTTGCTGGTGCCAAGCATGTTATGGTTGACAGTAGTGATTGTAAAATAATTTTGGTTAAAAAATCTTCCAATTATTATTATATTTTCTCAATTAGTGTAAGTACTTTCACAATTTAGTCTGATTTCTGAACGTCTGGTTGAAAGCACAGTAACTAAAACGTATTTTATAATAAAAAGCAAGTAATAAACGAGAAATCAAGTAATAAACGAGAAAGGTCGTTTAACAAACCTGGAAACGCCTTCTCAGCAAGATAAATAATTATTATTATAATAATTTAATATAAGTTTTATGGCACGAATAAAATCAATGAATTAATATTTAGCATTTTATCCTTCACCATTTAGGTACGTAGCCATTAATTAAAAGGTTTCAATTTAACCTTTATGTGAATGCCGGGGCACCTGGTGGTTATCTTTTGCATTTTCAATTAAAAGAAAAAGTAAATTTTACGCATTATAAATTAGCTGTGGTTTCCTGGGAGCTCTTAACTTTTTGTTATCAATATTTTCTTTTTGTTGGTTTGACCCCATCAATTCATTTAATATATTTTGAAGAAGGTTAAACATTTCTTTTATCCTCATAATAGAGTGACGGGCGACCTGGGAACCTTTTGCATTTTCAATTAAAGGAAAAGTATATTTTACGCATTTTTAATATATCCGGTGTTTCCTGAGAGCTTTTAACTTTTTGTAAACCATGTTTATTTTTTGTTTTGACCCCATCAACCCAATCACAATATTTTGAAGAAAGAAAAACATTTTTGATCCCCATAATAGAGTGGCAGGGTACCAAGATGTCTTCACTTCACTACTAAACCAAATTTAGCTGTTTACATGTCAATTATATGCAGGTACTGAAATTAAGCATCATTAAGTGTTTTTGAATTATCAGATAATCACAGAAATGTAAAAAATTTAAAAGCGGTATCCAGCCCGGGTAGCTCAGTCGGTAGAGCATTGGACTTTTAATCCAAGGGTCCAGGGTTCAAGTCCCTGCTCGGGCGTTTTTTTATAGTTGATATTTTTATTATACTGCAGAAGATATTTTAATTTACGTCATGAAATTTGTAATTTCTTTACAGACAAATATACTTTTTATACTGAGTACGACCGAAGTGAGCAATTTATACTAAGTAGAAAATATGAAGTGACAGTACTAGCACTCTTTTTATACCATGTATATATGAAATATACATAGTATATTAAGTTTAGTCCCAAGTTTGTAACGCTTAAAAATAATGATGCTAGGAAAAAAATTTTGTCATAGGTGTTCATAGAATCACCTAATTAGTCCATTTCCGGTTGTCCGTCCGTCCGCCCGTCCGTTTGTGGACACGATAACTCAAAAACGAAAAAAGATATCGAGCTGAAATTTTTACAGCGTACTTAGGACGTAAAAAGTGAGGTCAAGTTCGTAAATGAGCACCATAGGTCAATTGGGTCTTGGGTCCGTAGGACCCATCTTATAAACCGTTAGAGATAGAACAAAAGTTTAAATGTAAAAAATGTTCCTTATCAAAAATTAAACAACTTTTGTTTGAAACATTTTTTCGTAAACATCACTGTTTACCCGTGAGGGCGCCAATTAGGCGGAAATTTTATAATATGTGTACAAACTATACATTAAATGTCGGTCGGTAATGCAGAAACCTATAAAGTCACTTACATATGTACTATACTTTATTAGTTATGTATGTGTCACATGTTTGTATGTGTTATGTGATAAAGGAATCAACACTGACTATGCATGGTATTTCAACAATTAACTCAGTCAATTGTTTGTTTTCACTTGTTACCCAGTAAATTAACTGAAAGCTAATTTCAGATAATCACAGCCAATGATTCGGCTCTTTTTTGTAGAGCAAGCAATAATTTTTATACTGTCGTGAATACTGGAAATATACAATCTGTAAAAGATAGCACGTGTATGTAGATATTGAACCATTCAAAATTTATTCGTAAATATTTTTTAGGACGTACATCTTAAAGAGTATGAAAAAATATACAATCATTGTCTGCAATGAATATTACACAGAACAATATTTTACATTAATATTAATACCAATTGCATTTATACAGCGTGTAATAATATTGTAATACCTAAGAGTCAAAATTTCCACATCACACACACAATATCCTTAAATTAAAAATCCAATGAAAAAAATTTTTTTTATAGCTGCAGCTGATTACAAGCTAACATTCGTTCTGAATTTTGGATATCGAAATATCAACTTCCTTGGACTCGAAATAAAATCCATTGAACTGAAATCGTTTTAGCCTAAAAAATATTAAAATTTATCAGATTTTCGTTTTTTGTGTTGTCAATATTACCTTAATTACCGATTAATTGTCATGAAAATTGAGCATGGGTCATAAGGATCGGTGGAAAATTTTCGAATGTTACTCTAAATATTGTATAAACCATAAATTGTTGACCTGGTGAAGACCTCACCTTTTGAGCTTGGATAGAATAGAAAAGTTGAAGTTTTTCGTTTCTTCGTTTCCACCATCCAAAAAGGCGAATCTTTCCAGCATGTCTAGAAGTGCCTTCGAATTTATATATATATATATATATATATATATATATATATATATACTAGCGGCCCCGACGGACGTTGTCCCGTAAAAACGTAACTCCAATTCATGAATACCTATACTACGTTTAGCCTGTCCGCTAAACCCATCCCGCTAAACCCCAATTTAATTCCTATTTATTGGAGTGGCCTAACCTTCGACCTTTGGCCTGACCTTTGATATTAGAGCTCGCTGCGCTCGCATATGGCTCTAATAAATGCCTATTGACAATACCTGAATACTATTAAAAATACATAGTACACATAGTATACATAATGTAATATGATTTATATGCGCTCCCACCATTTAATGAAATTTCATTTTTTTGGTACGGAGCCCTCAAAAACAGTTGTACTGGACCAAATTGTAAATCTAAACCATCCTCGAATCCCCTTGAACTCACACAAAAAATTTCATCGAAATCGGTCCAGCCGTCTAGGAGGAGTTCAGTCACATACACACACACACAAGAAATATATATATTAAGATATATCAGTGAGTCAGTCATAATCAGCTTCACTTTGAGAATTTGCAACAGTATGGTTAACATTTAGACCCGACCGATTGGTCGGGCTTTAACTTAAGAATATAAAAATGCTTCAAAAACATTTTACAAGTAAATTAACCCTAAAAAAGGGTTCAAGAGCTGGTAGGATGCCGCTACCATTCGACCAGACTACGACTTATGTTGGCTCTTCAAGGACAATTACAAAATTTTCCGTTGTGCCTCAAGAATGTGATCCAAATTGTTCACCAGCTTTGTTGTTCATATTTATTCAGATTGTTGATTTTCGGGGGACGATTATTGCGGAATGATTGAAAAAAGGATTTTGAGGTGATATAGAAAAAGAATTATAGTAGTTATAGGTTGTCCATGATATCGCAATTGAGGCTGATTTAATATTATTAATAAATCATTAGAATTATTACAGTTTAAACCATCAGGCAACGTACCACAGCTACTTGCACTCACTGTATTCAAATTTTGCCCTATATTTTTTCTGTTTCTGTGATGTATAAATCTATTTATAAAAACATATCAAACGTGTATTTAACAAGTCAAATTGATTTGATTAATATTTCAATTATATTTCAAATTCACTGTCAACTTTTTTAGTGAATTGATTAATGATTATTTTACAAAAATTGCAAGAAGGTTTTTTTTTTTAAATTTATTATTTTGATACACATACATACTAATACACGTTTTATGAATAAATTGATAACGATATTTTAATATGGTAATTTTATTTATGAGCAACATTATTTTTTGAGCATAGTTATTGTATTGTTGATAGATGAACAACTTGACTTACCAGTTTATGTATGAAAGCTTAGTATTTCATTTTGAATGGGTACACTTATTTACCAAATTTATGGATCATCATTATTAGCAAAGTTCTCAAAGTAATCGGCCTAGAAGATTATACTATAGCCGCCATCACTGTTGTTATTGTGTTAATGATATAATTTATATTACTTTGAAGAAAGCATTTGATTCTATCTACGTGCCTCTTTTAAATCAAGGATACAAATTATGTTTTTAATAATTTTTGTTATATTAGCATTACATGGCACATAGATTAACGCATTTTATTTTTAAATAGTTACAAAAAAAATGCAAAAATTACACGGTAATAGGTTTTTGTACTAAATTTTAAAATTGGCGTATACGTTACATTAATATCTGATTTACACCAAAAAAGTATTATTCAACTTTACTTCGAAAATAGTATAGAGTGTCATGGCGTCTTTAATTTTGTCACGACTTGCCAAAGAATCATTTTTGTGTATAAAAGTTGTAAACAGTTGTAAGCAAACAACCATTTTTGTGTATGGTAATAAATCAAATAACCTGCTTTGAAGTGTTTGCTGTCACATGACTGAATGCCTAATTTTACTGAATTTATTTCCAAAAAATAATAATAATCCTTAGTTTTTATAAAAAATAATTTTTTGGTTTGTTATCTACATATCACAATTAATTATTAGAATTTAAATATACTACTGGGTCTCTAATGTCTCTGAGAATTTAAATATCATAGGAGAATTTTTTTTTGTTTTCGATAATTCATTAAGTTTTTATTATTTTTTTTAATTTTCACCGACTAGTTTTGGAAAAATCTATGAAAATATATCATCCATCTACCGTTTTATCATAAAACCAATCTTTAATATGCCTTATTTTGATTTTCAGAATTGATTTGGACATATTCCAACTTCATATAAAATAAATCTACCTTTTTACTTAAAATTGGTGCTAGTACATCCTGAAAAGAAATAAATAATAAAAACCGACTCCTTTTAGAATATAACGCAGAATGTAGTAGCTTCTCCAATATTATAAGAGCTTGTCATCACGACAGTATACGTTTTCAGGTATTTAATCAATTTAGAATTTCTTAAATCTCAAACAACAAAAAAGAATCATTAAAATTTCTTCCATTTATATGACTAAAATAAAATTGAATTTCGTTGGAAATAACTTGAAAAAAGAGATCATTAAATCAAAACAGTTTTCAATTTCGATTATGATTCACAAAAGTTGATGGTAAGTGTACCAAAAATAAAATTAAATTCTAGAAATGACTTACACCAAGTATGTCTGTATAATATAATATTTCAAATTATTTATTATTTATTTAGATTTTTACTGCTACTGAATTAGTTTTATTTTCACTCGTTTTTTATTATTTATTAGCCGAAACAACTCAAGTGTCGTATATGTATATGCTAAATATAGATTGATTGATACTCTGTTCGAATTGATTGTACACCTACCACTAGCAATCAAAATCAATCATAGCATCGCAGCTATGTGTAATTAATTAATGTTGGTTTATTATCTTTGATACATTTATTGACTTCAAGATTGTTAAAAACGGTTTTTCTGTTGTAGATTTATAACACGATAAGTTTGTATTTAAAAATAATTCGGTCTAAATCCGTGTTGATAATTTTAAATAACCGTAAAAATTTAAATAAAAATCAAACAAAATTTGTAAAAAAAAATAAACAGTTCTAGGAAACTAACCCATGGAATCGAGTTAGTGCCTATTCGATAGAAATTAAATTTTTTATAATGTGGAAATCGTCTAAAAAATTGAACTTTTTATGTTACATTGAATTATGAACTAAAACCAAGGAATGAGCAGGTCTACTTAAATCGTGTTAATTGGATCAACTTGGATGGAATATAAAATTAGCTTATAAATAATATTAGATTTAAAATTTAAAGAAATCTCCGCACAAAATCTGATCGATTCGTTTGTGGCATCGTAACTCCTAAACGGATGAGCCGATTTCAATTTTTTGTTTTATGTTTGCTATGCCTTTTTGAATCATTTAGCTAAGAACACTCGATCAAATTACCTTTAAAAAAAATTACAAATTTGTTCATCCGTTTAGGAGCTACGATGTCTTAGACAAACACTCAGACACACAGATACCTAGACACATTAAACTTACACCCTTATTTCTAACGAGGTTAAAAACATTTTGTTCAATTTACTTTTGGCACGAACTAATAGTTAATATTATATTTAATTGATCTTAAAATTGACCGTGAACGCGCAATGAAGCGGAAATTATGTGATTCTTATTACCCTGAATCCATTTCAAGCAGGCACCTTAAATTATCACAGCTAATCCTATTTAAGGTAGTACCAGCATGAAATCACTTTTCGACAGATTTGGCCGAATTTTTTTTCTCGGGTTTATAATAGCTTTATTTATGAATTCCTAAAATTTCATAATTTTTGACCGTTTAGATCGCGAGATATTTAAAGACAAAGTTCGCGATTTTGAGGGTCATGTCCCATTTAAAGCATGTAAAATGTCCGGTCTCTCCAACTATTTTTTATGATATTATTATATATTGAAGAAAAAGTAGAAAAAAATGTTTATACAATACAATTCTAAAAAAAAAATTTAGAAATTAATTTTCACTTTCGAGATATTAATTTTGACGTAAATTGATCGAAATTGGGACGTTGGCATAATTATTTCCCATTTTAAACGGTCAAAATTTCTGAAACTTTGGGAATTAATAGTAAGCATTATTAAATTCTTAAATTTAATTTTTCGTTAAATTCTGTCGAAAAAAAAATTGTACCATTGCTTTAACATAGAAACTGCAAATACCATGCTGGAACATCCTTAAGAGAACATAATCTTTAAGAATTAATCACATACTTAATTTTTTTTTTCATAGAGCAAATTTTTATTGTTTAATTAAATTTGGCGCATCCCAGGAACAAATTTTAGTATTTTGTTTCGCTTGTTTTAAAATAAAATAATAAACGCCATCTATCCACACTTTTTGCGTAATTCTCATCACATAAATTAATATGCTAAATCATCACAACAAACTTTCAAAAGGTTGTTAGTTTATTAACATATTTCATCACACAACTGAAAAGAATTTTGTAAAAAAAATAAACTTTTCATAAATAACAAAGAAAAATTTATTTTAAGAATAATTTGGTGCATCGCCAAAATATTTTCCCTCGCCGTATATTCCATTCAAATGAATATGCATGCAACAATATTTTTTACTACGGCGTAGTATTTTGGTCATCCATCAACACTTAATTAAAAAAAAAAAATTTTATCATATTTTTTGTCTGTTGTTATTAATTTTTTCGGAAATAACATAATTTTTATGATACTTGATGATCTTTACAAAGTGTTACTTCCTATATGTTATTTAAAAAAGTTATAGGTATGATTTAACATCAGCGTCCGAACCAATCGGTCTTTATCCTAAAATTTGTTTATTGCTTCAAAATACGTTCGTTATCGAGCCAAAACATCGTGTGAAATCAATTTTTGGACAACATCAATAACTACGAAAATATGAAGGATTTAAATGTACAAATAGAAAGAAAGGAAAATAACACTTGGTGACGTCATAACCTGCAATTGCCATAGAGACTACATATCAAAAGTTGTTGTGCAAGAATAAGATATTAAAATTAGTTATTTGCTTATATTTTTTGTGTTTACCAATCGATTTTTATTTTGATTTCACATCTTGTCATCTCTTCTCGCACATCTTCAATTTTTAACGAAAGATACATCGAAATCAATATCAGGACAAAGGGCTATTATATTCAAATGAAATATTGTTGCAAACGGGTGCTTTTATAGATTCATTTTATCTTTTTAACCTGCGTCTCTCTTTTGACGTTTATTTTTGTCCGTCGAAAAGAAAGAATGACAAGAAGTACATGAAAAATGACAAGAAGTTTGCAACATGGGAACAAGTTTTAAAGAGATAAATTATTTATACTTAAACAGTATGACAAATTTTTTGACAATTCCAAAATTCCTGCTATATAAATATTGTGTTGATAATTGTTTGGCATATCCTTAACCAATCGATAAAGTCGTAGAAAATAAATCCAAGACTCGATTGCCATAAACTTGACACTTATGGTTACGGTTAAAACCTCAATTTTCCTATTGCAAAAATATTCTTCATGTGCCACATGGAAGTGGAAACGAATAAATACAATTGTGTCTTTTTTAAGGGAGCTTTATAAAGCGTGGGGCCAAGGTCTAACAGATATCAGAAATGAATTTTTTTGAAAATTTTCGACATAAGTTTATATTTTAAACCGCCAATGAAGATTTTTACTTATGAAACGTAGCGATCACTTTTTTGGCAATGTTACAAGTTTTTTATATATATAATATTCTAAAAATTTTCAATAATTTAGTAAATATACATGAGCCCGGGTAGCTCAGTCGGTAGAGCATTGGACTTTTAATCCAAGGGTCCAGGGTTCAAGTCCCTGCTCGGGCGTATGTCTTTGTTGGATTACATATTTTTTCTTTTTTAAAAGCAGTGACACCCTTCCAACAATTTGGAAAATAGCCGTTTAAAACAAAATAAAAAGAAATTGAAAATGTATATACCGATATATAAAATATTTCCAAAGAGCATAATCAAATGCTTTACATTACTAGAAGGGGATAGTGCGTTTTGTTACGCTACCTTACAACCAGGGAGTTCAGAATTGATCAAAAATCGCATTACTTAATATGCCAATCTTCATGAGTTTTTATTTTCATTTTACGTTTTTTATTTTGGTCTTATTTTTAATAATAGTATTGAAGTTAAAACTATCGATTTCGGTCAGAAAATTGGCTGTTTTGGTGCGACGCACCTTAAAAAGTCGAAAAACATCAAAACACAATGAAAATTGTGGCTAAAAATCATAATTTTTAACAATGAAGTCGTAGTTTAACAAATTTGTGCTTGTATAGTAAAATCGCACCTTTTGCCCAAAGTAAACGGTGTCCATGGCGTTTCCTGCTGGCACCAGGTACCTGGTGCCCGATTCTGTCACGATTTTCGTGTTCAGCGACCCCAAAAACCCTCGAGGCAAGTTTGGAATCATTTTCAATACTTTAAACCGAATTGTGAATTTAGTATATTTACTGTCAATTTTAAATGCAATTATAAAATGCATAATTTCCTGACGTTCTGACGAATCGAATGCCGAAAACCGTATTCAAATCCGGGTTACTGTTCAAATTTTTCAAACTTTGATCCTTTTTAGTGTGTTGTTTCTGCGATTATCTAGTGAATGCACTCACACGTGTTTCTATAAATTATGTTCAAATATAAACGCTTAAATGCACAAATACATAAAAAAATGCCTTGTTATTTTGGTTTGGTGAAGTACAATTTGCGTTTAAGTAGAAAGAGATATTGTTATTATAGGGTAATAAGACTATCTTCTTCTAATTACAGTTAGTGTAAATAGTATATTCACTACGGTACAAAAATAACAAAAAATATTAAATATACACAGACTGGCACACATCTAGAAAAGATTCAAAAATTTTTCTAATTTCGAGATGTTTTTCTAAACAATTGTATTGTGACTTAAGATGACCAATCAATGACCAAATCATGATTAATACTGTGGGGAAAATATGAAAATTTATCCTAAATTAATTACACAAAAGTATATTCAGTTTAGCCGAAAGCTAGTAATAAGTTTTGACCAAAACAAAAAATTGGAGTCAAATGTTCATAAAATGATTTGAACGAGAAAAGTTCAAAGAAAAAATGAAAGAAAAAAAAAATTGATAAGCTTTGCAATTTTATATTTGTTTTGATAACTCAATTGAAATTAGTTCAATATATATTAATTATTAGTATTAAAATAATAAATAGACATGTTTATTAAATTTTTTATCACTTCAGGTGAAAAATTGACATTTTTCGGACAGAAAAGTGAAATTGTTTTTTGAAAGTACGCAAAATATGAACGTTTAAAATTCCATATTAAAAGTAAGATATAGGTTAGTGTCGTCCTTGCCCGATATATATAAAAACCGATCCTTTCAAATTGTGTCATGATATCAGGTCTAGTTTTGCATTTTAGGCACAAATTTTACATCAGACAATCGCCGTATTACCTATGTTATTTGTCTACTTGCTGCATGTGTTTTCCAGATTCAGGAACAAACAAGAAAAAGTACGATAATATCGGAAATACCCTAAAAAAATTATTCGTTTATGAGAATATTTTTGTTCCGGATTTAATCCAAAAAGAATACATAATTCTTTTTTTAAATAAATCTATTTATTTTTATTTTTTGGTAACTACATAAAAACTCGCATGGTTGTTATCGGACCACTCTGTATAAAATAAAATTATTCATTATTGTTATTTTTTAAAAGCGGTCAATGACGAAAAAATTAATCATATATTTATTGTGTTTATCTTTAGTTGGTTCATTCTCTTCATTTCAACTGTTTAACTTCTTCAATCATGTTTTATGTGTAGTACGATCGCTATAATTTGAACTTTAAATTAATTTAGTTTTATAGTGCGAAATTTTGAATGGAGAAGTTAAAGGGGAATTCTAATCTTAATGAAATTTAGTACATATCTTGTTTATATAACTCTTTATATTCCTCTTACCATGACACGAAAATTTTGTTTTCTACTATTTAAAAAAATTTGTGGCAAAAATGATTTATGCCTCTTTTCAGCCGCCATTTAGCGAAAAAATTTTGTTTTGAAATGACCAGAAGGGTTGGAAACATATCAAGTTGAATGTATCTTTCTTTACCATCCCCCTCCCCCACTTTTTAGGCTGTACCTATAATATTGCTAAATTAAGAACGTACTAAATTACAGTTACAGGGACAAAAAAAATTTTTTTTTTTCAAATCTGTAATACAGATATGTTTACTGAACACTATAAAAGTATGACCATGCAAAGAATATATATATTATGTTCTTATGAAAGACATTTTATCTACGTTCGCGCCGGTGGTATAAGAACTTTTCGTGCGATAAGTAGTTTATTACCGCACCAATTTTCTTCAGCATATGCATTTTTAACCAATCAAATTAGCTAAATTACTGTCAAACTCTAACCTAATAACAACTTACTATATTAACTTTTTTAATGTTCTATTTTCTCAATAACTCATGACAAAATTTAAATTATAATTATCGTATATTTTCACATTTTAGAGGGGTAAAAATATTTTTGTGCCCTTACGGCTCTTGCATCTTGAGCAAAAATCATTCCTTTTGCTCTTTAAGTCTGTTTTCGTGGGCATTTAAAATTCCCAGTAAAAATAAACCATTAATCTTTTTTTTGAGTTCATTCTGAATACTTTTATAATAATTGGGGTAAAATATATTTTTTTTTTAAATAAATAATATAATGAGCCGTCTGATAAATTCTGTGAGACGTTTGCAGATCTTTCATTTCTATATCTGTTTCTTTTATAGGAAGCAGTATAGTCAAGGGAATTATTAGATAAGTTTAAGCTTTACTTTACATTTATGTTACAAATCTCAATTTGCTACGTTCACACTTCATAATCACATTATGGATACTAAACTATACTCTTATGCCTCGTTATATAAAAATTAAATGAAAATATAAAAAATTGTTTGTATACACAAGTATGTCAAACTTATTGTTTACATTAATGTTCACATTTTGCAGACACGTTTTAATTGAATATTATTAATTTACTTTCATTACAAAAAAAATTCGTAGCACAGGAGCTGCGGTAGCTGAGCGAAATCCGTCAGGGATTGAAAACATAAATTACTTTTTTGCTTAAAACTGATTAAAAAATACAAAAATATTTTTTATTTTGAAAAAATTCTAAATTTTGTACTTTGCGGTCCCTTTTACCCCTTGTTTATCGTTCGATTTTTCTCATAAACGAACTTGACCTTTCAAACACCAAAACTCTTCTTGATACCAAATTTAATTCAAATAGGCATTTTTGACAGCAAGTAGGTAGGATCGATGAACATTTGAAGAAATTTTTCGAAAATTCCACCTTTAGTACAAAAGCAATAGCTCCATTTCCTTCGACAAATGGCTTATAAGACTTTTATTATAAGAGCTTTGTTTTCCCTAAGTAATGAGTGGCAAAATAGCGACAAGTTCTCAACTATGGATCAAAAATAGAAAATTTAACAACCAAAACAATAGATTTCTCTATTTTACCATTACTGACCAAGTACCGACGTCTGTTATGTTGCTATCAGAGAAATTAGGTAAATATCGAAGGAATGTTATTTACTTGGCGATGTTGCATACGATTTGGTACTTTTTTTTTATTGTTTGGTGCTCGTCTACAAGTTTGGGCATAGGTTTAGAATAATGCATAACTTAACTGAGAGTAGATTTGGAGGCAATGGTAGAATGGAGGCAATGGAAAGTAAAATTAAGGATTATATGATTTCTTTACATTGATATGATAAAGATGCAGATAAATTCAAAAGAAAACGAGTTTAAAAATATGATTAATTATTAATATTTATTTAAAAATGAGCTAAAAATATTCAAGAAGCATTTTATCAAAATCTTCTCTGGCGAGGTGTAATTCGTACTTGATGTCCACCTATAACACTCATTGATATTTCAAGTTTAAACCTAATTTCACTTATATCTTTTATATTGGTATGGAACTCATATCGACTCAGTAATTTGGCTAATGCTAATTTCATAAAAACCCATGCATATCGATAACCTAAACAATAAATAAAGAAATTATCAAATTTTTTTTATTACTGGCACTTGTATATTTATTTGCCTTACGCTATAAATGATCATTGATGAAAAAGTGGTACGACAAAATATCTTTAAGATAAAATGATCGTAAATTAAAAAGGCTTGATTTTTTTTCATATGAAGTTAGACTTGGTCTAAATGAATTCTGAAAATATTAAGGGGAGGGGGTGCCCGATTATTTAAATAAATAAATGACTTCAAAAGTAGGCATATTTAACATTGGTCTCATTGGAAAACGGTAGATGAATGGTATGTTTTCACAGATTTCTTGAAAACTAGTCGGTAAAAATTTTTTAAAAGAGGTTAAAATTTAATTTAAAAAGAGGTTAAAATTAAAGTTAAAACCTGAATAAATTATTGAAAACAAAAAACAACCGGTTGTGCTCGATTAATTAAGGATGTATCAGCACGGTAGTGGAGACACAAATTTAAAAAAATATTTTCAATTTTGATGGTGAATTATGTTATAACTAGACAATATAAGACGAAAAGTAAAATTAAAATTTTTTTATACCTGGAGTAATTTTCAAGATATCGAAAATTGAAATTTTGTTTAATTATTTAGCTTTTTCAAAGGAATGGAAAAAGGAAACATTGTTTGTTGTAATTGTTCTTACCTAAACAACTCCGAGGTCCTGCACTAAATGGTATGAACGCATAAGGATGTTGTTTTTGAATATTATCAGCTGTAAATCGTTCTGGATCAAATTTTAAAGAATTTTCCCAATAGACTTCATTCCTATGCAGACTGAATATTGGAATAGCAATATTAGCTCCTTTTGGAATTGTATAATTTTCTTAAAAAATAAATAAATAAATTGCGCTATTGTAACTAAGCGCTTAGTTTGGCCGAATAATTGTAGCCATTGTTGTTAATCTTACCAATTAAAATATCTTTTGATACTTCTCTTAAGATTAGTGGCACTCCGGGAAATAATCTCAATGTTTCCTTAATTACTTGTTCCATAAATTTTAATTTTGCAAGATCCTCAAAATTAATTTTAGTTCGATTCGTTTCCCTTAATACTTGAAACAATTCTTCACACACTTTCGTCTGTATGTCTTTATTTAAAGCCAACAACAAACTAGCCATAGATACAGTTTTAGCTATTCCATCGAAGCCCTTGAAAGATTTTAAATATTATAACCGGAAGAATCCCGTAAAAAGGTTAAACTTACAGCAATAATTAAAAAATTTATTTCATCCTGCAACTGGTCATCGGTGAAATCGGGGTTGCACTTTTTGAATTCAAGCATAATATCTAATAGAGACAATTTTTTATATTCGATGTTTTCTAGACATTCAGAATTAATTAATTTATTATTAACAGGATCTTTATCTTTATTTCGTTTCTCCAAAATCACCTTAAACAAAAAACTCAATTTATGCAGGACATTTCTAAAGGGAAACTATGAAGTAGTTTCTGGTGAAATTAAACCAATTTTTCCAGAACATGCCTTTTAAGTTCTCACGCTATTCGGAGTGGTAGAACTGTCTGTCACATATGCCAGTTAAGATGGATGTTTCCGACGAAACAAGTTTCCAATGATTCCTTTGTGTTAAATTACGCAGGTAGCAGAGCAAAATAATTCAAATACATACTTTACGAGTAAATGACCACATCATGTCCCTATATTCCATCAATTTCTTATAATCCTTTGTAAGTCGGTAAAATACATCGGGATATTTTAATGGATTGTATCCTCTTTTCATCATTATATTCAAGGACCTAAAATTTGATAATAACATCAAAGAAATTTGTCCCACAAAAAGGCCATGGTTTTGAAGAATTTTCATGAAAATGAACAATTGCAGTAGGATTTTACAGTGTTTCTTTCGTAGGGAGGTGAAGGATACGACTTGTTATTTCATATTGCGTTATCATTTTACATTATTTGCGTTATCATTTTACATTATTTTTCTAGTTTGTTTTTTCCAATCCACGAGAGATGTTCTTTATTCCTTTATCAAATTCCATGATTGACACCCCCCCCCCCCCATTTTTAAGCTTATCGTGGCTAATGAAAAAAAAAGACACACGATCTAAAAATGTACCGTTTAAGAAAAAAAACTGCCGGAGAAATAATATTATGATTTAATTTTCTTCATTATGTAATTTGTACCTATATTTCATATATTTCTCTTTGTATTATTCCAAATAAGTCCATTGTCGAATTTGGTCTCCATATGCCAAAAGGAACTTAATCTTAAATTTCTTCACTTTTAAAAACTATAAATGATTTATTTACCTGCCCATAGCGTCAAAGTAAGAAGTTTCTGTTTGTAATACATTCATATCAACACCAATACTCGTTGCTGCAAAAATGATATTACAATTTTATCAATGGAATCAATCTATTGGTTTTATTCTTTAAAGCATATTTACCACAAATAGAATCCACTGCAACTTTTGACAAATAACTTCCATACATATCAAAAGTGTTTTCTTTATTAAGTTCTAATTTATCCAATATTCCAGTGAGTATATCAATCTTATCTTCAAATATTTTGAAATATAACTTCAAAAGCGATAAAGTAAAACCTTTCATCATCAAAGTTCGAGTCCGTTTCCATTGAGGTACTAAAAAAAATTTTTTCGTAATTTTTTTCATTTCATTCTATTGTTTAATTTTACCTTCTGATATTACCAAAGACTTACGGACCAAAGCCTTTACAATTAACTTCATAAACCAAGCTTTTTCTAATGCGGATGAACTAGTTAAAAGTTCTTGAACAATTTTTGGCTCGACTGTAAACAGTAATGGTATTGGACCCATCCATAATCGAGTTATTGGTGCATAGTCATTTGCGGTTTTGAAAATAAAATTAGTTAATTCTGAAATTGAGTATAAAAGTAAAATTATCCAATTAATTTTTTTACGCTCAAATTTTAATTACCTTCATGAGAACCTTTGAGCGACAAACCATTACCAATAACTGGATAAGCAAGCGGTCCACGAATTTTTGACACATAGTAGCACATTCGAATGAAATTTGAGAAATACACACATATTAGAAATGAAACTGCAACGCTTATCGTGAAAATAATAGGCATTGAAATAAAATTAAAATCTAACGACACAAGCATATTGTTAGTTTCATGCATTTAGAAAATAAAATGATCATCGAATCATTCAAGATATCGAAGTATAAAATAAAATAAGAATGCTATTTATATGAATTATTATTTTATAATCTAAAATATGTAAAATATGTATATATAAAAAGCCATTCGATCAAAAGAAATATTAAGTGTAATTTTTCATTTTTTACATTTTTCCTGCTAGACCTCGCAAAATGAAAGGCAAATAAATGATCATGGCGGCCTTCGCGATCGTTTCATCTTACCTGCATATTTAATCTTCAGTGGGAGCATATGCTCAAGAAAATTCCTTCTTGCCTAAGTATGCTTATTGTGTAGTTCCAAATTCTAACATTAATTTCACATTGTCTTAAATAGGTTCATACAGGATGCGCCTTTTTTTTTATCGGTATGTGAGCATTGAATAACTTTGACATGTGTCAACTGATTGTTGATTAAACATGTTTTTGAAACGTTAAAATGCAGTACAATTTCAACCAAAAATCACACCATAACAAACAATGTGTCGCAATAGTTTCGCAGTACATTAAAAATAGTTATTTATTTGTGTTAATTCAGCGTGCATATCAACAAAAATATCGTGACCAAATTTTGTTGGCCATGGAACAGTGAGAGAGATCGTCAACATACCGTTCATTAACGATCAAGGTGTTCCAATAAACTGATTTAAGTGATCAGAGAAAGCCGCCACGAAATTAGCAACGAGTAACATAAGAGTAATTACGATTAGCTAATTCATACTGATGATGGCTACTTTTTAGTCGAAATACGTATTTATAAAATACAAAAAAAATGTTCTATCAAATTGGGGCAAAAATCGAAATTTATTTTGAAATATCCTAGAGTTCTCATTTATTTTCTTTGATAATATTTATCAGAAAATGCGTTGTCTAGAACCAATAAGTGTCATATCGTCACCGAGCTCAGCATTTTGGCGTCAGTGCGTTGCGGCACATTTTGAAGGATGACTTATTTTTTTGGGGATATTTGAAAAACTGAATTTAAGTGTACGCCAAGAAGTCTCAAATGATTAACGAGCTCATCGCAAATATTCGTGCCAAAATTATCGCTATATCACTCTAGATATTCGAAGAGGTAACAGTAAACGCAGTAAAAAGGGCTAATTTGGTTTTGGCCAAATTAGAGGCGGTCACTTGATTGGCGTTGCATTCAAAAAATAGATGACATTTCTTAAATTTTCAAAATGGAAATGTTAGAAATCCTTAAATATCATTTGAAGAGCAATTCCTAACAATTTTATAACAAGAAAGATAAGGTCAAAATCGGAGATCTTATTTTTTTATTTGTACTAACGGGCTTTAAAATACTGCAAGATACCTACCGTAATTTATTTACATTGATGTTGTCACCAAAAATGAGTAATTCGAAACGGGGTGGAAATAAATTGAGTCGATTCTAGATTATCGATTTTTGATTCAAGAAGACAAAAGACATTGTAACATTTATAGGATATAAGTTTCGATTTTTGCTTCAGTTTTCTACATAAAACAGAAATTGATCTTGTAAATTGGAGCAAAAATCTAAATTTATTTCGAAATATCCTAGAGATATTATTTATAATACTTCAATTAGTTTCTAATTCAAGTGTAAGTTATTAGCTAAAACTATAAAACACTTATAAAACACTTTTAGAATTGTATTGATATAAAAGATGAACTATTAATTTAAAAAAACAATCAAAACGTATACATGATTATAGGAATAAAGTAAAGTTGAATATAAAAAATCAGAGTTAACTATAATTGCTGTTTGAAAGAATCTGATCCATTGATATATTTAGCGTCTCGAATAAGAGTTTTGTGTATTTATTCCTGATAAGGTAGATCATATGATTTTCTAATTGATTGTTTTCTTTATAGTTTTTTAATAACTATAGATAGTTGCATCTCTTCTTTAACCTCCTACCTGGGTGTTGTCGTGTATTAAATGAACCAATAACCACATGATCAGACAGAAATTCTCATTTTAAACCTTTCCAGTAGCTCACTTGGCAATAATGTTTTTTTAAAAAGGATTTTTAATAAAAAATTTTGTCTAACTGCGTGGCTTTTTGTTTGTAGATCCACGATAGAACCCGGCTAGGCTGTCAAATGAAAATTTAAACATTTTTTGAATTTAACCTTTTCTAGAATTCAAAAACCCCAAACCATCAAAATGCCAGATTTAACATACAAATTACAAATGCATTTCACCTCCACATAAATATAATCAAGGCTCTCTTAATTGTTAACAAGAAAATTTAACTACCATAATCATTTTTTACACCTTATTTATTATCTGTGTTAACAATACAATGATCTTTAACATTTAAGAAATATTTTTTTAAAATAATTTCTACCTACGCAAAAATTTCTTACCAGTTTTATTTATATAGGTATTACATGACCAGTAAAACTGCTTATTTATTTCGTCAATAATATTTTCATATAATACTTACAAATGCTTAGTGAATTAATTAATGATAAATGTATTAAGGATGTTACTCCGCAAGAATATTGTTAAAAGTATTGGATTATTTGCGTGGTAAGAGTATATGAGTTTGTAGTGAAATGAGGTATAATTTTTGTCTTATACTGTACCAATGGAAGCTTCACACACACACAATGCTCAGTGTGTGATCAGTTCTCTACAATCCTTTTTCAGCTATAGTCGCTTCTATTACAATCAAAATACTTTACTAGAATCGTCTTGTCCACACCATTTTTTCCGAATTTCCTCCACTAAAAATTATTGGAAAGTATGTGGTGATTTATTTTAGACTTACTTTCTTAAATATACAATTATAGTAAATATCAGGAATTTCATAGAAATGGTAATATTTCCATCAAGCAAAAAAAGTTAAAACTTATATTTTGCTACGTTTGTGTCACTCTGTAAGTTTAAAGTTTTTACATGTCGTGTATTGCATATTTAATTACTTATTTCCCAAGTTTAGCAATCGCGGAGCAACTACCTTAAATACCAAAACAGAAATACCTTTGTCTTTGAATTAGTAAACAAAGATTGAAGTTACTAATAATTAATTATTGGAAATTTACTACTTCGATGCTCCATCATCTTTTTCAAATTTAATATACCGGGTGTTTTGTAATAAAGTACGAACAATTAAAGAGCATATTAAGTCATTGTACAAAAAAATCTCAATTGAAAATATGGGCAATTTTCCAATATACAGGGAAGCATATGTTCAACGCAACCTGTATAATTGAAATTCTAAATTTAAACATTAAGAAGTACAAAAAAAATAGTGCATTTTTACATTAATCCAATCGTGGATCCAGAAATATTTTTGTAGAGAGCAATATGAACTTTCCATGAGCCTTTTTGAATCATTATTCCACTCCTTTTATGTTCTTACAACTCGCCCTCGTGAAGGAATCAAATAGTCAGATGCGTAGTTTTTGAGACATCGTTTATAATACAGAATCAAATACTATGAATTTTTATATCTTTTTGATCCTAATCACACTTAAACATCCGAAGGCATGACGATCTGGTTGAAAATTGATAGTTCGGTATCGAGGAGCTATTGGCTTGATATCGTTAAAGATCCTTGATGTATGTGATTTTGGATCTAAATAGTTCTAGAAAATGATCAGATTAAATTGAGAACATTTCAAATTGAGAAATTCCATTATAGCTACGAGGAAAACAAAACATTGAAATTGATCAGTAAATTATTTAATTGAAAATTCAATATAAGATTCCCTTTTCACAAGAAAGAATGAAATTTGACATAGATATCTTATCAGACACTATTAATTTGATGAAACCTGATAACTAAAATTATCTTAAAACTTAATCATCGCAACTTAATCACGAACTTTTTAACACGCTCTTATTAGCTTCATAAGTATGTTAGGATGTTAGTATGTTAGTTGGTAAGTAACGAAAATTTTGAACATGATTTTCACTCATTGGGTATACTTATCAAAGACCGTTGACAACACCATAATTTAAAAAGTTTATCTGATTATTCTGACCACGATTTTAAGAAATAACGATTTCCATTTCTGAAAATATATACATTTATTTGCGCTCCCACCATATTTATACTGAACTTTTGATAAATAAATAATAGTCAGAAATTAATAGTCAAAAGCACCCCTCGCTTTTGTACGATAAAATGATTTTTTGAATTTAAAGAAATTATTTTTTACATTTTATTTCAGCTAGTTACAAAAGCTTGTTATACCATGTATATATGAAATATACATAGTATTATAAGTTTAGTCCCAAGTTTGTAACGCCTAAAAATATTGATGCTACAAAAAAAAAATTGGTATAGGTGTTCATAAAATCACCTAATTAATCCATTTCCGGTTGTCCGTCCGTCCGTCCGGCCGTCCGTCCGGCCGTCCGTCCGTCCGTCTGTGGTCACGATTACTCAAAAACGAAAAGAGATATCAAGCTGAAATTTTTACAGCGTGTTTAGGACGTAAAAAGTGAGGTCAAGTTCGTAAATGAGCAACATGGGTCAATTGGGTCATGGGTCCGTAGTACCCATCTTGTAAACCGTTAGAGATAGAATAAAAGTTTAAATGTAAAAAATGTTCCTTACCAAAAAATAAACAACTTTTGTTTGAAACATTTTTTTGTTAACATCACTGTTTACCCACGAGGGCATTTATTAGGTACAAATTTTATAGTATGTATAAATATCAAAGTGAGTATCTTTTGTTATTTACGTGACGTCAAAAAAACAAACGAGTGCGCATCAACACTTGCGCATTATATGAGAATATCAGTTAAATATGTCAGATATGTAGGTATGTATGTGAAATGTGACAGAGTTATCAACACTGCCTATACATGGTATTTCAACAATTAACTCAGTCAATTGTTTGTTTTCACTTGTTTTTTAGTTTTTTTAAACTATTATTTATTAATTATTTGTACTTATTTTCCAGTGTTAAAATTTTGTGCGTAAACACAATATATATTCTAATTTACGTATCGAAAATGATAAATGCATTTTGAGTTATTTTTCTTAAAATAAATTGGTCTCCCTCTGAGCAGTGATTTTTACCGTTTATACAATAATAATAATTTTGTGTTTACAATATAAAAAAGACGCCTCCACTTATCTTAAACACTGAATTGTTCAACTATATTAGTTTTATATAAATATAAATTTACAAGTTTTTTACATGCATATATGAACTATACTTAGATATATAAATGCGTTTTGTAAGTACAGTATGAGCCAAGTATATTAAAACTGCTGGTAATCGATTGTTAACTTACTAAGATTAACTGTCTCATTTATTATGCCCTAGATCCTAAAAATTACACTCTTTGATTGAATCGCCAATTTGAAAATTTCTGTTTTTATAAAAATAAATTGCTAAAGCATATACGGTAGATTCGTAGTTATTTCTAAGCCTAGCGTGGCATTAAACAACATTTTGAAGCAGGACACTGCGAAAAATGTTGAAAGTGGTAGCTATGGTTAGTTTGTGTAAACAGAAACAAAACAAGCCGTACACTTGTGTTACTTTCAATGTTGTATGATCTTTAGGCTACAAAAAAATAACTAGTTGTAAAAAAAATATGTTCTCAACATCTAAGTAATATTTATTTTCTTGAATTAAGTATTGAGATCGTTGACTCAAGAAATATTTACTTGTTATAAGAACCTCAACATGCATTTACTTTTTATTGAGTATGTCTTTAATGTTAGCTTTTATATTTGCACGCAGGTTTTAAGTCGCTCAGTGTGAACTCGAGAATCATAAAAAAATTATTTAAACATACACTGATGTTTTGTTATTGTACTTAGAATCATATATATAATCACCGACACATATCATATGTCTTACATCACTATGTCTATGTGTTTACATGTGTATTGTACACACATGTACAGGATATGTATTAAAATCTTCGTCATATCTTCTTGCTTCGACTGCAGTCCAATATAGCTTTCAAAGGTATATTATATATATATATATATATATATATGTATACAACGCCTTACATTGCCATTGTATTAGTAAAACGAAGATCGGTTTTTAATTTTCTTAAGACTTATCAAATGATCCGTTACACATCGAGTATACATATACGTCCATATGATTTTAAATGCTCATAAATAATATTATTCACATGGAAAATTGCTCTGTCATTCCATCTATAGAATTTTTCTAGATATGAATACAGTTTTACCGTGCCGTGAGGAGCATCTGGTGCGACCCTTGAAGTCCCCACAAATAACTTCCCAGCATAATGAATGGCTATAAAAAAATAAAACTAAAATAAACTCGACCGACTTGAAACAACTCGAGTGAATGTTATGGGATTCTTTTCGGATCATATTGGTGTTAATACGCTTCCATCGACACCTCAACGAAGTCGATATCATTTTTTGCTCGCACGATATCGATCACGAAAAATGTGACCACGAAATTATGTACGTACGCACACACACATCTCTCCAAATAAGTGCTATTGTCTTGAAGTGAGCATGAAACGTGAAAGATATGTTGAAAATTTCGATTTCGAAAATCGAAATCCATTACTATAAATTCCTATAATAGGAACTTAATATTCCTATTTAATAATATTATAGACAAAACTATTTTTGTTTTGGAAATTGATGAAACTTCAACGGGACATTTTGTGGTAATAAAATTGGTACGAAAATTTTTTATTTCTATCCGATTTTGGTGATATGTCGAGAAATACTCATCTTATCGTCAAACAATCTACTAAAAATAATCCAAGAAACGACAATCTGGTTTAATTTGCGGTCGAAGGACATATTTCAGACATTTCAGACGTATCGGCTGAAGAAATTGCTTCTGACTATCACCACCCCTAATATGCATTGAGTCGATATTGCAGAAAAAATTTTCCTAGCTTTAAAGAGGACTGATGAAGAGAAAGAACTATTTGAACTTTTAACTACATTCTGTTTTTTCGTTACAATTACCTAAAATATATTAATTCAGCACTTTTTAGAAGGAGCAATTTTCCCGATCACCCCTCTCTGAATCCCCACTTGCATATTATAATAATTATTATATTTTATTTTAATGTATCTTTTTTTTAAACTGTTTAATATTTTAAATTATGTTTATACGGCGCCTATAATCATCATTAATAAATTAATTTGTTATTTTAAAAATATGTATTACATACAGAGTAGAGACAACCGACCGACGTGCATCTGTGTTTATTATTATTTATATTTAAATTGAATATAATTAATTTGTAAATAAAAGAATTATAGAAATGTTTTATATTATATATACAAAAACGGTTCTTCATAATTAGCGTAACATATTATATTTAAGGATCATTAAATAAAATCAAAATAATTGACCGAACGATTTTAAAAGAAGTAATGGAATGACTGAATACTGGACACTTACGATTATTTAAAACTAGGTGTACCCTACCAAGCTTAGTTGTGGGACATTATGATTGCTAGGAAATAGATGAGAAGTATCTGGTAAGTTTTATGAAATTCGATAAACTCCCGATAAAAATGTTCACAACTTTTAAACGGCTGAACTGATTTTCATGAACTTACATTTTTTTAATGCACACATCATGCCCTTTTATTTGATACCAGATACCTTTTATTTGCGTATATTTGTTGACGGATCGTTACTACGTTCAGAAATGCTTTAAAAAAATATTCTTTATTGTCATATTCCCTGATATGCAAGTAATGTTTATATGAAGAACATTTGATCCATACTTTTTAGCGAATTGCCGAAGAAAATGGGGCATAGTACAAAATTTTGAATATTTTCATTTTGAATATAGAGAGATTTTGCTTACCTAACGCAGCTCCTAATTTATGCACATATTAGTGCGCTGTGTACAACACTCTTCACCAACAGCACCTATAATTTCCACCGTAATTACATTTTATATAAATTGCTTAAACCTGAATATTTTAATCTAGATAGTTCAAACGTATTAGATTTGAACAATTAAAACTAGGATTAAATAATTTTTCAATTTTTGTATTTTTCATGAGATCATATTTCTTTGGATAACTACAGTTTGTTAATGGTAGGAGGATGTCTTGTATCTTAGTTTATAATTATCTCAGGCTTTACTAAAAAAAAATTGAAAATAAATAAATCTATGCAAATATTTATAATAAAAAACTAAATTCTTCTATTTTTTCCTTAGAACTTACCACGGCAAAAAAAATCGTACTTAGTAACAAGAGATGACCATCAAATTCTTCTTCCTACTAAGCACATTTTTATACATTCACATATAAAAATTTTTTAGTTAAACACTTCACATTACTTCCATAACATAAATACATATAATATTTCTTAAAGAAACAGGAATGAATTGAATTTTATATAGTCGATAACAACAATACCAAGAATGTGGTAACACAAATTTCGCTTCTTCAATCCCTAAAATAATGAAACAAAAATTTTGAAGAACATTTGTTTCTTACTGGTGTTCACCCTCGTGAAATTATATCTAAAACAATCTCATTGCAAAATGAATCACACTTACTTAGTAGAAAGATTCGGCGGAGAACTCGATTGGTTCGGATTCTTGATCACTCTGAGTTGTCTTTCGGCTTTAGCTCCGCGTTATAGAAAATTACTCTAGTCGTTAAATGAACTAAATTTTGGAATTTTTCCTTCTCTTGAACTCAAAAGTATAAGTATATAATAGAAAAACGTCATTTCAGGGGGTTATTTGCCAATTTTCTGGGTGATTGCAATCAATAAGTATTTTCTTATAGGATTCAAACAATTCCGCGTTGAAAGCAAGATCGCATCGTTCTAGCACTTGTAGAAGGTCTTTGGAATTTGTACCCGTCAGTGGGTTAGTGAGTGAGTGGACCAGACAGCTTCATGTGGGGCAATATAATATCAATTCATTTCGTCTACATCAGCCAGGTCGTCGATTTGGTATTCAGACATTACAGGAGAAGTGTTACACAAATTTTAAAGTTTCCTCTAACACCTTCTTTAAAATGTTCACAGCTTCTTTTATACTATAACGGAAGTGGATAAAATAATAAATTGAGTACCTATTTATAAAAAGACAACCTTGTCGAATTACACGCAGAAATTAACATATTTTAGTTGAATTTATATAGTTGAGTTTATAAGCATTTTTAGCTTACAATAATAATAATAATAATAAAAATATAATAATTAATTGGTATTCAAGTATTATCTTCAAAATAATATAATAAAAATAATATTCAAATATGTATTTTATTTTTGCATATTATTTCAAAACAAAGAAATTACATTCACGCAAATAGAGATACATACTAATGTAAATTATTTATTTATTTATTTAGTTGTGAATGAAGATGCTAGAGCTGGATTAAGCTAAATTTTAACCTCATATTAAGTTTACTTTACAATGAGAAGCAAAGCAGATAGAATCCTCAAAGGTTTTTTCCCGGTTTCAAACTCTCCGAATCTTTTTTCCATGAATAACTTTGATTGTTTGTCTAAGAGCGGTTGTGCTAGTGTACAATCCATTTCTTTAATTCATTTTTAATTTTCAATACCACAAAGATTTGAAGAAGTATATCCGGGTTGTTTAACGGAGTACATTGGATAATTTTGTATCATCCAAATGTATCATCCTGAATACAGATCTGTAAACATCAATCCTCTACGAATGAAAATTGATGTGTACATCTAGAATATGTGAATGGAATATCAATCAATTTATAAAAAATAATAAAGTTTAGAAATGAAGTAAAATGTAGGTATATTAGTAATTCAAATATAGGTATTTTAAGTTATGAGACAGACCGTGTGCCCACTTTATTCTATGTTACTTCGATTTGAATGTTCTTTTTGTCAGAGGTTTTAAGTGTCGAATTTATAGAAATCCAGATTTTGAATTTTTATGTATGCCGTATCTTAAATAAAACCATTGACCATACAATACGTACGTAAATGACAAAAAAATTGCAATTATTGAAGGGGATTGAACAACATTTTTTTTACAAATACACTTCAAAACATCTTTTCGACAATTTCATCATTTCTATCAATGTATTTGTGATGAAGTCAATGTAAGGGTGTTCCTTTAAACATTTGCGGCAGACATACAATAATCGAAAAATTATTTACTTTTACAATGATCATTAAAACGGCACCCTGGCCTATTTTCAGCGGCATCACCATGAAGCTTAATATTCTAAGCCGTATCTTTTATAACCGTTGAGAGAGCCTAAATGGCCGAGCGGTCTAAGGCGTTAGTCTTCTTCTTCCTTAATTGATAATTATTGGGAGCGCAGAATTGATCACAATGTCGTCGCTTGGATTAGAACGAAGTAACCGATTCCAAACACATCATAAATGTAATTGTAAATATGAATGTAATTTAATAAATAAAGATTAACAAATAATGATGCGGGTGGCGTCTGTGATAAGGCGTATGTCATAAAAACGGAGGTTAAGCCCCATTATTATTAGTATTATTATTTATAACCGACGAGGTACATTGCGTATCGGTACATTAATTCGACAACGAATTTTAAAGTAAAAATAAAGAATTTAACCTTAACCTTTTTAATTTTGGCCAATTATATATCAAACTAGGCTTTAACAATCCTTCAAAAATAGGTTATCAAAATTATTTTCTTTACAATGAGCAAACGGCCTATGAACAATGTGTTAATAAAGAAATATATTGAAAAATTTTATTAATTTATTATTGAAAAAATTAATCATAAATAAAATACGTTAAGAATTAAAATTTAATGCACGGGATCTAGATTTAAAATGTTTTATAAGCTTTCAAGTTCTAATCATTAAAGTCTTTTTCTTATTTATGAGTAAAATGTTTTAGCTATCAAAATACTTTTCAAAATTTATTTTTACGCGTTGTGTTGTTCATTACAAACAAAGTCTTTTATCAGATTCTACCAAAGTATAGTAAAAAAAAAAATACAATGAAACGCAAACATAACAAATTAATTGTACAATAAAAAATAATTATCTAAATTAAATCTAATTAATATTAGCACGACATTACAATTATAATTATCTCAAAAGGTTACGTCACAAATAATTGAGTAAAACATTACAAGCAATAATGTCACAACCCTTGTGTAAATAAATTCAATGCATGTACAATACAGGATGTAACAGTATTGATGGCAATCTTTTTGAATATTATTTATCCCGTAAAACTGACTTGTCTAAGATTTCTTTACTTTCTGACCAAGTTTTAAGCACAGTTGTTTTATCTGAATCAATGTTTAAATTGAGATTCAATTTTCGCTGCAGATTATTCTATTAAATTGCTAAAAAGGTTTTTACTTGCCAAAACCAAGCAACTGACTTTTTAACTATTTTAAGTTCTTTAAAAACTGCATGAATCCCTCTTTAAATCAGAGAAAACGTCAACGTGGATTCCGGCTTCCCAAATACTAATACACCAGCTTAGTAGCCAAGTAAGATAAGGCGTCCTTAATTACTTTGACTACTGGCTGGGAGGTTGCGAGCTCGAATCCAAGCAGCGGCAGTGTGAACAAAATAGTTAATGGGGGGGGGAGGTAAATTGATCACATCTGTCGTCGCTTGGATAAGAACGAAATAACCGACTTCACCCACGTCATGAAATTAATTGTATATTCGATATAGTTTAACAAATAAATAACGATAAAAAATAATGATATAGGTGGCCTCTATTATACACGTGGTCTGAGACGGAGACTAAACTCCAATAATAATTTAATAGAATTGATTTCTTCAGAGTAAATTTATTGAGCTAATGAATAATAAAAGTAATATTTGTTCGTTTTTAAAAACCTAAATTTTACAAATCACAAAACTGATTGTTAATGCATCATCTAAAATTTTCTTAGTTTGAGAAACCACGTTTTACAACGTTGGTACGAATGCTTGTGTAAATTGACTTTTATAATACACAGAAAGAGAGGAAACCTATGAGAAGAAGAGTCTCGTATTGTATTGCAAAATCTACAACTGATCAAATGGTTGACGGAAGCTTTCCGTCATTCAAACTCATTTTAGAAGTATGCTTACTTATATAAAAGCTGCGCCGAGAAAATGGTTAAGAGTTTATATTTTCGTAAAGACTTTGAAGGGAGTAATTGAATGTCCATTTTTTGCCGCTACAGATTTTGTAGTAAGCAGTTAATGTAGATTAAATACCGCAACCTAAAGGAAGTCTCTTTTTTCTAATATGATAAAATGAATGCTGCTGTAAGCTCTTATACTCCGATTTTATTGTTTGCGAAAATATATATAGTTGAGGAAGTGAATGGAGATTCGACAAGTGAAATTTATAAAATTTAAAAAACCCACGACAAATTTTTCGGGTACGGAACCATTAACTCGCACTTGAAACTTATAAACATCTATATTAAATTACCTTTTTCCTTAATGCATTTTGAAGATCGTTGCCAATTTTTAGTTTTTTCGGATACGGAACACTAAACTTGCACTTGAAATGATTATGAACAACACTCTTCGTTAAATTGCCTTTCGAACGAAACCAAAAAAATTGAAATCGGTTCATCGGTTTAGGCACTTCGATGCCACAGAACAGACACACGTAGTGGTCAAACTTATAACACCCCCTTTGTTAGTTCGGGGGTTAAAAAATAGACGGTGGCTGAAATAACACGATTGAGCTGGATGCATAATAAATATATTTATTACTTTGTTACTAATCCTTGAACATCCTGTAACATATTATTTTTGTTGATATATAAATTTGATAGAAAATTATGATATTAAATTAAAAACCATATTGTTAATAGTTTGTAATTTGTACTATACATACAATGTTTTATTTATTCCCTAATGTATATAAACATTATAACTTATAACCATACAACATCGAACATAAAACCATTTATTATTATATTTTCGTTGGTTCCAATATTACAATCAAATGATAATGATAGTATATGTATAAATAATATTAGTAAATTGTAAAAAGAGGGTACTTCTGTCAAATCATAATGACTCTCTTAATAGTTTTCAAATAAATTATAATATGTCATATGTTTATTGTCTAAGATTGATTTTTATTCTTACTAACTTACCCTTCTTTCAAAAACAAGTGGGATGAAGTTTTTTGGATTAATTTCCTGAAGCATAATGATTCCTAAACACTTTATCCATTTGGTATTAGAATTTAAATATTAAACAGTATATATTTATTTTTGATCACTGGTAAAGGAACATAATGTCTCATAAATCATATCGTAATTTATCTTGATCAACTCCTGAAGGCGCTGTCCTAAACTCATCATAGGGACATTAAAAACGCAAAAAGTATCTCTTTTGGGCGCCTTCTCTTCCGAGTCTCTAGAAACAGTAGCAGTTGCTTGTTTTATTGACTGATAAGACAAAAATAATTAATGTCTGCGTCTAATTATTTATTAGTGGTACAGTACGTTATTTTGATTCAACGTACAGGGCAATGCGTTTTTTAAACTTGATCTTCTCGACGTTTTTTTTCTTTGGATATATTTAAAATTGCATTATAGTATTACAAAATACCTACCAATAAGAAGTGATTATGGTACAATGTTTTTTAAAATACAAAACACAATTAATTTGATAACCTTTTGGAACAGAAATAATGAATTGGTCTCTTACTTGAAAACAAAACCAATGGCCAACTATCCTGTCGGTTTCTCGCCTTCTGGTAAGTTAAGTTTTACTTTATGTAATAGTTGCTGTTTTGTAAATAACAATGTATATCAAGGCCGAAGAGTGGTAATAAAACTTAAAATATATATGATGCCTATTGAATCAATATCTAACTTTGCCACAATTGCTAATGGTGGAGGCAACGGCAATCCAGACGAAAATATCTATCCTACTTCTTCCACCATCTGAATCACAGTAGTCACATTTTTAAATCAAAATCAAAGAGATATTTTTTAATATGTATTCAACAAAATTGCATAATGTCTCAATTTTAACATTTATATTATTTCAATTTCGTTTCGTTTCGGTGAAATAAATCATAGGTACTTATCCCAGGAAATAACAAATTTGAAAACTTTCAAAATCAATTTGAAAAATAGATATTTTTAATTTTGCAAACTGAAAGAGATGGAAATAGTAAAATATCTACGAAGGAATTCGGAAACAATTGTAGATCTAATTATCTAGTTTCTTCAAAAATAAGTTCAAAGTAAAATTGAAAATATAAAAAATGGCAATTTTCAAGGAGCATATAATTTATTTATAAATTTCAAAGGGTGGTGCTGATGTTTTGTAATTAATATTAAGTTCAAACCATTCTTCAAATATGTAATTAGTATGTGTTATTTATATAACATAATGTAATATTGCCTAGTTTAAATGTAGTTAGAAAAGGACCCTTATGTTGGCACCTGACACTATTGAACAAAGTTTTGTAAGTAATGAACGAACAATTGATAGCACGCATAAGGCCAAATGTCACTCACTCGCATAACTAAAATAAACTATATTAATTTACATCCATTATACTGTTTATATTTGTTATACGATCAAAATCAGTAGAGCCCTTGTCAAGTGAATATGATCCTATGGTTATCAACTGTTTTTGGAAAAAAAGCTTTTCACATCAGTGTGCTGCTTATGGTCTCACTCTCATACAACTTCTCATATGATGAAAATAATTTTCCATAACCACCTAAAACACTAAAATATTAATTCTTGTATTGGAACAGAGCTGAAAGATTACTCGCTTTCTATACAAAAAGTACGGAGATCAATACACTGGGAAGAGTATTTGTACCGACACTTGAAAAAGTATTTTTTTTAATGTTATACAAATTTAATGTTAATCAATTTTCACAAGCATTTCTGTAAGTATTAGTTTGACAGAAAAATTATCAGGAGATAAATTATATATCAATTGTTTGGGTGATTCTCTACAACTTTACTATATCTATCAAAATTTCCATGCTGTTAATATTAACAGAAAAATTTCCTTTTATCCCAGTTTTATTTCCTTTTATCCCCAACACCACAATTTTACCGAGCCCCTTTTCAGTCTTTTCAGCATATCTTGATATTATTACCTGACTCGGGTGGAAAATTAAGATCGAAATAAACTTTCGCAAAATATTAATCAAAAAATAGTCTATAAATTTGTGTAACCATGGGACGTAAAGGTTTGCTGATTTGGATATTCGGTATACTATATTGATTTCTAGAACTTCTCGATACGGGGAAATTAATAAACAATAATGATTATCATTCTTAAACGTTTTGAATGGAACTATTTCTGAGATTTCGTGCAAACAATGAATTTGCTTTCACTTTTAATGTGAAATCCATAATTTTTCGAAAATAAATAGAGAAGTATAAGGACATACATCACCCGAGATCGTCCAGTTCTTCATTCCCTATTCAAATTAATCAGTATGATCTATTTACACTAAAGAACATCTGTGTCTACGTGTCTGTGTATGTGTGTGTGTGTGTGTGCATACGTACGTTCGTCATTTATTTCATGATCGATATCGCGAGAACAAAAAAGATATCAAAACATCTCTTGTTTATCGATTGATTTTTCTCATTATTGAACTTGACCTTTTAAATGCCAAAACCGTTCTTGATACCAAATTTTATTCAAATCGGACTTTAATTGCGTCCACTAGAGAGTATACTGACACTTATACATATATGTATATTAATTTTAACGATAGTAATTTTTGACATCTAGTAGGTAGGATCGATGAACAATTGAAGAAATTTTTCCATCATTTTCAAATTTCTACCATCAGTACAAATGCAATCGCTCCATTTTCTTCGGCATTCGCTATTAAATATTTTGATCTTGAAATTAAAAATAAAATTATCAAAGGGGATGATACTAATAAAATAATGATATTTATAGCCAAAATTATTTGAATATTTCCTAGACAATATAATCACAACAAAACACTTTTTCAAAATATATTTTTATACGATTTGAATGAACTTAATGAAAAAATATATTATGATAAAAATAGATTATGAATGAAATAGTATAAATATTTACGTCACAACAGTTTAAAAAATTCTATTGCGAATACCAATGTTAAAAATAAATAATTATTTAAACTAAATACAGAAAAATGCTTGTGTAAAAGTCAAAAGTTAATTAACGATAATGTTTTGTGTTAAATTCTAGATAATTACATTTGAAAAATAAAGTATTTACAAAATTTGTTGATTCATAAAAAATATTACGCAAATTACAAATGAAAGAAATTAAAATTTTTCGCGCAAACGCCTTTAAAGGTGTGTAAGTTAGATTTTTCCTCACAACTACTGCAACTACTGCCTTATCTCACAGTTCTGGTTCTGGATTGTCGTTGGTTTCCTATTGAAAATATGATAGTGTTGATGAAGCTGCTGTGCGTGATTGAAAATAGGCAACGAATATTTATCTCAAGAAATATTGAAAGTTCCTTGAAGCCCAGCATATAATATTCTAATGGTTGTTTCATTTGGAGATACTTTTTTCAAAATTAAAAAAATAAATAATAAAAAACAAATTAATCGGGAAACCTTTATTATTATACAAACGAAACTATTCTGACATTTATTTTTAACCTCCGAACTAAAAAAAAGGAGTGTTATAAGTTTGACCGCTATGTGTGTGTGTCTGTCTGTTGCATCATAGCGCCTAAACGGATGAACCGATTTTAATTTTTTTGGTTTTGTTTGGAAATTTAGTGGAGAGTGTTCTTAGCTATGTTTCAAGTGCAAATTTAAGGTTCCGTACCCGAAAAAAAATGAAACTTGGCGATAATCTTCCAAATCGGCTCAGTTTGGAAAAGGCTTTAAGGAAAAAGGCAATGTAATGGGGAGTATCCCATATGGGGTTTTACCACTGGGCAGTGCATCGGCCAATTTCGGTGGCCGAGCTTCCGAGCCTCGGCCAAATTCCGGCTGAGCACATTACCAGCTTATGGCCGATGTTCTTTTGTCCATTTACCGTATGATTACCAATCTACTGAAGTAACCTAAATTTCCAGTTGTATTATTTTTGAAGTATTAAATACACTAGATAAAGATACCAAAGATAAGCTATTTTAAAATAGCAAAATAAAAAACATAAATTTTGTTAAACAACTTAATTTTTTTACTCTTATCTAGGTCCTAGGAACTCCAGAAATATGTCATTCTTATTATTCATTGGAAAAAATTTTTCTTGTAAAACAACATCCAATTTTTAAAAAATATATAAATTTTGACGGACGTTATTTTTTAACATATAAATTTTGACGTTATTTTTATTATTATTATTATTAATATTATTATTATCATTGATAATAAAAGTGCACCTATTCGCTTTAACCTCACTTTTATGATACTTTTTTTAAACATATCTTCATATTTTCTTTTTGACATTTGAAAACTGACATTTGATGACATTTAAAAAAAAATAAAAACAATAAAGTAAGGTTAGGCATACGAACGGCAGCCGTGACTCGAGTATACTCTCTATAGAGAAAATTTTCTCTGGCGCCACGGTATTAGCCGAACTTCGGCAAATCAACGGTAACCGAGGATCGCCCAAGGTTCGGTCTTCGGCAAAATGCTCGGTCACCCCATATGGGATTCTTAGATATGTTTCAAATGCGAGTTTAGAGTTCCGTACCCGAAAAATTTGTCGGGGTTTTTTAAATTTCACTTGTCTTTAAAATAATTCTTTCAATTTCATTTTGGACGATGCATCCGACCATTTTTAGTTGTGTTTGACAAATAGCGCGTTGTTAATGTTAGCTTCTAGTTGCTCAATTGTAAGCTTATCTATATAGACTTTGGATTTTACATGGCCCCAAAGAAAATAAATCTAGGGATGCGATATCACAGGCTCTAGATGGCCAACCATCGTTTCAAAACTGGATATTAAATGCTCATCAAATTTTTATCCCAATAAAGCCATAGTTTCACGCGCTGTATGGCTGTATTCTTGGTACCAAATGTACGGTATTCAATTTAACAAATCAAATAGTCCGTTATCATGGCAGGATAACGGTCACCATTGGCAGTTACGTTTTGACCCGCTTGGTTTTGACCCATAAACCACATCAAACTGTTGTTTTGTCTGGATGTAATGGCAGCTCTTGAATCTCTTCAGACCAAATATGGCAATTTCGTTTGTTGGCACAACCGTTAAGCCAGAAATCAACATATTGCTTGGCGAAAAAATTTTTAAATATATGGAAATATTAGGATCCTGCCATATTTTCAAATGGCTCTACTCACTCAGACCATACAATAATTATTGTAAATTTAATATTCATTATTACAATTGTTTTTTATAATAAATAATATACACTCTATGTCAGATCAATTTTGTGTTGTTTTTTTTTTATTCACATATGTTACAAATATTTCATAAAAAATAATAATAACTCACGAAATATGTTGTTTTATATTATATATGATTATGAATAAATATGACTTTGTATCAATTTTTCATTAATTTTTATTTTATTTTCAGGTTTTTGTCATATTTCTTTTTATGACAATATATAATTAGAATTAATTAATTAATTTATTAGTCATATAAAGTTAATAACAAATGGTATAATAAAAATCCGTGTTATTTCCTGTTTATTTGATTCAATAAATGTATTTTTCAATACTTTTCAACACATCTGGTATAAAACAACAAAATAAAAAAGGGATTTTGGCTTCAAAAAATTTATTCTAAGTAAAATATGCCTTTTAATATGAAATCGTACACTGATCAAGATGATGATAACTACAAAAAAAAAATGTCCTTAAAAATCAAAAGCTAAATACATCTCAACTGAAGACGTTAATTAAAACAATTTGTCTAACATATGATACAAATCGTCAAAATCATGCTTACGTAATTAATGAATGGTCCCTTATTCTCTCCGGGGAAATTTTTTAACAGACTTCAAACAAAAAAGAGGAGGTTCTCAATTTGACTATATTTTTTTATGTTTGTTACCTCAGAACTTTTGACTGAGAGAACCGATTTTGATAGTTCTTCTTCTATTCAAAAGCTGGTGCATCCCGATTGGTCCCATTTCAATTTGGTTCTTTTTTTGACAATGGCATCCATGAGAAAACCATATAAGTCTTAAATTTGCATTAAGTATGCAAATATGACGACAATCGATTTTGATGATTCTTTTTTAGTGACAAATTAGTTAGTGCAAGCCAAGTTAAGCTGACACCGACTACAAAAATAGCAATAATTGTAACTATATACATTATATTATGGTAATATAATAATATAATATATAGTAATATATAATAATTTGATTGATTTTTTATAGATACTATTGTTATCAGCATGCGATTTCCCATTAGAATATTGTGCTTAAGTCAAGTTTTTTACAACCTGTGTTTGTTTCCTTATATTAATTTTGATAAAAATCAATTTGATATAATTTATTTTATCCTTATCCTGACAAATTGTATTTTAACCTATAGATGTAACATACTTTAAAAAATACGTTAAAACAGGAAATCAAATGGATGTGGTTTTCCGTTTTAGACATTTTCATTTTTTGTGAGGAAATTGATATTTCTGCGCATGGAATTTTTTTTAAAATATTATTTCTAGATCATTCAAAACAATTCGCCAACATTAAAACAAAATTTTATAATTTGAAAGACTACATTTAAATCCAAGACTTACTTAAAAGTACCCCATCTTTGTATTTAATTCAACCGATTTTTAAATTAATAACCTCATTTGTTAAAAAAGACTTTTGCTCATCATCTGAACAATATTTCGATTGCTTTTTATATTTTATTTTTATCTCATTCAGTGTACCAGTGACACATTTTTCAATTTTCAAAAGGTAGGTACAAAGAAATATGAAAATTAGTTAAACTTTTTATTTCATAGAATTTAACACTCTTTATTACATAATGAAAACCATTAAATAAAATACTAGGAAAAATTTGTGATGAGTTTATTAGAGAAATATTTCATATTTTATAAAATATTCATAGACGCCACATAATGACCTTCAAAAAAATGTGAATGAAAAAATTATCTAAAAAAGAGTATAAATTTTCTAAGAATTTATTAACAAGAATCATAAACACATTAAATTCATCAAAATACATCCGTTTTAAAACTTTATTGTACAAAGGCACTAACCACATTGGCAGTAAAACTGTACATAGTTGAAAATAAAAAACAAGTCGAGGATTCCAATTGACTTAAATCAATTGTTTATATACAGTGTGTAGTTAGTTTTTATTCTAATCAAATCATATAAGTTTATCCATTCCTACTGGTGTTTGAGGGCCTCCTATTCAATTCCCTTTCTAGCCTTACTTCCTAGCATAATCTTTTTTTCAGATTAGAACACAGGCACAAAGATTGAAATAGGATTTGATTTTTTTGATACTATAAACAACGCTATAATTAAAATACGTCCGAATTTATATCACTTTTATGATCAGTCTAAAAGGTAGTGTATCCATTTTACTTCGTTCTGTTCGCGAAGGAATTGGAGGAAGGTAATGGATACTGGCAAATTGCTAACGTAACTTTTTATTGAAAACGTTATGAGCTTATTTAAGCCAGGTCGTCAGATACACAAACACTGTTGATAGTGTTTTATCTGAATTCATAGCTTCGAGGACTGCTTAACATGTATAATTTTGTACACATATTAGTTAGGCACTCGTCAATGTGTTGGCTTAGCCATCACATTCGACGAGCTGGAAGCCAGAAAATAGCTCATATAAGATGGGATGAGCACATGCAGCTTCTAACTAGAGTTAATGAAAAAGAACAGCTAATTAAAAAAAGAAATTTGCGTAAGTAATGGGAATGGGTTGGGCATAGCCTACATCGTAACTAATAATACAATTTTCTTTACTCCTGCAAGCGGCGAATTAAATTCCGAAGAACTCGAGAAACAGAGAACGGTCAAAGGACACGTGGAAGCGGCTTTGTAATAAAAAATAAGGGGTAACAATGGAAAGAGATGGGCATGGAATACGACCTTGACTGAAGGCGGCTATTCGTGGATGTTCAATGCTTATTTACACCTTGAGGAGTAATTTAATCTCTCTATTTTTAAAAAGGATATAATTTAGAATGTTATAACTTTGACAAATAAGTTTATTTTGTATACACAGGGTACATACAAAATTAAATGATTATCAAAACTAAACTCTTATACATTTAGTGATGTCCAATTTAGGCGAGTAAGTAAGTAGTGAATTATTTATTTTATAAAATCTGTCAACATACTATGTACAATCAAACAATTGAGTTATGAAACATTCATATGATATAATTATTGTTGATTATTAAATATGATCAACTATTTCAACTCATAATTGGAATAGATTGAAGGCACAGCTGAAACCAATTGTTTTATATTAACTGTGGTCACACAGGGTCAAATCACCCTCGGACAACATGGCGCGACATTAAGTGTATAATAAAATGAAACCAGTTTAATAATAATAATACATATTATATGATTTGTTTCTGGGATATACATTTATTTTAAACTGTTATTATATTCAAATCATCTTATATTTGTTGTTACAAATAAAAATAACAATAAAAATTTAATATAATCAAAATATAACAATTTAAATGTAATTAAGGCTAGATAAAGTTATTTTATCACTCTTTAATACTTTCTATTTTTATTCGAATACTTACGATATAAATGAGCTCGTTCGAAACAACTAGATATAAGTTAAGAAACTCATATATCTCGCGATTCTCTAAGGAATAAGAAAATAGCTAAATATCTATAACGAATAAGAAAATTGCTTAAACTTGTTGAATATTAATTGACTTTAAATGACCTTTCCATATAATACATATTATACAGTTTGCGCCTAATTTGCGCATTCGTGGGTAAACAGTAATGTTTATGAAAAAATGTTTCAAACAAAATCTGTTTATTTTTCTATAATCAACATTTTTTACACTTAAACTTTTGTTCATACTTTAACGGTTTACAAGACCCCATTGACCTATGATGCTCATTTACGAACTGGACCTCACTTTTTACGTTCTAAGCATGCTACAATTTCAACTTGATATATTTTTTCGTTTTTGAGTTATCGTGTACACAGACGGGCAGACGGACAGACAGACAACGGGAAAAGCACTAATTAGGTGATTTTATGAACACCTACACCAAAATTTTGCTCGTGGCATCAAAATTTTTAAGCGTTACGAACTTGGGATTAAACTTAGTATACCTTGATATATATTACATACATACATGGTATAAAAATATGGTGCTAAAAGACTATCTTTTTTACACTTTGAGAAATAGGTATCACACCGAACTAATACGAACTTGTCTACAGTGTCAGGTTAAATTAATAAATGTATTTTTTACATGGAGAGTTTAATTGAGCTGATCAAAGAGAACAATTGCTATGACGTGTCGTCAAGAAATTACTCGATATTCAGCAAAGAGTACCTACTTCAAAGTTGGTTAATTATTAACTTATTATTATTCCATTATTTTGAATTTTTTAAACTCTAGAACCAAATATCATTTTTAAAATAATTTACGACAAGTGTGCTAGAGAAGTAGAACTCTAGAAGTACAAAAGATTCTGGAATAAATAGAACATTTGTATCGAACGATTTTATAAATAAATTATTTTTATTTATAAAAAAGTAGTGTAACAACAAAGTTGGTTACCTATTAAATAGTAGTTATAATTTTTTATATTAATTAGAAATAGTTTTAATACCTATAGATTTATTTCTTCTAGTTATCTAGAATATAACCTAACATATTTCTTCATAATAATATATAGAACACACACAATTTATATTTTATAAGAACTCCTGGTTTATACAATACTATATATACATTATTTCAGCTCTGTATTACATTTATACTTTTTTCAAGTTTTTTTTATTTTTTATTATTGAAGCATAAACCTGATTGTCCAGTTTCCTACTGAACAAACAATTCCTCATGATTGCACATTTACAACAACAGGCGCAAACCAATATTATTAATATACTTGTTTTACACTTGAAAAAATTCACAATGTCATCTTTGTCATCTTCTATGAAAAAATTTTTCTAAATATTCGATGCTGTCGGCTGACTCCAATTTTACAAACGAAGTGTGTGGAACTACTCGGTGGAAATCAAGTGAAGGAAAGTAACCAGTTATCCAGCTCATTTAACTCCGGAAAAAGAGACTTTTGTGGCTCGGTAGCCCACTTTAGCAAGCAACAAAGAATGCTCTTCCTGGAGCTAAATGCAACTGAGAAGACTATACCAGCCACGGTCAGAATGATGTAAATCGAAGCGAAAGTAAAAATTTGTAAAAAAGTTTTGTATCATTATGCCGAAATTTTTTAAACGATAAAAATTTCGATAAAAACTGATTGTTTAAATCCGTTCAAAATTATGTATCTTGTGACCACATCAAATTTTTAAAATACTCCAAAGTCTTTCATAATTCTCAAATTCGTCTTTGTTTTTCGATGATTAATTCAAATATCAGTCTATTTCATAGAATAACCGCTTCTGAAACGAAATAGAAATATAATTAGTTAGATTTCTCTAGGCTTTGGCTAACGACACTATTGAGATATTATTTGTAACACTGAAAGCAGGGAGTGCAATTCGCATATAAAACAATAGCTTGTGTTATTTCACTCCATCGACAAAAATAATTTTTCTTCTCCAGGTACCTGCTTTCGGTATTTCTTTTTAGGAAAATTTTTCATTTTCGAGCTATCGTTCAATCGTAAATAATGTATAACACAGCCACTAACTGGATGAAAGTATCTTCTGAGATCCAGAAGTTTGGTTTAAATGATTTCTTACTATGTGATATTTCTTTTTGTAAAAGGAATCATTGGTTGAAGGAAACAGCACAAAACTTGATAAAACATCTTGAAAGTTTTGATTTGAAGACGATCTGAAATACAAATGTATTACATATATTCAAATAAATTCTCTTGAGTTTATGAAGTATGAATTCCGTATTAATGAAAAGATTCTCGTGGACATTTCGCTTTAATCGAAAGGCGATCTTGCTTGTTTACAAATTCATTTCTATAAATTGTCAAGAGGAGAGTTTAACATTTTTACAAAAAGTCCCAGTATACAAGGGCGTCTGCTAAAGGTTTTTGCTATAAAATTTAACAGGAAATAGCTTGTGAGCAGAGATTTATTAATGTTTAAGATGTTTTTTCATATCCTTGGTATTAACTATATAATCAAATATAATTAATCTCAGATCATTTATGGTATTACTTTCTTAACCAGAACGCAATTAAAATTTAATCTCAGATCAGAATGATAAAAGATAAAATCGACGCACATCTAACCTTTTAAAAATCGCACATATTCTTAACATTTTCAATGCCATATATGTTACAAAACGATGTAAGAATCTTCTTGAATTTTATTAATATTAAAATGAAGAACATCACAAAAGTACTGGTTGAGAATACATACCTCTGACGTCACTTTATTTATAAACAATACCTTATCTTTGGATGTGTGTGTTTGTGTGTGAACTCTAAAAAAAATAAAACCATAACTTTATAAACAAACCACAAAAGGTCCCAACCACCACCACCACCACCACGGCATTAAATAATAATATGTAGAGATTTTTTGAAAAATTAAATCAAAATGTTATTATGACTTTGACAAAAACAATAAAAAGATACATATTACTCTTCCGTAAGCATCATAAAGATTTAAAAAGAAAAGTCACACAATTTATGAAATTTTTGGCGACAGATACGAACCACACTCAAAATAAATTATAACTTTTTTAATTTGTCTCTATTTCGCCAAAGGTTAATCGAATGAGAGATTAACAACACTCTGTCCTTTAAACTGATGCACGTTTTTATAAATTTAGTTCAAAAGTCGACTGAAAAGTGCACATATTTTGAATACTGATTTTTAACCCCGTCGCCAAAAAGGAGTGTTATAGGTTTGATCGCTATGTAGGTCTGTCTGTAGCATCGTAACGCCTAAACGGATTAACCGATTTTGATTTTGTTCTGTTCTTTCGTTGGAAAGATACTTTAATGGGCAGTATTCTTAGCCATGTTTCTAGTGCGAGTTTATAGGATTCTGTATTCGGGACAAGTAAAAAATAGATGATGATCCACAAAATATTAACAAAATGTAATTTAATGGAGAGTGTTCTTAGATGTGTTTCAAGTGCGATTTAGGATTCCGTACCCGAAAATTTCTCGAGCTTTTTTTAAATTTTGTAATTTTCAATTGTATTGCAAATTTATTATTTCAAAAATTATTCAAATCAGCCTAATTTGAATGTCTTGTCAGTCATTTAAATGAAGATATGGAATTGTCACGGAATGGGATATTAATTGCGAGTGTTTTAATGCTTATATTTCGCAAATCTTAATTCGGTATCATTTTCGTCGGGTTCAAACGATGTTGAAACTAAAAGTTGGCGGAAATTTTGTTGCAGTACCTCGTTGTCATTAAATAAACAAAAACACATTATTCTTAAAATGTTTCAATTTTGGAATAAAGGTATTTGGCATTGTAAAACAGTAGTGAGCAGATGTGATAGTTTTATGTTTATTAACAGCATATTAAATTTTTATAGATTATAATTTGAATTCCGTTCATTTTCTTGAAAGATTATTATTTCAAGATGTTTTCAAATAACATTAAAACTTTAACATTAGCTTTCACTATAATAATGTATGGTTTAGTAACTAAACTTTAGTTACAAACGTTATGAAATCGGACGGACGGTAATAAAATTATTGTACCTACCTCATAAATCGTTTTTTTAATAGCATCAGGTTTTGAGAGGATTAATATATTCAAATATCTTTAAAAATATTTTTATTCTCATATTTCAAGCCGATTGATGTATAAATTTGTTAATTAAGTGTTATTTAATATTTGGAATATAAATTCTCGGTTTTTGCATTACACATATCTTCGAAAAAATGTAAATGTTTATTATTTATTTTTAACCAAAAAGTAAAACCAAAATAGAATTTATCTGAGTGTATTAATTTGTTTATTTATTCAAACATAATTTCATGATTTCGTTGAATTTACTTTAATGGAAATTAATTCTTGTAATGCTAAAATCTTGAGAACAATCATTCGGAATGAATTTTAGGTGGATTAATAGCAGTCTAAACGATCGGTTAGCCCTCCGATTTATGCCAGAAGAAAATAGAGTAGAAAAATTACGGCAAAGTCCACTTTTGTTGTCGCTCACATGCCGTACAATAACTCACATGTACAATAACTTAGGAGGTCAATTCCCCTCTGACTGTCGCCGTTGTAAGTTTTAAAATTAAATAATTATTTAAGGATGTAGTGATTGCCAGGGCAATTTTGGCCAGGGCAATGACTTCAAAAGTAGCCACATGTAACATTGGTCTTATGGGAAAACTGTAGATGGATGATGTTCATGTTTTCATAGATTCTCCAAAACTAGTCGGTGGGAATTAAAAAAAACTATTTAGTTTAAAGTTAGGGCTTTAATAAACCATTGAAAAAAAAAAACCCGTTGTGCAGACTTATTAGGAATACATCAGTTGGTAGTTGGGGCACAAATTTAAAAAAATTATACTTTCAATTTTGATGATATGTTTTAACATGGCAATATAAGACGACAAGAAATAATAAAATTTGTCGACATCTGGAGTAATTATCAAAATATCGAAAGCTTTGTTTAATTATTTATATTTCGATATTATTATTATAATTTCGATATTTATATTTTGATATTATTTATATTCGATATTTCGAAAACTAAAACATATATTGAAAAATTATATTCTTATTTTTCGTCTACATTCATGAAGTTATAACAAAATACATCATCAAAGTTGAAAATAAAGTATAAATGATTTCAACCATACGTTTAAACTCTCTTAGGCGCTCGTACTACCTTAAGACGTTTTCTTAACATTTCTTTAGGGTAAAACCGTGTACGTATCTTTCCCGGCAGTATGAATGACTTACGTGTATTGGTTTATTTAACGCTGTAGGTGTGAGCTAAATTATTTCAAGATTGGTACTAGTTCCACAATATCTATAGTATTATTTTATTGTCTAAAATTGTACCTATTGTGGTTTTAGTGTCCTAATCATAAAAAACCGCTTTAAAATCTGCAAAAACTCTTTTTTCCTACTTTGTAAAAAAAATATACATTTAATAATACAATTATTATTAGATAACTGTAATTAAAATCAAATTTACTTTTTATTAAACAAAAATAATAAAAACATGCAGTTAGTAATTTAATGCTACTTTTGTTTTAGAGAATAAGAGAATGAATAATAATTATGTGAATTGAAAGTGAATCGAAATTGTTTCCTTAATTATTAATAATCTTGTCAACATTTATAAGATAGAAATACACTTGAGGGTAAAGAAACCAGTTCACTATAAATATTGAAAATTTAGAGATCTTAAGTTGCAGCTATCACGTAGGTCATACTTGGCCATAAGAACATTGTCATACCTGAATGAATCATTCGAACAATAATGATCCCTACTCCTAGATCCATTTAGAGCCAATCAAGAACAGTAGAAAAGATTTACCGTCAATCGATTTCAGCTTCAAAAGATCGTTAAAGAAGGGCCTAAATGTCTCAATCTTCTCATAGCGAGCGAGATCTTCTGCAGTCATGATGAATTGTTCGGCCCAAGTACTCAGTATGCAAAGTGTGCTGTTATAACTGCGAAATCTTCTGTAGTCATGATTAATTGTTCGGCCCGAGTACTCAGTATGCAAAATGTGCTGTTATAACTGCTGCTACATTGCGTAAAAGAGAGATAATAATATTGGAAGACTTCCAATTTTCTCCAGAACAGCTTCTTCAGAAAGATGTTTCCTTTAGTTTGCATAAAAACCTAGAAGGGAATAATTATTCCAGGGAAATAAATTTGAACATATCATTTAAAGTAAAACAGCATAAGCATTTATTTTTAAGTTTCGTTGCTAATTTAAAGTGAAAATCAAATAACGTTTCTAAGATCATACCTCATACTAGTATAACAAGTATGAAGTGCTTTATAAATCGCTACCGTCGCGCTTTCAAAATACTCCAAAGCGTTTCCAGCACAAACCCGCATTGATTAGTCTTAAACACATGGGTCACATTTCAAAGCCAAATAGCTTGAACATTCAAATTTTAATTTTAAGATTCGATCACAAACTGGCAGAACAGTGAATATTGTTAAAAATTTGAAATGCAAAAGTTACAGTCTAGAGATATAATCATAATATGAATAAAAAAAGGTGTTTCTTTCTATTGTTTTCCACAATGCGTCGCATTTAAGAATAATTTTTATTAATTTGATGAAAAAAAATTTCTTTCATTAAAAAAAAACCAACCGCCAAAATATTAATTATGCTATAAATATTAAATATAATGGAAAAAGTTTTGAAGCTGATTCTATTAAGAGCCTAAACACCTGATTATTGTAAGATTATTTTAGTAACTCCTATTTACCTAATTTTTATGCGTAAGCTATAATTTACATTAATGATACTGAACGACTTTGGACCACGGTTTATATAATTATTATTTATGTTAAAAAGTAATTAATTTTTATTGATTTTTTTCTACTTTGATGTTCTAAAACATATTTTTAATGTGGTAATTTTCAATGTAATATTGATTGATAGAAACACTTGATATTATTAGCGTTATATCAAAAATAGAATACTAATTATATTTTGAGAAGAAGATTACAAATTATTTGAATTTTTTAAAACCCTTAAAAGTAGTGTTAATTCGAAAACCAAATACTAATACCACTTCGCAAAATAAAACTTGAAATGATCGGACCTGTCATCGTTAACCGTAGTTACGGGAAACATTCGAAAGAAATAATTTAAGAAAAATAAATACCAAGCATGGTTGGTTTGTTTGATAATAAAGATAAGCCGAAAAATTTGTTTTCTTATAATTTTTTTATTTTTTAAACAAAAAACCCTAAATGAATCACCCATTAAAACATAGTTAATGACTGGATGATTGGTGGAAGGAAGTTTTCTGCTTTCTGGATTGCTGCTTTCGAGGAATCGTAACTATTTATCGACGATTCTTCTAAAAAATTTTATTTTAATGTGAAAAAACCAAGAAGTCATACACTTTGGCCCTCGTTTCAATCCTATCCAGCACTTGTTTTAGGCCGGTAAGCGATTGTATTCTGAATAAATACTCTCTAGAGAAATTTGATTTACGACGCAAAAGGATAATAAGAGATCAGTTAGATTACCCCAAATCATTAAACGGGAGTCATGTTGGCCTTCAACTACTCAATCGTAGTTTATCTATAAAGACTTTGGACTTTAAGTGGCCCCAAAGTAAAAAGTCTAGATTATTGCCTTCAATTAAAAAAAAACAGTAGTTATCATGGTACAATAACGATTGCCATTGACAGTTAAGTTTTTGTCCACCTCGTTTTTGGAGAAATTTGGACGATTAAGCCAGATCAAGCCGGGATTTTTGCCATGGGATATTTGCCAAATATATGATTTTATATTAAGTTTTTCGAGAAATAATCTTAAAAAAATTATTCTTTTCGAAAAATGGTTCTTAAATTTGTTTTTGTTGTTGTTGTTGTTTTTATTGAAAAAAGTACCTCAAAGTGAATCAACCATTATTAGCCGTATAAAGTTCCTTATACTCTAGTGGGACAACCATTATAATTACATACAATTACAGTGAAATTAGTAAATTTATTGCTGAATCATTCTGTAACTTAAGAAGAATAGTCTTAATTTAAGTGTACTTATACCAGAATTAGAGAGATATTATGAATGAATCTTAACCAAGAACTCTTTATAGTAGGTACCTACTATTTACATACGATGATTTTATCAACAACAAACACATAGCAAGGCAGTTAAAAGCTAAAGCTAGCCACTAGTTTTATTTTAATAATACTTTAGGTAATTCCATGAAGGTTGTAATCATTGATGTGGAACAACAATATAACTATTATAAAATTCTATATGGCATGGTACATGGCATGGCGTTTATCTTTTTAACAAACACTACTTCAAATAGCAATATAACAAATAGTCCAAGGTCCTAGAGCAGCAACTCATACGTTATAATACATCTGAAATTACAGTTACACATATTAGAGACAGAATAAGATCGATGTTTCGATTTGACTACTATCTCGCATACGGAAATGATACTATACACTCTACACCACTTATTGTTGATCAGTTTTATTTAACGATAATATTATTAATAACAAGCTGTGAACTGCCCGCTTTGCTGAAAAACATCTCCACTTTCACCCCTTCCTCCATATCTCCATGCGTAGGTTTTACACTTTTGTAATGTACACGCCATGCTCTTTTATTTGATACCCCATTTGGGTATATTTGAAAATAAATTGGCAGTGCATAGTCGGTGTGATATTGAAGTCTTGTGAGTGCAACCCCTGTAGTTCGCACGACTAACTTCCCAGAGGATATTGCCGCCTTGAAACCGTGGAAATATGTAAAAGAAGATATTTTCAAAATCGCACACATTACATAAACTTCCTTTGGGAAGTTGATAATAGATTATTCATTCCCACGTTCTCGTTCCACCTTGCCAAATCCCGATCGCGAAAGTTAAAAATAGATAAAAACAATCCTTGAAGCTGGTTGTATATCTTGTCAATGTTTGAGTTAAATCGATGCTCAACTTTATAAAGTTTCTGAAGCACATCTTTTTCAACCCCTTACTCTACTGTATTATGCATGTATTATACATAAAACTTTCCTCTTGGATCACCAAATCTATTAAAAAAACCTAATTAAAATCCGTTTCTTAGTTTTAAAAAATCTAAGCATACATATGCATTAAGGACAGACAGACGGATTGAAATGACTTTGTTATATACTATGTTATATACTATATTGATACAGATAAGATTATCGATTCTGGTCAGGATACTACGATTAAATAGGATAAAATTAGTAAATCATTATATTAAATCAATCATAAGTAGGTTAAAATAAATTTCGAAAATTATTGTTGTTTGTTACAAGTCAAGTTATCATTTTTGATTCACTATTACTTTCGTGATTACAATAAAGCATTTTTAACTACACAAAATATAACTTACTTTGCGAGGCTACAATTTTAAAGCATGAGATTACGTCTTTAACAATCGTTGAACTTATATAAACTTGATTCGCCTTCTTTTAAAATGAAGTTTGGGACTTACTTCCTTTGTCTATTAAAGTAATTTTCCTCACTGAGTTAGAACTTAAGATGTATTTATAAAGAAACGAAAGTAAAAACTTATAATAAATAACCAAGTAAAAAGTTTTTTCGTTCAATTGTAAAAAATAAAAATAAAAATATAATCCTACATTTGAAAACTGAAGGCTGACAAAGTAAATAATATTTTATGCTGCTAGATCAGTTTGATAAACATTAAAAACATACCTTAAAATTCTGTCAGAACCATTAACATTTTTGCTGGTGGGCAATTATTCCAAAATTAGACATTTTGGTACTTGAAAATAGTATGTTGTACTCATTTAGTATCATTTTCATCCTTTTATCTTTAAGTGTTAAATGGCGTATCATTTACTGTAATGAGAGCTTAGACTATAATAACTAACTACCTATTATTTTTTATGCCTATATAATAACATAAAAAAATTATAATAATTGTAAAATTTAATTTTTGTTTTCTTATTCCTCGTATTTTTTATCATAAATTTTTGATTATTATAATTACCTATTGAAATTTCCTTGGAATGGGAAAATACGTGGGTATGCTATTGCAGTAAACAAAGTACTGTACTATTTTTTTATTTCTATGTAATAACAGCAATGTACTATGTAATTTAGCTAGCTATGAATTCGATATTCAATTTTAGTGTAAATTTTTGATTGGAGTTCTACGCGAAGAAAGTCTTTACCTCAATACAAAAAATACCATTTTAAGTCGGAAACTATTTTCAAAAACACACTTTAGTTTTCTAACATAGTACTGAAAATAGGAATTCACTTACTGCTTACTGAAAATGATATTATCTTTCTCATAATTTCCATGTTATATTCTGAAATTTTCCACAAATCATTTTTTATTTAACTTTTACCTTTTATCATAATGACGATTACACAGAAAACCACATTGGCTATTCCATTTGGCCTTCTCAGATTACCTAATTAAATTTTTCATCGAATAACAGAATATAAATTTCAAATACTAAAATCATGCTCTTTACCTCGTCACTAGTTGCTCCGCGGATGGAGTGTATTAAGAAATTTGCAAACTTCTGAAAATAAGTAATTAAGTGCACAATACGCACCTTGTTTGCAGGCGATTTACCACATCATTGAGATAGCTGCGACTAAAATTGGCATATTTTACATCTACAACATGTGAGAAGCTTGGGAAAGCCGAAGAGAAGGTTTTTATGAAAAACTAATATCTTTTAAAATAATATGTTTTAACTAAGTCTAAAATAGTTGAAAATTATTCATTTAAATGATAATTTTCAGTATACGGAAAAAATTGTGCGGATAAGGCAACTGTAGTAGAGTATTGTGGTTGTAACAGAAACAATTCTAGTAGACGTATCGTAAGCAACTGATCACACGCAACTGGGTATGAAGATTGAGTATAGACGCACTGAGTTTGTAGTACCTACACTTCTCTAAGGAGGACTATTTTTTGGACATATTGACCAAAAAGATGTTACCCCTTAAATGGGACAAACATATATTATGTAAACATAATAAAAGAGTAATACTTTTATACCATGTATATGAAATATACCAAGGTATACTAAATTTAGTCCCAAGTTTGTAACGCTTTAAAATATTGATAGTTTGAACAAAATTTTGGTATAGGTGTTTAGTCCATTTACGGTTGTCTGTCTGTCTGTCATCCCGATTGCTCAAAAACGAAGAGATATCAAGCTGAAATTTTTATAGCGTGCTTAGGACGTAAAAAGTGAGGGCGAGTTCGTCAATTGAGTCTTGTAAACCGTTAGAGATAGAACAAAAGCTTAGGTATAAAAAATGTGCCTTATAAAAAAATAAACAACTTTTCCTTGAAATATTTTTTTTTAAACATCACTGTCTACCCCTGAGAGGGCAAATTACGCGCAAATTGTATAATATATATTATATGGGCATATCAGTTATATATTGTGACATGTATGTTTTTAAAAATAAAACACCTTTTGAGCTATGATAGAAAATTGGAGAATGTCTCAAATGCATTGAAAACTTTACATTTATTTTGCAAATGAAAATGTATTTAATCATAAAATTTGCTGCTTAAATTTGACAAACAACTAAATTGACATACAATGATGGTCTCATTAAAATTAACGAACAAGCTTTTATTCAATATTTGCTTCGAATTATTTCCATTTCATTATTCCTTCAAACAGCTTCTTAATAAGAATACATTTCATAAACGTATATATTCTTATTAATTAAAAACTTACCGAGGCGTTATGAAATTTCTGATGAATTTTGAATCATCTCGTTTAAAATGAAACTTTCACAGGCGAAATTGTCTAGCGAAGTTGTTGCGAGCGGATATTTTAAAGTTAAACTAATATTACAAAAAAAAAGTAAAAGAAAAAACAAAGAGTTTATAAAAAATGAAACATTTTATTTTATTCTTTTCGTTTTACCACCGTAACTGTTGGTAAAAAATAAATTGAGTCCTAGTTGATTTTTCCGAGCCGGTCTGATTCTAATGAGCGGTACTTTATCCAATTATTAAATAACAGATGTTATTTTCTTAACATAATTATAATCATAAACATAATTTGATAACCATATGAAACAATTCAAAACAAATATATTAAAAATAAAATTAATATTTAAAAAAACCTCTTCAGCAGCAGAGCTCTATCATTAAAGTCATATTTTGTCCTCATTATAAATTTCTTATAAAAAATGTTTTTTATTGAAATTATATTTATGTCTTTTCTAGTTTTTGAAAACATGTAACATTTACAGATAGAGAAAGAGGAGTTGGAATGTTGGCATTTCAGGGCACATCCTGGACACTACCACAACTTGTATAGCGACTTTCAACCATCTAGCTTTATTTGGATAAGCTGTATAGATCTTCAAAAGTTAATAACACCTGAAGAATTATATTAAAACATAATAGTGTAAAATTACGACATAAAAAAGGAGGCTGTTAAGTTTACATTTCCAAAAAGCACAGCCTTGACGTTTTTCTGAACTGCAGACTGATTTTCAACTCTCCAGCTCAAAGCCCAAAAAGAGGAAATAGGAGCTGCGAATGAAAAGCTCGATTACTGTTTAATTTATTCTACAAAAATTATTCCAAACAAAAAATTTTTTCGTTTTTATAAAGAACAACTTTCTTATTTAAAGCGTTCATCTAATATTTGTCAGTTATGAATCAGAGTGAGGTTTCAATTGAACCTGAAAACTTCTGATTGAAGTAGATGGCGGTATAAGTTGTTTGCCTTTAAAACTAACATTTTTTGCTTGAATCATTTTCCTCAATTAAATTTATTTGTCAAGTTTCAAGCATATGTCAATTTAAAAAGCACCCTGTATTCAGGATTGTTCAAGTTATTCGACACGAAAGAAATTAACCATATTTTCTTCCTTGGGGACGATTAGAAAAAAGTTATGAAAATTAAATTTTGACTAAATTCTCAAATTTATGAAAATGGAAGTTAAGGTATCGACAAAAACTCAATCAATGAAAACATTCCAAGTAAGATTTCGTTTGAAAACCGATATAAGCTTTCAGAATTTATACTTTAAAATTTCTACTACATTTTCAGAAAATACAGAATATTCCGAAAACCGTGAAGTTAACCGTAAACTGTATCTGACGTACCATTTCAAGAAATACAATTTTCACACGTTTCGCCCTTTGTAATTTTAAAACAAATAGCCAATAAGCCTCCATCTATCCCAAAACAAAATTTTCTAAAAATCAAGCAGTTAAGTCTTAATCTTTCATATCGAATAAAGTGAACAACTTCATATATATATATATATATATATATATATATATATATATATATATATATATATATATATATATATATATATATATATATATATAAATTTCAAGCATCTCCAAAGCTATATAAAATACATTCTAGAGGTCATGTAACGGATTTATGACACACCTCCACCTTTTCACGTTGACCTTCAAAACAGGGTGTAAGTCTATATTTTTGGGAGAAACATGACTTAAAATTATAATATCCATATTAATTCAACTCGACCACCGCCTACTTAATAACAATTATTGTTAAAGAATATTAAAAAAGAACAACTTAACAATCATAAATAACTACATTATGTTATTACGTAAAATGTTTTGTTTATATCCATGTATCTTTGTCCAACATATCAAAATATATATCCACTTTAGAGTTTTAGTGTATGTGTGTATGTGTGTTTGTGTGTATGTTCAAAGTTAACTTACACAAGAACTTTATGAAACGATACAAAAGCAAAGAGTTTCAGAAATATCGATGGAAGATAAAACAAGTAAGTGATTCGCAGAGCAGAGAGTCATACATGTTTACTCACACAAGAACTTTATACAACGATACAACTGCCGAGAATTCCAAGAATATCGATGGAGGATAAATCAAGCAAATGTTTGAAAACAGATTCAAAGGTTGGGGAGTGGGCCTGGATAATTTTATGATAAGATTCTTCAATAAAGCGTCTTCATTAGTCATACAGTGGAAGAATTGTAATCAATCAAATTGACTTTCCTTTTGCAGAAAATGAAAAGTAAATAATGTTTAATGAAGTTATTTTATGACGTTGTTAAGTATTTCCTAGTTCCACACGCTTCAAGCTTTTGAACTCAACCATCATCCAAAAATAATTGTTATAAAATGTAGCGAAATTTCGCTTATTAAAGTAAGCCTTTTCATCGATTTCATCACGGTTTGTGCTCTATCACATATCCGGTGTATGCTATATATAAAATATATTGCTAAAAACTTTTTTCCGACGAAAGATGGTACAATTCATACTTTTGCCGACCAATATTTCGAATATGAAAAGTCTCACTCCAAATCTTACCATTCTTGTCAATATTTTAATTAATAATTGTAGTATGGTGATACCAGATGGTAACACCTCGCCGGGGATGTATTGAGCTATCCAAATAAGTCATTACCTCATCAGTTTTTTTGCCTCCAATATTTAAAAAATAGTTTGTAGGTATAAAAGAAAACTTACATACAAAAATATAATGTGTATATGTTATAACTTTATATTCAGATAAACAAAGGTAAACTTTATAACTTGACTCGATGATATATGTCCCTACGTGCTTATTTAACAGAAACGAAATATAATATCCCTCTGTTCAATACAAAAAAAAAATTACTTCACTCAGTTTTTTGATATTTTATTTCTTTAGTAAATGCAATGAATATTATCATTAATTAAATATCATTATTGCTTCCAAGTTAAGAGCAATTATAGAATCTTTGCATGTGGGAGTCAAACAAAATTAAGTAGGTGATCTGAAATTGATTTGTTTGAAAAAATGTTGAAGCTTATGTGAATGGCGTCCAAATAAACTTCACGAGCCATTTTTCGCCCTCAATATTAATCTAGAATAAAAATATAATAACTCTCAACATCCAACAAAAATTTCTACTGTTTGGATTAGTTAGGATTGATATACCATATACTTATAATATATATCAAGGTATCTATACTAAGTTTAGCCCCATTTCCGATTTCCGTCTGTCTCTCTGTAAACACGATAACTCAAAAACGAAAAGAGATATCAAACTGAAATTTTTATAGCGTGCATAGGACGTAAAAAGTGAGGTTGAGTTCGTAAATAAATAAACCCAAGACTCACTAAATTAGGTCTTGTTCGCAGCAACATAGGTCAATTGGGTCTTGGGTCCGTAGGTCCCATCTTTAAAACCCCTAGATATATAACAAAAGTTTAAATGTGAAAAATGTTCCTTAAAAAAAACTTTTGTTTGAAACATTTTTTCGTAAATATCAATGTTTACCTGTTAGGGGAAAATTTGGCAAATCATATAGTACGTGTTATATGGGAATATCAGTTATGTTTGTGTGACATGTCAGTTATGTTTGTGTGACTCTTTTTTTTTTAATAATATGACGTAAAAACAAACGATTACGTAATCTGCACAGTCTATACATGGTATTTCAACAATGAACTCAGTCAATTGTTTGTTTTTACTTGTTTTTAATATATATTTTTTTTACTTTGGATTTATCAAGTAGTAAATTGTCGAAAATTAAATCTTAATGTTTAAGAAGACAAATTCACTGACTTCAATATTCTGCTCTGGAGGAAATTTTTAAAGTACTGCAGTACTGAAAATTAATCAAATTAGTAATAAGGATGGTAAATGATCGTTTTTTTTAGATTTTATGGGAGGTTCCTTTCATTGAAGTAAGAAAATATATTAAGCAACTAGAAATATAATAAACACTATTATTTCTCACGAAAAAAGTCTTTGGGCATGTATTTTCATGCATATTTTCTTTTCTCCATGGAAGGAGTACAGTAATAAAAAATCAACTTTTACTAATTTCTTATTTTACCTTTATTGTTAGAAACTCTGCCATCGTGTACCTCGGAAATGTAAAGTCATTATAGTGTTTTCCCCTTATTTTATTCAAAGAATCGATGGATTCTTGACTGGAAATAATAAACCGGGAACTATACAAATGCAGCATTTATGAAAATAATGAACTATAAGTTTTTGCTTTAACCTATGTATTTACGAGTATTATTTATGCAAAGAATAACAATAGGTTGTCTGTCTCACATGTTTGTATGTGTGTGTTAAGGTGTGTACACTGTTTATAAACATAATAATATAAGTTTTATTTTCTTCACCGATCTTCAAAAGAATTAACAAAAAAAAAAAGAACCTTAAAGTAAATAGACTAGGAGAAACTGACATAAACTATTGGTTAGAGTATCTATGGTAACCCGCATAGATAATCATAGATTGAATTACAAAATTATTCCAAAACAAGTGAAATTTACAAAATTTAAAAAACCCCCGACAATTTTTTCATGTACAAAACCCTAAACTCGCACTTGAAACATATCCAAGAACCATCTCTATTAAATTACCTTCTTCTTTAGAGCCTTCTCAAAGCTAAACCGATTTTGAAGATCATCGATCGCTACTTTTTTAGCTATCCCGGATACGGAACCCTGAACTCGCACTTGAAACAAAACCAAGAATACAATTCATTAAATTATCTTTCAAACGAAACAAAAAAAATCAAAATAGGTTCATCCATTTAGGCGCTACGATGCCACAGACAGAAACACACACACACACACACACACACACACACACACACACACACACATAGCGGTCAAACTTATAACACCTTTTTTTGGTTCGGGGGTTTAAAATGATGACCACTATGCTGGTCCATCGTCAGGAATTGCAGAGGCTTTACAATCGTATCATCTTTGCGGCGGTATGGCAAATAGTAAAAATTTAAAAATGATAACTAAATAGTTCGTTTAAACAAATAAAATAACGTCTATACAAGATCTTTTAAATGCCATCGACTCTGGAACTGTGACCATAAGTTTTCTTTCCATAATTGGGTTATTAATTTAAAAAAAAAAATCAATTTTTCCATTTTATATCATTTCTTTATAACAAATAATACTGAAATTCACGAATAAAACTTTTTTATAGGCAATGTGTCATTAAATATAAGTTTCGTGACATAACAAATATTTTATACAAGAACCATAAAAAAGTAAATGTTCACATGGGTTTAACTTGATGTTCACCTAATGTGGATGTTATTGTAACTCCATCTATTTCATTTTATCTGTTAAACAATTCAATTACCAACTAATTAATAATCTATATGCGGTTTGCCGTGCTCTAACAAATGGATTGTCTTTTGCAGTGTCTCCAAGTCTAATAATTGAACATATATCATCATCACATATCATATGGTAATATTATTCTTTTGACTATTTTTCGTTAAAATATTATTTTTACATTGTCATTAATGTCATATACCTATATATAATATATACAATATATGTCAGTGGAATCATAAAAACTAGCTATAAAAATTTTGAAGGTTTTGTGAATAGTTTTGAATTTTTATGGTCTTATTCAGGAAATAGTTAAATTTTAAAATTTTTATGTGTTTTTATTGTTTGATTTTTCATTTGAATATGAAAATATCTATTTTGAAACGTAAAAAATTCTGCCAACTATGTTATAAAATCTTTCAATATTCTATTCTAATTTCATAACTTATTCGCCTGAAATGCACCCCCTCTCCCGTACTATATAATTTTGGAATTCTGTACGTAGCAAAATTCACACTCATAAAACTCAAGTCCACTTTTTGTATTGTTAACAAAAAAGTCCAAATATTGATTTCTATTTTCACCCTCTGACTATAAATATTTGAGAAGAGTATAAGCCCTATAGCAAACGATGCTAGAATTTTTAATGGTACAATAACCAAAATAATTTTACAATCTTACACCCCCCCCCCCACTCCTTCAAGGACTAACGCTCTTGCATACCAGAAAAATAATGTACGGCTTAATTTCGAATTTTTGTTTTAAAAATGAAAATCCAAATTTTATTAGAAGCAACTAGAGATTTTCCTCTGACTATATTACAATATCTTTCTATCTACTTTTTTTGCAAATATAATAGCTGAAGCAGAAATAACTGAATAAAACGTAAATTAAAAGAAATATTTAGCTTAACTATAAGGAAATTTTTAGACATCGAGAGAAATAGACATGACATTAATTTAAAGTGTCCAACCTTTTCTATAGAAATACAACATTTTAATGTCTGCTTGAAGAAAACTTTTGACAATGGCTTGGGCCTTTTAAAGTTTAGAAACTTTAACATGAGACATAGATAATAATTCTTCGTTTAATTCTTTACAAAAAAACGTGCTTACTTTAGTATTTTTCATAAGAATCAAGTAATGCACGTTTGAAAAGTTTTTGATTTTTCCCATGACTTTTTGCATTTTCGACGTTTGCTAAATTAATTATATCTCAAGAAAAAAAATTATACTTTGCGTTCATGTATTTTGCACGGAATTTTTGCAAGATACAATTATAAGAATCTAAAAATTGAATTTTCTGACGAAATGAAATTTAAATTTAATGAACTCAGTTAAAGCAATTTTTTCTTAATTGTTTTATTTATAGTAACTACAACCTATAGACAGTTTTTCCCTCAATATACCATAAATTTTAAACAATTTAACGACAGACCATCAAGATGGTAAACATGCCATTTTAACAATTTTTGTTTTGTATACAAAATAACAAATTATACAAACATTGTTCATTTATCACTTAAATTGGTACATGTTCTTACTTAACTAACAAACTTCATACCTATCATATTGACGTAAAGCATTTACGCTCCACTTAACCACTGATTACTTATCCCACTAATAAGTACATACACAAGAAAATTAATGACAAAACTTTACAAAAATTACAAAATGAAAACTCCTTTGTTTTGAATATATCATTTGCTTTGTTTACGTTAATATTTAGTGCTAGTTGACATTTTTTGAATAAATGACTTTACAAATATGCCTTTGTTAACTATAAATTAAATAAATATTAGGGTGGCAGAGAAATCCTTTGTTTACATTTATATACATAAAGAAATTTGTAGACAAACTTTTGTAAGGTGGATAAAATGTATTTTAAGAAGACCTAAAGAACATCTTAAGAAAAATTGAATTTATATAGTTTTTTATTAATTTTATTTAAAATTTTATAATGTTTTAACATTTTACCTTATTGTCAGCTAGGTATTATAAATTGTGAGTCCTAAAATGATTCGAAATGTCCATGGATCTCTTTGTCTATCTGCCTTTTCGAGGATAAATAAACTTGCACTTGAAACATAGCTATATTCAATCTCCATTAAATAACCTTTCAAACGAAATTTAAAAAATTATAATCGGTTCATCCGTTTAGGCTCTACGATGCCACAGGCAGGCAGACAGACAGACCGACACACACACACACACGCATAGCGGTAAAATTTAAAATACTCCTTTTTTCGTTCGAGGGTTAAAAATAATATAAATTAAAAATAATCGTGGTGGCCATGGAACATACACACATACACACAGAAAGCATATGTCACACTGTTACGCGATGAATTCTGCCAGTTTGCTCACCATGGCAAGCCACGTTCAAGAACTTCGTTCCAAAAATTTGTTCCAATAAAAACATAAAAATATGTTGGTTATACCTATATGATCGTTAGCAGATTTGTTATAAAATAATTTTGACACATTTTTTTTAGCAAAAGATTCCAAAACTGGAAAGTACAAATTTTTAAACGAGCAATTATGATTCTATATTCGATGATTTTTCGGCGAGATAAATTGTTTAAAATTTTGGAAAAAAAATGTATTTTTAAAAATTTTTCTTTAGTAATTTTGATGATTATATATTTTTATGAAGTTTGGACTTCTAGATGCTAAAACGGCCGAAAAATTCAAAAAAATTGATTTTTAGATTGATTTAATAGAAATCTTGTGCAATGTGTGAACAAATGGAATAAAGTTTTATAATCATTATCGTCGAGCAAAGGGAGTGCAATTGTACATTTCAAATTCAATCTTCAACACTTTTGATACAGGTGCAAATTTTCATTTTTGTTCTCATATGGTTCTCAGCTTTCTTATATAATATATAGGTTAAAACAAATAAAATCGTAGTAAATTTTCAATTTTCCGTAAATTCGACAGCCGAGACACATTTAAAATTTTAGTTTCTTCAGTAACAAACTTCCAAGTGTACTTTATGTCGACACTAATATTAGAAATTAAACCGATCCTATTTATTAACAAGTGAAAGCAAACAATTGACTGAGTTAACTGTTGAAATACCATGTATAGACAGTGTTGATTAATCTGTCACATTACACATACATACATGTTACACATATATAACTGATATAGCCATAACATACATACTATACAATTCGCGCTCTCACGCGTAAACAGTGATGTTTCAAACAAAAGTTGTTTATTTTTTTATAAGGAACATCTTTTGCGTTTCAATTTTCTATCTCTAACGGTTTACAAGATGGATCCTACGGACCCAAGACTATTTCAGCATAAGTTTGGTATTAAAAATTTTTTTTGAAATTGCTTTATTCCTAGATTTTAAGAGTCTCTTGCGAAGTATTTTGGTCTTCTAATAATACAGATTTTTTTTTAAATACTGTGACTCTATCACATTAATCAGGCGCAATATTATCCATGGAACTGATTTTTTCTGAAAAGTTATTATTGCCTAAGCCACATGCTCTGCAATTTTTTGTTACTTTATACCGACTACCAGTCGCGCTAAAAGCTAGTTGTTTCGTTTTTTGTGTAATAAAGCGTGCTTATTGTGTTAAATATTATTTTTTAAATATTCAGATTTATTATTATTTATATTCATGTCATATTATTGATATAGAAATGAGAGTTCATTTTAGCAGTGGTAACAGTTAAGGATGTTCCAGCATGGTATTTGCAGTTTCTATGTTAAAGCAATGGTACAATTTTTTTTTCGACAGAATTTAACGAAAAATTAAATTTAGGAATTTAATAATGCTTACTATTAATTCCCAAAGTTTCAGAAATTTTGACCGTTTAAAATGGGAAATAATTATGCCAACGTCCCAATTTCGATCAATTTACGTCCAAATTAATATCTCGAAAGTGAAAATTAATTTCTAAATTTTTTTTTTAGAATTGTATTGTATAAACATTTTTTTCTACTTTTTCTTCAATATATAATAATATCATAAAAAATAGTTGGAGAGACCGGACATTTTACATGCTTTAAATGGGACATGACCCTCAAAATCGCGAACTTTGTCTTTAAATATCTCGCGATCTAAACGGTCAAAAATTATGAAATTTTAGGAATTCATAAATAAAGCTATTATAAACCCGAGAAAAAAAATTCGGCCAAATCTGTCGAAAAGTGATTTCATGCTGGTACTACTAGAGCAAGAGCCCGCTTCGGCCAGACGCACATCATTTCATAAAACCCTAAAGTTTATCTGCGCACGTCACCAACACAGGTAAGAACGATGAGCGACTATGTAGTTTAGGTAGTGGTTACCTTGGCAGGTAACTGGTAACAAAGGTGTAAAAAACAGCACCTCAAGTACATTAAGACATAAAGCTCTATTTTTTTACATTTTCTTCAGAATAATATTTAAAATGACGTCATCCATTGCCAGACACTTAGTATAGTTTCAACCCCCTGCCGGACACCCCCAAACTCTAAAAAATTGTGATTACACTTACATTATAGTATAAAAGCTGAATTTTATATATGTTTCTTGGGGGGCTATGAAAAGAAGTTACCCCAGTAGCCGGACAGTTTTCAAGGTTTTTTCCATCTTGCCAGACGCCTTGAGAGTCCGCCGTCGGTGTAGCAGCACCTCAAGTACATTAAGATATAAAGCTCGTTTTTTTTACATTTTCTTCAGAATAATATTTAAAATGACGTCATCCATTGCCGGACACTTAGTATAGTTTCAACCCCCTGCCGGACACCCCCAAACTCTAAAAAATTGTGATTACACTTACATTATAGTATAAAAGCTGAATTTTATATATGTTTCTTGGGGGCTATGAAAAGAAGTTACCCCAGTAGCCGGACAGTTTTCAAGGTTTTTTTCATCTTGCTAGAGGCCTTGAGAGTGGCCACAACGATGAAAATTCTGAGCATTACTAAATCATTTTTTGTATACAATAATATTTTTTTTAACTCTGTAATAATTATAAGAATATTTTTTACTTTCTATAATATGGCTATGAATATAATAAAAATATTTGTTCATTGGATTTCATACGATAAACAATATTATTACCTCACACAGTCAAAACTTGAATTTCTCAAAAATATTAACAAAACTCGAAAAATTTATGGATTACTTTTTATACCATGTATGAAATATACATAGTATATTAAGTTTAGTCCCAAGTTTGTAACGCTTAAAAATAATGATGTTAGGAAAAAAATTTTGTCATAGGTATTCATAAAATCACCTTATTAGTCCATTTCCGGTTGTCCGTCCGTCCGTCCGTCCGTCTGTGGACACGATAACTCAAAAACGAAAAAAGATATCGAGTTGAAATTTTTACTCAGGACGTAAAAAGTGAGGTCAAGTTCGTAAATGAGCATCATAGGTTAATTGGGTCTTGGGTCCGTAGGACCCATCTTGTAAACCGTTAGAGATAGAACAAAAGTTTAAATGTAAAAAATGTTCCTTATCAAAAATTAAACAACTTTTGTTTGAAAAATTTTTTCGTAAACATCACTGTTTACCCGTGAGGGTGCCAATTAGGCGGAAATTTTATAATATGTACTATACTTGATTATCAGTTATGTATGTGTCACATGTTTGTATGTGTAATGTGATAAAGAAATCAACACTGACTATCCATGGTATTTCAACAATTAACTCAGTCAATTGTTTGTTTTCACTTGTTTAGATTTGTTTTTTTATTAAACTCACCATCTCACTTAAACCCGCCTGAATATATATTGCCTCGCGCTCGCACCGACGGCGGACTCTCAAGGCCTCTGGCAAGATGGAAAAAACCTTGAAAACTGTCCGGCTACTGGGGTAACTTCTTTTCATAGCCCCCCAAGAAACATATATAAAATTCAGCTTTTATACTATAATGTAAGTGTAATCACAATTTTTTAGAGTTCGGGGGTGTCCGGCAGGGGGTTGAAACTATACTAAGTGTCTGGCAATGGATGACGTCATTTTAAATATTATTCTGAAGAAAATGTAAAAAAATAGAGCTTTATATCTTAATGTACTTGAGGTGCTGCTACACCGACGGCGGACTCTCAAGGCGTCTGGCAAGATGGAAAAAACCTTGAAAACTGTCCGGCTACTGGGGTAACTTCTTTTCATAGCCCCCCAAGAAACATATATAAAATTCAGCTTTTATACTATAATGTAAGTGTAATCACAATTTTTTAGAGTTTGGGGGTGTCCGGCAGGGGGTTGAAACTATACTAAGTGTCTGGCAATGGATGACGTCATTTTAAATATTATTCTGAAGAAAATGTAAAAAAATAGAGCTTTATGTCTTAATGTACTTGAGGTGCTGTTTTTTACACCTTTGTTACCTGTTACCTGCCAAGGTAACCACTACCTAAACTACATAGTCGCTCATCGTTCTTACCTGTGTTGGTGACGTGCGCAGATAAACTTTAGGATTTTATGAAATGATGTGCGTCTGGCCGAAGCGGGCTCTTGGACTATACCTTAATAATGCAAAAGTAAATAAGTACGTATATAGGTGTATTATGTAATGCTGTTTTTTATTTTTAAATTTTTATTTTAGAAATGAATAAATATCATCGTTATAATCATCTTTATATGTTTAATAATATGAAGTTAGTACACAATGTATCAAAATTTATGTTATATAATTGATTAATCAGAAAACTGCATGTATAATTGGTTAATGCGTAATTCATGCCAATTAGGAAATAAAATAAAATTATTAGAAAATTTCACAACGATTTAATAGTTTTATATATGTTAACATTAAGGTAGTACGAGCGCCATGGCAAGTTTAGACTTAATGTTGAAATTATTTATACCTTATTGTTATAAGTTGAATGTAGACAAAAATAAGAATAAAATCTTTTGATATCTGCCTTGGTTTTCGAAATATCGAAATCTAAATAATTAGACAAAATTTTCAATTCTCGATATTTTGAAATTTACTCTAGATATCGAAAAATTTAATTCTTACTTTTTCTCTTATATTGTCACCATCAAAATTAAAAATATTTTTTTTTTTATTTGGTTTTCTTTCACAATGGGTTTTTTTTGTTTTCAACAACTTATCAAGGTTTGATTTTTAGTTTAAATAGTTTTTTTTTAATCTCCATCGACTAGTTTTGCAGATATCTATGTCAACATATAATTTATCGTTTTATCATAAAACCAATATTAAATATGCCTACTTTTAAAGTCATTTATTTATGTTAATATCGGGCAACTTCCCCCCCCCCCTAAAAACTTGATATTTGATTTAGACTTATTCCAACTTCATATAAACAAAATCAAGCCTTTTATCCAAAACTGTCCTGGCGCTCGTACATCCTTAGTATATTCATTCCAATCTGCCATATACCTATTGCCATATACAAGTTCACGATGAGTACATATTATTAAACGGCTTGTTCTTCGTAAAGTTATTTTAATTTTAATGAAACCGCAGAATTGACCCCCTAACGATTGGATCAACTCAAGTGATTGATTGTTTTGATTCTAAAAACACAAAAGCGTCTCAATAACACGAGTTAGCTGCTATACGTACAGTCTCGCTTAAATTCATCTTTTCCAATGTTGTTATTGCAATGCCATATTTTATTAATAATGAATTTTTCCTTCGCATCATATCCAGTAATCGATACACCACTGGTTTTTATAGGTCCCGATTTTCGAGACTCTACTGTAATGCTTTTCTATTACCAAAAGTTTCAAATACAAACAAATTTTGATGATATAATAAAATAGATAGTTTGAAACAATATTTTATTAATTATTAATTTTTTATGAAGTTCAGAATTTGGTTTATCGATTTAAATTGACTAGTAAAATAATTTAGTACACACGGTATTCATAAATAGTAACTAAATTGTGTAACATGCATATATTTGATTTATTTATTAGTATTCATAATTGGTTAATATTATTATTTATATTGTTATGTATTTATGTATTTAATGTTTATACACATACATATGTATCCAATATGTATGTATGTGTGTATGAATAACTTGATGACATTTTAAAAATACTAAATATTATGTAAAAACAAATAAAAAATTAAAATAAACAAGTTTATAAATAAATATATTATTTATATTTTTATAGATCAGAGAATCCAATCACAGGATATGAAATTATACCAATGATTCACAGAAGAAAGTGGTTTAAAATCGAAGACCTGGTCAACATTTGAAAACTGACTAAGTTATTATTTAGTTATTTATTAGCGAATTGCCGAAGGAAATGGAGCTATTGCTTTTGTACTGATGGCGGAATTTTTAAAAAATTCCATCAAATGTTCATCGATTCTACCTACTTGTATGTATATTTATACACATGTATCTATATACGTTTATGTGTCTGTAAACACACTAGCTGTCGCAATTTAATAAGTCCGATTTGAATCAAATTTGGTATCAAGTAGGATTTTGGTATTTGAAAAGTCAAGTTCGTTAATGAGGAAAATCGACCGATAAATAAGGTGTGGGGGGGGGGGGGGGGGGGCAATGTAAAAATTTGGAATTTTTTAAAGGCTTAGTTTTCGAAATCAAAGTTCATTCTCTGAGGGAATTCCCTTAGCTAACGCAACTTCTGCGCTACGAATGTTATTTTTAATTCTGATTCAAAATACTTTTATCTTTATTCAGTGTTATTTATAAACGTCGCTCCTCAGATATTGGTATATTGAATGTGAATGAAGCACTTTTATTTCGATGAATTCCCACTTATTACCTACGATTCAACATTTCCAATAGATTTTCAGCAGTTATGATCACGTAACAAACTTCGTCTGTTAAAAATTGATGTTGTTTACATAGCTTTTCCCACGCCGTGACGTAATACTTTCACAATACATTTGATTGATGTTTGCAGTCACGTGACCGGAAAATTATTTTACTAAAATTATTTTCTAAAAAATATAATAATCCATATTCTTTACGAAAAATATTTTTGTGTTTTGTTATCTACATATCACGATTAATCATTAGAAACTTTTATCCAACCAATTTATTCTTAGTGGGCAAAAGCTTATTCTGTCATTAGAAAATGCATTGGAATTTTTCGGAACTCAATAACATTTCATTCCAAAAATAACTTAAAAAAATTCTTAAGTTAAAATTCACACAAGAGTTTTATTTCGTTTTAATATCACTCACTGTTTGAACAAAGTTAATTCGCTTCCGAATCAAGAAATTTCTTAGACACGGCTGGCTTATTATTGCGATTCTATAAAATGCAGTATGCGATTTAAAAACTGATGTTCAAACAGCAACAAATAATTATCATATTCCTTCGTATAATTTTCACAATAATAATAATAATAATAAAAGGTAAATTAACTTGACCTTCAATTTGTTTTGTATGAATGTTTGTTTCAAAATCTACATGAATGATAACTGTAATTAAAATCTATTTAAAAATGGTATATAATTATTTATTATATCTATTGATGCAATCAATAATAGTGACTTTTTATTTTCTACTAAAATTATTAACTTAAAATTTATTGTCAACTTTCTTGGAAAATTTAAGGTGCACTGATGGTAGTGATAATTATTTATACAAGTTAGAGGGTCCCTTTATGCAATGAGAAGAACCATAACATTTATACGACTTTGTGTTCTACACAGTAAAGACCAATGTGTACTGCCAAATATACCATGTACAAAACAAATGAAATGGTTTACTGTGGAATAAAAATTTTAAAAAAAATATTTTATTCAGGAGAGTTTGAAAAATTTTAGAAAATGTACGAAAATGTATCAATCGCCTCTTGCCTAAGCAAAGCGTATAATATTTTGGAGTGAATGCTTCTATAAATCGGTTTTAGTCCACTTCTTCAAGAAAAAACATGACAGAACTTTCCCATACAAATGCAGTACAGCACACATTTTTTAGAACCACGAACGAATTTGCATTGGATTTACAAAAACATGAATTGTAGGTCCAAGCAAGTTCAACTATTACTTGGCCATAAATTGTAGTACTCTTATTTAGTTGGATACTTGGCGTCATTTAATAGGTTTGATATTGGCTTTCATCCTAACGAGAAAGTAGAAAGAAATCAGTGTCTTTGTACTAAGGATTAAATTTTAAAACTAAAGAATGACCGTCGAATATTGCTATGCTTGACTCGATCAGATTTCATAAATCGGTACATACCTTAATCAATTTGCAAAATTTAAACCTGTATACCCACCACCTCTTAATTTTTTGGCTCGAATTACTCACTCAAATTTTTATTTAGATGCACTTGACGCTACGTAAATTCCTCCAATGTTCCGTTAATGAAACAGTAGGTTATGTGTTTTCTAACAGACGAATGGAAAAGCGGATAGTTGTATCAGGTTAAAGCAAACAAATAGTATTAAATTTTATTATTATATTATCCAAAATAATCTTCAAATAATTAATTACATACTCTGTCATGCATGAGCAGTGTCAATTTATTTTCTTCAAAAACGCAAAAACTTTCATCCTAATTTGGGTAATTCAATAGTTATTTTTGACATTTTTATGTACGACAAGAATTATCTTAGAAATATTATCAGTACAAAATATACAAAGATCAATTTATTGAAAGTAACAATAATGTTTCATTGTCTTTAAAAATTTCAATATATATTCATATTCATTATTTGCGTAACTAAATACACTGAATTTTTTTTTCTTGTCAAATGTGTAGACTTACAAATATTGTGGAAGAATCATGTAACTTTCATGTACGTTTTACATGGAAATATTATGTATACTTTATTTTTATGAAGTACACCAAACATATAACGCACTGCTTCCCCTTGAAATTATTGAATCCGGCATAGAAATTATTAATTATCTACCTACACTTACATTCAACATTTCAACAGTGGAAATTTTTATTAGGGCAGCATAAAAAATTTGGCATTTCGAATTAACTATATAAGCGAAGCAGATGCAGAATATTCACTTTTAAAGTGAAGGCCCCAATAAACATCCCCATCCATATAATTTGACGAATATATTTGATAAATATTTTTCACGATATCTTAAGAATCGTTCAAAATTAGAAAATTTCGTATAGGATTTTGGGTTATGTCTCAAAAAAAGAGGATCCCTTATGAAAATTGCAAAAAATAGTTTTTTAAATTCTCCAGTTGCTTTTTATCAGTTTCTTCTCAAACTTTTTTTAACCCATTTTTAACACGCATAAATTAACCTCACTTGTGATTAATAACAAAAAATGTAATAAAATGAACAAAAATAAACATCTAATTGGCCAATTAACTTTAAAATTTGAGCAAATATCAAAGTTCAATTTTCACAGCCATATTAATCAATAATTTTATTCTAGTATAGTGGCCAGGATTACCAGGTCAAAGGATCATATCTTTATTACTTTAATAATATTTGGGCTATTTAATACCAATCTGCCAAACCAGTTAATTAAAAGAATGAATGTAGAGAACACCCCACGCTTTGAATTTTACATTGCAATTAAAATTAATATTCATTTTTTAGTGAAATGAGCTATTTTGAAACTATATTTTTTACTATAAGTGATGCCTAAAATTAAAAGGAAAGTATCTCGAATTAATTTTGAAAGGAAAATGTAGCTGTTTTCTGATTAGGAATAAGAATTTGAGGAAAAACTTCTATTCTGAGTATTTATTAGTAAGTACTAGATGGAAAGTTTTTAAAATAACCTTTCATATAATCTCCCAGCATATTTTTTCAGAACGAATTACACTTATGGAAGTACAAAAATTGGGGGCTAGCGTTACTAATTTACTGGTAGACTTACCGTACTTTGTTACAAATGTCATTTATTTCAAAATAAGAAAACATAAAATTTATTACTTTTTATTTATTATTTCTTCTTTGTTTAAATAAAAACTAAAAAAAGTTTTAACAAAAAAAAAAAGGAAAAAGAATAAAGTATTATTTAAGGGCATTATAGTTAATATATTTTGAAATACATATGTAAATATGTTAATTAGATAAATAACAAACAAAAAGTAGTTATTTTTTTAAAAAATCACTTTTTTAAAACTAACTTATTTGGCAATTTATTTTTCCCTGTGATTTACGAGAAATAGGTATGTTCTTCAATAAATTATATAATTGAATAATTGTAATTTGAATAACAAAAATGCCGACTACAATCTACACTCTAATTGTGGGCATTGATGCAATAAGACTCGCTATATGACAATTTTATTTTTGTCTCAATTCACTAAACAAAAAACAAAAGAATTTGGTCTATAAGGGCCAGACATGGCATTCCTCAGTCGTTTCAGATCGCCCTTACTTATCTTTGAATCTATCAAAATTTTCCTAATCGTCCGGGGGTATGGAAAAATATTTATTTACTTTTCGAAATGAAAATTCATCTGCATTCACTAATGACGATTTTCAAATAAGAAGATAATTGAATAAAATAATATTTTGTGAATAATAGAATTGACGAAATAACCTCTATGGCAAAAAGTAAAAAATAACTTCTATGGCATTCTCATCTGGAGAGTAAATCCTTTCAAACTATCAATTTTTCAAAATCTGTCCACAATTGGCGAAGAAATCGGTAAACATACATATGAATCGGTTCACCGGTGGAAATTGAGTGGGTAAACAATCAATCATTCTATATTTTTCTACCTTTATGGACGAAATTTTTTAATGGTACCTTTGAATTATGACCTATGTAATAAAAAAGAATTATTGAAATTGTATTACTCTGTAAAAAGTCACGTTAAAAATAATATATGGTTTGAATTCTTTTTAAAACCAACCTCTTCATTTTTCGTTGAATCAAAAATGCAAAAATTTTTTTGCATTTTTAACTCTTCAAACCGAAATTATCTTAAAAATTACAATTTTCAGATGTTCGACGACAAGAACCTTTACTTTGTTGAGTACTGGAGAAAATGATCTTCCTCATTTTAAAAATAAATACATTCATGAACTTTGTGCTTGCCACCGAATTAAAATTTTTGCAGATTTCCTGAAAAAAGTTTCCGTTTATTAAAATTTGCGTAGAGAAAAAATTCCCACCCCTCAATATTTCAACCGGTCTGATAAACTAAGGAATTTTTTTTGTTGTGATTTACGAGGTATGTTCTTCGATTTAAAAAATAATTTATATAATTGAATAATTGTAACTTGAATAAGAAATGTGCCGACTAAATCAACACAAAAATTGTGGGCATTGGTGTAGAAAAACCAATTAATTATTTAACATGATATTATTTTTGTCATAATTCTATAAAATATCTAGTTTGTGTACGCCCATCCTAAAATCTTAAAAAGTTGCTTGACAATGTATATTTGCACTGTAATAAATCTTTGTTGATTGATTTTCTTAAATATATAAAAAATTGTGGCTGATTTAATCCATAAAATAATAAACTTAATAATCCCAACACCAGCAACAAATTTTGAAAACTCACCATTTTAAAAATGCAAACCTCTCGCTTTTGATTTCAAAAAGATGGCGACAATCACTGTATTTTTCATTAAAACAAATTTTGATTGGAGAAATTTATCGACACTGACCTTTAGCTCAAAACTTTTTATTTTCTAAAAGAATATATGATATCGGCGTCGTTTTGCTTTTCAGCAAAAAATATAGAGAAAAGAGTATTTATCAGAACTCTTCAATCGCGATCACAGTATAAAATATTTTTGAATTGAACCACCAATCAAACAGAACATACTCCAAAGAGGAGTACAGGTAAGGGTGTTTCGTTTTTTCAAGGGCACAATAGAGCTTAGTTTATGAAATAATAAGTAAATTTTGGTCGATTATTAAGATTTTAAGTATAGAAATATAATACTTATTACTTTTAATAAATACATATACAGGATTTGCATACTTAATGATTTTAAATTATCGATAAAATATAAAATGGTAGTGACTGACTAACAAAAAAAAGACATACATACACTCATACATAACTCTTTAAAACTCTTTAAAGTATCTAAACGAATAACATTATAGTCTATGAAACAATTGTTTAAGATTGTTAAATTCATTATTAGTTGTGAATAACCAAATCCGATATAAAAGTTTAGAATAATTCCGGATATCAACATACAAATGCAATCATTCGTACGAGCGACCTGACCTTCGGAATCTCAAGTCTTCGGACAAACGTACAACCCGCGAAGAAGAACGGCGTTCAACGAACAACTGTATGAAATGTCTACAATATGAACTGCAATCTAATGTAATTTAGACATTTTTTTATAAAGGTAGACTACTATAAAGAGCGTGATAAAAAATTTTCAATGAAAGGGGTGGTGGGACTTCTTTACTGAAACTTCATCTCAAATTAAAACACAGTGTTGAGTATAAAGAATAGTTGTTTTTAAAATTCAAAAAGCACAAAAACGTCAACAACTGACACTGTTACAAAAGTGTAATAAGAGAAATTTACAAAATTTAAAGAACCCCTGGGTAATTTGTCGGGTACGGAACCCCAAACTCGCACTAGAAACATAGAACTCCCTCCTTTAAATTACCTTTCAAAGGAAACAAAAACAATCAAAATAGGTTCAGTCACTTAGACGCTACGAAATTTTCTATCCGTTACATCCAAATTAACAACAAAAAGCGTTGAAGAATCAAGACATGTGGATCACATTTTATTTTAATCAAATGTTAACAAAAAAAAATTTAAATAATTTAATAGTTTCAAGTTTCAACAAACCTGATACCTTTAGAAAATTTTTCTTTTTCTTTCATTGCAGGCGTTTGTGAATATCCAAAGATGATACGTTAGTGAATAATTTTTCAATTGTCTTGAACATAGTCGAAGATGGCTTAGAAAACGTTTTATTATGTATACGATATTCTTTCTAAAAATTAGCATAACTAGAGAATTATTCATTCCGGAAGAAACTTAGCGACTAACTAAAGAATACTTTATTAGAATATGTAAGCGAAAATCGATAATCATTTCTGAAGAACAGCTTCTGAGGGCATATACTTGGAAATACTGAATCAAATTTTCAGTCACTTATTACATGCATAGTGACCATAATAGATCGAATAACGTAATTATTGAAGGGAAATGATTATCTTAGCGCTAATCATCCATCGGTGCGTATTTACATTCAGTTCTTACCTATGTTTTAAATTTCAAGGATGTAGCACATCGGGAAGTTGGTTTAGTCAAAAACTGTTTTTTCTTAACAATTATCTTCTACTTTTTTTGATGCATTGTCATCCAGTTCTTATCTATGTCCATTTCAATTTTTTATAGTAAAAATCAAAAAATTATTTCATTGAATATAAATGGATATAGGTACATTTATAATACCTAACCGAGGTATAATGTATTATAAACATGAAAACACCGCCAGTCCAGCCAATGTATACACGAATCTCTTCAAATGATGATGACCAGTTTATTATTTTCCAAAGAAACCAGTAAGCATATGTTTAAAGAACAGCAACAAATACAGTCAAAATCTGTTATTACGACAAAATTGAAAGTTCTCAACTATAATACCTATATAAACACACACTGATCGACTGAATACCAATATTAGAACATTCTATAGGGATAAATATTCATGAAATTACATGTCGATATATCGTCTGACCTAACGAGACCAATGCATGTAAGGGAAGCTGTCTGACCAATGCATGTCAGGGAAGCTGTCTTATAACGATCCCCCTAAGAAAAAATGTAATTTATAGCCAAACTATTCGGGATATGTATAACATCGAAATATTTTTGGTTTCTTTATTGAAGTTATGTAATATTGGCCTGTCACTTCTTTTGATTTGTTCAATTTTTATAACTATTCAATATTTCTCAAAAGGAATAGTTTTACTGACCTTGTAAGAGTAGGTGATTCAAATGACCCCATTGCATTTTTTACCAAACATTTGTCATGAAAGATTAATTGTTCTTTTACATTGCATATACAATTAGTTAATAAAAAAAATCACTGCCAAAATCATCGAAATCAATACATTTAAGATGATGGGGTATTTCCCGCCAAATGATGAGGGATTATTTTACCTATTATAATTATGCACACAAAATAGGGATCATTTTAAGGTAAATCATTTTACATATAACGGTATATTTGAATATCGTCATCAAAACTGCCTCTAAAATTTATTAAACGCCTATGAAAATATGTTATAACTTTATTACAAGTCAACAGAAGCCAGTAAACTAACAGCCAACCGGAAAAAACTAACACATCTATATCGATAAATAAACTAGATTACTTTAAACAACGAAGGATCACCACATGTGTACACCACATGCATATATTTTCACTTCAATATAACAGTGTGCATATCGATTATAACAACTATCGGTTATAACGACCATTATTATTGGTCCTTTCAATGTCGTTATAATCGATTTTGATCATAGATGTACGTGTATACCTACGTATATTTGTGAGTAGAGCCTCTAATGTACATAGACGTGCTTCCTAGTATTAAATCTTATGATCATTAATTCATCAGAAATTAATCTGAAAAAAATAAATAATAAGGTTCCATGAAAACTTCTGTTTGGTGATATCATCATAATAGTTTTTACAGAATAGTTTGATCAAAATCTGATCAGCTACTTGCAGAGCAACAGATCTTTACCAGATTTTTATTTGAGCCTGGGAAAAGTACAAGTAACCTGTATTGGTTATTACACTTATACAAAGTCTCATTTTTAAAATTTCTTTATTCGCATTTTTGATCAAATCACAAAATCCACAGATGATAAGACTTGAACGTCACAGAAAAGGTATGACTTTTTGATATTTGACAACTAATAACATTGTTGTAAGTAGTTCCTATGTGTGTGAGACTTAAAACAGAAATAGATATTTTATGTTAAGTTACAGACTACAGAAAAGATTTGCACTTTTATTCGCGCTATTAAGACCGAAAATTGTATTATGTTGAGTGGTAAATTTTCTTGGCGGCACGTGCTCAATAATGAATCCTTCAAATTCTAAAATATAATACACTTCGTTTCCACTTCAAACATTTACGGAGAAGCTTAGTTTAAAACAAACAACTTTAAAGAGTATATCATATAAAGCAAAATAAGGCATTTATTCTAGCAAACGCTATAATAATGTATCTAAATAAATTCTTTGAGAAGTATGAGCTCGAACCAATCATACCATAATTATTTTGGTTTAAAATAAATTCAACACAAAATTGATTATACGTTCACTCATTTTATTATTTTATAATTAAGATAATTTAAAGTTATTCAAATTTTTTGATTCCGTTGTTTCGAACTCATATGAAATTAACAAATTTATCTCGGGTAGGGTGCGGTTAAGAAGATTACAGTATCCAGCATAAGCTACTAAAAATTGTATGTATCTATTAAAGCATTCATGTTCTGAAAGTGGTACATGTTTTTGAGGTGCTCGAATATATAAATATATTCTCGTTTGGCTTTTTCCTTATTTAGAATTTTCCACTACAAAAGACAGAATTTCAGAACTCTTCTCAGAATTCTGTGGAATATCACTTTTTGGTAACCGAGACCTGAACCAATCTTAGCATAAAGATCGATTCAGGTTTGAAAAGAAATATTAAAAATTATTTTTAAAATGTATAGAAAATTATATCAAGGAATGCTATTTTCCAAGTTAATTTATATATTTCTATGGTTTAAAAAGTATTTTCGCGGTTTTTGCTAGTTAGCAAAGAGTTTAATACAAAATTTCAATCAATTCCAAAAATATAGCAGCTTGAAGTGTTAAAACTCTTATGAATATTTGTAAATAGAAGTATAGATACAATCAGATGATCAAAATAAATGAAGAAGAGGATAGTAGATTCAGTTTCATTTTGTTTAACCTTGGAGAGTCACGATTGCTTGTACTCCATTCATCGCCTGCAGCTTCTTTCAAGGTCTCCGAAACCGAAACTCTCTGCTGGCCACTTTTTTTTATATACATATAATATTATTATTTACGTAATATATTTGTGATGTTTCTTATTTTGTCGCCCAAAGTTTTTAATAGTCAGTCAGTGTAGTTTATATATTTTTAACATTTTGATAGATAATTATTATTTTCACCCTGAAAATCTAAAGCAAAATTATATGATATATAATTACGTTTTGAGATATTTCCAGACACTATTTCAAAATTTATTACGTGTATTATATATCAAGGTGCTATATTTTTTACGTAGAATTAAAAAATGTTATATTCTGTTCAATTCTATAAAGATATTTTTTCGTTATTTATTTCATCTTTAGTAAAATTCCACTTTTCTGAGCAACTTTTATTTGAAATTATTTGAAGGATATATAGAAAACCTAATATCTAAAGGTGTTATAAAATATCAAAAATGTCGTACGATCTAATGATTTGATGATATTACTAGAATAAGTTGAAATGTTCATAGAAACTCCTCTTCGTAGCCTTATCAATTGAAAATATAGCTGAAATTAATATTGTTTTTGGCTATTATTAGTGTGACGAAAACGACTCAAGCTCGTTGGTTTCGTTTAGAAGAACTGAAAATCTCCCAATCTTGTAGGTACATACATATTTTTTACGAGGCTCTATGCTATCAAAACCTCAATCTTCACCCCAAAGGTCAGTTAAAAAAATGAAATTGGACTAGGGTTGGGCTAAGGCTATATCTCCCGAAATTTAAAAACAAAATTTATTTAAATATTTTATTATGGAATATGATTCGGTGATATAATTAGATTAATATTTCTATTTCTCTTCTTCCCGGATTATCATCCGATTTCCCGGCACTGTGAAGTGGAACCCCTAGATTGCCTTCGAAATTCCTCGATTACCATTCAATTAGATAAAAATATTTATGATGAATTAAGTTGAAAACTCAATCAGAAAGTTATTCGTATGACATTTAAAGAGATCATGTCTCACAGCTTGGTTTTTTTTTTTAGTTTGAAACAACGTAATAGTCTGTAGATATAAAATATATATTCTGTATGGGTATGACGATGAAGACTCCACCCTTGTAAAGACGAATATTTTCATTATAAAAAATTACTTGACATAGAAAGCAATTAAAATGATAAGTTCTTAAAGAAGAACCTCAATAGACTTTTATAAAAATAACTAATGTTTTTCTTTTCTTCAATTATCCTAATTTTAATTGTATTATTGCTACTCCAAACATAAAACATGGGTTAAGAAAATTATCTAGATATTACATAACTACACCTAGAAATATTTGTACATACAGCTCCAGAAGTTACTATTACTTGCAATGGATTCTGACGTTGTATTTATTTATATAAATTTCCATTCTGCGAAACATGTTCTATAAAGAGTTTTTTTTTAACCCCCGATCTATAAAAGGGGGTGTTATAAGTTTGACCGCTATGTGTGTGTGTGTCTGTTTTTTTTAATTTCATTTGAAAGGTAATTTAATGGAGAGTGTTTTAAGTTAAGTTTCAAGTACGAGTTTAAGGTTCTGTACCCGTAAAACTAAAAAATTGGTGATGATCTTAAAGATCGGTTCAGCTTTGAAAAGGTTTTAAGAAAAAGGTATAATTTAATGGAGAGTGTTCTTAGATATGTTTCAGGTGCGAGTTTAGGGTTCCGTACCCGAAAAATTTGTCAGGGTTTTTTTAAATTTTGTAAATTTCACTAGTTTTTTTGAAGCATTTACAATGCACACTGTTCACACTGTTCACACGAAACCTTCACAATCAGAAACATTTCATACTAAAAGCTGTTGATGGATTACACGGATTCATGAAACATGCTTATTTAATATAAACCAATCTTACACTTAACAACTTTTTCGATATCATAGATTTTCGATAACATTTTCTTGTATGAAAAATTTTTTTTCCTTTAACACATTTTAAGCAATATTAGCCTTTTAAGCACTTTAAAGCAAAAAACGGCTTAAAATGCTTTGTATCAGTTTAATATATTGTCTTTATTCGACTTTGAATTCCGTAGCCTTGGTTAAAATCATGCAAGAAAGAAAATCATTATTTTCGTATAATGTATATACCTGTAGGTTCATTCATAATTGGGTATGCACATATATAATTCTAATTATACGTTTCAACTTGTAGATACGTAAATCCAAAAAGAAAACTTATTTACCAAGACACATTAACCTTGAATAATGATGATATTTTGTGGTTATTGATTTAAGCTTGATTTATGGATGGGTCACTTTATTGATAAAAAATGTTAATATACAACAAAAAAAAATTCAACAAACAAAGTAGACATTTTGCTATTTTTGGTAGATTTTTTAAAATATATTTACATAAATATAATTATTTTTATTTATTCATATTGTTTTTTACAGTTTACTCTGATAATCCAAAAATAAATTTTTTTTATATATAATACATATACTTACATAAGTTTTTAAATCACGCAACTTTAAAAATATGTATAACATTTAATATGGAACAAGTGAAATCAAACAATTGACTGAGTTAATTGTTGAAATACCATGTATAGACAGTGTTGATTACTCTATCACATTACACATATACCTACCTATACTTGTCACACATACTGATAATCCCATATTAATACAAAGTACAGTAGAATCTCGATAAGTTAAAGTCCAAGGAAAACACAAAATATTTTAAGTTATAGAGGTTTTAAGTTATCAAGTGTCTATGTTAGGTAAAGGTTAATATAGAGGTATGTACATGTTTCTATGTACCCTAGTTAATATAGAGGTATGTACATGTTTCTATGTAGTTACTGAGGGCCTATACAGAGATTATTTATTTAAGTTATAGAGGTTGCGTCTTTTAAGTTATAGAGGTTTTGGGCTCTGATGGGAAGGGAACATAGTATTTTTTGAAGTAACAGAGGTTTTTATGTTACCGAGGTTTAAGTTATCGAGATTCTACTGTATAAAATTTGCATCTAATGTGTGCCCTCGTGAGTAAACAATGATGTTTATAAAAAAATGATTCGAACAAAAGTTGGTTATTTTTTGATAAGGAACATTTTTTACATTTAAACTTTTGTTCCATCTTTAACGATTTACAAAATGACTTTTTTACATGACTCAATTGACTTATGTTGCTTATTTACGAACTCGACCCACTTTTCACGTCTTAAACACGCTGTAAAAATTTCAACTTGATATCTTTCTTCGTTTTTGAGTTACCGTGGTCAAAGACGGACGGACGGACGGTTTTGTAACAAGGCAAAGTTTATGTATTCTATAGAATGTTTATATAACACTAAGATAGATTAAGACAGCTTAAAACAAAAGTAAAAAAAATCAGCAAGCAGTTTTCCAGTTATAATTCCAGAATCACTTTACTTAGAAACGAAAACAAGCATTGATAAGGCAAAAAGTTGCTCAGAAGCTGAAGAATTAAAAAAATTGAAGAAACTGAAATAATTTAATTTATTATTGAAATTGAAATTGGATTTGTCGACAAATATGATGAAGACAGTGGTATTGTCATCGAATATAAATTCAACTTGACTTTCAATTTGTATCTCCCTATCGCATCGAGAAGTACCTTTATTTTCAAAAACACAAGTTCTACTAAATAAGCAGACAGATAAGAAAGCGAATTAATAAAAATCTATAGATATACCAGCATGTCAAGTTATTTATAAAATTAATAAATTATCAATGAAACCAGACCTATTAAAAAATTTTCCTCAGTTTGTGCATTCAATGAATGAATGCCAGAGGTATTTATAATTAACATGGTAATTATAAATAATTTATGATAAACAAATTATTTTAATTTTTAATTTTCCTTTATGAAAAGATGTTCTCCAAGGAAGAGATAAGCTACAAGTTTTTAATAAAATCACGCAAAAATTACGTGAATTTGACTGCCGCACAAATTCTATGATTAAAAATATTATATACAACTGAGATGCCTTTGAATTAAGGAATCAACAGAAAAATAATGTTGAAGATAAGCACTGACTTTTTTCCCTCCACCCATACAAACCACATTACATAGTAATTTTAGTAAGATGAAATGAATTCAATGGTATGAAAATCTATATGCAGGCACATAAATTTTTCCGTTAAATTTTTTGGTTACGGAACCCTAAATTCCTAGTTCAAACTTATCTAACAACACTCTCCATTAAATGACCCTAAAGACTTTAAATTTTTTATTTTAAGGTATAAATTTTTCCTGCAAATCTTTTCCAAACTGAAAACCCTAAACTTGCACTTTAAACATAGCTAAGAACCCTCTCCATTACTTATCAAATTGCTTATCAAACGAACAAAAATCAAAATCGATTCATCCGTTTAGGCGCTACGATGCCACAGGCAGACAGATACACACACACATAGCAGTCAAACTTCTAGCACCCTTTTTTTAGTTTGGCGGTTAAAAATACTGTTAATGATTAATCAAGAGCACTATAATACGAGCTTTTCTTTTCAAAATATTTTAGTCCTCAAAAAATTATGACATTTTTATTCCAATTTAATCTTTCCAGAAAGCATGCAACTACATTTATCGGCTTTAATTTCCAAAGTGGACTACATTACCTTTTATAGTAGTAAGAACTAATTTTTAAATTCAGTTCTGCCTTTTCCACACAAATGAGAATGAAACAAAAATATGACTACACAAGAACATGGCAATGAAAATTATTAGAGACATCATTAACACATCACACATGTTGGGTACTTAGAAATGAAGATCTAATCAATGCAAATTGTTTTTATTTCCTTGATAAGAATTAAATTGTGCATAAAATTAATTCAAATAACAAAGTAGCAAATAAATTTAATGGAATTTGACCATTGTGATTATTAACCGACTTCAAACAAAAAGGCAGGAGGTTATCAATTCGATTGTATTTTTTTTTAATATCTGTTACCTCAGAACTTTCGACTAAGTGATCCGATTTTGATGATTCTTTATCTATTTGAAAGCTGGTGCTTCCCGTGTGGTCCCATTTTATTTTAGTATAGTTCTGAAAACGCCATCTATGAGAAAATCATAAAATTCTTAAATTTCCATTAAGTATGCACGACAAGAGGACGAATAACTCAATAGCACGCCAATCGATTTCAATTTTTTTTTTAGTGGCATTAGTGGCATTAGATAATGTACTTCAGATTCACTAAAAATCACAAAATAAAAAAAACTTTCAACTTTCAAAAACTGAGTTCAAAAGAGAAACTTTTCCAAAACAAATTAATATGCACTAAAAAGTAAAAAAATAACGATAATATTATCTAGTTAAAATTATTGTTATTTTTGGAGTCGGTGTCAGCCAAGGAAACAACTCTGACAGAAAAGTTTGCTACATTAGCTTTGCTGACACCTTTTGAAGTTGGTTTTCTTTTTGTTAAAAGTTTTTTTTTTATTTTATACTAAAAAAATTGTAATGTAATATTATTTTCATCATTTGCTTAGATTAAAAGTTGTTTCTTCTTTTAACTGGATTACTTAGCAAGACAGTTTTTATCGCATTTGAAGTTAGAATCGCGAAATTATATGCTAAAGCCTTACCTTGATCTATACTTTGGTATTTTTTAAATCACCTATTTTTGTAAAATATTACAATGGTTTTAGTCCGGAGAAATGATCTCTTTTGATCATGCATCAATCAACCAAATGAAAGGTGTGGAACGATGAATGTTGCCAACAAAACAATTGCATAAAAATAATAGTAATAGAAGGTCATTTTCCGAAACGTGCCCAAGATATTACTGCATTCTTCGTTGAAATATACGTGGAAGATAATAAAATTTTTGCAAATTGATACAATTAGAAAAAGTAATTTTCAAATCATGAAACTACCAACACAAGAAAAACTAAGCTAGAAGAGTTTTTTGTTTATCTATTAATTTTACATTTATTTTTCTGAACTCAAACCTTTTCTCTTATTGCAATAAAAGCAGCTTGTATATGATAAACCTTAGACATAATTAAATTAACAAATCAGAAAAACAAAAAACTTTTTCCAATTCAAACCTACCGAGCTCTTGATAAGTTTGTCGAACTTGAAACAAAATAAAAATTTGATACAAAATGACTCTGTACTTCAATATTAATAATCTGTGTATTTAATTTAAAGTACATTGATTATATACTAAAGTCATATCGCATTTAAAAAATTGTTCAACAAGTAGCTGAAACTCGTTGATAAAAAGCGTCGTAATATTATATTACACATCTAGGGAGCAAAAGTAAAAAATGTAGTGTATATACTATTTTTTTCCCCAACGGAGGTGGAAAGCGACTACTTCGTTTTGCACAGTGGGCAAAAAGTTGACACTTTCAAATTTTTTTCTTATCATTCAGAATTCAGCACGAGTCTTACCTCGCTTTATATTGAAACAAAATTTATATCAATTTAAACAAAAGATTCTTTTTAACCGACTTCAAACGAAAAAGGAGGAAGTTCTTAATTCGACTGTATTTTTTTATGTTTGTTACCTCAGAACTTTCGACTGGGTGAATCAATTTAGATTATTATTTTTTTATTAGAAAGTTAGTGTTTTCCGTGTGGTACCATTTCAATTTGATCTAGTTATATTTCATTTTGGTCTAGAGTTCTCCTAAGTAAAATGAAATAAAAAATATTAGGCTACTTAAAAATCAATCAAATTCGATAATATAATATAGTTACAATTAATTATTGCTATTTTTGAAGTCGGTGTCAGCCAAGTAAATGTAGCAAACTCTTTTGTCATATGTGTTTCCTGGGGTGACACCGACTCCAAAACTAGCTAATTCTTACTACGTTTTATTATCGTAATAATTTGATTGTCTTTTAGTAGTCTAATTTTTTTTTTTTTACATTTTACTTTGGAGAAGTCTAAAATATATTATGATTAACAATAATCAAAAGTGCATATTAATTTTGGAATAGTTTCTTTTTTGAAGTCGATATTTTTCTTGTGAATTTTTTTTTTTTAATATACAAGTTTATACATACTTTGTCTCAATCAAAAGTACCCCTACAATCTTTAAAGTTTGAGCTCATTTTGAAAAATATTATCGAGGTAATCATTTAGAAAAGTTATCATTTTTTGCTTCATTTGTAATATATAGTCCCAGCAAGTCACTCGAAATTGTAAAAAAAGAAAATACTTCAGCATCTCTCGTCGATGGGATAAGTATTGTACCCTAAAGGGAGACTTTCTTAATTCGTTTATAGTGATATTGTGGAATTTTAATTTAAAAAGGCCCTTCGATGAAAAATGAAGAAAAAATGATAACTTCTCTAAATAATTTCCTCGAATTCTTCACAAAGTTTTTAAGAGCACTTTTGAATGAGACAGAGCATGTACAAAGATGTGTTTGTGTTCAATATAAGAGAAGCATACATAATTTATTATATTCGTATCTATACAACACATATATCTATTTATCTGTCTATGGGTCAAGTGTTGAACTTATTATGCTGTGACGTCAACAGTCTCTTTACAACATGTCAAACTAACAAATGAGTTCAATTGTTAAGTCAACTTTTAATAATAATGATAATAACAAGAATACAAACTAATAATCTATTAATAGTAAGAGCGATTTTCAATTTTATTACTTTTTAATAAGCGTTAAGTAGTCGTTCATATTGTACTCATATTAAAGACCTTTCTCTGTTAAAATTTAAATACTGGTTTTTACAGAATTTTATACAATTAATTCTGTTCAAGCGTGATGGTGATTTATGCTGTTTAATGTATCTCTCCTGTGTTTGAATCTATTTACGATTGCAATTTTTTATAATATCCATCATTTTTCCTTTTTCTTTTATTTCTTATCAACCTACTGACGTGAGAGCTTCATTAAGATTTTTATGAAAATTTGGAATTTTGTTTTACCATGACGAGTGAAATAAACTCAAGGCTGAATGAGGCAATATTGGAATTATTATTTAAGACAAGCAAAACTTTTGCCAAATATACTCAATGAATCTTCGAAAAATGAAAACTTTTAGCACGAAACAGTAAAAGACTCCGAACTATTTGATAGGAAAATGGATTCTGTGAAACTTTTTCAAACCGTCCCCAAAATGTTCTTCATCAGTCTGAAAAAATCTCCCACGGCCACAAAAATTTTTAACAAGTAGTTTTCGAATAGTTATTTTAGCCCGTATAATTTTATAAATTAGATAACGTTATCATTTTTGGATCAGAATGATCCAAAGAACATTTTATTGTGTTGTTGTATTTTATTGTGTTTTCCTATCTAATATTGCGGGGTCTTCTCTGTGTAAATGATCTAATTTTTTCTATATCTCTTTACTCTTTCAATAAGCACCTGAACCTTATTCTTGTTACTTTAACTTAGTTCACTAAAGAAATATATATCAAAGTTTACAAATTTTATTCCCTAGTTTGTAACGCTTGTGGAAATTGATAATACGAACCAAATTTTACTATAGGTGTTCGTATATCACTTAATAAGTTCTTTCCCGTAAACCTGTCCGAATGTCCATTCGTCATCACGTTAACTCAAAGAAGAACAAAAATGAGTTTCAGTTCGTAAATAAGCAACATAGGTCAATTTTATGTACACTGTGCGAGATGGAGCAAAAAATTAAATGAAAAAATTGTTGCTAAAAAAAAATTTACAACTTTTGCTTGAAACATTTTTTCGTAAATAAGTAAGTGTCTATTCTCTCCAAAACTCGGTTGTAAATTTGTATCTAGCTTTAAATAATCTATTGAATATAATTCTATAACAGAATGTTACTATTTTAAAAAACAGTACAAGGTCAGGTATTCGACACTGCCTATGCAGGATATTTACACAATTACCCAGTCAATTGTTTATTTTCATTTTTTTCTTTAATTTTATTTGTTCAAGAAATTTAGAGGCTGTACCTAAGTGGTTTCCAACAACTTTTTCCACGACGAAAACTTTATAGGTTGGGAATTTTGTTACAGGAGTTGACAAATAGTTAATTTTATGACAAGCTTAAATTTGATGAGCATTCAAGACTTTCACGTAAGAAAAAGTTTAATAAAAAATGTATAGATAATTTTGCACATTAAACAAGACATGGTGGCCTTTGTCTAACGGCCATCTCGTTTTTCGAATGTCGTCAATGTAGTCTTCGATAAATATTAATCAATTTGAAGTTTTGCAATAGTAAATTTTTCTTGAAGGGTAAGTTGCTGGCCTTGAAATTTTTGGTAGAAGAAGAAATTTTGGGCAAAATCTTCAAAAACAGACTATACACTTATGAAGCATTCTTAAATGACTGTCATATACTTCGTCTGGCCTCAACCCTATAATAATATCAGCCATTTATTATACCTATGATGAAGAAATATTTGTCAACTTGTTATTAACAAATAAACAGACATTCATACATACATAGATGTAGAGGGATGTTCATTTAAAATGATAGAACTTATTACGTATTCATTTTGTGTAGGATGTAGTTGAATGTGAATAGTTTATTACCGCACTTATTTTCATTACCGCACGCATTTCAAACCAATGATATTAGCCAAATTACCTACTGTCAAAAAAACAAGTTACTATAATAAGTGATCTAGTTTTTTCAAAAACTCGTGACAAATTTGAAATTAAAATTATCGTTTATTTTCACATTTTGGAGACGTAGATAAAATTTTGTACGATATACGTGTGATAACGCATTATTAGCATACTTCTGTGACAAGTGTGTAGAACAATTTCGCTAACAAAGCTCTTTCCCAATTATGGTAAATATGGTAAATAACTATTCATCAAGTTGGATACTATAAGAGATAATGCAAATTTAGTATTGAGTGTTTTATGGTAATTTATACGATAAATGTTTTTTCGACTACATGACTAGACATAGGTTCGGTTGAATATTGTCACGTTTAATATTTGTGCTTAATTTTTGGAGCACTTGATCAAATTTTACGTTTCGACGACGTTTACATGTTATTTATGTATTTACTGACATTATTAATTTTTTTTTACTGAACTAATTAATTATTTACTGAACTAATTTTTTCTCATCCAGCATGTAGGTCATTTTTTAAACATCAATTGCCAATATCTCTCGAGAAACTACTGAAAATTCAAGGTAGGTAGATAATACTACATAAGGAACTAGTTACTACAACTTACTCTATGTCATACACATGTTTTATAATAGGCCTTTGTCCTGATGTCGATTTCTATGTACCTTTCATTAAAATTAAAATCGATTGATTAACATAAAGATATAAGCAATTAAATAATTTTTTTTATCTAATTCTTGCAAAACAACTTTTGATATGTAGTCTCTATGACAATTGCAGGTTATGACGTTACTAAGTGTTATTTTCCTTTCTCCCTATTTGTTCAATTGATTCATATTTTCGTAGTTATTGATGTTATTCAAAAATTTCTTTCACACCATGTTTTGGCTCGGTAATAAAGCAAACTAAGGCATGTCTCAGTGGATCCCAATGAGGCATGCCTTATAAGAAAATGCTTATAAGGGTCCAATCAGAACTCTACCGTTAAATGCTAAGCAATAATAAAATAATTTATAATCTGTTTTTCCCAAATGAATTTTGTGTGGGTCCTAAATAAGAAATCCCAAAGTGGAAAAAAAATTAAAAATCAGTTTTTTCCAACTAGGTTTTGTGCACGACCTAATTAAAAAATCCCAACGTGTAAATAAGAAATAATAGACAGTTTTTCCCTATTTAGTTATGTGTGGGGCCTAAATATGAAATCCAAACGTGAAAATAAGAATGAACCTTAAGGTCCATTCAACTTTACTTAAGTGCAATTATATATCATTTTAAATGAAAAACCCTTTACAAATCCTAACTAAATATAATTTATTCAAAACATGTAGGTGTTTGTGTTGTGTTGTTGAAATTAACATTCTTTTATTGAACGACACTTGTATTTAAAAACGTATCTGTTTTTAAAATCTATGTATGTATGAAACACAACATTTAAACAACGCAATGTTTTATTATGAACGTATTTTAATGCCATACCATGCCGTGTTGTTGTTGGTACATCATATCATATTAAAATATGTAATCAATGATTAATAAAATAAAATTTTTATCCAAATTTAATATTAAAACCATTCAAAATATCATTTATGACAATTAAATTAATAAGGCTTTATTATGATATTTTGCCGATTTATTCATATTTTAGGATGTACGAGCGCCAGTTCATCGTTGGATAAAAGGCTTGATTTTTTTATATGTAGTTGGACTAAGTGTAGATCAATCCTGCAAATTTTAGGGGGATGCCCGATTATTTAAAGAAATGAATGACTTCAAAAGTAAACATATTTAACTAAACTAATCAAACTTAAGTTAAAACCTTAATAAATTAAAATTAAAATAAAACCGTTTTGTCCGACTAATTGGGGATGTATAAGCACGGTAATTCGTATACAATATTAAAAAAATATATTTATGTTATAACTGATAAGACGAAAAGTAAGAATAAAATGTTTCGATATCTGGAGTAATTTTCAAAATATCGAAAATTAAAAATTTTGTTTATTTATTAAGCTTTCGATATTTTGAAAACCAAAGGAAAATATCGAAAAATTGTATTCTTATTTTTCGTCAATATTCATGAAGTTTCAAAAAAATTCATCATCAAAGTTGAAAATAAGGTAGAAATAATTTCAACTACAAGTCTAAACTTGCCCTGGCACTCGTAGTACCTTTAAAATTTGTTTAATTACGAAAACCAGTATCTGAAAATACTTTAAATTGTTGCATCGATTAAATTGAATCGGATATGATATAAGAGACGGTATAAGGTCGATCTTCACCCATCTGATAACCAATTAAGGAATAATTTTTATGAAATTTTATTGATTTTAAACACTCCTATCATAGCTCTCCCATCGAAAAACTATGGTTCATGGTTATTTTTAATTAAATTAATTTCAATGAATTTTTTCATGATTTATTTTTCAGAAAAGCCTATACCATAACCTTCGTAATACATTTATCGATTGTACTAATTTCGATTGTACTAATCCGAAAAACCAAACAATATGCGTATTGGTGTCGGTAAATAAATTAAATGGTGAAGTGATTAATTAATTTTATCAATTAAAAATATTATATTTTTAGATAAGTTAAAGATATGCGACTAACTCATTAATAACTAAACCAATTGTTTATAAATGCATTAATGAACTGCATAATAATTCATTTCTATTGACAACATGCAAAAACAAACATATTGAAAGCGGCTATTATTAAAAAAAAACTTAAATCAGACTTTTGGATGCTAGACCAACACGTTTCAGCTTTAATAAAATAAGGGTAAAATTAAACTCATCATTTTCAAAACTTCCATCCCAGGCACATATCAATGTATATAGGTATTTATTAGTAGTAAGTATAAAGTTTGCTATTCCAAGTTTACACTCTCGCATTTCAGTTTCCATCTTGAGTAGTTCAATAGGGCTTTTCATTTACAAAATGATTCATTTTTTGTTTCGGACTGTTTTCAATAAAGTAAAGACATATCTTATATATCTCTCCTTGTCAAAAGCACTGCTTGAAAAAGATAAAATATATTTAACTTTCTTAGGTTGAATAGTTTTTTGACAACTGTCCGAAACAAAAGCAAATCGATGAAAAGGTCTATTAGACTGTTTACATATAAATTATGAAAATTGAGTGCTCGCTTCGTCAATCACTCAATTAATTAATGATTACTGCTCCTACTTTGCTTCATATTAGATTAGTCTGATTACATTGCATTATATATGCACTAATAATTCAATATGGTTGATTATGCTACCGCAGTGAACACGAATTACCTTTTCCATAAATCATTAACCTGCAATTGAAATTTTGGTTTCGATTTTCAGGGGGAACCCATTATTTTGCCTCGGAAAGTTAAAAAAAAACTTTCCGAGCCACCATCTATTTAATTAAATCTAATTATTAATATATATAAACAATTTAAATAGTTTTATAATTCATATAATAAATATCAATCGATAAAAAAATCATTTTTGTTTATTTTTAAATAAATAATAATAAATAATATATATATTTATTATTATACATTATACGATTGGTGGAAGTTTTGTAATAATTTTATTTTTATTCTAATGTTAAAAATAATAATAATAAATTAAAGAACATAAATTCTACGAAATCATATTAAAAATTATGTCTATACATATTAAGATTAGACAACGTGTCATTCATCAATTGAGTTTAGTTCATTTTTTATGATACAATCTGTACATTTCTTTACTATTGTTTATTTATAATACAATATTAAATATATATACAGTGTGCATAAAATACTCTTTATTTTACGTTATATGCAGTTCGGGAGAAGTGTGGAAAAAAACTTGCGAAGCGACGTTTTGATGTTAAATTCCAGTCAAATATATCCTCCTATCTGGAATTTCTATCTGCAGAGAGAGAAAATATCATGAATAAATAGGTATCCATGAAATCTTGGAACAAATTTAGGATTTGGAGTTTTATTATTTATATTTGCACAAGGAATAATTTATCAGAAGTGAAGGCAGAAACATCTTTTAGTTCACTTCAAATTAGGGAACAATGCAAACTTACATTCCAGATTTTTTTCGTTGCAAATCCAAGTGCAGAGTCTTATCTCCTGGAATACTTTGATGAGCTGAAATTCTAATCAAAGTTGTTTAACTACGCTACCCAAAATCATAAATATTTAAAAAAATTAATTAAATTTTTGGATTGAGAAAATATTCCAGAATTATGGAAACGGATAGTTATTGAAATAAATAAATACCTCAATATCAATGAAATTTTATTTCGAGTATCATGATATTTAATTCATTTACTCAAGACTAAATTCGAAATGAAGAAATATTCATTCTTATATGCTAAAGGGTGTTTGGTGAGAATTACGATCGACGAATCACTTTTTGCAAGGTTTTTGCGTTTTGTCACTAATTATATTAGGTTTTAAAGAAGATTACAAATATCAATATGATTTTTTCGAGTTGTGAATCTTGCTCTTGATTTAAAAAATGTTCAGTTTTTAATCTAAAAGAGCGAAATTTCTTGCAAATATACAGAAATTGGTTATGGACATGAGAATATAAGAAGAGTTTAATTTTGTTACGAAGAAATTACCAGAGAAGATAATTTCTGTGGCATGTACAAGTTTTTAATGGCAATAATTTAAAATCAACCAAATTCTTAGAGACCACACTATATTTATTCACTACTGTATACTAACTATATTATAATATAAAGAAGATATAACATACGAACGAGCTAATAATAATAATGTATAAATATTATGATGGTAATTTTCTTGGAAGTATTGAATATACCTTTCGAAAAGGCACAAAAGGTATAATACCTATATGATAAAATAATAGTTACACGTACAATGCGAAACATAATATCACATGGTTGGCAACTTTTAACTAACTTATAAGCAGTAGTAATCATATTCGTATTTATTATTCTTACATTATCCAATAACATCTATATTTCTTGGCGTGCAAATACAATATACCCATAAAATGGCGATGGCATATACCACAAAAGTTGAAATTAAAAACTTTTAACAATAGAGTTCGTACAAAACGAAGTGGCACCGAGCAAGAGAGAGTGTATGATGTATATGTATGTGCACTCGTATCTACACTCTCTCTTGCTCGGTGCCACTTCGTTTTGTACGAACTCTACGCGTAGTAAAGAGTAAATTATCTTAAGATGGTGAGTAGATTCAGTTATATTATACATCATGGAGCCATCAGAAGGATAAAACTTTTTTCACTCTGATGATCCAGGACAGTTTCGCGACATATTTATTTTAATAAAAGCACAGGCTCTCATTCGTGAAAGTTATCCAGGATTTAGTTATACTTCAAATAAAAAATACTATGAAACTACTATTTTTTTGCACTATATTGTATATCTCTCTTGCTCAATGCCACTTTGGTTTACACTATACATCAACTCATTCATTTTCGATAATCATTTGCGACAAGGTGATGGAATATTAGTAAAACTTTTTAATATAGCAACCTTAAGGTCTTCATCAATTCATTGTTGCAGTTGTATTCCAAACAATTCAAAATCACGCTCATTAGCCACTCGAGGAAACGAGACTCATCAAACCACGAAGAAAAAACAGTACACTGTAATTAAAAACTTCATACTTCACTTTCTTCATACATCAAAAGTAAAAAAGAGTTCATATTTAACATCTTTGCACATTCGAATTTTCATTTTCGAAAAATACGACCGTAAGATCTTAAAATTTTCGTTCTATAACTTTATTTTTGAATATCTTGAGTATGAAAACTTTTTGAGAATATATGTGTTCACAGGCTCTTTTTTTCTTAGTTTTTTATTTGGAATCTGAAATTCAAAAACATTATTCACTTAAGCAATAGTCATTATAATTTTGCAAAACTCACATAGAAACGGAGTGAAGAAGTTGGCTACGTCCAAGACCGGATATTTAGAGGACCCGAATTAAATTCCCGGCATCTGTGTAATTTTTTCATTTCTTTCTATTTGCTAAAAAAAATGAAAATACCATATATGCTTTTTCCAGTGAAGTGTACAGTCTCACCTTCATAAGTTAAGTATAGTGTGTTTGTTTTTATGAGTGGTCTAACCACTCATGTTAGACCACTCATAAAAACAAATTTTGATTACAATATAGTCTGTCATCATCAGTAAGAGCTAGCTTATGTATGTTACTTTGATGATCACTGCATTGTAGTTGAAATAAAGAGAGCACAGATAAGAGTTATATATTTTTAAATTTGAATACAGTGAAACCCCGGTAATCCAGCCACTGGCTAATATGATGCTCCCTGTAATCTGACATGTCTATTATTATTTAATACATAATTAAGTATGATTTGTACTTCAGAGAATAACATATAGAATCTTATCAATTTGTGATTTGTCAATACCCTATAATCCGACAAATTCGATAGTTCAACACTGCCCTGCAAAACATTTGCCGGGTTCCCGGGGTTTCACTGTACGTGATATCCATAAGATTTCTTTATTTCTTTGAAAAATGGAATTTCTACTTAAAAGTGATTTCATGTAAATAAATGGCTCATTCAGGTATAAGCAAGACCTCCAGAATTCAATTCGTGGCATAATTTATTTACGTGTAGGTTTATTGTAGAGAGGCATAAGGGATTTTTTATTTTCAAAAGAAGAAATTTCTGTGCTCGAGTAGATCAAATACTTCTTAAAAAATTGCCGCTTAAGAATGCTGTTTTATTAGTCATGCTTACATCCACAATAATTATCAAATCTAATTAAATTAAACTATCAAATTTAATTCTCAATTACTTCTTAGTATGAAAGAGCAAATGTGAAATATTTTTTTCAAAAGAAAATAGCTGTTTTGTCACAAAATTGTTATTACCACAAAAAAACGTTCATTAAAACATGAAATCATTTTTAAATATTGCAATAATACAATGTTTTAATAAAAAATTAAAAAGAAATCATAATGATATCCCATACCGTTTTGTTTTTATTTCAAATAAAAAATGTGTAAACTCAATTAGATTACCATGCACTTACAAATGAAATAAAACATTAATTTAGACATTGGAACGAATTGGAAATTCAAATAACATTTCATTAATTATCTTTGATAATTTATATGCCTGAAGTTTGTCATCCTGATATTTCAGCTGCAGCCAATAACTTTTCTCCTACAGTTGCAAGATTCTTTTCTTCTAAAGTTGCAAGATTTCAAGTTTTGAATCTATATATTGAAACCTTTTTTTGTAACTTGAAGACCGATTAAAATTTCTAACTTATAAAATTCACTTGAAAATATTTAGATGGCATGAATTATATTATAAAATTTTTACATTACTGCAACTAATAAAAATGTAATTACTTTGAATACATAATAGATGTCGGTAGGTATGTTACAATATTATTTTTTTTTAAATTGTGAAATGTAATATTATCCATTACATCACGTGTTGGATAACAATTTCAAGGTGAAAATATTATATTATGAATATAATAATTCAAGTTCATTTTTTATTACTTATGTATAAAACGTACTCAGTATAGGATAGGTACATATTATACATACACGTTAAATACTTACCCGTATATATGGGGTGATTTGAAAATGGTTGAATGAAAAAATTCTAAAATGCAAAATCAATGAAATAATTCAAGACTAAATAATCAGTTTTATTTTACAAAATCCTCCACCATGTTTACATTTTACCTATATGCGCTTCCATTCGCTTCCACCATAATCTTTTTTGGTAATGTTTGAATTTCCTCTCGGTCAATCTTCTCTCTCCTGTGTAATATACAACCTCGTTTCTGACTGCACAATATAACTAAGCATACTTATTCTGTCGAAATTTGAAGGAACAAATTATTTAATTGCAATGAATAATTTTAAAATCTTACTTATTTTAGAAATGAGAATTCTGAGAATCATTCTCTTAGGGGAGGGGGGTGAAATCGGAGTCGAAAAGAATGTAGGTGATTTGTAATAGTAGCAGTAGTAGTATGGTGAAAATCGTATAGCTTACGTTCGAAAACTTGAGATTATTGAAAAAGCATTATTTTCTGAAGCATATCCAAAGCTTTTTGAAAAGAAGTAGGTATATCATCAAATGAATATTTTAAATTGAGCAAAGCGTGCTCCCAGAAAGAATCCAAGGCGGATTCGTCCTTAGTACTTAGCAGACTTGATTAAGACTCGGGCCGTCGATTTTGGTGTATAAAACTTTAACGATGTAAGAATGTCTCAAGCCCGTATTAATGATAACATTTATACCACAAAATATCACTGTATACCACAAAAATTCGTATAAATCAGTGCTACGTCCAGAATTCACGATCATCAAAACACTAATTCAGCTTAAAAATATTCAAAGTCAATGACAAAGAAAAAATCCATGGCCATGTGTGCCGTAGTACGTGGAAAATTGGTATTTAAATGAATGGAATTCAATTTACGAATTCAAATTAAATTATTCGCGTTCGGTTTGCGCTGTGTGTTGTAGACCAAATAATATGGTCGCAATTTATTACCCAAGTTAGTAAGTTTGGTTACAACTGTTGATTTTTGGACTATTAATTTATTAATTCTATTAATTAATTACAAATAATCTAAAAAATAAAACTTTATTGAACGAGTTGTTTTAAATTTTTAAAGCTCACATGGCAAAGTGTTCGTATCAAGGCCAGCCTGTACAATTTTGGGCAAATTTATTTTTAATAAACATAATCATTTCCTACTTTCAATTTCTTTACATTTTTTTTAACATTCAATTAACAGATATTTATCTTATTATTTTTATCATTCGTGATTAAAAAATTTTTTTTGTCTTCGCCTCTTTATATTTATAGGTAAAGAATTAAAAATTAATTATTTGAAAAATATAAATTTTTTTCGATCTTAAACTGACGGATTTACTATTTGTTAATTAAATGAATCAACAAGACCTTGCTGTATATTTAATAATTTTCGCAAGTGGTTGTTAAAATAGTTAAAATTCATTTCTTTTATTTCAATAGGAAACGTCAAAAACCTTTCAATGATAAGGTATGACTCAGACTTCAATTCAAGTTTAGTTTTGATAAAATCGATTTGTAATCTGCTCATGATTTGAAATGTTCTTTAATTCTTTCTTGCTTTCTTGCTTTTAGTGTGTACAATTCCAAGCCAATCAAATATATAGAATAAACATGCTAAAAACTCAAACTTTAGCAGCTAAAACTAAATTATATAATAGTTTTAAAAATCGAAAAAACACGCTTTTGTAACTAGCTGAACTAAAAGGTAGAAAATAATTTCTTTAAATTTATTTCACCGTAAAAAAGTGTGGGGTGCTAAATTTCAATTATTGTAAATATTTTATCGACAGATATAGGTAAAAGTAAACTCATTATAAAATATCTTAAAAAGCACCCCACGCGTTTTTATGATAAAATGATTTTATTGAATATAAAGAAATTATTTTCTACCTTTTAGTTTAGCTAGTTACAAAAGCGTGTTTTTAAGTTTTTCTAAACTATTATTTATTTTGTGTTTTTAAGTTTTTTAGACTATTATTTATTTATAAAAGTTTCAGTATAAATATGGTGGGAGCGCAAGTAAATTTATATAATTTCAAACACTGGAAATCTTTATTCCTGATAATCCTGACCAAGATAATCAAATAAGCTTGTTAAATTATTGTATTGTCATCGGTCCTTGATAAGTATAGTAAATTTCGCCGTTTTGGAGGGGTTCAAAATCATGTTCAAAGTTTTCGTTACATACTAACTTACGTATGAAGTTGTTATCAAGCGTCTTAAAAACACTGTAAGGGGTATTAAAAATTTACCTGCTTATAAAGGGCATTAATGAGAAGAACATATGATTAGAAGATGATCCCAAAAACGCAATTTTTTCGGAACGTCCTTAAAACTTATTTTAGTATTCATTTTATAACTGTATCAAAGTTGATTAAGTATATATGTATTTTAAATACTCAAAACTAATATTCCCGCCTGATGAAGGAAAAGTTCCTCCAAAACAGGAAGTGAATAATTATTAAGTTGCAGAACGACGCAAAATCGTTAGTTAATTTAATATACCTACCCTTCGTAGTCTTGTGCAATGCAATCTTTCAATGATATTTATTAAATAATATTTTTCAAATAATTATTGCTCTCTAAGCAGAAACATAAACAAATACTATATGCGTCTTTGTTGATAATAATAAAACGATAATAATTTATTTTAAAAACATCCGCGATAAACTAAAACAAAAATTTTATTTTATATATACAAGATTGAATTATTTAAATAACTAACACAGCTAATATTAATTTGTGAGGATAACATCTAACACAGTTAATTATTTAAATACTCTGCGTATGCTTTGGTATCTATGTTTATACTGTTGTAAATAGACATAATAGATACTCAGGTTAATAGATATTCACACAGCCTACGCCCATACCGTAAAAATTTTTATAAAAGGTGTACAAATTTATTTAAAATCAAAGTTCTTTTATTTCAAAATGAATATTTTTTTTAAAGAATTTTTTCAGACACATTGTAAAATATAAATTACTAGCTGTGAACTACTCACTTTGCTGGGCAAAATCCAAACTTCACCCCCTCCACCCATAACAGCTTGCGTAGGGGTTACAGTTTTGTAATGGACACGTCATGCTCATTTATTTGATACCCCACTTGGGTATATTTGAAAATACTCGATTATTGATCATTTTTCTCACATTTTTCAGCTAATCAGAACTATTTTTGGAAAAATAGAAGTATATATTTTAAACAAAGCATATATTACTTAGTCCCTATATATTTTAAATGTGAAAGTAAGGATGTTTTTTGTTTGTTTGTTACGCTTTCACGCAAAAAATAATAAATGGGTTTGAATGAAACTGAACAATAATGTAGCTGATACATTAAAAAAAAAAAACACATGAGCTATAATTTATTCGTTGTGTGCGTAGTCATGGTAGGGATAATAAAATCGATGCCAGCGCTTTAAGTGAAAAATTTTGGAGATAAAGGAGGCTGTTATGACTAATTTGCAATTCTTTACATGTTAATGATATAGAAACTGTCAAATTAAAATGATTGAAAAACACTAATTAATTAAACTTAATGCATTAAAAATTGTGAAAATAAGAAATCAAATTGTACAAATATTATTTTTCAAATGTAAATTATCATAATTATTTATTTAAATTTGTGAAACAAGAATATTAAATTTTAAATGTAAGTTTTCAATGCAATCCATACAATTCTATATGCATCCATACAATTCTATAATTAAAGTAGTGTATCGTTGTCATGGAAACGAAATTCACGCACGAAGCGAATATTGGAATATAAGAAAAATAATAATTATAATAATAATTTAATTAAATCTGACATTTTACCCACTGCTATATTTAAGGTCATCATTTTGAATCATAAATTAAATATTTCTGTAAAAATTTAAAATTGTTAATGTCAAACGATTTTTGGCCATCTTTTCTGATACACTCAATGAATTATGACTATTTTACACTGCATATATTTTAGCTGTGTAAAACAATTCCTACGAGTGTTATGGAAGAGGATAAGTGAGATCAAGAAGGCTATAAAAGCGGTGGTTATTACTTTTAAGTTCTTTAAGCGGGTGGATATCAAGCTAGAAAATAGTAAAAAGTACCCAAAACTTTCGAATTTCATGATGCTATACCCATAGCATAATATTTATCTACCTTAATACAACGCACTACGTTATAAAAATTATATTTATTCTGGTTTCTCATAATTTTTTGAATTCACCATATAAAATCTCAATTCAAAACAGTTTTTCATAAACCGTTTGTTACGCTACTAGATTGCATTAGATTAACCTAATTTTATTTTATACATATATATAGTTGTTTTTTTTTTTTTTAATATAAAATGGAAAACAACAAAAAATAGCTTTATAATGAATAATTGACGGCTATGCTGTTGTGTGTGTGCAGATATATTACTAACTTAGTTTTTTATTTTTTTGTAGATAATTACTAAATGAATTCAACATTATTATTGTTATTATGTATATATCCGTGACTAAAGTGACCTTGGCCTTTTAACAATAATAATGAAACAGACATATACACTATTTTATGGCTCTTCTCCAGTCCATGATAAACATCGTTTGTAGTATTTACAAAGTGCTTCAGAGAAATAGAATAAAATATATACTATTAAAGTAGCTGTCCTGAGGATGAATATGAAAAAATGGTCAATAATCAAAGTGTTGACAGGGTACACCGGAGTAAATAGTTTTGTACAAGGAACGTGTGCCTCTAAGAACCCCTTTTCGGAGATAACCAAAAAACTGCAGTATAATAGCAAAGAGATTTATATAAAAAAATATTTTAAACTTTCTAAAAATTCAAGTTTTCTGACTCCTGTACCTACGAAGACAAACGTTTCCGGACACATACTCCTTTTACCCAAACGTTTATTTCAGCTCATCCTATCACTTCGTCCATTACTGACTATTTGTTTCGATGCACCCTGCATTATTTTCTAGACGTTCTTTGGTACTTTCTTACCCTGCACCACCTTTTACCTAGTTCTTAGGAGGTTCGGTCTCAGGTAAGTATCGTTTTGTATTGATGAATTTTAACAGGTCTATATATAATTTATCTATGTCAATAAAAATCAGATGCTGTTCGTTGATAAGTCTCTCGAGAACGGTAATCAATTTGTCAATTTTTTGTTTCAATTGGCTAGGTTTTAAAGAATAGAAGGTACGACTTATAACTTTGGGTCCGCTAAGAACCATTTACTCCCAGAAAGTAAATTTCAAACTTCAAACAAGTTGTTTTTTCAATTCGATAACTTGACGATTTTTTAATACGACTGGATATACGTAGTTCATTTTTACATTTGTGTACTTAAGGTTAGAGGAATTTAAAGGAGGGAGGGGAAAGATTGTGCGATGCTAATTTATAAAGTTGGATTAGTCCCGCGAAGCGTTTGAGTACCTCTTAGTTAACAATAAAATACATATCCCCTTGGCAGCTTCTATCGTGAACACTCTGTATATTGAATATACAATGAATTTTCAGCAAATAATATCAAAAGTTACTCGTCTATAAAACACCTGTAGCCACCATCAACAGTAGTAGTAAAATCCTGTATACTCATCAACAAGTACAACAAACACAAGCTTATACATGCATTGTGTAGGTATATACTTACCTGTATGTATTTAGTTTTGGAGGTATTATGGTGATAAGACTATATTTTTACACAACACTTTGCGTGATTGATATGTATCACATCCGTTATTAAAAATATATGTTACATCCAGTAATCATTATCATTTTAATAATAAATACCCATTAAATTAAAAATATCCAATGTCCTCCGTAAGTTGTTAGCACAGAGATCAGTCCCTATGAGAGCTAAGATTTTGAAATGAGAATCCAAATAGAAATAATCTCGACCATTGCTAACTTTAAAAACTAAGAAAGACAAGTACGATCAAATTCAATTATAACGACAAAAATGATATATCTCGGCGAAATTCTTATATAAAACACTTGCTTGATACCCACCCGCTTCACTGGACTTAAAAGTAAAGACTACCTCCTCTATAGACCACCGTTTTATAGCCTCCACCATTCTTGATTTCGCTTCGCTCCCTTCCATAACCCTGGAAATAGAGGTAGGGTTTGTTTTGCACAGGTAAAATATATGTACAGCATTCAATTTTTTTTTAAATGTGATATAGTCTTGGTTCATTAAGTGTATCAGAACAGGTGGACTTTAATCTATAGTTCAAAATGATACTCATAGGCGGCGTAGTAAAACGTCAAAGAATAAATTTAACTATTTTAGCTTTAGACTAAATTTAATTTAGATAAAGTGTAACATCACAAGTAATCGAATTTATGTAATTATTTATTACTAAAAATAATAAATAATTGTCTTTTAACCGTGATCGTCTTGACGGACGAAAATTATTGTGAATTTTTTCTAAGATATTTACAAAACTCTTATTATGTTATGTACGAGATTTAATATATACATTCAGATTTTAATCTATATATTGTTGCCTTTATAATTAGAATAATAAAATTATAAAAATTCAAATAATTTACTGTCCCAAGCATTTTCAATTTTTATCATTAACACAAAGAAATAATATCACCTATCAATCAAAGGTAACTGTGACATCAAACTTCTATTTTAACCCGAAAAATTACTTGCTTAACCACTTAGAGCCGCAACATATACGATATTTGAATAAATCCTGTATTTTAGTAAATTATTCTCTTATATCTGCTTTGTATGATATAAGAACTCTTTCTTACCTCCTCTGGCACCTTTTGAGTCAGCCACGTTTGAAAGGAGTAATTTTTGAACACAACGTTTTAACAAAATAACTGACACTCTCTTGTTATGAATGTAAAGTACAAGTGGCTAACACTTTCGAAAGTTTCGAAACAATCAACAATTTAGAATTTTCTAACAAAACTGAAATTTATATTTGTAGTTAATAACTATTACAGTAGAGTCAAACGAACATCATTCTATACGAATCACTCATAAATAATTATTAAGGGACCTCAAAGATATTTTCGTGAATTCAGCAGTTAACAGAGTTTTTAAAGACCTGCAAGTCTACCTGCCATTAACCCCTATAACTACTGTTAATTTTTCAACAAGTTTCACTTATTAATAAAATGTTTACATTATGATTTTATATGGTTTTTTTTGGGGGTAAAAGGTAGTTTATTTCATTAAATATATAGGTAAATATATATATTTTAATAAGCTGTTGAATTTCATTGTTATATTCATAAATTTATATAAAAGCAGATATTAGACAGAGATATCCGATATAGACTGTCACGTGAGTTACTACTATGAGTTCTCTCATGTCAACTTTATGGTAAATTCAGTTTTGTCAGAAAGCGGTACAAACACATATTTGATTACTTTAATCTTCGATAAAAATCCTGTTTTTGATAGTGCCTAAAAGTACTCACGTATAAAGAACAAAGGAAAAGTAAACATGCGTGGAAAAATCATCGTTGAATTTTCATAGCAATAGCAATTTTTCGATATTATACTATTTAATACTTTGGTCGTTGCCGTGCGATATTCACCCTAGTGCCTGGCCACAGTTTTAAACTTATATTAATTTAAAAAAATTACAATATGTAAAATTAACGGTAATAATTAGTAAATACATTAAATTCTATTTATTTATAAATATCTTAAATATTAATCTAAATAAAAACAAATTATATATTGTTCCAGAGCCAGGCTAGTATTAGACAGGCCTCTGAGAAACGATTGTTTGGAAAATTATAAATTGAATACTGAATAATATTTGTGGGCGATATTCTACAATAAAATAAATAAAAAATGAAAAGCAATCAAGGGAACTGACAACAAAAGTGGTAATTTAAAACTTTAGAATAACTGTGTTTTTTGGAATTTTTAAGTAAAGAATAGTATGAAGAACTAAAATTTTTAAATATAAATAAAAATTTTAAATAGTTAAACGCGGCCAAGTTTTAATTCAATTCAAGTCTGATATTAATTTTTAGAGGAGTAAGTAAAAATAATCTACAAATGTTCGTTCCTGTGAGAACTTCGGGGTAAAAGAGTGTGTATTATCACTCTTGGGTATAAATGCACTGACTTATCAAAATTTCAAGCCAATCCATTGGCTAATTTTCAAGTTTTGCGGGCATAAATATGCGGCAGCTTAATTTTTGTCTAGTCTTGTATCTATACAATAGATATAAAAAACTATTGTAAGTAATAAAAAGGCAACAGCACCCAATATTCACAAGCGGTCTTCCATTCAAGTACTGACTGTGTACTTTTTTACGTGGTATCTATGTCTCGTTATATGCATGTCGCTTCTGAGGTGGTTTCTCAATGGAATATTCATCACTATCGATATTCTCGCAAAATCCCGAAAATTTTGCAGGCCCTTCTGAGAGCGATTTTTGCGAGTATGAGTGTTTTCGTGACCTTTCAAATTTCCAGCAGTTCTGAATTGCCTGTCAAATATTACTCATCGCCCTAGATCTAACATATTACATTTAATTTGTTTGTACATAAGAAATAATAATCGTTAAGTAAAATTAACTAAACCATGAGATGCAGTTAAGTAACATAATATTATTTAGTAGAGAGAAGGTTTGTATGTTTGTGTTGTCATAGTAATTGGATGATGGGGAGAGATGATATTTAGTTAAGAAATTTTTTTAACTTTAACAAGTGGTACCAAATGAACTAACACAATTTTTACTTAGTCACCACTATACATTAAAATATTATACATTTAAAGTTAAGAACATATATATTATATTTATTTTGACTCCTAACGTTAATACTTGACTTCAAGCATTCACCTAGAATAGCTTCTAAATGGATTCACCTAGAATAGGTTCTAACGAATGTTCATACTTAGATTAGGTGAGTTATATTGGTTGTCCACGAAGGACACACTTAGGCTATAGAGCCTAAGTGTGTCATTGTGGAAGGAATTTATTTTGGAAAAATACCATATGTAATTAGTATGTTTAGTAAAAAAATCCGCTCCCGACACAAATTTTTTTTAGTTTTCAATCGCCATATATATGTTATTATAGAGCCGAAGTACTACTTTTTAAGAATAAATCTTCATTACAGTTTCAATTTGATATCAACCCACCGTGCGTGGCTTTGTATAATGGATCCTACAAATTTCCCACTTTAGTTTGAGATTAACAAATATGTTCTGGTAACAAATATGTCATACCTATGAATAACATTAATTCATCACTTAAATGTTGCAACTTCGAAAAATATATTATAGTCTGTTTCAATTAGTTTTGTGAAACCAATCATCCAGTTTTGCATAAACTAACAACGTCATAATTAATGTTTTTAAGAGACGTTTTCAAGTCCATAGTTATATTATTCCGTTACTTACAGTGGCAACAATAACCGGAAATTAAGTGTACACAAACCCTATCTTTTAATGATGCTTTTACATTTTCATTTTGTTGTCATCATTGCTTCAGAGAACGTACCTATTGAGGAACGAAAAACTACTCTTAACTCTAAACGGAAAATCACACCCAGCTGGGGCTGACAACGAGGCACAAACTTTACCAAAAATAAAAAGATTACTCATCCGTAGAATGAAGAAAAATGAAAATAAATAGCAAAATAAAAGTCAACCGTTCAAATGAATGAAGTTAGAATGGAATTAAATTGCAACAAGTGCCCTATTTTAATGTAACGCCAAACAAAATATTGAAGAGAAGACTTGGCTGATTTTTTTTTACTATAACCGAATGAAACAGGCCAACAATTATAGCCAAATACAAAAGAAGCCGTTACTCAACAGTGCAGTTTAGGTACAGTTTATTAAGAATTATCTGGGGTATGTTGTTTCTCGATCAACAACGCGACGTAAGTCACAATTTCTTCCACACTGGAATATCGTTAGATTCGAAGGACCAACTCTCAGTCTTCTTTAACAATGTCACAGTTAGTCAGTCTAGGTGAATAATAAATTTTAATGACCATTGAAAATAAAATGTTAAAATAAAATAAGAACCGGCTGATAATGATAATTTCTTTCTGTTTTTTTCTTTTTTTTCTGTTATTTTTTTTTACTCTAAATGATATTATATGTGTAGAAAATAATATTTATATGAGTTGCACTTGTCTGCCCTGCCAATTAGGAAACGGACGGACAACCTACATAAATATAATAAACACACACACACAAAGTTTCAAGAGATTACATTACTCTCCCCATGTACCAAACAAAACCAGACATTCAACCACATAATCTCAATGTACTTCATCTTCTTTGGTTATATGTATACATACATATGTGTATTATATACAGAATGATTCCAAATACCTTTTCAAACTTTGGGTACCGCCATATCGGTTTTTTACCCCAAAAGAAGAAGAAAAGTTTCTATAAATACTCAACACATTTTTTATAAAGACTAACCAACCTCCTTATAATCAACTCATAGCAAATGAAGAAAATGCCTGCTCATTACCAGCCCTTGACATGAATAAACTGAACGTCTCAAGTTGGTATATTATTAATCTCTTTGATCTCAAAATATATTTAATCTCTTTTTACCCTAGACCTTAACTTTGCCAGAATTTTGAATAAATGGAAATATTCATTTTCCTAATAGAAACCACACACCATCTGCTATTTAGAAAAAAATAAAATTACATTTTTCGATGTAATTGAGTTAAAAGTCAGGGGTCTAAAAATCTAAGAGAATATTACCAACTTTGCACTTTTATTATAAAGTGAAAATTTATTACTTTTAATGTCTAAAGAAACTTTAAAAATTAGCGTTTCATCAACCATTATTTTTGTGAATGGAATAACCCAGTCTAGCCTCCTGTATGTAGTCTAATTAGGGGCAAATTGGTTAAAATAATGGTTTTAAAATTATACTTATTTTGAGAAAGTTTAATGAATCCTATGGAAAGGCACCGGTAGCAGAGATTGAAAAAATTACACATTTTTCTTAAAATCGAATATTGTATTTTTAATTTTTCAAGAATTTTTATTTCGAAAAATATGCTTCTAGAGAAAAACTGCCAACCTCTTGTTTATTGGTCGATTTTTTCTCATTAACGAACTTGACCTTTCAAATACCAAAACCGTACTTGATACCAAACTTTATTCAAATCGGTCTTAAATTGCGACCGCTAGAGAGGGTACCGACCCGAAAACGTATAGATACATAAATAGATACATACATGCATACATATATATTCATATAAATTTTAACGATGGTCATTTTTGACATCAACTAGGACGATAAAAATTTGAAGAAATTTTTTCAATATTCCATCATCAGTAGAAAAGCAATAGCTCTATTTTCTTCGGAAATTCGCTACTAAGTATTAAATCAATAAACAAACCACAATTCCTAGATGAACTCTAGCTGGTTATATTGGGTTGAAAGTTTATAATATAATTATGGTGGAAGTAACGTGATTAAAAATAGTGATAGTTTTGAAAGACAGTTGACGTTAAATATTAAAAATTATGAAATCAAAATAATATTTAACGGTAACGACTGTAGTAATAGTAATTGAAGCAATAAATACATTTTGAAGAGTCCCTGCAGAAAAAAATGTATGAGGCTTAAAATGTTAAGAAAATGGGATTGTACTTCGTTTGAAAAATTTTTTTAACCGCTGCTATCCGAAATTATCGGAAACTTTTCTTATTATATAACGATTTCGAATAGATTTTATTTCGGATATCCGAAAGTTTCAGTTACGGTTACAAAACTCCATAACATTCTTAGTCTACAATTAATTTAAACAGCCTGTATATAAACTTGTATGCATTCTCTATACTGTTAGTTGATTGGGGTCCAAAAACTTGATTATTAGTTCAGTTTTAAAAATCCCTTTAAACAATCTGGAGACAACCAATAAAAAAACAAAACATGTACTAAACACTTGTTTGTTGTTCTTCCATTATGTGTGTGTGTGTTTGGTACCCTTACGCTCCCCCTTAATTTATGTAATTTAAAGTAGCTGCTATGTAAAAAGGGTATTATAAGAAATAAATAATAATGGTGCTTATTATAAGCGTTAAAAACGGTTAAGACATTTTAACGTATTAAATATTAAGCCTTTAATATAATAAATGATTGTGTATAGTTTAGGGGTTTTTGGTTTTTTTTTTATCTTAACTGTGACTTGTCGTAATTAATTTACAAATGGGTGTGAATTAAAACCACTGAAAATTTATTATTAAAACTAGTTAGATTAATGCCGTAGGCTTTTCCACATTTATTAACATCTAATAAATTCAAAAAACATGAGAGTCTAACCCTCATAGTTTAAACAGATTTAATCCTATTGGTATATTGAATGTATCAACAAAGTTCGAGAATCAACGATTTTATAAAAACTTACATAATAATTTATTAAAAAAATATACATCAAAGTTCGCTATAGAGTCACCGTCTCTTAGAAGAAAATAAAAATTAATAAGTCAATAAGTCTGTACTTCTGCTATTTCTCAAATTCACTTAGAAAACTTCCTTTTCTAACTATATTCCATAATAGTGCGTTGTTCGTTTACCAAAACTGATTTTTTTATTTTTTTTAGTGCAGTTATTACCGACATCAACTTACAATTTTTGGTGGTCCATTTTGATTACACAATTTCCTGTGGTTACTATGAAAGTTTTATTCTCGTTTGTCCATATCTATTACCGCAGTGTTTATGTTATAGAGAAATTCTCGCAATTTTATTCAACATCATTGTCACATAACGAGTATCGTTAATCGGGGAATACGAATCATGAAATTTTGTCAGGAGCTCTTCAATTTTTGTAGGAAGCACTAAGAAACAAAAATTATTCCACTAAGAGTATCAATAAAGAACCAGAGTACACAGTGTTTCCTAAATAATATAGGTGAATACTACGAAAGCGATCTTGAAAATTAATTCTCTAAGAGAATACAATAAGAGAGGCAAGTGTGATGAAAAGTACGTCAAATTTGATATTTGAAAACCATTTCTTTATTACCAAACTTCAATTGAATTTTTATAACGAAGGAGAGCAATTAGAAAAGTAGTTAAAGATGAAGTTGAGAAGACAGTTGAATATTTATATTTATTACTGCCTGCATACGAACGAACAAGTTTAGGTACTCGTTACAATTATTATTATTAGACTTTCAAAAAAGGTTTTGCTTGGTAGAAATTACTTTTAAACGTACTTATATTTTAAATAAATTTTATTGATTGTAATATTTTAGTGCAAAAAAGGGACTTAACCAAACCCATCTTAACTTGCTGCAGCTAAACTGGGCTCTGAACAACACAAACAGTCATCTCTATATAAAGAATCCTACAGGATAATCTACACGTATAACAGACGTATAACAGAGGTGGAAACTTCAATTCAATGAATATGTATTATACTAGCACTTACTTTTTTCCCTCATTTATGCCTCCAACATATTACATTTTTTTTTGAAATCTCAATCGTTCAGCGAATTTGGCAGATAACTGCTAGTTTCGATAAAATACGAAACATGTCGTTTATCAATTCTGTTTATGCAAAATTTAAAGTAGATTGGATCGAGGAATCACGTTGTCCCATACAAACTTTCCCCCCATTTTTCACTCTCTTGGGGGTGGAAAATACTTTCTTCTCGAAAACCTACGTGATACACAGAACTCACCCTCCTAGTTTCAGCCGTTTACGATCAGCAGCGGTTTAGGCAGTGCGTTGATCCGTCTATCAGTCATTCAGGGCAAAGTATTTTTAACGCCCGAACCAAAAAAAGGGGGGGGGGTATAAGTTTGTCCGCTATGTGTGTCTGCCTGTCTGTGTGTCATAGTGCCTAAACGGGTTTAACGATTTGAATTTTTTTTCATTTCGATCGAAATGTAATTATGGGCATTGTTCTTAACTATGTTTATGAAAGCGTCGAGCAATAGAAGTCGAAGGGCAATCTCGTTCTACCTTAATTAAGGACTAATACCGGTGCTGGGTCCATCACTTCTGGCGATGTGTGCGTATATATCTTTTTCCTAAGTTTAATTAACAAAAATATTAGTTCCGATTTTTTTGATGGTACTAAACTGAAGTTACCGAACGATCACTGAAATATTTAGATCAACTTTATGCGGAAATTATAATCCCTCAAAACCTTATAATACAACAAATTAATAATATACAGTCAAACATGGAATTATCAATATCAAGTTCAAAATGCAAGTGGTTGAACTTTTAGAACATTATTTAACCAATTTTAAAAGGGAAAATTTCATAACGTATATTTAAACGTTATTTTTAAAGTAATAAAAAATACATTGTATTTATTTATAAATGTTTAACAAGTTGTATATTATTTACTACGTATTTTTTTGGCGAAATATAAAAGAATTATTTTCAAATCATTAATTCTTTAAATACGTATTCAAAAAAAAGAAAAATTAAATTTATTACTACAATTAAAAAACATATATGTATATACAAAAAAGTCATTTAAAATTTTTAAATTTTATTATATTACAACTGATCGCTGGTGACAACAATATACATGCATAATAATAATATAATCTTAATAACAATAGATTACTATTTTATTAATCTTTTTTATCTTTATTTTGGTCCCTTAATATCAGTATTGTTGAAAATACTTTATTATTTAACTTTGTGAACATAAAATTTTTTTATGTACTTCTTTAAATGGTTAATACTTAGGTACAGAGAGTTTTTTTTTTAAGTACACTTATTCATAACTAACAATTACTCACGTGCGTTTTAGTTCATACTTCTCTGGTACTCTCTTATCCTCTTTTTACCCGACTATCAAGGAATGATTATATTTCTCGCACATATCTTGTATGCATGTATGTGTATTGGTTTGTAAATTTCTTTATAACCTCGTATCTTCTAAACGGCTCGAAGGATTCTGACAGTTTAGACATCGTTATATTCGTCTTAAAAACCCTCATCTTAAAAAGTGTTCAAAATAGCGGATTTCGGGGCAAAATAGTAATACGTTAATAAAAAAATTAACCAACCTATAGAATAGGGTGTCAAAAAAAAGGAAAAACCCAGGGTGTTTTTAGGCCTACACTAAAAAGTAAAAAATAAAATAAATTATTAAAAAAATCAGAAACCCGCGTTACGGGAAATCTGAAAAGAAAGAAACAAGACTTAAACAGTAGGGCCCATTAAAATTTAAACAAACTCAAAGTTTCCCAATAATGGGCCTCGACTCTGAAAGTCGCTGTAACTGTGTAAACTACTGGACTTGCTTCCTTCTTTTCAGATTTTACTTATCGCAATCGGGTTTCTGATTTTTTATTTATGTATTTTATTGTTCATAATTTCATGGGCTTTACTTTTTTTGTATGACCCTTGTTACTCGCTGATATAGATTAGTTTTCTATAGATATTCTGTCAACTTTCTATAGATGACGAAACGATAACGATAACTAATGAAGACGAAATTTATTCAGTAGGAAACAAGCTACCGAGAGAACGGTTGCAATAAATGCGCTTTTATTTTCAAGTAAAATCAAAATCAAAATATTAAGAAAAAAAAACTGTTTAAAACTATACTATTTCATCATACAAAAATGTATGTTTACAATGTTTTAACAGACTATTGTGTACTATAGTAAGTTCTACCTTCACTGTTTTAGGAACTTTCTATATTCGACAATGTGTACTTAAATGATTTAAATTTTGAATGCATGCACATGTGGACATATAAAAATATTATAATTTTTATCAATAAACAAATATAAAAACAAATTTTGTGTATGTAATAAAATTTATTAAAAATTAAAATTACCATTTTTTACTTTTAAGGTTCATAATAACAATAAAAAAAAAACTCGTGATGAAGATGGCACTTTAAAACAGACCTTTTTTTTTTGAATAAGTAAATATCTTTCTAAATATTAATCACGCAGCCTCTTGTTAGATAAGAACATAATTTTCGAAACCGTTCCATTTTTGAAATTGCCATGTACACATTGTTTAGAGGTGATAGGGATAATGTGTAAAAAAATCGATTCTTAATTTCGATGCTCGAGTTGAAAACAATAGTATTGCAGTAGGTATGTTAATAAAATATAAAAAGTCTCAAGAAATGGCACAGACTGACTGACTGCTGGATGAATGATTGTAATTCAACGATGACAATATATTTATTATGTATATAAAATATAAGTCCTGCAAAAAGTAATACTATATCCTTTGGATTATATTTTATACATAATATGGTATAATTTATATTTCAAAATACTAGAGAGTGTCATTTATAATTTTAAATTTAAATTTTCAATTGTTTCAACGAAACTTTGATTTCGGATTTTAAGGCCTAAATTATCTTTAAGTGGTTTGCGTAACATTTGTCTTTCATAGCTTCTTTCAGAACATAGCATAGCGAACTCAAATAACAGCCCCGAAGCGGCCAATTGATCAATAATGATTAAATTCAATTTCAAATTAAAAAATTATTACAATTTTTAAAGTAAACTTATAGTTTAGGTTAAAGACTAATTGCTTTGGATGTAAATTTTTACTGTTTCCAAATTTTTTTAAAACGTAAAGCCAATTTTCTGTTAATAAATCAATATCATTCAAATTTCAAACACGAAAGAACTGGTAGTTCAAATTTAAAACGTTTCATAGCCCAGCCTGTATTCTACCTTGTTTTAAAAATTTGACTTGAAATATAAGAGAGTAAATGACTCTCGAAAAACTACCATGAAGAGGAAAATTGAGAAATTTCTACGCTTAATCGTATGGATCAGGTCCTGAAGCCAAAATGTAGTCTAGTAGCCAGTAAATAAAAAATAAAATAAAACAAAGGAAATTATTTTTAATATCAATGAAACGGGCTTTATTGCAAACACAATTTATCATATGCCATTAATGTTTAAATAAGATTTCGGTCATGTAACCGAACGAAACCATTATTTTGATTCAAAAAAATTCAACAATTTGCAAACTTTGCTCTAGCCAAAGTCTATTCGTTATGAATAGCAATCTTTATTCTCTTGACAAACCCAACTAAACACAAATAAGAGCAACGGCCTACTGTCAAATCAGTTATCAACAAAAGAGTGTTGTCAACTCAAAAATGTATAGATGTAAAATATGGTAGTAAAAATTTTCGGTTTTTCGTCAATATTTCATGTTTTAAGAACGTCTAATGAAAATTTTATATTTTAGAGGTAACCTGTAGTCACCCTAAAGGAATTTATTTGGAGTTTTCAAAATGCTTCATGTTTTGATATCTTTTGGATCTTTATATTTTTCATTTTTCATAAACAGTCTAAGTTTAGCACGTATTTCGTTAACACTCTACAGGAAACACAAGATGACTGTTGGTAACATAGTTCAGTGCTTATGTTTAAATACGAGGCCAATAACCCTATTATTTTTTAGAAAATTTGGGAGACATTAAGGAGTACTTAGTTTATAAAAGACAGATAAATAATGAATAAAACTTTTAATTTTATATTTTATGAATATAATTTTATGAATATTTTTTTTTTTTTTTTTTTTGCAATTAATATTTCGAATGAAATATTTGATTGAAATCTTTTTTTTCCTTTCGAACAAAGTTTGTAGAAATTTATCTTATAAAAAATTTTCATTACGTAATATTTGCGAATTACTTTCATAAAGCACACAGTTACTAATTTTCTTGAAACTAATTGACTACATTTCATTTTTCAATTTTTTAATAATAGTTTTTATGTAAAGTAGTAAAGTTGAGTTTCCAATTTTTTGTTTTACGATCATCTAAGCGGAATTTGTTTGTACATGCAATATTTCAGAAGGTAATGCACTATTTTCTAGCCATAAATTATTTGAAAAATCTTAGTACATGTGTTTTGCAATGTAATATTTACCAACCGGAGAATTCAACTGAATAACTTCTTGTTATGGTTAGGTGGTTAGGACTTGGTGGACAATGTCCTGCAAAGGTTAGCTTTATAGTTGGCGTTGTAACAGTTAATTATAAAAGGATCAAGTAATTAAGTTTCGAAAAAATAATAGAAATATGAGGTCCTATTTTTAATTATATGTAGAAAATACCTTTTTTATCCAGACGTTTATGTTTGAATAGAAAATAATGGCCATCCCTGAGAACTTTCCTTTGCGTATATGTATAATTTGTTACTGCCGGTATACAATACCATAGAGATCCAAGTTATTACCGAGTAAAGTCTGAACTGGGTGCATAAAAACTTATGTTTGACTTACTAACTTTTATACGAACTAACAATATATTGCGTAAGTACAGAAACCGTAAATGAAATTGAAAAAATATTGTAATATACATTAAGCAAAATATTTCCAATTTAAATTTCCTATCCAATCTTTCCTCAAATATCTTCGTCTAAATTTTTTTATTTTCCTTCTTTGTATTTCAAGTACGGAGTATGTATAAATATTTACACAAATTTTCCGAAGTCGGAGTCCTGAGAAATAGCTTTAGATATGATCTTTTGCTTTAATTTACGATATTTAATTCAAATTGGAGAAATCAAAATTTTATGGATTATTTCAAAATTTTTAAGCGAGTATTTTCGTTTTCTTCCTTTTCGAGAAATCGTAAACATAATAGACTTTTTATTCTGGATTTTGATAAAACTTTGAACACGGAGTAATTTTGACTTAAAAACACAACGATCAGGTTCATTTAAAGACAGACCAAGAAATACTCATCTATTAGCGAATAGACCTGGAAAATAAAGCTTTTTCATTGGATATCATGAAAAGTGTACCGATAAACTCCAAAATCAGAGATCCCTTAAATCGAAAAAATTTGGGAAATATATCCCTGAAATTGGATAAAAATCATTGTCTATGGTAACCCAAAAAGTATAAACCAATTTTATGTTGTTTCTAAAAATTTTATTACGCTTATATTTATCTGATTTCATAATAATTCCTAGCCTATATTCTCTGATATTTATTTCTGTTTTTGTCCTAAGTTTCCATATATTCCATTTTCAAATTTTTGAACTATAAAATTGCCAATATAAACATACATACATACTCCTTTTTTAAGACCATACATCCCATTAAAATGAATTTTTTCTAGTCTACAATCATTAAAAATTTTTAGATTCGAAATGTTTTTCTTCTTCTCATTATTTAATATGCAGGAATATAATACTACATACAGAAATAAAATAAATATTAAAAAAAAGAAGCGATAAATTTGAAAAAGTGGTTGTTTGTGTCATTATCGCTTACAACTGTAATGTAAATTTATATGTGAGCAAGAGAGAGAATAATTATTGTAGGCTCGTATATTGATACCAGGGATGCCCAGACTTTCAGCGTCGGAAATTTTAAAACTTGTCGAAAATATAAACATAAATATAAATCCACCAAAAAGTATTTAAAAATAAAAAATTATATTCGTTATTGCTAGAAAAAGTAGTTTTCATTATCCTAATATTTTTAAGTCTCCTAAATCACTAGTACCAAACAATATGCTAGTTAAACATTTTTAATACAACATTTTTGGCATAAATATGATCAACTAAATTCTAGAAAAGATATTAATCTTTGGCTTGTCAGGATAGCGCTCTACCAAGTGAACTACCGAAGCATATTATAGTTGTTTAATATTCACCCAAAACTTGCTTATTATTAAAACTTTAAATTGATTTTAACTGTTATACATAGGTATGTATGTCACTAATTACTTTCGTCAGTAAAGTATCTTATTTTAGAGACTAAAATATTTGTTAGTATATTGAGGGTAGATATTTATAGAAGTACTAGCTTGATAGCCTCCACAACTCTTGATCTCAGTTATCCCCCTTCCATAACACTTGAAGGGATTGTTTTACGCAGTTAGAAGGTATGCATAGTTTTCAATTTTTTAAATTGTAAAATAGCAATAGTTCCTTGAGTTTATCCGAAAAGGTGACTCTGAATTGTTTGACATTTACTATTATAAATTTTTACAAAAAACTTTAATTTATGCCTCAAAATTATGATCATAGATCTGATCCATTTATTATCATCATTTTGAACCATAAATTAAATATTTCTGTAAAAATTTAAAATAGTAAATGAAAGATTTAATTTAATTTTTTTTTTTTTTTGTATATATCTTTATAAATTATAGCTCATGCGTTATTCTAATATATGAGTTATATTGCTGTACAAACAAACAAACAAGCAAACATCCTTACTTTCACATTTATAATATATAGGGACTCGCTAGTTTTTGCGTGTACGCGTAACAAACAAACAAATATCCTTACTTTCACATTTATATATTGCATTAGTTCTACCTTAGTACACTTTTACTATCAATTGGCCTTTCAGAATTCAGCATTAGTTCTACCTATTTAGTTGGCTAATTAACAGAAAGTTAACGCAATAACAGTTAAGGACCAAATGTGAAATTGTTACTACTTAAATATTTTATCCGTGTGAAATATTATAATTTGTTAAAATATACAAATGTACATAATTACTCTTACATATGATAATTTTTTCATTTTTTTCGCATTACAAACATTGGTTAAGCATTTGCGTTGTAAGTGACGTCGAATGTAGAGCCTAGCAACACAAACTAATGTGAAATTATCCGAAGGTGAGGTTAATTCCTGATGAAAATTTCATTTCTGGTGAATGTAGTTGGTGATTTCTGTTCTAGGGGCAAATTTTCAGTGAAAACATAGAAGAAAGTTAATGTTTGGCCACTCCTGGTACATGATACTAAAACATATACATTCGTATAAGAAGAACTTCTCTTATGTACATAATACATTAACATTATATGTTTACAGTAGCGTTGTAGTACCAATGACGTCGACAAAATCAAGTATAGAAACAAAACGAAAAAATATTACTAGCGACTGATATTTTACAGAGAAAGAAAATAAAAAGTAATGTTTATTGTAGCAGAGTTGGATTTTTATACAAAAATTAGTGGCCTTAATAATCAGAGAAATTATTTAGATTTGGTATAATTAAACTACCAAAGTTTTGCGTATAAACAGATATGAAGCTTGGCGTATATTTAAATCTTCAAGAAAAAAATAATTTTACAAGAGTTATTTATATTGTTTTTGTGTTATAAATTACTCGTGCGACTGCAGTTTATGAAAATATATGCCGCTTCAATAAAATCAGATGCGACCCCACTTCCATGGTATTGCAGAATATAATATAACACAGAAATTGAAATTTAGTCCAAGCTTTGGCAAACATCTATAATTGGTATCAATAACACTAGCTTAAAGTTCCACTAATCAAAACAGTTTTAATACCTAAACAGTGAAAAGTAACAAATTACAAAATAATTTAATTATGAATCGATTAAGTACTACTTGCATTAATTTCAAAATACAAGAAAAGTCGTTTAGGTGAGTATTTGAGGCACTTGAACATTAGTATGATCCTTGTTGCAGAAACTGTAAGTCTAAAACCATCATCAAGAGCTATAGACTTGCAAGACGATTGAATTCAACAAATTTATTTATTTTTTAAATTTATTTTAAAGATGGAGTTTTGTGAAAGCGATCAGAGCCTTTTTCTAGCGATATCAGAAACTGCTGTCGCTAATAATAACAGGGGATCGGAATAAATTTTTTTTTCACTTCAGATGAAGAATTCTCACTTCACGAATAGAAAAGTGAAATTGATTTTTAAAAATCTTTACTAGAATGCAAGGTAAGAACGTTTAAAATTCCTAATCGACCAAAGAGGAAACTACCCACTACGGACGTTATACGTGGGTATCGCCATAGAGATTACATGTAAAACTTCGTTTTGCTAAAAAGAGATGGGCAACCTTTGAATGCAGTCTTTGATTGCTTATAGATTCTTCGTTTTTTCATCCATTTTAATTTCACTTTCAAATTTTGTCATGGTTTCAAGTCTAGTTTTACATTTTTATGGACCAATTCGACATCAAGAATATGTCCTATTCTCCTAGAGAATAAAACTTTACAGTAGAGAAATCATTTAATCTAATCGGAATAATCATGAAACTGATTCAATAAATCCATCACCCGAAGCTGCTTTGAAACTATCTGTCATCTATTTTTCAGTGAAAAGCCTGTTATATGTTATAAATTTAATATTATTTCCCAAGAATAACCTCATGCTACAATGGAATAAAAGATTATAGAGTGCGTCAGTTCTATTTTTTGAAGCTCCAATCGCATTATGTTTCATACGATCTATGCATTTTTTTGAATCCTTTGAAATTAGTCCTTTCCAGATACTCATATTTCACTCATATCTTACAATTTCGATTCAATTTCGAAATATAAAAAATGTTTTTTTGTTTTTTTTTTTTTTTTTTTTTTGTTTTTTTTTTTTTTTGCTGAAGTAGTATGTCGGTTTGTAGAAGTCTTGATTAATAAGAAAGATGTATCTAACTAAGATATCATTTGTAATAAAGTAAAAATTAAGATTCTTGCAAGAGTTTTGTATGGAAGATCAAGACTAAGCGTGCTTAATCAAGAGTAAGCATTATCAAGACGCTTGAGTCTTGGTCTTGTCATTATTAGAGATAATAATGTTTCACAATTCAAAATGTTAAAATCGAAAACGTTTAATTATCATAATACAAAACAATTATTTTTATGCCGTTATTTAATTACTTGAAAAAAATTGTGCAAATAACAACCGGATATGATTGAAATTCCTTATAAAAAAAAAAACAAATCATCAATTGATATTTCTTCTATTTATTATTGCAAATAATACAAACTACAAAGAAGGTCTTTTTAAATCCAACTCTGAACAAACTCTGAGATTAATTTTGTTATCGGTTTTATAACATTACTACAGTTGATGTGTTGTTCACTTTTCAAATCAAAACTGGTTTCCGTTCATTGCTGCTTGGGGATTGCTTGTGCTTGGCTCTCTTCTAGCCACTTGTTTCAAGGTTATATTTGTTGGCGCTCCCAACAAAGATATAATGATTTTACTAAAAATACATGCAACAAAGATATAAGTATATATTTACCATATGCATTATATACATGATTGAATAAATGCGGAGTCGAACGGGGTAAAAATATGAATAAGTGTATATTAGAAGTCGTCGTTTTCATTTATCATTTATGTTTGAGTGTGTGCATGGGTGTTTGCTTGTATGGATATCAACAGTTTTAAATTACTTCGAACACATCGAAAATTATTTATTTACTATAAAAAAGTAACTGTCGTCAAGCGTTAGCGTTTATGCTATGCAAAAAGCTACGGGTTCAACAAATACAATCGTGTGAATAAAATCTGTATAAAGGAAAGAAAACAAACATCTGATTTTGCTAACCCCTAAATATTATAATTACTAGAATATTATAAGAATAATGATAAAGTTTCAATCATAATATGTTCTAAATTACCACAAGTAAAATTTACAAAATTTAAAAATCGTGGTACGGATCCCTTAACTCACACTTGAAACATAGCTAAGAACAATCTCCATTAAAATACCTTTCAAACGAAAAAAAAATCAAAATCGATTTATTCGTTTAGGCTCTACGATGCCACAGCCAGACAGTCACATATGTGTGCGACAACATATAGCAGTCAAACTTATAATAACCCTGTTTTAATTCGGGGGTTAAAAATTTGCAAATTTAAAGATCCAAACTGATATACTCATAATGCCTAAAAGACTGGTTAGGGGCTTCTATTCATCGATAATTTTTAACATCCGATACAAAAAAGGGGTCGTTATAAGTTTGATCGCTATGTGTGTCTATCTATGGCATCGTAGCGCCTAAACGGATGAACCGATTGGGATTTTTTTGTTTCATTTGAAAGATAATTTAATAGGAGATGTTTATGTTCTAATCGCGAATTAAGGACTCCGTTTCCGGAACAACTAAAAAATAGGCGATGTTCCCATAATAATAGGCGAATTGAGAGTGTTCTTAGAAACGTTTCAAGTGAGAGCTTAGGGTTCCGTACCCGAATTTTTTTTAAAGGTTTTTAAATTTTGTAAATTTCACTTGTAATTATTTCAATTGTTAATTTTTATGGAATTGGAACCTATTTTATACATCGAACTGATCTGCTCTCCCACCTCAATGAAAATAAAGCAATAAATTTCTAAATCTTCTTACACTAGCAAAAATATTTTTTAATGATGAATGAATAATTATGTATGTAATATAAACATAGCCAGGAATTATCCACATTGAATTAGCCTTCAAAATGAAAGTTATAAAGGGATCAGTTCATGCTTTTTATATCTTTGAAGCTTCAAACCTACATAAGCATATTAAACGATAATAGTTTAATGTTTTATCAGTATGTAAGGAGTATGTGGGATATGCATTTTCGTGAATTCAACAGTTGCGTATTCACAAATTTGAAAACCAAATGCGACAAAATCCTTTTTTTCCAAGAATATTTTCAAGAAAACAGTATTATCTTTGATGCATGATTAAGGATGAGAAAGATTTACAAGAACCTAATAGTTAAAAACAACAATCCCCAAAACTCAAATGAATTTTCAATAAAAAAACTAATAATATCATGCTATGAAACTTTACATTAGTTGAAAAGAGATAAAAGCATTGATGTTATACTTAAAACTCTAAAAAAAAAAAAAAACAACAACAACAACAAAACAATTCATTTAGATGCTATACGATTATCGTCTTCTAGTGGTTGACCATGATTGCATCCAGAATTTTAAGTAATTTCTACATATTACAATAGTATTCATCGTTGATATGTACATTAACAAGTGAAAACAAACAATTGACTGAGTTAATTGTTGAAATACCATGTATAGTCAGTGTTGATTTCTTTATCACATTACATATACCAACATGTGACACATACATAACTGATAATCAAGTATAGTACATATTATAAAATTTCCGCCCTAATTGTCGCCCTCACGGGTAAACAGTGATGTTTACGAAAAAATGTTTCAAACTAAAGTTGTTTAATTTTTGATAAGGAACATTTTTTACATTTAAACTTTTGTTCTATCTCTAACGGTTTACAAGATGGGTCCTACGGAACCAAGTCCCAATTGACCTATGATGCTCATTTACGAACTTGACCTCACTTTTTACGTCCTGAGTACGCTGTAAAAATTTCAGCTCGATATCTTTTTTCGTTTTTGAGTTATCGTGTCCACAGACGGATACACAAACAAATAATACAATCTTATAAGTGACGTATATGTTTGAAATAAACAATGTTGTTGCTATGCAAATAATTGATACTATGTGTTATATATATATAACATATCAATTATGTTCTGAACTAATTTGCGCTGTCACGGGTAAACAATAATATTTACAAAAAAATGTTTCAAACAAAAGTTGTTTATTTTTTTGTAAGGAACATTTTTTACATTTAAACTTTTCTTCTATCTCTAACGGTTTACAAGATGAGTACTACGGACCCATGACCCAATTGACCCATGTTGCTCATTTACGAACTTGACCTCACTTTTTACGTCCTAAGCACGCTGTAAAAATTTCAGCTTGATATCTCTTTTCGTTTTTGAGTAATCGTGACTACAGACGGACGGACGGACGGACGGACAGCCGGAAATGGATTAATTAGGTGATTTTATGAACACCTATACCAATTTTTTTTTGTAGCATCAATATTTTTAGGCGTTACAAACTTGGGACTAAACTTATAATACTATGTATATTTCATATATACATGGTATAAAAATATACTTTTATGTATACCGGTTGAACACTCACAAGTTAGAAGGGAAAATACAAGGAATGGAGCAGATTGGTTTTCTTGGACCGATCGGTACAATTTATTCTGACGTAAAGTTCTTGATTTGTCTGAATCTAAATACTTTTTTAGTGATGACACATTGAATTTCCAAAGCATTAGTTTTCAATTTAAAAAAACCGCCAAGCAATACTAACGCTACTAACGACTGGTGCAGGCTATCTAGATATCAAGTTTCCCTATAGACAAGGATATCTATACAATATACTAAATCTTTTATCTATGGGTAATACTTTCAGTTGCAAATTTTTGAATTTACTTGAACGTGATTTTTGCTCAGTTTTGAACAAAAGTAAATTTGACAAAAGGAAATATAAATATTTTAATAAAATTTCATTAATAAGAAAATAAATTTTTACAATGTATATTGTTAAACCTTGAAATGTGAATAAACTTTTATCATATAAAATTTAGGTCATTAGATAAAAGTAAAATATAACAACTAATGAACATACACAAAATCTTAATTTCTTCTTGTGATAAGGAAATATATAATTTAACAACCCGTGATAGACTCAAACTTTAGAGGGTAGACCAATATCTTAGTTATTAGGAAAATTATTGGAGTTCTATTAATAGTCCTCGGGACAAGACTGGGTTAAAAATTTCTAGTTCTATCGACTTGAGTAAGTTGATAAGTTCTTTCATGATGTTCCGTGGGACAACTTCATACATAAGAAATGTCTTCATAACAGCGATTTTTCATAGATTCCAGAAAATTTTTTCTTGCGCTAACAAACAATTGTAAATATATATATGCGTTTTTGTTTGTTATTTAAATTTGAAGATGAACGAATGACAAATAGAATAAATTATCTTTTCCAACACTCGACACAATGAAGTGTCCGTTATCCGAAAACTACCATTTTCCGAGTATGAAAATTTGAAAATGATTGCATCTCAGATGTCTGACCACACATAGAGCAATACACAATTTTCATAATATTTCGTAAATTACCGGGGTGAAATAAATAAAATTTCATTAGGAAAGTTAAAAATTCATTTTACACTCTTTGATAAAACTAATATAAATTACAAATTTATTAAATTTTTTTAAAGAAAAATCCAGTTAGAACAATTATTTTCATGCTTTCCACTAGCAATGAAAATTTCAATTATACTTGTAAGACTTAATTGAAAAAATTTTTTTTAATGGAAAATCCAATAACGAAGAATCATTTGAATGATTTTCAAGAAGTAATAGAACTAATCAGAGAGGATTAAAAATTACAATTTGATTTGATAGCTTGAGACATTCGCTTTCAGCTCAATTAGTTGAGTGTAACTACCTTAAAATTCAATTGCTAAATTTGAACCGAACAAACATATATCTATATAAAAAGGTTGCAAGGGGAAGCAACAAGTCAGACATATTAATTATTCTAAAGAAAGAATGAAAACATCCTGTACTATGAAAGATAATAAAACAAATTTAAGGCTCCTACTTACGTGAAACTTTTGCTCCATTTTAAGGTATATAATTAGCTTTTTTATACCATGTATATATGAAATGTACATAGTATATTAAGTTTAGTCCCAAGTTTGTAACGCTCAAAAATATTGATGCTTCGGAAAAAATTTTGGTATAGGTGTTCATAGAATCACCTAATTAGTCCATTTCCAGTTGTCTGTCCGTCTGTCCATCCCTCCGCCTGTCCGTCTGTCTGCCAACACGATAACTCAAAAACGAAAAAAGATATCAAGCTGAAATTTTTACAGCGTACTAAGGACGTAAAAAGTGAGGTCAAGTTAAATGAGCAACATATGTCAATTGGTTCTTGACTTATCTTGTAAACCGTTAGAGATAGAACAAAAGTTCAAATGTAAAAAATGTTCCTTATAACAAAATAAACAACTTTTGTTTGAAACATTTTTTTGAAAACATCACTGTTTACCCTCGAGGGTCTCAATTAGGTGCATATTTTATAGTATGTATTAATATAGGAATATCAGTTATGTATGTGTGGCTATTTAAAAGTGGATATCTTTTGTTATTTACGTGACGTCAAAAAACAAACCATTGGGTCATCAACACTGTCTATACATGGTATTTCAACAACTTACTCAGTCAATTGTTTGTTTTCACTTGTTTGTCTAAAACAATTTTTGATATCAGTCTTTATGTAAATATATGACACTCTGATTTGAAACTCCTTATTTTTTGGAATAGCATAATTCCTGAGACAAAATTTACACGAGCAATAATAATACAAGCCTTTACTAGCTAAAATTTAACAAAAACATTGTATGAACAGAAAATTCACTAAAAGTGTTCTGTTAAAATGGAGTATCTATTATAAGGATCCTTTTTTTTTCATCGCGAACTCACACAATGAAAATAAACTATTCAGTTACTAATTTTTTGGATAGAACTCTTTTAGATGAAGTAGTTTGAAAGAGCTTTCAGCGCCTCTTTTTCTCAGAATAGTTTTCAAAGACATGCATATAAATAAATTTTAAACTAGATACAAACTTGACTGGAGTTAAATTTCAATATTTATTTCAATATGCACATCGTGTGCGGTCGCTCGCTATGAGAAAACGTTGGTTTGTTATCACAGCAAAGTTTCAATGTAAACAAGGCTTCAAAATTTCGCTGACTTATATTTTTTTGAATCAAGTTTCATAAAATGTTAGTGATAAATCCGAAACGGTATTGTCAATAAGTATATTATTTATAAGTACAGTGATTAAAATAAATATTTATAAATAAAATATTATAATCTAAATAAAAAATATTGTTTTTGTTTTTATAATTAGTCTCTACGATGATTATATTTACAAGGGAGGGTGTATTCGGTTGATGTTGTTATAGGTGTAGGGTCAGGCGCACTGTTTGAAAATTATTTCAGAATTCTTATAATAATCCAATATACATTAATAACGATATTCAAATAAGAAGAAGAATGAATCTAAAAAAATTATATGTAGTCATGGAGACAGAAGCGAAAACTAACAAGTGAAAACAAACAATTGGCTGCGTTAATTGTTGAAATACCATGTATAGATAGTGTTGATGACGCAATCATTTGTTTTTTCACGTCACGTAAGTAAAGTCATAGTTTCGCTGTGGCTTTGTCTTATATTAATTATTAGGGGAGTAAAATAAAAGAGTCAAGAAAGACATTTGCCATTTATATAACTTTCATTTCTTTTCTATTATTTTTTAAAATTCGTTCCCGTGGAAACTTGGGGATACAAAGTATGTATTGAGTTATTACTCACTATTGTGTAGTATACACAGGGGTGGATTTACACTAGGGGCAGTCGGGGCTAGTGCCCAGGGCGGCAAATTTTCTAGGGCGGCAAAATTTGGAAAGTGAAAAAATATTTTCAATACAATAGATATATAATTAACTAATTCTTTTAAATAAACATTTTATTTTTCAAGAAATATAATTTATGCATTATGTATCAAATCAAAATTTTGTATATTATAATATAGGAAATTTAAGTGAAAACTTTTAAAATAGTTTAATTAATTTATTTCCATAAAGGTTTGCAAAAATAAAATTTGATATTTTTATTTTGGAATCTATCAATTCCAGAAATATAATTTTTTTGAAGAATTAAAAATATTTTCAAATTATCTATGTCTTTTTGATAACAGAAACTTTAATTGATCAATGAATTTTCCTAAAATTGGAGAATTATCCAATAACACTAATTAATTTAAATTTAAAAGAACAGTAATAAATAATATGTAATACATAATAAATTTTCTGCAATTAATTAGTTATTCTAATTTTTTTTAAATAAGATATCAAAACTATTAAAATAAAATTTCAGTCATAGGGCGGCATTTTCTTCAGTGCCCCAGGGCGGCAGAAATTTAAATCCGGCCCTGAGTATACAATTAAAATTTAAAAAAAAAATTTGGCTATAAGAGCATGTTTTAATGGTATTGACTATAACGATTACCATAAGCTTCCTACGCAATTAAATATTTCAGACCTGTGAAAAAGAAGTCTTTTACTATGCAGACTGTCGCATAGGTAGAAGTTCGTAGACACAGCTTAACCACTTTCAAATTTCCAACCGTTTTCAAATAATTGTCGAATGCCAGGCCTGGTCCCTGACCTATACATATAAAATACAAAACAAAGCTGTTTACTACATTTTATAACATATACATATAAATACTCGTTACATACATCTGGGACCTCTTGTATGACCGATAAAAAGAGTCAATTATCAAGTGTTATAATTAAAGCAACATAATGAAGATAAAACATTCATTTTATCGTTTTTAGTTAAAATTATTTTATTTTATGAGAATTATAATATATTATCAACATCCATGACTGAACACACATAATATATTATGGTCTGTAGTGTTTGTAAATGATCCATTTTCAAAAATATATGATCTTAATATAAAGTCTCGATTATCGGATAAATGGAGTCATGCTTTTCGCCCGCCCGCATTTTTCACATCGCTCTCTATAAATTGCTTAATAATGTTGATATTATTTGTTTGTATCTACATCTAATATTATCCAATGCTATTTTTGCAATGCTTCATTTTAATTACCCACAATGAATTTTTACATACAATACTAGAAACCGGAACAAATCCAATAACAGGAAAAAAACCAGTAATCGAAACGCCCAATTTTTATGAATTCCTGATAATCAAGTCTGATCTTTCCAAATATTGCGCCAAATATTCTGGTCATAATCTTAACGAAAAATAAAGGAGTTTTTTAATTAAGGCTATAAAAGCGTGAACTTAAATATTAATCATTTGCATAACTAATGATTATAAGCTTACGAAAAAGTTAATTGCATGAGACGGTGGAGACACATTATTTTTTCATACCCAGGAACCTTTTACTTGATATAATCTCGCTTGAATACAATATCTTCTGAGCGAGGGACATATTAAACGAGCTGCATTACTGAAATTACGAGACAAACTAAAAATTACAGGCAAACTGTTAATTGTCCAGCCAGCTTAAAATTCAGACACGCCTGAGCCGCTTTGTTGAGTGTCAAATCAAAGTCTGTGGTCAGTGTGGAAAATCAGGTGAGGTAAAACACCTTCCCAATTTTGTATCACCAGCTCTCGTGCTAATAGCGTACGCATAATATCACCCTTTTTACATTAAATAGTAATTTTTATTCTCTGATTAGTGCATATATCGATCAAATTTCAATTTAATTAACTTTTACTGACCAGCAATAGTCGACTTTACCAAAGAAGAGTCAACTCAATGAATTTTTTAATTTGTTTATCCACTTTTTTATTATTATTACTTATTGTTGTTGTTTACTATACATACGATATTTACATCATGGTCTACTAGATTATTTTTGATGTAATATGCTACACACAGATTTATTTTATTGAAGTTTAAGTTTAAGTTTATTTTGGACCTTGGTCTAAGGATAATTTTGATTCGTTTACTAGTTGTATTTTTTGTCAGCTCTTGAAAAAATATGTATTTAAGTATTAATAAACACGTTGAAGTGTTTATTAATTTAGTCATCTAGTGATTATATAAATACTAGGAAAAATAATAAAAATCGTGACTTTGTAACCTTTAGATCACGAATGCATGTTTTATACAGAGAAAAAACTGGGTAACTTTCCGTTCCTATGCTAGAGATGTGCTATCTAGATGAAGGATATCGAATACAAATAAATCTTTCTCTAACCAGAAAATAATTCTAATTTTCTTTAGTGTCGGAACCACAGACCTCTAGAAAAATAAACCGGAAAAATATCCACGATAAAAAATTCATTAAAAATGAAACTAGAATCTCTGGGAAAGGGTTACACATTCAACCTGAATAAACTACAAAATTTTGATATAATGCAAGTTAATTTTAGTTTTAATTTATCGGTACACTTTTTCATCAAACACTCTTTTTGAAGGATCATTATTTGATCATTATTAATAATTATATTAAAGTTGCAATTTGTTTCTTTAATTTTAACTGCGTTGAACTTTTTAGTAATATAATATACCGACTAAAAGAGTTAACAATTAAGCAATTTAAACGCAACACTTTAAAACAGCGGAGAAATTTTCAATATAACTTTGGGCTGAATGGTTTGTTTATAGTAAGGTAGAAGTTATTTTTATTAATTTAACTTTGTTTCATTTCATATGACTTTTTCTTATGAAGTTTAAAAAAATCTTCCCAATGTTATCTTTATACATGCCTTTGCTTTTTTACGCCTTTGATAAATTTAGTTATTATACCATGTATATGAAATATACGAACGTATATTAAGTTTAGTCCCAAGTTTGTAACGCTTAAAAATCATGAACAAAATTTTGGCATAGGTGTTCATAAAATCACCTAATTAGTCCATTTCCGGTTGTCTATCTGTCTGTCTGTCGTAAAATTTCCCCATTTTTTTACCGTATCTGAAATTATTTTACTTTTTTGACACTTCTAGAATATTGATTTTTTATCGGAGAAAAAAATATTCCAAAATAAATTCTTATTTTATAAAACATAGATTAATAGAAAATATCAATGACTAAGAATATTATTTAAATTACAAATAATCTTGTTACCACTAAGATTGCAAATTGTTCAGAAAAATTGTTGACAAATCACTGCAGATACCTACTCGACGCGACGACTTTTAGTATTTAATAGTTAGTTATTTAAAAAAAAAAAGAAGAGAATATATGTGTAAATAAAATTAACATATATTTAAACCTGTTTTTTTTTTTCAAGGATATAAAATTCAAAACACGGAATAAAAAATTATTTAATCCTTATAGAAATAATACCATATTATTATTTTCATTATTAGTCAGCCATGAAATTTCAAAATGTTATACATATAGGATTTGTTATAAATTAAAATTGTTACAATTTAGCCGTGTAAAGATTCGTCTACACAACACCTTTTCTAGCGAAAAAAAAAATGTCGAAAAACCATTCATTTGATCGAGTAACCAACGCATGTTCAAGTCTTTATGATAAATTGCTGATGATGCACAATGGCAGAGAAATTTCCTTCTCGACATTTGGCTTTTCTAAAGCACTTAAAAATCATTAAAAATAACGTAACGAGTAGGTGATCGGAAAAATGGAAAGGGTTAAATTATCGAGTTGGGTTGAAGAACTTTCGCTTCGAAAATTTCCAGTTTTTACTAACTCTATTTTCTCATCAGTGTCTCTCATTCTTTAGTAGAAAACTTTATAGTTCAGTAGAAAGTATTCTGTATAGAAGAGGGGCTATTTCACGTAGAAAATTGTGAGTATATTCTTTCAAAAGTGAGATCTTCCTTGCGTTCTTTTTTCCAGAATTTATTCGTGAAAAAGGTTACAAAAGTCATCTTAAATAAGGGAAAATAAACAATTAGTTGAGTAAATTGTTTAAATACCCTGCCGAATATATAACCTTTTATTATTTTATAAATTAGATGAGTATAAAAAACAAAAACATTAATGCAAAATAAAATTGTAACCTCCTGACCTCCCTTTCAAAATTTCCGATTGTATTCCTTTCGATTTTGTAATATAGCTTTGTATGAAATTAGAATCAATAGACGAACTATTTGAAGTTATCTAAATGTATCGATTTGGTGCAAATGAAAACTTACCCTCACGGGTAAACAATGAGTTATACGAAAAAATGTTTCAAACAATAGTGCTCAAGGCCATAAATTTCAGCTCGATATCTCTTTCCTTTTTTCATTAATCGTGCTGACAGATAGACAGCCGAGCGGACAAACAGAAATGGACTAATTAGGTGATTTTATGAACACCTATAGCATAATTCTGTATCAGCAATATGTCTTGCAAACTTAGAACTTACAAACTTGGAACTAAAATTAGGATACCTTGAAATATATTTCATACATATGGAGTATAAACAGAACAAACTGATAATTTCGTGTAGCATAACCTTTGAAATGGTTTCACACAACCCTCCAGGGGTTTCAAAAAAAAAAAAAAAAACTACACAAAATCTCTTAAAACGCATAAACCTGTCTATCTCTCTAAACATTAAAGTAAATGGATAGACCACTATTAGCCACCCTCATAAAAAAATAACAACTAGATTTAAAACAGATAAATTCAACCCTATGTCAAAAAAAAATGGGTATTCTTTTTTTTTCATCTTATAGAAATACAAGTGTGTAACATATAGTTTTGGTAAAAATTTAACATTTTAAAATCGTTTCATATTAACGTACAGCCGTATAATGTAATGTGAATCATTACTCAAAACTAATTTCCTTCTTTCAAAAAACATCCACAAGTGTTTACAATCGTCCAATTTAAAATTCTGTATGCAATGTATTGAATTATATTCAATAAATATTTGGTTTGATAAACATATATGAATGTGTGTATACAGTGTTTTTTGTTTAGTGTGTTGGATTTTAGTCAATGCGGCAACGTTGTACACTGCCCCTTTGATAAAGTGGCTAATAAAAATTTTCAGTGATTCTAAAACTATACGTACCAACTACCGAACGTGGTATAATACCAATAGTAGCACGTTAGATTCCCGACGTCAAAATAAAAAAAATAGTTTAAATAGTTGGGATGAGCCGAAGTAGTAAATGAGAACCTGAAGTAGTCAGAGAATAGGTGATATCTCAAAGCATTTTAAGGCCTAGGTGTACCGTCGGAGCAGAGAAAAAAGAACTAAAGGTGTCGTGGGAGACTTGGTAGGAACTATCTTCCTTTCGTATAAATAACTGTGGTAGTAATTAATTATAAATATTAGTTTTGTGGTACGCTACCATGCAGGACTTGTGTAATTCGTTTCTTTTACTTGTTTTTTTTTTGTCTTGATACTTTTTGCATTTTTGGGCGTTGGTAATTGTAGATTTAATTATTTTTTTTCTTGCGCGATACTGTTTGCATATCTTTGCATTGATAATTCGGAAAAGTTAAAGTATTAATTTAAGAAATTGTTTGAAGAATTAAATATTATAGCTACTTTAACTCTAAACTTTATGAATTAATTGTAATATTAGTTTAAAAAAGACATACTTCTGATTTAGTAGTCAACTCAATATGTTGATACATTACCCAGAATTCAATTGATCAGCATATTTAATATGACATTACATAAAATTTCCTTGTACTTACTTTAAATTATTTCTACTATGTTTAACTGAATGAAAAAATTTTAACATAAATTTTGGACAAAAAATGCAAATTGACAGATTGTAAAATGTTTTTGCATATTATTAAAATTCAGGGCAAGCTTTTCATAGATTTCTCCAAAACTAATCGGTGAAAAAAACTATTTAAATTAACCTTAAAACCTTAATAAATTGTTGAAAGAACAAAAAAAAAAACCGTTTTGCCCATCTAATTAAGGATGTATGTGCACGGTATTGTGAACACAATTTAAAAAAATTTATATTTTCAATTTTGATGGTGAATTATGTTATAACTTGACAATATAAGACGAAAAGTAAAAATAAATTTTTTCGATATTTGAATTCATTTTCAAAATATCAAAAATTGAAAATTTTGTTTAATTTTTTAGCTTTCAATATTTTGAAAACCAACACAGATATCGAAAAATTTTATTCTTATTTTTCGTCTACATTCATCAAGTTATAACAAAAATAATCATCAAAGTATAAATAATTTCAACAACAAGTCTAAACTCGTACTGCCATAACTTAATATCTTAATATATATATTTCTTGTGTGCGTGTGTATGTAATTGAACTCCTCCTATACGGCTGGACCGATTTTGATGAAATTTTTTGTGTGTGTTCGTGGAGATTCGAGAATGGTTTAGATTTACAATTTGGTCCAGTACAACTGTTTTTGAGGGCTCCGTACCAAAAAAATGAAATTTCATTAAATGGTGGGAGCGCATATAAATCATATCACATTATATATACTATGTGTACTATGTATTTTTAATAGTATTCAGGTATTGTCAATAGGCATTTATTAGAGCCATATGCGAGCGCAGCGAGCTCTACTATCAAAGGTCAGGCCAAAGGTCGAAGGTCAGGCCACTCCAATAAATAGGAGTTAAATTGGGGTTTAGCGGGATGGGTTTAGCGGACAGGCTAAACGTAGTATAGGTATTCATGAATTGGAGTTACGTTTTTACGGGACAACGTCCGTCGGGGCCGCTAGTTTTCATATAAAACAGGAAGAAAAATAAAAAATTACTCAAAAGATTAACAAGTATTGAAAATTGTTTAAGAACTGCTGTAATTTATTTTATAAAACATTTATATACACAAACACTAAACATATAAATATTACATATACAATAAAAGAGAGATAGAGAAACGAATATATTTTAATAGTGGTTAGTAAATATGGAATATATGCGTAATAAAAAGAATGACTTTAACAGAAACGATTTCTTAAAGCCTGATGTGGTTCCATAATCAACTTAAATACAAATATAATGCTTGGCTATACCTCCTAAAGTATATAATGTACACACACACACACACACACACAAAATCCAGGCGAGGCCTATATAATGTTATGTTTTTAGGGTATATTGTGTATAGTTTGTTTTGGTATATAGAGGGTCTATTTTAGTTTCAAAATGTATTATTATCTAAAATTCGTATTTTGAAGAAAAAAAAAACCCATTTTTGAAAAGGATATGACCATAAATAATTAATTATTTATCTCATATGACTTTTGAATATAGCAAAATATTTTTAGCTGTCTAAAAACGAACATGGCTCATTATTAGAATGGAAAATTTTACACCAAACTAATGAAACACAGTCTTTTTTAATGAATTAAGTGCATATGAAATGTAAAAGTTTTCTAAAAGTGTAGGCAAACGATACCCTCAGTATTTCTTTTTATTAAAAACCATGAAATAATTCTATGCAAAAATTTACTTAAAGTGAAACATCTTCAAACCAAGATATTTGTGTTAAAAAATTCACAATGAATTACTTACCCAAATTTTTTTTATGTATCAAACTATTTTGGGGGACTTCTTGGATTGGAACAAGTTCTTATTAAAAAATTTCAATTTTAGATCAGATTCTTTTAAAATTTAATAGCATTTACATCTCTGTAGGTACACAAGATGAGCTTATATTCACACAATGCAAGTTCTTTACTGTAATTAGGTCTCCCTTCAATACTTCATAGTGTGAGCAAATAAACTTCTCGGGCTTAAAGCCAAAACCAGAAAAGCTAAACAAAAGTTTAAAAAGTTGATGAATTTCTTTCCAACTTGACCTTACAATAAAAACGTAAAGTCCGGGGTATGAATCTATAACATTTTCGTATACGTAACATATTACAGCATGGATTACAAACACCAAAGTTTGGACAAAGGTTTTTTTAGTGATTGAAGGAAGAGCGTTAAAAATATTTGAGAATTTTCCAGCGACGCGGACATATAACCATTGGTTGCAACTTACACGATGATTCACTGACAGATACCATACATTCTAATGGGTCTATGTGTCTAGAAGCAAGAAATTTTCTATTTGAAGCAAGAGGAGCGAAAGTTTCTATAAAAAGTACCTACCCTATCAACTGATCTGTACCTTATAAAGTTCATATAGCCTCTAAAAGAGGTTGCAAGAGATCAACTTTTAAACTTAAAAACTTTTAAAGTAAACTTTTTTTTTTAACTTAAAAACTTTTAAAGTAAGTACCGGTAACCAAGTCAGTGGCTTTAAATGGATATTTTAATATCAGGCGTTCTCAAAGTTAAATGTAGATTAATTTCAATTTGTATAACAGAACTAAAAACAGAGAAAAAATGTTATAACTTATGATTATTTTAACGATAAGTAGAATGAAAAAAAAAACTTTCTTACGTGTAACACAGTACTTAAATATTTACTTACTCCATTATATTTTGAAAACAGTAACAATATAATAATAAATGTATATATATGATATTATTTACGTAAATACAAATGTACTTTATTTAGCATGGTATAGCATGGCATTATGTAATGAGTTTAAATTTATTGTGTAAAAAAATTAACTGTTGCAAAAATGTAAAAATTTAAAAAAATCACGTAATTTCTTTTCATACATTACCAATATGGAATTTTAGTTTCAATCATATTTTATTATTTTTTCAATAACAAATGTGTTTTTTTTCTAAATATAGATTATTTTTTACCTCTATGTTCAAGCTGTTTGAAAACTATAAAAGCAGAGTTTCACTCCAAAGATTTTTTTTCGCCCAACATTCGGCTTTTTATTCAGATGATTTTTATGTTTTTAAATTACAACAAAAAAGGGTTAGTTACTAGTTTTTTAAAGACTATAGAGGTACGCATAGCCTTAAATACGGTGAAAAACCATGAATATCAACATAAAAAGGAGGAAGGGGTTGGAAAGTGGGAAACTTTCTTGACACTTACTCATCTTTCATTAAAAATGTTAACCACTCTTCGAGGGATTAGACTGGTGTACAAAGCTTTGAAACGGGAAAACACATGATATTTCGACATATTTAAAAAGAAGTTGAGCTAGGAAGGGAGCTGGAAAGTTGACATCATAAAATGGAACCCATTTCGTCTTAGCTAGAATGTATAAAAATTTTCAATCCTGCAAATCAATGTGGCCGAGCTAAAGAGGTGTGCAAAGCATTAAAGCGTCAAAAAAGCGATCGCTAAGCACATCCTTCTATCTTTGATTTCTAGTTATACGGTTTGCAATTAACAGGCGAGCGAAAATTAACGAAAAATTCACGTAAAATAATGTTTTTGTAGTGTACCTAGTGATCAGTTTCAAAAAGCGTTACCTTTTATAATTCCGTTATAATTCTTAAATTTTTATTTTTAGCTCAAATTATTTCAGGTCTATTTCTTAGCTTTGAGTTAACGTATCAAAAAAATGGAGCTTTTACTGCAAATTCCAAATTGATATAACCTCAACTATCAAGTTATGACTTTAAAAATAATTAACATCTTTCAACTAAACAAGAAAATATTAATCATTTTTTCAGAAATTACTTTCTTTAATCATAGAATAAATGGAGGTCATATGAGTGAAAAAATTGTTTCAATGTTTAACGTAAATTGTACATTTCATATCAAATAGATATTTCTACAAAGATTTCGTAAAATATTGAAGGTCACGTTTTAAAAATTGAAATTTAGAACTTTTGTCGAAGTTTTCTATTATTCACATTGGTTAGGAATACCACTTAGTAAATGACAAGTTAATTAAAAACATGATTTACATTTTCTTTTAAAATTTTTTTTTTCGTATATAAAGCTATAATTGTGTTGCCTTTTTTTGAGAAATTAACACTTCTTCAAAGTCCCTTTATACATTGGTCATAAGACAGCCGAATAATATTATGTTTTCATTTCACTTGCACTTCTAACATAGCAAAAAACACGCTCAAATTACCTTTCAAAAATTTAAAAATAAAATCGGTCCATCCATTTAGGAGCTTCGATGACACAGACAGACATACAGAGACGCAGACATGATAAACTTATAAGACTCCTTTTTTTACATTTTTTGGTTAAAAAAGTAAAATATATTGGCATTACTTTTCGATTTCTAGAATTATCTTGGACCCCTGCCTATTAATCTGAGAAAAGAACTTTACTATGTGCCAATTATTAAAATTTCTAGGATCAAGATGATTTCGCACTGAGTGTTTTACAAATTCTGTATAGTTTATACGTTTTTTGAGTGCATATGACTGTAAAGTAAAGTATATACAAAGTGATTTTTTTAAAGTTTCCTTATATTTCTAAAACGAAATGGAAAAAAAAAGGGAAAGTGTCGGCTCAGTTGTAGGGAAGATGAAAATAAACTGATGATACACTCATCAGTTTCTTTTACGGGTGTGTTTACAAGGTCAAACAAGGGCTGATTATTTTTTTTAAGGGCTGATTATTTTTTAAATATGAACTGGATATTTTTTGTAGCAAATTCTAGTTTTTTGCCCAAAATATTTTTTCCTAGACCTCAATATTTTGTTTTTGATTTGAGATCAAAAACTGTAAGAATAGTAAAGGACAAAAGTGAATATAACTTTTCCACCCCTCATAAAGCACATCCTTGACACTTTCCTAATCTTCATAACGTTTTCCAAACTAAAACTCAATTTGGATCACTTCTACCGAAGTTCAAAGCAATAAAATCCGTGAAAAATCAACATTTCTATATAAAAAGATAAAAAGATGTTTGGAAATGGACTCCCAACTCAATTTGGGCTCATAACCATAAAAAAGTGAACACTGTGATTTTATTACCTTTAAAAGTTAAAAGATATTTTTCCGTGTATTTATTTTCCATTCCGTTTTCAAAATATAAGGGTGAAAACTTAAAAGAAATCACCTTGTAGAGCTGAGTGTATCTAAAGTAAATTGTAAAATATAATACAAGAAATTATAAAACATATTTCAATATCGTAGGTCAGGTTAAAGATTGTTATTGATTCTTATCAGATGATTAAAAATGTTTTCTATACAAAAAATCCTCATTCCCATAACTGTTTGGTGAGCATTTAGTTATGCTGCTAGCCATCAAGGGATAAACTCATTTACTTTATAAGAACGAATTAATTGATCTACATAAATATTATTCCGACAGGTTGGTTAACGATATGCTTTGGTGATGAGCCATGCAAGAAGACCTATTATTAACCTAATTATTTAAAGGTTAAGTTTCAATTTCGGTATAAATTGACTTGTACTCATTTTTATCAAACTAAGTACAGTTTTCTTTAGTTGTAAGCTATTGAAATAAGGTGATCAATATTGTTGCCGTAAAATAGAGGCCGTAAAATAGAGAAGTTATTCTGAGAAAAATATATATTAAAATGCGTTAATTTTAATTTTTCCTAATCACACTTAAAATGAGAAAACGTGATATGTTCAAAAATGCCTTTCTTATGTTTACACCGTATAATTACTGTATTTTCTTCACCTAGAAGTATCCCGAAGAACTTTCTTTGGCAGTGAAGAATACGCGGATGCCATGTAATTTATTTTTGTGATGTTACTGTCACCGCGCTGAAGATATTAATGTTTCAAAATAATTCCTCACTTCAGAACTGTCTTAGTAGAAGAAAATGTATTATTACTGACTTCGCTCTAAAAATCATTATGCCGGCTTTCCTTTAAACGGGCAAACAAAAACAAAAACAGAAGAAACTCGTGTCAAAAAAACAAAACTTTTTACAAACTTTTTGAGTTTTTTTCAGTTTTGTTTTTGTTTTTCAACAAAAACTCAACTATCCGTTTAGTGGCAAACCGACAGTAAAGGTACAAATTATTTTTTACAGACAGTAGAACAGACTTCAAAAGTTCCATAAGAGTGTAAATATAAAAACAATACATTTTCTAAATACTTGATAGAAATTTTTGTTAAATTTTTTTTTTTTTTTTTTAAAAAAGCCAATTATTATTTAAAATCGGTTCTTAGGTATATTTAAGTCAGTATTTAATTTTCAAAAAAAATGTTATAGTTGAGAACAACACCTGAAGGTATGCTAGATTTATACGGCTAAATAAAAAATCTAATATTGTATTCATCCAAAGGCGAAAAAAAAATTCAAAAGGCGATATCACCAGCAGCATCTAATCACAACTTTTGGTTAATGCATTTCAATGAAATCTGCTACTGTGGTTATTGCTGCAACTGTATGTCTGCTGAACTTAAAATAGTTGAATTGAATACAAATTTAAATGTTAACCTATGTAATTAGTAATAATAAAACTACATTTTAATCAATAATAATATATCTATTGAACTAATAATTAATTGTAATTATAACTTAAAATTAGTATTAGTTATTACATAGGGGAGAGTTGTCTATATCGAACTGTCCTATTAAATCGTACTACTACTAGATTAATAAAATAGTTAATCAGTTTTTCGTGAATCATTTACAAAATTACTAGCTGAAGCTAAAAATGGACAGCAAAGTTTTGTCTTAATTTTCGCTCCCACGGGTAAATAGTGATGTTTAAGAAAAAATGTTATGAACAAACGTTGATAATTGTTTTATAAGGAACATTTTTTACATTTTGTTCTGTCTCTAACGTTTTACAAAATGGGTCGTACAGACCTAAAACCCAATTGACCTATGTTGCTCCTTTACGATCTCCAACTCACTTTTTACGTCATGAGCAATTTCAACTTGATGTCCCTTTTCGTTTTTTAATTATCGAATTTGCGGACATACGGGTGTACGGACAACGGGAAATGGACTAATTGACTAATTAAGTGATTATATGAGCATCTATATCAAAATTTTCTTCGTAGCATCAATATTTTTAAACATTACAAACTTAGGACTAAGCAGAAAGTTATTTTAGATAGAAAAGGTTATTTTCATAATCTGGGAAGTTAAAAGTGTGTATGATAAGCACTCATATTAACAGTTTGTTTTTACAGTTGTAATTGCCCAGCGAAGCAGGAAGGTAGTGGCTAGTGACTTTACAAATTAAATATTTGATCTTTACTTAAAACTAGTATTATAAAATGATCGACTTTCCCTTATTTACCATGAAATTTAATTTTTATTGATAGAATACATTCAATTCAATACGAAAGTACAAGTACTTGGAAATGGAAAAACCCGACACCTATAGCTGCAAACATATACATATACATATACGTAGGAATATTAATTAATAATACTAAATAAATGCAAAATATTTTTAAATGATTAAATATTAATAATTAATATGTTCTTGGAAAGTGTTTGAAGAATGAATTATGTATTTATAAAAATATATTATTATTTATAAAATATATTTAAGTGCTTGTGTACTAATGTTAAAATAGTCGCTATGTAGTCTACTGTCTATTGTTGTGATCGATGTGTAGTTAGCCCTTAGTTGTCGTCATTATCTGATCACAAATATATATTACTAGAGTGATACCCACCCGCTTCGCTGGGTTTAAAAGTAAAGATTGATAAAGATTGCTCTCGCTTATCCCCTTTCTTTAACACTCGAAATAATGGTAAGGATTGTTTTACACAGGTAAAATATATGTATGGTTTTCTATTTTTTTAAATGTATAATAGTAATTATTCATTAAGTATATCAGAGAAGATGGCCGTGAAATATTTTATATTGACTATTTTTTCAGAAATCTGTAATTTATGGTAATGTCAAATGACTACTTTTACAGAAATCTGTAATTTATGGTAATGTCAAATTAAATTAATTTTTAAATTTTGTATTTATTTTTTTATACATATATCTTTATAAATTATATCTCATGAGTTATTCTGATCATTATTAGCATTTATAATATGTAGAGATAAAGATTTACTCTTCTTTGCGCTTCCCCTAGAAGGAAAACTGGTAATCTTAAAAAAAACTTATCTTTCATTAATAGTAATAATGATCCGGGACTTGCACAGGAAAAATCCATGCAACGAGGATACAGATTTTGACACCAAAGAACGTCTTATATGCCTTTGCTTTTTGAAGATCTCAGATTGGCCTATTAAAAAATATATACAATTTTCTATATTTTGACTAAGCATTAACGATAATAGATGAATATTTTAATTCAAAAATTATATCGAATGTAATTCTTTGTCTCTACAAAAGATAATATTTCATAATTAATTTTTCTGTCCCTAATAATAAAAAAATTTATGGACCAAATTTCTCCATTAATTGTACTTAATTAAAATAGTGGCATTCTAGAAAATACTTAGATTCCCCGTTGATATTCTTGAAAGACCACCAGCTGTTAAATATCGTGTGTTCACTATTTATATCAAATCAAGGACATGTTAATTGATCAAATTTTGGGAGAATAGTAATCCCAAGCGTATTCAATAATTGATACAAAGATTTAATGTTTGAGAATATAGCTTATAATAGAAAAACGAATGGCATTGACATCTGAAATCTGTCTAGTTTCTAGTAGAATGAAATTCATTGAAACATTTATTTGTTTGTGGTTTCTATCTATCTCCCTGAGCTTTATTTGCTGGTTCAAAAATGAAACTTGAGGAGAAAGACACAAATATTTATTCAATTACCGTTTACTGCGACTATGCTTTGTTTATTTGAAAATTCTAGTAAAATAACAAATCATTTAATGCTTACAAAGACTTTTGAAATCCACAGCGATATTTCTAGATAGCTGTAGCGACTGCTACATAGGCCCACCACCCTCTTATCGAAATCCAGCTTAACAACTTAATGTTTTCATCTACTAAGTAGGAAATTGTTCTAAAAAAATAAAGTTACTTTTAGACATTTATTTATTTATTTATATATTTTTAATTAAAAATTCATTTTGTAACAAACAAAAACAACAACAATATGAGTTGTATATAAAAATAATAGTGCAAATAAATAAACAATATTATAATTATTAACCTTGAACAAAATGTAGACTCAATGTCAATGCTTACAAAAATATTATAAATCATTATTATATTGAAATCTACTTCTACTATTAATAGACCGAGCGAATTTACAAGAAATAATGCAATGACAGAATTAATAAGTGTATTTCTTTGATTACTCAAAATAGTTATTGATAAATGATAAGTACCAGTATTGCCACTTGGTAGTCGAAATTGTAACTATAAAATGCGGGTCTACTTCTGATTTTAATTAGTACGAATTATTATCGTCAGTTGGCCAGTTGCAATTCCTAGTTATCAATAATAGAATAGCAGTTTCTACTTAAGTGAGTACTTTTTTTCACTGAAGCAGAATGTGCATAATAAAGCTAAATCAGACCTATCGTTTCGACAAAATTAACGACTTAAATTTGATTACCAAGCGATGAATAGACAACTTAGAAGGACTTCCATGATATCACATACAACACGACAATCAGCTTGAGCTCAGAACTTGATACAAGCTTTTCCTGTTTTCAGTTCCACGATTAATAAATGAAAATTACAAACCATATTTTAATACATAATGTTTCTCAGGCTGTAAAATGCGATTTTATTTTAAAACTTTTCGATTCGTCATTTTTAAGCCTTCAATATATGCAATTTAGCTCTTCTATTTTTAATTTTTAATGCGTAATGCGGAAGTTTATATGGTCGCTTTATGTATAGGTGGAAACAACATATCTCATGTTCGTATCTGAGTTTCTTCAGATGAGAGCAACACAATCTGTTCGAACCTCTTTTCCGCCGAATTTAATAAGAATACAGACAAATGTTTCGTAAATAGGTTGTATATTAGAAATAACGATATAATATAAATTTTTCTCTATCTTTTACCAACTACATAAACCCTATTGGATCAGTACGCAGTACGCCTAGGGTAGCGAGTTTGATTCACAACAAAAATTAATTTAATTAACTGTTTCGCTTGGCTGTAGTGCATGGTATATCCATGACGGGGGTGAACTTAACTTCTACCAAATAATGGAATGGTAATCACAAAGAACCTTAGGCCTATGTCCTTCATGGACAGCCAAAAGAGCCTAGCCCAATTATGCCAGCTGGAAATATCCGATAGGCTTTACGCTCTCGAATTATGGGACCTATATGACCGCATAGCTTTTCACAAACCCCATAAAGAACTTTCTCCCTTTTTAGAATTGAAAAGAGTAAAATGAATTTTCTCATTCCATTATTTTTGTGGAAGTTGCTCGGTCTATACACACACAATCAATGTATTTGTTCTTTGTTAACAAAAAAAATCGCAGTAGGCATTCATGAATAAATTACATATGTTTTTTGTTTACACGTTGTTTTGCTCTTTCACCATGAGGCATTAAGTATCCAAAATAGCTTAGCTTCCGTGTGTTTATGGCCTCAAAACTCGAAAAGTAATCGTTGAATAGGCTTGAAATTTTGACACGTCTTCACATTTATACCCGAGATTGTTTATACATGCTTTGCATCCCGAAGTTCTGGCGGGAAGGAATATTTAAAAATAACTGAAAAAGGGAATGAATTGTCAAATGTGTTTCTGGTCTTTTTTTATTTATTCCCATAATATTTTCAAAAAACATCAACAAAAGTGATTATTAAAATAATTTAACAAAAATCTCGACCTACAACAGAAATCGTTAAAAATTATAATTATTCAGTGGAAACTCAGGAAGTCATACACAAATTCATTTTTTTCACTGGAACAGAGCTGATACATTTTAAAATTTAATTAGATTTTCATTAAACGATAATGAACAGAATTCTACAACGTAAAGTTGAAGCCAGATCGAGAAACACTAAAGACGCACGTTTAAGAATATCAGCAATTTAAATGATAAGATTGCCTTTTCTTAATTTCTTTTAATTCCTAATTGTTTTCATTTCCGTTTCATGGAATATTTTGTCTTAAAGGGTTTATATTAATATAAGTACCTAAATAAAGTAAGTGCTTAGAAATGTGAAAGTTGTAAAACCATGTTTTACAATTCCTTTTGATTTAAATTTTCAAGTTACTTTGATTAAATTTCGTTAAATAAATATGGCGCCTACTTGTTTAGTGCAAACTAAATATAATTCATACACTTAATTAAAATAAACATTTTTAGTCAATGCAAATGCTTTATGTTATATCTTAATATATATATTTCTTGTGTTCGTGTGTATGTGACTGAACTCCTCCTAGACGGCTGGACCGATTTTGATGAAATTTTTTGTGTGAGTTCAAGGGGATTCGAGGATGGTTTAGATTTACAATTTGGTCCAGTACAACTCTTTTTGAGGGCTCCGTACCAAAAAAATGAAATTTCATTAAATGGTGGGAGCGCATATAAATCATATCACATTATGTATACTATGTGTACTATGTATTTTTAATAGTATTCAGGTATTGTCAATAGGCATTTATTAGAGCCATATGCGAGCGCAGCGAGCTCTACTATCAAAGGTCAGGCCAAAGGTCGAAGGTCAGGTCACTCCAATAAATAGGAGTTAAATTGGGGTTTAGCGGGATGGGTTTAGCGGACAGGCTAAACGTAGTATAGGTATTCATGAATTTGAGTTACGTTTTTACGGGACAACGTCCGTCGGGGCCGCTAGTATGTTTATAAATAAAAAGCACAGTAATTAATTTAACGAAGTTTGACATTCGATCATTTTTGCTTATCACATGTTTATAGTTTCAATTATATAGCTTATTGTAATAATAGTTTATAAAATATTGTGGTTAGAATTCATTCAATTTGTGAGAATATTAAGATTCTTTTTTACCATAAACTTCTTTCTATTCAGTTTTATAGAAACTCTTTGTACATGTATTTAAATACTGACTTAGCATTTTAAAATCTTTGTAGTAGGTAAGCAAGTAATCTTTAAACTCTCTTAAAAAAATATATATCATAAACATTTTACCACGATATTTAAAAAAATGCACAACAAATATCAGGTTATGCGATGTAAGAGCATTTTTCAGCAGTATTCTAATGCTGAGTGGTTAAGATTTAATTACAAATACTTTAAGCATTGGTTTTTCTATTTATGAACTTAAAACAATGATTTTGTTAAGAGTTTCCTTTATGGTCAAATATTTGACTATGGTACAATAATTGAGATTGTAAACCAAATTTTTTTTGGACAAAAATGGAAAGATTATATATACTTTAGTTTTATAGCAAAACCGTTTTTATTTTTTCATGAAAATGGTAAGGGTAGTTTTAAAAGAACGAAACAAAACGTCCCGACAAAAAAGGTAAGGGCAGTTTTAAAAGAACGAAACAAAACGACCCGACAAAAAAAAAATGTTCGTAAAACATCGTTGTGACGTAATAATGTCAATTGAGTATAATACACTGTATACAATAATTAACATTATGGCATTACACGATCTTTTACGAACATTTTTTTTTTGTCGGGACGTTTCGTTTCGTTCTTTTAAAACTGCCCTTACCTTTAAAATTATCATGAAAAAATAAAAACGGTTTTGCTATAAAACTTAGGTATATATGGTCTTTCCATTTTTGTCAAAAAAAATTTGGTCATTTATTTATTAACCTATGTTGAAACAAAAAAACAAAATAGATTTTTGACCACCCTGTAAAATTGAGAACTTAGGCTTGTTCCTTTTTGCCAGGAGGCGTTAAATAATCATCTGCTCATTTTGAAATTTTAGGCTTTTTTCAAAAATTTCGGAGAGGCTACTCTAAATAATATGAATATGCAAATAAATACATTTTCCATAACCATATCCATATGCTTTTTTTTTCTTTCCCCAAACCTACATCCCGTTTTCTTAAACTGAAAAAACTGAAATATTAAACTTAAGAAGAAGAAGAAAAATGAATACCTAAAAATTCTAGACAAAGGCGATAAATGAACCCACATTAATAGGCCTATACATTAGGGCCTCTAAACAATTTCTAAGACACGAACGGTATATGGTGAAAAGCATGGATTCGCTGTTTTCATGTACAATATTTAACACCTGATTTCTCAAAATGTTTCCAATGTTATTACTACTAGAATCATAACAGTGGTATTGTCATTACTACCATGCTTATAGTTTCGGGAGTCACGCGATGAAGTACTTTTAACGTTTTTATAATAGAAGTAAGTAAGTGAAAAGATATTATAAATGCTTACAAATCAAAAAAGTGTTTGTTTTTTTATTATAACTTGATATTGCGTTTTATTTAAAAAAAAAGGCATTGAGAATCTTTTTATTATACATTTGAAAATTTTATTAACAAAAAAATAATAATAAATAAACAGGCGATATATGTGTGGTGTCTATAGTCGAGCCTCTCTATAAGTCAAAGTTCGAGATTAATTATATGTATTTTCTAAGTTATATAGAGTATCTTTAGGAGTAAGATTCTATAATCGAAACTCTTTTAACTTTTTTACTCAACCATTTTTGTGCATACCTACATAAAACTACTTTTATCTACGCCCATGAAATAAGAAGTACTTTACTCACTCTTGTATCGTCATGAATGCGTTACCACGCTCCAAATTATACTGTCAAAATGTAAACTAACAACAACTTGAGTAACTTTTTTATTTTCCTCAATAAGTCATGACATTTTAAATAATAATTATCACATTTGAGAGGCGTAGAAAATTTAGCAAGAATACGTTAATAATACCATTATCCCACTAGTATCGCAAATAACTGGAAATTTTGATACAATATGAGTACGTAAAATTGAGTTTGGCAGTAGTGAATTTCTTTAAGGGTAAATAAATTCAAATGCATAAATCTTTGAAAGTAGATTTATTATACAGGGCGTTCTGTTTTTAACTGCAGATCGTTGGTCTACAGAATAAGCTCATAAAGAGGAACAAAAAAGCTCTTTACCTAATTTCAATCTGAGGCCTGATTCGGAGTATATACTTGTATCGCGATGTATGACCGCAAATATGAGATAAATTTTCATAATATAGAGGTTTGACTGTACTTTTTTACGTAATAAAAAAATTAGTAGGTACTGTAAAATGTGTTATTAACAGAAATATAAAACTGTTTTATGTCATTTTCAAAAAAAAAAACTTTTAACTTTTTTTTTTCTCATCATAATCATAGTACCTTACCAATTTTAAAATGTACCCTCATTATTAAGCCGTAAGTGATAAACTATTCAAGCTATGAGTGAAAAACTTAATATTGTATAAGTACTTGGCCATGTATTCCAAAATTGAGAAAAATACACTTGGCATATGTGCTAAATTTTTCGCCGAGAGAACCTTTAAAAGTGGCAATAAGCAACCAAGTTATTTCGGCTTGAAAAGGGTTTAATTAGTGCAGTTTAAGGATAAATTACTACAGTTTAGTTACGAAAACTGGGTTCTTCAGGAGTCTTATGTTCAGTTAACCACTTGTCAATCGGATACCTCATTTGTCCAATTTTTGTTATAAAACTACCCTAGCTATAATTCTTCATATTGAATTGTGCATTCGTTGCATAGCATGTTTAATCATTTTTTTTATATAACTGTAAATTGTATTATTTATCTGTGAAATGGTATATCCGTTTGTAACAAACAAATTCAGAATAATAATTGATAAAATATCAATTATGATAAAAATATAAACCACAAAACTAAACGCACATGTGCTCATTTGTTTAAAACCGTTTGAAAATTATTCCATCGTTTTTTATCTGATTGATTTGTAAAAAGAATAATATACATTTCAAAAGTAACAAAATAATACATATAAAATTGCCCTTCAAACAATCAAATAAACTTCCGGTGTTTTCAAACAAAAGCGAGATTATCCTTTTCCATTTTAATCAAAATCACAAAAAGATAAAGAAAGAATTTTGTCGAGTAAATTATCATTGTTTGCTTTGTGGTGTAGCTGAAAAATAGGCTTCGGAAATTTATTAGAACATTCTCAATATTTAGAAGTAAAGCAAAAAGATTATTAAAGAGTGATGGGTTTGAAGTAAAAGCGCATAGATCACAGAAACTATTTGAATTTGTATAAATAGATTCAACCACTGTATTTTCTGTTGTGCTAATCATAAGAAATGTATCATTAATATTTTTATTTTTTAACTAATTTAAGGAGTGCACTTGGGCTTTAAAATTCATGTTCAAAAAGTTTGTTTGAAAAGTAACAGGTATCTCATATCAAACATAGTCGTTCGTTGGAAAACTTTAAGTAATAGAGGTTTAATATTCCTCAATAATTATAAATACCAATTTTTCTCAACTCTTGGCTGAGAAAGAAAGTAAAGCTAGGATTGAGACGTAATAATTCGTGTCTGATAAGAGCAAAACGACATTTATTTTTTTATTGTAGCTACAGCAAGACTTTTGTTGTAGGAAGCTGGGAGTAACAATTCTTTGTAAAAAAGAAAAAATATTCTCCTTCATCCAAATATTTGGTGTTTTGGCAAGTATGGTTTTATGCGTAAATCAGAAAGTTCCGTAGTGTTCACATTATGAATAAATGCACTGTTATAGACATTGATCTCACTGAATAATTACATCTGAGTCACTCATTGAATAAATAGACCTGAATCAGATGCTGTTAAATACATTTTTCGACTACTTTTATTTTTTACTATAGTGATACCCACCCTCTTCGCTGGGTTTAAAAGTAAATATTGATAAAGATTGCTCTCGCTTATCCCCTTTCTATAACACTCGAAATACTGGTAAGGATTGTTTTACACAGGTAAAATATATGTATGATTTTCTATTTTTTTAAATGTAAACTGTCGTAATTATTCATTGAGTATATCGGAAAAGATGCCGTGGAATATTTTATATTGACTATTTTTACAGAAATCTGTAATTTAAAATGTAATGTCAAATGACTACTTATACAGAAATCTGTAATTTTTGGTAATGCCAAATTAAATTAATTTTAAATTTTCATTTTATTTTTTATTCATATATCTTTTATGAGCTATATTGCTGCAGTTTCATTAAAAACCATTCGCTAGCTTTAGCGTGAAAACGTAACATACAAACAAACAAACAAACAAACATGCTTACTTTCGCATTTATAATGTATAGAGATAGAGATAGAGAAGGAATTAAAATTGTAAAATATCAAATGTTCAAAGAGGATTACCCTCCCTCATCAAATATTATTAAAGCAGAATAAAAATTTTTTTAATAAATTTATTTATTTTTAATATTATACTTAAAATATCAAATGTTCAAAGTGCCAGCATTGCAATTTATTAATAATATATATATATATATATATAAATTCAACTGATATTTTATACATTTCATTTTTAATTTCCATGAATTGTTTTAATATAAAATAATAAATATATTTCATGATATCATTTTTGTTATTTTTGTAACACATATAGTATGGATATTATAAGCTGAGTTCTTTATTAAAAAAAAAAAACGTAAAGCGACAGTCTTTGTTTATAAAAAGTAATAAAATATGTTTTTACAATATCTCTACTAGACCCGGTGCCCATCAGCACATTTTATCATCGATAAATACAGAAATTGTTGATGTGTCTTAGTTATTAAGCCCAACAACTATTTTGATTTACGAAAATTCTTGTAAATGGTGTATTCTTTTCGAAGTGGCAACAAATTCACGCGGTCAAGCTTCATTTTGACAGGTATTCGTCTTTTCTCTTATTCTATTAGGAATGTAATTGAATCAAAATGTAAAAATAGTTTTGCCCAAGAGTGAATTAAACATGATTGTCCAAGTTCGGACTTTCGAATCGGATAACGGGTATTCTCTTTTATTCAGTGCTTGACAAAACCATTTTTTTGCATTTATTATTCAATTATGTCCGTCAAATTGAAGCTTAACCACGGAATCAAGACCTTCCCAAGCCACGTGAAAGAAAAGTTTTTAGGCTTAGCCTAATTAAGGCTACACATCAATTTCTGGAGGCTAAAAATGATAAATTTATATTGATGTGAGCCGGGACTATACGTTTTTTAAACATACGACAAAAAAACTATGTTCGCTTTTAAAATAAATGGAACTTTCAAGGTTGAATATATATTCAAAACACGAAAAAATAATTCGAAACCTTATTGGTTTTTAGTATGCCCTTGATGTGGGTCACTTCTTCATTTGTTTTATATATTGACATTATTAAATAAGTAGTTCAAATGTTTTTAAAATATTTCAATAAATAATTTTCTATTTCAAAAATAAAATCGATCGATTATTGACTTAAAGATTGAAATAAAAAATTGTTAATCAGAATATACGAACTTTTAAAGCGCCTTTAACATTAACCTTTTAAATTAATTAAACTTGTGCTCTATGAATTTTTTTAAACAAACGAATTCCTTTAAAATGATTTTTTTACAAAATTGGAAAATGGTAATGATTTCAAACACAAGACATAGAGTAAATTATAAATAAAATGCTTCTGTTAAGGTCCAATGTCGAAATATGTCGAAATTATTTGCTTTATTTATAGGTGTCATAAAATAAAAGAGGTTTAGGACTCTGAGGGGAAGGGAATAAAAAATTATATTAATTTATAGACGTTTTTACGTTATCGAGATTTTACTGTAAACGCAAATCACGAACGGAAATGTACATGCGTAATGTCATCCATAATTCAGTAGAATTAAGCAGATATCATTTTCTAAGAATTTCTAATAACATTAAAAATTCTTCAAAAAAAAAAACAACATTGATGTAGATGACCTCTGATAAAGGTTAAAAAATATTTGATATTTAAATAGAGCTCTAATTCGCATATAAAGCTTTTAAAAATTGCATACATATAGTATATATTCAAAATATATTCAGAAAGTGAAAATAAACAATTGACTGAGTTAATTGCTAAAATACCCTGCGTAGACAGTGAAGAAAATCATTGTTAATTTTTTTAATAAGTTAGATAACGGCAACATTCATCTTTGTAAAATAAAATCGAAACCAAAATATCTAAATTTTTTCCGTTGGACCCCCTTAATGTTATCAGATATGTTCGGTTTGAGATTATAGTTTGAAATTATATTTGAATTAATAGGCCACTATTTGAAGTTACTTACCTAATTTTTACCTTGCCATGTTAATGTATAGTTTTCGAAAAATGCAAAGTTTTACTTTATTTGCTCCCGCAAAAAATATGATATTTACGAAATAATGTTTTAAACAAATGTTATTTAATTTTTACTAAGATACTTTTTTGTTTTTAAACTTTTATTTTATCTGTTGTAGTTAAAAAGATGGTTCCTAGGGATCTATAACTCAATTGACCTTTATTACTCTTTTATTAATTTTTAGTCATATTTTGCGTCCTCAACACTGTATAAAAATTTCAGCTCAATATCTCTTTTCATTTTTGAAATATCGTGATGACGGGTAGATGGATGCCTCTACCAAAATTTTGTTTAGTATCAATATTTCCCAGTGATGGAAATTTGGGACTAAATTTGATATACTTTGATATATTTCATATATATACAGGGTATAAAAATACACATAATAAAAATTTTTTAGCATTAATGCATAATTTACATATTATTTTTATTATGACCGGCCTTCAAAAAGTTTACCATAAACAATACGAAAATGAAATAAATAAATAATTCAATAATCATAAATGGTTAATATGATTGATGTAATTAAACCGTACTATCATTAAATTATGATCCCATCATATATTTGTTTAATTGAAAAAAATTTTCAAATAATCAATGGAGTATTTGACTTTTTTATGTGTATAGTTTTTAAAAACGGCATTGCAATATGATATCTCATCGTTGAACGGAAGGAAAAGATTTCAAGAATATTAACTGTTAGTATATTTTGACAAGTTTAAACCATTTTATTGATTATTTCATCGGTTAATTTCGGAAAAATCAAGGCCAAAATTTTGCCATCAATAATATGTGTATTTAATTGAGTCCTAAGACTCACTTAAGTCATAAGACTGTGTTATGACAACTTACTTTCGTATACCTATGACTGTTTCTTTCACACTTCTTTTATCAAGTAGCTTTTTAAATTTAATCGAGGTACACTTGACGAAATTTTTATAAAAATAAACGTGACCTTTTCATAATATTTTTTTGTTTATATTTTTATATTTTTCTAAATTATGGTTTTAAATTTTAAAATTTTATTAAACAATTACATGTGAAAAAAGCATATACGATTTGTGTATAATGGACTTGAACAATCAATAAATTTTATTCAAACGTTGAAAAGTATTTTTTACTCCAAAAATTAAAAATTTTTTCTACAATAGGTACCTACTAGTATTTCTACAGTAAAAAAATATTTTTGGTCCAATACGTTAAATCAAGCGAGTATTTAGGGGTTTTAGGGGTTAAAATTTTTGATTCGCAATTACATTTTAACATTCAAAAAAATATTTAATAACTTACTTTTCTTATCAAGAATGAAGTTCTAACGACAAACATAGTAACGACATCATTATGTCCGACCTCTCTTCTATTATTTGTCTAATTGATAGTTCGAAATACATATGTCGCCCGTATATCTTGGTTGATTTAAATTTTAATTTCACTTTTTGTCATCTCTTTTACGGCATTTTCGTATTATGTTAATAATAAGGAAGAAATTGGTTTGGTCTCTAAGTTTCATCAAGACTTGATCAATTGTTTCATGTGATATTATTCAAATAAGTCTTATCAAAAGCATGCCCAATTTTATATTCACATAAATAATGATATACGACAATAAAGCTGATCATTTGATATCGGCTTTGATGAGTAATCAATTGTTGAATGATATCGGTTCGGCCTTCGATACTAATTTGATTACCATTTTTATGTATACTTGGCTTACGTAAAATTGGCCTTGAAAATGAAATAATACGACTAAAACGACATGCTTGCAATTTTATTCTGTAGGTATCATTTGACTGGCCTCATAAAAGGCATATTTTATTCTAAAATAGATATAAATTAATATGGTGCATCAAGAAAACTTTCTTGGTCATTTCAATGCATGATTTTAATATAAAACTCTTCAAGATTGATTTTCAATGATTCTTCTAAAATAGACTGGTTAATCATGTCTTCTAAAAAAATTAAAATCTTAGATGAAAGCTTATAATATTGTATTTATAGAGCGGAAAAAATAGAAATATTCGGCTAAAATAACCCATCAAAGCTATTGTAACATATATGCACCTTTTTGAATTGATAAATATGAGGTTTTGTTTTTATTAGAGTAATTCAGGGCAGAGTTCAGACACTAGCTGCATTTTCACCAAAATTCTTTCCGTTTTCCATGATAACGATACAGTATTTTATTTATATAATTGTATGGGTGGACATATAATTATATGGTTTGTATATGCGGTTTACATTGATTTAATAATATTTTCTATCAAAATTAAATAAGTAATAGTTAATTTATATTTAACAAGTGAAATTTACAAAATTTAAAAAATCCCCGACAAATGCGATTTATTCCTTGTAAACCGATTTTTTGAAAGTTAGCTACAAAATGTTCTCAATCAAAACGATTCGACTGTCTAGAGGCTACAATGCCACTGAGAAACACACAGACATACTGATAAACACTTTAAACTTATACTCCTTTTTAAAAATTTATCAAAGTGATGGTCAAGGACATCAGATGAGATGAAAAGGATACTTAGAGAGCTATCACTTTTTGGGACAAATTTTTGGCAATATTTTAATTGAAATTGAAATATTTCAGTTGAGTTTGTTCTTTTGAATTACCTAATTATTTCACCATTTCACTTTTCAAAATGAATTGAGCCAGGTTTATTTGACCATTCATTTCCATTATTTATATGTTAATTATACGTCATGCCTTTTCCAAACTGAATCGATTTTGAAGATCATCGCCAATTTTTTAGATTTATCGAGAACGGAGCTCTAAGATCGCACTTGAACATAGCTAAGAACACTCTCCGTTAAATTACCTTTCAAATGAAGCCAAAAAAATTAAAATAAGTTTATCCGTTTAAGCGCTACGATGGCACAGACAGAAAAACACACAGACACACACACATAGCGGTCAATGTTATAACACACCTTCTTTTAATTCGGGGATTACAAAATATTTGTTTGTCGAAAGGCAACAAGAAAAGCAATTGATGCGACAGGTCTCAATTATTCGGTGGGAAATTTTCTCTTATAACAACTTGAGTGTCGCTTAAATCTGCCTCATCATACGATTTCTATACTATTGAAACTGGGGTAAGAAATTTTCTTAGATCAATTTTTCTTTCATGTTTATTCTTTAACTCAGACTGGGACAATAGGTTAAATTGAAAAAATTATTGCTTACTCAAAAAATATTTAAGAAAAATTGTCTATTCCAAAAAATTTCTTGGTTCCACGTTTGCTAGTACGGCTTTTTTTTTACTGATGTGTCAGTGTTTTAATCTTACGGAAGAATTTTGATGATTTCATAAACGATAATGAACATTTCACTGTTTTTTTTACGTCACCGAGATGGATGAATGATTTTATACATAAGTTAACTGATTTATTACGTAAAATAAAAAAACGTTTTATGCAGACTCATATTAGATACATATTTTATAAATTTTAGTGTACGCATAAACGTGATGACTTAAAAAATGACCTAGAACATTCAAGGCTAACAACTGTATGTTATATTTTTTTGTGGTACATATTTTTTAATGTGTTTTAATGCAAAAAATAATTAATTTAATCACTTAATTACATGAATATGGCGCGAAATAAAAACTTGCTTATTATTTTTGAATGAACAATATTCTAAGAAGTGAATATAGACATTTTTTAGGCGAAATAAAATGCCTGTCTTGTGTCTACGAATCGATTTCAGTAGATTAGTAAAACAAATTTAAATAAAAAAATACAGTAGAATCTCGATAAGTTAAAGTCCAAGGGAAACACAAAATATTTTAAGTTATAGAGGTTTTAAGTTATCAAGTGTCTATGTTAGGTAAAGGTTAATATAGAGGTATGTACATGTTTCTATGTACCCTAGTTAATATAGTGTACATGTTTCTATGTAGTTACTGAGGGCCTATACAGAGATTATTTATTTAAGTTATAGAGGTTGCGTATTTTAAGTTATAGAGGTTTTGGGCTCTGATGGAAAGGGAACATAGTATTTTTTGAAGTAACAGAGGTTTTTATGTTACCGAGGTTTAAGTTATCGAGATTCTACTGTACTTAAATAACAAGCTGTTATAGTACTAAAAAGTAGATAATAATTATTTCTATGAGTCACTTATCCATGATTTGTGAAATTTGTAAAAGCTGAAGACGCTACATTTAAAACATCAAGGGTTATTCGCAGCGACGCTTTTAAAAATAGTTATGTATGAGTTATTCTTAGAAATAAATGTTTTTCTTCTTTTTTCTACTTTCCTTGTAACTCAAATTCAAATGAAATTTTCTATTTTTCATAAAGAAAAAAGATAATTTATCATTTATCTCAACTTTAATAGCGTATAATAAATTTCCCACAAAATAATTAACGATTCATTTTTAATATCTTTGGTTTTTCCTCGTACGAGATTATTGTTTAACCTTCGTGTATGAACTGTAAATTTGTAGACATAATTATTAATGTCATTATTTTATTAACTAATTAATAAAATTACAAAAAATTTCATTCATAATTCATAAATTTTGTTTCAATTAATAATTATTTTTTATATTTCATGTTAAACTGTTAAGGTTTCTTTTCTATTTCACATGAAACTGTTAAGATCAATTTTTTTAAGAGGCAGTGTGGTTGCTTAGAATTTAACATGCTTAATTTATCATTTTCTCATTCACATACAAGTAATTTTCTAATGATTGAAGGAGTTTCACATAGCCTTAAACGATTTCCATGCAATTTTTTTTAACTTTTTTAAATAAACTTTAAATAATGCAGTCGAACAGTTTTTATAAAGATTCTTTGACTGGTCTCGGATTCCGAGATCCTACGGCTCTCCACTAAATATAGTTGCTAGACAATTTCTTGATTTCAGTAGCTGGATTACATGTTACTTATATGGGGAAAATTTTATGTCCAAGGAACAACGAAATTTTTTTATCAAAAACCAAAAAAATGTAATTTTAAATGGCATATAATATGTTAAACATATCTCAAACCCTAATTTTAAATTGGCATATGGTAAGGCTGTCCAAACGCAGGTGATGAAATTTGCTGATAGGTAATTTTTTACCTAGAATTTCCACTTCGTTTTAAACTCACAGCCTACTTTCGATAAACAGTAGAATTCTTTGAATACTGGACTAAATTTGAATATTAATTTTTTGGCATGAAATTTTGGGGATCCTTGTACAAAAACTCTCCAAATTTCTACGCTAGTGAAGATTAAAGATTATTAGTATGTAACTTAGATTAATGGAGTTGTTTATTTAAAATTTTACTTGGTAGCATTGGATTCACTTGCAATTTACTTTACTGGTTTACTTTACAATTTTAAGCATTTAAATAAATTTCAACACCAAAATTGGACAATGAAACCCGGGTATAAACACAAGAATATCGTTATTAGAGTTTCTATAGAACATATTTTTTTAAAAAAGCACCTCTCAAGAATTTTATTTTTTCTTGACATCTTCACAAATCGATTTGGTGTAAAATTCCACCATCCGAAGTCAAAAATCCGAGCATAACTTCAATGGACTACTGAATAAACAATTTTTATACCATGTATATGAAATATACATAGCATATTAAGTTTAGTCCCAAGTTTGCAACGCTGAAAAATATTGATGTAACGAAAAAAATTTTGGTATAGGTGTTCATAAAATCACTTAATTAGTCCATTTCCGGTTGTCTGTCATCTGTCTGCCCGTCTGTCATCACGATTACTCAAAAACGAAAAAAGATATCAAGCTGAAATTTTTACAGCGTACTCAAGACGTAAAAAGTGAGGTCGAGTTCGTAAATGAGCAACATAGGTCAATTGGGTCTTGGGTCCGTAGGACCTATCTTGTAAACCGTTAGAGATAGAAAATGTTCTTTATAAAAAAATAAACAACTTTTGTTTGAAACATTTTTTCGTAAACATCACTGTTTAAGCGTGAGAGCGCAAATTTTGCGCAAATTGTAAACAATGTATGTTATGGCTATATCAGTTATATATGTGTTACATGTATGCATGTGTAATGTGACAGAGTACTCATAACTGTCTATACATGGTATTTCAACAATTAACTCAGTCAATTGTTCGTTTTCAACTGTTTTTAATCTAAAATTTCTTTTTATTTAGTAAAATAAGAGTTATCAAAATCAGTTTTCTCTGCAAAAGTTATTGGGCATACATAAAAGAAGTACAGGTCAATTTCCTCCTTTTTCGTTGGTTAATTAAAGTATTACTAACAACGCTTAGGCTTAGCAGTATTCCGAAATACTTTCATTACTTGAATAAGTAAAATAAACATACAAAAATGAAATCTATAAATATAATATAATAAATATAATGTTTGCATTACTTAACACGCTTGATACAGTCTTTTATCAGTAAATATTAGTTATAAGTTAGTTTCTCTGTACATTTAAGACGACACTAACGTTCTAAGGTTATCATTTTATACTGATAATAAGATCCCCTATAAGACTTTCTCGCATTGATATGATATATTATTTTTATAGTTTACATAAGTAAACAAGATACCGTTCAAATACATAAATACAGATTGTCCCTAAAAAGCTTGAATAACGCTCTACCTCTAATAACCCTCTAATTCACTAAATTGTAGAGCGAAGAGCATGTATTTATGGATCACAGAATCCAACGCTTTGCGAATAGGTGTAAGAGCCATGATCTGATTTATTTTTAAAATATTGCACAGGAATAATATCAATTCATTGTACTAAAACTCACCAAATTTCTACGCTAATGGAAATAAAAAATTGTATTAGGATAAAAGGAGGAGGAGGTATTAAATTAGGATTATTAACTTGTTTACTAAAAAAGTTTGGTACCTACTTGGTAGGAATTGATTTACTCGAACTAATTCAAATTAACTTCATCACAAAAATTGAACAACCAATAAAAAATACTCAAAATACAAACATATCGTTATTTAGGTATTTAAAGAACATAGTTTTTCCAAAAAGTACCTTAAATTATTTTTTCTTGACTTCTTAAAAAATGGATAAAAACCTAAGCCCATTTTAAAATCGTGGAGAAAATATTTTGAATTGAATATTTAATGGTCGGCCATAATATGGTCTCTAAGTATTTTATTAATATTTCATATTTAAAAAACAATTAAACACAATTTGTTGTTTTTCAATTTTAGGGTTGGTATAGTTCTTTTGGTTTTATTTCGTATTCTATTTCAGCATTTTCAGATGTAAGAGCAACCTCTTACAATTTGGTGCATCGTTGGTTCAGTGGTAGAATGCTCGCCTGCCACGCGGGCGGCCCGGGTTTGATTCCCGGACGATGCACCAAATTGTAAGAGGTTGCTCTTACATCTGAAAATGCTGAAATAAAACCAAAAGAACTATGTTTGAGAATTTATTCCGTAATTATCTGGAGTACAAACAACCAGCGTTGCTAAGGTAATGTTTGTCTACAAAGCAAAGTCGTATCTATCGAATGTACATACATTCGATAGAAACGCAATTACAATGTCTTCACAAAACTGCCTTTAATGGTTAAAATTGAATGTTCCGAGTAAGATTTGATGGTAAATTGAGTCTTACGAAGTTCTTTTCATATTTATAGAATTTTTAGTTTTATGTATGTTCAAGGAAAATTTCCCTTGAATGTCAAATACCTTGGTCTTATGCTTTTCCATAAATAGCCATTTATCTATGTCATATATAGCAATATAAAATTTACAACTTTCAATGAAAAACCTTTTTAACCAAAACTACTCTTTGTGTTAATTTTAGGACATCCATTACATATGAAATATATTATGATAAATAATTTTTTCTTTATTAAATATTTATCTAAAATTAATATTATTATCATAAATATTTAATGATCTATTTGTTAAAAGTTAAATACATTCCGTAAATATCTTAAAAAAGAATTTAAACTTTTTTTGAATTAAAATCGGTTTAAAAGTAAGCTGTCATCGTACGTGCAAAATTTCGCTGTACGTTCATTAGTGAAGGAATATAACCTTTATAGGCTTTATTTGGAAGATAGATTCATATCTATAGTTATTGTTTAAACATGATTTTGGGTTGGTTAACATGGCTGGGAAAACGGAGTATATTATTAGTTTCTCGTTACAGTTTCTTTGATAGCTAGATGTTTTGTTCCCGGTACATAAATTTTATTTCTCCCCTGAATAAATTGAAGCCTGACCCTTCTAGATTTTCACATTTTGGGAGATCTGATGACATTAATGGATTTTTTGAAACTTGACATTAATCTGCAAATTTAACGACCTACAACACCAACTATCAGTGACGGGAAATTATACTTGTATATTACGTCTTATTCGAACCAGTCGCAGCAAAAATATGCCAAAATGTTTAAACAAAAATAGTTCAATTATGCGATAATTTATGCAACCGATATTATGATTGACTTTATTTTGGAATACATAACTTGTATTTTTAGGGAGATCGTGTCATCATTTACTAGAAATATATTTTTAGCAATGAAAACACCGATCACTGGTGATAAGCTACATTGGACACAGTCAGTTTTTGGATGGGAGACCGCTTCAGAACTTTCTATGTTGTCGCTTTTTTATTATTTATAATATTTTGTAATTGCTCACGGATAAATATGTTTCTTCATCGGCCAAATTTAATCATTTACACCAGACATACATAGCCACAGCCAGACATGGTCGGATTCCGCTCAATAATTTTAATGTTTAAATTATAAAATTTTAATTTTCAACTTAGACAATTTTAATTATTCATTACTATATAATTAATTGAAATATTTTCAAATATTCAAAAAGACATAGTTATCCCGAATTTTTTAGTCTTCAATTCTGACGGCAGTCTCCTCTATGATTTTGTTTGCTTTAAAGAAAGATGAATTTTTCAATTGTCTTTTCTGAAATTTTTGTAAATTGACTACAAGCTTTTATCAATTTAAAATAATTTTTCGTCTATATTTGACTGTATGCTTATGCACTGAAGTTGAAAAATATAAAATTAGGTTTATGATCCCGACTACCGATATTTCATATCTTATCAATTCAAAATTTTTATTTATTTCAAAAAAAAAAAAAAAAAAACATATTGACACCTTAAAATAATTTTTTATTTCTTTGAGTTTACATTATTACTATACCCATATCTTATCACACAAATACTTGATAATACAAAGTATATACTATTTAATTCTAAGTTAGTTCATAATATGTATTTTTTACTATTTATATAGTTGATTAAATCATTTTTTTTATAATATGGTGGATTAAAGACGGACTGATTAAAATTTAAAGAAATTATCTATAAAAACAGTTTTATTATACTGTTTCCTATGTTTAACAGATAGATCGTTAGCTTTTTCTGAAGCTAGTTTCGATAATGAAGCAAAATTTTCTATTTGTTTTTGGAAATTGACGATTTATTTTCTATATATATGTTAAAAGAAAGTAATTGAAAACAGTCGTTTAAAAAATGACAAAAGATTTGCAATTGTGGAAAGGATGAAAAATGTTGAAAAACATAAACTGCGTACATTTTTTAAATCCAGTAGAATCTCGAGCTGTTAACTCACTAAAGGTTTAAGTTAATGACTTTTAAATGTTCATATTTGTACTAATTGAGGTTTATTTATGTTCTATACTTTTTGTTTCTTAATTAATCATAAGGACTAGTTTAAATTGTGAATAAAATATAGATACTTTTCAGGCCGCAAAAACATTACTTGAACATGAAGTTCAATACTGAAATTATTTAAATTATTCGTTTAAGGATGTATGAGCACAGTAGTGGGGGCACACATTTAAAAAATATATATTTTCAATTTTGATGATAAATTATATTAACTTGACGATATAAGACGAAAAGTAAGAATAAAATTTCTCGATATCTGGCGTAATTTTCAAAATATTGAAAATTGAAAATTTTGTTTGATTATTTAGCTTTCGATATTTCGAAAACCAAGGCACATATCGATAAATATTATTCTTTATTTCGTCTACATTCATGAAGTTATAACAATATTCATCTCCAAAGTTGTAAATAAGATAAAAATAATTTCAACCCTAAATCTACCCTGCTCTGACATCCCTTATAGAGACGGAGCCACTTGGTTTTTTTCTTTTCTATGCCATTGCTTATATGTTTACTTTCTATTAAAAGTCTTTTTTTTTTTTAATTTGTTTTCATTCATTCCAAGTGAAAATTATCAAAAACTTTCAAAATATGTCGTTTTTTGAGATTCCTCCATAAGCGCCAAATAGTATTTTATATCGATTTTCAATGACTTTTTTTTTTAAAATTTGCATTGATATTTATGCTGAAATTTTAACCACATGTTCTTTGAGGAAAAGTCTATAAAAAAAGAGTTTTTTGAGCCCTTATATCAATCATCGTTGTAATGCTTATACATCCTTAAGTTATAGAGGCATTGTATTTTAACAAAAAGAGGTTCTGGAATCTAAGGGGAAAAGAACAAAAAATTTATTTTTTAGTTATCGAGATTCTACTGTATCAATAAAAAGTTTCTTAGCAAATATGTCAAAATCAGGAATTAAAACAAGTAATAGTTCACCCTTACACACACAAGGGAAGTATTTTTTTTTGTTAGGTTCCTAAAAAGGGAGTTTACTTTTAATGTTGAATACGACGAGATATTTTTAAAGGAATAGGCGTCGAAGTGTGTTATTATTTGGCACGACATCAAAAGAATACGATTGGTTCATATATTCAACCAATATAATACAAGCGTCGCGCATCGTTATTATTTTTATACAACACGAATTTCTAGTATATGTTTCTGTTCAAACAAAATAAACGCATGTGCTTTGAACGTTTGTGGTTTCACTTTGTATATAACACATATTTAAATATCCCCTAAATAAACTTTCTCGCAAGGAACAATTTAATGTTCTAAATTTTCAAAAACTGTTTATTCTTTTATTTTATCCCGATAAAATTTTTGGGTATGAAAACAGAATGCCTTTTATAATGTTGTACATTTAAATCGACATTTTGATTTCACAAAAAAAAAAATTTTTTTTAAATTTTAATTCAAAATATTTATAATTGAAAATTAATCAGCTCTTTCACTCGCTTAATTTATATCTTTCAGTAACGTCGATCAAATTTGAATTTCTATTTCGGATGGAATTTTCTAGTTTCATTATAATTCATCGCAATCTCAAGATATGAAGACATGAATGAAAGTTTATTCGGAAAAGTTTGTTCTTACAATATTAATACAATCGAAGTAAATAAACGTGTTGGTATAATCAGAACTTGGAGCTTAATTGGCCGAGCGGTCTAAGGCGTTAACTAAGGCTTCGACCGTTTGTCTACTTAGACTTAGGTTACGGAGCCGAAGACAAGACTTTTGGCTAGCGGATCAAGAATTTTGTATTTTAACTAATTGATCATATTTAGTTCATAATTTAAAAATGTATCTTTGCTCGATTTGCGAGCCTTAGAACTCCTCTTAACAATTAAAACACTTTCCTAAAATAATTACCACCAAAAATCCCTACAGAGATAGTCTAGATCGTAGTTAGATGTACGTAGGGGTTGAAAGGGGTGTGTGTGCTTCAAAAAGTTCTGCATCGATTAATCTCAAATTTACAACCGATACGAAACGATATACAACCAGATTCAAGGATTGTTTTTATATAATTTTAACCTTCGGAGCGTGGAAAGATGGAAAAAATAATAGAGCATGACGTGTACATTACAAAACGGTAACTACCGTTGCAAGGGAATATAGGGGGAGGGGTGAGGATTGACAAACATGAAAGTCAGTTTACCCGTTTAAAATTTGTGAATTCTTTTATCGGGGGCTTATAAAAAAAATTTCATAAAGCCATAAAATAAATAAAATCGACGAATTTGTGAACATAAGGAGGATAAGTGACGGCATATGGAGTGAAGGTTATAGTTCGCGTAGCGGGTAGTTCACAGCTAGTTAACAATATTTTTTTTTTTAATTTCGAAAATAAATATCAATAAAATTACATTGAAGTTATATCTATTTGTGAAAATTATAATGTTATTGTTTAATATTTAACAGTTGTGTATTTAAACAACTGGTCTCTACTCAGTGCCATTTCTTATTTTATTCATATGTTTTCTATGTAATGTGTTATTGTAAAGATTTACAAAATAATATATACATGCATATTACATATTATGTACATGTATTCAACATAAATTAGTGTTATTTTGTAAGGTACACGTTAGTGTACCGAAGTGATTAGTGATGTACCGAATACATAATGGTTGAATGTAGAATCCCTCTTTTATGGTCTCGGCTATTTCGCACTTAATAATATGTGTAATAATTGCCTTAGCTCAAAAAATAGAATGAAATATGAAATTTACTCCCTGGATGCCATCATTACCAAAGACGATACACAAAGATAGAAGGGCAGAATAAAAGTTCCGAATTAGCGCAACCAATCGCAATAACTTTGAAGATCTAGAACCTTGGAATTCGTGTCTGCTATAAAAACTGTTTGAAAATATCGTACAAACGTGGGGTCATTAATAAAATGATTTCAAATCAAAAATTATTCTTTATTGAAATTTTCGTCTGATTAAATCAATTTTCGAGAAGTGCTTATGTGCAGATTAATACACGGGGGAATGCAATAACGGCCGTTTTCGAGTTAATCTATGATTAAAAATATTTTTATCAATTTAAATTAAAAGCTTTAAGATGGAATGAGCTGTAAAAAAAGCAATTCCACTCTAAAGAATTTCTTTTTATTAGCATTATTTTTTTCATCTTGGAAAATAGTCATTATTACATTTGCCATATGCTGAACTGTAGTTAGGTCAAAACAAGTAAAAATTTGTTTTTAACATTTGATGATAACAGTATTGGTATCATTTTTGCGTTAATCATAATTTTGTATTTTCTCCAAAATACGTAAGAAAAATTGCGTTGCAGTCTTAGGCTTCCATCGATTACGAGTGACGTCCAGACCACACGAGATTTAAGGTATTCACTTTTGGGTAAGACTAAATATTCGACAAAAAGTAATTTTTTTTATTGCGTTTCATTTAGGCTTAAAGCGTCCTTAATTTGTTTATTTTCATTTACCTCGTTTTGTTAGCAAATTTACATTTAAAGAGAAAGATATCCACTATTGATGTCATGCGTGGGTATCACCATAGAGATTACATATAAAAATTTTTTTTGCTAAAGGTAGATGGGATTTTAATTTCACTTTCAAATTTTGTCATAGTATCAAGTCTAGTTTAACATTTTTGTGGGTAATATGACCAATTCGACATCAAGATAATCCCCTATTCTTCCACAATTTTCTTACAACTTTATGTCTTGAAAATAATTTTGTGCAAGATTACTTTGCGGTAATAAATCCGTTACAATACTATATAAAATAATGTACCTTAATAGTTAATACATGGTATGGATATGTTAAATATATTTATATTTGAAATTCTTTTAAATAAGATGTTCAAATATGACAATAATTAAAACGTGAAGTCATTCACCTCTCGTTTTTTTTTTTACATCTTTCAATATTAATATTAATAATTCTTTTAATATTAAAAACTTATTATATAACAATTACTGCATTAAATACTCAAAATTTATTTTCTTTTCATAATGTAGCCTACCATGTTTTGCATATTTTTTTAAAATATAACAACAAAAACACAAGTTTATTTGCACAGGTTGTTTTCTGGAAATTCTGTTTTATATATAAAATATTTATTTTAGAATTTTGAAGTCATAATTAATAACGAATACATATTTAAATACATATTTAACCCAGCTGTGCTCGTGACTATATCCGCATTAAGATTATTTATTATTACTAAAAATAATAATTTTGCAAAGTAATGAAATTTTCACTAAAATAAAGGTTCTCAATGTAACCAAGAGTTTAAATCTCTGGGCAGTACATTTGATTTGAAAATTATCAATACAAAAACTCACTAGTTTCACTTTTTTTCAATTTTTCAGATTATAATCTTACATTTGACAACGGAGAATAATACAATAATCAAAAATAATAAGGGTCAAAAAATAAATTTTTAAAAAAAGGATTTGACATGGTAAAAAATTGCTCAAGCCGTTTTTGAGAAAAACTTAAAAACTAAAAATTAATTTTTCTTGATCATGTTTTCTTCAGCGTACCATTATCATTATTCTGTACCGTCATAGCTCATGAAGACCCTGAACCTCCCGTCCAAAATTATTCCACTGCTGTTTATTCACTGCTTTCCTCCCTCAGACCATAACTGACTCTACGGACTCTTTTTCTAATTACTACTTTATTAAGCAATCCACCAGCCCAGTATATCTTATTCTAAGACGTGCTATCTTGACAATGTCAATGTTACCACTCCGCTCAAATAGCAAGCACTCTATTCGTTCTCTTTCTCCAGGTTCTGTAGCATTTTTAGGTTTAGTTGGAGCCAATAACTCTGAGCCAAATGTTCTGCCTATTTTAGATGTGGCTTAATTTTAATTAAGTTAATATACAAAACTTGATTTGTGGCTAAATGTACAAAACTTGAATGACCTATGTCTTTTGTTTGGAAGCAAATTGATTTTATTCACCATGGAAAATTCATGATCCCCTCTTGATTGAAAAACCTATATAAGAAGACAACATGCAAGTTGAAGAATAAAGCCCTAATATATAATAGGTAATTTCGGATTTTTTTTTCTCGCACTTCTTAACAAAATATGAAAGCAAAACACCGAAAAGAGATGACGAAAGTTGAAATTAAGCGGCCAAGAAATACCAATGATAAAATGATAAAAATGATTTTAAATTATTAATTTGACAGATGTAAGACAGAGATCGTGCATAGTATTTGACGTCATACACTATGTTTGTCGTAATAATTCCATGGTAAATTATTTTTTAACACTAAGAGACACAAGCAGATCTTTAATGGATTGTTTTTATCTAACTTTTTTTTTATAGTTATTCGAAAAATATGTTTTCTCTACAGATTGTATATTGAGGTATTTAATTAAAACAAAAAACAAAATATTCTCTATTCCCAAGTCTCTGAAACGCACGAGCGTATTTAACTCATAAAACTATTATATATCGAAAAAATTACTACCAATTCTGTTCCAAAGTTTTAGCAGAAAAGAGAAATATTTGCAGACATATAATTTCTAAGTGTTTGTTGTATTACGAAATCAAATAAACGAATTTCATAGTACAGAGTAGTATATTTATAAAATGTAATATTGAAACTTATTGATGATAGATTCAATAATAAGTGGGGTATCACATATCATATACATATCTTTTTTATATTCAATAACACAACACGGAATATTCCATGATAAATAACTACATAATTTATTTATATATACAAATTTGTTGTCTATCTATACAATGGAGCTCAAAAGTAAAAAACCGATAAAATATTGATGTCACGATATACGACGAAAACGAGGCGATACGATAATAAATCAATTACATTTGAGGCGAAAAAAGAGTGCGGTCGTGGGGTCTCCGCCAGGAACGAGGCTTTTTGCGCTCTTTCAAGTTAACGAACTTAAGTTCTTCTAGGACTAATTTAATTTAACTTATAGGTGTTTCCTATATGTACTTTGGCTTGCATAAAGACGGGAGTTATATGGCTTTTCAATTCTTTCAGTCTATAATTTTATAGCTACAAAATAGAATTTACTCGTCCGCATATACAAGCAGTACATTTTTTCTTACGTGATGATTTCTACCAGTTTGCTCACCCTGCAATCCAAGGAACTTCATTCCATAAACCTAATTTTCAATAAATATTAGAGAAGCATACAACAGATTTTTAATCCTAAAATTCGCAATTCAGTAAATTTGGATAGAGGGGTATTAAGATTCTTCTGGGTATCTTTATATTTAAAATTTTAATTAAATTTGTTATTAAACATATAAACCGATTTCACTTTTAGATTCCCTCGTTTCGCTAAATCAAAGTGGTAAAAATTATTGTTGTTCTCTAAATTTTTTTACGAAGAATAAGAAACTACGATGAGAAATAGATTTTCATTTCAGAAAGTTAACTGTTTTTTACCATTCTTAAACCAATAACCATTGAAACTGACTGATTGCAAAACTAATTTCGAGGTTTGTATCTTTAATTACAATCGTGTGGGGAGAGCCAAATGGTCTAATTTTTTATATATATTATATTAGCATATAGTGGTAAACTTTTTACAAAATTATGTGTCATTCATAAAATTTGATTGATGAAGTAGTATAGCGTTACCATTATAACGCCTAAGTATATCGTTTGAATGGGATCGAGGTCTCTCGATGTATTGAACTAAGAGAAAGATGGAAATGCTCTATCAATAGACCTTTTTATTTCAATTGCGATTCATTATTGTTTCGGGCAGACAGTTATATAAGTTGGACAAAGATAGAAGATATTTGTTATTCACTTTATCGCATTACTTTATTAACAAACAGTCCGAAACAAAAGGTAATCACTTATTAAAATTAAAAGGTCCACATATTTTCCTACGCAGATCCAAAAATAGCCGCAAGGGTAGTTTTGAAAATAAAAACTTAAAATTAATATTTAATACGAAAATTATTATATGCAATTGAAATATAACTGCCACAGAACCCAAAACTCCATAGAAACAAAACAATAACTACTAACATAAATATAAGCTCATCATATTTTTTTTCGTTTTTGTCCAATACACTGACCTTAATTATTATGTAGATAAAGATCCGAAATGGCTGCTATAATCTTACTATCTCTCTTTGTTTCATACCTCTAGGGTTTGTTACGCTCCTAAATCTCTGAAAGACTACTACGAGCAAATAAGTTTTCAACTATTTCCAAGAAAATAACATGACAAAACAAAGGTTTTTGAAGCTTTACTTCTTCAATATCCTGGTTGCAGACACTTTTTGATCGCATTGTAAACACATACACACACATTAAGAAGTACAAACGACGTATTCACATAAATAATCACATGAGCTGTGTCATGTTTACATTGTATCATGTATGTATGTGTATGTGAACATAATAATGTATGTATTTGTTGAATGATAGTGTATGCATGAATGTATGTATGTATGAAAATTATAATATTATTATTATCTATATGCATACAATAATCTATACTCTACAATAAAAGTCTATCATTTTAGAATTTTTAGCTGGCGGGAAAAAAACGGTGGAGGTTCTCTAGTCAACACGAATATTTTTACTTGACTGTCAAGGATCTAATATTATCTCGAATCTTCTAATCGCCTCGATATATTTCGACAGATGAGATATCGCTATATTCGTATTAAGAAAGTATTCTTAGATAGGTGTTTGAAAAACAAAAGCAAAATGGCGCATTTTTTGAACGAAATAGTAATACGTTAATAAAAAAAAATTTACCAATTTTATCGCGTGGGGTATCAAAATAAAGGTAATCAGAAAGGGATTGCAAAAATATATATAAGTTATTATATTTTTGTTATTGTAAAAAGTCTAAAATAATTAAAGAAATTAAAAATCCGATTGGATTAAATAAAAGTTTCTGAAAAGAAAGAAACAATTCCAGTTGTATACTTAGCGTCTTTAACAGTTGGCACTCATTGTTGGAAATATTTGAGTCAACCTAGGTATTATTGGGCCCCGTCTGTTAAAGTCGCTATGTGTACTACTGGACTTGTTTCTTCGTTTTCAGATTTTAGTTAACGCAGTCGGGTTTTTGATTTCTTTACTTATTTATTTTATTTTAACGTATGACCACGCATAACTTTTTACACAGTTGACTTCGATAATTTTTTATGGTAAGGTTATGCTTTAAAGTTGGTAAAATATAAATTTGAAAATTTTGCTACTTTGGGTAGAGAATAGGGAAGGATTGATTGATCTCTTCTGGTGGTGCTATAATTTTTACATCAAAATCGGTTCAGTAGTTTCTAAGATATATACCATTACGTGTAAGTGTCTTTGTTTATTAGGTACGAAGGTAGACCTTACTCACTAAAACTCACCGAATCTAGTCAATAATTTCCTTGTGAGTAATAACGATTTGAAGTCGACGCGAACCATATCCTTAGCTTAAAATCGATTCATTTGCGTTGGCTTCAAAGCGTAATTGCTCACAAGAAAACTATAAATTGAAGTCGGAACTAAAAAATTTTTTTTTACTTTATCAATTGATCATGAAAACCTGTATTCAAATACTTGTTATGAATATTACAAACTCACTAATAATCATTAAAAAAACTTATATTAAAAATTCACTAATAATCATTTAAAAATTACAAGTACTGAATCAATAAATAATATTTTAATTTCAATGTAATCTGTTTTAAATAAAAATTTTATATTATTGTTCAAAATTAGCTTAACTAATCAAATTATTATTATTATTATTAAATACTATTAATCATTTGTTTTAATGAAATGTATCTAGAAATAAATAGAATTATTAAAAGATTAATTTTCTTTTTACAATGTAAGTAATATTGTCGAGGTCAACACATTCAATACAAGAAAATGATTTATTTTGCTGAAAACTGAGAAACATTATGTATATAATTTTATTTATATTACACAAAATGGAAATTAAATTCATGAGCTTTAGGAGCGCATTCTCTTACCAATTTCAAATCGACAGATCGTTATTCGTTGCCTCCAAAACTATGAGGTAAAATATATAAGACAATATCTTTTCATTATAATATTCCGCCCTAGTTGTTGTTGGTCAGATATCTTGACAATTCCTATTTCCTTCTTGACTTCCTTCATTTTCTTGGCCCGTGTTTATCCCCCAAAGGTCCAATAGAAACTTTTTACCGAGCTACTGCCTTCGAGTGAACAGAACCCTAATCATTGCGTATAGAACTTGGTTTGAGGTGAAATATTTAAAAGGTCTCTTCTACATCTTTTCATTATTGACATTCCTTTATTTTCTAGATCTCTATTTATCCCTTGACGATCGCATGATTTCTACTCCGCTTTTGTCTTTGACTTCAGAACTCGTTTCTCGTCCATGAGATTATTTTTCTTTAACAGTTCTCTCGATTTCTCTACGAGATTTTTGTTTTTATTTTTTTTTTTTTTTTTAAATTTGTAGTACGTATGCATTGTTTTATTTATTATATTTTCTAGTAGAGAGAAATTTTTCACGATAAATAAATTATTAAATTAATGTTATTTTACTCAGCCTTTTGTCTCTTTATTAAAAACAAAAGTAGCAGCCTGGCAACCGCCAATTTGTTATTTCCAAAACTGTATACAGCCTATGTTATTCCTAGGTAGCATTTGCGTTTTCAAATGTGGCATTGTTTGTATTGTGAGTAGTGTACAGAGCGGACTAAATTGATCATTTATGGAATCCATTGAAATGGATCATGATCACGACCGAAGCCGTATGCAAAAAGCTAGTAAAACATACAGACAAGAGGAAAATTTGGCTGGTATGAAAATTCATAATTTATATTTCGTATCCCTACATACAAAGGATTTATATATATTTATATAACTTTTTAAAAATAAGATAACTTTTTATAAAAATATAATGCATTAAATAATTAAGAACACAATTGAGTAATCATAATATTTACGAATGTAGTTAAATATTGTGCAATAATTATTATATTAAATATTTTTGTTTAAATTTTTAATTGTAAGTGCTAGTCAAATTTAGAATTATTATAAGATAAGATAATTTAGACATTATAAGTAATTACATTTCATTGTATAATTTATAATTATAAGGTATAAAAAAACAATTGTGAAAAATATAAGTAAATTTTTGTTTTTTGTACAGCGTACTTACTTACAGAAAAATTTGCTACAAGTAGTCCCACAAGGCTTTATCATTTAATTAACACGCTTATGTAAAGGATGATCCAATTTCAGTTTCCCATTTTGGAACTCTGTAAATTAGAATTCTGTGAATACTTTAGCTTGTTTCAAGCACCAAATGTAAGGGTAAAACGTATCATTTACATAGCTTAGATATGAAACGTATGTAACCTTGGTTAGAATAAAGTATAGACTTTTACGAAAATATCATGGCCAATTTAATCGTCCTAGTGAGTGAATAATTCGCATCATTGTGAAAAAGTTCAAGGAAACTGTAAGCATTCGGGATAAGATAAGGGGGATTGTGGAACTTTCTTAAGAGTCGCTTCTATATCAACAAGCCTACAACTTTGGAGCATGCTACGAAAGACATAGAAATTTACCTCGATCGAATAAACCGCAGCAGAAGGTACATTGACGGGCTAGAGATTTACAGAGAATATATTGTAAGCACCAAAACGATTTATAAATGCCAATGTTTAAATTCTAAACTGACTTTAAAATGAGAGAGGAATATGTATTAGAAGTAAGAAGGAGAAGAAAGAAATCTAATTGAAATGTTTTACATTTCCTAGCTATTTCCAGTCGATTGTATTTGTTTTTAATTCTTGGTATAGATAACATTTTTATAACTTTTTTAATATATATTTTTTATCAGTAGCTTTATGTTTCTACAATTATGTTTTTGAGTAAAACAAGCGATGGTGGTGTAATGGTCAGCATAGTTGCCTTCCAAGCAGTTGATCCGGGTTCGATTCCCGGCCATCGCATACTATTTTTATCCTTACTTAACATTTAAAGCTGAAGATGTTTTAGCAGGCTTTTATTAGCTTCACCTAGATGAATTTATGTATGTTTGTATGTATGTAACTCTCTGTTTATATCATACTCATGCATAGGACATCATCAGTTATATACATATATTATACTACCGATGACCATACTATACTTGCAACAAGAGTGTTTTCAATATACATGTGACTATCAATTTTCCTATTTCACTCTCTCGTATATATATTTTAAGCTTAAAGATTGCGTTTTAACCTAAACAGTTATAAAACTTGGTCTTTTAGAAATCCAGTAAATAATTTTCTAATTAAACTAATTATTGATTAATTTTAATTCTATGATAAATTTATTTCCTATAAGTTTGCTAACGATGGAATCCATTTCACTGAAATTTTCCAAGAAATCAGTAATTGGTTTGGAAAATTAAAAACTTTAACTATTAAGTTATCAACTACGATCAGCTACAATTACGTCGCTGAACAGTTTTAAATAAATATCTACCCCCTTCCCTTATACACCAATTATGCTTTCCACCAGACTTGCGATATAGTATAAATACTGAGATTACACCTCTAAAGGGCGTCAAAGGGATAAAAAAATTCAAACAGGCCAACAATCTCTAAAGAAGGGTCAAGGTGGAGGGCTGATAAATAAAGCATTCGATCTGGTTTCGGCGTTTGAACTGTATTTGGCCCTTGAACCTTTTTTTTAATGATGTTTAAAATATTGGAAGCATCTTTAGGATCTCCCCACACGCATGCCAGCTTTAATTGTAAAGAAGTAATTATAAATGTGATTAGAAATTAGGTAATTAATACATATTCAAAACAAAATGAAATAAATGCAAATAACCAAAAATTGAAGACTTCTCTATACGTACAAAAGTTCATGATTTCGATTACCACGAAAACAATAAGTTTCAATCCGACAGTTTATTATAGCAAATCAAAAAGCATTGACAATACGTTTAAATACAGGAAATACTTCTTATATTAATAAAATAAAAACAAGTTGAACAAAACCTTGAAATGATAAATAAATTAATGGTTTTCTCCGATATTAGTAAGTCGGTAAATAAGTACACATTTTTACAAATAAATGCAATTTTATAGTATAAAGTAATCAATAATAATGTTGTAAATTTTAAAATGACTTAAAAATCATTTTTCAAATATCATAATTTATATAATGAATGAATTATGGAATTGTTTGTTTATGTATAAAGAGTTTGTATGATATTGAGAGAACTATAAAAAAATAAAAATAAAAGCAATCCGTATTAAAATAACATTTTAAATGATTTTGCAAGTTTTTTGTGTAACCAGTGACACATTTGAATAAGTATATTTTAAAAATTTGAAGTAACCCCCGTTACAAATAGGTCTGATCGATTCATTTGTGCCATCGTAGCTCCAAAACGGATGAACCAATTTTAATTTTGTTTTTATAAGTTAATTTGAACGTAAGTATCCTCTACTATGCTTCAAGAAAATCTTTTCTGTCGATTCAAGATCATAACCGCTTTTCTATTTGTTTTTGGGTACGAAACTCCAAACTCACACTTGAAGCAAAACTAAGAACACTCTCGATTAAATTACCTTATTAAAAAAATTGGTTCATCCGTTTAACAGCTACGATGCCACAAACGGACACACAGATACACGTTAAACTTACAACATCCATCTTTTTAATCGGGGATTTTATTTAGTCAGTGTATTTATAGCATTTATAGATTTTCAGTAACGGATGACAGAACCAAATGTCACAATTCGTGCTGGGGCCTTTCACATACCATCTAGTTAATTTTTTATGAGAAATTGATCACAAGAAGTAAGGTTTATTAATCTAGTAAGAAAGTTTGCGATGGTATGATTAAGTTTTTTTAAAACAACCTTAAATATTTTGTTCATTCAAATTCTTTTTTGGCATTATTCGTCTTTTTCAACGATTTCCAAAATATTCATTAACTCCATATGAGTATGACCTTGAAATTTGTTCTTATAAAAAATAATTGTTTAGTAATTACTTTTTTTATTACCAAATTTTTTATCCAAACTATATCAATGTTACTTTTGGGTGGGTAAAATAAATTTAAAAAAAACTCGTTTTATTAAAATAATATTCAACGCCATTTAATGAATAATGGACATAATCATCGACTGTTTTCAATTCTTGGGCTTCACTGAGCTTCACATTAAATTTTATGTAATGAATTTGTACGCCGATTTGTCTCAAAAGATCTTTTATCTAAAGAAACGCTACACGGTAATTAATATGCCTAGTTTCACACAGTTTTTTTATTTTCCAAGACGTGGCTTCGGTCATTGAATCTCGCTGTAAGCTGCAATGTATAAAAGTATGCTCGTTAATAAAGAAAATTGTGGCTTAAAACGTGACCTAAGTCAGAAAAAGATAGTAAGATGCAAAATGTCTCATTTTGCAACAAATCATTGAGTAACAAATTGTCACTCAATTTACGCATAGTTAGTACTACAGGCTAATATTTTAAAAGTGGTGTTGTAACGAAAATGTTGTGGCTAAGATTTTGTGTAGATTTTTTGAGTTAAAATCTACACAAAGTTGACTGTTTATGTGGTACTTTTCATGGGGAAATATTTTTTTGTTATTAAAAAGCGAATCTTGATTTGAAACTTTCAGAGAGCGATTTTTACTACATAATAAATATTGTGTTAAACTTTTTTTTAATTAGCTAGTGTATTAAAAACTAAATTTATAAAGTTAAAAAATATTTAGCGAGCGAAATCTTTAACGCATGTTAAACTATGAAAGGTTTTTTCCATTTACCATTGATAGTTTTGTTTGAATATTTTACGAACTCACTTTATTTAAATACCAACATTTTGTAATTTAATAAACAAACCAGTACTTATTCTGAAAAAAATATGATTGAGGATTTCATCAATTATGGTTTTCAACCAAATTACATTGTTTGAAAAAATAAAACCACAAAATTAGTTTAAATTAGTTAGAAATTTGTGATTTTATGTTCCATAGATATGTTTAAATATAAACTTATCAGTGGTCAGAAGGTGACGCTTTCTAAGAAGTTGGCATTATAAATTTGTATTTTAGATTTTTATCAGTTGTTGTTCATTCGCAAAAGCTTTACCACATTCTTCAACCACGAAAATATTAAACAATTTATTTTATAGTAATGGATATAGAACAAACAATCTATATATAAATATACATAAATCGGAAAATGCAAACACTTTTAAAACGAAATTTTTGCATTTCTATTCTACCGAATCTGTAAAATTTACGGAAAAATATTTCGGACACAAGCTGCTTGTAATTTTACACGAAACAACGTTTCATATAAACTCTCCTGTATCTCTCACTTGTTACGAACATGGACCATTTTTTTGCTTTGCACCTAAGAGCACGGATGAAAATGGGGGCGGTAGCATTGATCACATTGTCGTCGCTTGGATAAGAACGAAGTAACCGACTCCACCCACATCAAAATGTAATTGTAAAAAAAAAAAAACAATTTCAGTTGATAGTATTTTCTTTTCATACTTTTTAGAGCGTAATTTTGTAGTCGTAGGTTTTCAATTTTTGTAGATTATTTAATTTGATTTTATAAGAGCTTGACCCGTAAAAGAATTTTTATTTATAAATATTTAAAAAAAAATTCAACATGGCCAAATCTGTACTGACGAATAAATAAGCAATTGTTTAACTATTTTTGCAAGGAAATGAATAAGCTGAATGTATAAAATTGTTTATAAAGGATATAAATACCAAAAGGAATGCAAGCATATAATAAATGTGTTTATAATATTTTTTTATATTTTTATTTATACCATAATAATAAGCATATAATTATTATAATTTATTTACAATAATTATTTCATTGTTATTTTTGTTTATTTAAAAAAATAATAAGAAATATTATATTTATTATAATAATTTTACCCTAAAGAAATTCTGTATTTTATCAATATTATATTCACAATAAAATAGTTTTCATTTCACTTTAGTTAGTCGTTGTTTATAAATTTTTAATGTCAATTATATTTATTTGTTATCATTTTATAAATAATTAAAATATATTAAAACTACCCGCTACCCGCTTGCTTCGCTGGACAATCAAAAATTTTGTTGAAAATTAATAACTAAAATTATGTATGTGGTTTATAATTTTCGTACACGATTTAAGGTGTACTCTCGAAACCTACTCACCCAATCATGAAAAAAAAACTAGAATTTGTTAAGAGGAAACTACTTTTGGCACGTTGAGCGTTTTTTCGGTGAACAAAAATCATGAAACTCGCGTCATCCGTGTTTGTAATTGAAATCCTTCTAAACAGATGGACCGATTTTAAAGAAATTACGTGTGTGTTCAAGTGGATGCGAGGATGGTTTAAATTCAAAATTCGGCCCATTACAAAATGTTTTTCAGAATTCCGCACCAAACCAATTGAAACCCATGAAAATGGTGGAAACGCGTATAAACGAAATATTACATTACATTTTCAACTCAAAAGTATTTGTTTGCGCTCCCACCATATTTATCTAGAAATGTAACCAATTATATGAATAGTATTATTCAGGTATTCTGAAAAGGTATTTACTTAGAACTATACGCGAGCGCAGCAAACTCCACTGATGAAGGCTTCCGCCAGGGTAAGACTGGAGTTCAATATTCAGCCCTCAAAAATTTTTCTTGATTAGCATTTCAAAAATATGCTTAGACAAAAATTGTTGAAATGTCGGTTGATAATACCCCGCAAATTTATAAATCATTCACCGAGGACAATTTATTATATTTTAATGGTTAGAAAATACTCCACTGCTTCGCAATTTTTTTACAGCAGGTTGATATAAAGGTATGCTAGAGACTATGATCACATCTTAATATGTTGATAGCTAGATTAATATTTTGTTTACTTGCAGTAAAAGTACACAACAAAAACTAAATTTACAGAGATCACTATTGGGTCACTATGACCATTTTCATTTAGTTAATTCTATAATTATTCTTTGTAAATTAAACGCAATTTAAATCGCTTTTAGAGATAGAAGAACTAATATAGCAAATAACAAAAAAACAATTTTCAAGAATTAATTTATTCCATGTACATAACAATATTAATAATTAATTTATTATTAAATAATAAATATTACAACTAAGTTATTTATATCAAAATAAATTGTTTTAAAATTCATTCATAGTTATAATAACTACTGCTACTAATCGTTTACAACGAAATCCATTCACATGTTTATCAATATTTTATTTATAACATATCATTTCGAAGAAATTTTTATCTAAGTGCTATTCTATAACATTATAAATGAGTGTAGGTAAATTACGCGACTTTGAAAGTATAGAAATGAAACGAGAATGAAATTTTATAATTTCATTATAAAATTATCGAGAGTTTTCCAATCAAGAAGGTTTTCTTTTCTTTTCTTTATAAGCATAAGCTAAAATATGTTTGTTTTTGTTTTTTTTTTTTTTTTTTTAGGAGGACAGAGTGTTTTTTACAAATCTCTATATATTATAAATGCGAAACTAAGAATGTTTGTTTGTTTGTTATGCTTTCACGCTAAAACTAGCGAATGGTTTTTAATGAATCTATACAGCAATATAGCTCATACTTCAGAATAACACATGAGATACAATTTATAAAGATATATTAATAAAAAATAAAAAATTTTAAAAATAATTTAATTTGTTTGGAATTACCAGAAATTACAGATTTCTGTAAAAGTAGTCATTTGACATTACCATAAATTACAGATTGCTGTAAAAATAGTCAATATAAAATATTTCACAGCCAACTTTTCTGATATACTCAATGAATAATTACAACTATTATACATTTAAAAAAATAGAAAAAGTAGTTACATACATATATTTTAGCTGTGTAAAATAATCCTTACCATTATAGAAAGGGGATAAGTGAGAGCAATCTTTATCAATCTTTACTTTTAAACCCAGCGAAGCGGGTGGGTATCACTCTAGTCTGTTCATATGTTTGATATGACTGTACATATTGCAAGCATTTTTCTGGATGTTTAACATGCGGCGTATTCGGGTAGTAGTTTAGAAAATACCCAACCATATTTTTCTGTGTACACCATTCACTTATTTAAAATTCGAAGTTTAAAATTCGAGGAGGCAGAGACCAGAAAACAGGTTCATGAAGTAGAAGGCAGAATTTTCATTAAATACTTTTTGCCTACTTTTTTGGAATTTTCTAACGAAGTTGGAGGGTACTTTTAAAATAAAATTCGTGCAACTTAACTACTGCCATAAAAATCTGTTAAAAATAAAAATTACGAACCACGCCTTTAAAATTAATAATCTATTCCGACTTTGTACCTATGCAGTATCCAGTAAATAAGATTATTATTTGTTATTTATTTATTTATTTATTTATTTATTTTTATATAACTTTTATATTACTATTAAAAAGTGTGCTCGTGGCTGAGTCACGAAAAACTGGAATTCTTCAGAATGATAAGGTCTCCTTTTAAACTTCGTCAATGGTTAAAAACCAAATAAATACCGGCAATATATTACAATTTTCAAAGTCAACACCACGATCTCTTCAGTTGCATTTCTCTATAGCAAAGCTCAATGTCGCATGGATCTAAACAAAATCTCATACTTCATCCACTTGAACCACTTACCGATATAACAAAGATAATCCTAAACCACTAATTTCCAAACTGTATATAATATTAATAAATTCAACCTATTCATATTAAATAAAAAAATTGAGTTAATAAATGATTTGATCTACGATTTATAAACATGTTTTCCGAATTAAGAAAACTCGGTTGAGAGCTCGGTTTGAATATTTCCATTAATTTGTAATGTAATAAAACATTAATATTTTGCTACAGATATTTTGCTATCTCTTAAATAATTAATAATGATTTTATTAAAAAATATATAGGTACTTTAATTACTCAAACTCAATTCAATAAAATTAATTCTTACACACAAAAAAACTTTCTCATATAATTGTTGAAATTCTTGAATATTTAATTTTATGTTTTGATTGATTTTTCAAGTAATATTCCATTGTTTTACACAATCTGACATATTATTTTTAAAAGATTGGTAAGATATGCAGTGACCATGAAAAGATTTTTTAAATTGTAATTTGTAACGTCAATGTTTTACTTGCATGGTAATTATAAATCATTACAATCGACAATGTTTCGTAGTTGCACGCAGTAGATTGGTACTAAACAATTTTTCTTTGCAGGCTCTTCAGAGGGTTTTAGAGAAACTCTAAAAAATCAAAACTTTACAAACTTGTAGCGATCTTTACAAAGTCAGTCTATTGATTCGAATTTTATACGAACGCCATCCGATAATATTAAGGTGGTAAAAAGCAAGGAATTAACTTTTTTTAATGAAAAATTTTAGAGTTTTAATGAACAGGTTCCTTGTGTTTGGTTTGTGTTTCGCATACTGGCTCGGTTAATTAGCTCCCAAAATCGTGTGATCTCGCCCCATTAAATTATTTTCTTTGAGAATATGTAAAGAAAAAATATAGTGCTTGGAATATAACATTTTTCGCGAATTGTGTGTAAAAATTTTACATGTAGATTGCGCCATCTACACGCCAGCCCACAAAAACCACATGACCTTTCGGCAATACTTCATAATCAAACATTTGATATTCAAATAATCTTCTTTAATTTTTCTTATGAACCTCTAAAAAAACACCCGTTAGTAGGAATCATGACTAGTTGATTAAAAGGCTGCTTAGGATATTAAGTGGCCTGTCTATAGGTGCACATTCCCTGTAAATTAATTCATTGTTATTATGAAATAATATATTAAATAAATATATTGTTGACTAATAAAGATGTATAATAATTAATTATATTGAAGAATACCGTACATATAGTAAACACTTTACAAATAAACATTTTTTTATTTATATTAATATTTAAAATGCATTTAAAAAGTACACTTTCTAATAAGTATGACGGAAATATTATTACTATTATTTATATTTTTATGTATGGGTGTATATTATTATATTACATATGTGTACGCAAATCAGGGACATGGATATAGAGAGGTTTTATCAAATAATACAGATATAATTGATTAATAAAATTTGATCACAATAATTTTCGAGCTCCGTAACTCGTTTCTCTTGATAGTTCGATTATTTCAAATCATCTTCCTTAAATTTTCACTACTATAAATGCGATATTTCAAAATTGATTCGAAGGAAATTATCGAGATATGTTAATTAAGCTGGTATTAAAATGAGTGAGATTGGAATCTGCAAAACTTTGACGGTGGGGATGAAACTATCGTTAAGAAAAACGACATACATCAAACACCTTTTTATCAAGTCATTAATAACACACTTTTAACAAGCTTTTTTGACTATGCAAATTCTTAATAAGTGATTTGTTTCTTGCGGTTCGAAAACTTTTTAATCGAACAAACAATAATTGCAAAAATCGTTTTGTTCCAAAGCTAATTAAATAGGATACCCATTATCCGACAACTTACAAGTTTCGTTGGTAAAAAGGTTGGGCGTTTCGGTAAAATGAAGATTAGTTAATTATCGTCTTATTAGGTTAGGTTAGGTTATATTGGCTGTCCAGGAAAGACGCACTTAGGCTGTAGAGCCCATTGTGATACCATATATGTGTTTTACCACCTTTCCGCTGATAATTTCATTTATCAGCTGCTCAATTTCAGAGGCTGAGCGCACCTCCTTCATACAAACACCGTGCAGTACACCAGCCCATCACAACTATTAATTAAATTAATTTTGTTGCGACGGCGGGAATCAAACCCGCTTCCCTAAACATACCGCGGGAGGTTTGATATTTTCTCGTATTTTAGTTAATGAGGCTCAACTGTATTAAATATCCCAAAAAAATCCTTTGAAAAAAACAGTTAGAATTTCTTAAGAAAGCACTTTTATATTTATTATCTGTTTTACCAGTTTCTATATCAAATTATGCTTTAACTTCTTGTATACCCTCACCTCTAAAATACTCTAGACGAGTCAAAAAATCCATTATTTTTGTATTTCGCATTATTAAAGTTATTCGAACCTTCTGTGGTATTTCCATTAAAGTAAAATTTCTATTGTACCTAATTGAAATTCAAAAAATTCTTTTAAAAAAAAATTTTTAGAAACAATTTTGGGACTTCAATCTAGCACTCTGATATCTCATCATTTTTTAGATAAAATTTAGTCAGGAGTGTAAATAACTGGATGTTAGTAATATTCGGTACTTTCATTTTCTTTGATAACAATTTTAATAAACGTGATTATCGTTTTTTTTTAATCGTTTTTCAATGACACGACGTTTCAGAACGAATTAATTATTTTTAAGCCTCTTTTTATACACAACTCTGATTCATATTTTACAATAACTATATTTTTAATTACATGCCATCAATAATTATATTATTTAAAATAAATAGAATTGTAGGTAAACAGCAAATCAATAAACAAAATCTATAAATAATATTATTTATTAGTTTTTAGATTTCATTTGCTGATTGTGCATAATATTTATTATTTATATTCTTTAAAGTTATGTCATTGAAATTAAATATATAGATATAGGTTCGTCGTATTTAATGCAGTCACCCCACGAGCAGTATTAATTAACATCCATACAATAATAATCTAATAGAATAGATTTTTTTGAATATTAATCGCTGTATTATGGAAAAGGAAAAAAATATTATTTAAAAAAAATATCAACAAAAATATTAACTTTTTGTAAAAAATCCAAAAATAATTTGGATACATTAGTAATCTTTATATGGAATTTGACGAAAACTTTGATTATATATAGGCTGAGCGAGTTTTATATTTGAAAATTTACAAAACTTGGAAAATAAGTAATTAAATGAGCACAATACACACTATGTTAAAACTTGAATGCGATTTACTATACCATTTATGAGAGAAGTGCGATTAAAATTGACATATTTTACACTAGAGTGATACCCACCCAGTAAATATTGATAAAGATTGCTCTCGCTTAGCCCCTTTCTATAACACTCGAAATACTGGTAAGGATTGTTTTACACAGGTAAAATATATGTATGGTTTTCTATTTTTTTAAATGTATAATAGTCGTAATTATTCATTGAGTATATCAGAAGAGAGGGCCATGAAATATTTTATATTGACTACTGTTACAGAAACCTGTAATTTATGGTAATGTCAAATGACTACTTTTACAGAAATCTGTAATTAATTAATGTCAAATTAAATTAATTTTTAATTTTTTTAATTTTTATTAATATATCTTTATAAAGTATATCTCATGTGTTATTCTGAAGTATGAGCTATATTGCTGTACAGTTTCATTAAAAACCATTCGCTAGTTTTAGCGTGAAAGCGTAACAATCAAACAAACAAACATGCTTATTTTCGCATTTATATTATATAGAGATAGAGATGTTCCGCATGAAAGAAATATGTGGAAGTTTTCGAAATTAATATCGGAATTAATTAAAAAAAAATCTTAAAATAAAAATTATACTGAAACATTAGGAATCATCCAGGAATTTTTATTCTAGTAGCCACCTTGTCAAAAAGTCACAGATATTCATTTAAGTCATTTGTATGAATTTTTTTAAGAAAAAATGCGAATTTAGTTTTTTAGTACTGTTTTTTCCTATCGGGTCTAGTGCTTTTTAAGGATGCCATATGTTTACGACCACGATTTTTGTCCGATGATATCAAAGCGAAATGAAAATGGAATAGAGCACCTTAATGTCGAATTTTAATTTAAAATTTCTGAGTAAATTGGGTTTCTGTTCATTTTACGAACACTATTGTTTCAAATAAATTTCAGTAGCTGTAAGGTGTTAGGTATATGTGGTTTAGAAGTGATATCTCATATTTATAAATAATATAATAGTTGTCACAGACAATTTAAAAACAAAACAAAGCAATAATACAAATTGTTTTACTTAAACTATAAAAACATTTTATGAAATATATCACAAAAATAGAATTAAAGAAACAGGTCAAGTGAATAATAGGCATTTTCATAATTTATTCATACTTAATTATTTATGGTTTTAAATATAGGTATTATATTTATAATACGGTATACAAATAAATATAAAAAAAAGTAAAAAGGTAAAAATCTGATAGGAGCATCCACATCACTTCCTTGCACACTTACAAATTAGTATGTTAGATAGATGTGATCGACGAAGATAGATCTGTTAGTCTTGTCTCTTTGTAGTGAAAGCGATGCCTTGATGCATATAATGAAAAGTGTCAAGACATTATCTCCTGAGAAAATTACTATAAGAAACGGTTCTCAGAGACTGGACTTACAGGGACAGAATACTCTGTAAACTGAATGAGTCTCACCTTAGAACATACCTCTCTTGTTTACTGTCATTGAAGGATACGAAAATTACTCGCAGACCTTTCTGAGTAAATATTGTAACCGGTGCCCAGCTGCGTTATTGACAAATGCAGAAAAACTTGTATTCAGATATGTATAACGGAATGAGGGAGAACGCGATACCTAAGAAAAGGAAAAAATAGAGTTCTCTAAATAGTAATCGTATTATATTGCTATCATAAATTGTTGCTCTTCTGTTCACAAAGTATAGCCAGCAGCACATGGTCGCAGCATATAGCTAGTGGAAAAGCGCTGCCGCTTGTACCATTCACTTCTGGATACATCTAATTTTCAAATTCTCGTTCTTAAATATTTTTGTAAATATTAGTTTTACAGAAAAAATGATCAAGGCATAAACTTTACTCACGTTCAAAATTTTCAGTTTCCAGTATTTTATAATAGACCGAACAACGAATATCAAAATAAAGTGGCGGAATAAGCCGAATACTAAATAGTAACCGAATATTCCTTCCATCTCTAAAATGTACAACTGTGTATTATGCTACATATTATAGTCCAAAATTTCATTATAGATCCAGAGGAACTCAAAATAGATATATATTTTACCATTGTGGCGATTCTCAGAAATACTGCGTTTTTGAGCTTGAAGCCTCTATAAGTCATATAAGCCAATTAAAACGACATATTTTGAACATCGAGGTGAATAAACAGCGCCAAATATTCGCGTTCAAGACGATCGACAAATTAAGTATATACTTATAAATCGTTTCCTCAAAAACCAGTTTGTTGTCATCAGTTATGAATACCCTGTTAAATTGACGTGTTACGGGCGATGGGCTCAACCAACGCTCAATTATATTTGTCAGACAAAAATTATCCTAATATTCTAGACCATATAATCTTTCATTAACAATAAGTAAGTAATACACGCTTAAATTGTCGTATTTAGAGACGTCAAGCTCAAAAATACAGCATTTCTGAGAATCGTCTCTATGGTTAAGTATGATAGGCGCGTCTAGCCACATAAACAGCCACTTACGGGCGAAGCCACTTACGGAGTTTGAACCGTGTGGTAATAACTGATAAAATTACGTGATGTACAAGGAACTATATTGAACCCGAAATTTAATTTTTCAGAAATCATAATGCTTACATTTCTCATAGTACAAGGAAGTAAAAAGTAAAAATTAAATACAATTATTATATTTGTAACAACAAAAGTGAAGTGTGATTCTTTCTATAAAAAATTTCTGTATTTATAATTCCACACCCAAGTGACTGGTTGTATATCAACTGTATTTTTTTTCTCTTTTATACTTACCACGCATAGCGCAATTAATCATTCAATTATGAGTATGTATATTGTTTACTAGTTATTACCCGCCTCGACGATGTCAACTTTCTTCAAAAATAATTTTCGAACTTAATAAGGTGGTTTCTTTGAAATTTTCACAACTTTAATATTAAACAAAGATAAATATTTATACTAGTAATATGATTTCGACCATGTAGCCGAACAAAACAATTATTTTGATAACGAAAATTCAACCATTTGATAGCGTTGCTTTGGCGTGATCTATTTATTACCGTATTGCCGAAGAAAATGGAGCTATTGCTTTTGTACTGATAATGGAATTTTCAAACAATTTCTTCAAATGTTCATCGATGATACACAATAGATGTCAAAAACTGATAGAGCAAAATTAAATTTTTTGGATTCTGATGACGTCATAAAGTTAAAAAAATCGATTTTTTGATAACACATGCAAATTTGATCCGATCTTATTGGAATTTTTTTTGAAACCCACTAATTTTGGGTGATTATTTTCAGGTGATTTTAGGAACACTTATACCAAAACTGGTATTTAGCTGTGAAAGTCAAGCAAACTGACAGACAGGTAGATTTACTTTCGCATTTATAATTTTAGTAAGGATTTGTTGGATTAGTTCTTTGTTATCAACGTTTGTTAATTACAGGGCTTTGTACCAAACAATAGAAGAAATTCATATTCAGAGGACTCGATCATGATGGAATTCATTTTCATTCCATTTTTAACACAAAGGGGTGTTATAAATTTGACCGATTTGTGTGTCTGTCTGTCTGTGGTATCGTAGCTTTGGATTTTTTTTGTTTGAAAGGCAATTTAATGGGGAGAGTTCTTAGCTATTTCTCAAGTGCAAGTTTAGGGTTCCGTTCTCGAAACAACTAAAAAATAGGCGATGCTCCTCAAAATCGGTTCAGTTTGGAGATGGCTCTAAGGAAAAAGGTAATTTAATGGAGAGTGTTCTTAGATACGTTTCAAGTGCAAGTTTAGGGTTCTGTACCCGAAAAATTTCTTAAGGTTTAAAAGAAGAAAAAGATTAAGTCGTCGACTTTCTATTTGTCAATATAGTACAGCAATACGGGACATCCGAGTTTGTGTTAAAATTGAAGCATCGGGATATTTTGTTTACTTAAGCCATTGATTGAAAGTAATATAAAATTTGCTTGAACTACGATTTAATGCAAACTCTCTTTTTTGACGAAATTAGCGATATCATTCCAAGTCAACAAAATTTCTAAAGGAAAGAAATTTTTAGATCAGACAAAGAATAACTGCTGCTTTCTTTAGTAAGTGTGAGTAAAGCTATTAAAATTCAAACAAGTGAAGGCGTCACATTAAAGACATATGCCCGACGATACATGTCATTTTGGTACTTCAAACCGGATGGAAGAGTGACAAAAATGAATATATTTTTTCATGGATTTGTTTTAGCCCATTTTTCGAAATATTGAGTATCATTCTGTGATAGTATTACTTGGATAAGCTGTTCTAATAAATACAAAATTTGTTAGAGATAATGATTTTTTCAGATAATACTTTTGCATTGATTTTTTCAAAAAATTCTTTTTCCTTGAATAATTTTCGAATCTCTTTGATTTAATAGGAATGATTATAATTTTAGAAAATTCAATTGGTTTCAAGTTCGAAGCTTTTTGTCAGGTTTACTATTTTGTCATAAATTTAAAATGAACTTAAAAACTGCAACTAGTATACTTGATTAAGTAATCCTCTACATACTTAATCGAATTAAAGTTTATTTCATTTAAATTGATAAGCGTATTATGAATGTTTACTATTGTTATTTAAATGATAATAAATATATTTAATATAAATCTTAAGTTTATTGTACACTGAAATTGTTTTAAAACGTAATGCCTGTCTTACAAAGTTATCGTTTATAGTTAAATAAAATTTATCTTTCTTAAAAGAATTATTGCTTGAATTCATTAAATAAATTTTATTTATATCCATTCAGAAGTATTGTTTTGTACCGCATAATGAAATTTGAGATGAAAGTTAAAAAGCGTGAAATCGTACCTAAAATTGAAAATGAAAAAATTTATATCAATATCTGATCCAAATATTATACTGGATTTTGAAATAAAATTGTTGCAAATTGTTCTAATCGTCAAAGGAGATGTTTTGTTATGTTTTTTGAACTTCTAGTGTTTATTCCCGACTCAAAAAGAGGGGTGTTAAAAGTAACGTATCTGTGTATGTGTGTCTCTATCTGTGGCATCGTAGCTCATAAACGAATGCACCGATTTCGATTTTGTGTCTTTTGTTTGAAAGCCAATTTGATCAAGTGCGTTAGAGTTCGTACTTGATAACAACTAGAAAAGAGGCAATGATTTTCAAACGATTCAGTCGGTTTTCTTGAAACATAACTAAATTTTCGGTCAAATTACCTAAAAAAGGAAATGAAAATCGGTTCATCTGTTCGATGGTAGAGATGAGTCTATTAGATATCAATTTGAGTCAGGGGTTTCAATAAATTAAGGGCAATCAAAGCTACAAATATAAAGTAGTTTTAGTATATTACTAAGAAAGGGTTTCTGTGAAACTTTTCAAACCACCATGTTCTTCAGATCATTCTTATCAAAAGATTTCAGGGTCACAAAACTTTTGTAACTAGTAGTTTTCGAACGGCATTGTAACTATAATATAGCTTTAATCGGCAGTAGCTCGAAAACTACTCGTTAAAAATTTTTGTGGCCGTGACACTTTTGATCAAAATGATCGAAAGAACGTTTTAGGGTGGGTTCGAAAAGGTTTTTTTTTTAAGTATATCTCGAATGAAGGGCGGTAAAACGAAGGACGGATTTTAGATAATTATAATATATCCTTAAGAAGCATACAAAAAGTTAGAATTTTCTAACACAATGCCCATAGCAAGAAAACAACCTTAGGTATTTAGGTCTATTAAATAATAATAACTATTATTATTATATTAATTAAGATATGGGAAAGTAATTAATAAAAATTCTTGCATAGCATCAAGTACTCATGAAGGTTAAACACATTAAATTCGTCATCATCGTATCATGATAATAATATAACAAACATTCAATTAATGAAAAATGAAATTGACTTTCACTCTCCCCGATAACATCTAATAATAAGCTAGCTGCTAGAGCTGTTAGTATTTTAAAAATATTAAGTGTGAGATTAGATTGCAAGGTTCTATACGTATCATGACAAAAACATGATTCTTTAACAAAATTCTATTTGAGATGAGGTTTTCGTTTTATACAGAGTTTTATACAAAATAATTTGCTACCGGCTTTCTAAAGGTTAAATCCCTCACCTCAGCCTACCTTACCTCAAAGGTAGCACTGGATCGTCCTTAACCGAGCTGATGGAACAAATGAATGTAAACCTGGTATGGGTACCTGGACTCAGGGACATTCGAGGAAATTTTGAAGCCCGCTTGCTAGAAATGGCACAATGCTGCCGAATACAAGTATCAATAGACATCCGAAAGTTCCATTTGCGAACAACAAGTTGCTCCTCAAAGAGAATATCTTAAAAAAGAAAAAGTGTTACAAGACAGGTGGGGTCTGAGTACAATCGTAGGCGTCCGAAGATCTTATATCACTTTCAACAGTACACTGCCTAGATGGCGGACATGCTGTACGCCTTGGCCTGACAGTGTATCATGATTAGTGGAGCAGTTGTCACAGTGAGGTGGAGATGGAGACGCTGTCTCATCTTCTTTGGCACTAGCCAGCTCTTGCCACGAGGAGCTCGACTCACTGGATCCAGCCTTTCTTTGGCGATCTCTCCGACCTCAAGTCCGTTGACGTCAAAGTACTCCTGCTGTTCTTAAACAGCTACAAATAGTTAATGGAGTAGTGGCCGGGGATGGGACAACACTTTTGCGGTATCGCCACGAGCCCTATGGTCTAAGTGTGACCCACCCCAGGGCTGCCACTCTAACCTAACCTAACCCAACGGTTTACAAGATGGGTCCTGCGAGTCCTAATTGACCTATGTTGCTCATTACGAACTCAGCCTCACTTTTTACGCTATAAAATCAGCTTGATATCTCTTTTCGTTTTTGAGCTATCGTCTCGACAGACAGACGGACAGCTTGAAATAGACTAATTAGGAGATTTTATGAACACCTATATCAAAATTTAGTTCGTAGCATCAATATTTTTAAGCGTTACAAACTTGAGACTAAACTTAGTATATCCGGATATATTTCATATGAACATGTTATAAAAATAGGGCGCAGAAGGAAATGATTGAAAATTAGCGAATACTACTCCTTGAAATTAAATTGGATGATACTATACCTTGATTAGCCAATGGACCATTTTTTAGGTAGTGAGTGTTTCACGAGTATATTTTGAGAGGATAATCCGCGAGAGTGCGGATCATAGGTTGGTATTTGAGCTGTGTTAAATTTCGCACAAACATTATTTAGTTACAGTACTCTAAGAATCATTATTATTTTGAAACGCTTGCTTGCTTGGTTTGTTTATAAAGAGTGAGTGTCATCCATATAGGTATCTAAAGTAAACTTTAAAATTCAGTTCAAGTATATATTATTTATTTACTCACTATATAAATGCATATATTATAAAAATATATCTATCTACATAGGTAATAATATATATATTTTAATGTAAATATTGGTATTACGTGATAAAATCTTTAACATAATATATTATTACGAAGACACGTTAGTTAGGGACATTATTATATTGGTCCGAACAAATAAATATATTCACTTGGTGTTTATCTAATATGTTGCACCTATGTCTTATTTGTTATACCTTATGGGATCAATATTTTAGACAGATGTCTTGAACAAAATGTTGTTCAGAGAATTTATTTATGTAAATTTTAAGTCGAAGTCACCATTGTTATAACTTTATTATGTGCCATAAACTTTATTGTGTGTCTCTTTTTCCAAGTCCGCATTTCTCATAAAGGAGGAAGCGAGACGGGTACACGACTCTTCTACTTATCTCAGTTTCTTTTGTAGTAATGAGATAGGTAGAAAAAAATGTTTTCTTTCGTATTTTTGGTTGTCACTGGTTAGGTTGTCACTGTCTTACTCGTATTTAAGATACAAAAGTCTGAGGGACTTCTCTAAGTTACGTTTGCCCATGCCTGCTATAAATCACCCGAAGTTCTGTTATTATCACAACAATTACAAAATAACTTATTTTAATAGCTTTGATTCAAACATAAAGCGAGGGGTTTTTTCCCACAAAAGTGCACAATTTTCGATATTAGAAGCCGTATGCGCATTGGATCAATTTAAATCGTAACCGATAAGCGTGAAATTGAGAATGAGCATTGAAATATTTTCAAATATACACAAGTGGGGTATCAAATAAAAGAGCATGACGTGTACATTATAAGACTGTTATCTTGACTCAAGGGTATATGGGGAGAGAGGGGGTAAAAGTGAGGATGAACGATAGAAAATTTCAAATATACTCAATTTAGTAAAACTTTTTGTTTATAGATCCTCAAGAAACATTCAGCCAACTAAATCTAGTCACTATATTTCTTAGTCACTGTCTAAAATTATCTAGTAGGCAATTCTGTTCGCTGAATACGAATCCGATGCCATATAAACGGTTTCTGGCATGTATTTCGAAAATCGTGCCACTTTTGCCAGTGACATTTTTGTCAGTGAAATATTTTTTTCTGAGCATAAAGTCTTTAGAAACTATACTATGCGAATACCTTAATATAATTGTATATTTGTGAAATTTAGTATTTCCAACGTCAATATTTAATATATTTAAAAAAAAATTGTGTGTGTGTTTTTTTGCTGCTTTTGTGCCAAAACAGGGAAATTTTGACACCGGATTCGCATTCAGTAACCCAAAATACCTACTAGACGACAATTTTAAACCAAAATAAGCATTTTTATAATATAGTATGGGCGACATATTTCCCCGCTGGAACCCTATGCACTCCTATGATGAGGTTTAGTAGGCTGAGTGTTCTTTGCGGGCCTATAAACACGTTACAAAAAATTTCAATAAAATCGGTTTTTTTTCAGCTTTTCCACCATCGACTTTTTTTTCCAGCTTATTTTCACTATATTATTTTGATAATTTCAAAATTCTAGTCATGTATAAATATAATCTATTTTATCAATATATATTATTATAAACTAATTATAAGAAGTTGAAAATCACTTTCCTATAATATAAAAATTATCATCTCAAGTGAGACCTATTGACCATACATACCACTTTACAAGACATGTACGAATCTAATATTTATAGTCACAACATAACAAAAATAATATTAAATTTTTTATAGTTTTTTTATATTATGTTTATTATCAGTAACATTATTTAAAGTTTACAATAACATCTTTCTATGTAATCAACACACACTTGGTCTGCAGACGTCATAACAGAGTTAATTACAGAAAAAAAATTTTTCTGCTCAGTTTAAATTTGTTTACTTCCATATGTATAAAATAAAATATTTAATATAGAAACTAAAAACTATAAATTAAATACTCCACTCCGGTATCAATAACTAAGGCTCATTAATCAAGTCATAGTTTGACAACCCTTACTCGAGCCTGGGTCAAGGCTAACTAATCAAGTCTTGATTTACCAACCCTTAGACAAAGCTAATAAATCTAGTATTGCTTTACCAACCCTTGCCTAGGCCAATAAAAAGTGTTGCATTTCCAAGCCTTACGTAAACCTTGGTCAAGATTAATAAATCAAGTGTGTGTATGACAACCCTTGCCTAAGGTTAATAAACCAACTTTTTATTTGCCACTCCATGTCGAAGTTTTAGCAAAGGCTAATAGATAAAGTTTAGTTTTCCAACATTTGTTTAAGGTCAATGACCCAGTTTGTTATTAATTCACATGTATGTTTTTTTTGCCGTTATGGTAGTAGAGAGAACGGCCGTGAGAGTAAAAGTGTCCAAATTACCCCGGTTGTGGTCAGCCCGTTTATTAACCCAGGTACTACCTAGAAAGTATAAACCTACAAAATTTCTAAATAAACGTAAAATCTTAGGATTTTACAATGTGAAAACTTTGAGTATTCCTAAAATCATAGGATATTTTTAGCCTGTATATAGAGATTATTTGGCGCTCACAGCAGATGTTTTGATTTCTTATATAGAGAAAAAAAAGTGCGACCCACTATCATGAAAAGTTCATCGATGTAGTTCATCTTCGATACATTAATTATTTTAAAAGCAAAATTTAGAAACGTCAATATACAAAGTGCACGAAATTTTTTTATGAACTTATTCTTCCTAACTGTAGACAGTTAGTTATTTTACAGTAAAATCGAATTACATACTGATTTTTGTAAAAGTATAAATCAGACTATCCGAAGATATTATTCGGCAGATTTCAACTTTTGTGCATTACTCTATTTTATGAAGACAATGCATGAGACAATAAACAGTACATTCTGATAATTCTTGCAAAATAATTAATAACTTATAACCCAAAAAATTTTGATTGAAAAACACATACTTATTTAATTAAAATTTGTACATTTTTTGTTTGACCAATTTTCATAATTGTGGCTGAATTTTGGTCATACAAATCTTAATTTCCTCTCTCCAGGGATGGGTGGTCTCGGATTTATTGACTTAAGCCTCAGACTGTTGCTTCGTTTTGAGATCATTATTTTTAAATTCCATGAATTCTATCTACTACCTGTAGTATTAATTACTTATCTTGTTAATAATAAATGCAATATGGAAGTAAAAACAACTAAAATGGTTAAATGCAGGCTATAACTCTGTTCCATAACCTTAAAGGTCATAAACGACAAATGAATGATATTATACATCGACGTTTCCTGTTAATGTTTTTATTATATTGTTTAAATAATGAATATTATAATTATATATTTATAATTCAGTTAAGGTCATAAAACGGCAAATATTATAGCTTGTCAAATAAAATATTAAAAATTTATAATAAGTTTTTTGAAAATTAATTATTTTTTTAATTCTTATTAATGTTAAGGGAATCGAATTTTAATTACATGTGTTTAATTAAATATTATGAAAGATTTGTTTATGTTTTGTTCAAAATTATTTATCGTTTATAAAATTTGGAATATTTTGATTCCAAATTGAAATTTAATTTTTTATTTCCGTTCTTAATTAACCGTGAAAATAATTCTAGAAGCTCATCAATTCGTAATCTTGTGATGTGATTAAGGCTGATCGGACAGTTTTCCGCAAGTTATAAATGACTTTGAATAAAAATTAACAAATTTTAATTAGTAAATTAAATATTTAAATTTAGGTAACATCTAACATCACTAGTAATCAGATTTATGTAGGTATTTCATTAATACAAAAATTAATAATCATGTTTATAAATTATTTAGTATCTACCTACAAAAGAAGAAAATTTTCTTGAATTTTTGAAATTTTACAATTTAATGTATGTTTCCTATTCTTCTTCCAACTTTTACCTTTTTCATCCTTGTTTTAAGGTTGCCGCACTATTCAATTTTTTCTAACGAATCCCGATTAGATAAGAAGGAATTCGGGAGCATCGTAGTTTTCAAACAACTAAGCGTTACAGCAGAGTTTCCGATTGGATAAGAACGCGGCTCATTTCAGAAGTTGTGGATAACTTCAAATAACAATTGAGATTTTGAAAATAAAATTTTTTCCTTTTTTTAGACAAAAATGCAAAGATCATGTATAAATTTTATAACAAAACTATATTATTTTTTCTATAGTTTTATAACAAAACTATATTATTTGTTCATGATATTTTTAAAGTTACAGGCAGTTTTAAAATGATTTTTCAAAAGAGAAACAAAAACGCCCGACAAAATAAGTAGAAGAGTGTAACGTCATAATGTTAATTAATAATTGTATACAGTGTATTCTATTTAATTAACATTATTACGTCACACGTAACATTGACGTAAATCGTTTTGACATAAAACTTATATATGATCTTTCCAATATTTGTCAAAATCAAATTTGGTTCAAAATCCCAATTCCAGACTACTTTATTAATTTGTATTCATGTTTATTTCGGTTGTTACATTAAGTTACTTATATTTGAATATTGGAAAACATAATGCTTTCTAACTGCAAGATATTTTTCATCCTAAATCATTAAAAGTAGGTATTAAATGTCAATATTATATGAATTATTCTCAACATTATCTTTTCTTGATTCTTTCAAAATCATTCGTATACACTTGAACATATTTATTTCCAATAAATTATTTCCTTTAAAATGTAAAGAGAAGATTTTACCCAAATCAGTGGTGTGATTTCCGTTTTTACTATCTCTAAAATTTTTTATTATCAAGGATTAACCTTATCACTGTCATATATACTCACACACAAAATTTTTTTAAGTCATTGGTGATAAACTGTTATGATAAGTCAAAAAAAAAGTTATCGATGATAAATACACTCCGTAGTCCATCGTAATTTATAATCAGTCAATTGTTACAAGTCATTATAGGTTTAAGGCTTTGCATAACATTTGGCAGTCATTTGAGAACTAATTAAAATTTAGAGGCTATTGTCGCGGTCATGTCTAACAGATTTTTCTCAGACCACAGTTATTGTGGTCTTAGTGTTGATATCGACGATTTTATCTTGGTACTGGCCATGGAAAAATAATTTCAGTCATGGAATGATCAAGCGAGTCTTGTTTTTGATCTTCCTTCAACCGTGTTTTGAACTTTTAAGTTTCGATTGAGTCGAGTTTTTCAGAATTTTTGAAATATATTATTTGAAATGTTTTAATAAACACTTAAATTTGATTTTTATAACATATTTATGTTATAAAAATAAACCTATTATTCTTATTCTTCAGTTAATTTTATTATATTTATATTTACTCAGATATAATAAAAAAGCACATTGAAAATTTTTCTAGGAGGTTTATTAAATATCTTCAACAATAAGTTTGGTAAAAGAGTTGTTATGAGTCTTGGTCTTGCAGAATTAGGTCTTGATCTTGCAGAGTTGGATCTTGATCTTGGTCTTAATTCGTATAGATAAAGTCTAGATATTGTTCTTAATGAAGTGATAACTATATAAATCTTGCCCTTAGTCTTGAAAAATTTGCTAGACCAAAATTGCAAGACCGAGACTAATTTTCCTCATCATTGCAGCACAGAATGTTCTCAAGTGGTCTCCCATTCAAAAGATGACCATGCCCAATGTTGCTTAACTTCAATCATCGTCTTTCAACGAAGTATTTACGTCACGTGGTGGTCATGGTGCTTAAAAGGTGACAATCCAAATCATGGTGACCACCAAAAAACTATTATAATTATTGAATCTTTAAGATCATTTCTTGGCTATGAAAGTTTTAATAGAGGAAAACGATGTTAGGCTCGACACAACACATTAGTCTCTTAAATTTACACCCGTCCTGAAATAAATGTCAAATAATACTCTGGCTCAAGACCTATTACAATCTTATTAAATGATTATAATTATAATATTACGGAAATTTCCATTTTCGATTATATATTTTTTTGTTTCATTTAAAGAGAGATATATTTTTAAATTTATGATGCAATTATAATCATCACAAATATATTTTATTATAAACAGACAATTTCTGATTTCGTTATCTGTATAAAAAGGTCTACGTCATAGGTCATTTCAAAGAATTATAATTAATAAACATATTAAGTTTTAATATAATATTTTCATAATATGAAAACAGAAGTCATTGGCTAAAAATATTCATAATTATGCATATCTTTTACATTGAAGAATAGCGGATCGTTACTAAAAAAGCAAGTATCTAATACATGAAAACGAGAATTTAAAAAAAAAAAGTTCAATGAACAGACAAACATTTGACAAAATTTCATGCTCTAAAATAGTTAGATTAGTTCAAAATATGTAAAGGCAAACCGAAATACACATTAAACAAGTAAAATTTACAAAATTTAAAAAACCCAGGGAAGTGCGATTTATTCCTTGTAAACCGATTTTTGGAAATTTTGCTATAAAATGTTCTCAATCGAGTCGGTTCAATTAGGGGCTACGATGCCACTAAGAAACACACAGACGCACAGGTAAATACTTTAAACTTATATATAACACTCCTTCTTAAATCAATATCAAAGTGATGATCAAGGAAATCAGAAGATATGATGAAAAGGAAACTTAGAGAGCTATCATTTTTTGAGACAAATTTTGTAAATATTTTAATTGAAATTGAAATATTTGAGTTTACTTTGATCTTTTGAATTATTGTTTTGAATTAGCTAATTATTTTACCATTTCACTTTTCGAAATGAATTGAATCAGGCTTATTTTATGTTTTTTTCGGGTACGGAAACCTAAGCTCGCACTTGAAGCTAATAAGAAGCATAACTAAGAACACTTTCCGTTAAATTACCTTTCAAATGAAACCAAAAAATTAAAATCGGTTCATCAGTTCAGGCGTTACGATGCCACAGACAGACACACACACATAACGGTCAAACTTATAACACCCTTTTTTTTAGTTCGGGATTAAAAATAATTCTAACTTAACCGCAACCACGGCAATGAATATAGGAGTCATGCAAGGTGATTCATTTTTCAGTCCATTTTTATGTATACTGTTTCTTGTCGATTTCGGCAGAAACCATTTTTTTACGATCAGAAAGATACAGCGGATTTAACATGATAGTTATAATGAAATAATAAATTTAGGATTTGTCGATGATTTATAAAATAATTCATATTTGAGAAAATAATTAAATGTAATAATAATTTTAACATAACGTAATATTTTTATAGCTCAAATTCCTGCAAGTGTGAATTTTAATTACTAGAATAATTTATGTTGATTATACGTTAGGTATATTATGTAAAATATCCGGTTTTTTTTAAATTTTATTGAAAGATTTTCCTTATTTTCATGGAAATTGGTAATGATTCATTACAAATAGTTTATCGAAAAATTAATTTTATTTAATTTTTAATGAATAAAATTAAAAAACCATCTGTTTCTAGGAATCGTATTATATAACTTTGATGAGAGTATATTTATGAATTATTATATATCATTGAAATAATTTATTTATTTTTTTTTTGTTTTCTTGAAATCGATTTAATATCTTCATACTGTTTTTGAGGTTAACAAGGAAATAATATTGTTCTATCGAAAATTTTATTTGAAAAAATCGCGATTGAAGAACAAAAAATCATTTTCAAAAAATATCTTCTTGAAATTCTACTAACTGAATGACAGACAAATCACAGCGTATGTCCAAAAACCAGAGCCGTCTCTATCATACAGGTGAACTAGGTAATTCTCTAATCTAAGGTGGCATAATAGTGGGGACAAAATCGAGCCAAAGTTTAGCCTGTTAGACCCTAAATAAATAACCCAACCCCACTTTCGACTAGTCTTTGTTTTGCACAGACCAATCAATATACCGAACACGTCCAATTTTATAAGCCTTTAAATCAACCAGTATATTGGACTATTGACAATATTATTGATCATGTATGATTTACGTATAAGCAGAAATATTGAGGGATTGCAATATGTAAAATATTGATGTTTTTGTTTGATAAAATATTGGCAATCTCAATTCGGTAATATACTTGGTTGATGTAAAATTTGATTCCACTCTCACAAATAGTTTGTTTCTGTAATTAAATGAATGCCATTAAATAATGATAGTGTCAGGTTATTGTCAATATTTATATATCGAATTATCCAAATTTAATCTCTATATATTATAAATTCGAAAGTAAGCATGTTTGTTTGTTTGTTTGTTACGCTTTCACGCTAAACTAGGGAATAGTTTTTAATGAAACTGTACAGCATATAGCTCATACTTCAGAATAACACATGAACTATAATTTATAAAGATATTTTAATAATAATAAAATTGAAATAAAAATAAAAATAAATTTAATTTGACATATCCATAAATTATAGATGTCGGTAAAAATAGTCAATATAAAATATTTCATGGCCATCTTTTCTGATATACTCAATGAATAATTACGGCTAATATACATTTAAAAAACCTGTGAAAAACAATCGTTACCCTTATTTCGAGTTTTATAGAAAGGGAATGAGCGAGAGCAATCTTTATATATATTTACGTTTAAACCCAGCGAAGCGGGTGGGTATCACTCTGGTTGGCAATTTATTGTTTAGTTGATGTTTTATAGTTATAATTGAATTCGAAAATCTAATAAAAAATACAATTATTGAGAATTACAATTACATTTATCATATTATAGTCGCTGTAGTGACGATGGAACGGTAAAGACATAGAACGCTTTTTATGTTTTGAGGAAGTCCAAAAGTTAATCCCAGAAATAAAACAAGACATTAAAAAATTTAATTACTTTATTATGCTTAGCTTTAAAAAAAATTATGATATTATTCACAAAAAAACAAAAATCCTATCTATCATATTTTTTAGGTATAATAAAAATTTATTAACCAACAATTTTTGTCAACCAGTTATTTTTAATAAAATTATAAAAGCTTATTGTCTTTATAATGATTGTATGCAATAAAAATTTATTAAAAAAAGAAGATAACATTTATTAGTCATTATTATTTGTATAATTTTTTTTTTTTTTTGTATTTTGATATTCTTTTTCTTTGAATTTGGTGGTTTTAAATAACTGAGAGTATTTTTTTTTTAAATAGTGAACCACCTGTGACTTCCTTATCATAAATCGATAAGCGTGCAAAATAAAATTTTTGTCTGATCGCGTGGGTATGTACACAGAAAAAAAAAGGATTTCTTGAAGCACAAAATTATTGCTTGAAGCAAAAATACTTTATCTGGAAATTCTAATTTAAAAGGCAGAAAAAAAATATTATTCAGAAGAAATTTTATAGTGACAAGAAAAATTACTTAATTTTATTTTTATTTGCTTATCCTCCTTTTTTTCTTCTAGAGCATCAATAAACAAGAAATAGAAAAAAAGATAGAAAAGGTATAATAAAAATAATAACAAGAGATATTTCTTGTCGCAAGTTAATTTCTTCTCGCCCCAATAATGTGTGCTTTTATATTTTAATTTCAAGGGCAAATATTCTTGTTTCAAGCAATAATTTCCTGTTTCAAGAATTTAAATTATTACAACACTAATATGTCTAAAACGCAAAACAGTAGATGTTGGATAGCTTGAATTTCAAAGGAAATGCTAAGAATTTCGATTTAATTTCGTGGAATTCAAAATAATACTTCATTATACATATCTACATATTTTAATATACTATAATTCGAGAAATCACGTATTTGGGCGTCCAGCGGAGAGGAATAACATTTTTATTATCTTATCGTGTGTCAATTTTACGTTAATTTTCAATTTGCATTTTTTTTTAAATCGGAATCTTTTAATTGAAATCATTTTTAGGGTAAACGAAAAAATGCGTTTTCAATTTTGGATCATTTTTTTGACTGCCTATTTCTGTTATCATATATGAAGAACGAAAAAAAACGTCAAAACTACGAAAATCGAAAAACTTATCATGCATTAACAGCAACATTTCATTTTTTTAAAAAACCTAAAAATAATTATTGTAAAATTATGAAATTGTATATTTGAACTATGGAACCGCACTCATATGATCTCAAACAAGTTTCATAATAAGTTGATGCATATCATTAAATCAATTATTTATATACATAAGGGACTATTTTATCCGATGTGCGATATCCTTTGGCCTTTGCCTGAAATAATAAGACCTACGAAGTTGATATTTAATATGAATGTAATTTTTATCAAGACTTATTTGGTGTTTTATTTAATAAATAATAAAAGTATATCTTAATATATATATTTCTTGTGTGCGTGTGTATGTAATTGAACTGCTCCTAGACGGCTGGACCGATTTTGATGAAATTTTTTGTGTGTGTTCGTGGAGATTCGAGAATGGTTTAGATTTACAATTTGGTCCAGTACAACTGTTTTTGAGGGCTCCGTACCAAAAATATGAAATTTCATTAAATGGTGGGAGCGCATATAAATCATATCACATTATGTATACTATGTGTACTATGTATTTTTAATAGTATTCAGGTATTGTCAATAGGCATTTATTAGAGCCATATGCGAGCGCAGCGAGCTCTACTATCAAAGGTCAGGCCAAAGGTCGAAGGTCAGGCCACTCCAATAAATAGGAGTTAAATTGGGGTTTAGCGGGATGGGTTTAGCGGACAGGCTAAACGTAGTATAGGTATTCATGAATTGGAGTTACGTTTTTACGGGACAACGTCCGTCGGGGCCGCTAGTACATTATAAAAGTATATAACAGAGATTTTTAATTAAAATTTTTGTACTACTTAAGAGGAAGAATAATATATGACATATGGGATAAAAGTTATTTACGATACAAATTGGATAAGAGCAATATTAACTTAGGTGCGCAAAATAGGTAGAACGAGTGTCTAGCACGAGTTGGACAATCACAGAAGTATGTTTGTATTACGTTATCGCACGTAAAAAGTTTATCTACAGGCATGTTTTGACCTAACGACTGTCCATATAAGGAGTGGGCACCGTAACGACAAGATCACGATCTTATTTAGAATACTGTAAATATTTGAAGGTAACAAATACAAATCGGTTGGTCAGACCCTTTTTTTTGTCAACGCCTCATCCGCCGAACGGGCGATTAGAAACATAATTCTAAAACTTAAATAGCCGCCTAGATGCGAGCCGAAAGGTCCACACGACTAACTTCCCAGTGGAAAGGATAAAAAAATATCCTTTTTTATCTTTTATTTATGATATTTCTCAGATTTTTATGATATTCCTCAATTTTTCTTTTCATTAATGATATTATAGTGACACAACGTAACGTTGTCAAAAGCTGATACGTTATTTGACGTTATCATGTTATTATTACTTTTATTATTTTATTTTATATCGTTTTTATTTTTTTTTTTTGTAAACAATATTTTTTTTCATTTCAGGGGGCTTCGCCTCCTGCACCCCCGATGACGTTAAAACTATATAAATGATAGGTGATAATAAATGATAAGTGATAATAATGACAATTACACAATTTTTCATTCGGTACAAAAAATGGCTTGGCCGATTTTGCTCAAAATCTAATCAGGTCTAAGTCACATAATTATGCGTTAAATGAAACTCCCATATCAATGTCATCATTTGTTCTCGAGATACGCGAGGCGAAATTGAATCTGAACATACATACCTGTGCACACACGGACATCCTTTTAAAAACCATACTATTCGACTCTAAAGGCCTTGAAACGTGGAGATATGTCAAAATTTTCTATTTGCAAAATCGGACCCATTACAATAACTTCCCACTGGGAAGTTAATAACATACAAATTTTTATTTTTCACGCTTAAACATTACACCCCCCTCCCAATTTTATCATCTTTTCTCAACGAAAGTAAAGAATTTATTTACAAAATTAAGAGCATTGATTATTCAACGGGTGATAACTATTAACTATTATTATTATAGAAAGAGTGAATAATATGAATAAAACTAATAAATAAAATTAATAAATTATTTTCAACGACACTTTTATTATTGGTTGACAAAATCGATAAAAATGTATGTTAAAACGTCATGGAAAAAATTAATGTCATATAATAGACTTAATCAAAGTTTATCAATTAACAAAATGTAACAGAATCAGATGATTTTTGTTGCTTATTACAAAATAAAAATAAAATAAACAATAAAAAAGCAATAATTCATTATAGAAGTATACATAGTTTTTGATAGTACCTTTTCAGGATGTTTTTCAAGTAGACTAAATTTTCTAAAATATGAGACTAGAATGGACGTTGTTGACTTAATAGTTTCCGAGATGAAGCCTTTCAAAGTTAATCATTTTTTCGAACTTCCCAATTTTTTTGCAATATTCTATAGTTCTGAATGAATATAGACCCTGAGCAAACCTAGCACACTCAGTCGAATTTAAGTGGAACTACTCCTCGCTAAAGTATTCTGAGTGACGTCTAAAATTTCGAAGTTAGAAAAAATAATGAATTTCGAATATTATATATTATTGTAGCAAACTAAGTCTACTTGAAAAACGTCTTGAAAAGGTATTAGTAGGATTATAGACGCCAAAATCGTTATTTTCGATTTTGACAAAGTTGCATTCGGCACTTGAGGTCACAAACTTGGCTTATATTATTCATTAGAATAACATCATAAACAAGTCTCCAAAAATCAGAACTACCGGATTTGAAGCAAACTACACCGTTTTTTCAAATGACAAGTTTACTGTATTATTTTGTTGATTATTAAATTAACCTGAGTGTTATTATTATTTTATTCCGATTATTGTCGAAAACTATTGGTACCAACTCCTGTAATAATCAAAAGATCAAAACACATTATTTTTGTTATTATTATTATAACATTTCCAGTTAAAAAAATACAACAATATTATCATGGCATATTCTTCCCTCGAATTCTTCAAATTAAAAGTTGGTCACGCATTTCATTTTTCCGTATCTCGTACTTTAAAAGCAAGGCACAAGGGGTCATATAGAGAGATTCAGTTTTTTGGTCCCTAGTGCATTTATGCCTATTATAAAACCATCGAATCTCTAATAATACTCAGATAGTTAGCGTAACCTCTGAACTGTGTGAATCACTCGATATTGCACGGTTCTATAAACTTTGACAATTCAAATTTAATTTTGTTTATTGATATTACGGAAGCCTGAATGTCTCACTGTCAATTTATGAGAAAGTGGCGCTACACTAGCTTATTTTTTATATGTGTACTACCCACAAGTACAAAACCAACTTTTAAAAAAGTCACTTGTTCACTTTCAACAAATGCACTTGTGACTTGTGGCATTATGGAAACGAACCTCTTTGAAGGTGTCGGTATTCTTTCATGTGCAGATTTCTAATATAACGTCATAATAAACACTTAATAATACTTTTAAAAGTTGGAAATTAGAATTGTGCAAATTGCAAAGAAGAACATTCCCAATTAAAGCAATATATTTTTTAAATAATGCTTAAGAAAATTTTTAACTAACTACATAAGACAAATTACAAACATTATCATATTGTACCATGTATATATGAAATAGACATAGTATATTAAGTTTAGTCCCAAGTTTGTAACGCTTAAAAAATGATGCTTGGAAAAAAATTTTGTCATAAGTGTTCACTAAATCACCTAATTAGTCCATTTCCGGTTGTGCGTCCGTCCGTCTGTAGACACGATAACTCAAAAACGAAAAAAGATATCGATCTGAAATTTATACAGCGTACTCAGGACGTAAAAAGTGAGGTCAAGTTCGTAAATGAGCATCATAGGTCAATTGGGTCTTGGGTCCGTAGGACCCATCTTGTAAACCGTTAGAGATAGAACAAAAGTTTAAATGTAAAAAATTGTTCCTTATCAAAAATTAAACAACTTTTGTTTGAAACATTTTTTCGTAAACATCACTGTTTATCCGTGAGGGCGCCAATTAGGCGGAAATTTTATAATATGTATTATACTTTATTATCAGTAATGTATGTGTCACATGTTTGTATGTGTAATATGATAAAGAAACCAACACTGACTATGTATGGTATTTCAACAATTAACTCAGTCAATTGTTTGTTTTCACTTGTTATCATTAAATCCAAACATACAATTAATTATTAATAATTCCAGACAGTATCTGTAGTGTCTAATTAAAAGATCGTCATCACCGTCGGACATCTTCAAAAAGGTTCGTTTCCATAATGCCACAAAGCACAAATGCGCTTGTTGAAAGTGAACTAGTGACTTTTTTAAAAGATGGTTGTGGGTAAGTACACATTTAAAAAAAAAGCTAGTGTAGCGCCACTTTCTCATAAATTGACAGTGAGACATTCAGACTTCCGTATGATATCGAATACAATATTTTTTCAATTTAATGAACGAAATTATATACGCATTAAATTATTGAGCTTATATATTATTATTGTGTAAGGTAACAAAAAATATCAATAACCCCATAAAAATAAACGGACTGTGTAGAGAACACAACATATCGTCATAAATCACATCAATTATTATTGTTTGTTTATAGTACAACCGGAAGGAAAAATAAAATATATATGTTAGAATCAAAATATTATTTTGAAGGTTAAATTAACAATCAAATTACCAAAATTAGTAATTGACTTTGTTTATTATTTTTGTGCGTTCAAAAATTTATATGTGAATCAGTTTCAGTGATAATTATTTCGAGCGACATTGAAGAGTAAAAGACGAGCAATAGGAATACTGTACTCTTGATACTTGTCGATTTTCGCTGTCCGATATTCGACATCCGTTGTTTGTTGTTTACCAAATATAAAGCCGCAGCTTGAGTGAGACATTTTTCTTAAGTCCTAGCCTTTGAAACTAAAACGAGACTATGTTATATTAATTATATGACGAATTTTACATCTAATACCATAAAATTATTTAAAAAATCTTGATTATAAGGAAAAAAGTGTTAAAAATTAGCACAGGTGTTTATTTGGTTGTTGCAAGTTCGTACCGAAAAATTGATTACTCAGGGAGGAGGGAGGCGGGGGGTGTCGTGGGACACACGGTAGGAACTACATTCCTTTCGTAGCTTCTGGCATCGATTTTAATATCCCTGACTACTTACACAAAGAATAAGTGGAATAGACTATTATTTATTTTCAGTTGATTAAAATGTAGTTTTTAGTGTGAAATCAAAGCTTGGCTTTTAAAAACCCTGACTTACTATACTGAACGTATTTGCTGTATCTTAAAATATCCAATAATAATAATAATCTGATAAATAAAATGCTCGTACAACATCTTTTTCTGCCTGATTCAATTTTGGCGCCATGTATACATAGGTATGAATGTGTGGCGATATTATTGTTCCTCAGGTGTATGAACATGAATTATTGTTGTTATAAAACATTGTGTTTATTTCTGTATTTACATTGTAATTTTTTTTAATACTTTATTTAAATTATATATAAATTATTATTAATTAAGTGATCATAAATTATTAAATGATATACGATTCACTATTCATATGAAGCTGTATTTTTCTTTGTTGTTTTAATTTAATATGATTCATCATCAGATTTAATAAGTTACATAAGCTCAATAATTGTAAAAGTTTTTTTTTCAAATAATATTTCAATATTTGATCGACATAGGTTATCCTCTCACATTTGAAAATAGACAATAAGATTAACCTGGAGATATCTGTCGGGTTGTAATCGGGGGATTAAAAGAACTTTAACAATCTAATGATTCACTCTGACATCCAGCGCTATGTCATTTTCCTTCTATTATATGACGTGGTATGTTGAAATTTTGTCAGTAGGACCATTTTTGAGCATTGAATTTGAAAGTTCTTGACGGATGAAAAATAGAATTATCATCTGTAAATTTGCAGTGACATCTCTAAAATTAGTATCGTTTGAAATGGTATAAAAATATCTTCAAAAGTGAGGTCCGATGAAGTGTTGTTGAAAGTATGCACAAACAATGCCATCAATAATATCTAACCCGATTTGGGTGGCCAAGTCATCGAAGATTTGTAGTTTTAGCCCGACTAATAATAAAAGGTGTTACAAGTTTGACCGCTATGTATATTTGTCTATCTGTCTGCCTGAATGTCTGTGGCATCGTAGCGCTTAAACCGATGAACCGATTTTGTTTTTTTTTTTTGGTTGGTTTGGAAAGTAAATTGATGGGGAGAGAACTAAAAAATTGGCGATGTCTTTAAGGAAAAAGGTAATTTAACGGAAAGTGTTCCTAAATATGTTTCAAGTGCGAGTTTAAAGTTCCGTATTCGAAAAATTTATCGGAGGTTTTTTAGATTTTGTATATTTCTTAATATATACCATAAATAAATCATCAAATATCCTCATGAAAAAAAAAAATTATTCGTTTAATTTAAGTCCGGACACTCTTCCTGGAGAAACTTTTAACTGATTAGTTGGAAATACTTCTATTTTAAATTGATACAAATATTTCAACATCATAATGATAACTTATTTACGCAACATTTACAATGTCGAAAGACTATGAGCAATATTTATAAATAAACAAAAAAATTCAAATTTAATTTCATTTAAAAAACCACAAATATAAATTAAATAAAATCAATTTTATTTATATATTAAAAAAATATCATAAAAAAAAACATTTATAAACATCAACACCAACAATAAGTCAATGAACTATACCGCTCTATATGAATTGTGTATCAACTAACAAAAACATTGTTCCACTTTCGCGTTCGCACCGAAGAAAGTTTAGAGAAGAGAAAGTGGTTGCGCGTACCATGCGGTGTTGTATACAAGTTGTTGTTAGCTTCTTCTACTGGTTAATAATAATGATAGCAATAACATAAACAAGTGAACGTTTTTATTTGTCAAACAAGAATATACCACTTACAATAATCGCATATAGAGTAAGTTTTTATAGCTACTACTTTTATTTCAAGCATCAAAATTAATCGTGTTTGTTATTTTCACCGGAAAATATCGACCAAAGTCAATCCTCGCGGTATTATCGTTAAAACTTAAATTAATTTAAATAGTTGAGATGGACTGGCGTAACGCATTATACATCTTTGAAGGAGATGAACTACGTCTTACAAAATGAACGAGTGCGTCCCTTGTGGAAAGCCAGTATAACCAAACCTCACCATATGGAGCAATTATCGAATAAGATCGATTAAGGTCCTAACGTGAGCCCATAATCAAGTTCTATCTAGAGTTTTAAATCGTGGCCCCAGTTTTGAATCGAAAATCAAGCTATTTGATTGTCGTGCTTCTATACCTACTTTTTTTCCCTTCCATGTATGTTCAAAGAAGGTCGTTAATAGCACAATACGCAAAAGAAAAGTCAATGAATCTCCAGTATGTTAATAAATCAAATAAGTAGTAAATGAACGAGCAACCGAAACGAAGAGTATCTCACTGGGTCTTATGCCTCATTATAAGCAAATCAAACCACATCGAGGAAATATGGTAAAAATCTATTGAGCCCCTTACAGGAGCTCATAATGAAATCAATGTTCTGCGAGTCTGCTTACACATTTGGGGAACGATTGATAAAGTGTGTTTGGTTGGCAAAACATATTTTTGATTGTGTAATTGTGGTCCCTGTATTGAATTTATGAAAACCTATTTATACAATGTCCTCTCATGGTTACATATATTTCTCCATGAAGGTTTACTCAGTTCTTTCTCTTTCCTGAATAGATTTCGTATGTTATGAAACCAAAAATGCTTAAATAACATTCTCAATTCATAGAGCAAGCCGATAGCGGGTCGGTCACTTTAATCTTCATGTATATACGTAAGATATTCTTGAATAGTCAGAGTCCTCTGCCCTCTCATTTTAACAACTACAGGGGAAAAGAAATCAAATTTTGACATCAAGTTTTAATTTAATTAGTATTAATTCCTGAATTTTGTAGGCTAAAATTAGCAATGTACTAGTTAGAAATTTATAGAGTAATCGTATTTGAAAATGTCCAGCTTTACCACAGTTTATTGGAGGGTTACACTATAGGCTCAGGACGAAGTTATTAATTTTTATTTACAACATATTTTTCAATAATGACGCTCGGCAATGTAAAGTAATCTTATTACGAAACAATGAAAATTATATATTAAATGACATATGATTGCGAGATTTCAAATAAAAATATGTAAAAATCATTTTGCTTGGCACTCCATAGAACAAAATGCACGTTAGCTGACGTTTTAAAAATTACAATTCTCGAGGTGTCGGGTGACGAACACCCTACTTTATCTTCTTATTTTAGTGTCTTACTCAATGAGTATTCATCAGATTTAAGTTTGCCACTTCGTTAAAAAATTTTGGACTCTTGTAAAAGACAACCAATACTCTTCAAATAAAGATTTGAAATTTCTTTTAAAAACTACACCAGGTGCTTGATCTATCATACACAAATTTTTGAAATGAAATCTTTTACTATATTAGGTTTATAATAGGGGGTAAAAATTTCTGTTTTTCGTAATTCATATCATCTTTCATAATTTTCATTACTACACATATTTAGCCTTCTAAACGAGTAATGAGTTTTTATACCATGTATATGAAATATACATAGTATATTAAGTTTAGTCCCAAGTTTGTAACGCTTAAAATTATTGATGCTACGAAACAAATTTTGGTAAAGGTGTTCATAGAATCGTCTGTCGTCTGTCCGCCTGTCATCACGATAACTCAAAAACGAAAAGATATACCAAGATGATATTTTTATAGCGTACTCAGGACGTAAAAAGTGAGGTCGAGTTCGTAAACGAGAAATATAGGTAAATTGGGTCTTGCAAACCGAGATAGAACACAAGTGTTCCTTTTAAAAAAATAAACAACTTTTGTTTGAAACATTTTCTTGTAAACATCACTGTTTACACACGAGGGCGCTAATTAGGTGCAAATTTTATAGTATGTATTAATATGGGAATATCAGTTATGTGTGTGTGGCTATTTAAGAGTGGATATCTTTCTTTATTTACGTGACATTAAAAAACAAACGATTGCGTCATCAACACTTTCTATACATGGTATTTCAACAATTAACTCAGTCAATTGTTTGTTTTCACTTGTTAATTTCTATTTCCGGTAATAAGTTGCTCATATCGGCTTCATCCTGTGTTATCTGGATATACTTTACTGTTTGTGCTAATTTTACTTCTTAACAAACCATTCCAATATCCAGTATTAGTTGTTAGCCGATACCAATAGGGTATTATCGTTAGTCAAAAATAAATGAAAAAATTTGAAAAAATATGTAAAAATATACTTAAATATTCTGATTTCGAGTCATAAAAGCACTTTTTTTCTTTTAAAAGATTCGAATTAAAAATCGTAATTTTTAAACTGTATATCACGTGACCTAAAACGCGAGTAAGCCCTGCTGTGATGTCATAGCGGTATGAGTCATAGACCATCAGTTAGTTCAGTGTAGACAGTTGGGTATAATATATACATAGATAAGTTTTTATTATATTTATATTATATTCAGATAGCTATGAATATATCTGTCAAAATTATTTGTGTTATTTCGTATAGTGATACCCATATTACGTCATCAAATTGGATGCCCGTGTTTTTGACAGTTTAAAAAAGGTTTAAAATTTAATTTAAGTTTTTGGCAAGAAAGCGTGTGTATTTTTGCGAAATAAATTTTTGGTGGTTTTTTATAAGAAAAATCAACATTTTGAAGTACTTTTTCAAAAATAGTGGAATAGCCTATTGGCTCTGTATATGGAGATGTATCTCTGTATATGATTTCTTAACAGGGTTTTTTTTAATATATAATATTTTGATATTTGTGTTTGAAATCATATAACTTATGTCCAACACCTAGATACGGTATGACAAGATAAAAACATCACCACATAACCAGGTCTAAAGGTTACATCCAATTCATTTTGTAAATAGTTAAATTACTGGTTATATATGTATGTATTAGTGGGTACTTATTATTTACCATAAACCTATCATCATTACTAATTTTAAATTAAATTTGTATATTTAAGATAATAAAAGACATATCTAATATACTAATTTTACATCTATGTGTAAAGAGTGCTTGCGCTCCGTTTAAAAAAAATTATTATAGATTTACTAAGGCACGACTTATATAATCGCCCCTGATTTTAAGCAAATACTAATTTTTCCTCATAAGAACGAAAAAAAAAACTCCATTTATAGACTTAATGTTTAAAAAAGAATGTAAGAAAATAGTTTTTGAAACATTATCACAACGAATCTGGATAAAATTTTAACTTTTTTTCGTAACAAAAATAATGACTTCACTTAATCGTGATGAAGTATATGGAGCTTCACGCACAAATCTGCAGCTTAGTACATTCGCGGTGTGCTTTGGGTAACGGGTTCAATTCCCACCGTCACAATAAAGAAATTTATTAAATTAATGGTTGTGATGGGCTGATGGAATGGATGATATATGCATGGAGGAGGTGCACCCAGCCTTTAAAAAAATTTAAATGATGATAAATGAAATTATCAGCGAAAAAGGTGATAAAACACATACATGTTGTCACAATAGGCCCTATGGTCTAAGTGTGTCTCTCGTGGACAGCCAATATAACCTTCCCCAGCCAAAACTATGTAATATGTATCAAATCTGTCCAATTTTAGTTTGAGGTTTACTTTTTTCAGTGTCTGTTTAAATTTAGGTATACACCGTTTTTGTACCATCTAGGGATACCAATATCACTAGTATGACAGAATACATGCAGTAAGCAATGCATCTAAGTGAGAGGTATTATATACGTGTATTGAGCATGTAGTTGTAAGACTAAAGATACGATATAACAGATCTTCTGTTGTGTGCATGCATCTTACAACTACATGCACAACACATGTATATAAAACATTCACTTAGATGCATTGCTTAACGCACGTATTCTGTCATACTAGTAATAGTTGGTATCCCTAGATGGTACAAAAACGGGCTGTATTATACTTGTATATATAGAGGTCGATTGAATTATCTATACCGCAGCTTCTAATGTTTGAATATAAAAAGACATGTCTAATGTATTTTTACTAAATACCAAATTTTTTTAATATTTGCATAGTAAAAAATATTCACAAAATTTCCCTTTTTATGTAAGCAAACTTTACACAAAACTTCTTACATATTGATTTGGGTTTATTGACTCTCAACCAATCTGAAAGAAATGTAGCCAAAAGTTGATGAATTTTAAAATAGCTCGTATAGAAGGTACACGGAAAGAAATTTGTTTGTGGATGTCACTATGTCAGTATCGGTGTGAACGACATACCGATTTGACCATCGAGAGTAGAATAGTAATATTATCATCATGCCCATACTATTTGGCGATACACACAATTAGCACCGTGCGCGAGTTTCGCTTCCATGACAACGATACACTACTTTAATTATAGAATTGTATGGATTCATATATAATTGTATGGATTGCAGTTATGACTTACATTGAAAATTTAATATTATTGTCTCACAAATTTAAATAAACAAATATGATAATTTACATTTGAAAATTAATATTTGTGCAATTTGATTTCTTATTTTCACAATTTTTAATGCAATATTCTATAACATTAACATGTAAAGAACTGCAAATTAGTCATAACAGCGTCCTTTAGCGCCAAAATTTTTCACTTCAAGCACTGGCATCGATTTTATTGTCCCTACGCACACAATGAATACCTCTGGTGAATTTTATTTGTAATTTTATCGAATAATCAAATATCGCTCGCTCATTTGTTTATATGCATTTTTTGCGCCGATAAATAATTAAAATAGCAAAACACCTTTGTTGACATACAATTTAAGTCAAAGATTTTGTGCCCTGGAGAAAACCATTTGGAAAATCGGACATTCTACCTGAACTCAAAAAGTAAATAGCTATCCAAAAAAAACTTTCATATGTGTCAATTTCACTAATTCACGCATTAATATTATTCGAAATAATAATCTATTATGCAACCGTGTATAAATAAATATTGTATTTATTATCAAATATATCAAATTTTAATAGTTATCAAATAGAAATTGTTTATAAAAAATTTTTGTAATATTGTTTAAAATAAAATTATTTATAAAAGATAGAGTATTGTACCTTGATAATAAATTTAACTTGCATCTTCAGTTTCTAAATATTTTATAGTACCAGACAGCACCTTTATAAAGACAAAGTTTTCTTAACCAAGGGTAAGCAACTCAGAGAGTAGTTGTTCCTGTGTTTTCAGATAAAATGGAAATAAAATTCATTCAATTCAGTGAAAAATTTTGCTTTTACTATTTATTTATTTAAAAGATGACTAGTAAGGGTGACGGCAGATTGGAGAGTGATATACCAAAAAAATGTTGTGGAGGTAAAGTTATAAAAGAAACGTCGCTATATACCCTGTAGCAACACAACAACGTCTTCCAACAAGTGAAATTTACAAAATTTATAAAATCCTCGACAAATTTTTCGGGTACGAAATCCCCAGATTGCACTTTTGAAACATATCTAAAAACACTCTTCATTAAATTACCTTTCAAACGAAACAAAAAAAAAAATCAAAATCGGTTTATTTTACGGTCCTCTGGAGTGTGCAGTTAAGATTTGATGATGATGGTGAAGGTTGCGTTATCGGACTAAGTAATCATTGGAGAGTGTTGCACGGTGTGGTAGGGTGTGATAGATCATAATGATCTTGCACTGCGGATCAGTTATATAATTTAATGTATATTTCTAATCGATAGTGGTTTTATATTAAAATTTTCTAAGCAAATACAAAGTATGTAGGAACAACGAATATATGTTATAAGAAGATATTATTTCCATTGCTATCTCTATATATTATAAATGCGAAAGTAAGCATGTTTGTTTGTTTGTTTGTTTGTTTGTTACGCTTTGACGCTTAAACTAGTGTACAGCAATATAGCTGATATATCAGAATAACACATGAACTATAATTTATAAATATATATTAAAAACAAATAAAAAAATTTAATTTAATTTGACATTTAAAATTACGATAAGTTACAGATTTCTGTAAAAATAGTCAATATAAAATATTTCAAGGCCATCTTCTCTGATATACTCAATGAATAATTACAATTATACATTTCAAAAAATAATATATTTTACCTGTGTAAATCAATCTCCACCATTATTTCGAGTGTTATAGAAAAGTGATAAGCGGGAGCAATCTTTATCAATCTTTATTTTTAAACCCAGCGAAGTGGGTGGGTATCACTCTAGTATTTTATAAAATGTCTTTAAAAACAGAATATAAATTATGTTCAAGGGTACAATAGTCTCCCATATCTATATTTAAAAAAAAAAAAAAAAACTATCACTTTTATGAGAAATTTTGCTACAAATAAATGTACTTAAATACTATTATAACAAAATCGTACAGTTTTATGAACTATTTATTTTAATTTTTATATGTTTTAATATAAATAATAATACCAACTAGTAATTTCTATATTTAAAAAGTGAAACTAAAAATCAAAATGAATTAATAAAATGTTAAATGTGTAAATAAACCTCAATACAAATGGTGTTGTAGAAAGAATGGTAGCTAAAAATTATAATTTGAAATTTATTATCAAGGGATGTGTGCGAAGTAGACTTTTCTAAAATAATAATATAATAATTCGCTCTTCAATAAACAATGCATATCTGAACCAAAATTAATAAGTCTTGTCCAAACTTTTATATATTTTAAAGTGAGACTGGCTGTTAAAGCAAAGTTTTCATACGTCAGATCCCATAGCAGTTTAAACCAACAAAAAAAATTTTTTTTTTCTGTGTATGTCCACGCATAACTTTTTACATAAAAGTCTGATTTCATCTGTATCTGTACCAATGCTTATGTATGTTAACTGATTTTTCCGCTAATTGTGAAAATTTTTTTGTTTGAAAGGGTATACTCCGGAGATGGTCTCATAATTGATTCATCAAAGTATTTTTAAAGTATGGATATGGACTAATACGTTTAACTCACTTTATGTATTATGCATAAAGTATAAAATTAAAATTTTTGCCAGAAATAAAATCGTGGAAAATGTACATAAAAGTAAAAAATAGTTTTAAATTAACACTGCAATCAATAATTTTCTTTCGAGCAATTACGCTATGTGGTCGACGCTAACCACTGTTATTATACCATGAATATAAAAATATTGATGCTACCGTCCGTGCGTCTGTGAACACGATAACTCGAAAACGAAATTATATCAAGCTGAAATTTTTACAGCGTGCTCAGGACGTAAAAAGAAGGTCGAGTTCGTAAATAGCAACACAGGTCAATTGGTTCTTGAAACAAGCTGAGGGACCTTATTACCTCTTGTAAACCGTTAGAGATATAATAAAACTTTAAATGTAAAAAATGTTCCTTATTAAAAGATAAACAACTTTTGTTTGAAACATTTTTTCGTAAACATCATTGTTTACTCGTGATGGCGCAAATTACACAGTCATGCGTGTGTGTGACATGAATGTATGCCTAGCTATCTAAGGGTGTCTATCTCTCTCTACTTGCATGATGTGAAAAAACTAACGATTCCGTAATCAACACTATCTATGCATGGTATTTCAAGAATTAACTCGGTCAATTGTTTGTTTTCACTTGCTCTTTGTATTTTTTGCAAAAAATTATTAATAAATCTTTTCAAAATGAAGATAAACTAACTATTAATCCAAACAATATTTGTGAAGCGTTTTTTAAATTTTTTAATAACATAAGTTGCGATTGAACTCGAGACAAAAAAAAAAGTAAATCCTTTATTTTTCAAACTAAAGTAATCTTGGATCAAAATAATTGAAGTAAACAAGAACAGTTATTTGAAGAAATTTCAACAATTGACGTGACACCTGGATTAGAGATACCCTGTGTACCAAAAATAATCCACGATTGCGTTTCAGAGGAAAAAACGATCGACACTTTTTATAGCATATTATTTTGAAAGATTAATAGTAAGTATTATCAAGGAGATTGAGGTCATTTAGTTATAGTGCTCGTTCTATATGCGGAAGGTCACCATGTCGAAAGCCACCCAGTTAATATAGATTCTTTTTTAAATTTCAACTTTGTTACCCATAACGTACACAATTTTTAACTTAGCGAGACGAAAGAGACATAGTTCCTACATCTTGTTTATATTTCACGGGTAGTAGGATTGTGGAAAAGAGATGTTTTGATGAACGGATCCCAATATCGTTTTCATTTTCATACTCGATTATTATACATTTAATTTTATAATAAGTAAACTAGCATACTACTACAACTGTTGTATGTAGTATTACCACTTACATGCAGTTAGGTAGGTACCGATTCATTGTTTAATAATAAATGTAACGGAATCAGAACGTAAAATTATTGTAAGACAAAATAATAATACTAAAGTACAGTATGATACAGTTAATATAAATCAAGGCAGCAAAAGAAAACATAAATATCGATTAAAGTCATCGTTACAAAACCAGAGGATATGGTATTTTAACTGATAAAAATCCTGAAAAGAAATTCAGAGACAACCGATTCTAGAAAAGAAATATATAACTTAAGGATATACGACCGTCTGGACAATTTTGGATAAAAGGATTGATTTTTTATATATGAGGTTGGACTAAGTCTAAATCAATTCTGAAAATTTTTGGGGGGATTGCTCGATTATTTAAATAAATAAATGACGTCAAAAGTAGGCATATTTAACATGGGTTTTATGGGAAAATGGTAGATGAACTATTTAAATTAAAGTTAAAACCTGATTAAATTATTGAAAACAAAAAAAAAAACCGTTGTGTCCGACTAATTAAGGATTATGAGCACGGTAGATTTCGATATCTGGAGTAATTTTCAAAAAATCGAAAACTGAAAATTTTATTTAGCTTTCGATATTTAGAAAACCAAAGCAGATATAAGTTATAACAAAATTCATCATTAAAGTTGAAAATAAGGTACAAATAATTTCAAACCCTAGTCTGAACTTGCCTTGGCGCTCGACTCGTTCTACCTTAAATCTAAATTTGATATATCTAGTCCACGAGCCAAAATATTTGTTATTACCCAAACGTTGAGATTTCGTATACATGCTTTTTATGTCCAGTCGAACTTCTTACATAAGAAAATTTATCGCGATACGTTCTTCTCCAAGGGACTATTTTTCAAAAGCCCTTCGATAACCTAAGACATCACGTTTTATCGATTTTGGAATATTTTTTACATATGAAAAAATTGTTCAATCGTTTAAAATTTTTCCTGATTATTAATTATTTATCATGGTTTTACTAAGTATGAAACTTGGTTTTAAAGTGCTTACCAAAAAAACAACCGCTTCCACTATGATACTATGAACGATACTATGAACGATATTATTATTTTACGTTAACGAAAAGTAACCAGAAATACCATGGCAATGCATTTTTGACCATATATGTCTAAGATTATTTCTACGATAGGATCATTTTGAGTCTAATTGATTTTCAATTTCTGTACCGATGATGGTTTTGTGGCTGCTATCAAGCCATATGGAATTTCGTCTGATCGTAATACTGGTATATTATATATCTGGGTTAATTTAACTTGGATCACTCTGTTAACGATATACTCGTATGTCGTCATGATTATTATTTAAAAACATCAATCAAAATTCATAACAGGTCATCATCATATTCATAATATGTATTGTAAGTGTATGCACATAAATGTATATTATGTATATTATATACATATATTAAGGGAAGGTCGTCAAGATCGGTCATACTTTTGACTCCAAGTATTTGAGAAAGAATTGAGGCACATGGCTTCAAAGGTCTGAGGAAAAATTATATTTTTTTATACGTCGTAAACTTATAAGAAGTAATTTGATTATAAGATTAAAAAAATTTGGTTATATTTGGTCCAGGTCGTGTAGGATGGTCGCTAAACTTTACGAAATATCTGTTAGGATAAACTGAATGAAATGAAATTTTATGCTAATTTGTGAAATTTGTCTGTTTTACCTTTCGCAATTAAAATCCGTAAGAATGAAATAGTTCGCCATCATATTTTTTTAAATATTTCGCCAAATATTGTCTCAAAGTATTAGATGTAAAGTTTTACAACCTTGTCGTAATCCTCGGCGTCTTTTATAACGAAAATGGCTTCAGCCAAATATACGATGATTCGATGAACTGATGATAAAAATGATTTTCCCAAATGCTTTTTCTTATTGTAATCAAATTTCACATTATTTTCTTGATGTAACATCGAAAGCAGATAGCCTTAAGTGAATAAACTAAAGCAATAATTGATTCTATCATCATAATCCCTTTTATGTATTACATGAACTTACATACATGAATTGAGCCTTAAGGAATTTCTAGGCCCAATATACGAGTAAAATTGAAAATGATATAAAAAAATTCAAACTCATCAGTCAGTCACCCGTTTAAATACATTTTTATAAAAAATTCATATCGGTTTTTTGGCTTCAGAGCTCTTTTTAAAAACGCTTAGATAGTGAATCAATATGAACTTTTTTACAACAACCCGTGGATAGAGTCTGGTGTGACCCTTGTGGTCGTCCGCACGAATAACTTCCTAGCATCATAAAAAGTTTAAAAAAATAAAAACTCGACCGACTCGAAACTCAAATTGCCGTTAATAGGCATCGATCGGCAGAACCTCAACGAAGTCGATATCATTTTTGTTCGCCCAATATCAAATATGAAATTATTTTCAGATTACATTGTCTTTAATACGCTTGGATCGAAGACCCAACGAATTCGATATCATCTTTTGTTTGAGTGATATTGGGGACGAAAAAAAAATCTATGGATGTACGTATACTCACTGTCAGAAAAAATGCCACAGTTAAAACATTCTAAGTGTACTCATCATATGTTATGTTATAATAGTAACACTTAGAAGGTTTTAAAACGAGCATTTTTCTGACATTGAGATACGTATGTATACACATACACACATAATTCTTGAAATTGGTGTTAATGCGTTGTTCTAATTACAATAACTATTAGAAAATATTAATTACAATAACTAATAGGAAATATAAATATATTCACAAATTTCACGACATTAAATTGAAAAATTAAAAGATGCGTCGAGTCAAACCTAATTAGAAGGCCTACCTAGACAAATTTCCTCAGTATATACTGTATAGTTTATAATTATTATTTTATTAAAGTAGATATATGATTGCATAAAAAACTATATACCTATACTATAATACATGTATTACAATTGAATGTTAACATAATTGTATTTAAAGACCTCTTTTTATTCAAACTATTATTCAATTATAAAATTATCATATTGTGTTATTAGCTTATGGATATCATATAAAGTAAAACCGTCCTTTAGATTTCATAGGCTAAACATACAAAAAAAGCTTCTAGTATTCTAAAATAGCTGTTATGCAACTAAAAATGTATGCCATCAATTCTTGAATATGAACTTAATAATGAATGAACCCCAGATATTCCAGTCTACACCGCAATGAAAATTGTTTACTTAAAATTAGAAGATAGAATTCTTTATTCGGCAGAATTTTTTTAGTAATAGCTAATAATTTATATTGATCCTCTCATTCTAAACCACTGTTTGCTTTTAATATTTTGGTTTTATTACGATTTCTGACGTTAAAAAAAATTTTAAAAAAAATTTGAACGAAAAGAGAACCGACGTAAAAAAAATAACGATAATATAGTGTAACTACAATAATTGTTATTTTTGGAGTCGGTGTCAGCCAAGGAAACAACTGTAACAGAACAGTTTGCTACATTATCTTGGCTGACACAAATAATAATAGTTGTTATTCTATTATATTATCGTTATTTTTTACTTTTTAGTGCATATTAATTTGTTTTGGAATAGTTTCTTTTTTTTGAAATCGGTTTTCTTTTTGTTAAATGATTTTTTAATTTTAGTGAATCTGAAGTAGACTAACTAATTTGTCACTAAAAAAAGAATCATCGAAACCGGTTGGCGTGATATTGAGTTATTCGTCCATCTATCGCGCACATACTCAATGCAAATTTAAGACTTATATGGTTTTCTCATGGATGCTAATGTCAGAACTGAACCAAATTAAAATGAGACCACACGGAAAGCTCCAGCTTTCGAATAGAATCATCAAAATCGGTTCAACCAGCCGAAAGTTCTGAGGTAACAAACATTAAAAAAATACAGTCGTATTGAGAACCTCCTCCTTTTTTGTTTGAAGTGGGTAAAAAAAGGAATAAATCGAGTAGGATTGATATAATTGTTTCATAGCTTGAAACGTTTGGCCAAAGTTTGGTACCATTAGGACTAATAAATAATAAAAATAATTTAGACTGCGGAACCACAGGAGTTATTACAAAAACTGTGATTGGTCTCAAAATTGAGGGATCACAAATTATAATTATTACGAGAAATGTGACAGAAAAGAAACAACAGAACATCTGTAAATCTATTCTGGGACCACGTGCTCAAGGCCTCAAAGCAAAGCCGGAAATGAACAATAATAACCCAAATCACTCACTGAAAGTGATGACCCCGACCGATACAAAAAATAATCTTTCGCAAGCTCTAAAACTTGCACATTCTGTGTAGGATATAAACCAAGTTCCCTATAGAATCAATTTAGGTCGCACTTAAAATTGGATTTTGAAGCGCAATAAAAAAATAAAAAAGGTGTCTGATTCCAGGTAGCAGAATCATAATGCACCTGATTTAAAGTACCTTGATAAAAAATGGTTAACAAATGCAACAGGTTTACCGCTAAAATGTAAATTGATCTCTTGAATATCGTTATCCATGTTTTCATACAACTTAGTAAATTATATTGTGCGAACAATAATAAAATTAATAATTTTTTTTACATATATTTTATATAAAATGCTATGTCATATATAAAACGATCATCAATTTACCCTTGAAAAGCGATTTAAAAAACGATTTTATTCCGAACAATAGATCCAACAAAAAATCATACAAATTTCTTTTTCTTCTAACTAGTAATTATATTATATTCTATATAGGTACACATCTATAATGACATGTGTAAATATAATATAAACAGACAAGGGGGATATTTGTACATGAGACAGGTTCACATATTATATTTGACAAACTATAATACGTACGGCAGACTGTTGTACCTTGGATCAAGCAATTGGCATTGGTATGTTTTTTTAAGCCAGATTTTTTTTAAACATAACAATGGGAATAATGTCTCCTGGTAGCATCACTTTTCTTACACGCTAAGTTTTTTTGTAAAAGAATTAAAAATTTTACAATTTTAAACAAGATTGTATTTATATTTTATTGATGTTATCCAGGGTACCAGACCATAATGTATCATGAATCGCACACAATTAAACTTAACTAACCTCTGCTGATTATACCTGAAGCCACTCTGTTCCACATGAATTGAAAAATGAAAAATCCTTCCTTATTCCTGAATACGTTTCCTTATTCCTGAATGTCTAGTAGCTGCTTCAACTATTTATTTAATTGACTCATTTTTTCTGCTTATTTTAAGACAAAATAACTTGACTCGGCGTGATTTCTTTTATTCTAATTTTATTACTTGACATGTTGAACAAAACACAAAATAGTCGTAAAATTCAGTATCTACCCATGTTCAATAAGTAAGTTTTAGTACGGGACGTTGTTTCTGAACCAAAGTACTTGACGATGCAAAATTTCCATCTTTACCTTTTCAACATTTTACGTTAAGTTTGGGAAGACAAAATAACCCCCCGATAAGATTTCGATAGAATAAGATTTAAAGCAAAAAATCGAACAGTAAACTAGATAAAATCAAATGATTTTTTCTTTGTACACTGAACAATTGTATTTCAATTTTACTTCAAAACAAAAGCTCGCGCACAGCCATAATCAACAAATTGCTTGCCTTCGAGTTCGTATACTTTACTTTCCAATAGTTGTCGTCTCTCTACATAGGCAATGTCTTTTAAGAAACCCAAGTATAATCTAGGTACATTACTATTGAGGTTACAACACTCTACCCTACAATATATTCCATGATAATATTTAAACTATTCCTCCTTTCTTGAACAAAAAAAAAAAACTATTATTATTTAAAATAAAATTATATTTTATTCTATACTCTGGGTCTTCACTATTGTTTGATGTCATTTCATATTTATTTTAAAAACTGAAATGACTTTTGAAATTTAAAATAATTCAGGTGTAATATTTAAAGAAGACAGGTTCAATTTAAACCTTTTTTTTTCGTTTCGTGTGTTTGATGGTTTGTAATTTATCACAGAAAAATAAAGGTACATTTTCGATCTCCCCCTTTTCTATAAGAATAGTGTTATAATATTTAAAAAAAGACAATTTTTTTCTTTATTTTTTAGGTCGTAGGCAAATTTAGCAAATTAAGACAGCCATAAAATCAAGCGGGAGAACACAGATCATAAAAACAGAAATATATCAAAAATCAAAGCTGCAAACAAAAAAATCTACTCAAATTCATAAAAAAATATGCTCATTTGTACACACTATTTGTGACAATAACAGTGTGATTGTTTTTACTTAGACATGGTATGTATACATATACATATTATTAACACAGGTGCAAACTTTTAAATTGTTTTTTGTTTATCTTTTTAAAAAGACTGGCAAGAACCCTTCCCAAATACCTAAATAATAAACGTAAAATACATTTTTTCATTGATTAAAACAATAATTTTTACAATAAAATGCGTACGAGGTATGAAATGTGAGAAAAAAAATCAAGTTGAAATGGGTATATCTCGGTCAATTTGTAACAAACAAAAATTTTTCATTTCAAGCCATTTAAAAGGAAATTTATTATTTTTATAACTTTTTTGCGCTATCCTATACTTATCTCTGCTCACAAAAAAGATACAGGTATAAACAAAAATAATTGTAATTTTTTTTTCCTGTTTGTTTCAGCTGTTTGGACATGAAACAGATTTATTGAAATTAGTTACGAGATATTTGGAAAAACCAAAAGGAGTGCCTTTTCACCACTATCTTAAGTTTCGACCCTCTCGTTTAATAGCACGCGATTGAACGATTCGAGCAATAAAAACTCGTGAACGCCGCAATTCCTTATTACCCTGTTTTCTAAAACATAATCAATAGCCTAAAATAGTTATTGGATATAAATAGTAAATATTCAATCAAAATTACAATTTCAATACTTTCACTAAAAGTTATATTTTTATAACGACTATTTTCACAGATCTCTGAAGTTTAATTTAATTTACAGTTTACAAGAGCCAACGAAATGATACAATTTCAAGTTTTTGGCTATAGTTGGCTCCTTGATTATATTCTATTATGCCAAATAACTTATAAATTATTAAAACTAAACTATAAATTTTCCATAAATGAAATAATTTGTATCAATTAGTTGTTGCATAATTTGGCACACGAGTTACCTATTTTTAAACGAGCTACCTATAGACTTAAGTTTGTTATTTAAAAAATATTCCCATACTGAATAAACTAAATAGGAAGTTACGAGATTTAATCCTTTATTTTTTAATAAAAGTAAATATTTTCGTTTCTTATTATAAAAAGTTAATTAACTTAATCCTTTTTTCGTACCCAAATTATTAAATTTTATCTAAAGCCATATTTTATAATTTTATATGTAAAATTATGTAAATTTATATTTTTTTATTAAAATCTTTTTGTGACGAAAAGCAATTTATAATATATATTTAAAAATAAATAACGAAATCTGACCTTTTGGCTACCTACTAAGTAATTTTTTTAGGGAGTTTTAAATAATATTTATTTTATTTTTACCATAGAACTTGTTTGCTGGATAATTGTTTAACTTTGAATAAAACGATTGTGTTTTAACACCTGTAATCGAAAACGATTTTCATTGTCATTTACCCTTGGTTAAGTATTTGAACCTGTTGGAGCTCAATAAAAAGCTTTTAACACATTATGCAGCACCTGAACAGGAAGAATACTCCTTTATAACAAAATCCGAATTATTACATAATCTACCTATAGACAATGTTACATAAATTTGAAAATACAGGTTTCATTGAAATAAAAATCAAACAGCTGAAAAACATTATTTCGAAAACAGAAACGATTTTTGAGTCTAAACATTCGTTTGACTACTTAAACATACATAAATATAGTTTAAACAACTAAAATACACGCTTGTTGCTTCTTCTAAGTATATATGTAGAGTATGGTCATCGGTAATATAATAAATGTAGATAACTGATTATGTCCTATGCATGGGTATGATATTAGAGAGTTACATACAAACATACAAACATACATACCTACATACAGGTGAAGTTTATATAAGCGTGTTAAAAAGTGACGCTTTATCTGAAAATTACTCAAAATTGGTAAAGTAATTGTAATCCAAAGTTTTCTTTTTAAAATGAAAAATTAAGAATTTTCTTAAAATAAAAACTATACAACATGAACGTCTAAAGTAAGAACGTCTTAAGTTTAAAAAACTTACCCGAGATAATTTGATTTTGTATTAAGAATTAAAATGAAATAAGTTTCACTTCAGATGTTTGAAAAAATGGTATATCTTACAAAAAAAGACTATACCTACTTAAATAATTTGCAGAATAAACTGGTTTGCGAGACATCATGTTTGCGCAAAAGTTATTTCTTCACTATTAAACAGAATGGCTTTTGATTTTATGACATTCCTGAAAGATAATGCCTGACAGAAAAAATGATTGGTTAGGGTGGCTACGAAAAGAAACTACAGAAATTGAACTAGGTATTGGTGGTAATGGGCTAGCAATTAGAAGAGAAGAGTATTTATTACAGAGGAACGCTCTCTGTAAATTTAGGACCCACTGTCTATTTGTTCTATAAGAATTCGATAGCATATTCATGTATGGACATCCTGGATTTACAGAAAGAACGTTCGCATGGTAAAAAAATGTAAGGATGCAGCTGAATATCATAGGAACACGATTAGGTTTTGCAGTTGTCCTATGAAAAAATAATAATTAAGGACGGTGACGAAAATCTCTGGTGGTCGCGCTCAAACAGCCTGCCAACCGCTGAATTGCGCAATGTATTTGAATTCTCATTAATTTTTTTTGTTGCTACGGAAGCACAGTTGGTGTCAGATATTTTGATCGCCAAGAGAGTCTTTTGCGAAAAATTTTTTTTTGCTAAAGAATGAGATATGCTCTGTAGCAACTATACTAAGAATTTAATATTTCCATAGAATTTTTTCTTTAAAAACCATGAATAGAATAACTCTTAGCTGTTGTGGATAATATTGTACTTTTTAAATGGAATTTATTAGGTGTTGGTAGATAATTATTACTATTAGTGTTGTGTGGTATTTCAATTTTTTTTTATATAAATATTAATTCATACATATTATTAAATTAAAACTTATGGGGGTGTAAAAAAAGATAAGTAATTTTGTATTCATCCGTCTCTATGAAATTATTAGTGATGGGTAGATTTCATGCTTGTAAAACACTTGTTATTAACATTTCCTATTGCATGATGTTTACTTTATCTTACAAAAAGTCCTTCTCTCTTTCAAAGTAACTCATTTCGTTTCTATGACTATGATAAGCAAATTACTTTTAAACCTAGTGCAGTTGGTTAAAGCGTAATCAATTCCGTTTGCGGTACGCCCAGGGTAGCGGGATAGATTCCCAAAGTCACAATAAAACTAATTTTATTAATAGTTGTGATGGGCTGGTGTAGTGCATAGTATATGCATCAAGAAAGTTTGATGAGCCTCTGAAAACAATTAAAAATCTAATGAATGAAATTATCAGCGGTAAGGTGGTAAAACACATATATGAGACATATTCTTCATATATGTAAAAAAAATATTTTTTTTCCGATATCACAGAAAATTGGCGATTACAAATTAAAAGATAACTTCGAGTTGTTACGTTTAATGACTAATTTCTTTTCAACCTTTGATAGTAAAAATTGAACCACAACGTGAACCAAAAATCATACTTTCTTTAAAACTTATCCTCTCAGAATGAGGAAAATAATTATTTCATTATCATATCTATTTTATTCTTCTAGATCTTATATTTTCGAGAAAATAGATAGTAAAGTAACAAAGTTGGTTATGCCAAGATATTTAGATAGCTTTAAATTATTGATTTCTTGATACTTATTTCATAAAATGAGAAGAAAATTTGCTAATAATATACTTCCAAAAACAATTTTTAGGGATACACCTAACTTTTGGAATGTATATGGATTTGAAAAGAAATAATTTCATGTAAAACATCTAATCTGATTTTGCGGTAGGCTCTCATTTTCGCCTCTGGATTTATTGAAACTGCAAACAATTAGTACGCAGTGATGGATGGCGCCATCTACGTTCTCTTGAAAAATAAAATGGGCCCGCATATGTTGCCATTTCTTCGTTGTTAGCTTATCTTTCCATCGTCACTCAGTTTGATGTCGATTAAAACACATCTCTTGATTCGAACACATCACTTTACACCATCTAAATTCATATTTTTTAATTTCTCTCCTCTCAGCTATTATATGGACAACAGAAATTCTAAATCTATCGAAATAACGAAATTTTGTGTATCAACCCATTACTAAATAATGAATATTTGTGTGGTTATACCGTAGATAGCATTAAAAAAAATAAAAGGCTTATGGAAGAAGAAATGAATGATATATTGGATTGAATGGATCATTAAAAGTGGTAAAAAATCAACAGGTGTGCCCTGGTAATATACAACACCGCATGAGATTATATTTATAAACATTGACTATATATAGTAAATATACATACATATTTTTACTACTACACGTATAAACCGTATGAGGTTTAGTATATACAAATATTCTACAAATCTGTAAGATATATTATTAAAAATCTTATTGTAAGCCAACTACAAAACCTCTATAACGTATACAAACCCATCTACCAAATTCTTGTATTAATGGTAAAGTTTTTTTAGGACTTTCTTTCCTTAAAGGATACAAACCTGAACAGTTATATAATAAATTCAACAACTAAAAACAAACCATTAACTGTAGAAATACCATTTATAAACAGTGTTGATAACGAAAACTTTTTTATACGTCATGTAAGTAAAGAACGATAGTCACTCTTAGCCACAGCCGTTTATATATAACACGACTGTGGTGCCAGGCACTCATTTTCATACTGTTATACCCAACTGATATTTCTATATAATACATACTATATAATGTTATAAAGTAATTTGCGCCGTCACGGGTAAACAGTGATCTTTAAGAAAAATATTTTAAACAAAAGTTGTTCATTTTTTTATAAAAAACATTTTTTACATTTAACATTTTTTATATCTCTAACGAATTACAAGATGGGTCCTGCATACCTGAGACCCAATTGGCGTATGTTGCTGATTTACGAACTCAACCTCACTTTTTACGTCATGAGCATGCTATAAAATGTCAGCTTAATATCTCTTTTCGTTTTTGAGTTATCGTGATCACAGACAGTCAAATGAACAAACAGACGGACTACCGGAAATGAACTCTTTAGGTGATTTTATGAACACCTACCTATACCAAAATTTTAATCGTAGCATCAATAATTTTAAGCGTTAAAAACTTGGAACAAAACTTAGCGCCTATACCATGATATATTTCATATATGCATGATATAAAAAGGAACATTGAGTTAAATAAAAACTAAGAATTATAGGATTTGAAGTCAAAAATACCTTGGCTAATTGTCTTTTATTAATATTAAAACGAATGTCACTGAATAAGTAACTATGGAAAATGAAATAAAGCTATTTTTTAAAGATCGATTTGTTCCAATGTTCGTCTCTTCAAAACTGAAAAATACACCAGCAATTATTATGAATTGCGAATTAAACATAACCTCTTTATATGTTCTAATCCATACATGGAGGTAAAAATATACAAAGTGAATTATAATAATAAGCATAGTGCATAGATATCATAGTGAAATAATTCTTAAAATTTATTTTCGAAAAAACTGACTTTGTAAAGTAAAGAAATTGTATACATGTGAAAGTCATAGTTTTTCAGAAACTCGCGATCCGACCATTTTTACATTTTGGTATTATTAGCATAGAAAAACTATTTATCTTTTTGCTATCCCTGATGATGAATATAAAGACTTTTGTTAGATCAAATGAGAAGCACCAGTTCGACCAAAGTAGATTCAAATTTTTTGTATTTCTTAGCCAAGAAATTTAATGATATTGGATATAAGAAACTGCACCTTCTTCAAATTTTGCTACTAGGTTCTACTCGTCTATAACAAAAAGAATCCAGCATTTAAAAAAATATTACAAAATTTTTAATAAAATAAGTGTAAATATTAATAAGAACTTAAGATTCTAACTTGAATATACAAAAGTAAATATAACTACAGCTACGTATTGAATGTATTTGTTCCATCAACGATTAAGCATTTATATAGTCTTTTTACAGACCAAACGCATTTATTACAGATTATATTCAGTACCCATATATTTAATATAGACCAATTTCTTTCACATGAGGGATACTTGTTGTTATTAATAATAAATGCAGTCCTTAAACCATCACACGTGACTTCCAGAATATTTATTTTTCAATACAATATTTTATATGGGAGTTAAGATTCAATTTATAGAAAGAAGCATAGCTTCATAACTGAAATATTTGAGTTTAATAAATTTTTGTTGTTGTTGTTTGTGTTTTTGTTGAATTTTATATTGGTCACTTTTGGTCGTAAAGTTTGTAAATAATGAGTAGATAATATGTTACAAGAGAAGTTTACTAGTTTTGGAACTATGTTTCTTATCGCACGTTATAATTTGTGTGCTTGTTGAGAGGTAAAACCACAAAACGTTAAAGAGACCCCAAAATCCGACATTTAGAGTACCTAGGAAACTAAAACTTTATAAATCGATTCAGCTTGCCATAAATTTTGAGAATATGCAAAAACATTTTACAGTCTCTCAGACATAATGGAAATGATTTAAAGTAGGTACAAGGAATATCCTGATCAATTAAATTTTGGGTAATGAACCCACATATTGGGTTGCCTACTAAATTAGAAGTATGTCTTTTCTAAACTCATATTAAAATTAATTCATAAAGTATACAGTTAAAGTATCAATAATATTTAATTCTTTAAACAAAAACACAAGCTTATTAAATTAATATTTTCAGAATTACCAACGCACAGAAACGCAAAAAGTATCGTAAGAGAAAATATAAAAAAAATAAAAAAAAAATTGAAAAACTAATAAACACTAAGCCTGCAAGGTAGCGTACCACAAAGCTAATATTTATAATTAATTAATAAAATAGTTATTGGCCCGAAAGGAACATAGTTCCTACCGGGTTCTCATGAGACTTCTCGTTTTTTTCGATATGGAATGATAAAGTATACTTTGAATTTTCAATACGCTTATATACTCGTCAGCATCAAAACTTTTTTAATAATCTACAATCTTCAAACAACCGCCTTAACATAATTAAACCAGTTTTCGTCTATTATTAAATTTTTCGAAACGAGCATGGGGAACATATTTGTCTTTTTTTTTGTGGACAAATAGAAAGAAAACGAAGAAGATTACACAGAAGCCAGGAATCAAACCCGGATCCTCTTGATAGTCGGACGTAACCAAAAAATAATCCTCGATGAAAATACGTAATGAGCGTTTACCTTACAAATTGTCTCACTCTCATATGTTTAGTGGTATAATGTGTTGAGATAGCAAAAGCTATTAAAATATCGTCTATGAAAAACTTTGACTTATATACACAAAAATTTGAAATAAATAGAAATTTACTTTCATGCTTGCAGAAAAGATTTCATCGGTAAGTTTGTCCTGTGAGTACTGCATCTTCTGAATGTACACTCTGAGGATCCATATGCATGTGCCAAAATTTACCCCATTTATTGTGACGATGACCTGACTAGAGAATATGAAATGCGTATGCACTTAATGGAAGTAATCAATGCTTGATAAATAGTAGTTATATAAACTGTTATTAATATTATTGTTTTATGACTCCACGAAAAAAAAAACGGTTCTGTTAATGTGTAATCATGCTGTTTTGTTTCAATCAAATTACAAGTGGGAGTCGCTTAGTAGTTAATAATATTTTTATTTTATATTTTTTATTAAGTATGAATTATTACTGGCTATTTAAATAACATTTATTTTTTAAATATATCAGTTGTTTTATCATCTATAATAAATATAATAAATAATCATTTTATTTTAAAGACTGATAGTAGACGCATTCTCGAAAATAGTCAACAACTTTTATATTAAAACACAGCTTCTTACTTTTACCTCCATGTACAGATAAAATCATTTTGGTAAAATATTCTAGGATCATATCGAATACCTCGGGATCTGGTGAACACATATGGAATCCTTGATTTGTTTCAGATAATTTTAATTACTTGACTTTGATATTGAAATTTAGAATTTTTACACTATCCGTCATAAAATTTTAATAAACTATTCTACTTTTATCCGACTGTCAATTGTTGGTATACAACATTTAAGCTTCCACTTTGTTAATAAAACTTGTGGCGTTTATCGTCGGTACCTAACCCGATCCAATTAATCAGAACCAGAAAGTTGTGCGTATGGTCTATGAATACATATTATATAGACGTTATGAGGAGATCATGCAAAAGATTTTTTTTTTTTTGAGAGGTTGTGTTTCTTATCGATAACCAATCTAAATAAATAAAATTAGTGACGTCTGTCATCGAAATGCATTATTACCATTACATAATCAAACTAGAAAAAAAAAGAGTTTTAATTTGTTGAACATTTTTCTCCATAACTCAAACAAAGATTACTAAATATTCTTCATATCCAAAGACACTCTTTTTGACCAAAGTATTTTACTCAGAGTAACAAATGAACAAGTGACATCTGGACTTTCGTTCTAAACATTAGAGCACTTTACTAAATAATGGTGCCAATAATAAATTTTGTCAAAAATTATCATCTAATATATAAAATCTCGTGTCAAGGTGTTAATGTTTCTCCTACGAAACGGCTTGACCGGTTTTAATGAAATTTTTTGTACATTAGTCGGTATCAGAATAAGTTGTGAGGTATTTTGCACCCTCCTTCCTATGCTCTAAGGTTAAGGTAGTGAAACACGGAATGATAATTTGTATGTGGTAGCCCACTAGGCAACGAAACGAACTAAAAAGTAGGGATAATTGGAGCATGAAAAAAATAAAATTTTCATAACTAAAATAATGCTCGTAAAAAGAGTTTAATGCTTATTACCAAAAAATTTCTTAAATGTTATCTAGACGGTTTATAAGGGCTAAGTTGGAAAGCTAAAGTTAATTTTGAAATTAGCAATAGCCTAGTTATTAAAATCAATCTTTTCTGTTCAAATTAAAAATGTTAAAATCCAATTCGATTAATTTATGAAGCAGATAAATTAGCAGTTAAATGATTTAACATTTCAAACTGTCCTATATTATATTTATGTTCATACATTTAATATCATCAAAATTTGTTGATATATTTCAGTTTAGTAATTGAAATAATAATAAATTTGGAAGTAGGTCAGTGCATTGTTATACAGTTTATTTATTTAACACTAAATAAATGCATGCTATAAACGCATGAACTAAATAAACATCAAATAAGGTTCGTTAATGTAATTAGTTCTAAGAAAATTTATAAAATATAACCAAAGACATCCTTAATTGATTTTTTATGATTTAGATGAGATAAATCTGAAAAAGGATTAACAATTTGTGAACAAAGATGTTAAGGTCTAACATTTTGTTTTATGAGCTCTGCCTCTTGGATTAATTGGTATGTAGCCAGAGAGCTACAAAATTTTTTGGTGCAAAATTAAGGAGAGATTTAATTAAAGATTCAATATAATAGGGGATAATACTGATATCGAATTGGCCATATTACCCAAAAAAATGTAAAACTAGACTTGATACCATGACAAAATATGAAATTGAAATTAATATTGATTAAAAAAACGAGAAGTTAAAAGCAATCAAAGATTACATTCAAAGGTTGTCCATCTTCTTTTAGCAAAACAGAGATTTATATGTAATCTCTATGGCGATAATCATAGAGATTACATATAAATCTAAGACGCCACTAGTGGGTATCTTCCTCTTTATTTAATAATTCATGAAGTGAGAATTCTTCATCTGAAGTGATAAAATAATTTAGTTCGGTGTCTTATTAACACAGTCGTCTCGAAAATCGAAAATCTCGATAATCGGAAGTCAGCACGTTACTAATCACTTACATCGATCTGGACTAATTGCTGAAAAATGATATTTTTTGTTTCAAAACACGTATTTAATGCTGTGCTTACAATCCTGCTTAAATACGTACATTCCAATGGTGTTTTTTCAATGCTTTATTTGCAATCCCAGGTATAGGAACACCACTGGTTTTACATTGACTGTATCTTTATTTATTGCAAGAGATGGTTAAAAGAAGTAATTTTTATACGAAAGACTTCATCATGAGGTACCATTATACGGCTAGCCGTATTGGGCGTATGTATACACATAGGTATACACTTTGAATCAAAGAAAGTTGCACATTCAGGATGTAGAGAAAGGAACCTTTTCACAATGGAGTTAAAAATTTTGTGAAGAGTGTGATATTAATAAAACTTTGAAAAACACTGGCTTCGTTATTTTCTTATTCAAATCTTTAGCTCATTTCTTCTTTTGTTTTTTCATTTGCTTCAATTAGCTGTTATCATCAGCTTTAACCTCTACTTGATTTCATACCATAGGACAAATTAATTTGAGAAGTATATTGAAACCAAAAAATAGATCACTTGAATGGAGTACTCTACACATTCTTCTTTATAAAAGTTACGGATTGCTGAAACTCCACCATCATCTCACAATAAATATCTGACTAAAAGAAAAGAAAAAAAAGAAATTAAATTTTAAGATCCCTTAAAAAAAATAAAATAAATATAATACTATAATAGTATTTATCTCATATGTGTGCACCCTACCCTAACATGATTTTACAACAAAATAATATATTTTAAATGTATTCTGAATGTTAAAAATGGTATACACAGGTAAAAAAATTTTTTAAATGATGAATCCTATTTAAAATGACGCCAGTCTGACCCTTGTAGTAAAAAAAAATTTGTATCCAAATATTCTCTTAACTATTAACAACATGAAAAAAGACCCTGTGATTTTAATACAGAGTAACTTACACATTTTTTGAAATGTCTAACGAATAGCACAAATTTATATCCGGTTTTTTGAATTTATAATATCAAAATTTCACGAATTTCTTAAAAGACAATTTAGTGTGGTACGGGTGATAGAATTCAAAATTTCATCAAAATCTTACAAAGCAAAATTTCCTTTTAACAAATTATTACACTAGAAGTTGAAAATCAACGCCAGCAGTTCTAATTCCTTCGTTTACAGTTACAACCTCTCGTCTAGAGTGGTTAAGGAAACTGTTAAAAATTTTTCTTATTTTAATTGAAAGCTTGCATTTTTTTTTTAATGTTTGTTACCGCAGAACTTTCGACTGGGTGAACCGATTTTGATGATTCTTTATTGGAAAGCTGGTCCTTCCCGTGTGGTTCCATTTCATTTTGGTCCAGTTTTGAGAACGGAATCCGTGAGAAAACCATAAAAGTCTTAAATTTGCATTAAGTATGCACGACAAGAGGACGAATAACTCAAGTAAAAAAAATAACGATAATATAATGTAGTTAAAATTATTGATATTTTTGGAGTCGGTGTCAGCCAAGCTAATATAGCAAAGTGTTCTGTCAGAGTTGTTTCCTTTGCTGACACCGACTCCAAAAATATCAATAATTTTAACTACATTATGTTATCTTTATTATTTTACTTTTTTAATTTGTTTTGGAAAAGTTTTTCTTTTGAAGTCGGTTTTCTTTTTGTTAAAAGTCTTTTTTTTAATATTCTGCATTGAATTCATTTTAATTCTTTGCAAGCACTAGTCAAAAGGTTATTTACCGTTGCATATTTTTAAAATTTCGAAATCTGCCCATTTTTTGTGCCTACTGTCTAAGTTGCATATTGAAATATCAACGGAATGCTCAAACGTATCAAAATCGTAGTTCCTCAATTTAAAACTTTCTTCCTTAATTTCTTGCAAATATACAAAATTGTTAAAAATATCATATACTAGCTGGGAACTACCCGCTTTGCTGGGCAACATCCCCACTTGCACCCCTCCCTCCACATTTCCTTGCGTTGGATAACAGTTTTGTAATGTACACGTCATGCTCTTTTATTTGATACCCCACTTAGGTATATTTGTAAATATTCGATATTTCCTTCCCACTTTCTCGCTACACTTTTCTACCCTCCGAAGGTTAAAAAAATTTCTAAATGTAATTTAAAACATTCTGACCAAGTTTTGAACTATTAAAAGCCATAATTGAAAAATATGAATTTTTTATTCATGAACACCCCCGCAACCCCCCTTGTGGGTGGAATTTCATAAAATCCGTTCTTAGCTGACCTCTACTTGGCAAAAGGAATATTCCTGCCAAATTTCAAGTCTGTAGGTCTTATAGTTCCAGAGATATCGTGATGAGTGACTATCTATATCTATAGAAAGTCTCCTATATATTTATAGATAGATTTGTAATATTGGTTCGCAGGCAGTCCTGTACAAGATTTCAAATATCTACAATACTATTTTGCGATGTAAACTCTAACTATTAAAGGTCCACATTCTAACAGGAATGTATTTATATGGTGTGCGAATGCGGAAAAAATTTTGAGTCAGTTAATAAGTATTGTTTGATTGGAAAATGCCAAATAAATCTCTAAAACAATTCATAATGATCGTGTACAGATTTATACAAATAAATAATTAATAATTTTGTTTTTGCTTGTCTAAGAAAGATAGTTTATATTCATTATTAGCAGCAAAATAAAAAGTTTATAACTAAAATCCGGTCCTGGAGTCTGTTTTGAAAAATATCTTACAAAAGAAAAGGTAAGAGATAAAACCTTGCCTACAATATTTATATTCAGGCATATTTATTCAATACATAACGAAATGGACGTCATACAACATTTATTGTTGACTTAAAACATTAAACCTGATATAGAATGTCTGCGAAATTTTTTTTTTCTAATTTTCATATTTCTTAAACAAATGAAAGCGCAGAGTAGTTCAAGTGTTAATTATAATTTTAAAATAATGACCAGAGTAGATACTAACGTTTTTAAACATTAATTCGATAAAATTCAAGTTGGACGTTCATAGTTTCTAAGAAAAAGCTACATGAAGAGATGATGATAGGGATGACAACTGCATATACATGTAAACGTTTAAAATTCCAAATTAAACAAGGGCATGTACTAAAAGACGTCCTGCCCCTGTGTATAAATCGAACTAGAGAATTTTAATATAATTTGCAAGTTCTGGGATGGCATTAAGTCTAGTTTTATAATTCGAAGTGTAAGAGGCAAATTTAATAGCAGGCATCTACTCCATTACAAACATCCTTTGAATGGTCATCATCTGCATAGTAGTAGAGGGACTGACAATTTTTAACCAACACTTTTTCCGTTTTTATGGCGTATGCTATTAGGCTTGTAAGTCTTACGGCACTACAAAATTTGGGAAAAAAATAGAAGTGCTATTAGGCATGCTAATCTTAACACTAAAAAATTTGGAAAAAAATCGAAGTGCCATTAGGTTTAAAAACTTTAATTCAATAAAGACAAAAATATTATAACATAAAAATCGAAAATGTGACGTTTAATTCCACGCTAGGTCGCTTATATACTTGTTCAACAAATTTTATCAGTTGTCTTCGGAAACACTCAATATAAAACACTAATAATAATTATTAATAATCATAATATCGCACAAATGATTTCAAAACTGAAACTTTCAACGTGTAGCTGTTAATTTGTACTTACTTTTGCTACAAAAATATATATAAAGTCAACGACCTTGGAGGTAAACAAATGATTGTAAATTAATACCTGCACTTACTATACTTTGTATTAGTAGTTACTATATGCTTTCATTATTATTTTATTATCTTGGATACAATACCTAATGAATATTGACTCCTACTAGTTGTAGCCAGTTGAAAAATGCACGGTTTATCCATTTACTTACAACTAGTTCGGAAAATTGTCAATACTCTTTTGTCCTAAATTTGAAGAATTGGTTTATACATTACCTACGTTAGTATCTGATTTACACCAAACAAGTGAAAACAAATAATTGACTTGAGTTAATTGTTGAAATACCATGTATAGACAGTGATTGATTACTCTATCACATTACACATATACATATACATGTCACATATACATAAATGATAATCCCATATCAATACATACTATAAAATTTGCATCTAATGTGTGTACTCGTGAGTAAACACAGATGTTAACCAAAAATAGTTTCAAATAAAAGTTGTAACAAAAATATTTGTTCTATCTCTAACGGTTTACAAGATCATACGGACCCAATACCCAATGGACCTACGTTGCCCATTTACGAACTCGACCTCACTTTTTACGTTCTTAGTGCGCTGTAAAAATTTCATCTAGATATCTTTTTTCGTTTTGAGTTATCGTGTTGACAGACGGCGAGCGGACGGACAACCGAAAAAGGACTAATAAGATGATTCTATGCACACTTATACCACAATTTTTTTTGTAGCATCAATATTTTTAAGGGTTACAAACTTGGTATTAAAATTAATATACTATGTATATTTCATAAATACATGGTATAAAAAGTTTTTTTTATTACACAATTTTTTTTACACAGTATGTGTTTTGAATGACATCATTACTTGACATATAATTTTGTATTTGTTAGCTTAAGCAGCCTTTCATATGGCGTGACGTAGTACTTTCAAAGTACATCTGATTGGTTTTTGCTGTCACGTGACCGAATGTATAATTTTAAATAATTTTTTTTAATAATAATAATCCTTATATTTAAAAAAAATTAATTATATATTTTTCTATCTACATGTCACGATTAATCATTAGAAACTTTTATTTAACCGATAATTCTAAGACACACCAGTTCTTATAATTTTTGATACTTTTTTGGTCACACATCGAACACCGGATATTCAAGAAAGCTAGCTGTCTGTAATATTTTAAACCAAAATTTTTATAAAAAACTTGTCAGCTGATTATTTTTAAAGGTAATTTTTAATTCTTTAATGAAGTATTTTATTTATTTATTTTTAAATGGAGAAGTTAACAGTACAGTATTTATGCGTTATCAATGAAGTATATTAGGATGTGTGTAAATTGGACACACAATTTACATTTTAAAGTAAATAAAACAGTTGATTAAAGTTAATTTCTCGTATAGCTAGCTTTATTGGATAAAAATTATCATATTCAAAACACAGATATTTTTAGAATTTCTTCGACATGGCCTTCTTTTTAAATAAAAACCACAAGGCGTGAAAAAGCACAAAACAAGATTAAGGAAATATTTTTGGAGATAATCTTCCGCTATGTAGAAATCGCAGTTGGCATTTTATTTACTACGCAAACAGTTATGTTGATATATTCTGAACTTTTCATACGAAAACTTTTAAAATAATCCAATAACCTCTATAGAATTTAAAACTTGTCACCTTAAATGAAATTATATTTTAAGAATTCAATTCCTTATAGATAAATACCCCCGAGACCGTCCCTTGACTACTGAATTTGTGCTTAATTATTGAGTGAACAATAACTCCTTAGTGGGCTTGTAAATGTTCTCAATATACCCCTTTCTTAGTTCGGAAACCTTCTTCCATTAGAATCTTTTGGAATGATCTTTTTTAGACCTTTTTAATAAGTAAATTACATTAGACTCATGTTACGTTCATTATTTAATTTTGTATTGATGACATATCCAATTTATAATATCAGTACTACTTAAAATGACAAATAACGTTAAAATAATGGCTTTAACTCAATAAACTTATAGGTAGGAAACCGTCCTTTTCTAAATAAAGATTGTTGGGATTTTGAGGGAAAAATGCGTAATTATTCTGAATATTCCCAAAACGACTGCTTAGAAAAATTGGAAATTATGATAATAAAGTTAAAAAAATTTGTAGTGTATGGGAGTTCAAAGTTGAGAGACGAGAAATTATTAATGATTTTTTAAATTTAAAAATAATTCCCAAAACTTGCCAAGTTTACCTCAGTCGTTAAGGTGGTCATTGATACTTTTTTTTTTTTTTAAATAAATCAATGACCATCAAAATTTATGAACTTAAGTGTAAAAATATGATAATATCGAAATTGCTATTGTCAGTTTCAAATATTTTAGTATTGTCATTAATACTGTGATAATTTTTGTATTCATTCAAAATGCTAATATGACTAACCGTCCAAAAAAATAAAATATCAATTCTCAAGGTTGGTTAAGTACATTTAATTAATACTAGGCGAAAACCATTATATTTTTTAAAAAAGTATCTTATTTTTGACTTTTCTATTTCTCAAAAATCAATAAATTTTACATGTTTATTTCTTTACATTTTCTTGTTCATTGTGCGTTGCGAGAAGAGAGAAGGTTGAACGTCTAGGTTGTTATGTTAACCGCAGCCTATCATTTAGTATTTATTCGCATTTAACATAGATTATGATTTAACACTTAATGTCCAATTTTTTATATTTATGCAGAAAAATATGAAAATAAATGAAAATAATTTCATAAAATCGGCAGAAAAAAGCCTTTCGATATTTGCCTTTAAATATTTTGTGAACTGTATTGGTGAAGGAATCATTTCTGACAAATCTCATCTTCAAAAAAATGAGCAATTTGTTTTGTATCGATTCGATAATGAAATTTGGTGAAAATTTCTTTTAACTAAACTTTCTTTTCAAATTTTGGTAGTAAAATGGATCACTCCTAGCAAGTACATTTTTCTTGTAAAAAAGAATTTCTGTATCAGTGTTAGACTATTGAAAATAAAGAACGAACCGTTTAATTCATTTAATATTTATTTTTTCTAGAAAAATTAGAAAATGTCGTTTAAATATTTATGACTGTTAATAAAAAATACAATAATAAATTTCACAATATATTAATATTATAATATAACAAATTAATTAAATAATTAAAAAGATAATTCGCGGAATCATACATGAATAATGTTTTCAAGCTGGTTAATTTGTTTATAGAAAAAATATTAATCCAACTAGTTAATCATTGCAACATATTTATGATTCCGTACCTTGCACAAGTCACACGAAGAAAACAGAAATATTAGATTAGCGTTTGATTGCGTTATAAATATCAAATCATTTTGGATATACCTAATAAAAATAAATATTTTGAAATACCTAGCCTGTACTATATAGACAATCATGTCTATTATATTTAATTTATGTTGAAAAAATCGATTACAAGAAATACAGTGTACATTATTATTTCTTAAAAAATACATTATTTCCTTCTTCTTTGCTTTGCTAAAATAAAAATTTCAAGATAAAAACTATTAGTTTTTGAGTCCTACGTTAGACGTCACTCCGTAAAATTGAAACGGTTTCAGGGATACTCAAAAAAGAGCAACCCGTTTTTATCTTTCCAAAAGTCCCTTTACTTTGTACCAGAAAGTAACAAGTAAAATTTAAATAAACCACCGACAAACCGCATTTACTATACCACAAACCCCACATATAGATGTGAAACTTATACCATACCTCTTTTTTGATTCGGGTTCGGTTATCTATTTTAATAAAATTCTTGTTCAGAAGTACGTAACCCTCATTGACCGAGGCAAATTGTTTTGACCGATATTACAATGAATCACAAACTACGTGTCTGTTCATTAGTCCATGCTTGTAGGCTCAATAGAAACAAAAGGTTCTTTTACTTTTTTGTTATTATTTTATAAAAACTTGCAATGATGCAAAATGATCATTTGTCATTATTTGTCTGGGTTTTGAAGGGAAGTGAATGTGCAAATCATATTTATTTATGAAAATAAGTGTTTCCACTTATTTTAACATCCATTCGTGGATATATTTTGCTGTGCACTATGACTTGCGAAAGAAAAATGTTATCGATCTGTGATTGAATTATCAAGTACTGCCCAGTTGTTTATTTGAACAACAAAAATAAAAACAATGAATTTTTTTCTTAAAATAGTTGAGGGTCTCGTCTATATAGGACTATCTTTCTCATTACTGCCTCCCCCCCCAACACCTTCAAAATGTGTTATTTTCTCTAGAGCCTAGATGATTTATGCTCCTGAAAATATTATTTGTTCAATTAAAAAATATTGTGAATCAAATCTGAAATCACTATTGAAAGTTTAAATTTTATAACAATTTTGTTTATTTTCAAAACCATAAACAAATTAAAAATTTTCCATATTAGTTACTACACTTTTTAAAATTATTTTGTTCACCACATAAATAAACCTCGCCCAATTTTAATTAAATTTTTATGATTCATGATAAATCATCCTGTTTACAACGTACCTATACTGAAAGACAGCAAAAATGGGATAGTTGGGTATTAAAATCCACACTGAATATCACATCAATTGAACAAAATATGTTCTGTATTTGTTAGATACTTTCACCACCTTTATACTATTCTAAGTTATAATCAAAATTCTAAGCTCCCTAAATAAAGTCACTTTTGAGAATTTTTACTTATCAAACATACCCCGCGTTCAGATGCGGGTTCAAATTTCAGTTTTCTCCAACGTTAAAGACGTGGTACACATTCACAAATTCGCCCGCTTTTAATGTAAACTGCTGAGGCAACTAGATGGTAGGTAAAATTTACTGCGGCGGTTTTCCTTGCTTTTTGCTTTATTGAAAACCTGTACGACTGTAGAGTCAAATAACGTCCAGGTCTTTTCAAGGAGGGGTCGGTGGTCGATAAAATTTATGATTGTGGAATGGAGAATATAAAAGTTATAGGAATAAATAGATGAAATTCGATGGGGTCATTTATAAGTTTACAATTTGATCGGGAATAAAAATCGGACTATAAATGCCTCCCAAAATCCCCTGGCGTCGCTTTTGGGCAGCGGTATTTGGCTGTCTTTTTCGAAATTCGGTTTTAAGAAGCTTTTATATTGTTAACTGTTTTATCAACGGAAATTTGGATAGAAGGAGACCTGTATTTATTTAATATAAAACAAAGAGACTGAATAGGATCTACTTTCAAAAAGTAAATAGAAAAAATAAAAGATTTCTGGATTACTATACAACGGTTAATGTATCACTGGCTGAACATTTCGCGAGATTGATAGACATGCGTTGGACTTGGCATTGCACTACATGGATATCATATAATCTAAAAACAAGTGAAATTTACAAAAGTTAAAAAACCACCGAAAAGTTTTCGAGTACAGAACCCTGAACTCGTACTTGAAATACATCTAAGATCACTCTCCATTAAATTACCTTTCAAACAAACTTATAGGCGCTACGATGCCACAGACAGACAGACACACACACATTCACATAGCGGTCAAATTTAGTCCGGGGGTTAAAAAAAGAGATCGCCAATTTAAAAGGTGGAGAGAAATTACGGCTTTTCTCGGTGGCCAATGGATGAGCGAAACACAGTTTAAAGTTGACACGATTGCTGACTGAGTGGGCTTTAAAAGGATTTTAATATTATTATTACCTTGATAAACTAAAAAATTTTATTGATCTCGTTTTCTGCGCCGATCAGTCTATGTATATATTTCACTGATAAAAGATTGTGTTTGGTAAAACATGATCTTAAAATTACTTTCACATTGATGAGGGAGATTTACATACAATTTTTTTTATTTTGTAGATGTTGTGTGTATGTGCATTATTACTTTCTTTCAAAATTTTATTTTTAAACTATGATCACCTTTTATTGTCAATGTCATTACATTTAAAAACTTTCTAAATATGTTTTTTTTAAATATAAGTATTTATTTATTATTATTATTATTATTTATATTTTGTTTTTATAACAACTAGAAATATACGGAGCGAAAATAAACAGAACGCATAACTTTTTTTTTGTAAGCCTTGAACACCAAAAGGATGTTTAGAAAATTAATAAATAATGGACATACTTCCGGTAACCAATGTTTTAGAAAGTTTCAATTTTTGAAATAATTTTGTTTACGATTTCATGGTGAGGGTCCAGCAAAGGGTGTCTTAACGCAATTGTGCTTAGACCTGGTTCAGAAATTTACATTACAGGCTGAGATATCACGTAGTAACCGATATTGGTTAATGTTTGGTTTGATTTAATGGTTTTTCGTCAATCACCAAGCAATAGAGGATAATCATTATGTCTGATAAGAACCTTTATCGTAAAATATCGATATTTTGAATAACGTGAAAAAAAAATTGTTTAATTTCAAATTTTTAATCTTTTTGAAAATGCAATAATAATTAAGAATGTTACAAAAGTGCGGCCAGTTAAAAAAATTTGATAGTCCTCTTATTTTTAGTCTCCTTAAGATCATACCCTTTCGTCAATGATTGACAAGGATCAACTTTACCTAATTGTATATCCAGCGCTGTATAACGATGCTGATTTGTTATTATTAGCGTTATAACACTCTCAATAGACCATTTCATCGATTTGCTTTTGTTTCGGACAGTTGTCAAAAATACTATTCAACCTAAGAAAGTAAAATATATTTTATATTTTTCAAGTAGCGCTTTTTGACAAGGATAGAATATATAAGATATGTCTTTACTTGATTGAAAACAGTCCGAAACAAAAAAGAATCATTTTGTAAATGAAAAGCCCTATTAAATTACCTATCAAACAAAATAAATCAGTATTGGCTCGCCAGTCTAGGCGCTGCGATGTCACCGACAGACAGACAGACACACAAACATAGCGGTCAAACTTATAACACGCCTTTTTTTAGTTCGGGGGTTAAAAATGCAAAAAATCGAAAATACAAAATTCATAGTTTACATAAAAATTGTCAAAGTTACAGTTGGATATATAATTTTGACTAATTTTCATAAAAATACTACGCACGAATAGATATTTGAATAACTTTTCGAGTGATGACCTTCACTTTTAGTGTCCCAAAAGTGTACATAATGAATTCTTGAAACATAGGTCAAATTTTAAATGCAAATATATAATATTGTGTTTGTATGAATAATATATTTCAAATATTCTTTTCAAATTATACAATTTAAAAAAAAAAAAAAATTATAGTTAGTTGAGCGGTGTATATTAATATAAGTTATTTTCACGTAATATTCTTGCTTTTTTTTAAAGAATAATATGGGAAAATATCGTATCTGTCAATAGAGCCATTTTAAAATACAATAATGGAAACAGTCTCTGTTTATGACACTGTTATTCCTAAACATGTACACATGTATTTTTTGACATTTTACATATTAAAGAGCTATTAACAAAAAGTATATTTACATTATAGTAATTTGTGACTTAAGTTACAAGATTATAATCTACCATGAATTAAACTCTAATGAACCTTGGATCATCCTCAAAGATATGTTAATCTGTGCAAGTTGTAACTGTAAGTAATACTTCAGAAAGTATAAAATGCGAAAGGCTATGCTTAAAATTTTTGTGTTTTAAATACATGAATCATTATAAAATTAGTATACAAAAACAAAGGAAATCTTTGAATTAAATTTACACAGGTGGCGTATCTATAGCCAATTTTACATTTTCACATGTTTTTTATCATTCAAATTGCCATTTTGAATATTAAAAAACCTTCAACAATTTTCTTTTAAATTGTCTAAAACTTTGGGTGGAAAAAAATCAATACAAGCAGGCAAATCTATTTTTCTTTTGATTAGAAAAAACTGCATTCCGAAAATACTCAAAAATGAAGGGAAAAATTACCTTCTCGATTATTTTAATTTCATAAGTAATACTACTCTCTCGATGGTAATCTTTTGCAATGTCTGTAGATTGTTAATCTGATTACATTTTTTAAGAAAATTTTCAATTGTACATTATGAAACGAGACGATAGAATCATTCCACGAGATCACCACTGTTTCTTAAGTTTTTAAAAATATACTTTTTTATAAGGTGAAGCCATAACCTATTATGGCAAATTACTCGTTTTGTTGTTAATCAATCAAAAAATAACATCAGGCTCTGCCAAAAAATTGAAGCTAGTTCTTCCGATTGCTTTACTATTCAATTTGTGACTTAAAAATATGTCATTATTGCATTAGATCGAAAAAAAGCACGCTAGCTTTAAAAAATTGCTTTAGTCAAAAGTTGTCAAGGTCAGTAGAGGACATTCACCTGTGCCATGACTTTGACTTGAAATTTGTTTAAAGGTCATTTGACCTCGATCTTCAAATGATCTTGAAAATTTACCTGGGCTTAATAGTTGCTATCACGGACGAATGACTTATTGTACTCAAACTTTTGTTTAAAAGTTTTTTTGTAAGAATAGCGTAGGTATTTTCTTTCCATTTTAAATATATAATGCTAATTTATTAATGAGGATCAACTTTCTAATTTAAAGTGTTATTCTATCTCTTACCCTTTGGAATCTAAATTGAATCTTAGACCAACCCGAAGAACTAGGTTCAATCTGAACATGAGTCTGAAGATGATGTACTCCGTCAAACTCTGTGCCTCTTATTTAAGTTAATTTTTGATTGATTAAGTAAAAAACGAGCTATTAGCCATAATAGATTAAAATGCTCTCCCACCCTTTTATAAGGAAATCAAACTTTCCCTTGGGTTTAGGTACAGGCAAAGTATGTGACAGTCGTTTCAGAACAGAGGAAAATGTGAAACGCTGTTCTCTGGTTGTCAAGTTTAACAATCTCCTATCTTGTTTCTACCCCAACCACTCCTCACCCAACGATTCCAATCCAATCCAATAAGCGCTACAGCCCAGGGTGGCCGATAACTTGGTCCAACCATCTGAGTCGAAACCTGCCTCTTCTTCGTGTAGCGTACACTTTGGCATGCAATATTTTCTTGGGCATCCTCAACCATAGGAGCCTCTGTGATTTAATGACCTTCCCAATATCTTCTCCCTTCGGGATCTAATGAATTGCTCTGTAAATGGTCAGTTTGGTCTTACGTGAAATTAGTTTGTTTCTTCAAGAGCCTCAGAATTGCAAAGTATGCCCTGTTTCCACTCTTCAACCTTTCTCTTATGGCGGCAGTCATTTTCCTCTCGTTGTTCGCCTGTTCTCGAGATATTTGAATTGCGCTACTGCCTTATCAACTACATCATCTTTGATAAGATCTTCCATTGGCCCCGGTCTTGTTAGGCTGAGATCTTCATGAATACAGTCTTTTCTTCATTTGTTGCTAGTCGCAATTCTGCAGCGTTCTCTCTTATTTGTCACCCAACGATTCCTGACCCAAAAATTATCACATTGTTTTTTTATACAACTCTCTATAGTTTTTATAAAAATAATATCCATGTATCGCAGATTCTCAAACAGAAACTGAACTTTAAAAAATGTTAATTTAAGCGCCTTTAATAATCTTTATTACACGCGAAAGTAAATAAATTATTTTATGAATTATTTGTTTATTTTTTTTATACATAACTTGAACAAAAAACGCCTAGATATGTGTTTACTGAAACCAAATATACAATAAATAATTGATAAAATCGAATATTAATGATGTTCAACTTTATAAAATATAAAATACTTGTAGGTACAGTTAACCGCAAATTAGTTGAATATACACAACATAATTCAACTTTCATTTTCATCACTTCAGGTAATCATAAATGTAGTAATATTTTTAATATCAGATATAAATAAAATAGACCGTGAGCACATAGTAGAGCGAAATTTGGAAACCGGTGTATAAAGAATTGTTCTGAATTCTGCAATTGCCGTGTGTACTGTTTTTAGGAGTAATTTTTTTAAAATTTCTTAATTTTTAAAGATTTTAAAGAACTATTTTGTCGGTTTTTACTTTGCACTAAGTTAAGCACGTGATCATGTTTTTGTAGGTGTCCCAAACTGAAAAAAGCTTAGCTGTCTTAACAACACATTTCCTCGATGTTTATGGGCTACCCAATAACTGTGTCTTCCAAAGTTGTATGTTTTATGGCAATCAAAAAAATATAGACTGGTTTCATACTATCACAGACAATAATAGTATAATATAAACATTTTCCATTTAGGATACCCATGTAAAATTTACATAGATCAATCTGTCACTTTTGGTAAAATAAATGCTAAATACCCATTCCACTCTACCACTGAATAAAAATATCAACCAGATCAAGATAGAGCGAGAACGTCTTTCGGTGTCTTTTTTTTCAAAAAATTGATTTGTATTTCAATAATCAACACTTAAAATGCGAAATTGATTCTCGAATTTGGCGTTTTAGCGCCCCTTGCTATCTGCTGCCTAGAGCATGCGCTCGATTTACTCTACATTTGGGCCGGTGCTAATAGCATCTTAAAGAAACTTTGACTCAATAAATTCTTTTGACAAAAAATAAAGCAACATTTTGAAATTTAGTCAGTGACAATTAACATCTAAAAAAAACAGCTGTACTAATATTCATTTATACCAAATAATTTTTTGTAACCATAATTATTAATTTTGGTGATTATAATCACTGAATTATAAACATGTATATTTAAGTTTGGATTATTCATAAATTAATATGATTTTTGATTAGACCATCAATAGCTGTCAAGATTCAAAAGCTAAGTGGTTTTTTATAGCCATTATATAAGCAACGTAAAATTCACTTTTTAGTTTTAGTTACTTAAAGATAGTACATTTTTTAAAATATAGGAAAATGTGCTTTGTTCAAATATGTATTAAAAAGTAAAAAAAAAAAAAAAAAAAAAAAAAAAACATTATATTGCAATTAAAATTATTTTATATTTCCCATACTTTCATAACATGTGCCCGTTCTTACAGTTTAACTCGCTATAATTTCAAATTTAGGACTAAAAATCACTGCTAATCATAATCAAATTAAAGTCATTTCATCACCTTCAACATTTAAAATCTGTATGTCAAATATCTTTAAAATCATTTAGTTTGATTTTGTTGGCGTAATCAAATTTTAGTGGAAAATTAGTGGTAAGTAATACGATATAACCAACCCCTAATTATCTAATTTTCTTAAACTAATTAATCTAAGTTCCCAAATTATTAAAGGCATACCAATTATTTAAAAAAGGGAAGAGAATTGTATAAAGGGCGGTTTAAAATTTGAGACCGAGTAAATGTGTTATTGAGACAGGAACTTTTTTTTAGTTTTGTACAACGAGAAAAAGCGTGCTCCCGTGCTTAACTTAGCGGAAAACAGATATATATTGGAATAACGTAGAATTATTTAAAAGTAGTTTTATTAAGGTAGAAAATTGTAGAAAATAAAAAGTATAATTATTTTTGTGCGTTTTAGTAAATATGTATGTTTTAAAATCATATGAAGCAACTTTATCATCGATGTTGGATAATTTACTAAATTTTTTTAAGTAGGTAAATTCAACAATATAAACTTAATGAAAGTAGTAAAAATATGATTATTAGGTGTTAATAAGTTAATTAAAATATAATATTTATTAATTATTAAAATCAATATTTAAAAATCGTCATTTAAGTAACAACAAAACATGATCATAATCTACCAATATTAATTTATATATCTTATCATTTTACATTTTACAGGCTGCTTATCATGTACTACAGTTGTTTTACGTATTCTATTATCATATAATTACGCTTTATAACTTACACATTATTTTACAATATGGTTATATATTCAAATGTATGAAGATAACTGTTAAACATTTTTGGAAATGTTTTTGAAAAAATGCACCGTGAAAATTGTGATAACTCTTCTTTTGCAATGCCTGAATATTAAAAAAAAATAGTCAAAAAAGTGGTCAACCTCGGAATCTAACGTAATAAGTTGAATTTTTTTACAAATCTTTATTTTGATAGGTTCAAACCTTTATTTTGATAGGTTTGAGGTCAAAGATTACGAAAATTTGTTTTTTTTACATACGTTGAACCGTTTTTGAAATAAAGGGCGCAGAAGATGGAGCGCTCAGCTTGACATACTTCAATTCTGGGTAAGTCAAGCTGAGCAAGATATTAAATAATTATTTAAGTAGTATTTAATGAATAATTAAGGAAAGAAGCACTACATTTGTAATGAACCAAGGTATGAAAGGAATATAGTTCCTATTAGATGCCCACGACACCGCTCGATTTTGTTTTCATCATCTAGGAAGTTGATTGTGTGAACTACAGTGAATAAGAGTACCACATAAACAGTTTGTCATTATTTTGTCCAACTCAAACATAAAATTATGTTAATATTCCTGCTTTTCTGTAAATAGGAAATACAATAATAAAATAGCACTGATTAATATAATGAATACTTGGTGGTAATGATAAATATTAATGATGTTATTGCAAAAAATGCTATAAATAAAATTAAAAATACTTAACAAAAAATCTTCCATTACACTGCGAATGAATGAAATTTATAATATTTATTCATAAATAAATTATTTACATAACTTACAGGAAAATTATTATGATATGGTAGACATGTTGATTTGAATATCAAAGTAAGTAAACAATTTTATTGTGCCATGAAAATTATTAATAATCTTTTTGTTTTGTTTTATTAATTTAACAGGTCTAGCGCCTAGACGTAGTATTTGACAGTTATTTTAGAGAGGTTGAAAATTTAAAAGGCTCTTGTTAAGGTTGTATCTAGATTAGATTTAAATAAGGAGTATGTTTTATAAGACCTGTTGTACTGCGACCAGTTTGATCTATTGTAGTTTCTTTGCTTCGAAAGTGCTCCAGAAACCTTACAGCTTTAATGTACTGTAAGATATTCCTGGGAAACACTTTATTTGTTTCACTTAAGTGGGGATATTTTTGTACTTTTTTAATCTATTTAACTTTCTTCGCTTCAAAAGTGCATCAGAAACCCTACAACCTTAATAAATTTTAGATTATTCCTGGCCGACACATTTATTTCACTTTAGTGAGAATCTTTTTTTCTTTGCTAATTTATTAGAGTTTCTTTGCTTCAGACTCTGGAAACTCTATATAGACATCTTCCAACTGAAGCGACTGAACGACTGGAAACTGTTCTGAAATATCACACCTGGTTTTAGACCTATAAATACACGATGCTATCATTAGATCAATCATATGTGTCTCTTATTATCAGAAAATTTTTACTTAAAAAATAAGTGGTAATGACTAACTAACTGTTTCAATACCCTGCAAATACTGCAGTATCATTGTTTGAGCTGTATATAATTATCAAATTTAATAAATTACATAAAAAATGAGTATTTATCTACTTTCATGAAGACATTGAGCTGAAATTTTAGCAAATCAATAGAGTTTATGCAAATATGATTCAAAGAAGAGTTTTTTTTTTTTTTAATATTTATTTTAATTTTTCTTTTTCAATTTTAAAAATAGGTCCCATGGACTCATGACAATACTAATGAATGAAATTTTATATACTTATTGTTCATAGCTAAATTTTAAATAAATAAGTAATGATACAGCAAAATTATTGTTAAAGTATGTCTCAAAATTAAAACAAAAAATAATTTTTGGAAGTGATTCATAAAGTATCTAATATAAGTTTATGTATGGAATAACATATCGAGTAAAATTTATCATATGTGTCTGAATTACCATGAAATAGTTCTCAGTTTCTTCCCCAAAGGCGTACATGCTCGCTAGCTACTTGACATAAGTCGCAGACGTTGAATATTAATTGGTATTCACATTTGAAGAGGTATTCTGACCTACCAAACCTGCATAATTTTTACTTAAAAATTTTTTTTATCCATATAGCCAACCATTTTTAAAATTCAATCATGCTGGCTTTGTTTTTCCTTTGTCATCACTTTATAGCATAAATTATGTAAAATTCAAATATTAAGTTAATTTTGGAACACACTTTATATGGCAGGCATGCAGAATTGAATATTAAAGTAAGTAGGTAAACAATTTTATAATAATACTTTTTTTTATTTTTTGTTTTATAGTTTTAAAGATTGTGTATTGTTGTAAAAAAAAACACGTGAAAAGTTTAAATTTTAAATAATATATGACTCTATCATTCAGAATCATTCAAAGCCATTTTTCCATTCATACTTTTTCAGACAATATTTGAGTCATATTTCTTTGGAAAAATATATGTTTAATCAAAAAATATTTACAAAAGCTTATTTTTTATTATTATTTTCCATTATATCTTACGGAAACAGGGGCGATTGTGTGGGAAAGACAATGAGTCCCCTAAAGAAAAATATTTATTTTAGCTAAATCTATTCAAGATATGCATAACGTCATAATAGTTTTGGTTTCTTTATAGTGCGATAATAATTTTGAGCATGCCAGATTTGTGCATATTATTAGAATTATAATAAAGAAAAACACCCTTTTAACCGACTTAAAAAAGGGAGAAACTTCTCAATTCGAGTGTATTTTTTATTTATTTTTGTCACATCAGAACTTTCGACTGGGTGAACCGATTTTGATTATTCTTTTTTTTATTTCAAAGCAGGTACTTCCCGCAGAGACCATTTCAATTTGGTCCAGTTTTCACAAAGCGATTTCGATGATTCTTTTTTACTGACAAATTAGTTATTGTATTTCAGATTCACTTAAAGTCACAAAATAAATAAAAAACTTTTTACAAAAAAACACCAACTTCACAAAAAACTATTTCAAAACAAATTAATATGCACTAAAAACTAAAAGAATAATGTAGTTACAATTATTCTTCTTTTTGGAGTCGGTGTCAGGCAAGGTAATGTAACTGATCTGTGACAGTTATTTCCTCGGCTGACACCGACTCCAAAAATAACAATCATTGTAGTTACATTATTAGTGCTTAGTTAACTTTTTAGTGCATATGAATTTCTTTTATGAAAGTTTTTTACAAATAAAATATAAGGATTTGCAATATGTAATTACTCTAACGAATTTTGTTAAAAGATTTTCAAAGCATTTTATTATCTATATAAAGCTATAAAGATATATATAAAGCATTATTTTTAATCTTTTCCAAAATTTAATTCTCTTTGTTTCAAAAGCCCCATATTTCTATTCTTTATTGTTTTTAAAAAGTTCGTAGTTAACACCTGAAACATAATGCTAATAAAGGGAATACTCGGAAATATGCATTCAAGTAGTATATATTCAGAAGGAGAATCCAGATTTTGGAAACTTCACTTTTGGATTTTAGAATCAAATAATAATATTAATCCTTAGAATGTTAAAGCCGTCTAATTTACCACTTTTTTTTTAAATTTAAATGATGTCTCCTATGATTAATAATTAATTACTTGTATTTTTGAAATAAACACAATTTATATATCCGGAAACGCGTGATTTTTTTTTTTTTTTACTTTCTTCACCTTGGAATGTTCTTTGTATGGAAATTATGAGTATAAAGAGGTGTATATTTAGTTCTTTTTTTTTTTTAATAATGTATTTTTAAATTAATAATAAATTTATACACAGTGTTGTATGATTAGGTATTTAACAACACAAAATATTAAAATTATTCTTTGGCCCGGCACAAAGACGAACACAAAACATTATCAAAAATAGGCAAGTACCAAATGGGTAACATCGCATAATGAATGGATTGTATTCACTTTGCGATACTGTATACTAAAAAAATTTTTATAAAAAAAACTATAAATATTTTAGTTTAATTAAAGTACTAAAATAAGGTGACATTGTATTTATTTTGAAAATTCTTTTTTTATTCTTCCAAATCAATTTCATCCCCTTCAAAGTAATCCCCCCCCCCGATGCAATGCACTTATGCTAAAGGATATCCAATCTTCGAAACACTGGTTGCAGTCACTTTCCGGGATTGCCTTCAGTTCCGTCTTCGCTGCGGCTTGAATCTCCTCTATCGTATCAAAACGGTGTCCTCGGAGCGGTCTTTTGAGCTTGCTATTGCAATGTTAAAAAAATGTCTTCTAGATAGTATAGATCTTATATCCTTTACGTGTTAAATATCGACAACTTTGAAAATGTATTGGCACCGTGTGTGAGGTGTGAGTTTTATTGGAGGCGTTCCCATGGTAACGATACACTACTTTAATTATAGAATTGTATGGATACATATATAATTGTATGGATTGCATTTATGACTTTCATAGAAAATTTAATATTATTGTCTCACAAATTTAAATAAATAATTATAATAATTTATATTTGAAGAATAATATTATTGCAAATTGATTTCTTATTTTCACAATTTTTAATGGATTAAGTTTCATTAGTTAATGTTTTTCAATATTTTTTTTATATTTTCAATAACATAAACATGTAAGGAATTAGGAATTAGTCATAACAGCCTTCTTTGTCGCCAAAATTTTTCACTGGAAACACTAGCATTGATTTTAATGTCCCTATCATGACTACGCATGCAACGATATCGATGCTTCTACAATTTTTATTACAACTTTATGCCGTTGAAATGTACTTCTTTGCACAATTTCGTACAAAACAACTATAAGTCGCCTGTCATTAGAAATTTCTTATACAATTTGCGACTTGTATCGTATTATTCGCACGTTAATTTTAGTTGCTAAGATTAATTTTGTACATTTTTAAAAGCTTTTCAATTCCATTTTGTTCATGCCAATGTCACAAATAAAAAATACGTTTTCTGTTTACGAATCATACGTTTGATAAAAATTTCAATGTCAAATTCAATTATGAAATTGTTAATCATGAAAGTTTAAAAATATCTATGAATAAAATTTTATGGCCTTTCATTTTTCATTGACAGATTATAGTGTTGTTATTTTTTATTGTTTTAAAATTTGAGATCATATTCTGAATTGTACATTTTTTTTTTTTTTTTGAGTATTATATGCCTTAATTTTAAACGCTTATATATTGGTCATGATCAATAATCAAATTAATTTTTGTTAGATGATAGGTTGTAAATTACCTGTAGAAATTTACATTTATAATGTGTTTCAAGTGTTGTAGGTTAGGTTAGGTTAGGTTATATTGTCTATCCAAGAAAGGGCACACTTAGGCTATAGAGCCCATTGTGATACCAAATATGTGTTTTACCACCTTTTCACTGATAATTTCATTTATCAGCTCCTCAATTTCAGAGTGCACCTCCTTCATGCATATACCATGCACTACACCAGCCCATCATAACTATTAATTAAATTAATTTTTTTGCGACCGCGGGAACCGAACCCGCTACCCTAATCATACCGCGGACGGAATTGGTTACACTTTCACCAACTGAGCTAATAGGGCGACTCAAGTGTTGTGCCTAAACGTAAAAAAAATTATAAACAACTGAAAAGTTATAAAGAACGAATGCTAACAAAATTTAGCTGACGTCTGCTGTATTCTACCTTTTAGTTAAAATGTGAAACACAAACGTTATTACATACAAGATATTTAATAGATTTAACTTAAAATATCTTTAGAAACATTTCGATATACAGTTGCAGGTTTCCTATCGAATTTGCACTCACTCTCTATCATAAATTTTGAATTTTTATGTAATTTTAAATAAATAAATTTTGTATCTACCTACGAATAAAAGCCATTGGCAGCACATTACAAAAAGTGTAAAGTAATGGCAAAAAGTTTAAAACTGTCAAGAAGAATGAAAAATGGCTTTGTTTTGATAATTGTACTGTATTTTTGGATCTTTTTCGTAGTTTCAAACTCCTTTCCATTTTTTAGACATTGTGTTTCCAATACCTTTCTTGCTTTTGTCTTTTCGGTTCCTTTAGTAAAAAAAAAATTATAAATACGATACACGAGTCGTAATTTAAACATTATTTTTCTTTATTACCAAACTCGTGTTTATCAATCCTCAAAAACGCAGGCATAAGAAATTACAGAAATTTTCTTCGTTATGCCCTCACGTCCAAGTTTTTTTATTTAAAATTTTATATTTAAATCCAATTTTGACAATTTTTATCAAACCACTATGTATAATATATAAAATAATTTAATATTGATTAGCCTTGTATATAATATAAATAATAATATATGGATGATTGAATTTTTTTTTTCTTTTTGATTATTTTAGTGGGTTGATTTCAAATTGTGGGTAGCGTAAAAGTATTATTTATAGAAAATGATTTTATAGCCATAATACATATAGGGTGACCCAGTTCATTGAAATTGACATGGACATACATCATCTTGTAGAATTCAACTCTTGCTCATTTGCTCATCACTCATACGGCTATAAAGGTGTGCTTTAAATTGCAAAGTCAACAGCTTTTGTTCGAAACATAATTTTGAAAGGCGAATAATTTCAGCTGAAATTTAAAGAAAAATTCTTTATATTCCTGGAAGTTATTGTAATGGTATCGACTTCGTTGAAGTGTCGATCGAACAGTATTATCGGCAATATGATCCGAAAAGAATTTCGTAAAATTCGGTCGAGGTTTTTTATTTTTTTTATTAATTTTTTTTTTATAACTCTTTATTATACTCGGAAGTCATGAGTGTAGACCTCAAGGGTCGTGCCAGACCCACCCTACGGCTTGTTACTATTCAAATATTTGAGAAAAATAAAATATGAATATTTGAGATAAATAAAAGCCAACTTTTGTTTCAGATTTATATTTTAATGAAAGACTTCATATTATGTTCTGGTCATGGTCATTACATCTTTTCCAGTTCTACAGTTTTAGTTCAAACTTAAGTTCAAACTTAGTAGATATTAAACTATAACATTTACATTTTTAAGATTTATATATACTTTATACAGTATGTCGCATTTAAGATGAAGACATCCTCATATACTTACCCATATACCGATTTTTATGCTCAAATACCGATTTTCACTATTTTGGTTTTTAAGTTATTACAAGTTACTTTATTAATAATTTTATAGCAATGGAATGTAAAAACTGGACAAATTGATAATTTAATAGTGTTATGTATTCAAGTATTTCAATAAACTTGTAATAACTTTGAGTGCAAATCAAAATAATGAAAAAATTATAATTGTGATTTTTGTCATGAAAATCGGTATATGGGCATACAAAACAAAGCAACTTTTTCTAATAATGTTTTTCGGTATATCTAACTATCTCTGGCGCTAGACAAAATTTTAGAATTTTTCCTTTTTGTCCATTTATAGTAGTCTGAGTTTAAGGTTCAGGTTTTGGTTAAATATCTACAAAAATGTGAACCCCCCCCCCTGTATGACTGTGCAAATTTTCAAATCGATATTCCTATAAATGGCAAAAGTGTGAGGGTGTCTGCATTTTAAATGCAACACACTGTATATTTTCAATAGTTATTATGCCTGCCCTAATTAACCATTCGAATACGTTTATTATGGATAAAATTCACGCATTTTACGAACTACCAACTTACAAATAATTACAATACGGAGAAATTTTTTTTATAATATTTTAAAAATTGTTTAAATGCAAAGGTAGTCCGGTTTTCAAGAATATTTTTCCATAAATTGATTCTAAATAAATAAAGTACATTAATAATTAATATTTAATATTGATACACCTTTCTAGCGTTTCCTATACTACCTGTTAATGAAGTTTAACAAATACTTCCTTATTCCGTGTTTTAATAATTCAATTTTTTTTTTTTTTTTTTTTTTTTTTTGAAGGCAATATCCTAATAAGGGGATTTGAATAATTCATAAGGAAAAGGTTATATTTACAAGAAAATGTATTCAAATGTATATCCGTTTGTTATATCAGTTTTATGAGATACATGGTCTTGCTCGTCCAAAAGAAAGTAAAAAAAAGAATATAATTAATTATTGTAAGGACCAGGAAAATAAACTTGCATTTGTATCAGTACTGCTAAGTTAATTGGAATGGGTATGATTATTAAATTTAAAGTCAAAGATTTTCTGATTAAGAAAATAATTGCATTAATTTTCACAATTTTTCCACCATAATCCTATATCTTGAAATTGATCTAACAAAATAAAATATAAGTGTTTCCGCCCGGGATCGAACCGGGGACCTTCCGCGTGTTAGGCGGATGTGATAACCACTACACCACGGAAACTTGATTTACATGTTGTTGAATGTGTAACTATCTATACAATACTTATGATTTGAAGTTTAATAATTAGAGTACCACAAAAGATATACATATTGTTTTACAGTAAACTATAAAATGAACTATTTATTGCTATGGAAAATAAATTATATTGGTAAATAGTGTAATATTATTTTTACCCCTTTTCTTTTACCTCGTAGTATCTGCTTGTAAGATTGTCTGTCGCAAAAAATTTGGATCGATTTAAAGATTTTCCCGAGATCTAATCGAGCTGATGAACCTTTACAGGCACACTCGTGACGACGATTAAAAAAAATTTTCCCTTAAAAAATTTAAAGAATTAACTATTATAATAATATTTATTATAATAAAACTTTTTTTTTGGCCTAATTTTTTTAAGAGAGTGACATAAAATTTCAAGTCATTATAGTTATATGTTTAACCAACCCTTTCAGTATAGGCAACCTATAATGGATTGGACTATACAAGAATTGGAAAAAAACAAAAAGATTTTCACAATGTGAATTGTGAAGAGAAGTTTCAAGACGAATATTTAAATTATTCTCAGGTTTAATTATTATTTGTTACAAGTTAAATTTTTTCAACTACACATTGAAAAATTTGCGGACAAAAATCATCAAGCTATACGCTTTTAATGATTCTAAATGGGAAATAAATATTATATATCTAATTCTGGGTCTGTTACTCGAAAAAAAAATGTTTTATCAGTCTTGGAGTTTAGTTGGAGTCTTAGTAAATTTTACGCATCTGGTAAATAACCATTCAGATATTTTTTATATCAATCGATCAAAGCAACATACTTTATGCATCATCATTGATAGATAATATGATTTAAATTTTAAATTTATTTGAATAAATAAACTGTAATAAATAATATTTGTTCATTGTAAAATTGAAAACTTCTAGGATATACAAATGTTACGGATAAATTTCGTAACTTCATTATACTGATATGAATATCACATACTTATCCACATACTGTAAACCATGCTCAAAATTTGATAAAAGCTCACGTTATGTAAAGTTTCTTAATATAAATTATATTTCCTTTGACGAACTCATATCGTTATAAACTTTTTTTGTGATCGTTATAAAATTTTTGTGAAAGTTTGTTCAAGTAAAAATTTAACCACGATACACTTTGCCTAACATTCTATCCAACATTCGTCGTTAAAAACGTTAACCAGTTTTTTGACTATAGTGGTATTGGATATTTCCAAAGCTGCATTGGAGCATTTGTAAAGCTAAATACAAAGGCACGGATCTATTGATTTGAAACTTATAATCACATTCTCTAAAAAATAATGAAGAGAATTATAAAAGGCTTATGCTTGAGTAAGTTGTGTATTCCTAAGTCTTTTTTGTAGCTAAACTTAATTGGTTAAAAACACGAAAAGTAAATGTTTAATGTCATTTATGAACTGTAAACTTTACCACATCAGCTTTACTTATTTACAGTTGGCAATTTCCGTACATTAGCCATAACTCATATACTTGTAAGACTTAAAAAATATGATTTTGATATTCAGCGGGTTCAACCAGCCAATCGAATGGATTCTCTTTGTATAAATAAAATAGAGTATAATTCATTGAATGATTTGGAGAAATTTATCAATCGATATTCTAGAAAATTTATTCTGCTTTAAATAATATACAATACAGTTTCTTTTAACAAACTTATCATTTAAATAAAAGGTACAGTTTGTATAGAGATTTTGTAAGTATTGTTACATTATATGGGTTTTTTAAAATACTCTTAGATATGAATTGTACTTAAGATGTATCAAGAGATATTGAAAATTGTATGACTCGGATGGTATAATGCTGTGGCCAGATACAGAGGCCATAGGCAAAAAGGAACATCAAGCGAATTCGAATCGGATTTTCAATTTTTATACAACTCCACACCGCAATATATATTGAGCGAAGACTAAAACAAATATCGAGTCCTTCGAGTGAATTTTTGGCATCCCGTCCGGCAATGCGTTTTCGCCAAAGTTGAACTTAACCCAGATGTCATGGAAATCATCGTGCCAAATTGAATATTCTAGTTCAAAAAGTCAAGCAAGAGTTTTCATGAAAATTTTTCATTTTATTGAGAAAGAGACAAGTTAAATTTGATAAAATATTGCAATGTTTCAAAATTTGATCTTTGATCTTCAACTGAATCAGTCTGTACATTCAAGCGTTGAGTCTGTTATAACGCGAACCTTGGCTTTCGCACTTCTATGTCGTATTCATAGCATCGCTCATAGTTTTGAAAATTTTCCTGATCTCTTCTCCAACGTTTTCTATTCTTTCAATCATATAATGTTTCGCAGCAGCAGCTAGTTCCAGAGCTGAGCCAAGATCCAGGTTTTCTGTTTGATGTACTCGACTCAATGACAAAGTCAAAAAATGTGCCATGCTCAAGGACTATATTGTTAATTCATAATTAATGTGAGCAGATTCTCAATAGGAGGGGTTTTAACCCCCAAAGCCCTTCCCATACGCACGGGCTTGGATATGTATGTGATTAGATGTGGATTTAGCCGGAATCCTTCATTTTCTGGCTATAATCGATGTTGTTATACCCGTTTTTGACAGTTTTTCTTATAATTTTTGGTATGTGTTTTTTTTTTTTCGTTATATCTACAGACGACTATATGATTATTTTGTATTTATTATTTGCTTGCATACAATATTTGTTTACAAAATGTATAGTGGCCTCGATAACACATATAACCTATACATACAATATACAATATTGTAGTAATATACAAAATGCATTATACAATAATATTATTTTGCGGGTAATATAAGTGGTGAAGTGCGGTGTATATAGAGGGGAAATACAGGCCAACGACCACTACCAATGTCGTCAACAGACATAACAATTACTTATTAGTTTTACATATTATGTATGTATGTATGTGTATGTATGTATGCATGTATGTAATAGACCGCAAGTCCATAATCAAGCAAAATTTCTATGATTCTTCTTTTTAAACCCCGAATTAAAAAAGGGGTGTTACAAGTTTAACCACTATGTGTGTGTTTGACTGTCTGTGGCATCGCAGCGCCTAAACGGATGAACCAATTTTAATTTTTTTGGTTTCATTTGAAAATAATTTAAACGGAGATTGTTCTTAGCTATGTTTCAAGTGCGAGCTTAGAGTTTCGTTCCCGAAAAAACTAAAAAATTGGCGATCTTCAAAATCAATTCAGTTTGAAACATATAAATAAATACTATGGAAATATTTGGTCGAATAAACCTGGCTCAATTCATTTTGAAAAGTGAAATGGTAAAATAAGGAAATTCAAAAGAACAAACTCAACTAAAATATTTCAATTTCAACTGAAATATTTTCAAAAATTTATCCCAAAAAAAATCTCTAAGAATCCTTTTCATCTCATTTGATGTCCTTGACCATCACTTTGATAATGATTAAGGAAACAGTGTTATAAGTTTAAAGTGCTTATGTGTGCGTCTGTGTGCTTTTCAGTGGCATCGTAGCCCCTAAACGGTCGAACCTCTTGATTGAGAACATTTTAGAGCTAAGTTTCCAAAAATCGGTTTACAAGGAATAAATCGCAATTTGTCGGAGTTTTTTAAATTTTGTAAATTTCACTTGTATATCGTTTATTTGGAAGACCTACAAAAGTAAGTTTGGTAATAAAGCAAATTGAATTTTTAATTTCGGTTTGTGAGTCAAATATATGAAAATCGTGACTTTCGATACCGATGTTTTTGGTCGGCAATATCTATATGTTAATAGAAAGCCGCATGTGCAAGAAATAATAGAATTTAACTATCGAGAGTTGAAAAATAATTTGTTTTATAAATTCACTTCATTTTTCAACACTTTCTACTATTACAAATTTTCGTCACTTAGAAATTATTATCGCGTTGGAAAACTTTATTTCCAAAAATTTGAGTTTTATTTGAAAGTTTGAGAGTTTACTTAACATTTGAGATAGGTTACAATTAAATAATCATTTTTCTTTACTTCGTTTAATTATAGGGAGGTTAGTGATACCTAAAGAATAGGTCGCCCCATGAGGAGCCTTTACTCCTTGAACCATTTAGAGCTATGTAAGAAGAATAGAAAGATTTGCCTCTGAGAGATTTTAGCTCCGAGTGGTCGTCAAATAATCGGTTGATCTTCAGTTGTCAATCTTCAGCAAAGGCTGGGCAGTGACAGAGGAGGCGATCATGTCAACCTCTTCTCACTGTGATAGCTTCGTGTCTTACTGGTTTCTTGTGATAGCGAATGCTACCTACGTTGCTCTTGTGACACCGTTGGAAGAGAGATGATACCTTCGGAACGCTTCCGGTTGTACTTTGTTCTAATGTATCTTTCAGTACCACAGTAGCGCTCTGCACTTCCCCCCTGCAAATGGCCCATCTAGATGTTTAATGAACCTAGGGTTTGTAAGTCCTGCTATATTAAAGGCATTAATCATATAAATTTCGCTTCATTATGGGCTCACGGTATATGTATGTATATGCATATAACATATTAATATGCATTTGAGAGAGAAGAGTTTTATAATAACAAAAATATTGAAGACGATTATTGTATAAGTTAATACAAGTTGGAGAATATAACTTTGAAGATATAGTCAAAATTATTGTTTTAAATATACCCTGTGTTTATAGCTAAGGATTAGTGATGAGTTAAATCAGTCTGGATCGAGCAGTTTTGGTTTTTGTCTCACAAGACAGACCAAGACGACTCTCATGCACTGAGACCAAAACTGAGACTTTTTTAACTGGTAACTTTCTAAGAGTGATCAGATTCTAATACTCCGTCTACTTTTAGAGTTCTATCTTTTGTGAGGTTAAAAGGAAATATACTGAAACGTAAATTAAATTTAAGTTCAAAAAATAAAAACTGAAGAAGCATTTCTATGAATCGCAAAAACAAAGTGCTATAACGTGTAGTTAATCATATTCTGAACAAAATAATTTAAAATTGGTATATCCGTATAATGTACAGACCGATTGTCCACTTTTCTATAAAAATATCGAGAAGTATTAACATCTCTAAAAATATTGGTCGTGAACATCGGGTACTTATAAGTAAACGTCGTAAAGAATAAAATTAATGGCGATAAATTTTGATAGAATTTGAAAATGAATATTGAATTAGAATAAAACATACTAATAATGAAGTCAAATGAAGTAATTCTCTTCTTTTTTTCTTAGCTATGTTTCAAGTGCAAATTTAGGGTTCCGTACCCGAAACAACTACAAAGTTGGCGATGACCTTCAAAATCGGTTTAGTTTCAGGGGAAAGCTTTAAGGGAAAATATAATTTAATGGAAAGTGTTCTTAGGTATATTTCAAAAATTTGTCGGGGGTTTTTTTAAATTTTGTAAATTTCACTTGTTGTCGTAAAAAGTGGTAGGGGGGAAGTTTGGTAGATTCGCAAAATTAACAAAGGGTGCTGTTACACTAATTATAGCATTTACTGAACAAGGTTCACTATAAAAAAACAAAACATGATAATGTATACACAGGGTATAAATGGTTTATTTAATTTGAATATCCAAACTATAATGAGTGATTATATACATTTTATTTATACAACACGATTATAATGTTTGATTAAATTATATGAAATTAATTTATTATTATTATGAATGAATTGTGTTATATTTATAAAATAATAAAAGTACATACCTACATATTACTTATGTTTGTATGTTAAGATGACGTTCATTATTATCCAATGATGTTTTCTTATTGCTATTAAGCATGCGTCAAGAGGAGGGTAATCGGGACAATGTCCCCTTCAGAAAGTAAGAAAGTCAAAAAGTAATCAGCAAATAACTTTGAGAGTACATTTTGTTCAGATTGTATCGAGTTTTTCAAAGAGAAAATATTTTCGCTAGAATCTCACTAATCTGGTCTCTAAAATATTACCCTAAGTACTAAAACAAAAAAATTTTTTTTTTTTTTTTTCAAAGAATCAAAAACGAATTTGGATAAAAATTATTATCTAGAGTAATTTTTACTCACTAAGTAATAATGATATTTGACAAATGGTGATGATCGGGGACAATTCCGTGAGTTAATACTTCAGAAACTTGCCATTCTATAGCATAATGATCCATATTTTTAACCCCAGAATCAAAAAAGGGGTGTTTTTCCGAAATTTTAATTGTCGTTGTTTTTAATCGTTAAGAGTAATTAGGATCCAAAAAACATAAAAGTTTTTGATGATTAGATGTGTATTTTTCGAGACTTCTTCAAAATTGCTTCGAATTAAAATCTTTTCGTACAGAATTTTAGACAGCATCTTTACTCCCAATCGTAAAAAAGACTCAATTTTTGTATTTTTTGGATCAAAACTATCTTATACATCAGGTTTCATTCAATTCCAAAACACGTATATGAAATTTTTTCCACCGATTTGGATTAGGATCAAAATTGAGTAATTTTAACTATCTAACAAAAATTAGGGTATATTTTATAACTTGTATTTTCTAAGATGTGAATTGTTTACGAACGATATCTCGGAGCAAGTATACAAAAAGTCCAATAACTTCAATAATTTCAAACTTGTCTGTATATTATTTATGAAACATGACGGACAACATAATAATAAATAATGTGTTTAATATCACAAGTAATAAAAAAAATTTTAATATTCAAACAACAAAACAATGAACGAAAACAAACACTCCCTACATAAAATTTATATTATAATTTATAATTATTTTTGAACAAAATAAAGATATTGTTCGTATACAGGACGGTCCTAATTATTCCAGCAGAACCTCATCAAATAGCTGATAACATATAAATAATAAACATTTCTCGGTAGACTCATAGTCGGGAAAATATCCTTTTCTAGATACAGATTGTTTAAATTTTATTTTTAAGCATGTTATTGTGAATATGGCCAAAAAGGCTGCTTGGAAGAATTAGAAAATTAGCACAATATCTCATATCTCCCATTACATTTCTACTGCTACTTTGCTTAATTTATCAACATTGTTTAAGTCATAACAATAACACAAGAAGGTTCTCTTTTATTGTCAAATTCGAAATTTTCTAAGCAGCCTTTTTCAGTCTCTCAAAATAATGGAGAGGCTAAGTGTGCTCCTGGTGGGCTGTCAATATAACCTAGCCTAACCTTGCCTAGAGTAATAAAAAATAGTATACATACACTAGGAAACGAATCGAATCTTTAGGATTCATGCCAAATATTTTATTAACTGGACCATATATGCTCTAGGCATTTCACAACTCAATCGCAAATTTGATACAATTTTTCTTAAAAAATTTAACCACCTCGTATCCAGAATATTGTCATTATTTTTAAAATCAAGCAAAATTTGTGTAGCAAAATTGCGTAAATACTAATGTGAATACACTCTTTATTTTATTTTTTATTTCTTTATGTTATAATTATTATTATACTGTGATGATGAACATTGACCATACCGTCCGTTTGAATATATTATTATTTATTTAATATTAATTAATTTCAATTGATATCTGTTTTTAGAACAATAAAATATTCAATAATTAGTATAAAATATTTATATAAGTAATTTAAAAAAATACTTTATTCATTTACTACTACAGATGAAATATTTATTTATTTGAAGATGTACTTAAACAAATAAAATCGAGTAATTATTGTTGTAATCGAGGTTACATCTTTTGTATATAGAAAAAAATTGCTTTAAAGAAGAAAACTGTTTACTACAGAATACAAGTTTTGTTTTAAATTACATTGTTTTACTGATTATTTTCTTTAGCTAAAGCATATGAACCAATCTTGAATGAAACAGATTGATATATTTTCTCAAGTATTTTTTATTTGGTACTTTATTACATGAGTAGTCAAAAAATCGAATATGATTACATGGTATATACTTTTACAATCTTAAATGCCCACAAGGATCCATGTCACACAGAACCCTGTGGCCTAAGCGTATCTCAACGGAGCCAATGTACAGTTTATACCTAATTTTCGGGCAAAATATAATGAAGGGATTTTTATGCTCAAAATTGATTCAAAAGACTATTTAGATGCAAAAGTATCTTTTATGTGGCAGTAATAAAAAAAAAAAAGTTTTTAAGTCTTCAAACCCAATTAACTCATTTTTTTCTTCAATTTTTTAAATTCATCACTAATTTTTTGCTTCCGAGTCACTTTTTTTCTTACCTATGCTTAATTTTGTTTCCACGTAAGGTGATTTTGGAATTATAAGTTACAAAGTTTCACTGGAAAACTGCTTGCTAATTTTACTTTTGCCTTAAGCTATCTTATTCTCTACCCTTATCTTAGTTTTAAAAGAAAAAGCGCAAGTTCGCGCAAAGTTTTTTTCATAAACATATTAAAGAATACTTAAACATTGCCTTGTTAGAATAAATTTTACCCCACAAAACCTGGCACTTTGAATGTGATAAATTTAATGAAAAAAATTACTTCTTTTAACAGTAAATATGAACCATATATATTGAATTATATTAAAAGGTATATTAACATTAAAGACTAATCAATTAAGCCCAAAGCTTTGTCTTCAATTTTTTTTTAAATCCTTACTTAATTGCATTACAAACGCAGAAAACGTAAATTGAATGACACGGTATACAGGTTAGCCTCAGTTAACCTGCAGCATTAAGTCAACAGTTTTTGGATGTTTAAGAATTGTTTTCAAAAAAGGAATAGCCGGTGCATACTGAACTCTAATATGTATAAATGTAAAAGTAATAAAATAATTACAATGAAAATGATTGAAAGTCAATAACACTGCAGTCAGTTAGAAGTCGTCATAGAGAATAATACTTAAAAATAAAAATAAAATAATAAAATAAAAAAAGAAGCTAATAAAAATAAATAATGAGAAAAATGATTAATTTCTGCTAATAATTTCGTGTTGTTTTATTTCTGTAGTAAACAATAATACCCATTATAAAATAAAATAAAATACTTTTTTATTTGAATGTTTTTAAAGCCTTTGAATGACTAACAAAACAAAATATTCATTTTGTACAACAAAAACGGCCGGACGTCTCATAAAACCTTTGACACCCTGTAGTGAAGATTATTATACCTACTGAAAAAAAAACAAGTGAAAACAAACAATTGACTGAGTTAATTGTTGAAATACCATGCATAAATAGTGTTGATTACTCTATCACATTGCACATACATATACAATTTATATAATACATTCTATACAATTTCCGCCTAATTTGCGCCCTCACAGGTAAACAATGGTGTTTACAAAAAAATGTTTCAAACAAACGTTGTGTATATTTTGATAAGGAACATTTTTTACATTTAAACTTTTGTTCTATCTCTAACGGTTTACAAGATGGGTCCTACGGACCCTTAGATCAAGATCCTTAGATCAAGTTGCTCATTTAGGAACTCGACCTCACTTTTTACGTCCTGAGTACGCTGTAAAAATTTCAGCTTGATATCTTTTTTCGTTTTTGAGTTATCGTGTCCACAGACGGACGGACAACCGGAAATGGACTAATTAGATGATTCTATGAACACCTATACCAAAATTTTTTTCGTAGCATCAATATTTTTAAGCGTTACAAACTTGGGACTAACCTTAATATACTATGTATATTTCATATATATATATGGTATAAAAAACAAAAACAAAACAAAACGAAAACTTTAGTATGACGACCCTTTTTCATAGTCAAGAAGAACATGTTCCAATATTGTTTTCTATTCCTTTTCTATGCTATCTATTTTAATAGCCTTTGGGCTTTTTAAAACTAATAAAAATTAAATCTTTACAAAAATGTCAAATAATTTTAATGCATTTGAACGTCTCTCAAATTCGTAACTAGTGAAGACATGAATTGCTTCGGAAGATATTCCTTGTCGGAAATCCATAATTAGTGGAGGAATGAAACTAGGTGAGAATCCTCGCCTAGGAAAAATATTCTTAATACAGTTATTATGAGTAAAATTTGACCATTTTTTAAAAAAAATCCTGTAATTCAATTTGTACAAATCACTAACAGCTATTTGAGTGATATTTGGATGTGGTTAATGAAATTTATGCCAACATATGTACAATTTATGTGAGGATCCTGAAATTAAGACAAAAAGAATCATGGTTCAAAGATTGAGCTTGGGGTTACATTTGATTGTCTTTTTTTCACGATAAAAACCCATTTTATCGCATTCTTTTTACATTTGAGAAACATCACCTAACGAATCGCTTATTATAGACACTTGTGATTTGGCTGACTTCAAATATTTCTAAGAGCTAGCAAATGTGAAAAAGTTGTAAATAAGTCACAGGGCGTAATTTTTGCCTATGTTTATGTGGTTTTAAAAGATACCCAACAAAAGTTGTTTTGTTTTTAAAAAAGAATTTTTTTTTAGCTTCTAAGAATTGAAACAACGGGTTATTCTGTGACGAAACTTACGGAATAAAGCCCATCCAGAACTTAAAAAGAACTTCTAGCTTTATCATATTCGTTGTCTTACCCTTTAAGATCCGATAGTATGCTTCTGTTTGAGTAACATGACACATCAGCCCGACTTCTACTTGCCGCGTCAATGGTAGCGTGACCTTTAAAATATATCATTTAAAATAGCTGTTGTTTTTTAGTGAACAATATGTATGAACAGTTAGGAATAAAAAAATTAATAAAAACATTTAAATATATTATTATTATTTTATATTTTACAATCAAATTAATTATTTATTTTCTAATTATTTGATTATTTTAAAAATTATAAACAAAACAATAGAAACGATTCATTGAACTGATAATATGTTCATTGTTATTTTTTTTTTAATAATTAATAATATTATATTTTCATTAAGCTGTGAATACATTAATTAACCATATGTGTTTGTACAGAGTGTTAAAGTTGGGGTAAAAAATACGCTCAAACATTTATGTTCTCGGTGTACCTTAATGACCACTTCCTTTATGAAATGAATTATTATAAACAAGTGATTTTCTAAAGAAAGGAAGCCATTTTCGATCTAAAATATGTACGGAAAGTTCGAAACTGAAATTCAGATAATTTTTTGATATTTTACTCAAAAGGGTATAACGAAACGACCCTTCCTCCTTATATTATATTCCGAAATAAGATTTTCCGAAATAAGATTTTCAAATTTGATACAAAAATTTATAAAATTGAGTTTTTTGACGATTCTGAGGTTTTGACTACAATCTTATACAAGGGCTAATGTCGTTAAGGCATTTCAATTACGGACACAAAAATTTGAATAAAGAGCAGTGGACAACAAAACAAATTAAGTGCATAAAAAGTATAAATTTAATTTTAATTTGTGTCTCAATTTTTTTTTATTTTGTTTGTACATAAAACATAATTTTTCGTCTTGAGTTTTCTGGCAGAAATTGATGATTTAGATTTCAATGCGACTCTATTAGGGAATTATATTGGGTAATGTGCTTTCATCACGTGCATTACGAATTTGTTATCAATTTACGTTTATCATGTCGGTACTACGTTTAATGTTAATTTGTACGTTAAGTTTATGATAAAATAAGGGATTATTTCATAGTCTGTTAATAATTAGACATAAAAATACCGTTGCATCTATAAAGAAATATTTTGTAAACGGTTAATAAAAACTTTGTCATCTTCAAGTCAAATAAATAACAGTTTTATACAAGATAAATAATGCGAATACAAAAAGAAAACAACACACTAACTTCCAACTATGACGAAGACAAGTGTTTTTATCTAAAATAAATAGGCCACATGTTACACAGAAATGACGAAGATGATGTTGTAGATGGAAGAAGCATGAGAAGGAATACTTTAAGAAAAGAAATAATAAATAACAATTTTTTACACGACCAGTCAAACTTAAATAAACTGTCAAAGAAACTTTTGTGAATCATCGTACTGTTATAATTATTTTAAAAACCAATGTGTGTGTATTTAAAACCATCATATATTATACTCTCTATAATCATTCTCAATAATATTATATTATTATTATTATCTTGACAAAGATGAAAGAAACGAATGCCTGATTCAAATGTATGCGAAGATATCGTAAACGATTTGTTTTTAAGGTAGTTCTATCCCAAAAGTTCAATGTCAAAAATTATTAGCTACCTATCCTATAAGTATCTACATAACTACTGTTATAAACCAAGTTTTTAAGTGCTACGTGCATCTAATACTGCTGTCTCACACATATACCAGGAATGAATACACATATACTTCTGCCCATAAGAAATAATCCTCCAAATGTAATATTTTTATGAAAATTAACTGGTGAATAATTTTTACTTTTTTAATTCGAAATATAATGTTTTTCCAAATATTAGTTTATTTTTATCAAAACGGTAAGTCTCCACTGGAAAAAATTAAAAAAGATCGTCTTGTTCCCATACTTCTCCCATGACGTGGTAAATTGTCTTCAAATTTTAATAGCGTGTGCATTGCACTTTGAATTACTTATATTCAACGTTTTAAAGTTTTCGCTTGCATGCTCAACTTCAATTTAAACTTACACACTGAATAATGCTGGGCAAACTGTTTTTGTATTAAAGTACGGTAAAACACAGAAATTAATTAATGAGTGCATATGAATTCATCTTCTAATTATTATAAAGCCGTAATTTTCTCAGAAAAAGGTTCGTTACGGCTAAGAATGTTAACTATCTTATTAACTTTAAGATAACCATCCTAAAACAGATCCAAGAAAATATTGAAAGACCTTCTCGTGAAAAGCCACCTACAAAATTAACTTATCTTAAAAATGTAAATACCAATGAAATATTAAATAAACAGTATTGGGAATTTGCTTGATTCATTATTTAAAAACAGATAGAGAAAGCGTTATCTAAAGATGAGTGTTAAAGGCCCCCAATAATGACTCTAGCTAGTTATATTTAGATTTAGGGATATTTATGGTTTGGATATAAGGTTTGATTTGTTTTTATATGAAGTTTGACTAAGTCTAAATCAATTCTGAAAATTATAGCGGTTTGTCCGTTTATTTAAAAAAATAAATGATTTCAAAAGTAGGCAAATTTTACATTGGTCTAATGAGAAAACGGTAGATGGGTGATATGTTTTCAAAGATTACTCCAAAACTAGTCTGTAAATTTAAAAAAAAAAAAAAAGAAATTAAAAATTATTGAAAACAAAAAAAACCCGTTGTGTCAGATTAATTAAGAATGTATGCGCACGGTAATGGAGACACAATTTAAAAAAATATATATTTTTCAATTTTGATGGTGAATTATGTTACCACTAGACAGTATAAGACGAAAAGTAAGAAGAAAATTTTTCGATATCTGGAGTAATTTTCAAAATATAGAAAATTCAAATTTTGTTTAATTATTTAGCTTTCGATATTTCGAAAACCAACGTAGATATCGAACAATTTTATTCTTATTTTTCGTCCACATTCATGTGGTTATAACAAAATTCTTCATCACAGTTGAAAATAAGGTACAAATAGTTTCAACCACAATTCTAAACTTGCCTTGTTGCTCGTAATACCTAAAGTATTCTGCAGTTTATACTTTGGTCTACCAACAATCTCTACATTTTTCTAGTAAAAACTTCACTTTCTTTAAGAAAAATAAAAGTTTTGAATATAATATTTTAAATTATTATTTTTAGATTGTTTCAACAAATTACTATTAAATTGATTTATACCTTTCAATTTGATCGAACATTTTACTAAAAAAATACAATAATTTACCCAAATATTATTAAACCTATCAAATTATCATATTGTAAAATTACTGATTTCAAACGACTTGTCTATGAAGGGTGAGTAAGCAACCAGAAAATAACTATCTATATGAAAAGTAAAAAGTATGTCATGCTTACTTCCGTAAAAGTTAAAACATGTATCATAAAAATTTAACGTTGTATCGAACAAAGTTATGGTTTCTTAACAATAAATGAAATAAATTAGTTTATGTTAAAACGTTTCCATATATGAATGATAATAGTAATTAAATCAATCGTTAACGATTTCCACAATAGGCTTGTAAAGTATCTAATACAAAGAAATCGGGGATAGTCAAGCAAAGTTAGACGATGGAACCGATAATACAAAAAAAAGGACAAATATTATCAGATATCTTAATAACCATGAAACAAATTAAATAAATAATCAGGTAACAGATGGTTCGTCCCGAATATCTTAATATATATATTTCTTGTGTGCGTGTGTATGTAATTGAACTCCTCCTAGACGGCTGGACCGATTTTGATGAAATTTTTTGTGTGTGTTCGTGGAGATTCGAGAATGGTTTAGATTTACAATTTGGTCCAGTACAACTGTTTTTGAGGGCTCCGTACCAAAAAAATGAAATTTCATTAAATGGTGGGAGCGCATATAAATCATATCACATTATGTATACTATGTGTACTATGTATTTTTAATAGTATTCAGGTATTGTCAATAGGCATGTATTAGAGCCATATGCGAGCGCAGCGAGCTCTACTATCAAAGGTCAGGCCAAAGGTCGAAGGTCAGGCCACTCCAATAAATAGGAGTTAAATTGGGGTTTAGCGGGATGGGTTTAGCGGACAGGCTAAACGTAGTATAGGTATTCATGAATTGGAGTTACGTTTTTACGGGACAACGTCCGTCGGGGCCGCTAGTATCTTCTAAATTTGTAAACACTGTATAACCAAGTAACCGACAAACGACTTAAAAGACCAACGTCACTGGCCAAACGAATACCAACGTATCATTGACAATAAAGTTTTTGATAAAAGTGAGATTTAGCTTTTGGTTCCAGGTTATTGTGCTTTACCTTGTTTTGAAATCAACAAACAAAAGGATCTAATAAAAAAGAAGTGAAAACAAAAAATTGAATGAGTTAATAATTGTTAAAATGTCTTGTATAGAAAGTGTTAAATGTTAATTATTGCATTATTTTTAATTAACCAGTAAAGCTTAAAAAACCAACAAAATTATGGTGGTCTTACAGCAGCCATTTTGGTTTTCGGAGTTCTCGAAACTATTATCTGAAATTTTTTCAACCAGTAGTTAAAGCTATCTGCTTTTCAACTCTCCATCTTTCAGAGTTTTGGAGAAAATGGACACGCAAAATTTTGTCCTAATTTGCTCCCTCGGAGGTAACCATGATTCAAAAAATTATTTGAAACAAAAGTTTATTATTTTTTTTAAGGAACATTGTTTACGTTTAAGCTTTTGTTCTATCTCTAATCAAGCTATAAATATTTCAGTTTGATATCTCTTTTCGTTTTAAAGTTATCAGACTGACAGACAGACGGACAGATGGACAATCGGGAACGGACTAACTAGTATCATCAATATTTTAAGTGTTACAAACCTTGCCTAAATTAGTATACCTTGATATATACTTCAAATATACAGGGTATAAAAATGGCAATAGAAAGACGTGTGTAACCGAAGTAATAAAAAAAATGTTATCTTTCTTACAATTTGGAACTAAATGTTTCATAGGAGTTATATTCCCACAATTTACGGGGATTACACATATATTAAATTTTATGGGGCTATATGCCACCAATGTAGATTTCGAATTTCGAGCATTGAAGAGTTGGTGAGTAGTGGCAAGGTCATTGACTTGATAAGTCATCCAAGAATCCTACTTTATTTTTAATTAGGTGACAATGATTAAATAAGTGCGTATACTTTGGAACAAAGTCTATGCCTAAACATCAAAGGTATGCAAACACTTATATCCACATTTCAAGTAGGATAAACTAACAATAAATAAAAATTTTTATAAAGATGTTCTCATACATGACAATTCGCAAAAGCTTTATTTAACCCGCGAACTAAAAAGACAATTTAATGGAGAGTGTTCCTAGTTATGTTTCAAGTACGAGTTTAGGGTTCCGTACGAGGAAAATCTGAAATTTTTTAAATTTTGTAAACTTCACTTGTTAATACATTTAAGGCTTCGCTAAAAGCTAGATCAGATCATGCTTACCATGAAAAAAGAGCGTGGGGTGTTATTGGTCACCCGGTTCCAACCATCTTCCTTCCGATATAAAAAATTATGTATTATTGAATAACAAACACAATGAAGGAGTCGCAATTAAATTGTTAATCGCTAAGAAAGCGGGTAACTAAACCACAAAACCATCTTCTTGTTGAGTACCTATTAGTAATTCAAGATAATATACTATAAAACCTTTCCGTCTAGCTCCCCAGCAATCAAACACGCAATAGAAGACATATTTCCGAATTGAATTTACATCGGAACTGCACTAACAAATTATTCGGCTCATTCGGTTGAAGATTACTGCTTTATTTGTTGCAAGATTTGACCCAAAATAAATATATACGTACAGACATACATACAAAACAAACATTGCAAGTTAAATAAACGCTTCTCAAATCATTCTTGTCATTTTCGAAGTATAACAAATGAAATTTTACCATCTCAACAATATTCCAAGACAAATTATAGAACTCGTTTGAATGAAGCATCATAAGTGATACGCAATAATTCGTTAACAAAAAACTTATTTAACATACATGTGATTTCTTGAGTAAAAATATAAAATATATTGCATATAAACAACAACAAAAAACAGATCATGTATTATTGAGTAATGTAATAAGTAACCCTCAGTTGGGGGTTGCTGCTGTGTGGAATCAAGTTGAATGCCTGCTTTTTATAAAGAAAACCACCCTCGTTCCGTTCACTTGTCATACATATTCTTATAACGTAAAATTTCTTTAAATAAATACACACACATGTGTAATTCCTCTGTTATGTTACATACATATACAACACATATGAACACAATATTTAGGGCAATAATTTTTTTTGAAAGAGAAATGAGTAGTTACTTACACATATTAAAACGTCGTATAACGACACATCGAAGCAAATAATCTTTTTGATATCGTGGGAAAGATTTAACGAACACATAATAACATGTGCATCAATTTTACACACTATACTGTATGGTACAAATTGTTCAGGGATGGTTTCATTAATTTGTATTATCTGTTAAGAAACTAAATACAGTTATTTTATTCCTAGTTAGTGACACAAAGTGGGTCGTTGCACATTTTATTAGGGACAAGTACAATGAGAGAATAGTATCAATCAAATATTGAGAGAATAGTATCAATCATAAGGAAAATTTCAGATTTAAGGAGGAAGCTAAAGCTAAACTATTGCACAGTTTATCAGGCACAGAAATTTGAGACGCTATTATCAAGAGCACAACATCAATACTAAGATTAGAATGTGGCCTCAACTCCAACTCCAAAGCAGGGTGTGCACCTAAATAGATGTTTGTTACCGAGCAGAAACTTTCATAAGATTTTTAATCACAACCCGCCGTCACAACAAAAATTAATTTAATTAATAGTTGTGATGGGCTGGTGTAGTGCTTAATATATGCATGGAGGAGGTGCACTCAGCCTCTGAAAATAATTGGGAAGCTGATAAATTATCAGCGGAGAGTTGGTAAAACACATATATGGTATCACAATGGGCTCTATAGCCTAAGTGTGGGCAACCAATATTACCTACCGAAGATTTTTGAAATTATGAAAATATAATTGAAAATTTAGTCAGACAGGAAAGGTAAAGACCTTTTAAAACCTTGAAATGAATGAGCTGAAAAAATGTACACATTGCACCCATGGAATGAAGAAACCTTCATTGAAGAAACCATGTCATATTGCTTTGGTAAAAGTCTACTATTCATAACGTTCGTCATAAAATGTAAACAATAGTTATTTACTAGTGGCATTAATAACGTACGATTTAGGCAATCGCGGAAGTAATGCGTTATCACACGTAAACCGCACAAAACTTTATCTCTAAAATTTGAAAATAAACGATAACTCTTATTTAAAAATTGTCATGGCATATTGAGAAAAGTAGAAAATGAAAAAAGTTGCTGTAGAAAGCTACTATATAAAGAAGTTGCTATAGAAAATTACTATAGAAAGAAGTTACGATAGAAAAGTTACTAAAAAAAAGTTACTTGTTATTAGTTTACATTTTGACAATAATTAGGAGTGTGGTAATGAATTCATTAATTACGATACTAGTAATGAATTAATCTATTGTTCCCACGAATTTTTCCAGGGGCGTAGATAAACTATAATAAAACTCACTGCTAGTGTTGATTTAAGAAATCTACATTTCACATTTTCGGTGATTTTAAATGTTATAAATTGAATACAGCCCTGTGTAAATATAATACATATGGTTTATATATACAATTTAAACATAACACTGTGTTCTTTATGTTATTATTAAAGAGGGTTCTTCTTTTTCAGTAATAATAAGAAAACACCCTCTAAAAAAACACCTGCGCGTTAAAAACTATATATGAAATTCAAGTTACTTTTACATATAAATTTTAAACCATATACTACAACACTCAAAATACTATACGTGTTACAAAAACTGAATACACCGACCGAAAACTATCCAGTGTGTAGGCATTTATTGGGATTTGTTTATAAAAATCAGTGGCGTACAATAATTTTGCTATAATATTTTATATTGGTGAAAAATTATAACTGAAAAAACGCAAACGAGTACATAAAAAAAAACAATAATTTATAATTTAATAATTAATGTTTCATTAAGGCATTAAACCCCACGCTACAAGTTGTAGTATTTTTTGTAAATCGTATTAACTCTATCTCAAAGGTTTTACTTGAACAATTATATTGATATGATATAATTCACAAACTATAGTTCACAAATTTTATTAATTCTTAAACATACATTCTCAATTGCTAGAACCGCAAATGAGTATTTTTTCATACGCTTCAGAAGATTTTTTGAGGATTTTTATATCTAAGAATTTTTGAAAATGTTACAGCTAAAGATTCGTTTCGGCCCCAGAAATGGTTAGTTGTCCCCTGAATCCAAAATATTATTGGTAACCGTTGGTTTGTGTAAGAGTGTTTGAGTCAAGTTCCAACGTTTAACGTTGGAATAAAACTGTCGAATTAATTTCGTCAAACAAATAAAGGGTTCCTAAAACCTATCATGGTAAGAAATTTTCTGTAGATATCATTATGTTAGTTTTGTTTGGTGAACGCCATACTGATTTGATCATTGATGGAATACTAACATTAGCATTATCTGCCAAGTTACACAATATGCCCAGTGGATAGCCCTATTAAATACTATCATATTACTTATGCTAACTTAGATAGTCATAGTATCTGCCCCTATTCCATACTAGCATTTTTGTATAAGCCATACATTTCTTACCGTGTATGATGAGAAGGGGTCATAGAACCTAAATCAAGGGTCCTGCATATCTAAAAGTCTATCATCTGAGGAAGAAAGATCTCCAGGTAACAGGTGCTATTTTATAGTGTTACAGGATTCTGTAGATGTCAGAAATAAGTTTTGAGCCCAAACGTCTTACAACAACAAATCAATTTGTCTGATGTTTTTCAATGAAAAGCGCGGGGGTTCGTTTTTCGTTTCTTGAAGAATTCATAGACTATCATCTATTATTAGGTACTATTAAAAAGCAAACGCTGATATGTGGCCTACTATAACCTTTCTTGTTAGAAATCTCTCACCTTTTTTAACCAAGACAAATCCATTGCTATATTCTAAGTTCATAAGCCCCTTAACGTTAGCCCTTGACCCATCTGTTTCAAGGATGCTTTTTCAGGATAAATTCGTCTTTAAAAAAAGTTGAACGCTACTGTTTATTCAAAAAAAATGAAAAAAGAGAACTTTTTGAACATAAATAAATACTACATCATACTACACCAACATAAAATATATTAAGGGTTCTTTTAAAATCAAACATACACATGAAAAAATCTTTTTTTTCTAAACTTTTAACTCTTAACGACCTGATCCCCCTTTCTAAAAAGTAAAATACATAACCTCAACAAACATTCAAAACTATGAACAAACGAACGCATATAGATATAGATGATTTGTTAAAAATTCTTTTGCATAACCATAATAAACATTTATTTAGATTTTGAACTATCGAGGGTATTGCATTTCTATTCGTCTATCATTCTTATTAAGTGATTTTTTTGTAATTCTATACTTAGACCTTCGTTTAACTTCCATGTAGAATAGTATAATCTTTACTATACTTCTTTACCTACAGGTTATAATTTGAAAAAATTCAGTTACTTTCGATTTATCGACTTTCGAAACTTTAGTTCAATTCTTGATTAAGGGTTCAATAATAAAATGGGCTTCCTTTGAATAAATTTGATCGGTGAACCAAAAAAAGCCTACCTAAAAATGTTGTATACCTACTTTTTATAATTATAATTTTTATATCTGCTGGGGTTGTTGGCGTAAGAAAAATAATATTCTGATATGATAAACATAGAATCTAATCCGCCAAAACATCAATGGCAAATCAAACCCACCTGGTTGTTTTGATTTGCATGCCTTTTGGACATAATTGGAATTTTGCGAGTTTTGGATATATTAAATATCTCTAATTGGAAGAAAAAAAATTTCAAGAAATTTCATCGAGAATCAATGGAAATTTGCAACATGAAAGGCACACAGCCAGTGAGTAGAGGTGTATAATAAATAACAAACGAGTTTTGGAAGCACTTGGAATAATTTTTAATAGCATCTATAACGAAAATTTCTTTAATGCCTTATTTTCTACCGCACTCAAACTAAATAAAAACATTGACAGGTGTCTTGGAACACCTGGTAGGAACTATATTCCTTTTGTACCTTGGTACATTATAAATTTGTAAGATATTTTTCTGAAAATTTAAGATATTAATTTTAGAAGTCAAATATTCGTTTGATTCTTAGAGAATTTAATTTTATAGCTACTTTTAGTTTTTACTGTATGAAAAAATTGTAGGATTTGTTTAAAAAGGACATACTTCTGATTTAGTGGTCAACCCAATATGTGAGTACATTACGTTTGGTAACCTACATGTCTATTTTTGACGTCCGTTTGCAGTTTTTTTGGTTTAATTCTTAAATAGACCTTTTCATCCATTTGCTTTTGTTTCGGACAGTTGTCAAAAAACTATTCAACCTAAGAAAGTTAAATATATTGTACCTTTTTCAAGCAGCGCTTTTTGACAAGGATAGAAGATATTAGATATGTCTTTACTTGATTGAAAACAGTCCGAAACAAAAAAGAATCATTTTGTTAAAGAAAAGTCCTATAAGCAAACAAATATCGTGCGATAAGGAACATAGTTCCAAAAATAATTTGGAATACCTACTAGACAGAAATGTTTGTTTGATTTGTTTATTAACCTGTTTTAAAAATTTTATCATTTGTTTCTAAACGTGTTTCATTTAGTTGTTTCATAAATTACGTTGTATTTACGATACTTCCAAATTCCCAAAGTGGTGTGCTGATGAAAGTTTTCATGTAGTATGCATCCTAATTTAATTTTCGGTTTTACATTGAAGCAAACTTTAATCTCTCCGTAAATTCATTAAATATATACACTTGTTTCAACCAATATCATATGAAATTTCTTTGTCATAATTTTCGACTTTACATTCAAGCAAATTTTATTTTCTCGTTTTTATCCACTCCGTAAAATCATTAAATATATACACTTGTTTAAACCAATATCATATGAAATTTCGCTTTCTTAAACAAATTACGGAAGTGAAAATAATAATATGTGTCAACTAAATATGATTAACAATAAAAATAGGTAAAAATCCTCCTCCCCGTTATATCGTGAAGGTTTTATACTCGGTTGTTGGGTCAATACTCACACAATTTAACTAAAAGAAATAATAAATATATACAAAACAAGTGAAACAAACAATTGACTGAGTTAATTGTTGAAATACCATGCATAGAGAGTGTTGATTACTCTTTCACATTACACATACATACATGTCATACATATAACTGATATACCCATATAATACATACTATACAGTTTACGCCGAATTTGCGCCTTGACGGGTAAACAATGATGTTTTCGAAAAAATGTTTCAAACAAAAGTTATTTATTTTTTGATAAGGAAGATTTTTTACATTTAAACTTTTGTTCTCTAACGGTTTACAAGATGGGTCCTACGAACCCATAGGTCAACACCCAATTGAAATATGTTGCTCATTTACGAACTCGACCTCACTTTTTACGTCCTGAGTGAGATGTAAAAATTTTAGCTTGATATATTTTTTCGTTTTTGAGTTATCGTGTTGACAGACAGACGGACAGACGGGCAGACAACCGAAAATGGACTAATTAGGTGATTTTATAAATACCTATAACAAAATTTTGTTCATAGCATCAATATTTTTAAGCGTTGCAAACTTGGGACTAAACTTAGTATACCTTGCATATTACATATATGCATGGTATAAAAATCTAAATAGCAAACAGGTGGAAAATATATATATAATTGTCAAATTTGGGGTGAATAAGCCAAGCAATAACAGTAATAGCAGGTTTTTTTTTTGTTATCTTTATATGAAATGCGTTTGTATTTTTAAAAGCGAAGGGTCTTCATTCTTTTTATTTAAAAAAAATATTTCTTTATATTCATAATTTGTATTTTTGTAAATAATATTTAGGGGGAATTTTTTTTCTTTGTTTGATGTACACTACACTAACAGCAACGGCAATGATCTTTTATATAAAGGACAAAGAAAAGATAGGCAGATAGAGAGAGTATTTGGTCAGTTGAAAAATTATGTGTTATATTCGCATTTTTAAACTTTTGAAGGTGTAACTTAGTAGGTAGGTTGGTAGTTTTATACAAATTACATTTTTTGTAAAATAAATTGAATGTGTCCAGAAAATTTCTGAATTGACATCCTGAGATTAAGAAAGAACAATTCATATAAGAACTGTTGACGAGCGATTATAGAAATATTTTCTACTATATAAGTCGTTTTGTTGAATGTTCGATGATTGACGAGCATTGAATCAAAGATAATAAAATATTGAAAAGTAAAATTAAATTACTTTTTGCCTTTGATCTAAAAAACAATCATGAAAAAATTTATAATACTAAAAGTAAATTTTTCTGTAGCAAGAAATTAAAAATTGTGCACAAAATTATAATTAAAAGAAAGCCTTCTTGAATGTGATTTATATTTTATTATCACGGAAGATGGCTAAACGGCTTGATTTTAACAGAATTTTCTTTTAGGATGATGATGGGCTGTGCATTTTAAAATTATTTTCGTAATATACAGGCTGACCGGAAACACGAAATGTATCAAAGTTGTATTTTTTTAAATAAAACATTCTGTTGGTTTTTGGTTAGATTCTATGATCAAAATAAAGGTGTTTTTCATGAAGATACTTCACTTTAACTTCGCGGTTTTAGAAATATTCTGTATTCTCTAAAATTATAATAGCAATTTTAGCGTATAATTTCTCAAAGCTGATATCAGTTATTCAAATCAAATTTATCTTGGTTTGAAAAATCTACTAATCGATTGAGCTTTTTGTCGCAACTGTTAATAATTGAATTTCTTATGCAGGTTGTCCCAAAAATATGTCTATAGAATTACAACTTTTGAACGATAATTACTTGTTTAACTTAAATACAATACACGGTTCATGTCAACAGTACATGTAATTTGTAACTGTTAACTACCAAATACCATCAACTTTCCTATAGCTTACTTTCCTAAAACGCACATTTTTAAAATCGAACTGTTTTAACAGATGTTATATTCTGTATAAGGATTTTTGATAATTTAAAAAAAAACTTTAGGACCTACCAGAACTCTGATAATTAAAAAATTTATATCACAAAGTAAAGCTCTAAACCACATAGAATTTTACGCCATTTCAACTTTTATTTTTATTTAACGCAGCTTTGGAGATATTAATTTGAATTTTTTCCGGATGTAACACAAAAGATGTAAAATTGAAAGGTTAAGCGAACATTAAACTTTTATCTGAGATTCTGTTCATACACTACTGTATGTCTCCGAAAATTAACCCTTATTGATTGATTTGAGAGGTTTATCTATTTTAAATGTTTAAATGACAGTAGTATATCGAAACATACCCATATAAAACCATGTAAAACACACTGATTTATTACAGAAAAGTTTTAAAGGAGAATATAAACGGCATAACATAATTAATCTTTCAACGAGTTTCAGCCAACTAGAAGAAGAGTCTTATAAAGTAGATAAAATGTAATTAACTATAATGACTCAACTCTTATGAATGAACCTACTTGAACATTATTCAATAGTTGTTTTTACATACTTTATTAATGGTCAACACTCATGACTTTTTAATATTATACAAAGGAGCAATTTGAACTGACCTGCTCAATTCATATGTCTTACGTAAGTAAACTGACTAACCTGTCGTGGAAGTAAAAACTGACTTTAGATTTAAAGAGATCGATCCAAACAACGTTGCTATAAGTTGGAATAAGATACGATTTTATTGTGTGGTATCAAAAGCGACACCAAAAACCGACATGTAAGTTACCTAGGAAACTAAAACATTTTCAATCAATTCAGCTTGCCATGAATTTTGAGAATATGCAAAAATACTTTTTAACTGTCAAAATTTTATGTCTTATTATTTAAAACAAGTGAAAACAAACAATTGACTGAGTTAATTGTTGAAATACCATGCATAGTCAGTGTTGATTTCTTTATCACATAACACATACAAACATGTGACACATACATAACTGATAATCAAGTATAGTACATATTATAAAATTTCCGCCTAATTGGCGCCCTCACGGGTAAACAGTGATGTTTACGAAAAAATGTTTCAAACAATAGTTGTTTAATTTTTGATAAGGAACATTTTTTACATTTAAACTTTTGTTCTATCTCTAACGGTTTACAAGATGGGTCCTACGGACCCAAGACCCAATTGACCTATGATGCTCATTTACGAACTTGAGCTCACTTTTTGCGTCCTGAGTACGCTGTAAAAATTTCAGCTCGATATCTTTTTTCGTTTTTGAGTTATCGGGTCCACAGACGATTGGGTGGACGGACGGACAACCGGAAATGGATTTGATTATGTGTTCATAAAATCACCGGTTCATTTCCTATGACAAAATTTTTTTCCTAGTATCATTATTTTCAAGCGTTACAAACTTGGGACTAAACTTAATATACTGTGTATATTTCATATATACATGGTATAAAAATTGAGTTATGAAAGTTATTAGAATTTAAAGCTTACAAAGATATATTAAAGTAAGTGCAATAAACTTTTTATGTTAGTCATAATAAATATCCTTATAAAACCAAACGTAATGAACGCACATATTAGGTTGACTACTAGATCAGAAGTATGTCTTTTTTAAACTAATAATACAATTAATTCATAAAGTAAACACTACAAGTATTTGATTTCTAAAATTAATACGTTAAATTTTCAAAAAAATATCTTGTAAACAAAAAAGGTAAGCGGTACCGGGTGCCCAAGACAACCCTCGTTTTTTTTTTTAAATTTGTTTTGACATTTATAGGGAATAACTTTGCAATATAATTTTTTCACTATCTTTTACTCATTTATGAAGATTTTTTAGTCTCTCGTATTCTGTTTCATTTCACGTCACATAAATTTCGTTTGAATTTTTAACTAATGAGTGTTAATAGGCTAAACTATAATCTACCATTCCATTAGTTACCATTAGATATCAACTTAATTATCATAGAATTGAAATATCTGCATTACCATCTGAAAAATACATTCAAATATCGGAATATCAATTTTCTTGAAAAAACAAATTTCAATTCAGGAAAAGTAATGATAAAAAATATAATTAATAATTACTTAAAAATTGTTATTTTAAATTAAAACTTAACTAATATTAATCTGTTTTCCTGAAGTATGTTTTTTTTGTCTGTCGTATTTTTGTTTCATTTAGAAAATAAATTTATTAAGATTAAGATTACAAAGCTTAACTATAATTAATTAGTCACGTATATATGCACATAATCGGAGATTTTTATCATTGAGGAATTTGGAATCTCTATGTAATTAATATAAATTGAATGAATGAACTTAATATTTTTGATAAATTGATAACATTGAATTTTGAATGAGAAAATTATGTTTTTCACAAATACAATTGAAATAATAGACCCAAAACAACAAGTCTATTATGTGGATTTAGCTATATAATAAGTGGACAAAAAAATGAACCGGTATTATTTTTGGGAAATTGTTAATTAGTTGAAGAAATAAAGAAATGATCTTTCGATCATGTGATCAGTAAGAACAAATAACAAACAAACTTTGTGAACAAAAGTGGCGGGGAAGAAATGAAAACTGGAAACTAAATATTGATGGAAATAGGTCTAATTGTTGTTACTCTGGGATATTTGAGGCCGCTGAACTTGAATATCACAACGAAAATCAGCCCGTACCCGGTGCACAGGGAGGGTAGTATACACCTTGCATCTTGGAGTTTTACGAGACTATGTAACATATTTCGACGAAAGATGTTATTCGGTGATTTTCGGCGCCATCGAACTTGAATAACATAACAATATTATCCCCCGAGATACCTGGTATCCAGGGCGGGCGAGTGATATTTTATAGTAATTACTTATATATTTTTTAACATTAAGTATGCTATCGTGCCAAATTTTTCTAAAAAATTTAATAAGCTTTAACTTTTTTATAATTGACGAGTTTGATAAAATACGTATTTACTAAGTGCCTCATTTAGTTCTATTGCATAATACACTTCATTCGTCAAGTCTTTTTGATAAAGGTCAAGTTACCAAACAAAAAACTTTTGATAACAAATTAAAATACTTATCATAAGCTTTCAATATAAGCACTAAAATAAAAAAGTGCTTCAAAAATCACTCTTTTTTCAAAATTATCTTGAAAATGTATAAATATAATAACCTTAGAAGTTTAAATATTGATTAGGTAGAATAAAACTTTGCCAAAATAAAATACGAGATTTGTATTTTATGGATTATTGACTTGATAATATTATAAATAATTAAAATAGTTTTTTGTCAGTAATATGAGTTAAACAGAAATATTATCACATACAATGGCTAATAATCTTTGAATATTAGAAATTATGCTTATTTAACTAGCTACTCCCCCCGACTTCGCATAGGTGCAATGTTAATACTAAATATACCTACTACAGAATGTCTTTATATACAAAAATATATTTATTTACGACATCACATTAGAAATCTCTAAAATAATCAGTGTTTCTCTACTATATTATGTATGTATTATACATATAAACCTTCCTCTTGAATCACTCTATTTAAAAAAAACGCATTAATATCCGATGCGTAGTTTTAAAGATCTAAGCATACATAGGGACATACTTACAGACAGCGGGAAGCTACTTTGTTTTATACTTTGTAGTGAAGTTAAAATTTACTCATTTAATTAACATAAACCCAAACATATTTATCTTTTAAAGAAGGAAAACCTTAACCAAATATTCAATGATTTTTTTTAAAAACTATACACCTTCTGCACCAATCAGTGTACATTTTTTTTCAATTATAAAACTATCAGTATTATTTATATGTATAGGATAGATTAAAATATATTTTTTAATCATTTTTAATAGATGCAATCAACCATACACTGAAGTGTTTTTTTTACACTTAATTATGTTTACAGACATTTAATTTAATGTTAATTTATTAAAGTGTAATTGATTTCAATGAATGTATTATTAAGCTCTAAAAATAAACTATAAATTGAATTAATTCACACAAGTACATAAATGTGTAAGTACTAACGTATTATAGAAGAGTGCTCAGCTCTATCATTATTTAATTTAACGATTTTGTTTATTAAAGATAAATATTTAATATAATGGAAGAGTGAAGTACCTAGAATTTTTTTTATGAAAACTTCTTTATTTGCGTTGAGCGATTTTATTATATTAGTTTTTACTAAGGGTTAAAAGTTCGAGTTTGATGCCCGCCAATGTTTGGATCGCCACCTCGGAAGTGACATGGCTACTGCGTGACATACATATCACGTTGCAAATGCCTTTTTATTATTTATAATAGTTTTTTATATACTTGTGTATCTTAAATAAAAACAAATTTTAACTCCGTATGTTTTTATAGCCTCAAAACTCGAGAAAAATGGATGGATTGATTTGAAGTTTTCGCGGGAATTAATTGAAAAAGGGATGAAAGTCATATAAATGAAACTGGCTAAGCCACAAAGAAACGTAGTCGGGCTTAGCTAGTATGCTAACAAGTTGAATTTTCAAATAGTGAAATTATACATACCTACTATAATTCATAAAAAAGTTTTAAAGAAAAACATAGTTATCCCAAAGCTTTTAGTTTTCTCTTCTGCCGGCTTCCAACGACTGCCTATAATTTTTTATTTTGAAACACTTCAAAATTCAAAAAAGGCATAGATAATCATGCTCTTGGTTGCTTCCCTTTTGATAAGTAAAACTTATAGTTAGTTTGTTGTCTTATAAATAAAATCTCAAGAAACTAGAAATTATTCATGGTACAAATGAACCAAGGTACAATACCGTACTCTGATAGATAATCTGAATATGATGTACATAATTAAAAACTATTATAATCAACCTAAATTTATAATTTATACTAAAAATGTTACACAATTATAAAACCGAGTATTGATTTATGTGTACGATTATAAATTTTAATTAAAGTAATATAATATACTTTGGAATTGTAAAATTTAATTAGTTTGTGTTGATAAAGAGCAACAGATTCTTGACACTTAAACTGAAACTTATTTTTCACTTAAACTGAAATTTATTTATTTTTCAGTGTCAATCGTTTTTTTTTGTCGTCACATAAGTAAAGAAAGATAGCCTATAACTGATATTCCCATATAATACATACTATAAAATTTGCACCCAAGTTGCGTCCTCGTGGGTAAACAGTGATTTTTACAAAAAAATGTTTCAAACAAAAGTTGTTTATTTTTTTATAAGGAACATCTTTTCGTTTTTGAATTATTGTGCTTACGGACAGATAACCGAAAATGGACTAATTAGGTAGTTTTATGAACACTTTATGAACCAAAATTTTGTTGGTAGCATCAATATTTTTAAGCGTTACAAACTTGGGACTAAACTTCATATACCATGATATACTTCATATATACATGGTATAAAAACGTATGGAGATTGGTTGATTAAAGAAACTGAAAAAGAAAAATGTCGAAATTATTTATCGAAAATATATAAATCATTAATTTCTTGCTCACTTATTCTCTTTTGATCTCGTTTCTTTAACTATCCTTGTATTGTTATACCATACTAATTTTGCACAAAACCTTTCAATAATTTGCATTAATAATAATTGGGATATTAAAAATATAAGCATCTTTAAAACAAAAAAAGAAAAAAAAAAGATGGTAAAAGAATAATAATAAAAATTGATTATGTAAAAGTCCATGATATTTATTAAAAAAATTTATAATTATTTTATATATAAAATATATCTTAATAATATAAAATAATTTATTTTAAACTTTGCATAATCAACCATTTAAAAGTATTTTATTGTTCATAAGCTATAAAACTAGTAGTCATTATTAAGAACGAATGCCCTGCCATCATTTTATTTAAATTATATTTTTCTCATTTATATAATTATATTTGTCTTGAGTTTCCATTGTCCGACATCCTTCAATCGCAAAAACCAGGTATAAATCAGTAAATTAAAAAAATTACAAAAAACAAATTTAAACAAGCCGTGGGATGGGGCTGGTGCAAATCTTGAGGTACAAACGAATAACTTCTCAGTACAATAAATAGTTATAAAATTTTTGGTTTTCTATAGTAATTTGAACTAAAAGACATAAAAATTTAGTTAATTTAGTAAAATTTACGTATAAGAAAATTAAACATTTTCTAAAAAAATTGCATGTACTCGATCCATGCAAACCCTCTTCGAAGAGATTTGGGACAATATTTCAAAAATTATGAATCCAATCATCAAATAAACTCGATTTTAAAATTTTTTTAAAAATAATAATAAATTAAAAAATGTGGTTGGTAAAAAATGGGTTAAGTTTCCCCTAAAACATGAGATTTGGCATGTATGGTAACAAAACGTAGAGATATATGCTAAAAATTACTTTTTCGATAGTCAAATCTGAATCTATAGCTATGTAAATCTCTTAAGTGGCAAGCTAAATAAAATAGTTATGTTTTACAACGAGCTGCCATCATTAAAAATATATAATGATCATCCAAAACAACAAGAGCGGTGCTTATATAAGAACACATGTAAATTAATATATTAATTATGAAATCTTTATTATATTTATGTCATTTATTTACTATAAGAGTTCTTCTTGCTTGTGAGATAAATTTAAGTAGAAATATGAGCCAACAAAAGAGAGACTTATTATGTAAAAAATTTAATTGTAATATATCAGTCAATATTTCATTCAATACTAACAAAACAAATTTATTCGATTTAAGTTCAGTGTATGTATTCAAAGATAGATGCTAAAACATTTGTTAATTCATTTTAGGACTCCTTTCTACAGCATCTATTAAGTGCACCATAAAGCCTGAAAAGAAATGAAAATTGAAAAAAATACTCACGCATCAGGAGTCGAACCCGGATCTCTTGGATTCATGTCAAGTGCCTTAATCAGGTGGACCATGCATGCTCCAGACTCCAGGCCCAATGTTTCGCAATATGTTTTGCTCGTAAGTATTTACTTATTTATTTATTATTTTTGTTTGTTAATTTTGTATACAAATTTAAAACAAATAAAAATTTCGTTTAGTTGACAAAATTACATATTGTACCTGGAGCTCGCGTTGATCAGCTGGTTAAGGCGCTTGGCTAAGAATCCATGAGACACGGGTTCGACTGGTATATGTACATTATTTTTAATTCCTCTTAGTTAAAAAATATTATTTTTATTTCGAACAAACAACCTTAAATAATTAATCGATTTCATTTCAAGCTTCTTAAAAACAAATTAATATAAAATCCATATTATACTTTCATTCAGAACTTTCTTTACAATTTTAATATAATAATTATTACTTTTACAAGTTTTATTTAATTAAAAAAATATAAATACAATTATTATAGAAATTATTTAAAATAAAAATAAAAATATATATCAATGTTAGTGGTTATTATAAATTTTCAAACCTTACTCAACTATACAATACTACTTTCAATATTTAATTGAATTATTAAGAAACCAGCAAAAATTATCTTTCTATTAAAGAAAAATTTGTGGTCAATTAAAAAAATTAAGACGAAAAATAATAATAACTTTTAACAAGCACGTAAATCTCGTGTGCACATAACCTTTCGAAAACTGTATATCGTTCCTTCGAGAGAATTTTTGTTAACTCTTAGCTATTAGTATTACTAGCTGTGAGCTACTCGCTTTGCTGATAGTACTTCCACCACATTTCCCGTGATTGGAGGTTACAGTTGTATTGCACACGTCGTGCTCTTTTATTTGATACCTCAGATGGGTATATTTGAAAAAATTCGGTAATTCATCCCCACTTCCTCGCTCCAACTTTCACCCCCCCCCCCCCCGAAGATTAAAATAGTTAAAAACAATCCTTGAAGTATATCTTTATTTGAGCTTAATGGATGCACAACTTTTTAAGTTTTTGAAGCTCTTCTCATTCAACCCCTATTTCAAACCCTTACTCTACTATATTATATATGTATAATACATATAAACCTTCCTCGTGAATCACTCTATCTATTAGAAACAAGTGAAAACAAACAATTGACTGACTTAATTGTTGAAATATCATTGCATAAACAGTGTTGATGACTTTATCACATTACACATACATACATGTCACACATACATAACTGATATTCCCATAATTACATACTATACAATTTACGCCTAATTTGCACCCTCACGGGTAAACATTGATATTTACGAAAAAATGTTTCAAACAAAAGTTGGTTATTTTTTTATAAGAAATATTTTTTACATTTAAACTTTTGTTCTATCTCTAACGGTTTACAAGATGGGACCCAATTGACCTATGTTGCTCATTTACGAACTTGACCTCACTTTTTACGTTCTCAGTACGCTATAAAAATTTCAGCTTGATATGTCTTTTCGTTTTTGAGTAATCGTGATGAAAGACGGACAGACAGACGACAGACGACAGACAGACAGACAACCGGAAATGGAATTAGGTGATTTTATGAACACCTATACCAAAATTTTTTGCTTAGCATCAATATTTTTAAGCGTTACAAACTTGGGACTAAACTTAGTATACCTTGCATATTACATATATGCATGGTATAAAAACAAAATCAAAATTCGTTGCGTAGTTTTAAAAATCTAAGCATACATAGGGATAAGTGATAGACAGACGGAAGCTACTTTGTTGAATACTATGTATTGATATTCACTTTAGCTTTTCCTAACAAACTGATAGTTTTTCTAAAGATCTTATAGCAACAATTAAAGCGCAGAGCACAAAATCTGTATATATTATACCTAATATCCCATTTGCTTCCCGATTCTTCGACCATCATATTCATTGCTAGTGGGTTTTTGCATTTGTATAAGTCATACTAAAAAATAGTACAATAATATAATCGTTTTGTTTTATAGGCATAAAATCTTACGCAACAAGACCCAATATTAATTATAATAAATGCAATGACGTTTTAAATTAAAAATCTACATAGGTACTTAAAAATATATATATATAAAAATCCATTACGAAAAAAAAGTCATCAATAACTATTACTTGTTTATTTAATATAAAAGATTATTCTTAAACAATTCACATAAAACTGGTTGTTTAAACTTTTTTTTTTTATATTCTTGGAATTTTCTTATTTGAATTTTTCAAAATTTATATTTTATTATTTAAATAAAAATAAACAAATTTGAATAATATACAATTTGTATGTAATACCTATTGTATATTTATTAAGGAAGTTGGAGCATAAAACTTCCATAATTTAAATTTTATATACATTTAGTAGATTACAGCTCGTGTATTCAGCAATTCGTTGTGTGCGTAGACATGGTAAGAACAATAAAATCGATGCCAGCGCCACTGAAAATTTTTGGTGATAAAGGAGGCGGTTCTGACTAATTTGCAGTTTTTTACATGTTAATCTTATAGAAAATGTCAGATTAAAATTATTGAAAATATAATTAATTAAACTGAATGCATAAAAAATTGTGAAAATAAGAAATCAAATTGCATAAATATTATTTTTCTATGTAAAACATAAATGCAATCCATAAAATTATATATGCATCCATACAATTCTATAATTAAAGTAGTGTTTCGTTATCATGGAAACGCCTCCTATAAAACTCACGCAAGGTGCGAATAAGTGGCTATACTTCTATTGCAATCATAAACTCTCCTAAATCAGATATTTCTAATTCCCATTCTACCTATATTCTACCATCAAGAACAAACATGCTTACTTTCGCATTAATAATATATAGAGTAATAGAGTAATTGTTTTATAATATTAAAAAATATTTTTAACAATATATTAGTTTTTATAATTTACTTTTATCTTAATATATATATTTCTTGTGTGCGTGTGTATGTAATTGAACTCCTCCTAGACGGCTGGACCGATTTTGATGAAATTTTTTGTGTGTGTTCGTGGAGATTCGAGAATGGTTTAGATTTACAATTTGGTCCAGTACAACTGTTTTTGAGGGCTCCGTACCAAAAAAATGAAATTTCATTAAATGGTGGGAGCGCATATAAATCATATCACATTATGTATACTATGTGTACTATGTATTTTTAATAGTATTCAGGTATTGTCAATAGGCATTTATTAGAGCCATATGCGAGCGCAGCGAACTCTACTATCAAAGGTCAGGCCAAAGGTCGAAGGTCAGGCCACTCCAATAAATAGGAGTTAAATTGGGGTTTAGCGGGATGGGTTTAGCGGACAGGCTAAACGTAGTATAGGTATTCATTAATTGGAGTTACGTTTTTACGGGACAACGTCCGTCGGGGCCGCTAGTATATGATATATTATTATAATACTATTACAATGGTGCACTTACGACCAGACTGTATTCTGGAATTTTGTTGGAAAAAAAGCATATTATAAAGAATTGTTTCCACTACTACGCTCGTTTGAATTTAATTGGGCCCAACTTCCTTAAGAAATAGAATAAAAACCACAAAACTAATAAAAAAATCTCTTCTTCGCCTCATGAATAAATATTATAACATTTGAAAAATAAAAGTTCTTCAAATGTGAAATATGAATTAATTAATTTTAATTATTAATTTATTCAAAAAGAATATTCACTCGCTTACAGGATATTTCATATATATTTTAAGTTTTATAATTTTTTGGTCAAATATTTAAATGCATTACTATCTGAAACAGATTATTAGCCCTCTATAATCCAAAGGTTGATTTTGTTCATAAAAAGCTTCCTATTTTTGAAACGTAACTAACGTAACGTAAGCTAAAATCAGCATTATCTTTTTAGAAGTATATATTATCTGTAAAGTGTATCAATTTTACCTCTCTTCTAAATATCTTCTTGGCTTTGCAACGTACTTTGAGAGAACCACGCCAACTAGGTATTGTTACCTAAATTTTGAGTAAAAAAGAGGTTGAAATGTTTGGTTTCGACACCGTCCGTGAAAATGACCCCTTTTCTCTAGTCACAAAGATACACATACTTTAAACTTATATCACCCTTCTTTCTTAACCGGGAATTAAAAATAGAAGATGTTTGGATTAAAAAAAGGAAGTCATTTCAACAAATTTTTATATTGCTTACGTTTGTTAGCACTATAAGTATAGTGCTTACAAATACACTGGAAGACGGAGGGACGAACGGATTGGAAAAACTTTGGACTAATGCCTTATTTTATACAGTTCACAAAAGTTGTCTTATTAAATTGTGTGGTTGCTATCAAAACCATGAGTCAGAAACAAATTTTTAACCGACTTCAAACAAAAAAGAAAAAGGTTCTCAATTCGACTGTATTTTTTTTAATGTTTGTTAACACTCAGAACTTTTGGCTGGGTGAGCCGATTTTAATGATTCTTTATCTATTTGAAAGCTCGTGCTTCCCGTGTGGTCCCATTTCAATTTGGTCCAGTTCTGACAATGGTAATGTAAAAACCATATAAGTCTTAAATTTGCATTAAGTATGTGCGCGACAAATGGACGAATAACTCAGTATCACGCCAATCGATTTCGATGATTCTTTTTTTAGTGATAAAATTTTTTTTTGTTAATAGTTTTTTTATTACTTTATATAACTTCAAAAAAAGTATCGTTGTTTTACGAAACCGCCAATAGAAACACGGTAAATATGGATAATACGATATAAGCCATGAACAAATTACAATAAATAATTTGGTATAAATTCAAAAACTATTGAGTATTAATAAATATCTTAAATCATTCCTACCACTGCATATATTGAAAATGATACAGCACACAAGAAATGTAATTAACAAGAAGAACACCAAAATATCCTTCAAAAAGTTGTAAGAGGAGAAAAAAAACGAGACGAATAATTAACTGTAGGTAATTGTGTTATTGTAAATGTTTAAAAAAAAATTATTATATTAATATAATTTTAACGTAGCCATCACATCGTACACATAAAATAAAATTTTAAAAATATTCTATATTAAATAATGTATAAAAACCTTGAAATTAAATTTTAGTAATTAAGTAAACAAAATAATAACTAATAATATTTTAAATGTTTTTACACATTATGTATGTATTAATTTGGTTATATTATTTGTATTTATTCATTAAATTATATTTAATTTATGGAATATAAACATTAGTTGCACATTTAATATTTTTGTTTTAGTCTAATGCTCATTATTGGAACCGACTTCAAATCATATCGGTGGTATTCGAGTCAACACCGGCTATAAAGACATCTAACGCTTATATTAATGTATGGGCTATAACAACGTCGTATAGAACGACTAACGCAAATACTTAACTCTATAAACTTTATTTTGAGCCAAAAGAAAAAGTTGTCTAATATATATTTTACAACATCCTCTTAAATTTTCAGCCGTTCTGTCATTGTGCAACAAAACTGTGGTCGAAATTTGATTTTTTCAATAATAAAAATTTTCTTCATAATAATTAATATCTTTTCGAAAATTATATTTTCACTCCTAACATTGATACCGAAGCATATGTAAGGTATTCAACCAATTAATTCAGTTAACTATAATCTTTACTTATTCTTTGATAATATATAACCCAAAAGTATCTATCTATAACATTAATTAATTGGAATAAAAATATGTTGTGTATACACAAAATGACACGAAAACTAATTATTTTGTGTTTTTTGATATCAGTTCGTATTTTCTTAAAAAGTATTAAAATTAATATGCTCATTATATACATCCTTATGCGTGCATATAGGTATTATTTTGTTTACTTTAGGTATATGCATACAATTTTTCTGGCCTTGAAATTTGTAACACTTAAAACTAATGAATATAAACAAGAAATGACCTATTTCATTTATATTATTATCAATGGCAATCATAAAAATTAAGCAATGACAAGAATAGTATAATAGTATAAGTGAGATGAATCAGCTACCCCTATGAGCTGGATTTGTTTACCTAAGAAATTGCAAAATAAGTTGATTATTTTGTTTGTTTCGCAATGACACAGTGGCTGCGTGTAGAACCAGTATATCTCAACTATTCTGGATGAAATTTTTTTTTTTTCTCTGATTGTATTGAACATTGTAACTACAGGCGACAAAGGACACAGATAGTGGCAGAATTTATCAATGTGCAATAGAAATTAGGATGATGAATGATTAAAATATTTTTTGTAACATTATAACTAAGGATGTACGAGAACCAAGGCAATTTTAAATGAAAAGCTTGGTTTTTTCAAATATGAAATTTGACTAAGTCTAAATCAATTCTGAAAATTTTAGGGCTGGTGGCCCGATTTTTTAAATAAATAAATGACTTTAAAAGTAGACGTATTTCATATTGGTTTTATTGTAAAACGGTAAATGGATGATATGTTTTCATAGATTTCTCCAAAACTAGTCGGTGGAAATAAAAAAAAAAAAAACTATGTAAATTAAAGTTAAAACGATAATAAATTATTGAAAGAAAAAAAAAACCGATTAATCAAGGATGTTTGAGCACGATAGTTTTACAAACAAATTTTAAGAAAATATTTTTTTTCAATTTTGACGGTGGATTCTGTTATAACTTGACAATATATGACGAAAAGTAAATTAATAATTAATACATTTTTTTGATATCTGGAATAATTTTCAAAATAGATATGGAAAATTGAAAATTTTGTTTTTTTTTAGCTTTCGATATTTCGAAAACCAAGGCAGATACCGAAAAATGTTATTCTTATTTTTCGTCCACATTCATGAAGATATAACAAAATTCAACATCAAAGTTGAAAATAAGGTAAAAATAATTTCGACCCTAAATCCATAATTGCGTTGGTGCTCGTACTATCTTGATTGGGGACATTAATTGAAGGATTTGAATAGATATATCTCAGCAACTATTCACCCCATCGTCAAAATGTATAAATAAATACTTTTAAGAAGTTTTCCTTTGAAAAATTCGATAAAATCTGAAAAAAAGTTTTTTTTAGAAGTTCTAATTCGAAAAAAAATCGACAAGAGATATATTTCGAGATATTTCATTCAAGCTATAAGTTATATCCGACTCTGTCGTGAACTATGTTTATATCGTACAAGTTTTTTGCTAATTATTTAAAACAGTGAATTTTCATCGGATACAATTCCCCCGATTGGCCCCTATAAATTCGCGATTACTGTTCTCTTAAATTTATAAATTTAACGGCATATGTTTAAGTCCCTTAGTACTTTTAAAAATTATATTTGTGATGGATTATTATGATTACGTAGATTATTTAAAGTTATTAATGTACAGTTAATTTGCTTAACAACTACCAAAAAAATAAATAAAATAAAAATAATACAAAAAAGAATAAATTGAAGAAAAAAAACACTTTCTTATTTAACGCCTCTGGCTAATTAAACATAAGCATCTTAAGTGTTTTAAATTACTAATAAACTTGACTTTTTTTAACATCATGGTTGTACAATAGTTGCAATATGAGCGTCATAATGCACACTCCAATTACAAAGTGAAACTTCGATTCGGAGTGATAATTGTCATCCACTACAATAACCTTTTATTATTGAAATATTTCTTCGATTTATATGAAATTAATTAGCAAATTAATAACTTTTGTTAAACTCATAATCATTACTGTAACTTTTTTTTACGTATCGATGTACAAAATGAAGTCGCAAGGTCAAGCTGCGTCATGAATGAGAACAACTGAGCGAGTTTAACGTGCATGAAACATTGCAAATAATTTGTTATATTTATCAAAACAAAGATATTGTCGGCCCTGCCATGTTAATTATGTTTCTTATAATTAAAACTAGCATCGAAAAACGAAAAGTTTGCAAGTAACAAAAGAGCTGAAATAAGAACCTCAATTTCTAAAAACACATGCAATTTTCTACATTTTAGAAATATTCTGCCAAGCAAGGTAGTAAGTAGTTAAGGTAGTACGTCCATGTATAGACAAATCCTTGAAAACATGCTCATATATATATATATATGTACACAATATGTGACATCGGTAATGATACTGTACTTAGTCCCGTGGCATTTAATATACACAACATCATATTTATAAGTTAAAAATTTTCTGGTTTTGCCTATTTTTTCAACGAAAGGGAAAAGAACCTTTTTCCCTTTGGACAAGTAGTACATATAGACTAAAGAAAAAGTTCCAACTTAAATAGAGAATATGTATAGAATATACTACTTTTCTGAAAAGTGGGTTTTCGGACGTACTACCTAGAATTTTAAAATGACTTGGAAGTTTTTATTGCTGTAATAAAGGTCTATAAAACCTTGAATATTTTCAGCTTTTTTTATGTACATAAAAATTTGCAGGCATACAAATTTATTTAAAACTAAATTTTCAATTTTGATGCAGTAGGTGATGAATTTGATTCAAATCGGACTTAAATTAGCGACCGCTAGAGAGCGTACAGACACATAAACATACAGCAAATTTTAACGATGGTAATTTTTGACATCTATAAGGTAGGATCCATGAAGATTTGAAGAAATTTCTCCGAAATTCCATCATCAGTACAATAGCTCCATTTCCTTCAGAAATTCGCTAATAACATATGAATGTATGTAGTACACACGTTGCAATAAATTAATAAAATTATGTATTGTTATTATTAATATTATTAGGTAATATTCTATAAGTATAAATTAATTATGATTTTACTTAAAAAATTAATTTAAATTTTAAATATAATTTAACTATCAACAACAGAAAACGAAACCGTGAAATTCAAAATTGTATACATTGTAAAACCCTATCTCCTCTTAAAGGTTCTTTTTTAATATCCATATTTAAAGCATACAGACTGTTTTTAATATCATTTGATAATGAAACACGGTGACCATACGTCCAGTTTTGAACGGATTATTCCTTTACCGCCTTTCCGCTGATAATTTCATTTATCAGCTCTTCAATTTCGGAGGCTGAGTGCATCTCCTTCATGCATATAACATGCACTACACCAGCCCATGACAACTATTAATTAAATTAATTTTATTGCGATGGCGGGAATCGAACCCGCTACCCTAATCATACCGCGGACGGAATTGGTTACGCCTTAACCAACTGAGCTAATAGGGCGACTTAGTGTTTTAGTTTAGGTTCTTTTTCTTGGCTTTTAATGAATCTTGTAGCTCGGAGAATATATATGGCATAAAAATCCATTTATTAATTTTCATCGGACAGAAAAACCGACTATACCGCCCAATCAATTGCAGTGTTACACACACAATTTTACAACACAATATTTTTTTACAGAAATTAATAACTTAAACCTGATAATTAATTATTATTATTATTAGATAGCATTTAACATCGTTAGTATCGGACGCAAATTTTCATGAATATCTTAAATTAAGATATTTATAAAACTCTTCATCAGACTTTTCAATTTTAACCAAATTTTATTATTTTTTGTTTAATTTACAAGACCTGGAAAGTAGACGTGTTTTATTTTTTAATCTATAGAAGGTGGAGCAACATTACCGAAAATGTAATAGTTTATTCAACATTTGCCATTTATAACAAATTAAAATTTTAATTTTTAGTGATTTTTTTTTCATGTAAAATTTAACACCTTTTGTCAGATATTTTAAAATTATTTTATACATATGAGTTAGCAATTAATGTAGTTGGGTGACCCAAGCAAATTTTAAGAAATCTTCAAAAATTTAATACACAGACTGTTAACATTTTAAGACAATTTACCCCGCCTGTCATAAATAATTTGCGACTAACATATAAATATGGCAATCCTTTTAATTTTTTCTAGTGCAACTGAAAGGGAGGAATATAATATTTGGAAGAATATTAAATTCGAATCATTAAAAAAGAGATGAAAGTATTCATTCTTCGGATATGTGTGAGACAGTATGTTTGTAATCTTAGTTATATAAATGCGCAAGGCATGGGTAATAAGATAATGATTTTTGACTGGACTGCTGAAAAAATGCTTACACATGTCATAATTAAGATTTATGCCCGCTCAATGCCCGCTCAACCTAAACAAATATCAAATTGTTTTTTAAACATATTGAAGAGTTTCAATATTCGGAATTTAAATTGCGGGCAACGTGAAAAAGAATTAAAAACGTGAAGTGGCTTCCGATCTTATTTTGGTACAGCAAATCGGACTAGTTTTAATAGTCATGACAATTCCTAGTGGGCACTTTGTGTTCTGAAAATTTCGTTCTATTGAAAATACTTGAAATTGTAAAATCCACCAAAAGGAAGCCGCACTCACGAAGTTGCAAGTGGTTATTGACCATTTAACAAAAATTTAGGGCAACTACAGACTGTAAGACAGAAAAAGATATCCGCGTCTTAAGTTGCGACTTTAATTATTATTTTATGAAAACATAATCATATACCAAAATCGAATAATTGAATAATTCATCTTTATCCAATAATTGAATAATTCTTCAACAGTTTATTATCATTGATCCTAAACTTTTCAAACCGTATCTTGCGTTCATAAATGCGTTTATCTACTTTGTGCGAACAACTTATTGACCTTACTTGAACATTTTACCATCTGACAGCAATTTTCTCGAGTCTTAATCGTCTATAAAATCGATGTTTATCATCAATATGAGTTTTACAAGAAGTTACTACATTATATTATTATTATTGCAGAGAATGAGTTTAAACAATATTTTAGTACTCAATATTCATAACAGCATTGGCTCTGAGTTTAACTGCTGTAGAAATACTTATTGCTTGTATTAGTCTAGGAGAAAATGGCACATGAGTAAAAGCACCTCTTGGTTTAAAATCTTAACCAATATTGATTGCAATATTGAACTATCTAACTAGCCCCATGAGATATATAAAAAACTAGTTCTGCTTAATTTATCCATTAACGTCACAAATTCCTTTATTCTTTCGAATTTAAAAGTCTGAGCATTTCAAGACCATTTTGATTCTTTAAAATATTATCGGTAGCATTACTTTAATTAGCAATGTCATATCCAAGAAGCCAAGCTCGCCTCAACGAAAACCAATTTCATCATGGAAATTTGACACGTCATCGAAATTTGACAAAGTCAGCTTGCTCAATCTGTCCCATTTTCCTCGGTGAAGTAGTGGGGAAGAGTAATTTCCGAGGTATCAGCGTGGTTAACTTGTTTATTTTTTTTCGAAGCTGCCATTACTTTAACCCAGTCACTCTACCACGTTTACTGAATATTCTATTGAAGAAGTCATCTACCAATCGAAATTGTGTACGTTAGCGAATGGAATAAAAACAAATATTACGATATGTTATCCGCATTTCACTCGTAAATTTGCCCTCACTTCAGTCAAAACTGAAAACCAGACAATGAGCCACCTAAATCTGTCACTATCTTACAGTTCATATTTGGCGTATTTGGTCAAATGATGTGTCATTTCCTCCTAGACTAAAATCATACACATAACAACTTTAGAATATCCAGAGAATAAATATATATGAATGGTTTTTAGTGTTTCGCTTGTTGTATAGAGTAAAGTAATGTAACTAACTAACTGCTTGTTTGTTACTCAGTTGCTGTTTATTGCTGAATGTTGTTAGGTCAATGCACTGTTAACTTTCGCTTGTATGCGCTTGATTGACAAATTAGTTTGTTATTTTCATTTTATATTATTATTAAATTTTTATTTTTTTTAGTATAATTTTTTTTTTTATAATTTGTTATATACATTTTATATTATTGCTAATACTATTTTATTGAATGAAAGTGGTTATTTTTGTATTTTATTATAATTAGCATTTATTTATTTAGTTATTTTTTTAATATTTTATTGAATATTTTTCAATATCAATAAAATGTATTTTGTTGCAAAATTACTTTATAAATTTATTGGAGTATTTCAAACTTTCATATATTTTATTTCAACCCTGAAAATTTTCAATGAAACTTTTTTGTTATTATTTTTATTTCTATGGACAGATTTTAAAACAAGTATTTTATTTGGAGAGAATGTTTTTGGTATAAATGCCTATATCGAGTTTCCATTGAAATAACTTGTTTGTAATTAATCTTCAAATTTTCTTTTCAAGTTCAAAGCTTGTTTAAGAAGTTTAACAAAATCAAATATTCCAAATTTTCAATATAATTTTTCAGCCTTGAAAACGGTTTACCTACACACAAAATGCATACACACAAATACTGAAAAAATCTTCAATAAAAGCGTGTTCGAATTCAACGATAACTAATAAAGATGTATTCTTTATTAAACTTTAGCTATTTAAGCTTAAAATTTGACTTACCTCCATAACTACCGATGTTTGTTACTATTATATTCACTTAAGTACGTTTTCAAAGAATCACATTTTCTCTGGATCCTTGTTAAATCGTATATACGCATTCTCATTAATGCCCTTTATAAGCTGGTAAATTTAATACTCCTTACGGTGTTAAATTTATAGATTTGATTTGTTAAAGTATGCGTTTTTAACATATAAATCCTATATTAACACGCTTATATTAACTTCACCAGTATGTATGTATGTATGTATATATGTAACTCTCTAATATCATACCCACAGATAATAAATATTTATATTATACTAATCATACCCATGCATAGGACATCATCAGTTATATACATTTTTGATACTACAGATAACCATACTATATATATATCTATACTTAGAACAAGCGTGTTTTTAATTTTTTAAAACTATACTCTTATTGTTTTTAACATATTCGCACCGTGCGTGATTTTTATTGGAGGCGTTCCCATGGTAACGATACACTACTTTAATTATAGAAGTGTATGGATGCTATATAATTGTATGGATTGCATTAATGACTTACATTGAAAATTTAATATTATTGTCTCAAAAATTTAAATAAATAAGTAATTATGATAATTAACATTTGAAAAATAATATTTGTGCAATTTGATTTCTTATTTTCACAATTTTTTATGCATTCAGTTTAATTAATTAGTGTTTTTCAATAATTTTTATTTGACATTCACTATTACATGTAGAGAATTGCAAATTAGTCATAACAGCGTCCTTTGTCGCCAAAATTTTTCACTGGAAGCGCTAGCATCGATTTTATTTTCCCTACCATGACTACGTCTAATTTTTCCTAGTTTTAACAAAATTCATTCATAAATTTGAAATGTTAGTCTCAAATATTTTTTATTAGAGGTTCTCTTTTGTGTGATAAGAGATTCTCCTCGTTAAACTATATATTTTCGATCCTATCATACAGCTCATACGAACCAATTTTTAATAAACAAAACACAATACCCCAAAAAATATAAATTGGTTTTATTATTTGAAATATCGTTAATTTTAAAGCCATGTTGATATTTTACAAAGTATAAATAGGTTAATAAAATACGTAATAACCTAAATATGTATAAAGTATTTAAACAATTAACTAAGTTTGTTCATATCTACATTCGATTATTACATAAATTTATTTTATTTTTTTTAAATATTTATGTAATCGCCCATTGTACAAGTGATAGAAATTATTAATATGAAATAATAATTCGATATTAAAAATCGAAAGTTATGTAAAATTAAAATAAATAAAAGAACAACATAATCCCATCTATATGCATACACACTTACGTAAATAGAAATAAATAATTAAATAAAATAAAATAAATATAAATAAATAAATAAATAAATAATTATTAGAATTATTTATTTTTGTACACTAGACATTATAAAACAAACAGAGAATTATTTATGAATATTTTTTAACTTAAGATTAGGTATAAATTTCAACAAAAATGATTTTCTTCTAATGCATAAGAGGAAGTAGTCTAAGTTCTAGGTAGATTCTCTATATTTATGATGTGCTTCAATTTTATTGTCTAGATTACATAACGAAATGTGTGATTTTGTAAACACTAACAATCCTATCTATTTTTCCAAAGTTTGTCTTTAATACCTTAAAATACATACAAATATTTAAGAAAATTGACTACTGAAGAAAATTATTTGTGTTAGAGAGCGAAAGCGAGCTATTTCATTCTCTCAAAACGTAAATCCGATTAATAAAGCAGAATAATTACAGAAATTAATTTGTTTTTAATTCTTTTGTTCATCATTATAGCACAAATTTCATTGGTCAACCAAATTTTAAAAATTGTTCAATTACCTTTTATTTTTTCATTCTTCATTCAATGAATTTGATATTTGTATGTACATAGAAAAATACTGCATTTCTTCAGGTCTTTGCAACAATGTGCATGGATTTTCTGTATTTTTTTTTATACAACCTGGCAGTTTTATGAGAAAAAGTCAAAAGTATCAGCGACCTTGATGACCATCCCATTTAAAAAAATATATATTGATTACAATTTATAAGTATGCATGTATATATTTACAAATTTCACTTTTATTTTTGAAATTTACTATTACGTGTGGCTTCACATGAACAAAATGTAATTACTTTAATTAATTTTAAATGAAAATGAACCCTACACGTCTGTATTTTATATGAAAATTATTTCTCATTAAAATTGACAATAATCATGACATTAACAATATTAATTATCATTTACATGCTTATCACAAAATCGTATAAAAAAGGGCAAAAAATGAATGAATTTTGAACTGACAACGTTCCACATGAGGAGCGGGCTTCATAACCGCAAGACCATGGCCTCATTGAGAATACTATTCATATAAATAATAAGCCCTTCTGCGGTAAGAAACATAGCTTGAAAAACTATGAGAAATTACTGAATATATAGCTAACTAATATTGTGTATGTTTTGTTTTTGAAATACAGGGGCTCAATAACCAGCTGAGAGAGCGCAGTTTGCTGTTTGCACCTGGGAGGTTATCAGAGGTAATATCCTATCTGTGGTGGTTTATTTGTACAGCATGAATGTAACTGATAGTAAAGCATTCAACGATTAAAAACAATTTATTCTGCTTGTGACGGTTTCTGGCAGTTTCACTGCTAAAATCAAGATCGAACATCTGGAAAAAATAGAATTAATAATATAATTGTCATGTTGCTTGTGATAAAAACTAAAATTGCTGGTTAATTAAGAGTTTTATATCATGCTTCTTTAGTTTTAAGTGACTTTCGCTGAGAAAATGCGTTTGACGTCTGTAAATTCGTTTCATATACATACAGATGGAATAAGTTTCACATAATGGGCAATCGGTTGTGTAGTTTCATTTTCAACGTGTTTTAGCTAGTTTATTAATAATTATGTACATTATATATTCTTTTTGCACTTGGCTGAGTGTAGTGAAATAATAATTCAACTAAGTACTTTATTCAACATAGAATGTTCATATTGTACAAAGTATTTCTACCAACTTGAGTATTCCAAAAACACTGAACAAATTCGGACGTTATACATAGAATGACACTTAAGTTCTTGGTCTATTTTTATATCATTATAAAGCAAAAACAAATGCATAAAGATTTTATTTGTCACCCAACAAAGCTCTTAGTAAAAGTCCGTGGTACAATACTATAGTTTTTTATAGTCTAAGTACAAACATTTTTGCTGGGTATCAAACAAATTGATTTTTACTTCTATCAGTTCATATGTGGCATCGTAGTTCCTAAACGGATGGACCGATTTTTATTTTTTGTTTGTTTATTTGAAAGGTTTTTTGATCGAGAGTGTTCTTATCAATGTTTCAGTAAAATCTGCCCCTCCCTTCGACAAGCATCACTTCTTTTCTAGGTGTTATCAGGTACAGAACCCTAAACTCAAACTTGAAACATACAAAAACCTTTTAAACAAAAAATATCAAAACCGATCAATCCGATACACTACAATACACAGACACGTTATAACATTCCCCTTCTAACATTCAATAAATAACATTCCTCTTTGTTAGTCGGGGTTTAAGAAGCAGATATTCATTGACTTCGATTGACGACGCAATAGGGGATTGGGCTAAATTTTTTTGATCACTTCATATGAAGAATTGTCATTTCACGAATAGAAAAGTGAAATTGGTATTTAAAAATATTTACTAGTATTAAAATTCCTAACTAAACAAAGAGGAAGATATCCCCTAGTGTCGCCATACGTGGGTATAGGGATTACTTATAAAACTTTGTTTTGCTAAAAGGAGATGGGCAACCTTTGAATGCAATCTTTGATTGCTTATAACTTCTTCGTTATAAGCAATCAATTTTAATTTCACTTTCAAATTTTGTCATGATATCAAGTCTAGTTTAACATGTTTATGGGTAATATGGCCAATTCGATATCAGGATTATCCCTTATTACAAATTTTCTAACTCTAGAAATGAAAAGTGCAACTCACTCAATAACACTGCCATGAGTTAACGTTATATCAACAAAAATATTTGCCTTCTTGTAAATAATTTCAAAAAATTTATGCTACCTTTTATAGGTATATATGAAAGAAATACAGTTCCACCTTGAATATTTACACAACACTCAATACAAGTACCTATAATATGTAACAACATTAATATTACAAGTATCGCTTTCTATTTATTCATCTCTCTGTTGTGTTTTCACTTTTACTATAATTTTTATGTATACAAAATGTTTATTATTAATTCACATTGAGTAGTAAGTAGTAGAATATGTACTATGATGATGATATTTTCATCATAATAATAGTTTTAGTTTAATAATAATAATACAAAATACAAAGCGAAGCAGAGCGAGCAGTGTATAATAATGCTGCATTCAATAAAAAATTATGATTGATATATACAAAATTGTATTCAATCAGTGCTGGATTTACACTAGGGGCAGTCGGGGCTAGCGCCCAGGGCTTCAAATTTTCTAGGGCGGCAAAATTTGGAAAGTGAGAAAACATTTTCTATACAATATATAAATAACTAATTCTTTTAAATAAACATTTGATCTTTCAAGAAATATAATTGCATTATGTATCAAATTAAAATTTTGTATATTATAATATATTAAATTTAAGTGAAAACTATTAAAATAAAATTAATTTATTTCCATAAAGGTTTGGAAAAATAAAATTTGATTTTTTTCTTTCTGGAATTGATAAATATAGTTTTTTTTGAAGAATTAAAAAAAATTTTTTTCTCATGTTTATTGAGAACTCTGGACATAAAGCTGAAGATTTGCTAGTTGCTGTATTATCGGTTCTTGAGTTTTTTGATCTTGATCTCTCAGATTGTCAAAGTCAGTCATATGACTACGCGAATAATGTATTAGGGATTTATTCGTACTTACAGGCAAGAATTCATGAAATTATATCTTGCAGAACATGCTCCTTGTGCTGCTCATTCTATGAATTTAGTTGGAGTTCACGCAGTAGAATGCGCCCCAGAAGCTGCTTCATTCTTTCATACAGTACAAACTTTATACAACTTTTTTACTGCATCGACGCATCGCTGGGAAGTCTTACAGTTTCATACTGAAAAAAGAATTGCGTTAAAATCTTTATCTGCAACCAGATAGTCAGCTCGTTATGAAGCGGTTCTTTTTTCTGCAATTAATTAGTTATTCTAATTCTTAAAAAATAAGATACCAAAACTATTAAAATAAAATTTCAGTCATAGGGCGGCATTTTCTTCAGTGCCCCAGGGCGGCAGAAATTTAAATCCGGCCCTGTATTCAATTATAAAATAAAACAACAGTTTTCATTTTCAATTGGGAAATTCCCATCTAAATTTATAATTAAAATTTAAATTTTTTATTTAATTACTCATTTAAGGTAGATTGTCTTATTAAACGTACACTCAGAGTCGTAATTTGGTAGTGGAAATAGATGTACGCGTCACAGGCGCAACAGAGCTAGTGTGAGAGACACAGAACAAAAAGTATGCTTTGTACGTAAAACAAAATTTAAATAATGAATCATAGCGTGTATAATATTTCTCTAGTCTATTTTTTCACTCACATCGCGAGATCTTCCTTATTCTTTTATCTATTTCCACGACTTACGTTACTCTTTTTAAAGCTTATCGTGCTGGCTTATGACGAGAAATAGACTTACTGTCTAAAAATGTACATCTTTAATTTTAATTTAATTTTATTCAGTACGTAATTCTTATATCATATATCTGTAATAAAATTGCCTATATTGATATTTTGTATGACTTACATATTATTTCTCTATGGGTTGTTGGGTTGTCTTTAGCCACGGGTACTGCGGCTGCAGAATTCCTGTCGTTGTGGTTTTAAAATAATATAAATGTTATAATTTGAAGAAAAAAAAAAACATTAGAGAGAATTTTCCGAATATATTTCTTTCTCTATATACACAAAATATTAATGAAATAAAAGCCGACAGTAAAGTAAATGTGGTATATGTATATATATATACATATATATATATGTATATATCAAGGAGCCCGGTTGCTTGATTGAATTTATAGGGACAGTGTATCGACCTCGTGCATTGTAAAGAAGTTAAAAATTAAAAATTAAGAGACGGTGTTTCTAATATAACACCATTCCGAACTTTCAAAGACAGAATTACCAAATGTGGTCATTCGTTTCTGAACATTTTATCGTTTGTGAACCCGCGATTATTATTATCAAACAGCTTAAACTGCCTATTTATAAAAGGTGCGTTTCTAATATTTTCATATTATAAACGTGCCAAAAATATTATAAAGAGCGCTGAATCAGATTTGAAAAACCTAAACAAATTCACGCTGGATACAAAATTTCAAAATTATGAGGTCAATGAACTGTGGTCAGCCAATAAAGACCAATTATAGTTGTCTCAAACAAAAAGATCAAAATTTAAATATTGAGTATTATAAATTTTTTCAATTAGTTTTAACTTTTCAATTCATATTTCCTGTTCTGTTTCGGTTCTCTTTTGTGTTGTATTAATAAGCAAAACAAGAGATAGCCAAGCTTAGACAAGTTACTAAGAAAATTTGTTTGAGATTTACTAAAGAAAATAAATTTTTATTTGCAAAATTTGTTTGATATATGTTAAAAAGGAAAATCAATTTAAATTCCTTTGTCTAATACGTTGACAAAAACTTGTTTACCAGACGTCGTGCCAAAATGGAAGTATAATTCTCATTTTATGTAGGTTTAATATTTTAAAAATCATAAATTTTAAGCCATTTTATAAGTTTTAAGGATTTTATTTATTTTCCAGAAAAAGTAACACAAAAAATATTGAAATGATATTTTAATAACATTTAAATTATATTGTACAGTTGATATTGAATATGGTAAACTGTACTTACAGAAACATATATATTACGCATATAATATAACAATTTATCTGTTTATATTGAATTAAAAAAAATTATAAAATAAATAAAGTCTGTTAGATGAAATATGAAAAAATAATGAGACATATGTTTCACATCTAATGTTTCCAACGCCAATAATATTTTATTAACATTTAGTTTAAGTACTGTATGATTTAATTTATTTAATACAATCAATTTGCACTTGTCGATACACAATGAGTCTACCCAAAAGATATGTGGAAACTGAAAGGTTGTTTAGATCCATAAAGTCTATTTTAAATGATTACAAGCTCGTTCGTCTAGATAGCTATCACATTACACATATATAACTATACATGTCACACATACATAACTGATAAACCCATATTAATACGTACTATACAATTTGCATCTGTGTGCCCTCGCGAGTAAACAGTGATGTTTCAAACAAAAGTTGTTTATTTTTTTATGAAGAACATTTTTTAATTTTGTTATATCTCTAGCGATCTACAAGATGAATTCTGTGGACCTAAGACCCAATTGGCGGATACTGCTCATTTACGAACTCGTCCTCACTTTTTACGCCTTGAGTGCGCTGAGAAAATTTCAGCTTGACATTTTTTTTCATTTTTGAGTTATCGTGTTGACAGTCGGACGGACGGACAACCGGACTAATTAAATGATTTTATGAACACCTATGCCAAATTTTTTTCCGTAGCATCAATATTTTTAAGCGTTATAAACTTGGGACTAAATTTAATATACTATGAATATTTCATATATACATGGTATAAAAAGCAGTAGAAATAAAAAAGTGCATTGCTCTGTGGGAAAATATTCGACGCGTGAATAAGCCGCAAAGCCATTGTCGGGTAAAAATGAAATAATTATTTCAAATTATATGTCTATTTGCTTGGTAACTAAAGTTGTGGATGAAATCAATTTTTCCACAGATTATCATTTAATCATAATTGCTGTAAGTTAAATATTTCCAAAATTATTTACGATATAAATGTTCTAAAACCACAAAATTTGGAATTTCCCATTTGAAATGTTCATAGTAAAATTTGTACTAAATTAATATCATTATAATTTATTAATGGGAATGATGATAAATTTTAATAAAATCATGATAGTTTAGGAATTATTGATTAGGCGACCACAAAAACGATAAGTTACTATCAAAGTGAATCACCTTGTAATTAATATAATACAAAACTCTATATTTCATTTAATAAATACATGTTGTATTTGAAAAATAAAACTGAACACAGTCATCGTCATTTTATGGACAAAATAATATTAAAAAATTAAAATAAAAAAAGTTATATGTATAAACAAACATTCATTTAATTCAGCATCACTATTATCATTCTTACTTGTCTGAAGTTAGTTACTCTTTGCTTAGTAGCATTAAACTTATTATATGACGTCATTGTCCACAATATAAAACACATATGTATGCTATTTGATATCTTTAAAATCAACATGAAAATTATACAGGGATCTTCTAAAATTTGATATTTAAATTTGCTTGGAAAATAAAATATTATATAGTCTTTCACAATGTCACAACCTACACACTTAGCCAATTCTCAAGGACAAAGCATCCAAGAAGTTCTAGAAAAGTGTTTTCATGGTTCTATGCTGATTAATTCAGTGTCTGCTAGTCTCTGGTTCTGGTTTTCTAAGCAAATTACATACGGAGTCCGTGATTTCGCTAGGATTTGGTAATTTAACTCTCTTTCTGTCCATTTCTAGTCAAATGGAATAAAGAATCTTTAATATAAAATTTAAATTTAGTGTTTGATTTAATTAGCAAAATTATTTATTTATTGGATTCGTTAATTAATTGGATAATCTTATTCAAAATTTAAAAAAAATTCCAGGAAGAGCGTCATATAAATTGTTCCAGAACATTCCAGTAAAATAGAAAGAGAATTCGGTAAAAACACGATTACAAAATACGGGACAAATCTTGCTACATTACCGTAGAAATAAAAACTTTTGCTGACAACTATGCAGTCAGTGTTGCCTTATCGTAAATCACAAATCCTAAGGAACCTCAAAACTCATATTTCTAGGCTTTAAAAGGCTTCAAATATATGTTAAATCCTAAAACAGTTCCTTTGCTCTATAAACCATTTTGGTGTTTAATTTTATAGCCCAATCATAAAAGTTGGAAGCAGAAGGTTTGTATTTATTAACATATCCGAAAAAATACGAAAAATATATGACAATATCTTGATTTCTAGGAGAGAGGAGTATGAATTTTCCACTAAATACAATTTAATTTATAAAATGAACCTGTTTTTGATGTTGATATTCAGATTTATTGAAAAATTTTAAGCAATATTACTAATTTTTTCTGTTCACAGTGTATGGGAAAATACAGGCGGCAAAAAGTCTAAACTTGAGTTTGTAAACATTTTTATGATACTTTGTTACATAAAAAATTTTCATGGTCATGCAACATGTATCAATTATTATTTTTTGTATAAAATACTTATTGAAAGGTCATTTAATTTATGAACTCATAATTTCGATTTTAAAAAAATCAACAGGCAACAGACATCATTGGAAAATATCCTTGTTAAGCCGGTAGTTATGATAAGTATGGATGCACTTCCGATATAAAAGTAAATTATAGTTTTGTACAAACAACTACTTTATTATCCTTGAAAAAAATAATTAAAAATCAATTAGTAATATTTGCAAAGAATTTTTAAAGTATCAACAAAATAGCATCTTGATGATATTATGTGAAAAAAAATTGCATTTGTTTAATTCAAATAAAGATAATTGACTTGATGTCAATGATGTCAATTAATGTTGATATAAGTACTTTGTGTAAACAGTTCTTTTAACTGTATTTACAGGCAACTCTATTCTGTAATACAGTGGAACCTCGATAGCTTGCACCTCAAAGGAATGCAAGAAATTTCGAGTTAATATAAGTTTTCGATTAAACAAGTAGTTTGAAATATTGAGAATTTAATTGCTAAAATTTCGACTTAGGCGCGATTATATTTTACCAACTACAAAATCTGCTTTTTGAAATTTAGATAGCATTTTGTTCGTGTTACAAAGTCTACATAATTAGATATACCACGTATTTGGGAGTCCAGCGGATGGGGATGGCATTTTTTTCCAAGTTACTGATGATTAGGAGTTAACGAGGTTCCATTTATCGACATTGCACTGTATTGTAATAGAGGATTAGACTAAATCACTTCATGTGAGGAATTTTTAGTAGACGTGCAGAAAAGGGAAGTTAGTTTTTATTTGGTTATCTTTACTAGTATGCAAGGTATGAACGTTCAAAATTCCTAATTCAACAAAGAGGAAGATATACACTAGTGGCGTCAAACGTGGTTATCGCCATAGAGATTACATATAAAACTTTGTTTTACATATAAAAGGAGATGGGCAACATTTGAATGAATTCTTTGATTACTTATAACTCCTTCGTTTTTTAATCAATTTTTTAAATTTCACCATCAAATTTTGTCATGGTATCTAGTATTACATTTTGATGGGTAATATGACCAATTCGACATCAGCATTATGCCCTATTTCCGTAAGATTGCAAACTAACTAGTGAAATTGTAAAAATGATTGGCATACTGTTACTATTCATACATATAAGATGCCATTTTTTTTTTTTTGGCTAGTTGAATAATTCTGCAACAAGACGTTTTCGAGAAAAATGACTCGGGTAAAACCAGTTGTGCTTGAAGGAAAGAAATCTCTCTCAGTACTTGAATTTGAGCAAGATTTTAAAAAGGTATTCTTTATAAAATAACAAACAAATTTTACACAAAACTTTTTTTCTCAAATGTCACCAAGCTTCCTTGGTATTTTAATGAAAAAACAAGATAGATATTTATATTCGATTTCCATCGAATTTAGAAAGTTTATGAAAAAATGCTTCCACTAAAAATTATTGGTTATTTATGAACGTGAGTTGTATTTTAAACATCAAGTACCTAGTTGAACTTTTAACTCTGACGTTCTTTCTCAAATTATCAACTTTCACTAAAAATTTCAATGAGCTCTTCTATATTACAGCCATATTCCGCAAACTTAATTCCTTTGTATGATTTCTATTCTATCTGCAGATGTTCAATCATCGAAACAAATGATTTTTTTACACCCGAACGTGGTAAATGTTGTGCTTAATAAAATCTTTATATACTGTAGGACCTGCTTGTCCACTTCAATCTTTACAAAATACACTTGATATTATGTATCAAAAACGTGTTCAAGTATTCGCCTGTATAATATGGAAGGTTTAGCGTAAGAAATGTCATATACATTGAATTTATAAATATTGTTTATAAAATTATCGTAAAGAATATCATAGCAGAAAAAAATAATACAATTAACATCTTTTATGTAATAATATTTAAACAGAATATAATAATTTTATAACGTCATATGTTCGTATTATATATTTTATGATACAAAATTTTTATACCATGTATATGAAATATATACAAGGTATATTAAGTTTAGTCCCAAGTTTGTAACGCTTGAAAATATTGATCTAACCAACAAAATTTGGGTACAGGTGTTTATAAAAACACCCAATTAGACCGATTTCGGTTGTCTGTCTGTCAACACTATAACTCAAAAACGAACAGAGACATCAAGTTGAAATTTATAGCGTGCTAAGGGCGTTAAACGTAAGGTTGAGTTCGTAAATGAGTAACATAGGTCAATTGGGTCCTGGATCCGTAGGACCCATCTTGTAAAACGTTAGAGATAGAACAAAAGTTTAAGTGTATAAAATTGTTCCTTATAAAACAAATAAACAAATTTGCAAATTTGTTAGTATGTATTATATGGGAATATCAGTTACATGTGTGTGGCTCTCTAGGAGTAAATCATATCTTTCTTTATTAACATGGCGTAAAAAACAAACGATTGGTCATCAACACTATATACACATGGTATTTCAACAATTAACTCAGTCAATTTTTTGTTTTCACTTGTTGGATAATATATTTATAAGGAGAATAAACAAAATTACTTTAAGTGTCATTTTTCCCCCCTGTATATATCGTATATACCGACCTGGTGCGGCTTCTTACGCGTTTAATTATGATTACTATACATACAACTTTCTAGGCAAAATTATTCATTTGATGGTGAGAACCGTTTCAAAATCTGCTTGGTATCCATTCCAATGTTTAGAATCATTCCTATATCCATTGCTGTACCAAGCAGTAAAGACATAAACAGACAGACGCGAAGGGTGATTTTCTTGTATACTATGTATAGATATTATTCGGGGCACCATGAACCCAAAAAATTTTTATTAAAAAGTTGTATAATTCAAAGAAGATCACTTCTGAACAAGACGTTGAATTCTACCTTGACCATCACCTGTAATAAATCTTGACTATCGTCTGTATTACTATGAATATAATATTTAGATAATTTAGATATGAACGTATATATTCTGATATTCTTATTGCCCGATAGTGCAGTAGACATAGGAAAACTTTAAATTGAGAAGCTGATCGATCGAGAAATATTCATCTCATCTGATTTTTGAATAAAAAAGGTACCTAAATTTTTTATCCGCTCTGCACAACGTCAGTTTTAAATGACTCTGAAGGTTAGGGCAAAATTCAAGGTCATAACTCATGCAAATTGTGCATAAAACTTTTCTTTAAGTAGTGCTTTCCTTGTAGAGTGATTCTCGTGAATCATTAAAAAACGTTTAGAGTTTGAACATGGTGAGAAATATATGGCATTTACTACAATGCCGGTATGGTATACAGACAGATACTATATTATCTATGTTAGCACAACTATTATTACAGTATTGAATAGGGCTATGTACCAGAGGTATTGGGATATCACCAACCAGTATAGCCCTGACGCTCATGTCGCATTGACTCGTCCGTCAAAACTATTGCTAATGATACTATTTCCTCAGTGGTCGAATCAGTATGGCGTTCACTCCGATACTGATAAAGTAATATCAACAACAAAAAATTTTTCCGTGTAGCGAGCTTGTCTAAATTATCACTTAAGATTAAAATCATCAGTAAGTAGTTAACTGGTTTTAAACATTGAATAATGATAACACGATAACAAATATTCGATAAATATTTCAATCATGGTCTTAATAACCTTTCAATTTCCCGATTGAATTTGTTTGAAAACAATTTATTTTTGTATTATACATTTAACAATAATTGATAAACAAATTCTCATTATTTGCAAAATTTTTACAAATTATACTTACAAATTTGTTATTTATTATTGAAACTAAAAATGCATTAAAGAAAAAAAAAAATTGAAAAAAAAATAAGGTCAAAAATTGTATAAAAAAATGAATAATAGCATAACGATATAAAAATTTTAATCAGAATAAAATATACAGTGTGACTTGAAAATATTGTGTAAAATTAAGACAAATGTTTGAATTTTTCTTAAAATTATGTGTTTGCGATTATAATTTCCGCGTCTCGTCATCGAGAAAAATTATAATCCTAATTATAGTATTTTGCTTGAATGAAAAAAAGTCTTTGAATATACATGAAAAATATCTCTTAAAATATAACTATTTATGAACTAATTTCATTAAAATCTCTGTTAGAGGATTTGAACCAGAGGTTCTTTTATCACACTTCCATCATGTTGACAACCCATCCAATAAATTTTATCATTGATAAAGTATAATACCTACATTTTCCATTCATGTATGGTCAACAGATAAAGAAAGTACCTACTAACATTAAGGAGATAAATTTTGAAAAGAAACTATTTTTGCTTTAAAATTTAATATTTTATTTTAAAACCTCTTTCCTATATAAGAAAATTTAATTCCTCCAAAAGTTTCTTTAAGGTATATTGCATTAGAAATAAATTCAGATTTTCACCATATTTAAGGAATGATAGATTTTTGTTAATTAAATGAACACATATCTCAGAGTAAAAAATTTCTGACGCTGGTGTTTCCTGAAAATGAATGATAAAATTATAGTTGTTTCCTTGTGTTACTCTTCTTATATAGCCTTATGAAATAATTTTGACTGTTAAAATTGTTTTCCTTTTTCATAAAAAAAATATGTTTTTTTTTTCAAAAAACTAAGTTATTGTAAATAAGAAATTTAAGAATGTTTTTAATTAGAAACAATTCTCGCGTTGGGTAAATTTTATATTTTAGATGAAAGGCCTTAATGATGGAGGACTGTTTTTCACGAGCTTCTTAACCTCATAGAAAATCTGGAAGCTCAGATCTTGAAGTAAATCTTTCGAAATGGATTTTGAAGCCTTTTTAATCGACATTTTGACGGTGTACCTATGTAATATTTATGTGTGCGTCCAATTCCATGCCCAAAATTCAACTTGAAGTGTCAATACATGATAGATTCTGTGTTCATGTAGTATACCGATTGTAAGCTATCTCGCTAGCCATATAAAATACGTGACGTAAGAAGAGTTTTTATAGACGTTCTTTTGTATTAAAAAAAAAGAAGGAATGTGTACTGTGTGTTATGGTTATGCGTTAGTATGTGTGATTGATATTGTATGTGTGAAACTTCAAGTGATGAGTTATCTATACACATATACAACCCCTCTTTGTTTTACACATATGAACCTCCCGTAAGAGCTCTTCTTACTTCAGAATATATAAATGGCTGTCGATATGGTTTATAAACAGTAAATGTGTGTTAATGCTTGGAAAAATGCTCACTATTACTGATCGCAAAGCACGAACCTTATATAGTAAAGTCTGTATCAAACACACATACACGGAAAATTACTTAACGTTGAATTCATATTGGATATAGTATTTCACATGGACTGAACAAAAAATAAACGAACAAAGACGTAAATATATCATATTTATACAAATTAATATGTTGTTATCATTTATTTTACATCAGGTTATAACATAGTGTTAATCAACATTAACCTCCAAACTTTTTTTAAGTTAGCCAAAAATGCATGATTTTTCATTTTTTAGGCATTTTCGGATAACTTAAAAAAAATTATTATAAACGAAGTGTTAAAAGTTTTTTAGTTGTTTTGACATTATCATGTTAAGTATTATATATAAGGAAAGCTCCACGAGGCCAAAAAATTTAACGCCAATTATTTAAACATAATAATAATGGAGTTTAACCTCTGTTTCTCTGACATATACTCTTTATAACAGAAGCCACCCACATCATTATTGGTTAATCTTTATTTATTTAACCACATACATATTTACAATTACATTGATGTGGATGGATTCGGTTTCTTCGTTCCTATCCAAGCGACGACAATGTGATCAATTCTGCACCTCCATTAATTATAATTGTTCACACTGCCGCTGCCTGGACTTGAACCCGCAACCTCCCAGTCAGTAGCCAAACGGTCAAAGACTAATGCCTTAGACGCTCGACCACTGAGAACATTTTTAAGTTTCCAGAAAATTGTCAAACTTCTTGAAAAATGAACTTTCAGATAAATTTCCAACTTTATTAAATTTTCAAAGTATTCAAAATACACCATTATTTTTTCAAATTATTAAATTAATATTTAATACCTTAAAAAAACTATTTAGTTTGACGAACTTATTTATGTCGCCGCTACAAAAATCTAAAAATGGCGCACAAAGACCTATTTTCAGCGTTAAATGAAAATGACAAGTAATGGAGATAGAACTTCGGGAGTTTTTTATTGGAAAATTAAAATATTGGCGAAAAACTATTCAATATTAATAGATATTTAATATGAAAATTAAATATTAAGAGATATTTTATGAAATATTGGCAAAAAAACCAAATTCTTTTTTTCCATTGTTTATAACTTTTGAAATTTTTTATGTGGTGAAAAATGCTTCTGGCACATTTTTCTAGACATCATACGGAATCCAACGAGCTATCACACGTATTTTTAAGACCAGTTTTTCTATAATACACCAACTTGATGACTAGACTAGGCGGCATTTGACATAAAATTTGAAAAACATGAATAAGTTAATGATTTGTTTATATTTTTATAATAAAAATTTATAGTAAAATGTCAATTTTCTTAACTTGATAAACGAAAACTTATTATTAAAAACAATTTTATTATCATTCCTGCATTAATTGTTATTCAATAATACATTGTTGATAACGAAAGGGCCATAATTCCTACCGGGTGTCCCACTTCTCGGTCTTTATTCGTACATGTTTTAATTTTTTAAAAAGACGATAATTTTTTGATTGAAATATGTATAAAAATATAGTTGACACACGGTATATAATTATGAATTTGTATATGTAAATAAATGTACTCATATTCAAACTTATCTAGTAATATTAATATACAAATATCGTATACATTAGAAATAATCATACGATAGTACAAAGTATACATTTTATAAAATATAAATATAAACTATACAGGGTTGTTCAATGAGATATTACCATGTGAATAAGATAAATTTTTTCCAAAAAAATGTCACCACTTAAATGAGAGAAACTCTTCACTTCAAAAAGATGCTACCATTTCGTCGTATTCGATGTTTTTTTAAGAATATAAGTAAAATAAAATTCAAAATTACTTATATACAGTACGTCAAATTAATTCGGCATCATATGGAAAACTAATTACTATTTGTTTTATGGAAGAAATTATTCTTAATCAAAAGTTCTACATGGCCTAGAACGCAATATGAAAGAATTCGATATCAATTTTTTGCTTTCGGATATTTACAATATCGACAATATTTTAAGAAAAGTTGATTAAAATTTAAAACTACGGTCAGATATCAAAAATTACTCACCTACTATGACAAAATCGATTTTGTTATTTTTACTAACAATTGATAATTTATGCATTATGCGCCAATCTGTCAACCAATATTACCAATGCTAATACAGAGAAGAGTTACAAAATCTGTTTTTTCATGGTAGATAGAAAATCTTATATATCCGACCGTTGTTTTCAATCAGGATTAAATTTTCTCAATAAATATTACAGAAAGTGTAAAAAATAAAAGTAGTTTACTTTTGGGCAAAATTCATATTTTTCGACAAACTTCGTAAACGAATGCAAAAAATTGATTATGTCATATTTCCGTTCAAAACTTTTCAGATAAATGCAAAACTTTTATCAATAACAACTTTTTTTCATAAAACAAATAAAAATAAAGTTTTCCATATAGTACCGACTAAATATTGCACACTGTATAACAAAACATTACTTTTATATTATGCTCTCATAATACCCGTTTCACACCTTTAGGTATCAATATGTTTTTGGAAAATATATCTCTCCATTTAAGTGGTAACATATTTTTGGATAGAATGTCTCCCTTTTACGTCGTTACATCTAATTGAACAACCCTGTATACACATTGTCCCTTGCAATAGATTTGATAATTTTGGTATCAAACTACTAATTTCTTTACTTATAAACAATACTTACAGACAGTATGCTCATTCTATATTAAATATAACCCTATCCCCTAAATATAAGGCACCTATACCTTATTCGATTCACATAGGTATATGATGTACCACAACCACAGGAAGCGAAAGAAATTTTTTAATTTCTAAGCTAAAAGTAAAGCTTTAATAATCGTCTAATTTGGGAATGTTTCGTTTAATATTAGCTAAAATCAAATTTAAGAATAGAAGATAAATTTTACTAGAATTTAGCTTCCAAAAAAATAATTTATTTAAAAATCTGAAAAAATTCGCGATGCATAGGTGTGTTATACAAATGTTATCAATTTCAATTTAAAATTCTATTTAATTACTATTTTTCTTGATCACTATTTTGCTTTTTATGTGCTGAAACCTAATAAAAATTTTACATTAAATAAGAACTCATTTTACAATTTCACTTGTAGTATTTGATCCAAAGTGGGTCAAGAAAACTGACATGTTGACACGGGCAGAGAAACAGCAATGACTATGTATTTTTACAAAATTGGTTTTTTTTTATCAATCAAGGGTTGATGTTTAATAGCTTAAGGCTTATATTTATCAATATTTTTTCAATAGAAAAAGTTGATAATTACATTCATTAATCATGTAATCATGTTCCCAGACACACAATAGGTAATTTTCTTCAAGTAGGTAAATTTTTCATTGTTTGAATTTTTAAATCGCAATTAGGTGGTATGTCATGCAATCTGCTAGTCATACACTTCTACGGATATCACCAAATTACGGAAGATAGCTTCTTAAAAGTTTTATTTTGATTCATAGCTATAGTAACCATTGTAAACCTTAAAGTTATTCCATATGCGTAAAGTCATCAGCCTATGGAAAATCATTAAATTGAGCATTTTAAATTTCTTAAAGAATGGTTAGACATAGGAAAGTTTGTTAAGTTAAAAAGATACTCCAATAATGGTAGGAACGATACACGAACGTAGACTTAGTATTTGTATCTTTTTAGTCACCTTTTTAAAAACGGGATACTAAAATCGTTTATTTTTATCAGTAAAAATGCATATTGTTATCGATTATAAAAATATTAAAAACTGACCTATCAAATATTGAAATCATAATAAAATATTAAGGGGAAGGTGTAGTACCTGAAGTCTAAATTTACATTTTTTTAAATAAGAAAACAAAAAGATGTTAAAGGCACTGTTATTCCTCAAAGCTATTTAAGAAAATTTAAATATTAATCTCATCGATAAAAAAAAATTGTGAGCCATGATAATGATTATAATGTACCGCGGTTCACAACCTAATTTACCTAGAATCAACCTCACCGATTTTACCTAAGATTCTCTCTTCAGTACTCTGTATTAGACTGTAATGATTACATGAAATCTTTACAGGTCATTAAAGGGAGCCCCATCATACAATATGTTGGTGACTCTAACATTGAAAGCCTTTTTCGATGAGCTCCTGATAATAGCTTCTGATGGTATTTTGATCCTGGGTAAGGAATCTTTTCTTACATTTTTACTATACTAACCTAAACAAGATAATATGGTAACCAAAGACAAAATTGTAGTAACATGTAGGGCATATCTATAATAATATATCCGTGGTAAATCACGATGTTTGATCCGAGGTGCAACACGGTGTGTCTTTCCAAACTTTATCTTCTCAATATTTTATGTTATGATTAAAAATTGAAATATACCATAACAAAATATACACCCCTAAGTAATATTTTAAGTAGAATGTGATTCGGGCCACAAAAAATGATATTTAACATATTAAAGATGTCCGAGCGCCAGGGCAGTTTTAGAAAAAAGGCTTGACTTTTTTTAAATGAAGTTGAACTAAGCCTTAATCAATTCTGAAAATTTTAGGGGTGGATGTCCGATTATTTAAATAAATGACTTCCAAAGGAGGCATATTTGACATTGGTCTTACGGGAAAACGGTAGATGGATTATATGTTCTCTTAATGTCTTCTCAATGTGTGAATGAACACGGTAGTGTGGACACAAATTTAAAAAAATATATATTTTCAACTCATAAGACGAAAAGTAAGACTAAAATTTTTCGATATCTAGAGTAATTTTCAAAATTTCGAAAATTGAGAGTTTGGTTTAATTATTTTGTTTTCGATATTTCGAAAACCAAGGCATTTATCGAAATTTTATTTCTTACTTTTCGTCTATATTCATGAAGTTATTACAAAATTCATTATCAAAGTTGAAAATAATTTCAACCACAAGTCTAAACTTGCCTTGGTACTCGTACTAACTTAAATAAATTAAATAAATGAATAGTAAAATCAAGTTGAAATTCTAAACAATATTTTCTCCTCTTTAATAAAACAAAATGCACATGGATAATCGTTCTCTATACGTTGCTTGCTTGCCATAAAGTAACTAAACTTTGTCTTCATATAATTTCTTGCTATCTCATAGATATGGTACTTCATCTTACCCTATACTTGTGTATTTATAACCACTATTATAATAATCAAACAGAAAATTGTAACTTATATGTAATTTATATATTATAAATTCAATAAAAATTATTATTAATTATTGTTTTATAATATAATAATGAAAAAATGTCAATTATAATAAGGCTTTGTTCTAAATATAACCGTTCAAGCAAAAGAATAGTTATGGAAATAAGTTATGGTTAAAAGAATCGTATTGCAATTATAATCAAGATTTTTATAACGAGACAAAGATGTATAAGATCGTCAACAATGCTTTCGATTCTATTTTTATTTTTTTTTATTTTTTAATTTTTATAACGGCTGTTTTGGAACTTACCATCTTGGGTTTTATTCTTTGTTATTATAGCGTCAACAGGAACTCACATTGTTAAAATTTCATATCTAAGAACACTTTCCATTAAGTGACCTTTTTCCTCAGAGCATTCTACAAACTGAACAGATTTTGAGAATCGTCGCCAATTTTTTAGTTGTACCGAGTACGGAACCCTCGTTTCATGCGTTTAGGCGCTACGACTTCACAGACAGACAGACAGACACGCATAGCAATCAAACTTATAACACCCATTCTTTTGGTACGGGGGTTAAGAAAAAAAGTGACTCATTATGATAGCACGTATGAGAAAGGAAACCAAACCCATTTAAACCTCAATCATATCGTGAATAGTTTGGCTAATATACATTTTTCCTAATGGTGATCACTCTCAGAAAATCTCTCCTACAAAAAAATTTTATTTTCATATCCTACAAAAAATTTTGAAATACTGTATACACGAAAGCAAATAAATCACAAAACTTACGAATAACATTTCTATTGAGAAGTATATTATATATTGGCGATAATTTGTTACCTATTTTCAAACGTTATTGAGAATAAAAAAAATCACTTAAAACACATATTATGTAATAAGAATAATTTAAACTTGTAAATATAATATATGAAAAAATATTAAATGAGATGTAAATATTTCTATGTTAGGTGCAAGAAAAAAGTTTTTGAAATCATTGTACCATAACGTTTATCGTTAGTATAAAACGAATTTTATTTTTCTTTTTATACCATGTATATAAAATATACCAAGGTATACTAAGTTTAGTTCCAAGTTTTTAACACTTAAAAATATTGACACTATGAACAAAATTTTGTTATTGGTGTTCATAAAATCACCTAATTAGTCCATTTCCGGTTGTCTGTCTGTCTCTCGGTCTATCGTCTGTCTGTTGTCTGTCTGTCCGTCTGTCATCACAATTACTCAAAAACGAAAAGAGATATCAAGCTGAAATTTATGTTATAGCGTGCTTAGGACGTAAAAAGTGAGGTCGAGTTCGTAATTGAGCAACATAGGTCAATTAGGTCTTGGGTCTGTAGGAACCATATTGTAAGCCGTTAGAGATAGAACAAAAGTTTAAGTGTCAAAAATGTTCCTTTTAAAAAAATAAACAACTGTTGTTTGAAAATTTTTTTCGTAAACATCACTGTTTATCCATGAGAGGCGAAAATTATGCGCCAATTCAATAGTATGTATTCTATGGGAATATCAGTTATATATGTGTGACATGTATGTATGTGTAATGTGACAGAGTAATCAACACTGTCTTTACATAGTATTTCAACAATTAATTCAATCAATTGTATGTTTCCACTTGTTTAAGGTACTTTTTTATATTGCAAATACAATTATATTACACGTTATTAAAGTTATTTGCACGTTAAAAAAATTAAGGTAAATTAAAACACTTATTGTGCAATAAAATTTTAAATTAATATTTTCTGAGGGAAAATCATTTTGTCAGTTCAAACTGGGTTTCAACTGGGCATTGGATAAGTATATAAAGAAACCATGGTAATTGGTAAAATACTCTCTAAATAATTGAACGAACTGTTTAATAAAAAATAGCCCACTCTTATTCCAAGGACCATTGCAGTTTTTTAAGATAGGAATATAATTCTATATTGTGGCTGTGTGGCACCATTAGAGATTTTCTCAATATCAAGGGCGAATTGAGAGAAGTTTTTGGACGGTGTAATATGAAAGTTTTCATTTTTGAGTAATTAGTACATTTCTATCTTTCCCATGCCCTTACTATTATGTCTGTTGCTTTACCTAATGGCACTAGAACTTTTGGTTCGCTTAAAAATACAAAAATCTTATATATTTTGGGAAACTTTCTAATATCAACCCCCTCCCCCCCACTCATAGAATTGTAGTTGATATGGGTCAAAATTTATTTAAGAATTTAGAAACAAATTTTACTTAATCAGACACACACAAAATTCCCACATAGCGTAGTGAGTCATATCCTTTAATTCAAATATGAAATCGTACAGAGAACGGAAGCTGTTTTATCTATAAATTTGTCCTATTACAACGTAAAAAATCAGTTTTGGCAGGAAAAGACATCGCAAAGTCTTTTGTATGTAGAATTTAACAAAAAACTGATCCAACCAAGTTAAATAATACTAACAAAGAGTTATAATTTGTGGAACTCTGACTTCATTGTAGACTTTTTTATGGATCGTGAGCCAAATTTGAATCAAAACTTGCATAATTCTTTTTTTCTGTCTTTTTAAGGATTGATTTAAGTTTGGTATATAATTAAAAAAATTCAGATTTGAATTGGGACTTGTGAATGTTTATCTAGGATTTTTGATACTGAAAATATCTTAAATATTTTAAGTCTTTAGTCATATATTTTTTGGCCTAAAAATAATTATATTCTCAACTTTTTAAATACTGTTTATACGCCTTTAAATAAAAGCAACAAAGTTGCAAAAATATCATTCTTTAATTTCTAATCCGAACTTCAAATAATTGAAATGCAATTTTTGAACAAATTTAAGTGTACAATATACAATATAATCTATGATATCGCTATAATTGGTTGGCATAAAAACCCGGTTCTCGTTTTATATTTTAAATTTTTATTAATTTCCGCAAAGTTTAATTGAATATTTCTTCGGCTTCTTTTAGTGATTGTTTCATAAGTTCTTAATTCGAAAGGATGTCACAGAAAATAACATCTGTAGCCAAGACTGTCACAGAAAGATCATCAATATTTAGATCGAGCTTTCCAAGATAAGTATTCGTTATAACTTGGATTCATGGATTCATCTTTAAGTTACACAAAACAATTTTTAAAATCAACTATTTATTTAATTTAATGTACACATACATAATTAATGAATAAGGAATCATATTTAATTTATTATTGTTAGTGACATTTGATCCTTAATATTTTGCATATTTTTTGTAATATAATTATAACAACAAAATAATAGTGTTAATAATAATAATATATTTATCAAAAAAAGTATTATATTATTTTAATTTCGATGACTAATATATCATTGTGCTTTTTAAATATGTATTTTTTATTTGCATAAAAACCTTTATAAATTCATTATTATTACATTTAAATAAAATATAGGTGTTTTATAATTTTTTACCTTAATAGCACAGTGGCAGAAAAACAATTTTACAATTAAAACTACTTTTAAATAGTGCTAGTTTTCAGAATATCGAAAGCTGAATAATTAAATAAAATTTTCAATTTTCGATGTTTTAAAAATTACGAAATATATAGAACAATTTTATTCTTACTTTTCGTCTAATATCATCAAGTTATAATAAAATTTATCATCAAAATTGAAAATATATCCTTTTTAAATTTGTGCCTCTACTACCGTGCTCATACATCCTTAACAAAGATCCTGCACTCTTTCTGCTCCTAAATCATTCTACTTTCAAAGATTTATATGGTTAAATGTTTTTGTTCTGCAAGATTTACACTTTTAAATAATTCTACTTTCAAGTAATTCTATTTTATACTACTCCTTTTAATTTCAATTTCTATCATTTGTTTCTTATAATCTTTTGGATTATAATCTTTTTTGGTTAAATTTAAAAGAAAAATTAACCAAACAAGGAAATAATTGATTAAAGAACAAAAATTAATATCCGTTCTTGTCCAAAATATTTGAACATCTCCGGATTTTTATGGCACATTGGACACTTGAATATGACAGGAGTAATGTTTTTTGCAAGTAGAATTATTTAAATATATCCTTAAAAGAAAAATATATAACAGTATAATCCTTTAAAAGTGAAATTATTTTGGGGCAGTAAATAATTCTTAAAAAGTAAAAATATATTCAAATAGAAAAATTTAAACGTACAATTATTTAAAAGTACCTACTTAAGTTTTATTTAAGAAAGAAACATTTTGGCGTAGAAAAACTTGTTCTGCCTGCTTTCTAATAACAAGATCTTAATAACAACTGCACAAATAACATTAAATCCATTTGTCTCTTAATAAAATTGGAAAATCCTGACCCCAAAAATGAATTTCTACCCGTTTTCCTAGAGAATTCTATTTTATTTTGTATTATGAAAGTTAAAGTTAATTTCCATTTTTAATTCTACCCGAAAAATTCTAAACTGACATTCTGACAAGCAATATGTTCCAAATAGAATTAGTTTACACTGAAAACCATTCACTCTGTATAAATTCAATGTAGATATATTAATTTTTGTTTTTTGTATGCATTGTTTTGTTATGCTAAATTTGCTTCATCATCTTTGAAATACCTTGTTTGATAAAATATTTTATTGAACTATTTCTATTTTGTTAATTTTGAATGTAATGTATATTTTGATTTCTGTGCCAAAAAATTACTTTTATTATGGACTTTTTTTTAAAAATGATTATACTGCGTATTTAACTGCTAAGGTCATATACGCAATATCAGCAGGTGTTATGTTATCATATTAAAAAATATTTTGTTTTTCTGAAGAAACTATGTGATTCTCAATTCTAGATACAAGTTGAATATTTATTCTAAAATTATCTTTGATAATCATCGTTTGCTATTGATTCATTCGAATACGAACTAATTAATATATTCACATTATATTGACCTTGACATTTCACCACTTTGAATAATAAAATTTTTTTTAGATTATCAATTTATTCTGATAAATGTTTTTATATTTCAACGAATAGGGAAATACACATTGTTTATTATATTTCTGTTTGTACCACCATATACAAAAGGTATTAATTTTACAATTTATTTTTGCATAATTTGAGCTTAAAAATATATTTGTATTGCAAAATAACTGCCTCGCAGATGATATTTTCACTATAACACTAGCAGAAAATTTCGTGGCAAAACAGTAATCGGAGTCCAGGCATCATTAAATTAGATATTTCGGTTTATATTTTGAATAATTATACCATGTATATGAAATATACCAAGATATACTAAGTTTAGTCCTAAGTTTGTAACGCTTAAAAATATTGATACTAGGAACAAATTTTTGGCATAGGTGTTCATAAAATCCCCAAATTAGTCCTTTTCCGGTTGTCTATCTGTCTGTCGTCTGCCCGTCTGTCATCACGATTACTCAAAAACGAAAAGAGATATCAACCTGAAATTTTAATAGCGTGAAAAATATACCATGAATAGAATAAAATATTACAGTTTTGATGGTTAAATACTTAGAATTCGAGGTATGATAAGACTTTCTTCTTACCCGACAATTGTTAAAATAGTGGTACCAAGTATATTCTGTCCCAATGGTGTGGTCGAAACCTTTTTCGATTGTTTTACTCAAGTAAAAGTAATTGTATCAAATTTGCAATTTTTTGTTTTAATATAAAAAGTTTCTCTGATAATCTTGGTAGAACAGATGTTCATAAATTGTTTCCCCTTCACCCTGTTTTATGGATTGTTAAAAAAATAAATTTAATTTAAAAATATTTTTTTTAAATATATTTTTATAAATTGTAGCTCATGCGTTATTCTGATGTATGTGCTACATTATGGTCAAGTTTCTTTCAAATTCATTCACTAGTTTCTGCGTAACAAACACACAAATACCTTACTTTCAAACTTATAATATATAGGAATAGGGATAATACAACCTCTGATAGAGTTCGTACAAAACGAAGTGGCACCGAGCAAGAGAGAGTGTATGATGTATATGTATGTGCACTCGTATCTACACTCTCTCTTGCTCGGTGCCACTTCGTTTTGTACGAACTCTACTATCTGTACGGTGTATTTCGACGGTGTATTTGGAATAGGGATAATTCAAGCTCCGATACTGTCTGTGCGGTGTATTTCAACGGTGTATTTCAAAATTCAGTCAATTGTTGTATTCACTTGTTTGTTTAATTTTTGAGGAGCTTATTGTAAAACTTATAATTATTCTATATGGACGTTAAGTGTGAAGTTCGCGCATCAAAGTTTTTTCAATAATAATATTATATACACACATTCAATCTTTTGTAAATACATTTTTTAAGTTTTTATGCTGTTTTTGGAAAAGAATATGACATCATTTTATTCTGTAAACAAACGTGACTACCAATTTTTTTTTGTTAGTACATTACAAAAAAGTTTAGTTTATTAGTTTTTTTTTTTAAAAGTATACATTAAAAAATTTTTAAATATGTCAAATATTAATTTTGTATGGGATATTTTTAAAAGCTATTTTAACCTTTGGCATTTTCGATTACTTATAGAGTCAATTTTAATTAGCTTTGAAATAACTAACCGTTTGATCATAAAACCAGGCTCCTGTTAAAAGACTACTGTTGCAATGAACAATAGAAGCACTACATCCATCAACATTATTCGAAATGTGAATCATTATTCACATCTCTATTATTTTGAGTTATCAGAAGCAAATTTTATTCGATCAGCAAATCGATTTTTCTTAGTGGAAAAGCTACTTTTTCTTAATATACAAATTACGCTGAGCATCTCACGTTATACTTGGGAAAACATCAAAAGCATTTATTTTTTATGTTTTATAGCTTGTAAAATTTTACCGTTTGGAGATAAGTTATTCCACAGAATGGTTATGCAGAGATTTGATGAATCATGCATTCACTTTCAATTTAGCTGTTCACCTGAAAGCTTTTTTTATCGTTTTCTGAAACATTAAACTCTCAAATCATCTCATTACAATCAAATAGGCAAGAGTTGTACCCCCGGAGCTGGGATTACAGTGAAAATCATATATGCATCTGTTATTCAATAGTATTCTTGGTAGACTAGATTAGGTTAGGTTAGGTTAGCGTGGCTGTCCTGAGGTGATATACCCTTAAACTATGGAGTCCGTTTTAATCCCAAAAAGGAGTAGGCTCATGCTCGGCTACTAAATATTTTAGAACAGTTTTACACCAAGGGACTTCAGATCGGAGAGGTCGTCAAAGAAAGGCTGACTAAAATAAATCCAGCTTCTTATGGCAAGAACTGTACAGTGGAGCACAGTAGGACAGCTCCAGCGTGATGTGCTGGTAGATCCAATCGTTCAGTTACCGCAGGCTAACAAAAGAAAGGATATTCCGATATTTTAATATAATTGCTCATTAAAAAAATTTCAAGAAAACAAATGAGAAGTACTGAATAAAAAAGATCGACAGAACAGAAAAAACAGAAAGATCAACACTATTTAATCATATCCTACAAAAGTTCGTAAATAAATAAACTTATAAATGACGAAAATCAGTCATAATTTATTGAAAATTTTTTTTAAACCATAAATCATTAGTTATATTAAAATTATTCAAAAAAATTGGAAAAATTAAATTTTATTTTTAATTAAAAACGATACTTAAATTGGATAATAAATTTATTACGATATACCTATGCGTATACATAATGCAATTGCTGCATAAATAATGTCAATCAAATAGTTAATTAAGTAGAACGAAAAATTATTTCTACAGTGAAAGTCGCTTAACGGAGGTAAAACAAAAAACAATAACTTTATCAAGAACATGGACAAAATATGCACTTATTGTCTCATTATACGGATTTATCAATGCTTTCATTTAAAAATTCCATATTTTTTTCGATATTTATTTTGAAAGTTTTTTCATAAATAAATAGCAACAATTATATAACTACTGCGCGAGATTGTTGAGGAGACATAACGTCTCAAAATGAATGTAATCCATAGAGATATTACTAGCTTCAGCTGAATATAATAAGCTACACATAAACTGCGCCCTATTAGGTCAGTTGGTTAAGGCGTTTCCAATTCCATCCTCGGTATGCTTAGGATAGCGGGTTCTACTCCCGCGGTCGCAACAAAATTAATTTAATTAATAGTTGTGATGGGGACTGATGTAGTGCATGGTATATGCATAAAGGAGGCGCCCTCAGTCTCTGAAATTAAGGAGCTGATAACCTAACCTAACCTAACCTCTAACCTAACCCACACATATACCAAATTTGGTTTACAACATGATTACCACAAAATTGGATTCAAAACTAAAACATACAAACAGAAAGGTTGATGAGTACCCGCATAGACTTTAGATACGTCTTTTACTGTATTTCTAATTAACAATAAATAATGCTGTAATTTTCGTTATATGTTTACTATTCGGTACATAGCTCATTAATATCCAAACCAATTTAGTATTCAATTATTATGTAAGTTTTTTTTTACACTCTAGAGATTTTTTTTGTTACTAAATACAGAAACCACAAGCATTAAACTATAAGCAAGTATATAAAACAAATTTTTATAAAGTTTCATATACTATTATGAACTTGACCCACATAGCAAAATATTTCCGTATTTTTATGTTCAAAATATTTAATGTGGTGGTTTATATATATTTGAATTAAACACGTTAGGTCGCGAGTTTGCGCACAAATTGTTGGGTTTTTTTATTCTCCGGAATTTCTGGCCAGGAAAATATACGTGTAAGATTAGTACGAGATGCCTGCGGCGATGTATAGGAACGATCGGCCGTCTTTCTTCATTAAATTCATGATTTTTGGAAAAATTTGAAAAGCATTAGAGGCGTATATTTCCCCTCCAAGTGAAGGAAGATGGATGAAATGTGAAGCATAGGAGAAGATAGGTCCTCTGCTGGCTATATGTCTATATTTCACAATAGAATCATGTCGAAAAAGCATCCACGGAATTATTTAAATTCTTAGGGCTCTCTTCTCAGATCGAGGCTACGAGCATCTCTCTAAGTAAAAAATTCTAGATTGGACTACGATGTCTTTAACTGGTATTACAATCTCGACACTGCCATCTGTTACGGATTTTTGCGGTGCACCTCCTGGGTTATAACCTTTCATAAAACACTTTTTATATTCAACTTTTCAAAAGGTGACAATTTTGGGTAGAGCTTGGTAGCCCTTAAGATGCGATTGATCTTTCTTTGCAGTTTACAACGGAATGAATTCGATTTCACAACTTTAGTCCATGTAAAAAAATTCTTTGCACAAAAAATGCAAATAACCATACAAAAAGGATTCCGTCTTTCCCATTTTTTGACGGGGCCCTAGTTAAAGGAAATACATCGTATTTATGCAAAATTTAATTTGTTACTAGCTCGTTGTCAATATATTTGTTAAATGAAGTCTTAGAAAAATTCGTAATGCAGAAGTTGCGTTTGCTAAGCGAATTACCTCAGAGATTAAAAAAATTACACATTTTTCTTAGAACCGAATATTGCAGAGTACTTTTCATCTTTAAACTGATCAAAAAATACAAAAATATTTTTTTTTTTTGAACGAATTACAAATTTTTTACTTTGCACATTCACCCCCCCTCCTTCATCCCCTGTTTATCTATCGAGTATTCTCATTAGCGAACTTAACCTTCCAAATACCTTAAGCCTTCTTGATACCAAATTTTATTCAAATCGGACCTAAATTGCGACTGCTAGAGAGTTTTCAGCCACATAAAAGTATAGATAAATATATATAAATTTTAACGATCGTTCATTCGGTCGTTCAAAACGGTCATTTTTTAGGAAGGATCTAAATTAGGTAGGAGCGATGAACATTTGAAGATATTTTTCAAAATTTTATCAACAGTACAAAAGCAATAGAATCATTTTCTTCGGCAAATCCCTAAAAGCAAAGAACCCCATGACCCAAGGCAGACATTGAAGACAGTGCTGGCCCTGAGCTCTGACTTTTACGATCTACATACTGTACACTTTATCTGTTAATTTTACGATTACACCACTGATTATATTACGTATATAACTTCTATAAATTCCTTATTAAAAATTATGTAAAACTTGTTAAAATTCTGTATTTTTTTAGGGTTTCTATTTATTATTTTGGACATTTGCTATGTAAATTTATGCGCGTAAAACCGGTACTTCAAAGATATTATAGATATTATTAGAGAATTTTTTTGAGAATGTTTATTATTAAACTTCATTTGACTATATACTTTTACTTTTGTTTTAAATATTTATTAATTTTCTGAAAGAAAAATATTATGGTCGCGTCGAAAATTGAAAAACAAAATTAATATTATCATGTTATATTTTGAGGTGTATTGAACATCACAAAAAATAACTATTTCTATGAGTCAAGAATGATTCGAAGTGCCTCAAATTTTTATCAATGGTAATATAGGAGTGACTCATAGAAATTATTTTCAACTTTTTGTCCAATAAAAGCTGATATTTTAAAAAGTATTTTTGATTAAAATTTTTCAGGATCGGCGTTAGCTGAGTAAATTCCCTCAAAGATTGAAAAAATAACACATTTTTCTTAAAATCGAATATTGGATTTTTTAGTTTTCCAAGTGTTTTATTCCTAAAGCTAAGCGTCTAGACTTCTAGAGGCTTAGCTTTCGACGCTTAGAGATTGTAATTTTTCTAAAAAATTTTGTACTTTGCGCACTAGATTTTAGTTTCAATTTTATAGGTGTGGACGCTCTTTCTTTTCAGAGAACTAAAAATTTTATCTGTTTAAAAAGGAATATATAGATATTAACCCAATCAGTGGTCGTGCGAATTAAATCGTCTTCAAAACTTTCTGGGAGGTGCTGCTGACTGGGAGGTTGCGACTTCGAAATCAGGCACCGGTAGTTTGGACATTTATATTTAATAGTGCGGTAAAATTGATCACACTGTCTTCGCTTGAATAAGAACGAAGTAATCGACTCGAAGTAATCGAATAAGAACGAAGACTCGACTTCCCACATCAGGAAATTTAATTTTATATTGGATGTAGTTTAAAATAAAATATATAAAGATTAGAAAATAATGATGTGGGTAGTCTCTGTTATAGATAGATATCTGAAAAACGAAGGTTAAACCCAATATAATTATTAGGTACTGTTATTATTATTATTATTATTATTCAAGCCAAAGAAAACATATTTTTCAAAGAATGTATTTAATTAAGTAAAATAGAAATATTAACAGATTGACAGAAAGTTATTTAGCCTATCTCCAAAGGTCCTATCTACTGCTTACGTATTTTTTATATTAATATTAATTAATGATTATATTACAGTGTTAATTTAGTTTTAATGTATTTATTATTACCTCTAGTAATTATTATTAATTTATTTTTATATACAATAATTATTATTATATTTTTATAATTTTATTCAATTCTCAACCATAATAATATGTAGTATGTTCCTATCTTGTAACTAAGTTGATACATAGAAATTTATTTTTGTAATGAATGGAACATTACGGAAGGAAATTGATAAAATTTTTAAATAAACACAAACTGTGGAAGAAAGTTTATAGATTATAGTTAACATTTTGTTTAAAATATAAAAGTTAATCATGATTTAGTCTGTTACAATGTTGGTAGATACTATTGCCAAAACATAAAATTATTTATTTGAAAACTTAAGCTAAGAAATAGGAGTTCATCCAACTAACCCATTTCCACCAAGCTAGAAATTTTTTTAAATGTTTAATTACCGGTCAATTAAGAAAGTACCGTTCCGACAGGCATCTTTAAGGTTCCGTCATCATCTTTTTGTTTAAATATACTTCCACAAGGGGTCATTTTTACTCGAGAGTCAAGGGGTGGTTATGTGTTTTCCGCATATATTGTATGTATGCATATTTGTTTGTAAATTTCTTTATTTTTGCCTCAAAAAACCAATTTTGGGAGAGAAATAGTAATACGTTAATTTTAAAAAAATTAACAAAATCTTTCTAGTAGAATGTCAAAATAAAGGAAATTAAATAGTTATTTCAAAAGTATATATGTTTAAATTTAATTAGGAATAATAAATTACTGTAACATGTTTTAATAAAGTATAATAAGAGGGTTTTATTAGTTCTGGGGCACTAAATATTCTAAAATAAAATAAATGATTAAATGCCCGACCGTTAAATAAAATCTGAAAAGAAACAAACAAGTCCAGTAGTTTATATAGCGGCTTTAACAGTCGGGTTTCATTAAAATATGTTTAACACTTGGGCGTAAACAAGTGTTGATGTTATTCCTCAAAATTTCAAATTTGTGGGAGGTTAATAATTGCTATCCTAGTGACAACTGTAATATCGTTGCGTACAATCCTTCATTGGGTTATAAATTTTTGTCTGCACACAAATATGTCTCCCAGAACGGTACTCTCTTAATTGACCGATAATATTAACATTATTTACAAAAACGTCCATCGAATTGTGGGAAACGAGTAAATCGGATGGACTTCTATGAAGTATGTTTAAGCACTCGGGCATAAAAAATATTAGGTAAGAATTGTAGATACCACATCAAATAACTTTAACGGAACATTAAATTTTCCACATTGTAAATTTAATTTTATAAATTGATTTTCGTAAGTATACTTTTTTACACGCGTTAATAGTTTTTGAAAATATGCGTACAACTCAGTTATTCAAATTTTTCCCCCGCCATAATAACAATGTTGTGAATAATAATTTCATAAACGATAATAAAAGAAATATATTCGTATAATTTCGAATTCTTTCGGTAATGGTTTTTACATTTAAGTAAATTTAATTTAATTATAAAATGCTATAATTATGATGGTACCAAATTTTGTTTAAATGAATTTCGCGAAAGAGTTTCGTAAAGAAGCTCTACGAATAAGTTAATAAATTCACAGAAATAAATGTTTTATCAAATTGCATCATTTCGAAAGTTAATGTTACAAATTTTATGTATCCAACCTTCGTTTGCTTAGAAAATTTCACGCACGAAGAAAAACATAGTTGTCATACGAACACTGCGGATATTACACCGAATATTGCATTTTTTTCTTTTGTCAAGTGATACTTAAATACCGAGTGACATGACGTCAGTAGTCGTTCAAGAGAGTATTAGACCAGTATATCTTCAAGTTTAATACCATACCTTTTAAATCCCTAGTAGAGCTTAGAAGGAACAAGAAAAATTAAGAAAAGTTCCATGCATGCATATATTGCGTACATTAAACGTAAAAAAACGTCGGGATTTTTTTGTTGTGTCGGCCATTGTTGAAAAAAGTAAATATTTATCCAATGTCCTAAAAAAATTCCTAGACTTCCATTTGAAATTAGAAAAATTTTCCCAGAAAACTAACAATAGTTATTAAAAACGCAATTTTTAGGAAAATTTGTAGAATATTTTTAATATTTATAAGAAGGCTACAAGAAAAGAATTTTGCTGAATTTTGGTCATATTAGCTCCCTTTTTAATAAAGGCATTTCAAATATATACTCAATATAGTTTTTTCCCTCTAATTTGAGGATCTTTAGCCCCGTTTAGCTCAAATAAGTCCTTTAGTGCGAATGAGCTAAAGTTCGGCATGTAGAGTTGTTTACTAGACAGAACGATCTTATAAAGTGGTTGATTTCAAAAATTTGAAGGAGTCCAATTTAGAGGGGTCCAATTTTGAGGCAAAAATAATTTTTTTGGCTTTTTAATGGCTTTATACCCCTTCTTCCGAACTTTTATTTAAAGGTTTCTCATGTCGTGAAACAAATTAAAAGAATCCAGAAGCAAACAATTAATAATAAGACGTGCCTAATTAGTTGCTTAAATTTTTTAAATAATTTATTATGGTACAGTATTTTACAGAATTGGTAGGTCATTTGAATGTGTCCGAACAGGAAAAAATAAAGCCAGTTGTAACTTACCTCAAATACATTCTTAAAACAAGTGAAAACAAACAATTGACTGAGTTAATTGTTGAAATACCATGTATAGGCAGTGTTGATAACTCTGTCACATTTCACATACATACATATCTGACATATTTAACTGATATTCTCATATAATGCGCAAGTGTTGATGCGCAATCGTTTGTTTTTTTTGACGTTATGTAAATAACAAAAGATATTCACTTTGATATTCCTATATTAATACATACTATAAAATTTGTACCTAATTAACGCCCTCGTGGGTAAACAGTGATGTTTACAAAAAAATGTTTCAAACAAAAGTTGTTTATTTTTTTGTAAGGAACATTTTAACACATTAACATACATTTAAACTTTTATTCTATCTCTAACGGTTTACAAGATGGGTACTACGGACCCATGACCCAATTGACCCATGTTGCTCATTTACGAACTTGACCTCAATTTTTACGTCCTAAGCACGCTGTAAAAATTTCAGCTTGATATCTCTTTTCGTTTTTGAGTAATCGTGACCACAGACGGACGGCCGGACGGCCGGAAGGACGGACGGACGGACGGACAACCGGAAATGGATTAATTAGGTGATTTTATGAACACCTATACCAATTTTTTTTTTGTAGCATCAATATTTTTAGGCGTTACAAACTAGGGACTAAACTTATAATACTATGTATATTTCATATATACATGGTATAAAAAGGGAGAAGTACACCAAATGAAGCCGTCTATGTTTCCATTTTTATAGTAGAATCATTGTTTTTAAATTCTTTTTTTGGCTTAACAACATTGTCAAAACTATTATTGCAATTATTATTTATTTTTATTATTACTATTATTATTATTATTAAGTTTTTCATTTTGATTGAAGCAAGTTTTATTTTCTTTTTCGATTATTGTATAAATTTTTTGATTTTTATGTCAAATAAAGAATAAATATATATACAAAATAGGTAAAGAAAGGTTTAGCACAAGCGGTTTATAGGTTTCTTATAAAAAAGGGTACTAGGTGGTAGCTATGTATCTGCTGGTCTATAATAAATAAATTTATTAATTAACATATAAATGACGAATTCAAAACATTTTTGTTATGTTGGCGGTATTATGAATACACAACAAAAAGAAAACAAAACAAAACAAAAAAATAAAAATACATATCAAAGATATAAATAAAATAATATGAAATAAAGAACTGTGAACAGAGCAGAATATAGAGAAACATATTTTAATATGGACTTAATGATTAACTAATATTTTATCCACGACTACGAGGTTATATCAATATAATATTTATGTTATGTATATTATTTTGTACTAATCAATTGAAAAATACAGAATTTTAAACATTCAAGGTTGTATAACATACATATTAATGAATAAAAAAACATTTGATTAGTATGGGAGAAGCTGACACAAACATTTTATGTTATAAAATCCTAACCATCTGAAAAACAGTCTTTTGATTGAATGATTCTTTTTGCCGGCTATTTGGAAGATAGATAATGGTAAGTTCGAAATTTTCAATTTTAATAGTGGTGATAATGACGTGTTTATTAAATCTCAGATGAAAATGATGAAGAGGACGAACTGCTTCACGTACAAGATAAAATCTTTAGAAAATTTGCAAAAAATGAACGTTTTAAATTTCAAATTATATCAAGGAGAGTATAATACTCCACGGGATGTCATTTGTATGAATCGTCACAGTAGACTTAGCGGTTTACAATCTTTGAAAGCTTTAATTTAATTTTCAAGTTCTATGATGTTATTTAGGTTTAATATTTCATGTGAAATGGGAAATATCGTAAGAGTTGAAAAAAGGCTTTGAACGTCTTACAGTGAAGTGTATTTTACAATTGCACTCCATGTTCAACACTTTCGACAATTACTAAATTTTAATTAATTTGACATAATATTTTATTACCGAAACCTAATTTTTCAATAACGATCCTTACCTTCAAAAAAGTTGTTCAAATTAAAATGATTACTGTCCGCCTGGTTATTATATCATTTGGTACTCAATAACATTCAGTTATAAGGTGAGACAAACATTTTTCAGACAATATCTTGGAAACGCCTGGGGTCCCAGGCAAGTGAAAATTTTTTCAAAAATCTTATCATTAACAGCCAACCTACCAACAACTATCAGCCGATGAAGATTGTTACATAAAAATATGTCAGCTCCTTGACTAAAATACATGTAACGACTTTAGTTGTTTCAACTTTTGTGGTGTGTTTATGTATACCATGTATCGGAACAGTTTTTGGACAGAGAAAATACTTCATTTAGACATAAACTCAAGAAAAAATAGAAAAAAAATTTTTTTGGTTGCGTTAGAAGGATAAACACATCATTATGAACGTAAATTGTCAGTTTTGGTCCTTTTAAAAATATGGACTCAAAAATTTATTTGTAAGGAAGTGAAAAATTGTTTCCTCTATTCTGTCGCTCAAAACCAATTTACAAGAGTAAGTTTTTTTTTAAATCCATAGACATTTAAGTTTAACATGTTTCCAATTCAGGTAAAAAGGATGATTCAATTGATTATTTCCATTTTAGAATTACATTCTCTTAAATAACTGTATAACGTGACTTGAAGTTTCCATTTACAATCTTAATTTGACTCTAAATCAAAGATTATTCTTTCACAGATTCTCGTTCTAACGAATTTTAGATTTGATATATTTTCCATAACAGCATCGTTCTTAAATACTTTACAAAATTTGTTTCCTTTCTTAAATTTATAAACAAAATTTAAGGTTTATCAGTCTGAGATACATAGCTCAAGGGTATACATTGTGGGATTTGGATTTGTTTTATTTCTGTGAATTTTCTTATTTACTTCAATCAATTTTTAACCGACTTCAAAAAAGGAGGTTCTCAATTCGACTGTATTTTCTCCTTTTTTATGTTTGTTACCTCAGAACTTTCGACTGGGAGAACCGATTTTGATGATTCTTTATCTGGTGAAATTTGGTGTTTCCCGTGTGGTCTCATTTCTCTTTGGCCCAACTCCGACAACGGCTTCCATGAAAAAATCATAAAAGTCTTCAATTTGCATTGAGTATTCACGACAAGAGGGTGAAGAACTCAATATCATGCCAACAGATTTCAATGGTTCTTTTTTTAGTGACAAATTAGTTAGTGTACTCCAGATTCACTAAAAATCGCAAAATAAAAAAAAACTTTTACCAAAAAGAAAATCGACTTCAAAAGAAAAACTTTTCCAAAACAAATAATATGCATTAAATGGTAAAAAATAACGATAGTATAATGTAGTTAAAATTATTGTTATTTTTGGAGTCGGTGTCAGCCAAGCTAATGTAGCAAACTGTTCTGTCAGAGTTGTTTCCTTGGCTGACACCGTTTCTAAAAATAACGATAATTTTAACTACATTATATTACCGTTATTTTTTACTTTTTAGTGCATATTATTTGTTTTGGAAAAGTTTTTCTTTTGTAAGCGGTTTTCCCTTTGTCAAAAGTTTGTTTTATATTTGCACAGTTGAAAATCTTTTCAGAAACACTGTATGTACACAAACATGTGTTTATGTGCTTTAGTATTAAGTAAATGTCTATACATATGTATTTGCGCATTTATTTACTTACCTATGTCATCCGTATAATATATGGTTTAAAAAGAAAATATTTCCTTATGTATGTTACCTTTTGTCTGTTAAAACTTTTCACGTTTTCTGTAATTCCCCTCTTTTGAATCAAGCCTGGTCTTTTGAATCTGTATATATTTCTAACAAACATTCAAAGCGTCTTGTTATTTTAAATACCAAATATCTTCTTTTGGTTATCATTTATTTTTGTATAGTTTAAGTATTTTAATTCATTACAAAAGAAGAAAAGAGTTCATTACAAAAATTTGTCTCTCAGAATCTCTAAACGGAACATTTCATATTTCTTACAAAGTAAAAAAATAACGATATATAACATAATGTAGTTACAATTATTGTTATTTTTAGAGTCGGTGTCAGCCAAGTTTATGTAGCAAACTGTTCTGACACAGTTGTTTCCTTAGCTGACACCGACTTCAAAATAATAATAATTGTAATTACCTTATATTATCGTTATTTTTAACTTTTTAGTACATATTAATTTGTTTTGGATTAAAAGTTTTTTATATAAAATCATGAAGTTCAGAATTAACAAATCTTAATTTTCAATTCTCCACATCTACATTAAACAAAATAAAAAACATTTTCCGTCAAGTTTCTTAATATCTTATTTTGTTTTGCATAAAATCCATTGTAAAATGTTATTCCTAGAAATAGCTTCTAGCTTCTAGAAATCAAAAAAAGTCCTTCAGACAATCTATTGTTTAATACTGCAGTTTATACAAGTTATTCGGAGAAAACTTTCCTTTTTGCTAGATTTTTATTGTATTAACTTCCACGCTATATCGATCCACCTTATTTTACGGTACGCTTATCAAAGAAAAATATGCAATTAATGAAATGTTTTACTAATATTGCAGTCCAGTTGTTTATAATTTTGGCGATTTATTTATCGTCACTAATCATTTCAAGTTTGACACGGCATCTATTAAAAACATATTTGAGTGTCATTTCAAGTAATTAATTAATGAATATGCCAACAAAAAAAAAAGTTAAGTAAACATTCTAACACATATATCAATGTCGAATATTGTCAAATTAGTTGATAGGAATATTGAAATGTATGCATTATACAAACATAACAAACTTTAAAATACACTAAACAAAATTAATAAATTTAAAAAGGTCTTTAACAGTTATAGACCCAAAATTTGTATACATTAGGGTGTTAACATACAACAATAGTTGATTCCAAATTGCCAACGAATTTTTAAGCAAAAAAGTAATAATTTGCTAAACAATCGATTTTATATCTAGGCACATTTGTTGCAATTTGTCACACGTTATTGAACCTGATTTCTTTAATATTTCGATCACCCTAGAAAATCATTTAAATCGAAAACGAATATTTTTAACTTCCCAAAGGAAGTTAATGTAATGGGGCCGCTTTTGAAAATCTCCAGTTTCACATATTTCCGCGGTTTCAAGGCCGCAATATCCGAATTAAACTTGTTCAATGTGATGTCCCTGTGTGTGTGAACGGTATGTATGTGCGTTTGTTCGTATGTTTGTTCGGATTCTTTCGCCTCGATTATCTCGTGAACCAGTTATGACATAAACACGTGACTGGGATAATCTGAAAAGTGGATAAAACACAACCTTTATCTATGGAGATAATGATCGTTCTAGCATAAGCTGCAGTACATGTTCGAATAATAATCTATGAAGGATAACAAGACCTTTTTTTAATTTTTCCCCCCTCTGGTAAGTTAGTCGTGTGGACTACAGGGGTCGCACTCACACGACTTCAGTATTACATCGACTATGTACTGCCAATTTTATTTTACGATAGGACTAATAAATTTCGACATATCTACTCCATCGAACTCAAATTTAGAATCTGAAAATGTACCGGACTCATAACTTGAAAGTCGTAAAACGTTCTTAGATACTTGATTTTTGCATTTTTTGAATGAGAATCGCCTTAGAAGATAATTTTCAATTAAATCAAGAACAATAACTTTTTCACTTTTTTCTCGTTTTCAAACATTTTTATGAAAACAATTTACAACTAAAGCTGGGTTTCAGTTTTCATTTAATTCCTAATTTTTAACCGCCGAACTAAAAAAAGGTGTGTGTGTATCTATCTGTCTGTCTGTCTGTGGCACCGTAGCGCCTAAACGGATGAACCGATTTAGATTTTTTGTTTCGTTTGAAACGTAATTTAATGGAGAGTGCTCTTAGCTATGTTTCAAGTGTGAGTTTTCGTTCCGTACTCGAAAAACTAACAAATTGACGATGCCCTTTAAATTTGATTTAGTTTGGAAAAGTCTTCAAGGAAAAAGTTAATTTAATGGAGGATTTTCTTAAATATGTTTCAAGTGTGAGTTTAGGGTTCCGTACCCGAAAAATTGGTGGTTTTTTTTTAAATTTTGTAAATTTCATTTGTTGTGACTTATCAAAATTATCATAGAAAATGATTTCATTTTCAGGAACAATAATTGTTCACTTATTCGTTTTTAAAGCGCAAAAATATCTTAGAAATTCGAAAAAAATCCCTTGTTTAACTCATTTCAGCTGCTGTTGCTGTTGGGTAAAATTTACTAACGCTTAAACCAAATCTCTAAATATCTATATATACGCTTAAACCAAATCTCTGTATATGACAAGGAGTATTATAAGACACAACTTTTTATAAAATCCTTTGTTCAGTAATTGTTTTTCAGATTTTTGAACCGAAATTGTGGTAAATTAAGCTTACGAAAAAAATTTGAATCTTAAATTTGTCTCTGATATCATACTTTTATATTCTTGTTTAGGCACAGAATGCAAGAAATTTTTCATCAACAGAGGAGACTTAATTAAAAAAACTTTTGTTCCTATTTATCATTATATTATTTATCGTTATGACGTAATTATTAACCAACTAAATGAGCAACATAATTATTATAAAATATTCATAAAAATGAGTAAATTAAAAAGAATTTGTAGATATTCGTGAATCAACTATATAGATAAGCAAGCATTTGAATATTATTAGCTTTAGAAGAGGTAGTTAAATATACATAATATACATTATACATACACATATGAAATGTGATACATTTAAACAGATTTTTTATTTTGCTTAAAAATATTTATACAGACATTTTAAGAAACCATAAAATATTCAATATAAAGTCAACATTCAAAAAATAATAATAAATTGGTTAATAAATAAACAAATTTTGAAAAACCATTTTTGTAATTTTACCTTTTTTGTATAAACAAATAGCGTGTAGATATTTTTGTGTATATTTTAAATTTATTTATTTTTTTCTTTAGTGTATTTTTAGATAAAAAAAGGTTTTATAGAACTGTTAAGTTCATCAACATAATATTTAGGTACGAGTTAAGCGATAAAATTGAAATCAATGTTAAAGTTAGAAAAAAATTATTTTTTACTTTTTGTGAAATAAAAATTATCTTCAACTTTAACCATCAAGTGATCACGCTATTCTCGAACCATAGACCGTCCTTTTTTTACTCTTTTTGTCATAAAATCTTACATGCCGTTTACACGCTTATTTCCTCTTCAATAGCCCCCTATAAATTCATATTCTTGAGGAGGTGTCTGTAACTACGAATGCTCTCTGTAACGTATAATAAGCTTTTTTTCGGTGAATTAAAGTGTAATCGTCGAATCATCGACTCGTACCTGAACACTGTCGTCTTATCGAACATCGTAAACTTTATTTATTTAGAAATTTGAAGCTTAAAACTTTTCAAAAGATTTTATAGTGAATACACGCACAAAGCGATGGGTGACGAGCAACATGTGATTAGCAATAGAACTGTATGAAATTGAGATTAGCTAATGCCATGGTGAGCAAACTGGCGGAGACCGTCACGTTACATTGTGAGAATTCTGTGTGTGTGAATATGTTCACCTTCTTTATAGTATTTTTATTTATTATAGTACAAAAATAGCAAAATTCGTGTACTTTAACTATGTGCGTCTGGGATAACTGCATACTTGGCACTAACCAAATAATCTATTACTATTCTGTTAGCTGTCAAACAAACATCAATTTATAAACGTTAATTATTTATTAAATTACTAGAGTGATACCCACCCGCTTCGCTGGGTTTAAAAATAAAAATTGCTCTCGCTTATCCCCTTTCTATAACACTCGAAATAATGGTAAGGATTGTTTTACACAGGTAAAATATATGTATGATTTTCTGTTTTTTTAAATGTATAATAGTCGTAATTATTCATTGAGTATATCAGAAAAGATAGCCGTGAAATATTTTATATTGACTATTTTTACAGAAATCTGTAATTTATGGTAATGTCAAATGACTATTTTTACAGAAATCTGTAATTTATGATAATGTTAAATTAAATTAATATAAAATTTTTTTAAAATTTTATTAATATATCTTTATAAATTATATCTCATGTGTTATTCCGAAGTATGAGCTATATTGCTGTACAGTTTCATTAAAAACCATTCGCTATTTTTAGCGTGAAAGCGTAACAAACAAACAAACAAACATGCTTACTTTCGCATTTATTATATACAGAGATAGATAGAGATAATTACTTATTAGCTAATAACTCTATTTCAGCAAGTGAGCAATCTGATACAGATTACCGATATGTACCTATTTGTTTAACGTTTATATTTGTTTTTGTTACAGCTTCGTAAGAAACTTCGTTCGTTCCTAATGAAGGTCCCACTTCGTGCTAAAGCAAAAGTTAGTGGCTGCGACCTTTTAAATTGGAAACGCAACCGCTTAAAGGTTAAGAGAAAACATGACAATATAAATATTTATATTAAAATCTAACCTTTAGTTATATTATATTAAACAATAAATTTTTCCTGGTTACTTATAAAATGTGTCACATTAATTTTCCATACATTGTAATTATCTTTTAACAGTAAACAAAAATTATTATAAATGTGTTGGTATGCATACATATTTTATGAACCTTTATACTTCCGGTCATTGATTTACAAATAATTCAAGGACTCAAAAATTTAACATATAATAACAGATTTTTACCGTAAATATAATATACTAGCTGTTAACAACCCGCTTCCCGGACAACTTTAACTTTAAATCTAAAGATAGTTTTAATCTACCCTCACTTCATTAGTCATCATCTCTTATTGTCCTTTTGTTCGTGATTTCGAATTAAGAAAAAAATAATACAATCAAAAGTGAAATAAATAATACAAAACAATACGGCCATTAAAAAGGGATTGCATCAAAACTATAACAGTAAACATATAGCAATAGTAATCCGAAAAAAAAAAGATCCTGAAAAAATAGACGGAAAACTTTACAGACCCGGAGTATGTTGTAATTACGAGTTGGGTTGTCAGCTGGAGTGAAGTTGTTGCATTTTGAAGTATTTAGCCCTTACGTTCAAAAAAGGGACACTTTTATAGAAATTCTATTCCGGTCTATTTTTTCCTAAATCCATTAGCAATAGTTATGACGGACGAATCAAGGCAGTATGAGTGTCAGGCCCATACTAATTGGCGATGTCAGAAAAAGTCAAAATAATTCTGGTGTATGCTTTATTAAATACTGTAATATAATCTGTCTCTTTACCATACCAGCATTGTACTAAATGATATATATTTCTTATCGAGTACACTAATTTATAAAATTAAACACATACATTTTTCAAAATATTCGTGGATTTCCTCAACTCACAAAATAGGATTTGTATCAGTCTTCGGCCAGAGTGAGGATTAAAGGCAGAGTTAGCAGACATGCAATAATTATTGTATATATAAAATAATTTGATAATAATCCTAAGGCGTACAATCCTGAGAAAAATAATTTAGTAAAACTAAAGAAAAATTATATTTGTAAGAAATGGTCCTATAAAGAGGCCTGGTCTCTTACTCTCTCTGTACATAAAATTTGTACAGAAGGAGGTGCCCAAGCTCATTACCGGAGACTAAAAAATTTCCATTTTAATAATTAATTATTATACGATAATTCTCCATAGTAATAACCATACAATAATGTTGAATTGAAAATAAAATAAGTTTACAGCCCTAATAAAATAATAATTGTTCAAGGGGCGTCCAACCCTGCTGAAAGGTGACCAAAATTCTGATTCTTCAAAAACAAACTTCTACGTATATGTGAACCTTTAAGCAGCAATAAACTTTTATTAAATGAAAAGAAAATTGACTTCAAAAGAAAAACTTTTCGCCAAATCAAATAAATATGCACTAAAAAGTAAAAAAAATTATTGTTATTTTTGGAGTCGGTGTCAGCCAAGGAAACAATTCTGACAGAACAGTTTGCTACATTAGCTTGGCTGACACCGACTCCAAAAATAACAATAATTTGACTACATTATATTATCGTTAATTTTTTACTTTTTAGTGCATATTAATTTGTTTTGGAAAAGTTTTTATTTTGAAGTCGGTTTTCTTTTCGTTAAAAGTTTTCTTTATTTTCTGATTTCTAGTCAATCTGAAGTACACTAACTAATTTGTCACTAAAAGAAGAATCATCGAAATCGGTTCGCGTGATATTGAGTTATTCGTCCTCTTGTCGTGCATACCTAATGTAAATTTATGGCTTTTATGGTTTTCGCATGGATGATGTTGTCAGGACTAAATTGAAATGGGACCACACGGGAAGCACCAGCTTTCAAATAGATAAAGAATCATCAATATCGGTTGACCTAGTCGAAAGTTCTGAGGTAACACAATTAAATAAAAAAATACAGAATTGATAACCTCCTCTTTTTTTGTTTGAAGTCGGTTAAAAAGCTGAAAGACTAAGAAACTTTTCTTAAATTAATTTAAAAGAAAACGCGTTCAAATCCAATTCCACATAATTAATGAGGAAAGGTTTGATACATTGATATTAAAGCAGCCATGCTTCTGCGTAGGACGATATACCTTTAATAAAACACTTATCTAAGCATTATATAGCGCTATTTTAAATGAAACCTGTTTTTTAAATATGGTTTTTTATCTATACCCATATGTAATAAAAGCAATAAATTATAAACAGTTTAAAAATTATGATTACTTCCTCAATACTTTTAATTCCTGTTTCCGATTATGATCAATTTGCATTTACTTTATGATAAATATCTCATACGATTTAATAATAATACTGAATTGTCTATATGTTTAAAACAATTTTAACTAAGAATCATTTGAAGGAAATTCAAATGAAAGGCTTTCTTACATAATTATCGATTTCCTTTAATTTAATTTCGTTTAATGAATTTAATTTATCCGATTAGTAACTTGTAAATAAAGACTAAGAATAAATAATGGAAAATCAAATAGATTCTTTATAAATTTCAAATAGATTTCATTGTATAGGGTATAGATAGACTGTCTTCTATCGAGACAGTCTTTCATTGCACACCCCTTCCTCTACAAACTTCGAATTGATGATATCTGAGTGTCGGTTAGCGAGAACTCCATTATATAACGTAGAAAAATCCGCTTGAGTACTAGATTTACAATTTTACTCAAAGTTAATGAATTCTTTTGTTAAACAAAAACGACCATAGTTAGAGTATAGGTAGTTGAAGAGAGAAGAGAGATTTTGTTACGAGAATATCTCCGTATTTTACATTAGAGTTAAAAGTAACGCACTAGTTGAACTCTAGTTCTTATACAAATCTGTAGCATAGGTAACATGAATTGTACACTCTGTATTAGCATAAAACTAATTTTCTAACATTACGAGACTAAGTGCAATAACATGCATTACCTATTACTGGAGTAAATCTAAGCAAAAAAAGGCTGTTATATGGATTAAAAGTTCGAGCAACGAAACTTTGGGGTTTTTCTTTTCACATCAAAATAAGTATTTTTTGAAATTTTTTACTTTCCCGGAGTGGTGCAACATGTTTAAAAAACAAAATGGCGTCAAAAATGAAATTTTTTTCAGAAATTTTATCATTTTTATTTTATATTCGCAAAAGGAGGCATCGGTGCATATCCAAATTTAGTAGGTTTGTAGTCCATGTTAAGAACTACTCCTCATAATTTTTTGGTGGGGTTTCGTCCCTTCCTCTCCCAGTTATATATATATGTATACATACATATGGTAAAACAGTTCATTTGACTATAACTTGAAAAATATTCGATTGATTTTAATGAAACTAATATCAATAGTAGGTTTTATTACTTACAACTTTCGGTTGAAATTTTAGCGAAATCCGTTAAATAGTTCGGCCAAAATTTCCAATTTAGGAAATTGTTTAAAATGGCTGCCATTTTATGCCATTTTGTCCTACGAGGTTAAATTTTTTTTTAAATTGTAGCATTTTTTATTTTCTTTCGATTTTATAATGAGTGGCTTACCCGTAAAATGACTCCTTGATCCATATTTTTGCGAAAAACGGAAAATTTAGCACTTTCTGGAAATAATTGTTTGGGGGGTGTATGGACTGGCTTTGGGGGGTGTTTTTTGCTTTGGCATGAGAAAACTATTTTTAAAAGAGGTCTATATCGTTTAAAGCAAAATTTTCAAGTTTTAACCCCCGCGCTGTAAGGGGGAAGGGGTGTATGAAATAAATGTGTCTTCAAAGATTTTAAAAAGAGGTCAAAATAGTTTAAAATGCTAAAGTAACCCAAAATTTTAGATGCTTTTATTAATATAGCACTTTTTACAACATCCTCCCCTTCCCCTCCCGCTTTCATATTTTTTGCAAATTCAAAATTTTTATGACGTATAAAGGGGTTTTGGGGGTCGCTGATCTCGAACTTTTGGCCCAAATAAGTACACCCCCTAAAAATATTACAATTGTTTTTGATAATCTATTGCAAAATTCGAGATCAGCGACCCCAAAAACCCCTTTATACGTCATAAAAATTTTGAATTTGCAAAAAATATGAAAGCGGTGGGGGAGGGGGAGGATGTTGTAAAAAGTGCTATATTAATAAAAGCATCTAAAATTTTGGGTAACTATAGCATTTTAAACTATTTTGACCTCTTTTTAAAATCTTTTAAGACACATTTATTTCATACACCCCTTCCCCCTTACAGCGCGGGGGTTAAAATTTAAAAATTTTGCTTTAAACCATATAGACCTCTTTTAAAAATAGTTTTCTCATGCCAAAGCAAAAAACACCCCCCAAAGCCAGTCCATACACCCCCCAAACAATTATTTCCAGAAAATGCAAAATTTTCCGTTTTTCGCAAAAATATGGATCAAGGAGTCATTTTACGGGAAGCCACTTATTATAAAATCGAAAGATAATAAAAAATGCTACAATTTAAAAAAAAATTTAACCTCGTAGGACAAAATGGCATAAAATGGCAGCCATTTTAAACAATTTCCTAAATTGGAAATTTTGGCCGAACTATTTAACGGATTTCGCTAAAATTTCAACCGAAAGTTGTAAGTAATAAAACCTACTATTGATATTAGTTTCATTAAAATCAATCGAATATTTTTCAAGTTATAGTCAAATGAACTGTTTTACCATATGTATGTATACATATATATATAACTGGGAGAGGAAGGGACGAAACCCCACCAAAAAATTATGGGGAGTAGTTCTTAACATGGACTACAAACCTACTAAATTTGGATATGCACCGATGCCTCCTTTTGCGAATATAAAATAAAAATGATAAAATTTCTGAAAAAAATTTCATTTTTGACGCCATTTTGTTTTTTAAACATGTTGCACCACTCCGGGAAAGTAAAAAATTTCAAAAAATACTTATTTTGATGTGAAAAGAAAAACCCCAAAGTTTCGTTGCTCGAACTTTTAATCCATACACAAGGCGTAATTTCACTCTACTATATATCAATATTAATAGTACAGTTAATATTGCCTGTCAGTTCAACAACATAATCGAAATTGGATATTTATATATCAAATTTCAAGATACAATTGTGGGTATTCTGATTTCACTCTAAACATAAATATGTGCATTTATATCAAATACAGGCGATTTGTAATGCGTTGAAGGTAAAATCACCAAATTCTCTCAGGTAGCCTATAAAAGCAAATATAGGATTCATTTCTTTTTCATTTGAATTGTTAAAGCAGAAGCTATACTTTTGTAGAGTTTCTTTGAAATAAGCAAGATTCGTATCAGAAAAAAACCAACAAAACCCTTTCTTTATTTACAGAATTGGGGAAAATATTGTGAATATCTTTATCTTTTACGCAAAAAAATGTTAATCTCACAGAAAGTGAAGAAACAATGATACAATGAAGCTCAAAATAAATATGTTTTATAAGAAAATGGGCATATCTAATTATCTAATGTAATTTTTAACCCCTGAACTAAGAAAAGGGGTGTTGTAAGTTTAAGTGCTATGTGTGTCTGCTTGTTTGTCTGTGGCATCGCATTTCCTAAACGGATGAAAAGATTTTGATTTTTTTGTAAGGTAATTTAATGGACAGTGTTCTTAGCTATGTCTCAAGGCTTTAAGAAAAACAGCACATTTAATGGAGAGTGTTCTTAGATATGATTCAAGTGCTAGTTTAGGGTTCCGTATCTGAAAATTTGTCGGAGGTTCTTTAAATTTTTTAAATTTCACTTATCTTTCCTCAATTTTCAATATGGTGGCCAATAAAAGACAAGAAAACTGAAAACATCCTCTAAAAATTTAGTTTCGTACTTTTAGCAGGATGAGCCGAAATTTTTCAAATATTGGTTGACTGGCATCGATGAATCAACGGAGATTAAACTCCAGCATTACTAATATAACGATTGGGATAGATTTTCCTAAGCCAAACATGATATCTATTCGAGCATTTAAGAGATCCATGGTATTTATTACTCTTTTCATAAAGTCAGTTCTTTTTAGCACGGTGAATTACATCGAGTGTAAATAGAAAACGATCGTGATATTACAGTGTAATATGACCACTTTTTTCTGCTGAGATATAGTGTGCATATAGTGTAAACTATTGTACAAAAGGAACATATCGATATTAACACACTTCAAAGTAAATAAAATATCTTACGCCATGTAAAATAATAATATGGTCGTTAATCAGACGTTGATATAGTTAAAACACATACGTGGATGGTTAGATTAAATCAACAATAATTAGGCATAAAGTCTTGTTCATGATAAACAATTTGCCATAAAAATATCCTTGACATTTGTTTTGAAATACACAGGAAATATTTTATCAAACATTTCACTGTTATTCCACTAAAAAACTAATCGTTTGAAATTAAAATAATACTGATTAAAAATGCTATTTCAGAAGGGGTTTTTTAATTTTATATTTTGTATCACAATCATATTCATAATCACAGTCATTGATTTTACCCAAAAAATTACAAATAAAGAATAATTTAAAAAAACTTAAAAACACGCTTTTGTAACTAGCTGAATTAAAAGGTGGAAAATAATTTCTTTAAATAAAAAAAATCGTTTTATCGTAAAATAGTGTGGGGTTGCTAGATTTCAATTATTGTAAATATTTTATAGACATATATTGATAAAAATATTAGTCATAAAATATCTAAAAAATCACCCAAGCCTTTTTACGATAAAATGATTTTTTTGAATTGAAACAAATTATTTTTTCCTTTTAGTTCAGCTAGTTACAAAAGCGTCTTGTTTTAGTTTTTATTTTGCTGTTATTTATTTTGTATTTTTAGTTTTTTAGACTATTATTTATTTGTAAAAAAATCAGTAAAAATATGGTGGGAGCGCAAATAAATGTATGCATTTTCAGATATGGAAATCCCTATTTCTTAAAATCCTGATCAGGATAATCAAATAATCTTACTAAATTATTGTATTGTCATCGGTTCCTAATAAGTATGCCAAATTTCGAGTTGATCCCACGTTTTGAAGTGGGTCAAAATTATGTTCAAAGTTTCCGTTACATACTAACATAATAACATACGTACGAAGCCAATAAATGCGTATTAAAAATTTCAATGACCATAAAAATTTTGGAATTTTAACTAATGATATTTCGTTAGTAGGAATCCTACGATTTTAGTTCGTGAGTATCCGGGAATACTTGGAGAAACGCATGTGAAATATAATTCGTTGGCAAATCTATTTATTTTGCAAAAATGTCGTACAGTTGCTGTTTGTATATACAAACACAAAGTCATATCATAGTAACTTGTTGTGGTAATGAATTCATTACCGCACTAGGGCGATAATGAAATATGTTTCACACGCATACTGAGTGAGAAAAGTACTTCTTATCTCAAGGCGAGGATAGAAAGTATTATGGAGTCGATAAGGGTCCACAAAGTAGCTATTGTTGTCAAACCTAATTTATTAGCTCAAGTATGGACGATAATTTTGTTTGCGATACATATCATCGAGCAACTACCAGCGCTTCTTAAGTTTTACACTTTAAGAAAATATTTGCCAATAATGGATGGATTGCTATAATTCATTACAATATTTTAGAATATTATTATAACTTAACTATTATTCAAAAACTAATTTTAAATAGTATCTTTGTTGAAGGAAAAAAATTTCCCGTGAAAATTTTGATCTTTTGCTCATTATTATCGCGTGTTAACAATTGTTCGAGAACAATGTGACAAATTCGCAAACATGAATATATGTAAAATAAAAAATTACAAAGTATATCTATTTAGATATATTTTAAAACATTTTATTTATAAAAACATTTTACTTATATAAAAATATTTATATACAATTTATATTTATACAAACGCTATTTAAATTCTAATTTTATATAAATAACAAAAGCATTGTGAAAACTTTACATTTAACCTCCCCCTTTATCATAATAATAACAGTAATAACAATAATATCTACTAATTTAAATGTGCATTAATTTTTACACGATATTCAAAAAGTATCGAGCATTTATGTTTTGGTCTAATATTTTTGGAACTTTGAGAAAAGAAAAAACTTTTACTGGTGATCTGGATGTTCACCTTAATCTCTAAGAACACACGAAAGTAATTCTAAGTAAACAATTATAAAATGTTCAAGTTACCAAATAAGCCAATAAGCCAGTAAGTATCCGCTATTTCACCCTATCCGCTCTCTCTCTGTAACGATTTTAAATTAACCGGGAAGTTTCCGCTCTTTAAATAACGGAGAAAATCGGTGCTTTGCCAAAGTGACAGTCAAATTAGGGAAGCAACTTTTACAAATTAAATTGAAAATAGGCTCATAATAAGCCGCTATTTAACTGTTAATTAAAAATTTGAGTAAAGAAAAATGCGAGTAGCGAAATAAATTCATGAATAACGTTTAAGTAATCGATACTAGGTGACTAATTATTACACGACAGCTCTTCGTATATATATACAAACATCTGGATAAAACTTTTGCATAATAATTTTTAAACTTAACTTTTTAGACTCTTTTCGTTTTTTCAAACCGATTGCGAAGCTTAGGAACTTTACCATTTGTTTTGTGCACATGTGCACAATTTGCTTAAAAAACACCAGAGCCGCTTTTAAACCTTAATTTTTCGTAAATAGAGTAACTTTAGGGTATTATTGATACTATAAAATATAACGAAGATGTTTGTAGGAAGGAAATCTGATTCACTAATCTTTTATATAACTCGAATTTTTCGATAACCGAAAAACTTTACAAATATTATGGCACGCCATTTTACTATTTAATAGGCTAATTTTTATCGAGAAAAAAATTAATTAATTATTTTTTTTCAATCAGAAATTTTATATTTTATATTTTGTAAAATACATCTTAGTAAAAGAGAGATTGATATAAGATAAGATGAGAAAAGAGAGATGAGAATTAAAATTATGATGATAACATAATAAAAATGTATTATTATTATGTATCATCATAATAATAATGTATTATTATTACGATGATACATAATAATAATACATTTTTATTATGTTATCATCATAATAAAAATGTATTATTATTATGATGATACATAATAATAAATTAGTTAATTTTATTTGAATTAGATAAAAAAAAATGATTGAATTAAAATTATGTACATAATGGAAATAGAGAATTAAAATTATGTACATAATAAAAATGATTGAATTAAAATTATGTACATAATGGAAATATATGGCACGCCGTTTTACTATTTAATTAATATGAATTAAAATGATGTACATAATAAAAATGATTGAATTAAAATTATGTACATAATGAAAATGATTATTATTATGATGATAACATAATAAGAATGTATTATTATTACGATCATTTTTTTTCGGACATTAAATAGTAAAATGGCGTGCCATACAAATATAGTTATTTTTCACAAACTGGTTTTTATATTCATTAAAATCTTTTCCACTTTATCAAATCTATATTTTATAATCCAGTTCATTTAGAAAAGTATTTTGAGTAAAGTTGAGCTATTTTTTTGAGGCATTCGGTATATTATTTATGAATTTATGCAACATTGAGAGGTTACAATATCACACATAGGTACTTACACAAGCAGACTTATTTGATACAAATTGTGAACTTACAAACTTATTATCATTATTAGGTCTGTTTTAAACTAACAAATTAATCCAAAAAGGATAAGCAAAAGAAAAACAACTGAATAAATCAACTTTTGAAGAAAATTGGAAATTTTTCAAATTCGGATAACTTGGTCAATTTTTAATCACATTCGAAAGCTCAAAAAATCAAGAACATTGTGCTGCCTCCAATTTCGATCAAAATCTGTATAAGGTAATTTTGACCCAAAAAGTACAAAATCTTCAAACGAAAGAAGTTTTCTCGGATCAATTACAGACACCATTTTAGAAATTATTGGTTTAAAAGTCAAATTAACTAAAATCGTAAATTTTTTTTTTGATTCAGAGCATAATTTTCACAGTTAAATTTTCCTTTTAGCCATATACAATAGCCGGATCGTAAGCCTATAAGGCCTTGATTTGATATTACCATTGATAGCGAACCAATTCGGCTGGAAATGGTGATTTTGATGAAATGAGTGATGAACGAAACATTGCGTTATTTTCATCGGTTCTTCCACATGCATGATGAGTGCAATATAACCTTGAGCAAAAAAAAAACAACACAGTATACAAAAAGTTAAAACAAACTTATGTATAAAAAATGCTTAAGTCAGATGTGAAAATATTATATTACTTACAGTATATTAGACTTAAATATTTATACAATGTGTTATTACTTCTATATACGAGTTAACAAGTATCAAGAAGTTTTCAAGTTTATATTTGCAGTCGAAGACTTGAAATCAGAACATAAGAAGAGGAGGATAGCTAAGCTTGTTATTTTGTTTTTTAATAAATGGCTAAACGGATTCCCAGACAGTGAGCCCGAGAAACAACTACCACATTTAAGAAAGGCAGCAGACGTGCAAATCTCATTTGGCATGGGGAGGTATTGATCCCAGGCCCCGTATTCAGAATGAGTATACTTTGAATCCTTTAACGAGAACTCATAAGGGACACATCGCTGTAATTTAAATAAATAAATAAACAACTCCAACCTTTAAATTAATAAATCAAAGTATTTGTGTCTAAATTATCCATCCCTTAAGATAAAAATATTGACTTTAAATGTCTAAAACAGTTCCTGATCATTAACTGATAAAATTCAAAAGGTCAAATTCGTTCATGAAAAATGATTTTAAACGAAAAACTATTGTTGTGATTTTTCCGTAATAACGTAATGATAATATATTACTTTCAAAAGTTTTACAAACATATTATAAGAGGTTATGGTCTTATGGCTCGGTTTAATAACAATTTTATATAATTAAAAATTATTAATAATTTTATGTAATTAAATGAATTCATTATTTTTTTAGCGAATTTCCGCTTTAAGGAAAAAAGACTTTGTTATTTTCCTGATAGTAAATTTGTAAAAATTTCTTCAAATATTCATCTATTTTTCTCAGTTTTAAATATAAAAATCTGATATATCTAATATAAATTTTTTGTAGCACACATTAATTTGAATTCTGTACAACTAAACAACGATAAGGGCTTACTTAAATTGAAATTTAATGCAATTGGTGTTTCACGAGGTACGAGGCGAGGTTTTGGTATCACCTCGCCTCACCTCGCTTTTTTAAATATGAACTTTACCTCGCCTCGGCCTCGGCCGAGGTAGCATGATGATTAACCTCGCCTCGCCTCGGTCTAGGTAAATTTCTTACTTACTTTGATTTATTTTGCTTGAATGTACATATTAATATTACAATATTAATATAGTAAAAAAAATTGTGTTAGAAAATAAATGTCCTTTAAACTCGAAATATAAATTGACTTAAAAAAATATTATGAAAAGTTGAAATTCTGTAGTGTTTTAAGAACTATATAAGAGGTTCTTCAAAATGCTTCTACGATTCCCAATGCAAAATTCATACACGAGTTCCTGTCAATATAAAGTATAAAGGGCATTAAGCTGTTTTCAATTTTCAATTATATCTATAGTATTATAATATTATAACAATACCTATAAACAAAATTAGCAAAATTTTTTATTCTATTAGTATAGTATTATGATATGTACTTACCTATGAATATAAAAAAAATTAGCAAAATTTCGCCTCGGTCGATGCGTACTTCGTAAACGAGGAATACTACGAGTTGAAATTACCTCGAAGCCTTGGTGAAACACAAAAATCAATTAGCCTCCAGTATAATTCACTGTGATAAGGTCATACGGAGTCGAACCTTTTTTTAATCAAAATGTGTTATTTTTTCAACCTGTTAAGAGGAAATTTTTCAGAGAAGACTCCTCTGCTACGATTTTTTTATTCTAGATATGAGTTTCTATGTAAGATAGGAACCAAATAAGAACGTTACACCAATCACTTCAGATATCAGTATGAACGCTTATATATAGAAGTATTATGGCGTGCATATGATATCGTTATTGTATTATATTATTTGATTATACGTAGATGGATGTCATTCGAGAATAATCATTTCTGCTGATGTCTATTTGTTAAAATAATAATATTAAATTAAATTCAGGATCGTTGTAGCACTAGAGAATTAATTCAATGGCGCATAATATTGTATATAGATATAATTAGATGAGTAAACTAAATAAAGTGTGGATTATATTTCAACACTATCAGTAGAAAAAATAAATTGTATGATTAAAATTTGTTGATTCGACCTGTATTTATTTTATCTAGGTATTGTTTGTAGTACATTTTAAGTTAAATAATGCTTTGTAAAATATATAAAACAAAGAAAAGAAAACTGTAAGCAAAAACAAAATTACATTCCTGGCTCAAGCATATTAGAAAGAAAACGAAAATTTCTTTGAACTTAATGACGCCATGAAAATCTAAAGAACTCAATTTTACTCAATGGCATCAAATAGGGTATTATCGTCAGTCAAAAACAAATTATGAAATTTGAAAAAAGTTAAAATTTTAAATATTCCGATTTCGAGTCAAAAAAGCACATTTTTCTTTTAAAATATTAAAATTAAAAATCGTAATTTTTAAACTGTATATCAAGTGACCTAAAACGCGGGTAAGCTCTGCTGTGATGTCATCAGTTAGTTCAGTGTAGACTGCTGAGTATAATATATCCAGGGATAATAAGTATTTATATTAATTATAATCAGATGTCTATGAATATATTTGTCAAACTTATTTGTGTTATTTCGTATAATGATACCGATATTACGTCATCAAATTGGATTCCCGCGTTTTTGACAGTTTAATAAAGGTTTAAAATTTAATTTAAGTTTATGGCAAGAAAGCGTATGTATCCGAAATAAATCTTTGGTGGCTTTTTATTAGCAAAATCAACATTTTGAAGTACTTTTTCATAAATGGTAGAATACCCTATTATATCTAATTTGGATAAACCAAGTTTGAATACTGAATTTGGGACATTCTTTTCAAATTTATAGTCAAATTTAATCTATCGTTCATAGGTTTCAAGATTGTAAGATTATGGTCATATCCTTGATATTTACGTCAGTCAAATCGTACATTAAAATCGCAAAACGCGATGTAAAGCTACTTTTTTGGTATGTTATTTGGACCCCTTTAGAGAGTGTCAAACTACATTTTCATGCAAAAAAATTTGTGCTACCTACGTATTCGTTGAAAAACTGTAAGATTTTTGGGCTAGTTGTAGTTTTTGATTTTCAATTCAAAAACTATGAGCTTTTGCCATTATAATTATCATTTTTGAACAATTAAAGATTACCCACAGCTCCGTATGTCTAATAGTTTTTGAGATGAGATTCATGAAATATTTACTTGGTTTTCAAAAGGTTTTGCTTATGTTAAAGCATTTTAAATAGAACAAAAGTTAAAATAATAAGTAATATAATAAGTAATAACAAAAAATGTTCCTTATAAAAAAATAAACAACTTTTGTTTGAAACAGTTATTCGTAAACATCATTCTCGTGAAGTTGCAAATTAGACCAGAGAAGATGTAAAGCTGCTTTTTTAGTATGTTATTTGGACCCCTTAAGGGAGTGACAAAAGTTGCACCCCAAATTAGTGGTTTTAAAAAAAAAACTCATCCAGATCGGAAAATGTTTACCTGTGTTATCAAAAAAATCGATTTTTTAATCCAATAAATTTAATTTTACTCTATCTCATCCAAATTTTATCCAATTTTGATAAGTACGTAATCCTACTAAATAAGTTTCAATCCTACTAAATATGTTTTATGTAGATTTTACCATAAAAGTGCATGTTTTTTAATAATTGTGTAATGTTTGTCCTGTTGTATAGAATGAATTTATTTTGAAGTATGGACATCATTCCCTCAAACATTTTTGTTTTTAAGGAAATTGGAAATGACGATCTAATTTCAATATCAATTCACCTTACTGTAGTTTTGATCGTTATTAATGTTGATAAATAATAAAATTAATGTTTTTTTATCTATTTATTAGCATTTATTTAACCTTTAAATATGAAATCCACATATGTTATTTATATTTGCTAAATATATTTAAATAAAAATTTCCTTGAAAGTATGTACAAATTCTTCTAACACTTACCTCGTAATTTTATATAAAAATAAATAAATAACTCTAATAAGAATTAATTAAAGTCTAAACACATATAGGTCTAAACACTATTATGTACGTAGCAAAGTCAGCAAAAGCAATATAAGTTCATAAAGTATACTTAGTTTGAATGTTTGTTTGGATATTATATCGCTAATTGCAAGTCACAAAACAATTTTATAAATTGATTTGAATTAAATTGAAGATTATCTACTTATAATCCTAAATATAAATTTTCGCGAAAATTGAGTTGCATAGGTGAAAAAACTGGGAAGAGGGTCTAGCCTTGGGTTACGATTTATATTTTTATATTCCCAAAGCCTTTTTTAATTAAAAGGTGGAAAGATTTTCTGCTTATAGCATTAATATTCCAAATTATTTAAATTAAAGTTAAAACCTTAATAAATTATTGAAAACAAAAAAAAACCGTTGTGCCCGACAAATCAAGAATGTATGAGCACGGTAGTGGGGACACAAATTAAAAAAAAATATATATATTCAATTTTGAGGGTGAATTATTTTATAACTTGACATAAGACGGAAAGTAAGAAGAAAATTTTTCGATATCTGGAGTAATTTTCAAAATAAAAAATACATCATTAAAGTAGAAACTAAGATACAAAAATTTCAACCACAAGTCTAAACTTTCCCTGGCGCTCGTACTACCTTAAACAATTAAAATGTGATTCAAAGTGAATATTATGAATCTCATAATGTATCTCTATGTCACAAAAACACACATTTTAGTATATATCACTATGTAAATCCATGCGATTTTTGTGACACACACGGTACCATGAATCTTCTTATGCTCATAGAATCACTTCCACCGCTTTTATATGTAGGTGCACTTTTCAACATGTAATTTTTACTTTCAGTCTGTAAATACTTAATAATACTTAGTACCTGAGTTAAAGACTCGATAACAGTTTTACTAAATAATTAACTACTTATCTTGGTCACAGATCAGTGGTTCATTACGTTATTTGCGTCATTTCAAACTTAACTTTTACGTTATGTTTAAAGCTGAAATATGATATAAAAAAATAAGGAGCGATTTTGGTCGATTATGATTTAAATCACAAACCATAATAGTCAAGTTATGAATAAAGAGAAAAGAAAAGCCAAATTTTTATATTTTTCATTATAAAACTTTATTTCTTTTTTATTGGAAATCAAATTACCTTGGCCTACGGTCTCTCCAGGCAGCATTCAGTGTCTCAAATCAATATCTTTCAATAAATTGAAGGTTGCTCCGAGGTAGTACATTATATTCGAGGTACAACATTTTCCCCAATACATCTTTGTTTTATTTAGCTATTTTCCACAGGAAACTGGAATTATTAACTATTTACTCGTTTTTATAATTTCACGCATTCAAAAATCGCTATAATCGTAATAACTATATAGGTATGTTCCTTATTTTAATTTACACGTTAATTACTTTTTAATAAATACTTTCAAGGGGATAGATATTATTTAGACAAAAAGGGTCAAACCTTTTTATCTAAATAGTTAATGGAGAATAATAATTTTTATTTCTTTTATAAACATACATATAATAAACATGTAATTAATTTAATGTACCCTTTTTGATTTTTATAAGCAATGATAATATTATTTCAAACGATTACAGTGTCATTTTATACAAATAATAAAAAAACATTTTCCACCCATATCATTATTTTCTTTGATTTTATTTGTACATTCACTTCAAATGGTTTAATATTTTATTATTTTAAACAATTTTTTTTCCCTAATAATGATAACACAGTTTTTTTTAATAAAAGTAAATCAGATACAATAATAACACTTATTGGAAATTGTGAGCAAAAAAAAAACAAAAACAATAATTCTTTTTTTGTATTCTAATGATGAAAATAGGCATAATGAAGTTTACGTTTCGAACAATCAAATCGAATCGATGTAACGTAATGCTGTCTAATGATGCATCGAAGTATCGTATCAATTTAATAGAGTTACTGACGCAGCTAACAAATTAACCTCTTTTCTCTCCTGTTTAATCTTAGAGGTATAGAGAAAACTATTTAATCTTAGAGGTCCCCCAACTGTAATGACGATTTTACTTATCATAACAATTTCAGATGAATCTATTTTCTTGTTTTCATATTTTTAAGAGCTTGATTTTATAAATATTTTATATTTTTTGAAGTGAGCATAAAAATTTTCCACCGAAACTGGGAAAATATTTTTTTTTTCAACTATAAAAAATCATTTCAAAAAGTTGATGAAAACCTGCGCTTGTTTTGCTCATTGAAAGTCCAATAGAATGTGTTCGAAAAACCAATAACAGTTTCTCCGAATTTCGAAATGTTTGATAAATTCAGAAACATTCCAAAGAAGCATGAGAAGGGGTATAAATATAATTTTATAAGTATGAAACTTTCGCCTCGCAAAATAGTAACGAAAAGCGAACTTTCGATCCAGTTGGGATACACGTTCCGCGGAAGTGATATTGGACATTGAAACCCGTGTTTTACAATGGCAGGAGAGTTGTAATGTTCTACTTTCCTTCTTTGCCGCGTAATATACTGTAAAAAAAAAATAATAATTTTAAGGCCTAAACAAAAATTATGGTAAACTAATCATATTTCCAGTAAACACTAACAAACATCGTGGATTAGGTACATGTAAAAGAGAAGAAGAGACCACATAATACAGTTTTTGAGGTGTTGTTAGATACAATAAACAAAGCAAACCCTCAAAATAAAACCCTTGACTTTTAAAATTCTTGAAAGAACTGACAACGTTAAACAAAGAATACTAAATCGACTGAATTTCATTAATAGCACCAAAATACGTTTTAATATTTCTTATATGATTCTAAAATTAAATTTATATTGAGTGATTCAAGCGTTTTACCATATTTATACCTTTTTTTTGAAAAAAGTATGGTCACAAAGTCAATTATCAACTAAATTATTAATTTGAAAATTTTCGAGCTTTTACCATTTTTACTCCTATTTATGAAAAAAGTGCATAAGCACTATGTCAAAACCAGTACAATTAATTTGAAATTTTTCGAGTTTTTAGTTTCAAGTCGGTTTACAATCTTTGCTATTCGATACGCTATCGTTTAAAGCTTGTTTTGCCTGCGGTTTAATTTAATTCTGAAAAATAGCATGTTTTTCATTAACAGTTATGATTGTGACTTACTAAGCATAATTTTGAATCAATTAAAAATTCATAAAAAATCCTACAATACCTACAAGATACGTTTTAATTTTGTATGCTAACAGAAAATTTAATGGAAAGGTACAAATGAACAGCATACGAGTATATTCTTAGTCATTTATTCTTACAATTAGTCATAGTGAAGTTAGTTTGATAGTATGAATATTGCTATATTTTACAAATAGAATCAGATGTACAAGATGTTCTAGAAAGTTTCTATTCACAAGAAACTATATAATAAATGGCTTGATGATGCATACAACTGCACGCGTTGGTCGATCTTTATAATTCTCGTTATTAAATCCTCCTCAACTTTCTCGCGAAGTAGCAGAAGACTTGTGTTGTCTCGCAGTCTTGCTGTCTTCGTATCACATTGTCCGACCTCACTAAAGAGGCGGTTTTGTAACCGATAGGTGAACTTTATGTCCATATTCTCGTGATGTTTAGTAGCGGCTCACATAAAAACACTTTTGTGTTATTAATAACGGTTTATTTCTTAAAAAAAGGTTTTTCCAACAAACAAAATAATTGTAGCTGTTAATTTTATGAAAAAAAAAATTTTTTTTTGTATAATAATAATAGCAAGGCGAGGAGAAGTTGTAATTTCGATGTCAGCCATAGCAATGAGCTGCTTGCGAAGTACGACAAGAGTCTTGTGTCTCTTGAAAGATGATAGTAACAGCTTCACTTCGTCTAACTTTGGCGATTACCTATACTCGACGAAGATTCTCCGCGAGTGTATGGATGAGGTATTAATTTTTACATTTTTTAACGAGTGAAGATTAATAAATGAAAACTAACAGTTTATTCTCTAAACACCCTGCACACGCTTGAGTATCAATTTGTTTAAATTTATTGAGAAAAACGTAATATATCGATAATAATATATGCAGTATTGTACACATGTATTTGAAATACTTTGAATTGGAACTTTGACAAATTTAGAGAGTTAATTGAACAAAATTTATCAAACAAAAGTTGTTGGTTTTAAAAATTATACAATCTCTAACGCTTTACATGAAAAATTTTGGTATCTTCTATCTCTAATGGATTACATGATATATTTTGGTCACACATTCTAGGGGATGAATGGTACTATTTTAGAATGAATACTGTTAATATGGAAATTTTAATTATAAGTATACTTGTAAGGATTAAATTTTACTACAATTTATCACCCGATCATCTTTTCTGTAAGTTTGATATTTGCTAAACTTAAATGTACTTTCTAAACCAAATAATAATGATTCGTTATTAGATTGCTCATGTCAACCAATTAGACTATAACTTGATTGGTGACATAAGTCTTTATGAACTTGAATGGAGACATACGTGCAAATTCAATTAGTATCTATTTACCTGCATCATTCTGTACAATATCTATCTGCATGTATCACATGGTCATAATAATATGTGGTTAGTTGATAATGACGTTCAACCAGTAGTTTGTGTTGCAATTTTGTGAAATAAATATACATTTTTTTCAACTATTGCAATAACAATCAGAAATTTTTCCTTGCATCTCATTATACAAAAAATTATTTATAGTTACCAGTTACAAAACAGTTCTTCTTACGAGGACATTGATTTTGTAGATGCTTACTACTATTTTACTGTACCAGCACGTACCTAGAAATTTTGTAGTTAGCGTGTTTTCTTTCGATTAAATACAATAATAACATATTTTTAAGTCGCATTTTCTTCGAAAGGTAATTTTTTTCGAAAAAATGTTTTGAACAAAAATTGTTGGTAATTTATGAGGATAAACTTTCTTATTTAGAGTGTAATTGTATCTCTTACCGTTTAGGATCTAAATTTTCTATTAAAGAAACCAGAAGAGGTAAGTCCAATCTGATGTCAGAACCTGATGTCTCTTATAAAACTCTAAAACTTTTGTTGAAGTTATTTTTTGATTGGTTAGCAACAAAACGAGATTTTTACGTATATAAATTAAAATCGCCCACCCTGTATAATATTTGATGGACCATGACACTGATTGGATGTCGTCAATCAATTTTGGGAATTTTACATGCAGAAATTTCTCTGATAAAATTTCACTTTGAATTTTACAATTCGAATGTTTTTAATCTATTCGACATTTATATTAAAACAATAACACTTAAATTAAAAATTTTAAGAAACTTCCGAGCCAAAATCAGTTCTTGTCGTTTCGTTTGTAGCATCGTTGCTCCTAAACTAGACTGTTCTTAGCTATGTTTCAAGAAAATCTACTAAGCTGTTTGAAGATTATCAGCTCTTTTCAAGTTCATCATCGCTTTGCTATCGTGTTTAGAACCATAAACTCGAACTTGAAACATCTAAAAACTCTCTCGATCTTAAACAAACAATAAAAACCAAAACCGATTCATTCGTTGACGAGCTACGATGAAAATTAAAGGTATTCATTTTAGAAGTCAAATACTTATTTGATTCTTTAAAGAATTCAATTTTATAGCTACTTTTAGTTTTAACTGTATGAATTAATTGTAATATTACTTTAAAAAAGACATAGGAACTTCTGATTTAGTAGTCAACCAAATATGTGAGCACGTTACGTTTGGTTTGATCAGAATATTTATTATAACGTAAAAATTCCCTTGTATTTACTTTAAATTATCTCTAACTTCTGATAACTTTCATAACTCAATTTTTTTAAATGATAAAACATAAAATTGTGTCAAAAAATACAAATTGACAACCTAGATGAAAGTAGTCAGTTTTTGGTATCGATTTTTTTTATTGCACTTTTTTTGGTTTTACCTCTCAATCAGCAAACAAATCAGAAAGATAACGTGCGATAAGGACCGTATTTCCAAAATTCATTTTCGTTTACACCATATATGGCTCGATTCATGTATCGTAGCTTGTGATTAATATATTTCAATCATTAACATATATCTTTCAAATAATAAAAATCTTTAATGATATTCTCTTCCCAATTGACATAATTTAATGGCTGCCGATCTAAGCATTCATACAGTCATAATTTTTCCATTTTTAATGGAATTATAATGAAAACCATTGTCATTTAAAAAAACTAATTATCGAATACAATTATGTAAATTTGTTTTCTGATCAATAAGTATAAATGTCAATGATTATATACGTATATTTTTTTAAATTATAATAAAAATAAACAAACTTTCATTTCACTTCCTAATCAAATAAATTTTTTTTAGATGTTCACCCATGAAGTATAATACTTATGCCTACCTAGCTGTACATTTGACATTTCAAAATAATCTTATACAATCTTATTTGTAGGTATTTGATCTTATGTAAAATTCAGTTCCTTTTAGCTAATACATATTGGTATATCTTATTTTACCTTCTTAGTTCTATAACTTTCTCAATGATCGTTATGTTTTTTTAAACACTTTAAAAAATCACTATTATATCACACGATTGACCAATATATTTGACATTTTTACAAACTGTTATTAAAAGGTAAAAATCTGAACACTATACTTCAACTGGGTTAACAGACTGCTTTATTTCACAGAGAATTTGGTAAAACATTATAAAACACGTATAATAACTTCGTGGGCTATTCTTAAATCTTCCATAAATCGTGCCATTTTTGACCCGAATTTCCTTTTGGTTCAAAAACGGAAAACTAAATATTTATCGCCCACATTGATCTAGGAGTTATTTTTGGTTGCTGATTATGAATCATGATGTCAGATAACAAAGAGTTTGTCACGTTTTACGAAAATCGTGCTATTATTTATCAAGAATTCAATTTTTTGGCACAAAAATGGCAAACTAAGTGTTTATCAAAAATAACTTTTGGAAGACATCATAAAATTCGTGTAATCGAATATCGGAGTCGTGACCAGCGCGCAGCGGCCAAAAGTACGTCCAAAACTAAAGTTGGTTTGCCGTTTTTGTACCAAAAATTGCAATTCTTGGTCAAAAAAGTGCACGATTTTCGGAATACGTTACAGAATCCTTTTATCGGACATCATATTCGTAATGAGCTACTAAAAATACTTACTAGATAACAGTTGGGACGATAAATACATAGTTCTACGTTTTTATACCAAAAGTGGAATTTCTGGTCAAAAATGGATGGATGGTCACGATTTTTGGAATACATGACAGAACTCGTGTAATCTGACATTGGATTCGTATTCAGCTACCAAAAATAAATACCTATTAGACGACAATTTTAAGCCAAAATAGGAATTTCAAAAAAATTTGGGCTACATATGGTCTCCGTTAGGGCCTTTTGGCTACTTTCTATCAAGAACCAATTTCACTACCCACCAATTCCTGTAATAGACCATTATGTCGTATGAATGCAGTTCTATTATATACTATCATATAATAGGACTATTTTAATCACTGGAAATTCTTTTAGGATTTTTAGATTATTCTAGTATGTCCCTTTTATAGTTGGCCTAATAAAACTTAAAAGTATATTTTTTAATATAAATTATTACTGATAGTTTTTATTTCGTTTCCAATCGCCACTAAAGTTAGTTTTCCCGAAGAAAACTAGTAGTTGGAAACGAAAAACAAGATAACTAAAATGTCATAAAAAGGATAAGTAAAATAAGAAGGATTCAAAAAAGAGGTGTGGTCGTGGATCAATAATAAATTCCAAGACATGATGCTAAAGGGGACATTCTTTGTAAATGATTTGTTTGTAAAAATATATAAAAAATATTTATTCTTTCATAATTATTTGTAATTAACTTGGGTTAATATTTTTGTTTAGCCATCTTATTGCTGCTTCCTAGGTAATCCTGGCCAAAGTACTAACAATCATAATTAATTTACCCATCAATATTTAAAAATAGATAGAATATCCCTTAAAATGTGTACACATCATAAAATATAATACGGGAAAATGGATAAATAAGTAATAGAAAAATGTGTATATCTATTCTCTTTTGTCACGTAGTTTAAGAAAAAAACAAACCTATAAAAATCGTAAACCCAAGAAAACTGTTTATGTATAATCTGACGTAATAAAGCAATGGTTTTATGAACATGAATACTTTAAGTAATTATTTTAAAATAAATGCAGTAAGCATGAAAGATTTTTAATTGAAATTAAAAGTATTTAAGTGCGTACCGTGTGTCACACACATAATGCCATACCTAACAGTTTTATTAATATTATAGATATTATTGGATATTTTTTGTTTGCTTGTAGTTACGATTGCGATTAATTAACAGACGCGTAAAGTAAAAGATTTTTAGTTCATTCCAGTTGTCATACTGAGGCGTATTGCTCGTTTATCTATGAAATTCTGAATAATTGAAGGTCGTTATTTCACCTTTTCCCGTCTAATAATCTTATTAATAACCGGTCAAACCACTACCTTACCACTATGGTTCAAAAGTTATAATTTTCCTTTCGAAAATCAAAACTGAATTTGTATGATAGCTTTCTAAACTGGTAAGGCGGGGGGGGGGGCGTATATATATAGATCCTGTGGAACTGTGTCTACCTGGCCTTGACCAAGAAATTTCCTAGCTATAAAAAAATTATCGGACCAGTTGGAATTTTTTGTGATATTATGATTCAATAACAAAGAAGAATAACAAAGAAGAATAACAAAGAAGAATAACAATCTATCAATCTAGAATTGGCATCGGAAACAAATATTCTCATGGTAGCCACGCAGTTATTTGCAAATTTCTCCTAACAGAAGTTCATCCTAACATGCATAATTTTCCCTAACATGCATCCTTCTCCGTAGTGGAAACGAAAAATGAATTATTCTCATCTGTTATGCTGATCGTTTTTACAATAGGTATTATATGAGAACGGTACATAAACGACAACCCGTATACTTGATAGAATAAACACTTTTCGAGCGCGTGAAATTCTAAACATATGTGTTAGTACTGGTGAAATACGTGGCATAAGAACGATAGACCTTGCAAAAAAAATTATAGGAAAATTAGCTTGGGTTTTATCGTTTTCCCATCGAAATTAGGAATGTTGAAATATTGAGTAGTCATAAGAATATTTGGTCTCAAGCCCCTTATTCTAGAATTGGCCAAATAATCCATCCTTAAAGTAAAATTACAAAACACTTCGCGCTGTTAAAATTGCAAAACACTTTTTACCAAAAACGCTTTTTTCCCATGATATTTATGCAATTACTTGCACTTTTGTCCACAGGTTCTTCGTGGTGGGGCGAAAGCAAAAGTACTCTAAGATATTGTGCGGTTATAAAAGAACGATACAATATTATACATGAGAACAATAAAGAATTGATGTTGAGGTAGACAACCCTGTACTAGAATAAATATTTTAATAATATACATGAAAATGACATAATTCTTGATATTAAGATTTTTTTCTATTTAAACGTATCTATTTAAGTTACAGTCTAAGTATTAGTTGCTACTACCTATAAACTTAAACAGTAGTATGTATAATTATATTAATAATATGAAAATCATTCAAACAGAACCGTAAAAAATAATGTTTTTTTATAAACAAGTAAACATTTAATTATGTAGGTCACACTTTTCTAATGGCAGGCATTACCTGTTTTTTTAATATGATTTATAAGTTTGTTTGTTAAAATCACTACGATTGGAAAATTGCGAAAACAAAAATTTTTTACACATTTTAAAATATAGGTAGGTATAAAAATTATATTATTTTAATTTAAAAAATAATTATAAATTAGAAGTTAATATGATTTTACTGTACCTACGAAATACGTGCGTGGTGCAGTTGCAGAGAGGAGAAATAGGGGGAATGTCCCTATTTCTAGTCGACGCAAGTAATATGGAAGTCAGTCATTTTAAATAATTTGCAAATAATCTCCAGGCCAAACTCGAAGTTGGAATAGAATATCCTTAACAAAAAGTTAAACTTATAAAACTTAAATAAAATTTTGTTTCAAATTTCGGTTAAATAAACAATTTCTCGAAACTTGACATGAAATTCTCTCGGCGATAGGATAAATAGATTTTAGTATATCAACTAAAACTAAAGTATATCCCAGAATAATTCATTCGACACGTCAGATATTTGTTATTCAATCCCAAAATCAACTAAGTATTATTGCCTATAGATTATTCAGGCCAACTAGGACTCTATTATTCAGGCTCATTTGACGATTTGATGAGTTTTTTTTTTTGAGAAATCTCCAAATTTCCTTCGATATAATAACTGTTCGTACTGGGTTTTAGTCGATATCTCAAAAACTAACCTCCCAATTGTAAAATGAATTCAATCAAATTTTTTAATTAAAAATACGATATATTCTAATGCCGAAATAAAAGAAAAATGTAAAAAACCACTAAGAGAAATGTTTAACATCGATTTCAATAAAAAAGGTTTGAGTATTATGTTGAATCTGAATTCTGATTGATCAAGCAGTTTCTTATACATCGACTATAATCGTATGGGAAGGATGATATCCTGGAGCAATTTCTCCAGCCTATGTCTTAGAAACAAGACGTCAAAATTTCCATATACTTTTTCTTTTGTTTTCTTTTTTTTTCTTTGAGTATGAATATTGATAGCAGAAGGTATTCAAATGAGACAAAAATTGAATACACGCTCTCCTGCGTTGATCTTGAATATCGTCATATTTGAATATCATCTTCAAAGAATATTATTCAATTTTTAGCTTGCCGAGCTTTAGCAAGCCCCCCAGAAAAAGAAGTCCTTGGCTTGTAAGACAGATTATTTACAACTGCCTCTTAAATTGGTTTTCTAACTTAAGCTATCAAATTTTTTTAAAGAAATACAATCACAAAAATCTCACGTTTTTACTTAATAATTATTTCCCACTCTTTTCAAAAACATGCTTTCTATTTTGAATTTTATTCCACAAAATCAAAATACTTTAATGGCCATAAGTATTACTTTACAATAAATAAAATTTTATTTTATTTTTTTTTTAATTGTATTATAAATCGTTTTAATAACAAGCAGCCTTGGTGGTAATTTCAACAACAAAAAAAACTAATTTGACTTCCGTTGATCTAAGAAAAACAATTTTTTTTCCATCAACGTAGAAAATCTAGGTCAATTAAAATGATAATTAATGTAAAAACTAAATTAAGTCAAGAACGTTTTGAATTCTCTTTGGTTGATTTTTTCTTTTTTTCAAAACGTGACTATTGTTTAAATACTTTCGTCGTTTAAATATTTTTTTTAGATACATAGCCCTCAAAAATACAATGAAGAAAATTATTTTCTACTAAAACGATTAATTGATTTTGTCCATGCTGTTTCTGAGTATCAGTGACTGCTTTTTTTATAATTAACCTACGTCAAACAAAAAAGGAGGAGGTTATCAATTCTACTTTTTTGTACCTCAGAACTTTCGACTGGGTAAACCGATTTTGATGATTCTTTAACACAAGACAAGGCAAACTCAATATTACGCCAACCGATTTCTATGATTCTTTTTTTAGTGACAAATTAGTTAGTGTACTTCAGATTCACTCAAAATCACAAAATAAAAAAACTTTTAACAAAAAGAAAACCGACTTCAAAAGAAAAATTTTTCCAAAACAAATTAATTTGCACTAAAAGTAAAGAAATAACGGTAATATAATGTAGTTAAAATTATTGTTATTTTTGGAGTCGGTGTCACCCAAGCTAATGTAGCAAACTGTTCTATCAGAGTTGTTTCCTTGGCTGACACCGACTCCAAAAATAACAATAATTTAAACTACATTATATTATTGTCATTTCTTTACTTTTTAGTGCATATTAATTTGTTTTGAAAAAGTTTTTCTTTTGAAGTCGGTTTTCTTTTTGTTAAAAGTTTTTTTTATGTCTATGTAAATAACATTTTCACATCCGTTTAAGCCCTTTAAATTATTGGATCGGGTTACATGGGCTTATGAAATTAATAAAATCAGTAACAATGAACCAAAAACGTAAAGCTACGTATTCAGTTGCAACCTTCAGTATTTTATATTTTTGGAATAATGCTTTAGAAAGCTGCAACATGTATAAAACAATGCCATCACATGAATTCTCTTGGAAGATATTAGTTTAAGAGAATGAAAATGTGTACAGTTCTTCAAGAAAGTCTCGAAATGATATTAGACCAAGTATTTTTTCAGAACTATCCCTTCCAATATCGCAAAATCATCGGATCGGGGTGAAATTAGGGTCAAATGTAGACTAATATGGTTTTCTTAACTTTCTACTGAATTAGATTTGTATTTCATAGAAATAAAAAATTACTTTTAGATGACCACTTTTATTGTACTAAAAAGTAATAATTTTTCTTAGAAGTCATCCATACAAGACTTTAAAGCGATGAGAAAATGAGGGCATACTTACCATAAAAATGCATTGTTATCTGAATTACTTACAAATGCAAAATTCCAGCTCAATCGGAAACCGCAAATTTAACTTGAAAGATTTGATTTCAAATAACAGGCAGTAAAAACTAAATAAAAGCTTGTAATGTCTAGAAAATAAAATTGCACGGAATACGACGTTTAGATTTTTTTGTAAATTTGATTTCCACAAAAAGATTACCAAAGCTAATCCCAAAGTATTAGTAGAACAGAAAAATTTGTTTCTTTCTAATTTTAAACCAACAAATTACTTTTTTCTTTTCATTAATTATTTTTTTAAGTGGAGATTTAATTACTTGACATTTTCAAGAAGGTTATTTTTTTGATCCCATTTGGTAACATAATAACACTGTTTTAAATAGGTACATATTAAATCAAGTTTGACTAATAAAAACAAATGTAACTATGCACAAGGGCAGTAACTATATTATAATATATATTTAAAATCAGATTTTAAAGAGTATTTTTTTAAATTAATTGAGCCGGAAGTTTTTTATTTTAAGAGATGGGTTAGACAAGTATGTATGAATTAATTTTAATATATTCAAAAATTAACATTTTAATATATTAGTTTTTACCTGATTTAAATCAAAGGAAATGAATTAATTTTATTAATAGGTGGTAGTATAGCGTGTACCCGCACCTCTTAAAATAAAATAATACACTTATATTATTTATTAATTTATATGAAAAGCAAAATAAATACCCTTAAATTTAAATGAAGTACTTAAAGCGATACCTATGCTTCAAAAATATCATGTTAATTAAGAAAATACTTAATTATTTAGAATATAATATTTCTGATATTCAATCTTGAAAAACATCTTTTCCTGTACAATTTTTTAAGAACGAAAGATGATAACGATCTTGAATTTAGACTTTGTGTAATAGGACAAAGATCCATTGAAAATATTGGTGGTGCTTAAAAACGAGAAACTACCACCGAAGTTTTAAGGAAGTTGAAATTTTTTATGTCTTATATCTTATAAAAAAAAAGAAAACTTTATGTTTTTCTTCCATAGCAATCCAAATAATTTCTGTGCATGATTTTTTCCAACTTTTTTAAAACATCCATCTTAAGTATCATGCATGAGAGACTATGACTGATATAAAGCTTACAAAATTTGAAACAAATGTAAAAAATTGGTTTCATAGCATGTTATTACTTTGTTTCAAAAACAAATGGTCCGATAATCCCAGAAAACTGGTTTGGATTAGGTTTGATTAGGTTATTTTGGCCGGCCACGAGAGACACACTTAAGCAATAAGGCCTATTGTGATACCATATATGCATATGTTTGCTATCTTTTCGTTGATAATTTCATTTATCAGCTCCTCAATTATTTCGATAGGCTGAGTGCAGCTCCTTCATGCATATACCATGCACTACACCAGCCCATCACAACCATTAATTTTTTTATGACGGCGATAATTTTATACAAAGTGTTACTAGTGTCAACCCCAGAAAACTTCAAAACAGCATTTACATTTCAAGAGAGAAAAAACTGAACAAAAGTATTTTTTTTTACCTCCGGACCAAAAAAGGGGTGTTATAAGTTTGACCGCTATGGGTGTGTGTGTGTGTCTTTCTGCCTATCTGTAGCATCGTAGCGCTAAACGGATGAACCGATTTTGTTTTTGTTTTTTATTTCTTTGAAAGGTAATTTAATGGAGAGTGTTCTTATCTATATGTTTCAAGTGCGAGTTTAAGGTTTAATACCCGGAAACACTAAAAAATAGGCAATAATCCAAAAAATCGCTTCAGTTTGGAGAAAACTCTAAGGAAAAAGGTGCTTTAATTTATAATGTTCTCAGATGCTTCAAATTCGAGTTTAGGGTTCTGAACCCAAAAAATTGTCGGAAATTTTTAATATTTTGCAAATTACGCTTGTTATAAAAACGAAAAGAAACAACTTTTGTTTGAATTTCAACTTTCAATATACAAGCTCTTATTACAACTTAATATGATAGTTGTTACATCTTATGTATTTCCAATTGTGCATTGATTTCCTCATGTATTTCCAATATTTATTTGGTTCCGAATATAATGGACTAGACAGTTCCTTGAGGAAGTAAGCGATAACTTAAGTACATTGTAGTTATATGAACTCAGAAAACATACTATTCTCCTGAGAATATTTATCTCAAGAGAATATATACAAACAACAGACATTCGTTTGATTCTTTTATCATGATCTTCGATAATTCTCTGCTTGGTTTTATGATCATTAAAATTTACACAGTTTATCTATATCTCTAACAAGGATAAAAAGGATATTTTTTATATATAATATCTTTTTTTGTTTTTATACTGAAAACGAGAAAGAAACAAAAAAAACAACTCTTTGTTAAAAGTTTTCATGTTACTATCATCAGTGATGTCACACTGTTTTTAAAGGCTATTGCACCGACCTATTGATCAAGTCCTTTGTTATCCATAAAACTCTTATTTTGTAAATAAATCTTTTTGTTTGTTTTTAAAAACTTTCTATGATGTAATTGCAAATACGTGTAATAGCCAGCCAGGTAAAACGTATTTACTAACATAGTAAGTTGACGCATATAGGGTATTATATTGTACCCAGGAAATATTTATCGTGAATCATTGTACAGTTTATTCTCGACAGATATTGCGTCATATGAGGTAGCTACTGTATAAAAAGCAGTATGACAAGGTTTATTTAATTTTCAAGCGAAATATACGTAAATAACTTTTTTTTCTTTTTTTACTATGTCATATTTGAGTTTAAGATAATTTAAAGTTAATGCAAGGAAATTTTATGTTATGTCATATTAAATATCCTGATCAAACAAATTGTGGGTACATTACCACATTGGGTTGACTACTAAATCACAAGTATGTCTTTTTTAAACTAATATTAAAATTAATTCATAAAGTATAGAGTTATTCAAAAGTTATTAAAAACACCAATTAGAGACCTGATACCTGGACGTTGAAAGAAGAGGATGCCTGTAGGAGGAAACTTGCTAGGTTTTAAATGTTTTTATCACTTTTACCTAGAGTGAACTGTAATGATTATTGTTGAAGAGAGCGCCTTAAGGTGCAATCGATATATGTGACCTATGGTACATTACGATATTATATATGGATCTCACGACTTAACCGATATCTGTTTCATTTTATTTTCGAAAAAATATGTATAGTGTTAAGAATAACAGTGCTATAAGACAGTGTTGATTACTCTATCACATTACACATATACCTTTACATGTCACACATACATAATTGATAAGCCATATTAATACATACTATAAAATTTGCATCTAATGTGTGCCCTCGTGAGTAAACAGTGATGTTTGCAAAAAAATGTCCCGAACAAAAGTTGTTTATTTTTTGATAAGGAACATTTTTTACACTAAAACTTTTGCCCTATCTCTAGCGGTTTACAAGATGGGTTCTACCGACCCAAGACCAACTTGACCTATGGTCGCCTTGAGTGCGTTGTAAAAATTTCAGCTTGATATCTTTTTTCGTTTTTGAGTTATCGTGTTGACAGACAGACGGACAGATGGACAGACGGGCAGACGGACAGACAACCGAAAATGGACTAACTAAGTGATTTTATGAACACCTATATCAAAATTTTGTTGGTAGCATCAAAATTTTTAGGCGTTACAAACTTGGGACTAAACACATAATTGTAAATTTGGATCTTTGGCACGACAATCATTTATTTATACGTAAATAAACTAAAAATATTGAAATGATAAATGTTAGGTATGCGTATAGTGGATGATACCTATATAAGTATTATTATTATGAATCATCGACAACCTAGTGAGTGTAATAACCATCGACAAAGATTATTATTTATTCGACTGTAATATAGTGTTTATGTATTAACTTAGTTAATCATCATTATAACTGCATTTATTATTGTGAATCATCCATCAGATCAACTTAGTATAAAACAATTATGGTTAAAAACTATAAATTATAATTTTTAAAACGTTAAAAAAATTAAGTAAAAATAAACAATTGACTGAGTTAATTGTAGATAATACCTTATATAGACAGTGTTGGATTATCGGTGCTTGAATTATTTTTATAACTTTAAAAAACAACAAGAATTTTATAGGATAAAAGAGTAGCTATTTGTTCTCCGAAGATTTCCAAGCATTCTTTAAGATTTTTTTTTGTTTATTGAAATCTAAATACAGTCAAACCTGGGTAAGTGAGAACTGGATAAGTGAGAAAACTCTATAAGTGAGAGTAATAACCTGGACCCGTCATTTTAAGTTCCCAAAACCTCTATTAGCGAGAAACAGACCTCTGTAAGAGAGAGCCGTTTTTCCCTCATAGACCTCCGTAAGTGAGACTGCTCCTTATCTTTACCTCTATAAGCGACAGTCGAGCTTTATTTATTTATATTATTTAGGAGGAACTATAGCTACAATAAAAATACATTCGTACTTGCTGTGGCTTGTTATTGCTGATTTGCTGCGTACCTCTATAAGAGGGAAACCTTACCCATGTACCTGCATTAGCGAGAAACTCGGGTTGGTGAGAAACCTCTATAAGCGAGAATGAGATTGTGCTCCCTTGAACTTTTGCTTATCCAGGTTTGACTGTACTTTAAAACGATTATTTTCCCCTTTGATGTCTATAATATTAGTCTTTTCTCTGTCTTTTCAAGTCTTTATCTTTTATAGTTTTTGGGAAAATGGAAGCTTTATTTGGACCCTCACGGGAGAAAAAAGATATTTACGAAAAAATGTTTCAAACAAAAGTTCTTTACTAGTATGCAAGATATGAACGTTTAAAATTCCTAATTAAACAAAGAGGAAGGTACCCAATAGTGATGTGGTTGGCCGATCGCTATAGTGGTTACATATAAGACTTTGTTTTGGTAAAAGGAGATGGGTAACATTTGATTGCTTATAACTTCTTCGTTTTTTAATCAATTTTAATTTCACTTTCAAATTTAGTCATGGTATCAAGTGTAGTTACATTTTTATGGGTAAGATGGCCAAGTCGACATCAGGATTATCTCCTATTCACTATTACCTCAAACTCAATTTTTACGGCCTGAGCTACCAATAAAATTTCACCTTGATATTTCTTCTTTTTTGAGTTATCTAGCTCACGGACAGACGATCAAACGATTGGACTAATTAGGTGATATTATGAACGCCTAGGTTAATCCAAATTTTGTTTGTTGCATCAATATTTCTAAGCGTTTCAAATTTGGAACTAAATTAATATACTCTGATATATTTCATACATGGGGTAAAGAATACTTATAGTGAAAATTTTTAAATAGTGAAAACATTTATATTTCTTCACCTGTGTAATTGGGATTTTTAAAATTATCTTTGAAAGAGTCTAGTAGCTAGGATACCTGTTGCTGGCTTCCCGGTACCGAAATTCTTTTATACTATCTTCGAGTTATGTTTTTCATTAATCGAAGCTGAAAAAAGTGTCGCCAGCAATTATTTTACCATAAACATAAAGATAATTAATACATTCCTATATTGATTTGCGGAATAATAACAATAACTTCCATATACTACGAAGTTAGACAAAGAGAATGCAGAAATTAAAAAACAAAAAAATATTATGTTTTTTAAATGAAATATTTCTAGAAAATGTTTTAAATGAAAGTTGTTTACCTTTTAACTAAGGAAGAAGTTTCCCTTTCTTTTTAAATTGTCATATCACTAATTAATTATATCGTACAACAGTTTAAAAGATTTACAAAAGGAGTGTGTGGTATGAATGACGTCATAATTAATTAAGTAATTAATTAATAACAATGACACGATTAAATAAATATATTTATACAAATATTAGATGTATTTTTAAACAATGGGATAGAATAAATAAATTATTGTTAATTAGTTGTTGCTGGCTACTACTTAAAGTTTTTTGTAATACAAATCATTTTACAAATATGGTAATTTTTGTTTTCTTGTAATTCAGTAACAAAATTTCTAAAAAAAAAAACTTTAATATATAGTCGAACCTGAATAAGCGAAAATTACAATTTCATTTTTACTAAACCACATTCGTGCTAAAACAGTTACAGAAATTGTTATTCTCTATAACAGGCTTACTCAAAGTGGAGAACACACAAACCTATAGGGATTCATCATCTGAGGATAAGGGGTTGGGGTTGAGGGTAATATTATAGTTTATTAGTTAAAATTACTGGTTTATTTAAAATTAGCCTCTCGAAAACGAAGAGAAATAAGAGATTTAAAGATTGAGAAAAGTGATTATAATTCTTTATTTGTGGTACAATAGCCACAGTAGAAGACTATGAGTAATTATGAGCAACTGTTATTCCATCAAGCTTAAAAAACGGGTATGTCACATGACAACTGTAAGAACGTAATGAAAAGGAACAGACCACAGATCTATCGCCATGTCACTGCTCTGTATTAAAGAAACGGTGGAAATAACTATACAAGAAATTATGAGCTTTGTGTCAAAGTGGAAATACTCCAAAGTGAAGCTTTATTTAAATGAGTTTAATATCAAGTACGCAATGAACCTCACAACCTAGAGAGGTTGGTGGTACGTTTACCAAACGTTACGTAAAGCACAAAGGGAAAGGTGAAAAAATAGAAATTATTTGAAACATTGACAGCATTTTTTTTATAAGAGCAATCTAGTCAGCATAACTACAACGATAATGAGACGAAGTTGAGCTTTCAAGATGAGATTTTAAATGAGCAGTCGTAAATGGGCAACTACTGCGACAATGTAGTTTAAAAACGAAAATCTTCTGCAGCCAATCAATGCTAGTCAATCGACTAATCAATATTCACAAAAATATCCTTTTTCTTCCAAAAATAGAGAAGTTGCATGTTTTTTATTTCAATTTGTTTTTGAAAGATTACTAAAATTTTTCATGTAATTTTACAATTGGAAATTGTTTGTCTAAACTATAAATTCAAGCGGCAGTGACGTCAACACCACGCTTTCGTAACGCCATCGCACGAAGAAATGATAAAATAACATAAAAAATGATAAATGGTTTGTCTTCCAGCTGATTTTACTACTATGTTATAACGCAAATTTCCATAGAAACCGATTGGCTCACAGTCTCAACGGAGGTTAATACTTCACTTCCGTTTTATTTAAAAAATATAACTACTTTTTATTAATAATTAATAAAAGAAAATGGAATTATTAATTTAAAGGAAAATTACTTAAATATACTTTAGATGAATTATTCTTTCATTTATATATTTGTGACAAAAAAAAAAATTTATTCAACTTCTCTACTCAAGATCCTGAATCTCGAAAAGGTCGCTCTCCTGACTTTAAGTGTCTTAAGATATTGACATTATTTTAATTTTAACTACCATTTGAAGACCTGCTGTTATAACTTGGATCAACCTGTATTGATATTTCTTATTGTTTACTCACATATATTATAATGCCATTTAAACTTAACTTCCTAGTGTTACGTCGAATAGTAGTTTTCACACTTAAATAGTAATTCTTTCTATGTATTTGCTTGGTAGGTATTATGGTAAATATTATTAAATATGAACATATACTATAGAACAACATAGCATATAGGTAGGTATTATAAATCTCTTAAACAATTAAAATTCATTGTCAAATATTGAAATCAAGGTAAACCATGACGTGTAAGAGATATATTATCAACAATAAAATTAAAATAACAACCAACTAACTAACAACTATTCAGGAAATGTTAAGAGAGCTTATTAAAGTTTTGAAGGTTATGTAGTTAGTTACTTCTACAAAGATAGATAGATACCAACAACATAATATTATTATAACACAATGTATTATTGTTTAAGTAAGTATATCTTTTTTAATTATTAAAGTATTTGTGACGGCATGCGACTAAAAATAATTTAGCACGAAATTGTGCAAAGAGGTGGTTTTCAACAACATAAATTTGTTTAAAAAAAAAGTTAGCTGCAAGCTGTTTTCAAAGGTGTGAATTTTCAAAGTCGTCGATATGTACAATACTTCGAAGACATTCTTGAATATTTTTAGTTCCCGCTTTTGATACAAAAAATATCTTTGAAGACTAGATGTGCGTAAAAATACAAATTAGAGATGCTTTTAGAATAAATAGAATGTAATTGACCGTTTAGTTTGCGAAAAAAGAATAAACAAAGATTACTTTTTGACGTATATTTTGTCTGATCCAGAAGTAAATTGTACAAGCGCCAACGTTGTTCAATTGGTCCAACTTATCATCAGAGCATTCTTGTTCTGTGTGTGTATAATAATATCTTACAGAAATGTCGGGCAACCACCCTAAAATTTTTAGAATTAATTAAGACTTAGTTCAACTTCATATAAAAAAAATTAAGCCTTTTGTGCAAAATTTCCCTGGCGCTCGTACATCCTTAACAATATATTTATCTATGTATTGGACAGATTTGTACTTAACGTCTTGCCAGTCCATTCTCAATTACGTATAAAATTGTCCTTATAATTAAAAAGTAATAAAAATTAAATTGGATTGTAAATTAAACAACAAAACAAAGTAAGCAAATAAATAATTACGAACAGGTATTAATAACATAATTATTATAACTACAGGGTGTATTAAATCATGTATACGTCATGTATCAATATACACGTATACCTGTGTCAAGTAGCTTTTTTTTTAAATTAAACATAACTTCCTACTTAATTAATTATTAATTTAATATAATGAATTAACATTAATTCAATTTAGTTTGTATCTGAGAATGAATGAAAATTAATTTGTAAATATAGGAGCTACTGGGCCTAGAACATTTTCTAGAACTTGCAGATAAATCTATAATAAATACCCCTATCAATTTTATATTAAATATAAAAGGCCTGTATAACGCTGTAATAGATAACAGCTCAAAATAAGTCTTTTTGCCTATACTTACCTGTATACCAAGTTGCTTCGATAGGAAGCTAGGCTATACAAAAGTTGTAATATTGAAATAATTTTTTGTAACTTGCTATTTTACTAAAATTGGGTATGTTGACATTATTTTAGGTATAGACCAAAAATTAAAACTTTAGACCCATATAAAAATTTTTATCATCAATACATTAGCGAATAACGTAGGGTTTATATATATTTCAAACCTCCCGTTTTTCTACGCCCAACACAAGTATGGTAAATAATGGACAGTGTGAATACTTGTGTATTTTTCTATAAATTATAAATACAGAACAGATATTTTCGGACTCTAAAAGTCACATGGCTCAATGTATTTTGTTTTCTGCTATTAATTTTGTGATATTGAAATTAGTTTTTATTTTGTATTTTATTTGCTTCAGTTTTAATGAATTGGCCTTCAATTACTAAGTTTATTAGTTTTGAATTTATATAACTATAATAATAATTAGGAATAATAACAATATTATTAACCTTTTATGGCTATATTTAATTATTCGATTTTAAGAAAATTTCATAGCTTTAAAGAAGAAAAATAAAATTTCCGAATAAGTTGAAACAATTACTTGTTTTTGTTTATAAATTATAGTTAAATCCCAGACAGCCCAGCGAAACCATGATGGCTATAATTGGTAAATATTAGTTTATGTATAATGCCATCGAGTACTCTTTCAAATAAAAAAATTCCATGATATATCAAAAGCAACTTGTTTTATTTAGTATACACCGAGTATTTACTCTGATAGCTAATAAAAACTTGTGCATAAATAAAAATGGTAATGGATAAATTAAATTTTAAATTAAAAAGCAAAAACTTGATACGTAATTAGACATCAAAACAACAAATTGAAATTACATAACAAACGCATAAATAATAAAACTTCGTGAATGTTTAGAAAAACTTCATTAATAAAAATAAATATTAACTTGACACGGAAAAAAGTTAAAACCCAGCATATAAGACATTGAATTGATTTTTTTTACAACTTCGGCACTTTTTTAGAAATAAAAACTCTATATTTATTAAATAAATTTGTTAAATGCCATTTACACAATTCAAGCAAGGTTAATGGCAAAATATTATTATTGTTAATATAAATTTTCTTAATTTTTTTTGTTTTTGTTTATTTAGCGCCCGAGCATTCAATGAAGTATTTGAGAAAATGACTAATGACATAAACCCAATTACCTTGAAAATTATATTAACATTCTGAATTTTTTTCCGTGCCTCGCCTTGCTGCTCGTTTACATGATATTCACTCAACGTTTTTTAATTCTCAAAATATGATGTTTGTGTCTCAAATTCAGGAAGATTGGTTGTTTTGATTTAAAAATAACATTTACTTCTCAATATAATAATAATCAGGAATAAACGATGATCGATAAAGTAATGTTACTTAGATTAGTCCAGAATGATCCAAATATTTAAGGTATTCACATACATAGAATGATGCTTCAAGTAACACACCAAACAAAAAATTCATCCAATCTTGAGGTAATTACAAAATTACGCGAGATGACGTGGGACACTCGGTAGGAGCTATGTTCTTTTCGCCATAATTTACATATTTCTAATTTTCTTTCTTAATTATAATTTTTTAAGAGTTAAAAAACGTACCACGGACTCGTTGAGAATATATATATAATAAAAATAAAAGTACTTATTCCTCTATTCGCCGTACGCAGAGTTCCAATATAAAACAAACAAAAAAGCACATAAGAAATAACAAATTTAAAAAAAAATATATATATATAACTGGGTGTAATATGTAAAAAGAAAACTATATCAGTGTTTTAGACGTATAATCCAGGTATCCAAGGGTCAAATCAAAATCTCTTCCAAAGAATATGGATTAATATTAAATAAATATCTGACTCCTTTTTACCAAATCAGCTTACCATTTCAATTTTCCTTGTTTTGAAGTACATACCAAATACACATTTTTACCCAGTAACATCATTCACATAAACAATGCATAAAATTCCAGCCATTCTATAAAATGTCAAAATTATTAATATACTTCGCCAAAAAAAAAATTAAAAACAATCATATCACTATTTAATTATTATCAATCTAAAAATTATATTTATTAATGTCAACAGAATTAATTTAATAACAATTTTATATTTCCTGGGTGTGATTGAAATAATTTAAATATTTTTCTGAATAATTAAGATTTAAATCATTCAACTTATTATGTCTTTTTTTTTTAATTGTAATTTTATTTATTTATAATTTCATAGAAATATAATTTTTTTTATTCATATAAAATTATCTCATATTATAGACTAGTTTATAAAACACCTACGTTAATTTTTGTTTTCTTGTCTTTAAATCAATTTATTAATTGTTAGGTGCAACGCACAACAGATCATGTTAATAGTCATAGTCCTTGATGTCAATTAAAAGTGTTAAACATTCTCTCTTTTTATTTTATAAGTTTTCGAATTACAACATTAATAATGATGATCAGTATTTTCTGAATTATATTTTGACTTATTAATATAGTAGAGTGATACCCACCCGCTTCGCTGGGTTTAAAAGTGAAGATTGATAAAGATTGCTCTCGCTTTTCCCCTTTCTATAACACTCGAAATAATGGTAAGAATTGTTTTATATCAGAAAAGATAGCCGTGAAATATTTTATATTGACTATTTTTACAGAAATCTGTAATTTATGGTAATGTCAAATGACTACTTTTACAGAAATCTGTTATTTATGATAATGTCCAATTAAATTAATTTTAAATTTTTTTATTTATTTTTTATTAATATATCTTTAAAAATTATATATCATGTGTTATTCTGAAGTATGAGCTATATTGCTGTACAGTTTCATTAAAAACCATTCGCTGGTTTTAGCGTGAAAGCGTAACAAACAAACAAACAGACAAACAAACATGATTACTTTCGCATTTATAATATATTAAGATAGAGATAGAGATAGAAATAGAGATAGAGATAGAGATAGAGAAGAGATAGAGATTTAAGGATGTACGAGCGCCACGTCAATTTTGGATAAAAAGCATAAGAAAGAAATGTTAAAGAAGGAACGGGGTTATTTTTGAGGAGTTTCGGGCAGGAGATGCAATTAGAAAATTCTTTTTGATTATATAGAAGAATTAATTGTTAACAAGATAAGTTATATACTATTTAAAACTAATTTCTTAGAAATAAAAATTTTAACAAGATAAGTTATTTACTATTTAAAACTGATTTCTTAGAAATTAATATTCTTATTCATGCTTATCAAATATTTTATTTCAAAAAATAAATCATGAATAGGAATTTATTATAATTTAAAACTAAATTTAAATAATTTTATTTCTAAAAATAAACCATAAGTAGAAGAAAAAGCGAAAATTATTTCCTAACTTATTTGGTAAAAATTTATTGGAAGAAGATTGCATGAAATGTTATAAAGTATAAAGTATATGTGAGTCAATTAGTCAAAAATAATTTTATTGATGTTTTCTTGAAAGTACGGTTTTCCCATATTTAATTATATACCTAGTTTAAGATCGCAAATTCTATATCTACAAATAAATAATATTGTGATGCTAGGCTTGGATCATATATCAACAAGGAAAGGCTGTAAAAAGTAGTCCCAACATACCGCAATAAAGAAAAAATAGGTGTTGTGGGACATTCGGTGGAAACTACATTCCTTGTGTACCTCGATACATTTCAAATGTAGCACTTACTTTTTTATTTACAAGATAATTTTCTGAAAATTTAAGGTATTAATTTCCAAAGTAAAATACTTGTTTGATTCATAAATAAAGAATTTAATTTTATAGCTACTTTCAGTTTTTAAAAAAGACATACTTCTGATTTAGCAGTCAACCCAATATGTGAGTAGGTACATCACGTTTGGTTTCATTAGGATATTTATTATGACATAATATAAAAATTGCATTTTACTTAATTTAAATTATCTCTGTTTTCTTAAACTTCTGAAAACTTTTACAACTCAATTTTATAAATAATAAAACATAAAATTTTGGCAAAATACAAATTAAAGAATTTGGCATTTTCTCAAAATTCTTGGCAACCTGAATCGATTGAAATAGTTTTAGTTTCCAAGGTAACCTAGAAATCGATTTTTGGAGTCTGTTGCAGTTTTTTTTGTTATACCTTCCAACCAGCAAACAAATATCGTGCGATAAGGAACATAGTTCCAATTATAAATGGAAAATTAAAAAAAATAATTCGAGCCATAAAAGCCACTCTTTGTGGAGTTAAATGCAACTATAATACGTTTGACTAGGGGATTCAGTCAAACTCAAATACGTTTGACTAGGGGATACAGAAGATTTTTTAGTGGCCACTCAGTATAGATTCAAACATTATGTTATTAAAGATGTAAATTACTACAAAACCATTCTAAATGAATAACTTCGATACTAATGATAGAGTAAATTAATAATTCATACACCATATAATCAGACTACATAAAGTCAAACTATTTTTATTATTTGTTTCAATAAGTGTCTGAACACTAACGACTAAGACGACACATTGTTCTCTTTATGAATACAAATAGTTAAATTGTATTAAGTACCTATAATTTAACTGTAATCAATAATTACCAATATTTGTTATTATTTGCAATAATTATTTTTTATTACAGCCTTTCTACGGGATAAAGTTCTTTTATAAATATATAGATATGAAATAAAAAATATTTTACTTAAGGTAGAACGAGCGCCAAGGCAAGCTTAGAACTACAAGTCTATTTGTACCTTACTTTAAACTTTGATGATGAATTTTGTTATAACTTCATAAATGTAGAACAAAAATAAGAATAAAATTTTTCGATATCTGCCTTGGTTTTCGAAATATCGAAAGCTAAATAATTTAAATGATCTATATTTTTAAAATTACTCCAAATATCGAAAATTTTTATTCTTACAAACCCCCCCTAAAAATTTCAGAATTGATTTAGACTTAATCCAACTTCATATAAAAAAAAACAAGCCTTTTATCCAAAATTACCCTAGTTCGTATATCCTTAAGACGAAAAGGCTTTTTAAATAATTCAGAACAAACCAAAAAGTACAAGCCCACCCGAAGCAACATTTTTCTGGGTAGCTATAGGCAACATCAAACTCTTAACTTCATTAGCTTATTTTTACAAGCCTTTATTATCTTTAATTTATGATAGAAAAATTCAGCTGATTTCTATTGGGAGACATTTAGCATTACAGCAATTCATCTATACGAGAGACGACAGACACGCCGAACCATTCATAACCAAACTATCTTATAACCTTAGAAACTTCGTCGTTCGATCATAAAATTAAACAAGCTAGCGTGTTTTGGGATTTTGGACTATAATGACTTAAATAAATACAAATTCCAGCATATTTGCCGATTAGATTAGCATCTTCGATATCTCACAAAAATCGCTCAGAAATAACACCTTATCGCAGTTTCTAAAATATCGCCGAAAAACGTATACAAGGAGTAATATCTCGAAGAAACTAAGCAATAGTTTTGACGAAATTCATACATATTAAATGTTAGTAAGTACTCAACAAGGCAAATTATCAGAGTATGATGAGTATAAAAGTTTTATTAATTACTCAAAAAATTATTATAAAAAGTTCACGAATCTCCCTCCAAAAATTTTTCTAGATTCGTGCTTGTACACGCACGCATATCCTTACAATAGCCAAAAATAATATTTTTGAAATCAAGTGACCTTAAAGACTCCTAGAAAGTTCATTAAAGAATTTTCTAGTCGAAAATATTACATTTATATTACCACAAATATTGAGGTTAGAATTATATTGAATGATCAGTCTAATGAAAATAAAACTTGTTTTATAAATTCATTCAATCAAATGAAAATTTGTCAACATATAAAATATGGCGCCAAGAGAAACTGAATTATTAATGCGCAATTAGATATATAGTTGATAAACAATCATATTTTATTATTTTATAATATGCAAGTGTAATTTTTACATCCATATTAAATTCGTTAGAAGCTAGTGCCAGGGTTACAAAAAAAAAAAAACTTTTTTTTATTAAAATTATTTTGAAGTAATACATGATAATATTCTTAACGTAACAAGTGAAAAAACCATTGACTGAGTTAATAGTTAAAATACCGTGTATAGAAAGTGTTGAATATCAGGCATTCATTTTATGAATTAAATAAACTTGTATAGAACAAAATGACGTCCTTCCGACTGCAATTTCAAAATTTTGATCCCTGAATGTTATCTGATGAAATTATAATTAATAGACTCATTATTTGAAGCTACCTACAAATTTTCTACCTGTCTGCCATCTTGTATAGTAAAATAGAAACTTCCCAAATTCCCCAAATTTTCTTGCGGGAAAACTATGATGTTAACAAAAAAATATATCAAACAAAAGTTGTTTATTTTGACATAATAACATTTTTATATCTAAACTTTTGCTCTATCTCTTACGGTTTACAAGATGGGTCCTACATATCAAAGACCCAATTGACCTATGTTTCTGATTTACGAACTTTACATCATTTATTACATTCTGGGCACGCTATTAAAATTAGCTCGATATCTTTTATCGTTTTTGAGAAATCGTAAGGACGAAGAAACGAAAATTGACTAATTATATGATTTAATGAATACACCAAATTTTTATCTGTAGCGTCAATATTTCAAAGCTTGGAACTAAAATTAGTATGCCTTGATATATATTTCATATATATAGGTTATAGTAAAGGTAAGATTATTGATATATTATCCTGGTGATCATGGCAAGATATTAGGATAAAGATACTAAATTATTGTATTGTAATCGATCCTTGATTGATCCGGAAAATTACGTTGAAAGATTCCGTTGCATTCATACATACATATACACAGGTCAAGCTAATACAGGTCAAGATAATAAAAATGTGTTAAAATAAAAATTATTTAAAATTTTGAACAAATTTGACCCTTAAAAAATAATAAGTGATACTACTTCTCCCGATAATATAATTATAGTTTTATTGGTCTAAAAAATGACATTTTCAAAAACTATTACGTGAAAAGTATTTTTTGTAGTAATTTATCAAATACAGATGTCATAAAAAAGTGATTGAATGAATACTTTTCGAAACTAAATTTTCGGGAGCAGCACAAGAAAAATCATGTTTTACAATTATTTTTTTTTTAAAATAATGTTTTTCTTGATTCTAAAACCGAATCCTTTGATAAATTATAGTGTGTCTTGAAGTAATGCATGGATGTGATTAGAATTAATAATAAAATAAATATATTATGATTATTATTACTATTATTATAATAAAAAGTATATACACTTTAGTACGATGAAGTAAATACGTATTATGTATGTTTTGCATGTATAATACATTCTACGGTATTATATACTTATGGGTTTATAATATATACTTACAGAATATTTAAAAAATATCGAATCAGAAATTCAGGTTTTAAAGAGACATGCAAGGATTGAATAATACTAGGGATTTCAATAAAACTTTATAAATCCATTTCTGTTTAACAAAGTTTCAAAAAATCACAAATACTTCCTTGGTCATCGGGCTTTTTATGATTATTTTATCGTTCAAAGTTGGCTGTAAAAATGATGAATCGTATGGGTTATCCTTTTCAATTGGATATTTCTATATCAAAAAATCTCGACAGTGTGATAAAAAACTACCTAAAATATCAAGACAATCTTCTAGTCTATAATAATACCATAAAAATATAAGGTTGCCGACGAAAAAAAAAACAAAATTTTAATTTTAATTATGAGTTCATCGAAGATCCATTATTTGATGAACAGAGACAACTATAGTTAGAGTATTGATGATGGAAGAGCCATATATATATTATCAAATTTGTAAGCATCACTTGCCCACAATATATTATATATTTTTGTAGTTGCGTAGTATTGTAAAGGTAAAAATAACTGATTACTTGACTACAAAGTATTTGGTTTATATGTACGTACCGTGCAATAAACCAAAACTTTTTTACAATACTGTAGGTTAACAATTACCTTAATAAAACTTAGTTTGATTATTCCGATAAACAAGCGGTAAAATAAGTGCGATCCTTATGATTCACACACATTTCAACTTTCCAGTTGATGAAAATACTTTTCTATAACATGTCGGAAAACGCTTCAATATTAATTATTCTGTTGTAACAGAGTTGTGTGGTTTAGAGTTAAAATAATGGAAGTTTCCTAGGTAATTTAGAATTTTTGGTGTCTGTTGCATTTTTAACAAATATCGTGCGACAAGGAACAATGTTTAAAAAATTTTACAGTTTTATTTTCCTCTTCCCCAACACCCCAATTTCTACAAGTCGCTTTTGGCACATATTGTCGTTATTGCTACACAACGATTGGTGCAAATCCGAGATCGCCATGCATTTATGGAAAAACAGTTTTTTTAATGTTACACAAATTCATAAAATCAATTTCCGCGTAAATATTTCTATTAAAATTTTACCGAAAAAATTATCAGGTGATAAAATTTCGTTGACAAAGCAGGCCATCTATTTTTATGCATTAATGGGATGAATGGCAATATAATCATCTTGTGATAAGCAAAAAAGAATCATTCCTTCATTTTTTCCTTTTATCTTGAACATAACACTCTGTAAATGCGTATATATTATATTTATAAATATCATTATCGTTTCTAAGGTGCGCCCAACTCAGCTAGGTTGCCATGTTTTGTATGTATTATAAAAGCCTTCCTACTTTTCTTCAGCAGATAATCAAATTCATTGTTCTATGATAATATATTAACATAAAATATAAATATTAAATATTTATTTTTAAAGTAAGAATTATTATTTTTTAAATATTTGCAGATGTTTTATTATAATTTTTTTTCTACCATTAAATAAAAATGTTTTTAGTTTTTTTAAATCGATATACTCTAAATGAATGGAAAAAAATATAGGGTTAAACAATATCAATGCTTGAAATTTAGCAAATAAGTCTTAATAAGTCTTGATAAGTTTTGAAACAAAGTTTAAATAAATATTGTTAATATGGTGTGAAATCAAACGGATTGGATTTGAAATCAACCTTTTTGAGTTTTCAACGCTTTGAGAAATAAAAATAAGGACGTCAAATGATATATAAGACATTTTCGAAATGTTTTTGTAATTGAATTTAATTAGTTTTTTAAATCGTAAGAGATTGAAGAAAAATGAAAAAAATAAGAGTATAAAAATCTGAAAACTTTCTTTAAATTCAAAAAAATCATTTTATCGTAAAAAAACGTGGGGTGTTAAATTTCAATTATTGTATTTTATAGATTGGTAAAAGTAAAGTCATTATAAAATATCTTAAAAAGCACCTTACGCTTCTTTACGATATAATGATTTTTTTGAATTTAAAGAAGTTATTTCCTACCTTTTAGATCAGCCAGTTACAAAAACGTGTTACGTTTATTTTTTTTAAACCATTATTTATTTTGTGTTTTTTAGACTATTATTTATTTATCAAAAATTCAGTATAAATATGGTGGGAGCGCAAATAAATGTATATAATTTCAGATATGGAAATCGTTAAAAAAATGAGAAACATATTTAATTTCGATAAAAGTGTATATCTATGGTGATTTTGATCAAAAAAATGTAAAAATCGGGTTCATTGAAGGATGGGATGAGTATGTTCTGAGATATCGCTTATATAAGATCGATTTTCGGCGATATATCAGACACTACCGATTCAACCATCGAATAAAAAAGATTTTTGAATTTTTTGATTCAAATAACCTTATTATCAAATTTGGGAATTAAAGATTTTTGGTGATTTTTTCGATTTTCTCTAAGGATACCCCTTAAAAATTCGCGAAAAATCGAAAAAAACTTTTAGCTCCAATTTCGATAAAATTCAGTATATTAGGTAATTTTGACCCAAAATATAAAAAAATTTACGTTCATTGAACGATTGGAAGAATAGATTCTGAGATATCGCCTATATAATAGCGATTTTCGCAAAAATATCATAAATTTTCATTTCAAAATCCACAATATAAAGATAAACGCGTTAAAAAAAGCGGCTAATTATTTTTTTTGAGAAAGTAAAAACTAACATCTTTCATGGAAAAAAGTTTTTCAATAATTAGAGATAAAATTTCTGTGAAATCAAGTTGATTTTCGGAAAAATATTAAACGAAGTTTTTAAAATTTTTCTTATAATAACAAAATTTATCTCGAAATTTAGGCAGCAATGTAAGACTTGTAATAATAACTTAAATAGTTTAATGTACCTTAACAAAATGGTTATAAAGTTCAAATCAAAGTCTGTCACGAAAATTGCTTACGAAAAGTTAAAGTAAATTAATAAAGAAACGCCTTGAATAAACGAGTATTATAAGTCTACTCTAAATTTTGTAATAGCTGGAAACTTTTATCATAGAATTCAAATATTTTTTACACGTGTCCGCAAAACATTTTATTTTATCAATTTATCTAAGAAATAAAAAGAAATATATTGAAGAAACAGTGCACAGTTTCTCCAATATATTTCTTTTTGGAAGAAACGAATCTACTAAAAAATTGTGACAACCCTGTTTTCAGAGATACAGTTTAACGGATATGTGTCATTTTTTTGAGATTCAATTGAATTTTGTTAAACAAATTGATAACAATCATCTTTTAATTTAAATGTATATAAGAAATTTTTAAACAAAATTATAATATTATTACTTTTTTCATTTCAAAACTCCTTATCGGTAGATGAAATCATTCGAAGACTGTATTGTATACGACAAAAAGATGTTAGAAATCTTTTTATGGTAGTATTTAGTTCATTGGGTCATTATATATCCTTTGTCAATAAAATATTATTGGTGTCTCCAATTATTTATCTAGAATATGTTAAATTCTGAAAATTTGGCTCTTTTTAGTTAGTTTTATGTTTATTATATTTCTAATTTCAATTTGAGAGTACATTTTTATATACAATAGAATATTTACGGTTTATAGACTGTATAAAGAGGCAGATTAAGGCACATGAGACTCGTTTAAGGAGCGCCGAAATTTCAAAAATTTAGGTTATTTTTACGTAAAGGATGTTGCATTAATTTACGAAGACTAGAATAGGGAGAAAAGACAAATGTTTATGAGAAGGATATCACGTTGATCTACAAAGATCAATAAAATGACGGCCCTATATTCTGTTACAAATAAGGCGCTTTATGATGCCAAGGGTCATGAACAACATCACCATCAAATCCGCCATTGGCTGCATGCCTTGTGCTGATGATGGAAAAAGCTCAAATTTTTAGAAAAACTGCATGGAACACCAATTGGAGGAAAGAAAGTTAACATGATTTTATGTCCTATCTGCTGTAAATAAACAATAAGTAAGGGCTTAGTTTGCCTAGATTCAATTCACCTGACAAACGCTGGTTTCCATCCCTTAAATTTCAATATTATCTCCTTTTATACGAACTCTAAAACTTCTTCGCAAAAATACCACTGACTCTGACAATCTCTACACTAAAGTCACAAAGATGGGTTTTAGGAAATTTTGCATTGAAGGCTTTAATTGTGTTTCCGAAAAATAATAACGATAGGTCTCTCAAATGAATACAATTTCCACAGAGTAGTCTTTCTTGGCCTATAATAACAATCGTAGTCGTAAAAAAGAAAACTAATTAAAATATAAGAGTTCAGTAATGAACTGTTTTGTTCAATAATAATAATAAATAATATCAATAATATTTTAAGTAAGTATTTGACCTTGAGCCCATAATGAAACAAAATTTCCATGATTCTTTTTGTCTTGACTTTTTTAGGGATTGACAAGTATGATAATGAAAAAAATTGAAGATTTAATCGTGGCTCGTGTGTGGGTTGAATTTATTCATGTAACTAGTTGTTCTATTTTCGTATTTTTAGACTTTTTTAACTACAACATATGTTAAAAGAAAGTTAGTGACAGTGGGACGCTGGGAAAAAAAGGCAGGAAGTTTCTAATTAAAAGGATAAAAAATATTGCCTTTTTTCCATGTATCCTGTTGTGAACAAGTCCTTTCGACATATTCTGCAGACAAGAAGGCAACCGAGCAATCATCGAAAAACATGAAAATGGAAAAACTCGATTTCCTTAAGTTTTTCTTAACTTACGGTCTATAAGTATTTATTATTGTACGTATTATAAATATATAGGCTTACAGTTGTATAAGTTTTTGTTATGTAGTAACTTTACTTGTGTGATAAGAACATGGTATTCCAAGGTTTTTAATAAATAAACAATAATTAAAAAATTTATAACTAATTATAATCGTGCACATATTATAAGACGTTACGATGTTTAGTTCCACTAATTTAAATTTATTATATAACTTTTAAAAAACTATAAACCTAAAAAAATTATTATTATTATAGGTCAGGTTCTAAAAGGAAAATTATTATATAAAATACACTCGGTAATAAGATAAATAATTCAAAAACTCGACTGCGTTAATGCCGGTCTAGCTATCAATGGGCCCCGACTGTTAAAGTTGTTATGTAAACTATTGAACTTGTTTCTTTCTTTTCAGATATTAATTATAATAGAATCGGGTTTTTGAATTTTTAAAATATTTATTTCATTTTAAACATTTTAGTGTCCCACCACTAAGAAAACCCTCTTATTATACCATATTAAAACTTTTTAAACCAATTTATTCTTTCTATTAAATTGAGACATATAACTTACATATACATTTGTAATTCCCCTTGAATTACCTTTATTTTGATACCATACTAGATAGGTTTGGTTAATTTTTTTATTAACATATTACTATTTCGCTTCAAAAATATACCATTTAGTTTTTTTAAAACACCCTTGGGTTTTTAATTCGAATAATCGTAATCCATCGATTTGTTACATACACACATACATACATACAGGATACGCGCGAAAACCATAACCAATCCTTGATAGTCGGGTAAAAATAAAGGCGTGGCACTTTTTGTTGCGTTAAAAATGCACAATATCTGCAACGTCTAACACCTTCTTCGAAACACAGGTCTTACACATTCTTCAAAACCACCTGCGATGAAAATAATTTTTTTACCCGAAGAACATTTTACTTAATAATTTTAAATATAGATCACAACGATCTTAACCAGAAGCATTTTAGTCTTGTTTGAAAACTTTAGCGATACAGTAGAACCACGATAAGTTAAAGCCCATTTCTCTTGGGTTAAATAATTCGAGTTGTCGATTTTTTAACTTACTAAGGGTTTAAGTTAAGGAGGTTAGTAGTTCGGTGTAAGTTATCGAAATTCTACTGTATATAACATACTGTATAAAACAATCGGGGATAATCCTAATGTCGAATTGGCCACATTACCCATAAAAATGTAAAATTAGACTAGATACCATGACAAAATTTGAACGTGAAATTAAAATTGATTAAAAAACGAAGGAGTTATAAATAATCAAAGATTGCATTCAAAGATTGCCCATCTCTTTTCAGCAAAACAAAGTTTTATATGTAATCTCTATGGCGATATCCACGTATGACGTCAATAGTGGGTATCTTCCTCTTAGTTTAATTAGGAATTTTAAACGTTCATATCTTGCATAAAAGTGAAGTTTTTTAAAAACTAACTTCACTTTTTATTCGTGAAAAGTAAGAATTCTTCATCTGAACTGAAATTCTTCGTCTGAAATGGAAAAAGCTTGTTGTATGACATAATAAAGTCACATAAACATTGTTGTTGAACTGAATAACATAAATGAGCGTAGCCTGTAAATAATTGATTTCATCACAATGACTGATTCCTTTGATTCCTCTAATTTTCATACAAGATAAGTACCAACTATCTTTTTCGTCACGTATCGCGTCGACAACAATAGTATTGAGAAAGTAAGAACTTTAAGAACTTAAAATAATAAATTAATTTCTTCTTTTCTATGCATTATATTGTGTTCAAGCCTAATTAAATAAATAATGTAGTGAAAAAAATTATTATTATCATAAAATTATGCATGTGAATAGGAAAAAATAATAATAATAATAATAATAATATATATTAAAACAAATGAATAAACAAACATCGCTGTTGTGTTTGAGCTGCTGCAACTATAAAATACGTCATTTAAGTGAGAGTGAAAGGGGAAAGTTAAGTGAAAGATAAATTTACTTAAGTTGAAGGTACTTACAACAATATTATTATTTTAAAAACTATATAAATCTACGTTTAGTTTTAACCTCTGTGCACGTGGTTATATAGAGTTTATGCGTATTTAGGAAATTCGTTTTTGAGTTTTAAATCGCTTTTAGTCTCTTTAATTCCAAAAATATTATTTTCGGTTATAAGTCTGTATTGACTAGATGACACATGCGAAAATTTCAAAAAAAAAATCCATGAAGACATCACCAAGTATGAACTCGATTTACCCTCCCTCAACACGGCCTTCGGCCTGTAGGATTTTGTGTATGCCAAAAATTGTTTACTTCTGAAAATTGTTTAAAATATAGTCCATTTTGTACAAAAATATGCTAAAAGCAGCATAGTAAAATTATAGAATCTTCAGTCTCATTTCTTTTTTTAAATAATTTCTTTTTGTAACAAAAAACGAAAGGTGTCGTGGGATACCCGGTAGAAACTATATTCCTTTCGTACAATAACTGTATTAGTAATTAACTATAAATATTAGTTTTGAGGTACGCTATCTTGGAGGTTTGTAATTTTAGGTTTAGTTTGATTTTTTTCTTTCTTGCACGATACTGTTTGCATATCTGTACATTGGTAATTTTAAAAATTTTAAGTATTAATTTAAGAAGGCAAGTACTTGTTTTATTGATTAAAGAATTAATTATTATGGATTTTTAAACACTATATGAATTAATTGTATTATTAGTTTAAAAAAGACATACTTCTGATTTAGTAGTCAACCCCAATATGTGCGTACATTTGTTTGATCAGGATATTTAATATGACATAACATAAAATTTCCTTGCACTTACTTTAAATTATCTCTAAAACGTTACTTCTGATTACTCACTACTCATTTTTTTGAAAAAAAAAACATAAATTTTGTTAAAAATTATAAATTGACAGATTGTAAAATATTTTTGCATATTCTCAAAATTCATGGCAAGTTGAACCGATTAAAAGTTTTAGTTTCCTAGGCCTAACAACATGTCGGATTTTGGGATCGTTTTTTTTTTTTGTTTTACCTCCCAACCAGCAAACAAATCATAGCGTGCGATAAGAAACATAGTTCCAACAATAAATAATTTTTGTTTTTATATAATTTTGTTTTTTTATTAAATGAAAAAAAAAAACTAGCTTAGTTGACAAATATTGATCTTGTTTTTTTTTCGAAATATATTCAGTAAACTGCAAAGTATGAATATAGAGGTTTTATGGAGCTCTGCACACTAGATTTATTTTTATTTTGTATATTTTTGAATCATTATCATCATCAATTCAGCGTCATATCGAACCAACGAGTGCATTCCACGATTTTACTTTCTTCTTATGTTAGTAAGTTACATTATGAATTAAACGTCAGTACCGTATAAAGAAATTTTCTTGTGTAGGGGGAGTGGCTTTACGCAATTTTGGATTTATATAATCCCTTGTCAAGCCTCGTAGATTGATTTTGTAAGTAAGATGGTAGAGTTAATAGTAAGAATGGAAAAAGAATAAATAAATAAGCAGTTTTTTTTTTTAATTGGAAAAAATACAAAAAAAATTAAATACCTACATTAATCATTCATAATTATTTCTGTATTTTAGTACATAGGTTGCTCTTCATTTAAGTACCTTGTGATACACGACATTTTTTGTTTTATTATCAGGCGCAAAAACATACAACGAAGATGGTTTCGATTCCGACCTGTGAACATGCCACGTATAATTGACCATGGGAAAAACATGAATGTTCGAAAAAAAAAAAAAAGAAGCTAAATCGGTTCAGGCGTTCTTGAGTTATAAGTGGAGTAACTAACACGACTTTCTTTTATATATATAGCTTTGACATTTTCCGACTTGATTCACTACTCAATCGTTACTGTTTCTACATACAAAAGAAAAATGGTTTTAAATTTGACAAGAGACCGATATTAAAATAGAATTAAGAATCACGCTTGCATACAAAAAGTTTAATCACATACACTTTGAAGATCAGCTAAAGCTTTGCTGTCTTCGAGCTTTTCATTGAGCTTTTATTATTTTTGATATAAAAGTTGGATACTCTGAGGCCACAAAAAATATTGGCATAACAACAGCTTTAGTTCATTTTAATCAAAATTGAAATACTTTTCCACACGCTTCGAGGCAGAAGCTAAAAAATGCACCCAAGACTATCAACTATCTTAATATACCAGAGTTGTTCCGATTTTTTGTTTTCGTTCCTAATACGAATCGAGGTCGTATCTTTTACTTGTAGTGCTATTCTGTTGATTCAGCTGTTACACAATTATTTTGAAAATTTTTTTCAAGAATAGCTTTGCAGTACTTTGGTACTGTTAAATTAGGTTCCCATTTGTATATAATTGAAAATTATTGGTAGCAATGATGCAATACGAATACTTTATTTTATGAAAACCACATTTATCATATTTTGATCTATGCAATTAGAAAATTTCCAAACAAAATTGAGAAACGAGAAATATATATTTTGAATAAAATTCATAAGAATGAAAAAAATTATTATTTTAAGTATTGTACAGACATAATTAATACCTAAATGACATTTTTTTAATTAAAATCGAATAAAAAATTAAATTTTTCATAATATTAGTTTGCTTTTTCAAAATAAATTTAGAATTCCGTATAAATACGAGTACCCATTGCAAAGTGATCATATGCACCGTCAATGTATCCAGTATTTGGCCCAAGGTGAGGCAAACAAGAATTTAGAGGGGTAAATTAGAAATATTTGGCGTAAAAAATTCGTCAAATAAACTGTATTTTGACAAAAACATCAGTTCCAGAGCCCACTTGCAAAATGTAACAAAAATGAGTAAGGAAATGTCGTTGGAGCAACCGAAATAAACTCGAAATGTACCTGTACAATAAAAGGATGTATTTTCAAAGATTACATTTTTATAAGCTCCGATTATAATTCGACAAACTTTTATTAAAGTATATATAATGGTATACATAGGTATAACAAATCTTAAGCCATGGAACCATTACTTATTCAATATTTCTTTCATACTTGATTAAAATTAAACTAAGATTTGGTAAATATTTTATTATGAAATATGTATAACTTATGAAAAAATTCAAAAATTTTAAATATAAAATATATGCTATGAACTTTATTTTGGTTTCAAGCAATCAAATTATTATGAATACCCAAATTTAGCTTGAGATTACTACCAAAATTCAACTTAACAAAAGTGTAAGTGTGGATCCGAAAATTTTTTACCCCAATGACCTCATAGCTTGTAAACTACTTATCGTATTTTACAAATAAAACATCTTTGAAAGCATCTTGATCGACCGTCTTGACCATTCAACGTAAAAATATGTTGAAAATTTCGATATAGATGTTCGGACGGATTACAAGAACTTCTCTATACTGGAAAGTTTAGAAAAAATGACCTGGTCTTGATGTCACTTATCTTTTACAGCACTTAGAAAGCTTAGACTGTAAGACTTCCCTAGGCAAGGCAGTAACGGATTCACTCATATGCGCATGGTGTGCATGCCAATCACCTAAATAGACTAATGATTTAATAAAATTAAAAAAAAACAATGTATCGCTTCAAATAGTTTTACTAAACCCTAATCTGATAATTTTTGGGGAGAAACATCTATTTTGTTTAAAAATTCGTTTAAAACATGTAGATTTCAAAAATCGAAAAAAATCATAGCAAAATCGATAGAAAGGTACTTTCGAAAATCAATTTACATACCCCTATTAAATTCCGTTATCAATCATTTGGGGCAAAGATTGTCTATGATGATACTCGACCAATTTCAATTTTGAGTTTTACTACCTGAACCGAATGTTGGTGCCAAGGACTTGAATATCGATATCCAGGCAGAGAAAAAAAGTGGTTCAGATGTACCGGCAACTCATTAATGATAGTGAATCAATTGTTATAAATGAATACTGACTTGGATGGCCAAATGTGAAACAAGAGGTGAAAACAATTCCGCCTTACCACAGTCGGTAGCTCATCTCATTGAAGCATGCGGCCAAGATTTGTACAATAATATAAAAATATTCTTACAAATACTGACAACTCTACCGGCAAACGTAGGATAAAATCTTGGTTACGTGACTCAATGAAACAAGAAAGATTATTCGGGCTAGCTCTCCTAAACATCTGGATATCGATGACATTATCAACGATTTCGCAAAACAAAAACCAAAGCTTGAATTTGGTATTTAAGTAAGCACTTAAATAAACTTATTTAATGTAAAATGTATACTAGCGCTTAATTTAATTTGAAGTTGTAAAAATTTCATCAAAATTTATTCAGTAGTTTAGAGTCTAAATGTGACGACATTGTGATGTGCAAGCAAACACACATTTACTTTTGTAATTTTTGTGAGCGAACAAACTAACATCTTACAGGTTTATTTACTAGTGTTCGTTCCAAGGCTTTGCCCACGTGGACAAATGTCGTGTACAAAATCTTGATTAGGGCGTCATATATTTTGTAAACATCCCCTTTGTAAGAATGCACTATATCGAGCATGAGCGAGTTCATACTCCGACTTGCATTTGGGCAATTTTTGGGTGACTGAACCGTACCCATTACCTATTTTGAGGGCTGGATCCGCGCCTGAGACAAGGCTTAGTCTGTTTTATTTGACATTAAAGTTAACCGTGCACAAGGTACTCACTTAAACACTCTGTATAAGAGAGTATTATACCTACATATTTTTTTGTTTATGCAAGTTTTTTTTATAAATATAATAAATCTAAATATATATTTTATACTACGTAGATAAAAACTGCAGCAATAATTAAAAGAAAAAAAATATGCGTATTTGAAATATTACCACAATTGTTTATACAGCAGCATTTGTAAACTAATAATGAATTAAGAGATCTTATTATTAATATCAAATAAATTTGCATATTTATTAATAATATTAAATATTTTTTACCTTGATATAAACTAAGTTAATATTTTTGAAAAAAATGAATAAATTATTACCGTAAATAATTTTTTTAATAACAATTAGATAAAAATGAAAATATATAAAAATTATATTCTTAACCATGAATTTTAAAATTACCATTTGTGCATTTTTTTAACATCAAAGGTACCTGCGCATAAGATTTCTATTCCTATTCCTAAGTGACCCACTTTCAAAATCTCATTCAGTTAGTGACGTAGATAAAACTGCAAGATTATATCAATGGTAAGGTGCCGCCATCATTGTAGTAGTTGATAGTTTATCAGTCATATTGCAAATTGCGTACGATTTATAAACTGATATGCACACACTTTTTAGTGTTTCTTTAGAAATCTCGAAAGGTTTTATTATCTTCACTCCACAGATATCGGACTCCCTAATTATGATAACATTTAATGTTTAATTACAACATAAAACCGAATCTTTGATCATGCAGCCTGGGGCGTACTCTTTGACACCTTCTATTTCAGCCCCCTGCATAGAGCCTTAGTATTTGAGGTAAATAAGATCATCATTCCTCGTGGATGAAAGAGCACGTAACATTACTATCTATTTGCAATGAATTTTATGTTTCCGAAAGAACCCTACAAAGTTCGGTAGGAAATTGGCTTTCTGTGAAACTTTTTCAAACTGCCCTCAAAATGTTCATCGGAACTGGTAGTTACTGTCTATATAACTATAATGTATGTGTAGCTTTGATCACCCGTAGCTCGAAAACTACTCGTTATAATCGTCCTATATAATCTTGCGGAATTCTTTGAGTTTACTGCAATATGTTTTTATTACATATCAACTGTCCTATGAGTACCCAGAATGTAAATATATATCACACTTTTTTTGAACATCCTGTAGTTTATTATACGAATAGTACAATCAGAATATTTATGAAATGTTGAAATTATTAAAATTATAATTTAGCAGATAAAGTTTCCGGTGACGCATAGAAATGTTTGTAAATCTGTGTAATTTACTGAAATATGAGTTTTATATTATTATATCGACTATACACAATATACAGCCGTGAGTAAATTTCACAAATTTAAATTTTGTACTTGATTGGCACATACTGGACGAAAATCCATTATAAATTTCTTGAATTTTTCGTAAAAATTGCTTACGAAATTTCGTGACAATTATTTTGAGATCGCACTTCCTACACGAAAAATTATAAAGTTATTGAAAAAATTGTCGCAAATAAATAGTTTTTAACTAATCAGGTATAGACTTAACGCATTTAATTCAAGTGTTACGTCAGCGAGAAAAATTAGGTACTTTTTAGGTGCTAATTAGGTACCAAAGTCAGAAATTAGGTGCTCCATAACTTACACCGCAACTCAATACTCAAAGCATAATGTGATGCTAGCAACGCAATGAAAATAAAAATGAAATAATGAATGTTAAGGAAACACAATTAAGTACTTATTAAGTGCTAAAAGGTCAGGATCGTGAAATTGTCTAATTAATAAACGAAAGCCTCGAATTTCGCAAAACAACGGATCTACAAATCAGATCTCTCTCAAACTAGGACGAATGCATAGTCAGGTATAAACTAATCGTGGTAATTGAGTGCTAATTAGGTGTTTGCAAGAAATTAAGAAGAAAACTATAATAAATAAGCGGAAAAAACCGTTTCTTATTTTATTATTTGATAACTCTGCATTGTTTTAATTACGAGTTGGTTGGGTTGAGTTTGTCGACTATGGAGAAGTTGGTTGGATTCTGAAGTTTTTAGCCCGTGTATTAAATAATGGGACAATATTACAGAAAACACATGTAAAATTCTAACTTGAATATTATTTCCATTGCGTTGCTGGCATCACATAATGCTAACCTAGCTAATTACTTCCTCTAAGGTGGTAGTACCAATGAACTAGCTTATCACCACTCTAACCCACAAGGCCGAATTAAATTTTTAATACAAAATTTTCCAAACTTTTTAGTATAAATATTTTTTTAAATATTATATGTATCGTAAAAATTATAATACAGGGTGGGTGAAAATTCACTAACTACCACAACATGGGCATACAGAGAGAAGGGTATGCCAGGACTGCTGTACATTGATGCTCATCATTGATTTAGTTGATTTAGACCTAAAAAAAAACCCTTCTAGACCTAAAATTCCTTTTTTGCCACTTCGTCTTGGGTCATAAGCTCGGTACGCCTATCACAATACTATATTTAATTTTTTTATGTGTTACACCTTTGAGTCTACTCCCGCTTAAAACTATTCCTTCACGAACCCCTTTATAAACAAAAACTGTGAAACTCTAGTTCCCATTTTTTAAGTACTAACTAATTCCATCGGTCACAAAACTGCGCTAAAACGTGCTTATAAATAAAATTCGCGTAATTTACTTACGACGAGGTATAGCATGCATAAAAACACAACAAAATAGTAAATTGTAAATATCATAAATGATTACTATAGCAAAAATATGGTGTATCGCCGGATGGAGAAATTATTATAAAATTGAACATTGGAAATTAATAAAAAGCAAAACAAAAAATTGTGTATAAAATTGTGGAAAGTGTGATGGTATTATTCTACATACAAAATCAGATTTAGGTACTTAATAGTACGGCGGCCATGAGCGGTGTGCTCCCTATTATTATTGTTGTTTTTTAGCCCGCTCCAATGATTCCGAATTTTCAGTGCGGAGTGTTCAAAAATGGTAGCATCAATTGATTATTTATTTTCATATTTCCAGTTATTCTATCAAAATTTTGTATCGATAATTCAAAAACTATTGCAAATTGAAAGATCATGGTCGGTCGACAGAATCCGTTACACACACTTTTTCACAATTTTGCAATAGTTTTGTCTAAAAATTGCCAAGCAGGCAATACTTTCGTTTAAAATATTCATAGTTAGTTACGAACTATAATCATTTCGAATCTCCGAAAAATCTTTATCAATTCCAAAAGTACTTCTAGGACACAAAACAATCATTAGAAAAAATCCAAAACTGGACTATGTTAAAAGAAAATCTGAAAAGAAAGAAAACGAAAACAAATCAAATAGTTTACATAGCAACTTTAACAGCCGGGACCCATTAAAATATAGATCGGCTCAAATCTTCCTAATCATAGGCCCGGACTGTTAAAGTACTGAACTTGTTTCTTTCTTTTCAGACTTAATTTAACACAGTCGGGAATTTTTTTGAATTTGTTTATTACATGTTTTATTTTAGTCTTTTTAGTGTCCCTGCACTAAAAAAGCCCTGTTATACTGTCCTAAATTTTTAATCCAATTTTTCATTCCTAATTACATTTAAGCATATAATTTATAAATATATTTTTGTAATTCCTTTATTTTGATACCTTACTCGATAGGTGTGGTTAATTTTTTTTAATTAACGTATTGCTATTTTGCGTTTGTTTTTTTTTTTTTTTTTGTTCAAACACCTACCTTAGGACCGTTGGGTTTTTTTTTTTTGACGAATATAGCGATACAGCAAATGTCGAAATACATCTAGCTGTTTGCAAAGAACGAGGCAATACGGAAAACAAACAAATATACATACATGCATACATACAAAATTAAAAACATAACTCCTCCTTGACAGTCGGGTAAAAAGGAAAAAAGATCCAAAACGGTATTATATGGCTATCAAATACCACATATTTCCACAACTTCCATCTAAAGAGTGTTTTTTTGAGAGATTTGAAAAAAAAAAACAGTTTTTAAATGACTGATATAGAAGCGCATATAACTATTGTTAGCTAATTAATAAAATTTAAATATATTTTTAAAAAAAGTTTCCTTATACATTATTTATTCCGCTGTATTCATTAACATTTAAAATAAATTTAAAAAAATAATATAAAAATTATTAAAATAGGAGTAATGTTCATTTTTGTACACGAGTTTCGTGCACGTAAGTAACACATAACCAATATTCATATCAACAACCACTCATATTATGTAAATTACGTTTAAAGTCGTCCTAATCATACTTATAAAATAGAAAAAAGACACGTATAGCTAACTATTTAACTACACATTTCAAGGTTGTTATGAATGGAAATTTGGAACAAATAATAATACGGTGAGTAATTAGTTTGCAAATTTAAATGATAACACTTTTTAGCGAATTTTATCTGAATGACAATGTATTTGGTTTATATCAATGCGATAATGGATTTTTACAAAAATTTAGCTTGTTGAATCCTTCTGAGGAAATGTTAAAAATGATTACAGGAATATTCACACTTTAATAAATAAATATTATAATTGAGAACATCATTATAAATTATTATAAATATTATAATTGAGAACATCAGAGGCGCAGTTACCGCTGTATCAGCCGTATAAATGATACGGGGCCCCCGACCTACAGAGGCCCCTTACGTATGCAAGCAAAAATTAGTAAAATGTTATCCACAATTTCACTTAAGAAAAAAGGCAAGAAAAGTGTATATTTAATTTGAATTGCTTGGCTAGCTCAATTTCTAAGAGGAAGTGATAATCAATAAATATTTATTTTAATGTAATGCAAGCAATTTTGTTTCTTTTGTGAGAAATCTTCACTCTTCATTTAGGCGATCAAATAATTTTGATACGCGGTCCTTCCAAGGCGAGCTACGCCACTGGAGAAGATGCACACAGAGGAGATTTGAAATTTTTTGTTAAAAACCTATAGGTAAATAATTTTTACAAAAATTGCGATCAATAATATCCGGACCTCTTGAAGGTGAACTTGAAGTAGGGGGGTACTTCGAGAATTTACTTATGTTAGAATTTTTCCAACAGAATATTAAGAACACATAAGCAATCGTCTCAATGGTAATGCACTAGGACAGTTTATACGTGAGTCTGTGAACTAATATCGATTATATAAGCTTCTATTTTGGCTATTGGGGACCTTTGTCTTTCTCATATCAAAAGCACTTTAAAAATGAAATTTTTACGCTCTTTTTAAAATTGTCGTCACTAAATTGAAGGCACATATGTATTTTGGTGGCTAAGTTCCAAAATGAGGAATATCGGAGTGTTTAGAGGGGGTTAAAATGGTATTGAAACTCAATTTTTGAAAATACTTTATTAATATAAATTAATATAAAAAGGTCGTCATCAGTCATAATACTTTATTTAAAGCAAAATTTTTAAGCATTTTTTAAATAATTTGCTGTTTTTAGAACATTTGAATAGATTAAAAATCTGTAAAAATCGAAATAGACTATCTTTCAAATATTTAACACAACTGAAATTTACAAAATTAAAAAATCCTCTGACAAATGTTTTGGGCACGAAACCCTAAACTGGCACTGGACATAGCTAAAAATTCCCATTAAATTACCTTTCTTCTTATATCCTTCACCAAACTGAAGAACCATCGCTTCTTTTTTAGTTGTTTCAGGTACGGAATCTTAAACTCGCACTTCTCTCTAACGGGTTTTAGCATGGGGGGGGGGCTTAATTAATAATTCATGTTTTGTAACCGCGAGTAAGTCTCAAGCTCCTGTCATCCAAACGGGATCTTAGTTCTTCATGTGATTTTACATTCCTTCTTTTTAATACTAGGTAGTTTTATTTATTTAAGAAAATAGGTTTTCTATTTAATGAAAAACAAGGGTGGTGCTTTCAGTTTTACGTTCATTTATTCGCTAAAGCAAATACTAAATAAACACGCCTTCTCTTATAAAACTCACCCCTTATTCAACCCCATTTATAAATAACATCCCTAGAGTTTATTTTTGGTGTGCGTTGTTTTACATGTGTTAAATTCAATTTAAGTATTTTCTCTTGAATACAAATTTTGGAAAATTACCAAACCAAACCACAACTTGAACAATATTTACCGGGTTAAATATGCATAAAGATATTAATTAGGTATATGATTAGCCTATAACTTTTTTTTTGAACTTGATTGTAATTATTTTTTACTTTTTAGTTCAGCTAGTTACAAAGGTGTGTTTTGTTTAGTTTTTTTCGAACTATTATTTATTTTTGATATTTTATTGAAAACTTTATGATACATAAAAATACATCAATAATAATTGAAATAAAAATGAAAAATGTTTGAAAAAAATACAAATGAATTGAGAACCTTCTCTTTTTTGTTTTAAGTCGGTTAAAAACTAACAAACATAAACTGAAATTTTTTTTCGGACATTGAGAGCAATACATAATAATATGTAATTATTGAATATTTTTTAATTACTTTAAAATAATTAAAACAATTAATATTGTTATCAATATATTTTTTAGCAATAAATTATAAAATAAAAATTATATTTATTTTTTTATATAATAAAGCGAATAATAAATAGAATTTTTTTTATACAAAGGTTAAATAATTAAAAATAAATCAGATACACTGAATGATTCAGAATATGAAACAAATTTCAACGTCTCGTGAATGAAATGTGATAGTGATCTCAGATTTACGACAATCGTTAAATAATATCATCAAGATGTGCTGAAAAGATTGCCTAAAGTGGCACGTAGAAATTGGTGCGTTGGGAAAGGGGTGTGATAGGAGAAAAATAAAACTTGAAATTTTTCTATTAATAGAAACTGAAAATTTTGATATTTAGTAAAGTTGTAGAAAATCACTTAAACATAAATTTATTTCGGTAAACTAATATTTACGATGATTTTATGAAGTTGTTTAACATTAAAAAATCTTTTTCCAAGTGCCGGCCGGCTGTTGATCTCAGGAACTCTTACAGGATAAGATGTAGCATGAGGGCCGCACTCGCATAAGCAGCTTACTTTATTTTTGTCTCAATTCTAATACTTTCCAGTATTACTTAATATTAAACAATTTTATTTATATTTTATGAAAACAAAATTAAATTTTATAAATGGCAAAAGTTTATCAATAAATTTATCTCCCATCATGTGATCGAATAAAATATGACTGTTAAATTCTTGAGGAAAATTGATTATTATGAAAAATGTATAATGTTTATTTTATCTATACAAATGATATTTTAATCCTCTGTAACAAAAATTGCTTTGATACGTATCATCTTTGATTGTTTAATAGTAGTCTTTCGTTATTTAATTTTTTAAAATTGATGTGAAAAAGGATCTAGGATCATCAAATTTTGACTTACAGATTAATATGGGCCATCTAATTTCAATTTTAGGCTCCTTTCTCTTTCTAAACTTCGATTTAACTAAAATTTCAAATAGGTCATATCATTTTTCCGATACTATTTAACTTTCCAAAAATTTAATTGCAGGCATACATATATTACGGACTACGTACGAAAACCATTTTTGCTTTTCTTACTAAAATGCCTTCACAATAGATTAATAAAGAGAAGCCACGTGAAAGAGATAACACCTCCTTTTACAAGAATTTTCGAAGACTATATGGTTAGAAGCAGACACGCCAAAATGTATCTATATCGTTCATAAAATTATTTATATCCATTTTCGGGGTGAAAAAATAATTTTGTAATAGAAATTTAAAAAAAAATAAATATTATCATGGTACCATGGTATGAATTAATAGACACATGAAAAATTTATTTGTAATAAATTTATTTGCAAAAAATCATAAAATGTATGGGAAATTTCTATTTAAAGAGATCAAATGCAACAAGCACAGGCTGTGGGAAATAAAATAAAATAACAAATATAATACTTGATAAAATTTAACGAATATATAAAAACATATAAAAGTTCACCCTAACTTTTCTAAAATGTATTTGATATGGACGCATTTAATAATATAACCAGCATATTTGCCCCGCATTACATATACGCTAATAATCCCGCATTTTATCATTTTTACGATTTAATTGCTGTGTTAAATTCATATATATTTATTTCTGTTTGTGCATTATAAAAATGTCATTAAGTTAAAGTTTTTAGTACATCACTGGTTGCTATTATACGGACCCGACCCATATTTGTACACAATCATTTTTTATAAATAATGTTTAATAATATTTGTGTAATTTATAAAAGGGTTGAAATTAATTAATTATCTGGAATGTGAAGTAGTTTTATTACTCAGGAAATCTGATGCCTGTTCAAAATTAATGCTTGTGAAGAGTTAACGTAAACAGTCTAGTGATATTAAGAATTTTAATACGGGTACAGAAATACGATCTTTTTTAGAAGAAGTCATAATCTTTCTTCTATTTCTAAATTCTATTTTCGAAACTAATAAAAGAAAACAATGAAAAAGTAATTTCCCGTCGAATGCAAAAAACCGCATCTACCTGGCATGCGCCTAGGAATTTGCTACAGTCTGGTTAATATTTAAACCCGACTGATTGGTCTGGTTTTTTGATTTTTTTAATTCCTTAAATACCTAACTTTAGGATATAAAAATTTCAAAATGCCTCAAAAATATTTTTTAATCAAGAAATTTTCCTTAAAGAAATTCAAGGATTGGTATAATCCACACACACAAAAAAACGATGGTCTATCTAGAGTAAAGTATGGCTTATGATCGAACTAATTGACAGGGTCCAGAGTATAGGTACTAATAAATCCGGAGATTTTTTTTGACTAAAAAAGTAATTTTTCCGACAACATAAACCTGCTGATGATGTTACAAGTAAATTTTATGAAACCATGACCCTACATTTGCCTGGTGGTAAAGCCGGCCCTTCTCAGCATGGTGGTAAATCTGGTCCTGCATAATGGCAGTTTTATGAATTTTAGACTCTTCTTCGACTTATAAGATTAACTAGTTGTTTGATTATTCTTATGTTAAAATTCAGATTTATTTGAGTCGAAGAAAAAATTAGAAAATAACTTTTCTTATCACAGAATAAAAGTTTGTTTTTTTGCTTTTAGATATTATTAAAATAAAATAAAATAAATAACATATAAATATATATATAATAAGTATATAAAATATAATCTTAAAACCAGAAATGATAAATTATTTTTGGAACATGTATTCAAGATAAACTAACTAGGTTGATAAAATATATATAAAATTCTGAAATTATTATAAAGAGTTGATAAACACGTTTTTCAACATAGTGGCGTATACAGAATGGTTCAAGTTATAACAGCAAGATTTCATTCAATGCGTAAATAACATTAAAACAGTAATGTACAAAGCAAAATATAATCCTTGCTTTCGAGAAGTAAAATATAATCCTTGCTTTTCGAAAAATTTGGCCGAGTAGAAGAAAAAATCCTAAGAACGAATAGCGTTTCTTTACATTTCTCCCGCTGTTGAAAACATTACCTAAAAAAATTGAAAAAAAAAAAAAAAACAAAGCCATTTACAAAAAAAAGGTACATGAGAAAGTTGAAAAAAAAGAATAAAAATATATATAACATTAAGAATAAAAAAAAATTATCTAATATTCTAGGCTGTATACGATTTCGTAGTAGAAAAATTGATTTTCATCACTTTATAACGTCAAATAAAAATCAGGATGCTCGCTTTCTACTCAGCAGAGGTAACATTTTGTTATAATTAAAAATTTGAGAGTATTAGTTAAGTATCTGTTATGGTTTAAGATATGGGTTAAAGTTGGTAAATCAGTGGCGCTAGAGATTTTGATTTTTTTCTCGAAACAAAGTGATGGATAGGTATGAAGGATCCTTATCTCACATTGTCAAAATTCTAACTTTTCTAAACAGGCGTTTTGGCAATATTCACAGTAATATCGCTTTTTATCAAAAATCCAACACGTTCGTGGGACGCTTTTCTAGCAATAAGTGTATTGAGGAATTGTAATTATTTTAACGTTATCTACTATATGATAAAGTTCTGCTGTTATAACTTGGATCACCATGTACATCGTTTTAAATTTTATTTTATATTATATTTATATGTATTAATTGTTATATCATATATAAAATAATATTTTTAAAGACGAACCAAGTGTGTCCAAGAACCAAGTGTATACCATCAACTCAACAACATGGATAACTCTGATCCTACCGAAGAAACATATTCAGTCATTTTAACCAAATAAAAAAAAAAATTATAAAAATAAAAGTATTAAATATTTTTATTAATAGTAATTATTATTATGAAAGAAAGATACAGAGAGTTTGACAAAGTTCTAACACGTTACTCCCGACAGAAAAACCGCTGAATTTGGAATACTTCTTCAATCTTTAAATTTAAGTATAGTGCGTCTCAGTGTCTCACATGTGAGACACTGAGACGGTTGCGTTAACTAACGCTGGATGCAAAGTAATCTAATTTATGTCTGGAAAATTAAAATTTCATTCTTTAAGTATGAACTTAAATCGTATTAAAATTACAGGCATACTAAAATGATTTACAAACGTTTTTAGGGTGAGACACACTTAGACCATAATCAGGTCGTCAAAGAGAGGCTGTCTCAAATGAAACAATCTCATCATGATAAGAGCTGGCAGTGATAATGATATTAAAATCAATGATCGAAGCTTCTTCGGGCATACGCATTAATAATCGCAGTAAACGCAATTGCATCTAGGTATCACGTGTATTTAATCTCTGCCTACTTTCAGTATGAAAAAGAAGTACTTCATGACGTTGATAGCCTAGCTCTTAAAGCAATATGAAAAGATGACGTGTATACCTACCTACTGCCTTTTGAGGCTAAAATGGCATCTTCAAGTCTTTCGAAACAGTTATGATTTTGTCATGTTAACTGACCGAATCTTGCGATGAACAGAAAGGAAAACAATGGAACGAAGTATCTACCTTTAGTGCTTCTTCTAATTCTCGGATGACTCTTCAAGTATTGTTTTAGAGCTGAAAATTAAGGAAGAAGTAACATTGAAAAAATGTTCCAAGATAAAATTTTTCTTAATAAATGATACTTTTCCCCAATTTTTTTTGAAGATTTTGAATTTAATATTTTTAGTACATACAAAGTATTGGAATCTGGATTGAATTTAAAATTGTATATCGAATAAACTAACTGAAATGACGATTACAAATAGCTCTACACCTAATTTTTTGTTCTAGATAACTCACCCTGTTAGTATAAAACATTCATTTATATCTACCATATAAATTGGTCAAAATAATTGAAACTACTCCATAATTAAACATTCACAATTTTGCCATTAATATTTTACGAATTCACTTTATAAGAAAATTACAACGTAAAAACATGTTTTACTTGTTTCTTTATTTTTGTGAGATCGGTTTTATCTTCAAATTTGTTAACTTCCCAGTATAAGAAGATATTTTAATGGGTCCGATTGTCGAAATCAAAATTTTCAACAAATATTTACGATTTTACATGATCAGGGCAAGGCACTAACTTCAATTTGGAGAAGTATGTGAGTACATACGGTACGTTAGTGGTAATTTTTTTTACTGGTTGATATCACGCGAATTAGAAATGATATCGTCTTTCTAGCGGTGTCGATCGAAGCGTAATAATGGCAATATGATCCGAAAAGAATTTCATTACATTCAGTCGAGTCGATCGAGTTTTTTTTAAATTTTTTTATACAAATCTTTTGAATATCCGTGTGGACCTCAAGGGTTACACCAGACCCACCCTACGGCTTGTTTTACTTTTAATTTCAACTGAAAAATTTGTACATTCGGATACGGTGAGTGATTAAAATGATTTCTTTTTTAAATATCCTAAATTAAGGTATTGTTATATGAACGAAAATTTTCGAATCAAAAAATATCTTAACATGTATCTTAACAACTCCTATTTGACTACAAAATATAGTTTAGTAAATGAAAACAAACCTTTTTTTAAAAATCTAATTTCTTGTAAAATGTTCATAATTTACTGGAAATTTTTCACCAATATAATTCATTTTTATAATTAAAATAATATCCGAAAACAGTTCAGAATTACTAAATACTATAAGAGAGACTAATCATAAAAAACCGACCACACCCTTTTCTTAAATGGCTCAAAGCACGAGGACTTAAAAAATGGTTATAAACAATATTAAAACTAATTGGAGTTTTTTTTTTGTTTTGTTTTAATTTTATAACGGGTTAATCTTACCGTTTACAAAAAAAAAAAAGTTGCCTTCGCGTAAATCTCCAACTTCTGCCACCGTAGGTCCTCCTATCCTTATAGTTCAGGAACAGTGTGAAATAATTTTACTGCAGAAATAAATGCCAGGTTCATCATTCATTATTAATATATATCATGGTATATTAAGTTTAGTCCCAATTTTGTAACGATTAAAAATATTGATGCTACGAACAAAATTTTGGTCTGTCTTTTTGTAAGCACGATAACTCAAAAACGAAAAGAGATATAACAACATAAACAACTTTTGTTTGAACATTTTTTCGTAAACAACATTGTTTACATTGTAAGAAGCAAATTAGGGCAAAACTTTGGTGCTTTATCCAAAATTATAAAGGATAGGCAGTTGAAAATTTGTAGGTAGCTTCAACAACTAAGTCTATGATCTAGTCAATGATTTTTTTAAATATTAATAAAATTCCAGAAAATACTTTGAAAAATTTTTCACGCTGCCAAATATTCAACACTGTCGATACAGGATATTTCAACAATTAACTCGGTCTAGCTTGATACACTCCCGCTTCGCTGGGTTTTAAAGTAAAAATTGGTAAGCGAGCTACCACCGCGTTATAGCCTTCACCTCCCTTGTTCTCACTTATCCCCTTTCCATAACATTCTAAATAACGGTAGGGATTGTTTTTCACAGGTAAAATATATGTACAATTTTTTTTAATGTTTAATAGTCACAATTCATTATGTATACCAAGAAAGATGGCCATGAATTGTTTTACATTGACTATTTTTACAGAAATCCGTAATTTATGGTAATGTCAGATTTAATTTAATTTTAAAATTTTTTTTTTCTATATCTTTATAAATTATAGCTCATGTGTTGTTCTGATGATGAGCTATGTCATTGCTAAGTCTCATTCAAATCCATTTATTAGTTTTAACGTGAAAGTGTAACAAACAAATGAACATCCCTACTTTCACATTTATAATACAGTAGAATCTCGATAACTTAAACCTCGGTAACATAAAAACCTCTGTTACTTCAAAAAATACTATGTTCCCTTCCCATCAGAGCCCAAAACCTCTATAATTTAAAAGACGCAACCTCTATAACTTAAATAAATAATCTCTGTGTAGGCCCTCAGTAACTAAATAGAAACATGTACATACCTCTATATTAACTAGGGTACATAGAAACATGTACATACCTCTATATTAACCTTTACCTAACATAGACACTTGATAACTTAAAACCTCTATAACTTAAAATATTTTGTGTTTCCCTTGGACTTTAACTTATCGAGATTCTACTGTATATCGGAATTGGCATATTTGTTCAGAGAATGTTTCTAATTTTATTACAACAAAACTTTCACAGCCTTTAGAACGAGCAGATATCAACCTTGTACAATTTGTCTATTTAAACTATAAATTAAAGAATTTTTTCTTAAGTTTTTTTTTTTATAAAATAAAATACGAAGCCACTGTCCTATAATAATAATAAATAGCATTATGATAAAATTATGAATTTATGTTCGTGGAAAGTTACTGAAATACAATTGTTATTAGATAAGTAAGTATAAAATTGATAAATATTTATTATTAATATAGTCCAAGTATTTATTTTACACATTAAGTATTATAATGAATATAATATTAGTAATTATTAATCATTTATTGTTATTATACGTATGTAAAGTTCGAAACATATACTTATGACATAGATGTTTTTAGCAAAGCACGATTGCCAGCTTGATGATTGACTGATGCGCCCGCTTACGCAATATTACACACTTTAAAAAACTCATGTAGGACGGGATCCGAGTTAAAAATATATTCCTATCACAACAAAGTGGCATACTTACCTTAATTGGCAAAAAAACGCTCAAAATGTCAGTACATCTTCAATCGGAAAGTACGGTCTTAACTTCCGCAATTACCGATTCACTAAAAGTCATTTTTCCCAGAATACTTGCGGCTAGGGAATAAAGAGTGCCTTAGTTTATGTGATATAAATGCCGAGGCGAAATACAACTTTCTGGTCTAGAGTTGTAAAATATTAATTTTTATTAAATTACTGTACTGTTAGATGTTTTTCTTTAAAACATATTCAAAATAGAGCTAGAATGCTTTTCAGTTAAGTCTAAAAACAGGCGTAGGTATTATTTAATAGTAATTAAGTAATAAACCGGGCAATTTTTATGGTTTCGGAGCAGGTTTCGTTCTCTCGAGCGTCGAATAAAATTATTTTTGCATTTTTTTCTAATTATCTTATTATTTAAGTATTGTTCTTAAGGAATATTTATCAATTTTAAGCTTTCCATGCATTGAAAAGTTTTTGTCGCCACCTAAAAAGCTGTTAGGCAGTATCGTAACAACAGTATCGAAAATTCCAAGCCGTCCTGGCATGACTCTCAAATATTAATATTAATAGAATACGGTTGCTTGACGCCGAATTTGCCATATTATGCATGAAATTGAAAAACTAGACTTGATACCATGACAAAATTTGAAAGTGAAATTAAAATTGATTAAAAAACGAAGAAGTTATAAGCATTCAAAGATTGTTACCCATCTTCTTTTAGCAAAACAAATTTTTATATATATTTTATATGTATATCTATGGTGATATCGGGCAATGACGTCACTAATCTATATCTTTCTCTTTGTTTAATTAGAAATTTTAAACGTTCATATTTTGCGTACTTCTAAATATTTCCAAATTCCAAACCAAATTCACTTTTCTGTCCGTGTAGTAAAAATTCTTCACCTGAAGTGATAAAAAAGTCAACATGCCTATTATTTTAATCTTTTCTTTTTCTCTTTTCTAAAATATTTAGGTTTTTAGTTTTAGATTGGTTTTTTAGGTTTTCCGTCCTTTTATTCCTGGCTAGAATGACACAAACAAATAAATTTTAAATTAAACAAATTTTTAAGAATAACTTTTAGAGAATTTTCGAACATAGATCATTTTGATTGTGATTATAGCAGATCGGATCAAACGAATTAAATATATAAAATATTATTTGAATTTGTACAACAACTTATAGAAATGAGATATTTGATAATATAATTCTTGTATTATAGATGACGATAATATTAAAACTTACATTTGTAGGTGTAAGGTAAGGTATAAAAAGGTATATTGTAAGATTGTAAAAAGGTAACTGAACAATTTATTATTTAAAGATGATAAAAAAGAACATATATCAGTCAAGTCAGGTAAAATTATAAGATAAAATATCTTTTGTAAGAGCTGTAGAGTGTAGACATATTATATTTTTATAAGTACAGTATTGTTAAAACTTGTTGCATAAATATAGTGTGAGTCAGGTAGAGAGACCAAATCAAACTACAGTCAAATTCTATCTATAAAGAAACGCAGGAGTTAATCTACCTATATTCAAAAGCCATATTTGCATGATGTTAATCATCTATTAAACGCTATAACTAGATTCATAGTGAGTTCCAGCTGTAAAAAAGCTATGGTTAGAGCCTTTGACTGGTCTAACCTCATAGAAAATGAACTACACGTTTAACAGGGATAACATGCAACCGTGGCCTTTGAATCTAGCTATAGCTAAAGTCTAGCTACATACATGGACGTGAAGATATTAACTAAAAAATGTTAAGCGCCAGAACTGCATAGACAAGTTTTCTGGGGAATACTACCAACAATAGATAAGAAAGGTTTTTCCGATACTATAGACTCTAATAGCTTTCAGTAAGTAGGTATCATAAGATTCGCAAAAGAACGGAACCCTCCCTAGAGATTAAAAAGTCACTTGCTTTTAACAAGTAAAATTCACTGAATTCGAAATTTCATTTCACCACATTCAAACTTTTATTTTCATTAATCAAACTGTATTTTCAGATAAATAAATGGTAAAATAGGTCTCATTTTAAAACATGTTTTTATATCCTGTGTGTATGTAATATATATTAAGGTATACTAAGTTTAGTCCCAATTTCGTAACGCTTAAAAATATTGGAGCCACGAACAAACTTTCAGTATGGTGTTCATAAAATCTCCAAATTAGTCCATTTCTGGTTGTCTGTCTGGAAACACGATAACTCAAAATAGAAAAGTGATAATAAGCTGAAATTTTTATAGCGTGCTTAGGACGTAAAAAGTGAGGCAAAAGTACTGATATTTAACACTTTCTATACAGGATATTTCAACAATTAACACAGTCAATTTTTTGTTTTTACTTTTTTTCTGCCCAAGAAAGCATGATTACGCCACTATTTTCTAAAGCTATTCTTTGATTAAATTTTTCTAATATTTTTACTAAAAGATAAATATCAAATTTTATTATGGCCACTCTCTCAAGCCCTGAATCATTTTGTATATACATATCTCTTAAAGAGATTTGAATGTTCAACATCAAAATTCAGGTAGGTAACTACAGAAAATATAATCAAAATATTTCGATATTTTAAAAATACACACAGAAAAAAAACTATCAACAAAAAAAAAATTAATTATGAAAAAATACTTTCATTAGACAACGTAAAAGTTTGTCCTAATAATATTAACAAATTAAAATTTTGATCCTAAAAACAAAAAAAAAACCTATCATATGTGGCCGTGAAGAAACTTCCGCTAAACTGAGTCTCTGTAATGTAATTTACTGTTTTTCAAAAGCTGATATTTGCAATAAGGCTGGATTTTAAAGATGGGAGGTTTCTCTAAAAAAGCTTATTTTGTTTAAGAACGAACCACAGAAGTATTTTTGAGAAATCGTAAAATTTTAAAAGAGCCTAAAGCATTTTTAGATTTAAAAACAACAACAACAACAACAACTGGTTTTTACATTGGAAAATGTAGATAAATGTCATTGTCTTCCCTTAATCTTTCGATTAAGGTAGCTCGAGCGTCAAGGCAATTTTAGACTTAGGGTTGAAATTATTTATACCTTATTTTCAACTTTGATAATGAATTTTGTTATATCTTCATGAATGTAGACGAAAAATAATAATACAATTTTTCGATATTTGTCTTGGTTGTCGAAAAATATCGAAAGCTAAATAGTGAAACAAAATTTTCAGTTTTCGATATTTTGCAAATTACTTCAGATATCGAAAAATTTTATTCTTACTTTTCATCTTACATTGTCAAGTTCAAAAATAACTCAGCATCAAAATTGAAAAAATATATTTTTTCAAATTTGTGTCCCCACTACTGTGCTCATACATCCTTAATAAATCAGACACAACGGGTTTTTTTTTGTTGTCAATAATTTATTAAGGTTTTAACTTTAATTTAAATAGTTTTTTTTTAATTTCCATCGACTAGTTTTGGAGAAATCTATGACAAATATCACCCATCTACCGTTTTCCCATAAGACCAATGTTAAATATGCCTACTTTTGAAGTAATTTATTTAATAATCGGACAACCCTAAAATTTTCAGAATTGATTAAGACTTAGTTCAACTTCATATAAAAAAATCAAGCCTTTTATCCTTTGCTCTGGCGCTCGTATATCCTTAATTTCTTAAATCGTCTAATAAACTTAATTTTTTTAATAGTTTAGTATACTAACGGCCTGATACCTAAAAATTACACTATTCTCATGATAAAATTGTACGGTACCCAAGTTTATCGCTAATTTTTTAATACTACACAGGATCTCTTGTTTTCGCTACAAGTGATTCCATAATTCTACCAACTGTGATGAGAGACGAAAAATAAAAACAATCGTTATTAAATTGTTATTTTTCGAAGTAAACGCGAAATGTCAATTATCGAGTGGACATCAAATGTTTTTCGGATTCTAACAATTAATATGAGTAGTGCCCAGATCAGAGTCCCAACCCATTTTTCGGGTTTCAGATCTGCCAAAAAGTGTTTGATAAATTAATATTTTAATAAACAGTAGCTAATTTCGACGTAATTAAACGTTTATGAAGTGGTTTAAACACTGACCACGAATCCAAGAAATCCAGTTTTCATAGCATCAAGAGTCCAAGACTTATGTGCGTATTTTTGTCGATTATCTATGATTTAAAACTTTTTTTGTTTTTGTTTGAATTCTCATTACTTATTGCAATCTCCATAAAATGTTAATGACTTGATACACAGTAATAGGTAATGAATGATAAATATTACCTACGTTAATTTCTTTATCTTTATGGCCTTCGTTGACATAACAAGATGTGAGAGGCACGTCAAAATGTCCATCAAATGATGTCAGTAAATTATACATATAAGTAATTAATTTTCTTTATCAATATATAAAAAATAATATTTATTCATCGAATACGTAACTTATTATAACCTTACAATACAATCAATACATACCTACGATTATTATTATTTGCTTTCTCGTATATTAAACGATAAGAAGGAAATCAACGTAAGTATTGCAAAGGATCAAGTTTTTTTTTTTTGGATAAATATTTTGGTAAAATTGTAAGTTTACTCGATCAATTCGTCTAAAATTTTTTCCCCATATTTTTGTGAAGGTACAAGGAAGGTTCTTGTGGAGAGAAAAAACGTGAAAATTGCTAGGAAAAACAACAATTTTCTTTTACCACTGTAATAAACTAATAGTTAAAAAACATCTAAAATTTAGAAGAGAATTCCAGTTAAACTAAAAAAATATTTTCTATTTTATTTTTATGATAGAACAGAGTCTCCCGAGGCAGCTAGTTTTAAATAAAATTTTCAATTTCGAATGACAAAAGAAAATATACAGTGTGTCCACCAAGAGAGCAAAAACTTCATTGACAGACAAATCTTCGATCAAGTTTCTTCTAGTCCAGTAATTATTAGAAAACGAAAATTAATTTAAAAAAAAAAAAAAAAAACTTTAAAAACAATAGTAAAGTACGAAGCATATTTTTTATTTGAATTCCTGGTTTGAAACTATGTATTAATCAGTGAGTTTCGCTCCTGAAATCTCTATGGTCTCAATTATTACGATTTTTAGACAATCAGGAAATTTTATATAGAATTACAGAATTTGTTTGACGTAAAATCCGAAAAGTTTTTTTGTCAAATGCTCCCTTGTTAGAGTAATCGATAGGTTGTTAAATATATTCAACTTATTGAAACTTAATTCGTAGAAGACATGGAATCCAGACGAAGCTTATACGGTCTTAAACCTATCTCGGTGATTGAAACATTTTGCAATGCTATGCTTCATATTTTGTAGAACGTAATTCTAGTAGATTTATTTTTTATCCCGAATATCTTTCAACGGATTGGCTGGAAATTGATATGCATGGTTTCTGAAGTTTCTTAATTTGAATGGCATCAGAAAAGTGGAAAATTCAATAAAGGTCATAAAAAATTAACTACGATATTATTGCAACCTTATGTGCAATATTATTGTATTTTGTTCATATTTTCATAGACGTGACTTCACATAGATGGGTTCTATTACTCCAAATTGAAGAGTTGGTGAATAATTCAACCCATTATTGAACAGAAATACATCGAAACTATTGTGCAAACATGATTGGACTCGAAACCGATCAAAAACGTTTAGACACGCAACATTTGTTAATGTGTTTGGGCATGAAAACACAAGTTTCCTAGCGACAATAAAACAACCATTGAAAGATTTTAAATTGAATTAGCATTTTTAGATCAAACTTAAAATCTATTTTGAAAACAATTAGTTTTTTTTATCCTTGAAATTTTTACAATGAATTGATTTGAAATATGTAAATAAATTTTTAGTCTTTGTTTTAGTTTTTAAAAAATGTTTTTTTTTCTTGTGTAGGAAATTTTGTGATAAACTTTATAAAAACTGTGTTAAAATATTTTTTATTAGGCAAAAAATTTTTTGCCTTTGTAAAACTGAACTTTTGTATTGTATTGTAACTGCACATTTATGGATCGAATGTACTGTTAAAGAAATAGGGCTTATTAATTTTTTATTTTGAGAATTTCTCGATTAACAAAATTAACATTTTTATAATGAGCAAAGTTATAGAAAATAAAATTCACCAATATTTACGTTCTTACCACTTTTCTCTTACTTCTTTTGTTTACTAAATGAGAACTCTTAGATATTTCGAATTAAATTTCGATTTCCCCTAATTTCCTGGATCAATTTTTTTATTACATAAATACACATTTCGACTAATACCTATGGTGATTACATGGTAGTCGAAAAACGTACTTATTTAATACAAAAATTTAAGAAATTGCAAGCAAATTGAGGAAAATCGAAGTTTACAGAGAAATTTGCGCTTTAAATTAAATTTAAAACATGATAATAAGACAAATGTAGAAAATATTTTTTCTATAAATTTGTTTATTATAAAAATTTATATTATACAAATTAAAAATTAACATTTTTGATTAAAGTCTTAATACAGTTTGGAAAATAATGACTTATGATAGACTTTACTTTGAATTTTGTGAATCGACAATGTTTTTTCCACCAACAAGTGCCTGAAAGCGATACCCGGATCCATCAAACTTTCATTTGATAGTTCAAACTTTAGAACACAGCCTAATCTCACAAACAAATCAAGCCGATTTTTAAATTCATATATTAATGATTTTACCAAAATTGTAATTTCTACTATCTTCTAAAATTATGAAATATAATTTTCCAACATCCTGTATGTATGCTGATTTCAAAAGAAAGTTTGAAATTTGAATGAAATTATAAGCCAGAAATAAATGTTAGCCAGAATCGATAACACACATTTTCCAACCCATTTAAATTTAACAAAAACCAAAGAAAAATATTTACTTTTTGGAAATCTCACAATAACCGAAACTGATTAATCTTGACGCACTTGTGTGTAATATTTTAGTATTCAGTAGCGAGAATCAATCACAATTTTTCAAAATCAATTTTTTTAAGGATTGTTAAAAAAAACACATTTCAAAATTGTTTAAAAAAAATTTATTTTAACTTCGTTGATTATTCAAATTTCGGAAAAATGTAATTATTTAAAATTAAGTTTAACATAATTCTTCTAATTAAAATAAAGAGGCATTAACAAAATATTTGAAAAAAATTGAAATTTAAATAAATTTTAGTTTTCTTTCCGCGTAACTATTATAAAATACTCAACTGTATAAAATACAAGCCAGTGTTTTTTAATTTAAATACAATCCGAATTAAAGAAAAGCTGTATTTATCGATTATGGTTAACCCTAAATTTTTTCAATTCTCGAAAAAAGTGCAAAATAAAAAAAGGTATTGGCACTTAATAATTTTCGCTCTAAACGCACAGTTTGAAATCGCGCATATTATTTTAAAATTTAAATGTACACACACCAAACAATACCAAAAAAGCATTAAATGCTAACAGTATTATTTTTTTTAGCGTTACTAAAACACAGTTTTTGACTAAAAATTTATTTCACATACGCGATTTCAACTTCACATTTTTATGTCTAAAAATTGATTAGTTGTTTATCATTTTCATATCAATTTTATAAATTTAAAAGTGCATAAAGGTTAGGATCAGCGTAAGATAAAAAAAAAATACTAATAAAAATTTAAAATAAAAAAAAAAAAACTAAAACTACAGCCGACCAAACACATTGAAATTATTATTGTAAATCAAAGTTGGTGCCGCAGGCCGGCATCTAAAGTGCTGCATATTATTCCCGCTTTGAAAAATATTATTTAAGATTTGTTTGTATGCTCAACGTTGATTGGATAATATTTTACCCCCACTAGCATGAATACAAAATGATCTCATAGCACGTTAGGACTTGAAACGATGTGAGTTGAACATTCAGTCAGCAAGCGATCTTCGTGTGGATAAGCACGCACGCTAGTTGCTTCGACCGATGCAGCACTGAGTTTATTTGAAATATAAAATATATTCAAGAGTTATTAAAAAAAATAAAACGAGATATACAAAAATAAAAATTTTTTTAAACTGCTGTTATTATTGTTTCTAAAAAAAAGTTTGAATTTTTTTTTGAGTGAAAAATAATAATTTTCAGTTTTCATAGTTTTTCTTTGTGTGCTGTGGTTTTATAGTGACTAGTGATTAAAAGTGAATAATCCAGCGATTTACTTAAAATTTCTTGGAATAATTAATAATATATTATGTCAACAGTCGTGATGCCCCAAACCACGGTGTACGATTTTGGAGATTTACTCCTTAAGGTAATTATCCAAAAACCACATAAAAACTCGAAAACATCGAAAATCACATTTTTTGTTTTTCTTAAACATTTTGTTATTTAGTAGTTCAATAAGACGCAAGGGGGAGTAGTAATATAAATTTCATTTTCTAATAAAATGAACATACTTGTTGATTCAAAAACCAAATGGAATTTTTGAACTATTTGTTTAAATGTTCATTCAGTACCTGTTTGTGTCGTATTTGGTGGGTGATAATACAATAGAAATATTCAATTCTTTTTTGCCTTGAGTTGGTATGTATAAGGTACTTTCAAGTAACAGGTATAGAAAAGAAGGAAAGAATTAATTTTTTTTTTGTCAGCCGGTAATAACAATAATAATAGTTTCGTTTCAAGGACTTGCTTACCCTGGCGGAACATAATATACTACTAACTTTATTTATGCTGAATAGTATACACTATAAAAAAAAATAGCTTGCTCAGTGTATTCAGTTTTATTCTTACCTAAGCAAAATTATTTTTTTTATAAGAAATAAATAAAATTACCCATTTTATAAAAAAAAATTTTTATCCAAAAACTTCACACAGACTGGCACTGTTTGTATATATTATATGATGTTGATATTCAATTGTCTTTAGCTTTCACACTTGTGAAAGTTGGAATCGACTAATTATTCCATTTTAAAATAGAATTAAATGTTAATTATACCCCTTTTAAATACTTTTTCGAAAGTTAATTTATTATATAATCAATTTCAGTATTTTCTTTGAAATTTTTCAAAATAATCACCACGCTTTCATTTTAGAATACGTGCGTCATGGGAACGTTTTTCAAGTTACTTAATTAAATATTTACAGGAATTCAAAACAATATTCTTAATGATTCCAAATTCTTTAATGACATAAATATCCGCTTGGGTTTCATAACAAATTTTTGTTTTAAATTTTTATCTTCGAATTTTCCGCTTAAATGTAATCAATGTGATTTTGTTGTAATTAATACGTGCCTTTATCTAATGAAAATTTTTCTACTTGTTACAGAGTGCTCAAGGTGGTTTTACAAAAAACACATCAGATTCAGGAACAACTCCTCTTCATCAATTAGCTGTAGGTGGGCCAACGTTAAGTCCTAGACAGTTGCACAATGCATTAAGTCGTGTAAGCTCTAGTCCAGCAGCAGCATTGGTTAGCTCATTGCTCGATAATTTAAACCATAGACGTTTAGAACGGACACAATCAGCGCCAGTCGCAACAGCAAATCAAATTCAAGCATCAACCGCAAATACCTCCAGATATAAGACAGAATTATGTAGGCCATTTGAAGAATCTGGTAGTTGCAAATACGGTGATAAATGTCAATTTGCACATGGCTTGGCAGAATTACGCAGTTTGGCTAGACATCCAAAATACAAAACTGAATTATGCCGAACATACCATACAGTAGGTTTTTGTCCATATGGACCACGGTGCCATTTTGTACACAATCAAGAAGAGGCACGCATACATAATAGAGCTGTTGCAGCATTTTTGGCTGCACGTGTTGGTAAATCACGCCCACCAGCCTTAAGTCCATCATTATCAATGGGTTCGGCTGATAGTCCAAATTCAAGTCTTAGTCAATCACCAACCTCAAGTCTTGGATCGTTCTTCAGTAGTGAATCAGAATTATTACATTCACCAGCTGTGTCGCCAAGTGTTTCCTTACATACAAGTTCACCATCACCTCCACCTATTTCCACATCGACATCAACAAATACCACCCAACCACAAGTAGATGCCGAATGGAGATTACCTGTATTTAATCGTTTGTCAGCAAATATACTGGCACTCGGAGATCTCGTATTGTAGACCACACTTTTCGGGGATTATCCAAAAAGTGTGTGAAAGCAGTACTTTTTTTTATTATTATTTTTGTTTTAAATTATTGCAATATATTATTATATGGACCATGGTGGTTCACCCTACGTGCCTTCAACTGTACATATACTCGCGACAAACCGTGCCTGTCGTGTCCAAACAAGCTCTAGGTTAGGTTTAATTATTCAATTCGCTTTCATTTCGCGCCTCATCCAAATGAAACAGTTTTAAAATGTGGGTATTTATTATTTTGTATTTAAAATCAAAAGAAAAGAATATTGTGAATTTTTCATCCATATTTTTTTACTCGTATTTATAAAAATGTGTTTGAGGTCATGGGCTCATACATGCAATTTTCAATAATTAAAAATAACTCAAAAAACCAATCTTATTTATAATTATATCAGTTTATTATTTATATATTATATAACATTTTTATATTCTACCTACCTGTGGATAGGAGGATAGAAAATTTTTGATATCTATGTGTGATTTTTTTTTTTAATAAAAATATTATATATTAATTAAATCTATCAAAAAAAAAAACTAATTAATTAAATGAGAGAAAGGTTGCTTTATTATATTATTTTTTTGATGAAGAAAAAGTGTTCTTTAATAATTTTGTACGAAAAATCCAGGAAGAGCAAATGTAATTTAATTTTTTCCATTTTTTTTTGTTTAAGTCCCCTCTTTTCTCAAAAAAAAATCTCACCTGTTGAGATGAACATTCCCATGCACTGTAAAAGTTTGTTTTGTACAATTTCATTTTTTTTATAAATAATTTATTTTTTTAATTTTTTTTAAACTACCCCTTTCCCCCGCCCCCGTCATTTGTGTCACTATCATAATTTATATAATTTTTCATTTTTTCTTCCTCTTTAATTATTATTTTTTTGTGTTCTCTAGTTATTATGACCATATGCGTGATTTATGTTTGTTATTTAAAAAAAGTAAAGCATCTTATTTAAAAAAAATATAAAAAATTTTGTGTATTTTTTATTTCAATTATTTTATGTTAATATAGAATTATAATTTATGTAACTTATTATTTATATTAATTATTGTAATACCGCAACAGTCCTGTGAAATGACGCCACTAAATTAATTGTAGTAATGTTCCAAAAAAAATTATTATATGCTTCCCATTTTTAAGGGGGAGCTAGCTCAAAACTACAATTTTTTTAGTGTTAGTGTGTAGTAAGTTGGGGATATTTGATCCCCTTGAAAAATATATTTATAATTTTTGTAGCTAAAATATTTTTTAAAAAATATAAAAAAAAATTTCAAACAAAAATATCTGTTTGTGTAATCTGTGTAGCAGCCAAAGCAGATCTTATTTTTCATCATCATTTTCAATAAATTTGTTCTAAAAAAATAAAAAAAATTTGTGTTTTTAATTTTCTGGACATTACCTTTTCAAAAAAGCAATACAAGATAAAGTGAAGTGAAGATACCGTGATATAGAGAAAACAATTCGAAGTACAAAAGTTCTTAGAAGTTTTTCGATTAATTTTAAGAAAATTGAAATTTACAAAAATGAAGTTCTAAAATACAATTTGAAGTTAAGCGATTTTAATTTTTGTATTTTTGAAAAAAAAATATCTTTTATCATTAGAGATGTTTTCAAAATTTGAGACATCCTTTATGATGCAGCTAAAAACGTACTCGTTAAAAAAGTTCGACAAGTTGCAGTAGAAACCCTCTGAAAGTAATAGAAGATCTAGTATAATTTTTGAATAAAGTCTATCAAATAAGTAAAAGAAAAGTTCTCTTCATCTCATATTTTCCGAATTCGATCATTTTATGACACTCTTTATAACACGGCTAAAAATGTACTGATTACAAAATATCGACAAGATGCAATCGAATCTTCCTGAAGATGAAGTTTTAAAATAGAAGATTTTTGTATGATTGGTTTTTTGGATAAAATCTTTTTACATAAGCAAAACTTTATAGAGAAATGGTTGAGAAGTATAATTTTTAAAGTTGTTTGTGTTTTCCAGGATTTGATTATTCGTCCAAGCGGTAGACATGTCGTCCTCCAACAGAAACCAGTTTTATTACCACACTCTTAGCTCTGAGTTGAACATGTAAACAACAGTAAAACCCACACATTTTAATGGTTTTTAGTTGTGTTGTTGTTCTGTTCAAAGTACAAAGTTTTAAAAAGATATGCACATACACAACTTAACAACTCACGTATACATTTTTATATGTTATGTTGGGAGAAAAAGATGGCCATTTTTTTAAACTTAACAATATAATAATAATATGGTATTCGATTCTTGTTCGTAAAATTTCGCGAAAAATGAAAATGAAAAAAGGCTTATTATATGTCTAATATGCTCAGGACCTGGCGTTTCAGCATATCTAAAATTTTAGAAGCTTTTACCAGTCATGTTTAACAACTTCTATACGAGAACAATAATTTAATAACTTCTCAAAATTGATGAATTTTCATTGAGGGAGATATTCACATGTGATGATAATTGAATAAAAATGCAAAAATCGTTTTGTTCGATACTCGACAAACCGAAATTAGAGAAGCTTTTCAAGATTATCTTTAATAACTATTTCCTTCGCCATCTTGTGAGTAAAAATTGGGACTTGCTCATGTTTCCCAGATAAAAAAATATAAAATAAGGACTCAGAAATTTTTGAACAAATTTTAAATTACTGAAGTCACCTTTCAATTTTTAAATGATGGAAAAAAAATTAAAAACTTTCCTTTAAGGAGCACAGATGAAAAGTTTTGATAATTGATTCTTCCTCAAGAGTTCGCGGACTGTTAAGTGTGTGTTGAAAGTATAATTTAGAGATTTTTGAACATAAAAATATAAGATCAACGTTTTCCAAAACATGTTTTTCTACTTTATACTTATGGATAAGTTGGGCTAGTTTATGTGTTCTTAAATCAAAGGAGTTACAAAGAAATTATAAAAGTCAGTGATTTTCTTAGAAATATGTGCTACTTCGGAATTATTAGATGTTTTATGATTGAAAATAGATAAGGAAAATTCTAGAAAGTCTTATAATAAAAATAAATTCATGTGTCTTTTATGATGTAATTGAAGTATATACTACTTAAATTAGTTAAGAAAAAAATTATTTTTTTAAGCATTGTGATAGATAAACAGAACTTTTGTGTAAATTTAGATTAGATAAGACTTGGTAGAAAAGTGATACTAATAAAAATTATTTTTCAAGCGTATTAATAATATTTTTTCAAATTACTGATAAACATTTTTGGAAGTAGATTCATTTAGTAATGATTTTTATCGTATACCGAATTATTCACAAGCTTTCGATGACCGCAAAAGCGGCCAAACATGAAATATAAATTTTCTAAATGAAAAATAAAAGTGAAATGGCGTGTAGTTTTTATCGCTGAACGTCGATCATCGATAAATAATTTTAATATGCTAGTGACATCTATAAATACGTCAACACACTATGAAGAAAAGAGCCATCTAGCATCGCTACCAAAAATAAAGATATGATTAAACATACGCTTTCAAAAAACATAACTTTATATTATATCTAAACGTTTTGGCACTAGATGCCAGCAGTATCATATTGTAAGGGGCGTATTAAGAGAAAATCATGTGATATTGTTACAACTCTTGAGTATGTCGAAGCTAATCAACAGATTCTACGAATAAGAATGAAAATGAAAAATTGAATAAGATGCAAATTTTTGTAAAGGAGCTTCGAAATAAGAGCACTAAATATTATGTAAATGATATAATTGTTTTTCCTTCAAGAACTGTTAAAAAATATAACAGAGAATTCGAAAAGTTTATAAAATAAACATCCAACAGATTGATTTCATTCACCTTGATTTTTAGCCATTTAGCTAATTTCAATTTTATCAATGAACTTTCATAAATAATTTTGTTTATTTTTATCACCGACTTGTTAGCAACCCACAATCGTATAAATATCAAATTGCCAGTTCAAACACAAAACAGGCCAGGACTATGCTGGTTTAAACAATTTTTATAATCTAATTAAGCTTGTACAAATTGTAGGTGTTGTCTTAATTGAGATTGTGGAACACAATTCAAAAATTATTATGGGTTGAAATTATCTACTCTTATACGATTATCACTAGTGGGTTGAGTTAACACGAGTTGAAAAGAGGGAGAAGATATTCACTTTCAATTCTTATTTATTCATATTTATTACCAAATAAGTTACGATAAATTATCCATAGAACACCTGTTCTAGGTTTTTAGGAACCAATTTAAAAAATATTAAATGAGAAACTATTAAATTCAACCTTCCGGAACTTCCTAAAAGATTATTGTGACCGGTTTGCTGAATATTTACTAAATCAATCTCCTAAACTGTTAAAAAAAACTTAAATATCTAGACTAGAGAGCGTCACCCCTATTGGAATATTCGAATTAATAAGAAACACTCTAGCTGCTTAAATAAGAACTATTATGAAAAGCTTTTTTAATTTCTTATTTAACACTTGGCAAAAAACACACGAAGAATCGCAAAATTTGATATTATTAATTAGCGATTCTAAAAAATTTCATTTTCTTAATAATAGCAAGCAGAGTTCTAAACCAATAAATTCAATAAAATCTATCCTTTTCCTGCATTCATATACATTTTTAGAGTAATATTTTTTATTAAAACATTTTTAGAATAATATGATTTAATTAATACATTTTTAGAATAATATTATTTGACACGTGTTCCACTGTGGCGATAAGGTCTTAGCTTTATTAAGAGAAGAACCCGTTAACATCTTTTCAAAATGATAGCCACAGCTAATACTTTATCCTGATTTCGGTTCTGTTAACATTGAATCTGTTTTCAAAGATTTTGACAATAATAATGTTTACGTACGGTTTAATACGTCATTTAATTTGTTCAAATTTGAATAAATAATGTGAATAACAAATAAATGATAACCTCTGTATGATTTAATTTATTTCTATTATACATGATATAGTTTTATTAAATTGAATAATCATTTTTATTAATACGATTGAAATTGTTTAAACCGTACCTAATAAGTATTATAAACTGTATTATTACATCACGATGAATATCTACCGGCAACTTGTAAGTTTAAAATCCAGTCCGATATTTTAATTAAATAATCTTAATTAAATTTTCTTTTAGGGTTATTCAACAAGTAAATATATTACCAGAAATTATAATTCTGTTAGCGCATCGACAACAAAATTATTTATCGATGGAAAAGCTGTAGAATCGAAAACAAATAAATGGGTTGATTTATATAATCCAGCAACAAATGAACTTGTAACAAAAGTTCCACAAGCTACAAATGATGAAATGATAAAAGCTGTAGAATCTTCTAAAGAGGTAATTATTGCTATAGAATAGGTAGAAATTTTGCAACGTATAAATTTATATTAACTTCTCACTATTGGTCACGAGCAGTTTTTCCAATTTGCAATTCTCAAGCGCATTAAACAGACAATAGAAAACTACTAAAAAATCTAGTGACACTAGACTCTAGACATCAGCGTTACCACAAAACTTAATAATTACCACAAAACATTAAATTATTTGCTTAGCAAAAATTTTTTTTTCCCGAAAAGAAGAGTAAAACCACTAGTTTTAGTAATAAAATCACTGAGCTGGCAACACTGTTCACGAGTAAATTTCCCTGGTGCTCATTTTGGAACTAGCATATGATAATTAGACATAGAAAAAATGTATATGGACTGACGATGATCATATAAATAAATCGTCACTATCAGTCCATATAAATTTTGAAATTGCTTTCTTTTACTGTCATATACGCGTAGTCCATGTGCATTTTGTTTAGTGTATCGAGATCAAGCTAATTCTGAAATGCCCATTTAGGAATTTACTCGTCACCTTTAGGGAAGTTGTTGGAATATCGTTTCATTCTATATAGACAAGAAAATATATTAACACCACTTTTAGACAGGTGTCTTTACTCTTTGTGTATTAAAAAGATCGATAAAAAATGTCGCCTACAAATTAAAGCGTTGGGAGAGAAATTATGACCACTAGCAAAGTTGTAGAAAATAAATTTTTCTATCATGTTTCACCTGAATGGCTTTAAATTTCTTCTTGCAATTGAAATATAATTTAATTTCCCCCAATTCCTAGATGAAATAAAACTAAGACATCATTAAGCATTTTGAATAATGAACTTTTGGCTTTATTTAGATGGTTAGTCTCTTTCAAATCCGGACTAAGTTTAATTGTATCTATCCGAACATCACCGAGATTTTTTTTCTTGGTCTAATAACAACGATTGTTTCTATGTTATAGTTGCTAATTGTCTTAAGAGCACTTTATTCATATCTAAGTCCTTCTGTTTCGATACTATGTGTAACTGATGATTGTCCTCCATACATCTCTTAAATTTTAAGCTTGTGTCAATCATTTTTTACTGTATAAAAGGTTTCGAAGTATTTTTAGGACCATTATTTGTTTAAGTTGATTCCTTAAAGCTAAAGTGGAACATTTTACATTCCCTTTTTAAATATTTTTCTTTTAAAGAACTTATAAAAACAATATTAAATTTTAATTTTTTGTCTACAGTTTATTAAGTAGTTTGAAACAATTGAAAATAATGCAAGAGAAATTGAATATATTTATTGAACTATTGAACTTAATACTATGAATAAGTCATGACCATTTTGTATAAGCATTTTTCAATATGGAAATCAAATGAATAATTAAATACAATAGGTATATCTGTTTATTTTATATGCACAAATTTATAAATTTGATCAATGAATAAACTATTAAAAATAATTATATATATATAAGAATCAGATCCATGATAATCTCTCGTCAAATAAATTTGAACTCTCAATATAATCTTGTAAATAATCATTTGCGAAACATATTTTCACTGAATAGTCAGTTGTTCAAGGTGTTTCGACATTTATTGATTTTTTATGCATATTTTGAGCTCGGTACATTCTTTGACTTTGTCTTTGAATCGAATACTTCAAACAGAAAATCAGGATTTTGGTAAGGCTATCAAACTGTCTGATGTTGCGTAACAGATTTTGATTAAAACCAGAGAAAACGCCGGAGAAGTGTTAAGAAATATGTTTAAAACCGTGAGCGGAATTTGCGAAAAAATTATATGGAATTGCGGAAGCTAAGGCTCGCGTCAAAATAGACTCAACGCTCGAATGTACGGACTGATTCAGTTGATGATTATTTCCAGTTCACATTCTGCATACCGTATATCAATTTGTTTTTGACAAATTAGTAAGATCGATTTTTGAATCATCACAATATTTTATCAAAATTTGCTTGTCTCTTTCCCAACAAATTTAACTTAGCAATGAAGCATTCGATATTTGCAATGAAGATGATGTGCAAAACATACCTTAGATTGACAATGTCTGAAGATCGGCTAAACGGTTTAGCTTCGCTCAATTTACATCTCAATGTAGAGTCCGAGTTTTGGAAAAGTTTTTTTGTCTCGTTTGCAGAATGAATTTATTGAAAAATAGTAACTGAAACGTTCTCTTATTTGAAAAGAGTTTCTGGTTTTATTGACTTTATAACTCTGCATGATGTACAATATTTTAACCCCCATCTCTGGATAATTCATGCACACGGGCCTGATAAGAATTCAAAATTAAGTCTAAAATCGGATACAAGCCGAGGCGAGGCTATTAAAGGATTCTCCGTGGATCGATCCTGTTAAGATTCTAGTAAATATTTAATTTTAATCAAGTGCAACGTCCGTAATTTCAACTTTCGCTCATCCTAAGTCAAATATCTAGGGTAAAGATAAGATCGAAAGCAACTCTGGTCCAACTGCCAGGCATTTATTGCAAAAAATGAGGTTGGGAATTCAATTTTTTAAATCAAGAATTGCTATACTTTAAAAGTCGTGAGAAGTGAAAAAAGTAGCTTTTTTAAAAAAATAGCAGCTTCAAAAGTTTAACCAATAAAAATAGTATTACAGTGGACACCCGTAATACTGGCTTATCCGGCGCCCCTGTAATCCGACTATAGTTTTTGTATTAAAGTGTAATTTGTACTTCAAAGTATAACAGATAGAATCTTATCATTGGATTTGTGATTCGATGGATTACAAGATACTCTTGCGTAAAAAACTCCGAACTATAGTGGGTCTTAGGCAGTATTCCGTCACTGCCCTGCAAAACGTTTACCGGATTATCGGGAGTCCACTGTATTTCAATGCATTTGTTTCGATTTCAGAAACACACTGTATTAAAATTGAATAATTTAAATTCTTGTTTAAATCTAATTTTTAGGCTATTTACATTTAAAAAATTTTTGGATACCGTTAAAAATAATATAAAACATTGACTTTTACATATGTTTCATTTACCTACACCGTTAAATGTTAATGTAGACCCAAAATTATTTTACATTATTTTAAAATGTATAACGTTATCTATTGTCTTATGTATCGTTTGTACCTCTATGTACAATATACAAAGTACGCCATATTAAAATAATGAAGAATTTATTCAAGATCAAGATACACAAGGTCTATTTTCCCGAACAAGCGGATTGAACAAAAGTGAAATTTAATGAAAAATCAGGAACGATCAGGAAATATTTTTGACCGTAATTTTTTAAGTAGTGAGATTAGTAAGAGTATCAAAAAATTGTGGAAACTCTATTCAGCATTAAAATGAAAATGAATGTTTTGTGGATTTTAATTACCTTGAGACACTAATTTTTATCAAAATCAGAAACAAGCTTTCCAAGCCGAAATAGGATCCCACAAATTTAAAGAAACGAAATGAATTGTACCTTTATATCTCTTTTAATCTGTTTCTCATTTTTTCAATGCAAAATAAAATGCATTACAGTTTTGCTTTAAAATTTAATAGGCATTTAAAAAATGGAGCAAAACATCAGTTTTAACACGTCAACAATTAATGTTGAAATATCAAAACATCATTCGGCAAAATATGAAAACATTAGCTGAAAATATTACACTTGAACAAGGGAAAACTCTGGCTGATGCTGAAGGGGATGTCTTACGTGGTTTACGTAAGTATAATTCTCTTTCTAAGCAGAATTTCGACAATGAAAATATAAATTAGAAAAATTTGCACTTTGTTAATTATTTCGTAGAGGTTGTCGAGCACGCATGTTCAGCGGGATCATTAATGATGGGTGAATCTTTGCAAAATGTAGCTAAAGATATGGACACAATTTCATATAGGGTACCATTAGGTGTGACAGCTGGCATTTGTCCATTCAATTTTCCCGCTATGGTACCTTTATGGATGTTTCCAATGGCGTTGATTGCAGGCAATACAGCCATTGTAAAACCATCCGAGCTAGATCCCGGCGCGACGATGCTTTTAATGGAAATGTTGAATGAGGCAGGAGCTCCACCCGGTCTTGTAAATGTAAGTATATATATTTATAAGAATGAGTTACCGTAAAACATGGTTTGGTTGTATTGTATTGAATTGGCCTTTGCTTTTGAATTACATTAATTTCTAATTGATAATTTAATTGATTTGTTTCATTAGGTAATTCATGGAACTCACGATACAGTAAATTTCATTTGTGATAATCCAGATATCCGTGCTATTAGCTTTGTTGGCGGCAATGCAGCTGGCAAACATGTATATACTAGAGGGGCTGCCGCAGGCAAACGAGTACAGTCTAATTTAGGTGCCAAAAATCATGCTATTGTAATGCCCGATGCAGAGAAAAAACAAAGTATTGAACAGTTGATTGGTGCTGGATTTGGAGCAGCTGGGCAACGATGTATGGCACTCAGTGTAGCAATTTTAGTGGGTAAGTACTGATTCGATTCAAAAAGTCGCCAAAATTCATTTAGAAAAAAATAAAATTTTATTGAATTTCAGGTGAAGCCAGAGAATGGATACCTGAGTTAGTTGAAAGGGCTAGCAAGTTAAAAGTTTCAGCCGGCATTGAACCAGGTGCAGATTTAGGGCCAGTAATCTCGAAAAATGCAAAGAAACGAATTTTATCATTAATTGAATCTGGAATAAAAGAAGTAAGTATGCTCAAAATGCTTTCCAGATAAAGCATAAAGATAAAAGTCTTGTGTGTAGTTTTTGTGTAATTGATTTTTACACAATATTAGGCATTTAACATTATCTCTTGCGAAACTTTAATAAATTTACCGAAGGTGCTGCAATTGAAGATTGAAAAATATTAAATTTCTGATTGATAATTCGGATATCTATATGCTTTATTTTTGAAGATCTACTTTGTTTTTGATTTGAAGATTCAGAATGACCACTTGCTTCTAAATACATTGAGTAACATAAAAACTTTTAAATTATTATCTTTTACTATTAAGAGGTTATATTACTAAAATAATATTTTTAATCAATGTCGCAAAAAGAGAGAAGTTAAGCTTGACTTGATTTTCTTTATTTGAATCGGATCAATCTCTGACGCAAAAAGAGAGGTGTTATAACTTTGACGTATTTATCTGTGTATCTGTGCGTTTGTCTGTGGCATCGTAGCTCCTAAAGCTATGAACCGACTCGATCGAGAGTGTTGTATAGCTAAGTTTCAAGAAAATCGGTTTAGTTTGGAGGGAGTTGAAAGGAAAAATCAAGATTTGTCGAGGGTTTTCTTTTTAAATTTGTAAATTTAACTTGTTAATTTGTTCATTTTTTATGAATATCACAGTATTAAAATGAAACAAAGATGACAAAAAGTATTTTTTTAGGGTGCTAAATGTGTTCTGGATGGCAGAAATATTAAAGTAGATAAATATCCAAATGGTAATTTTGTTGGGCCAACTTTACTAGCTGATGTTAAACCACATATGGAATGTTATCGAGAAGAAATTTTTGGACCAGTATTAAGTTTAATGACAGCAGACACTTTAGAAGATGCCTTAAATATAATTAATACAAACCCCTATGGAAATGGTAATTATTTTAAGAAGGAATTAGCATTTGGGAATTGTATATTAATTTGTGTAAATATTTTAGGAGCTGCTATTTTTACACGAAGCGGTTCAAATGCTCGACAATTTGTTGAAGAAGTACAAGCGGGACAAGTTGGTGTTAATGTTCCAATTCCTGTACCATTACCAATGTTTAGTTTTACTGGCAATCGTGGAAGTTTCTTAGGAGATTGTCATTTTTATGGTAAACAGGGATTAAATTTCTACACACAAACCAAAACAATTACTTCACTATGGCGTAAAGGCGAGCCGGTGCTAGCGAAATCAGCAACTACAATGCCAGTAATGAACTAAAACTACTATAAAAAAAATAAAAATAAAACAAATACAAAAAAAATATATAAAATAAACAAAAACAATAATCAAGTCTTCCATAATATATTTTTTATTATTAATTCAATTTATTGATATTAAAGATGAAATTAAAACAATTAAGTAGTTTTTTTTCAACGTATTCTATTACCCGACTAAAACCGAAACGAAAGAGCTGGGCTAAGTTTAGCACCGTATGTATGTGTGTATGTGTACGGATTTTCCTCATGTGACTAAAATTTTTAATGAATTTTACGTGACAGGCTAGAATTCTAAAAAAAAACAAGTGAAAACAAACAATTGACTGAGTTAATTGTTGAAATACCATGTGTTGATGACGCAATCGTTTGTTTTTTGACGTCACGAAAATAAAGAAAGATCTTAAATAGCCACACACACATCTCATATTCTCATATTAATACATGCTCTAAAATTTGCACCTAATTATCGCCCTCGTGGGTAAACAGTGATGTTTACAAAAAAAATGTTTCAAACAAAAGTTGTTTATTTTTTTATAAGGAACATTTTTTACATTTAAACTTTTGACAGACAACCGGAAATGGGCTAATTAGGTGATTCTATGAAAACCTATACCAAAAATGTTTTCGTAGCATCAAAATTTTTAAGCGTTACAAATTTGGGACTAAACTCAATATACTATGTATATTTCATATATACATGGTATAAAAACTATACGGTACACTTACCAATCGACAACAGCGCTGCCTCTATGATATGACCAGCACTTTCGAATAAAATCGTAGAGAGCAAGTTTGGTAGGCATGCCAAAAGGAAGCCACATACGAAATTTCTAGTATATATTCAAGTTTCCTTTACCTAGTTATGAAAATATACATTTTCTTATTAATTATTATTATAAAAATATAAAATTAATCATTTTAAAATTTTATATCAAATGCCATCTATGAACAGAATAAATAGAAGTTACCAAAGTTCACAATCACTCACTTAGTGGAATAGCTTTAATTATTATTACATAGGGTTCGTTTTTTGTTACACTATATTTGATTATCTTAGAGATAATATATATTTGTTACGATTTTTTTAGTGTAGCCTCTCAATACGCAAACAAACCACAATTGCGCGATAAAGAACATAGTCGCGCCAAAAAGCAAATAAAGTAACTCCTGCAGCAAATTCTTTTAAGGATCCTTCTATTACGCTCAAATGACAATCGATGTGACCAAAATTGTTCTGTAATAAGTGGTTTGATATTTTGGGCCAGCGTCTCATAGTCAATAAGCGTACTTACAATCAGTTTAATAAAAATGTAATCGAAATATTGATCATAAGTTGTAGAAAATAAATTTTGCTATAATTGACCAATTAAAAAAAAATACTTTTTAAATAAAAATTAAGTTATTGTTTTATTTAATTTAAGTAAAATGTGTTGGTGCATATCAAAATAAATATCATATAACAAAATGAAAATCTATACGTTATATCAATGAAAAATTTGACAACTCAACCATGAAATATTTTATTGTATATTTATTTATTTTATAGTTTTAATTTAATCATATTTTGATTGATTACAATTAAATTTAATAAAAACGAACAGTTTTCATGTATTTCTGGATACTGAATAGTTGATTAACTATATAAGGCTATCTATAGTAAATTTTCTATTGCATCAAGACAATTAGCTCTGAATTTCAAAATTTTGGGGTCTCGTTGAGGATTTGATTGTAGAAACTTGAAAGTGAGCGTCGAAAAAGTGGGAAATGAAAATTTAAAAAACATTTTTCCCCCAGCAACTCAGAAACTACATTTTCTGATTTTATTTTTATACCCATACAACTCATATTTTATTTGTATATACTACTTTCTAGCATTAAAATTGATCGAGATATGTTAGTTTTCTTTTAATAGACCTTTTCATTTCAATTACGATTCATTATTGTTTCGTACACATAGTAATAAGTTGGACAAAGACACAAGATATTTGTTATTCATTTTATCACATTAGTTTTTGAACAAACTGTCCGAAACTAATCACTTTTTAAAATGAAAAGGTCTATATGTGGGGCTCTGTATAATTGTCGCACTATGTAGGCCCCAGAATTTTGATTTAGTGTGGATCGAATTTATTTAACTTAACCGCGATTTAAAAAAATATATGCACATGTTAATAACACTTTAAAGTTTAAACGAATGGATATTGTTAAAGTCAATTATTTTTTTGAAATAATATTTAAAAAAAAAAACTTTTTTTTAAAGATTTAATATCTTTTATATGTTTTCGTAGTCGTATAGTGAATTTTGATAGCAGCCTGGGTTAAATGATCCCCTTTTTTGTGTATAAAATTAATGAGTAAAATGATCCTTCATTCTGCCTTTTATAAGGCGGTTCTTGGAATTGCCGAATCATATGTTTTACAACACAAAACAACAATTAAAATTTTATATTAACTATTTGGTAAAGAAATTCAATACCCCTTTGTAAGTTCTCGAAAAATATTGAATATTTCTGGAAAGGAGATAATTTCAAAGAAAGATCATTTTCACCCAATCTCCTCTACATTTCGAACAAATGGAAAATTTTTTCATCTTATGTAAGATTTAATTTATTTATAGATATTCAAATTAACTTAAGTTCGTTATCAATGATTAAGAAAGATAGATGATTTTATAGAGTTAAGTTACGAAAATACTGAAACATTTAAATACAATACCCACTAAAATTTAATACTAAGAATAATATCGAATATCGACAGTATTATATTGGATAGGGACGAATTTAGGATAGTTTAGTAATCTTTTAATGATTGAATAATGATTTTGGAAATCGAATTGAGAACGATTTTTAAACAAACAAATTTGCAAAATAAACAAGATTTTGTATATCTTTGAATTATTCAAGGTACAGAGGATTTAAAAAAAATGAATATCCAGCTCTTTAGATGATTATTTTTCGAAATATTTCCAGAATCGCACCGAAGTAAAGCTTCTCGTACTAGATTTTAGGCGATATCTCAAAAACTACTTATCCAATCAATAAATGAACCCGTTTTTTGTATTTTTCAGATCAAAATTACTCAATAAATCAAGACTTATTGAATTTTAAAACAAAGTTATTTTTGCAATTTTCTCGATTTTTACAGAGAGGTGGGTGTACCTTAAAAATTGCAAAAACGTTCGTCCCCGATTTAGACAAAAAAACAATTTCTAGAGTAATTTTTACCCAGAAAATATAAAATTCTCTTCGACGTTAGACCGAATAGTTTCTTAGATATCGGCTAATATCGTGTTCGAGGAGTGATGTTCAATCTATACCTCGGAAACTTATCGTTTATTCGCAAAACCAACCAGATTTTCTAACCTTTGGATTATTTAGATTAGATCAAAATCGTAAACGCTTTTTGACGATTAGATGAGTATTTGATTAAAATTACTCAAGAAGCCAAGTTCTTCGATTTAGATAAAAGTTCAATGTTAGGTAACGAAACAAACTAAATGTAGAAGCAAGAAAAATATAAAATTATTTATTACTAAAAAGTACTAATGAAAAGGTCATATTGCCTTGTTCAAAAAATTTTCTGAGAAAAAAATTTGAAAAAGTTATTGAGAATCTAGTTTAGATAACACGCTTGACTTTGCAAATACTTATACTGTTACTAAAAACAGAAATGCGGTTCTGTTATAGCAATAATTATTAAATAAATAAATATTGCACATTCAAGTATATAGGCAGAAGAAACTTGAATTTCTTTTACTTATTTCAATAAATGTTTAGGAGCAACAGTTTCTTCTAAAATTCCAAAATTATGGAGAATATATTTCTAATTTTATTAAAAATATTAATTATTCACAGTTGTCTATCAAGTAAGTAATTTTGTTTTATTAAAAGCTTTTATTTAACTTAATTTGCTGTTTGTTTGTCTACCTGTACAAATTTTGATTAGTTTGACCGAATTTAGTTATCCATAGCGGAAATATAACAACTGAGCTAATGCTGATAGTGTAGTATACAGCACTAGACCAGTTTTGGTTTTCAAGCTAATATATTAACATCATTTCAATCTTGGATATCAGATATTGACCCAAGCCTATCCCTTTGATAATCTAATATTTGCTATGTAACGTAGTCAAATGATTACGTGTGATAATCAGTTTTCAGATTTATACATATTAGGTAGTAGATTTAATAAACGGGTTTGCCATAACCGTATAATTTCAACCTGTATCTGTGCTTGTTGTAAACTAAGCTCATTAGCTAACAACAAACTTGTTCATTAACGTGGGCCAAGTGTTGACAAAGTCAGCGTTGATTTATTGGTCTTAGGCAAGGGCTGTCAAACCAAGGCTTGGAAAAGTAAGACTGGCCCAACCTCGATTCAATCGTCAAAGTTCGCATTTCCTACTTGAATAAAGCTTCAAAATGTTAATGATGATAATAACACATTACAACTTTAAGTAGAAAGCAAGAATATGCTAAAAAATAAGTTTCAGCTTTGTTTAACATGAAGCTCTTTTTAAAAAACTTTATTTTTTTTTGTAAGATTTTTATTCTTGCGAGAACTTTAATCCACTTTGGAAAATACTGTAGTGCATTTTAAGGCGATCAAATAAAGCACATAGTTGCACTTCTCCCAGAATGTATTGAGAACTTAAATGCATCATAATCCTAACCGACATCATTTCCATGCACTTTAATGATCACTCTAGATTCTAGAAGATTTAAAGGAAAATTTCGAGGCAATAATTCAAGTTAAACTGCTGTAGCCTTTTTTCGCTATACCTATATAAATTAATTTAATTTGAACTTTTAATACGAAAAACAAGACCAATTATTTTAATAATTGACACTCTGTAAAAAAGATACTAGTTGCAAGATAACAAGTAAATATTTTTCCTGGTCCACGAATATTTTTAACAGTCAGATACTCATTTTCTTGAATTAAGTATTGAAATCGTTGACTCAAGAAATATTTACTTGTTATAAGAAGAGTAGCGATCCTATACTAATTTTTCGAATTTTTTTACAGCTAATTACAAAATTTTTACTGATTCCAAATCTATTCAGACAAGTGAAAAATCGACTCATTCTGTAATAAAAAGAGAAAATGGGGTTGTTACAGAATCATTCAATATTCCTAATAGTGGAGTCGTGAAAATAAACTTCCCTAAAGCTGACCCTAGTAGAAATTCGGTTGAACGTATTAAACGTGCATGTCCTAATTCTAGATTCCTGAGAACTACTAGATCTTCTGATTATTCCAGGAGGAAAAACTTTATTAATGCAAAAAGGGGATATCCAAGAAAATCTCCACAAGCATTTGTAAAAAAACATCCAAAAATATTTCCAAAAAATTATCAAAGTAAATCCTCAAAAAATTCTCCAAAAGCATTTGTAAAAAAATATTCAAAAAAATTATCTGCAAAAGCTGCAAAAAATTTTATAAATATAGTACCAAAAAAGCTTAACTCATATCGACAGAACTATAATAAACACACTCATACCCCTAAAAGAAGCAACCGATACCAAAACAAAAGGTACCAGCCAAAAAAATACAAAAAAGCCAAATATTCAAAACCCTCCAATAAAGCAAAAGCACTCAGATCTTTTACGAGACCAAAATCTTCTAAGACTCAGCTACATAAGCGACCATATGGAACGCACACACCCGGCCGCATACATAGAATGAAATCCTCAATGAGTCGTGCAAACCAGGAGAATTTAATTCCTTACAATTACTGGAACCGAATCTATAAACCAAAAAGTCTTCGTGAAACCACGAATGTTAAAGTGACAACACCAGCTAATACATTAGTAGGGACAACGAACCCTGACGCGTATGCTACTCTAGCTGGTGAATTAGATACTGGGAACAATGACAATGCTGGAACAACTGAAGATTTTGAAGAAGATGACGATTCATTTGAAAATTTAGATGATGATGGAGATGAGGGAGACGAAGTTGAAGATGGAGAAATCGACGATGAAGTGACAACTAATGTTCCAGAGATTCAAACTCAAACATAATTTCAAAATTTGATTTCATTTCTACTTCTTGTTTTATTTCAAATTTTCGAATATTCATAAAATTATGTAACTTTGTGAATAAGATATTTGTTAAAATAATTCCATTATTTTTTTATTTCGTAAAGAGAGATACAGTAAAATTTGAAAATTAAAAAAATTAATTAAATTATAAAGTTTCAAATATTAAAAACATCGAAAATAGGTAAGTATAAAGCGTGTATAGGTAAGTGATCGGCAGAAAATCCACGATTACCGATTTTGGATGTATTTCGAAACAAATTTTGTGAAAAATCTTTACACTGGTCTTCAGGCACATCGGAGAGTATTTTAAACATCATATTCGTGATTGGCGACTACGAAAACCCCCGGGTAACCACATTTATTCGATTTCGTTAATTACTTACCAAGTAATAAATTTTTGCACGTACAAAAAAAATTCATCCTGGCGATGCCAAAAAAATGTTCATGGATTGTATAGAATAAAAAATTTTATAATTTTATAAGAAATCCTATTATCTCAAACTAGCTCGACCCGTGCGCAATTCCGTTCCCCTGCTACCGGTACCCGTTGCTAAAACAAGCTCCGCGATCTTAGCACCTCATGTGCGGAATTTCGATTGACCAATTATACCATCTGAAAGGTCAGAAATTGGTCATAAAAGGTCAGTTGGTCTCATTAATTGGTCAGCATCAGAAAATTTTTTATTAAAGATTGTAAAAACTCCACCTATGCGCGATCGGGAAGCATTCGCTGATAATTGGTCAGCTAATATAAATAATTGGTCAGTTTAATTTTATATTCAAAAAATAATATAATTTCGAAAAAATTTTCAATTTTTTCAACATTTGTACTAGGAGAACATAAGTGGGAATTAGTAGTTCCTGATAAGGAGAAAGGTGAGTAAGTGTTTTCACCCCGAAAGTCTAAAATTTTATTTTGGCAGAAAGTTATTGGTCTGCCCACTAGAGATCACACTCACCAAACACGGGTGTGCAGACCACTAACTTTCTGACTTACGAGGTGACAACAATTACCTTGCTATCAGGTACTACTTATTCCGTCCGTCCTTGATGTTCTCCTAGTAGAAATGTGAAAAAAATTGAAGTTTTTGAACGAAAAAAAACTAATTTTTTCATCATTTACTAGGCAAACATGCTGTGGTGGAAATTTGAAAAAAAATGAAAATAAAAATCAGATTTTGCTTAAAAGATTTAATGACCTTTTTTTTAATATATGTCCTCACCTAGTTTCGAACCAAGGGACTATTTAATCGAAGTCAGATACGCTAACCATTATACCATTAGGGCTCTGTTATTCTTATTAATAAATAATTATATTCATATTTTCGACTTTCTTAAATTATAACAAAAAGTAAAACTCATTTTCGGAAAATTTTAAGTAGTATTATTACAAAAAAAATGGCAAACGAAGTTTGAAATACTTACCTATCGTGAAGTTCGAAATACTCACCTATTTTTAACTGAAATAATATTGTATAGCTACAGAGAGATGGGGAAAAATAAAATAAAAACAGGGTTTGAGTTTTCAACTTTATTTAAATGAAATCAAAATACATAAAAACTATTTACGAATTACTTGCACATAATTCCATATAATTAATTTCATCTTAAAAAAATTTTTTTGCATCAACTTTTTTTTTACAAACCAAATACCACACAATAATAAAATGAAAATCCAAAAAGAATATTACGTATTTACAATCCAACTTCTTTATCTCACCTATATTTTATAAGAATTTGTTTGTACCTTTACTAAAAAAAAAATTAATTAGTTAATTAATAATTTTGTTCTGAAAGGAAAAATGGGATAGAATAAAATAAAACAAAATTTAAAATATATAACGATATTTATTTATTTATATTAATTTGAAAACGTTATCCCGAAAATTGATTTTTTACTATATAAAATAACCATTATTATTATTCATTCAAATTTTTTATAGGTGACATATGTACAAATATATATAATACAAGTGAAAACAAACAATTGACTGAGTTAATTGTTGAAATACCATGCATAGTCAGTGTTGATTTATTTATCACATTACACATACAAACATGTGACACATACATAACTGATAATCAAGTATAGTACCTATTATAAAATTTCCGCCTAATTGGCGCCCTCACGAGTAAACAGTGATGTTTATGAAAAAAAAATTTTACATTTAAACTTTTGTTCTATCTCTAACGGTTTACAAGATGGGTCCTACGGACCCAAGACCCAATTCACCTATGATGCTCATTTACGAACTTGACCTCACTTTTTACGTCCTGAGTACGCTGTAAAAATTTCAGCTCGATATCTTTTTTCGTTTTTGAGTTATCGTGTCCACAGACGGACGGATGGACGGACGGACAACCGGAAATGGACTAATTAGGTGATTTTATGAACACCTATGACAAAATTTGTATACTAACATCATTATTTTTAAGCGTTACAAACTTGGGACTAAACTTAATATACTATGTATATTTCATATATACATGTTATAAAAAGAGTGAAAAATTTAAATAAAAGGAAAAATTCATTTTTTTAAAAGTAAAAATTTTATCCATTTTTTTTTTTTGATATGTACTACTATCAAATATACATGTATTATTATTTGTATTATTATTTATAAAAAATTATAAAAAAAATATTTCCCCTACTCTGTCTGGTTTATAGTGAAGAGCTGTGCGTAAGTACTCACTGCCCTGATAAAACCATCCGGCTCAAAGCATGCGCGTTACGACAGAGACAACTTTTTTAATTTTTTTTAATATTAAATTACCTAAACTGACCAATTATTTATATTGGCTGACCAATTATCAGCGAATGCTTCCCGATCGCGCATAGGTGGAGTTTTTTATTTTTTCTGCGAATGAGGTGCTAAACTTATTAATTGACCTTGAAAAACTTTAATCTTTAATAAAAAATTTTCTGATGCTGACCAATTAATGAGACCAACTGACCTTTTATGACCAATTTCTGACCTTTCAGATGGTATAATTGGTCAATCGAAATTCCGCACATGAGGTGCTAAGATCGCGGAGCTGCTAAAACAACAACTTGATTGTTGAAATTAGTATTAGGAGAACAGGTTTAAAAAATATTTTAAATAGCTTAATAGTTGTGAAATATCTGTTGTTTCGACTTAATAATTTCCTCTGAATTAGGTGAACATCTATAAAAACTGACATGTTTGCCTTTAAGCTCATTATTTAAATTTATGATATTTTTTCGTTCAAAATATTTGTCTAGTGTGTTTTTTCCTAAGCGATACATTTTTAGATCGTGAGTATATTCTTCGTCAAATCTAGACATAATAAGCTTAGAAATGAGGGGTGAATCATGGAATTTGATAAAGGAATAACGAAGATAAGGGTAGGACAGAAAAAAACTTGCTAGAGTAATAATATTATATAAGATGTGCATAAACTCCCTGAAATTGAGTGTGTTTTTGCAACTGTCAGTTTTTTTAGACAAAATACCATTCTAAATGACCATTTTTTGCAATAGAAAGACTTTTTTGACGTAGATTTTAGAACTCCTTACTATTATTCCAAACGATATTTATTTTATTTATTTATTCTTTTAAAAATATGATATGATTAAGTAGAGCTTTGAATAATAAATATTGAAAAACGATTTTTTGTAACATGTTATCGACGACTAAATTATTTTTTGGAAATAGCCTTAAAAAAATTGATTGCTTCTGATAATAGCATTTTAAATTTCAATTAAAACAATACATCACTTACAAAAATTGCGAGTAATAATTGACAATTAATATACGCCTACTTATATGCCTACCGTTGAGAAAAAAAATTTAGATAACTATTATATAGAATAAATATATCAAATTATTCTTTTATATTAGAAAAAACATTTAATATAGTGCCCCAAATCCTACGATAACGTAATCTGCAAGTAATTCCAATTCGCGACCATTACTTTCCTAAGTATTTGAGAAACTCAATTTATTATGGAGTTAGATTTTTAAAATTTTTTATTTTTTTAAACAGAACGATTATTGGACACTAATCATAAACCATCAATATTTTAAAAACTCCCAAACCCTTATGAAAATCATCCCGAAATTCAATTGATTGAATACAATTCAATTGCAAAAATACGATTAGAATTACACGTCCAATTGATGAATCCATAGTTGTGGGTGATTTTTTCGTATGCGTGCATTTATATAGAACAATAGAACAAAAAAGAAGTAAGTAATTTAAGTTTCGAGTGTATCGTATTTTTTCAAACAGTAACAAAAAATTATTTCATAATTTGTATTTGATATAAAAATTAATATTTATTATTTACAAATCTAAACCAAAACCAAAAACTATTTTTAAATCAAAACTTAAAATTAGATGAATCATGTTTGTTAGCCCAAGAACTTTTTTAAAAATTCACCATTCAGTCAATTCTGGAACTATCTAAAAGAATGGGATTTCATTACAAAGCTTTTTAATTGAATAAAATGGAGCAGTAAAATTGAAAAAATATATATAGGTACCTCATTTTTAAATGATTGTATATGTGGGATAAACTCAAAAACATCTAAAAAACAAATCAGAGATCAATGGAAAGAAAACACAACCTTTGTGTTTTATCACATTGAAATCTAAAATATTTTTATAAATATTAATATCTTTCACTAACTTTGGCAAAAAAGGAAATGATTTAAACTGTAGCAAATTTTACTTAATTAATGTTATAATAGTGTGAAGTGATATTTTCTACGTAAAAGATTTTCTGATAATGAAAATATTTTTATAAATGACAATGTTCCCCTTTGCCGTAACTACTTCGTCTTTCTCTGATTTATCCTATAATTAATACCTCAATATTCAAATTCACTCATTATTCAAATTTTATTGATTTAATAAATTATTTTTGTACATAGGTATTTATTCATTGCGTCATCTTCCTTTTTAAAGAGTAAAATTGTTTCACGAACTTCAAATTTCATGTTATTTCTTCAAAATATCATTAGTTACATTATTTTCATTGGCGGGTATGCATAATACCCAAGATTTTTAAATGAATAGGTGGAAACTTTATGCAGCAAAAACGATTCACCAAGAAATGCCGAAATTTGCACTGAAAAAGTGAAAACAAACAGAGTTAATTGTTGAAATACCATGTATAGACAGTGTTGATTACTCTGTCACATTACACATACATACATGTCACACATATAGGTATAACTGATATTCCCATATAATACATATTATACAATTTACCCATAATTTGCGCTCTCACGGGTAAACAGTGATGTTTATGAAAAAATATTTCAAACAAAAGTAGTTTATTTTTTTATAAGAAGCATTTTTTACATTTAAACTTTTGTTCCATCTCTAATGGTTTACAAGATGGGTCCTACGGACCTAAGACCCAATTGACCTATGCTGCTCATTTATGAACTTGACCTCACTTTTTACTTCCTAAGCACGCTATAAAAATTTCATCTTGATATCTCTTTTCGTTTTTGAGTAATCGTGATGACAGACACACAACCGGAAATGTACTAATTAGGTGATTTTATGAACACCTATACCAAAATTTTGTTCATATTATCAATATTTTTAAGCGTTACAAATTTGGGACTGAACTTAGTATACCTTGGTATATTTCATATACATGGTATAAAAATTATATCTGCGATTTACAAATTTCTATAACTAGGAAGTTGTTGAAACAATTGTACTTCTTATAACGAAGCAATAATCTATAATTGCATGTATAAAATCCAAGCATAAAAAATTGCTGAAATACGAAAGTCGAAACACACAAATCTAGAAAAACGGTTTGCATAAATTTGACACTAGAGGGAATCCCAGTTAAAAACTCACAAGGAGGGCACATTTTTCCTTAAATCTGCCACTGGATTCACTTAAAATAATGTCTACTTTTACTAAAATACGAATATCTACACTAAAAATGCATTCAAAAAATATTTTTATACCATGTATATATGAAATATATCAAGGTATACTAAGTTTAGTCACAAGTTTGTAACGCTTAATAATATTGATGCTACAAAGAAAATATTGGTAGGTATAGGGTTTCTTTGAAGCAGAAATTTTTATAGCGTGCTTAGGCCGTAAAATGAGAGGCTGAGTTCGTAATGAGCAACATAAGTCAGTTGGGTCTTGGATATGTAGAGAGTAAATAGTTTTAAAGCCTATAAAATTCTAAACAAGAGAAGAATAAACTAAAAATCACCACTTATGAAAAAAATTTATAATTATTATTACATTCAAAATCTTAACTATAACATCTAATTTTTCGATCTGGTAATCGTCTGTGACACATATAGTTGTGAGTCAATTTATCCAGGCCACTAATTGGCCTTATTGACTCGGATACAAACAGAATCATAGAAATTTGACTTTATTATTCCACTTGGGCTCACGGTCTATAATGGTTAAATTTTCTTTTAAATTAGGTATTTAAAAAAGGATCCAGAGTCTGAGTAAAATATATAATATGGAATAATAAAACATAATATGTATGCGTAGTTTTTAATAACATGTTTTTGTAATTTTTTTAATCACAATGGTGTATTGTACTTCTAGTATTTTACTACATATATAAATACAAAAAAATTATTACACTCATCACTTTCAAATTTATCGACTCTCAAACAGCATCTCAAAATTTATTTTCTTTTGGAAGTGAATAACAACGAAAAATGTTTACAAGACAACTTGTAATATTTTTATGTGCTCTGCTTTATACACAGGCCGATCATAATAATAATCCAGCAAGGAGTTCAGAAAATAATAGTAAGTGCATTCATAGCTTTTTTTTTTAATTTTCGAACTCTCTTCTTAAATTGTAAAACTAATTTTTTGCAAATTGTTTGTAAAAAATTGTCTTTAATCATGTTACAAGTTCGCGCCAGGGCAATTTTTTAATAAAAGTCTAAGTCAATTCTGAAAATTTTGTGGGCGGGGGTTTTGCCCGATTATTTAAATAAATAAATGACTTGAAAATTAGGCATATTTAACATTGGTTTTATTGTAAAACGGTAGATGGATGATATGTTTCCATAGATTTCTCCAAAAGTAGTCGGTGGAAATTAAAAACTATTTTATGGTAGCATTGACATTACAGCATACATATTTTTTTCTATAAAATTTACATGGTATTTCCATATGCAAACTATCATCTCCTCTTTCACCACCTTAGGGTAAGATCAGGAGGGTGAAAAATACTTTACGACCTATTCTCATACCTAACAAATAATTATGGAATGTACAAATAAATGTTTAGGAGGAGTTCAAACACAAGCACCGTGATATGAGATTTTTTATAAAATAGGTAATACAAGCACAGGCATTCAACACTGTCTGTACAACATATTTTAACAATTAACTCAGCCAATTGTTTATTTTCACTTGTTTTTATTTTGAATTATTCCAACTCGTTGAATTATTAGATTAAAAATACGTCTCAAGGGTTCTTGTTAATTATATCTTTCTTTTGTTCTCCAATAGATGAAAGTAATGTTCGTAATCCAAGAAGTGGTTCATCGTTATGGGGAATGAAATCAAATAATGGTTATGCAGATTCTAGTTACCATAGTGTCCCTTTGTCGTTATTAGAATCTAATAATGAACTTAACTCATACAGTAACAATGCACTATATCAAGAATCTGCAGCCGCACTTGCTGCTAATGGATTATCTGATAGTTATTCTGCCAAAGCATCAGGCCTATCAGGTGCACAACAATATATGGCAAATCAATTAGCTGCAAATCAATTAGCGAACCATTTAGCAGCAGATCAAATGGTTGCAAGTCATTTGGCAGCAGATCATATGGCAGCAAATCAACTAACTGCAAATCAATTAGCTGCACATAGCCTAGCAGCAAATGGTTTGAGTGCACATGCTGCTAATCAGTTAGCAGCAAACCAACTAGCTGCAAATGGTTTGTCTGCAAACATGGCTGTTGCACATGGTCTAGCTGGTGCAAATGGTCTAGCAGCAAATGCCTTGGCTGCAAATCATCTTGCTGAAAATCAATATGCTGCAAATCAAATGGTTGCTAATCAATTAGCTGCAAATCATTTAGCAGCGAGTGGATTGGCAGCACATCAATTAGCTGCTAATCAAATGGCTTCTGGCCAATTAATGTTAAATAATGAACTTGCTGGAGCTTATGGTAATGCTGCTGGTCTTAACGCAAATGGCCTTGCAGGAGCTTACGGAGATGCTGCTGGTCTTGCTGGGGCAGCCAATCTGGCTGACGCTGCTGCTCTTGCTGGAGTTTATAGTGGTGCTGCTGGAGGTGCTTATGGTAATGCTGGTCTAAGTGCAGGTCTTGGCGGTTCGGTTGGTTATGCTGGAATGGGTGCTAATCTTGGTGGGGCTGCTGCTTTCGCTAATGCTATGAATGCAAGGGCAAATGCAGCCTATGTTGCAATGCAAGGTGGATATTTTCGACCTCCATCAGGTCACGCATCTGCCATGAGTGCAGACCATAGTACAAATGCTGCCAATGCTGATTCCTTAGCATCCGGTTCATTGGCAGGTAATTCTGCCTCATCCAGCCATAGCAATTCATTATACAACGCAGCTGGTATGTCTTCAAGTAGTGCTGCGGCAAATGCCGATGCTTCAGATGATATTCTATCTGATCATTCAGCACTGCATGGAGCATCAGGACAGGCCTCAGCCAGTCCATTATTCCAATATACAAAATATCTGCATATTGGAGGTGGTGTAAGACCAGCTGTATATTACCCCTCGTATCCAAGAATTGTAGCTGCACATCCACCATATTTACAGCCAGCATACGTGTACCCATATTCCAGAGTGAAACGGCCATTACTTAGTATAAATCCTAGTTTGAGTGTCACCCATTCACATGGAAGATTGTATTAAACTCAATCATGAACACATAATTAATTTACTATACAATAAGCGTGTACTATTTTGACACCAGGGATTAAAGATTATATCTTTATCTGATTACAGTTATGCTAATGAACGCTTATTTAGTGAATGTATTATTAATGAGTTCAAATGAATGTGATCGATTAATTAAATATTTAAAAAAAAATCTTTTATTGTATATCTTTAATTAATTGATTGATGTTCCATGGATATGAAATAAATATTTTAATTAAAAAATGTTTTTGTTTTAAATCGGTTTTGTCATAGGTGTTCATAAAATCACCTAATTAGTCCATTTCCGGTTGTCCGTCCGTTCGTCTGTGGATACGATAACTCAAAAACGAAAAGATACCGAGCTGAAATTTTTACAGCGTACTCAGGTCGTAAAAAGTGAGGTCAAGTTCGTAAATGAGCATCATAGGTCAATTGGGTCTTGGGTCCGTAGGACCCATCTTGTAAACCGTTAGAGATAGAACAAAAGTTTAAGTGTAAAAAATGTTCCTTATCAAAAATTAAACAACTTTTGTTTGAAACATTTTTTCGTAAACATCACTGTTTACCCGTCAGGGCGCCAATTAAGCGGAAATTTTATAATATATACTATGCTTGATTATCAGTTATGTATGTGTCACATGTTTATATCTGTAATGTGATAAAGAAATCAACACTGATTATTCATGGTATTTCAACAATTAACTCAGTCAATTGTTTGTTTTCACTTGTTCATTTTGTCATATGATATGGGATAATTCAAGAAAAAATCATATTTGATTTGTTAAGTTTTTTTTTATTAAAATGTAGTGATATAAAATCATAACAAACATTTTAAGTATCCTCTTCATCTTCGTTACTATCTTCCTCACTATCTTCAGCATCACTAGCACTCTTTTCGGTTGCACTGTTTTCATCATTGAAACAAGCATCTTCCCCCGAATCTTGTTTTTGTACAAATTTATTCATAATTTCTTCAATTCGTGTATGCGCTTCTTTATGGCTTTCACGTAGTTTTTTTTCTAATTCGATGTCTTTCAATGCTGGATCCTCTAGCACAATTTCCTCTGGATAAGACATTAAATTTTGATAGGTTTCTTTTTGTCTACGTTTTTGTAATTTTTCACCCAATAATTTGAACATTTCACGAGCTGAAAACATTAAAAAGACATTTTTTTCAATAATTTTCCGACTTTTATTTATTTTGTCCAAACTGGCTTATTAGATCTACAACCGCAAAATTGTTTTATTTTTCTCAGGCGGTGAAAGGATAAAACCTAAAATTCTTTAGATATAATTTTTGAACTTCGTGTCGATTTAGTTATCAAAACAGTAATCACATCAGGTCAAGAGTTATTAAGGGTGGATTATTTTGAAATGAACACGCTGTATATTTACCTTCGAGATCAATTTGACTCTCAGTCAGTTTTAATTTGTGGCGTTCAACACACTTTTTTATGCACTTGGTAACATCATGAAGGTTAGGAAATTGTCGTTTTTTATTATATAATTTATTAATAGCTTGATTAATTTTTGAATACTTCGAGCCTTCAAAATTTAATTTCATTAATGTTAAACGACCAGCATTTGGATCTCTATTTTGTAGCTCACATATTTTCTTGTAAATCTGACAACTTTTTCGTTTATACCTAAAGTAAGAATAATATAGTAATTAATACAATTTTTCAAAGGAATATTCTGTTTATACAAATTTTTCGCTTTTAGTATCCCTAAAAACATAACTGCATCGAAATTTTTTTTCAGTAATTCTTGGGAATAGTTTCAGGTTTATACAATCACAGAAATTAAAGTCACACTAAAAGACTGACCTGACCTAAAATTTTCAAATGATTTTATTTTTTGAAATTTTGTAATTTGTATACCTAATTTTTGTGAAATGTATTTTACCACTTGTCAAATAAACTGGATTTTTGTTTCTTTTTGGGGGATTTTCTTTGGCTTAAATATTAAAAAATAAAAAAACATGGATAATTTTGAAATTTTCGGCATCTTTTCAAGTATAAAACTTAAAAAAATACTGCTAAAATCGAAAAAAGCATGAAAGTTTTGTAGGATTAAATTATCGATTTCCCTTGTTTATGGCCACTTTGACGGTATACGTAGTTTATTTTGACAAAATTTTGCTTAGAAAGGTTAGTAAACATAATACATTACTTAAACAAACCGATACGCTAAATAACAAAAAAAAAAAGAAATATACTTATTTTACCTATCTTCTTTTAAATAAGTAGCATTTTCATCCCAATCATCATCCAAACTCATTTCAGCTTGTTCTAACTGACGAATTTTTTTATTTAATAATTTTAACATAGTTTCCAATTTTTTAATTTTCTTCAATGTTTCTTTATCCATATTATTAGATTCATCATCTTTTTCTTGTTTATTATTTTTCAAATCCATTAATACTTCACTAAAGGCAACAGTAGCTGAAATTGGTGTTGCTAAAATTTCTTGAATTTTTTTATTTAATAATTGTGAAAAATTATTTGAATTTAAATAATCAATATTTGCTTTTTCATATCGTTTACGTATTTTTCCAATACTGTCGTTTATAATTAAACGACATCTATTTGGCACCGTGTCACTTGAACATGTTTCTAAAAATTTTTCAAATAATATTTCATTATCATTAATTTCATCGTTCTCATCCTCTTTTTCTGAATCAATTTTATCGAATTGATTTGGTATTTCTATTTTTTCTAATACAACTTTTAAATTAGGACTACTTTGAATAATTTGTTCTATTATCTTTTCAGGGCTTTGTAATTCAATTCTTTTGTAAGGACTTTGTAATTCTATTCTTTTTTTAGGACTTTGCATTTCTTCTTTTTTTGCAGGGCTCTGTAATGCTATTGTTTTTTCAGAACTTTGTATTTCAACTATTTTGTTATTGGTTTGGTGTTCGAGTGTTTTATCAGTATTTTGTAATTCAATTTTTTCAGCATTTTCTATTTGTGTTTTGTTCGGAACTTCTGATATCGACTCTCCTTCTTCTTCATTATGTAACAACTCTATTTCTTTTTCAGATCCTTCAAACTCTTCGATTTTTTTCGTTTTTTGTAATTGTGTTTTATTCTGTGTTTCAGCTTCCTTTACTTTTGTTAATTCTTCCTTGTTTTGTAATTCCTCTGTATTTTCAAATTCTTTGACATTTTCTTGGGATTTTTGTATCTGTTTGGTTTTCTCAATAATTTGTGTTTGTACTGTTTTCTTAACCTTTCCTACATATCTATTCAATTTTTGTTGTAATTTTTCCTGCATTTTTTCTAATTCTGTAGTACCCACATCTTGTATATTTTTTCTTTCACTTTTTTTGTTTGATTGACTTCCTCTTGTATTTTCACTGTCAGTATCTGACGATGAACAAATATCAATATTTTCAATAGCATTTTCAATACAAACTACCTCATCGCTATTCTCATCATCAGGCGGACAATTGCTCACAATTTCCTTGTGATCCTCGCTCTTATTTTCAGTTTTTGTATCATTCTCTGAATCCGAATCTAATGAAATTGTGTCAATTGGATTTTCATCATCAACTAATGAAATAATTTCGGAAGTACTGCTATTATTCGATTTGATTCGTTTCGATTTTGAATTTTTTTCAACGGCACGTTTCCGTTTAATTGTTGTTTTAGCATTTGTTTTGGCCAATGTGTGTACATTTGTGATTTGAAATAAGGGCTTTGCTGGAGTTTGTGATACAATTATATCGGATTTTTGTTGTGATAATTTTTGAATAGCTTCTTGCAATAGTGCCGAAGAATTTTGATCAGAGTTTACGATAAATAAATTTGTGGATTGATTAATTTCTAATGTTGAATTTACTTCAATTTGATCAGTCGTATTATTCTTTAATGCATCAATATCTTTTACTTTTAAATATTGTGCCGACTCAGATTCATTTGTTTTGGTTACAGGTGTTATTGTAAGGCTTGGTAATAAAGGTTTGGGTATAACGTTCGTTTCATTTGTTTGCAAAACAATATCGATTTCGGGGGGTTTCGGTATAAGTTTTGGTAAAGGCTTCTCGATTACTTTTGCTACTGATGGTTGCGGACGTGGTATGACCAATTTTTGTTCTTCCAATTCTTCACGAGTTTTGGTATGTATGTCCAACTGAAATTCTTCATCATCTCCATCGTCATTTAAAGTTACGATACCTAATATTTTTGACTTTTTCGAATTTTTAGCAATATTCTGTGTTGAAGTGTTCTTTTTGAGTGATACTTTTTTCGTAAACTAAAATTACAATCATAAAGTGATTTTTCGTAAATAATACCCCTTAGTTTGGAATATTGAATACATTTCTAAGTAATCAAATTTTATCAAAGTTTTGTCTTCTCAGATGCCTTTTACATCCAATTGAGTGTAATCAGATAAACAAAAACAGTTAATAAACGCACAGTTACAATCACTAATTTTGTACTAATGCAGTTTATCGACAATTCTGGCATTGACAAAAATTTGATAACTTAATTAATCTAATATTCACCAAATTCTGTACAGTAAAACGAGATGAATCGAAAAATCACAGTCAATAGAAATACTAGAATATCCAGCAATAAAATCCTAGATTATGTCCTAATTATGTATGAAAGTTATTAATGAAAGTGTATTCTCGGTTTTCGAATATTTATTTATAGTTGGATAATCTACTGTTTTTATTTAACTTATGGTTTCAATTCATGTTTTACCTGTTTTCCAAATTTTATGCGAAACATAAAATTGATTTTAACAAAACAATCACTAACATAATCAAAACTTTCGATATCTCTGTAATTAAGCAGGTAATCAAATTTAGAAAAAGTTCGAACATAAAATTTCTCGTTGCAAGGCATCGATAAATTTATTATAAACTCTGCAACGGAGTTGGATTTTAGTAAAATAAAGCTAAATCTGCATTTGATGATTGAATATGTAAATAAACTCACTTTTGAATTGTTTTCTTCATCAGAAGACGACGATATTACAACAGCATTATCCATTTTAAATTATTTGCATAGAATATATAACCTTACGGATTATTTGTTTCCCTTTTATTATTTCCAGTAAATTTATTTCAATTTTACTTTTATTGACACTTAAGTCATTTTGTAAATAAAACGATAAAGGTGGCCACACAATGTATCACATTTGACATTAACGTCAAACGTAAGTGTTTTGCGGACTCTGTGAAGATGTAGCTGAGTGTGTTTTCCAAAATCTACATCAGTATACTTAGGAGTAGTAATGACGCATGAATCAAGAGCTACGTTGTATTGGTATGCCATCAAATGTGCTGATGAGAACAGTGTGTCAGATAAATATTTAACCGGGCGTTTATGCATTAGAGTATGTGGTAAAACAATTAAACAATATTTTTATTAAATTGTGTTTCAACAATTTTTCGTAAAGGCTGACACTTCCATTCTTTTCAAATACATTACAGTTAAAATTTGGCTCTGGCCAGTGTATTTCGGAACGAATCATCAGTATGGTGTCATTTTCACTGGCCAGTATACTGATATATATTTCGGAAAACATCTATAGTAAATCCATACTTCCATACTAATATTAAAAATGCGAAAGTAACTCTGTCTGTCTGTCTGTCTGTCTGTCTGTTACTCTTTCACGCCTAAACGGCTGAACGGATTTTGATGAAATTTGGTATGGTGATAGATGACAACCTAGAAATGGTCATAGGCTATAAATAATCACGCCATCGTTCTTAGGGGGTAGGCAGTAGGCAGATAACTAAATTGAGTTAGTGATTTTTAGTCGTTTTTGTTGGGACTTTTGCTCTTTCACGTATAAACGGCTGAACAGATTTTGATGAAATTTAGTAAGGTAATAGATGGTTACCTAAAAACGGATATAAGATCAAAATGACCTCGTCATCGTACTTAGAGGGTAGGAAGTAGGCAGAAAACTGAATTGAGTTAGTGATTTTTTTATGGTTTTTGCTGGGAGTTTTGCTCTATCATGCCTAAACGGCTGAACGGATTTTGATGAAATTTAGTTAGGTGATAGATAGTAACCTAGAAAAGGATATGGAATATAGGGGGAGGGGTGAAAGTGGGAATGTTGCCCAGCAAAGCGGGTAGTTCACAGCTAGTTATTAATAAATAATAAAATATTATATTTCCAATTAAAATGAAAGGCCATCAATCACCATCAATTGTCTTTACATCGATTGAATAAAAAACGTCCCAAGAATTTTGTAATTGGGCAGCTAGAAAAATAAAAATTTAGGTCGATTAGAAAATTTTTTTCTAAATTAACTAATTACCGTCAAATAGTTTAAGTAAACCATCATTAACCATCAAACGATTGGAGTGGGAAAAAATGAGATCGGGTTTTGATGAGCGGGTAAATAAGTGGAGAAGTAAAATAACAGGTGTTTTAAATTTATGATACAGAAACAATTTGTAATTATGATTTTTGATTGAAAATTATGTTATAAAACCTTTGCATATGTATGTAAGAGGAACTGGCACAAAAATTTACATGCTACACATGAATTGAATATAACTACGTTTTATGGAACTGTGAGTTCAGCCTTACAAACATAAAACACAAACACACTGAAGATGAAGATAGCAGTTTTCAGACTAATAACAGGTCTGCGACAAAAAAACTGCATAGGATTCTTTTACATTTTCTTATAGATTTTGACCTCCCAAAAACAGGAAAACTATTCAAAACATTCTATCATATAGGTTTTCATAGATATTAGTAACAACATAAACTAGTCTTAAAGTAGTATTATATAGTATTTTATAGTAATATTATATAAAACTAGTCTTAAAGTAGTATTATTGCACAATATTTTGGCCATTACCCTGGAAAAACTCAAATATCAGGACCATCAATGGATGGTTTGTGGGGACTTCAAAATACTCACGATGCATTTGGGTCAGCAGGCGGCTAAACTAAATACGCATGCTTCTTATGCTTATGGGATAGTAGAGCCAGAAAACAGCACTGGACTAAAAGTGATTGGCCACTACGAGAAACTTTAAAACCTGGGGAGAAAATACTATCAATACTACTTTGGTGCCGCAAAAGTTTTGTTGCCACCTCTCCATATCAAATTGAGGTTGATGAAACAATTTGTAAAATCACTGCAAAAGGATGGAGACTGTTTTAAATATCTATGTACAAAATTCCCGAAGCTGTCAGAAGCAAAGTTGAAAGAGGGAGTTTTCACTGGCCCCGACATAAGAAGGCTTTTAACTGACACTCTCTTTGTGGAAAGTATGATTGAGAAGGAAAAAGAAGCTTGGGTATCGTTCAAGGATAAAGTGCGAAAGTTTTTAGGAAATACTAAGGATCCTGACTACAAAACCATTGTTCATCTAATAGTATACGAAGCTCAAGGCTGCAAGATAAGCCTGAAGGTCCATTTTTTACACTCTCACAAAGAATATTTTCCTGAAAACCTGGGAGCTTACAGTGAAGAACAAGGGGAACGGTTTCACTATGATGTCCGCGATATCAAGGAAGATGGGATGTCACTATGCTTGCAGGCTACTGTATAATTTTTAATAAACGTGTGCTTTTACCAATTTTTTGTGTTTGAATTTGCCAAAAAAATCTTACGTGATAGAAAAAAATGACCATCACTTCTGAAATCAGCGCATTCTAAAATATATAATTCAGTAAAAATATCTCATGCAGCTGACAAAATTTTTTTTCGCAGACCTGTGTAATAAATATATAGAGAACTGAAGACTTAAACTTAGATGGCACTAATTTCATACCTAGTTTAAAAGTAAGCGCAATTAACCGTTGCTAAACATCTTTTACAAGTTTGTTAAATATTATTTGCTTCGAAAAGCTTTAATTTGTTTCTAATTGTTATTTCGTCTTCAGAGAATAATAATATTATCTTTTTTGTAGAATGTTTTTTATTCTTCATTGATTAGGATAGTTTAAAAAGGCTGATTTAAAAGATACAGCAATTTGAATATACTTTATAATATTTATTATACTACTCAAACATATATAACATAATATATAATCAAATTGACAATGAATTGGAATAAATAAAAATAGTCAAAAATTCTATTTTACACATGAGAAAATGGTCAATATTATAAAAATTAAAATATTTTTGTTGTTGAAATTCTTAAAATTTTTATACTAATTTACACAATAATTAATTTTAATGTATTTATTAAATTTATATACTTTTAAAATAAAGTGATCATGTTAATTTTTTTATTTTACTATCTTGAAAAATTACCCGATTCTCTTTCCCTGATCTGTTCAACTATAAAGTTTATATGTAATAAAAATAAATTTAATCTGTTTATTTCCATTATTTTAAAACAAAATTACAATAGACATAATTCAATATTTTCAAGACAGTAAGAGAAATTGATCACTTTTGAATATTATATTTTTAACAGTAAAAAGTTTTCTATTATTTTAAGAAGTGAGAGTTTTCATTTTAAGTATGCTTCTATTTATTGCTATTTTCTTTTGTAATAAGGGAAATAATTATCCAGGGAGTATACTTCATAAAGAAAATTGATTCTTTGGCTCATTTTGTGTAACATATTTTTTATACGCTTTTACTTTTTGTGTGTATTTTCAATGAATCAGAAACCATAGGACGAAAATAAACGAATAAACAAAATTCGTATAATGAAAAATAACAAACATTTCACGAAATGATCCAAGGATTCAATTCTCAGGTTGTTATTCCAACATAAGTAAACCCTCTATTCATAAAATTATTTCCTTTCTCAAACATGTTGAACAGGTTAACAGTTAATAAAATGGCGGCATACTAAAAGATTTATGAAGAAGGAGGGGGTGGTGGAGGAGCTGCAAGTAAATTTGGCAATCCAGCAAAAGTATTTATATCAATGCCTGGAGGAGGTGGTGGGGGAGGCCCTTGTGACCACGGAACAGGTGGTGGTACCATAGCTCCATTACCGGCCGCTTGAGTTACTTGCGGTGGGGGTGGTGGTGGCATCACTGGGGTCGTTCCTGATGATCCTGGTGGAGGTGGTTGACCATTACCGGCCATCCAGGGCATCAATGGGGGAATGTTCGGTGGACTAGTAGCACCTGGCGGAGGAGGTGGTGGCATCATACCTGGTGGGCAAGTGGGACCTGGACCCCACGCCATATTTGGTGGTATACCTGCAGGGCCAGGCATGCCCGGAGGACATGGCATTTGGGGACCATTTTGCCCCCATGGTGGTGGTGGCATTCCATTATTCATCATTTGTGGTTGTTGTTGCATGGGCATTTGTTGGTCGGGTCGCACTAATCCACCCATTATTGCACGTGGTGCCATCGCCCGCTCAAACATATTTGGATAACCAACGTTTCGTTTTAAAGCACCGTTATTACTGTTTAACATATCTGGTGATGGACCTTCACCTAACTCGGCCATTAATGACATATATTCTTCGTCAATTTTAGCACGATCTCCCGGTTGAGGGGGACCTCCCATTCCAGGACGTTTTTGTCGACAATCTCGTGCAATATGCCCGGCTCCACCACAACTAGAGCAAACAATATTGTTTGTAATATTTGGTTTATCTGGACAGAGCCATGATTTGTGATCTGTAGCACCACAGTTAGTACATCTCGGACCATCATTCTCTCGTAATGTTCCATTTAATTGAGCTAATTCTCGTAATTGCATTCTGCGTAAATCATTTTGATTTTCTGGTACTTCTACACCTTGACGAATAACTTCTTTTATCTATAATTTAAAGAAACGATTTATAAATCAACATAAACAACAATTTGAACGACTAAATAATTTCTTGATTTTGTGCGACCAATATATAAACTGTTTAAAATTATAGAAATTGTAAAATTACCATTTAAAATATACATGTATCCAATTTATTTACTTTCAGTTGATTTTGTAACGAATTTATAGTTTATGAATTTATAGTTTATGAATTTCTACATTAAATGTTGTCTCTATTATCAAAATTTTCTAAGCGCTTCAAATTTAGAGTAAATTTAATATATTTCTTATTTATTATCATATAAAAGGTATTAAAATAACTGGGGGTATATTCAACCCACACAAAATCGCTTCTTTAAAAGTTCAAAGCTTCATCAATACATTCTTACCCTTTCAACAGCTTTTTTAACTGCTTCAGGATTTGTGGCTGTAATGTATGCATGAAGTGGTTCATCTTCCCCAGGCAACGGCTGACCATCTTTGCGTCCAACTTTACCTTCTTTGACAGAACCTTTACCACGGATTATAATTTTAGCTCCAGTTTCTTTTTCCATTGCTAAAATAGAATACAAAAAAAAAAAATAATTATTGAGAAATATGAAAGATTTTAAAATACATACTTTTCAATGTATTTCCTCGTGGCCCGATTAACAATCCAACAAAATTTATTTCAGGATGTTGTTCTTGTGGAATCATGACTTTGTCATTTACACGAATTATTGGGGGTCTAAAAAAAAAGAGTAAATTACAAACTTAAACTAATATAACTAACTAAAATTAGTGAACATTTACTTGTAATCTACTGGAGGTTTAAATTCTGGGTTAATAGCTTGCATCTTTAAAACCAATGCATGTCTTTCCTCTTCCAAACGTCTTCGTGTACGAAATTCTCTTGTGTTCAACCGTTTGCCATCACTGCTATAGATTGGTTCTGGTGACGGAGATCTGCACATAGAAAAAATATATTCTGCATTTTCAAATATTTAATTACAATTTAAATTATTGAAAATTCAAAATTTTTTAATAATCAATATAGATAGTAAATACGATGATATCATTTTTTTTAAATCGTGATAAATTTAATGATTGATTATTAAAAATTGAATTTAACCCATTAGTTTAGATAAGACAATCTCGAATAGAATCTTTAGATGTGTGTAACTTATGTACCCAGTTTGAGAAAAATCGGTTGAAAATTGGAAGCTCCAGCTTCGTAACAGACATACCGACACGGACGCAACATTTTTTAAAATCCACTTTTTTGGGAATCGGGGACACTCAAAACGTGTATTTCCGTTGAAACCCCGATATTGATTTTTTTCGATCGCAAAAGAATTTTTTTGTTGCGTCTTTCCATTAAAATTTGATGGTGTCATTGAACTTGTCTACGTTTTATCTTCAAATCGATTTATGTCAAAGTACACGCTACAAGTGATAGAAGTGTTATTCGAAGTGTTGATGTCTAAAATTTGATTGTGAATTTCTTTTTGTAACGAATCTTTGCAAATAGTTTTTTTTTCATAGTGTTCCGCAGCACTAAAGAGATTCAAGCTAAAATTTTTATAGTGTGCTTAGTACGTTTAAAGTGAGGTCGAGTTCGTAAATGAGCAACATATCTTTTAAACCGTTAGAGGTAAAACAAAGTTTAAATGTAAAAAATGTTCCTTATAAAAAATTGGTTTGAAATATTTTTTCGTAGACAGCACTGGTCTCCAAACAAATCTCTATTGAATGAATGAATAAAAAATCTAATGTCACAAACTTTTGGGTCAGTCCGTAACTGCACTGAAGTGTGAAACGCATACGGATAATCATAGTAGTTTTTATCAATATAGGGAATTTTTCCAAGGGAATCCGAATTTACAAAAGTGCTTCACTTCCAAAAAAGGACGATTTATTGTACTAAAGATTCTATACGATAAATGTTTATCAAAATACGTAAATATTGCATGTAAGTAATTTTCTATTGTTAGTCTCAAATATTTTGAGATTAAAAATAAAAAACGATCAATTAGTGCCTATTGGGGAATTCTTAAATTGTTACAAATTATTTCTATTAAAAATCATTTCAAATTATTTATAATGAGTTTGGATATATTGCATAACAGATTTTACACGTACGCTCCAATAAAAAAATTACATTATGCGTACGATTTTCTTCTGACACTTTTAAAACTTACAAGCATTAACATTTTATGAATTCAGCTTTGTCTTGATAAAAAAAATAATTTGTAACGCTATTTAGAATAAGGCTAAATTACTGAAAGATCATTTTATAAATTATTAAATTATAAAAATTGCTAATAAACTGTAAATTTCAAATTAATTAAAAAAACTATCCTGTAGATAAAATGAAAATTATATAATTTTGTTAAGAAAAAAATTTCGATTGAATATTTTATTAATTAACAATATTTTTTTAATAAATATTAGTTTGAAGATTTCAGCAGACTAACTATTTAGATGGCTGTAATTAAAGTTATTAAAAAATAAAAAAATAAATATTAAGTATTAATCTTCATTATCCACGTGACCTATTTAATTTGTTGTTCAGTAATAAGAAATACTCATTATTTTATATTAGGGTAATTGTTCTTATATTATTTTTTTACCTAAATGTGAGAAAAATTGTTTTGAAAATGAAACAAAAACTTGTTAAATCTCACCTACTTTCATATTTAATATTTTCTATGATCTTTAAGAAAGAACACAATCACGTCGCCTCAATATGCAAACTTCTTTTATGAAGTGCACTAAACGACGACACTCAAAATAAAGGAATGTGTTTCAAACAAATCTTGTATTAAGATATTCTTTACTTAAGAAGTTTAAGTTATCGGTCGGAATTAGAAAACTAAGCATAACATTTAATAAGGAAATATATATTTTAAGGTTATCCTGGACACTGAGAGATATAAAGTTTGTACAAATTTTTAAAACCATCGACATTTTCATAATATTTGATGGTGCCACGGACCTATACTATAGTGGATTATGAGTATGCAGCGTAAACGTAAAGGGGCACATCCTCTTAGTTAAAGAAGTGACCCTAAAATTGCATTAAATCAAGATGGTATTGATATTACAGGGGATCATGATATACATACAGTTCATATATTCCGCTACACGAGCGCCATTATAGTCATTTTATTTAATGCTATTTTGTAGCCACTTTTTGAGTCAAACAGCCATAAGAGATTGTTCCCCTTTACCTCTACATTCTATATCATTAGGCAGCCGCATCAAGTAATAAAGGCTAACTAGACAGAGGCAGTAGCGCGGTAATTTTCCATGACTAAGCGCATATGTATTCGATGATGAGTACATGCGAGTTATAAAACTGATCAAAAGTTTAGAATTAGTACCACAATTATAAAACTAAATTTTATCTGGATAATTCTAAAACACCCTGCACTAATCTTATGGAAATTGGGGTACGGTAAAATTTTTTCTCGCAATACGAGCAAAGACATAGACCTAATCAGCATAAGATTAGTGTGGAATCCTTTCAATAAAAATTGAATTGATTATAACCAATTTTCACTCCAAAATATTTTACAAAATTGTAATTGTTTAATTCAAATAAGTTCTTTAAGAACTTTAAGTTTTACTGAACCCTTTTTAGCGGGTTCTGTTTAATAAATTTTTATAAGAGTACAGATTATTCCATATTTGATTTCTATTTCGTAAGAAGCTTAAGTTTTGATGATTTTTAACAAGTTTTTTACAATTTTGGCAACAATTTTTTTAAGCCATATCTTTTACAAGAATAGTTTTAACGAGGCTTTAATTTACTTACCTGTTCATAAATGAAAAACTAACAATTTTGAAAAAAAAATTCATGAATTAATATTTTTTAAATATGTTATCTTCGTATTTTAAATAACAGACGTACAAGACATTAAAATATATCTAATTAAAACATCAAAACTAAAGCCTCATTAAATAAAACAAGTAGTGTTTTCTAATTAATCGATATTAAATAATATTAAAAAAATAATAATTGAATAATTATCAAATTGCTTAGGTTTGATACTGATTGGGTGCAGTAGTGTGGGCTCCAACAGAGTGAAAATTCTCTCTTGAAGCAGGATTGCAGATGTCACACAAACAACACAGAAGAAGATTATCAAAATTGGAACGACATTTGGCACCTTTCTTCAATATTTGCTGGTATTCCAAGGTCACCGGATCTCAATTTTCTGCTCACCTCTTCAATTTGTAGTTGCACTGTAATGAAACGGGTTAGACAAGGGCAAAAGCCCAAAAATTAGATATTGAAATAAATATTAGTCTACTATAAAAATGTATATGTATTTTAGGCGTTCCAATATTCTATCGCTAAAAAAATTAATTATTATTATTTTTAGGAGCCATTTTATTTTCCAATTAATGTTCGTTTTATTCTGAAGGAGTTTTGTTTCCAACCGGTGGCATAATATCTAAAACTAGTTTCGTATCATTTTTGAATTTTCGAAAGATTTGATTGATTGGTTTTTATTAGAAAACGATTATATTCCTTTATTCATTAGGGTTATTCGATTAGATCAGAAAATCTAATGATTTTAGCTAGCTAGTTGATTAAAAAATTTAACAATAGTTTATAATTAATGTCAAAAATACAAAGTTTAAAAAAAACCTATAGTCAGTTAAATAATACAGTGGGCAAACAAACCTTGATTGTGGTTGTTAGCCAATACTCTCTGCTTATTTAAAGTCAATTTTACTTTTGTAAATGTAGCACCCCCTCATTATAATTTACCATTTCCTTAAAGAAAAAGCCCGTAGTGCAAAAAAACCCGAAGTAATTCAATTGAGTACCGCGCCTTTTCTGGAATTTTTCGTTTTCGGATTTAAAAAAAAATATAATCTATGAAATTATAAAAATGCACAGGCGTCATTTCTTAGCTCTTAATAGTTAACCAGCTGACCACGTAATTTTATAATATTTTTTAACTTAAAGTAAATTTTAAAGGTTCTATTTGCCTATTGATACCATCTAAAGTGAAATAGGTACGTTCCTAAATACAACCCATACAAATGTTAATTTATGACATCAAATAGGTCAAATGGGCAACACAGTTAGTATTTAGGAACGTTCGCAATATAAATTGGCATCATACTGCGATACGATATACAATAGATGGTATCAGATGACAAACAAAATAAGACAAAACATAATAGTTTTAAAGAAACTCATTAGATTTTTGACATCATTGTCTACAATCTAAACAGTCATAACTTTTATTTTTTAATTGAGACTTTTGAGTAAAGTTAGGTAAAAAAATTTAACCTGAAATGCGTGTCTAAACTGATTTTAAAAACTATTAATTTTTACAACTAATGTAATTGTTAAATTATTGTTTTCTAATCGAATAACCTTCAGTTTGCTTAATTATTGATATCTCGTTAATATAGATGAAATTAATATTAATGAGTTATTCATAATTAAACAGATTTAAACTGACATTTAATTAAATAAATGTCTGAGAATATGATCAGTATAATATGAACTTTTTTATAAATTTTTAATGAAATACGAATAGGAAATAAATTTAATCGAATAGCATATTACAGTCGTCGATTAATTAACTGCGTTTGACCGTCTTTTTTAGCCATTTAGAAAATGTTAATGGCTCACTATTTCATTTGAATAGATGAGATTCGATTAGTTTAAGCCAAAAATGTTTAAATTGATTAATTTCTCGACAGTTCGATCGCATAAATATTTTCCCAGTTTACAAAATACGTTAAATTAAATTACCAAAATAACATTTATTTTCTTCAATTCGAAACTACCCGTAACGCCATAATAAAAAATAAAATAAAATTCGTATAAAGTACTTTAGAAAAATTCATATTATATAATTTTAATGATTATACAAAATAAAAAAACTACAGGAGAAACGATTTCGAAACTTAATAACGAAATGGAATAAATGAACACAAATATGCTGTAAAATTAATAGATATTATAAGGCAGTTTTGTACATTTTGAACTGTGTGCTACTTACCTATGAATTTAATATAAAAAATTTACTTAATTAAAACCTAAATGTAATTAAAAAAATATCAAAATAAAAACAATCTATTTTTACTTTTTTACAAAATCTTTTCGAATACTAAATATTAATTAAGTAAAATGTTCATTTATGAATATACTTACAAAGATACGCTTCCTCTTGTTCTTTATTCAATGTACTAGGTAATATTGTCGGCATGCCCGGTATAAATGTTTTATCGTGTTCACTGCCACCCCAACGGGATTTTCGTCGTCGTTCACGCCGTTCTTTTTCAGCTATAACAGAAAATTCTCAAATCAATTAAAAGGGCGTTCTTTTTTAGAACTCAGAAGTACGTTAATTTCGCTAAGCAAAATCATAAAATTTTATAATAAAATTAGCTACTAAATTATTTCATTAAAACTATTTTAAAAATTACTCGTAGCTATTTAGTCTCATTGAATTACTTAGCTTATTTATTATTTTCACTTTGATTAATGAGAACTCATTATTGGAAAAGCCTTGAAGGCTATACAAAAAAAAATTTTTAATGACTGTTTAAAACTTGATGAAATTTGTCAGAAATCGTTTTCGCTTAAGCTGTCAATAAATAGTATACGTAACGTTTTTTACTATAAAACTGTGATTCAAACTTACTTTCATTCGGAGGAGCGTCATCACCACTGCAAATAGATCCATTACTATTTTGATTAATTAATTCCTCTTTAACGCTGCTTACCAAAGAACTAAAATTGCGTGATGTAGCAATAGAAGTTAATGTGTCCAATAGTGCAACTTGCTGTTGTTTATCCTCCTCAATAGTTTTAAGGGCACTCCTTTCACGACTGCGATCTCGAGATTTACGATCCCAACTTTTCGTGTCACGGCTTCTACTATCGCGACTTCTACTTCGGTGACTTCTTCTACTACTTCTACTACTACGACGATCTCTTCGTCGATCTTTCGATTTACTACGACGATCACGACTCCTACTTCGACGATCTCGATCTCTATCCCTCGATTTACTACGATGTCTAGAACGGCGATCTCTATCCCGACCACGACTTCGTGAACGATCCCTACTTCGATCTCGATGTCGAGAACCCATTGTTATTTTAGAATGTAATAATTATATACGAATTATTATTTACTTTACAAATTTTTCAAGAACAGAAAAAAAATCAATGTTATCACGTCTAAATTACATCAACATGCCAATATGGCGTATTTAACATTGAACGTCGAACGATCATAACAAGGCGGCTTCGTCAACTCACGAAGTCATTTTACCAACACTAAAAAATGAAAACTAAATATTTTTATATAAGTCAGAAATATCCCTACATATGTCATTTTGAAAACTGGCGGTATTAAAAATTAAGTTCAATTTTGCAAATAATAATTTAAATTCAAAAATAAATTTCTGCACCATTCGTATTTAATAAAATTAAATTACTAAATTTTTTTAAATGAAATTGATTAATATTTATGCTTCTTAACGTTTAGAATTTAAAATTAATCAAATAATAATAGTATTGTGGTTGTAATTTTTATCAGTTTTTTTAGAAATTATATGTATGTAATTATTATTACATGCATGTACAATAATCTGCATATTTAATAAAATATAATGGACTTGACCATTTTGCGAAGATACCAAATGCGAAACAATTTTTAATCAAATAATAATAGTATTGTATAGGTATTGTTATAAGTTTTTTTAGAAATTATATATATGCAATTATTATTACATGCATGTAAAATCATTTGCATATTTAATCAAATATAATGGACTTGACCATTTTTCGAAGATACCAAATGCGAAACAATTTTTAGACCAGAAAACTAAATTTCAGAACAATTGAAAAGAACATCTTTTGACATCTTTTGAACACACGAATTTTTATTTGTAAAATTTTTGATCTCAAGTAAAAAATTAGTCCCGTACATTGGTGGATTTAGTCTTTATGCTATCCTAGACCCGATTTGATATGCCGCAGCTATTTGGTTTTCGAAAGTAGTTTCTTGAATTTCTTTTTCCTTTTTCGATAATTTTACACAAGACCACCAATTGAAGTTACTTGCAAATTTTCAACTACCTATTTTTTATAGTTTGTGAGAAAATGGACACCAAATATAAAAATCTCTTTTCGTTTTTTAGTTATCTTGTTGGCTGGCGGACAGATAGGCAGACAGACAGCTGGAATTGGATAAATTTATGAACACCTATACCAAATAAAACTGTTTCAGGGTGCTGTACATTGTATAATGAGATTAATTACACTAAAAATACGAAAATTAAAAAACATTGAGGAACATTAAAGGTGTTCTCAAAATTATTCAATTTAGCATTCTTTTTATTTGTTAATAATCCATAGTATTTTTCTATAAAGACTATTATTGATAAAAGCCAATTGATCTAAATCTAAATAAATTTTTTCAATAAAATATATTGAATTTTAATAATTGAATTTACTTTTTAATTTGACCTAACGTTAATTTTTTAATAGCTATTAAAAGCTATTAAAAAAAAGCCATTAACAGTTATTAAAAAATTAACATTGCTGCAAATTAAAAGTAAATTCACTCATTATAGATTATACAATACATTTTATTGAAAAAATTTGGATTGCCCTTGAATTGGTTTGCATTTAAAATTTTGATGTTTCGAAAATTTTGCCGCGCCTAAAATTGTCGCCCTAGACCCGGGCCTAAGCCCAAATCCAGCACTGGTCCCAAAGCCCAAAAAGCAATGTTGAGTTTTTTTTTTGGAGTGACCGAAAAATACTGAAAAAAGGATGTATCAACGCCATTGACCCATTGACGCCTAAACAATCACATTTTTCCGAAATTTTTCCCGTTTTTTCAAAAAAATTTCCTAAAATTTTCCTAGTTTATATCTTTTTAAGGTAAAAATTCGTTATCAGCGTGTTAAAAAACATATAAAACTCCAGTAGTATTTTCCATAAATAAAAAAATCTGCGATATTTCTCGATTTGCCGGTTTCCATGTTTATATTGTGGAAAACTGATTCAAAAAACATATAGAAATTCATTTGGCGCGAGCTTTATACGAGTTGACGCGACTTTACTTGCATATAATGATGTATCTTAGGTAACTCGGAAAAAAACGCTACATGTATACATTGATTTTACGATGAGAAAAATATATATTTTCTTATTTAAAAAAATCGTGAGTGAAAGATTAAGATCGGGGGAGTATTTTGCCGTGGGATTTATTGAATTCCATTAAAACACGCTGAGACAAAAAAAATTTGAAATTGGCCATTTTAAGCCATTTTTGAATTTAAAATAGTTATAGCTTTTTTAAAACGCATTTTTTCGAAAAAATCAGTAAAAAGTATTTTATTTTGCCAGTTTTACCCTTAGAAATCATTATCGAATATAACAAACGACTGTATATCTTATATATATAGGAGACTTTCTATAGATATAGATAGATAGTCACTCATCACGATATCTCTGAAACTATAAGACCTAGAGACTTGAAATTTGGCAGGAATATTCCTTTTGCCAAGTAGAGGTCAGCTAAGAACGGATTTTACGAAATTCCACCCACAAGGGGGGTTGCGGGGGTGTTCATGAATAAAAAATTCATATTTTTCAATTATGGCTTTTAATAGTTCAAAACTTGCTCAGAATGTTTTAAATTACATTTAGAAATTTTTTTAACCTTCGGAGGGTAGAAAGGTGTAGCGAGAAAGTGGGAAGGAAATATCGAATATTTACAAATATACCTAAGTGGGGTATCAAATAAAAGAGCATGACCTGTACATTACAAAACTGTTATCCAACGCAAGGAAATGTGGAGGGAGGGGTGCAAGAGGGGATGTTGCCCAGCAAAGCGGGTATATTTTACGCCACGCAAAGCGGGCGGGAAACAGCTAGTATTATATAAATATCTAATTAACGCTGAATTTTTAATAATTTTTGTACAGATGATTTAGATTTAGGATTTTATTTATTATTTTTGCCTTTTAAGTAAGGTATATTATTTCGAATTTTCAAAATCGGTGCCAATTTTACTAAAACTTGATTTAATAGTCCAAATAAAATGGCCAATTTCTTTTTTTAGATATGGTTAGGAATACTTGTGAATATTAATTAAGTGATGGCGCCGAAGTTTGTTTAGGCTGATACTAATTAGGAATTGCGATATAGACCCGAATACCCACTTAAATTACTTAACGAATTTATTTTTAATTTTTTAAAATTATATTAAAATGAAGATTTTATGTAAATTTGAGTAAATAATTTATCAAATTTTTGCGATTTTTTGAAGTGAGTCAGTTACTTCCAGAATCATAATTCGGAATAGATTTTAATCAGTACCAACGTTTTTGACTAGTTAAAATTAGGTTAAAAGAAATTGGATAACAAAATGGCTTATTGAGGTAAAACATTCAAATACACCATGTGTAACCTATGCCTGTCTTTAGATCCATCGAAAATTTTATAGGTCCGGAGTATTGTTGTAATTACGAGTTGGTTGGGTTGAGTTTGTCGACTATAGAGTTGTTTAGCTTTTGAAATTTTTAGCCCTTGCGTTCAAAAAATGGGACACTCTTACAGAAATTTTTTTCGGTCTAAATGCTAATTCATATTAGACTTTAGCCAGTGGCATTATTTTCGCTTGGTTAATTTTCTTATCCACTTACTAAATTTGAAACTGATTTTTAATTCAATAATCTCAATTCGCCATTTGCCAAATCAGATAAATTTAAAACTATTTTAAATACTTGATTATTTATTGTCAATTTTTGGTAGATACAGAATTTAAATAAAATATATTGGATAAGGTCATTTAAAAATTAGGTTACGCATAACACGAACACCTCATTTGAATACTACCTAATTTATTAAAAATTTTATACAATTTGCAAATTTTAATCTAAATAATTGTGAATATTTAAAAGATATTAAAAAAAAAAAAAAAAGAAAAAACAAATACATTTTATTATTATTCAAATTGGAGGAAATGGAGAAGTATTAAAATATTTCAATCATAGGAGATAAACTCAAGGTTTAGAAATTACTCCACTCAAAATAGCTATAAATTAACAAAGTAAAAAAAACAAGCAATGCTACTTCATATACCTACACAGAAAAAAGTTTTCACGAGCTACGTTAGCTAAGCGAATTAACTCAGAGATTGAAAAAATAAGACATTTTTCTTAAAATCGAATATTGCGTTTTAGTTTTCCAAGAATTTTTATTTCGAAAACTGTCTAGAGGAAAAAATCACAATAATACTTTTTTACTTAAAACTGATCAAAAAATACAAAAATATTTTTTATTTTGAAAAAATTCAAAATTTTGTACTTTGCACACCAACCTCCCCCACCCCTTGTTTATCTGTCGATTTTTCTCATTCCAAACTTGATCGTTTAAATATCAAAGCCCTTCTCGATACCAAATTTTAACGATGCTCATTTTTGACATCTATTAGGTAAGATTGATTTGAAGAAATTTTTTCAAAATTCTATCATCAGTACAAAAGCAATAGCTTCTTTTCCTTCGGCAATTCGTTAATAATAGCGTTTTTTGGAAAAATCTACCATTTTCCGAGTTTTTCTGCAGTATACTCAAAAACTGTACATTTTATACAAAAACGGTCTAAAATTGTAAAGCATAACTGCTCTGTATTTGTATACTTTCATTTTTGCCAGTTTTAATATTTTTGGACAAATCTTCATTCATAAACATATTTGATTATAAAACGAAATTTTTACATTTTTGCAAATTTTTTTGTACTTAATCAAAGTCCCTCATACATGATCTCAACATTTATTAAGCTTAACACATTATACCACTTATTTGTTCAAATGAAAATTCGTAATTTGCGTTTTCTATTGAAGTGTAAAGCCTCACCCTCACATTTTAACACATTATACCACTTAAAATGTGAGGGTGAGGCTTTACACTTCAATAGAAAACGCAAATTACGAATTTTCATTTGAACAAATAAAAGAAAGAAACGGAAATCGTCTAGATATCCGGTATAGGATACAACCAACTACGTCACTCCTGTTCTATGTGAGTGGGTCAAATTATATGTAAGCTCTTTGTGTCTTTATTCTATTTGTATGTTTGTATATATAGAATACACAAAAGTTTCACACGGCTATATGAGAGTGATAGGTACCTAAAAATGATTAATTTCTATTGTGAAACTAAATTTTTACCTTTATTTAAAATAAATGTAATATCGCGCATTAAAAAATTATGCCTGCAAAAACTGCACAAAAATTATATTCTTTGAATTTTTTCAAAATAGAAAATATTTTTGTATTTTCTGATCCGTTTTAAGCAAAAAAGTACTCTTGTGATTTTTTTCTGTAGGCGCTTAGTTTTCGAAATGAAAATTCTTGAAAAATTAAAATAGCTATATTCGATTTAAAAAAAATGTATTATTTTTTTCAATCTCTGAGATAATTCACTTAGCTTACACAGCTCCTGCGCTACGAATTTTTTTGGCTGTTATTTGAGAGGTAGTTTAATGGAGAATATTTTAAGCTATATTTCAAGCAAATGTAGTGTGTTTGTCGGGTTTAATGGAGAATGTTTTAAGCTATGTTTCAAGAAAATGAGTTTAGTTTGGAGAGAGCCGCAAAGAAAAAACCGCATTTGTCGGGGGTATTTTAAATTTTGTTAATTTCACTGTCTACTTCTGAAAATCAGTGATATTTCATCTATTTTAAGTGGAGTATGAGTTGTATGTAGGTATTATTGGATAGATAGATTTCTTTGGTGTTTATAAAAGACATACACAGTTACACCATTGTTACATATAATCAGCTAACTTCATATGAGATCCATACATTAGTAGCATTTTAAATATTTAAATTTAAATATCAAATTGTTTGGATATAATTTTATTTATTAATTTATTATTATTATAAAATGGAAATAAAATGTATTTTACGAATATTATTTATAATAGTTTTTTTATTTAATTTAATATTATGTGAAGTTAATCAAAATTTAAATATTATACAAATTGAAGATGCGGAATTTAATGACATTTTCCCAAAATTACCAATTGTTGTGTTCAATAATGATAATAGTAATCAACAATGTTATGATGATAGTGTGATTTTTGTAAATAATTTTAATAATTATACAACATGGGCATATGAAAGTACGTACCAATTTTTATTTATTTATTATTTTTTATTCATAGTTCGTTTTAACCGTTTTTTTTTTCAATTTCACATTCTGTATAATTTAAAGTATTATTAAATAACTATTTATTTACTTAATTATAGGCATGTAGTCAAATTATTTTTTAATTAGTATTATAATAAGAAAAAAATCACTTCCCATCCACCGGTATTCTAGCCAATCCTTTTTCGTATATCCGCTTTTCGTATTTTAATTAAGGCGCATTTGATACAGAATTTATATTAAGCCATTAACAATATTAAATTAAAATTATTATGAAATAGCTTGCTTTCTTTTTTGGACATAAATAATATGTTTTTTTCAATAAAATATGATAAAAAATATGAAGAAAAAAAACTTTCTATCGGTATCGAGGACTTATCATGTTTCATGTCACTGTTTTTAGCATTAAAATTATGGTTCTTTCGCATTATATTGTTCAAAATAAGGACTCTAAAATAGTTTAAATATAAAAAATCGAAATATATAATACATTCGCGTTGACAGGAGTGATAGAGTTTTGTCATAAATCATCGCATTATCTTTAAATTTTGGTAAATCTGTAAAATTTGTTAAATGAAAATCCTCGTGGACACTTTTGGTCGTCATATTAAGAGTTATAACTGATACCACTCATATAAAAAGGCAAGAAATTCAAATTTAAAATTTCCGTTGCCGGATAATCATGGTCTTTAGACTTTGAGTATATAAAGACTTTTGTTTAGTATACTAAAATGTGTAATATCATTTTGAGCAAGTCTCCCCTACTAATAAAATTTTCAAATTTTCAAGGAAATTATGTAATTTTCTACTAAATGCAATAAAAATTCTAACAATGCTTATTGTTTAAACTTGTAATTATTTTTGAATTGTCTGTAATTTGTTTTGAAAATTAGAGTTTTTTTGTACAGCCATAGAATGTTATTTAGCTACTATCAATAATATCACAATTTTTTGAATTTAACTAATGAACTCCGGTCTTTTTTGCAAATAATAATTGTTTTCCCTCCTTTAAGATTAAAATTTGTTTCCCTGCCTTGAATTTTGACCAAAATATAAAAATTAAAAATAACGTTATGATTTTTCCCAAAAATTTTCTGTTTCTCCAAAAGTAAGTCTCTTTATTCGTCAAAACTTTAGTCTTAGTAGTTTCAAAAGTAAGGAGGGAAATCAATTATTAAAATAAAATCATAACAAATGGTTTCGTTTGATATGTCAAATGAAACAAATGGATTTAAAAAAAAATTGTAACAATCGTTTTCCCAAAATGAACCCACATAATTTGATTTTAGATATAGCTTTTGGGTCACCTTTTGGGTACCCAATTTATAATTTAGGCAATCAATTTTTAAAGCAAGTCCACGCGTACTCTGAGAATAAGCTGTGACAAACGTAAAAACAGAAACGAAAGTGGTCCTTTCCTTATCGAATCCTAAAGAAAAACTTCAATTGATTAAAATGAAATAATTTCCTTGACTTTGACATACGAAATACTATTTATTATAAACAATGAGAGATTTGTTGTACATTTAAATCATTGTGAATATTACTTGAGTAATTAAAACAATATTTTAAAATAATTAATTTTCTTATATTTTGGGGCCTCGGCAAATCATTTGAATTTATGTATTTTCTCTACTGTTCCCCAATAATTACAGGATATTGTGTACTTTTTGCTTACATATCTTGGTAAATTGACACTCTTATTAACAGTAAAAGGAAAAATATATAACAAGGTAATTAATTGTTTAAATACCATGTATATAGCGCCAATTCAAGTTGAATATATATGCTATTTTTTAGATTTTAGACTCTACTCTATGACTGATTGATTGAACTCGGGATAAATAAAAGAAATGGTATCTTTGCAAATGAGAATTTTTACTATTATTTTATAAATTTTTGACTGTTTTATTGTTTGTTTTGATTTTGTATTAAATAATATTTATTTTGTATCTGCAGACCTTATTAATTAAGTAAATTTTGTATATAAATATTTTATTACATTACGTAAAAGTTAATTTATATTATACCTATTAGAGACATTTAAATATACAGAGTGAAACAGAAAATTTTTCCAATAACAACAGTTAATGCTGTAATCGAAAATTCAGTAGAAGATATACGCCATTCGGTATAATACTGTAAAACTCAAAAGAAATACGTCATAAATTCCAAAGTAACAGTGGATTTTATAATTAAAATATACAACCTATTTAAAAAATAGTATATTACACATGTAGGAATAGTCACGGAAACAAGGCAATGAAGTTCGAAAAATTTGAACAGTAAGTCAGATTTGAATGCGGTTTTCGGAATTCGATTGGTTAGAGCGTCACAAAATATTGTGACCTAAATTGATTTATAAGAAATTAAAAATATGCAATTTGCATAAATAATATGCATTTTATAATTGCATTTTAAATTAACCCTAAGTTTATATACTAAATTCACAATTCAGTTAATAACAATAAAAATGATTCCAAACTTGTTACTCCAAGATACCTGATGCCTAGGATAAACGGTATCTATGCCATCTTCTGGAGTTTTCGGGAATTCGTTATATAATCTTTCCAAACTCGTAACTCAGGGGTTTTTTGGTCACTGAGCACGAATATCGCAACAGAATTGATATTCGAGATATTTGATGTCCAGAGTACCTCGAGAGCCAATTTAGGCCCATTATATAACCCGATATATAATTATATTAATTTTTTTAACATGAGCAGATTTTGATGTGAATTTTACATGATATCTAAGTATGCAATTTTATTAGCAAAGTTATTTGATTATTGTCCGTCAGAAAATAGATACTTTTTTACCTAAAATTTATCATTCGCAGAGTGTTTTATTATCCCGAATTCGATCGAAAATTCTTGGAAAGAGTTCTAGACAGTTCATATTTTACTTATGGCTATTCCTCCTGACACAGTTCTGATATTAATAGTGTATCAGTACCAGGCCCAACGAGTGGAGGGAAGAAGGACACTGTTAAAGGGCCCATATATGGGAATCGCGAAAAAATTTTGATAATTATGTCATGATATAATATTAGCAATAATAATAATAATGGGGTTTATCCTTCGTTTTTAAACTACATCCATAAATACAATGATAACGTTATGATGTGAGTGAAGTCGGTTACTTCGTTCTTGTCTAAGCGACGACAGTTAGGCAGTATGATCAATTTACCGCCCTATTAATTATAATTATAATTGATCAGACCTCATCCTCCCAGTCAGTAGTTAAACGAGTAAAGTCGATTGCGCTTTTATTGGCCACGGAGCCGGTGTCGGAGCCGGATTGGGGGTAAGGTTCCGAACTTACTGGGCCCATTCACTAGGCTCAGATTTTATCTCGGCCGCTTTGAGGAGTACCTTTATAGAAAGATATTTAAAAACCTTTCTTACACTGATACATACTGTGCGCCAGTATAATATTATTATGAATGTATAGTTAGTTAATTTATTAATATTCTTTTGTTATTGTTAGGTACAAATGTACCCATACTTCTACATATGAATCTACGGTGCTCATAACTAATAAATAGAAAGAAAAAACTTTCTCATTCAAAAATTTTGAAATTACTTTTGTTTTTATTGATAATTTTTTTTTTGTTATTTTTTTGTTTTGTTTTAAAATGTCAATATTGTAGATTTTGTTGAAAATCTATGTACACTACATTTTTTATAGGGCAATAGGGCAATATACTTTTTGCGTTTATATAACAGATGTAGAGTAAAATGCCAACATTTCTTCTAATTTTTTATGCTTATAGACAGGTAGATGTTGTGGTAAAAATAGGATACGTGAGAAGCATGTTTGGCCCGCCTGTCAAGTGGTGAACTTGTTATCCAAGATAACTTTTTGGTACCGATAATTAAGTTAAAGATAATTGATTTATAATGAAGCTTCTTCATAGTTGATTTCAGATTTGTAATGAATATTGAAAATATAGCTGTTTTGATTTTTTGCGCGTATTTTTAGGTGGGGCTTGTATGGGGTGTTTGGCAAGTCGGTGGTAATCATTAAAGAGCTTTTGCTTGAGCTTATTTTTTATTAAACTACATGCTAAAAAGTCGAAAACGCAAGACACTTGAGTTAGAGAAACTTTTAAGTTTTTACGTATGATTTACAAGTTGTTGCGAAAAATAGCTAGCAGTACAAAAAGTATTGCTATTGATTGCATAAAAACTGTTGATTGGAAGCTGTTCACGTGATTTTCCCTCGTTTATTCCTACGTGCATGCGGACGAAGCGGTTAATATCTCTACTTTTAATTTAAAAAAACGATTGATTTTTTCTTTCTTTTTTTCAAGTTTTTTCTGAAATAAAAACCGTGTGCTAACTTGCTGTGTGTATTGTATCTTAAAGGAGTCATTAACTGATTAGAAAAATATGAATAAATTTAGGCGTTTCGTTGACTTGAGAACAAATAAGCTCAAGTAAAAAACCCTTCAAGGTGGCCAATGTATTATCATACACGCTATAGAAATAATGTATATTGTTGGCGCAGAGAAAAATTTTAATTAACTATGTGAATTCAGAATTGTTGAAAAGCAGGTCAATTTAACTTTTTTTTTCGTTGAATCATACAAATCACGCGGGTTGGACCAGATTTACTTGAAGGGTTGCCCTGGTACACCGTCAAAATTTTACCTCGTTAAAGTATAATTTCTGAATATATATTTTGCGTCAATTGTAGTTGAAATTTTTGTTATTATAACCAAGTAGGTACGCTCTGCGTCACAAAATCTGCACTGAGCACATGTAAAAAGGGTATCATACTTTTTTCTCTAAAATATATTTGGTGATATACTTGTGATATATACATGTCATAACTATTTGGTGATATACATGTGATATACCTATCAACAAGACCTTGGTATACTTAAGCTAAGAATATTCGTTATCGTATGTAAAATCATAAATACTGTACAAATCTTTAGAGGCAAATACTCTCGACATTTTAATTTGCGAATTGATCTATTATACATCTTCACAATCTAAATGTTGAAGCAAAACTGATTCAGTCTATTTTTGCTTGTCGTAGAAAGGAAGTATAATTTTTAACCCTTATCAAACATGAAAATCAACGCGTTATACCCCACCGCTTGAAGTTTGCAAATTTGTTATACTTATTATTCTTATTAACATTTCAAATACGACCACATTTTTAAAAACTTTTTTGATAACGCAACGTTGCGAAATATTTTTCAACCTATCTACATTTGATGCTCTGGACGACAAAATATGAAATTCCAACAGTATAAATTCAACAGTAGCCATGAGTAAGAGTGCAATTGCACAATTTAAATCCCAGTTACTTAAAATATAATACAATCTTAAAATAGAAAGGTGAGAAACACCAATTTTGAACTTTATACACTTAAAAAAAATTGTTATAAATTACGTGAAAAAAAAATTAATAAACATATGCCAGAGCATTATTATTGGGTCACGGTTATTTACATAAAGTTAAAATAAAATAAAAAATTAATTTATTAAAAAAAAAAAAGAATTAATTCATTTTAATTACCTATATTCTCAGAGTAATTTATTGAACAGAAGATGAACTTAACATAAAATCAGCAGGTGTGTTATAGAAGTCCATAAATTATCATATCAAAATATTTGTTAATAATTATAAAAATTATTTATTATTTAATCTAATTTGCATTTTTATTGCATTATTAATTTGCATTTGCATATTTCTGATTTTGCGATTCTTTACCTTGATTTGACCGGTATAATTAATTTGAACTATAGCATTGTTTATTTTGGGTTCTTATCTAAATTAGATACATTTTATAATTTATACAATGACATTGTACATCTAAATAAATAGGATTCCTGCTAAAAAATTATAGCAAATTTAGAAGATGTACTTGACCTGGTGCAATTTTTAGTAAGATAAATAATGATATTTTCACGGACGCCACCAAGATTACATTCAGGGAGGTGCATTTGCATCTATACTAGGATCAAAACAATCGACTTTTTTTTACTTCCAATACCGAAAAACTGGCTGCTATGCATTAAATACATAGCTTATCATTTAATTAACATTTTAATTATCATTTTAATTAACAAAATTCATAAAATGAGCTATACGTATATTTGTAGAAAATCAATTGGTCTATAAAAATGACCTCCTTGATTCAATAGATTATTGTAAGCGTTTTATAGATATATAGTTTTTGGAAGTTTTTAATAATTTTATGGAAAATAGGATTTTAACTTTTTTATTTTTTTTTCTGAAGCCCGTTTGCATATATTAATGTGGGGTTTTTTTGTAGTACAATATCTTAGCGTCAATGTTGGATTTATGCTAATGATTTTTCGTAGAAAAAGAAAATGAGACTCTACTCAACCACATACAGGTTTTTCCTGAAAAAAAAATTTTGTTCAGCCTTATCAGATCGACAGCTTTTTCGTCGTTATTGTATGGATCATTAAAAACTTATTGTTTTAGAATAAACAAAAAAGAACGCGAGATGCAATGGGACAACTGGTAAGAACTAAGTTCTTTTCGCTATAATTTTTGTATTTTTAATTAACAAAAATTACCATGGTCTCATTCATGGTCTCAAATTTTCCATCGGTTAGTCTAGTCGGATACTTTTTCGTGTAGTCCCTGTCCGCCAAACGCATTCAGGAAAATATTTTCATAATCTGTAAAACCGGGATGAAAATTTTATAGATTATGATATGAAGAAAGTACCTAAGCACCAAGATAAAAAATATTTCGTATATAGTGTGGACACATTTAGGCATGCGATTAAAAACGAAAGTATTTATTCCCATAAGATAAAAAAGGTTTCAGATCCATTTATATTTGCACTCAATTTAATATGTACTTGACCCAGGTAATTTTATGAATCATATAACGATCTTGAATTTTATTTAACCAAATTAATTTTATTTAACCAAATAATTTAAAAAAAGGCAATAAAATCTGTTTTAATACTCTAATAAATAACTCATTAATTTATTTTATTATCAATAAAATTTAAATTTAAAGATTTAAAACTAAAAAAATTTTGCTAATAAAAATTAATTACAAATAAATAGGGGGAAAAATATTTTAAAATAATAATAATACTCGATTAGGACCACCGTTTTGCCCTTTTTCAAAAATTTTGTTTTAATTGCGTCGCTAGTGGAAGATTCCATTATAGTACCCTTATAAATGTATATTTAACACAGGTGAAAACAAACAATTGACTGAATTAACTGTTGAAATACCATGTATAGACAGTGTTGATTACTCTCACATTACACATATAGCTATACATGTCACACATATAAAACTGAGAATCCCATATTAATACATACTATAAAATTTGCATCTAATGTGTGTCCTCGTGAGTAAATTATGATGTTTAAAAAAAAAATGTTTCAAACAAAAGTGTTTATTTTTTGATAAGAAACACTTTTTATATTTAAACTTTTGTTCTATCTTTAACGGTTTACAAGATGGGGGACCTATGTTGCTCATTTACGAACTCGACCTCAATTTTTACGCCCTGAGTGCGCTGTAAAAATTTCAGCTTGATATCTTTTTTCGTTTTGAGTTATCGTGTTCACAGACGGGCGGACGGACGGACAACTGAAAATGGACTAATAAGATGATTCTATGAACACCTATACCAAAATTTTTTTCGTAGCATCAATATTTTTAAGCGTTACAAACTTGGGACTAAACTTAATATACTATGTATATTTCATATATACATGATATAAAAATGATTCGAATTTTTCGTTAGTTATTTGCGATTGTAGTTTTAAGAACACAGCCTAAACTACATAAATAATAAATTTAGTTGAATATACTAATTTTTTTGTTTCTTCCTAGTGTGGGATGCTTCAGCCAAAAGTGCTGTTGGACAGGCGGCAGGTAGTACATTTAATATTGGACATTTTGATGAATGTTTACAAGTGAATGGACCATTTCGTACCAAATATTGTATGGTGGATGTACATTTAAATTTTCAGCCATCAAAGCAGCTGGATAAATATTCAATTAAATACGATCCAGATGATATTATACTAAATGAACTTTATGTAAGTATTATTTATCTTATATATTATTACTCTAGCAAGTTTTTTTCTGCCCTACTCTTATCTTCCTTATTCTTTTATTAAATTCGGACTCCGAGAAATTTTTGATTTTATCACAATATTAAAACCAACTTTTTTTTTTTACACCTAATTAAAATACAACTAAATTCGATAACAGATAGTGATCTAGAATTATAATAAGGCATTCTAGAGATAAAAAGTAAATATGAGTTCAAGATTGAACAAAATCTAAGAATAGATCTAATGACACAAATGTAAAAGGTTTATGATAAAGAAAAAAGTTTAAAACAAAAAATGTTCCTTTAGTAAAAACATGCATCAATTAATTGAAACATTTTTTCATTAAAGTCATAAAATCCCAAATTTTTATATGTTTATTATTAGTTGTATTTTAATTATCATAAACATTTTTTTAGCCTTACAAACGTTAGACTAAATTTAATAAACCCCTCAAATAGAAAAGTACAATAATATTACCAAGTGTTTTTGTTGTGTAAATAAATTTCCATGGAAATAATCAATTTCCCTGATATGTCATTAAAATTTATGGTAAAAAAGAAAATTTTAATTGTTTTTATTAAACAATAAAATCCAAGAAGTAAAAATTGAAAGGAAATTTACGGGAATTTTTAATAATAAATTCCCTTTTTTTACTTTTCCATAAAGTTGGAATTATTATTATTCTTCGCAAAAAACCCATACATATTTACAGATTCTATCTGTTGGCATATTTGTTCAGAATACCTAAAATAATTTTTGTAGACTTTTAAAAATGAGCATTTTCATTGAGAATACCGGATCGGTTTTTTAGTTCTCTTCTGCTTTTTAATTACTTGAGATTCTTCGAGTGCGACAGATTAAGGCCTCAATTTATTTTGAAAAAGATTAAAATGACGGCAAATAAATTTCGTAAATAATCGAGTCCATACCGAATCACATCGATATTGATAAAAATATGTACCTATAGGCATAGTATGTTATTTAATTCAAAATTGAACATTAGTTTAAGGCACTATTTGTGATATAATATTTTAATTTATAAATAGAGAGATATTTATAAATAACTAAGCATAAATTGTTTTTCAACTATTACTAATACTTCTATTAACAAAAGAAATAAACAATTTTTCATCCGATAAAAAATGTACAAAATATCCAATAAACACGTGAAATTTACAAAATTTAAAAATTCCCCGACAAATTTTTCGGTTACGGAACCCTAAACTTGCACTTGAACCTTAAAGTCGCACACACACAAATAGCGGTCAAACTTATAACACTCCTTTTTTAATTCGGAGGTTTAAAAGAATGATCGAAATCGGACTATTCTATAAAAAGTTGTGTGGTCAAACATACAAAAAAATGGGTTAATTGATTTTATGGGTTTACTTGAGAATCTACTACTTTTTCGATGGTTAAAAATAAAGTTGGTTGTTTTAGTACCATTTCTTCATTTATAAGATTGTGGAAGATTGTCCTTGGGACCTTTGTAATCGTCAGTACCATGATAATTTATGAATAATAATTATTTTCCTATTTTGAGTATTTAATCGTAAAAACATAATTTATGGAAATTTTTATGGCATATAACTTCTGTTTACATATATTATAACTATTATTCCCGCTGTCCATATCAGCACATGATGTCCTTAATACATACGCCTCAAGAAATCCTTGAGTGGTTAATTATATGAAATTGGTCCAGCAAATTTTTTCATTAAGAAAATTGTTAAAAGTAAGGCTTTCTTATTTCGGACTCCGAGAAATTTTTGATTTTGTCAAAATATTAAAACCAACGAATTTTTTTACCACAGCAAGATGTCTGGTTATCGAAGAACCCATTTAATTGAATGTCAGTTTAAATGTTTCAGGAATTAGGGATGCTAAAAGCATCAACTTTAAGCTAGAGACTCATGGGCCCGTGAAGTATAAAGCCTCAGTTAGTTTTTTTCTAGAGATCCTCTATCATTTAATGCTGGCCACATAGACTAAATGTAATAAAAAAAAAAAACTGTGTTAAAGAACGGAAACCACAATTTTATATTAGTTAATATAAGTTATAATTTTTTCACCTTGAATTTTTGCTGATTATAATATTTACTAAAAATTAATAAAATAATTACTAGTCATACTACCTATGATTTTTCTTTTCTTTAACTGTAGATTTGTTATTCACATTTTCTGGAAAAATTGGTTTTACACTTTTTAGGTCTATAATCTGGCTGCTTGATCCCTTCTGTTAATATTTCTTGTGGGTAGCTCCTTTCATAATTTTGAAAACGAGGCCTTGCAAAATAGCCATGTTTCTTTACGAAATTAGTTAGGTACTTATTGTGAGTTATTTCTACCCTTTTGACACTTTAAAGCTATAAAGTCTATCGTTTTCGCAGGTTAATGATCTATATTAATATGTAGATATACAGTACACATGGCAAAGCCGACAATTTTTATCTATTTCGAAAATGGATTTTTTTGACAAGTCTTCTACGAGGAATTTTTACAAATTTTTTAGGTTTTACAATATTTCAGTCTTTAATTTAGTCAAAATTGGCCCCCAAATTCGAGTCTTTGAAGAAGAAGTTTGTCAATTTATTTTTAAAGCGTACGCAGTTTCCCCTTTACTTTTTGAGAACGTGAGCATAATCATTATCAAAGTGCTGGACGTAGCCGCCAAAACTTTCCAGTCTCTCATATATGTCACCAATTTCATCCAAATGTAAATAAATGAAGACATTATGCAAATAAATTTCGAATGAAATCTTTACCTCAAGGGGCTACATATATCAAATTTATTATATATTTACCCAGCAATAAATTATATGACATTTTATAAATTAATTAAGGTTTGATTTGCAAATTTAATTAAGATTTTGTCATACCTTCAAAATTTGGCCTTTAGCTAGATAACTGATATCTGTGCATATTTATTAATATTATATATACAACAATTAATATTCAGGGAACCTTATATTTTTTTTTGATTCTATGATTCATTATGAGTGACAATAGGATTGGGAATTTTTTTTTCACTTATAGAACCTTTCGGGCTTAAGGTGTTCAGTCAAGCGAAATATAATAGAATTATTATTATTACCAATTGATCATGTTTTTTTACTTAAAAATACACTTATACCTATAATTTATTTAAAAATATAATGTTTGATTTAGCAAACTAATTTAAGTATCATTATTTTATGTGTAAAAAAATACATGTAATAAGTGACGATTCATGGCATTATTTATTAAAATACAAGGAGTTCCAATGAAAAAAAGCTTTGGAACCTTGTTAAGGAATATTTGAAGAATATTTAATAGCTTTGGTAACATTAAAATTTTTGGTTTTTCATATTATTTGTCAGAATTGAAAATGGCCATTTTCCCATTTTTTCAAATTTTAAATAATTTACATTTCTGAAACTAGAGAAAATTTTACTTTTTTGGTTCTAAATTGTCCAAATAACCATAAAAATTAAATCATAACAAAAAAATTTTTTCAATAAAAAAATTGTTTAAACATTTTTTTTTCTATACCATTCTTTGTATAAGAGTATGCAAAAAAACCTAGTTTGGAAAATTTTTAAAACGGATACGACCTGTACTATTTGTCTGTTATAATTTTCTACATATTTTGAAAGTTTATTAACTTTCGTATTAATCATTAAGAAGAGATTTTTTGCGTTTAATTACCGTGTTTAGGTATAAACACATACCTTACTTTTAATCAAAAGTTAAAGGTTTTTCCGGCGAAAAATAAAAATTTGTAAAAGAAATTTATTTTGTTGGTTAAAACTTTCTTGGTGGAAATTTTAAGCTATAAATACTTCAGATATCGATAGTTGATGCCAAGGAAGAAAAATTTATACTAAGAAAAGCAACTTTTTCGACATAAAAAAAAATCTGAAAAAATTATTGTAATTCATTTAAGGATGTTCCAGCATGGTATTTGCAGTTTCTATGTTAAAGCAATGGTACAATTTTTTTTTCGACAGAATTTAACGAAAAATTAAATTTAAGAATTTAATAATGCTTACTATTAATTCCCAAAGTTTCAGAAATTTTGACCGTTTAAAATGGGAAATAATTATGCCAACGTCCCAATTTCGATCAATTTACGTCAAAATTAATATCTCGAAAGTGAAAATTAATTTCTAAATTTTTTTTTTTAGAATGGTATTGTATAAACATTTTTTTCTTTATACATTACATTATAAACCCGAGAAAAAAAATTCGGCCAAATCTGTCGAAAAGTGATTTCATGCTGGTACTACCTTAAAAAAAATTTGTTCTTTGTTTGATCTTGTGTTTTACCATTTTTTGACTATGCATTTCGTTTTCAAAATATCTGTTTAATAATTGTTTTAAAATTATACCTATACAAGTGAAAACAAACAATTGACTGAGTTAATTGTTGAAATACCATGAATAGACAGTGTTGATTACTCTGTCATATTACACATACATACATGTCACACATATGTAACTGATATAGCCATAACATACATACTATACAATTTTCGCATAATTTGCGCTCTCATGGGTAAACAGTGATGTTTACGAAAAAATGTTTCAACCAAAAGTTTATTATTTTATAAGGAATATTTTTTACATTTAAACTTTTATTCTATCTCTAACGGTTTACAAGATGGGTCCTACGGACCCAAGACCCAAATTGACCTATGTTGATCGTTTAAGAACTTGAACTCCCTTTTTACGTCCTCAGCACGCTATATTTCAGCTTGATATCTTTTTTCGTTTTTGAGTAATCGTAATGCCAAGGGGACACACGACAGACAGACGACAGACAGGCAGACAGACAATCGGAAATGGACTAATTAGGTGTTTCTATGAACACTTATATCAAAATATCAATATTTTTAAGCGTTACAAACTTAGGACTAAACTTAATATACTATGTATATATCATATATACATGGTATAAAAACATTACCTACATATAAAAACAGGAAAAAAAAATGAGAAAAATGAACTTTCACGATAAATATTATTGCTTTGATTAAGTATTCTTTTAATAAATATGAATTTCTAAATTATAGACAGATATCAAAATAATAGGTTTGTGATTTTTATTTGATAATATACTCATATTATTTGTGTTATTCGATTACATAGAATATTACAAGTTATGGAGAAAAAATTATTTGCAAAATTCTTTTATTTATCTGGCAATAAATAATTATATAACATTTACGAATTTAGGTTTATATTAAACCTATATAGGGTGTTTCAAAACTGCACGTCACTATTTTTTAAGCATATTTAAACATATGCCCGAAAATAATTTATTAATGAGATATTAGAGCATACAGATTTATATTTAACAATCCAATATCAATACGCAACGGATTTTGATGCGGTTTTTTTTAATAGATAGAGTGATTCAGGAGGAAGGTTTTTATGTATAATACATCTATATTATAGTAGAGTAAGGGGTTGAAATAGGGGTTGAAAGGGATATGCTTAAAAAACTAAAAAAGTTGTGCATCGATTAAGCTCAAATATTGACACGATATACAACCAGCTTAAAAGATCTATTGTTTTTATCTACTTTTAACATTCGGAGGGTAGAAAGGTGTAGCGAGAAAGTGGGAAGGAATTATCAAATATTTACAAATATACCTAAGTGGGCTATCAAATAAAAGAGCATGACGTGTACATTACAAAACTGTTATCCCACGCAAGGAAATGTGGAGGGAGGGGTGCAAGTGGGGTTGTTGCCCAGCAAAGCGGGTAGTTCACAGCTAGTTGATAATAATTGTTGAAAGTATTCGCCGTTTTATTGAATGAAGCATTCAGCACGACGGCTTCCACAATCGGATTTCTAAAATTTTTCACGGTATCTTTGAAGACTCACATTTCCTTGTAATGTCACGGCTACTTAAAAAAGATGACTGTTCTGTAAAAGTGAAGAAAGTGGTGTCTCCTGTGGAACATCGTTTCGGATTTGACCTCAGAGGTACTTGGTGCAACGGTTTCTTGTCGTCTTCGATGAATTCGTCATATAAGTCCAAACTCGTTACTAGGGGGATTTCGGAATTGCTGAATACGAATATCATCTATTAATTATGCAATTAGCATATTAATCATGTTAAATGCAAATTTTTAATTTCTTACAAATCAAAACCGAAAACTGCATTCAAATCCGACTCACTGCTTAAATTTTGCGAACTTTATTCCTTCGTTTCTTCCTCTATCAATAATTGTACATGAGTGTCGGAGAAATTCATTTCAATATGAGAAGTATGCTCATCAACCTATACGACCTACGTTACATTAGTTTTCGTTCGATTGTCTATCCACGAGGGACACACTCAGCTCATTACCTCTTGTTATATCGCATACGTGTTTTACCACCTTTTCCATTGATAATTTCAGCCCTTCAATTATTTTGAGAGGTTGAGTACCTGCTTCATGCATATACCATGCACACCACCAGCTCATCACAGCTATTATTTAAATTAATTTATGGTGTGACGGTGGGTTGCGAGTCCAACCCGCTACCCTAGGACCACCTACGGAATTGGTTATGCTTTAATCAACTCACTGGTCACTAGAGTTGACCTAACAAAGAATTAAAAAAAATTAAAATATTCAGATATATGTAGACAGATATTTTTTTAAATACCGCAAACTAATTGTTTTCTTCTTAAAATTTAATAACTAATAATTACTTTATACCAAAAACTTATTGCGGTAATGTGGTTGCAAAAATTTTTCCTTACAATAAGAACTTGAACTTCCTGTAGTGTCAAGAACATAGGGATGTTCGTTTCTTAAAATCCATGTAAAGTAAAACGTTAAATAAGCTGTTTTTTTTTTTTAAATTTTAAATTATTATAATTGTGGATATAAAACTAAAATAAATTGTTATACAGCTTGAATATTGCCTATAAATAACAGTAATGATTGTCAGTCAGTTAAACGTTAGAACAGGGCTGGTCAGTCAGCCCTTTATTAAGAACAATAAAGAGATAAGGTTCATTTATGATTTCCGTGGTATTTAAATGAATTTATTGGAGCTGAAAATTGAAATACAGCTTGTATATTGCATATAGATAACAGATATGACAGTCAGTCAGTTTAACGTTAGAACAGGGCTGGAGAGTCAGCCTTTATTTATGAACAATTAATAGATAAAATTCATTAATGATTTCCGTGGTATTTAAATGAATTTATTGAAGCTGAAAATTGTTATACAGCTTGTATATTGCATACAGATAACAGTTATGACAGTCAGTCAGTCAAACGTTAGAAAAACGTTAGTTAAACGTATTCATATGTTTCTATACGTTTATTTGTCTGTAAACTCTCTAGCGGTCGCAATTTTAGGCCGATTTGAATAAAAGAAAGGTTTTGGTATTTGAAAGATAGGTCAAGTTCGTTATTGAGAAAAATCGACAGTTAAACAAAGGAAGTGGGTGCAAAGTAGAAAATTTTGAATTTAAAAAAATGCAGTTTTAAGGAAAAAAGTACTTGAGTAATTTTTTCTCTGGACGCATAGTTTTCGAAATAAAAATTTTTGGAAAACCAAAAATGCAATATTCGATTTTAAGAAAAATGTGGTATTTTTTCTATCTTTGAGAGAATTCTCTTAGCTAACGCAGCTCCGATATTTTTTCTTTTCTGTAAGGGTTGATTTTATGCTGCAGTGTTCTTAGAATTACCTTGAATAAGTACTTAAAACTTTAATTTAAGAAATAAAATTGAATTCTAATGATTAATAATACTTGAATACTAAAAGTTAAATATGTTTACTTAAACTTGATTAATAATAATTGATAATTTAATAAGTTATTTAAGAAAAATTAGTATTATTCATACAATATATTTAAATAATTATCCCTATTTACAAGTTGTAATTGTAAGAAATGACAATAATATATTTTTAACGCGTAATAATTTATTATGTTTACTTAAACTTTAATAGGTAATAATAATAATTAATAATTATTCTTGAAAAATTGAAGTTATTTAAGAAGATTGGTATTATTCATAAAATATATTTATAATTATTCTTATTAAAAAATTATTATTGTATAAACATATTCAGAAATAACAATAATAGGTAAATTTTTAATGCAAATAGTAATTAATTTTATAATTAATAAGTTTTAGTATGAAATATCCTGAATTTGTTTAGAAATTTATTTATTAATTTTTATTTATTTATGAAAACTATTACAAAGATTGTTTATTTTTAAAGGTTTTTTTTTCTCTCATGTCGCTTAAATTTTATCCCCCCTCTAAAATTTTCATAATTAATTTAGACCTAGCCGAACTTAATATAAAAAATGAAAAATCCTGAATTTATTTAGATTTGTTTATTTAATGAAAAGTTTATAACAAAGATTGTTTATTTTTAAAGGTTTTTTTTCTCTTCTGTCGCTTAAATTTTATTAATAAGATTTTTGAAATATTCCACTGTGTCAAAATATTATCGCAGTATTGAATTCTAATAAACAGAGGAAGATTGCGAAATTTACTAGATAATCATTCGCGCCCGAAAAAAAAAATAAGTCACGAGTTTTTTTGCCAGGACGTAGGAACCAAAAGAAATTTTAAAATTAGCAATATTTTTTTACAGGGTGTCCTTAAAAGGTTTTTACAACGCTCTGTCACGTATAGCTCAGTTTAAAATAAGTCGATTTAGATAAACTTGCTACATTGTAATAAAATTACTACTTGCTACATTGTAACAAAGCAATATTACCATACCAAATTTTATCAAATGTTATGAAAGAGAGACGATTTCAAAATTGCAACTTCAAGAACGTATAGAGCCTCATCGGAGCCACTTTTACTAGGACAAGTTATTGACTATTTTTTGAATAAGATATATGTGATAAAGCGTAAGAAAGACCGTTATATATTTGTTCCTATAAGTGGACACCCTGTATATTTGTTGATATAAATGTGCAAGAAAAACGTATTTATTTGTATCCTCTTCAGTAAAAAATTGAAATAAATTAGAAATCAAACGGAATTAATCGGATCTTTATTTTCCATTCATTCCAATTGAAATTCATTCAAAAATTTGAATTTCATCGAATAAAAGTGAAGCGGAAAAATTACTTTAATTTCCTTTGATTCCCAATCATTCTGACTCCAAATTTTTAATAGGTTGCAATAGTCTATATTTTTTAAATCGAATTGCTATGTTTTTTTTAATTAGAAAAAATTTAAAAAATATATAAAAATTGTTTTTATTTTTTATTTTAATGAAAGGTAAATTTGAATTTTAACCATTCTAATTTTCTCGGGACTGTAAAACCGTTTCGTAGATAAATTGGCACATGACAACGTTATTATCTAATACTAATAGATATCTATCAATAACTAAGGAACGGTAGAAATTAGATGATGGCATTAATTGTGAGAGACAATTTAAATGTTAGAGACTTTAAACGCCCTTTTTTATTTAAGCATCGATTTGCAAATATATTTCAATTTTGCATGCATTTTGAGATATAAGAGTTTCCAATACAATGTAGATAAATTTGGAATGTGTTATTCAAAGTTATATGCATGATTGAAACTTTTAATGATTATAAATATAAAATATTATATAATATTTAAAATGAAAAATAAAATTGAAAAATTAAAAAATAATTAAAATTACTGTTAATCATATTAATTAAAAAGGTTATAAAATTTACATAATAAATAATTATTTTCGCACTATTTTCAATGTTTTTCTATAAGCTGTAATTGTTTTTCAAAGTATTATTAGTAAATTTTTTTCAAATATATTATAATATTAGATTTTTTTAATTATCTAATTATTTTCCAGAATAAAATGGATTTTATTATAATAAAAATAAAAATATTCATAAAAAGAAATTGTATTATTCTTAGTAAAAATTTAAAAAATAATCTCAATAGGGAATAGTCATGTATTTTTTTTATATTTTGAATTCATTGTTCACACCGTTATTACAAAGTAAAAAATATAAATACTGCTTAAAAATGCTGTATTTAAGTGTAAAAAAATATTTAAAATACATTATAATTTTGAGATATTTAAACAACGTTTTTAGCGCTCTCTGTTGATGACGTATAAGTACGTGATCTGTCAATTGGTGACAGTTCAATGTATAATTTACACTTTAAAAAAATGAATTTATAACACAGAATTTACACTCGTTATTATTAAGTTTTCTAATAAAAAGTCGTAGAATAGTATAATTTAATGAAATACCATATAAAATGTAAGAAATTAATATGATACAGTATGTCAAATAATTTGACAACCCCCTACTATGATGTTACGTCCGTATAAAAATTTGAATTTCCGTTTTAGAAATTTTTAAATGCCGTCACTGAATTTGTACTTTTATTAATTATTTTAAGTAATTTGGACCAAATTTAAATTTCAGGAATATTCCCTATTAGTGGACAATCCAGTGGCGGATTTAGAGATTTGCCGCCCGTAGGCTATTCAATTTTTGCCGCCTCTAAATTTTGATATCTTAGTTCACAATCATATCAATTATCTATCAATAAAATTGCAACTTTATGATTTGTGCTCCACTATCCTCATTACATCAACTTTTCCCGTATGGTTAGTATCATCGAGAACTATGGTACCGTGTTAGATCCTTGATTATTTTTACAGCAAAGAATTATCAAAATTATATTATTTAAAAAGCAACTTATCAAAAAGAAAAATAATCGCTGAGCTCATAAAAATTATTTGTATTTTCTAAAAAGGTTGGCTTATTGTGAAAAAGTTAACAAATGTAAACATTCAATTTAAATAATTCGTGTACGACATAAGCGCTTAAGGCATGATCATTTGGATTTTCCAAACTTTTTCTTACTACAAATAAAATAATTAACTGATAAAATGTATCCATTTTCTAATCCACAAATTGTCTAACTTCATATTTAGTAGAGGGAATTTTTTTATTGTCATGTTGCAATCGTTCAAATATCAGTTATTCGATTGATTTAAACAAAAAGACTATACTTATTCTGAATCTCTATAAGATTTCGAACTAGTTTTTTATTTAATAAAAATTAGTCAGTATTTTTTACGCATAAAGAAATAACTTTCTGGAATAGAATTTGACAATTTGCAAACTTGCTGCAGCAATCATGATTAGACCATCGATATTGTATCAAGATTGAATTGTGTAAGGAGATCTCATAATTATTGGAGAAAAAATTATAGTAATTATCAGTGAAGAAAATATGTAAAAATAACTAAATTTCGACTATAATATGGAATCGCTATTGCGATATTCTAAAAATTCATGATCATTACATTATAATCAAAAGCGTTTAGCAATTGTTTATGCAGAGATTTTGAGATATTTATTATTTAGCACTGTATATAGGACTATATTTCGGTTTTTGTTGAATATTTTAATTCCTCTATAATTTTTGAAATTCGTATTTTGTGTGTGTATTATAATTTTTTCTAAATTTTGTCAATCGAAATAAAAAATTTATGAACTAAATTTGCCGCCCCTTAAAATTTGCCGCCCTAGGCTCCAGCCTACTCAGCCTGCTGGTAAATCCGCCACTGGGACAATCCTACTAAGGAAGACTCTACCGATTAGAATTGATCATTTTAGTAGAAACCTTTTTATAGGCCATTTTATAGACATAGAATATTATACGGTTTCGCCATAATTATGATTGTGAATTTTATATTATTTAAAGCGATTATTTACGATTAAATAATTTAGGTTGGCTTTATTTGAATATATTATTTTTGGTTTGTTTTGACAATCGTAATTTTTTATGAAAATCAGATAGAATGCTTTTAAATAGACATTGCTATGAATATTTTACGTAAATTTCCTTAATCATAATAAAAAATAAAAAATAATGGAAAATTAATAAGCCTAACGCCTAAGGGATATTTGGATTTCTAAACTAAGAATTTCGGCAACAACATCCAGAATGAAAGTCTGTTTGTTATTATTCTTAGATAAACTTATGTTATACTAAACTAACTTATAAGTTTATACAAAAAACACTAAGTTTAGGAACAAAAAAAGTTTAGTAAACAAATATTAGAGTAAGCATTTTTATGAATACATTTTATTTAAAATATAAATTTTAAAAAGTAGAAATATATTGTAGTTGAAGAGATTTAAAGTATAAATATTTAAAAGTATTTTTTTTAAAGTACACAAATAAAAAGTAAACTTTTTTTAATGCCATATAATTAAGAAAAAAAATTAAATAAAAATAATATAACTTGCAGAAAACTCAAACACATTATTTACTTAAAATGTTTCCATATTATTATGCACCTCTTAAAAACAACTTATTATTATCCAATTTTATCTAAATTACCAAAAATAATTTCGTAACACTAAAAAACAGGTATTTACATTTGGTCATGAATTTTTTCACTCTTAAAAATTTTAAATTATGTACAATCATAATAATAATAATAAAAAATCAAAATCAAAATATACAAATTAAACCGTTATAAGCGAGTTACAAATAACACATTTTATTACTTTTATTTAACCTTCACCCCAAAAATAAAATCGTATAATTCTATAATTTTTTATAAAAATATTCTCTCATTTTTTTTTTTTTTAATTTTTATTAATGATTTTATTTATTTTGGTTTAATCATAAAATATGTGGATATAACCTTGCTATGAGAAATATCATATTTTAAGAAAGAGTATTCAGTGGTTGATGTAATTAATTATTTATCAAATAATCGAACACATCTATACAGATATCGTTTAATCTATTCTTTTAGAAATAAAAAAAAATGGTGTGAACGCCATGTTCTCTGCGTACATATAACGTTTACGCACCCACAAATTTTTGAGACTTCAATAAATGAAAAAAAATTCAACATATTTTAAAAATTTTAAAATTCTTTTTTTCGAATTTACTCTAAAAAATTATTTTTCTTGATATTCATCCTTTATAAGGCTAATTAAAAAAATCATTCTTGATGCCGTTTTCGATAAAATTTGGAATTCAAAAAAAAAATTCATGTTTAACTCCTCTTTAGATTGGATTTAAAGCTTCAAATGCTTATTTTGCATATGGGCATCTGCGAAATTTGAATAATATTGCTCTAGTTTAGGAGAAGTCCATTTAAACTAAGCAATAAAGTTAAGAAAATTTGAACAGTTAGTCAGAAATATACTAAATTCACATTTCGGTTAATAGTGATGAAAATGATTCCAAACTTACTCGGGACTTTTGGAGTCGCACTGGAGTCCTTTGAGTCAGAATTGGTCTCCGAAGTACCTGGTGCCCATGGTAAACGGTCTTCTGGAGTTTTTGGAAAATTCGTTATATAGTCGGTTCGGTCGCTGAGCACGAAATCCGGACAGAATTGATCTCCCAAGTACCCAGGGTACAGGAAGTATCCTGGTCACTAGGTAGCTAGCTGATGTGCCGATTCTGTCTATTGTTATTCGTGATCAGCTACCCCAAAAACTCGATTATTAAGTATACATTCAGCGACTATTATGAATCCACACGCATTCTGAACATATACACACATGTGCATCCAGACTTTGAAATGAAGATACTTCAAACTTTAAAATTTGTTGAAAGCTCATCAAGTTTACCCGGCAAGTTTAACGGTATCGGCTAAGTAAGAACCACTTTCAATTTAATGAAAAAAAGTAAGATTTCTTTTCTTCATCAAAAATTGGCCGTCATAAAATGTTGAAAAGTTAGTTCCATTGTTTTTTGAAAAAAGGCACATGATGAGCTTTAAATAAGAGTTCCCGAAGTATTGGAATTAAGTGTACTTTTTTTGGAATTATTTGTACGAAGTTAATTTGTGTAGGTGTAGTAAATAACTGACCTTGTATTACGTTGTTAGGGTAGGTACTTAAAGACTACACAAATACATTAATTTTATGTTTGTTTCAAATAATTCTTGCCTTTATAGCAATATATTGGATTAAAAATTTATGAAAATTACTGTATATGGTGGTCACGTGAATATTTTACACCATTTTGAATTAGAATGTTGTATACGTGGACCAGATGTTTTACACGAATTTAATATTTAAAAAATCGATGAAGTGTGATATTTTTGCATACATTATTTTATTTATTTGACAGGTCAATAATCTAATATTTGAAATAAATTGCACTAGATATCAATCAGAATATATGTATATTAAATAATTTATAAAATATTATCATAAATATAAGCGTAACGAATATTCTTAAACAGGAGATGTCACTTAGATAATTTGTCAATCAAAATAGTCTAATCATGGTTTTTTTAAATTTATTTTACAATCAATAAAATTAAGTAATACTGACAACCTAGTTGATTTTTAAGGTTTGCTGATTTTTTGCAATTGTAGAACTTGACAAAGATAAAGTAAATTATCAAAACGTCTTAAATTGTTTGTACACTTTTCCATTGTCAAGTTAAAGTATTTACAAGCTTACAAATTAGATTAAAAGGTCAAAAATTATATTAAATTTACAACAATTGGCTTTTTTTTGTCTGTAGGTATATTCAATAAAAGTAATTTTCATCCCAATACTTAAAAATATTGCGGAATATTTGTAAATCTGGAATGTGTTGAAATAAGATGTGCCATTTCATTAGAAAAAGAAAATAGTTTTTACCCCCGAGGGGTGTTATAAGTTCGACGGCTATGCGTGTCTGTCTGTGGCATCGTAGCGCTTAAACGGATAAACCGATTTCGATTTATTTTTTTTCATTTGAAAGGTAATTTAATGCGGAGTGTTCTTAGCTATGTGAGTATTTCGAGGGCGAGTTTAGGCTTAGTTACCCGGAACAACTAAAAAATAAACGATGATCTTCAAAATCGGTTGAGTTTGGAGAAGGCTCTAAGGAAAAAGGTTATTTAATGGATAGTGTTCTTAGATGCGTTTCAAGTGCGAATTAAGGGTTTCGTACCAGAAAAATTTCTCGGGGGGTTTTTTAAATTTTGTGAATTTTACTTGTCCAAACATTTGCAGCGCAAAATACGTTTTGGCTCCAAGGTTACGATATAATATACCCCAATCATGAATCAGTGTACCTTTCAAATAAAATAAAAATCCTGATGGACATATATGGTTCGATTGACCCAAAATTTCTGATCATACTCGTATAGCTGCCTGCGAGTCTTTAAATATAATTGATAGCATTTAAAAATAGATTTAGTTTGTCATTTTTACAAATTTAATTACTATGAATAATAAATATATGCATATAAACAAACATATAATAACCTATATAACATAAGAAATATAATAATTAATTACATTAATAATTATTTTTAAAAGTTAGTTTCAATACCTACCAGTTTTGCTTGATTGATAATCACCTTGGTTTATAATCATAACAAGATATATTATGTTGATATTTATGCAAATGATAGATAATTCATTACTCTAATGAACTACATACATACCTACCTAATAATTATATGCAGTTACATTGAATATGTAGCGTAATTACAATTATTTTCTTTTAAATACTAAGAAAATATTTTGTTCTTCATAAAAAAATTCTAGGATGAATTCTTAAAATTAACAATAGGAACAATCTTAATTTTATTTCTCACTTTTATAGCTACAAATATTGACGGCGGACAGAATATCCTTCCAAGAACACTATAACATAAAAGCGAAAAGATCGGGAATTTAACTTCCAAACCTACCTAAGCTGAGAAGTCATTTAAAGTTTATATTAGAGATGAAACGAATATCCGGTAACTATCAGGTATTGGGCCTATCCGACCTGTTTTCACTATTCGGTCGGATACCGGATAGTAATTCAGTATCCGGCCGATTTCCGGGTAATAAAATTAAAAAAATTCTCATTATTTTACACAAGTTTATTTTAATAACTGCACGTCAAAAATGTTTGTTTTATTAATTATTTTAGTACTCAAAATTAACAATTAAGTGGCAAATTGAGGTGAATAAATACAAAATTTTCCGCATTTGTTGGTAAGAGGCGACTCCGCTTGATTTCGTATACCAGACCAGCTTGTGAAAATAGCCTTTCGCTGTAAACGTTTCTGCTGCAGAAAGATGAAATCTAGCAAATCTTAACAACTGCGGGTACTGATTCAAATTAACTGATCACCAAATGTATGGGTTTTGATTGTGATCGATTCGAGATGTCTTTAAGAAAAAGCCAATCTCGTTAGCAATTGGATTTTGTTTTTCTTAATCGCGACAATCACTGCTATTATCCTTTGCCACTTCAGTTCCAAAAAGTTTCATGAGCTTCGCGTGTGTAGTTGCATCCAGTTTCATCTTTCATTCGTTTAGCAGGTGATGAAGATGGTGATTATCTGAAACTGTCAGAAGAAGATTCGTCGTAAGAGTTTTTTTTATATACTCTATCATGATTTTCTGCCGGGCTTTTCAGTTTCAGAGTATTTTCAGTTTTGAAAATACTCTGACTTGAATCTTGGGTCTAAAAAGATAGCAATTAGGCAGATTAGATTCTCTCCTAAGGATTTAAAACGACTCTCCAATTCAGCTTTCATAGGAGCTCTCATTTGTTAATCAATCAAACGTCAAACCACAACAACAAGTGAAAAAAGGTGTAACTACTGGGCCTAATATCCGATATCCGGTATCCGACCAAACCTCTATCTGTTTCATCTTTAGTTTATATGATCGATTAAAATCGGAGAATTGGTCTCGCACATCCTTTACACATCTTTTATATCATAAGAGAAAAATTCCAATAAGAAAATAAAAATTCCTTCAACTTTACAGATTCACCGTATTTTCGGCTTGAATTAGGTAATTGCATAATACATAATAAAACTTCATGCCATGTCGTCATATCCGATACTTTACCGCTATCTATTTTACTTCTATATAAAAAGTTATTTAAAATTTCATATTGTTCCTATATTTTGTTCATAAATACCCATATCGTCCGTTTTAATGGGAACATTTATTCGGGTTATATGTCTCTTCTATTTAAGTGGACCACATCTTCCACATATTTTTGGACGAAATGTCTCCCATTTACGTGGTAATATCTTTTTACACGATCCCGTATATATGCTATCCTGTACAACAATAAACATTAAAGTCAAAGTCGTAATTGTCAAAGTCAAGCCAAACATAGAAGTGAAGCCTTTCACAAAAGTCAAGTCTTACACAAAAGTCAAGTATTAATTAAATTATGTTTATTTAGTTAAAACGTTATTCATGTAAACATTTTTCAATTTTTCATAAAAATATTTTTGTTTATTAGATAAAGAAAATATATGTACTTATAGTATAACCTTCTGTTTCATAAATTACCAAAGAGGTTATATGTAACATAGAGGCTTAAAAGCATAGGAAACGCAATAAGTGAATTATTGACCGTTAAAAAAGAGACCGAAAAAAGAGACCGTCTTCCCTCTTTGTCTCGTAGCCTGACAAAGCGCACATAATAATATTTTGAATTATTTTATAAACACGTGCATGTCTGTGTATTTTATAGAGATAATATAAGACAGTCGAAGATAACTATACGCGTACTTTTTTAGGTCTCTCTCGATGACGATCAACCGTTTGGATGGCCACATTACGGCTCTATGTTATTACATATTTGTATATAAATTACTCATTATTTGGTCATTTGGTTCAAAAAAAGGGGTTACCTGGAAAGTTTTCCGGGAGCGGATTTGAAAATGAGCTCTTTTAAGGACTTTGGGTTTCTTATTTTCCTTATTTTAATTTTGTATGTAAATATTTTTCTTGTAACATTACTCGGACAGGAGATATTGTCAAAAAACTACTTTTCGACGTCATTTTTTCAATATGGAGGAGCGAGCGGTATAGATACGAGGTGCCAAAGTGAAAACTTGAAAAGAGCATCTTCAAATCTATACATCCATTTCAAAATTTTCGGAAAACTTACCAGATAACTATCATAGGCAGAATCTTTCAGAAAATGTCTGATTGCACCGGAATTGTATCAGGAATTGTACCAAACCATACGTTCGGGAAGAGAATTATGAAAAATATTTGTTTGCTACAATGGAAACTAGATATAACTGCAAAACTTCATTTTTTCGAGTGTAGGACAAAGTTTTATATTTTCAATAGATATTTTTAAATTGTCTTATTTTTGCAAGATAGCAGTTAATTAAATCGAGTACGAAAAAAGGAATCCTCAATCCTACTCCCGCCCAACTTAACCGCAAAAAAGTATTCTAGAGCTATTCTCCTTAATTACAAGATGCAGAAATTTTAAAATTAGTTCGTAGTTTAGGTTTGTTGGTCTAATTGAATAGCAGCCCCGATTTGATAATATTAATAGCGTGAAAGGGTTGAAATTCGTTTGATCAGAAAATATTTACCCCGTTTTCACTCAAAATTATCAGGCCGGGTTTCAAATGAATCTACGTACCAATAATCTTCTCTCTTTTATTGTTTCGGCGATAGATACCTAAAAATAGGTATATAACTAATTTTCCTTTTTTTTCTTGTAGTATAAAGGCGATAGATCTCAATATCGACGTGATATTGTTACAATGGGATTGTGCGTTCCAAACTCATGTACACATAAAGATTTAGAAAAATCGTTAAACATATATTTAGAAAAAGTATCAAATAAAAGTGTATTAAATATCACATACACTGCAAGTATTTTACCGCAATTATGTCAAAATGATCGACGTGAAGAAACATTTGATGGTTATGATATTGGATTTTGGTGAGTAAAAAAAATTTAAAAAAAAATTCTAATTCATAAATTAAATAAATTATAAATAAAAAAATTAAAATGAACGCTGTTATAAGATACAATAGCGACTAAAATACAGGATGATCTCGCAACATAAGATTTGCGAAATTTCCACTAACATATTTTTTTTTTTACATTTTTCTTATAAGTTCAACCAGCTTCAATTTATGTTAATATCAAATTCTGTTGAATTGTAAAAATATTTATTTGCAGTGTTTTAATTGGAACTTTAGCAGTTTTAACGATACTTGGAACAATTTTATTTTATGATTATGATCCATCATTAAAATCCAAGTCAAGAGGTAAGCTATTTCATGTTAATTTGAATGTATTTATTTTTAACTAGATATAAGTACCCTTTCACTCTTCGCTGTGGTACATTATGGTTGCATGAAATAAAAGAGAAGTTAAACAGCATGTAAACTTTATATTTGATAAACCCTCGATAAAAGAGTTCATAACTTTTAAACGTTTGAACTGATTTTCATATTTTATACTTGGAAAATATTAAAAAATATTCGATTGTTCATCCCACTACCGGAACGATTACGATATCCAGGGCGCCATGATTTGAAGGTGAAATCGGCCTATTTATAGCGTAATAAATGTATATTCATAAATTAAAATTAGTTTGTCTCCAAGACAACTAGCTAGAAAAACGATGAATTAAAAAACAAAAATGGCGAATTAAATGACAAAAATTTCTCTTTTTAGACTTCTTTATCTCGAAAACCAAGCCAAATCCCGAAAATTGATATTCGTCATTTTCGCTCTATTTAAGCGAGTTTGACCATATTCTCTTGTCAAATCGTGGCGTGGATTTCCTGATTGCCCCCTTCCCTCTACTATTCCCCTACCCCTTAGTGCCGGGAATTACTCTTTTGTAATGTACACGTCATGGCTTTTTATTTCAAACCCTACTTGGGTATGTTCGAAAATATTTGATTGTTCATCCTCTCTTCCACTCCAACTCTTCCATCCCATTGGAGTTAATTATAGATAAAATCCACCTCGAAGCGTTATATATCGTGTAAAAATTTGATCACAGTTGATGCAGAACTTTTTGAGTTCTTGAACCATACACAAACGAACGTGACATTTTTATATATGTAATATATAAAATAAGTGGTATTTTGAGCTTAAAATACAGTCTAGAAGTTTGAATATGAAGTCTACTAATAAATCTAACACCCTCACTTTTCTCTATGTTGCACATCTCTGATGGGATCTTTTGCATTCATTTTTGCTTTGTTGTGTGGATAAAAGTTATATGAATATAACGCCTAATTCCAAATATCCTGTTCTAGAAATTTAAAGCAAACCATATTTCTAAATATTAATATTCCAATAAATAATTAAAATAATAAATTCTCAAGAGATTAAATTAATTTAATTTAATCTCTTGAGAATGAACAAAAGTTCGAAAAATTTTGAGATAAAATAGAAAAATTTGTAGTCTTACACCAATATTAACATAAAATTATTTTTTATTATTTTAATTATTTATTGTAATATAGTATGTACTACCAAAAACCCAATACAAATTCAATTAATTAATATTCCACTTCTTATTCAATAATGCCACAATATTTTAAAGAATTACTATAATAAATGTATTTTTTCAGTTTCAGCAATTTCAAAAATATTACGTTCATTTTCTGTAAAACAAAATTTTGATAATTTATTTTATTCAGATGAAAATTCAAATCGCTTAAAACATTTATATGGAATGAAAGTATTTTGTATCAGTTTTATTATCGTTGATCATTTAATTGGCACAGCTGGTTCTGGTATGGTAAAAAATGTTCGTTATGTTGAAGAGGTAAGCGATATTGTAATTAGATGTGTAAATTTCTCTAAACTTTACTTTTTTCCGACTTATTTTGCTCGTTAGGCCTTTTAAATCTTTGAGCCATAACACTTTTATGTAACAAAATTCATTCAGATTTGGGCCTTTTATCTAACTAAAGCTAAACTGGGTAGAGTAAGCAAGAACACTATGAATGAGGATATTAGGCAGTTAGTTGCGTGATATTTTGTATCAAAGTATTGACCAAAAAATTATATAATATATCAATGTGAAATAATATTGGCCTTGTCTACGTTAGAAGCATCATAAATACCCTTTACCAATTGTCAAAATATTAAGCTGGCTAAATAACTTCGGCTTACGAGGTTAGCGCGCAAAGATGTTTAATAAACTACCCCGAGTCCCCACTGTATGCGTATTCTATATTATCAGGTATTTCGAGATTCACTGATAATCATACCTTAATAAGCAACAAACAAACTAGTATAAGAGATATCAGTTATTCATATCTTTGTGCAAAAATAAGCAAGATAAAATATAGTTAGATACATTATTACATCACTACACAATTAGTCCAAAAATTCGTCAATAAAAATAAAATATTCATTATTTAGTAAATTAAAATAATTTAATTTAATATTTCCTTAGATATAACAAAAAAATGTTAATTGCAACATTCGTTTTATTATTATATTTGTAATTTACAAAATAAATATAATAAACTGTTGTAATCGATGTGTAGACAGATGTGGAATTTTTCAAAAAGTTAGTCGCTCTTCTGTTTCAAGTGTCGAAAAAAAATGATTTTTGTAGTTTTTATTCAATTATCTTCTTATTTGAAAATCTTAACCTTGCGATTATAAATTTCCTAGGTAACCTGAAAAGAGTTCTAGGTCCCCTGAAAGATTTTTCTAAGTTCTCAAAAAAAGTTTTATTACGTAAAGGTACGTTTGTCAATAAATGAGATGAAATTTAGTGAGCAATTTAATCTTTAATGTTGTCTTAAATAAATTGTCAGTACATAGTCGGTGTGGTACTGAAGTCGTATGAGTGTAATCCCTGTAGTTCACCGACTAACTTCCCAGAGGGGGGAAAAACATTAGAAAAAGGTCTTGTCAGCCTTCATAGATTATTCTTCGAACATGTACTGCAGCTTATGCTGGAACGATCATTATCTCCATATAAATGATGTTTTTTTATTCACTCTTCAGATTTTGTTTATTCAGTTTTTTTCCAATTTTTTTTTATTACCATTAAAAAACAGCTCAACTAATTCTGCTGAAAACTCTTTCAGTTGTTAAATACGCGATTACGCGTCGAATAAGCCCAGTCACGTGTTAATGTCATAACTGGTTTGCGAGATAATCGAGGCGAAAAAATACGAACGAACATTCGAACACACGCACATACGTACATACACACACACAGACATCACATTGAAAAGGTTTGATTTGGATATTGCGGCCTTGAAACCGCGGAAATATGTAAGACTGGAGGTTTTCAAAATTAGCCCCATTACATTAACTTCCTCTCGGAAGTTAATAATGGGGTTTAACCTCCGTTTTTCAGGCATCTATCTATTACAGAAGCTACCCACACCATTATTTATTATTTAATTTAAGCCTTCTTTTGTCTGCCATATTGACTACTTGTCATTAGTGATTTTTCCCATGCTAAGTAAATGGTTTCAATTGTGTAGGTAGCTTAGAATTTATGAAACTATAAAATAATACTTTAAATATTTTAATAAACTTTTTGTAATTTGTTTGTATGGTCTTTTTTTGAGTGTTATAAATTAAAATAAATTGTGCACGGAACTGAATGGTTATTAAAAAATAAACAATTTCCTAGTCACTCAGTATTCGGTAGTTAAAGTTATAGTGATAAATACTGAGAAGCTATTTAACATGCTTTCTCTTTCTCATGAGATTTAACACACATTTTTTTTTTTTATTTGTAAAGAAATGTGTTACTAACATTGAATCATTTCTTTTGATTAAAATATACATACACAAACACACATACATATTTACATTCATCAAAGAAAATGTATTATTTAATAATAATATTGTACAATTTAAATTACTTATATCATTAGTTACATACAGCAACTCTTTTAGTCTTTTATACCGGGTGGGATTATGGTAGATGAGGTACTGGACCTTTGGTATACTTAAACACAAAAATGTGGCTCATTTTGGAATTAAACGATGGAGTTAATGAGCTCGAAATTAAACTAGATTTTTGTTTTCCTGGTTCTCTTTACCATGAATAATATAAAGAAATTAAAGTCTGCTTGTTTTTGCGAATGGGGCATAAGTTTCTGAGGCAACGACCGAAGAAATTACTCCGAGATATCTCTTCTGGATTTAGAAATTTTAGTGTATATCTCAGAAAGAAACCGTCCAACCTTCCTTTTGGCGAACGAAATTATATCTAAAAAAAATTTCGAAATTTGAAAAGAACTTGGTATATGGAAATAGGGTGCATTTAACGGGTGGGTAGTTTTAGAAATATCAATTAAAATTCCGTACGAAAAGCTTTTATTTCGGAGTAAACTATTGTGGAGTCATTTCGAAAAATTTTCATCTAATCGTCAAGTAAGAAATTCCGGTAGATAATTAAAAAACACGAAAATTTGATTGAAGAGCCAGTTTCTAATACAGAAACAGAGATTGTACCGGGATTTCACCCTACATATGCAGTTTTAGACAAAATCTCAAACACTAAGCGTCCAATCGTCAAATGGACCGGTTTTTTGAAATTTCGACCCATAAAAAAGTATGAGTATTATCAAAGATAATAAAGATATCTCTAGGATTTTTCGAATAAAATTTAAATTTTTGCTTCAATTTTCTAGATCTATAACGCTATTTATAAGACTAATTACGAATAGCTATTCCACACTGACAATGACTATAAATTGATCTCGGAATCGAATACGTATTTATATAATACAAAATTTTATCTAAATGATAGGCGAACAATTTTTCCTGATTCTTTGCAATTTACCGGGTAAATTGAGGCAAGAAAATACAAAAGTCGGGTTTATTCTTTAGGTGAATAATTTTTTAGATATCGCCTAAAACGCCTGTACAAAAGCTTTTATTTCGGAGCGATAGTAACAGTTTGATGATAAAAACGCTATGGCACTTAAATTAGAATTACATGAGCTTGCATTGTTTAAAGAAAGATCATTTAAGAGTTATTTTAAACCATATAACCTGCAAGGAAATAAAATACCTAACATTAAGAACACCCAAAATAAGAACCTCCATTAATTACGTAAATTTATAGACCCGGAATATTGTTCTAATTACGAGTTGCTTGGGACACTATTTCGGTCTATTTAGTCCTAAATCCGCTAAAGTTAGCTTCTGCCTTGCGAATTTTTAATTATTCTTAAGAAGATATTTGCCTAGTTTACGCAATTTATTCGTGGCGAATTTTCTTAAGATTAAAAAAGATTAAAAGATTCACTCTGTATAAAATAAATTTAACATACTAAATAATTTGTAATTCATTGACTGAGTAACTGAGTAACTGACTGATTGAGTATGATGTAATAAGATGATTATAGGTCTCCATATGTGAATTTTATTTAAACTTTCTCCAAAGAAAGTCGGATATAAGCAATATTTTATTTTATTATTATTTATATGACACAACACGTGAATGGCAAAAAAAAAAAAATAATAAAAATAATGCGTAATACTTACCAATCTAAAATTTAATTCATAAAAAATAATTTAATAAAAAATCACGTATTATAATTATTACATGCAGTGCGATTCTAAATTTGGAGAAGCCTATTTTAATTGGCAATTTAAAATGATATCTTTTGGGTATAGAAATAAAAAAATTCATGAACAGCAGAGCTCCATTACTAAAGTCACATTTCCCCTTCATTATATATTTATTATTATCAAATTTTCGGCATAAGGCGGAAACGAGGTTGGATAGTTGACAATTAACCAAAAGGTTTATTCCTCAACCCTTATTAAATTCATATACATATAAATTTTTACTCTTTAACTCCATTTAAGGTAGTACGAGCGCCAAGGCAAGCTTAGACTTGTGGTTGAAATTATTTGTACCTTATTTTCAACTTTGATTATGAATTTTGTTATAACTTCATGAATGTAGACGAAAAATAGGAATCAAATTTTTTGATATTTGCCTTGGTTTTCCAAATATCGAAAGCTAAATAATTAACAATATTTCCAATTAACCATGCGGCTGGCGCGGACGGACAAAAGTAGTAAAAATCGTGTTCCAGGGATCATGAAACAGATTTATAACATCCTTCACTCTTTCTTCTAGACATTCAATGCAGTGCATAAGTCTATATTATCGTGGAAAATATGAATAGAAATTGATATATACGCAGCAATATGTTTGTGATGTAATAATATACCTAATACTCTATAGCCGCATACGTCATGGTTGACATACTTTTTAACAGAATGATTAAAATACAACAAAATTTTGATTTTAAATTTTAAAAATCTCGGTCAAGTGCGGTTCGATGCAATGAAAATAATCATGATCTCCCGCCCCGAATCTGTTAGCCTTGCACGTAAATCTGCATGCTGGATAGCTTTGAAATAAGCTTTAATAAGGATCTAAGAAATGACGAAAAATGTACCCGGAAAAAATATTCCGAAAAAATTGCTGTAGTAGTGTCCCATTTTGGAATACAAGGGCTAAAATCTACAGAATACTCCGGGTCTATAAAATTTTCGGGCTATTTTTTCCGATTACCCTTTTATATATTAGAGAAGTTAAATTTTAATTTTTCAATCGAATAATCATTTTTTATATTCATAAGAAAACAAGCATTCATTTGATTCGTTTCAAGACGTACCTCAACGGCCATTTTTTGGGACTACTCTTTGTGATACCAAAACATTACTTTCCTATAAAATTTCCCCTTTCTCTGTCGACATTGGTCTTGGTTCTCTGTCAACATTGACCTTGGTCCACGCTACTTGGCCTTACCGCTATAAAGCTGTGCTTTTATTACTTTTTATTGGATAGTTTTTGGGAAAATTTGCTAAAATGTTCTATTTTCTCAATTTATGTACAGATTTGAAAATCAAATTTTAGTCTCTTATCATAGTTTATAAAGCACCAGTTAAAATAATGAGATCGAAGATCGAATCTTCTCGGTTTAAGCCTATATAATTATTCCTCTTCGGTAATAAGTGTTCTTCTATGTGTTATTGAATTTACGTTGTGTGACATTTTCCACTATTTCTATGAAAGCAAATGAATCAGTTGAAGATAAAAATGTCAAAAATGTCTATACTATTTTCAAATAATAAAATATAGAAAAAAATTTAAAATATGTTCGTTGATTTGTCGTAGCCTAATATGTGTTTGAAAGCCTCTATATCTACGGGCTAACTTTAGAAATAAGCTCAATATAAATTCCTGATTCCTGGTATTTGAATATTTTTGCGATGAAGCTTTCAATTACATGATTTAAGTATTTAGATAAAATATATCAATTTGATGACACGAATTTTTGAGTTTTGAGTTAAGTGAAATAAGTTTTTAAATTGTTTACTTTAATTCCATTCAATTGTTACAGTTTTACCGATCACTTGGTGGTATTTTCTTTTTCCACGGTGATGTTTTTGTGGATACATTTTTCATGATCAGCGGTTTATTGGTAACATATTGTTTATTAGTACAATTCCAGAAGAAATTTTTAAACCCTTTGCTCTTAGTATTCTTAAGATATATTCGGTGAGTAAAAAAAATACCAAAATTTTCAATTTTAATTAAATTAAAGCTTAACATAATACATGTATTTTCTTTTAGATTAACGCCATTGTATGCAGTAACACTTTTCTACTACGCAACATTGTTTTATAAAAGTGGCAGTGGGCCACAATGGGATTTAATGATCCGTGCTGAAAGAGATTATTGTCGTGAAAGTTGGTGGACGAATATGTTATATATTAGTAATTATGTGAAAACTGATAAAATGGTAAGAATTATTATGGGTTTGCTTCAATTTATTTAATAAAAAGAGTTAAATGATCTTTAACCTTTTAACCTTAAAAAACTTCAAGAGAATTATTAACATTTGAAACTCATAACTTGAAGGTAATAATCAATCCGATTTTCATGTCTGTGGATTCTTTCGGGTAGTTAGAATTCAAAAAATATTAAAATTTAGCTGATCTGACGTTTTAAGTAATTTTCGGAAAATCTCTATATAAGAGATCTGAAATGGACTGACACTTTCCCAATTTTTTGGTTTTTTTTGGGTTGAAGTAACTTTATACCTGATTCATAAAATTCAGATTTTCCCTCTGATTGTAATAAAAGCATTTTCTATAACAATTTGGGCGAAAAATACAAAAATCGCTTGTACGATTGGCAGATAGTTTCTGAGATATAGACAAAATTGGGTTATCCAAGGGTTTGATATACAAATTCAGTTAATTACTCACACACTTATTGTTTAATTGCAAATTCAATCAGATTTTCTAGTCTTTAGATTATTTAAGGTAATTATAAACTCAAATGAGATAAAATTTAGTTTGATTGACGATGAGATCAGTAAATGCTAAAAATACTCATATCCTTCAATTTATAAGTATTATCTATCAACTTTTAAGTATTCAATTTAACTTGAAATCTATAAATCTCTTATCGCGAAGATTAAGAGGGCCTATTCATTTTTAATTACTTTATTTTATGAAATATTCTTTTTCAGTGTATGATTCATACTTGGTATTTACCATGTGATATGCATTATTTTATTTTTGCAATATTTTTGGTACTTTTATTGCATAAAAATCAAAAAGCTGGTCTTTTTGCCATTTGTATTACAACAATCGTTTCAGTAGTTATACCATTTACTATAACATACATCTATGAACATGAAGCATTGTTACATTTTTATCCAGAGTAAGTATTCCAAATTATTTGTGAAACTTTTATTAGGTATAATAAAGTACACTCATGCAGGAGGAATCGCGATTTTTGTTTATATACATGTCGATTCAGATGACATATTATGATTTTTTTTTAACGAAAATAACATGGTTAAATATAGTGGTGGATCCGGTGATGGCCCAGGTCCCTATGATAACCTACATTACAAAAATATAAGTATTCAATGACTATAATTCATTTCATATTTTGTGAGCATGTTTAAAAACTATCACAGACAAAGAGGCAATCCCAATAAATTCTGAATAAAAAGTGAAAACAAACAATTGACTGTGTTAATTGTTGAAATATCATGCATAAATTGTGTTGATTACTTTATCACATTGCACACACATATACAATTTATATAATACATACTATACAATTTACGCCTAATTTGCGCCCTCACAGGTAAATAGTGATGTTTACGAAAAAATGTTTCAAACAAAAGTTTGTTTATTTTTTGATAAGGAACATTTTTTACATTTAAATTTTTGTTCTTTCTCTAACGGTTTACAAGATGGGTCCTACGGATTCAAAGGTCAAGACCCAATTGACCTATGTTGCTCATTTACGAACTCGACCTCACTTTTTACGTAATGAGCACGCTGTAAAAATTTCAGCTTGATATCTTTTTTCGTTTTTGAGTTATCGTGCCCACAGACGGACGGACAGACGGACGGATAACCGGAAATGGATTAATTAGGTGATTTTATGAACACCTATACCAAAATTTTGTTCATGGTATCAATATTTTTAAGCGTTACAAACTTGGGACTAAACTTAGTATACCTTGCATATTACATATATGCATGGTATAAAAATGATAAAGCCTGTATATACTTTTAACAAATTGAAAATAACTTTTTAATTTTATTTTAGATTTCTACGTGATCCCCGCAACAATGATGTGTTTTCGGAGTTATATAGTAAAACGCACACAAGAGCTACATCATATTTAATTGGAATGATTGTTGGTTTTATATTATTTAAAACACGAAAAAGTACTCATAAATTATCTCAGGTTAGTATTAAATTTTAGTAGAAGTTTGAATTCTGTAGGATTGTCATTCACTCTAGTTATTCACAAAACGAGTTATGGTGGTGGCATAAGCAGAGAAACGTATACCTCAGTTCTTTTTTGCTCCACCTGAAATTTGCGAAACAAGCCAAAACGAAAAAACAATAAACTTAATTAGGCCATTTGTATTTTCGTATATTTTATTTACGAATCGCTAGCAACAAAAAAATATCTTTACAACTCCAATCCGACCCGTGCGCAGGAATTATCCAAGAGACGGGTTCAAAGTTTTGTTCAAAGTGATAGGTCATAAAGTCATTAAAAACAAGAAATTCTTTTTTCAAGTAAGAGAACATTTAATTAGGTCAAAATGTGATATTCAGTCACTGTTATTCAATAAGTTAATTCTGCGAGACACAGAATCAAACTTTTCTAAAACTCTGCGCACATCGACCTCTGCACCGCGAAAAGGAGCGTTTAATCGTCACTGTTGTCACACGCAATATTGTCAGAACGCGAAGCATTTGGTAGATATTCGTAAACGAATGCTTCGAGTAAATTTTTGGCACCCCGTTTACCAATGTGTTTCGCCAAAGTTGTACTTCGTCGACCCAGATGTCACTGGAATTATCGTGCAAGATTGAATATTCTAGTTCAAAAAGTCGAGCAAGAGTTTTCATCAAAATTATTCATTTTATTGAGAAATGACAAGTTAAATTTGATAAAATATTGCGATGGTTTAAAATTCGATCTATAATCTTCAACTGAATCAGTCTGTATATTCGAGCTGTTATGACGCGAGCGTTGGCTTCCGCAATTCTATGCCTTATTCATCGCAAATACCACCAATAGTTTTTTTAAAAACAGAAAAATTTCAATCTAAATATTTTTCACGGCATTAGCCAGTTCGGTGGCCTTGCCAAGACCCAGGTTTTCTGTTTGAAGTACTCGACTTAAAGACGAAGTCAAAGAAGATACCGAGCTGAAAATATGCATGGATCTGATTCATCAGTGGAAATGCGTCTCATAAATGGGTTTGTTTACAGGACTATTTTGTTATTTCAAAATTTATGTAAACAAATTCTCAATGGAAGGGGTTTTAACTTCCAAAATCCCTCCCTTGCGCACGGGCCTAACTCCAATTTAACTTTTATGTATAAATTTGTTTAATCTAAATTTATTTCTTAAAATGATTTCCTTACATTAACGGAGGGTGAGTGTTAAGCCCTAAAACAATACGTTTTACGCCCATGAATTGAATAATATGAATTATAATTTTGATATTGAGCATATTTTTTTGTCCATTGAAATAATGTTGTCGCTCTCCGTTTTAATGATATTATGAAAAAGCGATTTCAAAGTTGAAAATTCAGAGTTTTATAGCGCCCAAACAGAAGAAGTTTCTAATAAAATAAGATTAGTTAAATCAATTTCTATATGCCTTGTTGCACGTGAGTGTTGTAAAAAAATCCTTAAAGGATGAAAGCAAATTTTTTCTTTGTTTTAAGTCCATTAAAATAAAAGTTTTTATTTTATTTTAGCTGTCCACAATTTGCTACTTTTGTGCGTCAATTATCATGATGGGAATTGGTATGGTTAGTGGTTACATATTTTACATACCTGGCTTACCATATAATGCATTTGTAGCTGCAACGTATGCTGCGTTTCATAGATTAATATGGGCTGTCGGCAATTCTGTGTTCATTTTAACATTAGGTTTTGGAAAAATGCGTAAGTATCAGTAATTGGCTGTGTGTATTTTAAAAGAATAATCTGTTAAGTATTAGGTTTGACAGCCAAAATTTAATTAGAATGGTCGACGATATTAGTAGCCACTTGATGATAAGTTATAATTGAGAGCTTTATAGAGGCCGCTTCAAAAGTACGAGGAAAATTAAGTCTGGAACATAGTGATAATTTAGGATATAAATTTTCCCCATACAATGATTACTTAGCCTTCGAGTTTTGTTTACACAACTTTCAAAATCTCTTTATCAGATAAATATCGCTTACACCTACATAGCCATCGCGTATACCAGAAATAAATTTTTACAAGTTGCTTTCATGGAGTGTCTACACTCGAATTATATTGAATTAGCCTAGTGTACAAATATTTAAATTTCTGCTTTAGTCAGAGACCGATGAACAAATTTTGCTCCTGTTCTCAGTTGTAAAAATTAACGCTCCCACAGGAGTGCGTTAAATTTTTGGGCTGCAGCCCAAGACGATTCTGAGGATGTCAAAGCTGAGATCAATCGCTCCTCGTCAAAGTGACAAATTGACTTAAATTTAAACATTTTTTAACGTTGCCAATCAGCTGTGAAGCATAACGCTCTTTCTCGAGCATGTTGTATATAGATAACATATATAGGACCACAATCTCGAACTATCGACTAAATCATTTATCAGTTTTTTTTTTTTTTTTATAAATTGTGATTTAACAAAGGAACTATAATGTGATGAGCAAATAAAAGAATTTGCAGCACAGAAATGCAGAAAGGTTGCAATATAATTAGTTTGTAATAACTACAAATAAACTGTCAATTTATTTACCAACATCTACATAGTTTTTTTTGACAAAATGGCAATTTGGCCGCACTTAAAATTCTTTATTTCTTAGAACCTATAAAATCGCGTTGGTTGTTCGGGACAGTTCTCTCGAGCTATCTTTGTTAATTAAAAACATTAGTAGTAGATGAATACATTCATCAAAAAATCACTTTTCTAATCACCAGAATAGAGAATCGATACTTGTTTTGAAATTCTCCAGTGTTCAAATTGATCAAATTGCTTGAAAACGAATATTTACTGTATAAATTGCTGTAAAATATACTGTTACTCCGAATTATTCCCGTCTTCGGTAGATTCATATGCTGCGAGCTTTCTCTTTCGTAATTTCTTTGTGTCCTTTTTATATTCTTTGGCTTTTGAAAGTTTCAAGGCTTACTGTTTATTTTTATTAAAATTTTACCTTTCTGCGGAAATTGTATGAATTTGACTGTCATACATTTGAATAACTGTACAAAAATTAATATCAACGGACTGTAATTTTTTGTACACTTACTCACACAATTAATTTAGGTTTGCTTAAAAACTGGCCTGGCCTACTTTGCCTTATTTAAATACGCCTCTGACTGTAGTACTCGTTGATAAAGTATGTGCTCGTAGAAATAATGTGTTAAAGAAATATCTAAAGTAAATAATTTTGTTTTTTGTAGCTATTGTTAGCAGATTATTGACATCAAATGTTTTGCTACCAGTAAGTAAATTGACATACGGCTGCTATCTGGTTCACATGATATTTTTAATATCCGCCGTTGCATCAAACGCTCAATTAAGTACATTAACGTTTTCGTACACGGTAAGTTTAACAAAATATAAAATGCATGCCTTAAAACGCCCTACGTCCTATCGACAAGTCTGATTTGTTATTTATTTTATCCTATTATCTTTTTTTGTACAATTACTTTAGTGACATCAAAAGTCATAAAGATCCAATAAAAAAGGTGAACAGCGATGAAATTCTAAGGCGAAATGTTTTAAACGTTTTCCGTTCCGTGCGTTACAAGATAGGGAGAGCCCAGTTATCATGCCGTTTTATTTTGAAATAAGGTAGTACGAGCGCTAAAGCACGTTTAGACTTGTAGTTAAAATTGTTTCTAACTTATTTTCAACTTTGATGATGAATTTTCTTATAATTTTATGAATGTAGACGAAAAATAGGAATAAAATTTTTCTATACCTGACTTGGTTTTCGGAATATTGAAAGGTAAATAATTAAAGAAAATTTTCAATTTTCAATATTTTGAAAATTACTTCAGACATCGAAAAAGTGTATTCTTACTTTCCGTCTTATATTGTCAAATTATAACATAACTCACCATCAAAATTGAAAAAATATATATTTTTTAATTTGTATCCCCACTACCGTGCTCATATACCCGATTTGACCGACGGGTTTTTTTTGTTATCAATAATTTATTAAGGTTTTAAGTATTTAAATAGTTTTTTTTTTTATTTTTAATTTCCACCGGATAGTTTTGGAGAAATCTATGAAAACATATCATCTATCTACCGTTTTCCCATAAAACCAATGTTAAATATGCCTCTTTTGAAGTCATTTATTTACTTAAATAATCGGAAGACCTCCCTAAAATTTTCAAAATTGATTTAGACTTCATCGTCCAACTTCATATAAAAAAATCAAGCCTTTTATCCAATACTGCCCTGGCGCCCGTACATCCTTAATATTAAAAGCTTTATAATAAGCAAAAATATAGAAAATCAAATTTACCATAATGTATCAACCGACAATTTTTTTAAGTTTAATATAATTACAGAAATATTGACGTGACTTATCAAGTTTTAAACCAAAAAGGATAAAGTATTTTTTAATGTTTTTGTTATTTTTTAGGCGATTCGTGCGGTTAGCTTTATCATTGCATCATTTACCACAGCACTTGTAGGTTACTTACTGGTTGAAGCGCCAATGAGAGGCATGACAAAGGAGTTTTTATTACCATCAAAAATCAAGCAAGAAATTGAGAAGAAAGTCGAGAATGCAGAAACATATCCAAAAAGTGTCTTTACGATTAAAACTACTTTATAAAAGTTGAATTTATTATCTCATCTGTGATAAAATTAAATTAAGATTTGGCAAAAAATAAATAGGGTACTTGCATAAGTTTCTTCGAAATATACGATCGAACAATGGAAAATTGTTGTGAGCTTGTTTTGATTTTCGATTCTTAAAATAATGGTGGCAGCCGAAACCATAATCTATGGATTTGGAATTCGTTTTTTAAATAGGTATATCAGCGGAACCTATCAGAAATTTTACATAACAGAATGGGAGTGAATGGCATTGAACTTCGATATATACACAGTGTTTCATTTCTGACAATAGTGGACTTCAAAACAAACATTTTTACCCCAAAAATGTTGCCCAAAAAAGCTTCGTTTCGGAAATACAGGGTAACAAAGTAAAATTAAGGAAAAATTAATTGTATAAAAAAATTAATGGTTTGATTGGAAAAACACTTAAAAGGGATATTTTAAGACAAAATAAACTTGCTAAACAAAAACAAAGAAGCAATTGATTATTTGATGAAAAATAGCAAAAATAAAGAAAAATATAAAGAAAAAAACAAAAATCGAAGATTGCCAGCGAGGGCAGAGGGTAAATTTACAATAAGCTCATAACACTTCCTTAGCTCATAAATGAATTATGAACCTTAACTTGGGGGTGAATAAGAATGCATCCGATAGTTATGAGTGTCAAAATATTGATATAATCGTAAATTCCATTCCAGATGTGTTTGGGACTTATATTTCCGGATCTATTTTTTTCGGGACTATTTTTTCGATTACCGATATTTTTATGTAAGAAATCTCAAAAAAAGAATTTACTGATCATTATTATATTTTTATATTAGAACTTTATCACTCTGTATCCCGTAAACGAAGCGTTTAGGCACCTGAATTTTCGCGAGTAAATTTTTTTTTATATTCCCTAGAGCCTTTAGAAGATTATTGGTAGAATTTTGAAACACTTACATTTGTTTCACTATATGTGATACATCTTTTGTACAGGATCAAAAAATACCATGTCAATGTCAATATAACTGTATTCGAAATTATGATTAGAAGTTAGAAGTCCCTTATAAAAGTGCTCAAATTATTTAGTTAAAATATTTTCTATTTAAAACAAAAATTCTAAATTTAAATGTAGGTAATTTTACGTAATTTTTATTTATTTTGTAAATAATATTTTATTTAGTTTAAAATTTATAATTATAAATACTTAAGTGACATTGGAAATAGATGATCATTCGAAAGTTCAAAATTTCAAATCGAAATTTAACAATTTGTGGAACCCAAAACTTTTTGATCAAAACGAAATGTTTTATGCTACACAGCAGAAAAAATGGTTTTCTAGGATCAAGAATTTTTAAGAAAAGAAACTCTGGACTTTCAAGACAAAATTAATTTTCGTCTATAAATTCTGTTTTTCTGTGTATATTAGTTATCAAATCATTCAACGAAAAAATATCCGAAAATTTTATTACAGATACGACATACATATTGCATAATGAACAAAATGGTATCTTAATTTTATTTTTCTAGCCTGTTTTTTCCTAAGCGCTACATTTTTAGACCGTGATGATATATTTTTCGTATTTAGCCAGCACGATAACCTTGAAAATGAGGAATAAATCACGGAAATTGATAAAGGAATAATACGGATCTCGTCTGCACAAGAAAAAAGATAAAAAAAACTGAGTTAGCTTAGCGAATTCCCTCAAAGATTGAAAAAGTAACACATTTTTCTTAAAATCAAATATTGCATTTTTAATTTTTCAAGAATTTCCATTGCGAAAATTAAGCGCCTAGAAAAAAAAATACAAGAGTACTTTTTTACCTAAAACTGATCCAAAACACAAAAATATTATTTATTTTGAAAAAATGCAAAATTTTGAACTTTATTTAAGAAAATAACAAAATTTTTCCATGTCACTAACAGGTGTCATTAAAAATTTTATGTTATAATTTATTAATAGTAAGTGTAATTTAAACTACCACCAAAAGTATAAAGACTTTTCAGCTGTTACATGTTCATTAAATTTTAATCTTTATTAAATATTCATTGAAAAATAAAGTTAAATAAATACAAATATATAAACGTTTTTCAAGGTTTCAAAACAGATTCACTTGAATTAATCGAAATAGTTGAATTGTTTTTATGAAATACTTTTGCGGAAAAAAACAACATGAAAGAATAACAATTGTGTATACTGTAGAATAATTTTGTACCTAATTACTGTATAAGAATAATTTTTACATTAATAAAATCTAAAAAATTTTAGTTATTTATTGTTGATTGATTAATTATCCAAATGAAATCCGTACTTGATTTAAAATAAGTTAGAAACAGAAAATTCCGAAACCAAAATTATTTCCAATACCTCTCAAGGGGCTTTTTAAATACTCTCCATTCCTATGTAACATTGAATAACAATTTTGAAACAACCTTCTTTATCGATAGTATAACGTAGTAAAATGAACAGTAGAATCTCGATAAATTGAAAACCTCTCGTTAAGGAAATGTTAAATAATTTGAGTTATCGAGTTTTTAACTTACTAAGGGTTTATAAGTGACAGTATTCTTATCCGTTATATACACAAGAACTATAATGATGAATAAAACTGTAGATGCTTCCAGTTATCGAAGTCGTCAAAACATTACTTGAAGTTACTGAGGTTCAATGCCGAAATTATTCGAATTTCATTGATTTATTAATTGTATTGAGCCTTAACTTGTGGAATTCCATAATGATTAATGATAAAAACACAATAACTGTTTTGATAATGTCTTAATAAGAAGATGAAACGATCGTTTTCAATAAATAAATATTTTCAATAAATAAATAATTATAAAATCGAAATTAAGCAAATAAAAATTGTGTCTTTATTATTAATTATTCGAATTTAAACCAATTCAACCAAAATTTCAATGTAAAAAAATAATTCCGTAAAAATTCTTGAAAGGTTGATTTAGTATAGTTACATGGACGACATTAACACAACATTGTTTATACAAATTTTGGCAGGTACACTCATCCATACTCTCGCGGGGTAATCCAATCCAAAGAATATTTTATAATCTTTGCAACCGCACTCTCGCCTTTCTTCGCAAATATAAATTGCTTTGGCTGAAAGGAACAATTCCCCTAAAGCAACCCTGAACGACATGTGGCTTGATATTTGTTTCCTAGTGTTTCCTCTTGTAGGTGGCCGACCATGTGGCACAAAATTCAATTAAATGTCGCATGCGGAATTGTTTCCCCACATCGCATGCGCTTTGTCATCCCACATCGCATGAGTGTAGCATATGTGGTGTTTAAAGCGATTCCATTGAGATAGCTTCAGTTTGGTATATCATGTCATTAAAAATAGTCATGGAAGCTGCTTACTTGGTAATCACTATGGATTATAAGAGAAAAATAAAAATGCTACGAAATGGAAGAAGAAGCTATATGTCGAGATATTCAGTATAATTTGTACAACAAGTTGGTTGTTGATGTTGCTGATTTATTTCGAAATTTCACACGGATAAGTAAAGAAGATTTTCTCTACTTATTATTTCAAAAAATCTCAATATGAAAAAAAATATGATACCAACTTTCGTGATGATACCAACTAGTAAGTGACATTGAGAAATTTGACTACGGATGATAGCATCCATTTGAATTTTTGAGCCGATCATTTCTAGGCGTAAGTTTTTGCTGAAGTTTTTTGTGCTAGCGATGAATTATGGATTAATTCATCCTTGTATTCGGAGATTTTAATATTCTATAATTTGAAAAAATTATGGTAATCGTCAATGAAATGCGTAGTTTTTTGTGGAGATGTGGAGATGAAGCTCGTCTGGGTGTCTCGCGTTACCTTTGACTCGGGTACAATAAAACCACCTTTTTTGCTAGGTCGGATAAGACATGACCAGAAAGGACGGGGCATCAAAAGCATTGCCACGTCCGATACATCGATGTTCCTCGAGGAACATCGATGGAATGCCAAGCTGGACGATCGTCCAGCTTGGCATTCCTTCGCGAGTGGAGGCTTAAAATGTCTTCGTTAGGGAAAGAACTTTTTCCCGGTTTTACTATTAAATAACGACTTATTATAAGGCTATCAAAGAGAGCTAGAAATTGTTACATCTGCGAATGGTAAACTAAATTAAAAAAACTACAATCATTTTAGCTCGAGACACAACATTTTGATTTTTATACCAGCTAAAATCCTAAAACAAAAGTCCAATAAGTTAAGGGTCAAATTTATTAAAACTATGATATAATTTTTTGTCTAATTTGAACACCTTTATTATAATCGACGGAAACCACTATAAGCATAAATAATTACTAAGCATAATTTAATGAAGGCATTAATCAAGGTGAATTAATATTAAGTTAAAAAATATGAATAAAATTGTTTAAATTTTTATGTAAATTGCTTGTTATTGAAAAGGTGCAAATTAAAATGTTTGATATATTATCTAACTCTGCGATTTAATAATTCCTTCGTTTAATATATTTTTAGATTTTAGATAGGGTAGAATCCGTGTTTAAATGCGTATCCAGAAGGTCAGTACAAAGAACATATGTATTAAGGACGTAAAACTAGAGTGGAAAGGGTAGCAGGAAAAAACACGTCTGTCTGGGCGAGTCGGTCGTTGCGTACTTTGAACTGCGCATCAGGCTGTCTTTTATTTTCAATTTTTTGGATTTTATTTTCAATCAATTGAACAATTTCAAATGTTTTCAATCACTTCGTGTCCTTAATTATATGTTTTTGGCCAATACACTATACTATAATATGCGTTGTTGATATTCGAATTTTTACGCAATAACAACTGTTGAGTCTATTATTTTATGGAAGCATGCTTTTTATTTTAGTTTGGTAAATCTTCCTTGGGGCCCTCGGCGAGAGATTTTTGCCCAAAAATACTTCGCTCCAATTTCCTTCTATTTTTCAACTTGTTTTTATAGTTTTCGTTAAATTATCTGGGGCCCTGCACTGGGCCTTTAACCATAAAAATTTTTTTTTTGTAACCAGAATAAAAATAATTGAAAGCCCTTTTTTGTTGAGTGCTACTATAATGGTAACTGTAGCACTGATCAAAAGGGTGTTAACAAAGTTCCATCATGAATAGTACGGCCCATAATAATAGATGGATCTATCTAGGTTTACTTCTATACAAAATTGAGAGATTTGGAACGTAGAACGTATCAACATATCAATCCTCGAGTAAAGCGTCTAGTTTTTAGTAATTGAAACCGGACTTAAATAAATTTTTGGCTGAAAAAGTAATGTCGCTACCTAATTTTACATACCCAATCTTTAGAAACAGAGCATCCTATATAATTTTCGATACTTTAAAACTGGAAAAGTGATTTGGAAACAAAAAGCCTTTTACATCGTGATTGGAGATTAACAACAGTTCTGAATTTTGGAGTCATCAACTTCTAAAAATTTCAAAACATATCATGTTTTGTTTATCTTAATCTGAAGTGTGATGAACTTAAATAAGAAAATAATGGAATTTTTTTTAAAAATATTAGGTATATATAATATCATAAATATCTTTTACACAATTTGCATAAAATTTTTTCTTTGAATTGTAAGAAATAATGTTTCATTGAAAGCACATACCTATAAATAAATTTTTCTATATATGTTACCAGAAAATTATATAATTCACCCATTGAATAGAATTGGCAGTGATGATTCTATACTTTAACCATATTATTCTAAGAAGAGTATAAAGTAATTTTTCATGCGACTTTTAAACACGAGGTCAAGGAGAGTTTACCAGCTACCAAAAAATTAAAACCCGTGCTTACACAACTCATCTCAATTCAATCCAAGCCACCTCAACCCATGTTAACTTAATATATCTTAAAACGGGTTGAGTTATCGTGAGTTTATCGTTTTTTGTTTGGCCACATTAGGAAATATATTAATTTTATTACTCATCAATGAAGCCCAATAATTTAAGTTGACATCAATTTTCTTACCATTCCAGGTAATCAAAAAAATTAATACTGTTGAAAATAAAAATAGAAAAATTTAAAAAATTTACTAGTGGCCTTATTATTGCCACGTTATTAACTCCCTTTCGCGTATGAGTCAAATTTTGTAATTAATTTTAAACTAACTTTCCGATGAGCTAAACACTTGAAATTTAGAACATAGATAACAAATGGATGAAAATGGACGAAATTCAATTCTAAACAAATTACAAAACAAGCCATAGGTAAGGTCTGATGCGACCCTTGAGGTCGACACGAATAACTTCCTTGCATAATAAATAGTAATAAATATTTAAAAAAAATAAAAACTCGTTCGAATGTTATGAAATTCTTTTCGATTCATATTGCCGTTAATACGCTTCCCTCGATATCAACGAAGTCGATATCATTTTTGGCTCGCGCGTTATCAACGAAGAAAAAAATGTCTACGTACGTACGCACACACAAACACACACATACCCATACTTCTTCTCTAAATTGGTGTTAATGCCTTGTCCTTACCATGAAACGTAAAAATGAGTTGAAAATTTCGATTTCGAAAATCGGACCCATTACCATAACTTTCCATACTGGGAAGCTAAAAAATCAAAAAAATTTAAATAAACAATACTTTTTAATATACTACGTATTAACGACGGACTAAAGAGTATGATATACTTGAATTATTTTAATGGTACCTAACGTAAAATTTTATGTTGAAAAGCATGGGGTGGTTCTTGGATTTTTATTGCGATATCTGACACTCCACCTTTTTAATATCTGACACTTTTAGTCCGTTTTAAAAACATGGTTACCATTGTCTAATTATTTTGTACCTTTTAGTCCGGCATGAGCCGCTCAGTGCAATAAAAGCTTGTCCCTTAAAAAGTATTTTTATACCATGTATATATGAAATATACATAGTATATTAAGTTTAGTCCAAAGTTTGTAACGCTTTAAAATAATGATGCCAGGAAAAAAAATTTTGTCATAGGTGTCCATAGAATCATCTAATTAGTCCATTTCCGGTTGTCCGTCCGTCCATCCGTCCGTCTGTTGACACGATAATTCTAAACCGAAAAAAGATATCGAGCTGAAATTTTTACAGCATACTCAGGACGTAAAAAGTGAGGTCAAGTTCGTAAATGAGCATCATAGGTCAATTGGGTCTTGGGTCCGTAGGACCCATCTTGTAAACCGTTAGAGATAGAACAAAAGTTTAAATGTAAAAAATGTTCCTTATCAAAAATTAAACAACTTTTGTTTGAAACATTTTTTCGTAAACATCACTGTTTACCCGTGAGGGCGCCAATTAGGCGGAAATTTTATAATATGTACTATACTTGATTAACAGTTATGTATGTGTCAAATGTTTGTATGTGTAATGTGATAAAGAAATCAACGCTGACTAAGCATGGTATTTCAACAATTAACTCAGTCAATTGTTTGTTTTCACTTGTTTTTTATTAAATTTTTTTATGTGGTTAATTTTTAATTGAAGTCTTTTAAAATAACACTCTTAATTTACTTACAAAGTCAATTTTGTTATATATCGCTGACCGCTTGACTGCTTCTGATAAGTAATTAAGATTTTATTAAAATTGATAGATAAAGAAATTTTTTTTTAACAATACAAAAAATTTGCATTTTAAGTTACATTGACAAACACCGTAGGATAGGTACTTGCGTAAAAGATTATTTTTAACCGACTTAAATGAGAGAGGATATTCTATAATTAGCTTTTGATGTGTTATTTGTTGTTAATATTGTCCACTTGAAATTTTGTAGTGAATTTCAAGTTTGTGGGTCTTATAATACTGAAAACATTTTCATAAAATAACTAATTAAGTATGAGACACATTTGTGTTAAAGGTCAGTGCCGAAAGTAGAGCTGAAAAGACCCCGGAACCAAACCAAAGTTGGGGATCCCATTCAAAAATTACTCGTTAAAATAATATTGTGGAAATGTAAAGCAAAAATAACAATATTTTTTCGTTCAAAAAAGGACCCTGCAATATTAGATAGGAAAATGGCTTTCTGTCAAACTTTTTTTAACTAACCCTAAAATGTTCTTTGGATCATTATGATCGAAAGCTCTCACCGCTACAAAAATTTTTAACGAATAATTTTCGTGCTACAGGTGATCAAAGCTACAAGTATACTATAGTTTTAGTATATAACTAGGAAAATGCCTTCTGTGTTTTCCAGATCGTTCTGAGCAGAAACTCCCACGGCCACGATAATTTTAACGAGTAGTTTTCGAGTTACGGGCGATCCAATTTAATATACGGCATCAACAATATATTATAAGTATTTTAAATATTCGGCAGCAATAATTATTTGGGTATTAAGAATTATTACGTTCGGGTAATCAGAAAAAGAGGCCTGGAGCACTGTCCCGTTTGGTCTATTGTTATTTTCGGCCCTGAAAAGTGGTCTAACATAGAACTCTTTATTTATCTTCAATACAAATCTTTCAACCATGATTACATGAATCAGGGATTTCGATCTCATAGGCAAATACGTTACAAATTCTAGTTGTTTCACCAGAATTAGGTATATTGGGAAAAATAAATAACTATTATAAAGTGGAAAATAATAATACAAATTTTTTATGCATATAAGTAAGAAAAGTTTACTTTCTTTTTCTGTTTTTGTTTAGTTTGTAACATTTTTTAAGTTAATTTCATTATTATTGAAAAAAAATCCATGATTCGATCAAAATCTTTTGTTGCAGACACTGAACACTTCAAAACGTTAACAAATCATTCTTATACGAGTTATTTACGTAATAAGAATATGGTTTGTTACTTTGCTTTAAAGTTCGGTTTATTTATTTTAATAAAAAGTTATTTAATAAAAAAATTATAAATAATTGTGATTTCTTATAAAACATAATTATTAATAAAATTAATATCATAATAGAAAAATTAATTTCAAAAGTTTTCATGTTGATTCAATTATATTGCTCTTATAAATTTTCGTTTGTAAACTAAAAAAAGAAATTGTTACTTAAAAAAAATTTAATTTTTTACAATTTACTAGAATCGAATATGTTCCATTTTCATTGGTTATTTATATGGTTATTTTTAAAAATTATTGCGGTGGAATCACAATTTTTGGATTTTAAATATAATAAAATTTTTCCAATAGTACCAAATTTTATTTTAAATTCAACAAATGAAGAGTGTATTAAACATAGTGTGATTTATTTGGAAAATTTTCAAAATTATACAGAATGGGCATTTAAAAGTAAGTCTTTCATACATTTAAAATTTTAAAACGTACCTACTACTCAAAAATTATTTTATTTGCTAAAAATTTAATTGCTTGCAGCTTATTATTATGTTAAAAGAGATATTGAATGCCAGCAGAATTTACCCTTTAAAAAATTTTTTAGAGGAACTCTCAACCTATAAGTTGGGAGGACCTTTTTTCTTTTTATTTAAAATGATCTTTTTAATAGTTCCGAGTTATACTGGGCTATTGAAGTTAAGATCAAATAAAATAACTGGTTTGAAGGAAATATTTTTCTTCATAAAATTTCTTGTTCGAATTACTTGCTTGGATTAAGCGGAGCAACGTGTTGAAATGATATTTTGCTCAGAAATAGTACGAAGTTATGATTGGAGGGAAATGGTACACCTAAGGCTTCTATTACCTCTAAAAACTACTCATTTTGGTTATAAGAATAGAAACTCTTATTCTATTACATTGGAAAACTGTTCTCATTAGAATTCTATTCGTTTTTGTTTTTAATGTTTGATTGATTAAAAACGAATTCTTAATCTAAACAAATTCACCTGAATTAATTAACATTTATTAGATTTGTCTTGAGCCCTTATATACGCACTTTTGTACCTCGTCCCATTTTTGCATCCAAGTATTCTTCGATCGCACGTTCACGATCGCAAGAGATTTTCATAGCAGGGGACATCCGGGGACTAAAGTTACTTCAAGATAATTTTCCTATTGCAAAAAAATTTAGTTTTCGAAACAAAGCTATAGGAATCTCTAGAGAAAACTTCGAGATATTTGTCTGTTAATCAATGTTCTCCATTGAGGTAATATTGGTTAATAAATGAACAAATACATTAATTTATAGTGTGTAACATAATATAAATTTAATTATTTTTCGCAGTCCATACCAATATAAGGGGCCATTTGGAGGGAGGGGGTGTTGAAAAAAGCTATACATGTGCTTATTTGGGGGGTGGAGCGTTTGTTACCCAAGCCGTTTACCAGGAATCAATGATTAAAAGGAGCGGGGGAAGGTTGACGTCACAAAATGTAATAATTATTGTTTTTTTAAAGTGTGGGATGCATCATCTAAAATACCTGTTGGGCAAATGGTATCAAAGTCAATTAATATTGGCCATTTCGACGAATGCTTAGATATAGAAAATGCACCATTTGAAACACAGTATTGTCTTATAGATATTAAATTAAATTTGGAAAAATCATCTAATAATACTGAAAGAACTGTATTTGATTCCATACTGGTAAGTGACTTAATTGTAAAATCTTATTTAGTTAATGTATAACGTAATTGTATATGGTGATACCACAATTACTTTTTGTTTTTGTTTACTTTTAATCATGCTTACGATATTTATTTACATCATGATCTCTTCGATTATAATTGATGATTATAATATGATACATACAGCGTAAACTAAATATTGACAAATATCTTGTCTAGTAATCTTAATTAAAGAGAGTAATAAAGAGACTTTAATGGTGATACCACTGTTGGACTGTATATGTATGTTCTACAAGTGAAATTGAAAAAATTTAAAAAACCCCCTACAAACTTTTCGGATACGGAAAATGCGGATTAGGTTGACAATGTTCTTAATCGCCGTTCGGCGGATGAGACGTTGACAAGAAAAGTCTTGTCGTTATGGTGCCCGCGCCTCATGTGGAAAATCGTTAGGTCAAAACAAGCCCACGTCATTATATTTAAAAAAAATTTTAAATAAATGAATTTTCTAATTTAAAATATATGAATTATAGCCAAAATAACACAGCTCCAACAGAGTGCACACGATACTCGTTATTTTTCATCGAAATATGTAATTGCAATATAAATGCTTTCATTTACCAAAACAGTAAATCTCTATGATGCAACAGAAAAAAAATCACTGTGATGTAACGAGAAAAACAGAATAAGCATTCCAAAATATTAAGTATCTTTTAAGCAAAATAACTAAAATTTATTTATAACAAGTGAAATTTACAAAATTTAAAAAAAAAAAACCCGACATTTTTTCAGCTACGGAGCCCTTAAATCGCACTTGAAACATATCTAAGAACACTTTCCATTAAAATACCTTTTTCCTTAAAGCCTTGTGAAAGTTATCGCCAAATTTTTAGTTGTAAATATAGCTAAGAACCCTTAAATTACCTTTCAAACGAAACAAAAAAATCAAAATCGGTTCACCCGTTTAGGCGCTTCGATGCCACAGACAGATAGACAGAAAAATAGACACACACACACATAGCGGTCAAACTTATAACACGACTTTTTTAGTTTGGGAGTTAAACATACTAAATTTGAAATTTATCAAATTTGTTTTCAACTCCCAAACCAAAAAAGTTTTATAGGGGTGTTATAAGTTTGGCTCCTATGTGTGTCTGCCTGTCCGGCTTTCAAACAGAGAGATTACAAATAGAAGTTGTTCTGAGATTTGTTTCAAGGGTAAGTTTTTGGTATCGTATCCAAAAAACTAAAAAAGAGGCGATGGTCTTCAAAATCGGTTCAGGAGAGATCTACAAAGAATAAACTGCATTTGTCGGGGATTTTTTAAATTTTGTAAATTTCACATGTTCATTACTTTGAACGTGAATATGCCAGGAAACAAAACCATTTGTTAAAAAATTTTCAATAGTTTTATAACATTAAATCTAATAAAATATTTTTAGTCATGGTAATGTATAGGTTTTTTTAGGCACCACACGATGAATTTCGAAATTGGCGAAATTTGTATTCAAATGGAATATGTTTACCAAAATCTTGTGATTATAATACATTAAAAACTTATTTGAATATTTATTTTGACAATTACTCCTTAAACAATGAATTTAATATTACATATGAAGTATCCTTTCCACCAAATGCGTGTCAATCAACAAAGCAAACGGAATATGACGAGTATGATATTGCCTTTTGGTAAGCTTTTCAAACTACAATTAATTTCAGATTTTCCGAGGTTTAATCAAATCCAGTTTTATGTACCATGACAGAGAGAAAGTGGAATGTAGTAATAAGAGTCTTAATATTTTTGCGAATGCGCAGGACTAACGATTTGCGTGAACGATTTTCGGTGTTACTTTTCGCATATAAATGGTAGTTTAGGTACGGCGAGTAAATTTAGTGTAGATATTTATCGCTTGGAAAACGATGCGTAAAAATAGTACTTATAAGTAAAAATTGTCTTATTCAGTATTAAAATTACAGAAGATAAGGTAATTTATTATTGTTTTGTAGTGTTCTAATTTTGGGATTTGCAACATTGGTAATTGTTTCCTCAATTTTACGATCTTATTTAAATTTGAAGCCAGGTAAGTAGAAAAGAGAATAATAATTAACTAGCAGATACTCTTCCGCTTTGCTGAACAATTTCCCCTCACTTTCCTTGGCCTCAATTATCTACCCTGTTGTTCACAATTTTATGGATTTTTTTTGGTGCGGACCCCTAATTTTTTTTAATTAAAATTTAGCCCATGATACTTGCTGATTATGTAACTTTCTATAGGTGAAATAATTTTTAAAATCGGCTGAGTATTTAATTAAAAAATTACGAAAATCTACTTCGATGCGAATCACCCCCAAAATAACTTTGTACACCTTTTTAACCCCGTTAGACGAGTTTCAATAATGTACGAAAAAATTATTCTATCAGTGAAAGTTTAAGCAAAATTTTAAATCTCGTTGTCCGATACAAAGTTTGCCCCGTTTTTCACCCATTTAAGGGTTGAATTTTTGAAAATCCTTTCTTAATGTATACCTACGTCATACATAGAAAATACCTTCCAAGTTTCAGGTTTCAGGACAGTCAATAGTTCAGGACAAAAATTTTTACCCCCGGAAACCAAAAAAGGAGTGTTAGAGGGTATCAGTTTGACCGCTATGTCCGTCTGTCTGTCTGTCTGTCTGTCTGTCTGTGGCATCGTACCGCCTAATGGGATGAACCGATATTGATTTTTCTTATTTCGTTTAAAAAGTAGTGTAATGGGGATTGTTCTTAGCTATGTTTCAAGTGTGAGTTTAGGGTTCCGTGCCCGAAAAATTTGTATATGTATAGAGATAGATGAAATGAAAAAAAGTGTACCAGAAATGGAACACTTAATGTGTTATAATCACGTCAGATCTTGTGGATAACACACGTGTTAAAATTTAAAGAATAAAATTTAATTTACTAACGTCTCTCTCGATCTAAATTTTAGGTTCAACGGCAGAAATTATAATTCGTTCATTTTCATTGTCACATACAATTTATGACGATTTATTAAAAATTGATGATAGTAATTTAAAATATTTACATGGAATTAAAGTGTTTGCATTAACTTGGGTAATATTTGGTCATTGTGCGGGGTTTACACACGCAGGAGTTGTGTATGACTACTCATATTCAGAAAATGTAAGTATACTTCTTGAATAAAATACATGATTTACAGTTTAATTTTGGAAAAAACCGGCCGCTGGAATTAGGCCTATGAGAAATTTGGGTATAGTGATTAAAATGGTTTAAAAAGTACAAATGTTCTTGAGACAGTACCAAAGACATGGACTAAGGAGAATGGACTAAGCAAAGCGACTAATAGTTTCTTGCCTGTTAAGAACATGTGTATTAATGACGTAAAAATATAGTGGTACTTTACTTTGTACTGCACATCAGGTTGTCTTTTATTTTCAATTTTTTGTCGTTTCAATCAATTAAAAGTGATTGAAAACATGATAGCCTGCGCATTACAAAGTACGCAACAATCGATGACTAGACCCCAACCAGATTGACCCCATCTTAGATTCAGCCTCCGGCGTTTATAGCTCGGGATAGAAGTTTCCTATCCTTATTACATACATTCTTGTTGCCCGTATTTACTATACAACTGAATTGGAAACTATTAACAGCTGAATAGGGAAAGTCCATTCTCTAGGTCTTTGGACAGCACCAAGTGAAGCGTCACGGTTTTCTTGTCAAACGTATATTATTATAATTTCGATACATCAACTATAATTATGATAAATTTACTGTGTTTTATAACTATTTTCCATATTGTTAATCTTTAATAATTTTCGTGAATAATCGAGGAATTGGGAATTCCACAAACAACATACAGATAAAGCCATAAAACGCTATAAAAATTCCTGAATTTCTCACAGATATATATTTGAGAAATCTTTAAAAAATTAGTTACCTATCCTGTACCAATTAAGCTCTTATTTTAGACGATACAACTACAAGCAAAAGTCTCATTTTGAGCTTAAATAACGGTTTCGCTAAAAACTTTCAATGACAACGCAAAAAATAAAACACATAAGTCATGAAATTTTCATTTTTAAAAAGGGAAAATATTAAGGACTTTTGTAGGGTCGCTATTTTGTGAGAAATTATCCTTGATTTTTTTTTTAATTATCTAGGTTTATAGCTATTTATACAACTATCTTTTTATGCGAGGAGATTTATGGGTGGATACATTTTTTATTCTTAGCGGATTACTTTTATCGTACACATTATTAAAACAATATTCAAAAACAAAAAAGTTAAATTTAATATTGATCATAATCTTACGATACTTTAGGTGGGTAATCATGTCTTTTCTGGATTAAAAATATTGTTAGTTAATTATTATCAAAACTTTTTTTTATAGGTTGACACCATTATATGCGATAAGCATATTTTTCTTTGCCACATTGCTAAGTAAAATGGGTGATGGTCCAATGTGGCATGTTATTGTAGATGGTGAAAAACAATTTTGTCGAGAAAATTGGTGGACAAATTTACTGTACATAAATAATTATGTGAATAATGATAAAACAGTAAGATTTAAACATATTTTGAAATTTTCTTAACAAGTCAAAATGGGTACATTGAACGGCTCAGATACATTCTTTGGGGCACAACAAAATACATTATAAATAAAATAACACACGAGTCTAACCACTATTGGACAGACACTCACGACCAAAGCGATATAAAAACTTCTCGCGAAAAAGTCTCCAGAATATTGGCAACTGGGAAAAAATCCTTGAGGAAAATCCACTACCGTTTTCCCTTAAGACCAATATTAAATATGCCTACTTTTGAAGTCATTTACTTATTTAAATAATCGGGCAACCACTCCTAAAATTTTCAGAATTAATTTTGACTTAGTCCAAATTTATATAGAAAATCAAGTCTTTTATCAAAAATTGTCCTGGCGCTCGAACATCCTTAAGAGCATAAATTAAAAACTTTAATAAAAAATTCTTCTAAGGGACACATAAGAAATAGGAATAAGTTTTAAAATATAGAAATAGGTTTAAAAAATATAAAATTGAGGTTAATTACACTCTCATGATGAGAAATAAGAAAATTTTATAGTTGACAACTAACAAAATATGTATTTTTGACGATAAGATACATCAGTTTATATTAAAAGACTCCATATACTTTTATACAGGATTTTACAAAAGTCCCATTAACAGCAACCCAATACGAAAAATATTTGTCTTACAAAAAGAGTTTCATATAAAAGTTGTAAAGCTAAAGGAGATGTAGGTATAATTTCTGACTTTTAGGAAAGTTTTCTGATTTCATAAAATCAAAATATTTTTAATACGCTTTTATTTAATAGCTTCATACGTATGTTAGTTTGTTAGTATGTACGGAAACTTTGAACATGATTTTGACCCCCTTCAAAACGTCCGATTATCTCGAAATTGGGCACATTTATCAAAAACTGGTGACAATAAAAAAATTTAATAATTTAATTTTTTAGGAATACTAACGATTTCCATATCTGATAATATATACATTTATTTGCGCTCCCACCATATTTATACTGAATTTTTGATAAATAAATAATTGTCGAAAAAGCTAAAAAACACAAAATAAACAATAGTTTAAAAAAACTAAAAAAACGGTTTTGTAACTAGCTAAACTAAAAGGTAGAAGATAATTTCTTTAAATTCAAAAAAATCATTATATCGTAAAAAAACGTGGGGTGCTTTTTAAAATATTTTATAATGACTTTACTTTTATCAATACTAAATTAAATGAAATTTAGTAATTATTTTCTACTTTTAAGTTCCGCTAGTTACAAAAGCGTGTTTTTTAGTTTTTTTAAAACAATTATTTATTTTTTGACACATTTTTTGAAGAATTCAATAGATACGCCAGAAATTGAATTCATAATTTGATCTATTCTTGTTTTGAAATAATCCTTTTTCTTTAAAATTTTCATCATAGAAAGAGATAAACAAAATTGTTAAATTATAAGGTTGGTCTGTATAAAAGAAAGAAAGTATTTTTTAAAAGCTAATTAGACTTTACAATAATTATTCTGGTGTTTTCTTACTTTTCTTAACAACTTACTACTATGTGTATTTTTTTCAGTGTATGGTCCATACGTGGTACTTGCCATGCGATATGCATTTCTTCATAATTGGATTGTTTATTGTTCAAGTAATGCAGACAAAATATTCATCTGGGCGTATTCTACTTATTTTTGGAACTCTAATATCCATGATCATACCAGCACTTATAACCTATTTGAATAATTTAGCACCCGTTATAAAATTTTCAATCGAGTAAGTTTTCAAAGAATTTGCTAATAGGGTATACCTATGCATGAAATTTATTTCATCATTTTTTATCACACTATGAAAATACCGTAAAAGAGATGTAAAAAGTGAAATTAAAATTAAAATCGGGCAAACAATATCCACGATATAAGCATTTTAAACTACTAATTAGACAGATATTAGACAGAAAGATCCGACATAATATATTACGTCAAAGACTATGTCGATCAAATGTTACTATGGCTAAATTGTGTTTTGTTAGAAAGAGATAAATACAAATCTTTGATTTCTTTTACCCTGGTTGTATTTACAGTTATTCGAAACAAAAATTTTTCTGCTGTCTGTTATATGAATGAGCTTTTTTATTAAAGCAGAAAGAATAAAAAATAATTATGGAAATTTTATTTAATCAATAACAATAAAACTTTAAAGGGAACCGTAATAATGCTGCAGGAAAATGTATGTTGAACAAGAAATAAGAAATGGAACAAATTCCGTTTTGAAGAGGAAAATTCTTTACACAGATAAAAAAATTATCTAAAAGAAAAGTATACTTTTTAAAGCACTATAAAAACCCTTGAAAATAAAAAAAGTTTCCCTTTTTTATGTTTTATTTAGCACAAAAACTTGAATCACTTGAATATTTTTTTATTTTCAAGGTTTTTTATAGAACTTTAAAAAGGGTATTAAATACTTTTTTAGAAAAAAGTCTAATTTTTCAATTATTTAACGTTAAATAGATCGGATTTCAATCGCCAAAAACTCGGATAGTATTGACTTTTCGAAAAATACTTAAATTACACGTTTTGCTTAGATTTTATTGCTCTATGGATTCCCGCTCTATTTACAACATGTATTTCTCTATACTCTAGAAGGGGTGCCTACCACCCCCTGGGCAAAATCGGTGCTATAGGTCAAAATTTAGAGATTTCGTCTTTTCTTCTCCTCGTTTATTGGAGTATTAGGGTATTGATTCAGCCATTTGTTTATTTTCACTTGTTTGTTATAGTTTCGTTCAACATCCAAGAGATAATGAAATATTCACTAAGCGTTATATTCTAAGTCATTCAAGAATGACTCCATTTCTAATTGGAATCTTTGCTGGATATATTTTATTCAGTCGAAAAGATATACCAATTAAATTTAGTAAGGTAAGTTTATAATAAAGTCTTTACTTTATAGTCGGATAAAGGAATACATAAAACTTAGGGAATCCTCAATTTCAGCTCCGATTATGATGATTTTTTTAATGTTTCTTTTTTATATTGTTTAAAATTAAAAACCTTTCAAAGGAGGAAATTATCTGAAGGGGGGGGGGGTACAATGTCCGGACTGGTATATCAACAAGTAGCCGAAATCGCTAAAGATAGAAGTTTTAAAATTTTAAAAGGATTTTTCGAAATTTATCCCCTAAAAGGTTGAAATAGGTAATGAAAGTTTGTATGAAAATATACACAAATGTTCATTTTTGAGTTCTCTACTTAACCGATTTTACAAATTCTTTCACCTGTAGAATGTTTACATTATCAGCAAAAACCATTGGCAATATTTTATTTTCAAAAAAATTTGAATTCCGCACCAAGACTAAAAATCCATACAAAAGTGAAACCGTCATTTTTGATTTCACTACTAAACCGATTTTAAAAATTCTTTCACCTATAGAATGCTACATTATCATCAATTAACATGGACTTTATTGTTATTAATTTAAAATACATTTAAAAGTGATTTTTTTTTCATATAAGTTGCACAAATATTGTTTAAACAATATACATAACTAGCAGTTATCCACGTTATAGCCTTCAATTCTCTTACTTTCACTTTTGTTCACTAATTAATGGATTTTAACTTCCCTAATCCCTAATTATTTTGAAAAAAAAAATATGGCCATGACACTTGCTGATAATGTAGAATTTTATACCTAGATGAAATAATTTTGAAAATCGGTTACGCATTGAACTCAAAAATGACGGCTTCACTATGGATTTTTACTTTTGGTGCGAAACCGAAAAATTTTTTTGAAAATAAAGTATAGCCTATGTTATTTGCTGTAGCATTCTATAGGTGAAAGAATTTTTAAAATCGGTTAAGTGAACTCAAAAATGACGGTTTGTATTTATTTTCATATATACTTTCGTCCCCTATTCACCTCTTTAGTATAAAATCAATATCCTCTCGAAATTTCAAATTTCTATCATTAGCGATTTAGGCTGTTCCTCGATATATCAGTCGGGACATTGCCTTTTCCCCCTCTAGATTATTTCCGCCCTATGAAATGTTTCTGATTTTAAATAATATACAAAAAGAATCATTTTGAAAAAAAAAAATCATCAAATTGGTGCTGTTATTCATAACTCCTGAGTAAAAACATTCATTGATTTGGAGAGCTTTTATTTATTAAAATATTTTCTTTCTACAGAGAGTCTCAATTTTATTAAGCTCATTATCATCATGTACATTAGTTGCACTATTAATTACTACTCGTATATTATATGTGCCTTATTTTTCGCATCCAATGATATCAGCTCTTTATGTTGGACTGAATAGACTAGTATGGTCATGTGCAACGGTGGTTTTTATATTCTGTTTACAATATGGACAATTAAGTAAGTATTTAATCTGTAATCTTATGAACTAGTGACTTTTATTCCTTCCTAGTTTACCTATGATTTGCCGAAAAAATATATCGAAAGTTAAAAAAACTGATAAAATTTTATTCAGATGTTCTATCCTGTAAAAATGAACGACATTTGTCAGTAGTTGGAAGGCTCCTTAAATGGAATACTTGAAATGATACGGCCTTGAAGTGAAACCAAGGTAGAAATCATCCACATTCTTAAAATTAACTCTCTCTATGTATCTTCACCTACTAGAGGTTGGCAAATCTAGCAAATCATCAATATCCAAAAAAAAAATTTTGGGTTTGGGCTCTTTAACGAACAAAATTTCGGATAAGTCGGATAAGATAACTGGAAAAAATATAAAAATTTTCCGAAAAAAAGAAAAAAAGCAATAGACGAAATTTCGCAGTCGACTGAAAAAGTGATTTCAGCCTGACACTATAATATTTGTTACCAATTATAATATTAATTGAATAATTTATTATTTTTTGTTTTAGATACTGTCAAAAACATGCTATCTTGTAAAATTTTAGCCGTTTTAGGTAAACTGACGTATGCTGTATATTTGTTACATCCAATTTATTTAATTTATGTAATGGGAAATCAAAAGGTTCCCTATACTCAAGGCGATATTGCTCTGGTAAGTATCCTTCACAATATCATATTTTTTCCAAAAAATAAGTAATTTTCAATGTCGAAATGTCTGCCAGATTAAAGCTAGTTAGCATGCTCATCCAATTTGCGTAAATTGCCTTGGTTAATTTAAATTTCACCAGTAAATCGTTGTATGTGAACAAAAGCGTAAAGCTAACAAAATCAAAAAATTTGCCTACTTATGGCAGCAAATTTACGTGAGCTTGTAAACAAGAATTTCTCCAACCCCCCAACATAAAAAAAGGCTTTATTTTTATCTGCCAAGAGAATTTTCTCTATTTTAACATCCACAACAAGAAGTTAAAAAAAAGTTTAAGAGATTCGATACCAGGCTTTTAAGTCAATTCTCGGACAAAAAGATCACTTGCTAAACGATTGCCTTATGTATTCCTAACATCCAGGTAATTGTAAGAAATCAATATGTAGCTTTAAAAGTTGACTTGCAGCTTAATATGAAGTACGTACCTTGCTGTTCAGCAGGTTCCTGTGATACAGGTTCCTGTTTATATTATAACATCTCCCTATAGTTATATCAATTACACTAACCACTCAACTGGATTACAGTGGTAGATATGGAAATAAATTGACTGTTGTGATTACTGGTTGTATATTTAGTATATTCTTCTTTGACGAATTGTCCGCAAATAAATCGATTAAAGTAAACTTCATTACTTTGTTTAGTATCGTTCCTGAAAAAGCAAATAACGAATTGTTTCTTCTAATAACGGTGAAACAGTTTGCGTGAAATTGGGTATATGGACACTCTTTTATCTTCTTATATTAAGGCGTAAAGCTTGGGTATATTATGAATTATGAGTAGCTTAAAGTATGAATTTAATTAAACAAATTGTTAACTTTGAATATTCTTGATAATTATTATTGATTAAAAAAATTTTATTTTCTGTTTCAGTTAAATATTGGACTCCAAACTATGACGATTGCCTACATTTTAGCATTTTTTGCATATATAACAATCGAAGCACCATTAAGAAACATTTTAAAAGCAATCTTTCTTAAACCATCTAAAGAAGATCGTACAAATAATACGTTAAATATTGTAACCGCAATAAAAAACTCTCATTTGGAAAAAAATACAATATCTACAAAATTTTAAATAAAAAATTTTCATTTTTATTAAACTCTCCCATTTTTCAATAATCAAAAATTACATTATTTGAGTATTTCATTATTATAGTCACACCAAGGAATGTTTTTACTTGGTAGTCCTCAACCGCAGCTCCGATTTTAATGATTTTTTTTAAATGTTTCTTCTTGTTTATTATTTAAAATCAAAAACCATCCCGGGGCAAGGGCAATCTGGAGGGGGAAAAGGAAATGTCTCGACTGATTTATCGACGCCCATCCCTAATTGTTAATGATAGAAGTTTCGAGACGATTTTGATTTTATACTGTAGGTGTAATTTAAGAAAGGATTTTTCGAAATTCATCACCTAAAGGGGTCAAAAAGGGGATGATAGTTTGTATGAAAATATATACAAACCGTCATTTTTTTAGTTCACTACTTAACCGATTTTAGAAATTCTTTCTCCTATAGAATGCTACATTATCAGCAAGCGACATGAACTGTATTTTATTTTCAAAAATATTGGAGTTTCGTACCAAAAGTAAAAATCTATTAAATAGTGAAACCGTCATTTTTGAGAACACAACGGAACCTATTTAAAAAATTCTTTCATCTATAGAATGCTATTTTTGTTCTATCTCCAAACTTTACAAGATGAGTCCTACGGACTCAAGGCTCAATTGACCTATGTTGCTCATTTACGAACACGACCTCACTTGCCCTATGCACTCTAAAAATTTCAGCTTGATATTTCTTTTAATTTTCGAGTTATCGTGGCGACAGACGGATAGGCAGACAGACGAACGTACAGCCAGAAAGGGACTTTTTAGGTGATTTTATTAACACTTTTACCAAAATTTTGTTCGCAGCAACAATTTTTAAGCGTTACAAACTTAGGACTAAACTTAAGGTAAGTATACCTTGATATATTTCATATAAACATGGTATAAAATTTTTGTGTGTTTAATATTTCAAGAAGCGGGCCAGTATGATTTTTGAGGGAGTCAAAAAAATAAGTACCTACACCTTAATCAACAATTGACTTGATAATATACAGAATTCAAAGTCCCTAAAACATTAAGTATGCACATCAATCACAAAATAACTCAGTGTAAAAATATTTATAGAATTTTATGAAATTAACATACAATTAGTATAAAAATTAATATAAAAAAACCCATACTAAAAACCAGCCATATTTTTAAAACTACATCCGCAAGTATAACTTTTTTCGAAGTTAATTTCTCAAAACAAGTATTTTTCTTTAAAATTGAAGTCAGTAGATCATGATATTGTCACAGACGAATTTTCATACAGAAAAAAAACTAAGTAATTGGAATAAAAACTATTGCGTCGTGACATCTCGTGAAAGTCAATCATACAACAGCCTTACATATCATTAAATATCGATATTTGGATTGCAATCGTTATCAGTACCTAGCTAATTTAATCATACACATTACAAACATTCTTTACAAAGTTAAAATTAAATATGTAAAACATTGTTAAGAAATTGACAAGAGGATATGTACTAAGAGGATCACCTTGTTTTGCTAATAGAAACTTTTTTTTTAATTTATAACTGAACTGCAGTTACCCGGCTGCCTCGCTAGACAACCCGCCCCTTATGTTCTCAATTTTATTGGTGTTATTTTTTTGGTGCAGAACCTTAATATATTTTTACAAAAAACACAGTTTATGTTACTCGCTGATAAATGTAGCTTTAAATTGGTGAAATAATTATTTTAATCGGCCCAGTAGTTGAGTTTATCCATTACAAACAAACAAACAATTAAATCTTTCCTCTTTATATATTAGTGTAGACAATTATTTATGATTTATGATGACGCTTATATTGTGTGATTTTTACTAACTTATTAGACCAGGAGACACCACGGTTTGACAGATAAATACATAGGTACTTGAAACTTCGTTAGTGGCTTCCTTTTGACGAGCCTACCAAACTTTCTCTCCATGTTTTTTTTTTTGCGTTTACAAATGCTGCGTTTTCAAATGAGCGCGATAACGTCATATTTAAAGTAAAAGTCTGAAGAAACGCAGCAGGAAATTTGTCGGACACTATAACCACTTGATAACATTAATATTAAACAATTCAGTAAAAATGAACTAAGTATGTATTGAAAGACAAAAGTACTTAAGTGCAGCATGTTCGAGTTGCAGACAAGCTCATCGATGCAGTTTTTTTTGTCGGACAAAATATTTTATTGTTTTATAATTATTAGTGTTATGAAGTGATCATAGTGTCCGATAAATTCCCTGCTGCGTTTTTTCAGACATTTACCTTAAATATGACGTTATCGCGCTCATTTGAAAACGCATCACTTTCGAAGCGACTCACGAAGTTTCAGGTATGTATGTATAATATTTTAAAAACCGTGGAGTCCCACTATATATATATATACAATTAATTTATTATTTTAATTATTTGCTTGTTAAAAAACTTCCATTCGCGCACCAAATCTTCCACGTGTACTTCTATGGACTATGAACAATATTCTGTTTTTCAGGGAAAAGTGTTTGTTTATGTATACAGTCAAAATCGGTTATAACGACATTGAAGGTACCGGTAATTATGATTGTTATAAGCGACAGACGTTATTAGCTATACAGTTTGATCATTTCAAAAGTAACACCCTTAATAACTCTTGACTTGACTTGATGTGATTATTGTTTAGTATCGTTTAGTATTGAGTATCGATATAGGTATCACCAGGAAAGTTGGCACCTAGAAAAGTTTAGGTTTCATTCTTCCCCCACCACCCATCCCAACTTTCAAATGGCACTTCCTACTTTGTGATAACTTATTTGAAACAGTATAAAATTCTCTCTTTAACAATGATAAAAAATATGAAATCGATCGAGGAATAGATAGACTACACAGAAGATGGAGGAATTCAATCTTCTGGGTAGACTATTTTCTAAGTGTCAATGAAATTTCAAAGTTGTGGTGGTAAAATTATCTGCTCCTGTACACGTGTTGATCTTTATTGTTGACTAATTACAATGGCACTCTTTGCTATAACCGATGTACGAGTTAATAAGGTCCAAAATCAAGTAAATAAGGCTCAAGATGCCTTATGATATTGTTTAGTTTAACAAAAAAAGTATGTACATGTAACAAAATGTGTATGTACTAGCGTTGGTTGTTTTAGCCGATATGTCGGCCCAGAATTTTAATGAATATTGGTCGTTACAGCCGATTGAAACCGATGTTGTTATAGCCGACGCATTCATATACAGGGTGGATCATTTTAACCTGTAATGGCTAATAATAATGACACTCTGATGTCAGAACATGATGTCCCCCATCAAACTCTGCAACTTTTATTTAAGTTTTTTTTTTTTTTTTTGATTAACTACAAAACGAATTAACCATTATATATTAAAGTGACCCACCTTGTATGTGCTTTAATAGAGAGTAAGAGGGGACTTATCGATTTCGTCGATATAACTGGTTCGTCGTTATAACCGATTTTGACTGTATCTAGAAATAATAAAATTTTTAACAAATAGTACAATAAAATGTAAGCCTTGATAGAAGTTATTCGTGATTTGTAACTAATTACGAATTGTTTTTATATTTATATAATCAATGATAATAATCTAAAGGGCGAGAATCTTCCACAGATTTAAAGCATAATTATTAATTATGCAAATCAATTTGCCAGTACTCTGAATTTAAATATATTATATTACATGCGTGTTGACTAGTGGTTATAGTTACAATGTAAAGGCATAAAAAATACAATCAATGTATTTAAAACTTGCACTTATGAGGTTCAGTAGGTTAAGTTTAGGTCTAAGAGTTTTGTTGGCAGTGCTATAGCACACTTGGAGCGTATTATGTTGCATTAAAAACTCTTTAAAGTCTCATAATTTGCGCTACCCTTTTTAGACCATCTAGAAGATATTGCCCCAGGATTCTAGCACGATGACTTTCCAGTTTTAATCATAAGTACAGTAGATGCTTTACAGTTTCTTATCACTTATGGTATTCCCCACAGAAGAAGTCATTGGTGACCGGCCTTCATCCCGACAGCACTGTGTCCCATGATTAACTCATCGGCTGGCCAGCTTCTTAATATGATTCAGTCTATTTGTCTTACTGCTATCTTCGATTATAAGTTTTGAGAATACACAAAATCATTTCGATCACGCCATATTCGGTTTGGATTTTAGCGATGTAATTTTAACGATAAGATATTTCGCGGCGGTGCCCCTCATTTTCTTGTTTTTCATTTTCCTATCTATGCATGAATGATGACATGGTTAGAACAAAACGATGTAGCTGTTTTGTTTAAGAAATGTAGTCTCAGTTTTTCTAGATTTTTTTGAATAAATTTTTTTGATGACTTGGGTTACTTGAACGAATATTAAAGAAAGTAATTAGAATTTGAAAAAAGTTTTATAGATTATTTCCATAATTGACCACAAAACTGACAGAAAGGACCTCGCAATATTAGATAGGAAAATGGCTTTCTGTAAAACTTTTTCTAATCTACCCTAAAATATTGTTCGTATCGTTATGATCAAAAGCTCCCATGGCCACAAAATTTTTAACTGGTAGTTTTCGGGCTACGTGCAATTAAAGCTACGCATTAATTATAGCTATATAGTCCGTAGCTCGTAAATTACTTGTTAAAAAATTTGTGGATATGAGAGCATATGATCAGAACGGTCTGAAAAACATTTTGGGGGTGATTTGAACCAGTTTCACAGAAAGCCATTTTCGCCATATAGGTAGGTAGGTACTATAAATATAAAGTATGTGTAGCTTTGATCGCCTGTAGCTCGAAAACTACTCGTTAAAAATTTTTGTGACCGAGAGAGATCAAAACGATCTGAAGACCATTTAGGGGCGGTTTGAAAAAGTTTCATAGAAAACGATTTTCTTATCTAGTATTGCGGGGTCCTTTGCAGTGATTTTGCATTGTTTTTTTAACAAAGAATCTCGTAATTTTAATAAATTTTTCGAGATGGATTATCGAAAATTTCTAAAATATTGTTTTTAAAACTATGTATTCGAAAAAAATCTCCCACCATAAAAAAGGCAGTGCCATTAAAATCAATCACAATTTTATTCACAGATAAAAATGTCTTCAGATAAAAATGCACTGCAAGGAAATTTTATAAAAAAAATAACTATTTTTACTTTCCTTTTTTTTTGAAACTAATTACGAGAAAAACTTTTAATCTAAAAAAAAGTTTATGAATAGGCTTATAGTTAAATGGCACGCAAATAATTTATTTTATTTAAAAGGAAATTTTAAAATTTTTTACTTCATGTCTTTATTTTCTTGGAATATTTAATTAATCAATGGAAATCTTTTTCATTCCTTGACGCAAATTTTGAAGAATATGTTTGAAATCAAATAAAATACAATATTTCAAAACAAAGATAATAAGCAAGAGTTTACGGAACCATCGTTCTTATAGTAATGGTTCTTATAATACATTTGTTTTTATGTATTCAAAAATACAAAGCTTATATAAATATTGGGAAAAAATTAAAAACATTAATTGTTAAGAATTAAATTTAAGCGAGTTAAGCATGATCCATTGGCTTTTTATTTCATTATTTTTAAATATTGCCATAGTGAAGTCAGAGTTAGTGGAAGCCAAATACAATGAAATTTTTCCAATAGTTCCGAATTACGTTCTAAACTCGACAAATACTGAGTGTGTGCAACATAGTGTCTTATATTTAGAAAATTTTCAAAATTATACAAAATGGGCATTTCAAAGTAAGATATTTTTTTTAAATGGATAGTTTATTTTATATAGTTAAGGAGGTATACGCACGGTAGTGGGGGTACAAATTTAAAAAATATATATTTTCAATTTTGATGATAAATTATATTATTACATGACGATATAAGACGAAAAGTAAGAATAAAATTTTTCGATATTTGGCGTAATTTTCAAAATATCGAATATTGAAAATTTTGTTTTATTATTTAGCTTTCGATATTTCGAAATTGTTTTGTCTACATTCATGAAGTTATAACAAAATTCAACATCAAAATAAGATAAAAATAATATCAAACCCTAAATCTACCCTGCCCTTACATCCCTTATATGGGCGGAGACACTTGATTTTTTTCTTTTCTCTGCCATTGCATATATATGTTTACTTTCTATTAAAAATTTTTTTTCAATTTGTTTTCATTCATTCCAAGCGAAAATTATCAAAAACATTCAAAATATGTCGATTTTTGAGATTCCTCCATAAGAGCCAATGTATTTTTTATCGATTTTCAATGACTTTTTGATTAAAAACCAAATATTATTTGAGTAAAATTCTGCCTATATAAAAATTTTAAGTCTTCAAATTAAACATTGTTGTCATGCTCATACATCCTTAATGTGTATAAAGTTCTAAAAGAATTTTAATTTTGAGTCCAGTTTAACATGTTTGCTCGCCATTTACAACACTTTTTCAGAATCGCAAATTTTTTTAAAATAATACAGTGTGTCGCATTTAAAATGTAGACACTCTCATATTTCCGTTATTTATAGGAATATTGATTTAAATGCTTAAAAAGTCATACAGGGTGATGAATCACATCTTTTAAGTACAATACCGAATAATCTACACTTTAAACTCAACCTACTACAAATTTACAAATAGAGCCGATTCTTAATATTTTATCTAGCATCCGAGATTGTTAAATCGAAGAAAACTATTCGAAAAAGTTGCTTAGAATATTTTTTTATAACCATATACCGGTTTTCATAACGAAATTCACATTTTTAACTAATTAATTATTTTGGTCTACTTAATCAGAATTATTACAAATTTATTGAAATAGTATAGAATGCATAACACTTTTAAATTATCTATTTGTCCAGTTTTTACATTCCATAGCACACTAGTTACAAAATTAAAAAAATAAACTTGTAATTATTTTAAGTAAAGACCAAAATTAAAAAAAAAATTTCTTAGCAACTGACCCTAGGCTAAATATTAAAAATCGGCCCTATTTGGCAATTTGAAGTAGGTTGAGTTGAAAGTTCTCATTTCGGTTAAGTATCTAAAAAAATATGAACCTGTAAGATTGTGCAAACAACCCCAAGACGTGGGTTGTATGAAAATCCGTCATTTTCGAATACACTACTTAACCGAGTTTTAAAAAACAATGAAATTGTTGACAAAAGGAGTGACAAGCGAGGGCAGAGGAAGTGAAGGCTATAGTGAGGCAATCTTTATTTTTAAAGTTGAAATTGCCAGCGAACACGACATTCGTTGACTGTTAGTTCGTAATTTTAAAACAAAAAAAATATTTGCTCAGGTCGAATAATCAAAATTTGTATCTTATAGATAGCGAGACATTTAAATAAGTAATTGAAAGTTTAACTATGTTTATTAACCGATAATTGGCCACATTTTAGCTTATCTTGATATAAAATAATGAGTGAAGTCAATCAGAAAATATTAAAATGCAAATATAATTACATGCGCATGCAATAATTGTTTGTAAACTAAACAAAGTATTAAATAATTATTACACAAACGTCTGTGAATAATTTTTAAATATTCAGATTCACTAGAATGAATCATACCTAAATATTAATTAATTAGTTAATTAATTAATTACTGATATATATATATATATATATATATATATATATATATATATATATATATATATATATATATATATATATATATATTATATCCGATTAACTTCAAATTTCGCATACTTACCTTTATCGTGACATAGACGTCCAATAAGCTTTTACGGAATTTTACGGATTTTACGGAATTCCTATCCCAATGAATTTTATAAGCCATTTCCCACTGACAGGCTCATCACGAAATCTCCGAAACTATCGGTCCGATTAACTTCAAATTTCGCATACTTACATTACAAGCTGTATAACAATTTTCAGCATTAATAAATTCATTAAAATAGCACGGAAATAAAAAATGAATCTTATTTATTTATTGTTCATAAATAAGGGCTGGCTGACCAGCCTTGTTCTAACATTTTCCTGACTGACTGTCATAACTGTTATCTACATGCAATATTCAAACTGTATAACAATTTTCAGCTTCAATTAATTCATTTAAATACCACAAAAATCATATATGCATAGTTCTAACAACTAACTGACTGACAATCATAACTATTATTTATATGCAATATGCAATCTGTATATCAATTTTAAGCTTGAGTAAATTCAATTTAGTACCAAGTAAAGCTGCACCGTTCCATATAGCATATATCTGACCCCTGTTCTATTGTTCGCTTAACTGACCGCAGTATGTGTGTGTACACAACTACTATAGCCAATCCTCAAATGATCAGCTTTGGTAAATTCAACGAATTTTTTTGGCCTGGCTCTTCCATTATGAACATTTTGTTGAAAAAATTGTCTGGCATGGTTTAAGAAATTCAAACATAGCGAAAAATATGTTCCTCGCATTTTTAAAATAATATTTCTTGAAAACTAATAGAAAATAATATGAGTTGAAAAAGCAATTCTAAGATCAAGTTAGACAAATTTAGTCAGAATCAATTAGATAGAAATAAAATTCGTATTCCTATACTTCATATATACTAAATTCACTGTCGACCTAGTAACTCATTACAGAATGTCGCAATAGCTAACGAAGTAATCAAGATCTCTCTCTAAAAATAAAAAAAGAGCGGAAGGTGTCGTGGGCCCCCGGTAGGAACTATATTCCTTTCGTACCTTGGTACAATATAAATATAGCGCTTACTTTTTTTTATTTACAAGATATTTTTCTGAAAATTTTTTCTATTTTTTTTATTAATTCGCGATGAAAAACCGGACGGTTTGGTATTTTTCACATCACATAAATTCCATGTAGTTAAGTTCTCTCAGAGCAACATAAGTATCTAAATTATAATTTACGTGGGAGGTTATTCTGTTTAAATTAAATTTAGTATTGGTACTTCCAAAGTAAATAAAAGCAAATTTTGTATTTTTCAGTGTGGGATGCTTCCTCAAAAACTCCTATAGCACAAATGGTTGCCGATTCCATTAATATTGGACATTTTGATGAATGTTTAACCGCAAATGCACCATTCGACACCCAACATTGTTTAATTGATGTTAAATTAACATTAGAGCAACCACCAAAGACGAATGAAGAAACTATATTTGACTCAATTCTGGTAAATTAATACAAATTCTTTGAAAATATGATTATAAATCTTATTCAAATTACTTATTTTAGACACCTACAAATAGATTTCGAAATGTGCGAAATTTCTATCGAAATGGCATATGTTTACCCAAATCTTGTGATTATATGACATTAAAAAATTATTTGGTGACATATTTTGATAATTATTCAATGAATAATGAAATGAATATCAGTTATGAAGTATCATTTCCACCTAATGCTTGCCAAGTTAATGAACGTGAAGAATTTGATATTTATGATATATTATTTTGGTAAGTCTTCTAGTCTGTTGAATGAACGATATTAGGGAAAAATTACAAAAATACGACGAAGATAAATATCATCCACCGTCCGTACAGTTTTCCATATTGTATTGGCACAAAGTCAATTTGGTGGACTGAAGAAAAATAGAACTTTATCCAGATAGTTCCATCAATTAATGTTTTTACTCGGGTAAAAGTCCTCAATAACAGCTCCGGTTTGGCTAATTTTTTTAAATGTTTATTTTTGAATGTCATTTAAAATCAGACATCTCTCAGAGGGGCACAATGTTTAAAAAGAAAAAATTTCAAAAAATATCTTCAAAATCGGAGCTGTTATTGAGGGCTCCCTAAGAATGGCTATTTTATGTAGGTATTCCTTTATGCGACTAAAAATACGTAATATTTATTGTTATATAAAAATATTCATAAAACTAAACTGGGATGATTACATTGTCTGTTGGATATATATTATAATAATTATTTTTTTTAATTTGTAGCGCAGGAGCTGCGTTAGCAAAACGAATTCCCTCTTAGCAAGAATTTTTATCTTTCCCATTAACGAACTTGACCGTTCAAATACCAAAACCCTTCTTGAAACCAAATTTTATTCAAATCAGATACATAAAAACATAATTAGATACATAAACATAAACGTATACATACATAAACATATTACTGGAGTAAATCTAAGCAAAAAAAGGCTGTTATATGGATTAAAAGTTCGAGCAGTGAAACTTTGGGGTTTTTCTTTTCACATCAAAATAAGTATTTTTTGAAATTTTTTACTTTCCCGGAGTGGTGCAACATGTTTAAAAATCAAAATGGCGTCAAAAATGAAATTTTTTTCAGAAATTTTATCATTTTTATTTTATATTCGCAAAAGGAGACATCGGTGCATATCCAAATTTGGTAGGTTTGTAGTCCATGTTAAGAACTGCTCCTCATAATTTTTTGGTGGGGTTTCGTACCTTCCCCTCCCAGTTATATATATATGTATACATACATATGGTAAAACAGTTCATTTGACTATAACTTGAAAAATATTCGATTGATTTTAATGAAACTAATATCAATAGTAGGTTTTATTACTTACAACTTTCGGTTAAAATTTTAGCGGAATCCGTTAAATAGTTCGGCCAAAATTTCCAATTTAGGGAATTATTTAAAATGGCTGCCATTTTATGCCATTTTGTCCTACGAGGTTAAATTTTTTTTTAAATTGTAGCATTTTTTATTATCTTTCGATTTTATAATGAGTGGCTTACCCGTTAAATGACTCCTTGATCCATATTTTTGCGAAAAACGGAAAATTTAACACTTTCTGGAAATAATTGCTTGGGGGGTGTATGGACTGGCTTTGGGGGGTGTTTTTTGCTTTGGCATGAGAAAACTATTTTTAAAAGAGGTCTATATGGTTTAAAGCAAAATTTTTAAGTTTTAACCCCCGCGCTGTAAGGGGGAAGGGGTGTATGAAATAAATGTATCTTAAAAGATTTTAAAAAAAGAGGTCAAAATAGTTTAAAATGCTAAAGTAACCCAAAATTTTAGATGCTTTTATTAATATAGCACTTTTTACAACATCCACCCCTTCCCCTCCCGCTTTCATATTTTTTGCAAATTCAAAATTTTTATGACGTATAAAGGGGTTTTTGGGGTCGCTGATCTCGAATTTTGCAATAGATTATCAAAAACAATTGTACTATTTTTAGGGGGTGTACTTATTTGGGCCAAAAGTTCGAGATCAGCGACCCCAAAAACCCCTTTATACGTCATAAAAATTTTGAATTTGCAAAAAATATGAAAGCGGGAGGGGAAGGGGTGGATGTTGTAAAAAGTGCTATATTAATAAAAGCATCTAAAATTTTGGGTTACTTTAGCATTTTAAACTATTTTGACCTCTTTTTCTAAAATCTTTTAAGATACATTTGTTTCATACACCCCTTCCCCCTTACAGCGCGGGGGTTAAAACTTAAAAATTTTGCTTTAAACCATATAGACCTCTTTTAAAAATAGTTTTCTCATGCCAAAGCGAAAAACACCCCCCAAAGCCAGTCCATACACCCCCCAAGCAATTATTTCCAGAAAGTGTTAAATTTTCCGTTTTTCGCAAAAATATGGATCAAGGAGTCATTTTACGGGTAAGCCACTTATTATAAAATCGAAAGATAATAAAAAATGCTACAATTTAAAAAAAAATTTAACCTCGTAGGACAAAATGGCATAAAATGGCAGCCATTTTAAATAATTCCCTAAATTGGAAATTTTGGCCGAACTATTTAACGGATTCCGCTAAAATTTTAACCGAAAGTTGTAAGTAATAAAACCTACTATTGATATTAGTTTCATTAAAATCAATCGAATATTTTTCAAGTTATAGTCAAATGAACTGTTTTACCATATGTATGTATATATATATATATATAACTGGGAGGGGAAGGTACGAAACCCCACCAAAAAATTATGAGGAGCAGTTCTTAACATGGACTACAAACCTACCAAATTTGGATATGCACCGATGTCTCCTTTTGCGAATATAAAATAAAAATGATAAAATTTCTGAAAAAAATTTCATTTTTGACGCCATTTTGATTTTTAAACATGTTGCACCACTCCGGGAAAGTAAAAAATTTCAAAAAATACTTATTTTGATGTGAAAAGAAAAACCCCAAAGTTGCATTGCTCGAACTTTTAATCCATACACAAGGCGTAATTTCACTCTACTATATGTATATATACGTTTATGTGTCTGTACCCTCCCAAGCGGTCGCAATTTAAGTCCGATTTGAATAAAATTTGGTATCAAGAAAGCTTTTGGTATTTGCAAGGTCAAGTTAAATTTTAACGATGGTCATTTTTGACATCTATTAGGTAGAATCGATGAACATTTGAAGAAATTTTTCGTTAAAAAAAGTGGGATGAATTAAATTAATTTAAAAAACAATTTACTATGAATTTTTTAGGGATTTTCACAATATGACAGTAAGGGACTGGGCAGGGTTTAAAATGTAACATATGGGGATGATGGGTTAAAAAATCTTGAAAATAACTTTTTTAACAGGTTTTATGTTGAACTTTTAGCGTTGTAATTAGTGTGTTTGTGGTGCTTGTAATTATTTCAAGTATATTACAAAGTTATTTGAATTTAAAATCAAGTAAGTATTCTTTCAAAATAATCCAATTAATTTTTATTCTTGTAATTAGCATTTAATTGCTGTAAAAGTTGAAGAGTTGTGCATAGTTTTAGTTTTAGTTATATGACAAAGTTTCCTAGAAAACAAAAAAAAATTCAAATTAATTGGACTATTAATAAAATTTCATTTTAATTTTTATCAATACCTCTTTTTTTCGCTTGGATTCCAGATTCGTTTCTTGGTATCATAATTCAGTCATTTTCACTAAAGCATACAGTTGTCAATGATCTGCTAAAAACTGATGAGAATAACTTAAAATATTTACATGGTCTTAAAGTATTTTCAATAACTTGGGTAATCTTCGGACATGGTCTAGCTCTATCCCATGCAGGAGTTATATATGATTACAGACACTCTGAAGGGGTAAAATGCATTTTCGATACTATTTTTTAAAGCCTTTCGGTACTATTTTTTAAAGAAACTGTCTTGAAGTTTAGAAGAAACAGTTTAGTTCCTAATTGTTAAAACTTAAAAGTTTTTTTTTTAAATTAAAAAATGTTTTAGGTTTATAATTATCTACTTAATTATGTTGTTTTACGTGGTGACTTATGGGTGGATACATTTTTCATTGTCAGTGGTCTACTTTTATCATATCTGTCATTGTGTCAATTTGAAAAGGGGAAAAAATTAAATCCAGCAATGTTAGTCATTTTACGATATTTGAGGTATGTTTCAATTTTTTATGGTTTTGTACAATAAAACCACATTTATTAATACACATCTAACTAAGAAGTAAATTGTGAACCCAGCAAATAAATGAATTTCTCAAACTAGTGAGTTGACAAATATGGTGGAAGCGCATATAAATGGTCAGAATATTGGAATTATCGTTTATTCGTTTTCATTATTCAAAACCGATTTTTTTTAAATGCCAAATAGTAATAAACTTCGTAGAAACGCAGAAATTTAAAAAAATCTGAGAGTGATTTATTAACTTTCGAAAATTTTCTGTGTTTGGATATTTTATAGATAGCTATAAATTTTGTTTTTCCAAGTATATTATAGAACCTATAACGAAATATCTCCTCACTTGATTATCTATTTTACTAAGCTTCTTCATAGATTTTTTTTTTAAATTTGGATTCTATTAGTATACAAACTCGGTTCAAACTCAAGCCAAATATTCATCGTAAGATAAAAAACTTAAATGTTCATATAGACCTTACGAAGAAGGAATTGAACGCTATGAGAAAAATTTATTTTTTTACTTAAAGTACTTGTTTTATGATTAATAACACAGCTTTTCATAAATTTATAAATTATTTATCTTTTTTGGTTTTAGATTAACACCGTTATATGCTATAGTTGTATTTTTCTTTGCCACAATATATACAAAATTAGGAAATGGACCTCTATATCATCTAATATTGGATGACGAAAAACAAACGTGTCGTGAAAATTGGTGGCTAAATTTACTTTACATAAGTAATTATGTAAATACAAATAGAACTGTAAGTATCGAAAAGGTCGCCACCAAGGGAGCGAGGGCAAGAAGGAGCAACTGCCCTAAAAGCTCAAAAAAATTTGCAAAATGCCAGTAATTTAATATCCGATTTAGAAATTCTACTTGAAAGATCGAATTTTGTAAGTCTGCAGAACTCTGTATCATTTTGTATTTGAAATTTGCATATTTTCCATTTATTCTCGAAATTGTGTTTTTTTTTATTTTGAAAATTTTTATATTTACCTTTAAACCACTATAAATTTTATCTTCGCCCTTGGGTGTCTAATAATAATATGAAGTATTTAAGGTTGTACGCTCATTAAAGTAAATAATTTCGTTAACAAAATAACTTTATTAAGGTAGTACCAGCATGAAATCACTTTTCGACAGATTTGGCCGAATTTTTTTTTCTCGGGTTTATAATAGCTTTATTTATGAATTCCTAAAATTTCATAATTTTTGACCGTTTAGATCGCGAGATATTTAAAGACAAAGTTCGCGATTTTGAGGTTCATGTCCCATTTAAAGCATGTAAAATGTCCGGTCTCTCCAACTATTTTTTATGATATTATTATATTTTGAAGAAAAAGTAGAAAAAAATGTTTATACAATACAATTCTAAGAAAAAAATTTAGAAATTAATTTTCACTTTCGAGATATTAATTTTGACGTAAATTGATCGAAATTGGGACGTTGGCATAATTATTTCCCATTTTAAACGGTCAAAATTTCTGAAACTTTGGGAATTAATAGTAAGCATTATTAAATTCTTAAATTTAATTTTTCGTTAAATTCTGTCGAAAAAAAAATTGTACCATTGCTTTAACATAGAAACTGCAAATACCATGCTGGAACATCCTTAAACCAAGTAAACTAAAACTAGTTATCTAAACTATATTTTTCAGTGTATACCAACCTCATGGTTTTTGCCCTGTGATCTTCATTTTTTCATTATTGGAGTATTAATTGTTAAATTGATTAACAAAAATCATCAATATGGATTATTAACACTTGGAATTATAGCATTCACTTCCATGATAGCATCATCAGTATTAACGTTTATCAATAATTGGGATGGTGTCGTCTTATTTACTATACAGTAAGTCTCATTTTTTAATTTTTGCAATATGTACTAATATTATAAAGTTGAGAGTGGCTTAATTTATCTTCATTTTTTTGCTCCGATTTAAATAAGTACTCAAGATCCAATATATGTGCAAAATTGAAAACAAGATCAAAAATTTATAATTTGATTCATCAAATAAGGTATTTTTTTCCCAGCAGTCTTTCACTGCAGTTAAAATCTATTGGCTTTTACGTATGTACACAATTATAAGTTACAATAAGAATTTATTATTTTTTATATTATTACTACTACTAATGAATACAATACAAGTAAGAAATACACATATATAGAAGGATGAATACACACATACACTTTTAATATTTTATGGAAAGTAAATGGCGAATAAATTTCTTTTTTTTATGATTCGAAATATAATATTCTTCCAAACATTACTTAGTTTTTTATCGAAACTGTAATTCTCCAAAAAATTAAAACCATTGCCATTTTCACACGCTTCTTCAATGCTACGAGTGTTACAAATGTAATTTTTAATTGCAATTATCTCCTGTTAGGCGTGGTAAATTTTCTTTAAATTTTAACAGCGTATGCCTTAGGCTTTTAATAACTTATATTAAAAGTTTTGGAGATTTCTTAACATTTTGCTTGCGTGACTCAACTACTTTAATCACCCGTTTGAAAATATTTTGTGAAAAATTCATATCAATTCTCTGTACGGTTATGTAAAATTAACTGTAAAGTTTTATACAAATTTTCAAAAAAGTGATTCCGAAAAATGATGGCAGAGTAGCATGTTTGTTGTATCATATAGACTTGGAAATGAAAGATTTGAAATGTATATTGAAAGAAAATTGTGTCGCCAAACCCTAGAATACCTATTTATCGAATACCAAGACTCTAATATTCGATCCAATTTTTGCTCACTTATTATCTTCTCGTTTTGTGCCGCTTATCTTTTTTTGCATTGTAACTTCATGCTTATCACTGAGATTTGTTATCACAAACTTCGTCAATTAAAAATCTTTGTTTTTCAGATTAGTCCAACAACCAAGAAATGATACAGTTTTTAATGAGCGTTACAATCAAAGTCATTTAAGAATTGCCACATATTTGGTTGGTATTGTTCTTGGATATATTTTGTACACACAAAAAAATTCAAATATTCAATTAAATAAGGTATAAAAATAGTGTTATATTTCTTGGAAATAAAATTATGTTTAATCTTTTAAAATTTTTGCAGAGAAAATCAATTTTGTTTGGAACTTCAGCTGGTCTTACATTAATTCTATTGATCGTATCTAGTCGATTATTTTATGTATCAAATTTTCCTTACCCATTTATAGCTGCTATTTTTGCAGGATTTCATCGATTAATTTGGGCAATTGCAATATCAGTTATAATATTTTGTTTTGAATATGGAAAATTGGGTAAATTTTTTTATTTTTTTCGTACAATCAACAATTTAGTCACAATAGGAGTGATATCGAAGTATTAAAAAAATAGAGGAACAGCAGAAGAAATGATAAAGGATTTAAAGAAATATTATTATGTGTTATTAAAAAAAATTATTTAGCGTTAAAAGATTAGTAGTAAGATTAGACCTTGAAATTGACGTTGATTTTCAAGATCATTAAAAGTATAAGTACTCTTGGCCATAACTGATAATTGACATTGACTTTAAATTAGACAGTTGCTTAAGCATTAAGGAATTCCCATAATAAATCCACTACTTTCCACTGCAACTTTCGCGTATAACTTTTGTTTCTAAAATTATGATTTTTCGAGTATCTCTACTGTTAGATACAGACTTATCAAAACATAAAATAATAAATGGTTTCTTTTGCTTATTTATGATCGTTTTCATTTTAATTTCTTGCAAGCATCTAATTAGCACTTAATTACCATGCTTAATTTATACCTAATTAAGTATTCGTCCTAGTTTTAGAAATATCTGATTTTTAGATACGTTGCTTTGCGAAATTCGAGGCTTTCGTTTATTAATTAGACAATTTTACGAACCAGACCGATTAGCACTTAAGAAGCACCTACTTGTGTTTCTTTAACATTTATCATTTCATTATTATTTTCGTTGCCCTGCTAGCATCTCATAATGCTAGCAACGCAACTTTGAGTATTGATTTGCGGTGTAAGTTACTGAGCACTTAATTTCTGACTTTGGTACCTAATTGGAGCCTAAAGATTACCTAATTTTGACATTTTTTTAAATGCGATTTTCGTAGTTTGCGTCGCTGGCGTAACAGATTTAATAAAAATACATTCATTAGTTTTTAGACTGAAAATAAAAAAATATTCAAAAATTTCACAAACTCTAAAAATTTGTATGTTTCAGATACAATCAAAAATTTATTATCGTCTTATTTTCTCACAATATTAAGTAAATTAACGTATGCAGTTTATTTAGTACACCCAGCTTATCTTTTGCATATAATTGGAACTCAAAGAGTACCATATGTTGAAGGAGATTTTGCTCTTGTAAGTATTATACCCTGATTCACTGCCGAGGCGAAATTGTAACATCACAAAAACAAATTTCCAAATTTAAAAATTTTGCTATATATTTACTTTTTACTTCTTTTCCAGATAAATCGAGCTTTGCAAATAATATTGATGTCATATATTATTGCATTTTTTGGATATATTATGATTGAAGCACCTTTAAGAAATATAATTAAATTAACATTGTACCCACCGAAGGATAAAAAGACTTCAAGTTTTTTAAATTTAACGATCAATGGCAATGATAAAAATAATACTGATGTTGAGAAGAATAGATCTAGTGTAACTAAATGTTAAAATTTATTTTAGTGTCCATTACTTTAAATAAACATTTTTTAGAAATAATAACAAGGAAGCAATCTAGTCCAATAACGTTTCGTATCACAAAACCACTCCAAACAAATTCTGTAAGACGTAAGCAACCCAATAAAATTGTTCTTTTCGTATCCACAAAAATTAACAATTTGGTGCTTGTTTATGTATATTTAGAAATACTGATTGTACGTTTAAAAGGCGATTATTTAAATGAAATCAATTTTCAATAAAAATGCCATGACTCAATGTCTAAAATATAAAAAAATTGTATTGATATCTCATACCGTTTTTGAGACTTTATTTTTGTTAACCAAAAATGTTAGTTTAATTTGCATTTGTAATATTAATTTTAATAAAAACATTGTAATTTTAATTTAAACACTTCCATTCCTTCCAAAATAACTGGATGCTGCTTCTAAAATGAATGTACAACAAGATAAAACTTTGTCTTTAGGTTTCCTTAGAAGCAATTAAATGAAAACTCATTGTTCCTAACTGACAAGTGATTGGTTATTTACCACTACTTCGTAAGGGAGTGCAGTTCTATATATTGTTTTTTTTTTTTAGTTCTAAAAATTTCTTTTCGTGTTGTATGCCCTCTGAAGTGCAACGCTGTGCAATGGTTCCGGTTAGGGTACGAAATGAATTACCTGATACAATCGAGAAACTCGACTATGCAACACTAAACTATTCATAACATTAAACTGGAACCGATTACAGCATGGTCATCTAAAATTTTCGAGTTAATAATCGAAAAAGCAAAAATTTACACAAAATTATCTCGCACATCCCTAACTATATATATACTATAGACCGACACAAGCTCCAAAAGTGTCCTCGATTAACCAAAATGAAACAAATCAGTTGCTTTAATAACATTCAAAATAGAAAAAAATGCTCAGCCAGGTAGCTCAGCCATTTTCGTATTTTTTCCAAATTCAGTTGAAAAGAAACCAAAAATTATAATCCTAAAAACACATCTGCCACAAAAATCGTTTATACCTAATTCTATTGCCTGTAATGCTTGAGTAGGTGGAATATCTGCATCAACTTTCTTATTCGTATCTTAAAGCATTGGGTAATTATTGAAATTCCGTACAAGTGCTTTTCCATTCGCTTCTAATTTAACAATTTTTGCGGCAGATGTGTTTTTATCATTATAATTTTTGATTTCTTTTCGATTGAATTTGGAAAAAATACGAAAAAACTTCGATGAAAAATACATTTCTGCTATAGTCAAAATCCATAAAAATATGCTCTTATATTCGTGCACTATTTGTCCCAACAACAGTGTACAATACTAAGACAATGTATCTATTAATATATTCAATACATGCATACAAGTGTAAATTTAAAAGTTGTTTGTTTTTTTTTTCTTTTCTTTTTTTCAACAAAAACTTTTTTTTCGGTACCAAAAAATTCGACATGAATTGTTGTTTCAATACGTTGTTTTTGAAAAAAAAAATGGTTAGGACCGTTTTCAAGATATATAGAAAATGATCTATTTTTTATACTTGGTATAATATCATGCGCGTTTTGATTATTAATATTTCATTTCACAGGCAGCGAAAAAATTTACTTTTTTTTTAAATAAAGAAATATAAAAACCTATATTTAAGGAAATTTTTTCACCGTTTCTGTGGAATGAGATATTAGCAATGAAAATGCGCATATATTTTGTCAAGCAAGAACATGCAAGATACAAAATTTAATTATTTATGCCTGTGAAGTTAAATAGGTAGCATAAACTTACTTGTTTTTATCTAAAAATTAAATACTTTAAACATCTCTTAATTCAATTATATTTAATTCCTTAGAAAAGCCATTGAACGATGTAGACGAGGAAATATAACATTTTACGCCAGCATTCTAAAGTAAGATGGATCGTGATGCGATTTTTTGCATTAGGAATTAGAAGGTATTTATAAACTTTGCAAATTATGGGGAGATAATTTGCCTCGTTTGTGCATTAAAAACTGCATTTTTTGTACAGTTCTTTTACATACATATAACATAGTAAATAAGAATTAGAAAAAAAAATTTTTTCAAAATTTTTCAAAAAAAGCATTTTTTTAATTCACAAACGAGGAAAATTATCTCCTCATATTGGGGGTGGTACAAGATCTAAGGTAGGTGATTTAGTGCCACCCACATCAGTTTTTGTGATTATGCAGATTTCGTTACTTGAACTCCAAACGAAAGTTAATATCCCTTACATCCCCTTCTTCGGATTATTACTATCTCAATGCCAATACAGCGAATTTTTTAAGATTAAGTGGAAATTTACATTTAAATTATCTAAATTTATTTACGCGTAATAAAATTTAAATATTTATTGTTGTTGTGCGTGTCTAGTTTTATTATTTATTATTTTACAGATTTATTTTGAATAATTTATTAATTAATTTATTTTGAAAAATTGTGTTTAATATTTCCAAAACTAACGTTAATAGACATAATTGAAAATAATGCCTATTAATTCAATAATGCTACTTTGATTGTAGACAATTATTACCGAAGCAACGCCTGTTTTTGGTACATTATCATTGCGGCATAAATTTTCAAATATAGTTCTTTGGTTTTTATTTCGTATTTTAGATTTCAGCATTTTCAAATGTAAGAACAAGCCCTTACAACCTAAAATGCGTTTTTCATCCCGAAAAATGAAGGAAACATAAAAACAGTCAATTATTATAGGAAACTTTACCGTCTACAATGGTAAATTTCTTATAACATGCAAGTTTTTCAAGCTATTGGTCAAAAATCCCATCTTTTTTTATTTTCTTTTAGTTTACTCTTGAGGAAACATTTGTCGAGTGGAAATGGATTTAATTATTAAATGATTGACCTTGTAGATTAATAATAAGATTTTTTGAACCGTATATTTGGTAATTGTATAAGCAGGGAAGTACCTATCTTTTGACCCAAGGAGGGCACAAGAATTTGTGTTTTAGGCAGGGACAAGTCAAAATTTTTGGTCCTAAAAATTTGAATTATTCCATAGTATTTCAGAAAAAACACATACTAAACAAATGCAGGTCCAGGGGAGTAGTTGCCCTCCCTTGCAACTGCTACCCTGGCTACGGCCTCTCGCTACGGCCTCTCGCTACGGCTTATTGTATTAATAAAAAATAAAAAGTTTGTATAAATAATTCAAAAAATGTTTAATCAAATCATTAATTGCTAAAAAGTTTTAACGATTTCACTTAAGTATGATCAATTGTCTAAATATTTTATTATTTTTCATCGCTATCGTGAATTCAAATTTAATTGTAACCAAATATAATGAAATTTTTCCAGTAGTTCCAAATTATGTTCTAAACTCCACAAATAATGAATGTGTTCAACATAGTGTTTTATATTTGGAAAATTTTCAAAATTATACAAAATGGGCATTTCAAAGTAAGATAATTTTTTTTATTAATTTTAAGCGTAACATTTCATTTTCCAGACGTATGAGTTCATGTTAAAGCGATTATTTAATTTGATGGTCGGGTTGGTAAAAATATAAAAGTTGAAAAATTTATTTGACTTACGATCTCAAATTTTAAACTCATAAATTGGAGGATTTTATTAATTTATTTTTTTTAAATGTCTTCCAAGATGTCCGGGTTTTTACTCATTTTGGTTCCAGCGCCTAATAAATACATTTTTTTTTTCTTAGATTTTTCTAAATCAGCTCAGTAGTCAAGCAAGTTAAGTCTTTGACTACTGACTAAGAAGTTGCGGGTTCGAATCCAGGCAGCGGATTTTTCCGTTTTCACAGGTGATAGAACAAAGAGAGAGAAACAGCAAATAATGCGAAAGAGAAAATGTCATGGATAATGAATATTCTTATGCAATTATTGGTTTAATTAGTTTATAATTAATTAATCTCTAACTGCATCGGATTAAAAAACGATTTTTTACTAGAACTATACTTTCATCCTATACAGACATAAAAAATTTTATTAAATTTCTTACAAATTCAAAATGAAATGTTTATTATTTTCAGTGTGGGATGCTTCCTCAAAAACTCCTGTAGCACAAATGATTGCCGATTCCATTAATATTGGACACTTTGATGAATGTTTAACCGCAAATGCACCATTCGACACCCAATATTGTTTAATTGATGTTCAATTAACATTAGAGCAACCACCAAAGACTAATGAAGAAACTATATTTGACTCAATTCTTGTAAGTACAAATTTGAAAAGTATTAAAACAAGTTTGAAGTTATTATATTTGTATCATTTATTTTAGAGACCTACGAATAAATTTCAAAATTTACGAAACTTTTATCGAAATGGCATATGTTTACCCAAATCTTGTGATTATATGACATTAAAAAATTATTTGGTTACATATTTTGATAATTATTCAATGAATAATGAAATGAATATCAGTTATGAAGTTTCATTTCCACCTAATGCTTGCCAAGTTAATGGAGGTGAAGAATTTGATATTTATGATTTCGCGTTTTGGTAAGTTGCATGTTAGAGTTCCGTAGCAAAATTCCAAAAAGATTATAATATTTTAATTTTGTCATGTTTTACTTTACGAGCGCGCATTCAGAATTTGTTGGTTGATGAATGAGCATTTTTCAGTAATTATAAATTTTATATCCTTCATATTATGTCGTTACCTTTAATTTGTTTAAAAACACGCCATATGGTTGATTTTGCGATAAACTGTCAAGTTTCCGAGGTATCGACAGAAGAAAATGTTCCAAGATATGACCCCTCGTACGCGATTTTAGTCTATATTCCAGGAACTACTTATCCGATTGCCAAGGGGACTCAATTTATGTTTAAGAGTCGAAATTATTCACGAAAATTATTTTCATCTAGGTAGACAAACAAATTTGCTGAAGGCTTGAAAAAAAAAAAAAACAGCAAAAAATGTTTGTTTCATAATTTTTATGAAAACTGATATCTATAGGGCAATTTTCATCCAAAAATCTGGTTCATTTCACGATTGGATGAGTTAGTTTTGAGATGTCGCCAAAAATATCAAGTATCAACTGCAGAAGAAATTGCTCCAGCATATCGCCCTTTGTATAAAATTTTCGTCTATATCTTCGAAACTAGTCTTTCAATCATAAAAGGAATATATTTTTTTGTATCGTAAATACTCTATAATAAAATTTTTTCACGACTTGTTGCAATTTTTTTAAGGGTATCCCTAAAGATGCCCCTTCCTGGCAAGGAGGAATTGCCTATAATTCTGAACGAAAAACTTTTATTAGGAAGCTATTCGAAAGGAAGATAACGTTTTTTGGGTTCTAATTATCTTCAATAATTCATAGACACTGAATCTGCTTGATTCTTCATAAGAATGCCCCAGTCTTCTTTAATAAAAATCGGGAGTACCCGTCTTTAAATAGTTCTAATGGAAGAAGTTCTTTTTTAGTATCGTATAACATATTGTATCTCAATCAAAATAAACGAAAGAACTGTTAATAATACCACCTTCTTTTGTGTCGAATTTTTAGTGTTTTAATTGGTGTATTTGTGGTGCTGGTACTTATTTCAAGTATAATACATAATTATTTACATTTAGAGCCAAGTAAGTACAAACATTATCGAAATAGCCCAATTAATATTGAATCCAGTGGCTTTATAGTTATAATTACATTAAAAAATAACACGCACGTAAAAAAATTCATGAATCCTAACTTTCTGTGTGGCAAATAAACTCCTGAATCGATGTGGAGCATTTTCTCTCATTGGACATATATATGGCAGAGCCGCCATGCCATTTTCGAGATAGAGGGGGGAGAGGGAAATAAAATGAGTAAAATTGAAACAAGTTTTTTCAATTTTTAGTCATTTTTCCTTGCTAAATAAGTTCCTTAATGACATATACCTCTCCGTTCTCGCTTAATTTCAGTTAAACAAATTTTAACCCTTTTTCGGGCGTTTGGGAGGAGGATAGGAGAAAATCTATGCCAGTAGTATGTAACGTTTTTGTGTTCATTAGAGAGCTTATTTGATATGGGGCAGAAATTTTTCTCAATTTTTACGCATTTTATTTCTCTCTTCTCCTCTATCTCGAAAATGGACGCTCTGCCATATATGTCCTATAATCCAATTAATCTACGGAGGCCCAATGTTAAATTTGACCTAACCTAATGAACCTCCATCCTAACCTAGCCTACTGAATCTCATTAGTACAAGTTTTTAACACATTGTATTATTTAGGCCTTTACATTGTAACTAGCCACTATTCGACACGCATGTAATATAATTAATGTATTTAAATTCAGAGTACTTGCAAATTCATTTCCATATTTAATAATAAATTATGCTCTTAGTCTGTGGAAGATTCTTGGCCTTTAGATTATTATCATTAATTATAAATACAAAAAAAATTTGTAATTAGTTACAAATCATGAATAATAGTCCAATAAAATAAAGATTTAAAAGATTAAAACTACCATCAAAACGGAAGCCTGCATTTTTTAATTAAGTTCGTATTGACCTAAAGAAGTACATATAGTTAAAAAATATTGAATTCTATTTAGGGAGTAGAAAAACATTAAAAACTACCCCCAAAATCACTTTTTTAAATATCTTGAAAACATATGAAGATGTGGAAATAAGTTTTAAATAAAAAATGTAGATATCAAAATTTTCTATAAAATCATTTCTAATCACATTGACGTACCTATTTGCAATAGAAACCCTGACATTTGCAATAATCAAATCTAATTTATAGCTCAGCCGCATAAAGTTATAAATCAATGGCTAAGTTAGCCAAAAATTGGCAAAAATAAAAAAAATTATATGGGAAAGTTCTAAATCTCAAAAAACCTTTCGATTAACGTCTGATAAATCCCATTTGGAGGTGTAGGTGCCGAGAAAACTTAAAAAAATGAACGAAAATAGTCGTTTTTACATTTGTTTATAACATTGTTTCTTTTTCGATTTTAAAGTTGATATTCGAAGAAGTTAGGAGTAATAGACTCATAAATCTCCTCTTTTTTTTGGCAAATAATTTTGAAAATTTTAATTATTTACGATGCTGCAGAAAGTTAGGGTTCATGGACTTTTTTACGTGCCATATCCTACAATATAAGTATTAAAGTTGACATTTAATCAAGCAAATAAATCCTGAAATTATATTAAACTAATACAAAATTTGTAAAAATTATTTTGATGAACTTTCTTACTAAATACTTGATTGGGCTATTGCAAAATTAAAATTTTGTTCCATTTTTATCAACAAATTTTCTTTTTGGTTTCAAGATACACTTAGAAGTATAATAATTCAGTCATTTTCACTAACGCATACAATTCGAAACGATTTACTTAAAGCTGATGAAAATAATTTGAGGTATTTACATGGTATTAAAGTATTTTCGGTGATTTGGATTGTATTCGGGCATAGCATGGCTTTATCTCATCTTGGAGTTATGTATGATTTCAGACACTCTGAAGAGGTAAATTATTTTAATATTATAAACTTTACTATTATTAAAAAATAGCTTCTTTGTAAATTTAGACTAGGTTCCAATCAGCATATGCTGACGAACGCCAAGCTTTGAATGTTAAGTAAGCAAAGTGCTATAAAGAATTTAAAAACATTTTTGAATAAACAATTTATGATTATTTATTAATTTATTAATTTATAATTAATGTGGAATTACAACAAATAAATGATTGTTATATCGATCAAAATTGAGAAAAGGAATTATTTTTTTGCATTAAATATGTTTTAGGTTAATAATTATCTACTGAATTATTTAGTTATACACGCCGACTTATGGGTTGATACATTTTTCATTGTTGGAGGTTTACTTACAACATACCTATTATTGAGTCAATATGAAAAAGGGAAAAAATTTAATCTAGGAATGTTGGTTTTATTACGGTATTTGAGGTATGATTCAACTTTCTTTCAATCTATTATTGTTTTATACTTATTTGACTATTTTAATCGATAATGGTAAAAAATTCAAACAAAAAATGCTCAAAGGAAGAACATCTTTAAGACACCCTGGATTTGAACGTGATTTTCAGGATCATCTAAGATACTTCGAGCTCATTAGTGATAAAAAAATAGTACACTTTAAATTGGATTGTTTATTATAAGAAAATGAACATCTGTTATTCGAAACATTTGTCGAAAACAAGAAGAAATCCATACACGGAAAGAATTTTGTTTATTCAAATTCTGATAGTAAGAGATAGAAGAAAGCTTTAACAAAGGAAGATATGGTTTATAAAAAATAAACAAAGTTTGTTGAAAACATTTTATCGTCTTCGTCCCTATTCCTGTCCTTTACTTTAATAGCAAATATGATCGATTTTAATTTTTTTACTTTATAGCAAATGTATTGATCTATTTTCAGATGAAATTTCTGTCGAAACTATTTAATTCCCGACTAAATTTTTCAAACTAGACAAGACAAGCATTCTGCTTGTTTGCAGACTAGCTTTATTATTACACGAATCAAAACATGGCCGTATTGACGAGAGGAAAAGTCTGGACACCTGTCCATGCCTGTATCTGAAATTTCTTCTCCCTTGCACCAAAAATTGAGTACGCCCAATAATAAAAAGTAGGAATCAAGTCGAAAAAAATGTTCAATATTCATATTGATATTTGTCTAAAGATTGCTGGATTGCTGTAGACCATACGGGCACAGTGACTTTTAAATATTAATTAACTAGTTTCCATTTTATTGCTTCTAGATTAACACCTGTGTATGCGATAGCCGTATTTTTCTTTGCCACAATATTCACAAAAATAGATAATGGACCTTTATATCATCTAATATTAGATGACGAAAAAGAAATGTGTCGTGAGAATTGGTGGCTAAATTTACTTTACATAAGTAATTATGTGAATACAAATAGAACTGTAAGTACCGAATTATTACGAAATATAAACATAACAAGTGAAAACAAACAATTGACTGAGTTAATTGTTGAAATACCATGTATAGGCAGTGTTGATAACTCTGATTTGGAATAAGCCTGTTTTCAATCCGCTGGGAACCTTTTATTAAGAACCTTGAAGTCCTTTGGCAGTAATTTAAGAATTTGAGGGCCCTTTAATGGCGAATCCTTGAACAATTGGTCACAGTGCACAATGCAAAAGAAGGACCTGGGGCTCTATGCAGGAGAATTGACTTTTATTTGAACATATGATATATTTATGTTCATAACTTCTTTTGAATTGAAACAGCTTCAATAAGATTGCATTCTAGGTGAACGACGTCATTTTGGTGCATTTGGATCTGATACTCTTGAGAATATCTTTTCTTTAAAGGAAAATATATTTAGTGGTGAAAATTAACTGATGCTTAGAGAAAAAAAAGTCCGCCTTGATTCATACTCCGTTTTAACTCTTCTTTAGGAATGTAAATACTAGGGGATATTGATATCATATTTATTTCTAGAGGTGTAGTTAAATATGGTATTAAGAAATATAACGAACTTTGAAGCCAAAGGTCGAAGCCTTCCTTGAAGCCACTTCTTCTCGTCTTTGACCACCTATCCTTAGAAAAACAAGCTCTTTGGTGTCAAGGAGTAACGATTGGATTACAATTATATATTTATCCTATTTGTTTTAGTGCATGGTAACATCATGGTATTTATCATGTGATGTTCATTTTTTCATTATTGGAATATTAATTGTTAAATTGATTAATAAAAAGCATCAATATGGATTATTAACACTTGGAATTATTGCATTTGCTTCTATGATAACATCATCCGTATTAACGTTTATTAACAGTTGGGATGGAGCTATGTTGTTTACAGTAACGTAAGTTTTTTCACCTCTAGAATAATAACAAACAATTTGAAATTTACAAAATTTAAAAAACCCCCCGATAAATTTTCCGCGTACGGAACTCTAAACTCGCACTTCAAGCGTATCTTAGAACACTCTCCATTAAATTATCTTTTTCCTTAGAGCCTTCTCTAAACTGAACCGATTTTGAGGATCATCGCCTATTTTTTTATTTGTTCTGGGTACGGAAACCTAAAGTCGCCTTTGAAACATAGCTAAGAACACTTCTCATTAAATTACCATTCAAACGAAACAAAAAATACAAAAGGGCTCATCAGTTTAGACGCTACAATGTCACAGACAGACACACATAGAGGTCAAACTTATAACACCCCTTTTTTTGGTTCGGAAGTTAAAAAGCCTAGATGTTAAAAATTAAATAAACAGATCGTTATAGATATATTGGCAGGGGTTCTTATTAATCTAAAACAAAACTTCTCATTTCCAGTGCCTCACATACATAGTAGTAGGTACTATTTATCTTTTCTACAGATAAGGTGATCAGTAAATCGATCATTTGTTGTTCAAGACTATCTCGGGTGTGAAAATTCTGGTTTATAAAATGTTTTCTCGCGTGTGATTATAAATTGAACATTCGAGTATGAAGTGTATGAGGGTTTCCGGAACTTAGAGGTTGTATATGCCACACGGTTTATCTTGTTGCCATTTGTATATGCAGTATAGTTTGCAGTTAATTTGACCGTTAAGCAACCTGCAACCCGAAGCTAACTTAGAATCTACTTATTTTTTTGAAGTTTATTGGTTCTTTGGTATTTCCTTAAGATTTGAAGATAGCTTGATAATTTCTGCAAAAGATATTTCTCTGATACTAATTCAATACAGAAACACATTTTTAATCCTGTAACTCAGTTTGATCTGTAACTCAGTAGAGAACAGACCTTGCTCCAATAGTACTTTGCCTTGTTTTTCACTACAGAGCGGAAAAGTTTAATCATTTATGTAAAATGTGTTGCTTATATTATTTTAAAAAAGCATGTAGTATGAAGTCGCTGAATTTGCTGCCTGTCTGAAAAATCTACTACTGGTAAAGACCATTCTTATTCTAAACTTTGTCGATTTATTTTGTTTTTTCAGATTTGTACGACATTTTAGAACTGATGTAATATTCAATGAACGTTACACTAAAAGCCATTTAAGAATTGTCACATATTTAGTAGGTGTTTTTCTTGGTTACATTTTGTACTCACGAAAAAATTCAAATATTCATTTAAATAAGGTAAAATACATTTCAGTTAATTTTCAATGAAAAATATATTCAACATTCTTTAATTTTTTAAGGGAAAATCAATTTTATATTCAACTGCAGCTTGTTCTACATTAATTCTATTGCTGTTATCCGGTCGATTATTTTATGTAACAAATTTTCCTTATCCACTAATAGCCGCTATTTATGCAGGATTTCATCGATTTATTTGGGCAATTGCAATATCGGTCATAATAATTTGCTTGGAATATGGAAAATTAGGTAAATGTTTGGAGTACTTTTTAGTTTACATTATTACTATTTAAATAACTTTCAATTCATGTCAGCGTGAAAACGGTGATTGACTGAAATAAAAACCAGTTTGAACTTCCATTGATCTTAACAATCTAAAAATTTATTTTTTGTAATATTTCAGATACCATTAGAAATTTATTGTCGGCCTATTTCCTCACAGTGTTAAGTAAATTAACATATGCCGTTTATTTAGTACATCCTATTTATCTTATGTACATGGCTGGTATCCAAAAAGTACCGTACGTTGAAGGAGATTTTTCCATTGTAAGTACCAAATATAATGTATTATATGTCCTGACCATCATGAATCATCACCGGGCAATTGATGAGGCGAAAAATTAATTTTGACATACATCGTCAAAGAATTGTATTTTCTAATTTGGAATATTTTTAATTAATTAATTTTTTTCTCAGATAAACCGCACCTTTCAAATGATAATAATGTCATATATTTTTGGACTTTTTGTATATATCATGATTGAAGCACCTTTACGGAATATAATCAAATTAACATTGTATCCACCGAAGGAGAAAACGATTGCAACTGTTGTGAATTTAACCAAGAATTTAAATGAAAAAAATACTACTGATATTGAGAAAAATGTAACCTCTGTGGCAACTACAAGCAACTAAATATTAAAATTTTCGTGTTAAAATAAAAAAGACTTCCTCACATTCTACGAACTTTCTTCAAAATTAACAGTTCTCGAAAGTAATCAATAAATGAATCAAATACAAAAAATATAGTGTTCCATTTGAAAAAATGGAGTTGATGGTGGTTAATCTAGAATCCATCCTCCTAAAAATAAACATGCATTTTGAATTGATCGAGGCTTCCAACTTCACCATATATTGTATTCATAGCGCTTGCAATGGCGGAAGTGAACTAAAAATGACGGCTTCTTTCCTTAATTGGCCTTTATTGCCAAGATGCGCCTCAAATAATATAACGTCGTCGTTGACAGTTTTAAATTCATACTACTTAACGAAACGCTCAGCAATGCTAGGCAAAAATAAAAATAATTCAAGCAAAAATTGCAATCAATTGAAATCTGGTAATAGGAGCATTTGGTGTCTTCATTGTTTTTTGAACCTCGTGGATGGTTTGTTTACGACTGTTGGTTAATTTTTTAATTAAAAAGGATGAAGGAGAAGGCTCAATACTTATCCGTAATACATTTCAAAAACGTAACATGCATTTTACGAGCTAGAAATTTATTCTCAAAACTATTGTTTATGGACCTAAAAGTAGTAAAAAAAATACATACGGATACAAAATAATGTTTTATTTTTGAAAAATTTTTTGTCATTAAAAATTAAAACAGCTATTTTTGAATATAATTAAATGTTAATCATTTAGAGCAGGTACAGCTACACATGGAAGTTTCTGGTTCAAGGTAAGAGCTAAACAAAACAAATTCAATAATTTTTTTAATATTTTTTTTATTTTTTTTTTATTTAAAACAATTTAAATTTTATGTTATTTTGTAACGAAAAAATGCGACATTTTATTTTATAATAAGTAACTATATTAATAAAATTTAAAATATAGATGTTAAATAACTCAACTGTAATAAAGTGTACAACAACGGTGGGATAATCGAACTCTTAGTCCGAATAGGCCAACTATTTTTGTGTTGCAATTAAGGAAAATTTTGCCTTTTTTAAAAGAACTTGCCTTGAAAATTAATTACATCTGGAGATTTATGAAACGTAATTATTTCTTTTCAATTTCAAAAACTTGTTCGTAAATATAAGACGAAAACATTTTTAATGTCGCAATTTAGTGGTTTCCCGTTTTCTAATAAGTTTTTTTTTTTTCAAAGAACATTGAGATTTATAAAAATTATAAACTATTCTAAATATAAAAATTTGTATATTATAATTTTTTTCTTAAATAAACAATTTATGAAAATATCCAATGAATTTATCAATTATCTTATATTTACTAAATATTTAAAAGAAAATAATGACATTTCTAAACGCCATTAATTATAAGAAAATATAAACAGTTTTTTTTTATTGGATTTTATTAGCAAATATGAGGCGAATCAATATGCATCTTACTGATTCATGTTTAAGGCGCATTGAAATGCTTTGTAGCTGCTAGAAAAATCCATCGTCAATTTATTAGAATTTTTAGTTTTAAATTTTTTGTATTTTTCAGAAATATTTAGCAACATTTTAAGTACTATTTATTTAATAAAATATTATTTCAACAGACGATTTGTGAATCGCATCAGATCCATGTGATTTCATCATTCCGCCTAGCTGTTTCATTGAATATTCAGGACGCTAGTTGAACGGGCCGTTTAGTAAAAAGGCTAGGTTGCCAACTAGCTATTTAAGCTAGTTGGCTGCGTCATATCCATAAGATGGCTGCGTATTAGAAACCGACCAATTTAGTCCAAATATTTTAAATTTAAATAAAAAAGGGGATTCTTTGAATTTTGTTTTTATACTAATATATAATTTTATATCGACAGTGCTTTATATACTTTTGCCCGAAACCCAACAGTTTTACACACAATTAAATTTAACCAATAAAGTAAAGACATTGCTGAAAAAGAGCAGTATAATATTTTATTACTTAATTAGAAATTTTTGTTTTGCCTACACAATTTTAATTAAAGTTTTGATTCAAAATGTCCTTCCGCAGCCTCACAACAAATTATTGCTCTTCTAAAATTTGAAGACGTAGAGCTCTGCTGCAGTAATAATATTTTGAAGCTTAAATCTGATTTGCGGTTTACTTTATTAACAATGCTTTTACTTTATTGATTAAATTTAATAGTGCACATAACTTTTGAACTATTGACAATTGTCAGCTTAAATAAACTATTTAAAAAAACTTTGGATATACATTTTCACAAAATTAATATAAAATAACCGATATTATGAATTATCAAATTATCAAATTTTGAATCCACGCTTTCCAAATTACATAAGACATTTTTTATTAATCGCGCTACTTATATGTGATTCACAAAACCGCCTCCGATTGAATTTTTAGTTTAATTAATTTTATAAATATATTTTCTGAAGAGATTTGATTGTTTTAAGAGTAATATCTTGATTGAATCAGTATTTCAAAAAAGGAATAATTAATTCCTGAATAGTAAAGGGTACTGAATTATCAGTTTTAATTGGTAACAAATTGGTATTTAGATATATTTTACAAGTTTGAACAAGTAAATGTTTAGCTTGGCATAGTAGTAGAGTATAATAAAAAAATTGAAATAGATTACACTGTTTTTTTCTGAAAAACTTTGAAAATATTTGTAAGCTCATCAAGCAAAGTTTCATATCTGAAAGCTACACGAATATCTGGTACATTTGTGCGTGTAATATCATTACCAGCAACACCCTCTTTTGTATAATTTGGTCCAAGCCAATATTGTTTCATCTAGAAAATAAAATCATTTTTTAGAGGTTTTCGAGATTAAATGGAGATTTAATAAATTCTTACCCTATGTGGAAAACCACTCATCAATACACTATTTCTTGCTAATTCACACATGTCACATGAACTTAATTTCCATACTTGAGCTGCAATACTATACTCTTCCATTAAAGGTTCCTACAAGAGATGATTTAGTTTTTAAAAAAATGTTAATCGGTCATGGGTATTTAGCCGGCAGAAGTGAAAACTTTGGAATAACTGTGTTTATTTTGATTTTCAGATTAATTATAGTATGAATAATGAAAATTTCATAATTTTAAAAAATGAAATTATTAACATACTAGGCTAAACTCGGGTGAGTAAATATAAAAATAATCTAGAAACTTCGAGATGCAACGAATGTATAAACATTCTTGGGTGTAAATGCAACAACCTGTGAAAATTTTAAGTAAATTCATTGACTACTTTACGAGTTTTGAGGTCATAAAAATACGTAATATATACAGTGGGTATAACAAACGATTATAAATGAGAACAATGGGTACACCGATTGTTTTCAATCTCATCAATTTACTGACTGTGCATCCCAATGTTGCATGATTTCATTTATCGGTTGTAAATCGATGTTTTCAACATAGTATGTATGCCACGTGGTATGCGTGTCGCTCCCGAGGAGACGATTTAAACCATGGTGATCACCAAACTAGAATTTTTACCCACACTAAAAACTATTACAATAAAATTGATGAAACAGGATCAAGAAAGTTTTCACTTCAAAAATTTATTATAATTCTGGATTATATTTTACCTTTGTAAAATGAAATTGTAATGGATCATCCGTGGATAAACTAACACATAAGCCTCTTGCTAAATATTCAGGTAACGGATTACGATGGTAATTTAAAAATAATGAGTTATTACTAAGTGGAGACATTGCAATACCAATTTGTGCCAAATAATATAAATATTGTAATACAGGCACTTTTCGTAATAACAGACCATGGGATATATTCTCAGACATCATAAAACCACACACTAAATGTTGTACAGGACCGGCTTCACCACAATGTGGTCGTAATACAAATGTATTTAACTTTTGTTCACTACGAAATTGATTTAAAACGGTTAAATTTGCATACATATAATATAAATAGTATGCATATGGTGGATTCTCATCATCGGACCATTTATCTGGTGTTGGTACATCTTTATCAAATAATGGATTCTCTGGTTTACTTTCATCATCTACTGAATCAAAACCAATTACATATCGTAAAAATCTGTAAAATAATTTGAAGAATAAATCATCAATAAAATAAAACTTTTATGTGACAAAATTTTTTAGTACTAATAAGTGGAAAATTATTTATCTTATGAATCACTCATAGGTCAGCGGCCAAGCGTAGTTTTTGTGAGTGATTTAAGAAAGGCTGAAAATTGCATAAGTAATAGTCAGCAGAAACCAGGAAGTGGGTCAAATTTAAATTCTAAGATTTGATTACAAACAACGGACAGGTGAAGCTAAATAAAAACTTGTAATTTAAAAAAGAAATCCGATAAATTTTGCTACTTGCAATTTATAGATGCGAGTTATTAGCTCTTTCTGCATCACTGTCTCAGATATTATTCACTTTACTATAATTATTCAAAAATGTAAAGTTTGGGTTGCATAACTCAAGCCGAAGAGCATTCGGAAATCTCATAATAGCTGAATAAAAAAAAAACTATGCATTTATGAAGCCTAGCAAATATATTTAAAAGTGTAATTAAACGAATTTAAATTGATTTTGATGGAATAGCCAAATTTTAAGTTATACTAAAATATACCTGACCTGCTTACAAACTACTTACTTATGTAATTCAGGATGAGAACTTGGATCATTGGTAACTTCAAATAATGGTAGGAAAATATTACTTAATATTTGTTGAAAGTTTTCTAATAACTTATTTAATTTGAAAATATCACTGGAAAAAATAAAAGCTTCGTTATGTTTACTGTATAGACCTTTCATTTAAAAAAATGATGCTTTTTTGTTTTGGGCAGTATGTCAAAAAAATTTTTAAGTAAGGAGATGCCATATATCTTCCATCGTTGTTTAACAGTGCTGTTTGTCAAAGAGGTGAAAACTTTGATATGCCTTTTCTTGTATAGTTTTTTGAAAACTGCCCGAAACAAAAGCGAATCGGTGAAAAAATCAAAGCATATATACTTACTACACACGTGGCATTTGTATTAGCCATCGTACATTATCAGAATGTACATTATTTTCTATTGCCCATTTAGCTAATTTATCCCATTCATCATAATTTTTTCCATATATTGATAATCTTAATTCAGCATTTTGATATTTACTTTCCTCTAAATCAGATGCTACTTCCTATAAAGAAACAAATAAAATAATATTTGTTAAATAGTACGAAAATGCACACCAAAAATGTTGATGTTCAATTTAAGGCTGTATGAAACTTATTTTCAGTTAACGAAATGATTTTAAAATATATTGCTTTTTTTTTTTGTTAGCCATCCAACGCCACCACTCTTCCATAAGGTTCTAAATCACAATTTTATTTCATTTTCAAAATACAATGCAAGAATATTTTGAATTCTTTAGGTTACTTTCTGGACTATATTGTTTTCAAAAATCGACTATTCATTAGACTCATTCATTATTTTGTTAGACTCACCTTAATAATTCTTGCAAAGTATTTACCATTAATATAATTGTCAGTTTTTAAAAACACTTCACGTAAACGACTCTCACCAATTGGATTATATTTTGCATTGAATTTATCAAAACGATGAAATGTGTTTCGATCAGCATGCACATCTAACATATCCACAGTAAGGTCATACGTTGTTAAATTCATTGATTGAAAAACTTCTTTCATTGACATGTAAGTACCATGCGTATTTACAACCACTTCGTCAGCATTATTTTTTAATGTTTTCTTAATAAAACGTAATAAATGTTTTTGATTCATACATGAGGCTGCATGAATATGTGTATCTACTTTACGTATATTATAGAAATCACGATGCGGTACAGCTTTCTGGGATGCTAATTCACGTAATTCATTTAATAATACATGCAGTTGAAATTTTGATGATAAATATGATAATCGTCGATAACAAAAAGATTTTCTAAAAACAATGAAACAAAAATACATGAATATTATACGGTGTATTTAAATAATTATAATATGTATATATTAGCAGTGGCGGATTAGCCATGTAGTATGAGTAGCCCCTCTCCCCTGTATGGTAAGAGTGTCAAGTACATTTACGAAGAAAAAATGGACAAGTAGAAGAAAAGTGGAAGGAAACAAATTTTTGGCCAAAGGGCCCCCCGGATAGGCACCCCAGGAATATTTGGTATTATTATTATTATTATTATTGATACTTTTAACTATTTATACTCAGTGTCACAAAAAATGCACGGATTACATATAATAAAAACTACTCAACGGATTTTGATGCGATTTTTTCTAATATATAGAGTGATACAAAAGGAAGTTTTTGTGTTTAATACATGCATAATATAGTAGAGTGAGGGATTGAAATAGGGGTTGACAGAATGTGCTTCAAAATCTTAAAAAGTTGTGCATCGATTAAGCTCAGATATTGACACGATATACAATCAGCTTCAAGGATTGTTTTTATCTATTTTTGGAAAAATTTCGTGCAAAAAAAATTTGCACGTCTAAACTGCTTGACAATCATTGAATCCAATCTTTCAGATCTCAGGTATATTAATAAGACTTTTACAAAGAGATTTATGAAGAAAAAAAAGAAAAAACACACCCGTCGATAGAATTTGTGTGGTGATGTGATAATTTTTTTGCATAGATGGACGTTTTTTGTTAGTGTTATATGTTAAAGAATTAAAAAAAAAAATAAAATAAAATAATTTTATGAATACTTACAATGGTCCATCAGCTATCATATTGCATAAGGCAATCATATCAGATACAAATGTTCCTAAATTTGGATATCTATATATTGTATTTTGATTATTATTAGCATCATCGGCTGTCGAATATAAATTAAAAACACCATCAACCGATTTAATTGTATAGTTTTTAGATGGTGGTATTTTACATTCCCATGGGTCCCCTTGTGAAGCTGGTGGATGTACAGGATGATCTAATGAAAAACGTAAGTAAATTAATGGGTATAATAAAAAAATAATATTACCAGTACAAGGTATAAGCAAGTAAATTAGCATAAAATGAACGAAGTAGAGTGTAATAAGACCGATTTGCTTGGAAGATGGTCATTTTGTTCCATATGATGTCAAGAACAAAGTTGAAAATAGTTTAGAAGTGGGCAGTTATAAAATTTAAAATTTCTTCTTTAATTGTTATCATTATTGGCTTATTATGGCATCGCTAGATCAGGGATGGCGAACCAATAACAGGCGACACAATATTTTGGGCACGCCACAAAGTTCATTATGAAGTTTATATTACGAGCGAATGCTCGCTCGTCTGTTATTGGAGTTACATCGTGTACTGCAATTGCTAATGACTCTTCAACGGGATATTATTAAATGTTGTTTGTGACAGTGAATGTTTTTTTTAAATTTACATTTTAATAAAGTGAAATAATTAATTTAATGACGCTTCAATCAAGTAATTTTCAGAGAGATTTTCTGAGTTCAAAGAATTATCGGAAATACCAGGCACACTCTCTTAGAAGTGAACACGACTATGTTTTGTAACGAACTATATTTTATTCTGTTGGTACATACATTTTTATATAAGAACATTCTATCTTACAAAATTACGTCATATGTATTACCATACTATTGATAATAGAACCAATAAGTAATAATAGATGGCATCACATGTATTATATTTTGTTACTTATTTCAACATTCCCACTTAACAAAATAAAACTATTATTAATTATCTGCAAAAACTTTGCATTGACTTTTTGGTTCTATTTACTTAAACCTAACATTTCAATAAATTTATAGTGCTTGACTGCACTTAATCCTTTTGTAAATAAATCAGCTGGCATTTCTGACGTTGGCAAATATTCCAAACGAATAATATTATTATTTATATGTTGTCTAAAAAAATGAAAACGAATATCAATGTGTTTTGATCTTTTATGTAAACAGCTATTATTTGCCAATTTCTGTGCTGACTGATTATCATTAAAAATAGTTATTACATAATATTCTTTAGTTATTTCATATTGTAAATTTCTTAAATATATGGCCTCTTTACAACTATCAGCTATACTCATGTATTCTGCCTCTGTGCTTGATAAAGCGACAGTAACCTGCTTCCTAGTTTCCCATGATACAGCTCCTCCACATAAGGTAAAGAAAAAACCTGTATATGAACGTCTATCTAATACATTGCTAGCCCAATCGGCATCAACATAGGCTTGTATTTTAGAATTACCATTAGCAGTATATCTGAGGCAGAAACTTTTAGTTGAATTTAAATATTTTAAAATTCTTTTAGCATAAGCCCAATGTTCATTACTGTAACAATTGTTAAATTGACTTAAATAATTAACCGCAAAAACTATATCTGGCCTGGTAAGTACTGCCAAATACATCAAACAACCAATCAACTGTTGATAAGGTAATTGAGTGTTACAGTGTTCACTTTTATTTAAATTCAACTTAGCTTCAATAGGTGTATGTGTAACTTTACAATTCTGAATATTGAATTTTTGCGACAATTTTTCAATATATTGTTCTTGATCCAAAGTTACACTACCATTTTCTTTATCTACATGAATTCTCATGCCTAAACATTGTTTAACACTACCTAAATCTTTTATTTTAAATATAGACGACAAATCTTTCTTAATTTTGTCAGTTTCTGATACATTATTTGAGAAAATTAAGAAATCGTCAACATATAGAGCAATAAATATTTTAATTGAATTATTTATTTTAATATATAAACATGGTTCAACTTGAGACCTTTTAAAACCTACTGATTCTAAAAAACTATCTACTCTTTGGTACCAGGCTCTTGAAGATTGCTTTAAACCATAGATGGCCTTTTTTAATTTAAGTACTTTATTATTATCATTACATTCAAAACCTATTGGCATTTTCATATAAACTGTTTCTTTTAAAAAGCCATTTAAGAAAGCAGTCTTCACGTCTAGATGAGTTACATCAAGATTCATCTGAGCCGCCAAAGCTAAAAATAATCTTAATGATGAATGTCTTAACACAGGTGAAAAAGTTTCATCAAAGTCAATACCTGGCTTTTGAAGAAAGCCTTTTGCAACTAACCTCGCACGATGTGTTATATTATTATCACTATCTATCTTGCGTTTGAACACCCATTTGCATGGCACAACTGTATTATTCACTGGTGAGTCCACAACTTCCCAGGCTTCATTTTCTTCAAATGAATTTAATTCATCGTTCATAGCCTGTATCCACTGAGCACTTTCTGGTCCATTTATAGCATCTTCAAGAGTTATATCACCACATTCAATTTCACTACTTGCACTAGTAAAACAGTATCGTTTCGGTTTTTTATGCACACGGCGTACTCTAGACACTATAGGAAGATTCACTTGTTGCTCTTGTTGTACTGGAAGATTCACTTGCTGCTCATGCTGTTCTGGAAGATTCTGTTGCTCTTGCTGCTCTGTAACTGTAGTAGAAGATTGAGATTCTGGTTTTACCTCCACCTTTGATGCATCATCGTGGTTTCCCACTGCTTCTGATATTTCTGTTTTCATAACAAAATCTTGCTGAGATTCGGTTATGTTTATAGGCATTTCTGTAGCTGTGGAACCATTCCCCTCCTCAATCACGACGATATCTCTACTAGTTGTTATAGAGTTATTGTTGGGATTGTATACTCTATAGCCTTTTACATTATCTGAATAGCCGACTAAGATACATTGGGTTGCTTTTTTATCCCACTTAAGTCTCTTCTCTTTCGGTATGTGGACCATTATTTTACTGCCGAATATGCGTAAATGACTAACATCTGGCTTATTTCCTGTCCACACTTCAAATGGTGTTCTATTGCCTAGACCTGATGCTATTGACCTGTTTCTTAAATACACTGCAGTATTCACTGCCTCTGCCCAAAAACGTTTGGTTAAACATGCATCGAACAATAGACATTTGGCCTTTTCTACGATTGTACGATTTAGCCGTTCACTCATTCCATTTTGTTCAGGAGTATATGGGTTTGTCTTTTGGTGCAATATTCCTGCTTCTTTTAAAAAATTGTCAAATTGCTTATTGCAAAATTCCGACCCATTATCAGTCCTAAAAATTTTTATTTTTTTACCTGTTTGATTCTCTGCCATATTTTTAAATGCTTTAAAATTATTTAGTACTTCATCTTTTGTTTTTAAAAAATAAACAAAGATCATTTTGCTTTTATCGTCCACAAACAATAGAAAATATTTAGATTTTCCAATTGATTCAGTTTCCATGGGACCACAAATATCTGCATGTACAGTCTGAAGAAACTCTTCACTTCTGTTACCAATATGTGTAAATGGTAATCTTGATTGTTTTCCTTCGCAACATACTACACAGTTTGTTTTGTTTACTTGGGATTTATCTGTATATGACATTCCTGTTACTGCACCATCTCTCATTTTTTCAAGATCGGTGCTATTTAAATGCGCAAATCTACGATGCCATATACGTCCGGATACTGGTGTAAACAAACAGTCTACTTGTTTTACATTTAACTTGTAAACACCATCCATACAGTCTGCTGTTGCGATCAGTTCGTTTCTTGGGTTATAAATCAGGCAACGATTGTCATTAAAAATTACCTTATTTCTCTTCTTAATAAGTTGACTCACTGAAAGTAAGTTTGTAGCAAGGTTTGGCACGTATAACACTTCTGTGACAGGTATATCATATTCTGTGTTGTTAACTATTGTTGTTATTTGTGTATCACCACAACAATTCACAGAAATCATTGATTTGTCAGCAATGACAATCTCGTCAACAAGTGGCTGATTTGACACATTTTTAAGCCATTGTTTTCTTGCTGTCATATGCATGCTGGCGCCTGAATCAATGTACCAATCTGTAGTTTTAAATTTACTGCTTAGAAAAATAGCGCTAAATGCATTTGATTGATTTTTCTTTTCTGTAAATTTACACTGATTTTTGTAATGCCCTTCCTTTTTACATCTATAGCATTTAATGTTTGATTTTGACGTTTCTGGCGTACTGACGTTAGCTATGTTTGCATTTCTATTCATTCGGTTTCCTTCATATTTCTTGGGCTGCCATTTTTTACCAGCAAATGCGCTCTGGGTACTTCCGCTGTTGATTTCATTTGAATCATCCATATCTATAAGCTTCGACTTGATTGAATCAGCCGTTATATCTATACCGGAATGTTCAATGGCCATGATCATCGGTGAGAATTTCTCGGGTAATCCTGCTAAAAGTAGCGACCCAACCCACTCTTCATTTATTGTGAAACCAGTATTATTCAATCGCTGGCTTGTTTCCACTATTGCGGTCACATATTGTGCCATGGACACGCAATTTTCACGTCGTATTGAAATCAGATTTCGCAATAATCCAATTCTTCTAGTAAAACCGTTATCATCAAACATTTTTCGTAGCTTCGCCCATAGTCCTGATGCCGTTGTTTCATTTTTAATATGCACGTATAAACCTGGTTCTATTGTAAGAATAATTTTTGCACGTGCTTTGGCATCGGTTGCCTCATCATTTTGTCTCAAACATTTTTCCATGCCTTCTAGAACGAGAAAGTTTTCAACTGCAAACGCCCATTCTTCATAATTTTCTCTTCCTTTGAGTTTCGTAATACTTGTTATCACGTTTCCCGACATGTTTTCACTTTGAAATTTTCCAACAAAATTTTAGCCAAAATTTTAACACAAATGGATTTATTTAGAAAATTTAAAATGAATTAACACTATTTAAAAATATTTTACTGGAAGATGTATGAAATATTTTAAGATTTCTTTTAATTATGAACATGTGGATTACTTTTTATATAACGCAGTACTTGAACACGTGAGGCCCATAACCTCTTAGAAGTGAACACGACTATGTTTTGTAACGAACTATATTTTATTCTGTTGGTACATACATTTTTATATAAGAACATTCTATCTTACAAAATTACGTCATATGTATTACCATACTATTGATAATAGAACCAATAAGTAATAATAGATGGCATCACATGTATTATATTTTGTTACTTATTTCAACACACTCAAGTTTATAATGTAATCTGATATCACTTAATAAACCGAACTTATCTCAATTTGATTGATTGGAAATTGAAGAATTTGAAATGCAGCACATAGATTTCCAATTCCCAATAGTTCAATATGGATTCAAAAATTTATTTAACAAGGAACGAGTTAGAATTAATTGAAACAGGAAGATTTGCAAGCATTATAAGTAAAAATGCTAATAACAGAAGTTTAGAAATATGGAATTGGTTATACCAGACACATTTTACTGTTGAAGAAGCAGGTTTGTGCTATTTTAACCATATTTTTATCAACCTTAAAAGCGGAGAGTTGAAAAGAATGTTTTTAGAATAAAATTTAAAAAAAAATTAGATATTAATTTTATTTTTCGAGATATTAATTTTGACTTAAATTGGTCTATTTTAAAAATTCTCAAACTTTCTTCAACTGTTCTAGACACCTCGATCGGCCTTTCAATCTGTTTTTTCATGTTTCTTTACTTGACTGATACTCTTTACATAAACACACACATAATCACAACATGCTAAATTTTAAAAGAACAGAAAAACGAAAACCTCAAATAATAATTTGTAAGTCAATTTATTTTTGATTGAGTTAAAAAAAAAATTATGATAAGCAGCTTTGTGATCGCATGTCTCCGAACTTTTCTTGGGGTACATAAAAAAATATTTTCAAACACGTTAAGTTTTATTATTCACACATAAACATTTATTTTAGAAAAAAAATAAATAATTTGGAAAAAATTGGTTTCGTTAGGAAAATTAAAAGGATAAGGATTTAAACCAGCTAAAACAATAATATTTCCATATATTTCTGAATATTGTTTTGAACAGGAATCGATTGATTACTTTGTTAGCATTGAAAGCAATGGGATCGCCCACACGTAACTAGGCAAGGCTCGGACAACATTTCCTCGAGGCTTTCTCCTTCTAAGTTTGCAATTAACATAAGGCTCATGTTTCGTTCATAAAATGACCGCATGAAACCATTTTTAATTTTATCTTAGGTCAACGTGAATTTCAGCAATACATTCGTGTTAAAATGGAGCTAATAGCACTGTAGTTGGTAAAGATTGCGTTTAAATCGACGCTCGTGTGATCGTAGTCCATTCCTGAAGGACTGTGCTTATTTTGGAGATCTAGTTTAACGCTTAAATGAGCCTTTTTGTAATTTTATTTGACATCAATGAATAAATCTACTTCTGCATAAAGCCTATATTAAGCCGAATTATGTTTCATGATGTTCTTTTTTAAGACGGTTTTAGAACCAATAAGATGTTTACGGAAGTATAAAGTGGGCGAGCCCATTTTAATAAAATATTTTCGTCCAACAGGAGTCTACAATTTACCTCTAAACTTTTTAAATACTTCATTATCAAATTCAATATCACTGATCGAATGCTTATATTTGTTGGATGAAAGTAATGTTGGTGATGAGGACCGTAATGATTCTTTTCTTGTGTTTAATTCTATTGTATTTCTACTGGTATTTTGCGTATTAAAATCGATTGAATTTCTCCTTGATTCATAGTCTATTGTGTCTTTTCTTGTATTTAATTCCACTACACTGGTTGGTAGTCCTAAATCACATTCTTGGAAAGTAATATTATTAGGATAATTATTAGGATTAAGTTAATAGTCACTATGTTACATAATTTTTGTACTCTGAATAATATTAACTATTTTTTATGAAATTGAGTCGACTGAAGAAGAAAACCATACCCACTGAATAAGAAAATTTTTGTTTCTCATGATGAATGCCAGTTCTTTGATAATTCAAAAAATATCAATTTTCTTTGGGTATAGGCTATAGCCATCTTATTCTCTGAACTCGCACAGCTGATTTTTAGCGCAAAACATTTCATTTGTGTACGAGTAGACAAAGTAGGGCTAGACAACGGGAAAATTTAATTTTTTAGGCTAATATCCTAGCATTGCTGGGATAACTTAAAAATAAAAGTTTTTGTTGATATCAAACGATTGGAAAGTATTAAAAAGCATATCGCTCGCAATAAGTCAATCTTCTTTAAGATTTTCAAATTGCTTAAGTTTGCTGCCAAGAACAGTTATTATTATTTTTTTAAATCCCGGGAAACTAAAATTCATCTCGGAAAATTAGAATTTCTGGTTTGATTTATAGCCCTACATTAACAAGTCGAACTTATATAGGTACATAATACAGCTTTGAGACAAGGATAAATAATTTCATAATATTCAGGCGAATTCAATTTTATAAAAAATGGCTATTTTAATCAAAAGTATCTATAAAAAAGTAACATTGTGATAGGAATAGGATAGAGGATTGTTAAACTAGGACTTTAAAATTTATTGTTGAAAGTTGTCAAAATCGTTTATTATGTGAAAGTTTTGTAATAATTTGGAACTATAAAGAAATAATTTTTTTGGAGTTAATTTGTTTTGAAAAAAATATTTTTACCTGCAATTGTCATTTTGTCATCATGAATAACATCTTCTAATGATAATGAGGTTGACTTGATGTCTGCAGCTCGTAAAAATCGCGCTGTTGTTGATGGAAAATTTTGCTTAGAGATGGCCATGTATTGTTCTCTTATTGTTAATGCTTTCACAAGCATTAATGAAGCGACTTCTAAGTCTTCCAATGGTACCTAAGTGGCGAACAAGTATTCAATATAAAAAATCATTCATTTGTGCATAAAATATTTTGACACTTTGAATTTTTAGTGTATCAAAAAGTACAAAATAATTATATTTGATATAAATAAAATGTGTGGAGTGCTCTCTACATAATATTATAATAATTGCTTTAACTAGAAAAGTGGATCTGATATTTTAGCCCCCACTAAATCATGCCAGGCGATGATAACTCGTATAATTGAATATAAGACTTTAAAATGGTGTAAGTTTGAAAGTGCCTCAAGAACATTTTTTGCATAGGAAAAATTGCAAATTAAAATGACCTGCCAAGCTATTTTAGCCCCCACCAAATCATGTCAGGCGATAATATTTCGTATGATTGAATATTAGACTTTAAAAATGGAGTAGTTTTCAAAGTGCCTCAAGAACATTTTTTTCATAGGAAAAATTGCAAATTAAAAATTTCATAGGTCACTAACGCCCCCAACCTCCCAGCCAGGTTGTCGATTTCACCATCCATACATTCGCAAGTTATCAACTTTAATATTTTCAATGTTCCTCAAATATGTACTCAAAACAGCCACTCAGCTCTTAGACTAAAACAAATATAAGCAGCCTACCCTGATTTATGTTAAATTTTATATGATATTTAAAGATGACTCGTACTCATTTGAAGAAAATCTTATTTTGTTGTTTATTCAAAATGTATTTTTCTAATAATTTTGTTATATTTTGAATTCTTAGAAATGCAAATGTATTTTTATAACATCATTACATGATTTATGCAAGAGACAGGTTTCATCCAATTAGAAAGGATTACTAATGAATTACATATTCTAAGTTTATTATACAGGGTTTTCATAAATATCTTTGTTGTGTGATTGAAGAAAAGTATAATGATAAAAATATGAAAAGTATATGAAGTATAATAAAAAAAGTATAATGATAAAAATACTTAAAAACGGTCCATGTCAAAACACAACAAGGAATTTTTGAAAAGATGTGAGTATAATTTAAATAAGAAATTGGACGGCATTGAATCTTAATTCTTAGATCACGTCGTTGCTTTAAAGAACATAGAATTTGGGACTCTTTCAGAAGGAAGTCTGAATAAAAATTAGAATCAGATTGTACTATTTGACAAGCAAATTTCCGTTTTTAGTTCAACGAATAAACAGTCTTGGTGCCCATTTGCATACAATGTCATTGATTACGCATAGCCTATCAACTATTTTATTTATGAGAATTCTTGTAAATTCTTTTACGCGGTTCGGAAAGTTTTTGAACTCATGTGCAAGTTTCAATTTGTCGAATATCGGTTTATTTATTATACGACGATTTGAATAACAAATGCAAAAGTCTTCTTGCCCGAAACTGAATATGAAATTTTTCGGGCCCGTGGAAGAGAATGCCACACGTATAATAATTTTCGTACAAGAAAAAGTTATTCTAAGCATAATTTAGCCACACACCAATTTTCGGTGTATTTATCAATGACAATGGATGCTGATGCAACCCTGGACGCTTTTCCCTTGAATTAATCACTAAGCAAAGAAGTAGTTTTCCTTCCTTTTACTTCGGAAATGCTCTTCTAATTTATTGGCTTATAAAAGCATATTCCTTTAAAAGCTATCAAATACTTCCAAAAATGAAAATTTGTCCTTAAAGAAAATGACTAGATATTTATTTAAATCTTGTTTTTATTTCTTACCGCTTTATTTGGAGTTGAGGAAGCGGGGATAGGAATAGAAGGACTTCGTTCCATAAATGATTTTAAATGTTCACTCTGGAATAGGCCGTACAAAATTTCATTATATTTTTTTTTCGTATTCTGATTTCTTAAGCTATCCAACGAATGAACATTCGGATAAATATAATTAGTTTTGTAAAAAATAATCGAGACAAATTTTGATGGCACAAAAGGAGAAAAGGAAAGATATGTTTGATATCATTAAGTCATGAGGTAAGATAAGAAGGATTTTATAAATTCTTTCAGTTTCTGGATAAAAGCCGAAACAGATTGATAACCAACGAGAAAGTTCATATACTCGTCATGAGGCAACTTCTTTTTTATATCTTCTTTTTTCTTAAATTATGATTTATACTCTGAACAGTTAAATGACTGAATATATATTTACCCCACTGGTATCTTCCCCGGATACACTAACACGTTGGAAATGTGGAACAAATTCATGTTCTTCAATTGTACTGAGTTCCTCACGAAGGTCGGCATCTGAACCCACAACTGAAATTGGTTTGGACTGACTTCCAGTCTCGTGTTGTTTACTCCTAGAAAAAAAATAAAATAAAACATGTACATAAGTTGTAAAACAGTTTAGGTGCTAGAGAGATAATAAGATTATAAGAATAACAGATGAAAGTGCACCATTTACATGCTTCTGAGCCAGAAGAGGTTAAAAATTATTTTCTAGAACTTTTTTACTAGAAAGAGAGAAAATTTGGTGTTCGCTTCGCTAACATATAGCAAAGTTTGTTTTTCATGTTTTGGAACAGCTATCTATGATCTTGTGGAATCTACTATGTTTATAAAGACGTGTTTAACCCCAAAAATGGGTGGTGAATCTGATCTGGGCACCAGCCGTAATAATTGTTTTAGAATTTTTTCAAAAAACATTCCTGACCTACTCCTATAATTATCATTCACGTTTAGTTTGTTATATAACGATTAAAATGTTTTCTCATAAATCTAAGCACCATTTATGCCAATATAAAACTGAAAGTGCCTGTTAAATCGCAAATGGCTTAGTTACTACTTAGCTAAAATTTAAAACCGAAACAAAAAAGGGTCGAGATTTTGATACACGTAGACTTTCGCTTAATATTCTGGCTCTAAAATATCTTTTATATTATTGTATAAACATCGCAAACATCTAATTGGCGTAGTAAAAAAAAATCGTTAAATCGTTATTTTCGAAGTGAATGCGATTGAGAATTATCGGATTAACAATTGATGTGAGTGTCGTCAAGCTGAGAGTCCCGAACCCATTTTTCGGGATTAAAGACTCATCTATTACTGATAGAATTATATGACAGAGCCTGGCATTGGTTTTGAATACGATAGACATTAGTGATGCAACTGTTAAAAGGGCTGAAGTCTAATTTTCTAAGAAAATATGACAATTTTCTTCGTTTTAGTATTCTGCCAATTGAAAGTATGAATATTTTTGTCGAATGTTCAACGAAGTTTTTTATCTTCTTAAATCATTTCATCTGACTAAATATAATTTCAATTTGGGAGTTTAAAGATTTCCAAATAAAAAAAAGGACTTGATATAAAACGGAAAAACTTTAAATTTTATAATTTCTGAAAAAGCAATATTATAATCATATACCTTTTGTCAAATATATACCTAGATTGAATTAAACTATTTCGATACCATCGTTTTGAATCAACGGCGAATCCAAACATATTAAACCAGAACACAATGAATTTTATGATAAATACAAAAAAACATTATTTATTTTATCACACACACGAAAATTCATAAATTTTATTTTTTTACTGTTTATTCACTTCAAGCTTTCAGTTGCCCTGAATTTTTTATGGTTTTTACAGCTTAATTTATCAACATTTCTTTAGTTTAATCTAAATAAAATATAACTTAATTACGTGTGTCAAGAACTTAAAATTTGTACCATTTCAATAGCTCATGTTTTCATAGACATATTGTCAATAACATACATAAAATATTCTTATTTTGTTCAAAAATTTGCTCTACAATATATCTTTGCTTTTATGAGGTAAAATAATTGGCTTGTAACAACGGTGTTGTTTACATTTGTATATATTCTGTAAGACTCGTAAAAAACTTTTATATTGCTTGCATATACAAGGTGTTCTGTTATTGACTACAGATCGTTGAGCTACAGAATAAGCTCATAAAGACGAAGATAAATGTTATTTACCAATTTTCGATCTGAGGCCTACTTTGGGAGATAATTAACCAAATAAATTAATATAATGTTAATACAAAGTAAATAGTTTTATCGAATCACAGTTCACTTAGATATTAAAGGCAATACCAGCCTATTACATAAATTAAGTGGACTGTCTTATATTCTACAAACACGATAAAGTAAATAATAAACATATTATTGTTTTTGTTATGTTAATCAGCCAATTGATTCAGACATGTTATTGTATTACTCCACAGATACAATATTTTGTATTTATTAATAATTTTTGTTTTATGTATGTAAATATAAGACAGTTACTTAGTTTATGTAATAGGCTGGGTATTGCCTTTAATATCTAAGTGAACTGTGATTCGATAAAACTATTTACTTTATATTAATATTAATATTATATTAATTTATTTGGTTAATTATTTTTCAAAGTTGGCTTCAGATCCAAAATTGATAAATAACTTTTCCCTTCGTCCTTATGAGCTTATTCTGTAGGCCAAGGATCTGCAGTCATTAACAGAACACCCTGTATAGGTTTACCAAGCTCGGCTTCTGAACAAATAAAGATGTCAGCGTCAAGAAAATTAAAAAGGGTGGGCCATAGGGTGGGTCATTTTAATATATTATGGCTAATAGCTCGGTTTGCAGTTAACTAATAAAAAAAATAACTTGAACGAAGGTTACTTTAATAGTCAATTTACATCCTAAAAGGTACGAGATAAAATAACACTGTAAATTAGAAAATTGGTCCTCATAAAATAAGTAACATTTTTTATTTAAAACTTTTTTTCGAAATTCGTTACCTTCTGGAGGAAAGGCGATTTAAAAATATTTCATTAATTTGATTTAATCTTAAATTTTATGTTGAATTTTTTGAGTTTTTGGGTTATTTGAAAAAAATGTTAAACACTATATTTTCTAATGGTAGCATTTTGCCGGGTATGATATTCATATTCTCATCGAGACCATTCGAGTTAAATTTAAGCCGGCAATATTTTCAAATAAATTATATTATTTTGTTCAATTAATTACTTGAAACGACACAAATTGTGGATCAAAAACAAATGTATTAATATAATATTAATAACCTTTAACATATGATATTTATTAATTACAATTTAAAATTTTTAATTAATCATCCTATGTGACTGTGTTTATGATTATTATTTATTTAAAGGTTATTTAAAATATCAGTTTATATAAAAATTAAGTTATAAATAGTTTGTCTCCTCCATCGTATTATAGTTAGCTTAATTATTGTTCATATAATTTAAAAGATGCCCTCGCATAACCTTTTGTAAAAATACATACTCATGAATTTCATAATAATAATATTTTTTTTTTTTTTGAATTTATTAGACAATTTGACCGAAGCTACTCAAGTATATCGGGTGTATAAGATAAAACGGTCAATTTAAAGAGATAATACAGTATGCCAAAAGAAGCATTTTGTTATGATAAACACGTTCCTGGAAACAACCCGCTTTGGACCTACAAACCTCAGAATTTTTTAACATTTCTACCAAATCTGTTCCGTTTTCGAACAAATCTTGTTGGTTAAAAATTAAGTATGCTTTTTTGGTAAATTTAAATGAAGGAAAGTGACAACACATTAACCAAGAGGTACTTAAACATGAAAAACAAAGAATTGGTATTAGAACGAGATACGAGACTAATGAAATGCTATAGTAAGCTAGGGCTTCCAATATCTTTAAGGTTAGGAAGAATGATTTTCAATTATTAAAATATAATAAACAATTACTAATTCAATTCTAGACAACACTGCAACCAAATTAATTTTCACATAGATATGAAACTTGCCAAACCTGTAACTTGGAACATGTGATTCTTACAAGGAAAATTAAAACAAGCTTTTTTGATGACTTTAATTTTATAATATACGTGTAAAATTATGAAACTCGCCAAACCTGCAACTTTGAACATTTGATTTCTACAAGGAAAATTAAAAGACGCTTTTTTAAACCCCGAACGCAGACATACGCAAAAATAAAGGAAACACCTGTTTAAAAAACTCCTCCGTCTCGGGATAGCCTCCTATTTGCAAAACTTATAAAACTAATTCCAAAAATACCGGATTTTTTCCCTTTATTTATGTAACTTAATTGAGCCACGTGTTTTCAAAATGATGTGAGCATACACGCACATCCAAATGTATGACTAAATCAGATCTGGACGTCTCGTTTAACATGTATCTTTATGGCAGAAACAGCGTCCGATTAAAAAAGGAGCAGAGTAACTGCCAATTACGGCCAATATATTACAGAGCCAGTAAGTAACTGGCGTAAATGTATTCAAACTATGCAATATACATTACATCAGGTTTTAGTTAGCACTTCCGAAAAAGTTGGATTTTCTTCCAACAGCTCATTCCTTAATTTTCTTAAACTTTGGATTCCAGCTTTTTTTTATCATGAAAGAATAACGATTTACACAAATTGAAAAACTTTCAAGTTTTATTAGTAAAATATAATTTAAATATCAAGAATCTTGTGTTTCCAATTACCCACATGTGATACTTTTCAAAAATACTCCAACATTATGATAAAATGAACTAAAATAATACTTTTTTTTAATTTAACTAAAAATAGATATATTATAAAATAATTAACAAATAATGAACGGCATATATGCTAATGATTTGTAAATTAATTAATTTAATGTTAATTATAATTTAATAAAATGAATGGTATAAAAAATCTATTAATTATATTTGATTAAATTTGGTATTTTCCTTTAATTATAACCAACATCGTTCTTAGGCTTTGAAAAACCTTTCTATAATTCTGGAATCCTTAAGACTTTTTATGAAGCACAATATAGCAAAAATATTTTTTTTAAATCCACCTTTTTTGAAATAATATTTCAAAACAGGTGGCTTTAAATAGTATTTTCTTAGAAAGCCTATTATATAAAGCTTCAACTGACTATTAAATTTTGAAATATATTCACCACATTTGAATTTAAACTCATATGGAAATAACTTTTGTTTGCTTTGAATAGTTATCAACTGTCAGAATTTGTTACTGTTATCGGGTTAATTATTAAGTTTATATTAAAATTATTTTAAATATATTTTAAAAATTTTATAGCATGCTTTGGTTACTTTTTTAATTTGACCTTGCTATCGGAGAAATATTTATAATTAATGCAGTTATAATGCGGACACAATAAATAGCTCTACTATTTTCATTTTCACTTCTTCTACTCACGAATCACGAAAAACGCACTATAAGATATTAAACAAATGTACCTAAGCAACATTAAACTTTAAAAAAAGAAATCTGAAACTCTTAAAAAAATTAAACAAGGTATCTATACTTTCGTGCTATTTTTGTTAAAAGTAACTAATTTATTTTTTTTTAAATACAAATATAATCTAGATTCTAGATTATATAAAGAAGCCGCTACCGCCTGGAAAATTTTGATCGAACAAACTCAGCCCAGACCAAATAAGGATCGAATTTAATAATAATAGTATTTCACTATATTAAAAAAATATAGCTTTTAATAAACTTAACATTTTCTCAAAAACAACACAGTCTCACACTTAACAAAAATATATTGCGTCACTAAACTTTTTAGGGTCCCCGAATTTTCTTAAGTTTCAAACTTGTCTAATTTAAATAACGATTTTAGGTACCATTTAAAAGTAATGCTTGAAAAAAAATTAGGTACCAAACAAAAACACTTTTTTTAAACATGAAAATAACTTTTTAAAATCGCCTAAGAATCGAATAAAAAATGAAAATAATTTTACACACTTCGATGAATAAATATTAATATAAAATTAAAAAGATAGTTATTAAATTTTATAATTTATCTCATTGATGATGAAAACATTTTTTTATATTTCATAAATATTTTGGTGAGTTTTTTTTTTTTTTTTTTGTTTCAAAACACAAATTAAACAAAGACACTGTTGTTAGTACATGTGATAATCATTCGTTTCTTATTATCTAAATTTTGTGAATTTTAACATCATCAGCTTTCGCTGCTATAAATTTCAAATACAAAATAACTTAAAATATAATCGTGAAAATATATATATATAATATAGTGATATAAATTTGTATATTAAAAGATATATGAAAATAAACAATAATATGTGTCAGCGCAGGTGGTAAAATAAAAAGAAAAGCCTACATATACACAACAAGTATTGAATAACTAACTCACAAATGGTTCAGAATGAAAAAAAATTTTCCACTTTAACTAACATAGTATTAGGTATAGGAAGTATAATTGGATGCAATGAAAATGAACCAATCAGGAAAAATATTACACAACAAGCAGAGGGGGATAGCGATAAAAAAATGTCGTGTTTTATACAGAAATGTCTCTGAAAAATTATACAATATTGATGTTTTCATGGCCTTTTATTTAATAACAGTACCAATTTCAGAACTTGCAAAAAATGATAAAAAAATTAAACTAATAGTTCTAGGGCCAGGGCTATGATTGGCAGTTTTTTCGAAGTGGCTAGGATGTTGAGAGGCTTTCCATAGCGCGGAACGTCTTTTTCAGAGCTAGAAAATTTTTAATTGCGCAGCAAGCTTAAAATTGATGAATATTCACTGAGAGCGATATTCGAATAAGAAAAATAAATGAATACAAAAATCATCTTCACCGCCACTTAAAAGAACCAAACGTATGTCTCCGTTATCTGTCAAACACCCCTCTTTGATGATAGACAAAATTATTTTTGCATTTTTCTACTCAATGATTTTCTTCGTCAAGATTACCGACCATAAACTGGTCTTAAAATAAATATGCAGGTTTAAAAGACAAGGCAATCTTACCAAATTTCATTTTCAATAATTTCATTAATTTGATTTTCTAGACAATTTTATTTTTTAACTTCGCTTAATCACTTTCGATTGAAATTTTTAATTCAAAGCAGGTATTATAAATTTTTGAAAATAATAAAATTTGGTTTTAAATTTTTGTTAAATGAATACATTGCGAAAAATTGCTTCAAGTATGTACACAGAAAAAAAAGAATTGTTGATGCACAAAATTTCATCAAGAAAAGCACATATTTTTCTATGGACTTTAAGCAGGCTATCCCCTTGTTCATTTATATTGCATTAAAGCTTACGTATAATATGTATTTTAATTATATTTTATCAGTTAATAGCTTATTCGAAACAATAAATATTTAGTTTATTAATAAACATTTGCGCTGCAGCTTTGTGCTCGATATCATACTACACAAAATAGTGTAGCATGCTGCAGAGCAAAAACACGGAAAATTTGTTGATGAACATTTTTTGGTGAGATATTTGCAGTAGTCAGTGAAGTATAATCCAAAAATCCCCTTAAAAAAAGGGCCGAAAACCTCCCTAACCCGTGCTAATACTTTGAGTGGTTTTTTGTATCTAGTTTACAATCTGACAGAAATTACAATATTATGTTGACATATATATTAAGTTGATAATAGTAGAGTTATTATATCATACTTCTCGCTTGGTCGGTGCCACTTTGGTCTACTTTAGTTTGAACGAACTCAAATTACGCTCATCTGTTAATTCATTAAATCCCATTATACAAATAAAGATAATGTTATTGCAAATACGGTGGTATATGATTGTCCGCGAAATATCGGTTAAAAATAATCTTTGCAATTTTTCGAAGTTTTCATATTCTTTAAAGTAGTCTTGATATATGATATTTTATAATTCAAGAATTATCAAGGAAAAACACTATTTTTTAAGTTTTTATAAATCAATTCATCAAAATTCCTTTTGACGCTTTTAACAAAAAAAAAAACAGATTGCATATCTTTTAAGTTAATCAGATGATAGGTTTTTTTGAATTTCTCAAAAAAATGATGGGAGTAATCTGACTACCTTTCAAATTTGCAAAAAACGGGTTTTTTATGCTTCATTGACCACCAAACCCACGGGAAAATTTTCCACATTCGTGCGCTTATGCGTTCTGTACTAATAATGTACTCCACTATTAAAATATAAGAATAAACTATCTGACGTCTCTCGTGGGTTTTCTTCAGCACAATCATTTTCTACAATTTCGTGAAAACTTTTTCTCACCATACTGTAAAAGTTGTTAATGTTTTCTAACATCAATTTCTTGTAGTAATAGCACTTAAACGCTTTGAAATTTAATAATAGTTGGTAGATTTATGAAAAAATTTAAAATTTGTAAATAAATAATCGATTCTTAGCTGTTCATAAAATAATTTTATTCATTAGATTAATTTATTAATAATAATATGTTTACAAAATTTTAATTATGTTAATTTATGATAATTAAGTTTATGTTAATTCGATTTTGTTTTCAAATTAGTTTTTTGTTTTGGTTTTTGTTAATACTATTATCTCTAGTTATAATTCCCTGTACAGTTTCTTGGCCATTTCAAATGGAAAAAATTGTAGACATTACGACTTGCGAATTGTAGGGAATAATTGCATCTTATACTCGTAGGCCGTTAGTAAGTACATTTTCTGAAGGCAATCTAATATATTTCTAAAAAGTTTACAAGCAGTATATATTCTAAAACCCTGCCAACCACAATCGAAATTTTTTCAATAAACAATAACGATGACGTTAATGTTTTGATTTTCATTCATTAATTACGTAAGCATAATTTTGACGATTTTGACACTTTCTAACAAAGTTTTACTATTCATCAAAGCGGGATTGAATCTTACGTAAGAAAGGGGTAGGGGAGGGTATTTTAAAATCCTCATTATTATGCTTACGTAATTAATGAATGGACCCTAATTGCAGTCAATATTTATTATTTATATTGACAATATATATTGATCGTATTTGATGCTTTCCATGAACCAATTTTATTTTATTTTTCGAATATAAATAATTTGTAATATAAATTAATATTTATTTTGCTTTTTAAACATATCTAATTGAGAGTTAATTATTTAAAATATATCATCGTTTCTATAACTGTTATTGCCAACTTCATTATTGAAACCATAAAAAAATAATGTAAATTGTTTCAATTATATAATATTTTCTAATCATATGTATAAAGTATGTTCCTAAAAAATATTTTAAAAATTGCGCAAAAATCGTCGATCTGAACTATCAGTTGGAGAAAAACAAATGAATATATTTTAATCAAAAATTTCAGTTTCTAGTTAAACGATGTGTATAGTCGTCGGACTTAGATGTCCGAAACATAACATCATCGATCATTATAATAGTAATATTATAATCTTTATATATAAAAATTACGTGTCACGTTGTTTGTCCGCTATGGACTCCTAAACTACTGAACCGACATTAAATTTGATTTTCACACCGTGTGCAATTTGATCCAACTTGAAAGGATAGCTTACATCTCAATCTATATAGTCGCAATATTATTTTATTGCAAATTATTTGTCTATTATTTGACAGTCACAATTGTCTGTTAGCTCAAAACGATTCTAACAGATGGCGATATCTGTTGATTGAATTGAGTAAGTATTCAATAGATGGCGCTATGTTAAAAATACAAACGTTTCATATAAGATAACCACCACATGTTGCTGAGGCCAAGGTATAACCTAATTTTATTTTCTAATAAACCAAATACAGTGAAATTCAATTGTAATATACCCATTTGTTACAGACTTTAATAAAAAAATAAAAAAATTTTAAAATTAATTCTTTTGTATTAATTTTTGCTTAATATCAATTATACGAAAATTTTGATCAATCGTGTTCAAAGTCCTTCCCTTTCAAATCCTATTCCAATGGATTCTTTTACAAGCTTTAACGTTTCCGCCTTCGTTCCTAAATAATAAACTACGCGTGGCCGAGTCTGCTAGTAAAATTATAAAATCTTTTTAAAAACAGACTGTATATATCATGTTAAGATGACTTATTTAAATATAATGGACATTTGCATATATTAATCGTCCATTAGAGACTCGTTAAAGTTTTATATCTAAATGTGTTTTAACCGTGATATGAACTACTTTAGCTGGGTAATCCTATAATGGTTACGCCAGTCATTGAAATTAGATTCGGAAAAAATCAGATAAAAAGAACCTCCACGAGATCACGCCGGTATTTCAGGCTAAATTTATTTCATTATTTTTTGTGTGTAGGTACATAGATAAGGGAAAGTGCTGTACAATGATCCCTTAAGGTACAATGATATCTCGTTGTTTTAAGTGAACCATTTAAGCCATCTAGTATATTTATCGATAGATGAATCCCACGTGATCACATTAATAGTTTCAACGTAATATTAACGAAATATTTTTAATTTCAACGTAAAATTTCATTTTTTTTTTGTTAGTTTTCCACGGCTGATTGTTTTACTCTTGGCTTCTGTTGACTTTTAATAATATTATAACACAATTTGATAGACATATAATAAATTTTAAGGTCAGTTTTTATGACGATATTCAATATGTCGTTACGGGTAAAATGATCCCCTTTATATACGATAAAATGATCCCTATTTTGTGAGTAAAATTATAATGGGTAAAATGATGCTCCATTAGGATCTTGAATGTGTTGATTTAGATTATTTTAAAAGTGATTTTTGTTTTCATACTAACCGTTGATGCAATGAAAAAGAACAATTAATATTTTATGTGAACTGTTTGGTAAAGAATACAATGTGATCATTTTACCCGCCTATTTTTACAAGATTAGTAAAACGATCCCTTATGAGAAATATTAAATAGTTCTAAAACTTTGAACAAATCAAAAGAAATTGGCATGCCAATATTGCAACACTTGAATAAAGAAACCAAAAATATTTCGACGTTAAACATATCTTTAACAGTTTGGCCATAAATTACATTTTTCTTAGAAGGATAACTATGATGCTGATTTAAAGATATGCTTGTATATAATTTATTCAGAGAAAAACATAAAAACTACTAAAAACATCAAAAAACTTTTACTGCAAACCATTAAATTTCCCTGAACTTAATATGCAATTGGTACGGAACATTTGTAGTGCCAAATGGAATTTGTATCAAAATTTTATGTATCATGTTGCAAACAAATAAATTTTTGATGCCCTAGAGAAATTTTGTTGTAGTGGTAAATAAAAACTAACGGACATCCTGTTTTAAATGGTTTCAGGATCTGCAATACAGTAACAATCACCGTTAATCTAATGGTAGTACTGCCAATCACTTAAAATATAATTTTAACCCAATTTACACTGACGATTTCACGAATGTAAATTTTTTAAATTGATCTCTCTCATTATAAGAGTAACAAATATTGCATGCAATTCGTAAATTGAAATGATAACGGATATTATTTTTCGTGATACTTGAAAGGTTTTGAGAGATTTTTTTTCTTTTACACTATCAATGAAGAATCAACACTTGAAATATTTGACTAGAATGGCCTAAATATAGAGGAAACATTATTACAATACTTTTAGGATGCTGTATACATTTACCAATATTTTTTGGAAAAAAACTTTTATTTGCAAAACCCAGTTTAGCTAAATTGATATATTCTGAGCTGTACTATATCTGGTAGTTGCATTGAAGTCCAAAATAAACTTAGGGAATAATTTTGAAAATATAAACAAAATGTGGAAATCAAAGAAGTAAAAACTGTAAAGCATCTTTTTTGAGTCGATAGTTAATAATTTTTATAAATATATAAATGATAATTTCCGCGTTTTAGAGTGGGGCACGCATAGCCTCGATGTCACTCTCCCTGCCGAGAATATTGTTAAGATCTCAACGCCGCGGAAGTAAAAAAATGAACCTTTCATCAGGTGAATCGTTGAACCAATGAACCGTTCACAATATTTATCATGTAGAAATTTTGTATTATTGTCTTTAAAGCTTACTTTTGGCAGCTGATTTCTTTCGTTATTTTAAAAGGATTCTTGATGTGAGAATTTTTTCCCAAATTTCCAGTTAAGCCACACAAATTTTTCTTTAGTTTATTAATTTTCCATTCCTTTATAATTTCAGTTTCCAATTTTAATATTATCTATTATATAGTCTTTCTCATCATGAAATAACAAATGAGGGTATATATTTATTACACCGTATCTCGTACTAAAAATAAAACACCCTAGTATGCCTCCTTTTTACCATTGCTTAGCTAATAACCATTAATTCAGCTTAAATTGTTTTAACTATTTTTTCAAGCTGGAAACTTCAAATCAAAATAACTGCGTAAATATCATTTTAGTATATTTTATTATATGGGAGGCCTTATTTAAATTGACATATGCTAAAATTCAAAAAACATGTTTTATCGATAAAAAAGCTTCAAGGAAAAAATGTTGGGTGTGTAGGCGCGCATCTTACGCAGACAATAAACTTGACCTAGGTTATTAACCTCAAATAAAAGCTCACTCTACTCCATAACTGGCAATCGATAGATGAACACTTTAAGTTAGAAAGTTATTATTGATTAAAAAAGTAATTTTTTTTTTTTTTAATTTTCCAAAATAGTTTTTCCCTATCAAAATTGTTATTTCGTATAATTATTTCTTCGAAATCTAGACACTCTTTGAAAACAAATTTCCAATAAGTACAATAAAACTGGTTTGCTTTTCTAGAAGACCATTCTTGTTCAAATTGTATGAACAAACGTACAAAAAGTTAAATTTTTGCTATCAATTACTATTTAAACTATTCGGTTTACAAAAAAATGTTTGGTTATTTATACAGAACAAGTTTCTAATTTAAAGCGTTCACCTAATATTTGTCAGTTATGAATCAGAGTGAGGTTTTAATTGAACCTAAAAACTTAGAGCGAATTCTATGCAGGTATAAGATGCGTGCCTTTGAAACTAACAATTTTCGTTTGAAGCATTTTCCTCGACTAAATTGATCGAGTTTCAAGCATATGCCAACTTAAAAAAACACTCTGTATTTAGTAAGCATTTTCTTGTTCTGGGCATATTCATGGCCAATATGAATCATGATATGGTTCTGCACTTGTTAACAATTTTATTGTGTTTATAAGTATTTTAAGAATGTAAATATATTTATGTTTAGAAAGAGATGTGCAATTGTACAACCGAATACCTTGTTACAAATTACGCGAAAAATCTACTAGAGAATCTTTATGGATGCTTTTATACACATTACAACAGTGGTATTTTAATAAAATTTAGTTTTATGTTTAAAGTAGTTTGAAAAATGCACTTTGTTTGATACGAATCGAAAGTATTGAAATAATAACCTTCAACAAAAAACAGGGATGTATCTTTTCGTGGCATAATAGAGGATCGGACTAAATTTTTTTATCACCTCAGGTGAAATATTCTCACTGGATTTTACTAATAGGCAAGATATGAACGTTTAAAATTCCTAATTAAACAAAGAGAAAGATACCTACTAGTGACGTCATACGTGGTATCGCCATAGAGATTTCATATAAAACTTTGTTTTGCTAAAGCAGCTGGGCAACATGTGAATGTAATCTTTGACTGCTTATAACTTTTTCGTTTCTTACTCAATTTTAATCTCACTACCAAATTTTGGCATGATATCAAGTCTAGTTTTACATTTTTATGGGTAATATGGCCAAACTGATTAACCATTTAAAAAATTTGACTTGATTGATCGGGGTTCTTAAAAGCTTTGCTTGTTTGCCGTTTGAACATTACCAATTCTCAATTCCGCAAGAATTGTTGAAAAATAAAAATGTGGTCATGCGTTTTCCCATTCTTAACATTCGTCAAGTAGGTTTACAAATATCAACTGCATCAAAATAAAATCCCATTTTTATTAAATTCAGAAAAGATTCACCAAGGACTACCAAAATTTTGAAGGAGCCCTACCCTCAAACATATTTTATGTAGAAAAAATTTCTTTGCTTTGTATCATCGATATTACCGTAGTCAACAAACATAAAATGATAACATGTTAACAAAATTGCGTTTAATTTTTTAAATCTTTTTGTTCATGTAGGAATTTTTTTGTAAAAAATTAAACCGAATACAAAAAAATGTTAGATTAGACAATTATAATAAAATAGAGAATATGTTTTAAAAAACAAGCACATTTAAGCCTACCGGACGCCACTTGTTCTATTTTTGAAAATTTCGGCGTATTTTTTAGAAAACTGTTTTCTCGTAATTAGAAAATCTTCCACTCTCTAGTTGAAGCTACCTACAAATTTGCATTTATATTTTATAGTTATGGAGAAAATGGAAACAAAAAAAAGTTTCAACAATAGAACAAGTGAAAACAAACAATTGACTGAGTTAATTGTTGAAATACCATGTATAGACAGTGTTGATGAAGCAATCGTTTGTTTTTTGACGTCACGTTAATAAAAAAGATATCCACTTTTAAATAGCTACACACACACTGATATTCCCATATTAATGTATACTATAAAATTTACACCTAATAAGCGCCCTCGTGGGTAAACAGTGATGTTTACAAAAAAATGTTTCAAACAAAAGTTGTTTATTTTTTTTATAAAGAACATTTTTTACATTTAAACTTTTGCTCTATCTCTAACGGTTTACAAGATGGGTCCTACGGACCCAAGACCCAATTGACCCATATTGCTCATTTACGAACTTGACCTCAGTTTTTAGATCCTGAGTACGCTATAAAAATTTCATCTTGATATCTCTCTTCGTTTTTGAGTTATCGTGTCCACAGACGGACGGACGGACAGCCGGAAATGGACTAATTAGGTAATTCTATGAACACCTATACCAAAATTTTTTTCGTAGCATGAATATTTTTAGGCGTTACAAACTTTGGACTAAACTTAATATACTATGTATATTTCATATATACATGGTATAAAAATGAATAGATTTCACATACTCCATTAAAACAAAAAATGTGCAAAATGGAATTTCACAGTAAATAATTCCTACAGTTAATAAATCCAATTGAGAACCTTCTCTTTTTATTGAAGTCAGTTAATTGGTAATGTTTAATAACAAAAGAGTAATTGTGTCGTCATCAATAGACTTATTGATATTTTCATCGGAAGGGGATCGTCAAACTGTTTAGTCTGGCAAGTAATTACAAACATCATAAGAAAATATTTTATTGACTATTTTGAATAAAAAACTAATTACAAGTGCTCGTAATAACTCTACCTGTATATAAATCAATCCTCACGCTTTTTCAATATTTCCAATTTGCACTTCCCGATTTCAAATTTTAAAAAGAAACTGATAAAATTTACGTATACTGAAATCCTAACAAAATCGTGCCTTTTTCTTTAAATTTTCAAGCTTAATGAAATTCAAAATACAACAAGTGAAAACAACAATTGATTGATTTAATTATTTAAATACCATGTACAGACAGTGTTGATTACGCATTCGTTTGTTTCTTGCGTCATATAAGTAAAGAAAGATAAACAAACAAACACATACATAATATATAAACAATAGGTACCTGTATATAAGCTAATTTGCGCCCTCACGGGTAAACAGTGATGTTTACGAAAAAATGTTGTTTTTTTCTTTATAAGGCACATTTTTTATATTTAAACTTTTGTTCTATCTCTAACGGTTTACAAGATCGGTCCAACGGACCCAAAACCTTGACCTATGTTGCTCATTTACGAACTTCAGTTTTAACGTCCTGAGCACGCTATTTCAGCTTGATATCTGTTTTCGTTTGTGTAATCGTGTTCACAAACAGACGGACAACCAGAAATTGACTAACTAGGTGATTTTATGAATTTGAACACCTATACCAAAATTTTTTTCTTAGCATCCATATTTTTAAGCGTTAAAAACTTGGGACTAAACTTAGTATAGCTTGATATATTTCATAATGTATACTCAGTGCTACAAAATATGCACATCGTATAATAAATCAAAAATGTTGATAAATTCTTTTAGAGCATACTATGAAATTTGGTCAAATTTTCCGCGGAAAAAATAGCATTTGACTATTATAATATGAATTAGGTGGTATGCATAATGGAGAGAAAATTACAAATAATAGCATAAGAAAAATGTAAAACACATAAGAGTTGTGTATTTAGTGTTCAAGTAGGGTCATTATTTCATGCAAACATCAATGAAGCTAATTTTTCATTAAATATGATTCTGTGGCTATAAAAAATTGTCGCTTTGGAGTTAAGAATACTGAGCATTAATTATGATCCAGAAAAATTACAAGTTTCATAAAGTTTGTGGTATGGGATTGTAAATATATAATGTTTTGCGAAAAAGAAGAAAATCATTCAAGATATATTAAGTTTAGTCCCAAGTTTATAACGCTTAAAAATATTGATTCTGTGAACAAAATTTTGGTATGTGGGTTCATAGAATCCGATTACCCTTTCGTATGTCTGTTAACACGATAATTCAAAAATAAAAGAGTTATGTAGCTGAAATTACATATAGCGTGCGCAGGACGCTAAGTGAGGCTAAAAACATAAATGAGCAGTAAAGTTCAATTGGGACCCGTAAGACCCATCTAGTAAACCGTTAGAGATAGAATATAAGTTTATATGTAAAAAAATTAAAAATAAAAAATAAACTTTTGTTTGAAACATCTTTTCGTTAACATCACTGTTTACTCGCGAGGGTGCAAATTAGGTTAGAGCATTATACATGTATTGTATTGTATCAAGTATACATTTATTTTTTTTATGTAGGTATTTGTTTATTAATATTTCCACTTAGGAAGTGAAAAGAAAGACACTCTTATTACTTTGAGTGTAAAAGTGATTATCTTTCTTTACTTACATGACGTAAAAAGCAAACGATTTCGTAATCAACAATATCTATACATGGTATTTCAACAATTAACTCAGCCAATTGTTTGTCTTCACTTGTAAAATAAAAATTGCATGATCCAATAGCTAAAATCTAAAAATAGAAATAATATGCACAGTTTAAGTACCACTGGCGTTACATGACTAATGGAAGGTATATACTACGTACATAACACAATGTGTGTCAACAATATAAAGAATCCGTAAATTTTAATATCTATTCAATGTTTTTATTTATTTATTTACTTCCATATACATATTTAAAACCAGCACTGGATTCTATCAATTTAGGTAACTGTGAACAAATACTTGAAAGAAAAACGTATTTTTTGGGTAAATCCACCAAAATTATAAAATATGCTCCAAATATTTCTACAATGTAGGAAAAAAAAGAGTGATTTACTCAATTCAGTTCAGTCATTTTAAAAATATTTCGAATATATTTTATTTAAATTTATAATTTAAGTGAAAGAAAATCTGCCGGGATTCAAGCAAACGGACAACATAATAAAATTTATAAATTATTTTTCTTTTTAGGGTATACATGGAGGTCGCATGCCCTTCAATAAAGATTTGATCAATGTGTCGTATGTTGGTTTACTTATTACTTCAACCAATTATACTGGATGTCAATAAATTTCGGCAACCTCACAAGATGGCGAACTTGTTTTTACGCACTCCAATAATATTATGGGTATCAAATGAAAGGGTTTTAAAAAAAAGAAATGAATAGTAAAAAACATTTTTAAATTCAGTTGAAGATTGTATATCAAATTTTGAATCATCGGAAAACTTTATCAAATTTTGCTTGTCTTTTTCTCTATAAAATGAAGAAATTTTATTAAAATTCTTACTCGACTTTTTGAACTAGAATATTCGACGAATGAACACACCTTCTTTTCAACCTTGTGTCGCCTCAAAGATCAAGTGATCTTGCGATAACTTTTATTTAAATTGTGTAATGTAATAAATTGATTTGTGAAGCCTTTTTTAGTTCGGTAAAATTATCAGCTTTATAAAGAGAGAAAGTTACGTGCCTTAAATATTACATATCCATTTATCGCAAAGTTTCCCAAAAATTAATTTAATCTGCGTATCTACACATTCTAAACGAATTTCTTGGAGTATAACGAGCGTTGGGTTTTTTTGATATACACCACATATATATTCAGAGTAAAGGCGTAATTCTACTGAGGCAACACTGGACGACATGTCGCTCGTAATTTTTTTTCAAGTATTGCTTATTGTAGACGTGCGACAACGTAAATTTATCCAGATTTCATGGTGCATGTTACAAGCCGCACCGATCAACAATGACAATGTGTAGCATACTTCAATGCCGCATGCCACATGTTGCGTCAGTGGAATTGCGCCTTAAAATGGTAGGTATTGATCATTATATGCTAAAACAATGCAAGTAATATAATCAAATGGGAGGAAAGAGAAATGATTATCACGACGGTGGTCATCCGGACTATTTACAAGCGTTTGTTACTGACGTTATTTCATTTACTAAAGGCACTCAAAGTCCACATCTTCGTAGCAAATTCTTTTATCCGCCCTTCTATTACTCCCCGTCGTTGTGACTATAACTTTCTTTTCAATAATTACGTATTTTGATCGATTAAAGATCGTTATACTTGTAACAAATGACTTGAAAAGTAACTTGATTAAAAACTTTTAGAACTGAAATGCACTTCCTTTTTAAATTTACGATTTAGAAATTAGCTTGTAAAAAACCATTAACCTGTTTACACCCAAAATTGATCTCAAGTCCTTATACCAACTCTAGCTTAAAAAAATAATCGTTGGTCCAAATTTTAACAAAATTGAGTAGATTTTGCCGCCATAGCAACCTGAACTAGTGTTAATTACAGACGACAGTAAAAAGTATAAATAAAGATGGAATTCTAGTGGTACATCCGTTTTGTGTACCAATAATTTTTCAACGACATTTTCGTTTAATTATATTTATGTAATCAATTATATTAAATGTTAGTTACGTTATGACTATGAATGTCATTTTAAAAGCTTTACATTTGACATCATTAGTGTATTATGATTGGCTGTTAATAATTAATTACAGGGGAATGATTCTAAGAAATTATTAATTGGATTTCTGAAAATTGTTCATAACAATAAAATTTGTAATTGTATTTTTTATTTTACTGTTCTAATTAAATAAATATACACGCTTTTATATATAACGAGACAATAATCTTGGGCCACTGTCTCGCTGATAGCGTACATTATAATTTGTTAGTTAAGCTGAAATGTATTTTATATGTTTTTGTATCTTTTCTTAAGTGTTTGTAGGCATTAATCAGTAATTTTCCATAAAATGAATGTTGAAAAGGATTATTTGAGAAAGTTTACTTACAGAGTATTTAATTTTCTTTGTATTTTAATTTTTCCTTCAATTTGTTCTATTGGAAATTGAGGTACTTCATACGGTGCTGATATTTCATTTGATAAAGGTTCTTCAGTATTTTGATGTCCAGGACTGAATGCCTCCGAATCGACTGTAACAAAACAAAAGCATATATTAATTTATTTATCAACATGTAAAACTGAATTCAATGATTCAGAATACAAGGCATTCACATAAATGAACCAATTACCTGAAATATGCAAAAAAAAAGTTTACTAGGTTAGCGCTAGTGGTTAAAGTGGATACGAACCGCTTTTTAATTCTATGACAACCAAGTATTTAGACTGAAATTCATAAATCTTGCTCGAAATCTCTAATATATTATATATCTATAGACCTTACAGGGCTATTATTTACCTTTAGATCATTCATTTTTGATAATTAGTGTTATTATATATAACACAAATATATATAAAATTTTGAAAAAATCAATTTCTTTTGAATATTTTCTGTTTAGACCTTTTAAAATAAATCCTCCAAAGGAATCAAAATTCCATTTGCTTATCGACTTTTATGTATAAAATACAATTATACGAAAATTTACTCCAAATTTTTAGCTTTTTTTTCTGGAAACTACTTTTTCCAACATGGTTGACATGATATCTGGAACACGACCTTTGAATAAAAGGTCGTAAGGGATTGATAGAAGGCAAAGAAAGTAGGAACAAAATAATGGCAAATATTTTTTTACAAATAATTTGAAGAATGAATATGAGTGTCTGGGGTCTCGATATTGGTTTGGGTCTTCAATTTTGTGCTCCAGGCGTGGTTTGTTTACAAATATAATTTTAGTCTTATATTATTAAAACAAAAGTTTACTTAAAGAAAACATTAAATTTTCATTTATATAAACTCTTAAATCGTATAATAGAAGTTTTATGACGAATTTATTATAATACATTTTATACATGCAACAAAAGACATGTCAATTAACAGTGTACATTTAATGTATGTAGTAAACAATGCCAAGCAGGTTCGCATACAAAATAAACGAGATTACAGAAATTTCCATTTCTAACAATTATTGTCTGTTGTTACGAAATGTAATTCCGGACTGATTACACGAGATGAATTCGCCGATTGCAATTCCTCAAATTGAATTATTCAATGAGTGCAAGTTTTGTTTTACATTGGGTTGGATTTCAAGTTTTGTTATAGATTGGGCTAGAAGTGTGCCAACACCTGAGGCAATTTCTTGGGTCAAATCACGATGTTTTATGTAAAACATTTTGTGATATGAAAATTTGACATTCAATGTATGTTTTTTTGATAAATGTCCCTATATTCTTTTAATAACCGTATCAGGAAGCAATTACCTCAGATGTTTCCGTGGTTATTTGTTTATAAAGATTATTTATTTCATTTAGATTGATAAATCAACTAATTGCAAAAGTTGTTGGGAGTAGGCCCTTAGAGCATAAGGTCCATTGTGATTATTAGAAGAAAACATAGCCCAACGAGCGGTCCTAATTTCTGAAAAAAAATAGAACCAAACAAATCAAAACAGCAAAAAATATTTGACGTTGACCGATCTTAACTGTGAGAGGTTGTCAAAAAACGGCTGATACAAATGTGTCATAGCAAGATTTGATTTCAAGAGAAAAAAAAGTCAAGAGTCCGTTGGAAAAAAATGTAAAAAAATTATTTTTTGTTTTCAATTTTAATAAAAGCTATTGTTAATTAATTTTTGATTAAAAATGGGAATAAATCTGAACTGTTCAAAATTTTGAATTTCAATGGGAATAAATGGAAAACTTCAATATGCAACTATTTTCCGATTTATTTCAATAATTTTCTAAATGGGAGAAAATGATTTCTTTTTATGTCATCGATTTTTTTATATTATAAATATTTTATTGGTTTAAATGAATAAACTTTTTGTGTAAATTTCACATAAATTTTAAATTAAGGTCCTAATTTTAGTCTATAATACCCTTATCATTTATATATCTAAAATATACGTGTTCATTTGCAACTTTGTAATATTATTAAAAGATTAGTATTCATAAACATGCTATAGGTGACACGATCACGAATGACTTCTTCAACATTTTATAATTCACACTGTTTAGGTTTAGAACATTAAAAAATCTTATGGAAAACAATGAGCGGCCATAAAAGGTTCTATTTATAGGAAGCACTAAATTTACTAGTGTTGGGTGGTACACGGAAACCGATCTTAATGATATATCTCCGAAGTTATTTCAGCTAAAAGAAATAATTTTTAGAATCTTATTCATGATTTAGATATAGATTTTCAAATTATAGTAATACTATATTTAAAATAATTATAGTAAATACTAATGTTTAGCTCGAAAATGGTTCTGGTTGCCACATTTGCCTGATAATTTTAGTAGAGATTCGCTTCGAATCAGTTTTAATATTTAGCCTTGCCAAATTATTACAATCTTCATATAATACCACTATAAAGAGTTTTTGTCTAGATTGGGTATGAAGCATTCATAATTTTAATACTTAAAAAAAACGCGTAAAAAATAAGAAATTTTGGAAATTTTGCTTAACTTGTTGGTAGGTAGCAAAAACTGTGAAGATAACTTCTATATAATTATAGAAAACATGGAAAAATAACTTAAAATCATTTTGAGAATCGCTACTATTTTCTAGGAAAGTTTGATATTTTCTTATTTCTCTTAGAGATATCTTTAAATGAAGATAGGTTGTCTGGATTAGCAATAAAAGAAAAGAAGAACACCGTTAAACTGCTGTTTTTGGGTCAAATAATTATTAAGCCAAAAATATGATCAAGATAAAAAGATTCAAAAACTTTTGCGGTTTTCCTACTTATGAATATGAGAAATTTATAATAAGTTTGTCTTTGTCAAACGACAAAGAAAAGATGGTTCAAAGATTTAAGTAACCAAATATCGGTTTTCAGTTTTTTTACCCGACCGGCAAGGAGTCATAATGTTTTTCATGCGTATCTTGTATGTATATATGTATATTTGTTTGTAAATTTCTTGTTTATCTCGTATCTTCCAAACGGCTCAATTTATTTTAACATTTAAATTATCATTATATTTGTCTCAAAAACTCAAGTGTTCTAAGGATTTTTTGAGCGAAATATTAATAAGTTAATAAAGTACTAATACGTTAATCAATGAGAGGGTTCTTTTAGTGCTGGGACACAAAATAAATTAAATAATCAAAAAAATTAAAAATCCGACTGCGTTAAATAAAATCTAAAAAGAAAGTCCAGTAGTTTACATAGCGGCTTTAACAGTCGGGGTCTATTAAAATCAAGCAAGACGGACTCAAGTCTTCCCAATAATGGGCCCCCACTGTTTTATTTTTGTTTTTATTATTTATTTTATTAAATAAAAAAAATAAATATTATCTACACTACACTGTATATTATTTTAAAGTAATTAAATGACCTATTGTATACAATTATTACAATTTTTAAATTTCTTAGTGATAAGTGTAATCAAATATTTATTATATACAATAAAGTGTCGTAAAAATTTTCATTATGTGTAAGTATGTACTTACAAATTATTGTTATTAAAAAGATACGGGATAATATTTATGAATATTAAATTTCTATCATGTTATCACAGTGAGAAAATACTAGAAAAGTTTATATTTAAAATATTTTTGTACTCTTATCAAAAATACAATATCCATTTTTATAGATTATATTAACTTTGATTTAATTAGGAAAAATTTTTGAAGGACTCAGAAAAATGCATTATTTAATTATTGTTTCGGACATAAAACTTAAGTAAACAAGTGAAAACAAACAATTGACTGAGTTAGTTGTTGAAATGCTATGTATAGACAGTATTGATTACTTTGTCACATTACACATACATACATGTCACACACATATAACTGATATACCCATATAATACATACTATATAATTTGCACTCTCACGGGTAAACAGTGATGTTTACGAAAAAATGTTTCAAACAAAATTGTTTATATATTTATAAGAAACATTTAAATTTTTGTTCTATTTCTAACGGTTTACAAGATGGATCCTACGGACCCAAGGCCCAATTAACCTATGTTGCTCATTTACGAACTTGACCTCACTTTTTACGTCCTAAGCACGCTATAAATTTCAGCTTGATATCTCTTTTCGTTTTTGAGTAATCGTGATGACAGACGGACAGACGACAGACCACAGACAGACAACCGGAAATGGACTAATTAGGTGATTTTCGTCAATATTTTTAAGCGTTACAAACTTGGGACTAAACTTAGTATACCTTGGTATATTTCATATACATGGTATAAAATCAGATGTGAACATCACATGATTTCTTTTTATCTTTATAAACAAATCGAAAAAAATTCAGGTATAATTAAACGATATTTAAAATGTAGCCTGAAAATCGAAGATAATCCATATCACTAAGCACAAAGACGGAGGTGCAGAGCTAGCAAATCTAAAGAGCTAGAGCAAAGACCGAACAGCAAATTCCCCCAACCTACGGCGTATTTTTTCGCGATTACAACACTTTTTTAACTTTGTACCTTGGAAGTAAAAACTAATTATATACAGTAATATTAGTACAAAATATATGATGTATGTTTTACGATTTCTTGGTTGATTACGGATAAAATGTGTAAAAATAATTTATTCAAATTTTCCCCGTGAACTTGAAGAACAACTGCCTTGATAGGCATGTGCAATTCTCTAATTATATTACATAATAGAAATAAATTGTTATCAAACAATTATTATTCACAATCAAAATCATAACATATTTGTTGTTTATTAGAATATAATGTGCCAAACAAACTTGTTTATTTTCAATAACAGAAGTACATATATATTATCCTGAATTTTATACATTGCGTTTTATTAAAATTTCTCTTTTATAGTATCTTATTATCGATTTAATATTTAATTAAGTTCATGTATGTGGAGTTAATTGTTTTTCTAATAGTTGAATAAACTATAAGATTATCGCTTTAAAAAATTGCTTAAAAGTATAATACAATCAACTATACTAAATATATATATGGTGGAAGCGCAAATAAATATACGATGCATAATCAAAAAGGATATATTGCATTACTTATATGCGCTTCCACCATTTTTTTATTGCATTTATTTAATAATTCGAAAAGCGATTCTTATAAAAATTGAAATTTTATTTAGATTTGTATCTACTGAAACTGAGTAATATAATAAATTCTGTAACAACGTATTTTCTTTCAAACACAGTCTTGGATATTGTTAGTTTATCATATCCTAATAAATTAACGATACCTAATTAGTTCGTGTAAACGTGAGCGGAGGAGCATCAAGAAGAAAAAGAAATGAAGGAAAACAAAAAAGGCGAACTGATAACTTTCCAGATCTCAAAGTTTTCTTTGAAGTCAAAATCATCCTTAATAAACTCTTCAATTAAATGAATTTCCAATTAAGAATTTGCTTTTTTAAATTAATTTTGCAAGTGCCTGATCTGATAGAAGGAAATGAATATTATTTTTTGATTCAGAACATATAATTTACCAAAAATATCCCATGCAGCTGAAATTTTTTTTGCAGACCAGTGTAATCTGATTATCTAAACAGTTTGAAAATGAGAGTGTATTATTATACCAATTATATTGGATTTATTTATATGATTTTATCTTTCCTAGATATTTTCCCCGATCAAGTTTTACTATAACATTAATAAATTTAAATCCATTGATTGTTTATTTGCTTAAACAGGCTTAGTGTGTATAGGACACGCATAAAAGGGTTCCCCATATGCCCTACGGGAAGAGCAACAAAGAAACATTGTATCGAATTTTTATCGAAATAAAATATAAAGAAACAACATAATTTTATACATCGTTGAAGGGTTCTTTAAAAAGCCATAAAAAGTTTCAAATAATTTTTTAACTTATTTTCGTTGAAGTGTTTAGAGTTCTAGTATCGACACTTTTTCAGATTTCAATTTAGAGAAGGGACTTACTTCTTTACTTCTTTTTAGGAACTTATATCGCGCACAACATTCACGTGACGCAAAAATATTACCAAAGACGTATCCAATATCTTTAGCTAAGACCCCCACCCTTCTATCATCGAAACGTTTTTCAGATTTTCTTATCGCATAAACACAGGCAGAAATGGTGAAATTTGGTGGCGGAACCTAAAAACATATACTTGGGTTTCATAGTTTATTTTTTTGATAAATCATAATAACTAACCCCTTAATCATTTAAATAAAAATGAAATATAATCTAAACATCCTATACAAACATGACACTTGAACCACTACATCGATAACAGATATCCGTATTACTTTATTAAGAGAGTAACTTATATACAGAGTGGTGAATATAGAAAAATCAAAGATTAAGAAATAGCACTTGTGAGCATTAGACATATCTATAAAATGTAGATATAAGGAGTTACAATGACATGGTGACTTTACAGACGGTAGGCAATTTATATAAATATATTCTCTTTCTTAATATTATTTCTCTTCTATTTAAAAAAAAATCTTTTATGGACTAAAAAGTATAAAACAATTTTAATTCTAATGTAAAATGTAATGTTTATTGGAGTGCTGTCTAACAAAAGGATTTTGACGTCAATGAAGAAAGATTGAAAGTACACAATGTATAATGTATCTTTATGCATCATTTATAATTTATGATTTACTTATAAGAACAATAATTAAGAATTAAAAAATTATTTAAATTTATTAATAGAAAGAAAAAATATGCAACGCGCTATTAATTAATTTGTTGGAACATTCCATCAGTGATAAAAATTGTGATATGAATTTTAATTTAACATTTTAATTTTGATGAAATACTTTTTAATTCGAGAATAATTTTTAATTTTAATTTTCTTTCAATGTTTTGAAAATACTCTGCGTATAGAAACCACATTACTGAAACGCCTTTTTTTTAACTCAAGTTTGTATGAGTCTAAGTTGTGTGACTTTTTTCAGGTCTTAGTTGAAAGCTGCAAATAAAACACTCCACGAGTGTTGATTAACAAGGCTACAAAACATAGTCTTTTTTTTTTAATTTCCTCTTTTGGGAAATTTAGAAATAGAATCCTGTTTAATTTTTTATTAAAAGCGTATTTTTATAAAAAAAATTTCAGTTTCTTTTAATCTAACTGCCTCAGTAAGTAAGGCTTCTCGGTCTGCCTAAGTAATAGGCATGCCGACTAAATTTTTTTAATCATTTCAGGTGAAGAATGCTTATAACTTCTTCGTTTTTTAATCAATTTGAATTTTACTTTCAAATTTCGTCTTGGTATCAAGTCTAGTTTCATATGTTTATGGGTAATATGGTAAATTCGACATGAGGCAACTACAGTATTATTATCAATAATTTAATATAAAAAAAAAACCAAGAATATTTTAAAATTTCCGACTCTATTATTAAAGCACAGTGTCCTTTCAAAAGTGAGCAATTTAGTCGACTAACTGTATTTGGAATATAGCTGCTAATCCGAACATAGTAAACAGGAATATTTTTCATGGATTTTATCCTGGATGAATTAACCGCATTAGTGCAGCTAACCCTGTATTCCCCAAATTCTTAATTTGAGTGTTTAACTTGATTTATTCAAAATTTCGTTTCAAGATATTTATAATTATTTATTAAATAATAACTGCAACGCCTCTAATATAATTAAAAACAGTATTTCCTTGTGTTATGAAATATCCATAAATTTTATCAGTTTCATAAACAAGTTTGAGTATTACAATTATATAACATGTTTTTTATTCCCCCAATCAATTTCAAGGTTTTAATATTCAAGTCAGTGGTGATTTATTTATTTATAAAATGCATTCAAAGTTTACATTAATAAGCTTTAAAACGTAAACAGGAAATCTTTATAAAAAATATTCCCTCGATAATATTTAACCTACTTTTTTACGAAAGATAGTATTCTGTAGCCGTATGGTATACCGTGAGTGGCGTTAGCAAATTAATCATTGGCTTACCTTTGAAGGGCATATTTTAAACAGTAATAGGTAACCGGTTGAAATTGTTACAAATATGTAGAACTATGGCACACATGAAATCAAAAAGAAAAAAGTTCTCATTCATGACACGTGTTTTTTTTTACTCTATTTTAGAAACGGTAGCACATACAGGTGTCAGACCTGATGTGCTATTTATATAGTGAAAACTGGCAACAAATATAAAACCGCCGAACTAAGCAGGTTTCGTTAAACTTTTCCAAAATTTTGATTTAAAAAATTGCGATTTTTTAAAAATTGGTAGTGGAAGCGATGGGCACACAATCACTTTTATAATAAACAGACTACACAATACGACTGATTTGAAGATAAGAAAAATCAAGTTTTCTTTAGCGATTAGTAAGCATAGCTAAAAAAAATTATATTTAAACCAGCCTTACAATTAACCAGAAGAATTGCTATTAACTTTTCAAAACGCGAAAGTGACGCATCTTTTTGAATCAATGTTTTGCTCTCGTTTGAGGTCATTGAGATTCTTTTGTTAGAGGAGTTTACAGCTGATTTTTTTGCGTTGAGACATTGGCATCAGTTAATTGGTGAAGAAACAATTACATAACGAATAATCACTGTTATATATGAATTATGTCATGCTCTATTAACTTAATCATCTGTTCAGGTTTATTAACGAAAAACAATAAAATATTTAACCACAATGTTAAGCTGAGAAACAAAAAATGTTCTTATCTCAAAAATATAAATACAAAAAAATTTGTAAAAATAAAACATATTTCCAGAAAACAAAAATAAATATTTAAACAATAGACAACAATAATATTTTTTCAACAATAAAAAAACCTTGAATTGTAAACTTAAGAAAAAAAGAAAAATATGTTTTCACACAAAAAAAAAATAAACTTACTCGATGACGAGCCATTTACACCATTATTTGAGCTTTTTAAAGTATTATTTTCATCACTATTATAAAAATAAATGTTTTTTTCCATTTAGTCAAAATTTTTAACACTCATAAAAAATAATTTTCTTTCAAAAAAATAAAATTCAACAAAAAAAACTCAATTTTTATTTTAGAAACGCACACGTTGTTTAGTCAGTAAATAAAAATTGTAAGCAATAATTATAATTATTGACAATCCACACTTACATAGAACAATTATTATGACTAGTACGCATGTTATACTTAGACTGGAATTTTATTCACTGAAAGATTAAATATGATAATAAATACAGTTTACTGGTTATATGTTTTATGTGTGTTTATGTCATATATATGGAAGTGGAGTGTGTGTTTGTGTGAGTTGTTGATTCATTATTTAAATGATAGAAACTATGAAAAAAGTATTTCCGATTGGCTAATGATTTCTTTTTAAGTGGGTAATTTAATATTGCGCAATATCATTTTAACCAAATTTTCTAAAATTTCTTCGAAGGAGGATTATTATTGTAAGTCTAGGATCAAACGTAGGGTTTGATAGTCATTTCAAAATGGCTTGAACCTTGAGAGGGTCGACTTCAAACTGGTCAAATTTATGTCTGATAAATTTTAGATTGCCACACAGTACAGTACCCTAAAATTTCCGGTTGTCAAATTTGATTTTATTCTGAAATGATTGTAAAATACCATACCCCAAGCCCGGTTTATACATGCCGAAATAATAGAATAAATTAATTAATATACATAACAGCCGCTGAATTTTCGAAAAAAGTTGTTAGACAAAACCTTGAAAACAGTCCCCAAAAATTTCGGTTGTCAAGTTCTGTTTAGTCATCCACTACTGCCCGACTTTCGATTACAAAGGCAGAGACAACAGAGAAAAAATTATTATTTCCCATTGAAAATAAAAGGGTTTGATTTCTTCCAAACGGAGTCGTTGTGCGTAAATTGAAGTGGATGATGAAAATCTTTTCGTCGCACATGGGTTACTTATAAGAAACCCTGAAAAAGTATAACGAAGACGCTCAGACAGAATCCTCTAGAAAGTTTTGGAATGAATTCGGGTAACGTAGCATTACAGCTATCAGTTGATATTTGTGAATATATTAGGATCACTGACTAAAGACTCAAATACACACAGCATTTTTTGCATTTTCAACTATATGTCTTCTAGATTTTCGTCTTCAAGCCAATAAGCAAAATACAGGTAGGTTCGAAATAGACAAGAATGTGGCAGACAAATTATAAAACTTAAATGTGAGTTAATACCAAATTCATGAAATTACATACAAATTCAAAAAATTAACATAATTTACATAAGAATTTCTGATAAAATCGAACAAAAGAAATAGTTGTTTTTTATTTATAATATACCGAAAAAAAAAACAATGTGCTTTAGACCTATTTTACACGACTGACGTAAAACTTCTTTAGCTCCATCTTTTGGTCTAAATACATGTTACAAATAGATAAAATATAAATTATAAGATTATTGCCACTAAGCTACTGAGTCTCTGTGTAAATGTATAATATTTTATATACTTATAGTATAACATTGTTGTTGTTATGTTGTTGAAACGTAGCTCTCTGTTTCTCTGTTTCTATCTTCACTAACTTATATCTCCTTCTCAACTTGATCACACTTTTCGTAACAAGCTTGATCACACATTTTCATAACATTCTGATCAAACATTCTCCAGTTTACTCCCCAAGTCGAGCGTGCCTAAAGAAATTTTACTTCAAAAACTCTAAATTTTAAGTTTTTGTCAATAAAGTTAGCCGATTAAATATTCAACTAATTGTCTATTCATTATTTCCTGTATCAAAAAATTTTCCAAATGCGTCACATTATAATTATATATGAAAAACTATTTGTTGCTGTTTTAATAGATTTGACCTTGTTTTAATTCTTAAAATGTTGAAAAAAAATTTTATTGACATATTTATGCAGAAAATTTCGAATTACAAGTAAACAATTTTTTTTAGAGAAAAACATATTTTTATAAAACAGTAATCATAAATTGCAAAAATATTAATATTTATTATAAATATGACGATTATGATTATTATTATTTTGTGTTGACCTAGAGACAACTGAACTGAGTATTTTTACTGAGTAGTATTCACTCAAACTCACTTATTATAACTCCTACCTAAAACATACCTATTGGTTTTAATAATTTACATATTTTATTAATATAGGTGAGTATACACTCATTGTCATAAAAGTATCAATCAATAATAACAATTATATTTCACGTTTCTTTCTCGATGGTAATTTATATAGTTAGTTCGAATGTAGGGATGAAACTGGGTCAACGAGTTTTCAATATAAAAAAGAACGAGATGTGTCATGGGACACCTGTTAGGAACTATGTTCCTATTGTATCTTCGTACAATATAATGTAGCGCTTTTTTACTAAGATTTTCTTAAATTTTTTGCTGGTTTGAATGATTGATTATACAAGATCATTTTGTGCTTTTTTCTTCTGTCTATATTTTTAAAATATAAAAAAAAAAAAGAAAATATACAAATGGATAAAAATTATTTGAAAATACAAATAACTGTATTAGTAATTAATTATAAACTACCATGCAGGTTTGAAATTATTTTCTTTTAATGTTTTATTCTCTCGATACTTTTTGCATTTCTAATGTAATTTTAGGTTTAATTTGTTTTTTTATATATTTTAATTTATTTTAAAGAATTAAATATTATAGCTACTTTAACTCTATAATTTATGAATTCATTGTAATATTAGTTTAAAGAAGGCATTCTTCTCATTTAGTAGTCAACCCAATATGTGCGTACATTACCCACAATTTGTTTGATCAGGATATTCAATATGGCATAACATAAAATTTCCTTGTACTTTAAATTATCTCTATTATGTCAAAAAATACAAATTGAGCGAAGTAGTAATACGTAAATAATAAAAAAATTAACAAAATTTATCGAGTAGGATATCAATATAAAGGAAATTAAAAGGGAATTACAAAAATATATATACGTTATATATATTTAAATTTAATTAGGAAGATAAAATTACTTTAAAATGTTTTAATATATACTATATAAGAGAGTTTTTTTAGTGCTTGGACACTAAAAAGTCTAAAAAAAAAACATAATTTAAAAATTGAAAAACGTGACTGCGTTAAACAAGATCTGAACAGAAAGAAACAAGTCCAATAGTTTACATAGCGACTTTAACAGTAGGAACCCATTAAAGTCTATACCGGCTCAAATCTTCCCAATAAAGAGCCCCGACTGTCGCTATATAAACTACTGGACTTGTATCACGCAGTCAGGTTTTTAATCAGTTTATTTATTGATTCATTTAAAATTCATTTGTTAAATTAAATTTTAATCCTATTTAGATATTTTATATGTATATTAAAGAATTTTTAAAATTAATTTTATGTGCAAAATAATTTTCATGAAAATACTTAATTAAAATTTTATTATTATATGCAACCAACATAACAATCAGCACTCACAAATATCCGTTTACTACACATTAGCGGTATACCAGTATATCTTTTCACCTATTATCTTTTTATACCATGTATATGAAATATACATAGTATAATAAGTTTAGTACAAAATTTTGGAATAGGTGTTCATAAAATCACCCAATTAGTCTATTTCAAAACTGTCTATACATAGTATTTCAACTATTAACTCAGTCAATTGTTTGTTTTCACTTGTTTTTTAACCGTTTTTGTAAGTCCTATTAAATTTAAATTTTTTAATTTAATTTCTTGTTACCATAGAGCTATAGCATAGGAACTTCAAATACCATGCTGCAAATACTTGTTTCGACAATTAATCAATGCATGCAAATATTATTGTTAGAGAGACTATTAAAAACTTACCTAAAATAAACACAGTTATATTTTTTTAATTTAAATACAAAAAATTCCATTCCAAAAATATTTAATTTATTTATTATCTGTAAAGACATGCTTACACTATTAATTATAATTGAAAAGCATGCGGTTATTAGAAATTATAAGAATAATAGAAGTTATAAAGTAAAAAACAACACAATTACAGTAATTCACTAAATGGCCGAGAAAATAAATCGCGATTGGGGAGTATTGTCAAGGGCGAGTATTGTCAGCGGGCTTTTCCTCATAGAATTGATGAAATTTTGAGAGTGGTTCGCAAAGATCTCTTCTATTTCAGATGGTATATAGTAAGTGAAGAATTAGATGCGCATGAAGGTGCCTTCAAAACTGCCTACGGTCCTCAAATTCTTATATTCGGGCTTAAAAGCTCCATAAAATTGTCTTATAGGATTCTTAGATCATACTGTGACCAAAATTTCAATTTTTACAAGCACTCAATTTGGTAATACTCTCAAAAATGTCACTTTTTTCCAAAATTTCAACACCTGTTTTTAGTAAAAGAAGGCTTTATCCACTATAGGTTTATAGAGAAATTTTCATTATTTCAACGTTATCTGCATTTTGCTGAAGTTCTGTTATAACTTACACCACCCTATATCCACGGTCTTTTAGTTTGAAGGAGGGCTTGTTTGAATTAGAAGAATTGTTGTGTGTTTTTGCTTGTTGTAGCTAATCGACCTTGGGATCTTCTCTCAACACAGGAAAAATACGTAAGTTCTGACAAAACTTCCGACGATAAACAATCCACAAAACATTGAAAATCAATAGACCAATCAATTGTTTATTTTCTCGGTCATATGGCTCCAAAAAAATCGGGGAAAAAAATTTTTGATGGCTTTCATAGTAAATGTAGGTTTATGTTACTATCAACTTTATTTATACATATAATAATTATATACACGACTGTTGTTTTTACCAATATTACATCACCAAAACAGCTGACAGCGTTTTCGAGGTTTTTTTGTGGCATTTTATTAGGAAAATCACCATTTTGAAGTATCCTAAGTATCCTTTCAACCATAATAGAATACCCTATAATTACAGGTACAACATATTCCATTTATAGTACACATTTCTAAATTCCAAACTTATTTTTTGTAAAAAATACAGTAGTTAACAGCAAACAAACTCTTTGATTTTAATAAATTGTGTAAATATGTTTTTATAACATGAACAATATCAATATTGTCATAATATTTTGATACCAATGTTAATTTAATAATAAATTTTGTTGAATGTTTATTGAATGAATATCATTTATCGTTTTATTTGCTAATATTATCTCAAAAATTTATTTCACAATGACCTTCAATCAATCCTAAACTAAGTAATATATAAACCAAATATCTATGGTATCTGTTTATTATTTCCTCTTTATTAAAAAACTAGAGTGATATCCACCCGCTTCGCTGGGTTTAAAAGAAGATTGATAAAGATTGCTCTCGCTTATCCCCTTTCTATAACACTCGAAATAATGGTAAATATTGTTTTACATAGGTAAAATATATGTATGGTTTTATATTTTTTTTAATGTATAACAGTCGTAATTATTCATTGAGTATATCAGAAAAGATGGCCGTGAAACATTTTATATTGACTATTTTTACAGAAATCTGCAATTTATGGTAATGTCAAATTAAATTAATTAAAAAAAAAATTTTTTTTTTAATATATCTTTATAAATTATATCCCATGTGTTATTCTGAAGTATGAGCTATATTGCTGTACAGTTTCATTAATAACCATTCACTAGTTTTATCGTGAAAGCGTAACAAAAAACAAACATGCTTACTTTCGCATTCATAATATATAGAGATCTTTATAATTTATATCTCATGTGTTATTCTGAATTATGAGCTATATTGCTGTACAGTTTCATTAAAAACCATTCGCTGGTTTTAGTGTGAAAGCTTAACAAACAAACAAACAAACAAACAAACAAGCATGCTTACTTTCGCATTTATAATATATAGAGATCTTTATAAATTATATCGCATGTGTTATTCTGTAGTATGAACTATATTGCTGTACAGTTTCATTAAAAACCATTCCCTAGTTTTAGCGTGAAAGCGTAACAAACAAACAAACAAACATGCTCACTTTCGCATTTATAATATATAGAGATTTTAACCTGTGGAATATTTAAAAAAAATACTTTCCGCGGTAGATCTTTCAAAAAACACTAGGAATAAATTATTCTAGTTTTCGATATTACCCAAGACAGATATTATCGATTATGATACCCCGGCGACGGTGAGGGTTACGTATTTAACGGGAATGTATGTGAATATGTATATATGTATGTATGTTCATCTTTTCCCTCATAAGTTCTGATAGTTCAGAATATTTTACCATGTACCAATTGCTGTCTGTTATTTATTAAAAAAATTTTCTATAAAATTGATTTTAACAACACTTAAATTAAAAAAAATTTATTGAATAAAATCCAAAAAAAAATGTATGTGTTTGAAAAATGTAGTAATTTATAGAAACATTTAATTTTATAAACATCATCTGTAAAATGGCATTAAACTTTTATAAATAAACATATTTATAAAAATAACTTACATATTGATACTTTTACTATAAATATAGCTATAAGGTGTTCTTAAAAATTGCATACCATACATAAATCTAAGATATTTGCTCAGTGAATTTTCTAGAATATCATGTTATGCGTTACATTACATAAATGCTGGGCTAGAATTTTTCCAAAGATATTTTGTGCTTATACAGGGTTGGGCAGGGAGGTATGGATGATTTGAAATAACAGTTACACACTCATTTTTAAACGAAACTCAAAATTTATTTTTTTAATGTGTACCTTAGATGTTGCCATTATTTTTGTCCATACACTTGATTATGAGTGACGAAGTCTATTTTCATTTGTCAGGAGTGGCAAACAAGCAGAACTTTAGGTATTGGGCTTCTGAAAATCTACGTCAACTCCATGAAAAACCTCTGCACGGCGACAAATTGACTGTTTGGTGTTGCATTACCACGTGCAATGCTTCAGAGGAGTATGGATAACTTCTCACAACGTCTACAGGAGTGTATGGACAAAAACGGACAGCATTTAACAGATGTTATTTTTCGTACGTAATCAATGTTTTAATGTTTATAATGGCAACATCTAAGGAACACATTAAAAAAATAAACTTTGCGTTTCGTTTAAAAATGAGTGTGTAACTGCTATTTCAAATCATACATTCCTCCCTGCCCAACCCTGTATTACACAACACAAGGTAGTTTCATATTTCCTGAAAAATCTACAATGAATGTATAATTTTCCGTGTTTGTGGTACTTTAGGACAAAAAATACTTCTGAAAGAAGTTGCTAAGCATAAAATTTCCTACCGATCTCTATATTTTTATTTTTCCCAATCTGTCAAAGTTTCGGAACAATCGATATTTTAAAAAAAAAAGTTCCCGTTTTTCCGCAGTTTTTGTGAATTTATACAAAAAAATACTTCAGTCCAAAGTTGTAGAGGTCGCCTTAGTAGCTCAGTTGGTTAAGGCATTACCAATTCAGTCCGCTGTATGCCTAGGGTAGCCGGTTTGATTCCCGCCGTCACAACAAAAATTAATTTAATAAATAGTTGTGATAGGCTGGTGTAGTACAGGGTATATGCATGAACGAGGTGCATTCAGCCTCTGAAAATAATTGAGGAGCTGATAAATGAAATTATCAGCGGCAAAGGTGGTAAAACACATATATGGTATCACAATGGGCTCTATAGCCTAAGTGTGTCCTTCGTGGACAGCCAATATTACCTAACCTAACCTAAATTTTTAGAGCGTAAAATTGTCCCAAGTTGTAGAACTTAAGAACTATAACTAGTATAATTTTTGCTGCAGTTTAAAAAAAAAAAATTAAAAACACGTAAAATTGTACATTGATGAAGATTTTCCAGAAAATATTAAAAAAACTGAACTAGTTTTTCTCAACGCATAGATTTCGAGTAAATTGTAAAAAAACGTTGACAACTCTTAATTTTTCCGATATTACCCTCTTTTTACTGCGAATATGCAAATTTTTATTCCAATGGTAAAAATTTTAAACTTAGCATTCCCAAGGCTTTCTGTGTAACTAGATGCATCGTTTGTAACACACCCTTTGTTAAAAACAAGAATTTCTTAGAAATAATATTTCTAAATATAAATTTCGTAAAATATTATGCCGAATCATTTTAATTTAACAAATTTTATAAAGAATATATTTTTAATTTATTTGACGTATTGCCAAGAAATTAAGAAACATCAACATTTCACACAAAGAAATTAATAACTTGTAACTTATACACTCGTCTTGTTTAAAAATTATGTTGATTTTTCCAGAAATAAATATATCAAAATTTATTTAAGTCGTTCGTTCGAACAAAGAAGATTTCACATGATTAAATAAAAATATTGATTTAGTTCTCGGAGGATATAAATATCACCTATGAATATATTACTAATTTTGAAGTACTATATTAATTATAAGATTATGTAATATTTGTCGGGTAATTGCCCCATCTTGATATCAGGAAAAACAATCTTCCGATTGAAGCTTGATAATAACAAGTGAATTATTTTTATAAATAAAAAAAAGATGCATGTATATAAACATTTTAGTCCTTTTCTCTCCGAAAACAAAATTTTCCTAGGTACTTTTTTTTCATTTTTAGGAATCTATATGCATTAATTTTATTAGTACACAAACAAACTTTTCAGCGAAAATTTAGCCCCTTAAATAAACTTACTATTTGAAGCTACCTACAAATTTTCAAATCTCTATCTTACTTTTGCCCTCACGAGAAAAAAAAGATATTTACGAAGAAATGTTTGAAACAAAAGTTGTTTATTATTCGAAAAGGGGTATTATTATTTTTTTAATTTTTGTTCTTCCTGTTACGGTTTAAAAGAATTGGTCCTACGGACCCAGGACCCAATAAAGCTATTTCTTTTTGTACTCAAAGCCAAATTTTATGCCCTGAACACCGTATAAAAATTTTAGCTCGATATTTGTTTTTGAGTCATCGTACGGGTTACCATCGAGTATCGTTATCGTTTTTGAGTTGACGGAGAGCCTGTCTGTTCAAACGAAAATAAACTAATCAAATGACTTTTAGAATACTAATACCAAAATTTTGTTTGTAAAAATATTTCTAAGCTTTGCAAACTTGAGACTAAACTATACTCAGATATATTCATGATTTTATGAACATTACTATTAGTCCCTGACCTTTTCTAAAGCTTATTCAGTGCGGCTTCATTAGTCTGTAAAAACACTAATGGCTCAAGATATTTTAATGCCTTTTATGCGCTTAAAAAAGAAAAACAAATAAAAATAATCATTGACAAACTGTTTAGGTTTGGACGGTATAGTAATACAATTTCAAACGCATTTAATATGGTAATCACATACACAAACACGCTCCAAATTAAAATAAATGAGCTAATAAAGCATCAAAAAAAATTCTTCGGACTTACGTTTTAAGAATCTGAAGTTAAAATATTGAAATTAGTTAATTATAGAATGTTAATTTCTATTTTAAATTATTACCTGAATTTTGGGCCACCCGTCTTCCTGTAGAAAGTCCTTATCAGATACAAATTCATCAGTTATTTAATACTAATGACAAATGTGTTGGAAGTGTTATTCAGAACTGACCATTCATGCCAAACAAAGATGAGCACATGAAAATGTCAAGGAACAGTGAGCATATTACATTTAGCGTGCTTCGAATTGGTTTTGATTTTGGCAACAACAAAATTAGTGGAGAGTAGGTATGAATGAGCAATCTTTGAAAAGCCTACTTTAATTTTTAATGATTCTGTATGTATCTCATAGATGTTTCAGTTTTTAAATATAGTCTAAGATACGGTATAATAATTAATATATATCCTCATCTTTGTTTGATGATGACAAAGATTACACAGACTAAATGGCTAAATGCTCCTTTTGTAAATCAAAAAATAACTTTAACAAAAGTTGCAGAGTTTGATGGGCGACATAATGTCCTGATATCATATAGGACACCTAGTTCTTCGAGTTTCTTTACCAGTCAATTTAGATCCTAAGCAGTAAGACATAGAAAAACACTTTAAATTAAGGTAGTTGTCGTGGTACAATATATATATATAAATATTATGGAATATGCGCGCTGTAAAAGTATACGAGCTTGTAGCTAAGTAATCCATAATATTTAAGCAAGCCTGTACTCGTGGAGACGTTACACATACAATATTCATTCATGTGTACGTATACACCACCAATCCTAACACTCTACAGTCTGACTCGCTAATACTTATTTCTGTCTGACTCGCTACTATGTATACTTGCATATAAATTGTTGAACTAGACGGTCAAAAATTTTATTTATTTTTTTTAGAATCGAAACAAATCAATTAAAAGACTGTTAGTTTTTGGAAAATATCTGACAGTTAGTTTGTTTTTTATAAATTAATAACTGATGCAAAAATATAAAGAGTGTATACCATACATGTTAAATATCGAACTTTTAATTAAATTTATCTCGGATTCTAGACGGTCAAACCGATTCAAATTTCAAGGGTAATTGTATAATCATGTCTTTAGTAAGTACACAAAAATTTAGAATTTTCTGACGCTACTCAAATATCGCGACACCTTTAAAAAGTTGATCCTCATATAGAAACTAATATTTTCATCTAAACCATTTTTTCGAAAAAAGGGCAGCAATCGGAAAAAATGCGATTTAAAAATATGTCATTATTGCATTTAATCGCTTACCTGTAAATACCTGGCAACTTCACAGTTGTAGTGAAGGGAAAGTAGACATTCCATATTTTTCAAATTCCTCACGTAATATTCTTTCGAATAGTGCTCGATTTTCATCAATTACAAATCGGAGAAGTTGATAAAAAAAGGTAATTAAAGTTGATATTATTTAACAGTGTTGGACCGTGATTTAGCTAGGAAAACTAAAACAGCTTTGAGATTCAGAAAAGCTCAAAAAATTAAAATGTCTCTTTCAAAACATGATAACTCAAATCACTCTCCGCTAAGCGTTCCTCGAATTTGATTTGATTTTAAAGAAAATGTAGAAATAAAAATAAATAAAAATAAAATAAAAGCAAAAAAAAAACATACCCCCATCGTCAACAAATGCAGTAATACGATCATGCGGTGCAGCTGGCACTGGTACAAGTGGTTTTTGTCCTCTTTGGCTCATATTGAATAATTTCCATAAATAAAAAAAATTTGACGTTCAACAATACAACAACAATACTACCTTTAACAATAAAATATTCAATAAATAATCCAATGTTTTTAAATTGTCATAATAGTATAATAGATCAAAAGCCCATGCCTAAATCGCTTGATTACTTCACCGTTAAGCCGTTAAGCTTTTGTATATGTTTGTATATGAATTCTCGGTAGCAATGTTTATCTTTTTCGGAGCCCGGGCAATTTTTTATTGCACCCTTAGGAATAAAATTGATAGATATTTGGTTTTTTTCTTATTCTAACAGGCACATCATCGAATAATAAATGGAAAAGACATTTTATCCGACAAACAAGGTATCTGTTGACATACGCTCAGAAAATTGTAATTTTCAAAGAGTTGTTCAACGGGCCCGGGAAATTTATGTTATGTAATCAAAAAATGAATGACTTCAAGAAAGAGAACCCCACACTACCGAGAATTTGTTAAATGCAAAGTTGCCCAATAGGACATAAAGAGAACATGTACAAAATCTCAAAAATGTGTCTCACATAGTCTGTTAGGTGTGGGTCTATGATCTATAAATTTGTTTGTGAAAAATGAGAAATTGACATAAATATGAAGGAAAACAAATAAATATATATATATATATATATAAAACTTTTCACTTATAATACCATTGACTTCTGAATGTCATATCGTGGAAGCGAAGGGAAGAAAAAAGGCTACTAAGTCTTACTGCATTTTCAGCATAAAACTGAAAAGAACTTCTACCATGTGAGTTAAGTTTGAACCACTACCAATTAATAGGACTCAAAAAGGTAAAATTTTTATAAAACTACCCATAAATCAGGTTAAGTTAAAAACGACATTTTTAAACATGAATGAATTGTTAAAGCCGTATAAAGTATGGAAATTATGGAAATTATGGTGACATTATTTTAAGGAACTTCAACCGGTTATTTATCAAATTTATACACTACGTAAAAACTATCTTTGAATTCTAAAGAACAGGCTATTTGCAGCGTGAAAATTTTTGTCATATTTCTTTACCGTAATCTAACAAAATTTTACAAAATATTTAAATTTTGAATTGGTTGTTGTTTTATATAATTTGAATTTGTTGTTTGTTTATTTACTTGCTTATGACATCACAAGCAAGTTAATAAACAAATAGTACATACCTCATATTATATTACAAATACTATTCTAGTGGGTAATTTATAGTACAGGAGCTGAATTAGAGTCGACCTTCACCCATCTGTTTCCTGAATAAAGGTTATTTTTTTTGAAATATAAAAAGTTAACCAAAATCCTTGCCATGGGTGGCCTAGAAAAATTCTGGCAAGACAACTGTTAAATATCAAAACTTCGAAAACCTGTAAACGTCATTTTTTATCGATATTTTGCGGACAATCATATACCATATTTGCAATAAAATTATCTCTATTTTGATATGCGATTCACTGAATTAATAAATTAACGTAATTATTATTATCAACGACAATGCGATATATGGGATAATAGTGAATGAAAAGAGGCAAGCAGCTCAGCTGCTGCATATATTTTATGCTTTTAACTTTTGAGTAGCAAAAGTCGTTAATATAGCTAGTCAGCGATCCAATTCAAAAAATTTTACTCTGAGCAAAACATTTTAGGGATATTGGTTAACGTTTTATGTTTCATAAAAAATAACTTTCAGTTAGGAAACAGATGGGTAAAGGTCGATCTTAATTCGGATTTTTTAGGAGCTATTTTTTGATAAATACATAAAACTATTAAAAATAATCAATTTTACGAGCTTTATAAATACTTAATCGTATAATCTAGGGTGGTTTATAGAAATAGCCTATTTAGAACGTTATTATTGTTTCTATAAATATTCTAGCATTATTATACTAACTGTCCATTACAACGGTATAGATTTTTGATTATCAATACCTGTCTTGATACGATCTCAATTAGATCAAATCTTCCGTAACATAGTGTTGTTTAATATCTATTAAAGTTTAACATGCCTGTCAACATTCTATTTTTATGCACTAGACCAGGGCTTCTTAAACTTTTGTAATTCACGACCCCATTTATGATTGCGAGTTTCTTGACGACCCCATACAAATATAAAAGAAAAATAAATTAATATTTTTTGATGATTTATTTATTAGGTAACAATATACATATACATATTAAAATATATAAGTTTAGAGTTCGAACATACAAAAATCTAAAATTAAAAATTGCACAAAAAATTATAAAATTGTATTTATTATAGTTTCAAAAATAAAAGTGGATTCTGACCGTCTTAATTCTCTCGAATATATTCAAGTAGTTGCGTGGTAAGTATTAAATTAAAATATAAATTAAAAATTTAATGAGATGGATGTGCCTGTTTTTTATTGCATAACAAATCAAATCTTGGTGGAATGTTTGAAACTGCTGGACGTACAACCTCTTTGACATTTTTTATCGCTGAACGATATTGGGATTTAATATGTATTAAATCTGTTTCTTCAGCATTAATACCTAGAAATTTTGTTGATAATTATTTCTCGGGATTATTTCGACTTTTAGAGATTGACAATAACATTTCATAATTCGTAGTAAATGTTATTCAAGTTATTATAATAGGTTAATAGAAATGCAGGTACAAACGATCTTTCCAAACTAGAAGATTTTATGATATATTTATCTACGATAATTGTTATTTTATCTTTATAACAATAATTTTAAGGGTTAAAAAACATTTTCTGTTAAATTGTATTCTTACCTCTCGCGACCCCAGAATTTTGCTACGCGACCCCAAATGGGGTCGCGACCCATAGTTTAAGAAGCCCTGCACTAGACGCATATGAACAATTTCGAGTACTAACCATCAGACAATTTACAGCATTGATCATTCATCTAACAAATACTACATTAATTTTTATGGGATATTTTTATCAATCTAGTGTCAGGTCAATAGTCGCAATTGATCATATCGTCTAGTGCGTAAATCTATGTTCCATTGCCACAGTATTAGCTACTTTTTACGTCAAAAATGACTTAAATTCTTACTTATATATTTTATATTATAAAGGCGAAAGTAACTGTCTGTCTGTATGTATGTATGTATGTTACGCAATCCAATCACGCCTAAACTACTGAACCGATTTAAATAAAATTTGTACAGAGATAGTATAGAGCCTGAAAAAGGACACCGATTACTTTTTAATGCGAAAAAGGGCTGTGAGGGGTTGAAAGGGAGTGTGCTTCAAAAAATTATAAATTTCTGTATCGATTAAGCTCAAATTTTGACACGATACACAAATATATTCAAGGATTATTTATATAAATGTTTAACCTTCGGGGGTGGAAAGGTGGGGCGCGAAAGTGGGGATGAACAATCGAATATTTTCAAATATACTCAAGTGGGGTTTCAAATAAAAGAACATAACGTGTACATTACAATACTTTAACCCTTACACTTGAGGATATGGAGGGAGTAGTGAAAGTGGGGATGAACAATCGAATATTTTCAAATATACTCAAGTGGGGTTTCAAATAAAAGAACATAACGTGTACATTACAATACTTTAACCCTTACACTTGAGGATATGGAGGGAGTAGTGAAAGTGGAGATGTACGATCAAATATTTTCAAATATACTCAAGTCTGATATCATAATAGGATACAGCTAGAGCTTTTGGCCTAAAATTAGGGTTCCGCACCAAAATAATAAACGGCAAAATTATTAACAAAAAGGAGGATAAGTGACGACATATGAAGTGAGGGTTATAACACAATAATCTTTGTATTTAAAATTGAAGTTGCCTAGCAAAGCAGGTAATTAACAGCTGTTAAATCGTAAACTTAGCTATACATAATTTTTAATAGCATTATTGGTTAAAAACAAACAAATGTCAGATCGGTACCAATAAACTGAAGGTCATCTTACCGCAACAAGTCAAAGAAACGTCATACCGGTATCCGATTTATCAAAATCAACGGTGATATATTACTTTAAACGCCGGATGCCGAACTGAACTACTATTTTGAGTATATTTTTTAATATTATTTTACTCAAATAGCCTTTAAGACATTCTAACGCAAACTAAAGATAATCACGTCTCACGACATTACGTAACATACGCGCAATTCTAAACTAAAAAAACATTCTTTGTATTTAAAAATTACCAACTGAAAAATCTTTAAAATTTAGACTGAAAGTTTCTGATAAAATATTTTTGAGAAAGAAGCAGGAAAGATTCAGTTGCATACAACGAACCACATTTTAAGGCACTTTCTAAACATAGAAAATACATTTTATATAATATATATATTACGATAAAGAAAAACTAACCTTAAAACAAAAAGGAAATATAACCTAACACAAGTTTCTCATTTTTCACAAAAGGAAAAACACAAAACCTCACATAATATAACAAAAAAAGATCAAATTTTTGATAAACAAATCACACAAAGATCTCGTATCATATAATTTTATTTTACAAATAATACAATACACGTTTGGCACATGTTTCGAAATATCCCTCCGAACACTGACCTTTTTGTTTTAAAACACAAATGCTATTTTCAATGTTAATATTACGTTTTTTGTTACAACAATGACTAAAATATAATATATTATTGTACCATTCAGTGACAAGTGTTCTCTTAACTAGTTAGTATCTTGTTATTTCACTACTAATGGCTCATCTATTTTTCGTTTCGTACATATCAAAAATAAAAATGATCTCGCTGTTTGATTCGAGGTAGTTATAATAGACGTTTCGATTGTTCGGTGAATTGTTTTTTTTTTTTTTTTTTTTTTTTTTTTAAATTTAGATTTGTTGTATACGCCATACAATAAAATTTATTATACGATTATTACACATAAGTAGTCAAATGATGCAGTTTTATCATTTTAAAATATAATTTTAAAATTCATTCGATGTCCTCGAAAATATCAACGAATAACTAACTATCATATACTGTTGTTAGACATCGTGTTTGTAAATCATAACATACCTATATTGTTATTACTGCCGAAGCTAGAAATTGTATCAATACTAAACAAAATTTTCCTCTGGGAAAATTCCAAATACATATCCTCTAAAAAAATTGCAACACAACACATCATATATGGCCGAGTATCCAGTTGGTGGGACGGTTGACACGAATTCAAGAGCCCCGGGGTCGATTTCTGGTTTATGCGTATTTTTTAAATTAAGATTTACTTAACAACTAGAGTGATATCCACCCGCTTCGCTGAGTTTAAAATTGAAGATTGATGAAGATTGTTCTCGCTTATCCCCTTTCTTTAACAATCGAAATAATGGTAAGGATTGCTTTACACAGGTAAAATATATGCATGGTTTTCTATTTTTTTTAAATGTATTATAGTCGTAATTGTTCATTGAGTATATCAGAAAAGATGGCCGTGAAATATTTTATATTGACTATTTTTACAGAAATCTGTAATTTATGGTAATGTCAAATGACTACTTTTACAGTTATCTGTAGTTTATGGTAATGTCCAATTAAATTAATTTTTAAATGTTTTTTTTATTATATCTATATAAATTATATCTCATGTGTTATTCTGATATATCAGCTATATTGCTGTACAGTTTCATTAAAAACCATTCGCTAGTTTTAGCGTGACAGCGTAACAAATAAACAAACAAACATGCTTACTTTCGCATTTATAATATACAGAGATAGAGATTTATTTGTTTTTATAGTGTACACCATTGTATAATAAATATTATTAATCAGCAGACTCTGATGTTTATAGTCTACAGATATTTAGTGCACAAACAAAAAATGATAACTTAAAATATTAATTAATGTTAACAAATAAAGTAAAAATTCGTCATTAACCATGTGTCGCATTTAAAATGAACTTACTCTCATATTTTCGTTACTTATAGGAATATCAATTTGAAATTTTGCCGTCATACCAGGTAATGGGACACATTTTTTAAGATACTTAACCGAAATCTGATCTTAAAACTCAGCCCTACTACAAATTGACAAATAGAGCCGATTCTTAATATTTTGCCTAGCGTCAGAGAAGGTTAGAAAATGTATTAGAAAAAGGAGCTTCGATAATTTTTCTTATATCAATAAACCGATTTTCATGACAAAATTCGCATTTTTAATTTTTTCATTATTTTGTTCTTTACTCAAGTGAAAACAAACAATTTACTGAGTTAATTGTTGAAATACCATGTATAGATAGTGTTGATTACGCAATCATAATCACTCTTAGATAGCCACAGTCTTGTATATATAAGACGACTGCGGAGGCACACATACATAACTGATATTCCCCTATACATACTATACATACATATAAGAAATAGGTAATGTTTTAAGCTAATTTACGCCTCCACGAGTATACAGTGATATTTACGAAAAAATGTTTCAAACAAAAGTTGTTTATTTTTTTATGAGAAACTTTTTTTACACCTAAACTTGTGCTCTATTTCTAACGGTTTACAAGATGGGCTTTACGATCCCAAGACCCAATTGCTCCTATACGAACTTAGCCTCACTTTTTACGTCCTGAGCCCGCTATAAAAACACCATCTTGAAATGTCTTTTCGTTTTAAGTTATCGTGCCCACAGACAGATAGGCGGACAACCGAAAATGGATTAATTAGGTGATTATATAAACACCTATACCAAAATTTTGTTCGTAGCATCAATATTTTTAAGGATTACAAACTTAGGACTAAACTTAGTATACCTTGATATATTTCATATAAAAATGGTATACAAATGTCGAGTGAAAATTAAACTCATTTTCTTCGTTTATAGTTTACAGAACAAACAAAATATTTAACGGCTATGACTTTAAGTAAGTCCAGATCATATTGAAAATATATGAATATTTTTTAAATTTCGAACTTTGGTTGTAATAAAAGTCATACTTTATTATTTAGCATACTTAGATAAATAGCTATAGTATATAACATAATGGTTTATTTAAATATAGGTGATTATGAAAAAAATATTCTAAAATTCCATTTACAATAACCTTCAAAATAAATTTATAATATCCAAATATTCTAGCCAATCTATCAATCGAAATTGATTCTAAATGTAAATTGTGATTCTATTTTAATGATAGGAGGTCTTGTTTTTGAAACAAGATTTTGTAAATAGGGTAAATGCTGCATATTTGGTGTACCGGAGGTATATGAACAACAAGAATCAGGAAAGAGCAGGAAATCGAGAATCTCAGCTAACGTAAGCGCTATCCATGTTTTTTCGTAATCAACATGAAGTCAAATGACATACAAAGACAATGAGTACATAACAAGAAAACGCTATTTTGACATCGTGTTGTCAGCCACACGGAATGAAACATTTATTTTGAAGACTTTTCCTATAAATGCAATTCTTTTTACTCATTTATTATGGATACAAAATTTTCTATAAGATAGTTAAAGCGATTTAATATCGCTACCAGCTTATGAATCTACATAGAAATTGTTATTATATGAAACTAGCTCGACCCGTAATTATCGTAACCCGTGGCTAAAAACAACAAATTTCGTAGAAAAGTGATGGAAAAATCAAAAGTTCTTAATATTAGGAGAACATGTATTAAAAATAGTAATTATGTGTCTAGAGTATTAGTAGAGCATTTGTAAAATTTAACAGGTATGCCTAATAAACTTATTATTTAAATTTATGGTATTTTTTCTACGAAAAAAGGAGAATATCATTTAGAATCCACTATTCAAAATTTGATTTTCAAATTTTGATAAGGTTCCTATTTTGCGTTTCATTCAAGTATTTACATTATTAATTTTACACACAGTAATTCCTTCGATTTTAAACTATCGATTTGAGTATTTTGCACCAAGCATAGGCTGTTTCCACATAAATTATGAAGCCATGTATTTTGTACATAGTTTTTAAAAACACCTGACTACTGAAATGTTTAACGTAACACAATATTATTATTTCAACATCTTAATAACACATTATGTTTATAATAATTACGATTTCACATGATAAATTGTTTTTTAACTTTCTGACAGAGAAAATAGTTTTCATCCCGAAAAACGACGTTTTAAAATATTCAAAATAGAAAAATAACTTTTAACCAATATATATACTTCAAAATGTTGATTTTTCTAATAAAAACCACAAAAAAATATATTCCAGCGAAATACAGACGCTTTCTTGCGATAAAATTTAATTAAATTTTAAACTTTGTTTTACTCTTGCAAAAACGCTGTCAGCCATTTTGGTGATGTAATATTGGAAGAAACAACAGTCGTGTATGTAATTATTATATGTATAAATAAATTTGATGATAACATAGCCTACAATTACTATGAAACCCATCAACAAATTAGTAATTAATGCATATTATTTTTTCCTATAGGATGTCACAGCATGGCGGCTCGTGTTTTAGGTCACGTGATATACAGATTAAAATTACGACTTTTAATTTTAATATAATTAAACAATAATGTGCTTTTATGACTCAAATACAAAATATTTCAGTATATTTCTACATTAATTTTAATTTTTATCAAATTTCATAATTTATTTTTCACTACCGAAAGTATCCTATTCTTCTCTAAATTTTACGGGTGCTAAGGTAAATAATAATAATTTAATTTTCGGAATCAAAAAATTATTGTTCGGATCTCCAAAAGTCATATCCATTTCGACTTATTTTGTTTTGGAATGTACTCAATTTGTTAAATCCAAAATAAAATTATTTCAATTGTTTTAGGATTAGTTACATCCAGATATGATAAAAAGTAATCAAAAGTTTGAATTATTGCAATACACAAGTGAAAGTGTATTGCAAATATTTTCATTTACCAAATGTGCAACGAAATTATTTATATTTTCAATATTTTATTCTCTAAATGTTCTGTTCAGCCAACACAGATAAAGTGTCGCGTTATGAACAGACCATAATAAAATTAGGACAAGCTGATTATCAAACAGATAAATCAGAAAAAAGTAAGATTCATTTCAAAAATTTGAGTACCAGATGCAACTCAAGACAAAAAACTCCTGAGTAGCAGAAACTTATTTCGATGGTCATATTTCACTATCATTAGATGCTTCTTATTATTAGCTTCTTTTCTTTGAAATAAGATTTTTGTCTTTTCTTTTTTCATGTTTTTGAACAGATGAAATATTTATGAAAAAAAAGGGGGCAAGAAGTGTGTCAGGGGAATCGATCATACCAAAAGGCGATTAACAACAACATTAACATTAACTGATTTTCTCAGGCAAAGCAATAACTTTATGCTTATAAATATTGTAATAATTTGGAAGAAACCTTGTACACAGTAAAAATTTTTTTGTCGATACCACTATGTCAATATCGGCGTGAACGCCATACTGTATACTCTATTGAGGGAATAGTAACATTAGCAATAGTTACGACGAACGAGTCAATGCAGTATGGGCGTCAAACTCATACAGGTTCGTGATACCCACAATAACTTTGGTGGACAACCCTATTCAATACCTTTATATTACTTATGCTTACATAGATACTATATGTATCTGTCTCTAGTTTTCTGTATTATAATAATATTTTACTGCCTTTGCAAGGATAAACATTTGTATCAAAATTATTACTTATATTTTCATAAAATAAATCACAACACTTTATAGCTAGGAACAGCATCGTAAATTTATTTGTATGACGTTTGAACGAAACTTACATAAATCTATTTTTATATACAATAGTAAAAAAATTTTGTATTCCTCATATTTCTAACAGAATATGCAGTTTGGCATTTGCGCGGTTGAAAGTTCAGGAATTCTTACTGTAAAAAATTTTTATGCCTTATTTTATTTTTGGTTATGTCTTATATCATAAGTATCTATTATTATTATTATAACTCGAAAACCAAATAAAATGTTCAAAACTCCCTTTTTACAACAAAATTCTGTTTCTGGTTATTTAATTTCTATTATATCAAAATTAATGAAACCTCTAACACTATAAATATTTGGCCATGATTAGCCACGACAATTTTCAATGCTCGATTAAGAACGAAAAGTAGTAATATAGAACCGTATTAGTATTATACGTAGTATTCTTAATTGAATATAAGAATACTACAAAGGGTATTCACCAAGTCAAAGTTAGTAAAAATTTTTGAATATCTATTTTTCAGTAAAGATTTAAGAAACCAAAGAAGGAAGAAATAGTTCCTTCTCAATTTTAAAAAGTACCACTTCGCTTCATTCTAGTTGAAAAGATAAAAATTCGAAACTTACTTATGTTATAAAAAGAAGTGGCTTAGTAAACTTAAAACTTAAGTTAAGAAATCATTCAAATCTCAATTTTAAACCTTGGTCTACCTTGTTTAAAAGAAAGAAATTCAAAATTTAAGAGTAAAATAAAAGTTTTACGGCTAAAATGTGGTACGATTACAATATCGATATTTTATGTTTGTCTGTTCATCTGAGGGTATATGGAGAAATTGAAAATAAGTTAAATATAACATTAACTTACATAGGATCATTGTAAATACATATCATTTTATCACAAACACACATAATTTGAGGAAAAAAAAATACTTTACCCCTTACTTTGAGTAAATTGGAGAAAAGTCAAAATACAGTAATGAAAAATTTATGGTTGTCATGAAAACATGCAGATATTTATGAAAATACGGCCAAAATGTACAAGATGTTCAAACAAAGCTATAATGTTACTTGCATAGTCAGTATTCCGTACTATAAGTTGTTGTTTATAAAAGGAATGTTTATTATTATAGTAGAGCATATTTTCTCAAAAACTTCCCTAGATTGACATAAATATGTCCAGAAAAAAGGTTAACGTGCGAGTATCAGTTAACGTTCGTTGGAAAAGCAAGAAAAGACAGCTACAGCTTCGTCAACACTTTTATATACGCTATGCAGGAAACGCAGGAAATAGCAGCTCTACGACAGCACACATCATTTAACTGCTTATTCCAGACAAAAGCTTTTGACACGCCTACTATAAATCTAAAATTAAGCTAAGCACTTGGTATCAAAGATTAAAAAAGCAAAATATAGACTCATATTTTAGCTTGATCGCTTTACTCTCATATATGTAACACTCCTATATTGCCAATGCCTTCCTATCTTCCTCTATGAGAAGAATCAGCGATAACAAGCAAGACAGAGCATAAGTACCTTATACGTTATGCGCATGCACCAGAATCACGTCATCTTTTACTATTAGCCGTTTACTATCGCGCCACGAATACTATTACCCATGAAGAGGCGTATGCGCAAAACAGCCACGGTCCTGTGTCAAATATTTCTTCGGTGATGTATGGAGGAATATATCGGCTGGGTCGTGATGTTTTCTCTGGTTTCTGAGTGGTAACTCACTCTGCTGGCAATATAGAAGTATTACATATATGTTTACTCTACAAAAGTGGCTTTACCTTGTACTATTTATGATTATCGTATACAGTATACATCATACAGCCTATATTTCGTACAACTATGTATAGGAATATATTTATTCTGTCCCATTCAGGTCATACATACTCATATACTTACAATATCAGTATGTAAATAAACTAAGACGAACGCATAGTAATTGGAATGGGATAAAGAGAGTAAAGGCATTCCTAAAATTAATATATTACTACATATATACAAATAAGCAACATGTATAATATATGTTAAAGTTTCATAACAATCGGTGCATCCGTTCTTTAGTTATGCAACAATAATAAATTAAAAAAATAACTGTACAAACTTCTCTTTACACTCTCTTTACAATATTAGTACCACTGTAAAATAAAATTGGAAAAATTTGTAAAACATGTAACCACGTAGAGCGTAGACTAAAAAGATGTTCCTCTGTTAATAACCAGTTGCAAATAACAAATCAATGCTAGTGATTATATATAGGGTAAAATCAAAGAGGTTATATATAACATAGAGGCTTAAAAACATAGAAAACGCAATAAGTGAATTATTGACCGCTTAAAAAGGGACTGAAAAAAAGGGCCGTCTTCGCTCTTTGTCTCGCAGCCGATCAAAGCGCTATATTAATATTTTGAATTATTGTAGATAATTCAAAATATATACATAGAGGTAATATAAGACTGGCGAAGACAGCTATACGGTTCTATGTTATTAATTCTAGAATAAAAGAAATAAAATCATAACGCTAAAACATCATACTCCAATTGGAATGTTTATATCTTCCATGCGTCTACACCACATACATAATTTAAGCAACGCATTGTTTATAATTAAGGCGGCAAGAAATTTAGGTCGGCAAATTTAGTAGTAATTGGAAAAACTTGGTTAAGTTTTTCTTCTAGAGCCAGAGTACATTTTAGCAACTCATATTAACAAGAATAGAAATTTTGAGAGGCTGTTTCATGCTGTCTATAGTATTCATTTAGTAAGTAAACGAAGGAGATTTTCGTCCCTCCGCTTATTATTTTATGCAATACATATTTACGTTTATGCAATATGTATTGCACAAACTGATTGAAAAATGAGATACATTATAATGTGAAATGTATAAGGTTTACTAGTTTTTAACCATTCACCGCTGAATTTAACCCGTATATTAAATAATAGTAATTAATTCTTAATCCATTAAGCAATAAAAATGTTACAACAACTAAATGAGAGACAAAATATTTTTCACAATTAAAAACAATAATAATAATACCTACCTGACTGTTCCATTGAATTGCTAGAACTATCACATGCCGAAGAAATATTTTCCATATCAAATGTCACTAAACGGTTCTGGTTCTGGTATAAACGAACACCGTTTAAAAATTGATTATTTATATTATCCATTGTTTAATTGCTAAAAATATTACATTAATTTAGTTAATAAATATTTTTATTCTTTAATTAATCGATCGATACATTCACTTTTTTTTTTTATAAATATCGTACTATCAAAACATAAATTGTCGGTATATAGCTCACATTATTAAATACACTGAGCATGTGTGTTATTTGTATATGTGACGTGATGTTACCAATACATGAGCTGTCATCTGCAAACACCTCGAATAGGTCCTTATGTTTATATTTTATGCACGCAACGCTAAAAGGTTATTGCGCATCTGTCTACAGTCATAATAAATATTGCACAATATATTTTCTTTTAATTAATTATTTTTATTAAAGTCGGTTAATTCATTACTTTTGTTATTCACGTTATTTTGTTTTTGTTTTTGTTGTTGTTTTTTTTTTTTTTTAACATAACCTGTAAATTATTAATCACATTTTTATAAGGATTTTTGTGTTATTAGTTTTTTTTTTTTTTTTTTTTTTAAATATTGCATGTTAAAAAATGATTATGAATATTAAAAATTAATTATCCTGGTTTTCGTGATTTTAATGTTGTTTTTCTATCTGAGTATTTAAGTTTAAACATAAGTTGTGGTCAAGGAGATGTGCGGGAAATATCCGTTCGAAATGACTGCATTGAGATTTTAGTGTCAGTCAAAAATATCGTCCTATCTGTAATTTTTTACCAAAAATTAGATCTCTTAATAACAAGAGATATATACTCCTAAAATTGAAAGCATTCCTCGGGGGAATACCCGACCGTCACTGCCAAGAAGTGGTTAAAATGGCAGTATATCGAAACATGGAACGATAGTCTATCCACCTATTTTCATGAAACTCAGGATCTTTCTTCCGAATGAAGGTAGGTTAACGAAATTTGACAAAAGTGGCAGATTAATCCGTCGCTTTCTTTCTGTCCAAGTTTCGCATTGTAATCGTGTCAATAAATCTTTCTAGGGCTTAATTCAATTTTGAATGCTTATATCTCCCTCTTGATTGGAGTTATTAGATCGAGTCTTGCTTCAATCGGCAGATAGGACGATATATTTGAATAGTATTAAAATATCGATTCAGCCATCTTACACAGATTTTCTTGTGCGTCTCCCGGACCATTCCTTTTTAAAAATTAAGATATTGCTACCAAATGTTTCAATAGTCTTTAATATGCAATATTTTATGTTTTATTTAAAATGTTATTTTTGTACATGTATAAATGTTACATTTGTAAAAAAAATGCTTTGGTCATTCATAAATTACGTCACAGAATTTTTTTAATTTTTTAACCTCACTTCGGTTTTGTCGCATGTCGAAATCACACTAGGAGGGAGGGGGTTTCACATATGTTACACACAATGTTACATTTGTAAGTTATGGATTGCCTTTGCCACTAGCCTGTAAACACTCAAAAGAGTACTACCTCGTACCTATAAGATAACAATCCAATTTTGAAGTAATATTCTTTATAGAACAAAATTTTCAACCACCATGATGTACATGAACCCCCATGGTCAGTGAGTAAACACACTGAAAATGGTTACCAAATTACACCGCACACAAAGTCTTATTGATGCCATGATCTTTGCTTCAAAAGTAGGCTATATCACTCTATGGCACTCTAACGATCTCTTTCCACAAGGATTCGAGTTTTAACTACATTGACCATCCTAAATTCATCCTGTTTCCTATTAGATACTCGATCACGAATTTAATTCTCACTGTGTAAATGTGAAAAATTTCCGAAAGCAAAATTAATTGTACTTAATGGTTTAGAAACAGGGGACTTCAAACAAGAGTTAAGGAGAAAATCAATACAACACCTTGTAAAAATATTATACGTACGAAAGCTTCGTATACGTAAATGGCAGTGTCAGTTACTAATAAGATACCTTTAAAATACTGTGAAAGTGATAAATTCCTATTTGTGAACCCTTTTCTGTTACACCATATTCTTTCCTTATCCTTTTCCTTTCCTTACTTTCTAAATCAACTGCTGTCACCGTCTATGTTTTTCAAACATTTCTTACAACAAGCAGGTCTTATAAAGATTTTGGGTTGTTATTTTGGCTTCTCTGCCCAGAAGTGTTAAATTAGAAATTGATTTTCTGCTTTAATTCTTTTACATTTCTCGTTGTTTCATTGGCTGACCTTTTCAGATATTTTGTTTTGGTTAGCGATTCTAATTCTTTAACCATTTGGATTAATTCAGGTTTGATTCGCACAATGCTAGTGGTTCTGAGAACTCTTGGTTCAACACTTTCAATCAATCGATGGACTAAAATTTTAAAGAATGTTGCTGGTAACTTTTAACAAATTAAATAAACTTATTTTTCGAAAATATACATCGGTGTGGGGAGATTTTGTCAATGTTTGCTTTAATATTTCATTTGTGTATAAAACAGTAGACATATTTTCGCAATACATTTTTTTAAGGTCTATAAATAAACGAAATATAACTTGCCACAAAGCAACTGCATTTACGAAATTAAATTTTTAGTTTAAACCAACGAATTGGAAGATCTTTCAGACTACTTTAAATTGAATTTTGTGCCCAAAAGAGAAAAGTAGATTATCTGCACCATAATTAAAAGTTTAAAAACTTTTCATGTATAATTTTTTAATGTAATCGATGCAGAGAAATCAAAAATCAGAAGCTAATGAAAACGATTATAATTTTTATCACTTAGTTTTATTGATTTTTTTTTTTTTTTTTGAACAACAAATAACTTATTCCTAATTTTTTTTTTTAATTAACACAGATAAATTCGAAAATAATTTTCTAAGCTCTAACAATAGTTTCTGAGTAACAATTTTCTTTATAGCTTAATATAAATGAATTCGAAGAAATTAACAAAGCAATAATTAAACAACTTAATAAAATTGTATACAAAACCGATCGAAGTTTCTTCATCCATTATTAATCACTTAATTTGCAGCAGATTCACTAAAATCAAAATCACTTTCATCTTTTACAGAGGGGACTTGTTGTTGTTCAGACGAGTATTGCTCAGATGTATCAGAATCTAATAAAGTTGTTAAATTCGATGTTAATTTTGCAACTGGAGCTTCATTTTGTAAGTTCATTTGGGGTTGGTTGTTATCATTCATTACATAATTTTCTTGCCCAGCTAATTCTTGATCCTGGATATTATTTGACTCTGCTGTATAATTTATTTGACCTGAAATATAGGAAATATAATTTATTTTTGTAATATGCATCATAAGTTCTTCCACTTTAAATACATCTATGTGCCAGAATAGAGTTACTTGAAACTTTAAGTTATTACATAAAATTTTAGGAATTTCAAAATTAAGAGATTATTCTAATAAGTGCCGGGTCTAAAAGAATAACTCGTATCTATGCCGCAAATTCATATTGTACTCTTGACAGATACAAATTTGAGCTCTTAGTAAAGTAAAATGGTATAATTTAGAACGTTTCCTTATGAAATACTTGAAAAATTGTAAATTAAGGATACAATTGTAAATCTTTTTACCTTCTTCAGAGTAAATATTATCTTGATAAGCTTGGTCTTGATAGACACCATCTTGAGGCATATTTCCTACTGGATATTCACTACCATCTTGTTGATAAACTCCATCTGGAGCAACATTTCCATTTTGATATTCAATATTTTCCTGTGGAACATTAGAATCGTAACCTTCAACACCCTGCTGATATTCCTGACCGACTTGTGAATATTCTTGATTTTCGGCATAATAATCTTGATTATCATCAGTATATTGTACGGCTGAAGTGCCGTCGCCAACAACGGATTCTTCATTGTATATTTGAGATGATTCTATATTGCTTATTTGATTTGTTTCGTCGTAGACAACATTACTCGAATCGTATTGTCCCTGGCTATTTTCATAACCTTCAGGATTATTTGGATCGATTTGTGCTTGAGTGTTGTCATAACTTTCAGGATTATTAGGGTCGAATTGTTGTTGTGTATTATCGTAGCCCTCAGGATTATTAGGATCAAATTGTTGTTGACTAGTATCATAATCTATAGGATTATTAGGATCGAATTGTTGTTGGGTATTATCATAAGCGTCTGGATTATTTGGATCAAATTGTGCTTGTGTATCATCGTAGCCTTCATATTGCAATGTGGTATCTTGATCTATAACACCTTGCGATTCATCATAATTTCCATAAACTTCTGGTATCTGATTAATATTGACACCAGGTTCATAATTTTCATACCCTTCTTGTGACTGAACTGTGTCTGGATTTATCCCGGATTCATAATTTGCATATCCTTCCTGTAATTGAGCTGGGTCTGGATTTAAACCAGGTTCATAATTTTCAGACTGACTATAATCGACATAACTTTCCTGCATTTGTGCTTCCTCTGGATTTACAACGGGATCAGCATTGTTTTCTGATTCATTATAATTTGCATACCCCTCTACCTTTGCTTGATTTATAGTTTCTTGATCATAATTAGTTTCATAATTATCCTGATCGTGAATAATAGCTTGTGTTTGTTCAAAATCATCCCCCTTATTCACAATTTGTTGATCGTCATAATTTGTATTCTCTGATTCATAATTATTAGCTTTTATTTTATCAAAATTAGTTTTTGATATTTGTTGATCCTCATAATTTGTATTTTCTGAATATATGTTACTTTCTGGGTTCGCATCAGTATACTCGTCTGGAGGATTAGCACCACTCAATGAATTTTCGGCTAATGTTTCAACATGATTTTCTATGGTTTTCGATGTCAGTGATTTTTGATACGACTGATCTGTTAATGGTACTCCATCAAGTGTATCAGTTGTAGGAACACTTCCATTTGCCAGTTGCACTATATTTTCAGTTGCTTCTATTGGTGTTTTGTGAACAACTTTCTTATTAGCATATTGTTCAGCGATAACTTTGACTTGTTGAGGATCATTTTCTTGATAAATATGTCTTTGGATCTTAGGAGTTTGATTTGCTTGCATTGGTGTAGTTGTATCCTTCACCTGTTTGGCTACATTACTAGAAGGCAAATTTTCCGGTTTAGATGGTTTTTCTGGCTCATTCTTTTGTTTAGAATCCTCATATATTTGTTCGCTTTCATCATCGACATAATAACCGTCGTACGCATTGTTTAAAATTCGTACGTCCTCAGCGTCATTATGTTTGTCGTCAACAATGTAACAAGTTGTTGGTTTAATTTTATCTTTGATATTTGATTTTATTTTCGTGCCTTCTTCTTGACTCGAGGGCTGTGGTGACTCAATATTACCTGTGTTAAATTCTTCATGTTTTGATTTTTCAATTTCTTGAGAAAGTTGTTGAGGATTATTTTGTATTGTAGATAATGTAGAAATGAAATCTACTTTTCTTGGTAAATTTTGATTTGATAATTCTTCTTGCCTACTTATTTTACCATCGGATTTGGGCCAAGTTTCTCGATGAGGTCCATTAATTTCTGAGCGTAATTGTACTTTTTCCATTTCATAAGTTGGATGTGTTGTATCATTTTTTTGATTATAAAATGACGGATAATAAGTATTCGCATTTTCATGTGTGCTAGCTCGCGCATCGAACTGAGGATATCCATTTTCACTAAATTGATTTAAAGGGTTTCGAATTGGTAAGTTTCCTCGGATAATTCCTGAATTTTCTTGCACAGCAGTAGGAGTATATCGACTAGTAATTTTGCTTCCATAATTATTATTGTCAAAATTCGATGGAGTGTTTTGTTTATTGAAATATGTCATTGAAGTAGGCTTGTCCATATTTTGCTCATTTGATTTATCAAACCTTGGGTAATATTGAGCGTCGTTGTTGCTTACATATTCATTACTTGTCGAGGGATAAATAAATTTACTCTGGAATGGATTTGTACCTCCACTACTTAACGACGCCGGTCGTGATTGTTGAGTATCTCCATATGAAATACCACGTGTTGGTTGTTGAACCATGGGTTTTATATTGTTGTTATTATTATTGTAATTCCATGTAAGTGACCGTTTAATGCAAGTTTCGTATTGACCACGTAATATTCGTAATCGATCTGTTTTTGCTGTTAACATTGCGGCTTTATATTCAATACGATCTAATGTCCGTATTATTTGATCATTACGTTCGCTACGAAATTTCTCTTCTTCTAAAAATTTATTGTATTGCCGTTTTAATCTTTTCAATTCAAGTTGTTCTCTACGAAAGAATATTTTTTGAATGTTTATATTTATTTTGCTAAGTAACACCTGATTAGTTATTTTTCTTAAATATATTTTACAGCCATCTTTGAATATTTGATTTAAAGAACGGTATTTTATTTTAAAAGAGGAATGCCGAGGAATGAAAATCGATCAGAGCACGAACAGTTTTAGGATAATTTAAATTTCAAACAATCGTGACATAGCATTGGAACGTCGGAGTAGATCCAATTTTCATTATAAGTAAAGTCTTAACATCTTACAATAATTACTTAAGTTGTGTAGACGAAACGGGTCAACTGTCGATTTCGTCAGCAGTAAGACGGATCGAGTTGTGGGTTTTCTGCATTCGATTCGTGAGGGCGTCTACAATCAAAAGTAATGACGGAGAAATGAAAAACTAAATATCAATGGAAATTAGTCTAACTTGGTTACTCGCAACTTTTTGGGGCCGCTGAACTCGAATATCACAACGAATGTCCCCCGAGGTACGTGGTGCCCAGGGCGGGCAGTGTACACCGCGTCTCTTGGATTTTTACGAAAATATGTAATATATTTCTTCCCTGGACGTTGCCTTTCGTCCGCCTTGGGCAACAGGTATCAAAAGTGTATACTGCCCTCTTTTAATACCTCGAGACCCATTTCCGTAATGATATTCATGTTCAGCGACGCCGAGTAACGACTTTCTACGATATATGTAACATATTCTCATAAAACTCCAAGAGTCGCCGCCGACTATTTTTCCAGTTTTTCGTTTCCCTCATATCACTTTTGTTCACAGACTTTGTAGAGGCCCTCACAAATCGAATGCAAAAAACCACATCCCGATTCGTCTTACTGCTCACGAAATAGACAGTTCATTGCTTTATTTCTTCGACTAGTGAGATAAACTCAATAATCATTTTAAGCTACATTCAAAGACAATATGATCACTTAATCAATAAATCGCGTTCATTTAAGATTAAGTATAAAATCGTTTCCGTTGACGATTAGAAAGAATTTTTTAAAATATCTCCAGAATTGCTTCGGAATACTTTTTTTTACACAATTTTAGGCGATATTACAAAAATTACTCTCCCAATAGTTAAATACACAAGATTTTTGTATTTTTTGGGTCAAAATCACCATTTACACGAAGCTTTCGAAGTTTTAGCAAATCGAGTCCTTTTGAATATTATAAAAGCATTTCGAGTTTTCTACAGAACAACTCCGGAAGAAATGTTTTTCGTACAGGATTTTAGGATATATTTATTGGAATCAAAATTAGTCTAACAAATAATTTTTATCCAAATCGAAGACAAAAAAATTTTGTTTCAAAATTTAATAAAACTTGGAGTGTACGGCGACTTTGATCCAAAAAAATTCAAAAATCCTGTGCATTAAATCCTGCACTTAAAGCTTCTATTTCAGAGCAAATCTAGAGATGTTGAAAAATATGAATATGAGTTTTAGGCAAATCGGAGATCAAATTTCCCTGTTTTTTTTTTTTTTTTTTTTTTTTTTTTTGTCTTTTTCGTATGGAAGGTAACAGAACGTACCCTTCGTCTTTGAAAAAATCCAGTAAATCTGGAAACAACTTTTTCAACTATGAATTTATAAAGTACTTACTCTTCCCGTTTGTGTTGAATCATTTTATTAAATTTTTCTTCTAATTTCATTCGCTCTTCTTCACTGTAATTAAGAAAAGTGATTTTTTTTAATGCTAAAACTAAATTGTTGTATATATTTGATCTAATAATAGCAAACATAACTTTTTATATTAATATAGTAAGTTAAAGGATAAATATATTTATATTAATATAGTAAGTTAAAGTCATTAATTTTCTAATTTAAAAAAATAAATCATCAGTCTAGCGTGTTCGCGTTTTTATCATTATTATGAAACGTTAATGAAAAAAAGTATATTTTACATTCGAACGAAATTATCATTTTATTTAAAGAAATTAAAACGATTGTAAACAACAGCTAACATGAGTTTATTGTTGAAATACCCTGACTATAGGTACTGTGTTTATTACACTATTTATAATTACTTTGGCTCCAGAATCAAAGTACGAATGTTGGCTTGAAATATAATGTATAATGTCGGACTCGGAGCAACTAAAAGTTATCCGCATAAAGTTAATAGCCGAGACAATCTCATAAACTTGCGATAAAACCATCGAAAATTATCTCGAACGAATCAAAGGCGACCATTTAGCTGATATTATTTTTCATATTTATTACATTATACTAAATATTCGATAATAAGAAAATAGATAATATTACATTTTGTGTGCTTTATTATTAAGACTGAAGTACGGAAACTCAAAGTGGATCGCTATATATGCGTAGTATGAAAAGGTTCACAAGACTACAGCAGCCCTCTTAATGTAAAAACAAATATAATATATATCCCTGTCTATACAGAGTGTTTGCAAACGTTTTTGTTTTCAATTTACGAGATAAAAACACTATGTCGTTTATTCTTTCCGGCGGTACGTTTACATTAAAACAGCTCTGCAAATTTCGGAAATAAGCCAATTCGAGCAATAATTTTTTAACGATTTCACCGATTTTCATTAAACATGGCTAATAATCATCAGAATTAATCATTCCATTGAGTACAAAGAGAAATAATTCTAAAATCGGAATATTATTTTCTATATAAATTTATTATTAGGTAGTATATTTTATCGATTCGAGTAATTTTCTAAATTAATTAATAATTAATATTACCTAATTAAAATTATCGAGTTAATTATTAAAACTGTTCCAACGGCTCTAAACGCAAGTTCGATTTCCATAAATTCAGAAAATAATTTTAATTCCAAACAGTTTAAAAAATAATAATAATAATAATAATACAAAATAATAATTTTAAAATAAAATATAAAAATGAATGTTTATAAAAAGAGTATTCGTATTGGTGAATATTTTTTTAGAAAAAATTAATTATGAGAGATAAAGTAAAGAGAACCTCACGGTTTTTTACATTAAAAATTATAATATCTATATTTAAAAATTATTTTGTGATTTTAGTCCATATTTCAATAAAAATACGCTGTCTCTCTACTCTCTTATTTTTTTAAACTAAAAAAATTAGTTTAATATTACTACATCTTCCCATTAAACATATTTCTTCCCACCGCTTCCACCAATTTATAAATTTCATAACGTATTTTCGAATTCCATTATATGAAGCATATGGTACATAAATTTTTATTGTTATTGAAAATATTTTCAAAATTTCGAACCAATAATAAAATAATTAAAAGCGGGTGAATCATAAAATTTGTTTACAATGCATGTTTTGATGTTACGAGTCAAGCGTATGTTAAAAATACAATATTTTAATCATTAAACTATGGTATAGATTCCATGCGTATAAAGAACAAATTATAATAATATTAAAATTATATTTTGAATAATACCTTCTTCGCAATTTTTCTTGAAGTTCAATAAGTTTTCGATAATATCCTTCATTATCATAATATCCTTTCATGTTTGTTTATTTTTCAAAAATAAAAACAAAAGACAAATAAAAGTCACTTAAACCATTTATAAAAAGTCGATTTTTTATTTTAAAACTGACATTTTATATTAAAAATTATTTTCTTTATTATTATTTTAAATGAATTTATGAATATATTGAACGAACTACGACACGACTGCATGTTATATGTAAAACACCTGCTGATTAAATGAAACTTTAGTCATACAAATATACCCCTTTTGTATATAAAAAAATATTGATAATAGTAAAATTAGGTAGGGGATGAATATAATCCATTATTTACAAAATTTACAAGTAATTTTAACAAGATCACGATATTTTCTAATCATTATTTACGATTTTTTTTTTATTACTTAGTTAAAATCAAATTGTAATTAAAAACAATTTTCACAGATAGTTTTCATGTACGAAAATTATTTTTTCGTTTATCTTAATAAATTAATCTATTTATACTTTGTTGTCCATAAAACTGAAAATTACACCCTGTGTATATGAAACTAATAAGTCATCAATTCTAATTTTGGTATAATTGGTCCAATCCAGACCAAATTCAAAATTTTAAAATTGAAGCTTCAAGCACTGTCTCAATGGGCTTATATATCTGATATCTGTATTATTTGGGCCACACTTAAAATATTCGATTCTATATAAAAAATCAACCAAGCAAATGTGCGTTTGGGATCAAGTTCCAAGTTAATATGTTTGTAACTGGGAAGTTACGGGCAGAGAAATTGGCACTGTAAAATTATCTTAATGTTATGTTTTTTTAATAAAAATTTGAAACATTTCAGTAGTTATTTTTCACATCTGTAGCTCCAAATTCACATGCAAGTAATTTGCAGTATTCGCTCACTTATACCTTACGGAAATTGTAGGGAAATCTTGTTTGAAGAAAACATTTATAGTTTTTCACATGGGGATTAGCAGCTCATGAAAATAAGCAACCCTGTGGAGGAAAACTCTGTAAGTCGGTTTGGCCTTAGAATTTAATACCTCTATAACTCGAAAAATACAACCTAAGACCTGTAAAACACGAACTTGATAATTTTGAGCCTCGATAATTCAAACCTTAATGAGTTCTGAGCTTCAAAATCTAAAAGACTTGATTTTTTCAATTTTCCTCCAACTTGAGGCACTATATTAACGTAAATGGTAGAAATACAGACAAGATCTGTTATAGCGACAAATTTCGACATTTTAACCGATATTCGTTACAAGCGATATGTAGATTTTTATGTGAAAGTGGAAGAAAGTCTTTATTGCTGACTAATTTAAATGACATTTGGTCAATATAAGCGGTATATAGACCCGAAAAAATACGTCATTGAGCATGAATAAATTTCACATTTAAAATTTTTGCAGAATCCCGTTTAAATAATGCTCCTGAATGTAACAGTGCGGGTTGCCAGTGGGTAACCAAGTAGGATATTGTTTAAACTAATTTTTTTAAACAAATAAATAATATTCACCGAATCACTTCGGAAAAATTTTATCATATAATTGGGGTCATAATTAACAAAAAATAGACATTAGACCATTTTCTCTAAACCGTCAAGTTTTCGAGTAAACAATTCGTAAAATGCTATGAAAAAATGCTATTTTTACGATTTTCATCCCTAAAAGTTGTATGACAAAAATCAAATTTTTAATATTAATATATGTATAGAATTTTTATTTGTAGTGTAAAGCTTGCTCAACAACATCCCGCAAAAATTTGTGGGCTAGTAGCATTTTAAGTGCTTGATTGTTAATTGTTAAAAGAGTGAGCGAGAAACCACCCAAAAATAACGATTTCCTGTTTTATGCATGCTAGAAAGATGGGATTTTCACCAAAATTTTTTTTCATATCTTGGTATGTTTTTGAAATATTTTCAAAAAAGTGATTATGGGGGTAGTTTTTAATGTTTTTCTACCCCCTTAATAAAATTCAATATTTTTTAACTATGTATACTTCAAATTTATGTCAAAACATATATTCAAAAATGCAGGCTTCCGTTTTGATGGTATTTTAAATCTTCATTTTATTGGACTATATAAGCACGTTAAATAAATTAGACTAAAAATCACACAAGGTATATTCACCTTAATAATATTTAACTGAAATTGTTTCAAAGTAATTGTTATTTTCAGCGATACGTACACCGGTGTAACTATAATTGTTTATTAGACAAATAGACGATAGTATAAGTACATAAGCCAAATATTAATTAAAAATTAAACTATTTATCAATTAATTAAAATTGCAGTTATCTAAACATGCAAGGGTGTTTGTGGGGATGTGTTTTGTAAAAACTCATTACATAATAATTGCTTTTAAGAACATTTTATTCGTTTTTCGATAATATTTTGGGCGAAAATGTATTTATTTTGTTTTTTTATAAATGAATTTTTAATATTAGAGGCTTGATTTGGTACTAAAGATTATAATATCTAAAAGTAGGTAGGTACTACAAGATTAAAAAATAATTAAAAACAAAACATTTCAGTTGAATAGGTATTGTTCCAAAAAATCTAAAAAATATGTACAAAGTGGATCATTTTAAACAGACACATCTAAAATACCAGCTATAAAAAAAATAGGTTCAGACAAAAATTATTGAGTTTGAATCGTAGACTAAGAAAAATCTTAGTCTGACATCGAATTTCATTTATTTTTTTTGTATATTTGGTGGGTATGAGAAAAGGTTGTATTTCTTATCCTCCTATCCCCATCCCGGCTAAGGAGAAGGGTTTGTATGAAAATCCGTCATTTTTGGCTACTTAACCGATTATAAAAGTTATTTCGCCTATAGAATGCTACATTGTTAGCAAAAAAACGTATTTTATTTTTTTTAAATTAGGGTTGCGCACCAAAAAATTAAAACTCATGAAATTGTGAAAAAAAAAGTGTTTGTTCCCCTGCCCAAGTGAGCGCAGGGGGAAGTGAAGACTATAGCGCGGTATTCTTGGTTTTTAAAGTTGAAATTGTCCAACAAACATGACATTCATAGACTGTTAGGCGGTACGAAATTCGCCGGGTCAGCTAGTTTCATAATAAATACCCTCATTATGTCCTTCTAAGCTGAATTATTTAGTCTAATCTGCTCGCAAGTGTGATAACTTCAAGATGTTTCAGTTCATAACTTAACCGTTCAATCCTCACTTTTCAGCTTAAGTTTTGTGAGAGAAACCTTAAATTTATCCGTAGTAGCTGGCAATTTTTAAAAAGTAATAATTTTTCTTTTGTAGAATACCTTACATCGGTGTAATAAATACGTAAAAATTATATCGTACAAAAAGGCAAAGAAAACTATACAAACATATTTATAAACAGATGACTTTTAAAAATTACTTAGTAGTAGGTAGGCTTTAAAAAAATAATCGTACCCTTATTTTATGGTTGATATTCTAGTAAAAATGTAATTGAAACTATTATTAGAATCATCGGGGCTCTAGGTCTGCTCAGGGCGGTTTGAAAATTGTCTGGTAACGATCGTAAGTTTCATAATCCTAAATTTTTTGTTTCATGTTATTGATAAAAATAATAAAAAACAATCACATAAAAGAAATAAAAATATACAGTGTGCAAGTCAACACTATAACAAACTGAGTAAGCTATCGAATGACGATACCTGTAGTGCCCCAATAACATAAAAAAACCCAATTTTTTCATTTGCATCAAATTTTAATTTTACTAATCTTATTTTAAAGTTATTTTAATGTCCAAAATTTTCTATTAATTAATAAAATTACTAAATTTTTTATTTTATTTAAAGAGAATATTGATTTGTGACCATATCCAAAACAATTGAAAACTGTTGTTAGGTCCAATATTAATTTCAATATAACGCATCATTGTATCAAATTTTTAGGTTTCCTTAAAAGGTTTTTAGACAGATTCGGAAACGCTAAAAAGGCATTTGGGAAATAGTTGGGGTAAGCAACTTTTAATTTATCAGGGCAATGTAGGTATCAAATTCACTTAATAATTTATTGTTGGATATTTCAAAAATTTGGTATTCTTAAAATGTTTTTCCAAATTTGGCATTAAAAAAAATTGTTTCTATTTATTTATAGTTTGCTGTAGTTAATGTGTTTATTTCGATTTATTTTTTGATTACAAGTACGATAATTGTCTACTGGCAATTGATTACGCTGTGGTAATTTTTTTGTAGCTTTGACTCATTTTTTGTCGAATATCGTGGTTTATAGATATTTCTCTTTGGATAACTACGTCAAATTAATTCAAAATCTACAAAAAATATTTATTATTAAAAAAAAAAAAATTGACTATTTAGTTTATTCCACGGGAATTTACCGGTTACACAAATTCTTATATTGCTTTAGGAACAATCCATTTTAAATCTTTTACATAAATCCATAATAATTGTCCTTACCAAAATATTATAATCATTGGACAAGGATAGAAAAATCTAGAAAATTGTATTGTGACTGGTACCGAATAGCTTTTTTAACATTGACCCACATAAGTATATGACGATCATTCAATTCTACACATGCAAATGTTTATTTTCTTTATCAAGGCCATAAAGACATTATCACATTATTTATATTACTTAAATACCCTGTGTAAACTTTATATTACGTTCTGACATCATGCGGGGCATATCCCACACATTATCAGAAATCCTGATAAAGTACTGGATACATCGGATTAATTCTCTGGGTCTATACATTAGACTTTCTTATTCACGTTTCTGATAATGTGCGACAGTCATCAGAATGTCTCTGATACTGTCTCTCACTTACATTTACGGGATTGATCGATAACTATTACCACCACAAATACTTTCATAAATCTCCTTCAAATCTAGAAGTCCTGGAGAAAAATATATAATCTCCTTCGGAGATATGGCATCATGATTCAAGGATATTTAAGGTGGTAATAGTTATGGTTAATTCACATAAAAAGCAATGGGTGACGAGCGACACCCGTTTAGCAACTGAACTATGAAATTATAATTAATGATTTTAAAATTTATAATTCAATCAATTTCATAGAATTTATTTCACAGCTGTATGTCGCTCATCACACGCGATTAGCAAAAAAACGTACACTGAACCTATCTATGAATTTATCAATGACCCATAGATTTTTCAATAGTTAATCATATAGTCCACGGGATAGCACTCTTTTTGCTAAATGATCAATACATACTTGGAACTTTTTGACTAGATTCCTTTTGGCGAGCCAACCAAACCTTCTCTCTACGACTTTTTTCGAAAGTGCTGCATTTTTAAATGAGCATGATAACATTAATAATTATTAAACAATTCAGCAAAAGTGAATGATGTATGCATTAAAAAACAAAAATACTTAAGTACTGCATGTTCGAGGCGGTAGACAAAATCGTCGGACAAAATATTTTATTGTTTCAATAATTATTAATGTTATCAAGCGGTCATAGTGTCCGACAATTTACTTGCTGCGTTTTTTCAGATCAATAGCTTAAATATGACGTTAGCATGCTCATTTAAAAACGCAGCACTTTCGAAAAAAGTCGTATAGAGAAAGTTTGGTACACGAAGTTTTAAGTATTCATTAATCATTTAACAAAATGGTGCTCTCCCTCGGACTAATAATTTCATTCGGTTTATTTGTTAATTGCGTGTGTCCACTCTGTTAATTACTTACGGTCAGAATTTCTTATAAGAATGTCTAATATGTGCGCCGCCATGACTCAGAGTTTCTTATAAAAAATTATACACATCATTCATGTATATATCTTGCACTGCACCTAAGTACAACATTAATTTTTTGTTGTGAACCCTAGACATCCCGTGTACGGAATTGATTACGCCTTAACTAGCTGAGCTACTAGAGTTGACTTTTTTAAAAAACTAATTACAATAAAAATATAGTAACCGTAATTGCCTCACACCTGCCAATTTTGTTTATAAAAGTTAAAAACGCTATAACGTATTATTGCAAAAATTATCTTTTTTCACAATTTCCAATTTCCCTTAAGTGTTCGTACTTCCCCCATTCACCCCTAAACAATTTTTCATACGTTTTCCAAACAAAAATATGGAGAAAATACGACTTTATTTTCATCAATGGACGTCATCATTAATAATATTAAATGCATAAAAATGAAATGTCAAACTGTGCATGCTGGCATTTATTTAGGAACAGAAGCATTGTGCAAAAAAAGAGAAAATATTATAGGTACCCTTTTTTTGTTGAAAATTATCCTGAAGATAACAACAATAGTGGCAAAATTATCTTCTTTCAAAAAATGCAGTACAACTACACAAATTATCTCCCTTTTGCAATATTAAATTTTTTTAATTTAATACTGTTTCTATTGTTATAAACTTTAAGAGTACCTTAAAATCAGTTAACGAAATAGTAAAAAATAATGTAATAGCTGCAATATCCAATACAAATAGGATTAATGTGTATTACTTGGTCGAAAGGTGATTTTGATATAAATGGTACCATAATCGATCACTGCTAACATTTAAGTATTTTGGTATTCTTCAATAGAATTGTTATTAAATTTTTTTAAATATATGTAACAATCGAATTATTTGAATTTTTTTATAAACCAAACAATGTGGATGTACCATTAGTATGCAAAAATAATTTAGATCAAATATTTAAAATAATAATGCAAAGCTTTTATAGCATAAGCCTTAAAAAAATAGATATTTAAGAATGAACTTACGGTATATCAGATATTAAATGTACCAGGTGTCTTATTTTAAACCAAGGAGATGGATATTTTTTCAACAAAGTGTTTTTAGAAAGACGAATCGAGTAAAAGGTGTTTTGCTTGAAGTGAGAAAACTCGTTTAAAAATCATCTCATATCCATACCTGATAAGAAAGAGAAAATTTTATAATTAGAAAGGTATTTTTATTATAATAACCAACTGCTTTTGTTTGTTATTTAATCTTTTTTTTTTTTTTAATTTTAACAAATTCAATAGAAAACTGAAACAAAAATTCGTAATTTCTCTTCTGTAAAAATTGAATCCAAATAATAGATAGAAACAGCAAACAAAATCCAGTACAGATAAATTATATTCACCTGAAAGGTTTCAAATAGGACACCAACTGCATTATACAAAGTAGTACCTTAGCTGCCAGTTTAGAAAATACATTTAATATTAATTTCATTACGGAAAACTTCAAAAATTTCTACTTAGCTTTCGAGAAAATAAGATTGGTACATACAAACCTTTATTGAAAATACAGGGCTACTAGAACAATAGTTTTTATTTTTTAATATTTTCTATCTTACTTTTACTCGCATACTCACCATACTGACCTACAACCTCGGGCAGCTTTTAAACTCATGAAATAGAAAATTCATAAAAAATGTTTTTAAAAAATAAATAAAAAATATTAAAGATAAATTAACGCCTTTATTAATATTGAAATATTACTCCTTAACGAAATATATTTTAATGATAAAAGCCATAATACAAGTAAAATTCAGTTTACAATAATATAATTGAATTCGTAAACATTCATTTACTTCTTTTAGGCACTATAAACAGTCAATTGTGCTCAGTTACTAATAAAAAAAATTAATAATAATTTTTTTTTTCATATTATTTACAAATATTCTTTTGTTTTTTTATTTCAAGTTTAATAATTTACAATTATTATTGATCAATATTTTATTTTTATAATTAATTAATATATTATTTATTGGTAACCATTTACTAATGTTTACTTTTTATTATTTTGATTCATTTAAATTATTTTTATTTACTAATAAATTCAACAGTTTTTATTGATTATTTTCTTACAATGCAATTACGAAGGTTAAAATATGCCTGATCATAATCATCAGGGCGTGTTACAGCAACTTTAATGATTAATTTTGATAACCTTCGGGATATTTAACATAAAAAAAAAAAGAAATTCGAAATATTACCAATACATTTTTGTCACAGAATTTTTTTTTTATGTCAATAATAGCCTTCATTATTGCATTTTCGAAAAACTGTATACATTTTAAAATATACAAATTATTGATTTTAAGAAAAAGCAACCATATTATTATTTTATTATACCCCGCCAAAATTTTGAAAACAAAAATTGCACATCAGTTTTGTTCCTTATCACAAACTCATTACAATAATAAAATGTAAATTATAATTAAATTTTAATTGAAATATTTGCTGATATTTGTTATTATACCATTGTCAGTATCACGTGGTTCTTTTTTAATATACCTGAACAATATTTAAATAACCTACTGGAATCGTTTTTAATAATTTCTTTTAATTTATTTGATACTTGTGTTGATCGATTGATTCGAATTAAATTCAAAAACTTCAAATCTCACAAATTTCTCTCAAAAATTTTCTAGGCTTCGAAAATTAAAAAAAAAAATTAAAACATTATTTTCTAATAGTAAAGATATGTTTTTAGACTGATAAAAAGAGATATGTTTATAAAAATGTAATATAAAAAAAAATCCGTGTTTTTACGAAGTTTTCGCATATCTGATCTCTGTTGCATAACCAAATGATAGGTTTTTAATCTGAATCTTTCAAATATTTTTAACCTGAATCAATCGATACACAATAATTATAATTTAAGTAATTAGCAAATTATATAATAGGCCTTAATTGATTCGAAAGTCTGTTAAAGTTGTAATTCTAATTAATGAGGTCAAATTTTATATCGGTAATGAGAAAATTAATGACAAAATAAATACTACAAATAAAATTAATGAATGTTTTAGCTATTTATTAAAAGAGAAAAAACCCTACGGGAAAACTAGCTCGATGGATTCTAATATAATTTCGGCAAATCGATAGTTAAAAAGAAGGTAAGTAAATTCCTGCATATCGAAGTCATAAAGCGTATTTTTTGATAACGAACCAGTGATCAAAGTCTAAAACAAGACTATAATAAATGGTTTCAGGAGGTTATATTTGTCAAAATAAAAAGTTTCATCCCTCAGTTTTATTCACATAAAACTGGCAGATGAAAGAAATCGTGTATTATTGCCTATTTTTTAATTTTGATCTTCGATTTGTGATAGGAAAACGGATTTTCGTAACTTTTTGAAAATTGAGGCATTTAATCGTCAATTTATCAGAATTATACTCTAATTCATCTAAAGTGTTGATAAGCTTTATGCAGAGCTCTCTCTAAACTTTTGATATTATAATTCTCGGTAATGAGAAAATATGTTTTCCATTTTAAAAGTTTAAATCCTTAAACACGAATAAATATTATTTTAAAAAAAAAAAGAGAAACTTATTAATTATCAAGGTATTTGCAAAGTTCTACAAAGTATTCCGGTTCCAGCCGGGAACTTAATTTTATAAAACATACTTCCAAATTACATTTAAAATAAATAGCTAAAGCATTAAGTTAATATATTTATAAATATAAGGTATCAGTTAATAAAAAAAATAATGTAATTTTTAAATGCAATTTAAAATTAATGGAATGTTAAATAAAATTTAAAAAAATTAAACAAAACGCTAAAAAATAAATTAATTTGTTAATAATACTTATCGACCTAGTTCGTTCGAAATTTTAAATAACTCTTAATAATATAACAACATTTCATTAACAAATTGCATCAATGAAAAATATTCGCTGTCCAGCGATTCATTATCCCCACACTCGAATGTTTCGTGTATATTCTCACTTGGATTAATGAATGCGATCGATGAACAAAAAAAAAACCGATTTAGTTTCAGTATCCCCTGGTAGTATTTTGATATAATGTTGATACCTTGTTCAAAATAATGGAAAGAAATCCCAAAACACAATCCACAACTGTTATTAACAAACAAAAAAAACAAAAAACAAATTGTAAAAAAATAAAATGAAAAAAAAATTTGAAAAAAAAATGGAAAGAAATTTAGTTTAAATTACATTATTTTTTAATAAACTAGAAACCTTTACCAACCCTGTCTATAAAAAAAAAAGCTTAAATGGAAACACAAACGAAAGCAGAATTGATGATTTTTGTAAATGAAAATGTTGTTATGGGATGTTTTTTGGAGTTAAATTGGGGTTAACAGCATGAGTTTTGACTTGTTGTGTTAAAATTACATCAAAATATTGATTAAAAAACACGAAAATGATATGTCAAAAATGATTTGTAAAATGTCTGAAATGAAAATTTTTTGCAGATGTGACCTAAGAAACTTTTTTAAATGTTCACAAACAGCAACTTTGTTTAAAAATTCGCACTCGAGTTAATTTTCATTTTAGTAAAAATCCACATGAAACAATATAAATAATAGATTTGTGAATTACAGCCGATTTATGTTTCTAAAGATTTCAATGTCAATGACAATGACAGGGCCCCTACAGTAGGGGTTAAATTAAAAGACACTTTCCAATTTTTTAAAAGTAACTTTCTTACTGTTTCTATTTTGAAACTATTAGTCCGAATAAGCAAATGAGTAATCACTAATCGATGACAAACGGTTAGAATTTTTATCATAACGCAAAAATATCATTTGTATAAAAAGCTTTAATGCATAATTCTAAAAGCTACCAAAATTATAGCACCCTCTCCCCAAGTAGTTGTTTTGTCATTTTAATTTAACAAATTAATAGAATATCACGATTTCAAAAAATGAGAATTTTATTCAAAAATTAAAAAAAGATACATCAAACGTGTTCAGCTGCTAACGCGACCTGAGCAATGCGTCCAGTCACCTTCGGAATATAACAGTGTCGAATCACAAGGAGTTGATTTAAAGTTAGCAATCAAAATTCGTTAATTATTTAATTTTTAAGGTATCCACTGGAGTTCTTTTGTCGATGTATCTTTTATAGTTAAAGTATATGTACAAACAATTATGCTTTGTTAGTATTTAGTAATAAACTATTTCGAGTAAAATTATTTCATTATTAAATGAATTATAGTAAATAAATAATTAATTATCTAAATAAAACTATTAACCGGCTTATCCGTAACTTATTTTTGTCAAAATACGAATTTTTCAGCTGTTCCTATTATTGCACTACCAAAAAAATGTAGACACTATTATAATAATATAAATAAATTTATATTGTTTGAGCTAACGGGCAAGGAGGCCGAAGAGAAAAAAATATTCTCTTTAATATGATGATGACTGACCGATTAACTAAAGTCGCTTAAAAATCGACAACCGCCTTGTAATTACATAGGATGAAATAACAATCGGAAAATATATCAATTAAATATTGATAATTTCTTACATTTTCCTTCACCATCAATAAAAACAAAACGATGGACTTATGAATTAGTCACTTAATACTTAGATTCCCCGATTGAATATTCGCGTCATTTTCTCTAAGTCTATCGTTCTTAATTATTAATTATCAGGACGCCGAGAATCACATCAAAATACTGGCTCTGATTTTCACTAATCTGCTCATAGTTGTTCATAAGAGATACTATGATTGATGATTCGTATTTTGAACTTTAGTAAATCGAAAACTTATTCGAAGCAGGACTAATGCAATATTATTAATTCAATATTTAATATTTAAAAAAAAAAATATTTTACAAAAATCTCATGAGATACGAATATATATAAACTTAAAAAGTAAAAAATCAACAATATTATAAAGTTTTTTTTTTAATAAATTAATAGTAATAAAAAATGTCTCTTTGTCAACATCACACAACTTATTTATAAAATAAAATTTTCTTTTTTGAAATAAATTTAATTTTTAGTGTCGTTAAATAACGACGTTGCAATTAGCTATTACCAAGATCATATTTTGAATACATTATGAAGTTCGGGTGAAGTATATTTAGGTAATTTAAAATCAATTTCATTTCATTAGTATGTCTATTTATTATCACAAAAACATCAGATTTAATTCTAGAAAAATATGTATGTATATTAAAATAATCGAAGGAGCTATTTTCATTAGATTAAATCATTCATATTCATCACAATTTACAACCTGTGATTACTAAAATACCGAAACGGGGCCCCGTAAAATATAATAACCTTTTATACCAGAATTTTATCATCAAAAATGTTTTACGGCTGGCTATAACAACGTTTCATCCTGCTAGTAACTACTGAAAAAGGAGATGCATTGTGTACTAATTTACGTGAGATCAGTTATGTTGCAAACATCATCAACTGGATTAGAAAGACAAACTCTGTAAGTTTATTTGATAGTTTCCTTAAAAATTATAGAGTAGGTGAACCGCAAAATACCTATTAGTTGTGATGATATAACTTCTGGAAAAGCGTCAATTGGCGGAAGTATTTTTAGGTTTTTAAATTTCACTAAAATAATTGTTTGAATTTCATAAGGTCATGATTCAATTAGACCTTGGTAATATAGTCAAACTTCAACTATACAATTTGTTTTTTAAATCATTTTTTATACATCAATGAATGTGAAAGAGTATCCATGCATTAAGCAATGTGTATAAGAAAAATACTATTATATGTTTGCTTATATGCTTGCTTGTATATGTTTGAAGGTTTGCTCAGTGGCAGTTTTGTAGTAATAATTATTGTATGCGACACAAAATCCCCAATCTTCAATGACACTCTTCAATACGATATAGCTTGAAGCTCAATAGCGTATGTATGTGTGTGTGAAATAATGTATGTGAAATGCTTTAGAAGACTATATAATAGTATCTTACTTATACACATTGCTTAATTTATATGTGCTCTCTCACACTCATTGATTTAGTATGAGAAATTATCTAAAAAACAAATTGAATATCACAATATTAATTGCATAACTCAAATAGTGGAATGTTTTTATAAAAAGTGTTGTATTGTTAAAATTAATAAAATAAATAAAAATAAACGGAACAAGTAATGTTTTTTTAACTAGTTCCATATTTACCATTTTCAAAGATACCGCGCCGGAAAAATGCCGAAAACTCTAACAATTGCATACGATTTATACAATCTGATAATTTTGTATCAGATATAGGAGCACTTTGTGAACAACCATTCTCATACGGTGAATATAATGGACAATTTGGTAATGTTGAACATACGGCTAATAAACGACGCAGATAAGTTTCCAGCAGCGTACGACGTTCGCGTGCCAATGATTCTGATGTTGACGCAAATAATTGTCGTGGTGGAAATGGTATTGCTTCAATCTGAAATGATAGAACGATCTGTAAAATACATTTCTTAACAATTTGTTCACCAAATAGTCCACAAGTGAACATTTGCTGTTTACTTTGTTTGATTGATGAATGAATTGATTGATCAAACACAGCAGATTAATGAAATTGCTACAGAACTCGACATATTAATCGATAGTCACGTAGCAAATATTTTATTACTAAACGCTTGCCAACTAACTAAAAAGCTTTCACACTTACAGTCTAATACTACAGCGTATTAGTGGGTAGTGTCTTACATTAGTGAATAGTGTTAGTGAATGAATCAAGATGCAAATAAAGAGTAATGGTTTACACTAAATTGCTTGACTTAAATTTGTTGTTCAGAATAATACTTTGAGAAAAATCTTTCTCACAAATAATGCAGAAAAAGAGTTTTCAATATTAATAATTTCAAAATTTAAAAAAAATATTTTTTTTCCAAAAAAACACTCTGGTAATAAATATTTACTCAAGGCACATAGCTTTACTCAAAATAATAAAATAATTACCTTTGGTCCATATTTTGATCGCATTGTTAAATGTAATTCACGAAATCGGCGATAACGGCGTAATATACTCCATTTTTCACCTTGTACATTAATACGAACCTCGTATTCAAAATGAGTTTTGGTCCCTGCACCGCGTAATACGTATGTTGGTACACTAACTATATGATCGTTGATTTCTGCAAAAAAGGAATATTTTGAATTGACTTAGTTAATTTTTCTCCCAAATACCGAATTTGAATATTTACCATACGCAGCAAAAGTTGGTAGAGATCGTGTTAAGCTATATGGATATGTTGAAGGTGAATTATCATCATCAGTTATTTGATTTTTCTGAAATAAAAAAACAAAAGTTTCAAACAAAAGTTGTTTAATTTTTTATAAGGAACATTTTTTACATTTAAACTTTTGTTCTATCTCTAACGGTTTACAAGACCCAATGGACCTATGATGCTCATTTACGAACTTGACCTCAGTTTTTACGTCCTGAGTACGCTGTAAAAATTTCAGCTCGATATCTTTTTTCGTTTTTGAGTTATCGTGTCCACGGACGGACGGACGGGCAACCGGAAATGGACTAATTAGGTGATTTTATGAACACCTATGACAAAATTTTGTTCTTAGCATCATTATTTTTAAGCCTTACAAACTTGGGACTAAACTTAATATACTATGTATATTTCATATATACATGGTATAAAAACTAGTTTTTTTTGGCCCCATCAAAACAAAAATGTTGATCACTTAAAAAAAATTTTAATTTTCTCGAAACAAACAGATATATCTCTGCAAAAATTGATCTTTATATGAGCTCCTAAGACCGAGTTATTCGCCGACAAAGCAAAATAGATACTTTTCACATAAAACTGCCGTATCTCCTCAAATAATGACCTTGCAGAAATAAACTGGAACTCACCCGAAAGCTTAAACCTTTATGTTTTTGAAAACAAAACTAAAAAATTTTGTAACGAAGGTTTTAAAACTCGCTTCTATTCAACTTCGTACAAAACTGCCAAATCAAAATTTTTACAAAAAAACAATAAATCTAAAAAATTAATTTATCAACAAAAAACATTTACAAACAATGATAATAAGTCTTTAATTACAAAAAGTTCAGTGAGTTTATTTCTTTAAGATCATTATTTGAGAAGATACGGCAGTTTAATGCGAAAAGTGTGTCTGTCAACGAATAACACGGCCTTAAAAGCCCGTATAAAGATCAATATAAACACATTTAAAAGAGAAATAAACAAGCTATTGTTTGCATTACATTTTTAATTTCTTTTATAAATACTAATGCAGCCCGCTCTTAAAATGCATATCAAATTAAAAATAAATTTTCTCAGCGTTTCAACCCTTCGTGTAAAATATTCAGGAAAAATAAAAATGTTTGAGAAAATTAATTCAAAAACTAGAAATTACAAGCTAGCGGATTATATATATTTCATTCAGATCTAATCATTTTGCTCCGAAATATACATGTTAAAATTGGTTTGGTCTCTAAATGATGGACATAAAAATAAATGATTTATTAACATACCACATAACATGAATTAATAACACCGCCATTCATTCTTCCATTATAATGTACTGTAGCAGGTTCATCTTCTGAATAATCTGAACTAACCGTTGAATATCGTCGTGTAGTTGATTTATTCTCTTCAATTGAATGTAACGATGAATGATGATGTAAGTTATATTTACCATTATTACCTAATGTAACACGCTGTTGATGATGATGTGATTGTTCTGGTATACAACATTCAGAATGTTGTTGAGATTGTTCGTTTAACGATTTGCTACAACATTGTTGATTAATTGGAACACTACTAGACAAATTATTAAGAGCATGAAAGTTTTGAAATGATGATTGTTGTTGTTGCTGTTGTTGTTTGTGGCCAAGAAATAACTGATTCTCTTCATCATTGTTTAAATTATTTTCAATTGGAGAGGATTCATCACTTAATGGATGTTTATTGGCAGGGGATAGTACACTTGTGGGTTGATATTCTTCATCTTCAGACATTATTTCAATATTTGGAATTTGATTTTGAAGTGCTGCAAACGAAATATTTAAGTATTTTTTCTCAATAAGCCGATATGTGCAAAAATTCTATGCAATAAAATGAATTAAAGTTCTTTTCTATTTTTATTAATTTCAATAATGGCTGATCGAAACAAAAATGAATCGCAATTGAAATGAAAAAAATAAGATTCATACAAAAAATGTTTGGGTTCATAGGCGTACATCTTATGGAAACTAAATTTGATCAAGCATTTTAGAATAAGATAGATTTTTGCGTTCAATTTTTCACAACAATATTCTTTGAGCCTAATAATTTTTAGTTACAAGTTAAAAAATATATATATATATATATATATATATATATATATATATATATATATATATATATATGGCAAAGAAAATTCACTTGTCAACAAATTATTTACCTAATTCTAATTTCACATATTGACGTTGCAATTCTTGTAAAACAGCAATTTGTTCATTCAATTCTTCACGGCTACATTCCGTTTCAATATTTCGTAATATCATCATTTTCTGTCGTGCCATTCTTTGACTAAGACGCTTCATAGCACGTACAGCTGCCTCCTCGCCACCAATATATTTTCGACCAGTTGAATTTGTACTTTAATTAAAAAAAAAAAAAAAACACAATTATATGCAGATTACTTTGGATTATTGTTCCAACTTATTCTTAAAGCAACAAAATAATTATAAATAAGCATAATTTTTTTTTAAGATTTACATACATTCATTCATTCAGATTATAATAACATAGTTTGGTTGTGTTTAAAAGTTTAAAATGACACAGTCACTGAATGTGCTGAGAAACTAACGCAAGATTTTTTTAAAGAATTAATTTAAAGAAAATTGAAATCATGTAGCAAAGCGGGCGGTTAGCAGCCATTATTAAATAATTAAACAATTTTTGACTTTTTTTATAGTCGCACTTAAAGCAAAACAAACCACATTGAAGTTCAAAGTCATTAAAATAATCTTTGATCAAGTGGTCTTGAATTTTTTTATTTTTCTTCATTAAAGTTTAAGCGATATATGGATGCGAAATAAAAAATGATTGAGTTAAATAATAATCTTGATGATTGTCAGAGTCCCTAAAAATGTTATTGATAAAAATGAAACATACCTTCCACTAAATCGGCGTCGTTGTCGAAAATTCTCCAATGGTGATACTTTTTCAAATGAACTTGACGATTGTGCCGAGTTACCATCTTCAGTGCTCATCACTTTATAATCATCCGTACTAGATGGATCATCACTATCACTGCACTGCGGTATACTACTACTGTTCTCTAACATTTTAGTCGGAGATATCGTTGATGTTATCAACATAATATTATTATTATTATTTTGCACCGAATGTTTCAAATTACCATTATTACGATTATTGCCATTAATAACTGTACGTAATTGATTTAACAACAAATCATCGTCTTCAGGACTGAGTGGTGTGTTAATATTTGATTGTACTATACTACAATCAGATGTAGCCGTATGAAATGTATCACATGTTTTTAATGGACTTGAATAATCTTCACTCGATGTTGATATTTTATTACTTACACACTCATCTGGACTCTGAGCAGATAAGTGCAAGTGTTTATCATCATCACCGATACTAGTCGAATTATCAGTTGAACTTGAAAGTGGTAAAGCTGCATGTTTTAAATTTAATTTCATTCTAAAACAAATAAAGTAAAAAAAATTAATTTAGTTAAAATTTTAAATGTCCTAGAAAAGTTTCGGATACATTAAAAAAAAAAATTGTCATCAAATTCGGTCATATATTCATGTTTTTTTATCAAAATTACTCTATATAGAGTTTTATCGAAATTGGAGGCAAAATTTGTTTACCAATTTTTGCAAATTTTCGGAATGTGATAAAACACTTTATATCAAATTATTTCACGATTGATCGAGTATTTTCCATAGTATATCCTATATAAAGCCTTAAATTGTGTGAGATTTTCGACGATGTCCGAAGAACGACATATCTTAGCCAAATGTTGGTTTGATCATGCGATAACCATTTTTTAAGAAATTACTTGAAAAAAGCTCGACAAATTACTCTTCCCTATTTCTTTCACTTTTAAAGTTTTATCCAATTTGAGGACAAAAATTTCTTGACTTTTTATCCCTTAAGAAAAAATCAAAAAATTACATACAAATTTTTGTTTCGAAATTCGATAAACTCAAAAAAGAGAGTTATTACCACATAAGGGAAAAAAAATTAAAAATTTGGATTCATTTGACGATTGATCGAGTTATTTAAATCGATAGAAAAATCCCAAAAACAGTAATGATAAAATTGAAAATATTTGTTTGGGATATTGATCAAAATTATTGTCTCAGGTTATTAAACCTAAAATACATAAAATTCATTTTATTATTAAATAGTTGAATTTGTAAATACATACGATTGCTTCTTTTCCGTGATTTCTTGAATTTCTTCCTTTGAACGTTGATTAATCGCTTGTTTGTCAATTTCTAAAACTCCAGCATCTCCACCAGCACCAACATTTTGATTTTGTGAAATATCGGACAGTTCAGATTCAATGCGATGTATATTGTTGCGTTCAACAGTTAATGCTTGAATACGATTCTGTAATTTAATTTCTAAAGAAGCCAGCTCTTTTTTCTAAAGGTATAAAAAAAAAGTCATTGAAATTGAATTTGTCAAAATCGTAACAATTTGACTTACATGTTGATTGACTAGATATTTCACAGCTTCTATTGAATCATGATCAGCATTCTTAAGCAAATTCACCACAAAATCTGATTCTTCTGATAATGGTGTTTCTTGTACTTTCGATAAAACTTTCTGAAAATTAATTTTTTTGAATTTAAACATTAATAAAGACAGGGATAATTTTAGGTAACGGTTTATCGAAATTTTCTGAAGAAATCGAGATGTAAATTCTTCTAAGTGGTTGGGAATAATTACGAATTATTGTGTCATTGAGCAGACGGTAAATACTATAAGCCTTTGTTAACAATAACGAAATTAAGAGTTATTTACTTGAAAATAGTTACCAAATCAAAAATATGCAAATCAGTCCTATTCAATAAAATAGATATATAAAAAACCAAATTTAAAAAGCCACCCAAGAACTTGAATTAAAATTTTAGTGTTCTGAGTCTCTCTTTATTTCTCTTTATTTATGAACGCAATTAAATTTTCAAACAAATTGAAATGAAACTTCTTTAGTTTTCTTAAGATTTACTATCGCTGAAGAAATTTCACTTCCAAACACTTTTAATGTAAAAGTAAAATCCTACCTCCAGATTCTCATCTAAAAATTCAATTTTCAGATTACGTAACAGAGATATTAAATCTTGGTTGAATTGTTGTCGCTCATTATGTAGCTTATTTTCCAAATGTTCAACTTGTTTCTGACCAATTTCTGCCTGCATGCAAAATTAATAATAAAACAAAACAAAACGAAAAAAGAAGAATAGCAAAACATAAATAAATAAACAAATGAAAGAACTAAAATTTCTTGCAAATAATTTAACAAATAAAAACTATATATAGATTTTACTTTCACAAATCTTACTTGTGCAATAGCTTCACTTCTTTCCCATTCTAATAAATCACGTTTTCGTTTTAATTCCATTTGTTTTTTCTTTAGAACAAGCTCATTTTCTTGTTGTTTTTCTTCTAATTTACGCCAATCTTCAGCTAATTTACGTCGTTGTAATTGATATTCTTCTTCCATTTTCTGTCTTTCCAATTCTAATTGTTTTTGTGCCGCTTCCAACGCTTCACGTCGCGCTTGCTGTTCAGCAGCCCAATCCGATTCACGTTCAGCTTGTTCACGTGCAAAATTTTCTTTTTCTTTTTCCAAAGTCGCTCTTTGTAATTCCAAATTCTCAAATTCAACTTGATTATCGGTATTTAAATTTTCCAATGACGTAGCAAGATCATTTGTTGACCAACTTAGTAACGATTGACGTGATAAATTTAGTTGTGACCGACTACCTTCTTTACGAAGTTTAGCCGCTTCAACAGGATCATTATATCGGAACATGATAGTTCGTCCAAGGACAATTATACATCCTTGCGATAATCGTGCTGGTTTATCAATGAGAACTGCATTCACCCAAACTTGAGCCGATTGTTTTGGAATTATAGTTGCAACTCCTTTGTCAAGAACTACACTACAATGTTCATTTTCAACACCGACAGCGTTTAACACAATATCTTGTTTAATTGGAGCATCTTCAGTACCAATTAAAGTTTCTCCTTCCTATATGAAAAGTTTGTATTAGAGCTTATTTACTATGTTTGGAAAATGCACTCAGCAATAATTTAAAATTTTTAATTAGCTTTAAAAATTATATTAATTTTATCAATCGAAGGGAAATTTTAAGATATTGTATTGTTCCATTTTACCTTCAAATGATACAATGTGACTCCTGTACTCAACAAATCATCGTCAATACCAACCAAATGTGGCATATCAGAATCTAAAACAACACCTAAACCAGATTTACGTAATCCTAAAGCACGCTCTTCACGTAAAATCACTTGAGTTTGACGCCATTTTTCTTCCCATTTTTCAGTTAAATCTTTTTCTTGTGCTTGTTTTTTCTGTAATTGTTCTAGCATGGCTGGTTCTACGTGTATTGGATTATCCTAAAATAAATCAGAAAACAGTAATTAATCGATGAATTGATGGATATAATATCCCACAGCTCAATTCAAACATTATTTAAAAATATCTACACTATAAAAAGAATATATCTAGTTAGAGCTTAATAATATCTATTTTGAGAATTTGCTAACTAGACATACAGTTGTCTAGCTAGATATTTTATTTCCGTGCTCAATGTATTGAATGTAATTTTTTTTCTTCTGTATGAATTACTATTGACTCTAGCTGTAGTATACATGTACCTTTAAAGTTTGCAAAAATTATACTAACCATTTTATTATTATTAAGAATAAGAGCCTTAAGTTTTGCTATTTCATCTCGTAACTCTTTGATTAGTTTTACATTTGGATCCTCATTGATTGTTGGTTTGTTAATAATATTTTTAGCTCGATTTGCATACCTAGAAAAATAAAAACAACTAACAAAACTTTCTTTCAAAACAAAAGTCTTTTAATTATACTATGGAAATCAATTTCAGGCAATTTACAGAAACGATTAACGATTTAGTATTTTTTTTGTGTCAATATTTTTTATGTTTTAATTTTTATTCAAATTAGAAACAATAAATATATTCATTTGATAATTGGAATGGTTTGTTTATTGCCTGAAATTTTTTACGAATATTTATAGAAAAAATAATGCTGAATTAGCACAGGAGGCGATTGCGCTGTTTTTAAACTGAACAAGACAGATAAAACCATAACTAGCTTTGTGTATGCGTGCGCGCGTCTTTGCATAAACTGCTTAAAATATTGAGATGCAGATTCTTTTAACTGCTTGTCAATAGTTTAATAATCATTGTAAGTAATATTTAATGGCAATATTACCGAAGTCACTGAAATATTAATGTAAAAGAAAAGTAGTTTTTGCAATAGTAATAGAGTAGATTAACAGTGGAAATGATATAACCGATTCTCATATATCCGTTGCATGGGGATTGAAATGAAAATATTGTTCATACATAATACTATGTTGCTTACCTATCAGATATTTTCCAAATAAAAAAATTTGTTTACCTTAATGTGCTAAGTGTTTCATGATAATTACAATCAGCCGGTGATATAGCAGCAATCATTATAGTCTTTGAATTTCCACCTAAACTATCTTTAAGTAAATACGTTAAAACTGAATCACGATACGGTATGTGTACAGATCGGCTTGATTTGTGATTTATTGAATTTGTTGAATTACTAATATTATTAGCATCATTACATAATTCTGCTAATGCAGATATAACAGATCCAAGTGTTACAAGTGATTTATTAATATGAGCACCCTCTTTTAATCGTTGTCCTGTAGCACCAGTAGCATCAGCTCGTTCACTGCCAGCTAAATCAACTAAATGTACCTAGAAAAAAAAATATTTTTCGATGTATAACGTATTAACCATAGCCACAATGGGTAAGTTTCATTACAACCGTTTTTCAAACTAAAATTGTCACGTGAATTTACATAGAAATATTTTTTTGTTCCATTTGTTAATAGACGTGTTTTTTTATAGGCTAGCTAACAAAATCCGTGAAGTTAACTGTTACAACTGTGGAAAATATATAAAAAAAAAGGAAATTCAGAACTTTCCTAGCACCATTACCATGTTCTAGAAATGTTGTGCCTTTTTTTGCTAACAATAAGTGAAGAGAATGATCGTATGCTTAGTTAGGGTTAATTAAATTTTCATATGATTTACCTTTGATACAGTTTCACTTGGCACACCATTTGAAACTCCGGCTTGAATGAACATAATCGTAAAAATTGCATGACTTCTGCTACTCACATCATTCATATTAGTTGATGCAGTAGTTCGTTGACGATTTCCACGTACCATACAATCCTGGAGATAACAATCACATAAAACTCAATGTTACAAATTATAAGAAAATAATTTACCTGTATATCCGAATAATCTGATACAAGATGTGTAGATAAATTTTCAACATATATTCCCCGTTCAGGATGTTCCCGAACACGTAAATTATGATGAGTATTTTCCTGTAATAAGTCCTTAACACGTTCGTTATATATTTCTAAATAACTAACTTCTGTACGATAGTTATTTCCCGATGCGATACTTGCATGCATTCGAGCGAACATATTTTTACAAATACGTGGAATCAATCCTTGACATTCCTGAAATAATATTTTTTTCAACATTATAAGTATTGAAATTCATATACATGATATTAATATTTGAGAGTTAGGATATTCTATTGAAAATGAAAGTGGATAAATTCTATGAAACAAATAGAAGATTTTATAAAAAGACTTTTCAAATAAAGCCTGCTAAACTTTATGAAGTAAAACTGCTTAAATGAAAAACTTGCTTAGAAATGGAACAATATCTAGAAAAAATCTAAAGATTCTACTCTCTGACATTGTTTTCAATAAAATTAGTTAGAAATTGACAGCATAAACTCGATATTTTGATACCCTATATATAAACTTACACCAGATCCCATCATTGTAAATGTTTTTCCACTGCCTGTTTGACCATAAGCGAACACACAAGCATTATATCCTTCAAACGCACTATCAACAACTTCTGTACCCAAGTCGCTGAACACTTGATCCTGCGATGCGTAGTGACTATCGGCGGCATCGAATGACCAATATGAATGATCAAATGTAAATTCTTTATATCTATCACGTAAAGAATCACTATCACGTTTTCCAGGAGGCTAAAACGAGAAAATTTTTATTAAATTAAATGCAATATCAACCATTTTTTAAAACACGAATTGTAAAATTTGTCACGTAAAAACAGCATTAACTGATTTTCTTAAGTGTGTTGGAAAATGTAAAAAAAATAAACCATCACAAAATGTTTGTACTATGATTTAGATGACAAAGACTTTTTAATTCGAAAATATTGTCATGATTGGGGTATATTCAAAAGTAATCGTGGAATAATTAAGCGCCAATCAAAATTTCGATTTTAGTGTTTCAAGCATTGCTTTTTGAAGTTCATATAAAAAAAATCTTGAAACAACGAAAAATTAGAGTGTATGTAAGAGTGCAGTGTTTTATAGTGATTTAACCTAAGCATTTGGCGACGAGGGGCACACGATTAGTAACTGAATTAAATGAAATTATGTTTAACGCCTCATCAGGGTGTCTAGCGAATTTGGAAAGTAAAATTGAAGGACATTTCAAGGATTTCCAGGACTGAAAATATTGTTTTTTAATCACATTTTTTTAAATAAAAATTATTAATTATTAATTTATTTTAATTTTTAAATGTGTACTTTACAGAGCGCACAATCTATTTCCAGTTAATTTGTATTAACATATACATGACCGGATAAAAAAGATTTCTTTCCAATGCTTCGAAATTAATTCTATTAGATCGTGATTAAAAAAATGACGAAAATGCAACATAGTCGTTTTTTAAGTACAACAACACACACGTTTAGGGATGCGAAAAAAATCAAGAACATTTCCAGGTTTTCCAGTACAAACTTAAAATTCAAGAACATTTCCAGGTTTTCAAGGACCGCTAGACATCCTGTTGAAAAATCTATGATTCAATCGTTAATGATCATTTTATACAATTCAGTTGCTAATCGCGTGTCGCTCGTCACCCATCGCTTTATGTGTGAATACACCATTACGTTTGCATGTTTGATTTAATGGTAGTGTGAGTTTAACATAACTTGACGCTTATTATTTGGGCGTCAAGTTATCTCAGATTCAAGGAATGCCAAAAATTATTGACACGTGATTAAAAAAAGACCTATCGGATGAACTACATAAAATTTTGATGAATATAGTTCGGTTTCTAATCGCATTACTCGTCTATCGCTTTGTGTGTGATTTCACGATGAGAAATATAATAAGTTGAGTCAAATTCTCTTTAAATTTTGTTAAATCTTAACTGTAAAATGTATAATGTCCTTTATGATCCTTTTAATCGAATGTAAGTACTAAACTTATTAGTTTATTGAATTGTTAAATCCCTTGTGCTGGGTTTACACAGCAATTGTATTTTAACATCGTATTTTCCCGCAGCAATTGTGTTAATTTTAGCGTAGGAAATTTCATTTCTAGTTATAGGATTCTATGACTCAATATTTGCAATTTGCTAATTAAATAAATAATTTTATTTAAATTTAAACAGATATTTTATTGTCTTCTAATCTATAATTTCAACATATTCATTACCAAATAAAACTTGCGTAGGTGTTCTAATTAAATGCAAACATAAAAATGCATACAATATTATTAGATGGAATTGGTAAAACTATTGCTTTATCAAAAATTTACCAAAATACCATAAATGACAAACTCAAAATATTGAGATGAGTAAGCATAAAAAAATTATTGAACTCAAAAAATTAAAATAATACTTTTACCCACAAACCATAAATAATTTTTACCTTAACATTAACGACTCGAGTCTTTTTACCATCCATTTGTATTATTAATTTCGCATTCATATCTCGCTCCCTGAAAATGTTTGAAAACATAGATAAATTTCATTTCATACAAAGAAGGAAAACATAATAACATATGACATTAATCATCTGTGACCATCACCTAAATTACTTTCATGAAAGACAAAAAAGAAATACTTTTACCTTTGATTAAAGGGCCGTACACGAACAGCTACTTTTAACGATGCCATTTTTTAATTTAATTTATCACAATATTAACGTAAATGATCATACATTTTTATAACTGTTTATTAAACTTTTCATTTTACAATCCAACATAATGTTATGAATATAACTGTCACTACATTGACGCCATATTGAAGTTTGTAAACCATGTGTGTGTATTGCGTACATATACTGAGACGCTTGTTTGTAAACAGAGTTGATTATACTTTACGTTTAATAATATATTGTGATCCTCTTTTACTAGATATTCTTTTATCACGATTTATGTGTACAAAAAAAAACCAATTTAGTGAGTAGTATAAAAAATGTCAAACGTTCACAAAAATACGTAAAAAAAAAAATTGTAATATTCTTTCATTCCAAAAATAAGCATTTCGAACAAAATCAATTATAGAAACTTTTTAAATACTCTTCGTCTCGAAATTCATGGATGAGTGTTTTAAGTTTTCATAATTATTGTTTCTATATCCCGAAAACAATGTCATGTCTCAAATTGCTTACCAACTATTTCATCCTATCTATAACGAAAGTAAAAGTAGGAATTTTTCTATAAGAGTTTTTAAAGGTAGATTAGAGTGTAGATATAATAAAAATTAGTTGAAATATTGGAACGGTAAATTCTTAAAAGTATTATTCAATTATTCATTGTAGTAAAAACACATGCTATTCAGTTTGTCTGCCTATACATTGAAGCTACCATGTTAAAAGAGAAGTTGCATGTTCCCAATAATCGTGAAATTTATCCAAATGATGTAAGAATGACTATAAATTTATCCTAAAATATACTTGTCATCAGGGCCGGATTTAAATTTCTGCCGCCCTGGGGCACTTTAGAAAATGCCGCCCTATGACTGAAATTTTATTTTAATAGTTTTGATATCTTATTTAAAAAAAATTAGAATAACTAATTAATTGCAGAAAATTTATTATGTATTACATATTATTACTGTTCTTTTAAATTAAAATTAATTAGTATTATTTGATAATTCTCCAATTTTAGGAAAATTCATTGATCAATTAAAGTTTCTGTTATCAAAAAGACATACATAATTTGAAAATATTTTTAATTCTTCAAAAAAACTATATTAATTTATCAATTCCAGAAAATAAAAATATCAAATTTTATTTTTGCAAACCTTTATGGAAATAAATTAATTAAACTATTTTAATAGTTTTCACTTAAATTTCCTATATTATAATCTACAAAATTTTGATTTGATACATAATGCATAAATTATATTTCTTGAAAAATAAAATGTTTATTTAAAAGAATTAGTTAATTATATATTGTATAGAAAATATTTTCTCACATTCCAAATTTTGCCGCCCTAGAAAATTTGCCGCCCTGGGCACTAGCCCCAACTGCCCCTAGTGTAAATCCACCACTGCTTGTCATAAAATATGTATTAAAATTACAAACCATACACTCAAAAATCTGCCTTCAAGCTCCGAAAATCTCTTAGAGTAGGTGGGATTCAGCCCGGTTTTAACATCAGAATATTTCTTATTAGCCCACCTGGAATTAAATGAATTAAGGAGGCAATTAGCTCTAAAGAAAGTATATAAAAATTACCATTTAAATGTTCCTGCTTAAAATTCTAGACAGCCTTAAATGGTAAATGTTTCTGTAATAATTTAAAATTTTACAAAGAAAGGTCATGTAAAAATATAGATGGATATTTTATATTTATCGAAACACGATTAATCGAAATATTTTCATATCAACGTAGGTATTTATTTTTGGGTATAAATGATTATCTGTGAATGGTACGTAATGTCTATATCTGTATCTAGTAATGTCCTTTTGAAGAAATACTTAAATATAATTATTTGATTCTATATAAGGTCAAGCTATTCACATTATATAATATTTGTACGTAATTTATTAGCCTTGTGAATAAAGTTTTGATTGTGTTTATATTTTTAACACGAAAGTACACATTAAAAAGAAAATGTCAATAAAAACAATTGCATACCTATTTAATAAACATATTTTAAAGAATAATTGAAAATCGTATGAATTTGCAATTCAAAAGAGGAACTACTACTCATTTAAATAGGAAACAATAACTATTCGGAATTAATAATTCAATCAGTTTTTTCAATATCAATGCATATTATTCTAATTATATGAGTATTCTAATTAGAAAGCAATATTAATTTAAAGAAAGTGAGATTTAACAGTGTTAAGTGATAAATAACCAGACTTTTTATTTAATTACTATAAATAATTAAATTCTTAGTATTTTATAAGATTCAATATGGAAATACGTCCTATACCAGACGTTGTACGGTCTGCACTCAGATCGGGGTCAAATTTATTAACAATACCCCATTGTATTAATGAACTGGTAGGCATACCCAAATTTTGTAAATTATAAGATACTTTGTCTTAAACTTTTAGTCCTAAACACTAAATATATTCATCAAGTTAATTACATAACGTTTATCTTAATTTGAATTTTTTCTTGATTGGTTTTTCAAAATCAAAATGAATGCAACCTACTAAAATGGTTACTGTTACTTGTCTACTCGATATGAACTCGATCATTTTTTTTCAGAAATGTATACTTTAGAGAAATTTCATGATTTTTTCGATTCTTTTATACTTTCCTCCGTGTTTTAGGTTTCAAAACTGATTCTGCAGATTTGTTATAATTTTCAAGGTATTACTTAAGTTTCACTGTTTTTCAACGGTGAAAAAAGTATGGGTTAAAAATTCTTATGTAAGTTTTGTCTGAAAAGAAATTTCGTTTTAGCTTAAATTTTCTTTATTCCTATACCTTTTCTATCCTAAAGCTAAAGCTAAAGTTTCCTGGTTGGGTTTATAATGCTTTTAATTTCAATAGTCTGCAATCAATGTTTCAGGATGTATCGCTCGTTGTAGTCTTACGCTAAATTTTGTTCCACATCTTCCTTGACTACATACCTTATACTTCTGCCATAAAACAGTCTAAAGTTTAGGCAATTTAATGAGTGTATCTATTATACCCAAAAAAAACAAAATTTTGATCGCTTAGAATTGGCATGAGAGATTTAACTTACAATGTCAACTGGTTTCTTGAGTAAAGTTTCTACTCTTTTTATCCTTTTTGGTCAGGGCTAGACCGATATTCACAAGTCTTTTCCTTCCTGTTCACTATGTCACGACAGATTAAAAATTTAAACATAAACGTTTGACTTACTATTTATTGAAAAATGGTTTTTGTCGGGATTTGAACCGGCATCCTTATAGCCCACAGTAAGCGAGCTTTATGTCTTAGTCTACTTGCACACAGAATAATTATTTTTCTTTCTGGTCTCAATTTTTTAGGACTGGCGTTCTTGCTAATTGTATACTATTATAAATTCGGTATAAATCACAGAAAACGTTATAAAACCTAATAAACCTTAATAAATAGATTTATAAACTGTATAAACCTTAATCACGGATAATGATTGATGCGGCACAGATTTCGAGCATCCTTCTAATTTTAGGGTGTTCTATGGCGAAGTTAAATATTAATCGAACTTATAAAATAAGTAGCAATTGAAATCAAATTCTATATGTTACAGATCTACAATGCAATTGACGCAGAAGCTAAATGCGTTGAAATTCGTGTCGATTTGAGCGATTTTCAATTTCAAGTTATTGATGATGGCAACGGAATTTCAAAAGCAGATTTAAATTTGATCGGAACTCGTTATATGTCTAGTAAATGTTATAATTTATCTGATTATACAAATAATTCCAAATATTATGGTTTCCGTGGCGAAACATTATGCAGCTTAATAAGTGTTTGCCAATCGGTAACAATACATACACGCTTAAAAAATAGCGATGAAACATATCGAAAATGTTTTGTTAATGGATTTAATTCGAATAATATAGAAAATGATAGTATTTCTAGACCATCACATGGTACTTCAGTAATAGTTAATGGTTGGATGAAAAATTTACCCGTACGACAAAAACAAGTGAGTCCAATTTTCGACATGGTTGAAATTAAAACTCAAATCGAAAAAATTGCATTAATAAATCCAAGTATTTCATTTTCGTTACGTAATAACTCGAATAAACATTTAATGTTATCAATTCGACGTTGTAATAATATTTTAAATTCGATAAATTTAATTATTGGGAAAGATATCACTGCAAACTTAAAATATGTTAATTTTGAACATGGAAATGTAAAAATTTCTGGTTATATTAGCGGTAAAGCACTACCGAAATGTGATGTTCAATTAATCTATTTGAATCGTAGATTTATCAAAAGATCTCGTATTCATAAATATTTACGAGGTGTGTTTTCAAATTGTGATTTATTATCAGAAAATCCAGTATATTTTCTACATTTTGAATGTCCATACGCTGAGTTTGAAATGGTTTATAAAGAATCTAGTATCAGAATTGTATTCAAGCATCCGGAAAAAGTTTTAAAGTATACTGACAAAACCGTTATAAAATTGCTAACCGATGAAAATCTAATGAATAAAATCGATAAAAAATCGTCTAATTCTGTACGTGGGAGTGAAAATTGTTCTCGAATTGGTATAACGCAATTTGATACGATTTTAAAAAGTAAAATTGCAACAAAATCATCTGAAACTTCGAAAAAACTAGTTTCACATTCCCAAGTTGAACAAAAAGATGAACAATCGAACGAAAAAATTAACGATTTTGAGAAACTAAATACGGATTATCAATCATCAATTGTAGTAATTAATAAAAATATTGATTACCGACAACAGTATGTTGAAAATCTTACAAATAGCCAAAAAACTCAAGAAAAAGCTCAAATAACTGATGATGATGTATTTAAAACACCAACAGTTCCTCCTTTACGTAAATCTATAACGAAGAGAACTTCAAAATTTCAAAAAGATTATACTCAACCTTTTCAAAATAAATTAAATACTCAGAGTACTATGAAAACTTATGATAGTCATGCGAAAAATTTTCAAAACAGAGCTAAAACAAAAAAAATTATTCCAGTATACACTGCAGCTGGAACTTCTTCAAACGAAGACATGACTCCAAAAACTAAAGTATCTAAATGGTTAAATAATTTAGAACAAGGTAATGACAATAATTTAGTAAAAGATTCTGAAAACAATCAAGTTCAGATCAAGCCAAAAAGAATCATCAAAAGACGTAGAAGCATTGATATATGCGAAAAAGAGAACACTGATGGTCCGTTAGACTTTCAAATGCAAGTCGATTCAATAAATAATGAAAACTATAATATACGAGACACCAAAGGAGCTGATATGAGTTCGAAAAAAATTAAAGTGTTCAATGATAACACAAGATTTAGTGCAAATAATTCGAAAATTCATTCTAAGAATGAATTTACGCCAATGGAAAAATCTTTGAGGAATCAAGAGAATAGTTTTGAAATTTCTTTTAGGTTGAACTCTGATCAAATCGAAAGAAAATTTTATAGTAGTGATGATAAAAGTGAAATAGAAATAATAACTCCTAAACCACCGAATTTTCATCGTCAAACGAACAATAATATTTCGAAAAAGCAAACAGACATTACAACTTCGTCGAAAAATTTTCAAATACAACATGCTTTTGAGAATCACACTCGTAACAATGCAACTCTTATTGATTTATCCACTCCCATAAATTGTAACCAATTAGTAAAGGCAAAGAAAATGGAAGAAAAATCTGAATTGAATTTCAATTTTACACCATATCCTGCAGAAATTCCTAAATTATTTGACTCATTGAGCGATTCATTTAAATTTGTAATGCCCCAAAGTATTTTGAATGAATCTATTGCAAAACCAACTTCGGTAACGATTGCATCAAAACATTCTAGTTACCATTATCAAGAAGTTCCAAAAGATACCAATTTTCAAGAAAATAGTCATAATAATTCGTTTATTTTAAATAATTATTTTGATCAATATGCCCAGGCAAATAGTAATTCTGTACTCGAAAATCCAATACAAGACGATATTGTATCAGACGTAAATGAAATAGAATTTGAAAAAGGTTTGGACAATATTATAACCAGTACAGCAAAAACTTCATATTCTAAAATAGAATCTGAACAAAAATTTCAGTTGATTCAACGATTAGATGTTATACCGAAAGGAATGTCACAAATCTATGATGATACAAATACTTGCATTTGTCGTCATTTAAGCCCCCGAACAAAAAAAGAATTGTTGCAGAAAATTAAAAGAAAATACGAACAGAAGTTAAATTTTGATCGTGATTTAGGTTAGTAATACAACATACGATTTTTTAGTGTGTCCTTAAAAGATCATTTCAACGTTCTCCTATGTATAATACTGCTCAACTGCTGACGCTTTATGTCCTTGAATTTTTAATACTATATATTACGTACTTTCGTAAGACTCGGTGGTTCTGATAACAGTTTTGACAAAAAAATTTAATTACGAAAAATCATGTTTAATTATTACAGAAATTTTTTAAATTTAAATTACTTTCGAGTAAATTGTGGGAAGAGTGTATGTTATAATTACTGAAAACCCGGTTCTTTGTTTTTGGATATCAATCACAATTTTAAAATGAGAATTTTATCTGATAAAATTCTTTGTGACTTTAATCAAGTAAGCTAAATAGATTTATTTTGAGTCATTATATTGAGTCGTTTCTTTAGACTTTCATTGAATTACACATAAGCAGTGCTCGGTGTCAAAATTTTAGCGTCACACGCCAGTGTCTGACGCGCAATAGGAATTGTACCTTTAGTGGGGTTATTTTGTAGAATAAAAATGGAAAATGATTTTACCAAATAATTAGGGCTCAATATTTCTTATCGATTGATTTTTAAACGCGTTTAGTTCCACAGAATAGAATCATTTAGTTAAAAATTAAATCTCAAAAGATCAGTAACTTGACAAAGACGGTTAAAATTTTGCAATGCCTGATGTTTCTGCTAGTAGTGTTTCATTTTCCCCAAATTAAATATTCAGTTTGAGACATGTTTATCATATTTTATTTTTTTTATTCAATATGAGAATAGTTGAAATGATAAGTAAGAAAAATGATAAAAATTGTTCAAAATTTTTAAAATTATTTTTAAAAATCTTTTACGCGTAAATTAGAATCCTATGGGCAAATATTTGACAAACGATTTGGAGGAATCAGACAACAAATTCAAATTTCAATGACAAAAAAAAGTAAAATATCTCGCACATATTCATTTTCTAAAAGTATGTTTAATAAATTAAAAATATTGAGTCAAATTGATAAAAAATTTATTGCTACTTTTCTCGAACCAACTTTTACTGAAAATGGCATATTAATTTTATTTGATCAACATGCTGTTCACGAACGGATTCGTTTGGAAAGATTACTAAAAGGTTGTAAATTGTTGTTAACATTTAAAAGATCTACTTCTTCTGATATTCAAAAACGCTGTTCTACTGTTTTTAGATTATGAAAAACTTCCGGGCATTTCAAAGGCAACTAAATTAGATAATATATTAATATTTAATTTAGATTCGAATAAAAAGGAAATTATGAAAAATTGTCGAGTTAATTTTGAAAATCATGGTTTCATTTATACAATCACAGATGATAGTGTTAATATTATATCAATCCCTACGTGCATTTTCAATAAAAGTTGCCGAGAGGTAAAGTTTTATTAGGAGTTGTTTTTGGAAATATTTAAAAACAAAATGTTATTAATATTTCGGATCGTCAAACAGTCCAAAGTGGATATATTATTTTGTTTTTGTCTGTTAAACTAAATATTTCACTTAGCCTGAAGTCGGGCGCATGGCTTATAATTTATCGTTTAAAAGAGTAAACCACGTGGGGAAACCGTCGGATTTTCGTGTACACACCGGACGAAAAAACGAAAAACATTTTGTATCAAAAAGCACTTCAATAAACAGAATATATAACTTAATACCATTTTACAGTTAGTTATGATGCAAAAATTTGGTTTACAGAAAAATTCCAATCGAAATAATCTTATGGCTACATTGACAATGACATTAATTAACGAATTAATTGATTTTTGTTTGGACACTAATGGTGTAACAAATTTTTTTCCTCAAACAGTATTAACAATAATAAATTCAGAGGCGTGTCGAGGTAATATTAAAATTTTGTTAGCTTATCATATTCTGATAAGCTTATCATATTCTAATAAGCTTATTATATACCAAAGTGCTTTCCTAGAAAATTACAACATGGGTGAAAATTAAAATACGTGTATAAACATGCCTCAAAATTACCAGACGTTTAATGGAAACCGGTAACACTTTCTTGCATTGGGTAATAAGGTGGTAAAATTAGTCAGGAACATGGAAATAAATGACTCTAAATTGGAGTAAATACCGTCAAGGAAACCGTTAATGAGCACAATCGTTGGGTAGCTACTTTTATTAAAAGTCAGATTTCCTACTCAAATGAGATCAAATGATTCGTTGTTATTCGAAATGAAATTAATAGTACTGATTGATTGTTATAAACTCGAATAGTTGAAAAAATATTTTTGATGCATAATGTGCCATTTTAATCTTGTGGAAGCGCTTTTGTGTATAGGAGCATGTTCTATTTTAATTTATTTGGATGCTTAAAAACATCGAAACATATTATTTTAGGAGCAACGAAATTTGGCGATGAATTATCTTTAGACGAATGTAAACTGTACATTCATCAATTATCGAAATGTTCATTACCATTTCAATGTGCTCATGGTCGACCAACATTAGTGCCTATTGTTGAAGTTAACTCAATTAAGAAAAATTATAAAGTTGTGAAAATTAATTTTCAGAATATCATGAAGCAAAAATAGTTACACGTTTTGTTTTATTTAATACACAATGATATTATTAATTATTATTATAGAGTTACCAGTTTGTTTTTGTTTTTTTTTACAGTGTACTAAAATTTATTAAATAAAAATAATTCATATTTAAGTTTGAATATCAGGTTGGATTTTTATTAACAAAATAATTTCGAACTGAAAATCACCTGCTGTTAAAAGTACTAGGATTCGAGCCCGAATATATTATTATCGGTGCAAAAGACTTATCGATAGACTTACTTACCTTATATTAGAAAGTATGAGTTAACGTGTTAAATTTTCACTTTTATTATAATACGTTTTTAACTTCATTTTTATTTTGGTAATAGCACGTATCTTTAGCAATCAATCAAAGGCGGGACTTTTCCCTCGTAGGAGCACAACCCAATCTACCGAAAAATTACTTTCTTGGCTCTGTTCTATACTGCCGCTTTATATACGGGGAGAGTTAGGAAAATTGAGATACTCCAGGATTGAGTTGTACACAAGAAACTAATGTAAAAGACTCATGTTTGTTATCGTTTGACATTTTTTTTCAATGTTCACAAATGTTTTGTTGTTCTGATAATGTGTCGGTGAATTATGGTAGTTTGTTCATTTTCTTTGTTGAAATAAAGGGCTACTAAATTCCAAAAAGAGATTTCATATATCTTAAATTTAAATAAGATATGTTTATAAATATATATACGTTTAACCCCCGAAATAAAAAAAGGGGTGTTATAAGTTTGAGCACTATATATGTGTGTCTGTCTATCTGTGGAATCGTAGCGCCTAAACGGATGAATCAATTTTATTTATTTTTGTTTCGTTTGAAAGGTAATTTAACGGAGAGTGTTCTTAGCTATGTTCGAAAGGTAATTTAACGGAGAGTGTTCAAGAGTTTAGGGTTCCGCACCAAAAAACTTTGCCAGGAGTTTTTTAAATTTTGTATATTTCACTTGTTTGATTTTAAAAATTTAGAGGTTGGAACTTCCCCTTTTAAAGTTAGAGGTTGGAACTTCTCCTTCGGATAAGAGCATGGGGTTGATTGCATGCCTAATGAATAGAGCCTAATCACCCCGAGGGAAGCTCAGTTTGTCAAAAAAGAACTTCTACGGCCTTTTTAGGCGATAGCATGGATGGTTTATCTGACACTATTTCAGTTGAATTCGGTTCTACACGCAACAAATAAGGAGGAATATTATTCCAATCATGGAATTAAAAAATTTACAATAAAATATAAATTTAGTGGTGGTGACGAGAAATAGAAAAAATGTGCAAGACAATGAATAAGGAAATAGGTTGCCTGCCCACTTCAAAGGTGACTGAATGTTCATAAAGCATTTATTGATAGAAACGTTACACCTTAAAACTATTTACTACTTCTTAATTCAAGTCAGATTCTTTCAATATTTTTATTAATCCATTCTCCAAATCTCAACATTACTTAGGTACGTAAATTAGGTATTTCACACAATAGAGATTCAGAGTGAGACGGAGGCATAAAGTATTAGAAATATATTATTCGAAGACATTTATTTGACATAAAGTCATTAAATATAAGATAAAAACATTGGAGTTTTGTAAATATCATATAGCACTCACAGTTGACGCACGGGATGGGAGGTTATCTGTATCTAGGATCAAGGAGTGTCATGGTGCATATAACCAGTAAGCTCATTGTAAATGTTTTGGTGTACAGCTAAGCGTTTAATATATATAAATTTAAACAAGATGTAAGTTGACACCTTCTTCACAGGTTTTTGTTTCTTTTATTAGTTGTTATTTGAGTATGAAATATCTATAAGTTCTTATAGTTCAATGAATCTTTTATACTTAGCATCCGATTATGTTGAAGTAAAGAGGGAGATGTTGAAGCAAAAATGGGATACAAAAGGTGCCCATCTGAAAAGTGGAGAACTTCTTGCTTTACAATGACCTGAAATCAAAATTAAGTAATAAGTGGTCAACTTATTAGTAATGGCCGAAAAATTTGAAATTGTATACTTGGACATTATAAGAAATTCGGCCAAAGCAGTTTTTAATCTGTTTCCTGAGATGTCAAAAGTGAGAAAATACACATGGAAAATAAAAAAGAATGCAACACTTTAAAAATGAGAGCGACATGTTTTTTCTCCATATCTTGAATGGTTTAACACGGCTTAAGCGAATATCGGGCTCTGCAGGAATCCCCGGACAATAAATTCACCAATTGGCACTCATTCATCTAGCTTTTAGTAAATCGCTTAGATAGTCAAGCGGCAACACATTTAACAATTGAAAAACAACTTGATGGATAGTGTCCGGTTTCTGTTATTATATCTCCCTAGCTATTATTATACTCTGCATATACTTAGGAGCATTTTCGGTTCAAAAGTTATTAACGTTTGGAAATATCGATGGCAAAACCAAAATTTTGGTATAGATGTTCATAAAATCTCATGATTAGTCCAGCTCTGTTTGGTCGTCTGGTCGACAAGACGATAACTTAAAGACGAAAAGATATAACGAGTTGGAATGTTTATAGCACCCCCATACTTTAAATTGTAAGAAGAAAAGTTTTATTAAAAAAATGTCCCTTTTGGAAAAAATAACCACTTTTTGTTTGAAACATTTTTTATAAACTATATAGATTTGCTACAATTTTGGCTCCAATATTATACAAATTTAAGACTCTGTGCTTGCATTATTATTTGTTAATTAGAAGAGTTTAAAAAACCAACACAATTATGGCGGCCTTTCTTAAAGCTACCTACAAATTTTCAACTCTTTATCTTTTATAGTTTTGGAGAAAATGGATACCAGAGTTCTGCCCTAATTGGCGCCTTCACGGATAAACAGTGACATTTACAAAAAAAGGTTTCAAACATTTGTTGTTAATTTTTTTATTATGAACATTATTTACATTTTACTTTTTTACATTTACTTTTGTTCTATCTCTAACGGTTTACGGGTTAAATCTCTAATGGTTTAAGATGGGCCCTATGGACCCTTGAGACCCAATTGAACTATGTTGCTCATTTATGAACTTAGCCTCACTATTACGTTCTGAGCACGCTATAAAAAATTCAGCTTTTTTCGTTTTTGAGTTATCGTGCCTACAGATGGACAAGCAGACGGGCAGACAGATGGATAGACGGGCACCCGGAAATGGACTAATTAGGTGATTTTATAAACACCTATAGGTACCAAAATTTTGTTGGTGGCAACAATATTTTTAGGCGTTATAAACTTGGGGCTAAACTCAGTATACCTTGATATATATTACATATATACAGGGGATAAAAATAGTAAAAAAGACGAGAAATGATTGTCTTAAATGATATCATGTGTGATTCCTTTCGTTGAAATAAGAAAAAAGTATATATATAATCATTTAGTGGAAACTTTTCATTTTCGAGAGGTAGAAAACAATGGATCTATAATTAATTCAAAAAATAAAAGTCTTTGACCATATATTTATAAGGAAGTGGAACCAATGATAGACCGATTACTATGAAAGCCCGCATTAAAAAAAGTATTCAATGATAGACAATCCAGCACAGACAAAAAGGCAATTTAGTGGGTCAAAACCCCTCCTATTGAGAATCTGTCCACATAAATCTAGAACTAACAATATGGTCCTGTAAATGCACCCATTTATGAGACGCATTTTCACAAACAAAACAGATATCCATGCATATTTTGAGCTCCGTACATTCTTTGACTTTGTCTTTGAGTTGAGTACTTCAAACAGAAAACCTGAATCTTGGCGAGGCTATCGAACCAGCTGATGCTGCGAAATATGTTTTGATTGAAAGAAGAAGAATAGTTGGAGAAGAGTTCAGAAAAATTTTCAAAACCATGAGAGATATCTGCGATGAAAACGACATAGATATGCGGAAACCAAGGTTCGCATAATAATAGACTCCAATATACAGACTGATTCAGTTGAAGATTATAGGTCAAATTTTGAATCATCGCAACTTTTCTCAATCTAATGAAAACTATTGCTCGACTTTTTAAACTAGAATATTCAATTTTGCATGATGATTCCCGTGACATCCGGGTCGACGGAGTTCAACTTTGCCGAAAACGCAATACCGGGTGGGGTGCCGAAAATTCACACGAAGCACTCGGTATTTGCAATAAAGATGCGTTATCGAATGTCTACTAAATAATTCACGTTCTTACAGTTTTGTCTGTGACAGCAGCGACGAATAAACGCTCCTTATCAACTTTTCGTCGACTCAAAACATACCTTAGATCAACAATGTTTGAAGATCTTCTAAACGGTTTAGTCCTCGCTCAATATTAATTGCGGCATAGAGGTCGATGTTTGATAGAGTGTTGGAAAAGTTTTTTTATGTACCTCGTAGAATCACTTATTGAAAACAGTGACTGAATATCACATTTTCACCTAATTAAATGTTTTCTTGAACCCCCCCCCCCCCTAGGGAAATTTCTGCGCATGGGTCTGTATTAGAGCTAAGTTAATTTTGTTAAATTTGAAAATTGGATAAAATTTGAATGTGACAGAGCAAAATGAATTTTTTGGATTCTGATGACGTCATAAAGGCATAAAATTCGATTTTTTTGATAAAACAGGCAAACAAGTTTGATCCGATCTTAATGGAATTTTTTTGAAACCCACTAATTTTGGGTCATTTTTTTCAGCTGTTATGTCAGTTTTTCGGTTGCTATTACGATGTTATGTGCTTAATTTTGGGACCATGACTCTACATTCTTGAAACGTATTAGAGTTGGGTTAATCTTGATTCGAATTGTCTTGATTCGAACGTATGTATATGTTGTGCACATACATTAACAGTGTTATACGAAAGTGATTCGATACGGCGCATATTTTAACGGCATAAGAAACGACGGACAACGTATGTTATATTATTCTATGCAAAGAGAGGCGTCAAGGTTCGGTTTAAAATTTTCGAAAAACACAAGAAATGGTTGGAGAAAGGCCGTCATAATTGTGGTTTTTTAAATTTTTCTAATTTATTAAAAATAATGCAAGCACTGGCATTCAACACTTAGAAATTGTTTGCTTTTATTTGTTAATTTAGTTTTTTTTTTCAGTTCTCGAACCACTTAAATATGACTAGTTTAAAATTTGTTTTACAATTTTCCTTAATTCTAGGAAAAAATTCACACATTAACCATTATACTTGGGATAGATTTTAACTCATAATAGAAATCTAAATTCTAAACTTCTTGGAGACTGCTTTATTGAGAATTGATAAACGTAAATTGTTTATCAATTCTCAATAAATTTGTTTATCAATAAATTTACTTGTTTAGCTACAAATTTTTCGTTTGTTTTTCTTTTCAAAAACCTCCTTTCTTCTTTTAAGTTTTATTCTACGTTCTGCGGTTCTAACTTTACTTGTAACGAGAATACAAATACTTTCGAAATATTCGAACTGATTACGTACAAATTTTCTTCAAAGTGATGCTGATTATAGGTATTCATATTCTACTACGTTACTTTATAGCAATGGGCAATATTTTTATTTGAATATTTAGAAAACATAAATTTAGTGAATTTAATCGTTACAAATGTGAATAAGAAATAAATAACCTCAAAATGCATGTAAGGATATTCATTTTCATTATACATGCTTACTACTCTACGTTTTACTTCAATTTTCTTCTTTTTCACTTATACCATGGTAAACAGTGGTAGTAGCAGATACTGGAAAATTACAATATCAGACAGACAAGAAAATGCAAATAAAATAATTATCTATTTAATATTCATGATGACAATTCTGTTAGTTGGTTCATCTAATACCATTTTCCTTTTTTACTTCCATTAAGTAAGTTTTATTTGTGAAAAACGAAATCTTTATGAACAAAATTTGTTATATTTTGATTTGTTTTATGCAAGTCTCATCATACATAGATATCACAAGTTGCCTATATCCGCTTGTTATTTTCTAGATTATGTTCACAATGTTGACGAATGAGAGATTTTTAATCTATAAATTCTATTAATAATTTATGTAATTTGACAGTTTATTTTCAATTTTTCTATTATTATGAAAAATAATTATGAAAAAGAAATTGTGTATGAATTGGTTTCCTATTTTTTTAGTAAATACTTATTCATACGAATACATAAATCTACTGTAAATAGTTTTCTTTTTAATATAGGTCCCTAATATTTGCTAGTACCTAAATACCAATTTATGTTTAATTTTCTTTTATTATCTTGAGCTGCCATTTTCTTTTGGTTAACTTCGTAAAAGTGTAAATAAATCTTATAATTCACCTTATTAAAAAAATTATATTATAACTTATTAAAAAAATTATTATCAGTTTTAATTTAACTCACGCGAATTCCATTATAGCCTGTCCATATTAAGGGAACTTATCACTGTGAGATTTTTAAAATTGATTGTTTCTTACACAAATAGATAACGTTAAACCTTTAGAATATTACCTTAAAATTTCAGAAAAAAAATTTTTTTGGATTTATTCGTACAAATCATCAGGTTTCTTTTTAGTTTAAATGCGTTTTTCCTAGCTTCACGTTTTTCAAAATTATGGCCATGATAACTGGTTGTCAAGTTTATCGATTTTGTTCTAGTTGATCTTATTTTGTTCGTCTTGAGTTTATTCAAGTATTTACTGGTCAAAATTTTGTTTTTTTGTTTTATAGCATTTTGAGGACAAATTTTCGAAAAAAATAAAACAGACAGAAAAAAAGTTTCTGACATCAGATTGAACTTAGTTCTTTGGATTTCTTTAATAGACAATTTAAATCCTAAACAATAAGGGATAGAATAACACTTTAGTTTAAAAAGTTGATCCTCATAAAAAAAACTAACATTTGAACTGAAATATGTTATTATTGCATCTAATCGAAACACGCATTCGCCTGTGTCCATGACTTTGACCAACAATTATCGATAAACTTTAAGCTTATTTCCTTTCTATTAAATGCAGTAATAACATATTTTTAAGTCACATTTCCTCCAAAAGCTAACGTTTTTCGAAAAAATGGTTTAAACAAAAATTGTTAGTTTTTAATGAGAATCAACTTTCTAATTTAAAGTGTTATTCTATTCCTTACCGTTTTGAATTTAAATTGGCTATATTAAAGCAACCCGAAGAACTAGGTCCAATCAGATGTCAAAACATGATGACCCACATCAAATTCTGCAACTTTTGACTAAGTAATTTTGGATTGGTTAACTTCAAAACGAGTTATTAGCCATTATACAGTTTTGCATTTAAGATGAAGACACCTTCACACTGTCGGCATTTATAGGAATATCGATTTGAAAATTTGCACAGTCATACAGAGAGATCTGTCATAAAATACGCAATTATAATTTTTTCATTATTTTGGTCTGCACTCAAAATTATTACAAGTTTATTGAAATATTTGAATACATAGCATTATTAAATTATCAATTTGTTTAGTTTTTACATTCTATACACTAGTTATAAAATTAAAAAATAAACTTGTAATAATTTTGAGTAAAGACCAAAATAATGAAAAATTAAAAATGCGAATTTTGTCATGAAAATCTTTAAGGGTCAGGTTTCTGTTTTCAATCTTAAATAAGATATTCCTATAAATGACGAAAGTGTGAGGGTGTCTTCATCTTAAATGCGACACACTGTCGATTAAAATGGTGTATACATTTTGTCTCCCTCGTTCGATTAAATACTTCACTTATTTCAAGAATACTTGAGGATTGTCTAAAAATGGATATTTTCTATACCCAAAAATACTTCACTGGATATAAATCAATTTATTTTAAAATATGGAAGTTTCATGGAAGTCTCATATTTAACTCGTTTATGTTACGGAAGAATAGGAAGATAAACATTAAAATCGTATAAAATCATTTAATACAAACCTAATATAGAAGTTAACTACATAGTTAAAGTAAGAAGTACATGGTAAGCCCATTTTCTTAAACCCCATACATACAAAATTGTTTCCTTTTAACTTTATTTAATTATAATTGTTATATTTTTGTCTTTCAAGTCTTATTATCTCTGTTCAATTCATATATTTATCAATACTAACATCTTTTTTTATTTTATGAATAGTAATGTTAAGAATTTTTTATTGTGATGTGGGGGTGAAAGTAACCCTTTTTCTTTAGCGCGACATGAACGACAGTGAATGTCGCTATTGCTATCGCTTAACTTCATTTCTATTAAAACCAATTAAAATACTCTTTTATAATTCGCATACCAAATGTTGTTTTTATGTAAATTTTCTTTTCAGCTAAATGTTTTATTATTAGCAAAAGTCTTTCTTTTAAGTAAATCAAATAAATTGAGGATATTGTTTTCTAGTTGTTGTTTTTTTCCGTGTTTTTTAATTGTTTTTTATTTGTAGATCTTTGCTACATGTGCAGGATACATAATTAATATATTTAATATTTACTTTAAAATCATCGTTGGAACTGTTCTTTTATGCCATGTTTATATGTAATATGCAAGGTATACTAAGTTTAGTCCCAAGTTAGTAACGCTTAAAAATGTTAATACTACCAACAAAATTTTGGTATAGGTGTTCAGAAAAACCATCTAAAGAGTAAATTTCCGGTTGTCCGTTTGTCCATCCTCCGTCTGCCCGACTGTCTTTCCTCCATTTGTTCGTCTGTCAACACGATAACTCAAAAGCGAAAAGAGGTATCAAGCTGAATTTGTTATAGCGTGCTTAGGACATAAAGAGTGAGGTCGAGTTCGTAAATGAGCAACATAGGTAATTTGGGTTTTGACCTCTAAGATTAAACATTTTTCGACAGGATCCAAAAGAGGGCCCCTGACTGTAATGACGATTTTATTTATTATAACAATTTCAGATGAAAATATTTTCTTGTTTTCATACTTTTAAGAGTGTGATTCTGTAATTGTCGGGGTTTTAGTTTTCGAACTATATTTTAATAAAGTTAAAGTAAACGAGTTGAAATGCATGCGTATTTTTTTTTTTTTTTTTTTTTTTACGTTAGGTAAGTAAAGAAAGATATACAAACAAACACATACACTCACTGTCAAAAAAAGTGCCACAGTTAAAACATTCTAAGCGTACTCATTTTATGTTATGTTATAATAGTAACACTTAGAATGTTTTAAAACGAGCATTTTTTGTGACACTGAGTATACATGTAACGTATAAATTTAAAATATAAATCATTGTCGTATTTTAGTAAAAAAATTAGACTTTAATTAAGTAAATTTTTTACTTTAACCTTAAAAATAATCAGATATTTTAAATTTGAATTTTGATGTCTAATAAAAGTTGTGAAAAAATTCCTATGTCTAATCATTTGGGGACAGGGAAGGGATTTTCTAATTTTCTCCTATAGAGGTGGGGAGGGGGTCTGATGTCACCGAAGGTTTACTTACCTAATATTTAAATGTTTCTTTAGGGAAAACTTACTCAATAAATTTATATCATTTTATTAATTTTTCTGGAAGAATTTTCGCTCTACGAGATTTTCACCTTTTTTCGGCTGACATAATTGAGTTTATTAAGACTATGTGAGAATTACGCCATTTTATACATTTATGTTTTTGGAGAGATATATTGATTCGCTACTAATATTATAAAATTGCGAAAATAAAGTAAATTAAAAAAATCTACACTAATCGTCTTCGGTCTGTTTGTTACATTTTCAGGTAAAATTCAGCAAAAAAACTATTTTTGTGTGTGGATTATTCCATTATTAAAAATTGAAAATTAAAGTCGCAATTTGCTTAATTTAATGAGATAAACTATTGTGGAATCTCGTTTATATCTCCGAGAGAAAAAAGTGTTTTGTCCCCTTGTATGTCATCGTAGATCCTTTGTACCCTTTGTAGGTCATCGTGGAACCCTGGGGGTCCATATGGACCACTTAAGAATTGGATTCATTGTTAAAGATTCAATTAGGAATCATTGTTCTAACACATAATAATATTATTTGAATGATAATTTTAATTTAGAAAAAATCTCCAATTTCTTTGTTCCCGAATGTCACATGAAAATGCTTTGGCTCTCGATTCTTAAATTTAAAAAAAAGTCGGACTTAGGTACACACTAACATTCAAAACATAAATTCGTTGTATTAAATGCACCTGCTACGTAATATTATAATCTCCATATTACAAAATAATATTCAGAAAAATATTATATTTTACATATACGGACAAATAAATATCATTCATTTTGGTTTTTTAAACATTTTATAAGCGGTAACATAACTCAAACAATCTACAGTGAATCATTTTGAATAAAAAATAATATTATTATTTTTTGAAAAAAATAAAACAAAATTAAAAAAAAAAAAAAAGTCGAAAAGGATCAAATAATAAAAAAAAAAAAATAATGTCTTGCGTCAAATAAAGAATATTATTTATTGGTAAGAAACACAATAAGATCTTAATGGATAATGTGGACCATATCAAATAGTTTATATGATTATTATATCTATAGAGTGATACTTTTTGTATGATAATGGGGAAAATCTTGTAAGGGGTAGCTAAAATATCGCAAAATTTTTAAGCATAATATGTTGGACACAAAGGAAGACATTTGATAGATCTCTTGAATTTGATTTCAAAAGAAAGTTACGTAAAAGTCACTTTGATACTGAGAAGAAATAGAAAAGCACTTGGAGCACCTTTAAATTAGAAATTTGTTCTTTATACTAAAATAAACATTTTTTGTCCTGCACATTTTTTGGTAATTAGAATAGATATACTATACATAAAAGTATACTTTCGGAATCAATTTCTGATTCTCGAACTTTGTTATTTAAAGTGTTTTCCAATATTAACACTAATAAGATCGAGGTTGACTACACTTTTACTTACTTAATACATACATTTTTCCATATGTGCACTAAAGGTCAAGATCAATTTCGAAGTTGTCCACTTTTGAGCTGTATATTTGTTGCTTGAATTTAATTATTATTGTATTTTGAAATGTTGTCGTACACAGGCACACACGGGGGGGGGAGGTGGCCAAATTAATATATACTATGTTAGATTATGTAGTTAAAAAAAGGAGAGAGTTTCCTTTTTCGGGTAAGAACATTTTAATATGTCATAACGTTATATTCAGTTACGATTCGAGATACAGAAGAAACAATTTAATTCAAAAATGACGAATATAACCTTCGATGCAAATCACCTACAAAAAAACTTTTTTTAACCCCGTTAGCCAATGAGTTTCAATAAAATAAGAAACAAGCCTTCCATCAATTTCCGTTAAAAAATGATTATGCAAAATTTGAAGTAGAATTAACCATGGAATCACGTTGTCCCATACAAACTTTTCCTCCGTTTATCACCCCCCTTAGTAGTATAAATTCGGAAATTCCTTTATTTAAAAAGAACACACCCTCCAAATTTCAGTTCTCTACGATTAGCAGATTAGGCTGTGCGTTGATCCGTCAATCATTCAGGACAAAGCATTTTATATGTATAGATGATAGATTGCTTTTACAATAACACTAGACAGGTAGGTGGAAAAGATACTAAAATTCTAAAGAAAATGTTTTCATTTTAACTATCTCAGGTGACGATTGTATTGTTAGTAAAAATTTTTGGGGGAAGATCCTCAATGGGGAGGTTTTATCTCCATGCGTACGGACTTGATACTACATCATTATCTCCATTATCGATTAAAATAGCCCACCGGGTATATAATTTAAATATTTTATATTGATTATTTGAATTGGTTTGTTAGTCTATAAATATCGTATAGTCTATATATACCAAGTTGTGGATACTTAACTTGCGGTAATTCGTATTATTGTAGAAAAAGCTTAAGTTAAATATCATGGTATTTTTTTTTCTTAATGTGTAATATCGTGGTATTATTATGCACATATTATCTGTTATGTAGAGATATAGGTACGTAAGTCAGTAAGTGAAACAATTCATGTCACTTCCATTAGGGGTTGTGAATGATTTAATCTTAAGGATGTACAAGCTGAGCAGGAAAATTTTAAATAAAGTCTTGATTATTTTAAATGAAGTTGGACTAAGTCTAAATCAATCCTGAAAATTTTAACGAGGTTACTCTATTATTTAAATGAATAAATGACTTCAAAAGTATAGGCATATTCAATATTGGTCTTATAGGAAAACGGTAGATGGATGATATGTTTTCATAGATTTCTCCAAAACTAGTAAGTGGAAATTAAAATTTAAAAAAAACTATTTAAATCAAAGTTAAAACCTTAATAAATTATTGAAAAAAAAAACCGTTGTGCCCGACTAATTATGGATGTATGAACATGGTAGTGGGGATACAAATTTAAAAAATATATATTTTCAATTTTGATGGCGAATTATGTTATAACTTGACAATGTAAGACGAAAAGTAAGAATAAAATTTTACGATATCTGGAATAATTTTCAAAATGTTGAAAATTGAAAATTTTATTTCATTATTTAGCTTTCGATATTTCGAAAACCAAGGCTCATATCGAATAATTTTATTCTTACTTTTCGTCTACATTCATGAAGTTACAACAAAATTCATCATCAAAGTTGAAAATAAGGTACAAATAATTTCAACCACAAGTCTAGACTTGCCTTGGCGTTCGTACTACCTCAAGTGTACGTGTAGAACATTATCACGTAAATTTATTATTTCCCATCCCTGGATTTTTATTGAAATTTTTATTTTTATATTTTCATATTATTGTAATTGTAAATATGAAATATCAATCATAATCGGGGGAGAAAAATGCTAGGAAGCAGACACATTTTCAGTCCTCGAATTCAATTTCAACAAGGAAAAATCCTAAAAAAACTATAAAAAAGAAGGTAGCTCAAATTGGAGGAGCTTAAAGATATTGAAACTTTTTCGATATTTTTAATAAATAACATTTTCAATAAATTATTATTGCGGAACACTACACACAGTTTTTTCAAGTTTCAAATAATTTGTTACAAGTAGGGCGATCCTTATTTGGTGAAATTCGGTGAACAAATTGATTTCTTGAAACGCAGGGAGAAAACAAAACTGGTTACAGGCGTAATTTTTATAATTATGAAGCCATACTTTTTCGACGCCTACTAGAACCGCCGAAAATTGGCATGACGATTTTCTGTCCAAAAAGGATTTGCTGGTCGCCATAATTTAAAAAAAAAACGACTTTAAATTTTGTTTTTTTGGTCTTCAAAGTCTATCGAGTAATTATGGAAGTAGAAAAAAGATCCTTATTAATGAGCTTAAAATATCTGTAAAATGTTGGCGGCATATTTTATAAGATCATTTTTATAGTTCTTAAAAATAAATTAATTTACATATAATATTCTTTATATTATAACCATATATGAGGTATATATTTATTTATTGTTATTATTTACTTATAAAATAATATTTCAGGTTTCATCATTTAATTAATATTTTCTAATTATTGTTTTTTTGATGAATAAAAAAAAAATTATGCAGACAATTATTATTTTCAAATTATTAACATAAATTTTATTTGAGAATATTAATATTTTGTTTATCGCCGCTTTTTTGTATGTCTGAATACAGTACGTTTATTTCACGACGAACTCCAATGTTAAACAAGCTGTTCATGACTGTCCGACCCTCATGGCCCTCGCTTTAAACTTCCCAATAATGAAAATTATTTTAAACTGTATAAATAACTAAAATACTTCAATATTAATGATTGTATTGAAATAAGAGGTACTGAGTTCAAAATTCGAAACTTTTTAATGTTTCAAAAATTCATAAAATCAATTACTGTAAATATTTCTGTAAATAGTAGTTTTTCAAAAAAAAATTATCGGGGGAAATTATTGTTTAAGCGATTTTTTACAAGAAATTTTCAAAATTTCCACTTTTTTAATATTAACAGAAAAATTTCAAGTTTCATTTTTCTCCTTTTCTCCAATACCCCAATTTCTTCGAGCCGCTTTTGGCAATCTTTTCAGAGTATTTTGATATTATTATGCAAAGACTGCCACAAATTCGAGATATCTACAACCTTTCATTTTGGAGAAATCGTGAACGAAAAAATGTCTCCGGTCACACAAATACAAATACGAACACTCAAAGATCAATCTAAAAGTGATGCTAGCACATTAATCGGATCATGGAACGTAAAGTTATGTTGTTAATTTCGATTCGAATTTTCGGACATATTATTACCTGATTAGGTAATACTTCACTTACTACAATAGTGGAAGCGCCGGAAGGTAACATTGTATATTTATTCATTTTTGTAAATAGCTTACATCATAAATGCTCGAAACAATGATGTAAGAAGCATTTTACAAAAATGCATAACTAGTGAAATTTACAAAATTTAAAAAACCCCCGACAAATACGATTTATTCCTTGTAAATCGATTTTTACAAGGGGCTTTTAGGGGCTAAATGCCACTAAGAAACACACAGACGCACAGATAAACACTTTGAACTTATAACGCTCCTTCTTAAATCAGTATCAAAGTGATGGTCAAGGCCATCAGATGAGATGAAAATGATACTTTTTTGGGACAAATTTTTGGAAATATTCTAAATCAAATTGAAATATTTGAGTTGACTTTGTTCTTTTGAATTATTGTTTTAAATTACCTAATTATTTTAAAATTTCACTTTTCGAAATGAATTGAACCAGGTTTATTTGACCATTCATTTCCTTAGTAATTATTTATATGTCATGCCTTTTCCAAACTGAATTGATTTTGAAGATCATCGCCAATTTTTAATTTTTTTTTTTAAGTACGCAAACCTAAGCACCCACTAAGCCAAGAACACTCTCCGTTTAATTACCTTTCCAACGAAACAAAAAAAATTAAAATCGGTTCATCCGTTCAGGCGATACGAAGCCACAGACAGACAAACACTCAGACACACACACATAGCGGTCAAACTTATAACACACCTTTTTTATGTCGGGGAACTAATATACAATATTAGTTCCCGTCGCTTCCACCATTATGCTCAGTAGAAGTTTTATTCAGAACTTTTCGTTTGTATATATAGATGCGTTTTTGATCAGATTAAAGATGCTAAAGTAAGATACAAAATAATTCTATGTGAATTTTGTATCTGAAATAAAATAAGTATATTTATTCTGTTTTTTTTTTGTTAGTTCACATTTTGAACAAAATAATAAATTTGAATATAATTAAAAATACATGGTATATATTCAAAACAATAAATATTGTTATATATATATATGCAAAACGTTTAACAACCAAACATTCAAAACAAGCAAACAAACAAACATAGTAGACGAAGGACAATGTGAACGAAAAGAAATCAAATCAATTCACAAATTCATGAAACTAAACAAAAATAACAGGTAGTATAGATTATATTGGCAAAACTTAACCAAGTGGATGGAATAGCGACAGAGAATAATTTAGCGGAAGGTTGTGGGCTCAAACCTCAACAGCGACAATTTTAATTGGATGATTGAATTAGATCCCGAGCTTGGCTTAGTGGCGTAGAGAATCTTTTCAAGATCGGTAAGTTTTTCTTCTACGAAATTTTTCTCTTTCTTGGAACTTCTCTTTCTAGGAAAACTGTTAGTTGTACGTCAATTGAAAATATTCATTAAAGATACAAAAAAAGATAAAATTGAATACAAAAAAAGGAAAAACCATTTTGCTAGACATTCAATAATAAACAGAGTGCCTATCATACGACACCATAAAATTGCAATTATTAAGTTTTGGGCAAAGAATGTTTCGTTCTTTCTTGTGTCGGATAAATGATTTTTGAATTTTTGAATTTTTATTTAAATAATCTTATAATTGAATATCCAAGCTTCATGATTTCAATTATAGCGCAATTTTATCACTTTCAATCTATTTTATCATGCTTATCATAGAATTAAGTGAATATAGTTCTCGATTCAATTAGTGAAATCACAAAATATAATCTGCCTTTTTGAATATCCGAAATAGAGCTATAATTCTTACTGAGATATAATAATAATAATAATAATAATAATAATAATAATAATAATAATAATAATAATAATAATAATAATAATAATAATAATAATAATAATAATAATAATTTATTTGTTTAAGTTAATAAACTTGTACAAAGAAATTCGTTGGTTATCAAAAAAATTACAAATAAGACATATAAGGCGAGTTTACGAAACTTTCTTCCTGCGACTTTTTTCGACAGTGCTACGTCGGACACTATGTATGTATTGAAAAACATTTAACTACGAGATGTTCGAAGTGGTAGACAAGCTCGCCGGTGTAGTTTAATAATTATTAATGTTATCAAGTGATCATAGTGTCTAACAAATTCTCTGCTGAGTTTTTTAAGACTGATAGCTTAAATATGACGTTACCATGCTAATTTGAAAGCGCAGCATTTTCGAAAAAATTCGTTGAGAAAAAGTTTGATGGACTCGGAAAAAACAAACTACCGACGAAGTTTCAAGTATGTATGTATCATTTAACAAAAATTTGTGCTATCTCGCGGACTATATTCACATCTTCATGGCAGTTTTTTTGAGGATTGTATGAATCAGGACTAACAGAACCAATATCATCCGTGCTACATGCTCTAAAATTCACTCATATTGCTGGCGTTGTTCAGTCTACTTACGTATATGCATTTTATTGTAAAGTGAAACACATTTCTACTATACTATATGCTTAAATTGTTCTCGTTCGCGTCGACATTAAGAGAAGAGTTTGAGTGTTTCTTTTTTTTTGTTTTTTGAACAACAATAGGGAAGAAAACTAACTAACAAAATAAAACGCCGCACCGCTATATATTTATTTTGTAAATATATATTAAATGATAGTTATATCTATAGAGATCTATCTTTTCTTTTCTTTTAAAAAGTTTGTCTGTCAGTAGCTTTATAACAAGTAAGCATAAAAATACACGAATATTCAAAAGTATTATATAGAAGCGCCATGTCAGTAGCAAAGACTGCGAAAATTATCTAAAGCCAAAACTCCAGATATTAATTTTTATCATGATTTTATTAGATTTTGTATGAAATTCTGTGCTTAAAATTTGTGATGTCATAAACATAAAGTTTTAAATTTGCTACAGTTGTTCAAGGGAAAGTTTAGACAATGCCTTTATTTTCAGCCAAATGGTATGTATTGCAGTATTAGAGCTATATACATTCGTTGACATAATCGGGCTGTGTATTGCGAACCAAAACTAATTTATATTAGCTTAAGGCAGTATTCTGGTTTAGAAATTTGAAATTAGTTAAAGTTCGAATTATTTTGAGATAAAGCGAATTTTCTGGTAACGAAATTCGAATTGATCGCTCTGAATTGCGAGTTTCTGCCGCAAAAGAAAGTGATCGGCATGCAATGCCATTTTTGAAGGAGTTGAAAATTGGAAATTTCGAGTGTAGGAAAAAATTATTTCGGCTTTTTTTATTCAATTATTTCCTTTCTTATTTTCTTATGTGAAAATCAATTAAAAATTGAAAATGTTCATCACACTGTTAGTTCTACATTGTCGACAATGATGATTTTAAAAATCCAAATAATAAAATTATGTATATTATGTATTTGTACATGTACTTGACCAAAATAATTTATAAAAATGTGTTTTAGTGATTGATATGATATTAAATTTCATATTGTGGCCATTTCCAAACCAATTTTGTTTGAACGAATAAATTTTTATCAATAATTTTAACAGATAGTGTACATATATGAAACTTTAATACAATTGTTAGATCAGTAAAATCATTGTTATATACAATAAACAGTTTTTATCGGGTATCCCAAAATTTTACATTTTTTCTCAGGAACTACGATACCACAGACAAATAGATCAAGCCTGATTTTTTTACAGTCTTAATTTATATGTTATAACACCCTTTTATTAACTTCAATTGTGACTAACAAGGTACTAAAGCCTTAGAAAATTTGCACACAAATCAAGGTCTGATGACATAGTCGCTATAAAGGAAATAGTCGAAATAGTCAATCTAAGGGAGTCCTTAATAACTGCTCCGATTTGTATGATTTTTAAAAAAATGTTTCTTTTAATATATTGCTTGAAACCTTTCAGAGGGGGGAAATAATCTGGAGGATTAAAACGCAATGCCCCGACAGATACATCGACGTCCAGCTTAGATCATTAACGACAAAAGTTAGGAATTCCGAGATTATATTAATTTTATAGTGTAGCTGTCATTTAAGAAATGATTTTTTGAAATTTATCCCCTAAAAGGGTGAATAGGGACTGGAAGTTTGTATGAAAATATATACAAATGGTCATTTTTGAGTTCACCATTTAATCGATTTTAAAAATTCCTAAATTATCAGCAAGGAACATCGGCTGTATTTTATTTTCAAAGAATTAGGGTCCCGGACCAGAAGTAAAAATTCATTAAAATGTGAAACCGTCATTTTTGAGTTCACTACTTAACTGATTCTTTCATCTGTGGAATGCTGCATTATCACCAAATGAAATGGGTTCTATTTTATTTGCAAAAAAGTTAGGATTTCGCACCAAAAGTTAAATTCCTTTTTTATTGTTATTAAGTTAAAATACCTTTTTTCTGGAAAAAATCACGCAAAACTGATTTTTTTATATATGTTGCACAAAAATTGTTTAACCAAAATGGATTTCGAAAAATCCTTTCTTAAATGACACCTACAGTATAAAATCAATATTCTCTCCAAATTCCAAACTTTTATCATTAGCGAGCAAGGCTCCGTCACTCAAAGATAAAATTAAATTGAGCCAAATTTAACGTGCAGTGTTAGACCCACCATTTTCAATTTTTCAAAAATTTTGCATTGCATCTCGTAAGCAAAGTGAGTTCATCCCAGTTTACAAAAATTTTTATTTTGGTGAACTATTATGCCTCGATGTAAATTGAGCAGCATTTCGTAGGCTCAAAAGATTTTTGATTTTTCACAGTTGCTAATAAAATTTTTGAGCACACATTATGGTATAATACCTTTTGCATATATATTATGTATAAAGTAGTGCATAACATTCGTGGTTATACATCCCAGTTCAACTGGCGGCTATAAATCTTGTCAGCACTCACCATCGTCTCCTGGTTCATTCCACTGATTCCTTTATATGAGATTTATATCTTCTCCTTGATGATAATACACACACATAGTTCAAAAAAGGTACTCAAGTACACAGAATATAGTGCTTTCAGAAATGTTAACAGTTTCTTTCACAAAGATATTTTTATTTTAATAACATGGTATACTTTATTGAATTTGATCTCTTAAACTCTTGAATTTATTTTAAGAAAAGGACTTATTTTATTCAATGGCGGGAAAAGGCCAAAAAAGTACGGCTAAAATATATAGACATCGCGAAAAGAAATATGATTATGTAGGGCACACTAAGACATCTGGGTTAATTTAAGTTCCCCTTCGCATCTACGGGAATGAAAAATACAACTGTGTTCATAAAATCACGTAAATAGTCTATTTCCGGTTTTCTGTCTGCCCGTCTGTCCTTCTGTCCATCTGTCTGTGGACACGAAACTCAAAAGCGAAAAGAGATATCAAGCTGAAATTTGTATAGCGTGCTCAGGACGTAAAAAGTAAGGTAAAAGAGCAACCTACGTCAAGGTCTTGTTTCCGTAGGCACCATCTTGTAAACCTTTAGAGACAGAACCAAAGTTTAAATGTAAAAAATGTTTCTTATAAAAATATAAACAACTTCATTTACCATGTATATATGAAATATACATAGTATATTAAGTTTAGTCCCAAGTTTATAACGCTTAAAAATATATAGGTATTCATAGAATCACCTAATTAGTCCATTTCCGTTTGTCTGTCTATCTGTCCGTCTGTCATCACGATAACTCAAAAACCAAAACGAGATATCCAGCTGAAATTTTTATAGCGTACTGAGGATAAAGTACGGTCAAGTTCGTAAATAAGCAACATAGGTCAATTGGGTCTTGGGTCCATAGGACTCATCTTGTAAACCTTTAGAGATAGAAAAAAGGTTGGAATGTTAAAAATGTTCCTTATAAAAAAATAAACAAATTTGTTTCCAACATTTTTTCGTAAACATCACTGTTTGCCCGTGAAAGAGCAAATTATGCGCAAATTGTAAAGTATGTATGTTATGGGTATATCAGTTATATATGTGTGACATGTATGTATATGTAATGTAATAGAGTAATCAACACTGTCTATACATGGTATTTCAAGAAATAACTCAGTCAATTGTTTGTTTTCTTTTGTTTTGAAACATTTTTTAGTAAACACAACTGTTTACTCGTGAGGGTGCAAACTAGCTTTGAAACATTATATAATATGTACCTACTCAATATTTTAAAATTCCGTCTAAACATAAAGTACAAAGATTTTCAACTCAGGAGATTAAATGAATATGATTGTTTTTTTGAAAAACTTATATCTACAACACATACACGTATGCGTTTATTTAATCTAAATCTACCTATCTTATCTCCATAGATAAAATATATTTTGAAAATACCATTGCCATTTAATCAACCATATATATGCTATTCTGTTTTCAAAAGCGTTGTTTGGTATGTTCTAATTGAAATGTATACCTTTGAACAACAAAAGCACTAAGATTTTAATTGAAATCAATTCGAATTTGAAAAATAAAAAGTACAACGTACATAGGCAAGCGCGTATATAGAGAAGGGCACTCGGTACAAATACCTCTTCCAAAAAGTTAAGAATTAAGGAAGTCATTTATTTTAAGTAATTAGCAAATAACTTGCAGCTTTATAAAACAATACAGTTCAGAGTCTCAGAGTTCAAATACTTATGTAGAAAATACTTGCAACATTGTCTGCTGCTGGATATACTGTATAATTTAATGGGCTTAAACGATTTGCGTCTGTTTAATATCAGAAAGTAATTTTTCAATAATCTTTTGGAAATATTTCAATTATTATTGAAAAAGTAATCCCGGTTTACATAATTGACTAAATTCAATTGTTATCCTTTGGTTATATTTCCTGTTTCACTACATTCATTGATGATTTATGGAACCAACGAAAATAATTTGATGTAATTATTTTATATTTATGAAAAAAAAACCGCCCAGTCTGTTGAAAACGATATGGAAATAAACAGAGATAGGAACACATGTATTTATTATATATATATATATATATATATATATATATAATATGTATGTGTGTATAATAATTTTATTTTACTGCATAAGTTGACATTTTGATTGACAGGTATACCAACTGATGGACAGTTCTGATCTGTAGGAGGTCCAAAGAATAAAAATTAGTCTCAATTATTTCTACCATATAATTCTCGACATATTTATATCAATTTATATAGAAATGTAAACTAGATTTGAAATATGTTATTACATTATTATTATTTTTATATATATTATATACCAGGCTGTTAATTTAAAATAATAGAACAAATTTTCCATATTATGTAATAAAAACTCTAAACTTAACAATACTTACATTATTATTAACAGATGTCCATAAATTGTATCTCCTTCACCCTAATTTAAGAAATGTCAAAACAAAAATTATTATTTTTTTAATTTTTTTTTACTCCTTAGACAAGACCTAGTCATCCGCCCCTTCAATTTTCACTTCTTAGGTGACGTAAATTATATTCAAGTGTGGACATATTACATATCATGAGCAGATTTTCACTTTCACCCTCGCATCCTCCGCCCCCGCATCAGTTATCAATTATATCCGCCATTACCGAAAAAGGTTCCCCCCACACTCCCTTTACATAATGACAACAAAATTGGAAGGACTACATAACACGAGCAGAACACGTCTCTATTTCTTAGTCCAATATTCCAAGAGTGCCCTGAACAACTTAAAAATCTTGTGTATATCATACATTTTTTTTAAGAGTATTTTATGTGTGTAATATGATACCAGCCAAAGGAAACCCGTAGCTTTTCGGTGAGATGGCATACGAAAAATACAATTTTACGACTGCTTGAAGGTACAGATTTGGTTTGGTATGATCGATTGTCAATCTATGAATGCTTAGTCGACTAATTTTGATGCTATAAGCTAATGAAAATCTTGTACTGGAATAAATAAATATCAGGATGATATTTGTAAAATTAGTTACATTAAACATTCGTTTGGTGGATCTGGTGCAACTCTTGAGGTCCACACGAATAATACCCAATAAAATAAAGAGTTATAAAAAACACTGCAACAACTCGAACGAATGTAACAAAATTCGTTTCGGATTATATTGCCGTTAATACGCTTCGATCGATACATCAACGAAGTCAATACCTTTTTTTGTTCGCGCTGTGTTGATTGGGAAAGAAATGACCACGAACGTACGCTCTCACACACACACACACACACACACACATACACAAATACACACACATACACACATAATTCTTCTCCAAATTGGTGTTAATGCCTGGTCCTGACCATGAAGCGTAAAGATATGTTGAAAATTTCGATTTCAAAAATCGGACCTATAACAATAACTTCCAATATTGGTTCAAACAAAAAATTATGCGTATATCAATCAGGTAATACAAAAAACTGTCAAAATGAAAGCTACCTTTTTTTACGTTTACTTTTTTTAAACGTAATTGAAAATTAAAAATGAAATAATGAACAGAATTCAATAAAAAAAATATTTAATGAATGTAATTCATAATTGACGAGCTGATGTCGCAAAGTGTATTTTGAGAAAAACTGTAATAACGATAAAAAATATACTTGGAACCAGTCTATTTTTCAAGAATATTTTATTCTTAAAATTTCTTACAATTTTAAACTTAATTAAATAGACCTCTAAAAAATTCTATTTAAATTCCCATACTTAAAATTTTCCTCTGTTTATACGCCCTTCTTCAATACATTTAAATTAAACACGTAGGCGTAGTATAAAAATGTCCATTTATAGACCAAATTAATATTTTGTAACATAACTGCAATAAATTTGTTAAAAAAGATATTATTCTCTGATCTCTCTACACATGTCTTCGGCTATTTGCTGTTTTACAAAGTTTTCTCTATGTTTTCCAATTATAAAATATTACCAAATTATTTAATTATTGGTAACATAACTGTTAGCTATTATTATCCTACTATTATTATAAATGTGAAAGTTTGTTTGTTTGGACGTTTGTTAGCTAATCACGCAAAAACGGCTGAATATATTTGGATGAAATTTAGTACACAAATATTTGATTACATTTGGATCAAAATAATTTTTTTTATCCTGGAAAAATTTTAGTGCACAGGACCTATCCACTTGAAATTTGTTATATATGTGCATTATGGAACAATCCCGGATAATAAGGAATAATTTAGGCTATTGTTATGTACAAATTAAAACTCATTGTGAACAAACAGGGGGATAAGTGAGGGCAAAGGAAATGGAGGATGTATAAAGCAATGTATTTAGTTTTTAAAATTGAAATTGCCCACCGAAACAGGTTACTAATAAACCCAGTTTTCGTTGTTGATGGACATCCTGTATATTAATATAATGTTGTTATATCGTAGTATAAAATGATAACAAATTAAATTTATTATACCAAATATGATTTGTGATTGTATATCGTATAAATTACGAGCTAATTGATTGAATAATATTTATTCCCAATCAATTATACTTATTTCAAGCCAATACCCAATAAGGGTTGGATACTCAACTGTTGAAGAAAATGATTTGATAAAAATAATTGGTTGAAGATGCTTTTATTTTTATTTTAAATGGCTAGCCCTTAAAAGGACATAATTTAAATTATGAGGTTAATTGAAAATTTCATTATTTGTTTGTATCAGGTTTAAATTAGGTATATGTCAGCATATGATGCCGTTGTTATAATATATACCTCAAGAAAAATTCTCACACGAACGTTCCACTCCTCTTTTACTTTCTTTCTGGTGGTCCGGAAAAATTTGATTGGTTTAATAGATAAATGTATTTGAAAATTTTTTAAAGGGAAAATTTATTTATCCTCTTTGAGCGATTTTATTTTATTAGTTTTTTAGTAGGGGGGTATAAATTTTAGCTTGTCACCTCGGAAGAGATAAGCAATGGTCTAAAACTATATACACGGCGGTTTAGATTTTTGCCGATATATGCATCAAAACATATTAAATTAAAAATTTAAAGTAACTTTCGGTTTGATCGATTCGTTTGTGGCGTCGTGGTTTGAACTGCTAAACGGATGAACCGATTTTAGTTTTGTTTTTTTATGGAGATTGTTCTTAGCTATATCTCAAGAAAATCTACCAAGCCATTTGAAGCTATTTGCCTTCGTTTTAATATTGTAATTGTTACCGGGTACTAATTGTACGGAACTCTAAATCCGTATTTGAAACATATCTAAGAGCACAATCAGTCAAATTACCTTTCAACCAAATAAAATCAAAATTGGTTCATCCGTTTAGTAGCTCCGATGCCATAGACAGACACACAGATACATAGATCCACAGATATACAGGCACGTTAACCTTATAACACCTCTCTTTTTAATAGGGGGTTAAAATAGCATGTAATAATTAATCTATATTTAATGATTTTTTCTAATAATTATATGAAGCAAATAAAATGTTATTTATTAAATAATAAATATTAATATTTGTACCATGCTAAATATTATAACTTCAAATTTTAGCTTTATAGCTATTATCTATAGTTATAGTATTATTAGTTGGATATAGAAGTCAGATGGCATTAATTATCACTTTTGTATGAACAATTAATCATGAACCTGTCATAAAAATGCAAGCTGCATGTAAATGTATAGAATATTATAACACAGGTACCTGAAACATAGTTTAACTATATCATATTTTTGTACAGGGAGTTTAAAAAAATTTTATCATTTAAGCGATTTATTTTATGAAGGGCAGAATATGATCGGTTAATTCTTGGATTCGTTATTCGGTTATCTACATATTTGTACCGTTCACGTTGTCTAAACAGACATTCATAAATTTTAAAATTACGACTTTGTCAAAAATATTCTCTGAAAAAGTCGTGTAAAAAGAAACGAAAATTTTGACATGAGAGGAAATGAAATTGTCGATTATTGAGGCGAGCAATTAAATTTGGAATCGCGAGAAAAAAAGAAATAATCTACAAAAACTATTGATTATGAAGTGGAAAACTTACTGAATAAATCAAAATGTCCTTTTTTAATTCGGCTTTATTACCTTGAACGTATGTATGAATGTAATGGAAACTTTCAAGTGTAATTTTACGGACTTGTTGTTAATCGGACTTGCAAACGTCTGATTGACTTGAAAATTGCACTCTTATCAAGAACCGATGACAATACGATAATTTCATAACTTTATCCTAGTAGCCCTGGCCAGAATTACCAAGATAATATTTATAATACTTAACTTAATAGGTTTTGACAATTATATTTAATAGTAGTTTAATTCACTTACTTAATAACATTTTCTTGAAATATTAATATTATTGTCAACGGTCAGATAGTGTAGTGGCGTTAGAGTCTTTCCACCTATCCAAGTTAATATATTTCTTGGATAGGTGGAAACTGTACTTTGATACCCAAAGAATACGCAATCTTTTACTTAGCGATACTAAAAAATCAGAAAAAACACGCTAAAAAGTGGATGATAATTTTAATTATAATGAAAAATTCAAAGCGTGGGGTGCTTGATTTCTGTCAAATCAATTTAAAGAATTAATGTAGAGAGCATCCCACGGTTTGAATTATACATTGCAATCAAAATTTTCATACAATTCTTAGTGTAATAGAGTAAGTTATTTATTTTTTTAAGTATAATTTATTTTTCATAAATTTCTTCCCCGCAGACAGATATACAATACAGAATGTTCGATTTACATCTAGGCATATAAAATATCTCGAGTATGACAGAATACATGCGTTGCATCTAAGTGAGAAATATTATATACATGCGTTGAAGCTTCAATATGCGTTGAGATAGTTGTAAGACGCTTGGAGAGTGGCAGTTTCTTAGTTGAATAGATGAACTACAACAGATAAGCCACGAAACAAGTCACTTTTGCAATTTCATATGACACCTATAATATCTCTTACTTAGATGCATTGCATAACGCATGTACTCTGTCATACTCGTGATATTAATATGCCTAGATGTAAATCGAACATTCTGTTTATACGACTTTAGGTACTTATATATTAGTTAGCTTGTCGATTCAATATTTAATTTTTTGAATATACAAAAAAATTGTTTTATACTTTTTAGTTTATTTAAATTTTTAGTAGTTGTATTATATATGAACATTTACGTATTTTTCTTTTTTAATTAAAATCTGCTTCACTCCTTATGATTCATTTTTTGGAGACACTTTGTATATTTCAAAGAAATGTATAAATGCAACATTTTACTGGACAAAATACAAATGCGTTTGCTTCAATATAAGTTAATTTGAATTATGAATCAGTGGTTATAAAACAATTTAAAATAGAACTAAAATTTTGAACTTTTGATTTCTTTTTAAAGTAAAACATTTTTTTTAAATAGTGTACGAATTGTGAACACAATATCCAATATTTTTTTAAATTACCACAATCAATTAATTATTTTGATAGAAGATGTTATGTTTATGGTAAAAGAAACTCATAATACTCGATTCAATTTTTTTGACAAACAATTTACAAAAAATGCATAATTCCAACAGAAAATTTCTTTAAAACTTTTATTTTTGACCAGTGCCTAAGTTCGATTTGAATTTTTTTACATACCTTATTTGCTACAGAGAATTGTAAAATAGATATGATAAGGACAAAAATTAACAACAAAATTTTTTAATTACTGAAAGGACATGTTTTAAATAATAAGATTCTAGTTGGCCGGGTTAACACAGCATGGATTAATCAAACTGGCGGTTGTGGATTTATTATAATCTTGAAATATTTACTGCAAATTTCATATTTAATCCCAGTAAATTTTATTTTGAACTCTTTCAAACCGATTTCAAATGTAAAAAAAGAAGTTCTCAATTCGACTGTATTTTTATTATTTATTTTTTTGAAGTCGGTTTTGTTTTTGTTAAAAGTTTTTTATTAGGGATTGTTCTAATTACTCTCTCATTGTGGAATGGAAACTCTCCAATGGATAGAAGTAAACGAAAGTTGAACTCAATTTTATAAACTTTTCTAGTCAATTTTAGTTATTAAATCATCCATCGTGACTCTCCTTTAAATGTATTAAAACAAAATCATTTTAATGATTTAGTGCGTATAAAATACCTGATGAAATATAATGTAATATCACACGAATTATATTAAAAAACCAATTTACAAATTAAAAAAAGTAGTAAACCAATGAAAAATATAATACATAAATTCATAAATAAAATTATAATATAATAATATATTATTTAACTATTTAATTCACCAATAAGAGTGAGTTTTAGATGATTTAAAAACAAAACGCATATCATATAAATATATATTTAAAACAAAAACAAAAAAATTAGAGTAGCTAAAACCATTAATTTCCTAACTGAATATTAGCCTATCACAAATATAGGATTCATATATTCTGTAGCCATCCCCTTAAGTATTTTAAATATAATAATAGCTTTGATGGATAATATGAAAACCTATTAAAAACCACTGTATAATGATCACCACACTAAGTATTATAACAATAACTTTAAAAAAAAAGTATATATACATATATAGACACGTTTTGGATTAAAATATATATTGACTGATCTACACATGATATTAGGCAATACAGGTGTTTTAGAAGACAGTAAACAACAATTTTTAGCGAATGGTCTAAGGAAATGGAGCTATTGATTTTGTATGATGTAATTTTGGAAAAATTTCTTCAAATTTTCATCGATCCTACCTAATAGATGTCGAAAATAACTACCGAGAATGAGAAAAAGCGACACATAAACTAGGTGTGGGGTATAAAAAGTATAAAATTTTGAATTTGTTCAAAATAAAAAATATTTTGGTATTTTTTTCATCAGTTTTAAGCAAAAAAGTATTCTGTAGACGTTTCGTTTTTGAAAAAAAAAGTTTTTAAAAACTAGAAATACATAAATTTTTAGTTTTTTTAAATAGTCGATTTTAAGGAAGTACTATCGGTAATAGACTTTGCGTCCAGAATTTAATGAAACTTGGCATAGTTGTCCATTATTATATCATAATTAACCAGTTAAATTTTTAGCGGCTTCAGAGAACTGAAAAAAGGATATTTTAAAGATATTTTAACAATGATTCTTATGGGAAATCACAGATTTTATTTTATTTTACAAAACTGGACGTTCAGATTTTCAGTTCTCTGAAGGCCCCTAAAAATTTAACTGGTTAATTATGATATAATACTGGACAACTATGCCAAGTTCATTAAATTCTGAATGCAAAGTCTATTACAGATAGTAGTTAAGAAACATGTGTTTTAACGTTTGTTGGGTTACTCTTTTTCAAAATTAGCTCGTAGGGTTCATTCGACTCCAAGCTTAGATATATTGGTATGCTTATTAAGGAAACTAAATACTTAATTGAGTAGAAAATAAATATCAGTCATGGGGACTGTCGGTGAAAGTGAAAAATTAACACTTTGGGTTAATAACAAAAACAAATAACTGTGATTGTTAAATTAATTATAGTATGGATAATTAAAATTTTATAATTTGTAAATTGAAATTATTATTTTTATACGTGTGTATAAAAAAACTAAAATAATTTTTATTTCTATTAAAATATAAACAAATCATAAAATTAATCATTAATCATTTTATATCAAACGCCAATTATGAACAGTAATCAGAAGTTATCAAAGAACAGAATCACTTAAATAATAGTTAATTGTACAGCTTTAATTATTATTATATTGGTGTCATTTTTGAGATTGAAAAAAGTTTAATAATCCTATGTTACGGTAAGAAACATGCTGGCCATAAAGATGACGTATCATTGCTGACGCTGACGAATCCATAAGATTTTAACCTTCCCTCTAAGGGAATTGCAGGTTTTGACGTCACCAAGTGTTATTTTCCTTTCTTTCTATTTGTACATTTAAATTCTTCGTACAATCGGAGTTATTGAGGTTATCCAAAACATGATTTCACACGATGTTTTGGCGCTATAACGAACGTATTTTGAAGCAACCAAAATTTTAGGGCAAAGTCCCATTGTAGTTGCGTCTTCAGTCAAGTGGTTCTGAATATTTCTTTTTCTTGATATATAAAGAATTACTTATTAATGTCTTATTAATATAAAATCTTACACATTAATATAAATTAACTCACAGATTTATGAATCACTCTATTTAAACGGTTGTTGCCTTCTGTTTCTATCCAAATTGTATCCAAAAAAAAGATGATGATAACATTTTAGTCTGACAGCCTAATGATGGCTCTTCACACAAAACGAATGCTTGTACTGGGTGCTATTATTATATCAAAGACTAAATAAATGTTAAATAGACGAATGGCATTGTATTTTTTTTTCATATAAAAATTTTAATCAAATCATCTTTTTTTATTGTGTATTAAAGATTTACCGCTTTTTTTTTTGTTTCATTCGTCAATAAAACATCAAATATTCTAAGCTTAAATAAATATTTAGAAAAAAGGAAACTTGGTGCGAAGAGAACATGTATAACTTCTATATAGAGACTACGATGTGTTTATCCTATTGAGTATCCTATATTCGTTGATAACCAATTGTCTTGAACAAAGTGTACAAAATCATTTAGGTCTAGTGTAAGGCATGGTATTCGTCAGTCATTTTAGAAAGGTTGGAAATTTGAGAGGTTGTTGTCAGAGTCTTACCTTACAACTTATTAGTCTTTATAAAAATTTGCATCTCCACGGAGACCTCCTTCAGTGGCTTGAGAAATTTTAATTGCACGCCATGTTTTAAATTGATGAATATTCAAATAAGGAAGTAAGAAATTACGAGCTTTTCGTTCTTTTGAAAGTTGAGCATCATTTTTATTTGATGATTTTCTTATTCGAATATCGTGATAATTTTAAATTTTATATTTCTTCAGTTCTAATTGCCTAAAAAACAGTTCTTAGCCAACTTAAATAGTTATTTGTTTAATTCTTTCAAGAAATGCTGAATTATTGACCTTGCTTCAATTAAATTTACAATGAAACTGCAAGTTGACTTCATAAAATTTAATGAATAAATCTGTTAAATAATGCAATGTGTGATTTGCACCTGATTAGATTTGTTTTAAAATTGGATCTTTAGCGTACAAAAACTCCAAAACAGTGTCATTAATACCTACTTAAATGAGATCATCTATCATGGACCCCCTTTTACATCACACAGACTCTCCATTTATTTTCGTTACCATGCTTCCCTTGCAGGTCATAGTCGACTCTGGGCGGGATCGATATAATCCAATTTGGGTATAATCGGTGTAGAAACTTTGTGTGTGTGTGTGAGGGGGGGGGGTAGATGTAACGGGCACATCTCTCCGATAGCTATTAATATATTCAAGTAATTAATAGTACAAGAAAGGCTGTGCCGTTGCATTTACCATAACAGTAATTATTTTGTGCAACTTTATATTTCAGAAGAAGATTTATTTCAAGACATAATAACACCATTGAAATGTGTTCTTCATTGAATGGCCTCGTTATTATGGTTACCATTTCAATCTACACATAGAGGTCATCATGTTTGGCTCATATTTTATATTCAATAACAATAATTAAATTAATAGCTATTATTCTAATAATTATTATGTGAACATTTAAATCCCGCATTTTTTTGTTCAAAATTATTTTAATTATATGTTTGAATTTTATTCTTTTAAATTTCTTATATTACAATACAATAGACAGAATCTGTGAGTAAAATTAAAATTTATTAAAAAGGTTAAGAAAATTACCCCAGCTCAGAGCCGAAGAATTTGTCCAGCTTAGAATTTTCAAATCCAAAATAGATCAAATTTTTAAATAGGACAATTGCTCAGCAAATAATTTCTTTCTTTTCAATGTTTTTATATGGTTATCTTATTTTTACGAAAATCAGGGATTGTGGAGAAGTAGGGCTACAAAACTTTCTAATGTTTTAAAATCAAAATTTTTGAATTAGTAATAATTGAATCACTAGGTCCATTAAACTGTGGTGCATGCTGCTGTGGGTACTTTGTCAGTTTTTTGGGGAAAACCTTTCTCCGTTGTGCAGAGCTTGATGTTTATGTCTAATTTTACGTTTTCTAAGCTTAGAGCTGTAAATAGTAACATTGCGATAGCTATCATTTTATTATGCGTGATTTCGGGCACTAATCCAATTTACATGGTTCCTGCTATTTCAAAAATATTATGAACTATGCTCAGATTTAAGTAAATAATTTCTGACGAGTAACTACTGTCGATGATGATTCAAGTAAGGATAAGTTTTCATACCCAAATATTTTATAATTCGAGGAGTAAAATTCAATTATATGCATCTATATACGTTATGTGTCTCTACCCTCTCTAGCGGTGGCATTTTAAGCTTTGATAAAATTTGGTATCAAGAAGGGTTTTGGTATTTGGAAGGTCAAGTTCGTTAATGAGAAAAGTCTACAAATAAACAAGAAATGGGAAAGGTGCGCAAAGTTCAAAATTTTGAATTTTTTTAAAATAAAAAATAGCTTTGTATTTTTTAATCAGTATTAAGCGAAAAAATACTCTTGTAATTTTTTCTCTAAGCGCTTAGTTTTTGAAATAAAAGTTCTTGAAAATTTAAAAATGCAATATTCGATTTTAAGAAAAATGTGTTATTTTTCAATATTTGAGAGGATTGGCTTGACTAACGCAGCTCATGCGCTACGAATTTTATTTAAATATATGTAGATAAAATCTAAAACAAATATTAAAAACAACTTAAATAGCAGATGTAATTGCTATAAATAAATTAGTACAATAAATATATTTTTATACGCATAGGAGTGAAATAATATATTTTGTACTATCTTCAAGATTTATTTATTTTTACTTCTTTAATTTCTACAAATTTTGTAACACTGAAATATACTAATCCGTAAACAGTAAAATTTATGTCAATTATTTTTTGTTTGTAAATAGCTGAATAACAAATTAAACTTTTTGGAGGATGGAAACTTTATATTAAAATTTTTACTGAATTTTATTAGAACTTCTCAAACAATCTCAATTTTGTGTTGTTTTTATTAACACGAAATGAAAATTATTAAATTTTCATTCGTTTTCCTTACTTACTACAACGTTTTAGTCCGAATTTTAAGATTGGTCTTAAAATATGTTTCTGAAGTTTCGCGTATAAGAAGCCAGTTAGATAGTTAAGCAAAACTGGTAAAATAATGCAAGGTCACGAAAATTGAATAAACAGTTGATAAGGCATTCGGAATTATTGGAAAATATTAAATTCCCGATATCTCCAAAAAAATTTGAAAATTTACTCAAGAAATAAAAAACTTTTTGATAAAAATTACTTCGAAATTTTTTCTCCGCTATAATTTCCTGAAATAAAAACATTATACATGCCTGTACAATAACGTGGCGTCAAATAGTAAATTTTTAGGACACTGTAACCTGTGTATCTGTCATATGAAGATACAAAAATTGTATACATATGAAAACAGGATTATATTAACTTCGTTAGGTACTTGGTTTAGTATATATTGAATACTTGGTACACTAAAAATTTGAATAAAAACTTTGTAATAACATTAAAATAAATTTGCTACTTAATATCCAGTAAGTAAGGGTGAATTAAATTTGCATTCTTTACAATTTATTTTATTTAAATATAAAAAAAGATAAAAAAAGGTGTTTAAAATGACATTATATCATTACCGGAAATCATTTTAACGTTATATTATTTAACGAATATATGTATTTAATATATTATGTCTATGTTTGTCTACAGGTATGTTTAATATGTCTGCTATAAAAAAGATAAATAAACTGTAGAAGATAATAAGTAAATAATTTATTTTTGTATTCTATATTTTATTCATAGTTTAAATTTTTATTTGAGTTAGTTATGCCTATAAATGTATATGTAATTTGTGAAGGTATTACTTAAAATTGTGTAAAAAAAAAGAAATACATAAAGCTAAAAGAACCCGAAGTAAAATAATACCTTTCCAGGTCGGATGTTTGAAATAATTTTATGATCTCGTAGGAAAATCATATATTCTTAAAATACTCACCTATATATATTTCATTTCCGCTATTCGATGTCATAAGTGATAGCGTATATTGATAATTAATTTGAATGTAATAATATTTTGAAATGCAGTTTTTTTGAAATTCTTGATTTTTAAAGATTTTTCAATTTTTTTTTGGCATTCTCAAACCAAGAATTTCGAAAAAATTGCTTTTAATTGCATTTTTCAAATTTAAATTATTTATTAACTCACCATTGCCATCTTGTAGCGAAAATGAAAACAAATCATTTGGTGTTTTTAATGAATATGCTTTTTTGCAATATAAATTACGGGGTTACAAGTAGCATGAGCTCTGAGACATGTTTGATCTTCTTTAAATTTTATTATCAGCTGATTCTCACAAAGCATACGTATAGATACGTAAAATAAAATAGACTTATAGAGGTAGGCTTAAATTTGATATAGTGCAGGAGCTGGATAGGGTTGTGTGTGCAAAATATGAGGACCGAAATACGTTAATTGATTCTTGTTCAGCAAAGCTTATAGATTAATATTCCGGATGTTGTCAGAGATCCTATAGGTTCAATTTTTGTATATACCCTTCCTTCACAGAAATGAAAACGGAGAACTTTACGAGAAAATCGAAAGGGTTTTTTTTTTGCCGTTGAATGCCAAAAAACCTTTGATAGCTTGTACTTGGTTCAATAAAATGACATTTAACTGTTTCTGTGGGCTATACAAAAATTTGACTAATTGAATTTCTGGCAAATGAAGAATAAGCTTTTCCGAACAAGAATCAATTGACAAAATGCGGCTCTCACAATTTACATATTCAACTCTAACCAGTTTCGGTCCCATAAAAAATTAGGGAGCTAATTACAATTATTAAACGTTATGTCAAAAAATTAAAAAAATTCCGATTCAAGGATATAATAGTACTTTTTGTGCAGGTTAAGTTTTGGTAGGTTAAGTAAAGCTAGTTTATAGCCTAACCTGATAAAAACCTAGACAGAAACATACAGGTTAAAGTTGCTGCCTTTAGGTCGTACACACTTAAACCATGATGAATGTTGAGCTACGTAAAAAACCTGGCTGATTTGACCTACCCACTATTTAACGAACAATTTTGAACTGTTTTTCTTGATTGTAAAAGTGCTTTGATGTCTTTGTCAACGAACTTCAAATTGAAGAGTTTATCAAAGAATGGTTAACCGAAATGAATTTATTTTCTCAAAACAAGAGCTTAGAAAAGATAGAAGAGCCATTTTTGTTTAAGATCGGGACACATCTCAGCTTTACCTTGATAATACTTACCAATAATTAGGTGAACAGAACATTTTATTTGTGAAGATTGGCATTCCAGTACTGCTTCCTTTACCGTTTGATTGTTGTTGTGGATAGTAATATCCCTGTACTTGTCTAGTTTTACTCATTCATTTAATGTAAATGACTATCCTTTGATGGACACATTAGTGATGCGGTACTCAAAATGATGACTTTAGGTCAAAACCGCACAATATGCCTTACCCTCAATCTAAGATAAGTCGGTGAGGAAAACCACGCACCTTGTGTTAATCAACGAGCCCCTTTACCATGTGAAGGTGTATTTTATAATAACTTGCTGAGAAAAGATGGAAGGATTCTTTTTTATTTACTCTTAAACAGTGAGAAATGGGCAAAAAGAAGCCTTTTGCTGACATATTTGCGGTACCCCTGTTATCACTATTGAAAATTGTTAAATGTATACCTGGAAAATACTATAAAAATATTATTCTACCATTTAATTTGAATTATGAAATAAAGAAGTTATCACTCGCTTGCATTGAGACCTTTATAATTTGTGCAAGTTTTCCGAAGATATTTATGAACTAGTCTGAGAATTACATGAAGTGCTGTCTACTTTGAAGTAGCTTCAATTGATCTTAGCCTATGCACTGTGGGGTCATTTTACTTTACGTGAAGGGCATAAGCATTTTCTAATCTATGAATATGGAATCGTATTAAGTATTAATAAAGTTTCATCAACTCCCTAACTAATACGTGTATTATTCGATAGACAAGACACAAATAAATTTAGTCACGAATTTGAAAAGTATTTAATGTATGTGAGTTTTATATATTTGATATGATCAACAACGTAAAAAAAAAAAAAAAATAAATACCCAGCCCAAGATTATATTATTCGACATCCAACTGTGAACATAGGTGATGGATTAGTACTATTGTTTTTATTAGCCGACATAATAATATTAAATCTCTTGATTTAAAAATAAAAAAAAACTTGAAAAAGAAAAACCCGGTTAAGTATCACACATTATTTTCTATTCACGTTCTTTCTTGTAAAAAATTTATCAGCCTTTTCTAAATCAATAATTGGCCGATATCTGCCCTGTATTTGATGTTTCAGTAACGTGCGGATCAGTTAGTAATTTAAATCAAGAATTTAAAATCTAAAGCGCTCTCCACAATCCGCGTAGAAGCACAAAATCGGGCGAGGAAAGGTAATGTGTTGGTGATACTTGTATGGTCATCGCCTCGCCGTCGACAACTTCGCTAAAAAAAGGTTTTTTTGTACCTGAGTCAAAGGCTACACGAAACACTCAGACGAGCACATTCGACCATCGCATCGCCTCCATATTCTCGCAAATACTTGTGTAGTTCAGTAGCTATTCATTACGGTTTATTTCTTAAAAAAGCCCTTTTCAATAAACAAAAAAGCCGTGGTCATCAAAAAACACTCCGACAAAAAAGTGAATGATAAAGTGATCGAGACAGAACCAAAAAGTGATCAAGAATAGATAATGAATATAGTATACTTAAATAATTTTTAGGGATGTTCCGACTAGTCGGTAAAGTCGACTATCCGGCCACTTTCGTAGTTGGCGGCTAGTCGGCAAAAAGTGCTGTCTATTGGGCTTCTTACTTTGTATGTATTTGTCAATAAAATTATTAATTATATTTAATGTTTGATGCCCGGTTATGAGCACCTTAAGTAATTGAATTCTTTGCATATTAATTGTATGCATAGTGTTGAGTTTGAAAAATAAAAACAAAACGAAAAAAAAATAAATAAATAAAAATAAACTTGAATTAAGTGACTTTCAGTGGTTGAACTTTCCTCCATCAGTTGGGGGCATTTAACAACACACACACCAGGAGTTAGTTATTGTTACTCCCCAGTAGAGCATTGCATCCAACAGATTATCGGTTTATGTTGTCCCGTCTTTTTGTTGCTTTTTTTTGTTTTTAAATTGTTTTTAAGTGTTAGTGGAATGTTTATGTATTTGTTTAAAATAAAAGAATTCATAAAATATCGAAGGTAGTATCCGTTTTCAATAATTTATAAAATCCACTTAAATAAAACTGAGTTCAGAATATTTTGAGTTTGGAATACTGCACAGCTAGTACAATCATTAGAATTATAAGACATTTACAAAATTTACTCCTGGCGTACAACCAAAAATATATAAAAAAAAGCAAGAAAAATATTTATGAATAAAAAAAAGTGATATAATAATGTTTCCTTTATTATTGAAATCCAAACACTCGCTTGACTACAAGAGACGGTGTAAGGTCCATCTCCACCCATCTGATGATGAGATATATTTTTTATGAATTTCATTGATTTTAAAAACACTCCTATTATAGTTTTTCTAAAGAAAAGTGTTCATGGCTATTTTTAAATAAATTAATTTTAATTAACTTTTTCCATGAACGGTTTTTTTCATGCAAGTCTTAATTATTTTCGTAATTAGAGTATCTTTCTTCTGAGGTGAATTGCGATTGGTTAACAGACCGGTGTAGAACTGTTCATACCAATGAATACTTTTCGACAGAAAAACTATGATTGGAGTGTTTAAAAATCAATAAAATTTCTAAAAAATATGACTCATCTGGCTATTAGATGAGTGAAGATCGATCAAATAACGTCTCTTAGACCAGTAGAAAAGGTTCGATGATTGAATGAATCCGAGCTCTGAATATTTTAACAGGCTTAGATCAAATATATAAAGCTGGGAGTTGTTCCAATAAAACAGTCTTCGATAAAATTTTCAAAATTGATCTAACCGTGAGGGAGCAGGCAAGTTAAAGGAGATTGTCAAGATCCGTTCATAATTGCTAAACAACTTATCATTAAAATTTGGGAAAAATTTTACTTTCAAAACGTTATAAACTCAGTGTATAAAAAACCATGCTACTACCATCTCATATAAGTTGAGTTTAAATCATGTATCATGTAGTGAGCTACATTTATTATTGACGAATTGGTACAGGCATTTTATTTTGTAAGTAGTTCATGTAACCGTTCCTCTATTCTTGTATAAATAATTTAATAATGCTCCACATAGTTTAAATCGATTTCATTTTTACCTATTATTATTGTAAATGCCTATAAAATAAAACTTTTTAAATGATTACAAAAAAGTATTCCTTTTTCGTTTTGTACGTTTTAAACGAATTTAACTCAGAAAGATGTGCCATCTCAAACTCCTTCCGTATTAAGCAATATTTCTTACCTTTTCGAAATCCAAAATTCTAAAAATTAGTCTGAAAAAAAGTATTTGAGAATTCTGGTCTAACAGCCAGCCTACAGTGGAAATACGGTTATTTCAAGAAACCTGATATTTTCCTCTTTCTTTTATTTGTGGTACATGAAATGAGAACTAATTTTTCTAACCAGTGAAACCTATTGAGCAAGTTACGTTAGGAATGCGTACAACAAGGCTGTGACTTGGATATCTTATGAAACTGTTATTTTTAGTGAAAAATAATACTGACAGATAATTATAGCGGCTTCAAAATCGCGGCACATGATTTCGAAAGTCTCGTAATTATAAACTATCTAGGGTATTTTATTTGCATTATTTAACTTTACGATGGTTTTTCAATAATAAATTCGTAAAACTGAAGCGTTCATACGTCAATGATATGAGTAGAGAAATTGAAACAATAGAGAATTTTTATGAATTTTTTTTTGCTTTAATAAAAGCTCTTACATGTAATAAACTATAAAAAAAAAAAATAACCAAGATAAAACCCATCAAATATATTTTCAAAATTTCACAAAATTTTTAAATTATCTATTCATTTAAAAGTTGCATACTGTCCCTATGAATACACATGGGAAAATACTTAAACAGTTAAAAAATGTTTTATTCTATTTAGTTAAAGAATTTTTTTTATTAAAAAAAAAACTTGTTATATAACAAATTTATGTAAATAGTTTAAAAATAAAACTGAATATGAAGGCTAAATGAACATATAGAACAGGCCCTGTTTGTATAACAGCCATATAAACCTATAATGTTATATAGCGTGGTAACATTTAAAGTGGTTGTCATTTAAACATGAAAACTGGCAAAAATGACGTAAGAACGTGTATTGCTTGACAACGTTGGATAATTTATTCCAAAAGTGAATACTGAAGAAACTGTGCGAAAGTTGTGAACAATATTGTTTAGAAATGATGCTGTATTAATATCTGGTATAAGAAAATTTATAAAGTTCATGGACCTAGTGCACTTTATGAAAGAGCATTTACTTCATTTCTACTATTAATTGTTCAAAACTATTTTCAATATTCTCTAACATTGTTCAAACGTAAAATGATACTTTTTCTTGTATGGTGGGTAAAAAATACAAATCCGTTCCTATACTATACCTATCCGAAAATTTTCCCAATTTTGGAAACAGTACCTACTTTAGATTATATTAGATTAGATTTGAGCTAGAAGTATTTAAGTGCTATAAGATCTTTTGTTCTGCAACCAATTGGAACTATTGTAGCTCCTTCTGATTTAAAGATGCTCCAGAAGCCCTAAAGCAAATAAAAATTTAAGATATTCTTGCTCACTTCATTTATATCCTTCCCGATACTTCTTTTATTTCACTTGGAAGGAGATAAGTCCATTAGAAGTTGAATACACAGAATGCGTATTCCAGTATCCTCCTTTTCATGATTGAATTTGCAGAGATCTTTCTCTATGGGCTTGATTTTGTGCATATGCTGATTGAGTTTACGGCCAGTAAGGAGTCAGTAACTAAAATGATTTGCAAATACTTTGAAGCTTTTTTCTATGAAAAGCCTTTTATAATAGTTTTTGCAGTCTCTTCGCCTTGAATGTTTGTACTCATATGCCTTTCATTCCTTTATTTTTATTGTGCTTTTTGGCTAATTTAATAGTTTCTTCGTTCTATCAGTCCATCTATTCCTTAGTGCCCGGACATTCAGCCAATAATGACAACACCGACCTAAAACAAAAAAATAAACCATCGGATAGAGCACCCTATATTATTTTATATATGAATGTTGAATGAAAAATCATAAAAGATATTTGAAATCGTTTAGGCATTCTCATAAAATCATTTCATGTGGAAAATGACTTTACAATCATAATAATATAGTCTTAGTTGAATAGAATATACATAATATAAAGATAATGCAAAATATTAACATATTTATCATTATATCATCAACGATGTTATTTATTTATTGAGCTATATGGGAGAGAGTTGTATCTGTGAGTACAACTTACGTTGGTATATTTTTAAAGCCATTCTTTAGAATATAATAATGTAAGTAGTCTCTTCCTGTAGCACCGGTATTTCTACACACTGTGCAGGGCCAGTCAAATCATCCGTGCCACTACCTTAAAAGGTTGAAAAGGTCGTCTTTTGACAAGCGTATGTTATTTTTGTTTCAACCATTTAAGATATTTTTACCCCTGCAATTTTCAAAAAAAGTGCAACTTGTTATCTTAGATTTAGATTTTTCCATAGTAATTCAAGTTCAATTTATTCCTATCAGAAGCAATTATTTTTCGGACAAAAATCTGAATGAGGCACACACATTCTATTAAAAAAATCGAGTAAGGGATTGAAATTACTCCTTCCAATTGGTCAATGGATTGCTTTCAATTGCAATCGATACTTTTACAAACTTTTTAGGCGATTTGACTGAGCCTGATATTATTTTGAGATTTTAAATAATAATCACCCAAGTGGGCAAATAATTATTTCATTAAGGGACTACCTATTATCAGTAATCAGTAATCAGTGGTAAAGTACCTTATTTTGATTCAAGGTACATGAAGATGCATCTTTCCAAACTTTATTATCATTAAAATAAATATATACTTAGTTATTAAACTTCACGTCGCTTTCATCGTTATCTTGAAAATATTTGTAACTTACGTATTGATTTTTTTAACTCTATATCATTTATATTCTATATCAATCATTCAGTTTTTTCTATAGATTAAACATGCATTTTTAATCTAATTTTCAAGTTCAATAGACTATTGGATTGTTAATCATTATGATTCATTCTGTAAAAGGATTTTTGCATCATGGCATTGAATGTATTTATAAATTTAATTGGTTTTGTAGTCATTAAAAACAAATTTACGTTAATTAAAAAAAAAAATGTAATTATAAACAATAAAGCTATGCGTTGATGGAGGGATTTGATGTAATTAATAATGCATATTAAGTGGTTTTTTGTTTATTTATTTATATATATATTGGCATTAGTTAATGTTTAACGTTGTTGTATGACGTAGTCAGTAGTCATGTCCAAGGGATGAAATATAATTTGATGGCTTCCTCATTCATAGTTTAGTCAATGTTGATATTTTTTGCTCTTTTTATTAAAAATAATTTACTGAGTGTGTAATTTATCATTGGCAATTTTTTTTTTACATTTAGCCTGGATATATATTTAGGCTATTTATTATTTACTGGCAAAACCAAAAAAATCGAATATATTTTTTATAATGTAGAAGATTGACAAAATTAGATGGATGAGAAGAAAAATCGAAAATTCCGTCAAAATCGATTGCGTTTTCGACGTTTGCCCATAACTTCTTAAAACTAAGCAACTTATTAATGTGATAAAATGAGTTAGGGGTTGAGAAGCACATGATTTTGGGACCATTTATCTTTCTTTTTTTGCTACTTTTCTTCATTTTCACTCCTTCTATTGATTGAATATTGAATTTTCTGTTATGAATTTCGACTTACTGTTTCGAATCGCATCGACCTTGCCTGCTATCGAACCCGGAACATAGCAAAATAACGTCAAAATCACAAGAAAACTGCAGTAACCTCATATTTTTAACTAGCTCTGATAACTATTCGGAAAATGAAGGAATTGAGTTGAAATTCATATGTTACATTTGAGCATTCCAAAGTGTGATAAATTTTATTTCATAGCTCTCACAGTTCAGGGAAATCATCGAATTTTAAATTTTTATTTTTAAATTGCTGGATTATTATGTACTTTCGGATAGCGCGAACGGTTTTTTCCAAAACCTGAAAAAACTCGAAAAAATCCAGATTTGCATCATTAAAAGGTACATCAATTGAAAATGTCCAATTTTTTTCAGGGTTTGAATACGGTTTTTTGCTTGTTTTTTTCTTACACATTTTACAAATTAGTCTTGATTTCACACTAACAAAAATGTAAAAGTACGTAAGAAGAAACAAATTGAATTATTGAATAGGGTTATGGAATAGTTAGTTTGGCTTTTATCTTACTAGTACTCCCACTATAAATTTTTAGATCCAATTGAATGTGGTTTATTTAATTGAAACGTCCTACTATCCTTAAGTTATATTTTAAGCCGTTTATGAGTACCTACATATTTTTCGAAATTAATAATTTACATGTAAAACATTTAAAAAAACAAGAACATAGAATATACAGAATTGTTCAATAAAATTGAGAAAATTTTGTTCAAAACAACAACCACTTAAATGAGAAAAACACGTTGTTAAAAATATGGTACTACTAAATTGAGGGAGACGTGTGTTTTAATAATTTATTATAATATATCGTAATATATTAAATATAAGTTCAGAATTATATTTAACCAAATATTACTATAATATTACAATTTTAAAGAACATATCTGTCTCATTTAATTGGTAACATCTTAGCGAGCAGTCCTGTAATTGTAAATTTAATACATTTCATGGGCTTAAATATATTATCTTACTAGATTGACACCCGCCCGCTTCACTGGGCTTAAAAGTAAAAACCACCGCTTTATATCCTCCATCCTCTCTTGATATTCACAGTTTTCAATTTTGTAAAATAGTCATAATTTATTGAGTATGTAAAATAGTCATAATTCATTGAGTATATCTACTATTTTAAATTTTTACAGAATTCTTTAATTTATGGTTCAAAATGATGATCATAGATCTATATATATATATAGATCATTTTGAACCATAAATTAAAGATTTCTGTGGAAATTTTGAAAATGGTAAATGTGAAATTAAATTAAATTTTTTATTTTTCTTAAATATATCTATATAAATTATAGTTAATGTGTTATACTAAAATGTCAGCTATATTTCTGTACAGTTTCATTAAAAACCATTCGCTAGTTTTACCGTGAAAGCGTAACAAACAAACAAAAAAACATGCTTACTTTCACCTTTATAATATATAGGGATAGAGATATTAAAATTATTTATACTCATACAGAATTTGATAAATATATTTATTTATGTTTTTGTTTCGATATGGTACAGGGTTTTATTTAGTAATATACGTTGGCCAATTATATTAATATGCGTGAGGTTAATTATTATCAAACAATTTCAGAAAGGTCAAATTAAATGGTTGGCATAATATTAACCTAATAAATGAGCTTTGTTATTATTATTTTTTTGTTAGTATAATAATTTCATGCAATAATAATTAACCGATATTATCAACTCGGCTATTTTTTATATATTTTATCTACATCCGTGAAATAAGAACTAGTTACGCCACTCATTTTGCGTTCCAGTTTTACCAATAACTCATGGCAAATTTTAAATTATAATTATTTTCACATTTTAGAGACGTAGATTTAATTTCCGAAGCGCATTATAAAAGTACTTGCCCAATTCTCTTAATAATGCTCTTATACCATTCGTAAATAAGTATTATTATATGGATTCACTATACTTTAGATGTTTTCAGCGATTTTAATTTTCGATAAAAATAAATCTAATACAATTGTAGAGTGTATGATTGATTTGAGGAACTATTAGAGTTTTGTCCCATTTTGACGTTGGTACGATTAAACTAGGTGTTAAATAACAATATTTAAAAATTTGATGCGTATATATTTAATATGACATATATTTTATTGAAATCATTGTTTCACTGTGGAGAACATCACGGGTAGCTTGTAGCTGAAATGTGAAGGGCCAAAAAAAAACAAAAACATATACTGTAGAGGTCGTATAACGACAAGTGAGCGCTTGCTGTTAGGAATGGGTGTGAAATATATAGAAAGTTCGATAGTAATTTATCGAAAAAACTATAATTTTGTTGGCTGTTCTTTGATCGGACAGAAGAAGAACCTATTATCACAAAAGGCGGGGAGAAGAGCTGTTAATTAAAAGAAGAATTTTCTGCGTTTAAAAAATTTCTACTTACCGTATTAGTTTTAAGTCTGCGAATGGATAAATAAGGTTTAAATAGAATGGCTCAAAAAAGGCAAGATGAATTTTTCGTTATGTGAACCCATATGCGGTGCCATATCTTTTGACTCCTTCGTGATAGAAGAAAGAAAATCAGACACTCAAAATTTACTACCTTATTTTCTATGGTATAATATTTTACAATCAACTAATGCGAATCTAATTTAACTTTTATATTTTTGCGTTCCGATTATCATAGTAATAGATGCTGGCAGACATAGTTTTGATAATAATTATTGATGGGGTCGGCATTGTAATGACTTTCTTCATTTTATATCTGTAAAACCTATTTTTTTTATCTCTTATTTACAGTTAACTATTCCATAGACCGTAAAATTGTTATAAATTTATGTTATTAGGTATAACCTCGTGAATTGATTGAATTAGTATACAAATGCACATAAATGAATCGTAAAAAAATATAGGGTTGGGCAAAAACCTGAAAATCTGTAAATATCTTGAATAGTAAATGCCGGATTAACAAACTAAAAAAATATTCTAATATTTCAAAGTGTCTAATGTGGTAAAATTTGCAACAAAATTGAATTATTTTTCAAAAAATTTACTATTTACTTAATAAAAAATTGCATAAAATTGGTTTCAATTTTTGACGCATTTATTAACTTGTATAGGTTAATTTATTTCCAAATAACACAACTATAAATCATATAACTCACTTTTATCCGCCTTTAATAATCGTATCGTTCGAAATATGTGTTAAATTCTAGAGTGCCGTTAATCTTGTAATAATAGTGGAATTAAAAAATAATCAACAAAGTACTAATTATTTCGGTGGGAAGTGTTGGGAATACTTTACCCAAGGGAGAGCGATAATTAAACTAATTTTCATTTATTCAATGATGATTTGCTTGTATTATTGTGAAATGTGAATTTTTTTTGGCTTGGAAATATATCATACTTCTAGTTAGCATGGATATTTTCTAATGATAGTAGAATTCTAGAATCGTTCTTTCACCTTTGTTGACGTATTGCATCCATCGTGAACAAGGGCTTTAAATACGTATTTATATAGGTTGATTTTCGTTCAAATTGTATATTACATTCAACAAATGATTCATGGATTCGAATAACATTTCTCCTCCAAATATAATGTTGGTAAGATGAAGTGCCTAGAATCATGTGTACCTAGATTCTTCTGCAGTTCTCAAATGTTTGTAATGAAATGAGTGTATTTTATGAGAATGCAGATAAGTTAAAAATACTGTCAATGTGGTTTTGATTATTCTGATTGATCAAAAAGATTTTGATTATTCTAACTGTCGTAAGTTTTTATACCATATATCAGTTTAAAACTTCATTTTGAGGAGCTAAATTTTCACATACGTAATGTGATGTACCTGGAAGTTGAACGCAACAACATAATGCACTATAGACACGTGTTAGTATAGACAAATGTTATCTTGTGTTTTATGAAAAAAAAAAAAAAATAGTTTAAGAAAACACGGTTTCGTAACTTACCTGAACTAAAAGGACGAAAATAATTCCTTTAAATTAAAAAAAAAATCATTTTATCGTAAAAAGCGTATGATGCTAAATTTCAATTAATGTAAATATTTTATAGACAGATTTTGGTAAAAATAGAGTCATTTTAAAATATCTTAAAAAGCACCGTTTTTTACGATAAAATGATTCTTCTTGAATTTAAAAAGGAATTTAAAGAAATTATTTTCTACCTTTTAGTTCAGCTAGTTACAAAAGCGTGTTTTTTGTTTTTTTTCTATCAATTATTTATTTAGTGTTATTTAGTTTTGAGATTATTATTTATATATCAAAAATTCAGTATAAATATGGTGGGAGCGCAAATAAATGTATACATTTTCATATATGTATATCGTTAATACTGAAAATTCTGATCAGAATAATCAAATAAACTTATGAAATTATTTTATTTTCATCGATCCTTGATATTTGTGCCATATTTCAAGTTAATCCGATTTTTTGAAGGGGATCAAAATCATGTTCGAAGTTTCCGTTATATACTATAAACATACTAACATACGTATCAAACTAATAAAAGCGTGTTAAAAAGAAATCTCATTCATCTTGAATCATTTAAAATACCAGTTAAAGCTATTGCTGCACGTTCAGACTAATGGATATCTGTCAAAGCGTGTACAGTTTTCGTTCATTTGTTCGTTCAATTTATTTGTAAAATAATAAACAAAATAAACTACTAACTTAAAAAAAAAACAAATTCTTTCATCGAAAGTCTTAGTAGTTTTCGTTCGCATAGTTAGTTAGTTATATAGTTGTTGTTTTCAAATGAACGTCAGTAGTTGGTTGACCATTGTCGCTAACATTTCTTTAGCATTTTATGTATACGCCCTCCGCGTCCGCTCTTTATGTTTATTATATAGAAGTTATCATCAAGGTGCTCCGCCCCAAGTATGTATGTTGCGTGTGTTGAATACTTAAAACTATGCAATAATAATAATATAATCTATTCAACATATCACACTCAGGAAAAAAACTACTACTTACTTACTTACTTACTTTTAGTAAAGCTAAAAATAATATACATTGTTGGAGTATTACAATCAAACTATGCACCATAATTAACTAAAGTAAGCTGCCATAGTGGAATAAATATTTAGAGAATGTTGTATATTGCAAGCGTGAGAGTTGACCGATGCATAAAAGTATTATTTTACTCCAAACGAAACCAGATGTAGATCTATGCAAAATCTACAGTATGATAACTTTCTTATTTTGTCTTGGAACCAAAACTTTCCTTGTTCCTATTGTGTGTGATCAAACATTTGAATGTGATTGAGCAAGTAATGCGTTAAGAAACGATATAGTGTCGTTGCCAATTATAGATCACAAGCCCATGCAGAAATGTTTCGGGAAAAATGACCCACCGGAAAACATAATGCAAAAGATACTACTATATGTAAAAGTAAGTTTAAGTAACATGGCATCAGTTTTACGCGGTACAGGTGAGTACAGGTGAAAATATGGATGTCATACCCTTTGGTATGTCACCCTTGTACCAGCAAGTATGTACGACGTTGCTGAATACTAACTTTGCACTATTCGAAACATAATTTCATAAATACTAACAAGGAGGCATAATAACATATTTATGTTATTATACAGAAATAAACACGTAGGGCTTCGGAAATTGACGGGAGATCAAAAGTTTTTTTACTTCCGTTACCGAAGTCACCGGATTTATATCTGTACGGAATTTATGTAGTTCGCTTCAAATACCTATGCAGAGTTAGTATCCAACAACGCCGTACATATTTGCTGGTGGAGGGGTGTGACATTCATATTCTCACCTGTACTCACCGGTACCGCGTGAAGCCTACGCCATGGTGCTGAAAGTTACTTTTACATACAAGAGCATCTTTTTCATCATTTCAAAATTTCATCATGAGCTTGTGGTCTATTATAGATTATCTTTCTAACTTGCGATAAAAAAGGCGATTATAATTTGTAAAGAATTCTCGCTGTGTATATATCAGTGACTCCCGAATAAATTAGCAAATAAAAATGCGGTTTAATTGGGATTTATAGTAGGTGACGCGGAGTAAATGTATATCGATGAGCAACTCTTTTGTTGACTCTAAGACTTGTCCTTAGAGTTGCTCCTTGCTTTAGACTTGCAATTCAGATGCTGTGTATAAGACCCTTATGCAAGCCACACTTGATTCGGAAAGACAAATCTGCTTGTTTACCTAACGATATATTATGACTACCTGTCATACGATGCGTAATATGATCAAATTTTCTGATTGATTTGGAGTGAATTTTTGATTTTTAAAATAAAAATGTCCTAAATTTATCGGTGTTACAAATTAAATAAACAATTTTTCTACAAGTCAAATATAATTGTCACTTAATGTTTTTTATTATTTAAAATGATCCTTCAAAAGTTATTCTTTTTATTGATGAATGACAAAGATGTACAATTCATGAAGTCGGCGCTAATCATACTTGGCTGACATGATTAATTAACAATACATATATTTTGACGTAGGAACAAGAAATATAATATATTTTATTCAGAAGGTTCGTTTCTTTTATAGAGAGTTTAAAAACGATTGAAGAAGTCCATTTTTCATGCCTTTAATATCCTGCAAGTTTATGCCGACGTAGTTATATTGACGAATCGAACGATATAAACTTTTAGTATTGTTTTAGTTTATGCATTGAAAACATTCCAAAACTGGGAAATAGGAATTTGCTCTTCCTTCAAATTTATTTTATTGACTATGCAGTTTATGGGAAAGCTTAGGCTAGATTATATTGGCTGTCCACGTGAGACACACTCAAGCTATTGTGATACCATAGAAAGTACACGCGGGTTCATTGTGATACCATACATTTGTTTTAGGATAAACATACATCTGTTCCGCTGATAATTTCTAATATCAGCTTCTCAATTATTTTGAGAGGCTCAGTACACCTTCGCGATGCATATACAATGCACTTCACAACCATTAATTAAGTTATTTTATTTATAAGTTATAATGTGACGGTGGAAATCGAACTCGCTACCCTACGCACCCCCGTGTACAGAATTAATCACGTTTTAATCAACTGAGGTACTATGATCGATTTATGGGAAAAGTTGTAAATAGTTTTTAAAGAGGTGAGAGTTACAAGGAGGAAAGTAGATAATGAATAGGTGGTTTTATAAAGTGGTAAGCGGAAATTATAATGTAATTTTACCAAAATAGGAGCAAAATGTTTCCATAAGACACTAATGGCATATTTTTTTAAATTAAGTGAGTGTTTTTGAGTAAAAATTATTGTTAACGATTTTTCCCTGACGTTTCTCTACGTTATGTTGGGGGTGTTCAGAAAGTAAGTCGCTAGTTTTGTGAATATATGTATATGTTAACTACAAGATATACATGGAATATAGGTAGTAAGAACCTAAATAATTGTAAATCAATAAAAATTCCGCAAGAATCAATGTGTTATGAACTCTATATACTTAATATAGTAGGTATATCATTTGATTTCATCTTGTTCCATTACAATTGGTTTTCTACATATAGCAGTATTAGAATGGAGTCTGTAAATGATTGTTAGGTTGAGTTTATTCCTATTATAATGATTAGTGTGTAGTAGCTATTAAACAGTTCATTAAATCATTAAAGCATAACAGATCTGACTAAGGTAGTAACTGATCTATAAACCTATACGAAGAAGAAAAAAATGATGTATGGTTTTTTATTTTTTAGTTTTAAATTTACAACTTTGATATTTATTACACATATCGAGAATATTTTGAACACCTAAAGTTTTTGAAGCCTTTTTAATGCAAAGCTATATAATATTTATTAGTATGCACTAAAAAAACAATCAAAAGATCATATTCGTCACAGATGTCTTTGTAATTCGGAAGGTGATAACAGTCTACGCTTGTATCAGAAGCAGGCTCGTTGCTTTTGTAAAAGCTCTGAATAGCCATGTTATACACTTGAAACTGCCAAGTAGTCTCTAACACCTGGTTATAAGAGATATCTTCCGGTCATCCGAAACTTCTTTTAGTAGATTGAGGGCTGTACGTTGAGATAAGTTCAAAATGCAAGTTGCATGGCAGTCATGAATGTTGCCTTCTCATAATACCGCAAAATGATTTTTGTTGATGACTCGCCATTTTTCAAACTGTTATCACCATCTGACGAATCTCTAGCAAACTTGCAATGAGAAAAATATACTTACTGAAATATGGTGAGACATTTTTGCTCTTATCATGCTTCGAAGCTTGCTGTATCATTTTCAAATAGCCGTATATTATTACGAAAATTATTCTATAAAAACCAAATGGCGGAAGCGTCGGTAAATAATAGTATTACGACATAACTTTTCTGAAAGTTAATAAAAATATATTAATATTATATTTTTAAATATGTAGTGATTTCAGTTTATGTGTAACCATCATGTAAGTCTCTCGTATTCTGGAGTAGATAGAACGACTAAAATAATTTTTCAGAACAATACTCAAGGAGAAGTTTAAGATGGTCTAAGTTTTCAGATGAAGCTCTTATTTTATAGCCTGAAACGGTTTAATATGACTGTTGATCCAAACTTTTTGTTATAAGAATATCTTAGTTGAAATAATAAATAAATAAGTTAAAAATTATATGAATAGTTACAAAAGAAACCTCTGCATTATATAATTCGCTTAAAACTTTTGTCTTAAATGAAAAAATAATACTTGTTTTTAATTGCTGAGACAAAAACCGTATGTGTTGATATTATTACCATACCAGTCGGTTCATTATTAAGTATACGTTTGTATTTTTAAAAAAAGGAGTGTTATAATTTTGACTTCTATGTGTCTGTCTGTGACATCGTAGCTCCCTAACGGATGAACTAATTATGATTTTGTTTTTGTTTTGTTTGAATGGTAAGTTAATAGAGAGTGATCTAAGCTATATCTCAAACTCTAGTTTAGGGTTCCATACCCGAAACATTTGTCGTGGTTTTTTTAAAGTTAGTAAATTTCACTTGTAAAATTATAAAATGTGTAATAACGTTTTAGAGCAATACTCAACTAAACCAATGTTCGAATACTTTGAGATTTACCTTGTCCAAAATAGCGCGATATAAACTTGACATTCAACTGAGACAGTGTGGGATTTGAGAAATTTATATCAATTTCTTTCAATTTTTCTGATTATTCGCACAACAAGTCCATCTTGAACTTTAAAAACAAAATCGTTTTATTTTGAATAACTTGAACAAGTTCTTTGGGTTTCAAAATTTTTACTTAAATTAACATCTTCACCGATTTGTTTGTAGGGTTGTAAAGGTATAAAGATAAAGCAACTGCAGGAAGTATTTTTGTGTACCAATTAATTTATGTCTGTAAAATATACTTATATCATAAATATGAAAAAGCGTCTCCATTATCTTTTTGCTTGGCTTTTACGGACGAAGCCTGTATATGTCCATGGGCTGCTTTATTTTCAAGAACAACCTCTAAAGAGGTGAACTGGGGTGTAACGGGTGAATTATGTTAGTTTTCGAAAAATGTATTACATTTAAAAACTGGAGATCATAATTGGAATTAAATTTAATTAAATTGGAATGGAATTAAATTTAAGCATACAATTGAAGGACCTAATCTGTATTTTTTTTATTTATTTATGATTTCTTTCTGAATCATATCAAACATTGATTAGAGTAAGTATATTTAAAGGGAATAGGGTAAAAATCTTAATACACATACTATATGAAGAGATGAAAGCCACTGAGGGTAATTATTTTCCTTGGAATAAAGGGGGTTAGTGGGGCCAAAAAGATGGATTGCGTGTCATAAAACAGATAGAAGGGTTCAAGGTTCATGATGAGTATGCAGAATCAGAAGATCGGAGACAGAAGGCAAAAAGCTTTATTATGTGGTCTTATATTTATACTTTACATTAATTTTGACAATAATTTATGATTCGTCCACCGAAAGAAGCGAGTAACGGCTAGTAATTATATAGTTAATATTAAGGTTAGTTATTTAGTAGTCTATCATTTGTATAATATATAATTGTTACTGTTTGATCAAGTAAACTCCATTTTTGATTAATAATACGTTCGTTATGTATAAAAAGTATTTATGATACCTTTAGGGCTTTAGGGTACGCTCATTATAATATTATTGTTATAAATTTTTTTGTTTTATTTTTTATATTTAAATCCATGTGAAATGAATTTCGTATTGTATTGCTTAAACTTAATAAATTATACTAATTAAATTTTTTTTTATAAATATGTATTTTATTCCATTTCAAGTGTAATTATATTATTAAGTTTTAATTTTTGACTGTTGATTTAATTACTTTGTTATTTAATTTCAACACGATAGATAACTGAATGCATACGCAGATTCAGAAGGGGTAATTAGGGTAATTGCCGCTAAACAAAATTTTTTCAGTTTTTCTATATTTATTTATCATCAATTAAAATGGATAAAAATCACTCAAATTATTCAAAGTCCCCTTGACGATTAGAAGCGAATTTATCGATATATATATTTAGAACTGCTCCGAAACAAAACCTTTTCTTTTTAACTCGTCAGATTTTCTTCTTAATTTCTTTTGAAACTCAGTGCACCCTTATTGTTAAGAAAAAACACTTTTCATTTAAAGGACAAAAAAGAAGCCTTTTAAACTAATACTTTTAAAATAAAACTAAACTAATTACCTACGCAAAAATGGCCATGAAAAGTTCATATATCCATCTCTTTTTCTAGATTCATGTTTAGCAAGTATGCTAAACTTGTTTAAATAAGCTGTATGAATTCTATACCAGGGCCTGTAACAATATTCTAGGATGTATCACACACATATAATTCTATTTGTTTTTATGTAGGTTATTGAAATGCTACAGAAAAAAAAACAGCATTAAAAACTATATAATTTAATAATTAACTTAAAATGTTGAAAAATTTACTTCTTTAACAAGTAAAGAAGTACATTCATAAAAAGATAGTCTAAAATTCAATTAAGATTGTCTGAAAATTATGAAAATTTTTCAGAAAATAACTTCAGTTCTTATAAGAATTAATAAAAGTTCTTATAAAAATTCATAAAATTACCATTTTTTCTTGCAATTTTTCCTAAATATTAATTGTAATTTTCAATAAAAATTGTTTTTAATGAAAAATTAAAGCTTTAATTATTTTTTATATAATAAATGAGTAAAACTTTTTTTTTAGCAATTTTCCATCTTGTTAATTAAATCTCAAGTAGATTTACTTTTTTTAACTTTACCTTTTTTTAAGATATCTTTTTTTTAAAAGTAGAAAAATTGCAAAATTTTCTTTCTCCATTTTAATGGAAGGTTATTTTTATCTGCCCTGGGACTGTAGAAATTAATATAGACTATAGACACTTATTCCACTTTACCTGGATGCGAAAAATGAAAATTGGGAAAATTAACAATATTTTCTAAAAATGCTCAGGGCAGGTAGAGTATGAATACCTACAACATATCCAAATATCGACAGAGTAAAGGGTATAATCTCAGTGCTTGAGATTCAATTGTAACTTTAACCATTCTTCTCTGAAAAATTGCTTTGCTTTATAAATTTTTATCCACCAATGATATCTAAGAGGATTCTTACAAAAATCTTAAATTTCACTCCAATCCAAAATTTGTACATCACAGTCTTAATAGAAAAAAGTTTTCCATACTTGATTTAAAATGTTAATAAAAGTAGATTACTTATTTGAATACATTCAACCGATTAAATGCAATTGATATCAAAATTTACAAATATTGAATGTATTATATCATAAAATTATCTGAATATGAGGTTATAATTATAATATATGAAAATAGTTTTCATGAAAAGAGGCGTTTCTATTCAAAAGTGCCACAGCATGGTGTTATAGGTATACTACTATATAGATATCATACAAGCAAGCATGATCGTTTTATAATAATTATCAGATATTAATCTGTGTAAAATACAGATTAGTTTATAATTTATTTACACAACTTATTACTGACTGTGCTTTGAATATCACTAACGGTAGCTAATAATATTTATTGGTCATGTTTACAACGCAACATTACGGTCCTTCTAGTTATAAATATTGTTTATGCATTGGTTAGAATATAAGAAAAACAAATTTTATCGATAGTCTCTAAAAAATTGTAACACATGAGTTAATTGAGGCTATTTTAATCCGTTCCGGTTATCCAATCCTTTGAAGTTGATATAAGGTAGATTTGAGTGTAATCCATTGTACAGAATGGTCTTGCAAAACCCTGGATCATATATTTATAAAATAAATAATAGTTTAAAAAACCTCATAAACACGCTTTTGTAACTAGCTGAACTGAAAGGTATAAAATCATATTATCGTAATAAAACGTGGGGTGTTAAATTTAAATTATTGTAAATATTTTATAGACAGATATTAGTAAAAGTAAAGTCATTATAAAATATCTTAAACCACACGCTATTTTACAATAAAATAATTTTTTGGAATTTAAAGAAATTATTTTATACCTTTTAGTTCCGCTAGCTACAAAAGCGTGTTTTTAGTTTTTTTAAACCATTATTTATTTTGCGTTTTTTAGACTATTATTTATTTAGCAAAAATCTAGTATAATTATGGTGGGAGCGCAAATAAATGTATATATTTTAAAATATGGAAATTGTTAATCTTGAAAATCCTGATCAGGATAATCAATAAGAACATATTAAATTATTGTGTTGTCATCGATTCTTGATAAGTATGCCAAATTTCGAGTTAATCCGACGTTTTGAAGGGGATCAAAATCGTATTCAAAATTTCCGTTACATACTGACATACGTTTGAACCTAATAAAAAAGTTTTAAAAACGTTAGCTAATGTTAAATAATTTAAATTTGTATCGGAACAGATAAAAATGACTTTTCACTCAAAATAATCTGTACGCTTTGAGAAACCCATTTCTTGAATTCGTATAAAAACATTAAAAAATTACAAAATTAACAAAGTTAACGTAAAATTATTGTAATTATTTTCTACAAGACAAAAATTTGAGAGGATGGACTGTACATGATCACGTTTAAGTGGTGTGGAAAGTGCGTAGGGAAAAATAGTGTTATTATTATCGAATGTTACGATTTTTGTTAATCGAGTGTTAATCGAGACTCTACCATATGCGTTTTAGATAACAATTCCTAAACAAGAGAAAAACGTAAACAAAATCGATTTTCAAAAAAACGTGCAAGATTTTGTCTAAAAAATAGCATGTTGCAACACCTTTTTCCATATTCGCAATTTTTAGTGCTTTTTTAAATTTCCAATAATTTCTATTGAGTGCTGAAATTGAGTGTATAATATAACATTCTTTAAACGAATTAAATATATTTGTTTATATGATATGTGAACCATGTCGTGAATTTTAATGTTAATTGTAAACAGAACCATTTATTGTTTAAAATGTATCAATAATAATTAATGTTATTTATTGATACGACAATTGTCATTGAATATTAATGTATAACGTTATACGTACATACAGTATTTACACATAGGTACGTACTTTAATATGTGTGAAATATAATTCCAAATAAATTGGGGAAGCCGTTGTACCTAGTATCAAAATTTACTTTTATGTGTGCATTAAAAAGTACAAGAGAGTATAAGGTCATTCTTCACCCATTTGCTAACAAGTTGATACATATTTTTGGTGAAATTTTATTGATTTTTAAACATGCCTATCATAGTTTTTCAATCAAAAAGTGTTCATGGCTATTTTATTAATATTAATTAATTTTGTTCATGAACCGTTTTTTTTCAGGTAAGACCATTCCATTTTTTTCGTTATAAAATTATCTTTCGTCTAATACCAATTTCGATTGGCTACCAGATCACTGTAGTTACTTATATCGACTTATCTGTTCATACTTGATGAGGTAACTTAACTAATCTGTTAGCTATTCGAAATTAGTATAAGAAGAAAGATAATTTAATTACGAAATTAATAGTATAGGCTTGCATGAAAAAAACCGTTCATGGAAAAAATTAATTAAATTAAAAAGATAAATATCAACAAAATTTCATAAACAATATGTCTCATCTAGTTACCAGATGGGTGAAGATCGACCTTATGCCGTTTCTTAGACTAAAAATATCACAATGAAAACTATCTTTGTTTAAACTACTGCTAGTCCTCAAAATAACGTATTTTTTGGTAATTAAAATATTAAAAAACTATCGATAAAAACGTGTGAACCATGGTATAGCATCATAATTTACTATGTCGCAGTCCCTATTGTACCTACTTACAATTTATACCCATCAATTGTAATTGAAGCCGCTCTCTTTAACATGCACTTGTTACAGTTCTCTCTTAGAAACAGCATCTTAGAATGTATATGATTAAAAAATTGAAAACCATGCATGCTTCTCTTCAATATGTAACCAACTCCGTTCGCGGTATGTCTTGGTTAGCGGATTCGATTCCCGCCGTCACAACTATAATTTGGGATGGGCTAGTGTAGTGCATGGTATATGCCTCTGCTAAGCTGATAAATGAATTTATCAGCGGAAAAGGTGGTAAAACACATATATGGAATCACAACGGGTTCTATAGCCTAAGTGTGTACTTCGTGGAAAGCCAATATAACCTAACCTAACCTATACTGGAATATAATATAACAGCTTCCTCATCAATAATCAGTAAATATTTAGACAATCAGAATACTAAAATCTTTAACCTTGTATAAGAAAAAAATTATTCGAAAACAAAGCCATATTGAAAATCAGTCTTTAGCCTACCTGCATTCGGATAAAATACCCTTATTTCAATACAAATTTTGTTCACGAAATATCAATGTATGCCGAGAAGCAATGAATGATTTAACGTACATTTGACTCTAGACACTACATGTTACCCTATGCATAGATAGAAACATAGATGTAGATATGGAATATAAATGGAAAATTAATAATTTGTAAGTAATTAACTAAGTACTACTTTTGACATTATAATAATCATATTGAAAATAAAATACATGTAATGATCATTGATACGTCATACATACATAATTAATATTAATAATGAAAACCATGTGTATAGTTTGTTTAGTTAAAAGAAATACATGGAAATAAACCACGCCAGCATTTTAAATTGCTCCAAAATGCAAGCATTCGTTTATCGATTGTGTGAGTGGTTTTTGAGATATCTGAAATCTTTTACGAAAAAATGTTATGCCGGAGCGATTGTTGATATATCCCGCTTTCGAAAAAAATCAAAAAACTAAAGGCTGCTTCAAAATACTTCGAATGCCTCCTCTCAAGATCCGCATCTGAATTGTTTGATCCGTCCAATATCGTCTTATCTAGTTTCGACTGTATATTGATTAATTCATCAAAACTTATTTCTAGAATTAGGAATTTTAAAACTTCGGTGTGTGTATGTAACAAACTGTGAATCATGCAATGTATACTAAAAATGAAACAAACAGGAAATCTTTCGGAGGTTTGCTTAAAATTTATCTAATTAAATACCATGAAATAAATATATTCTAATATAAGAGGGACCGTAAGCCCATAAAAAGCGAAATAAATGTGACTCTTTATGTCTACCATTTGGAGTAATGATAAAGGAAAGTTTTATCAAAAGAAAGCCATTGCATAATATGCAAAAACTAGGAAGTTTGCAGATGTCAAAGCTGTTGAAAAATAATTGTCTTGTGTCAAAGTTTTTAATATAATTTGCGTTTATCAATCCAAAATGCCTAATATATTCAAAAATTTTAGACTAAAAGAATCACACAAATTTCGCTTCATCATGTGGCTTTCAGTGTAAGAGTATTAACCTATCATATTGGCCACAATATTTATTATTAGAATTCTAAGAATCGATCTTTTGAATAACTGACTTGTGGGTGATTTCAATTCCAATGTACAATTTGTATTTGTAAAAAAATTTTTTTAACAAATGTTCTTCCTTGTTTTTCATTGAGATAGCAAATAATATATAAAATGTATGTTGTTATATGATTGATTTATATTTGCAATATAATAAATTATTATATAAAATATATTTAACATTCCTTTGTAAAACTAGTAAATTATTGGAATGTATTAAGTATAAAAGTTTTATAAATATGTTTGTTATGTATTTTAAAACCTACATGTTTTTATTATTGAAAAACAGTAATGTTTATTATATCAAATAGATATACACAGCATATACATAGTATATATACAGCCTACACGTTACTTAAATAATCATTTGAAAACGATACGATGTCTGCAGCAATTCTTACAAAAAACTAATAAAATCAAATTTCAATCTTTTCTGGAGAAATCGCCAGAAGAGAAGAGTTTTCCAAGAACCAAATGCCAAGCTTTTTGATCAAGCCACAGCCAAATCTAACAAACCAATTTCGCCAGTTTTTCCCGAAGCCTTAGTCAAGGCTAATATCGCAAGTATTTGTTTGATAATCGTTGCCCATACGTAGATCAAGGATTATAAATCAAGTCTTGGTTTATCAACCTTTTTTCAAAACTGATTAGTTCTTAGTTTGATAGTCCTTGATCAAGTTTTGGCCGTAATGCTAGTATATACAATGGCTATAAAAGTAAAGGCGTCCAACGTATTAGTTGTTAACTAAGTAAGTACATAAAGTCTCTAAGTACTTACATAAACTTGTTAAAATCTTAGGTACGGCCAGGTATGGTGAATATTTCTCTTCAGGCGAATATTTTGCCAGGCATAAGCTGCCGAAAGTTTGTATTATTGCTTATTTTTTAACACGCACACCATTGTAATTAATATCGTTGGATAGGTTACAAAAACTTTTCTTTTATGGGGGAAATTTTTCAGATATTAGCATATAGTCCAATATGAAATATCGAAATTTAGGTATGCATGGTTATATTCCAGTAATTCATCCAAGGGGACAATGAGGTGAATTCTACAAACAAGATAAAATAAGTCAGGTTGTTTGCTTGGAATTCGAAGGTAAAGACTCGAATCACGGATGTGGTATAGTTTTTTTTTTTTTTTCTAAATATTACACTGCGTGTTTAACTACTATGGTCATATACGCAGTATCAGTAGGTAATATAGTGGTATAGTTTGTTGGTAATAATTAACGAAGCGCATTCAAAATACAAACAAGCATTCGGGATCCATGATAAAATAGTAATTATGGATTCAAAAGGAAAAAAAATTCTTAAAAAAACTATAAAACTGGCTCTGTTATTGAAAGTTTTCTGCAACTTCTTTTTACGATCTCGTTAAGAGAAGTGGCAGTTATTACGAGAAGTAGAGCCGTGTATAGGAGTTTGTATTAGGAATCATAGATATTGCGTTGCACATTGCTTTTGCATTTAAAAATGAATTTTGAAAAGAGTTCTTTCTATTTCATTAGAATATTTTTATTTCTGATGTACCAGTGCCGTCTTATACTAGATTTTATTGTAAAATAAAATTTAGTGCATAATAGATAATTATTGATTTAAATTGCTATATGATATTATTGTGTGCATATACAATTATTTAATAATAAAATATTACCCATTGTAATAAAAATCATATTCTGCTTACAGTTAGCTTAACACAGGAGCTGATTTGTTATTTGTTGAGGAATTTAATTGTATTTAAACAGATAATTGCAATTACTTTAATATAAAGCATTGCTAATAATTCCTTTTTATAAACCTTAAGATTTATATAATCATGTACTTCTTCGAAAACGATTTGCTTGATTCTAAATTTTAAATCTTTGAAAAAGATACTAAAACAGATAAAGTTTTTAAGTTAAAACTTTTTAAGCCGATGTTCAAAATCAAGGGCGTTGCCAGGAGGAACAGGAGTTGGTCGATTTATTATTCCAGATTTATTATTAATTTCTTTATTTTTGGAGCTTTGGTTCTATATTATATAACTAAAAATTTTATCTGACCATAATTCTGCCCTATTAACGACTTCCTTACAACAAACTAAGAGACTGTGAGCCACTAATGAAGTTAACAGTTTTGTGATAATTTTTACCTGAATTTTGGAGAGTTGATAAAGGTTAGTTTGTTAAGTAAGAAAATTGGCGAAATCTTTATGAAATGTTTGTTTGTTTTGCTAAAGAATTTTTACTTCGTTACAGGTTCAAGCGCTTCTAATGTCGGTGATTATGCAAACTTCTTTTGCCCGCAGATGTGATTAAATTATTTTTTTACTAGTTTCACATTTTCCCCTGAATTATTGTCAATTTGTGTCACTAGCGATGTTTTTCAAGACAAACCAAAATTTGAAAATACATTTCACCAAGTTATAAGTTATTTTTACTGTCGCTGATTGATCATAATTCACTTTCTGGCTAAAGACTGGTTAAGCATTGAGTTAATATCGAATGATAAAATCGGGCTACGCGTCAGCTATTGACACATGCCTGACTATCTAGGCTTCGCCTAGATATTCGTTTATATCATTAACTTCAATCGAAGCTTGTATTGAGCAAAGACTGGAAATTCAAGATCTATTTATCAGCTTTGGACAAGAGTTGAGATGAAATTTGCAAATCAAGGCTTATTTTACTGGCCTTATCCAATGGTTAGTAAGACAAAATTGAGCAAGCCTTGGGTAAAAACTGGCAATTTTGCTAACCAAGGCTTCGTTGACTGGTACAGCAAGGCAGTCCTAATCTCCAGAGTTAAGCATGGCATTCCCTACTTGGGTTGGAGATATAATTTGTTATTTTAGTGATGAAATTGATTATGTAAACCACAAATAACTAATTATTTTTATTAGGTTAGTAGCCCTCTAAATTGATGTGAATTGGTGAAACAATATTAATTTAATAATGTTTTAATTAATCTTATTGAATATAACTTGAACGTTAAATGTCTTCATTTAATATCAATTAGTGTATTAATAAATTTCATTTAATTGCTTACAATAATTACACTAAATGTAAGTGTCTTTTACAACAACATGTTTCAAAAACATGGCAACATTACCAAGTATTCAAAAGAAATTTATATGGATTGGCCCAGCTTTTGGCGCTGGCTTTTGGAAAGGACTTTTAGTTAGGGATTTAGATAAATAATAAAATACTTATTGTACGTTATTCAACATTAACTAACTAAAACAATGGTAAACCCAGGTTTAGAATAGTGCGACGGTTCTTATTTTCTTCTTATCGACACACCTATAGAAATTTTATTATTACTAGAACAAAGACAAATGATCTTAAAAACAACAAAGCATGATAAAAATAATCCATTTACTTTGAACGTTTTAAAATTTAAATTTCCAAATTTAACTTAATTTGAGCCTTTTTTACAAATAAATGTCGCCAGAACTCTTCAAACAACTCCACCTACACAATAAAAAAATTTCATTTTTTCTTGAATCAATAATTTGTTTGAAATTATTGATTTAAAAGGAATAAAATGTTTTTGATGAGCGAAGAAATTGCTTCTGTGGAAACAAAACTAAACTCAAAAAGATTGTTAGCCCATATTATATGATAATGATTTCCATAATGAAAGGAATCACTTTGAGAATTGATAAAGGCTGCGTAAGGTAATGTAGAAAGTTGAAGTTTTTACCGTAACTTCAAGATCGAATTTATGTAAATCTAACTTTTTGATTATCGTGTTAATCTAAGATTTTTTTGTCTGCCGTTTATATTAAAACAAAGTTATTGAAAGCATGATACATGAAAAAACGACAGAAAACTTGCAACTGACGAAAGCGTTGAAAAAATGAAATTGTAAAAAATATAATCCTTTCGATAGTTGCAAACTTGTTCACTTGTTTTATACGTATTGTTCACTTGTTGTATAAAATTATTTAGCACATTTATTAAGAAAAATGAACCTTTGTCCCAAAATTAAAAAAAAGAAGTTTAGTCTTATAAAATTCAATTTTGAAGTATCTTTGATGAATATGATTTGATGAAAATGTATCTATTCAATTGCCCTGATGAAACACTAAGGGCAATTGAATAGATACATTTTCAGTAGTCAGAAACGAAATGATATATAAGAAATTAAAAAACTATTGAGTCGCATTGAAGCTTATCAAATACTAAATCATATTATTAATTATATCTTAGAAATACTCTCTTTGGAATTTCTTTAATTAAATAAACCAAACCGAAAAAAAAACAACTCATATTTAAAAAATCGTATTTCCTATACAAAAAAAAAAAAACATATAGCTTAAAACATAATAAATTATAAATCATATTTATTACAGTAGAAGAAAAAATATTTTGATTGTCTATCCAAAAAAATATTATCTATCTCCAATTTTATTAATTATAATGTTAAAATAATTTAAATTATCAACACAAAACTATGAAGATAACTATCAAGTTTGAAGTCTAGGTCCAGTTGTACTAGAGTCACTAAATAATGTCTATTAGTGTGCTGAATCCAAAAATGATAAAAATGCTTTAAATTTCAGTGATTAGTGTCATACCCACTAACTGAAATTTAATTGGAAAATGCAAGGGATAATACTAATCATAGAACTGCTAGATTATTTTTTGTCTTTGAAACTTTTTCTTTTTGATGCTCCTCCAAGCCAATTTGACTGATCAATTTTAAAGACTGACAGATTTGCTTCTGCATCAGCATTGACCCTATTTTCGCTCTGAATTTTTCGAATTTTCGGTTTTTCAAATGAATTTTGTTAGAAAACCTGACGAGATAGAAACTTTTTAATATATTACCTAGCTTTAGGGGGTAAAAAATTGAAGAATGAAATGAAAAATATTTTGCAGTTTTTGAGTTGCAGACCTGTGATACTTTGAAGATACCTGTGGAGAAATTAAATAAAAAAAAACTCAACTCAATTTTATAAGGTAAATTGTTTTTGTTTTGAAGTTTAGAAATTGAATTTTGTTTTGGATAATGTATTTAGAAAATATCGTCTACGAATAGACATCGAATCGATTTTGGCTATTTTCTATGAATTTATTAATATTTTCTCTGCATGAGGATGTTTATTTTGAATTTATCTGTAAAATGACATCTAAAAATCAACGTTTAGCGTACAATTTAGATCATAGAATTGATGTCAGGCCTGCAAACAGCTATGGATATTTGAATTTGCAAAGCATAACCTAAATTTGAAAGTTACCAAATTTTAAGAAGTATCATTCTTTTCGAAAGACCTCATAGAAATTCGAGAGGTTGTTAATGTCGTGCCTTAATGTCGTGATTTAAATTTTCATATCCGAGGACTTTCTTAATTAGCCTTAAAAATAGTTTTTAATTGCGTGGCACATTTAAAATTGATGAATATTTGTTGAGGGTAAAACTAGAATAACAAGATTGAATAAAATATTCAAATTAAAAATTGAATAGCGAGCATCTTGTACGAGTGTCGTCAAGTATTTTCTTTTCGGAATTGAATCTTCTTATTTGATGATTATCATTATCTATGAATAATATTCATCAGTTTTGAGTTTGTGTGGGAAATAAAAATTTCCAAGGCCCTCTGAAAGAGAAGTAAGTCTCTGACTGTGAAAATTTTCTAAGAAAAGAAATTATTTGACACGACTTTGTCAATTGGCACTCAATTTTCCAGCTATCCTGACATCACTGTCAAATACTACGCCTGGCTCTAAGCCTTTTATGATTTCAGTCAAACGTTTGTTACTATATTTTTGATTCAAGCCGAAGCTTAAAAATGAAATACACATAATATTTGATAATTGGATATATCGATTACATTGATAAAAATAAACATTCCGTGAAGATCGTTGATGTTTTCTCACCGTTACATTTCGTTGACATTTAAAATAATTGATTAATTTAGAATAATTTTTATTGACTTTACGATTGATTCAAAGGATGTCGCGTGAATTTTTTGAATATTTGATATACGTTCGACATCATTAGAAAAAAAAATTAATATAATAACAGTTCAATTTTTGGCAACTATTATTTAAGTCTCCTCTAACTCTATAACATCACTTTTTTCGTAAAAACAATAGCTACTGTCTTGTTTGAAAGTCAATTATATTTTATACTAGAGTGATACCCACCCGCTTCGCTGGTTTCAAAAGTAAAGATTGTTTTACAAAGATAAAATATATGTATGGTTTTCTATTTTTTTAAATGTATAATAGTCGTAATTATTCATTGAGTATATCAGAAAATATGACCGTGAAATATTTTATATTGACTATTTTTACAGACATCTGTTATTTATGCTAATGTCAATTGACTACTGTTACAGAAATCTGTAATTTATTGTAATGTCAAATTAAATTAATTTTTTTTATTTGCATTAATATATCTTTATCATTTACATCTCATGTGTTATTCTGAAGTATGAGCTACATTGCTGTACAGTTTCATTAAAAATCATTCGCTAGTTTTAGCGTGAAAGCGTAATAAAAAACAAACCAACAAACAAACATACTTACTTTTGCATTTATAATATATAGAGACCTACAAAATTCAATTTAAACCCCCATCTTGAAGAGCGTAAAAGAAAAGTTTTTGGGAAGTCCTTTAGGCGGCCAACGTTCGGATACCACATTTAAAGAAGTCCTGTTCCGTCCCCAGCAACTTTTTTTTCTATTTGTTTAAGTTTTAATTAACATGCAGTCCGTCAAAGTATTCGTCTTCTACTACATGTTAAATAAAAAATAATTTTCAATTAAATTTTATAATCAAATATCTATGTGATTTATTTCAATTTTAAATCATTCGTTGTAATATGCTAAATTGGGAGCATTCCTATTTAATGATTTATTAAGGAGTGAAAACTTTTATTTTTCTGGCTTCTACTTTAAAAATCGTCCAGTACAATTGTATATTAGCTATACAATTGGAGGAAGCGATTAGAAGAAAAATCGATTTAATGTATGTTTCATGTTTTGCGAAAAACGAACATTATCATATACAAAAAGTCGATGAGACTTTCAGAAATATACTAAAAGCATAAATAATAACAGAGAAAAAATTATTTATTATTTTCATTAAGATTTAGTCATCGTACGACTTTTCATTAAGATTTAGTCATCGAACGACTTTTCATTAAGAGTTAGGCATCGTACAATTTAAAAAAAAAAACTCTTTTATCCTCTTATTAACTTCATCGGTATTCACATAGAAAAATTTTTGCACTATGTCACCAACAACAATTCTAAACTTTAACCGTTTTTAAGAATGTTATAAAATTGAAACAATAATTTGTAGTGTAATGTTTACAAAACGTTAAATATCTAATACAATAATTTTTTATGAACTTAACAAACAGTAAAAATCAATTGTCCAAAACAATTTCCTGTACACATAAAATTTTTGATAGCATCCTTTAAAACTTATCCAAGTCAGCAACTCGTGGTAGAAGCAACATCATGAGTCAATAATCGACTGTTAGAGTGTTATATGTACATAAAGTTATTACCGGATACAAATGTTGACACATAAAATTGATGGACATCAGTTAACATACCTTTAACTACCACAATACACTTGCAATAAAACACGACGAAGCGAAAAAATAATAGAAGATATTGAAGGGTAACACAAAAATAAAAACTTTTATGATTAAATTTAAAGATTTTATCAAAGTATTAATATAATTTTTTTTAAATTGAATTACATTTTTAATGTGTTAAAATTTTTTACTGCACGCACTGTATTATTTACAATGGATGGTTGTGCTTCATATAGGGATACATAAACTGAATTTTGAGAGAATCATTATGAAAAATCTTTACAGTTTCCTAACAAAAATAACCTCCTTGAGTCGAGCCAGAATATAAAATGCATGCAATACTTGCAATGTCAAATATAATTTCGTTTGAAAAATAATAATTAGCAGGTTCTGGTCGTATGATTATAGTTTATGAAACAATTATAGAAAAAAATTTAAAGAATTTCGATAAACTTTATTCATTAAGCCAATAAAACTTGTTGGGAGTTTTATAATTCTTATAGATTACAAATCTATACAAATTGAAAGATAATAGTATGACTTATTTCTTGAAAGTTTAACGAAAATCAGAATTACATTTTTCGATAACTTACTTGGCCTGCTGGATCACATTTACGACCGCTGATTTGTTAAACTGACAGGCGACGTGTAGGCACAAAATATCATAAACAAAAAGCAAACTTTTATCTGGAAGGGCGATAAAGGAGGAAGGAATGAACTATACTGGGTTGGTTGAGATGTTATTACGTAAATGGGAGACTTTTTGTCAAAAATTATGGTACCAATTGAATATTTCCTATTTTAGTGACAACATACATGTCTTGCCTGTACATAATAATATCTCATTGAACAACCATGTGCCTACTGTATGAACAAGGATCACAATAAAATTCCATAAAAATAGATAGACCTTATTTTTTGCTTATTATACATCCATAAAACTGCTCCTACATTTGTGCCACTTTCATCCTTTATGATTCATCCAAAAGCGGATTCAAAAACCCAGAACCGGAAATTGCGCCCGTAGACAGTTTTTAAAATTAGTATTAAAAATATATCAATATAGACCTTTTCTTTTCTTTGGTTTCCTTAAAGCTGTAAACATACTTGCTCTATTTTATACTTCTCCGGTGTTAAAATTGATTAAATTGCCCTAAAACAAAAATTTCCTGTAAAATTGTTTGCACGCTTCTCGTCTCTTTTGAAATTCAACCACAAGTATATCTATAATAAGTAGATATACTGTCACTGAATGTTTCCCGACAAGATAAGGAAGGACTAATATCTTCGACAGATTCATCTGCTGTGAGCTTTCTCTTCTGTACCCACTTTGTGTCCTTTTCATATTCTATTCTCTTCATATACTATTGAGAGTTCCAAGGCTTTTTCCCTTTTTGCTGAAAAAATATGAATTAGACTGTCATACATTTGAATAAAACTGAACAAATATCAATAACAACGGACTGTAATATTTGGCATAAACCTATAATAAACCTCCACGCGCCTATCAGCACGTGCCTACTTTTATGGATAATCTGCCTCTGGATTCACCTTCAAATGGATTCGTCTGTGTCTCTTGATATAATCTATTTCACCTACACTTGGTTTTAAAAATAATTTTAAAACCATTAGAAATAATTTTAATTAATTTTGAAGTGTAATGCTTTTATTACGTGGGGTAATTTTTTTATGTTGGTTTTTACAACTTTATTAATATTAGCTTAGATTTTTATTGCATAATAAAATAATATTTTCTTCATTACATTAAATAATAATATTTTATTGTATATAATTATAAAATTATTTTGCGTGATAAAAAAACACTATCAGGAAGAAACAGAACCCTAGGGTAAGATGTGATACCAAGGAAACAATGAACCTTGATACACATTGCTATTAATATGTAGGCAAATCTTAGTTACTAAACATTTGTTTTCATGTAAAGAAGAAATAAGGTTTTTAATGTTTCAAAGAAATAATTTTTAGCCTAACTAGCCTAAAAGTGTTATATTTCCACTTACAATTTTGTTGGGTTGGTCCTACTTGTTTCATTAGGTCCGTATTATACTACTATGACTGTTCAATTATTAGAAGCTAACTTTTGTATTTTCTGGTTAAAACACTTTTGATCGAAATTCTTTTTTTTTTTTTTTTTGTTTAACCGTATTTAATTCAAACATCGTTAAATGTCAGGAAGATAAAATTGGAAAAGACTCCCAAGGTATATGGAGATGTACCTTTGAAACATGATAATAGGAGTGCATACAATTTTACATGTATAGATAAAGGTAGAAAAAAAAAGAGTTTATTTATTCCGAAAAATAAAATATCAACTTGTAGAGTATTGCTATTCTCTAGAGTGGATGCGTTATTCTAGATACATTTAGGTGTGATCCATTGTAAATAACGATCTTGTATGACGGACAATACAGTTTTAGAACATTTGGGTATGGTGGATGGAGACTAAACATAAAAAAGTATCAGACACGACAGTTATAGTATATTATCTTTATCGCAACGAAGGAGTGGTCTTGTGGTAAGGATTTCTGCTCTTTATGCGAAAGGTGGTCAGGTCGAAACCTATCCACGTTAAAATTACTTTTTTTAACTCTACTTTTTAATCTGTAATTTATTTTTTTGTTATTCAATAATAAATAATTTCTAGCGAAAGGAACTTAATATTAATAATTTAGTCTAAACAATTTATAGAAGTTCCTACTGGGTGTCCCACCACAACTCTCGTTTTTTTTTGTCTCTAGTTATTTTTTTTAAATATTTTAATTGTTGGAAAGACAGTGTTAAAGAATAATAATAATGTCATTAATAGAAACTATTTCATTGATTTATTTAAAAAATGGGCTTTAAAAAATTACTTAAATTTTAATCCGATGGTACAACACTTTCCCGTATATCTTTATTATGAAAATGAAATAATTTAATTTATTACTATACATATTTAATAATATGTTCAACAAATGAAATTTATTTTAATACAAATTTTCTGAATTTTGAATCACAATTCTCTGATTCGGTGATGATAATTTCATGATCTATGAATAAAAAACAAATTATAAGAATAATTTAAATAAAATAAAGAAACTCTTATAATTATGTTGAAAAAATAATAATTGGTTAATTAACTAATTAAAAATAGTAGGAAATACATTAATCAACAAAACACAGACAGCGACTTTTGAAGTTTGTGTTGAAGTTTATACAATTTTTATTTTGTTGATTTTATCGATACTATTAAATCATTTTTTTACCTACATATCAACTATAATATCTATAATTGTATCATCAAAGTTTTATTGATGAAAATTATTGTTGAGTTGCTACAGGTTTGTCATCGGATGTAATAAATGTGTATACATTTATTTTTTATAAATAAGAAAGTAAAAGAGTATTTTAATCTTTGACGTAGTGTCTGATATTCGACTTTCGGCCTCAGTGGTTGATAGCTCTAAAATATATATTTGCAGTTTTTTGGATCCGATGTTCTATTCACAAGAAAAGGCTACGTAAATTATAGTTTGTAAGTTTAACAATTTCTCGACTAATTTCTGTCAAATTGAAATTTTATTAGATATAAGCAAAGTTGTAGAAAATACAATTTCCTATACTCTATCCCTTAAACATTTCTCGAAATTAATTATTTAAGGTGATGTTTTCATACAATGTTAGAAAAATATATATTGATATATTTTTGATGGATATATTATATGGATCTTTGAACGAAAAGATTTAAGTTAACGAAAAAATGATTAGGGCAACTATGCTAAAATTACTTTTCTAGCACTTTTCTAATCAAACAAATCAAAATTACAAATCTAGTAGGTATATGGGATCTAAAAACCGAGAAGGGAATTCTTGAATTAAATTTCAATGTAGAATCGTGGGTGTTCACAGAGCACGACTTGATTTAATTTTCTGCCTGTATTCGAAAAAAAAATTGTTGCCCTAGGAGCAACGGTTATAGAGGGTGGGTTTATGTAGCAAATCAGCATCGTCCATAGTATTTATACGATTACATACATAATTATAAACATAAATATTTTTTTAATAAAATAACTATTTCAACCCCTGCAGTTTTAACGATAACGACAGGAATGAAGACATCAATCCATGATGCAGTAAATTTGAACTAAAACAAATTTTTCATAATTTGCCGTAGATTATGAAGAATCAGAATTACATACTGATTAAAGCCGCACTACAGATTTCCATTATTAGAAGGAAAACATCTCGATAATTAACTTTAAATGATCAAATGATAGTGATTTTTAATTGAATCGTAATTTTTGTACCTTGAAATTCAATCAGAAAAATTGCCTTTATTAGTATATGGTATTATAGTATTGCCATTAAAACTAGCCATTAAAACTAACTCATTTATAGAATAAATCATTATAAGTTTATTTATGATTTGCATCACAATCATTATTTAAGGTAATTAATCTTAAAGATACAAAAACCGTTTAAAATTTAGAAAATTTTCCAAGATTTTTTGTTGATTTTTTTTATTATACCCGATCAATCTTGTTCCCTGATAATTTATAACCGATTTGTCTGACTTGTACCACTCTTGGCTCTGTTCAAAATGAAATTAAAATTAGAAAATATTAGTTTATTTAAACAAATTTTTGAGTACAATTAGATGAAAAGCAAGCTGTAAAATGTGTAAAAAAGCATTAGATCTACCACTAAAGCATGAGATCTGGCAATCTTGCACACACCTTGAAACAAAACATTATAAATTCATATAAATTATTAAGGTAGTAACATATTTTTTTTATATCATATCAAATTAAACAGTTAAAATTGTAGACAGTTTAAATTTGATCGAGGTATATCAATCGTTCGTTATTCAGAATGTTTTTTGGTTGGATGAGAAGAAGAGATATGATTAGGGCCTTATATGTTTGGTTGTAAAACAATAATATTATAACGTCTAGAGAGCCAAACCAGAACAAGCAACCAAGAAGTTCAAAACACGGCTACTTACTACATAATTTCAGTTGTAAAACAAATTTATTATAGAGAAGAGTGTAGTACCTGGGATCAAAATTTTCATGATTTTTTTTTATGTCAAATTTTCAAATGTAATAATGGAAATTGTCTCTGTTTATAGCACTATTATTCCTACAAAGTATATATAATTTTTAAATATTTATTCATGGTAAAAGATTTGTGATCGATGGTACAAAATTATAGTATACCATGAATCACACCCTGATGAATCTAAGATTACTCGCATTGTTTGTACCTACATGACATAAAAAATGTACCCCAATAAGTAATGGTTTTAAAACACAAAACTTATAAAGCGATAATGAAAAGAATTAATGAAAAGTAAACTTATATTTTATATTTTGAAACACTAAAAAATGTTAGTCCTATTTTAGTTGAGAATAAATGCCCATCATTCTCTACGTTCCTTATATTCTAGTAAGTATAATTCAATTTCATGTAGTTGCTATTTCATAGACAGCAATATTAGTCGAGAAACTATAGAGTGATTCATTGTAAATTGTATCCGGGGCACTACAGTTAGCCTTATTTGAAAATGTACCACAAAAATATATAGAGTGCATTTAATTCAGTAGGCGTGTATATTTTGTTTTAAATTATAGGGTACCCAAAAATATAAATTCCCAAATATATATAAATATGTATATGTGTGTAAGACTACAGTTTTTGGGTTGAAAAAAATTTAATAATCTGGTTCTTTTTATTATTATAGTGTAGGGAGAACTTGATTATCATATTATTATTGTTTTATTCACGAAATGGAAGTTTAATAGCCACTGATTTATTTTTGGTAAAATAAAATGGAAGTTTAAAGTGGAAGAAATTATCATAAACTGAAATAAGTACTAAAAACAATCGTTCAAGTTCGACTTAGTTTCTCGAGGGTAGGGTTTACCATAAATTATCGCGTTACCTTTGATATTTTTGTAAATATGATCCAAATTTGTTTATGATGAACTACATTCCTCATAACGATCCTTCTCATTTTTTCTATACCTCATACGACATCTATACTTGAGAAAATTTATTTTTGTCTTATAGATAATTTAGCACCGTAAATGGCATAATTTTGGATGTACCTAATTTAGATGCGCTAAGTGTAGGCATATAATTAAAAATATTAGTGTCTTCACATGTGTTTCACTAAGTCTTCACATGTGTTTTCGACAACCCTTGTAGATACAAAAGTTGGAAAAATGTAAATGTTTTTTCAATTTTTGTCTTTAATATCTTCCAAATAATAATCTAAACCCTCATAACGTTAGTAATTTTCTTACTTTACCCAGAGTATAAATAATTTTAGTAGTTTTATTATAAAAAACATCATTCTTTTAATTAAAGCTGTTTGTCTGGCGTTTGAAAGACGGAGAAAAACTCTGGAATTTAACACTGAATTTTTGATTAAATTTATTACAGGCTTTACATACCTCACAATATTAATTTACTATTATTTTATTTTTGGAATTTATAATGACCTCAATTAGTTTATAAATAATTTTTAATTACATTCAACATAAAATAATACTCTTGAAAATATTTGCTATAAATTGTAAAGTAAGTTAGAATAATCCATTCTAATCCTTGATATAATTATATCATTTGTAAATAAATTGCAAATCGTGTTTTTTATATATACGTATACTTAATAAATATATATCTTAAATCCACAATTTGTTATCTTTTACAAATATCAGTTATAGATATAATAAATTTTGCATATTTAAATAATTATGGTCAATAAATACTTCAAGTAACTTATAATTATATCGATTGATAAATACAAATATAAAATAATTTTCTTGTTTATTTCTTTAATAAATAAATAATTTAAATTTGTTAATTTACATTTAAACATAATTGAAGCTCCTTTCTTTATTTTGTTAAATAAGAGTAACATCCAATATAACGTAACTTTTTTTTTTGTATATAATGTTGAGAAATTGATAAGACCAATTCAGCTTTTTACATATGCTTTTTCATAACTAGAAAGGCAGTGCTTGGTCCACGCCTGTAAAGTAAAAAAAGAAACCAAATATTTTTCTGCGCATTTTTGTATCCATGACAAATATGAGAAAATGTGGGTAAAAAAATTCATTTAATAACTGGCCCAGGTCATACTTTTTATAACCTGTAATTATGAATTAGACTCCGAGTTATAATTTTCTTAATTTAACAATTCAATAATAAATTTTTCTTTTTATTTGCAGTTAAAATTTCGTCTAAATTGAATTATTTAGACAGATCGAATGAGCACATTATTTACTTTTTTATATACTTTCTATAATTTTCGAATAGAAGCTATAATTTTGTTAAAAATTAAGAAGATTATCTAGATTTTTAATTTTTGACTCTCTATTGTGTTTCTTTTTAATTTTAAAATTTAAATAAAGTAACTATTTTCCATATTCATCACTTAATTGAATTTGGTTAATTGGTATCTGTCTTTTAAAACAAGGTTTTATTATATTATTTAAATTAGTATTTGCCTAGGAATGTATGTAACGGAATCTTTGAACGTGATTTTCAACCACTTCAAAACGTCGTATTGACCTCAAACTTTGGATACTTTTCAAGGATCAATAACAATACAATAATTTAATATTTAAAATTTAATGCACGATAGTTAATCACCCTGATGATAAACTTCAGGATTAAGAAATTTAGTAAATAGTAAAATGGTGGAGGTGCAGGAAAGACATTTTTTTTGAAAAGGTAAGGGGTGATTTACAGTTTAAAATGTTGTTTTAAATAGCTAGCTGAACTAGAAAGTAGAAAATAAATAATAGTTAAAAATCTTTTACTATAAAATATTTAAAATAAATGAAATCTAGAATCTCAAGATAAAATGATTTTTTTCTTCATCACTTTATTTTCTTGATTTTATAGAAATTATTTTCTACTTTCTAGTTCGGCTATTTACAAAAGCTTGTATTTTAGTTTTTATACCCTTTATATAAGAAGTATTAATGAAAAATTTTTGAATAGATGATCAAAAAATTTTTTAATTAGCTCCGGTTTTCCGTCCGTCAACACGATAACTCTAAAAAGAAAAGATATATCAAGCTGAAATTTTTACCGTAAAGAGATATGATGATTTTGTATTTTTTAATGCAAAAATTTTTGTATTTTAAACAGTATTTTTTAAATAAATTTAACATATCTTCGAATAATTAGTCAATTAATTTCTAAAAGTCCATAAAACGTTTTTATTCTATATAATACGAAATTCGAAAATTGTTACAGTGAATAATTTTTATAAATATTGAAATAAGGTATCAAAGTTGAACTTTTAGTATGTTACTACGAGTGCATTTTAAAATTAAATCCAATATTCGTAAAAACCACTTAAGACCACAATCAGTTTGAGGCTAATTTTTTTTTTTGTACTATTAATTTTTGTGTATGCAAATGATATTTGTAATATAATGTGCCTTTAGCTATAATCAACTGTGTATTAATAAAACCAGCCATTATAGCCATTATTATACATATAAAGTATAAACCCTATTCAATATTCAAGTCTTGATTATAAATTTTCATTTAGGTACTATAATATTATATGTATTATTAATATTGTATGCATAAGATGATTGGTCTAAATGTAAAGCACTTATAATTTCAGTCGTTCAAATATAATGCTCCTTTTTTTTTGGAAGATAATCAAAAAAGGTAAATATTAATATTCAGTCTACAAATATAGGCTTTGAAAAATATTGCATAATAAAAGAAAGTGAATAAAAGGTCGTTTTTCGTTAGAGAGTTTTAGTCGTATTTCGTTAGCTCTTCTCATGAGATTGAGTTGAAGTCATTAGATTAGCGTTGATAAAAGCGAAAAGGTCATATAAATCAGTTAAACATTGGAAAATGGCTTGAAATATTACCCATGCATGTGAGGAAGGATTTCTGAAGAAAATATGCGCTAAGCGGTTTGAATATTATGGAAACAGTTAATCTGCCTACTTGGGAAGAGATAACAAGATTTGGTAAGGATTATAGCCAAAAAATAAAATTGTGTTTGATCTGAGAAAATTGAATCTGAAATGTAAGTGGAAAATCATAGGATATGTATAAATCGGATGAGAATACAATATTATGACTAAATTGATTTTTCTTCCAATCGCTTCCACCATATTTTGATAAATATTTTGATTTTTAAATTGAAATAATGCTTTTTTACTTAGTAAAAACTTTTTACTGCACTAAAAAGTAAAAAATGATTTTTTTGCCTTTTTTGACTTATATAAAATCAGGTAAATGGGTAAATTTGAAAAACGTAGGCAAAACCTCATTATTATTATATATAATGCCCAGGGTGAATTTGAACTACTTTATACACAATTAATAACAATTATTAACTCTTTTGTTCTTGTCTATTTTACCAAAAATTGTCAAATTAGTTTGAATGAATAAAAACCTTTTTTCGGTGTTAATTTGTACCGTACACGGTTATCACACAGAAGAATGACTCATTTATTACAAAGTTAGTTACAAACATATTCAAATATATATACAATTCGAAAACAACTTTTCTCAAAGGTAAAAAAAATTCATAAGTGTTTGTAATCAAAACGGGCCAGGCTACAAGGCATATAAGTTGTAAGTTAAGGGTTTTTCATTTAGAGTGTCTGAGTGTCTTTAAACTTGAATAAAACAAGTATATAAAATATCCCCAAATTTGTTTTTAAAGAATTTATCGGTGACTTGACGGATTCGATATCATCGGGGGCATTGCTTGTGATTAATTTTAAGGGCAGTCGAACAGATCAAATGTTTTCCCTAGATTTGCATTTTGTCTGATCATTTACTGATCCAATAGATTTAAAATTTATTACTAAACGATGGAGAGTCGATTCCTTTTGACCACGGTAAGCATCTCGAACTGAACACTCATTTTAATAATTCGTTCAATAATGTTTTGTTGCGTGCAATTTTTTATGATAATTTTGCTAATATTATATCGTGCTTTCCAACATGTATTACAGTAAAAGATGTTACAAATAAAGGAAAATGAAAGAAACCGCAAGTATTTTGCTAAAACCTCATGGAATGTGTTTCTTAGGTGTCAAATATCATCAGTAATTGAATAACGTATACATTATACATGTATTACAGTTTTCGATTATTTGAAAAACACATAACATTTACGTTATACAAATTGCTTATTTACTAATTTTTTAAGTGAACTTTAACATTGATTGTTTCATTGAATTAAAAATTTATTGTTTATTAACCAATAGAGACATTTGCACCACTAACTCATGCCTTACTAATGATATTTGACACCTAAGAAACACTTTCCATGAGGTTTTAGGAAAATGAGAGCGGTTTCTTTCGTTTACGATTATTAGTCGATTTTTGTAACATCTTTTACTGTTCTAAAGGCAGTGATTGACGTTGATCTTTATGATTTCTCCCACAAATTGTTTAAGTTTAAAATCCTAACACTCTTAATGGAAAACGTTGGGTAAGTATATTTTATAAAATAATAAGTAATAAGGTAGGCTAGATGTAATGTATGCAATACAACACAACAAACAGCGAACAAAACCAAACTAAACGACGGACATGCCACAAACCAACAACCCAGCCAGCCGCCATAACTTATAATCAGCGCTTGCTGCGATCTGACAGGCTATAACGTTCATATCTTATATACTATACACATATACATATTTAAAAAAATATACATATATTTAACACAGAAATGCATATGTATAAGATTGAATCAGGGGTTGGATCCGCTTGATAAAAACACAAGCTGTTCATGTGACTGGCATCCTTATGGTCCACATATTTAACTTCCTAATTTATGAAATGGTTATTAACTATACAAAAGACCTAAACGAGTCCGTAGCACGAGTTGAGCAATCGAAAGATTCCATTTATAATTCGTTATCATAGGTATATCGTGAAAAACTTTATTTACGGCTCTAAAATGTGAAAATAAACATTAATTATAATCTAAAATTTGTCATGAGTTGTTGTTGAGAAAACTAAAATATTAAAAATACATATATAGTTACTGTAAGTTCCATTTTGAGATTAATATTTGGCAAATTCGATTGGATGAAAATGCGTGCGATAATAAAGTATCTACCCCGCACAAAATGAGTGGCATAAGTAGACAAATAATTTTTCCTAACTGCCTAAAACACTGAAATGGAAATTATGGGTTTTTAACAGAGTTTAGTAGCTTAGTGGTAAAATACAAATTTTCATGCAAGAGGAACTGAGATCAAAGCGTGGCCGTTTTAGAAAATTTTTAACAAATATTCTACAAATTAATAAAATCAATTATCCCCAACATTTCTGTAAATTTGTTTTGTACAGAAAAATAATGAGAGGAAAAATTATTGTTAAAGTGATTCTTTATACAACTATATTGTTTATCCAAACTTCCAGTTTCTTAATATAAAAAAAAAAAAAAATGTTTTATTTTTCTTCTCACGTTAATGCCTCAAATTAGTTATTACGCAAATTTGTAATAGGTGCAAATCCGAGAGCGCGATCACTTTTCATTTACGAGAAACCGCGATCGACACATAAATAAGTGCGTATGCACAAACTTTCATCTTAAAATGGTGTAAATATACTGCCCTGACTATGAAACGTTAATGTATGTAGAAAATTTCAATTTTTATTTTCGGCCCGTTTACAAGAACTTCCTTATACTGGGAAGTTATCGGAAGAATATCAGCCTCTATCCATAATTATCAGAACAATTCAAATTCTTTTTATGTGTTTTTTGGAAAATTTTCGTAGCATAGAAAACTGAGGTCTAAACATTGGCGCTGTTTTACTCTCGAGCTATTAAAATGACCAACCCCAACAATTGAAAATTTTAATTTTTTTATTTTTAATAAGTTTGCACATCTCTTGAGCCATGAACTTTAATTTTATTTCCATTCTTCTCAACTAATCAATTCTCGAAAAGGCTTGTAAAAGAAACATAAAATTCTCGCTGTAACTTTAATTTGTTTAAGTTAAATATATTTTTTCACTAAAAGAAATGTCCATCTATAGTTTGTCCATCCCTTGTTTATAAGAAATATGAATAAAATATTATACAATATTAAACACATCTTTTTGAATGAGTATTTTTAAATTTTTTTAAATAAAGATAAACTTATATAATTATAATATGTTATCTTTATTAAATAATAGACATACCACCAAATTTTTTTTCATTCTTAAACTTTAAAATTATTAATTAAAATTCATAAGAGAAGAAAAGAAAGAGCCGTTTCAGAACAATTATTATTATTTTTTGTATATATATATTTTAAAACTCTGTTGGTCGGTTCAGAAAAATGATGTATGTCTTTTATACTTTTTACCTTGTGTAGTATTTCTGTTGGATTGTATAAAGTTATCTATATGTCCAATCGGCAAGTTCGTTAAGTTTTTTAAGTTTTAATGTATTATATTATGTACTATGGAGTGTATACATTCTTCGTTTATTTTTCATCTTTTGGTTAGATTGCGTATCATTATAGTATGTAGGATGTCTATACATATAGTTTAGACGTTTAAGTGTATTGTGTCATCCAGTAAAAATTATTATTATTTATTAATTTCCCATCTTATAATCGGTTCGACAATCCAAATAAGCCGTGGGTAGAGTTTGGTACGATCTTAGCGGTCCACATAAATAACTTCCCAGCATAATAAAATTTATAAAATTTAAAAAAATAAAAACTACACCGACTCGAAACGACAGAAAAAAGCCGGAAAAAAATGATCTGGCTCAAAACGACTGCACCGAATGTAATGAAATAGACCTTCTTCACATTTTTTTTTTCTTTTTTTATTAATACGCCTGTTTAACGACTGCTTTATTGTCATTGTTTGTCGGATTGACGTAGCAGATCACGTGTGCGGCGGAGCCAAAAAAAAATCGTTTAAAATTATTTCAAATATTGTGACTTTTTTACATTTTTTTTCATAGTGTTTTTCGACCTATATTTTTATAAAAAATTCACAAAAAGCATTTCTGCTTTTGAAAATGAAAAAGGTCTATTCTTTTATTGCCGTTAATATGCTTCGATCGATGATGATATCATTTTTGTTCGCACGAAATCGAATATTATAAAATTTCTTTCGGATCATATTGTCGTTAGTACGCTTCGATCAACACCTCAACGAAGTCGATATAATGTTTTGTTTGCACCATATCGTTCAGGAAAGAATTGTAATAAAAACTTCCTTGACTGGAAACGACTCGGCCGAATGCTATGAAATTTCTTTAGGATCATATTTTAGTAAATGCGCTTCGATCGACACCTCAACGAAATCGATAACCCTTTTGTTCGCGCGATATCGATAAAAATGTGGGTGTAAAACTTAAAAACAACTAATTTTTATTTGGTCGCATAAGCTAATACTCAAATAATCAAATTTTAGTGATATTCTTAAATGCACAAAATAGTAAAATAGCAAAAAAAGGTGTTGAAACTAAGAGTGAAGATATAAAGTCTGTTTTTTTATTTTTTTATTTTTTATAAATATTGTTGATTCGCTTTATTTAAAAGGTAATTATAAATCATTTTTGTTTAAATACGATTTTGGATCTTTGGACACCGTTCGACTTTTTTATCGAGTAACTAGGGCCGTATATTGGCAATAACATGACAAATGTTGCCTCCCTAGTGTTTTAAGAGTATAAAATGTTCATAATTATTTCGTGCATGTGATTCTCGTACACGCTGTATTTTTTTGTGAATTGTGTTATACTATATCAACTGAAATTGTTAAATAATAATCAGATGATACCAAGTTATTGATAATGTATTAATAAAAAATATTTAAAAAAAATTATTGAAAGTAAAAATGATTAACAGTAGTTATTCAACTTTCATTATTCAAAAATGATAATAATATGATAACTAAATTTTATCATTCTATTTTTTTTAGTTATAATTTTATTAGTTCGCAGAAAGTGGCTTGGATAGAGTTTCAAGTGCGGTTTTCAAATTTGTTTGCTACGAAAAAGGTTATGTCACATTGAATATTTTTTAAAACATTACCTTCTTCCGGAAATAATTTTCATTCTGCAAAAGTAAATAGGAATTAGGTGATCTACTTTAGGACAATTTTCTTTTTCATTTGGTTTGTGGCAAACAGATTATTTCAATTAATTGAATTGTGCTCTTTCCTTGATAATAGTTTATCGAAATTTCCAGCTATGCCTTTCAAACTCTACACCTGATTCCAGGTTTATAAGTAAATAGAGAAAAGCAGTTTTATGATTATAAACATATTTGTATTATTGATGAGCTAGACCAAAACCAAGACTGTATTTGACTATCTTTGTTTAACAAATTTAGTGTAATGGAATTAGCATCATTGATCTTGGTCTTGCAAGTCTTGTTTGGTCTTGTATATGTGTAAGAGCATGATCAAAGTACAACACTAAGTATGGTAGACAGAAGCAGTTAATTACAAAAGAACCAAAATCAATGTGTTAGACACAGAGCAAAGTTCAAACCTAAGTGTATAAGTAGACAGCCAAATTAGCCTTGTTTTGGTCTTGGTGCTCATCACTAATTTATATACCTATTAACTTTATTTATCTATCGGTTAACTTTGTCATCAATGTTCGTTATTTTTCATTTGATTGACGTAATGTGTGCACCAGGAAAAGTAAGTAATTTTCCGTCATGTTTTTTAATTGAAGGTTAATTGATAAATTACTGTATGCTTTTAAGTAAAAACAACCAATTAACATAATTATTAGACATTAACATTGTAATTAAAAAAAAAATATGAAAGTATATAAGCAAACTTCAATGAATATTAATAGAGAATTTATAGTCATAATGAAGAATAAAAAAAAAAAAAAAAACTAATCTTTGAATGAGATACTTTTATTGACTAGAGAAATGATTTTAATTAATTATGTAGGAGACTGAATGTCAAGGTTACGAAAAAGTCAGCTTTTATGTGAAAAAATGTCTCAGTTGATTAAATTTGTTTTTTTGTATTTATATTTTGTAGTAAGTATTATTCAAATGGTCTATCAGAATTTTTTTTCATTTCTTTTTTTATTAATTTTCCGAACTGACAATAATAAGTTGGACCAATATAGAAGATAGTTTTTAAGCTTGCCAACGAACCGAACCAAAGACAGGGTAGTTATAAGTTTGACAGATATGTGAGTGTGTCTGTCTTTCTGTGGCAGCGTAACTCTTGAACGTATGAATCGATTTTGATTTTTTTAAAAAGATAATTTAATGGTTTTTAGCTATGTTTCAGAGTACAGTTTGGAGCTACATCGAATTTTTCGGGGCATTTTTTACACTGGTATCAAGCTAGGAATAATCTAGTCAAAAACGAGGGTGAATCGTAATTTTAAAATGAAAGGATCTATTAATACGAGTTGTTACGCATTTGAACAAGTTATAAAACAAGATCTTTGCATTTATTTTGCTGTCATTTTTATTTAGAGTATATACTAGAGCTTGTATTTCAACCCCTCGTATGTGCAGTTAAAAATTGTACATCGATCGAGAATCGAGACAGGCCTCCAATTCTGCCTTAACGACATGCTGTTTGATGGTTGAATGTAACCTTTACTATCTATATATTTGCCAACTTGCTATGCATTCATAAAAACTTCCAACAAAGAAACATAGTAGACAAAGAATTTTCGAATTTTTTCGATTTTTCTAACATCATTGCTGAAAAAGGCGAAAATTTTTTTATCCCTGATTAAACTGAAAATCACTTATGGAAATAAAAATATATAAATATGGAAAATGGTTTTTTTTTTTTTTTTTTTTGTACGTGATACCTGTAGAGTTACGGTTATGAGTTCTGGGTATAACATAGTCAATTCTTTTGATGTTGACTTTGAACACTATTTCCCCGGTATCCCAAAAATCGTAGCTTATATCGACTTCTAGTTAGCAGTATTGCTTTCAAAAGATCCAAATTATGAAAATGTAACTTTAAACCAATTTTTATTAAATCCATGTTTTAGAACATAATACTAAACGGTTGAAATTTCTTGGAAAATAAAGAATTTTGCGAAAATTGAGGAAATTATTAACCACCATAAGTAGCCAACTTCATGTTTCGTTAAGAAAATGAAAACTGTGAACATTATAAGAATATTTCATTTTCGATTACTAGAGGCGTATTGAATTACTTTGCGTCTCTAGGCATGCTTTAATTTGCCATTCTTTAAAAATGTTGTACTCTGAATTCTGGTTGTAGTTGGTCTTAAACTATATAAACTTGAATTTCCTCCCAAATTAGGCTGATCTTTAAATTGTATTGCCATTGATAATTGCGTAAATCAAATGTTCGCCAATTCTAATGGTGCTAATCTAAATATGACTAGCTGGCAATGCATGATGAATTAGTTGATTTATTTTGTTACCTACACAAGTTATCTATAGGCAATTATCACACATGCGTTAGTCTAAATTTTGTACTGCCAATTGCCTATTAACTGTAAAAAATGCATTGAATATTTTTAACATCGATATGAACCGATATGAAATACACCTGGAGAATCAAATAATACATACATTTAAAAACACGAAACTAATGGATAAATAGATATGATAATATCAAAATATCTTTTGTATCTGTTCTTGTATAATAACAATAATAATATCTCAGAAATGATCACAAAATTATAATACAAGTCGGTTGGTTGTATACCGACTTACTTCTCTGTATATATTACTATTATTATTATTATTATTGTTTTTGTTGTTGTTGTTATATGAAATTGTTGTTGTTTATTGTATAAACATTATATTTTATGTTTTGTATTATAAAGTGCTATGTAAATTATTCAAAAATCAACCAGTTCAAAAACAGTCAGATTGTGGCTTCTGCTTTTTGGTTTATTATACTGATTTACATAAGTCGGATAAAATATATATAAACTACATATTTACCTCTTATACACAAATATTATACTATTTGCGAATATAGTTTGACTTTATATAAGATAGATATAAAACTAGCTTTTTGGAATTACAGTCAAAATCTGTTTTATCGACATTGTGACATTTTATCGACATGTCGGTGGTTATTGCGGACTAATCTAACGACGATTGGTCGATGTAACCGATATAATAGTTTGTAAGGTGAACAATTAAATAAAAAAATTTAACTGATTCTGATAGCATATCCAAAATGTGACTTTGTATGAACGTAGTCCTTCAACACTGAGCAAGTTAATTTGAGCAAAGTTTTCCATACAATTTCACAAATCGGATCAAATCCAGTAATCGAAAAAATTCTGTTTTTTATTGAGTCGCGATTATCGAGATCGCCAATTTTTGTTTTTTCGAAACAAAACCAACAAAATTAAAATCGATTCATCCGTTTTGGCGCTACAGTTTCACAGACAGGCACACACACAGACACACACAAATGGGGGTCAAACTTATAAGAGCCCTTTTTTTTAATTCGGGGGTTAAAAAATAATTATTAAAATCATAACCACATAAAAATGCATCCTACCCGATTTTCGTTGGCAAAGTTAGTTGTCTAAAAATCAATGTCAAAATTTTCTTTAACTTTCACCTATCTAACAGCAAACAATTTCCTGAATAACGGTTGGATGTAAAGGGAATTTTTTGTGTGTGTTTGGAACACTTGAGTTTTTTGGAAGGCACATAATTTTCTGGCCTAGATTATATATTTTCACAATGTTTCATTATTATACATATAGTACCTTAACATTCTGAAATCGATTGTATGTATGCTTGTATATATGCCGTTTTGACTAACTGACTCTACTTATAAATAATGCAAAAACTTTTATACATATACCTACAGTATAAACACATAAGAGTAGAAGAGCGCTTGGCTTTTTCCATTATTGTTGTGCTGCATTTTGATTTTATTTTTTTATTTATTTTATTATTATTATTATAATTTATATGTATTTATATTGAAAAATGTCAAATCGATTTTATATTCTTTATTTTTTGTGAATATATTTTTAGTATGCATATCATCATCTGCAAATACTGTTTTACATATACATATGTACTGGTTTAGATAATAAATTTTAAAGCCAAAAGCAAAAACTTTATTATTATATAGGCTTGATAAGCGTGGGAATTCAGTTTTTATTCTATCAGCAAGAGCTTGAATTTGACTATTGGCAAAAAAAGGCTATTGGCAAATTTTAAGGATGTGCGAGCGCCAGGCTAATTTTGGATAAAAGGTTTGATTCTTTTTTTATACGAGGTTGAGCTTAAATAAATAATTGACTTCAAAAGTAGATGAAACCGGTAGATGGATTATATGTTTTCATAGATTTCTCCAAAACTAGAAGGTGGAAATAAAAAAATAAAAAAATTAAATTAAAGTTAAAACTTAAATAAAGAATGCTACCTTCAATTAATATTTGGGCGGTGATTGTTGTGATTGATGTAATTTTCGATAAATTTCGTTGATTTCCTGGCAATAAGACTCTGCTGTGATGGTTTGGCCCGGTTGCAGAAAGTTATAGTGAATCACTTTTTGAGATTTTGACCTTTCAAATACGTAAACCATCAAAAAGTGCATGTGATTTCACAAACTGTTTGTGATGGATCATTCCCCACCAAGGTCCTCAAATCCTTGTCCTGGATTACTCTAGGTCCACGAATTCGGGACTCGTCTTATTTGCAAAACAATGCCGAACAGTGAGTTCATTAACACTATCATTGTCAAATGCCTGGTTTATTTTTCGGATAGTTTCGGCAGAGCTTTGCTTAAATTTAAATTCGTAAAGAAAACTTAGCTGAAAATCGTAACAAGTACATCATATAGTAATCAATGTATAGAGTACAAAATTCTCTATCAATCAGTAAATACCACGACACAGTACTTACATTAAGTATATTTTTTGAGATATGGAACTACAAAAACACATGACATTAAAACGGTCAAAACTTTTGAAACAACCTAATAATAACTTATATAATAACGAAATCATAGAATTAAGGAGTACTGAACGGTGGCAACCTTATCTTTTGAGATATGACCGTAGTTTTTGCTGATTTCGTTCATTTGTTCCCTTAAAAATTTAATTCGTTCTCCTTAAAGTGATAAGATTTAAATTATTACCAAAAAAAGTTTAGGTACTTTTTAAGAGCTGTAATATTGTCCGAGTTGTCAAAACTACGCTTGCGTTAACCAGAGTAGTAAACATAAGTTATTTAAAACTAGTCTTTATTTATTGGCTTAATTTTTTGGTATGCTTGTAAATGTCGTGGAGCTTGAAAATAAACACAAAATCTTCTTTTAATTCGATTCTGTATGAATATTTAATGTTATTATAAAGAAGTACAATATCTACATAAGGCAATTTTTTTAAGAAGACTATAATTTGAATCTCATATCACCATCTTTTCTGATAAGATAAATAAATCTATCAAATAGAATTTCAATAAATTCACATAAAATAACTTCTTTGTACTGGGTGTCTTGCTATTTTACATAGAAGCTATCGGAGATCAAATATTTATAATCTCAAATCGTAGCTATCGATAATGTTTACGGTAGCTATCGCTGATTATTTCCAAATAATTTTCAAATTTTGTATACTTGACTATTTTAAGCTGATAGATAGCTTTATATAGATGTTTGATATCTGTTGAATTCGTCCCCGATATACTTTTTGTCCCAAATATCGTACAAGAAGTGAAAATGATGTTAAATGCATTACATTTTTTGATGTTAGATAAATTTTTTTATGTCAGAAACAAAAAAATCAAACTAATTTTGTTAATAATATATCGTCTTCTAGTCCTCAAATGTCAAAATTAATCATAATTAAAAAAAATGAAACTAGCTTTTATCATGGCATATGTATTGAATTTGAATTTTATGTCTCCATTATAACTATAACTTTTTTCTACTTATTCAATGACCATCCTGTATTGTAATGTTTAAAATTGTTTTTTAATATTTATGATATGGTTGTTAACTTACAAAGGTAAAGTTTATATAAAATAATAATAACAATAATAAAGAAGGGAGAGAAGGATTTGATTCGTTAGCATATAAATGGCGAAACGATGAGGATAGTAGCATCGTAAATATTATTTAACTTTATGACTTCAACGTTATTCAAATAATAATATAATATATACCATTCCAATAAGAAAATCACAATCAAAGGGATCATCCAATTCTTTCAATCATTTTGTTGTATTGTTTATTAATAATAATAATATACATATGAATACAGAGTGGCTCTCACATTGCAGGCTCTTACATTTTGTGGTCAAATGTTAGTTGACATTGTACACTAGCTTTTAATTCAAGATGCTTGAAATATGATTTCAGGCAAGAGAGAAAATTGGCTTAAAAGAAAAATGACTTTATCAAATCATTTTTTATTCTTCGCATGGATTTTTTTCGCATGAAAACTTCTGCAACTTCACGATCTGCAATCTCACAGCTAACATTATTCTGAGTCTGTGAAAAAGACCAAATCTGTCGACAAGTGCATGCCTGCTAGAAATACTTAACCTACTCCTGAATGAAAGCATCGATGGTAATTGTACTTTGAAGGTATGGTTTCTAGCTATTGCCATTTGTAGGTAGAATCCAGGGTTTGATTTGTTATTTATTTTGAAGTTAAATTATATGTCAGCGCTCTTGTTGTTCATATACAGTCGAAAATAATTCTTAGCAAGCTATTATTTAGATCTTCAAATGATTGACAAAGTGTAAATAGTTCTCAAATAGTCAGGTTATAAGATTTTGTTGATTTTTACTCATCTGATTGAGCATCTTAAGTAACATCCTGGAAGTAAAGTAACTTCGTCCTATTTCAAAAGTTTTTTTAAAAGAAGACTTACAAGTTTTGATATTACTACAAGATTTTTAATAGTCGATAAATACAGAATTATAGCAGTCGATAAATATAGCAAACCGAAAAAAAGAAGAAGTCACCCGGTAAATATGCTTGAGGCAAGTAAGACTAAGACGAAGAAGCAGCAGCAGCATCATCCTTTTTAAGAAGATACATATTTTTGAAGAAGAGTTTAGACAGAAGCTGAAGATCGTACGTAATAGTAATAAAAAGTACCAATATATACAGAAGGCAGCAAGTTTTTAAAATTTATAAAGACAATGTCGTAGCTCATATTCAGTAGTTAAGTTCTTCTTGTATGTATTAAAGTTTTGTTATGTACATTTTAATATACTACCTCTGTTGTTTTATAATATGTTATGTTGTGTGTTGTTGTTATAAACGATACCAAAGATCCATCCCTACATAAGAACACAAGACTCTTTGTTAAGAATAAGAACTAAGAAGTAAAAGATTATTCTTGAATAATAAATGTATTATATAGGTATATAATATATTGATATATGTATTTGATTACCTTCTGCTTGTTAAAATATGAACATAAATATTTCAAACAACCTGTATAAAATAATAACAAACTAACCACCAACAGTCAACACACACAAAACAGTCAATTTTATCTTTTTATTACAAGTGTTTTCTTTTTTTTTTTGTAGTGCAATCATTTTTATGAATAAATTTTGAAGAAACTGACGTTTGCAACGAAAATTGGATATTTCATCTTTTAGTTAAAAATGAATTTTAAAATCTCAAGATTGTATGTCTTACATGGGAGAAGATTTGGTTTGGCTGGGTTACAGTGGCTCTTTGGGTAGCAAACACGTAGAAAAACCATTTGCGATATGTGAAAAACTATTTTATGGTCCATTGCGAGCCTAATACTAGAATAAAGGTCCTTCTTAAATGTACGTCACGCACATTTAGAGCTCTACAAGATTAGTAACAGAGATTCAACGACATATCGGACTATGTTCTCTTAGTAAGATCTAAGTAACAGAGAAATGGGGCACTATTTTCTTCTACGTCTTATTATACCAAGTAGCTGTGATGCACTGCTAACCTCATTTTGTAAAAACTATTACTATAATACTTTCAAAAGCCTTGTAGGGAGAAAGTATCGTCCAACACTTTTACGAATGATTATACACTGTAATCATCCTTTAGAAAGTTTCATTCAAGAATAGTTTGTAGATCCCATAGGAATTTTGTGTCCAAATGGTTTCTTACCACTTCTACCTAACTCGCCAGATTCTATTCAGGATTGTATTAAAATCGAAAAAGATCGACCATTATCATCTTGGGAAACAGATTTAGAATTAAAGAAAATTGACCACTTATTTGTATATGTGTATAGTTCACGCCATTTGAATCATAATAAAACCATCAGTTATAATCAAGATACTTGATTATAACGATAAATAAATTTGTATACAAGAGTTTAGTATGCAAATCATAAATGATAGATAGATTGAGCTTAGCAATTGTATCATTGCAGTTTTGGATGTTTACTATTTTGATTCTTTTTCTTTTTGTTTACTTTTAATCATATATACGATATTTACTTGGTATGAATCCAAGAAGTCCGGATTCGAGTCCTGGTTCGAGTGTATTTTTTTCAATTGTCTTTAATTTACTATTTTGAAATCAGATACGCTTAGATAGTCTGTTAGCGAATTTGTATCAAATATTCCTCAGGTTTAAAATATATGCTTAGTATACAGAGAAATAATAGAAAAACTTTCTTTTCTAGTAAGACGGTCCATTAATGCCTTTCATTCTTACGTAGTTAGTGTTGTCGATTAAATTGAGTTCTTACATTGGCTCGAATTCGCGGAAATGTCTTTCATTCTTACGCAATAGGCTTTGTCGATAAACTTGATTTCTCACATTGATTAGAATTCGTGGAATTAATAATTTTTTGCGAATTATATCTCTGCTTAGAGAATTTTGACATATTGCTTTACTAAAAGTTAATAATATTATTATTATTATTTATTTATTTGATTCTAAAAATTATCAATTTACAGCTTTTAACTATCATACATATAGAAAAAAAAAATTAAACAAATTGTTACTCTAACTTCTCCTTCCTTACACTTAATATTTTTTTAATAACTCTAGCTAGATCGTTTTGCTTAAGTTCCTCTTTATAGTCCATCATTTCAATTATATCTTTACCACTTTCCAAATTAGCCCTTATCTCACTCAATCCTTCACAAAATAACATCAAATGCTCTTCACTCTCACTTTCGCTGCATATTGCACATATTTTATTTCCTTCTACATCCTTTGCACTGTCATAATCCCAAACTCCAAGCCTAAATCTTGCAAATTAAGCTCCAAATTAGTAATATAATGCGCTCCATTCTTATAGTGGTTAATTCTGGCGAAAAATTGCAATGATTTTTTCCCTCTAATATCCGTAAATATTTTTCCGTAGGCTCAATTTTTTCCTTTACTATTTTCATAGTTTTTTGTAGCATAGCTTCTTCATATTCTTCACTAATCTTTATGCCTAATTCCTCTAACTTTATGTCCATTTTGGCTCCCCAGCCTTTATGCTCACCGTACTGAATATTCGTTACACAAGCCCTTTGAATAACTTTTTGTGGGTTCACTTTATAATAACAGTTAATAATATGAAAACAACTCGTGAGAAATTTAGCCTAATTTGTAAAATTAGAAAATACTAAATTCTAACAAATAAAACAGATATTAGAAGATTTAGAAAATTGCATTCATAATAAATTTCTTCACATTGGTTAAGGTAAATTTTTATAGTTTCTAATCAACAAAATAATTAAATTTCACTTAATATGGTTTTTCGGTAATTCCACTTACAAACAATTATATACTTATATGTGTAACGAATTCAATTATACGATTGTCACTACATGGTAGGTCTAGACTCTAGAAAATAACATTCTGCTAATATTATATTTTATAGAATAAAAAAATTAACAAGCTATAGTAGAAATGACTTTTAGACATCTGATCAATATTTTTTGGTTTAGTTGATTTTATAACTCAATGATATGATATAGTACTAAGTAGGGGATCGGACCAAATTTTTTTTTATCATTTCAGATGAAGAATTCCCACTTCAAGAGTAGAAAAGTTAAGTTGGTTTTAAAAAAATTCCTAATTAAGCAAACAGGAAGATAACCACTAGTGACGTCATATGTGGGTACGGTATAGAGATTGAATTTAAAACTTTGTTTTGCTAAAAGAAGATGTACAACCTTTAATGCAATCTTTGATTGCTTATAACTTCTTCGTTTTTTAATCAATTTTAATTTCACTTTCAAATTCCGTCATGATATTAAGTCTTGTTTTACATTTTTATGGGCAATATGGTCAATTCGACATCAAGATTATCCCCTATTATATTTTCTAAAAGTTTCACATATTATTACCCCGAAAAACTAAATAAAAATACTGCCCTAATTAAATTAAATTTAGCATTAGACTTCATAGACTTCATAGACTGAAGTAATATAGTAGCCATAATATCTGTATACGGCTTAACAATATGGGATCTCAAAATTTAAATTTGAGAAACCTTCGTATAAAACACAATTCAGCTTATGTTTTTGAAAGTAGAGTATTCGATATAGTTATCTATGGAATATAATATCTGCCAAATAGCCCAAACAACTCAACTTCGCCGAGTAGCACGAGGTTACTTTTTCATTGGTCAAAATAGAGGCGACTCGATGTCATTGAGTGCATTAATTTTTTTTTTGGAAAAGTTTTATGCCGTTAAGTTATACGAAATCAGTAACCAATTCACAAGATCACATTGCCGAGTAGAGGAAATAGTTCTTCATGCGCTATATTTTTTAGTAACTATATTATGCTGTAAATCTTAAATTGTTCAAATTTGGCTAATTTTACTGGATTTGAACCAATTTGGAGAATAGTTGCAGCATTTTAAATACCTCAAAACGTAAATACATGAAATAGTTTTAGATATACATGTGCGAATACAATAACTTTCAACCAGAAAGTTAAAAATAATTACAGAGCTAATTATTGAAAAATTACCAAATATAGTAAAAACTAGAGTAATGACTAAATATGGATACACCTATTTCATTTACAATTAGTTTCAAAATATTTTCTTAAACTCATTGTCATCAACAATTTAATATTGATATAAAATACAATTAAAAAATAAAACTTCAGTTATACTTTTCTCTTATTGGTAAGCATATAATTCATACAATCTATATAAATGTAGGTATGTAAAAATATCACTTTATAGACTTAATAATTTCTTATTGAATTAGATACGGTGTATATTAAGTCTAATTGGTGTAATATATCTTTTTTTGAATTTTTTTTTTTGTACTGGGTGATTTATTAATAAGGAAGATGGCTAGTATAATTTTATTTTTTTGAACTTTGAAATGTATATACGAACTAAAATAGAGGTAATATTTTAAGACCGAAAGTTGAATGGTAGGTATCAAATTGCTTGTAAATAAATAGACTTAAATTATTCAAAATTCACATGTATCACATATTTCTGCTGAATATGAATATGTAAAAAACCATTTGAACCTAAATTTAACAACTAATCTTTCCAAAATTAATTTCCTTCAAGAATTTCTTTAAAAGATAATCAAGATAAACTGATTAGGAAAATTAAATAAAAATAATTTTTGTGTTCAGCACTTAAAAACAGTTTTTATTGTACCTACACAAATAAAAAGTCTCTGTTATTGATATTTAATTTAATTTTATCGATAGAATTTTTTTTTTAGTCTTTAATAAACAATAGGGAATATTCATGAAAAAATTTGGTTCAAAAGTTTTTTTTCCGTAACTTTATTGGCTGGACATTTCAACTAAACCATTGTTTTAGTAATTACTTACTTTTTAACTACTTAAAATTAATTAATAAAAGTAAAAATACGGTGAGAAAAATTCAAAATTTCTAAAACGGGAAGTTCAAATTTTTAAACGGACGTGATATCATAGTACTGGCTTGTCAAATTTGTTGGCATACTGTATGGTATTAATTACTTACATTTTGCATGGTATTACCAATTATTATTTTGATTTCTATTATTTTACGCTTTTTTATTAGAAAACTTAATGATAACGAGTGTAAATTCTGTGTTGTAAATTCATTTTTTTAAAGTGTAATGTATACTTTGAACTGTCACCAATTGTCAGATCACGCACTTATCCGTCATCAACAGAGAGTACCAAAAAACTGCGTTTAATCGGTAAAACTAAACTAAATTTTTTCTGTAGCAAATCTTAAACTTAGAATCCCTAGAAAACCTTTTTTCTTGTTGAATTTTAAAAGTTTAACTTCTTTCTAAAAATAGTGAGAGGTGAAAACCCATGAACCAATTTTATTGTTTTGTTTACGACCGCTATTAATATTTAAACTAAAATTTCATTAGGAAAAAAGATTAAGAAGTCATTTTAAAGTAATATCACCCGGTACAGTTGAAATATACTAATACCTTTAATAAGATATTCAGTAAAAATTTGTATTATAAACGTGCGTATAAAATTAAAATGTTGTTTCATTTAACATAAAAGATAAATAAATATTATATATTTTAAAAAATAAATAAAATAGATTCATTCGCATATTATTATTATTATTTTTTTTAACAAATTTTTTTTTTTTTTTTGCTTATATGCGACACAGGCAAGACAACCTACGTATTTTAAATGTTGTTTTTTCATAATACAAAGTGTATAGAATTAAATGCAGTTAATATGCTTATGAGAATGTATATTACGTTTTTAAAGTTTAGTATGCGTTTATGATCAGACTAAAATATAAAGTATGTTTAATTTAAATATCTATGATTTACAGATATACATAAATGCAGGAAATAAATTACTGGAATCAAGAAAATGTTTTCTTCGAGATACCATTCGTGATTTAAATTTCAAGAAAATTATCTTCGTAGATTGAATTAAAAATGAGCAAAGACTAAGTTTAAGAAGATCTTTTGTACTACGACCAGATTTATTGTAGCTCTTTGCTTCAAGAGTACAAGCCATGTATTCCGGTTCATGACAAGACAACGACACTTTCGACTCATACATTTCTCATAAGTGGTTTCAATTTTTATTTTCGTTTTTGAAAAAATAAGATTTATTGTCAAAAAGTTCATACATTTATATAACTTAACATTTTTTTATGGATGCTACATATAAATTTATAAACACTTACGGAACTCTTTAATTTGAAACATAGCTAAGAATCCTATTTATTGAATTACCTTTAAAACAAAAACAAAAATATCAAAATCTAAAAAAAATATTCCGCCGATTAATTTTTTCTTCATTTATTGTTTTGTTTGTTTAATAATTATACTAGGCCTTTGACTTATATGTCATATATATATATCGTTGTCATTCGCTCTTGAAGTTGTCAAAATTAAATATTACTTGATTCATATTGAGTTTTTCAGTGTGTCGAAAAACGATACGCCATGTAGCTGGTGATATGCCATTTAACGATTTTTGCATTGATTGTTTATTTATATTCTTAATATATGACCCGGTCAAAGTTTCACCAATTTATTTAATAGTAACTATTTATTAGCGATTATTAACGCCTTCGGTTGAATCGCTCCGTTCGCATATAGCTCTATTAAATACCTATTCACAATATCTGAATTATAATCAATAATACCTCAATACTTTTCAAATACTAGTTCGCAATTCTAGATAAATATGGTGGAAGCGCAAATAAACAGACAAGTATATAGAAAGGTATAATAATTAATTATTTATGTGCGTTTCCACCATTATTTGTAATTAATATTTTTTCTTAAATTTTCTGTTAAATGTTCCGCTCGTCTTCCTTAATTTTTTCTTTTATACAAACTATCTCCTGATAGTTATTAACACAACAGAAAAAGTGGTTTGATTATTTGAAAAAATAGGGGTTCATTTATTTGTATGTATAGCTTAGAATTAGAAAGAAAACGGAAAATGTATCAATTTAAAATAGCGGTAAAAATTTTAAAACTGTGCCGAGACAATTTTTTTCTTACTTGATATATAATTTAAAAAAAAAAAAAATGTACGTTAGCTTTACAACCATAACTGTAAATATATTGATAGTGGCATAAAGAGTGTAAGGCAATTACATAACATTATGATTATATGTAACAAATTTCAAACATTATGATTATATGTAACAAGTCACTAAAAGTATCAAATATTTTCCTGAGAAGTAATCTCTTTATGAACGATTAATTTTTCTGTTTTGACCTGCTAAATAAATCAAAAAAATTGAGAAATATTTACATATACAGAAATGTCAGGCAGAAGAGCTCAAAAATGAGTATTTCAAACACGCATCCTGTATAACTTTGTGGTATATTCATGTATTAAAATAGCCGCACAATATATTCAGTTAAATGCCTTAAAAACATATCTTATTATAATATAAGTTGGTATATTGAGTACTCAACTATCATTTAAGTCAGAATGTATCTTCATAACTCCTGTAATTTTATGATGTGGTCTTTAAAAGTATTATAAAAATTGCATATTATGATTGTAAAAAAAAATAAGGAATCCTTTTACAATTTATTTTTGTATTTCCATTTTGCTTTTGTTATTATTAAAATATACTCTATAATACACACCACAGGTTCAAAAGATGACCGTAGTAAACCCTTCCTGACATGGGTTTAATTTTTTTAAATTTACAGCTTTTTGCTCTTGAATGTTTTATGCTTGCATTTTCGATCAAAACGAATTTAACTATAAAAAATGGAAAAAATGGAATTTCGTGTTTTGATAAAATACTGTTTTCTGAAGGGAAAAAATACAGAGTCCGGAAACTCATTATCAAGCCAAGTTTTTGCTTCCACTGTATTTTTTCCCTTCAGAAAACAGTATTTTATCAAAACACGAAATTCCATTTTTTCCATTTTTTTCACAATAACAAAAGTTGCTTCACAAAAGACGCTCTATCTCACAAACTAATTGACTTACAGACGTCAAATTTTGACACGAATCTTTTGAAGGTTGGTACTATATAAAAATAATATGCATTTAATACTAGCGACGCCATCTATGTGTCAGACCGGGGACTTATCAGCCAACCTATTATTATATTCAATGTGTTAAATAAGACTAAATTATTTAAGTTGTTTAAATTGACTACTTTTCTTAAAAAAAAACGATGCGGTTACTAAACTTTGCAAGAAATAATTAGCTTTAAGCCACTTTGTAATGAGAAATAACTACTTTAGGTAATAAAGTTGTAAATTTTCGTGAATCAAATAAATTTTGCAAAAACTGAATGATTTTGACCATACAAAATTTGGTCTTTTCAAAGCACGATTAATTATGTTTAAATTTAAAGTAATATTTTATACCATCTACGAGCCTGAATTGATTTTAAGATAATTCAAGGACACATTTGTTTGAAATATTCTACTGTTTCTAATTTATTCCACAATATATTTCTCTTTAACTTGGGGCCAAGAACTTATAGAACAACTTGTATTGTTACGCAAAAAACTTTATTTCTAGAAAATTTTTTAAAACTATGACGTTTTGGTTACAATTGCTTTTGGTTTTTTTTGTAATTGAGAGCGAAATTAGTTTAACCATGATAGGAATTGGATATTTTATAATACTCTTTGAAAAGCTGAGCTTTAATGTTGTCAGGGGAGTGTTTACTACGATCATCGGATTATAATACACAACATAATATTTTTGAGTCGTATTGTGGTTTTGAATACGCCGTCAGTCTTGTGGTGGTCATTCATAATAATAAAAAAATATAATAAAACATAAATAAATATATATTTAACATTTATTATGTCTAAATATGGATGCAAATCATTAGTTTTGAATGTTTATTATTTGACTTGATATATATACATTTAAATTTTGTAAAGGGTACAAATTTTTATGATTCAGAATACAACGTTTTGCTTAATTTTTGACTTCCGTATTGGTTGAGGTTTTTGATGCATAATAACTTAATAAAATTATAGAATTAAAAAAATTAAGTAATTAATACTTTTGAAAGATATGCAAATTTGTATGCTACTATAATTACACTATGTAGTCAGATGTATTTTTATTCTTTACTAAACCGAACTTAAGTGGAAAATTTTAATTTAAAAACTATTTGAGAAAACCTACAAAAAACAACTGTAAAATTGTAAGAAGCTTTATATTTCAGAGAGGAGTATTACAGTAGCTAATATTTATTCAAACTTTTCTAGTGTTCGTTTTATTTAAGGTGTCATTGAAAAAAATTCTGTTAAAAAGGCAATGAACTATTTCAAAGTGAAAAAGATAATATTGATCTGAAATCAAATATTTTACAAGCCGTCGGTAGTTTAAGAGCTACATATTACAATATTGTCTTTGAAATAATTTTTTTTCACACAAAAGTGATATTTTCAAAACTGATCAGAATTTGAGCAGCTCATAACCCTTAAGATAGCTTATCCTCCACCATATACATTTTATCATGACAAAAAAATTAAATAAACTGATTATTCTAAGGTAATTTAAGCTAATTATGTAAAGACAATTTTTCTTCTAGGTTATAAGATTTTCTTAGTACTTTTCAATTAATTCTGATATTTTTGATAAACATGTATGAGACCAAAAAAAACCGACTTAAAAAAAATATTTCAAAAACAAATTAATATGTAGTTACCATAATTGTTATTTTTAAAGTTGGTGTAAGCCAAGAAAACAGTGACAGAACAGTTTACTATATTAACTTGGCTGACACCGACTCCAAAAATAACAATAATTGTAACTACATTATACTATCGTTATTTTTTTACAAATTTTTCACTAAAAAAAGAATTATCGAAATCAGTTGGCGTGATATTGAGTTATTCATCCATTTGTCGCGCACATACTTAATGCAAATTTAAGACGAATATGATTTTCTCATAGATGCCATTGTCTGAACTAGACATAATTGGAATGGGATCACACAGGAAGCATCAGCTTTCAAATAAAAAAGAATCATTAAAATCGGTTCACCCAGTCAAAAATTCTGAGGTAACAAACATTAAAAAAAAAATACAGTTGAATTGAGAACTTTCTCCTTTTTTTGAAGTCGATTAAATAGTACTTCGTTTCATTTTATATGTTTAAAAAATAATACATTTAGATAATACTTTTCAAAAACATTGACATTATGACACTTCCCTACACCAACGTCAAATAACCCACTGTTTCTTCAAATCTCATGACAATACTCATAGCAAACTTTAAAATTTTCTTTTAATAAACTTTAAGATATTCCTAGACGACAATGAATTTATTCCACTGGTATGGAGATAAGTCCATCCCAAGTGATGGTGTCGCTTGAGAGAGAGAGATACATTCACACAGAATTTGTATTTCAGTTTCTTCCTCTTCTGAACAAAAACTGATCGTTTCTTCTGAGATTGACTATGATGTATTCTTCTTGCGATTACAATGGCCAATAAACAGTCCAGTAAGTATCCTCAAATGATTTTTCCCCAGTTGCAAACGCTGCGAAGCCTTTTTCAACGAACGATCTTTTATAAGAGTTTTTGTATAGTCTTTTCTATGAATTGTTTTCCCAAAGGTGGATGAACTAATTTTTATTGTGCAACGGAGTTCATGCACTCATTTTGGATAACTTTTCAATCACTTCGTTCCTATCTACTCTTGGGTGTCCGGGTACCTAATCAATAATAACTTTTTTCTATTTAACCACATTTTTTTAAGTGATTTGATGCATTCCAAGACAGTTCAGATAAATTTGGCGCTTTTGTTCAGATAGTTAATAAACGGGCAGAGCTAACAAATAAAGTCTTGGTCTTTGTATACAAATTTATCGCCTTCTTTTATTTAAATATAAAAGCTTTTTTTATTTGATTTCTTTTCAAATACTAAAACTTATAAAATCACCTGCAAATGATAATTTACATATCACATATAATGTTAAAAAATAAATTTTTACAGATAGTTTTCAAAATACAATTTAACAAGTTTAATTTACAATTCTTTGTTTTAATAGGTTAATATCTATATAATTTATAAATATTATATTTTACTAAAATAATAAACACAACTATATAGGTATAATATGATACAGGTGGTCAATATATCATCTAAGTTTTGACAAATGGAGTCAGCGGGTTACTTATATAGTATATTACGTAATCGGTTAGAGAGCAAAGAATATTATATTATGGTGAAACGTCCGACATGGATATGTAATGAGGAAGGTGTGTTTTTGTTATTATTATATTATGAAGCCTATGAAAGTTATGTGCACATAAATTCAAATGTTTATTTTGTTTCTAGGTTAGATGATAAAATTTAAGATTACTAATTATAATCCTTCATAAAACGTGTTTTTCGCTATTCGTTGTTTCAAAACTCTCCGTACAAAATTGTTTTATATTACATAAACTATTTATATTACATAAACTATTTGTGATGTCAGTTATTTTCCTATTATTGAACTTATAAGTTCTAAGAGTCAAGAACGAGTAGTGTCATTTCTGGAGGGTAGGAAATTTTAGAGGTTGTTGAAAGATTGTCCCTAGCAAATTTTGCATCTATCCGACATCATCATAAAAAAGCATTCCTTTTAAGGGTTCTTGAAATTTACAAGCTTAAAAATCATGAATATTCATTGAGATTGATGATATTCAAGATATATGAATTGGAGAAGGTAATTGAACAAATAAATGCAAAGACACTCAACAAAGCAGGGTGCCCATGGATCAAAATCATGTATTATCGTTCTTTAGAAAGATTTCTTGAAAAGAAAGCCCACGGAAAAAAATCTCTCAAATTTTCAGCTGAAAATAATTGCCATTCAAATGTTATATCTGACGCTAGATCGTTTAATTAGTAGGTAATATTTTTTCATCTCAAAGCCTTTATTGTAATAAAAAATTAGATTATTATTTTTTATCTTGAGCCACTCATACATGAATATTAGTAAAAGCTTAAGACGCTCATCTATTTAAAATATCAAGGATGATTCGAAGCGCATCAATATATGTTTATTCATACAAATTTTGCGTAAATTTTTATTTCGTTTTCTATTCTATTTTTAAAGTCAATGACATAGTAACGTACGTGAATTTTTGCTATGACGATTTGTTACTTCAATAGATGGGAAAAGTATACTTATATAATCATCCTGTTTCAAAGTCACCTGAGATCAAACTCAAGAAACTCATAGCTGAAGAAAATTCTTAAAAAGAATACGTTTAATTTAGAATTTTGCTTATTTTAATATAGCCTACAAGATCTTCAATATTTCCAAAACCATTTATTGGAAATCGAAAAAAACAAAACAAAACTCCAAACGATTTTTGACATAAAACTGATACTTTTGGTAAATACAATTTAAATTTGTGATAATTCTTTTCGCTCGTTAGATATTTGCGTCATGAGTTTGAAAAATTTCCTATAATATAATGTTTTGTAGCTTCATCCCACAAAACTTAAAAATTTGTACGTTTATGGGCGTGGGAAAATTCCTTAATCTATGAGCTGTGCTTGGTTAAGGAGGACCTACAGGAAAGCTTGTCCATGTACTGAGTCTGTTTAAGTAGAGAAAATAATTGTTTATCAATTGTTGCCCAAATAAGAAATTTTAATAATCAAAAAACATTTGTAGCTACCATTATTTTTACTCAGTAATATCGAAACGTTGATTTCTATAATACATTTGGCTACAGTTCATATTATACAAGAAAATAAATCGCAGGCGGTATTTAATGCCCATTAATACAATATGAATATAATAGAGGTACCTTAGTATGTACTTCGTACCTATATAGTCATAGCGTCGTTTGCGTGATCAATGTTTTTATATTGTTCTAATTCATATTCATTATTCATCTCAGTTGGTAATAAAGTGTGCTATTAGTTTTATAATAATGTGTTAAGAAAAAGGGCAAAGTCTTTCAAACACCATTTTAATAATTTTTTTTTCTCAATTTCATTTTCATTCCATTTTTATTATTTGTTATTGTCCGTAGGATACATACTAGAACCCTATGTCTGAATGTCGAGGGTGAGAGCTAGGTACAGGTACGGGTATGAGTGTAAATTTTTAAGTTTGCATTTTACAGCGAGTAATTTTAAATACTCTTTAGGTGCGCAACCCACTGGCTTTAAAAAAAAGTTTCAAAAGCAGAAAGAAAGTTTTAAGAAAAATTTTTTTTACGACTCTAGGTCAGAAAGTTTACTTTTTGGTGTATTTGATATAAATTTTATATCACATAAGCCAAAGTGTTCAGCTTTCTCGCTAGAAAATAAGCCCTAAAATTTTATACAACATTCGGTTAGAATGTTTGGCCCATTCTTGGCTCAGGGTCATATTATACTATTTAACATTTCGATTTAGCCTGATCCATGTAAAACAGGTATCAGTAGAAATCTCACTGATACCTTTTAGCCTTAAATCAGTTTCTTGTAATGTTTTTCTTTGCTAGATTATTAGCTATTTAATATTGTATACACATATTACAACCCTTTCTAATTGTCACTACTGTCACTAAATTGTCACAACTGAAAGAACAAGTTTTGAAATGATTAAAAAGTACGCTTGACCTTACACTTATTAAAAGGTACGTTCTATTCATCGTAGGTTCAAAACAATAAAACAAAAATATGTGAATTCTTTGAAAACTTTAGTATTCTTTAAAGTTTAATACAAATATTCAAAATCAATTTACAATCTAGATTTCCATATATATTTACAACTAATATATTACCAATAATTCAACTATTATCAGCACTGCACTATAATGCTCATCGTTCACATTTACTGTCCGTGACGAATTCTTTATATAGACGTTTTCGCTGTAGGTACTCTCCATATCAACTGATTAGTTATTTTACAGTACCCATAACTACAAATTTATAAGCTTTTTTCTTGGAGACTGTGTACTATTTTTAACCGACTTCAAACAAAAAAGGAGTATCTCAATTCGACTATATTTTTATTTTTATGTTTGTTACCTCAGAACTTTCGACTGGGTGAATCGATTTTGATAATTTTTTATCTATTTGAAAGCTGGTGCTTCCTGTGGGGTTCCATTTCATTTGGATTAAGTTCTGACAACGGCATTAAGTACGCACGATAAGAGGACGAATAACTCAATATCACACCAACCAATTTCGATGCTTCTTTTTTAGTGACAAATTAGTTAGTTTACTTCAGATTTACTAAAGAAAATTATATCCTCGTTATTTTTTTACTTTTTAGTGCATATTAATTTGTTTTGGAAAAATTTTTCTTTTGAAGTGGGTTTTCTTTTTGTTTAAAGTTTTTTTTATTGTTATTCACACTTCTAAAAATGACTTTCACTGTCACCCATGCTACTAGACTCGTTACATTATTATTGGTAAAAGACAAATATTGGTAAAATAAATTTTCTATTCTTCTTTAAAATTATTTTATATTGCTTAGTCCATATTTTGTAAATACATTCAAATAAGAGCATTTTGGATAATACTTCCATCGAATAATTTTGATAAAACATAATTATTTTATGGATATATTTCATTGTAGACAGTATAAATAGTAACATTTATTTAATTTCCAATAAGGGTAAAGAAATATTTGTTTGGAATATTTAGATCTATATATATATGTGTGTGTGTGTGTGTACAAATAAATACCATGTTGAACCCTTTTATAAGAAATTGTAATAATATACTGCGTTTGAATGTTCATACTTCACCCTATATTTACAATTGTGTAGATGTAGAATTATAAGGAAGTTTTGATATGTCTACGGTATTCAATTCAAAAAATATTGTATGTCCTAGGAATTAAACTCGTATATTTGTCTTAAGTCTGTTTTCTTACCATGAACCAAAAACGTGTTAAAAATATTATAATACGATCGAAAGTTGAAGTCAATTGACCTTCTCTAACTCGAGAAAACCATAATTAACTTTCCGCTTGTTTACTCAAAATTGAAGATGTTGCATTTTTTACAAGTTTTTTAGCCTAGAAAAAAAAGTCACTGTCAGAAATTTTCAAAAACTAATTCATCATTGATTTATTTTGTGAGTTAAAAAAAAAAAAATTATTGACCGTTTCATTGTTCAGATAAAATGAGAAGCTGTTGCGTGGTACAGTATTAGACAAGTATTTTACTATCAAGCTTATATACTCGAATCGCGCATATAGTCCATAACTTTTTGACTTGATTTTTTGAGCGTAATATGGTTGGCAGAGGGATGATAATCATTTTACTTATTTATCTTTATTTATAAATCCTAAAACAGGCTATAGAACATGCGAACATATCCACCAGTAGAGAGAAAATTAAGCTTAATGATACCGGCTTTTAACAATAAACAAGAGTAGAGGCAGTAGCTGGAAATTGGACAGGTGTGAAACTGACATTTTGGTGATGGGTCGACATTCGCTTGGAAAAAATCTGACAAGCACCTGCAGAAAACATTCATAACTGTTCCTAGTTACTTCGTTTTATCCGCACATTCGTAGTTTAGTCAATTAAATGCCTATTGTTTCCTAAATCCTACACTTTCGTAAGACACAAGTGAAATTAACTAAATTAAAAAATGCACCAAAAATTTTTCGGATACGGAACCCTAGACTCTCCCTTGAAACATATCCAAGAATACTCTCCATTAAATTACCTTTTCCTTAAAGCCTTTTCCAAACTAAGCTAATTTTGAAAATCATCACCAATTTTTTAGTTTATTCGGGTATGAAACCCTAAAATCGCACTTGAAACATAGCTAAGGATACTCTCCATGAAATTACATTTCATACGAAAAAAAAAAAATCAAAATCAGTTCAATCCGTTTAGGCGCTATGATGCCATATGCAGACAAACAGACACACGCTCATATCAATCAAACTTATAACACACCTTTTTTTTAGGTCGGGGGTTAAAAAGTTAAAAAGTATGACGATTCATTGCACCACTATGTAGTGGAATAAAAAGTAGTCTATGTTAATCTCCAGATCATAACCAAAAACTGCGTCAACTCCGTTCTCCGTTTTGACACGAAAAAAGTTAGAAACAAATAAATAAAGAAATTCAATACTAGTTTCAATCGGCCTTGAAAAAGATACAAAAAGTGCTGAAACACGATGTACACAATATGCAAACCAAATAGGGTTGATACCATTATATTATCGGTATGAGTGTATTATGTTTGTAAGACTGACTAGTGTTGTATATATACATACATTCATACATATAGGTATATACCACGTTCGCGGGTTTATTACATGTATAAATTACAAGTTGGGGGCGCTAATTGCTCCATAAATCCAATTGGTGAACTCTAACACCTTCACAACTACAATTACCTTATCCTCTATACTGTAAACTGTACTATATAGCAACAATAATCGTTTCATAGTATGTATTTTCTTCATAACATCATCAAGCTCTATACTACATTATTATTTACCATTCTCTTCCAATCACCATCACCCCCTTTTGTTATCACCTTCTGTGTTTGCTTGTGTTCATCGACCATATATACCTACAACACCATTTATATGGTGTAGTTATGCTGTGTGTAATGTCCAATATATTATTATTTTAACATTTCTAACGAATAGAAAATTATCTTATTACATACATAAAACTTCGTTGTGATACCATATTGATTCATTAGTATGGCAGAGAGAAAATAGAAGTAATTTCGATATTTAAATTAATAGTTAATTATATTTTTATAATGTTCTTCGAAAGTTTTAATCGATAAATCTTAACATGAATGCCAACACATCGAAATAGTTACTGCTTTACAAATAGAACGGTAAATAGCCTGAAAATGGAATTATTTATTTGTTTATTATAACAGGCAGCCAATCCTTTACAAATACAAAAAGTACTGGCTTTGATGTGCATAAATAAGAATAATTAAAATACAAAATACAATAAAAATTATATATATATACAAATATGGAGCCCGAAGGCCTTGAAACATAACTAAGAATACTCTCCATTCAATTACTTTTCTATATAGCAAGAATCCAAATTGGTTCATCCGTTTAGGACCTACAGAGCCACAGGCAGACATGCAGACATACATATACAAACTTATAAATCCTCTCTTTTTGGTTTGGGAGTTAAAAATCATAATTTTTAGCCAAATTTTTTCACTAAACTGTTTTTTGTGGTTTCACCAGATCTTCCATATTCTTTTATCTAACGACGAAAAGTAGAACCGCGTTCTAGAAATGTACCGCTTAGGAAAAAACAGGCTAGAGAAATAATATATTAAGATTTAATTTTGTTCCTAATGTAATTTGTATATTATATCTGTAATAAAAATGCCTATAAGAAAAAAAAGAAACTAAATTCCTGTTGATGTTGACCACTGTTTTCAACCACTGGTACCACAGTGAAATGTTTTGGTTCCGGGGTTAAAAATTGTAATTTTTACTCATTTAATTTTTTGTTTTATTACAGATATTTTTAATTTTCTTACAGATATGATATACAAATTACATGAGGATATGTATGTATGTTCATCTGTTCGGACTAAGCTTCTAAATTACTAATCATAATTTGGACAAATGAGGTATAGTTCGAAGCGTCTTGATCGCCTGCTGATTATGTGGCGTCATATTAAATTGAATGTAGCGCCCTTTAGAGGATATAAAGTTATGATCGAAAAACAAATTTCGATTTATTAATAGCGTGTTTGGTTTCAAATTAAAGGACGTAATTAGAACTTTTCCAAAATATGTATATTGTTATACTTGCTCACGAAATTATAACCCCAAAATGGTTTATAAAATAAAGGTTGAAACCTAAAACCCTTTAATTACAGAATCTGGCTCTTAAAAGTATGATGAAAAGAAAATATTGAAGTAAAATCGTCATAACAGTAGGGGGACCTCTAGAATTAAACAGTTTTCTACAGGACCGAAAAGAGGTCCCCCGACTTTAATGACGATTTTATTTATTATAACAATTTCATATGAAAATAATTTCTTGCTTTCATACTTTTAAGATCGCGATTTTGTAATTGTTGGGGTTTTAGTTTTCGAACTTTATTTTATTGTCATTAGCTAGCAACATCAACTTTAAAGTGAAAAGTAAATCATGGAATTTGATAAATTTTCAATTTGATGGAAGAACTGGCGCAACCACTAAAAACAGGCCAGAGAAATAATATATAAAAGTTATAATCAATATGCTGATTATATATATTTCAATTTCACAGTACATTTCTTTGATTCGAGGGATCATCGAATAAACATAAGTAAGTACATATATATATACTTTACACATATTTCAAACAATAATATATGCATATAATAAACTTATTCACAATAAAATTCATAATATACTTCTCTCCTGTTAAACTATTTCACTAGAATTCATATATCATATAGCAAGCACAACAGAACACTTGTTTAATAATATATGTATATGATATGAATATATAAATATGGAGTATATACTGTAAATGTATACAAAGGTGTATAAATACTTAGGCACAATAATAACATGCTACTTAATATTGCAGATTTTACACTACATTCAGAGTTCATTCGAAAATGTTTACTGTGAGTCTTTTATACAGTGTAGGTACATGCATTCTACTTATTGATATCAATATACAGGATAATATTTAACACATCATTATCAAGGTAGATGCAGGGTCGAAAAGGGGTCAATTTATGAAGCAAGTTCTAATCGTAGTTAAGTTGATTTTGTTGTAAAAGAGGAGGTTCTCAATTCGACTGTATTTTTTTATGTTTTTTACCTCAGAACTTTCGGCTGGGTAAACCAATTTTGATGATTCTTTTTCTATTTGAAAGCTGCTGCTACCTGTTTGGTCTCATTTTAATTTGGTCCAGTTCTGATAAGGACATCTATGATAAAACCATATAAATCTTAAATTTGCATTGAGTATGTGCGCGACAAATGGAAGAATAACTCAATATCACGCCAACCAATTTTTTTAGTGACAAATTAGTTAGTTTACTTCAGATTCACTTAAACTCACAAAATAAATAAAACTTTTAACAAATAAAGTCGACTTCAAAAGAAAAACTATTCCAAAACAAATTAATATGCACTAACAAAATCGATAATACGTTACTATTATTGTTATTTTTGGAGTCGGTGTCAGCCAAGTTAATGTAGCAAACTGTTCTGTCACAGTTGTTTCCTTGGCTGACACCGACTCCAAAAAACATAAGTAATATAAATATGTACGTACAATATAAGCATTTTTACTCTGGAAAAAAGTTAAATACATTTTTTCAGCATTATCTAAATTTTGTTATTGAATTATTTTTCCAGTTAATTGACTGTTTTCTTGAATGCATATCGGTTAATTTTCTTGAAAATACCTAATTAATCAGGGTGTTCATTTAAAAAGTATCCGTACTTAATAACTATTTTCCAATCAATCGATTTCATTTTTTATCATGCTTGAAGAGAGCATTTTATGCCCTTTCAAAAGAGGTATCACAAGGTAGTAGGTACCATATGGAATTTCAAAGTGGGGGTTGGTAGGGAGAAGGTATGGAAACCTAAAATTTTCCACGTACCATTTTTGAACTTCCCGTTGAGATCAAAATCGACATGTTTTGACTCAAAACAATAATCACGTTAATCACCACAAGAGTTATTATGGATCGATATCTTCCATCTTCTGTGCAGTCTATATCATATCTAATTTTCTACTTTGTTAAAATATCCTAATTTGTTTAATTTTTAGAGATTTTCGAAAGTGACTTCTATGATGATTTCATATTTAGAAATATGGCGTTTTCATGAATGGGATTTTCATATTTGATAGATTTTTGAGAATTATTGAAGGGAATATAAGATTTATCGAAATGCCACTAGACTGTTAGACGCTGGCTCCTAGTGATTCGTAATCGTATAATGAATTGCAAAAGATGCAAATATGTTTCATAGTAATAAATGAACCACCTCAAATTTCACATTATATAAATTATTAGGAAATTGAAGCTTGTAGGAAACTGAAATATGATGTTTTCCTTTTTCTGAATACTGCTCTCTCCAAAAACAGAAGTATCCAAATAACCCTGTAACATTTTGTGTTTATTGTTTATTATTTGTGAACATGAAGAAAGGAATGAGTATACTTTATTATTAACTTTACATACATAATAATATTTTAGAAATGTAGAGAATAGACGCTGGAAAATTCATTTTCATCCGTGATTCTGGCTCCTCATTGAACTCGTAATACTTAACTAATATTTAAGTCAATTTATTGTCGGAATAGTAAACCAAAAATGTTATAGAGAAGTATCAGGACACCAAAGGTTTGAATAGTTAAGGTGTAAATAAATTTAATTTCCCAGAATTCTTTTGATAGTTATGGGGAGATCTTGGCGGTTGAATCTTGACATTGGTCTTGTATTATTAGTTGTTGCTTAGTATCGAGCTTGGTCTCACAAAAATATGTCTTGGTCTTGCAAAGTTGAGCCTTGGTCTTGATCTTGCAAAAATAATCTCAGTTTGGGTTTTGGCCAGTCGAGTCTTGTTTTTGAACTTGCGTCAACCATGTTTTGAACTTTTAAGTTTCGGTTGAGTCTGATTGTATTTGTATTTCAGAATTTTTGTATTCTTAATTAATCAATTATCTACATATTGTATATTTTCTATATATAATGATGAGAACAGATAATAAATATAAGTCTGTCACTCTATGTTATACCGAAAGTTAGTAGATTAGTTCTTGTTATACCATGTATATATGAAATATACATAGTATTATAAGTTTAGTCCCAAGTTTGTAACGCCTAAAAATATTGATGCTACAAAAAAAAAATTGGTATAGGTGTTCATAAAATCACCTAATTAATCCATTTCCGGTTGTCCGTCCGTCCGTCCGGCCGTCCGTCCGGCCGTCCGTCCGTCCGTCTGTGGTCACGATTACTCAAAAACGAATAGAGATATCAAGCTAAAATTTTTACAGCGTGCTTAGGACGTAAAAAGTGAGGTCAAGTTCGTAAATGAGCAACATGGGTCAATTGGGTCATGGGTCCGTAGTACCCATCTTGTAAACCGTTAGAGATAGAATAAAAGTTTAAATGTAAAAAATGTTCCTTACAAAAAAATAAACAACTTTTGTTTGAAACATTTTTTTGTTAACATCACTGTTTACCCACGAGGGCGTTTATTAGGTACAAATTTTATAGTATGTATTAATATCAAAGTGAGTTGTTCTTTTGTTATTTACGTGACGTCAAAAAAACAAACGAGTGCGCATCAACACTTGCGCATTATATGAGAATATCAGTTAAATATGTCAGATATGTATGTATGTGAAATGTGACAGAGTTATCAACACTGCCTATACATGGTATTTCAACAATTAACTCAGTCAATTGTTTGTTTTCACTTGTTTTTTCTTTGTTCTCTTTAAAAGAGCAAATTTAAAATCTCTAGGGATTAATTATTTTCAAAAATAAGGTTGGTAAAAGTTTTGTTATGAGCCTTGGTCTTGCTCAAATAATTCTTGGTCTTGCGGAGTTAGATTTTGGCCCTATAGAGTTAGGTATAACCCTCGATGTTAATTCAAATAAATGGTGTCTTGGTATTGGTTGTCGAAGTGGTACTATATTGATTTTGGTCTTAGCCTTAAGATTAGGTGATAATATGGATAAACCTATAGAGGCAGGCTGTTAGTTTAGAAATTTTTATTTTTTATTTATTGTATTTTTAATTTTCGATAAATAATAACTTTTTAATTTATATATTTCCTCTATATCTTATCATTTACGACTATGAGATAAATTTGGGGCATTGTAAGATGCCCGCTTCCAAACTGGGCAAGTTTTTATCGGTTCACTTTGTCGAAAAACTTCAAGAAGACAAATTAACTGGGTGCGATTGAAATGCATTAGTTTGTTTATGAGGTCTGTAAAAGAGGTGCTATATTTATGGTACCTCAAAATTGCAGTTTATTACAAAACTACTACTTCTAAAACGTATAGTTGGTGCCGGCAATAGCACAACCAAACTCCATACACAAAACAACACAACATAGAACGCCATTCGTTATATGAATGTAACAGCTGTTATCAAAATTATTACAACGATGCCTTAACACTTACAATGTCGTGTGAATTTACAATATACAATACTCTAACTTATTCTGATAGGTAGGTAGTTGTAGTCGGTAATACTTGTAATGCTCTACCCCACTAGTAGTGCACTAGTTCCCACCTTTACCCCAAACTTACTATTTAAAGGTATATACATAATATTTTCTTACTCTTCATCATAATAATATCTCGTTGACTCCCAATAAGCACTATTACACTAGTTTGATACTATATTTGTCTCTTAATTCAGAGAAAATTTTAACATATTGTTGTGTAGGTAGGTACTAACAAATAACAAGCACTCTCTGACTCTGTTGTTTTGGAAGTGTACATAACATAAGTTTATAGTTCGCATTATGTAATATAGTTGTTGAAAACTTTACGTCCAATTCTTGTTTGTAACTTCGGTTTGGGGAAACAATATGTACACGTGTTGTCGATATGTAATACAAATGTGTTTACATTAAAATATTGCAAATATTAGTCGAGTGCAGAACAGAGCTAGCGTTAAGGATAGAAAATTAACTTATTTCAAACAATTAATAATATTAAAAATGCTCCTCATTTATTAAAGACTAGAGTGATACCCACCCGCTTCGCTGGGTTTAAAAGTAAAGATTGATAAAGATTGCTCTCGCTTACCCCCTTTCTATAACACTCGAAACAATGGTAAGGATTGAATGAAACAGGTAAAATATATGTATGGCTTTCTATTTTTTTAAATTGTGTAATAGTCGTTATTATTCATAGAGTAATATCAGGTGGTGAAATATTTTATATTGACTATTTTTACAGAAATCTGTAATTTATGGTAATGTCAAATGTCAAATTAAATTAAATTTTTTTAGTTTTTTTATTTTTTTAATATATCCTTATAAATTATAGTTCATGTGTTTTTCCGATATATCAGCTATATTGCTGTAGAGTTTCATTAAAAACCATTCGCTAGTTTAAGCGTGAAAGCGTAACAAACAAACACACAAACAAACAAACAAACATGCTTACTTTCGCATTATATCATTAGAGATTGTAGCCAATATAATGAAAATTCAAAGGCCCATAATGTAGGTATAGTGATAATATTGTCCAAATTTTTTAACAGATGCGAAACATTTGTTATTGCAAAATTTCGTTGGTCTTTTTTACACTTAATAAATACAATATCAAAAACATAAAAATTCAAAATAAATCTTATAAATCGTATGTAAAGAATTGACCTAATCATAATACTTAATAGAATATTATTCATAATACATAATATTTAAAATCTTACTAATACAATAATAATATAATAATTAATATCTCAGCGTGGTAACGTCAAATTCGGTTCTCGACGCAAAAAATAGAGACAAGGCAAGTGAAAACAAACAATTGACAGAGTTAGTTGTTGAAATACCATGTATAGACAGTATTGATTATGAAATCGTTTGTTATTTTTAAGCAATGTAAGTATAAACAGATAGCCACTTTTACAAACAAAGCAATAGGAGCATCTTTCTTCTCACTTCTCCAGTGGATATGGTATATGCTAGGACAAACAAACACATACATGTAACATATAAATTTAAAATATATACAATATCTGTATATGTACTAAATGTTCTAACCTAATTAGCACCGTTACGGGTAAACAGTAATGTTTATGAAAAAATATTTCAAACAAAAGTTGCCTTATTTATAAGGTACTTTTTTGACATTTGAAATTTTGTTCTATCTCTAACAGTTTACAAGATGGTCCTACGGATCCAAGATCCAACTAACCTAAGTTTCCCATTTATGACTCAATCTCACTTTTTACGTCCTAAGCACGCTATAAAAAACCAACTTGATATCTCTTTTCATTTTTGAGTTGTCGTATTGACGGACGGACAGGCGGACATCCGGATTTTGAATACCTATACACAAATTTTGCTCATAGCATCTTTATTTTTAAGCGTTACAAACTTGAGACTAAACTTAGTCTCATATATTTCATATACACATACATCTCTTGATATATTTCATTTACATATATTAGTATAAAAATAATGTTTAATAGTTGCAGTAAATAGTATGCCATCACATTAAATCAAAAATAGGTCGTTTTGTTTTTCGATAAAACTTTCTATCTGGATAAATATATACGATTAAAACTTGTATGTGTACACTACCATAGAAATTTTTCCTTTTCATTTGCTATAAAAAAATATCTCCGAATTAAATCCTACGATAACTTCGATAACAAAGGTAACTTTTATTTCGAATAACTTGATAAGAGCTCATAAAAGACTGTTTAAAAAAATTATCATGGTTTTTGCCATGGTAACGCTCAATTTTTTAATGAATTTAACTCAATAAAATTGAGCTTTATAAATAAAAATTATAATCATCAAAATAAAAAATATTCATATTACTTTAGCACATCTAAATTTGAAATAATTTTTAATTTATCAAGTATATGTTTGTAGAAAATATGGGCATCACTTAGTCAAATTTTTCTGTAAATTTTACTTTTTTGGTTAAATTTCACAATTACATATTTCACTCACAAAAAGGTTACCAGTTACCGTACCAATAGAACATTATATTTGTTTGCTCTCCCGTAAATTCCGTAAAAATCGTCTATTCGGATAAAACAAAAGCAAAAACAAGAAAAAAAATGGAAAACAAAAAACACGCGTACATGGATGCACATTAAAACATTTAGATAACAATATTATTTAATCTTTATATATAATATTATATTAATAATAAAAATATCGCTAACATATTTTATTTATAATATTATTATTATAATCATAAAAATTATATTTTTATTATAAAACCACACTAATAACACCACGAACCAAACCAACCCATATATTATATTATTTTTTTGTTATGATAAAAATTAAAATTTTGGCAGAGATTCTATTTCCATTTTATTTTTTATATTTTTTAATATATAAAAAGATTATGTTTTATTTTTTTTAATTTTTTAACGAATTTTCATTTCAAAGAAAATGAGCTATTGAATCTGTGACTTAGAGCAGAGATGAAGCATGATTTTGCAAATTTCTTATTGTACAATTGCTTTTGGATGGAACTTACTAGATTATGAATGAGATATCATTAAATTTGTTTATTTGAAATAATATTTGATGGTAAGGTTTCTGATATGCGATATCCGTCAGATTTATATCCTAGCTTCGCTAAGAAGCGCTTGGAAAATCATTATGGAACATTATTTGCAAATAAACATCGCAATTACCGAACGTTTTGAAAAAATATAAAAATCAGTGCTCAGGTTGAGTTACTTTTCTGGTACCATAATTTTCATGGAAAAATCTACTCAAATCGTGAAAGTGAGTAGATTTTTTTCGTTCGACAAGAAATTTTAAATTAATCGATTGGATTCAAACAACATACGATCTGCGTTAAAATGTGAGGTTTGATCGAGTGCTTTATAAGTGAGAACAAACTCGAATCCATGAGATCGACTTAATTGTAAAAATTGAATTTTTTGAATATTCTTTCAAATAAAAAAAGACGATATTATCTCTTATGTAAGTTGTTAATGTAAAAGTAAAAAGTAAATTAAAAAAAAAAATATTACCTAACTTTAATAAATTGAGCCAGCTGGATTCAAACATCTAATATATACAACAATAAATCTAAAAAAATTGTTAATGTACCATGTTTTTAAAACGGACTAAAAAGTATAAAATAATTAATAAATATTAAAATACTTGTAAGATTAGAAACGCAAAACATGGGAAACATGCAGCAAGTACACTCTTTATAGTTGTATATTGCATGCGCCCAATATTTTTCGTTTCCAATCTTACAAGTATTTTAATAGCTATTTAATATTTTGTACTTTTTTGCCCAGTCTCTAGCTCATCGAGAAGTTAGTTTAAAATCAATTATAAAATTCCATTTGAACCTCAAAATGCATTTTCTCCATCTTTCTCTCCTACTTTTCGTTTTTTTCCTTCTTTTTTTCACATTTTCATGCGGTGTCATTCACTTATGTTCCAAATTCCAAGTCTTTGGCTCACCGGGAAGATAAAATTCAAACCGGACATTAATACAAAAAGCGAGTGAATAAAAACATATTAAAAACGAAACCAATTGCTTTGATTTGTCAGAAGTTTTGCCCGCTAGTTTTGACAGTACTATTATTTTGATAGTGGGCCAGTTAGAACCATAACTGTGAACACAAATAGTATTATAGTTCCCTAAACACTCTTATATGAAAGTTAATTAGAAAAAACAAAATATTGCGATCGTGGGACCCCCGTAAGGAACGAAGTTCCTTACGAAGCTGTTTAGAAGCAAATGGAAACATTAAATAAATACATATATTTTGTACTACTTACATCCAAAATATTTTGGAAATGAGCGAACTATTATGTTTTTAATCATTCTTAAAAGACAGTTTGCTTAGTTTACGCAGCTTCTGTTTGACTTTTTTTTGAATATATACTACTACTACTAGTACTACTCGTGTTTTGTTTTAGTATTTTATTTGTTGTACTTTTTATTTTATATAAAAAAAATACAGTTAATAATTTTTATGTATTTTTGTGTGACAACAGCTTGTGTTGACAATGTGTGTTTTATAGAGCAATTATAAATACTCCAGGGATAGAAAATTTTTTTTACAACTTTTAACATAATGTTCGTTGTGGCGGTAGGACAAAACTCAATGGATTTGGTAATTTGGGAGCATTTTAAGATTTGTTCTCTGAATAATTATTATTATACACTTTTTATATGAAACTTTACATATGTATGAATTTTCATGTTTTATATGACAGTTTACGTTTAGTTTTCCGCAGTTTTTTCAAAGAATTATATTGAAGTTAATTCGCATTTCCAATCAGGTAATTGTTACATTGTGTTTGAACTAAAATTAATAAAATGGAATTTTTATTGAAAATTGGTATAAAAAAATATTGGTGATCACATAACTTGACTTTAAAAAATTTCTGAGGAGGTGTGATTATTAATTATGGTTACGATAAAAAAAATAGTCGAATCCCTGTTTTAAAGTTTAATAAAATTCAAATATTGTACGTCGTCATAATGAATCGTCCAATAATGTTTCAATTTTAGATATTTGAATATTAATTGACGAACAAACTTAAGACTTATTAGTTCACATTCACATTAAAACAAAAAATTATATTTTCTAAGTCTATTCATTAGTTTTGTAAAATTTACCCATAGCAGAACAAGGGCCCATCTCAAACAAATTTTCCTTAGCCACGGAAACATTTGCGCAACGTTTTTACCATTTACGAGCTAAATATTTACTTTCACAAATACCACTAGTATGACTGTGATCAAATTTTTATCCTTATCCCTATCTTAATATATATATTTCTTGTGTGCGTGTGTACGTGACTGAACTCCTCCTAGACGGCTGGACCGATTTTGATGAAATTTTTTGTGTGAGTTCAAGGGGATTCGAGGATGGTTTAGATTTACAATTTGGTCCAGTACAACTGTTTTTGAGGGCTCCGTACCAAAAAAATGAAATTTCATTAAATGGTGGGAGCGCATATAAATCATATCACATTATGTATACTATGTGTACTATGTATTTTTAATAGTATTCAGGTATTGTCAATAGGCATTTATTAGAGCCATATGCGAGCGCAGCGAGCTCTACTATCAAAGGTCAGGCCAAAGGTCGAAGGTCAGGCCACTCCAATAAATAGGAGTTAAATTGGGGTTTAGCGGGATGGGTTTAGCGGACAGGCTAAACGTAGTATAGGTATTCATGAATTGGAGTTACGTTTTTACGGGACAACGTCCGTCGGGGCCGCTAGTATATTATATATGTGAAAGTAAGGCTGTTTGTTTGTTGGTCACGCAAACACTACTGAACGGATTTGATTGAGATTTTACAATAATATAGCTCATATATCAGACTAACACATGAGCTATAATTTATGAGCGCCGTCTATGAGCATAATTTTGAATCAGAAATTAAAAATTTCTGTCAAATTGTAAACGTAAATATGATAAAATACAATTTATGGCCATCTGATATGAAATACTCAATGAATTATAACCATTTTACATTTAATAAAAAAGAATTGAAAACTACATATGTTTAATCTATGTAAAATAATCTTTATCCCTATTTAGAGTGCTATGGAAGGGGCATAAGTGACCGTCATCTAGCTTGATGAAGGTGGTTTTTACTAGTCTTTACTCTTAAACCCAGTAAAGCGGCTGTATATCAAGCTAGCTTAAGACATAGTTTTGAAAACTTAGATGACTTAAAAGCGGGCGAATGTAGATTATGACCTCTTAGCCTTACTAAAAACATTACAGCAGCTAATCTAAAATTATTCATTATTTCTCTCAAGAAAAATTATTTTAAAGTTAATAAATTCAAGAACTGCATCACATAATTTTTACAGGTTTTTTTTTTTTTTACATTTTATTTTATTTTTGCATAATATTCAAAAAATCTGTTCACATATCCAATTTCATACAGAACAAATGAACAAACCCAAATGAAAACAAAAACAAAATGATGTTAATTTAAACAAAAAACAAGTAAAGTCGTAACAAAACTAACTATTATATACTGGCAAACACCATGAAAACACATGATGGTTAATCTGAATACAACAAATATCTTAAAACGTAGGTATCTTGTTTATAATTCTTTGGAGAAGAATTTTTTTTATATAGGATGATTTACATAGAATAAGCAGCATCCTTAAAAAGCATCAATAAGCGGGAATTATTTGTTCAGTTTTACTTTCAAATTACATACGAAAAAATTAATAAAGGTAGTGGGTTAAAGTCCCATCAAAAGAGGCTAGCCATGTATATGAAATATACATAGTATATTAAGTTTAGTCCCAAAAAATTTTGTTATGGATGTTCATAGAATCATCTTATTAGTCCATTTCCGTCTGTCTGTCGTCTGTCCGTCTGTCATTACGATTATTTAAAAATGAAAACTGATATCAAGCTGAAATTTTAATAGTGTGCTTAGGACGTAAAAAGTGAGGTCGAGTTCGTAAATGAGCAACATAGGTCTATTGGGTCTTGACCTATGGGACCCATCTTGTAAACCGTTGGAGATAGAATAAATATTTAAGTGTAAAAAATGTTTCTTATAAAAAAATAAACTACTTTGTTTTGAAACAATTTTCTTGTAAACATAACTGTTTACCCACGAGGGTGCTAATTAGGTGCAAATTTTACAGTATGTATTAATATGAAAATATCAGTTATGTGTGTGTGGCTATTTAAGAGTGGATATCTTTCTTTATTTACATGACGTCAAAAAACAAACGATTGCGTCATCAACCCTGTCTATACATGGTATTTCAACAATTACTTAACTCAGTTAATTGTTTGTTTGACACTTGTTAAATAAACTATTTGATGTATTTTGTGAAATCTCCTTTGAATTTCGTTTCGAATCGTCTGTATAATATATGCATAAGTATGTTCAATCTTAACTACTTTGTAACTAAAACAGAAAGAGATTGAAATTATATTTTTTTGTTTTATTTCCTAAATTTTTTATTTTATTTAACAAAAAAGTTAAATGTTGGTTATTTTACCTCGTTTCGCTAAAAAAACAGATTGCATATAACTGATAGGTTTATGTATTTTGTATTGAAAATTGTACGAGAGCTTATACAAACCAACAACTTGGCGAACAAGTATCAAATTTATAGTAATAATTTGAATTAATTAATAAAATTAAAAATTCTAAATTCGTGTAATTTTGAATGTATTTTGAAATGTAATATTGAATATGATTCATGGGAAGATTCAACTCATCAAGCATCAATTGCTAGAACACCTGTAATAACATTTATAACTTAATAAAAGTCTTTGAATATGAAATTCTCGAGCCTTTTTCCAAGCACTTTCTATTTTGTAGGTATTGACATAAATAGCGCTCCGATTTAAGAAAACATTTTCAGTCAAATGAGTCCTAATTAATTTTTTGGGCTAAGGACTTTGTGCCCACATTCCTTAGGCTATGAAAGTTTTCGGTGGAGAAAAAGTTAAAAAGTTCTTGGGTACACGTTTGCAATATCTTCTGAATTTTGCGACTTTAATGAAATCAGGTCACCCACATAATTATTTTTAAGATTTATTTTATTTTAATACATATACAATTTTACAATTAAATCTATGATGTGGGTGGAGTCGATTACTTCGTTTTTATCCAAGTGACGATTGTGTGATCAATTTACCGCCCCGTTATTCATAATTGATCAGAATACCGCTACGTGGATTCAAACCCACAACCTCCCAATCAGTAGTCAAACGAATAAAGGAGATCGCGTCTTTACTCTCTCGGCCACTGAGCCGGTTCAATCAATAGGTAAATAATTGAGAACGCCGTAAAGAAGTGATTTTGAATGTCATTGTAAATTCAGAGTGAAAAAATTTTAAAGAAGTATATAAACATAACATGCACCTTTGATCGTGTAATCTACATAAACACTTTGAAAAGAATAGCGAACCAAGAGTACCTACATACACTGATACACAGTTCATAGGACCTTCGGCCATATATGGTAAACAACTTTAAAAAACATTATTATTGTAAATACATGAATTTATATTACATTGAATGATCATTTAACAGCACAACAAAAATGTTGTGACAATCAACAAAATATATATAATTGTGGACAATCACTGTTTTATTTTCAACTGTCGATTGATTTTTTTGATCAAATAGATATTCAAGTAGATAATAACTCCGCATCCGTAACATGGGACTCTCGAACATGGTGGAAAATCGGTATAATTAGCGAATTGCCGAAGGAAATGAAGCTACTGTTTTTGTAATGGTGACGAAATTTCTTCAAATGTTCATGGATCTTACCTAATAGATGTCAAAAATGACCATCGTTAAAATTTTATATGTACCTATATATTATATATACATATGTATAAAATAATATTTTTGTATTTTTTTATCAGTTTTTAGAAAAAAAGTACTCTTCTTGATTTTTTCTCTACGCGCTTAGTGTTCTAAGTAAAATTTCTTGGATTTTAAAGAAAATGTGTTATTTTTCAATCTCTAAAGGAATTTGTGCTTGGCGAACACAGGTCCTGTGCTGCGAATTTCTTTTTTTGATATGTTGCTATAATGTTGAAAATTGTCAATCTTATCAAGGACCGATGACAATACAATAACTATATTTCAGTATCCTGCCAGGATCACCAGGATAATAATAATACCTATAATACTTTAATTATATTATTTTGAAATATTAATATTGTTCTGAAGGGTAGTTAGTGTAGCGGCTAGGGTCCTACTGATGCAGAAGGTCGTGAGATCGAAACTCATTCAAGTAAATATATTTCTATAACACGCTTATATTAGTTTGGTATGTATCTATGCAACGGAACGTGAACTTTGAACGTGATTTTCTAATAAGGATCTTCAGTATAACGAGTTTATATAATAAATAATTAACATAAATCTGGTAGAAGCGCAGATAACATTCCATAATATTAATAAATAATAGTTGAATGAACTGAAGAAACATGCTTCTGTAGCTAGCTGAACTAAAAAGTAGAAAATAAATAATAGTTTAAAGAAAAAAAATCAAAAAATCATTTCCTCGTGAAAAGGCATGGGGGGCTTTTTAAGATATTTTATAATAACCTAAATTTTACCAATATCTTTCAATAAAATTATTACAGTAATTGAAATCTAACACACCACGCTTTTTTATGATAACTTTTTATTTTTTTTTTACTTATATAACTTATTTTTAACATATTAATTCAGCTAGTTACAAAAGCGTGTTTTTTAGTTTCATTTTAAACTATTATTTATTTAGTTCGATTTTGTAACTCAAAGCGTTCAGAATCCTTTACTTATCGGGAATAAAAAATAAGAATCTAAATTATTGCTTAAAAAAACATTTACGCTTTGAAATTTTCATTACAATGAAAATACACTTTTTAGTGTAATAAAGAGTGTTTTTTTAGTTTTTTTAAATTATATTTAATCTTTAAGTATTATTTTTAAGAATGTAGATGATCTTCCTCAATAATACTCATGTTTTTTCTAGTCTTTATGTGGACAAACTCTAGTTTTTTACTCTTCTCACTATTTTTCTATCTAATAGAACAAAAAAAGTTGTTTGAATGCAAATTTAATTATTTATTCGAATTTTTTTTTTGTAAAAAAAAAAATAAATGAAATAAAAATTAAAATAAAAAATCAAAGTATGAGAAGACCACCGCAATTGATTCTATAAAATAAATAGTAAATAATTTGCATACGCGATACAAAACCTTTTTTTATATTTTATTTTTGCAATATCTCCATTCTAAAAGATTAGCCAAATAGAAATACAATAGAAGAAACATTTTACAAAATAATATTAGTCACTGATGTTTTGAATAATATTGGGTATAGATAGCGTATATATACGTACACCAATTTAAAAAGAGTTTTTAGGAACTGCTTAGTTATTTTGTACAAAATGGGTCAATTTATGAAAGAGATATTTCGACCTCTTATTCGGTATTCGTTACACAAATATTGCTCATGGTCTAGAACGACCTGTAAGATTCCAAGTTTAACCAGGGTTCGATTTACAAAATCGAAATTTTCAACATATCTTTACGTTTCATGGTTAGGCGAGACATTAACACCAATTTGAGGAGTATTTAAAAAAAATTATTTCCTGATCGATATCACGCGAACAAAATATGATATCGACTTCGTTGAGGTACCGATCGAGTCGGTGGAGTTTTTATTTATTTAAATTTTTTATAACTTTTTATTATGCTGAGAAGTTATTCGTGTGGACCTCGAGGGTCGCACCAGACTCTACTCTACTTTATTTAGCTCTCCAGTGTTAATGAATTACTTTCATATCATTATAAATTTGAATGGTTATATATTTTTTTGTGATCAGTGACATATACATCAAGGAAAAAGTTTTTACTGGTCCCAGACAATTTTATTATATTTTGGTTGTAGTGCAAAGAAACAATACCGAATGTTGTCGAGGCCTATACTTTAGCCAGAAACAAAAATATTATAAAATCATGTATTATCTTTTCATTTAATTTTTTTTTCTTCATTTAATTTTAATGGATAAATGTAAAAAGTTTATTAGTTTAATAGTATAGTTTCGATTATCAGGAAACGAATTTTTTTTGCTTACAAAAAACCTAACGTACTTCATAAATATTGTATAGTGATTTTTTTAAAATTAAATTACTATTACGAAGTCAAAAGTAAAAAAAATTCCCACTTTGTACATTTCCTGGTAGACATATTTAATATTTAAGCATCACAAACAAATGAAAAAAAAAATACACAGTTGTCACATGAAAAACATTGAAAATTATTTTATATATATATATATATATATATATATATATATATATATATGTAAAGAAATGCATTTCTTTAATTAATTACCCCAGCGCTCACTTGACCGCGGGTTGGTATGTTCGTATGTTAATTGTTGTTACTATAGATTTTGTATAAATAGCTTTTGTATAAATCATAATAAAAACTAGATATAGTTTGATAACTCGAGAGGGAATAAATGTCATTGTGAGAATTGACATTATTGTCGTTTCTCTATTTTCAGAGCAACACAAGTGTTTATTCAAAAACTGTCATTTATTTCCAAGATTCACATTATAAAACGACAATTTCGTCAAGAAAAAAATAGATAAACAAGAAGAAAGAAATATATTTATATATATACATTAAAACAATGGAAAAATTACAATTCACTTTCAAGCTTTTACCGAGCTCAGATAATAAGTCAAATATTATATGTGTAACTTCAATTGCGACTCCAGATGGGCGGAATTTCGAAGTGCCTGATGACTTAAAACCAGCAAAAAATCACACTTATGTTAATGCAACAAATACTTTTGAGAAAGTCAAAAACTCTTTAAAAAGAAGAAATCAATACAGAAAGGTATGGATTGCATTAGATGAAAATTTAAGGAGTACCTATTTAGATGATGAAGAAAATATTCAATTTGGAAATACCTACTTGGAAGAGACAATCATAGAAAATTCAGTGCAAAACATTTCAACCAATAATGGTGGTGATAATGAAAGCAAATTAAAAAATTTAGCTAAAGTAGCTGAGAGATTCACAATTAATAAATTTTCTAACAGAACATCAAACGCCTCACAGTGGTTGAAGGAGTTTGAACAAGAATGCACAAGGTTTGGTATAAATCAAGAAGGAAAAAAAATAGAAATCTTGAAGTTCTTATTAGAAAAACAATGTCACGATTGGTATAGCAGCATGCTAATAAAATATACCGTAGAGTCCAATTGGAACACATGGACTGCAAAATTTCTTGAAACTTATGAAATTAAAGGTTGGTCACAAGTTAAATATGCCTTTAATTTTAGATACCAGACGGGCCCAATATTAGAATATGCAACAAAGAAGGAGAGGTTGATTCTTGAAGTGAATAGAAACATAGATGATTCTACAATGATATACTTAATAGTAATGGGATTACCGGACAATATTATGAATAAAATAAAAAAAGAATCACTAAAGACAACCACAGATTTATTTAAAGAGATTAGCCAGTATGAGTTCTTAGCAAGGAAGAAAGAAACAGAGAAACAAAAAACAACAAAATCAGATTATAAAGAACCAGGTCAGAGAACTCCGTGCTCTATATGCAATAGATTAAAAAAAGGAGTACGTTATCACCCAGAGAATAAATGTTACTACAAAGAAAATGATTATACAAAAAGAGTTCAAACAGTAAACAATGCTATTGATGCAGAATTAATTGAAGAAGAACAAAAAAACGAATAATGCCATTAATTGCAGTCAAACTACTAATTAATGATATAACAGAGGTGCTAGGAGTATATGATTCAGGTGCCAATATTTCATTAATTAATTCAAAATTATTAAAAATAAAAGAAAATAAAAATAATAATAATCAGATTAATTTAAAGACAATTAATGGTAATCAAAAAACTTGTGGTTTGACTAAATTAAAAATTAAAATATTTAACATAGAAAAATTAGTTTGTTGTCATATTATTGATAATGAAGATTTCAAATACGATTTTTTAATCGGATTAGATTTAATAAAAGAGTTTCATTTAACTCAAGATGAAAACCTTGAAATAAAACAAGGAAGAGAAAAAGATGATGTAAAGAAAATTGATAATAAAGATATTACATCAAATTTTGAGAAAATAGAAAAAGAGTGTTTTAAAAAAAGTTCAGTGAACTTTAACGAGCACATAGAAAATACAGAATATAATATTGACAAAAATTTATCAGAAGATGAAGAAAGAGAAATAAAACTTCTAATCGATAAAAATAAAAGTTTGTTTGCAAAAGATAAATATGATATAGGCACAGTAAAAGAATACGAAGCCAGAATTGACCTAACGGTAGAAAAATATTGCAGCAAAAGACCCTACAGATGTTCGATTGAAGATAGAAAAGAAATTGAAACACAGATATCAAGATTGCTAGAGAGAGGACTAATAGAAGAATCGTACAGTCCATTTGCGGCTCCGGTAACACTAGCAGAAAAAAAAGGTGAAGGTAAAACAAGAATGTGCATAGATTTCAGAGATTTAAATAAAATAATTGTTCCTCAAGCACAACCGTTTCCGATAATAGAAGATCTTATGGTAAAGACAAGAAATTGCAAATATTTCTCAAGTTTAGACATAAACTCTGCTTTTTGGTCTATACCATTACGAGTTGGGGATAAAAAAAAAACGGGATTTGTGACTCAAGAAGGACATTATCAATGGACAGTGATGCCATTCGGTCTAAAGACTTCTCCAGCTATCTTCCAAAGGATACTAAGTAATATTTTAAGGAAATACAAGCTGACAGAATTTGCAGTTAACTATATAGATGATATTTTGGTGTTTTCAAAATCCTTTAATGACCATAAGCAACATTTAGAGAAATTGTTTAATGCAATTAAAATAGAAGGGTTTAGACTAAAATTCGTAAAATGCCATTTTGCAGCAAGCTGGGCAAAATATCTTGGTCACATAATAGAAAATAATACAGTAAGACCATTAAAAGATAACCTAATAGCGATAAAGAATTTTCCAAGACCAAAAACGCAAAAAAAAGGAAGACAATTTTTGGGGAAAATAAATTTCTACAACAAATACATACCGAAGAGCGCAATTCTTCTGGATCCATTGCATAATTTATTAAGGAAAAACATAAAATTTATCTGGTCAGATAAATGTCAAGAAACATTTGATAAGGTAAAGGAAATGTTATGCTCGCAACCAATTGTGGAAATCTTTGATAATGAACTGCCAATAAAAATCTACACAGATGCAAGTCTACTTGGTGTTGGAGCAACACTTAAACAGATACAACAGAATGGTGAAGAAAAGCCTGTAGCCTACTTCTCAAAGAAATTAAATGAAGCTCAAAAGAAAAAAAAAGCTATCTATTTGGAATGTTTAGCCATAAAAGAAGCTTTGCGTTACTGGCAATACTGGTTGATCGGAAAACAGTTTTTGGTAATCACAGACCATAAACCTCTAGAGGATCTAAACATAAGATCAAGACCAGACGAAGAACTGGGAGATATGACGTACTATTTATCACAGTATGATTTCAAAATAAAATATGCACCTGGAAAAAGTAACGTAGAAGCTGATTGCCTTAGCAGAAACCCAGTATTAGAAGCTAATGCGAATGAAGATGAACAACTTAAAGTTGTAAATTTAATAACATTAAATGAAATAATAATAGATCAAGAACGAAATGGCGATCTACAACAAAAAAAAGAAAAATTAATATTAAGAAATAATGTATATTACAAGATAAATAGCAAATCAGAAAAAATAATAATATCGGAAGACTTTAGTAAGAAATTAATAAAACAGATCCATGAAGAGATGTGTCACATAGGCATTAAACAAACCCAAAGAAAAATTGGTACAACATATACAGCAAGGAATTTGACAACAAATATTAAAAAAATAATAAACAACTGCGAGATCTGTATAAAAAATAAGTCAAGAGGCGCAAAAAAGTATGGTTTAATGTCACATCTGGGACCGGCAACCAGACCTTTTGAAATAGTATCAATTGATACAATAGGGGGTTTTGGTGGATCTAGATCAACAAAGAAATACTTGCATCTTTTAGTGGATCACTTTACAAGGTATGCATTTATAGTGACATCAAAAACCCAAATGTCAAATGACTTTATAAAACTAATTAAAAATACTAATGAAACCGAAAAAATAGAAACACTCCTTACGGATCAATATCCAGGAATAAATTCAAAAGAATTTAAGAAATTCTTAAAAGAAAACAATACAACTATAATATTTACGGCAGTAAACTCACCATTTTCAAACGGATTAAACGAAAGATTAAATCAAACATTAGTAAACAAAATAAGATGTAAAATAAATGAGAAAGGAAAAAAATTAGCATGGACATCAATCGCACATGAATGCGTAAAAAGGTACAATGAAACAGAGCATACAGTTACAGGATTTGCCCCCAAATACCTGTTGAATGGCACAGATGTATCGATATTACCAGATGAACTTAAACATAATAAATCAAAACAAGAGTGGATATCAGATAGATTGATAGCATTAAAAAATACAATTCGGTCACATAAATATAACAAACAACAATTTGATAAACATAGAAAGCAACATGTATTTGAAAAAGGAGATTTGGTCTACATAGAAAATGGAAACAAACTAAACAGAAAAAAATTAGATGAACTGAAAATAGGACCATTCCAAATACTGGAAAAAATATCTGATTCTATTTACAAAATAAACACAGGGCGTGGAAAATTAGAATCTAATTTTTTTCACATAACTAAACTAATACCAAAAGATGTAGAATCTGAAGAAGATGAAAAGAAAAATTAAGAATCAATAGAAGATAGTATTACATATTGAAATATCTTAAAATTTTACTAAATACATAAAATTTTACCCAAAGGGGGGAGATGTAAAGAAATGCATTTCTTTAATTAATTACCCCAGCGCTCACTTGACCGCGGGTTGGTATGTTCGTATGTTAATTGTTGTTACTATAGATTTTGTATAAATAGCTTTTGTATAAATCATAATAAAAACTAGATATAGTTTGATAACTCGAGAGGGAATAAATGTCATTGTGAGAATTGACATTATTGTCGTTTCTCTATTTTCAGAGCAACACAAGTGTTTATTCAAAAACTGTCATTTATTTCCAAGATTCACATTATATATATATATATATATATATATATATATATATATATATATGTACATATATATATAAGAATATTTAATTTCCATTTTTTTTTATTAAAAAAATTTACCCGAAAAAAAAACCGTTGTGGATATGATCGTGAAAGTCCAACACTACAACTTTCTGTTTAAGGCAACTGTTTTCATTCCGAATTTACGGTAAAATATCTCTTTATATTATAAATGTGAAAGAAAGCATGTTTGTTTGTTTGTTTGTTTGTTTGTAACGCTTTCACGCTAAAACTAGGGATTAGTTTTTATTGGAACTGTACAGCAATATACCTCATACTTCAGAATAACACATGAGATATAATTTATAAAGATATATTAATTTAAAAAAAAACCAAAAAAATAAAAATTAAAAATTAATTTAATTAGACATTACCATAAATTAAAGATTTCTGTAAAAGTAGTCATTTGACATTACCATAAATTACAGATTTCTGTAAAAATAGTCAAAATAAAATATCACGGCCATCTTTTCTGATATACTCAATGAATAGTATATATTTATATACGACTATTATATATTTAAAAAAATAGAAAATCATACATATATTTCACCTGTGTAAAACAATCCTTACCATTATTTCGAGTGTTATAGAAAGGGTATAAGCTAGAGCATCTTTATCAATCTTTACTTTTAAACCCCGCGAAGCGGGTGGGTATCACTCTAGTATTTCTATAATTTTGCTTTTATCTTATGTGTTTTTCCATCTGTAAAAACATTTATCTAGAAATTCCAACCAATCGAATGATAGACAACATTAAATATTATTTTGGCAGCAAAAATAATCAGATGAAAAATTATAGTGAAATTTATTTTCAATAGCTTTGTTTATAACAATTATTTACATTTTTCCAATATTACGATTCTAAATAATATGTTTTAGTGACAAGATTTTTAGAAAATATTCTTAGATGTTAACATCTAAGAATTTTTAGATGTTAACATCCAAGATTTTACAGCGTAAGTGCAATGCTAGTGAATCCACCGCTCCGTTATGACTGAACATAATACATATATTGACTTGAAAAAATAATTTAAACTAATAATTTTCTGCAGTTCTTAATTTTCCTAAGTAGGTGGTAAAAAGGTAATTTGGAAATTGATGTGCTGAATAGCGTTTTCCAAATGTCAATTTTGCCGGCCTAAGCGTAGATGTTATGTAAATTTTATGTTAGCGGCTTCAAGACATTAATGTGTTATTTTTATAATTTCAATTTTTGAGATGAAAACGATAATTAACTATCAGATAAATTAAAAAAAAAAACATTTTATATAATTTTGTTGCTAATACCTACACATACCCGTCATCTACCTATCTCCTGCAATACATATACAACAACAACAACAACAAAACAACATAACAGCAGCAGTAAACATACCTTCACACAATATTTTATACAAATTTTCAAAAACAATGACATTTGTGAAGAAAACATACGGCAGAGAATATTTATTTTAAATAAATGTTATATACAAAATTTTTAAATGGTAATGTGTAAGGAAGGTACTGTGTGTATCAGTACGTCATGAAATAAAATTATCAGACAGGAAAACTAAGTAATACTTAAGTATTACTAAGTAGTATTACATAGGTTCAATGATCGGCGTTATCCGAGCAAGAATATACCACCTCCGTGATATAATAAAGACTTAAAATGTTCTAGAATCATTAAAGAACTTCTAAGATCATCTAAAAATATTATAAAACATTTTAGAACATTCCGGACTTTGAAAATCATTTTTAAGGAAATGTAATATAGTTACTTGAAGATAGCTACTTTGCACCTTATACTCTGTAATCATCTTCAAAGAAAACATTCTTATTGGTTAGTCAACAAGAAATTAAAATTGGTTCGAAAAAATAATTATTGCTATCTTTATTTACTTTTCTCTATTTTTTTCGAGTATTAACGAGTTAAATATTTAAGTGGTCATGTTGAGTTTGTAATGGAAAACGTTAGGAAATTTGGTGGAAGTGTTGGGGGAGAAGAAACTTACATATTAAAAACATTAATTAGTAAATTAAATATAATTATAATTCTAGAAAACAATAATGAATAATTTAAGCAAACAAATGGATAAGTTGAAAATAGATCAAATTGTAAATGGTTTTAATGAAATCTCTTTATTGTGGTCGAATCAACTAAAATTTAAGTTCTCTTATTATTAATACATAGAAGGAAATCGTCATCCGCGCCTTCCATCTAAGGAAGACTTTGTTCTGATGTCGATTTCAATGTATCCTTCATTAAAATTTGAAAAAGTGTGCGAATAGATGCAAGATCTAAAATTAAAATTAAAATCGATTGATAAACATAAAATATATAAGCAATTAAATAACTCTTTCTATCTTATTCTTGCAAAACACTTTTTGATATACAATCTCTAAGGCAATTGCACATTATGACGTCACCAAGTGTTTTTTCCCGTTCTTTCTATTTGTACATTTAAATCCTGCATATTTTCGTAGTTATTGATGTTAGCCAAAAATTGATTTCACCCGATGTATTGGCTCGATAACGAACGTCTTTTGAAGAAATAAAAAATTTTAGGACAAAGGCCCATTTTGTTTACACTCGTGCGGAGCTAGATAGCTATAGATTTAAGATATTAATACCAATAAGTTATAAACTTCCTTCTCTTCATTGACCTTAAAAAACGAGTTTCGCAAAACAATAATTATTTTCCTGTTTCGAGAGGAAGGTCTCCAAAAGGCCTCCATAGTCATACATTCGTTCTTTGGGGGGGGGGGGGGTAAGGAAGCGTGAACTTTTGTGAGAGATTGAATACAAACTTGATCGGACACTAACGTAATGCAATTGATTGTCATGGCGTGCGGCGTGGCATGTAGTCATAATTAAAATAAATTGTGATTTATGTTTTTTGTGAAAAGTGACACAATATATCAAAAGAGTTGTATGTTAAAAATAATTTTCTTCTAATAATAATAATATTAATTTTTTTAATCGGTGCCTTCATTATTTTACGATAGTATTTCCTGCAAGAAAATGGGCCGATAAGTGATGCCCACACGCGTATTCGCTTTCGTTTCCACCGCTAGTGTATGGTGCCCATTATTTTATGTAAACCCAAACATACATTTGATGACTTTAACTGCAAGCTCTTGTAGTTTAAGGTTTTTTTTTTTCAAAAATAAAACAATAGAATTTGTATATGTGTAGAAGAGAAAACTATAATGCTCTGATATGTATCACACAGAATCGTCGCATCGTATCTCTCGTTGAATCATACACATATAGGTATCGTATTATAATATATGCCGCACATATAATAATAATATACAGTGTGACCATTTTAAAAGTATCCACCCTTAATAACTCTTGATATGATTATTGTTTTGAGTGTAAAAACGTTGATTTAGATATCTAGAGGGAAGTTTAAAAATGGGTACCTTCTAAATTTCTTCCTGGCCATCCCAACTTTGAAATTTCAAATGGCCCTTCTACCTTGATATACATCATTTGAAAGGGCATTAAATTTTCTTAAAATAGACCACCCAGAAGATTGAATTCATACCACTCTTCTTCTATGTAGACTACTTTAATCGATTGATTTCAATTGTTTGATCATGGTTGACGAGAGAATTTTATGTCTTTTCAAATGAGGTATCATAAAGCAGGAAGTGCCATTTGAAATTTCAAAGTTGAGGTGGGTGAGAGTAAAGGAATGAAACCTTAAACTTTCTAGGTAACATTTTGGAACTTTCCAGTCGATATCTAAATCAAAATCACTCAAAACAATAATCACATCAGGTTAAGAGTTACTAGAGGTGGATACTTTCCATCTTTTGTGTAGTCTATCCTGAAAACCAATCGATCGGTTTCATTTTTTTTGTTGAATAAATAATTTTATGCCCTTTCAATTAAATGATGCATAACAAGGTAGGAGGTGCCATTTGAAATTTTAAAGTTGGTGTGGCTAGGAACAAAGGATTGAAACTTAAAATTCTCTAGGTACCATTTTTTAATTTCCCCCTTGATATCTAAATCGAAGTCTTTTCAAACAAAACAATTATCACATCGGGACAATAGTTGTTAAAGGTGGACACTTTTGTAATAATCACACGGTATAGTAATAATATATACATACATACATATCCATACAAACATACATAGAGAGGAGAAAACAATGTGATCCGCTACGCTTCTCTAAATCTGACAACCTGAGATCTATAATAGATCGTCGTCCATCCGCGCGCCACTTTTGTCTGTTTCTCATCCACCACAATTCTCTCCCATATAATAATAAATATAATACTACTATACTATTATACAACAATACTATATAGAATACTGTTGAGTATATGTATTCGAATGTCCATCTAAAATACAAAACCACCAATGATGGTCAATGATTCTATATCATATGTACGGAAAGTTTGTCCAAATATGAATATTTACTTCAATATGAATTGCTATGTTATTATTTGTGTAGCATTGCTCCTTTTTTACGCTCTAAATTATGTTCGAGCAAAATTTATTCAGCCACTTCAGGTACAAGATCCGATAACCCAACTTTTTCAGAATGAAAGAGATGTTAACGTGATTGTAAACCTACAGTATTGAAAAAAAATTTTGGTTTATTGCACGGTACACACATATAAACCAAATACATGCTTTGTAATCAAATAATGTGTTATTTTTAGCTTTACAATACCACAAAACTACAAAATTATATAATATAGTGTTTGCAGGTGCTGTATAAATTTGATAATATAGATAGCTTTCTTCAATCATCAATACTCTAACTATAGTCGTCACTGTTCATCAAATGATGGATCTTCGAATTTTAATAATTAAATTAAAATTTTGTTTTTATTATCGGCAACCTTATATTTTTATGGTATTATTATAAACTACAAGATTAAATATTTTAGATAGTTTTTATCACACCTTCTAGATTTTTTGATATAGAAATTGAAAAGGTAATCTATGTGATTCACCATTTTTTAAGCCAATTTTGAACGATCAAATAATAATAAATGACCTAAGAATTAATCCTGATGACCTAGGAATTTTGTGATTTTTGAAAAGTTTGTTGTTCAAAAAATGTATTTATAAAGTTTTATTAAAATTTTTGAATTGCTAGATTCAAAATTTTTTGTTCGTCAATTAAAAAAGATTTCTACTATTAAAATTAGAACTTTTTGCATGTATTGTACCAGTTGGCTAAAACTGAAACATTTAAAATCATATGTTAACAGCTTTTAACTAAAAACTACAAATTTAAATAAACATTTGAAAAATTCGATATTACTTTATTACGAATTGCCTGGCTTTTTGAAAAGGTAAACACACAAAAAATTTATAAATTTATATATGCGATCTCTAAGTACTATGCACAATAACCCATATAAACAAGTTTTTATAAATTTGATATAACGGGCAATCCATCTTAAAGATATTATACCTAAACCATTTTTCTAGTTTATGAAGTGATCTTCATGTGAGTTGAAGTGCAAATCAGTTCTGTTGTCACAAACTTGATTCTAATGAATGCACACAATTTTTGTTTCTACGGCTTACATTCTATTTTCACTCTCTCTGGGTGAATTGGGAGTATTAATAAATCTTTCAATAAAGACTTTCGAGTATTGTAACAAAATAATCAAACAAAATTGAATAATAGGAAAATCATAAAGATTTGAGAGTATGGGAAAAATTCGACTATAATTCGAAATATTCTATTCAAAAGGCTTTGTTTGGATTTTCACGATATTAAAGTTTCGAAAAATACTTCAGTTATTAATAATGAATCTTCTTTCTTTTCTTATAATTGAAATTTCAGTTCGCATTGTAACTAATGTTGGGGCTCAAAATCCTTACTCAGTTAATTAAGTACATCATCTATCGGGATCATTTCTGTAGTCTGAATTTTCAAGTCTTCGATATAAATTTTTGGTTATTTCTTCAATCCAAATTGGTAGTTAGGAATATATGCAGTTTTGGGCGTGGATATCTTGTAACTAATAGGGGCCCTGGGAAATGACGTCTCAAGGAAAAAAATGGGGAAAGTAGTAAATAATTTTTGTGGAACCTTTAAATCTCGGATAAGAGCTGGGCCTAGTTTAATAAGATATTTTTACTTATTATAAGATATTAATTATACTTTGAGAAATAAACATAAAAATAAATTCGTTCCCCCGTTGTAGTGCAAAACAAGCAAAGCAATTACGAAGTTGTGATAAAATCTATTGAGTTTACGAAAGCTTTCCTTCTGTTCTATTTGGGTTAATATATCCGATTTTTAAGGTAAAATATATTCGGTTAACAAGTTAACTCCTGGAATTCGTTCTAGTTGTGTATTAACAAATGGATTTATATAGTATTATTTCACATATAATTACTTAAAAAGAATTGTATCGATTGGGAGTAGTAATCTTTTTCTAATTTAAGGTAGAGCGTTCATAAAACTCACTTTTTTACAGAATGAAATAAAATTTTGAGTAGATGTTAAGAAAGATATTGGTAATCAAAGTTGGAACTTTTTACATTGGTTAAACGTACTAGTGGGCTAAAAATAAAACAAATTTAACATCATAACTTAAAATTTTAGACCAAAATAATTAAAAAATTTAAATTGCGAATTTTGTCATGAAAATCAGTACATGGTTATAAAAAAATATGAAGCAGCTTTTTCTATTGATTCTTTTCGATATCTCTAACCATCTCTGACGATAGGCATAATATTTAGAATAGGCCGTATTTTTCAATTTGTAGTAGGCTTAGTTTGAAGTTCAGATTTCGGTTAAGTATCTTATAAATTCTGACCAATAGTCATACAGGGTGCTGGGCAAAATTTCAAATGACTATTCGTAAAAATAACGTAAATATGAATGTCTTCTTCTTAAATGCGACACACTGAATGCATATTATGTCTTAATATTGTTTACAGTAACAAGACGCAACACTGTAAAAATAGTGCTATTATAAACTTGATTTCACCTACAACATTTTACAAATGCCTTTTACTAACGCATATATGATTTTATTTTATTCACTGTCCTTTTCTTTTCCTTTTTCGAATAAAAAATATATATTCGGCTCAAACAGCAATTTTATTAAAATAAACGTAAATATTATTACCATCTCTTAAAAAAAATCCTATAGCACCAACAAACAACAAACCTGCTGCACAACACACACAGCTCAGCTAGTCAAATATATTATTATTTCAACTGTGTGAAACTGTTTGTGTTTGCTTATTATTCGATGATAAAATACAGGATGTGTATCATTTTTTGGACAATAATTTGATAGGTTGATTGATTGATTGGCAGATTGATAGGACAAGTGCATGTTGTAAAATATTTTTAGTGAAATTAATCATGATTCGGAATAACACAGCAGTTGTTGGTATCAAAATATTTAAAAAATAAATGTGGGCTATACTAAAGAACTAAGTCTAAGGACTAGTCTAAGCATGATATTGGGCTATGAAAGAGATGATAAGGATATTTATTTCGATGTTCCCGTGCATTTATCTATGGAGGAATGTTAAAAAATTTGAAGGTAAATGCACGTTGGAGGAGACAAGTAACTATTGTTGCTAAAAATTTGAGAAAAGATCTCCAGGCTTACATTTTTCTAAAACTTCCATTTTCTAAATGTACTTATATTAAGGTTTTTTCCTGTATACGATGAAAATCCACGCATCTAATCTTGAAATAGTTCCATACAATTTATCCACAAGCATCTCAAGTCTTATGATTCAATAGGTGGTGTCTTCAGTCGCTAGTAATGGATTGGTATTTTTAAATTGATGTTGCGGTAAATCGTTTTTAGACGTTACATTTAAATTCACACTAGATTTCAAGAACGGCGTCAATCAAAACTTTTTGTCAAAAGGCGTTTTGTGTGAAAACAAATCTGATGCATACTTATCAAACAAAAAGTGTTTTAACCGACTTCAAAAAAGGAGAAAGTTCTCAATTCTGCTGTTTGTTTGTTTATGTATGTTTGTTACCCAAGAACTTTCGGACCAGTTTTGACAATGGCATCCATGAGAAAACCATATAAGTGTTAAAATTGCAATAAGTATGTGCGCCACAAATGGGCGAATAACTACATATCACGCACGCCAACCGATTTCGATGGTTCTTTTTTTAGTGACAAATTAGTTAGTGTACTTCAAAGTCACAAAAAATTACTGAATAAAAAAATTTTTAACAATAAAAAACCGACTTCCAAAAAAAAACACTATTTCAAAACAAATAAATATTCACTATTAAGAAAAAAAAAAGTACTTATAATTATTGTTAGTTTTTTAGTCGGTGTCAGCCAAGTTAATGTAGCAAACTGTTCTATCACAGTTGTTTCCTTGGCTGACACCGACTCACAAGTATTTTTTTCATAATGTGTATTGGCTTTTAGTAAGTATCTTTAGAAAATGTTTTTAAGCTATTTCCCATCCCGCTAAGCCCCATACCATCCCACTAAACCCAAAAATTACTTCTATCTATTGGACTGGCTACGGAATGACCTTGCCTTCGGTCTTGAACGTAAATGTACTATTTTGCTGTATAAGCTATAATACTGTCAAGTTACAACAAAATTTGCTGAGTAGTTCTTTAGTGAAAGTATATCAAACAAAAAAACAAACAAAGTCACATTCGCTTTTATAATATTTAACAAACGAACTGGCACTAGAGGCTTTTCTGTACTACCATAACAGCAAAAGATATTAATATAAATTAATAATAAAGTTGGCTCATTAGTCAAGTTTTGAACAAGGGTTGGAAAACCAAGGTTTGATTTACTAGCATTAGCTAACGTATAGATCAGATCCGACAAATCGAAGCTTGGCGAAGCCAAAGCTTCATCACCCTAACAAACCAAGGCTTTGAAAACTTCAGTCTTATTTTCATAATCTAGCTTGGGATTTCGTATTTGGATTCTGTTTATTTAAGCAATATTACACCCGGTACATGTCCACTAAAACATTTAAATGACGTATCCAATATGAATTGTTCAAGGGAGCTCTCTCTGCTCAGAGGGTCAATAAATATGTATGTAGTATATACATATATAAATATACTCTTTCTATGGCCTGTCATATACATTTATCTATGTTATGGCTACTACTACTCAACTCTACTACTATGGTCTTGTTGATGCTCATTTGTTGTTGAGAATGCATTGTGCAAAAGAGACGATATAATATAGATGACGAAATGCGACAAGCAAAAATAGTTACATGTGGGAAACATATAACAACCATAGAGAAAGAATACTATTTACCTTTATTTGAAATTAAATGAAAAATTAATCGAGTTTTTTCAAGGGGATAGAAAAAGAATATTTATAGGCATTTATGACTGAATAGAGGCATTGAATAAAATTTAATTTAAAATAAAATTTTTTTTCCAAACTAATAATTATTGATTTCCCGTGTCTACCTTACTTCCTTTCTTGAATTCTGTTTGTTGCTCAAGCTAATCAAGGATAGTTATCTAAATTGGGAAAAAAAAAGTTATCTAAATTGGGAACTGAAAACCCAGTATAAAAGGTAAGGCACATCACTAGAAGTTACAGTAGCGTTATTATGATGATATTTAAGTATTGCAAAATAAACGAAAATGGATTATGAATGCTGAAAATAGATATTTCGAATACTTCCATTCCATTGTACAGCTAAAATGGCAAAAGTTTATAACTAGATCACACATTTGAAAAAGCAAATTGACAATAACGACTCTATAGTTTTTGAAGACGCTGTGATATATAATAATGGACTACATAATTAAGAGAACGATAGGTAAAAATGAGGAACAGTTAAGATTATATCTTTTCAAAGTCTTTTGGGGCAATTACTTTTGCAACATAGAAGGAAGAGGAAGAATGAATTTGGATGCAACTCACCCGCGGATGCGGGTGAGTTGCATCCAAACTGTCAAAAAATATTTTTTCCCGTAAAACAAGTTTCAAATATCTCATATTGACCTTGCTAAACTTCAGAAAATTTAAATGGAAAACCCAATTTTCTCTCCAGGTAGGACGTATTCATAACAAATGTATAAGGTATCAAAAATCGTCAACACCAGATATTAATTAATTTCTGATTATTGATTATGAGAATATTTGTACAAATCAAAATTTTTCGTGTGCACATTAAAATTAAATTGAATAGATCGACAAAATGATATCGAATTTTTCTTTTTCCAAAACAAAAAGATAATATACATTTATATTTTATTAAACAACAAATTCGTTTACTAATTTGGCTGCTTTTGAAAAGATATCAATAGTAGATCTCAATTTGGCATTTCTGATACTATATAAATTGACAAAATCAAAGTCACAGATGTTGCCACTGTTTTGTATTTTGTGTAAGGATGAGTATAAAAAATAAAAAGTATTATATGCGAACTACACGAAAATTATACATTATATGTGGTTGGGTCCGTAGCGTTTAAATCGAGAATCTTTTTGTCTGTGATCTTGTACAACCTTATAAAACATCATTTAGGCTCCAAGATGTATACCTTACGGAAAGCAATGCATGCCGTTTATTACAGTGCTGGTATGGTATAGGGACTCAAAAAAATCTGATAATACTCTATAGGTATAATATTTCCGTAAGGTCCATAACTATAACAATATTTTTAATTGTAAAAATAACTGTATGGTATAAAAAGCTTGGCACCATTTACATTAGTAAAAAGTTAAACTTGACAGTGTGGTCTGGAGTCTCATACTACATTGCAAATCTCGCAATGCTACTTGTTTTTCCCGCTATTATTTTTGGCGCATTTATCAATACACATTATTGAACTACGACGGTTTTCAGTATTGGTGTAAGCGCTAAGTTTGTTGTCACGCTGCTCGTCATTCTATTACTATTCTTAACCTATTTTGTCATTTTAATAAATATTGGTGGTATGATAGTGTTAAATAGTACCATTCACCAAAAGTATAGTGAATATCACCAGTCAGTATGAGCTTGACACCCATACTGACATCGGGGCCTGCGCCTTAACTGTTGATTATGTTCCGATACATTTAATAGCAAAACCATCTATTTTTAAAACTTTATAGTAAATCCTCGAAACCACATAGTGATATCGGTAAAAAATTTCTTACCGTATTTTAACTTACACTGATCAAGCAAAAACGTTACTAAACAAATAATTATTTCTAAAGACGATATTCAACTTTCTTCATGGACTTCTGACAATGGAACTATCGCAGCAAACCAAAATGAAAGTTTCCCTTCGGTTTCTTGAAACAATATGTTTTATCCCAGAAAACGTACGTATTATAGTGAAAACTAAGTTTTTTGATGCGATGAAGCATCAATACGACTTTACGATAACTGCATATCTAAATAAAGCTTATGGTTAGAGATGCTATATCAAGCACATAGAAAACCATCAAATACAACAAATGTATTGATTTTGACAGTGTTTCAAAAAAAAATTTATTTCTTTCAAATTCAGTTCCAAAATATTATAATTGATTGTTTTCCGAACCATTAAAAGTAACGCTAGGTGGAAAATTCCAGATAAAAGATATTCTTTGAATAATTTTTTGAAGTTTCAGTATAAACATAGATAAAAGACACAGAATGATTCTTTGCCAATTGTTAACATAGTGCGGAACTTTATTTGTGTATGAGCAAAAAATAAACCTAAAAGTAAAGATCGGATCAACGCTATAAGCAAAAATATTTAGGTAGATGGATAAAATGTCAGTGATAAATAAATCTCTTTTCTATATCCAGAAAATAGAATATGCTTGTTGTAATGTCATACAAGTGAAATTTACAAAATTAAAAACACCGACAAATGCAACTTATTCCTTGTAAACCGATTTTTTGAAAATTAGCTATAAAATGTTCTCGAACGAGTCGGTTCGACCGTTTAGGTGTCACGATGTCAATGAGAAACACACAAACGCACAGATAAACACTTTAAACTTATAACACTCCTTCTTAAATCAATATTAAAGTGATGTTCAAGGACATCAGATGAAACAAAAAAAAATTATAATCGGTTCAAACAACACCACAGACAGACAAACACATAGACACAAACATATAGAAGTCAAACTTATAGCACCCCTTTTTTAGTCTGTGGGTTAAAAATTTAAATTTTTGTAACAAATAAAGCTGAAAATGAAAATTAAAGATTATCAGATAGCTTCCATAAATTTCATCCCGTGGCTCTACCAAAAATTTGTAAATCTAATGATCATTAAAAAATGTTGATAGCACAGGAGATGCGTTAGCCAGGCAAATTCCCGCAGAAATTGACAAAAACATACTTTTCTTAAAATAGAATATTGCATTTTTAATTTTTCAAAAATTGTTATTCCGAAAACTAAGCGTCTTGAGCAAAAAATCACAAACATATAGCAGTCAAACTTATAGCACCCCTTTTTTTGTCTGTGGCTTAAAAATTGAAATTTTTGTAACAAATAAAGCTGAAAATGAAAATTAAAGATTATCAGATAGCTTCCATACATTTCATCCCGTGGCTCTAAAAAAAATTTGTAGATCTAATGATCATTAAAAAAAGTTCATAGCACAGGAGGTGCGTTAGCCAGGCAAATTCCCTCAGATATTGACAAAAACATATTTTTCTTCTAATCGAATATTGCATTTTTAATTTTTCAAGAATTTTTATTTCGAAAACTAAGCGTCTTGAGCAAAAAATCATAAGAGTACCTTTTTAACTTAAAACTGATCAATAAAATATATTTTTAATTTTGATAAAATTCGAAATTTTATACTTTGCGCAATCACATTCTTTGATTGGCATGAAACTGAATAATTTTTTTTTGGGGTAAAAAAAATTATAAAGAAAAGCGGTTTTCCACAAAAGAATGGTTAAAGCTCAATTGAATTTCAAGCATAGCGAATGTACGTTTTACTCTATCGACTTGAAATTTGGATTTTGAATAGTTATTCGTATTCTACTTGCCCTGGATACTTTTATTTTTCGAAAATCATGTTAATTTTCCCAATTTTCATTGTCCACATTCAGGTACTTTCTCTTATTCCACTCTTCCTGGGTGTGAACAATGAAACTTAGGAAACTTGGAAAAACAGGATTTTTGATAAACAAAAGTACCCAGTACAGGTAGAATATGAATACCTACAACATAAAAATTTCAAATCGATAGAGTAAAGGCTATAATAGGTTGGCTGATAAGTCCCCGGTCTGACACATAGATGGCGTCGCTAGTATTAAATGCATATTATTTTTATATAGTACCAACCTTCAAATGATTCGTGTCAAAATTTGACGTCTGTAAGTCAATTAGTTTGTGAGATAGAGCGTCTTTTGTGAAGCAACTTTTGTTATTGTGAAAAAAATGGAAAAAAAGGAATTTCGTGTTTTGATAAAATACTGTTTTCTGAAGGGAAAAAATACAGTGGAAGTAAAAACTTGGCTTGATAATGAGTTTCCGGACTCTGTATTTTTTCCCTTCAGAAAACAGTATTTTATCAAAACACGAAATTCCATTTTTTCCATTTTTTTCACAATAACAAAAGTTGCTTCACAAAAGACGCTCTATCTCACAAACTAATTGACTTACAGACGTCAAATTTTGACACGAATCATTTGAAGGTTGGTACTATATAAAAATAATATGCATTTAATACTAGCGACGCCATCTATGTGTCAGACCGGGGACTTATCAGCCTGAGTCGCAGTGGTTGTCCAGAACAGTCCTTAGCAAATGCCAAATCTAATGTTTAATGTATGGGCCCCAAGATAGACAGACACACAGATACTTCTGTTTAGATCTGCACTAAAAACAGTTTTTCCAAAATCCGATCTTTACTCATAAATAAAAGTATTTGTTGTGGTAGAAAAATTAGTTGAATGAATGAATGACATTTGATGTGTGGCTGTCATTCGACTTTGATACACTTCTTGAAATCAAAACGTGTGTACAAACTCACTATTCAAACATAAACCGTTACAAATGCATTTATCTTTTACGTTTAAATAAAAAACAAAAGGTTTGCTTTTTTTTGAAAAAATATACAAACAGTAATATATTTCTTTTCTTGTTTTATCAAAATGTCAGATTGCAAACAAAAAACCATACATAAATAATGAAAATATCATTTAAAATCAATTTTTCATTTGATACGCAAATATATATTGATTTAGAGAAGAAGGTGGGTTGTGGGATCTTCTCTGAAGATCTCAATCTGCGTCTATTATTAATTTTGAATAGCCATCATCAGCGGAAGTGATGGCTATTCATGAGGTATGTGAATGTATAAGACTGAACACCCTTAGGTGTAGGAACATTACAATCTTCACTGACAGCCAAGCAGCTCTTAAATTCTTCAGCTCAGTCTATCTAACGTTAAAGGTAGCACAGGACTGCTGAACGTTCTTATATGGGCTGGCGGAACAAATTAATGTAAACCTAGTATCGGTACCGGGACACAGGGACATTTACAAGGAGCTTGCCAGAAATGGCACAATGCTGCAACAAGCAATAATAAATATCCGGGAGTTCCATTTGTGAACTGCAAGTTGCTCCTCAAAGAGGCTATCTTAAAAAGAGCCAAACTTAGATGGAAGGAGGAACGTACTTGTGGTACTTCAAGACAGATATGGTCTGAGTACAATCGCAGGTGCTCCGAAGATCTTATATCACTTCCAAGGGCCTCTGTTTGCAAAGTTGTTGCGGCTATTACAGGACACTGGTTGGGCGGCAGGCATGCTGAACGTCTGGGCCTAGCAGTGTATCACGACTACTGCAGGAGCTGTCACAGTGGTGAGGAGGAGTAGACAATGTCTCATTTTCTCTGTCACTACCTAGCTCTTGTCATGAAAAGATGGACTGACTTGATTCAGCCTATCTTTGACGACCTCCCCGACCTGGATTCCGTCGACGTCAAAGCTCTCCTGCTGTTCTTAAACAGCTCCAAATGGTTCATGGAGTAGTGGCCGGCGATGGGCCAACCCTTTTTTGGTATCACAACGGACCCTATGGTCTAAGTGTGTCCCACCCAAGGACAACCACTCTAACCTAACCTAAAAATGTATTGATTTTGTTAACCAGTCCAAAAGATACGCAATTACGAAAAATGGATAGAGATTCAATTGACTAATTTAAATATTGACATCATGTGTCAAAATCTTTTGTTGTCCTTCCATGTTCAATCTGCATATTGGAATTTGTTGTAGAAATAATCCAAGACCCGAACATAGTTAAGTTTTACTCATAATATGGAATTTCAAAAGTAAAATTAACAATACTGCTTAAAACAACCAGTTAGTTTTGAAATTATAGCAGAAAACGGTTTCAGATGAAAATATTTAAGGAATATTCCTTATAATACCTCATATTAAAAATAATACCTCATATTTTTGATTTAGTCCTCCCCGCACACAAACAAAAAAGAACGATATCAAGTGATAAGAAACATAGTTAAAATGAAATGAAACTTCCAAGGGAACAAACACTTGGAATTAACTTTATTTTCATTAATAAAAAACTGAAAATAACATGCCCGATGAGATTAAACCATTTTTAACATACACATAACATGGCCATAAGTGTTCCGTCTTTGACATAGAAAACTTTCTTAGGCGAGTTTAAGTAATGACTTAAAATTACGCCTAAAATTTCGTTGATGTTAGCGGACATGGTACATTTATAAGAAATTGCAACGTTTTGGTAAATAAATCCTCGAATATAATTTGTAAATTCAGTGCTTTTTTTATTCACAACAGGTTATGCAAAGTGATATACGTACTTACAAAATAAGCTTTAATATACCAGTCTAAAAACACTCCATTATGTATATTTACGTAAGTTTTGTATGTAATAACAGTTTCCTATTCCAATAAATAAAATTGCTGGAAGCATCATCAAGTTACTATAATATAGTCCTACTATAATAGTAATTATAATCAGTCTTACTATAACATAGGTACAGTGAGAGATACTAGATGTACTTACAATAGATAATGAAGTAGGTATATAAAGTAAAAAATTTTTTCACATCAACACTAATTAATGTAAGCAAATAAACTTATTTAATACAATTTATAACATTTTAACACGAATATAAAAACAAATTTATTATATTAAATATCAAATTTATTTATCTAATTTATATATGCAAATATAATTTAATGCCTTATATATCTGTTATAGTTTAGTTGGGTAATATGTTTTACAATTGTAACGAACGGTAAGTAAATGAATTGCTTGCAATATTATTTAAAGTAAATAAGAAAAAAAAATCGGTGTTAAATATTCATGCGACCGGTATATAAATGTATATTTCGAAACTTGAAAAGTTTTATTAAATTTTTAGGAATATAATAGTTTAAAAAACTAAAAAACACGCTTTTATAACTAGTTAAACTAAAAGGTAGAAAATAATTTGTTTCAATTAAAAAAAATCATTTTATCGTAAAAAAGCGTGGGGTGCTGAATTTCAATTATTGTAAATATTTTATAGACAGATATTGGTAAAACTAAAGTCATTATCTTTTATAGTACCTCACGTTTTTTTGCGATTTTTTTCAATTTAAACAAATTATTTTCTACTTTTTAGTTCAGCTAGTTATAAAATCGTGTTTTTTAGTTTTTTAAACTATTTTGATTTTGTGTTTTTAAGTTTTTTTGACTATTATTTATTTATCAAAAATTCAGTATAAATATGGTGGGAGCGCAAATAAATGTATATAATTTCAGATATGGAAATCGTTAATCTTGAAAATACTGATCAGGATAATAAAATAAACTTATTAAATTACTGTATTGTTATCAGTCCTTGATAAGTGTGCCAAATTTTGAGTGAATCTGACGTTTTGAAGGGGCTCAAAATTATGTTCAAATTTTCCGTTACATACTAACATACAAACACACTAACATACGTACGATAAAAGCGTGTTAAAAATAACAAAAATAATGACTTTTAGGGAAAATAGTTGTTCTATAAACGATTTCTGTTAAAAGATAACAGTAATTAAATAGTACAATATTTAAAAAAATTAAAATTAATTAAGCTCTGTTGTCTTCCTACAATATTGTAAAATGTTTTGGACTGTATGCACAGTAAGAGTATATGAGCTTGTAGTTAAATAATCTGAATTAACCTGTCTCTTTGAAATCAGAGTTTTAATTAAAATAACTTTTTAGCTGCGTTAGCTAAGCGAATTCCTTTAGAGATTGAAATAAAAACACGTTGTTCTTAAAATCGGGTATTGCATTTTTAGTCTTCCTTTTTTATTTCGAAAACTAAGCGTATAGAGAACAAATCACAAGAGCAATGGCTGTAGTAGTTAGTGAAAAAACCAATCTAAACAATATATTTGATAGAATAAGAGGTATGTATATAGAAGTATAACAAAACAAAAATTTATCTAATTTACATTTTGTAAGGCGTTCAATGTGTTGTTTTATAGAGTATATTTTATTGCAAATAATAACAGCGGAAACGGTTAACTTTACTATTATTTTACTTTGGATTAATATAAATTAATAATTTGAACAAATCATAAGGCGAAAATATGTTTTTAAATAATATCATTTATATTTATTCTTACGTCTGCATGAATATGTGAAAGTATTTGTGTTATTTTAATATGCAAATTAATTTGATTTATAATTGTTGCAAAAAATCACCTGTAAGAATTGCATAATTATATTTTTGTTAAATACTTCTTCCATGCATAATTTTTCTCAAATGAATCAAAATGGATAGCTACAAATTAAAATTTAAATACCTGGATATATAATAATAAAAATTCAATCCCCTAATTTAAACAAATTTCATAAAGCAACTAAAATTTGAGCCATATCGTCTCATGAAGATTCTTGAAAATGTGATATTTTTACAATGCATTAATATATCAGAAAAAATTATTTTTGTGTTTTTTATTAAATTATCTTCTTACTTATGATAAAGACTAACATCTCAGACCTAACATTTGCCCAATTGGTAGGCAAAGGCCTCTTAAGACTTCCATTTCCATTGATCTTAAGCCTTTCTGAGCCATGTTGTACCCGTAAACATGGCAGACTCGTCACACCATCGCTTGAGCGGTCTTCTTCGATTCCTTGTTTATCCATACGGTGTCCATACTATTTTTCAACGCTATCGATCTTCTTTGAGTCTGGAAACGTGCCCTGTCAACATCCATTTTAAGCGTTTAATGGTTACAGTAACATCTTTAATTTTTTTTTTATTGCTTATTTTGATGCATTATATTTTTTGTGAAAGATGCATGTTTAGCTTTGATATTTCCATTGCACGCTAACATGTTCGTAAATTTCGATATTAACCTTGACTGTGTGCATACATGTTATAAAAGCAAATGTGTTGAATTCATGAATACATGTATCTTCTTACTAGAAAACAAAAAAAGTCAGTCGAGAACTTTGACAAAAGTGCAAATATTTTTGACTCGCGTAATGAAATCTCATACAAAGTTGGCAAAACACTTCTCTAAACAATCTACGGCTCTTGGATTATATAATTTATTTTTCTATTTAATATTTATTTCTGAAAACAAAGTTTAATAAATTGATCTGAAAAATTATAATCTAATAGGTTACATATCTAATATCTGGTATCCGCTCTGCGCAACTAGCTGTTGGTTACATGTAAAATTGTAACTGATAAAATGAAATTTTATGCTATCTCAAAAGTAACTGCTCTGAAGAAGTATTTGTATTGATCAGTTAATTCTTGCGGTAATCGTGTCTTTAATTGAGATGGATAGTTGTTGAATAATATTGCAAGTTGATCTTGATTTTCAAGAAGTAAAATAAATTTGGATATCTTTGAAATATGTCAAAATAAATTTTTAATTTCGATTGTGCTGATCTAATTTCAAAGGCAAAAGATCAATTATGTGATGGAGTAAGAAAATTTTTATAAAGTCTAAAATTTCGAAAATTCTGTGCTTGGACCATGAGAAAGAACTGCTATAGAAACAAAAATTTAGAAATTTAGTTTACATTAAAAAAAAATTGTTCAAACTGAAATTAATTTACTAAAGATTCTTTTTTTTAGACAGATATATCAAGACTGAGAGAAAAATTTAAATACTATCAATGTCTTAAACAAAACGAGATTATAAAAACAGATTTCATTTTATTTTTTTCTTGTGAGTTTTGTGATTGAATTCTCATATCATAAATTGAAACACAAACAAATAGTAGTAGTTTAGAATAAAATAAAAACAATGTACGGATATGGCCTTTAGGTGCTAGAATGGTAACTTTCTGATAAAAGAAATTATCTTATTCTAAAACGATTGTAAAAATCAAATTTTTACTCAAATTCAAATAATTTTTACATCTACATACTAAAAGTCGTTTTGTTTCTTATTGATAATCGATTTATAAAGTGGATTCGATTCAGATTTGAAAACATCTTTATACAAATTTTAATCTCGATTTTCTGGAAAACGATAAGAGTTATGGAAATAAGACAGGACTTTTTTTTTTAGAAAATTGATTGAGTTTCTTATTTTCTATAAGATTTATTTTTATAAAATACTAACTCTAACGGAATAAGCTGACTATTTGTACAAACCTTTATTTTGGCAGTACAAATCTTGTCACAAGAGTCAAACATGATCACGTGTAAGCGTCCTTAGATATTTCTTTGGATTCAATCGTATTTAAATTAATTATAAAAGTTGTAGAGGGTAAAATTCCCTAAAAATTTTGTCTGATTTTTTTTTATACGTTGAACCGTTTTTGAAAGAACAAAACGATATTTTATGAGTACTTATGAAATATCGTGTATCCTACGAGACTTGTTTCCTGCTGAATTTAAATATCACAACGTTTGATACAGCAATTCAAGTTTTTAAAGCTAATACCATCTCCCCATATAAGAAAGGTTCCCCAAGTCGAAAACGGAAAATTTTATCTATTTTCTCTACGTTGCTACCAGTCTAATGGGCTTGATTTCAAATGGAACTTACCCACAAAATTAATCGGGTAATTTGTTCGAAAGTTATCGCTTAGCAAAATCTTGGCGATTACACACAAAATACATGCATTATTTGTGTTACCCCCAATCCACACCCTGGCGAAGTATCTCATTGCTGCGTTTGCTCTCATTTGTGGATAGAAAAGAGGCCACAAATAGCATCTTTAAATTCTCGTTCCTCGCCCGATTTCTCAAGAAATGCGTCTATTATGAAATTTTGATTTCGTTTTTTGACGTGAAGACAATAACCTCCAAGCAGAAAGTTATAAAAAATAAAAACACCAAACTAAAATAATATTATAAATAAAAACAAAAGGATTGAAGCAGAAAAAAATGTTTCTTGGAATTTTTAAATGAAATATCTGATCAAAAACGTATCTCGTTTGTTTGTTTGTCGTATATTTGTATATATATATATATATATATATATATATATATATATATATATATATATATATATATATATATATAATAGGTACTATAACTATACGAGGTTTTTTGTTGATATGTTTTTGTTATTTTGGAATGTGACCAATAAAGATTTTATTGTTTTTTATTACGAATGTCATCAAATGTAAATCTGATAATGAGTAAAAAATACTTATGTGTTATATCATCAAAAATACAGGATGTTCTGTCAATATTTGATCAAAATCAAAAAAATCAACTGAACGAAGTGATTTGATCTGATCATGATCACTGCTGGCAGCAGATTTATTTATTTCTCATACTCTTCATCATTTTTAAAAGCTATATAATGTAACTTCACTTTTATGTTATGTATGTCCTGAAATTTTGCAATCAAAATTTGACCCACTTCCCGGTTTTCAATTGAGATAAAGTTTTGCATTCATATATTTTGTAGGAATGACCTGATTTTCTCATCTCTTCTACCATAGTTGATAAACATACGTTTTTTAGTTATAAATAAAAATAAAAATAAAAAATACTTTTTAATAAATAATCTTTTATGGATGGTACTATAAAGTATAAAATAAGTAATAAGTCAAGTATACTTGACTATTTGTAAAAGCTTGAGGCGTCTCCAGTTTTTATAAATAGTCAAGTGTGACTCATGGGAATTCAAATAGGCTCATTATTTTTTACTTTTTGGTACAATAAAAATTTGTTCCTTAAAAAGTATTTTTTCTGTTGAAATCTGCTTGGGTAATCCTGAACATACCTGTAAAATATCTTTATAAATATAGACTTAGAAGGTTTAGATGACAAATGTAACGAATGTAAATTGTAGTAAGTTTTATTGTCTATAACTTAAGCTATCATAAAAATTTAAAAACCCTGGGCGTTAGAGTAATTTCAAATATTCTTTTGAGTTGGCTAATGAGTTAGGAAATTTGCAGTAACCATAAGTCCTAAGATTTTTTGGCGTCATCTAATTTAACATTTTATTGTTTTCAAACTTATATATTAGAATAAATGGTTTCTTTTTGGTGAAAAATTCGAGAAAGAGGAAAAATGTCAATAGTTGTGGTTAACTTTCATTTAACGATTAAGTTAAAAGAGCGTGAATGTTTCGTTGCTTTTTTAATGGATTTAATATTGCAGTATTATTATATTTGTTAAAACATTTATCTGGTTATTTATCAAATCAGAGAATTTATTAAGGAATTTTAAAAACATAGTCGATGCTACGAATAATAATAATAATAATAATAATAATAATAATAATAATAATCAAACCATATATGAGTCAAAAGATGTGAAGATATGAAAGCAAAGGTAAAAATATGTAATGTTATAACATCTTATAGATACGTTCACCATCTGTGACAACTACAGGAGGCGGGATGTCTGCGTAATAGTCAAAATATTTGAAAAAACTGTGAATATAGAAGAAGTATTCAACAAAAATTTCCAGGACAAAAATGTCTATGCAAAAAGAATTTTTCTGGAAAGAAAAAAGGATGGTAGGTTTCCCTAGTAAGAAATAGTTCTAGGAATGGAAACTTTCCTACTTCTAAATTGTATAAAACCCTGTTTTTCTGCGTATATAATCAAGTAATTTAAGATAGACAAATAAAAAAAATATATATTTTCAATTTTGATAGTGAATTATGTTAAAACTTATATCTGACGAAATTTTCAAAATAGAAAATTTTCTTTAATTATTAAACTTCGATATTTCGAAATTCTAGGCAGATATCGGAATATTTTATTCTTATTTTTTTGCCTATATTTTTGGGGTATAAGTCAAAAATAAGATGAAATCTCATCCATAAAATACTTATGGATGGAGCCACTTGGTTTTTTTCTTTTCTATGTCATTGCTTATATATTTACTTTCTATTAAAAAGTTTTTCTTTGTCTTTTAATAAAACAAGCCGGGTAGTGGCTTGGTTCAGATGCTCTTTTAATTTATTTTCCGATTGCTGTTTTTAGTGCAAAACCACCTCTCTAATTTTTATATTTTCTTAAATGAGTCAAACAAAAATTTACCCCGGTGCCAGACATATAAAACATTTAAGCTCCCAAATATTTCAAGAATTTTAAGCTTAAAATATTCAATCATAAGTTTTTGCTAAAGTTTCCTAATTTACATAGAAGAAAGTATTTTTTGACGCCCCTTGATATATTTTGAAAATTTTATGTTTAATATTAAGTTTTTTTCAGTAGGATTGAATATAAAAATACATAAATTTATTTAAAATATAAAATCTATAAATAAAAAAAGTGACATGTTTTTATAATTGGTACTAGAACTATCTTGGTATCTTGGTATCCCTGTTGTGATTTGGTGGCTACTAAAAAAGCCAAAAGATAATCATTAAAGTCGCATCTCTCACCCATTGCCAATGGAATATAAAAAGAACCTGTGTTGTATTTTGTTCATTTATTCATTTTTTTTTTGTTTTTATTTTGTAACTTTTTCTTTTTTGAATTGCATTGGTTGTATTATAAATTTTGTTTCATATTATTTAAGATATAGCGGGGTTTGTAAGTTTGTTTTGTATCAATACAACGCATTTGCATTTTATAGATCTCAACCTATTTAGCACTTATATCAGTTTTTATCAATTATTTAATTACATCGGAGAGAAAAGAAGGCAGATCATGGTCGTCTGTATTGTAGTTTTGCCATTAGTTCGCTTTTGATTGAAACTATTAGTGACTTTTGTTCATTTTTTTGCGAGGATCCAACTTATAGTGTTACAGTTTAAAAAAATCTTATATTATGTGATGTGCACGGTGATTCAACAACAAAATTTTTTTGCAAGAAATTAAACTGATATATTATTATGTCATTGAAACTTACTCTTCACTCTATAATTAAAAAAATTTCGTTCCATACTTATAAAGCGATCTAGGATGACATAACATCAGTAGATTTTTTTTAATTCGGACTTAAAAGTCATGGGGGTATCGAATTACTGGACTTGTCGAACTACTGGGTATTTGGATTGCTGCAACTTTATTGATATTTTGAAGGCACAAGTATCTGCAAGTTCTATATGAGAACATCTAATAAATCTGCAAAAAGGACTGAACATTTTGAATTAATTTCATCTAAAATAAAAAAAATACAAAGTTGCGATGATCCACAATTCCTGTGAAATTTTTCGCATTTTCAATGATTACATTAAAATCGAGAAATATGTGCCATAAATCCCTTTAAACACTAAGTATATAAATATTTTCCACACATAAAAACATAACATTACTTAAAATATTAATTATTATTACTCTATTACAAAATAATCGTGTGAATATATTAATTTTTATTTTTAATATAACTACTACAAAAAAAAGCTAAAATAATTTATTCTGATGTTAAAACACATAACATATCGTAGGTACAACGTGTTTGCGTGTTTAATATTAAAAAAATTTTTTTTTTATTATAATATTAATAAACCTATATATTTGTTCATGCGGCGTTGGTGGACTATATGAGGATATGAGTCGTCATTTTATACAAAATTAGCAATTTATATTAGTAATTTTATTATAGCAAACATATAATATAGGGCGATTCAATCAAACACTGACAAACTTTCGACACGAGTTTGTTTCATCAAAGATTCGAATTGATTTTAACAGATTTTGTATTGATAAAGTTAACAGTTACAATTAAAAATTTGATGTCGACATATAAACCGTGTGTTGTATTTAAGTTAAACAATTTATTATCGTTTAAAACTTGTAATTTTTTAGTCATAATTTTAGGACAACCTGTAAATATACGTAATTCTTTTATTCACAGTTGATAAGTAGATTCACTTCATCGATAAGTAGACTTCAAGTTAAATTTGGTTTGAAAAACTGATATAAACTTTGAGAAATTATACGTTAAAATTGCTAATTTAATTTCGGGAAATACAGAATATATCGAAAACTGTTAAGTTAAGTAAACCGCATGAAAAACACTTTTATTTTGATCGTAGAACCTGAAAATGAAATAATAAACAGGTTTTTCCGTTTTTTAAAAATACAACTTTGATGCGTTCCGCTTTTCAAACCACCCTGTATATTACAAAAATAATTTTAAAATATTCAGTCAACTTTCCAACTAGCCTTGAAAGAAAATTTTTTTAAAATTAAGCCATTTAGCCATAATTTTCCGTATCGTATAGCGAGATCATCCCTGTATATACCTACCTACTTTTTTTTAAACACGTAGATTAAAATAAGTTTTGCTTATAATGATGCAAAATATTCCCATTTCAACTGCCAATAAGTTGTTAATTGTAATGAAAAAATCAATTGGCAATAATTAATCGTGGCTACAAAAATCCACGCTCAAACAACGCAATTTTTCAAAGCATACCTTTTTTCCTATAAATTTAATTACAATCAGTTAACAGTTTTTATAGAAGTAGCGAGAAGATTGCGCTTTTTAAATAAGGACTTTGATTCAGCATCATGAATATCGATTGTTTTAATATTAACTTTTTAAATTTAACTGCGTGTTCTTTTTATAAAAACCTAAAAATTGCAATTGCAGCTTTCATTTGAGGTGCTTTGATTTGTTTGCTAATTTAATGGGATCAATCGTTACTCAAAGCAAATCCTTCCTGTATTATAGTCTTCAAACGTACCGATATCATACAATTATTTCAATTATTTGAGTGAAAATATTATCTTAGGTGTTAAAGAAGGCAATGCTAAAGCTTTTTTTATTCTAAAACATTCCTTTTAACTCTTCTACTTTTTTTTTCTATTCTGTCGAGAGAGAGAGAGAGAGAGAGAGAGAGAGAGAGAGAGAGAGAGAGAGAGAGAGAGAGAGCTTTGGATGTTTTCACAAGTGCTTTCTTGCTGGAAATACCTTGAAACATGATTTTGTCATGGCAAACAAGAAACATTTTCTATTTAGGAAGAAAATAATTGATAACATAGAAATAGAAATAAAAGAAATGAGAGACATAGAAATGTAAACTTTGTCCGAGATAAAACATGGAGTTCATCGTTTGAAAAATTATAATGTTGAACGATGGAGACTCTGAGGCAGTGGGATTATAAAGAAACGAATATACAATTGATTGACAAAGTCTTCCATAGAAATATGAATACGAAGTTTTACCAATATGAAAAGCTCAAGAGTATGAAACGGTAATAGTTATGGAAAGAAAGAAACATGTCCTAACTATTGTCCTGTAAGAAAATTTTACAATTTCAAATTACGTCTGTTGCTTTTCTTTTACACTTCATCATTTCCACCTAAAAAGGGTTTTAAAAGTCACTTTTTTGAAAACCATGCTTATAACCCCGAACTAAATTTGAAATGTGATATTTCTTTTTCAGACATATATTTGTGGAAAATAATCTTTTGTTTGAATCTGAATATGGTTATGAATCCAAGAAAGAAAATTACCACTTTTATTGAAAAAAACAAGATTTCTGAGGTTAAACCACCCCTTCCGGTTTGACAAGTATGTTGTTTTCGTGCAAACGATAGGAAGGGTTTTTTATTCGCAATAATCAATTTTCGGAGCTGATTTAATCTAATCGATGGAGCATATGAAATTATATATCAGCTAGGTTTGTTAAAAAACGACTTTTACCATCTTTTTAAACTTTGACACTCATAAGCCTTCATAACGATTGCAAAATTGAGCATAAATTTTTTTCCAAGGTAGCATACCGCTAGAAACCGTTCAGAAAATCTTTGTATAATTTACTTCTTCCTGGTTTTATTCATAATAAGTTCCCTCTTCATGAAATGAATAAAATATATTTGCTGTATGGGAAATAGCTTCTTATTAAAAACGATTACAAGCCTAACTTACATATCGCGATTCAACTGTCAATATAAAAAAGTCCTATTTGAAGTATTTAAATAATCACATACTTCATCGTCAATAGATTTCGGTACTTTATAAAAATAAAAATCTTGTTAAAAAATCAATGTCAAAGAATATGACATGACCAACCAATAATGAAAGAATTACCAAGCGCTTACTTTTCGAAAAAAAGAATATATGTTTATTTATTTATCTATATAGATAAATACATACTTTGGTCAAATGATTGTATTGTTCAACTTTTAACTAAAAAAAAAATAAATAAATAAAGCCTGGCTACAAAAATTCCTATTCATTCTCTTTTTTTCCTTCAATTTTTCCTTTGTTCAAAATAATAATCGTCATCGTAACACATATATTTGGACATTTTGTAGAGTTTTATCTTTTGTTCGAAAATAAATTTTTTTATTTTTTATAGAAAAGATTAATATCAGTACAATACCGCATTAGAAGGTAAAGAAATGGTTTCTTAATAATATCTGTAGGCCTAAAGCCAGGCAAAGTATTAAACAGTCATTTCACTATTGCCGAAGCCATAATAGCCGCATACTTTTCTTTCAGGAAACAATTTTTAAAAATATATTCAATTAATAAGTTAAAAAAAAACCCGTAACGCAATGCTGTAAAAAGTAGAAAATAATTTTTCTATGAATCAGTTATACACGACTATAATAAAAGCTTGAGGCGCTCAATATCAAGAATGAATCGAAAAATAAATAGTTGTGTGGAGTGGGTGAGGCTCTCCGATTCATTTTTGATATTTTTATTCATGTTTGAGCGCTTTAAGCTTTTACAAATAGTCGTGCATGAGTGACTTATAGAAAAAATTAGTTTCTACCTTTTAGTGCAATAAAAAATCGTCCTTTTAAAAGTATTTTTTATTAAAATTTTTTTATTAATTCAATATTTACTTGTGCCATGCCCTACAAATAAGCATAAGTAAGCTACCATATATTATTATTGAATTAAAAAATTACTTTTTTTTTTTTTTAATTTGAGTAGTAGCCATTATAGAATTCATTAGTTTTATTTGTTGTTATAGTGGCAATAGTAATACACACTCTGCCGAAATTTCATCCATCTAAACTATTGCATCTAACAATTATGAGATACAGCTGGCTGAGACATCGGCGAACAGCGGAGTCTTAGAAATAAGGTTCACGAGGGTACTCTTCAGGAACGGAACTTCAAAAATGCGGAAATCATTTTGTTCAACAATCAACAATACAGGATATATGCCTTGAAAATTGGAATTTTTAAAGTGTCGGACAATATGTATTTATTTCGGAAACGACTTTTGTATTTTTTATTCAATTTTCTTTTTAGTTGAATATTGCAGTCTTAAGTTTTATCATTTTTAAGCTTGCCGCTCAATTGAAAATTTTCCAGTCCCTCTGAAAAGAAAGTTCTCAGTTAGGATATTATTCGTAGATATCAAGCCGTTTTGAAATTGTTATCAATAACTTCACCTGGCCTTATACCTATTATTTTAATTTTGAAAGCATTAAAAGAAGTGTTGAATGTGTATGAATTTCATTTTTGATTTTAACAAGGAATTATTGTCAGGCTGTGATGTGATTAAAGCCTTTTCTGAAGTGGTAGTACACCTTTGACGACAAACTCATTGCATTGATATTGGGCTACATTGTTTTAACTAGATACTTAGAATAATAATATTCTAATTTTTTTTATAGCTTTTTTATGAGCCAATTATTGACCTTACAATTATTATTAACTAATATCTAGGTTGCTATTCAAAATAGCTCCATATTTATCTATCTAATAATTGTAAAAAACCATAAATTTCCATAAAAAATTCGTATAAATATTCATAATTCTTTCAGGTTATCAATCATTACAATAGCGTAGTAAAAATATCCATATTATCAAGATTATGCAAATGAAATAAAACGATAGGTGTATGTCTCAATCTGATAAACGTGTAAATAATACATGATATCTTATGAAACAAATATGTAATAATTTGTAAAATTATTGAAATTCAGAACTAAAAAAATCTATTTATTAAAACAAATTTAACCGTTCGCGTTCAAAAGAAATCGAGACAATCTGTTTTTTATTTTATGGCAAAAGGCATTCCGTTTAAAAATACCTGCTTAAAACAAAGCTAAGTTACAATACATTAATCATTATAAGATTGAACTTTCAAAAATGAAATAGAAAATAAATTTTTTCGAAAAACGGAGATTGAGATATTAATATTTTTGAAGTGAAAACTACTTTTTAAGCCACGTTGAACTTTGCATTCCGCAGTTGTAAGGGAACGAATATTTAAAAATAACGGAAAAAAGGGATGTAATTTATATAAATGTCAAATATGTTTCTAGACTATTTTTAACCCCCGAACTAAAAAAAGGGTGTTCTATGTTTGACCGCTATGTGTGTGTGTCTGTCTGTCTGGGGCATCGTAGCGCCTAAGCGGATTAACCGATTTTGATTTTTTTGGTTTCGTTTGAATTTCATCCCCTTCAAAGTGCCAACGGATTTTCCAATCTTCAAAACACTGGTTGTAGTCTTTTGAGCTTGCTGAACAGCCAGAAGGCGTACGGCGCCAGATCAGATGAATACGGTGATTGCGGAACGATATGGGTTGAGTTTTTGAAATGATCACGATTTATGAGTGCTGTATGGGATGTTGCTTTATCGTGGTGTAAAAACCATGAATTGTTTTTCCACAATTCCGGCCTTTTAGGGCGGATAGCGTTACGCAAATGATGCATAACGTTCAAATAATATTCCTTGTTGACTGTTTGGCCGGGCGGAAGAAATTTATAATGCACAACAAAGGCGCGCAGTTTAAATTCAAATGTCACCTTATTTTTTGGACACAGTATTATGGCTTTTGCAGCAAATGTAAAAATATTCTGTAATTGCGTAAATGAATATATAAATAAATGCTTATATAATCATTTAAACTATAATAAAAATATATTATATACTTCTAGTGTCGTTTCTATACTCCGATTATATAAACGAAAATAAAAAAATTCAGACATCATTTTTTTTCTATCCTAAACCGTTTAAAAAGGACGTGTGATCCAATAAGAATTATAAAGCATATGTTCTTTTCATACAATACATATAAATAAATAACAGTAAACATAACACGTTTCAGATTTCTCACATATTTTTTCAGTATCGTACGACATGGTAAGCCAAATGGCAGTCAAGCGGAAGGTATTTCTAAGACATTATTTATCATTTTGTTTTCTGGTGATTAATTTGTCAGTAAAAAATAAATCCTATTCTCTTTTATATTTTATTTTTTAAAACAAAACAAAACAAAAAAAACACAAATGTTTATGTATTCGAATATCATCACAAATAAAAAATGAATTTTATTAGATTTATTGCTGTTTCATAATATGATCCTTATTTTCGGATAAATAATCTGTTATAATTCTTTATCGCTTCAAATAATTTACAACATGTCTTTAGAAGATTATTGACTGAATAATTTGAGACAAATTCTTAAAATAAATTTATTGGTTAAAATATGAAACACATACAATTCTCAAATAGAACGAAAGTTAAGATACAACGAAAAAAATTATGTTTAAAGTTCTGTGTGATTATTTATTGTTGCGAATTGGTCTATAGATAATAGTTAATCAATTAAGCCATCTCTGAAATTTTGTAGAAAGCCAATTCTCTACAGCTTCCTCTGTTTGCTTACCAAGCGCTCTATCGGTTGAAAGAGCTAAATCTGATCAAAAAACCCAACTGCTGCAATTAAAGAAAAAAATTACATTATGCCAAAAACGAAAGGCATACATTAAATGTATTTAGGACCGACCGCCGGAAAAATGCTTAGAGTACTTAAATCTAAAAATCTTTACTTTGAAAATTTTCAGTATGTTTAAATCTAAGAACTTAATACGAACACAAACTGATACCCTTTTATACATATATGGGCAGGAAATAAGAAATTATGTTCAAAGCCTTTCGACCTTGCGTTAGACAATAAGAGTATGAATTTTTAATCTTTAAGCATAGTTTTTATGATGAGCTCTTGTGTTATCTTTGCAAATATCTATTTCTATTGTTAGCTATAATATTTTTATCTTCCCAGAGGAAGTTAATGTAATGGGGTCGATTTTGAAAATCTCCAGTTTTACATATTTCCGCGGTTTCAAGGCCGCAATATCCGAATCAAACCTTTTCAATGTGATGTCTGTGTGTGTGTACGTTTATGCGTATGTTCGTATGTTCTTTGAGTTTTTTCGCTTCTGGGTTTATTCGACGCGTAATCGCGTATTTAAGAACTGGAAGTGTTTTCAGCAGGACTAGTTGAGCCGTTTTTTAATGGTAATAAAAAAATCTGGAAAAAAATGAATAAACAGAATCTGAAAAGTGGATAAAACACATCATTTATCCATGGAGATAATGATCGTCCCAGTACATGTTCGAAGAATAATCTATGAAGGCTAAAAAGATTTTTTTAAAAATGTTTTTTCCCCCTCTGGGAAGTTAGTCGTGTGGACTACAGGGGTCGCACTCAAACGACTTCTGTACCACACCGACTATGTACTGACAATTTATTGCATTTGTTATCCAATTTGTTCATTCCAGGCGTTATGGAAGATAACGCTAGAATTTCTGAGTATGATTCATTCGACGAAACTAAAAATTGCGTTTGATGTTAGCCTATTGCAAGTAAGCGAAGCCACTAATAAAACTGGTTGATATAATAACTAAATTGTGGATAAGTTATTGCTCAAAATTAAACTGAAATGATTGAGTATATTTCACAACACTTCGTTTCAAATAAAGAGTACTATAATAAATAATTTTTCTAGGTTCTTGTTCTTTCAATGTTTTTATAATGATGTAACCTTAATAAATTTTATTTTTATAAAATTAACATACTTTTTATTATATACTTAGAAAAATATAAAAAATTCATCTTACATTTTTTTCTTAACATATTTCATTTTTTTAAATCCTTTTTGTAGAAATATTTATTTGTGATGTGATGCCGTTCTGTTGATAACATTACTCTCTAACTGACTTGAACCTCACTTTATTTTCTAATGTACCGCCAACGATAGTTAAATGATTTCAACTTAATCTTAGACATATCATTTGTCCGGTCTTGGCCATATCATTATTCATATTTTGCAGCTATAAAATAAATGTTTACCAGAAATCTGTCTGATAAAACTATCCATCAGAATATTTGTAGGAAATCGTTCCTTCTGCCGTAAAATATTATGTTTTCGACTATGATAATTTTTAAAATATGGGTTTTTTTAAATTTTAGGCAGACGAGGTGTCATTGGAGTATTCATTGGTGTCTTGGTAAAGCATAGTAGATTATTCTGTGAGAAGTCTGGAAAGTTGAAAGATTTACTCGACGCTACGATGTATTTACCTATACTTTTGGAGGCTAAGAAAATTTAGTATTCCCCTTTTAATGTATTGTCATTTTCTATTTTAATATAACATAAGAGATACTCTGAAAAGAAAATTCTTATAACAAATTATTGTAACTTTTTCTAATTTGTTAAGTATTCAAATAAAAAGATAAGCTTGAATTCATCATTGACTTTGAGGAGAAAGTTTCATTATCCATTCTAGGTAATGCATGCAATATGCTACAATCTAACACTGTCTAATTTAAATCAAAAACCTTTTTGTTATCTTAAAAATTGTGTACAATATAGGTATATTTAGTTATGCAGTATGTTTTAGTTAAAACACGGTTGTGGATAATGATTCCAACGTATACAACATATATGTGTATGTGTGAGATGTGTTGAGATTTTGAAATGTTTCAAGACGACAATGTATACATTTATAGGATGGTTCATGACATTGAGATACATAAAACTGAGAGGTACAAAATAGAAGATTTAATTGGCGAAAAAGGAATGGCAAATATGTCGATAAATATGCGAGTGCAAGAATTATTCCAAAGAGTTCAAGCAATTTAATAGCAGGCTTTAGAGATAGGTAGCGCTAACATGTGAAATTTACAAAATTTAAGAAACCCACGGTAAATTTTTCGAGTACGGAATCCTAAACTTGCACTTGAAACAAATATAAGAACACTCTCCATTAAATTCCCTTTTTTCCTTAAATTATTTTGAAGATCGTCGTCAATTTTTGTTTCTTTTCGGGTTTGGCAACCCAAACTCACATTTTAAACATAGCTTAGAACACTCTCCGTTAAATAACCTTTCAAACGAAACCAAAAAAATTAAAATCGGTTCACTCGTTTAGGCACGGCGATGCCACAGACGGACAGACTGACAGACACACACACACATAGCGTTCAAACGTATCATACCCTTTTTTTAGTTCGGGGTTAAATATATAAACAAACATGATTGTATCGGCTACAACAACATCGGCTAGGACGACATATGCGGCTGTATGATCAATTTTCATTGAAATTATAAGCCTACATCACTTAAACAAAACAAAAAAGTAATAATCTATTATTATATAATGTATTTTTAACATTATTAACGTTATTTTGAGCCCAACCAACTTTCTTTTTTTTAAATCAAAGAAATTTATAATAATATTGTAAGTTTTAATAATTTTTTTTTTTTTTTGGGAAAAAATTACCACTCATCAAGAGGTCCACACATCTATATATCTTACAGATCAATGATTAAAAATAACATTTTTGTAATCTGCCTTTAATTTGTTCTGAGTTTTTGAAAATTCCATCGAATTTTCGAGTAGAAAAAATATATACTACGAATACAGCAAATTTGTTGCATCCTGTATACTTTATTACAAACATACACAAACACACATTGAAACTATATATCATTTGTTTGTGTCCAATGTAGTAGTTATATGAAAATGAATCCATGAAGATAAGGTGAGGAGGACTCAACAACAACAACAACAACAACAACAACAACAACAACAACAACAACAACAAGAATGAGAGAGATCTCTTACGCTTGTTAGAGAGATGACTCCATTTGTCATTCTAATTGTATACATTTCAGAGCATAATGATGATGGTTAATTTTCAGTTTAACTTATTCTTTATCATTTTCATAGTCAAGTATGTTTATCATACCTATGTTAGTAACAAGATAACTTTAACATCAAATGAAAGTGAACATTTTTATTGTCAATTTGTCAACTTTATCAAATTTATATATTAATAATGATTGTATTACGGCCATCAATTTTATTTTTTATTTTTTTTATTGGGAAGAATTTTAAAAAAAAATGTTGTGTTTTATTTGCAATTTTTTTAATTAGAAAAGAAAAAGCTTGAACCTTTTCATGAAATATACCTGCTAATAAAAAGGTGGTATCTCAATAAGTATCGCCTCAATGTAATCTACTTGGGCAGCAAATACATTTAACCAAAACAGCCGCTTGAATTATGTTGTATGGAGTATTGAGCGTCTTGTCATATTTTTCAGTTACGATATACACTAAAAATTCTCTTTATAAGGCGAGCAGGTAATGTAAACTAAACCTTTACTTCTAAAATTTTGTTCTGTAACGTGTGATTCACCTCTCTTTTTCTAACCGACTTCAAACAAAAAAGGAGGAGGTTATCAATTCGACTGTATTTTTTTTATGTGTGTTACTTCAGAACTTTCGACTGGATGAACGGATTTTGATGAATCTTTATCTATTTGAAAGCTGGTGCATTTTAGTCCAGTTTTGACAACGGCATCCATGAGAAAACCATAAAAGTCTTAAATTTGCATTAAGTATGCACGACAAGAGGACGAAGAACTCAATATCACACCAACCGATTTCGATGATTCTTTTTTTAGTGACAAATTAGTTAGTGTACATCAGATTCACTAAAAATCACAAAATAAAAAAAACTTTTATCAAAAAGAAAACCGACTTCAAAAAAAAATTTTTTCTAAATCAAATTAATATGCATTAAAAAGTAAAAAAATAACGATAATATAATGTAGTTAAAATTATTGCTATTTTTGTAGCCGGTATCAGCTAAGCTAATGTAGCAAAGTCTTCTACCAGAGTTATTTTTTTACTTTTTAGTGCAAATTGATTTGTTTTGAAAAAGTTTTTCTTTTGAAGTCGGTTTTCTTTTTGTTTTTTTTTTCATCAGTAATGTTAATACACAGCGATTCATTTTGAAGATTGATAACGCTAAGTTTGATAATCAAGGAAAATTGGAGTTTTAGTCGTGACTCATGAGTCACATTTATGGACGGCATGTTTTTCGATTTGCGTGCCCTCAATGAATTTTTTTTCTCTGCCGAATATATTAAAAGATAGTTATCGGCAACGTGATACGTGATAAAAATGGTAGACAGGTCTATATCCCTTCATATTGATTAAAAGCTGAAATTGATTTTAAAACAACATTCGATTAATTATTATAGTCTGTAGATGGAAATAAATACATAGTGGAAAAACATCGCTGACTAACAAATGTTCGGAAATAAATCTCGATTTGACTTTAAAAATTTTTCCTTTACTTTTACAGACATACCCTTTACATAAAAATTTATCAAATTTTCGTACGCAAAGTATGTTTTATATACTGAAGATTTTTTGTCTTATAGCGTTTTGAATCTACAATTTCTTAATGTATTTTACGGTATTACGTTTATCTCTACAAGCAAAGACATATATCACACCGAAGAAAATACAACAAGATATTGTAAGAAGAACGAACATGAGCATTTATGTATTCAAATAAATTAATTTGAATGTTAAGTGCGTATGTATGGTATATGAGAATATGAACGGATTCTCAAATGAAATTCTAATTTTAGTGTATATTAGTACGAGTCGAAAAATATCTTTTTGTGTAAAGACATAAAAAGGTATATTATTTAAATAACATAAGCGGATTATCAGCTTTGAATAAAATGTCATGTCAAATGTATTTTTAACAAAATTATGTCTTGTATATATCGGAAATTTATAATAACTCAATGTCTTTTTGAATTTTTATTTATTTAGAAATTCAGATTTCGAACCACATTTACCTGAAAAGATATGTCACTGAAAAGCTTGCATCCTATTTTCAAAGATTAACGAGTGTTCTGCATTTTCTGACTTCTTGATGAGCATTATTTTCGTATTTATCTTTAATTGATAATATACACATTTATAAAAGCCCTTATATCGATAGGAGTCTTTCAGATAGATGCCTATGTAGAGATGTGATTTACTTTCAAGCCTTAAAATCTCAAACTAATGAAGTAAGTCCAATAAAGTGATACAAATGAGATAATTACTACAACTTTCATTTTTAAGTATCGCGACCACATAGAATACCAAAGAAAGAAACAACTACAAGCTAACCTTTTGAAGGTAATTTAAGCAATTTTTCTACTCTTCAGACAAATGTCTACATAGTTTCCATAAAACTGACTACACCTGCTATTAAGGTGAAACTCGCATACAAAAGGCTCCGTATCATCGTAAAATATACAATACTATATACAGTAGAACGCCGATTATCCGATTTAATTGGGACCGGGGTCGATTCGGATAATCGAAAATTCGGATAATCGGACATAGACTGACAATAAAGAAAAACGAACTGTCACACATACAATAAACTAAAAATGTATGTAACTGTTGAAAAAAAAAACAAACGTTCCAACGTCGCAAAATATGTAGCGTCTTGCCTTTAGATTTCAACCATAACAACTGAAATATATATGAACTCCAACGAGTTCTTTCTTGTTGCAACAAAACAAAACTGATTCGGATAAGTGGCGATTCTGTTAATCGGCGCTCGGATAATCGGCGTTCTACTGTAATTGTTTATTATTTGTTGTTATAGCGGCTAGAGTAATACTTTGGTAAAATTTCACCAGTTTTACAATTGCGATCTTGAGATGAAGCCTCCTAACAGATGGGTTGTCATCGGAGTCTCAGTAATAATGTTCCAATTGGTTACCTTTCAGGTCCAAACCTTAAAGGGTGTCAGAAACCTAAAAAAGATTTTTGACACTATAATTAAGTGCACCTTTGCATAATAATAATAAAATTATATTTATAAAAATACTGGACTAGTTATTATGAAAGCTCACAAGATTTGAGTATTTTGTGGTAATTTGATTTTTTGTATATGAAAAGCTGTCATATTTATTAAAAGAAAACTGCAATCTACAGTTTGCAGTTAGATTTTTCATGTATATGCGGCTGCTGCTGATTACTTCATCCCAGATTTCGTAGCCCAACAACCCTAACGATTCACACAAAACAACAAACAATTCGTGAATAATACGTTCTTATAAAAAAACATATATTTCATTAAATAAATTTAGGACTAAACTAAATGATGTTTTTTGGAATTTTATATTTAACAGATTGTTCTCCTATGTTGTATAAAATATTGTCCTTTTTTACATAAACAAAATGTTCAATCTTAAGTAACATGGTAAAAATATTTTCGTTCTTACAAGAAACTTTTTTAAATATCTTTTTAAAACTAATCACGTAGTAAATGAACAACAGAGGTACATTTTTCGTTTGTAGTTTTTGATATATATAATTTAAATTTTTAGTAAATTCCAGTTTTATCCCATTGAATTTCTACCTAAACGGTTTAAACTTATATCATCTTATATTTATACTTTTTGCATACAAGTAATAAAAAAATTTAGTTACCGCAGGCAGTCTCCTTTGCAAATTTGCTGATTTACTTTGAAATCTGACGGATTTAAAGTAAACTTTAGTTTGTTGGATTTTTTGTGTTATTACAAATTTTCATTTTTCTAAATTTGTTGTCTGTTTAAACTAAATAATTTATATTATAAAAAAAAATACAGTCGAATTGATAACCTTCTCCGTTTTTGTTTGAAGTCGGTTAAAAAATTAAGATATTTTAAATAACACTTCTAAAAACTTCAGCCATTCATCTTTTTATCGTGATAGACGGACAATCAGTTGCATAATATACAGAATATATTTTTGTAGGGTTTCAAAAATTTCCCTGAAAAGATTGTTGGAAACGTTTGGATACATTTTGGATTTTTTTTAACCGAATATTATATAAAACCATAAATACCTTTTAGCGAAATTTCTTGCTCATATAAAGAAATAAAAGCGCAATAGGTAGATACTGGCATCTGATATCTTCCAATTTCCGTTTATGTAACTTTTATTACTAAAGTCAAATTTTTGGAAAACTTGCGCCGTTTTCGGAATATCACCCCGACTTTAAAGCATTTTGCTTGCTTATTTTATTTACTATCGTGATTTTTGTGTTGATTTATTAGCCTTGGGCAAACCAAGTCTTGATAAATCAACACAATAACCGGCAAAGTTTTGTTTGCCGGTTATTGTCCAAGGTTGAGCAAACATTGATTTTCTAAGCCATCCATACCAGTTTTTGTCCAAGCCCTAACCAAGGCAAATGAACCCAGTTTATCATTAATTTATATGATGTAGTTATACTAGAACAGAAAAATTATTTGATCTATATCTATCTGCACAATCACTGTTTAAACTCCGTCTGTAGCAAACCTGTATCAAATATACAAGCCTAAACCTTAAAACTTATAAGTACACATAAAAGTCAGAAAAAAAACAACCATGTTACCATAACAAAGGCGAAATTAAAATTAGTTTTTACTAGCTCCCGGGAGCAATATCTTACACAACGATGTTATTATTCAATGCTAATACAAGTTTGAGCCAGTGTTGGTTTCCAAGCTTGTCCCGATGCTTAACAATCTCCATCCAAGCTTGAACTAATATTTATCCGATTCATTATTTCCTGTATAAGATAAAAATATTTTTGGAGTACTTGAATTTTAATACGCTCATAAAAGTATCCAAAAATACTTTTTGTATGTTTTGTGGTAAACATAAAATCAGTTGTAAAATTGTGGTGGTTATTTATCTATAAAATAAAAGAGATAACTTCTTTATTACATAATAATACTGAGATGAGAGTATGCATGTAAGTGGATCAGATCACTATACACTTTATACTTTTGTCCATAACAAATGTCACTATATTCACTTAATCGCATCACGTGTCCATCACAAAACACACTTTTGTTGACTATCAGTTCTGACATTTACAATGGCATTTTTATACATATTATATCTATATAAACTATATACCTACTTATATAACATGGCACGTGACCTACACACGAATTCATGTCGTAATCATAGAACGTGTTCTTTTTTTAAATCTTTAATTTTTGTTGCCATTAAATAGACATTTTTTTGTTAAATAGTTAACCCTAAGATTGAAGCGGTATATATGTTTTGTGAAAACGCTTACGCTCTTTGAATAAAAAAATCTCCACTGTTGAAATTTGAATTGATGGTTGAAATTATGTAAAATACTGATAGTTTCATTGTCGCAGTGGAAATTTGTTGTAGGTACTGTTTTAATGACACTGATGTTGCGAGTTTGGTATACTGAATATTAAAACTTTTGGATAAAAATAATAATAGGTTTTATTACTTAATTTATAAATTTTAAAGAAGTTTTGTTTCTTCATAAGAGGAATGTAACAGGAACAAATTGTATTCAAATGTTTTACTACACAGTGCAGACAGACCACGTTTTTATAACGCTGAAAGATTTTTAATTAATCGCAAGCCTACAATTGATGACTAATATATGTGTTTAAAATTTTGTTCGATGCATTACAAGATAGTTTAGTCACCGTCTAACTCACAATCGGAAAATGGAAATTTTTGAGGTATTTTCTAATACCACCTGGGGACGAAGCGTTTTTTTTTTTTAATGTCGGTCAAAACTAATTTTTACATTTGTTCCTCAATGCTTAGGTACCATCTTATTAGAATATAGAGAAAATATAATTTTTATCAATTATAAGCTAAAAATTATCACAGCCTTGGATATTCCTAGTTTATAAAAAAACGTTTGGGTTCGAATTAGCGACTGGTTAGCTTAAATACATATACAGGATAAACGGCTCGTACTTGAGACATCTTATAACTTGGCAAATTTTTCCATATTAAACAACATATTTTGCAAAAGTTTTTGAAGGCATTTGCGGATGTTTTATTCTATTTAATTTTGTTACACACTCATTGGTAAAAAAGTATAATTGCCAAATTTCTACGGTAATTTACCTAGGATTGTGAAAATTTCAGAATTATTTCTACAGTAGATAATAAACTTTTTTAATATCATATTGAGAGATTGTATATGAACAATGTCATTGATACTTGTGTTACACCGAAATCAAATTATTCAAATGTATACTCGAATAATTTGATTGATACGATTAATAACAATAAAATTTCCAAATTATTAAATAAATTTAATTAATATAATTTAAAATTATCAATAATCATCAAAAAATTTAATTCTTTTTTCCTACAAAAATGTTTTGATCATTGAAGAGAAATAATTCGTTGCGTGACTTTGGTAACTGATTAGATTACAATCGATGAATCTATTCTTTACTGTTTTCAAAGACGTATTTATAAGATTTTTTTGTGGTTGTTACAGAATACATATATAAAAAAAAATATCTTTAGAAACCATCTTCAAATGTTCGAAAAAAATAATAGAATAGCAATTTTATACACTTGTAAAAAGATGAAATAAATACTCAATACTCATTATCAACAAATACACAAAATGACAGTATACGATTTATATATACTCTATAAAAACAGCGATCGATTGCTGATATTATCGATCTATTATTGTCAGTATCACATAAATAAATGGTATAAATGTTATGTATTTTTTTAAAACTCTTGTATATTTTTTGAAATATGTTGCTACGATTTTTTGTTTTCAAAAATAAGATAAGATAATCATTATATTTTTGACTTCATGACGGTAGGTAATTTTTACATTTAAGTCAGTTTATTGATAAGTTTTTAATATTTTAGCTAACCAAATTTATTTATTTTTTAATTAAAAAGTTTTATACACTTTAAAAATTACGCGGTTTTTTTTCTGAATAAAATATTGTGAATACACTCAGATGATGTGATAGAAAATAATAATTTGCATGATTAATGATTTCGATTCCTTAAAAAATTTAAAGGCATGAACGTTGCATAAGAAATCGAATTGCCTGTGAGGAAAGCCAATATTTGAATTATTATTAATATTAATTTCTATTAATTTTGAAAAATCTTCTATTAATTGTCTGGTTATCAAGGTGGCCCAACCATATCTTACCTTAATTTCCGGGTAATATTAGCTCTTAGCTTAAAAATGTATTGTTTCGTTATCCTTGAAAAGTTGAAGATACGTAAAATTTAATGGAATATTAAAAATTTTAACCTAAAATTAGTTGGATTACATGTTTGGTTTAAAAATTGGATAAAATTTAAGTGTGATAGAGCAAAATTAAATTACTTGGATTTTGATGACTTCAAAAAGTATAAAAAATCAATTTGTTTGATATTTTGACTAAATTTTATTCAATTTGTACAATTTTTTTTTGAAATCTATTAATTAAGGAGCATATTTTTTATTTTTCTAGTAAGGCACTCGCTTCTAATAGTCTTGTACAAAATGTGGTTCTCATGATAGTGTTTTTATAAAAGGCACTAATATGCGCTATTAATAGACAGCGTATAGTTGAAATTTATCTTTCTCTTTTGTAAAACAGACCACAATGGCAAAACACTTGCTGCATTTCCAAAACCAAGTCAAGCATTTAATGTTTTCTTTTCTTTCAAGCATGTCAGTTTATTATTCACTTTTTTGAATCTGCCGAATGGTAAAATGTCCTTTCCGAAATGAAAACTGATGTTTCGGAAGCTCTGTTATTTATAGTAAATCTTGCAAAAATAGGCAGTTTCTCAAATACTATACTGTCTGAACAATAATTGCAATATGTTAATCGCTATATGTCATCTTTAATGTTGAATTCTTACCAATTTGCAATTCATAATAATATGTGATTTTTTCCATTGGAGTGGATAACAACATTAGTAGAGCTTACTACAAAATACTATTTAAAAAAAAAATTTAACAGCTTTCACAAGTAGATATATATTAATATTTTGCTTATTTAATACTTTAAATTTTCAGGAAAAATATCTTGTAAATAAAAAAAGTAAGCGCTACATTTGTAATATAAAAATGCACGAAAGGAATATAGTTCCTACCGAGTGTCTCACGGAACCTCTCGGGTTTTCTTCTTCAGATAGCGCAAATAACGAATGCTTGATTATAATTTATAAGAGCCGATTACTTTGCTAATGATAATATTTGTTTTAATACGAAGTTCATTGAATTTTTGGAAAATTCAAGTCGGGTTCATAATTGAATATATATGCAGTTAACTCCATGACATGATTTCTAGAGATTCATGAACGTGAGTGATCATCATGAAAGAATACCATAATAATTGTCCACATCACTTACAGAAATCGTATTGTCTTTGATGAAACCATACTCTGCCAATATATGAAACAAAATATAATAATTTCTGGCAATGTCTTTTAAATATACATTCAATGTGAACATTTTATATCCAACTTTGTGTACATACATTTTTTTTATTTTATTTAGAAGTGAGGTACCTTTCTGAACATCATTACTAAAATAAATGGCTTTGTTTTAACAATACTACAATGGAGTTAGTTGTTGCAGTTGAAAAGATTGCTCTTTTGTATTGTGTATGAATGTCCGCGAAGAATCATTTTGTTGTCGCGTTCTGCCTATTATTTACACAAATCTATTTTTTTTTATTTTATTTACTTTTTTCTCATAACATTGTGTGTATATAATGTTTTGAATGTTTGTTGTCAGTATATCTCTCGTCTAAATACGTACGTAGTACGGCGTACGGAGTATGGACCGATGATCTTCATAAAATAAATATATCTATATGGTGGGAAATATTGATTGTATTTGGTATACGGATGCTTTAAATTTATTATGATATTTTAAAAGAAACGTCTGTAAATAAGATAAAAGGCGGTCACCACTATGTAAAAAGCAGCAAGTACATTTTGATTAAAGCATGAGTTACATGAACTTAATGCAAACATTAAATTACAAATTTAAGTTAACCTACGAAACAAACACAAAAAGAGCTATAGATATCATGGGGCACCCGGTAGGAACTATGTTGCTCCGCTATAACTTATATATTTTTAACTTTAAAAAATTTAATTTTTCTTAAATTAAAAAATTGAAAAACATTTATTGATGTGGATGAGTTTCAAATTGACGACTTTCCACAATAGGAGCAGAAGTAGTAATCACACGCATACGACTTTAATATTTCAAGATAATAAATTAATATAACTGTAAAAATATTCCGCCGAACGTACGATAAGGAACATAGTTCTAAAACTTCGATATAAAAATGGTATGAATGAATGTATTGGGAAATTGAAAGGCACCAAATGCACTGTTTAGATACTATTCGAATTTGCATACACGCTTTCAATGCTCTATCTCAGATTGGAAGAGTTTTAAAGATGAGTAAAGTTTTTAAAACGTAAAAAAAACGTGTTTTTCTCGTGGATCCATTTTCTCTCCAAAGTGAACAAATTTGCTTGAATCATAGCTAAAATCACTGTCATTAAAGTCGCCTTTCCAACAAGAAAAATGAAATCAAAATTGCTTCATTTGGGAGCTACAATGGCGTAGATAGACACATTAGAAATACTCATATTAATAAAACACATATTACCTCGTTCTGGTTGAACATGAGGTTAAAAATCTATATTGTTATTTTTTAATTATTAGGTTATCTATTGTCTATCAATACATTGGTAAATGGCTTCTACAAAGTTTCATATCTATCAAGTTTTTTAGAAGAAAAATGTCAATATACACAAATATATAACTACTGACTTTTCACATTTAACTTCTCAAATTATTCGGAATTGCCGCAAATAATCTGTTTTCTGAGTGTTAAAAGTCCTGCTGACAATATGGAAACACAAAGTGTTATAAATACTATTGATTTATATTTTAATACAAATATAGCATGCATTCCCGCATTGCAGAAATAAATGACTAATAGTTTTTAAAACTGATAATAAACGGATAAAACAGATTAAAGGAAAAAATTAAGTTTTTTATGTTTTTTTAATTTCACTTCTTGTAATAATCTCCTGAGGGATAACCAAAACTGCTGTGATTTTGTACTTGCATTTAAATAAAGAATCCAACCGGCCGCGGCGTTAAAAATGTTCATACATTCACATTTCGTATAAACATGTACCCAAATAATATGGCTGATATGTTTAAATTAAAATAACGAACAACGTAATGTCGTCCAGTTTGATATCTTAAATCTTTAAAATGAAAAAATTAAAAATAAAACACAAATAGAGTAGTTCCAAACATACACTTAATATGATACAACACTTTACACGATTTGTAAATTAAAATCTATCTAATTAGCACCATATTTTAATTAATTAGCAAAATAAAAATGTTTTCATTAATTACAGTTTTTTTTTTTTTTTTAAATTTAGGATGGTGGTATAAACATGTACGTACCATCGCGATTAGATGCTTACAGGGTGTGAAAAAAATATTTTTTAAATTTGTCATAGAGAACAATTTAATACCGCCAAATATTGAAATGAAAAGAGATTTGATTCAGTAGCCTAATTGTTAGGTATATGTTCCGATAGTTCATCTGCTATTCACAGTATAGCAGCTGCTTACATTTCCATTGTGAAGCAAATTTTCGAGCTCCGAACATCATTCGTTTCAAAAATGAATTGCTTGACATTTTCATCGCGAACAAATAAAATCACAAAATTAAATAAATGAAATGTAATAAAAGTATTTAAAAGGTACAACCCAAGCTAAAATAAAAGGAAGAAGTAAAACTGAAAAATAGAGTAAATATTATAGTTTAAAAAACTAGAACAATACGCTTTATTGCACTAAAAAGTGGGTACTAATTTTAATTGCAATGAAAAATTAAAAGCGTGGAGAGATTCCTATATTAGCTGATTTGATAGAAATTTACCACCTCATGCTTTGAATTATGTATTACAATTATTAGTTACTTTTTACTGCCATAAAGCGTGTTTTTTTAGTTCTTTTAAACTATAGTTTTTTGTTTTTATTTGTCTAGCAAAGTTGAAGATTATGTACTCTTTGGATAAAAAAGTAGTATAAAATACATTTATTAACTTTGAAGAGTTTCATCCTCAGGACCTTCCGTATCAGAAGCGGACAACATTGTGATCGGTCTTAGAAAGGAATTATTAATAACATTGTCGCCGTGGGACCCCGTTGGGAACGAAGTTCTTTACGAAGCTGTACAAACACAAATGTAAACGTTCAATAAATACATTTTTGCTCAGCGAAATAAAGTTATAAACTAATTAGTTATAATAATTGAATAAATAATTAACATTTATAAATTGATGTCCGTTTGACAGTTAACAGAATATTAATAGATTTAGTATGTCAAGTAGACAGTGTTCTCAGACGTACTATCAAGCTAATAAAAGCGCGTTAAAATTGATAATTTTCAAACCATTTCTATGGAAGAAATTTGCAACGTAAATAATTTGAGTAGTAAAGTAAAAATATCGATTGTTTGTTATCTGTACTTTTAAGTAATATTTATTATGTCACAAATGCGGAAAATTTTCAATTGTACACGTAAAAATAAAAGGTACAAACGAAATAGGAAGTTGCATTATCTGGTAACATTTGTTTTTTCTTGGCGATTTCGCCCATAGCATTTTTTGCTTATTATTTTCTTAATAATAATTCTTCATGTTGCGTACGACATACACATTTAAAAAATTGTTCGATAAAAGAAACACAACTCCGTGTGAGTAAAATAAATAATAAAACCGTAAATTTTAAATATTATTTTTGATTTTACGTATTTGGTCAATGTGTTCATCAATACAAGAGCAGTATTCTTAGCAAAGAAAAAGAATCCAAAAAAGAAACATAGCTTCTGTACGAAATAGTCTCGTTGTTAACTGTACATAGAGGTAAAAAAAATTAAATTAAAATAAACTAAATAAACATTATATTAAATTGACCAAAAAACGCATTGAAGAAAATTAAAAATCCATTCGCAGTTGGGGGTGTGTGTGTGTCATGTGGCCCCAAATTCAGGAACACACTGCACTGCTGGATATCATCATATACACTTTGTTGAGTTTATATCGAAACAGACATGCATCGTTCATGAGCGTATAATAACAACAAACATAGGTACGTGCACACACTGTATGTCGTGGATATTAATGTGACTAAAACATGCATTTATACACACCAGCAAAATTTAATTTTTTTACAGGGAGACGTCGATTGCAGTCAGTATACGAGCAGAAGCTTTGCAAATAATTATAGCTTGGAAAAACCAAAATTTTATGTAAAAAATACTTTCTTAGGGGCAGCTTATGTTAATGAATGGCTATTTGTAAAAGTTGGACTTGCTCAATTTAAAATGTCAAGAATAATTCAGAGAGCTTCAAGCTTTTACAAAACTTTATGTATGCAAAATTACTCTCTACTTTTTGTAAAATAAAAGCTTCCTCTTTATTTAACTTTTTTAATCTCTAAACTAAACGTATGTATAGCAAATATGGTGGAACAGATGGGAAAATCAGATCATACCATAAAAATGCATTGACATCCGATTCACATATGTATGAATTATTTCAACTCTATCGGAAAACGGAAAGTGGCTCTTTAACTTCAAAATTTCAGGACATATAAGTGAAGTTAAATAAATGCTTTTAATAATAATAATACAATACAATGATTATAGAGTGGTCCGTAGCCTGAAATATGGATCGGTATTGGGCCCTGAAGGAAATACTAACATCAAATGTTAAGAATCTTTCAAAAAACACTTCGGATACAATTATCGGATAATTTTGATTCATGTTTACATCAAACTAATACGATTTAAAATTTGCTCCCTTTACACCTTCATATGAAAACGGATTTTAGAAAGTGTCGGAATTATTACTGCCTAAAATATAAAAAACCCAGCCAATTATCAATTTTTTTCAGGTAAAATAATCGCATTCTCCACTGTTGGTGTAAATATCAATAGCATCTAATTTACGCATAAAAGAAAAAAACGATATATAGCGCTTGGACTTATCTAGAACATTCCCTATCCATTTTTTGTGTTAAATATTGTTGTGTGATGCAACTAAAGTCGTACTAACAGACATAAAGGTCATTTTCCCGAGAATGGATTATCAAACATGAGAAATTGCTTCGAATTCATTACTTTGTTTATCTAATACTCTCTTTCCGTGTTTACTAAAACCGATGACACCCTGTACCATTTATCTTTGTCGTTTATGCTTACAACTTTATCATATCTTTTTCTTTTATAATAATGTTTATTTAATGATGATAATAATGAATAGTTTAAAGTAACAAAAGAAATTAAGTACTAAAATTAACGAAATTATATTATAACTAGTATATTAAAATTATTAAAAGCAAAAACGAAAAACTTACTTATTTGAAGACTGGATAATTAATATTTTCACAATGAAATTTCAAATTTTCAAATTTTTCTAGCACAGGTTTCAAAATTGAACTACTTACCTGTCCTAGGTCACCACTGACTAGAGATAATAATTCTAGCCATCCCAGATATTAAGCCAAAAATTTAAAAGCAATTCCTCAGTAGTTGCTCAGTTATATTATAATTGGATCCAATATACCTATTTGCAATATTTTTGAAGTCCATATTAATATATATTTCCGTAGAACCCCGATTGAATGACTGAATGATTGAATGGCTGACTGATTCTGGGACGTTTTTTTAGTAATCATAATAGCTAATTTTAAAATTAAAAATTATAAAGTTAATAAGCATCTACATCAAGGATCTACCTGAGACACAAAGTGCTATCTATGTTTTAATTATCTAATAATAGTGAGAATTCATTATTGAAACGGTAAAGAATATATGTTCATCAAAAGTATTATAGTACAATTTTTTAACACAAAATTGAAGCAAAATTTCAAACAGCTAAAACTCCACCAAAATTTCTCTCAAAATTTTATTACCGCTGGCTGCTTAGTACTTAAGATAGAAAGGGTGAGAAATATTATCCCTAAAATTTATATTAGTTGTGAAGCGTACCAAAATTTTAAATTTTATAAAAAAATCAAATGTGTTAAGTTCACTTGAAAGTTTGATAATTTTTCTTTCCAAGCAAAATTGACACTTCTGAAATTTATCTCATATGATAAGAAAACTTTAACTGTATTTTGTCAAAAAATTAGCAACAAGTACCATACACAAGAAGAATAATTAATTAAACTTACAGTTTGAGGTTATATCTTAAATTTTGTAAGATTTGGTGCCAGAATCGATGATAAATAATCCGTGTTTATTGTATCCAAGTTTGTTTGTTACATCCATTATTTTTCAGCTGGTATCGTAGCCAGCTCACAATCTCTAGAATTGTAGACAGCTTTATCGAACTCCAATTTATATGTGCACTGCTCCCAAGGGCCAGGGCTCATATATTTTAATCTTTTAGGTGTCTTGACTTGGCTTTTGCTACAATATGATTATTAAAACTAATTTTATTTTCATAGATGGGAAAAGAAAAACTATATTTGTCGTGATAATTATAATAAACAGAAAATAAAAAAATATAATGGAGATATTTAAAAATTTTGTAGAAATAAAAAACCACAGGCGGTTAGTTACAAAATATTATAATAATTCAATTAATTATTAAAGCACACCTTAGCATATTCACAGCATGTGATCATTTCGTCACTGTCATGAAATGAACGATAAAAAACATGAAAATTCTCTTACATACATTCAAAGTATTTAGTAAACTAAACAAAATAAGTAAGTAAAAAAAAATTAACTTAATTTAATAACATTTAATTTAATTTATGAACGTAATGATTTAAAAATTTATAATTTTAGTTTTAACGAATTATGACTATTTTCTGTATACGTACACTATGTGTATTAATACAATATATTAACGAAATTTTCACGAAGTATGTAAACATCAGGTAAAAAAGATTATTCTAAATTTCCGATGATTAAAAAAAGCTTTCTCTTACTTGTAATGTGTTCGACGTTTAATACTATGAATTATTTAAAGAGACAAATTTTGTTTTTTTTTAAAATATAGACTTTATGCACTGTATCGAAGATCAATATCATGATCTATATGGAATTGGGAATATCTGATAAACAATTAAAAAATAAAAGTTACAGACTCGACATTAGTCTCTTAATTTTATTTTCTTTGATTAAAAGGTTAAATTTTAACGATTTTAACGAAGACAGACCTATTTCAAAACAAAAGTGGACATTTAAAAATGTGTGTAGTGTCTACGTCCGCTACTATCCCTCTTACATGGTTCTTAAAAATAATATTCTATTTAGAAATGGTGTGTAAAAGTAATCTTTATTTTATGTACCTACTAAATATTTTGTACCACTTAATTTGATTTGACATGATAAATATTAAGTACACAAACACTGAGACAATAATGAAGCGAAATTTTTATAAATCTTTTTGTCTACTTTTTTTCGGATTGATAAAGGTAAGTTCGCTAACAGAGTAAGAAGTTTTTACTGTGAACCTAATGTGGAGTTTATGGAAATTGAGTTTTCTATTTTTGTGATTTTTGACTGCTGATTTTTCTTCCCAATGAAAGGTTTTGATTGGTAATAGTGATTTTGATTTGTTTAAAGTATTTTATAGTACATAAAAAAGCAAAAAGCAGCATTTTCAGTCAGCACGTCGTTTTGTTTTCGAGTTATTAATTTTAACCTAAATTGATCAAAAATTGAAACTTATATTTCCATTTATTATCTCGTGTTTTAATCGGTCAAAATTTCTGAAACTTTAGGATTTAATAGCAGGCTCTATTCTGAGCCTGTGAAAAAAATTCTGTCAAAAAGTAGATTTTAGCATAGGAACTGCAAATACCATACTGGAAATACCTGAAATTATCAGTTAAATTTAAGTTTAGTTAAATGTAATTTTCTTCCACATTATTTTTCTAAAATATGTTTGTATCTTAAAGTAGTAAAAAAATTATTTTGAAAAGATAATGGAATGGGCAGTATGTTCTGCTACATGTTTTGTTTCACATCACCGGCTAGGCAGCAAGCCTAAACATATTCTGTCCGTGCATATCCAGGCATTTCTCATAAAATATATACATAAAATTAAAGCCACTGAAACATACTGTTGTTCAATTATAATAAAATTATACTTGCTTATTTTAGGATATACAACATAAGTGAAACATAAATTTATATAATAACTCATATTGTAAAATTTTATAAATCAATTTCAATTATAAAATTTATTTAAAATAATACAAGTAATAAATCACCAACAGGGAATGGGTTAGAGGAATTACGAGCTTGCTACTTACACTACGTAGATAACCCTTTTTTCAAACCAAATAAAATAATTAGAAAAGATGAAATTATATAGTTGAAACAAACTATTATATGTATATAACTCATTCCATACTTACCCTATATAGTATTTAAAGGGTTGATATCATACGGTCATGTAAATACTGAGAAATTAAAAAATAAATATGAAGAAAAAAACAGTTAATAGTTTGTCAGGAAAGTTTAGTACAGCCCGAATAACGCTACTTATCAGGTTAATTTAGGTCTGAGATTAAAAGCATCTTAGGTTTCAAAATTGTTGGAGAGTATTTAAAAAACTACACGTTTTTGAAATGATTGTTCAAAAGAAAATAATAGTGTTAAAGGAGAGAAATATTCTGCACGTGTGCGCTACTTTCAGGGTTCGGTGCCATGCTGTTCTTAGAGCTTGTATGAACTGGCTTATATATTTAAATTCTAGAGAATGGAGAAGAAATAATAACAACCATTTGACTTCTCTAAATTCACTTCATTGATCTTGCATACGATCAATAAGAAATAAGAATCACCAGCTTTCACCCAGAAGGCTCGGGTTCGTTTCCCGGTATTGGAACTATTATGTATGAACTGGTTCATACATTAAAATGCTGGAATATGGAGAAGAAATAACAAGTCCACTTTTAAGTGATTGCACTCTTAATGATTTCAACCACAGCATATTTTGATATATTTATTGCCAATAAATATTTAGTATATTCGATTAAAATACAAAATTGCTCAGATATATGTAAAATTGCAGAAACGGTTTTTAAAAGCTAAAATCTTTCAAGCTCTTAAACAACTACCAGTATGCCCAAAAATCGATAAAATTTTCTAATAAGTGAGTAAGTAAGTAACTAAAATTTTTTGGTTTTACGGCACGTCAAGTGAAATTAAAATTTAAAAAACTCGTATAAGTTCGGGACGTTCAATCATGATATAAATAGAGGTATGATAAAAATTGTGATAATATAAAAGTTTAAAAGATTTTATTTATGGAATTAATTTCGTTGTGTTTTAAGTTTAAAAAAAGACAAAAAGCAAGGTTTATACATAGAACTAAACTGACAATATAAATCAAGTTTCAAATGTCACAAAAATAACTTTGGTAACTTTACTTGAAAATTTACAAGTTAGCAACTGTTAACTAAATTTTCAGATCGAAAACAGCTCATTTCTAAAATAAATACAGAATTATTCACATAGTGGTAATTACTATAAATTTATACTTTCTTTTAATGAAAGATGAGCTCGAAAATCTTTTTATTAACCTAATATTTGAGTTTGCAATTTCAGATCAAAACGTTTTTATATAAGTGAAATTACAAAAAAATTTGTACCTAATAATTTTTTGAAAACACTGTATATGTGTATAATGTAAGTTTTTGGTTGAAAATATGCTCGACTTATTCCGGTTTACTTTGAAACTGTAGGAATATTGTGCAGTTTTACCAATAAATTGAATTTTATTTCAATCAATTTTTAATAATAAATTTTTCCAAATGTTTACAATATACTTAAAAGCTCACATAAATGTTTTATCATTATTTATCATTCATGTATGAAATTTTCACTAAAATATAATGAAAAACAACTCTGAAGTACACGAAAAATTACAAACAGTGGGTTAGTCAAGGCATTGTGCGTTTTTGAAAACGCTACAAGCAAAATGATTTACAAAATTTTTAAGGAAGTTAAACTAAAAAAATAAATTAGTATAATAAATTCGCTTGATCTAACAACTTGTATTTTTTTCTTATGAGTTTACCTGAAGGCAAGATTATCAGGTGAGAGGGAAACAATATCAGGATAACCGACCAATAATAGTCACAGCAATGAAGATAGAACGACAGATCTGACAATATGTGTTTCAAATCTTGCGCACTGATAACCTAAAATATGCACGCCTGAATAGTGATAATCTTGTGGAGCTATTTTTTGAATTTAATTACGTTAGCTAAGTAACTGGAATGATTTTTATGGAATTTAACTACTAAAAGCTCTCGATATGAGCATTTCGGCAGGAAAATCTAAATTTTGTTATACCTAATAAGAATATAGTAATGCATTTACCATACAAATTTCGAAGTTGAAGTCGATTGACTAACTGAACATTCATGTAAGTATTTGTTCTGAGTTTAAAAAAAAAAACAAGTGAAAACAAACAACTGACTGAGTTAACTGTTGAAATACCATGTATAGAAGACAATGATTTCTCTGCCACATTACACATTACACAAAAGATTTCTCTGCCACATTACACATACATGCATGTCACACATATATAACTGATATTGCCATATAATACATACTATACAATGTGCAGTGTTTCATATAAAAGTTTTTTTTTTTATAAGAAACATTTTTTACATTTAAACTTAAGTTCTATATCTAACTCTTTTCGTTTTTGAGTAATCGTGATGACAGACGGACAGACGACAGACGACAGACGATAGACAGACAGACAACCGGAAATGGACTAATTAGGTGATTTTATGAACAGCTATACCAAATTTTGTTAATAGCATCAATGTTTTTAAGCGTTACAAACTTGGGACTAAAGTTATCTTGGTATATTTCATATAAATGATATAAAAACAAGTCAAAACAAAACAAAACAAAAAAAAAAAAATTATTGACTGATTCACTCTTGAGATATAATTATTCAAAGTTATTAAATTTTATTGTTGAACAGAAACAATTATATTTAGAGTATAAGAAGTTGAATAGAGATGTCTATTATCATACATACTTTAATACGATAATACCTGACGTTTGTAAATTAGAGTTAAAAAGAATTGTTATATTTATACTAAGCTTGTGTACTATTCTTGTTATATAATATACAACATTTTTATCCTTATCATGCAATATACTTAATTTAAAAAAAAATACATGTTATTTTCTTTAATGAATTTTTATGTATTTTCAACCAAAATTTGAAAAATTGACAGTATTTTTTTTTCAAAATAAAATACTTCTACAAAATGAAATAATATTCAAAGCGTTTTCAAAATTGAACACTTATGTTGCCCACCCTGCATACAACATCCAACAAAGTATCTAAAGCTTGCGTATATTGTTATGAAGCGACTATATGTTTTATAATAGTTACTCTCCTGTTTAGCAGAGAGAGTATAAGCACAGATAACTCTCTTTCTGTACAATAATATCGGGATAGCTTAAGTTTTGTAATTAGTCCCATCTGGTGGTAAGCACTCATATGAAATAAGCAATCGACGGATATTCTATACACACATGAGACACTAAAACAGTGTTTTGTTGTGTATTATATGGATGATATTCATGATACCCAGCTATCTCTCATATTTTGTTTCTCATTCATTCACAAAATATGTTCGTTTCGTTAGTTTTGAACAATCTCTCTTCTTTTAAAGAAAACGAAATCAACCAAGGCTTTGGAGTTATGCTAACACAGAGTGTCAAAATTGCATTCTACAAAAATTTAAAAAAATCACAAATTAATAATTGTTTCGAAATAGGTCTAGTTTTGAACGGTGTTGAGTGAATTTTGATCCAACAGATATGTAGAAGAATAAGGTTTACTTACAGGTTGAGAAGTTGCGGTACAATATCATCAGAAATTTTATATGAAGCACATTTCTGGAGCGATTCTAATGATATGTTGGTAACTACTCGTATGATCGTAAAACTAATCCGATTTTTGTATTTTTTGGATTAAAATTTCCTTATAAGCTGAGTATAATCAAATTTTAAAATAATAATATTCAGGTACAAGTGAAATTTACAAAATTTAAAAAACCTCCGACAAATTTTTCGGATTCGGAAAACCTTACTTGCATTTGAAACATATCTACGAACATTCTCCATTCAATTATCTTTTAGATTACATTCTCTATTAATGACTTAGAAGTTCATTGCCAATTTTTAGTTTTTTTTTCGGGTACTGAACCCTAAATTCTCACTTGAAACGTAGCTAAGAACACTCTCCATTAAATTACCTTTCAAGAAAAATCGATTCATCCGTTTAGGCGCTACGATGCCACAGACAGACAGACAGACCGACACACAAACAGAAACACATACACAGCGGTCGAACTTATAACAAAAAATACACAAATACAAAAAACAGGTTTATTTGTGGTTTTACACAAATTTTCTGAGGTATCTATTAGAATTGACGAGTTCCAATTATTAGATTTTTTACCATAAATTACCTACAGATTTCTGTAAAAATTTTCAATATAAAATATTTCACGGCCATCTTTTCTGATACACTCAATGAATAATTACGCCTATTATACATTAAAAAATTGAAAACCATACATATATTTTACTTGTGTAAAGCAATCCCTACCATAATTTCGATTGTTTTAAAAAGAGGATAAGCAAGAGCAATCTTTATCAATCTTTACATTTAAACCCAGCGAAGCGGGTGGGTATCCCTTTAGTTATTTATGTTTTTTTTGAATCTTAAATATTTTTTTATTCTCCATTTCGATAAAATTCATATAATAATACTAAAAATACTACTCATGAAAGAACTCTAAAGAATATAAGGTTATTTAATCGAAAAATTCGCTTTACACTAGCGATTCATACATGATTTCACGTAATATCTCAAAAACTGATTGTTCAACCTTCAAATAAACATGGAATTTATAAGGTTTGAATTAATATTGTCTTATGTATTGAGTTTTATCGAAAAAATCATATATGTTTGAGAGTTCAAAAAGCACGGGTTATAAGTTGGAACCAAAAATTACTATTAATGATATGACATGCAGTTTTCGAGATAACAGAGTTCACCTCTGGTTTCGAAGATATTACTTCAAATCGTATACGAAGGCAAAATAGCAGGTTTATCATATAAGGAAGGTTATTTTAAAATAGACCAAAATGAAATTTTCATAAAATCGATCGAATTATACACAATATATATATTTATGCAAAATTACAATCAAAATAACACGTATATATATTTATTTAACAATAAAGGGTAACTTTTATATGTAATTAGAAATTTGTATCGAAATAAAAGGGAAAGGGGTTATTGTATTGTTTATACAATATACATATATACATTTGTGATGAATATTGTTGAGATGTTTTGCTGATTTAGTTGGTCTCATATGCACATTGCGTACAATTAAAACTAATTTTAAATCACCAAATCTCAAAGCAATCGTTAATCATTCTGTAGGTGCCCATAATATATACATTTGTATGTATAAAATGTATCTATCTTAATATATATATTTCTTGTGTGCGTGTGTATGTGACTGAACTCCTCCTAGACGGCTGGACCGATTTCGATGAAATTTTTTGTGTGAGTTCAAGGGGATTGGAGAATGGTTTAGATTTACAATTTGGTCCAGTACAACTGTTTTTGAGGGCTCCGTACCAAAAAAATGAAATTTCATTAAATGGTGGGAGCGCATATAAATCATATCACATTATGTATACTATGTGTACTATGTATTTTTAATAGTATTCAGGTATTGTCAATAGGCATTTATTAGAGCCATATGCGAGCGCAGCGAGCTCTACTATCAAAGGTCAGGCCAAAGGTCGAAGGTCAGGCCACTCCAATAAATAGGAGTTAAATTGGGGTTTAGCGGGATGGGTTTAGCGGACAGGCTAAACGTAGTATAGGTATTCATGAATTGGAGTTACGTTTTTACGGGACAACGTTCGTCGGGGCCGCTAGTTATATAATATATGTGTATCTATATTTATATACATTAAAATGGGATTTTAAATTAAAGGAAAACAATTTGTATTATTAACTTTCCAGTGTAGGAAAGTTCTTGTTAACACGCTCCGAAAATCCAAATCGAAATTTTCAACATATCTTTAGGTTTCATAGTCATGTATGAACCCTACTTTTGATGGAAGTCTATGCGTATGCAGTTATGTTTGTGTGTTCGGGAACATTTAGTTCTCGCGTATAAAGGATGATTGCGATCTTGAATTGCTTAATATCACCAAATTGTGTTGTATAGATTCCCAAAAGCTGTGCGTTGAAATTGAGGCGTTGGAAAGGGAGAGAAATTAAAACTTGAAATTTTTCTGTTAATATTAAGTGTAACTTGAACATTTGATTAGAAGCAGAGTTGTAGAAAATTTTGCCAGATTTTGATTTCAATAACTTTAGCATAAAAAGTTGGTATTTCACTTCTAAGCCACAGTTTTGAAAGCGAGTATTTGAGACAGTTATAGAAAGGTATTTTCGGTATCTGAGAAGAGAAGAAATGAACAGTTAGTATACTCACGTTTGAAACTATTGAAGGACATTTGCAGGACTTCGAAATGTGTATGAAAAACTCTGATGGTTGATGAAATGACATTTAAGATGGGTAAAGAAATGATAACTTTTTTTTTTTTCGTTCTTGAACGTAAAACTAGAAAATTGATAATTTTTCGAATCATATTTTACATCAATAATAATCATGTTGACAATTTACCTAAGGCATTTTTTTTTTGGTAAATGAGTAATGGAATAATTTTACAAATATTGAAGAAAAGGGTTAATTATTGACTTTTTCACAGCCAAAAATACGTAGAGGCTTGTTTCTGTATAAATCATTCTTCTTTTCTCTAAAGTTTGATTCCACAAATTCCAATTTCAAAGAGATCAGGTTCAATAATAGATAGAAATTTTTAGTTTGAATTTAAAAACTTCTGGCTTGCAATAAAAATTAGCAATAATGTATTAATTTTTGAATTTCATAAGGACAGAAAATAATTGGAAAAAATGATTCTAGCGGGGGTTTTACTCTGCCTTCCATTCAATTATTCCAAGTATTCTCGCAATGGTATCGTAAGTCAGTTTACTTATTTCACAATCAATAAATATATTATTAAAAATACCTACATTTGAACAATTATGTCAACGTAATGCTAGAATAAAGAAACGTAGCAGAAAAAAGTGCATCCGTACGAGTGTATGTTTTTTTCATATCCATTGATGATATAGTTGGAAAAAATGACTTTGTTCAGATTTATAATTAATGTCAAAGTAAGCAAACGCACTACTACGTTCATAAGTAAATTCCTTCGTAAGTATTATAAACTAACAATGGATAAATTGAACATACGTTTAAAAATAATTCAAAAATTTTGATACCATGTATATATGAAATATACATAGTATATTAAGTTTATTCCCAATTTTATAACGCGAAAAATGATATCAAGCTGAAAGTCTTACAGCGCTTCAGGACGTAAAAAGTGAAGTCGAGTTCGTAAATGAGCAACAGAGGCCAATTGGGTCTTGTAAACCGTTAAAGATAGAACAAAAGTTAAAATGTAAAAAATTTTCGTTTTCAAAAAATAAACAACTTTTGTTTTTAACATCACAAATGTAAATTTTATAGTATGTATTAATATGGGATTAAAAGTTATGTATGTGTGACATATATAGGTATATGTGTAATGTGATAGAGTAATCAACACTGTCTATACATGGTATTAAAACAATTCACTCAGTAAATTGTTTGTTTTCACTTGTATTAAAATATATTACCTTATTAGGTTTTAGTGACAATATTGTTTTCATATCGATATGCTAGGAAAATGGACCTATTACAAATTTAGTTTCTTGATATTGCTTATAAGGTTCACATTTTTTCAGGCAAACTTTAAAGCTTATGAAATTCAAAAGGTAAGGACTTACATTTTTTGGAGTTTGATACATTTAAATTTAGACGAACTTGATTCATTAAAATTTATAAAAAAATATGATTAAATAAATGATACTTTTATATATTTGTTTTAGATTATATAAAATATTTTAATGGATTTATTTATATGAGAGTTACCTATAAGGATTTGAAAGAATACATCAGGGACCTAGCTATTTATATACACATATATAAAGTAATGCAAATAATAATAATAATAATAATAATGATAATCATAATAATAACAATTCATTTATCATTTAAAGCAATTTAAAAAGTCGACATGTCATTGTTAAAGCGCCAATTTAAACTGGTCAAAAAATATAAATTTACATAAATCTTTCATTACTATTATTTTAGTATGTTTGTATATACATGTATACAAACAATTTATATATAAATATTTAAAATACTAGGTGACTTAAAAATATAGGAATTTTATCATTAGTATTGTATAATTTTGATCAAAAGAAATTGAATTAAATAATACTCTCTAACACACAGTTACAAAGCTTTCAATGCACTAGAAAGTGAAAAGTAAGTCGCCTTAGGCCTTCTTAAATTGCCTCAAGCCTTATTTCTAATACGGGTTATAAATGGGAAAATCCGTGTGATATGGCCGCATCGAGTTTTTTGATACCATTAGCAGATATCGTACTATTTGTCGTTTGCTCGAAGATTCGATATCATAACCCCAATCGAAGATAAGATATAAACCCTCAAATTGAAAGAACTTTGCGGGGGTTTTTCCGACCTGGTCATAAAACATTGAATGATGGTAGCGAGAGTCCTATTTTCCTACTTTTCGTTAAATATCGCACTCCTGAAACTGATGATTTGTGGAAACTCTTTAGGGACGTCCATCTCCTGTTTGAATGAACGTAGAAGGGTGGAATTTAGTGCAAAGTGGGTATTTTAAAACGGTTATAAGGACAATATCTTTGACTAATATTAAAATCTTGAAGCAGCGATTTGATACGAATTTTTTACGAATATCTCTCAAACCATTGTAAACCAAAAAGTATTTCAAAAAAAAAAAAAAGTTGCGTTGAGACATTTCGCTCTAAAATACCCAACTATTCAGATACTCTACTCTCCAGAAAATAGTCAATCCGACTTTATTAAAGAAGATATATTGTTTAACTTAAGGTACGGAGCTAAGCGAGAGACAATAAAAGCTGAAGTCGACAAATACTAACGTACGAAATCGCCTCGAAAGTCTGAGTGTAAAAGATATCCTATACATTGATTGTGTGACAAGGATGAAATATTTTTGAAAGAAGGATATTTGGGCCAATTTATGATGCTGTACTACATTGGTTACAATAAAGACGTCAATACAAGTTGTTGCTGACGTGTATGATAATGTAAAATTAAAATATCACGATTATAAGGGGTCGGTCAATAATGATAATCAAATAGGTGCCACCTTGATACTCTGTTGAATAAATAAATAGTGTGATAGCCAGCATCTTTAAATTAAGCAAATTTGAAATTCTTTAAACTGTGGAAATAAGAAAAACCTTGAATTTCTGAATTTATTTTTGTAAGGTAAGAACTAAGTTTTGTGACACCCAATATACAAATGCGTGTATACATTTTGAGTAAACAATACATCGTAGAATCTGTGTACCCCTTTTCGAAAGTAGAATAGTAGAAATGGTGTGAGTTTTAGTTGAATTTAGTGGTTGTTTCATACATATAGAAATGAAGGGTTTTAAATTTAAAACATAAGGGATTGTTTTTTTGTACTATAGTCTAAAATGTATATTATACAGATTTGTACATATATAGATGTCTCGTGGAAGAACCAACCCCCAAATTGAAATAACAATTTACTTTCATTTATTAAAAAACAACAAAAAGGGGTACCAACTAAAAAAATAACGTGATAAAATTGATTTTTATTATACTATTTAAATTATATCATGAAATGTTTTGTAAAAATATTTGGTTGTTTGAAAAAATTTGTTTGAAATGGTTTGTTTATATACAAGTTGAAACGCAGGTCGCTTATTGAGAAGAGTTATTGATTAGAAAAAAATTTGAGGTTCTTGACTAGTTAAAGGTAAGTAATTATTACTAGTTAAATAGAGAGGAGGTTTTGGAGGTATTCAAGAACAACAAGAGTTTTTCGAACAGTAAAAGAAAGTAGGTATTAGGTGCAAAAAAATATGCTATTAACAAAGCAGCAAATATTTTCTTGGTTAAAGAAAATGCTCTGTTTTATTTTTTAAGCAGGCAAATACTCACTTTCTAGAACTAAGAACTAAGATCTTTGACTCAAAAAAAATTTACTTATTATGTATTGTCAAGAGCCGACAACAACGTGCTTACTTCAATCCAGGATTTTGTTTTTGCTGTGTAATAGTTGACCCAAACGAGTCAATTTTTATAGGTTTTATGACGAGAGTTGGTACGATTTCAGAGGAAGTTTGCCAACCTTTCCTATTATGTCTCATTGCAGCGGCTTCGGAAAGAGTCACATTTCAACTTTGTTTTCAACTTTGTTTGCAACTTTCACAGGAAAGTTGCAAATTTCTGATGTTTGTCAAACTACCGTAATAGCTGAAAAATGTTTTCTATGCAGCTCCTTTGAAGGGAATTAAATTTTGCGGAACACCTCGTTTAATGTACCGACAATATCAGCCACTGTCATACTCTGTTAGACCATTAGGTTAGGTATATAGACTGTCCGCGAGGGACACACTTAGTGTGTCCTCAATTTCAGAGGCTGAGGCATCTCCTTCATACATAAACAATGCATTACACCACCCATCACAATTATAAATTAAATTAATTTTGTTGTGACGGGAATCGAATTCGATACCCTAAGCATAACGCGGACGGAATTGGTTAAGCCTTAACCAACTCAGCTAATAGGGCGATCTGTTAGAACATTACTTTATGACAAATATTTTTTTATTTATAAAAGTTAACTTTTGACAATAAATTTTCCGTGAAAATTATCGATGCTTGCTCGGGTGAATCAAGCAGGATGTTAATGAACTCGGAGAAAACATCCAAGTATGAAGAAGAAATCTTTATAAAACATGAGATAAATAGCCGCAAAAAAATTTAAAAAATCGACTATTTGCTTAGTTTTTCTAACGAGCTACTGTTTTCTCTCGGGAACACTAAATACAGTACATAAAATGTGAATGATCAATAAACAACCTAGGTACTTTACAAACATACCACTAATGTTCTTTCCTAAGGTTGTTTTTTCTTAAACAAAATTGGCGTGTCGTAATCTCACTAATTAATATTATTTAAAACATGCAAATTGATTTGAAGTAAAAAAAAAAAGTTTTTTTTATCAATAATATACTTCAACTTACATGGCAATTCAATTAAAATCCAAATGAAAATTGTGTTCTAAAAGAAGATTTCAAAATTGAAACAAAAAAAAAAACATAATTGTGACATCTATATACAAAGGTATGGAAGACTCGTCTGATAGTCCCAAGATTAGTAATCAAACCATCGTTTATTTTCATATATATTTTATTAATAAAAAAAATAACGCATTCATAGGGATAGCCGAAAAAAGAGAAAACTTATTATTAATTAATATTAATATTATTATTATACCATGTATATGAAATAAACCAAGGTATACTAAGTTTAGTTTCAAGTTTGTAACGATTAAAAATATTGATACTTTGAACAAAATTTTGGTATAAGTTGTTCGTCTGCCCGTCTGTCATCACGATTACTCAAAAACGAAAAGGGATATTAAGCTGAAATTTTTAACAATTGTCAATTGGGTCTTGGGTCCGTAGGACTCATCTTGTAAACCGTTAGAGATAGAACAAAAGTTTAAATAGAAAAAATATTTCTTATAAAAAATTAAACAAATTTTGTTTGAAACATTTTTTCGTTATCGCCACTGTTTATCTGTGAGGACGCAAATTAAGACAAAACTTTAATGTGCATTTTCTCCAAAATTTTGTTTGAAATATTTTTTGTTTGAAACAACTTTTGTTTGAAACACTTTTTCGTAAACATTAATGTTTACCCGTGAGAGCGCAAATTGTATTGTATGTATTATATGGGAATATCAGTTATATATGTGTGAACAATTTCAACAATTTACCCAGTCAATTGTTTGTTTTCACTTGTTTTTAATTAATTATAGTATGAAAAATTGAAATTTTTTCATTTGCAAATTTGAGTTATGCATATAAACAGTGGATATAAACAAATATTATAAATAATACAAACGCAACAGCGAGATACTAATCTCAAACGGTTACTCATCCAAGTACTATAGTGCATAAGGTTGCTTAGCTTCGGTGATCGGTCGAGAACTTGTATTTCCAAAGTGGTATTTCATGTCGTGTACATGTCGCTTACAAAGTGAAAAAACTTTTGGCTATTTGTTTTTTTATGCTACCGTACAAGTTCTTTATACTTTTATAGCATGAAATAAATAAAATGTGTGAAGCAATTGTTTCGATAAACAAGATGAAATTTTCTCTCATTTTATTAAACCACTTTTTTAAGACTCCTCCAAAACAGAGCCTGGAAAATGAAACACTTGGCAATGTTCACAATGGCAATGATCTGGAAAGGACTGAAATGGAGCTATTTCATTTCTTGATAACGAAAAATCGAGGGTTTCAGAATTAGCCAGCACGAAAAACAGTTTTAAGAGCTGTTTTTGAGAAAATTTGACAAAAATCTCGAAAATAACTCTCAATATTTTCATTCTTTTCAAAATTTTCTTTTATTAATTTACATTCATCCAAAATATATGTGATAGTTTTTGCTGCCGTTTTCGAGACATTTCATAAAAATCACAATTTTTTAGCAGATTTGAATAATTAAATTTTTTTTCCTACTCTTGGCTCATATTAAACATAGATGTAAAATGTGCTTTTATGAATGACTAAAAAACGAATAATAAAAACTAAAAATATCAAAATTGATAAATAAAATGTTTTTGATTTTATTTTAAAAAGAATTACTTATAGCAGATGTGTAAATTAAAAATTTTTTTTGATATGCTTTAAGAAAGATATATGTACAATTGATAGGATTTTAGTTGAAGGAACAGATACTGTCAAAATGTTTGTCAATATTAATTACTCATTTCAAAATAAACAAGTGAAAACAAACAATTGACTAAGTCAATTATTGAAATATCAAATATAGAGTGTGTTCATTACGCTATCGTTTTTTTTATTACGTCATGTAAGTAGAGAAAGATAGCCCCGCTTATATACAAGCTATAAGAGTATCTTTCCTCTAACTTCTTCAGTGGATATAGCAATAAACAAACAAACACATACATAATATATGTACGTATAAATTTAAAATATATACAATACCTATACATATACTATATAATGTCCTGAACCTAATTTGAACCTCACGGGTAAACAGTGATGTTTACGAAAAGATTACAAACAAAAATTTTACTTTTAAACTTTTGTTCTATCTTTAACGGTTTACAAGATGAGCCCTCCTAACCCATGCCGCAAATAACCTATGGTGCTCTTTTACGAGTTTGACTTTACTTTTTACGCCCTAGCAGGATATAAAAATTTCAGTTGGATATCTCTTTTCGTTTTTGACTTATCATGGCGATAGGCAGAGGGACAGATGGACGAACAACCGGAAATAAACTCTTTGGGTGATTTTATGTAACACCTATACCAAAATAAAAGCCCGCTTAGCTCTTACATAGGACAAAAACTATTTCAGATACTCAGGCTCTTTTCACACTATACGGTTTTGACTACATGGTATCGATCGGAGAAAAGCCGAATGTGGGTGCACTCTACTTCATGCTTGGGTGCACCCTATTAGTAAAAGAATAGCGAGAGTAGGACTATTTCATACCTTATTTTGAAGATATTTTCCAAATAAAAAAAATTTTATCTTAGTAGCATACGGACGACTCAGATTAAAAATTTATTTTCTATTTTCGAGTTAAAAAAAAAACTTTAGAAATGTTTAAAAACTTCTGCAACAAAATCAATTGAAATAAGTATGGACTCAAACTCATACCTAAGGTGTGTTATCTGAGAAACTGTATATGTTACTTACATGGCGAATAAACGAAACAGATAAAAACAAGCAAAAAATCCTCTTTAAGAAAAATAGCTGCAAGAGTTGTTATAGTAACAAACAACAAAGAGATATAGAAGCATTTTATAATTAGTTCATAAAATGAATATAAAGAATGAGAATACAGTGAGTCAATTAAAAAGTGAAAAAAAGGCGTGTACTTTTATTTTGATTTTCAGAGAAATAAGGTCCTTCATATCTTTCAGATAGATTAGAGAATGAAACACATTCTAATCTAACTTTTTTTTTTCAAGAAAATTTTAGTATAGGTAGGCAATATAGAGTTTTTTGTGTGAAAAAATAACATTTACCATTGTTTTATCTCCAGCAACCGCACATAGACCAAAATTTTTGGTAGCCTGCGCAATTAGGTTTTGTATTCAAACTGACACCGACTCCAAAAATAACAATAATTTTAACTACATTATATTATCGTTATTATATTACCTTTTAGTGCATTTTTATGTTTTTACTTTTTAAAATCGGTTTTTTTTTGTTAAAAGATTATTTGTTTTTTTAGTTTTAGTGAATCTGGATTTGTGTATGAATTTTGCTTGCAAGTGTCAAAACACGAATATTCTGATTTAAATTTTCACACAACATCAAGATTTAATTTATAATTTAAAAGATTGAATATTTTGAAAGACTTTTTTTGAAATATTAGGTGATGAAAATCATGTTTGGCACTTGTCTTAACCAAATATGTATACCGAAAGAACAATTATTTTCCACTTAAAATTAATTGTCTCTAGGTAGAAAAATAATGAATCCAAAAAAAAACTTGATTCGAAGATATTACAAATTTACTAGCGGCCCCGACGGACGTTGTCCCGTAAAAACGACTCCAATTCATGAATACCTATACTACGTTTAGCCTGTCCGCTAAACCCATCCCGCTAAACCCCAATTTAACTCCTATTTATTGGAGTGGCCTGACCTTCGACCTTTGGCCTGACCTTTGATAGTAGAGCTCGCTGCGCTCGCATATGGCTCTAATAAATGCCTATTGACAATACCTGAATACTATTAAAAATACATAGTACACATAGTATACATAATGTGATATGATTTATATGCGCTCCCACCATTTAATGAAATTTCATTTTTTTGGTACGGAGCCCTCAAAAACAGTTGTAGTGGACCGAATGGTAAATCTAAACCATTCTCCAATCCCCTTGAACTCACACAAAAAATTTCATCGAAATCGGTCCAGCCGTCTAGGAGGAGTTCAGTCACATACACACACACACAAGAAATATATATATTAAGATGATGTCAACAAATTATATCATATGCAGAGATACATATAATTATGTATTATTTATTTGATTCAAGAAATATAAAAGATAAGTTATATTTTTACTTGTAACGATTATTTAAATTTTTTAAACTGTATAATTATTTTGGCTGATTGATAACAGAAAGCAGTGTAATAAGATTACATTTTAATTACAAAAGCAGAAGCAGAAACAATATGTCTGATCTTTGGTGCCACTACAGTTAGTGCAACTTGAAACAGTTGAAATATGATGTAAAACTGTTGTTAAGCATTAAACTGTTGCTAGTCGCCCTATAAGCTTTGGTTAAGGCGTAACCAATTCCGTCCGCGGTATGCTTAGGTTAGCGGATTCGATTCCCGCCGTCGCAACAAAATTAATTTATTTAATAGTTGGGTTGGACTGGTGTATTGCACGGTATATGCATGAAAGAGGTACACTCAAGCTCTGAAATTGAGGAGCTGATAAATGAAATTATCAGCGGAAAGGTGGTAAAACACATATATGGTATCACAATGGGTTCTATGCCTTCATGGACAGCCAATGTAACCTAACCTAACCTAACCTAAACTGTTGCTAAATTTTATGTTGTAATTATAAAGCCTGCGTACATTTTTGGGATTATTTTTAATCGGTAAAAAAATTAAGTTTGGACGTAGTATATATGGAAAGTAGGAAAGAAAGTATTTTCTTAATTTAATCTTTCGTCCGATATTGACCAAATCACTTTTGTCCCCAAACAGTCTAAAGATTGAAATTTTCAGACTTTTCAACACTTGATTCAAGCTACGAGGGTGCTAGCTTCTGGATCTAAATAAATTTTTGTTCAATGTGAAGAAATGTTCTGTTTATGTTTTAGTTGGAGATATACGCTATACTTAAAAAATTAGCATTAACCATAAAAAATAATTTGCTAATTTAAATTCAATTAATGGCCTTTTTATAAGTTATATTTGACGATATGTATATTAAATATAAAATTTAACAAAAACATACTCCAACACATTTTAAAATTAAACAGCCGGTCGAAATAAATTTATGAAGGCATTAAAATTATTACCAACCAATTTGTTTAATCGATATATATAGAACAGAACATTAACATAAAAAATAAAAACTAAGATATTGAAAGGTGTAAATACAGACCTAAAACTTATATAAGTAGAAAAACTATTGTAGAACAGGTGTAGGTAAATATGTTTTAATATTCTAAAATATTAATGTCATCAAGAATTGATATTTGACCATAAAAACTATTTGTTATCAATTTTTTTAACTAACTGGCAATGTAAGATTATTATTAATGGCATTTTATCATATTTTTATTAGTCTTAATCTATAAGCGATCTTGCATGTACAGGTGATTCATAAACAATATCATATGCAATAGTATCTTACACATCAAGGGAGCAAACATTTGTAAATGCGGCTCTGAAGTGACCGTAATTCCGTTAATTGGATTTTTAATCTCATATATGAAACAGAGATAGTCTGGAATAGCAATAATACTATTTTTTATCCCGGTAAAGTGTATGGTTCCCGTGGGATTGATATGTTTTTATTTTTTTTACAGAGCAAAGGATCGACATGATTTTTGCATAGGTAGTGGTAGTTTAGGGGTCAAAATAATATTACATACGCTAATTTTCTCCCGGAAGGTTCCTATGAGACAACATACAGGAACGTGTTTTTTAAACGGCTTTGCAAAAGTTTGTTAAATAGATTTTCAGCGCATTTTTTTCAAGAAGGCATGATTAATTTACACAGTAACGATAAAACTCTTGAAATCTCTTTTTATCGTGGGTAATACCGTGAGGCGCAGCCAGTTTTTACATAAAATTGGATACTTTAATACACATAAACAACGGAAACTGAATTGCAACCAAAGATTTCAAATGAATATAGCTTAAATGAAACTTTTTTTTTACTTGTAATCTTGATAATTAGTTTTTGCTGATATTTGTGTAGGTACTTTAGAAGCCAATTTATGTACAAGACAGCAGCGATAAATACGTTTGTCAATACATCAATTTTGCAGGATTCCCCATCTTTTAATTATTCTATTAAGAAAATGGTAGCAAACACATTTGTATTTGTATTAGTATTTACCCAATAAATTATACAGAAGTCCTGCATATCTCCATCAATTTTTAAATTTAGTTTTCTACATTTAAAATTCCACCTTTGAAATTAAACAACCTCTCAATGAAAAATATATAGCTATTTTAAACTAAAAAAAATTTTTTAACTACAATTTAGAACATTTTGCAACCATAAATTTGTGTATGAAATAGCAACGTTTTTCAAAAATTTACGTTTGTTGTTTTGAAAGTTTTATCAAGTTTTATTATTTTTTGAGTTATGATTTTAAGTTGCATTAAAACACTTTCACGTAGATAAAGGTTGATACTATATTTTCTAAAACCATCTGTCAGTCACAATTAATTAAAAACACAAGTTGCAAAAATTATTTATTATGCAATTAATTCATTCGAGGATAAAATTTAAAATTTTTTTGCAATACATATTTGGTAAAAGTCAAAGTCAAAAATCTAAAATTTAGGATATATAATTTTAAAAAGTTGTCATATTTGGTGAAAACCTCTTAAATTATCGATATTTCAATTGCCTGGCATTGAGACCCACCTGGCTACCACTCAGTTGGATTTCTAGTTATTTATTCAAAATAAAAATGTGAAAATAAAGTATTTAAAACCTTTAGTTTATCAATTTCTTAAAATGATTTTAAAACTTCTTGAACTCGTTTTCAATTAAATTTTATAGATTTTAATTGGTATTTGAACGTGATTAGTTATTCTACAATTTGCTTAGTTGAATAACATTGAATGATGTTTTTGTAAAAAGAACTCTTTGTATTTATTACGAAGGTAATTACTACAATAAAACAAAATTTTGAATCAAAAAAATAATTTAGAATAAAAAGTTATTAGCATGGTCGAGCGAAAATAACTTACCACTTTCGACAGTTGATAGCTCAAGCTCATACCTAAGAAAATTTAGCAATAGCAATAGTCCAACAATATGTAAACCTATACCTACGCATCCCTACATATTATAAATGTGAAAGAAGGCATGTTTGTTTGTTTGTTATGCTTTCACGTTAAAACTAGCGAATGGTTTTTAATGAAACTGTACTGCAATATAGCTGATATATCAGATTAATACATGTACAGTAATTTATAATGAAATATTAAAAATATAAAAAAATTTAATTTAATTTAATATTTAACATTTTTTAAATTTTTACAGAAATCTGTAATTTATGGTTCAAAAAGTTAACTGTAGATGGATCGTTTCTATGATTATCATTTTGAACCATTAAAGAATTCTGTAAAAATTTAAAATAGTAAATGACCAACACCAGTTTTAATAAAATAAATAAAATATGTCTAACAAATCATGGCCAACTTTTCTGATATACTCAATGAAATATGACTATTTTACATTTAACAAAATTAAAAACTGTGTATATGAAGAGAGAGTGGAGGATATAAATGGGTGGTTTTTACTTTTGAGATCAGTGAAGCGGACGGGTATCAATCTAGTACATTTATAAATTATATAAAATGTAACAAATATAATAGTTAGGATATATTAAATATTTTCAACTAAATAATTAAATGAATAATAAAATAAAATTTAACGAAATAATAAAATGAAATAATATTATTCCATGTTATTTAAAAAAAATATGTCAACAACATTTTGTAAAAAGATATTTTTATTATTGATATCTTATTTACTTTATGTACTATACATATACGATATTCTTTAATTGCGTGTCCGTATATTAATGAAACACGATATTTCAAATTAATGCATAGTGTTCCAAAAGTATGGAATCTCCTCGAGGTATCGTAGAGAAATCGGGGAAAAATGTGGAAAAACGGAAATTTACGCGAAATGCAAAGGTGACCTTGGATTTGACCTTGAAAATAACCTTGAAGTTACAGTGAAGCAAAAGTCGATTTTTCAAATGATAACTCCTATTTTTTACTGTGGATTTGGAAAGAGCAGAATATTATTCGTCCAAATATGACTTTGACCATGAATTTCAAGGTCATTCCAAGGTCAAAGATCTTATTTCAAACTCTTATCTTATCAAACCAACTGGGGGGTTCCCATTCCTATAGAGATTTATATTTTAAATTAAGGTAGTTCTTTCCCTCTGCCCAGTTTACAGAGACAACAATTACCTGCATTCGAATCAGTTCACATTCGTCTTAAAAAAAAATTGAAGTTTCAGAAAGAAAACTTTTAAAAGGTTTTTTTGTGGTAGATAACAAGGATATACTGGAAATATGTAAAAACATTTTAAATAACAAAGTTACCACCGTGTTTGACCATGAAGACGTTCCCGTTAAAGAAAAATTAAGTACTGTCTTCTTATTCCTCCTAAATATTAGTCGATACCTCCTATAAAGGAGTGTTTTCCCAGTTCTAATATGAGTGAAAACAGTTTAAAAAATCAACCATATGTAACATTTATGTAATAGGCATGTATTATATTTGTATAACTCAATTTTTATTATATCATTAAATCATCATGTCAATTAGTGACTATTAATTTAGAAGTACAAATGTGTTAAAAGCCAGATCATTGATGTTACAATATTTATTAGATATTTGCCCATTTATTTTTTTTTTTAGCAATATAGTTTTTTGGAAGTTTAATATAAAACATTATTTAAATTTATATCTCATATATAATTATATAATAAATCTATTTTCTACATCAATTTATAAAAAAAACAGTTCACAAAAACTTTTGTTTAACTTCCTCGAGGACAGACATCATCGAATTATAAATTTTTGAAACATTTTTGTGAATTATTTATAATTTGATGTTGCTTATAAACAAACCTTATTAATGAAAAATTAAAATCTGCTAAACAAAATGTGGTCAAGGGCTTTGCAGCCTTAGTTGAATCTCCAGGATATAGAAATGATTGGAAACCACTCAGGCAGGTGAAGTAGTAAATATAGAAACGTTCAGTAGCAGTTCGAGAAAATCAAACTGTTCAATCGATTTAACAGGTTGAAAAAATAGAAAAATGAAATTATCTTACCCAGGCACTAGTTCCATTGATTGAACAGGTTAAAAAAAAAAGAAAAATGAAATTATCTTACCCAAGCACTAGAATGTAAGACAAAACCGTGACTGTTTCTACATGATCCAGGCACACTCTGAAGAAAAATGCAAGTGCTCTTGAATAACTCAATCAAGTTTTTATATTTTTATTTTTATTTCAGAAACTAAAAACGTATGCCTGGAAGATTTTGTTTCATCCGGACTCTAGCGACCCTCTCCGGCTTCGCAAGGGTGCAATGCTGATATTAAATATACAACAGAATGTCTTTTAAATACAAAAAAGTGTTTATTTACTAAATCACCTCTAAAACCTATTCCTATATATTATAAAGGTGAAAGTATGGATGTTTGTTTGTTACCCTTTCACGCAAAAACTACCGAACGAATTTGAATGAAACTGTACAACAATATAGCTCATACATTAGAATAACACATAAGCTATAATTTATAAAGATCTATTAAAAAAATTTAAAAATTAAATTTTATCTGACATTTTACTTCCATCCATGGTCACCATTTTGAATGATTAATTAAAGATTTCTGTAAAATTTAAATTAGTAAATGCAAAACAATCCATAGACATCTTTTCTCCTAAACTCAATGAAATATGACTATTTTACATTTAAAAAATTGAAAACTATGTATATATTTTAGCTGCGTAAAACAATCCCTTCGAGTGTTACGGAAGGATGGTAGGTGAGAGGTCGAGGCTATAAAGCGGTGGTTTTTACTTTTAAGGCCAGTGAAGCGGACGGGTATGAAGGTAGTTAAATATAAACCTTCCTCTTGAATCACTCTATCTATTAAAAGAAACCGCATCAAAATTCGTTGCGTAGTGTTTTATACTATGTAGTGATTCTATTTTACTACGAAGAAAATATTTTGTTTTATTTTCTTTAATCACTTCGTACCGTCTTTTAAAACCTTTTTCATTAAGTAGTAATGCTTTTAAACCGTTAGAATAAGATAACGGTTAATAATTATAATTACGTTAATATTCTTGAACACAAAAGTCTAATTTTTTACAATGTCAATGTGTCAGACTATGATATACCTCATTTGTATATTAGGAATCGAGTAGGTAGTTTTGATACAATTATGTATGTATTTATGAATGTATTCATGTACAATGTACATACATAAAATAAAATATGTTCATTTTATTTCATAAAGGCATTCATGGTATGGTTACTAGAGGCGTTTTAAAGATACCACCAAATTATGATTTTGATCTGTTAGGATGAATAGGGTTTAATCTCGTTTTGCGAAATAGTAAAACATTGTTAGAAAAGGATCAGTTACACAAAAACTCATAGTTTGACGTAAATTAAAGATTTTTATTATTTAGTACAGAGACTATAGTTCGCGACATACATATTATTTCCAATATTAAATTTCAACTAATAAAATCTTACGTAATAATAGATTTAAACCCTCCCCATTGATTGTACATGAATATAAATTTAAAACCCTCCTCTCCCCAGATGCTTATGTAATTAATGAATGGCCCCTTACACTTCACAAAAGCTGAGTGGTTTTAAGAAGTGTTTAGTAATTTTAGTGGTTCTAATGGTTTTAAGTTTAATATTAAAGTTGAAAAAATGCCAAATCCTTTATATACAACAAATCCTAGAATTTTCATGTATAATTTTTGAATAGGGCTAATTATTTGGAATACAACGTATACGATAGCTCATTGCATTAGTTCCTGTTAAACATAGTGAAAAGGTAGAAGAAATTTGTACAGAGCAAGTTCTTATCAATATTTTGGAAACAGCGCTAAACATAGTTTCTTTATAATACGTACCATAATAAAATTTGAAAGTTAAATTAAAATTGATGAAAAAACGAAGAAGCTATAAGCAATCAAAGATTGTATCCTCCCCTTGTTTAATTAGTAATTTTAAATGTTCATATCTTGCATACTAGTAAAGATTTTTAAAAACCAACTGCACTTTTCTGCACGTCTAGTGAGAGTTCTTCACCTGATGTGATAAAAAATTTTGTCCGATCCCCTATTGTGGGATCCTATACATGTTTTGAATTAGAACCAAATCTAATCAAGAAAAGCGATGTCTAACTTTCGGATTTTGGTTTGTTAAAACGTAGTATGAAACAGTAACTGAAACATTTTACGAGGAAAATTTTACGATAATTTCTTTTATTTCGTCTGGGAGTAAAGCGGGATTTAATTGATAAATTGCGGAATTGGATTTGATTAGTATTTAAATGCTAGGAATAATCCCTGAAAACAAACGACTATTAGATAAGAATCTATGCGATATTTTACTTTATTTTCCTCTTTAAAATTTACTCCAGGGGTATCCCATTCTTTCCGACTAACTTTGTATGCATTATAGAGACACGGTCCTTGAAATAACGCTTTTTTAAGAAACTGAACAACATCTTTTGTTGTTAATTCTGAATAATCTTTAGTAATTGATACCAATAGTAGGTATTTCTTCATATATACCAGAAATAAATGTGACAGGTTTAGTTGTCGACAAAGCTATTCTATTTAAAATATATAACAAACAACACAGTGCACAATATATAATAAAGCTACCTATAATATCTAAGCTATTAAAAGACATGTATCAAAACAAAACATGGCATTTTCTCCTAGGCAAGCATATAGTCTTACTTCCGTCACTGAATAAATGTTAGAGGTATTAATATTTTATATCAATACAGTAACTATTTATAGGGAAATGCATTTATTATTTTGTTGTTGAATTGTATGAATATCAAACATTTGATATTTAAATTTATACTCACCAACTGCTTATACATTCGGTAACGAAATGATTAAAATGCTTACAGAGATGTTAGATTCATTTTGTATCGAGTAAGCGAAAATAAGCTAAAGGAATGAATATAATATACATGAGTCCAGCCGATCTTGGATAAGCATTCATGACCAAAACCTTTAAATACTTTTATAGAAAAGTGAGTTTGCAAACCGGGAAAAATCATTTGAGGATACTAATCGATCTGCTTACTGGCAATTCTAAACTGAAGAAGCATATAAACAAAATTAATTTCATAGAGAAAATATGTCCAGGAACATTCTTGAGTTTATTAAAGCTGTAGGGCTTCTGGAGTACCATTGAAGCAAATAGATAAAACGAGTCGCAGTAATAAAGTTCTTTTTACTGCTAAATTTACTTTAATTTACTTTTTTCAAATCTAATCTAATCTGATCTAATCTGATCTAATAGGTCGAAGCAAATAGGAGCAATCAGTTTTGATAGCATTTAATTTCAAAATCAATTCAAAATTCAAATTTCATTTTGTTTGCTTAATTTTCTTTGCAAAATTTTAATCACCCCATTTAAAGGTGTTTTCATTTGAGAGCATTTTGAAACCACCAACAAAGAGTCTTTGAACAATACCTTAACATAACAAGATCCTTCTATTTTTTTTTTTTTTTGAGTTAACTACATTACTTCGTTTTTCTTTATGATTTTGTTGTTGAAAATTGCTGTTCTAGCACATTGGGCCTTAAATTTTTGGTCCTAAAATTTTTTAATTGCTTCAAAGGACGTTCGTTAACAAGCTAAAACATCGTGTGAAATCAATTTTTGGAGAACATCAATAACTACGAAAATATGAAAAATTTAAATATACAAATAGAAAGAAAGGAAATAGTGCGTAATGATGTCATAACTTGCTATTGTTAAAGAAACTACATATCAAAAGTTGTTTTGCTAGGTAAAGATTATTTAATTGCTTATATCTGTTATGTTTATCAATCGAATTTAATTTTTATTCCAGATTTGGTCATCTATTCTCGCACATTTTCAAATTTTTACGAAAGATACATTGAAATCGACATCAGGACAAAGGCCAATTATACATAATTACCTTGTCGAGTGGATTATATAAACGATATAAGTGATATTCAACATTTCATTTTTGAGGTAAATATTTAATGAAAATAATAAGGACTATTTAAAATTTTTAAGTGTAATAAATTTGGTCAAAAAGAGTTAAAACGTATAAAAATAATATATTTATCTAAACTTGTAAAATATTGCATGCGATGATGTTTAAAAATCAAAGCATAATGTTTGTTATAATAATGTATGGTGTATGTATAATGTTTTACTTTCATTTCTGCCAACACACAGGTGGCCAACGTAAGCCAACAAGAATATAGTGAGTGCCCTAGCGCAGAATGAAAAATTACAAACACATTACCAGCGTGAAACAATTTATTGAAATTGTTTAGAATGAAAGCTAAATAGCTAAAATACATGTTTACAGGATAGTTTATATATAAGTTTAAGTATATTTAAAAGTATAACAACTATTAGTCTATTTATACGACATTAATATCTCTACACACATCATTTATTATTAAATGTATAGTAGGATTTTTAATGATAGTTGCGCGTAAATTTGACAATTTTTAGGGAAGAAAATCAAGGAAGTCTCCGTAAAGTATATTTTCTAATCACCCTGAAAACGTCAATAAATATAAGGGGCAAATTTGAAAAATTTGACTGGGGCTATTTAAGAATGCTGGAAGCGCTCAATTTAAAATATCAAAGATGATTCGGAGTGCCTTAAGCTTTTACAATTATTCATGTATGAGTGACTCATAGAAAAAATTATTTTCTACTTTTTAGTACAACGAAAGCTTGCCCATTAAAAAATATTTGGAAATAATTTACAAAGTAATTTTATGTAAAAAAAAAGGTTTGTATAACAAATATGGTGGAAGCGAGGAGTAAATCAGATCATGCTTACTATAAAGTTGTATTGTCACCTGATTAATATATGTTATTCGTACTCTTCTCAGCAAACCCTTTCATTTGAAACCCATACCATTACAAAAAGAGTGGAAGGGCATAAAAAATACCTAGTCCGCGGTATTAGGTGGCCCACCGTATAAGATTTAGAATGACATCACTTAGTCATGCATTATCATCCAACATCACTTAACCAGTATTGTCAATCTAGTGTTAGCATATATCAAGATATATACCAACACAAGTCCAGCAAACGAAAATAAATTTTTAGATCTAGGCCTGCGTATATAATATTAATGGTTTTCTTAAATTGATATATTGCATCGCTTAGATTCCTACAGCAATTAAGAAGCTGTAAACATCTAGGTTAGGGGAACATATTTTTTATAGTGGTCGTGAAAATTCACTTTTGTGAAAAAAAACAAGTTTTCTTCCTGCCAACGAATAACCAGTGACTGAAAAACCAGAAAACAATTTGAAGATTTATTTACATATTTTCCGAGAAGTAAAAATAATTGCCACATAAAATTTTGTAGACATCAATCTAAAAAATCCGTATGTAAAAGAGTCGTATGTCAAAGGTACGAGATTTCTCATGTCAAAACGAGACACCAATGGAAAAATTATTTCAAATTGCTTAAAGGTCAGGATATCATTAATTTTTCTAAGCAGGTATAGTTATAGAAATTTACTTAAACGAAGATTTTCAGTTCAAATTACGAATGATAAATGGAATTTGATATACGATTTTGAAATTTTTACCCAGTAGATGCAAAAGGTTAAACTATTTGTTTACATTTGGTAGGATTGGCTCGCGGTAGAAATAAAAATGGTTCATTCTATTGCAAATTTTTACAGATAAAACAGATTTAATAAAAATTCCAGAAAATTACATCGTATGACATAAATAGATTTAGAACCAAGCTGAGAACTTGAGATAATGTATTATGTTCAATAAATATTTAACAATTATAAACTTTCTGTGAGATTTAAAATTTTTCAAGCACCCTGAAAGAAAAGTCTTCAGCATTGATATGTTTTCTTAGACAAATAAGATTATAATAACTAGATGCGACCTTGAGAATATATATTCTCAAATCACCCATTCTTACGTGCCCGTCAAATACCATGCCTTGTCCTCGATAAATTTCATTGCTGTCTAATTTAAAACTAAATTCCAGCGATACTCTTATGCATACTTTTATACAAACACAGCAAACGAATTTAATAAAGTTTAGTACTTAGCAAAATAAGCAATTTTAGTTGAATTTTTTGCTTTCTATTATCATTATTAATGATCATACAACTTAGGAACTTGTATAGTAATAGTAGCTTAATATTTCCATTGTATTTTGTACAAAATAAGTATTTTAAATACAGTGCAGTTGTGTGCAGCACAATAAGCAAGTGTAGGGGCAGGTTTAGTACCTAGAATTCAAATTTATATTCTTGTGCTTTTTTAAGTCGTTCATTAAAGTATTATAATGGAAATTTTACTTGATTGTGAACCATATGATACAGCTTCATAATATCATCATGGTTCACTTTAATTTATCCAAAGGCGTTCACTCAAGGGAATAGTATCACAGAGTGTGTTGGATTGAAACATTGAGAATATTACACGATTCTCTAACTAGATAAATGAGCCTTTTTTTCCTACAAAATTGAGTGCATAAGTATCTATCCAAAGTAGCCAGATACACCATGTTGTTAGATTCATGGCACATTTCTTTGCGTATTTTGAACTTGAGGTGATTGTAAACCCAAAGTATTGTAAAAAAGTTTTGGTTTATTGCACGCTACATACATATAAACCAAATACATTCTTTGTAGTCAATTAATGAGTTATATTTAGCTTTATAATGCCACGCAACTACAAAAGTATAAAATATATGTGTGCAAATGAGGCTTATAAACTTGATAATATAGATATCGCTCTTCAATCATCAATACTCTAACTATAGACGTCTCTGTTCATCAGATGATGGGTCTTCGATGAACTCATAATTAAATTAAAATTTTGTTGTATTATCATCGGCAACCTCATATTTTTATGGTATTATTATAGATTAAGTATTAGATAGTCATCACAATCTCTCTAGATTATTTGATATAGAAATAACCAATTGAAAAGGATAACCTATATGATTCATCATTTTTTCAGCCAACTTTGAATGATAAAATAACAATAAAAAGATGATCTTGGAATTTTTTGTAATTTTTGGAAACTTTGTTAATCAAAAAATGTATTTATAAAGTTTTATTGAAATCCCTAGTATTATTCAATACTTGCATATCTTCTTAACGTGCTCAAAATTTTAGACTATGTATAAAAGTGGAATATAAATAATTTACACAACGATAACTAACGATTTACATTCTGTACCACTTATAAAATAATATGCAATTGTTACCTTGTAATTCGGTCAATTTCACGAAAAAATTGTTTTTTAGTTTATTCGAAAACATAATTTTATTATCGACCAGTCTTTAAGTTACCTGAATTCTTATACAATACCCTTATTTCAATAGAAATGATTCAGTTAATATCAATATTTGCCAAAAAAACACAGAATGATTTAAGGTACTACATGTTACCTATATACATATACACATATACAACAGCGAACCAAAAGCATTTAAATAAAAATTGGCTGGATTGAAAAAGGATTTGTTATTGTTGCTGTTTGTTTGTGGAGACCACCCATTTGTTGTTTGTTTTACTTTAACTATGTACATAAAGGGCACATACTACTTACTTGTAAACTTGTACATACCGTCACTTTATATTATTATATTGGCAATTGTGTATAATATAACAAACTATTGTATAACGTTTATATTGCATTTATAGTTTGTAAAAGAGCTTCCATTATTATTTGAAGTATAAAATTTGGAAGTTTAAATGAAATTGACGGTTAACTTTTACAGCAAGTTGCAACAAATTTGGAAATTATATACAATTTTCTGCATTTCAGCATAAAAGTACATTTAAGTGATATAGAACCGTCAAATTTGAGTGATTCGATCATTTTTTGATAGACTTTGGTGTTAAGTTGGATTGCCCTGGGTCATAATTCACACATTTTACATACTTAATAAAAGTATTTAACTGCCAAAACAAGTATTTTTATCAAAGTAAGCTTACCATTGAGATTATAACAATCATTAACATAATACGGCGATAATTAATGACCAACGATTTTGATGGTGTTTGCTATAACTGTTGAGACAGCTTTTATATTTTCAAACAGTCTTTCAACTTGCTGTAGGTAGCTGCGTGATTATTGATAGAATGTCCTAAAATTCACACTCTAATATTGATTAGAATATTACACTCTGAGCATTCTTTGCTCTCTTAGTTTCGATATTTCAATTTAACTTTAATTTTACAGAAAAATTTCAAGAATGTAATAAACATTGTTTTTGTTTAATCAAAAATAACTAGTTATTTGTCAGCAGACTTTTAACAGAAAAAGTCTATCTTGTAAAAAGTCAAGTTCAATTTGAAGTTACCAAATTAAATTGTTGTTCTATTAATTTTACCATTACTTTCATTGCAAACTTGGTGAAGGTATAAAGAAATATTATTTCGAAGATTCGCATTTTTCTAGTTCTACCAATATTCTTATTATATTTGATTATGAAACTCTCCAACTTAAGCGTAATTTGTATATAGTTTCTAAATAAGCCCTCTTTGAAATTTTATCCATTTGTGAACCAAAAGATTTACGGTCGAGTGATTCTTTAGGCAATAATTGTAGTCGGACAAAAAAATATTGTCTGAAATTTGTTCAGTAAGTTTAACCAGAAAGTAAGCTTAGCATAGAATTAGTCGTAACATCAGTGTTATCTTCATTATTATGTCTTGAAACGCCGTTAATTCCGGAGTTAATACCGACTTCAAAATAGAAATAATATAATACAATGATGGAAGTCACTTGGGAATATTCAGGTACTTATACTAAACTGTGCTTAACTAGAGAATGTAATATATGCTTAAGCACAACATTTGCTCATTGTACACACAAACACAATTTTTTTTCCGCTGTGTTTTACTAACTATTGTATTTTAATGTAGAAATATTTCAAGAAGCATAATCTTTTCAATTTTAATCGTGTTTATGAAATGCGTATACGTTATATAATAATATATACTCATAGCTTTAATTCAATTTAAAGACCACAAAACATATAAATTGGTCATAGAGCACAATGTACAGAATGATACAGTATTTTACTCTTTGGTCTCCGAATTTCCTGAAAAAGTTGAAGGTGATGGAGAACGCTGAGGTGTTTTTGATAAAAGAAACCTGTCAAAACTGCGTATATTGATATGAAAACTAGCATTTCAAGGAGATATTCCTTGTATCAAAATGCTTCTGTTGGTGTATCCTGTCAACTTTTGAAATGCGTATAAGATCTATTCCTAAACATGGTATACAATAAGGCTTGTTTGTTCCCGACTTTATTCAAGCTTCAAAACAGTACTTGTTAACATTCTCTCTCACTGTTACTTATCCACAAATTAAGAAACGTCTGATTTATGCAGTTTTAGATAAAAAGTTAAAAAACGAGGTCATAATAATCTCGGATGATATTAAATTTATTAAAAATTCATAAAGCTATATCTCTCTTTTCACAAAACGAAAAAAAAACTCGATAAATGTTTGTATTATGGTGAAAATAACAGCGGTGACAAATGAATGCCAATTTTCCTGGATTATGAATTCAGCAAGTATTCCCAATAAACATTGAATTATGGGATGCTTACCAGTTAATGCCGAATGATACGGCCCTACACATTTTGCTTCAGGCCGAATTTGGTTTCATCTAACGTGGTCCTCTCTCCTGTATTTTGTAAAGAAGGCCTCCACCTGGCTATCGACGACAGAAGATACAAGGCTAGAGGACAATAGTCAGAACGGCAGACAGTGAAAGAGATTTAGGTAATGAAATGAATCATGATCAGTTAATAATGCTCAGAAATGCTTTCGCCGAGGTCCTCAACCACGATAATAACTTCGAGGAACAAACGTTAATTTTTTTTAGATTATCAATTAAACAATTTTTCCTGATAATCACATGATCTGTGTGTGTGTGTGTGATCGTGTGTGCGTGTGTGTGTGAGTGTCTATATGTGTGTGGGGAGGAGTATGTTTGAGTGGCTACCTAAGAATTACCAATAATTTAAACAAAGAATTTTATAATCAAACCAATTATCAAATATAACAAAAGGTAAGTGACCGTAATCAATTCAGCAAACGTCATAAATGTTATAAAAATGTAAATTAATATTTATACCTATACAATATGTATGAACGTATTAAAGCAGGTAAGTTTAAAAAAAAAAAACTATATGTTTATATGAAATCAGCATGAATAATAATAATAAAATATCCATTTAAAATGGTCTAAATGTTCTTGGTGCATTAACAATATTGCAGTAATAATATGCATATCGTCTTTAAAAAGTATTCTAATATGCATTTATATAGTAGGGTTTTCTAGTAAGAGTGTCCGAGGTACAAACTTAATATATACAACAAGTAGTATTTCAGTCATGATAAATTCGAAATTTTTTGAAAGACGTTTGTAAGGTGATTATTGATCTCAGAGATATTGTCCCCAACGGATGTAACAACAGAGTTACGCGATATCTACGTATTGATGTCTGTTATTTTATTTAATAACTAGTTGATAAGAAAGTCGATACTCTAAAGGGCGATTGTTTTCCATGAAAATCATTTAGTACGTGTTATACGGGCCGTCATTTGAAAACGCATTTTCAATAAATTGTATGCATTGTGACACAAAACGTATCATGTTGCAGAATGATTTTCTCAATATTCATTACATTGTTATGCTGAGCAAAATTCGTTTCGAAGTTTAGTTGTCGGCGGTAGAAATCCTTAAAAAAGATGTCATGGGATATCCGGTTCGAACTATATTCCTTTCGTACCTTGGTACATAATAAATATAGCGCTTACTTTTTTTTCTTTACAAGTATATTGAAAATTTAAAGGATTAATTTTAGAAGTCAACTTCTTGTTTGAATCCTTAAGTAATTTAATTTTATAGTTACTTTTAGTTTTAAATGTAGGAATTAATTGTAATATTAGTTTAAAAAGACATAATTTTGATTTAGTAGTTAGCCCAATATGTGCGTAAATTACGTTTGGTTTAATCAGGATATATATTATGACATAACATAAAAATTTTGTTTGCACTTACTTTAAAATATGTCTGTTTAACTTTCATAAATCAATTTTTTTAAATGATAAAACATAAAAAATTGGCAAAAATACGATATAAAATTTTTTTTGCAATTTTTCAACATTCATGGTAAGCTGATTTTTTGTTGTACTTTTTTTGATTTTGCCTCCTGACCTGCAAACAAATCAGAATGATAACGAGCGAAAAATATGGCACTTGTTTAGGGCACTCTTAATGGAAAACATCTTTAGTATGGTATAGAGGTTATCCATATATACATATAAAACATATGTAAATGCCATTCGGTATACTTTTTAGATATGGAAGTTTCTGTGTTGTGATAAAATCTGCATTTATATAAAATACATATATTTTATATAGTATGTCAAATATACTATACATTTGGAAATCAGCCTTGTGACTAATAGAAGTCAAATGGAAGTCTCAGTATACCTGAACAATGTTACGTATATAAAAATCATTGTTATAAGACCGTTTTTGCTGATCTTAAATGGTTTAAAATAGTAAAAGTTGGTAGTTTGTTCAGTTGTCAAACTTCAATTTAAGGCGTTTCGATATCAAAACCAGTGTTACCAAAAAACTGAAATTTTGTGTGTCAATTAATGAGTATTTAATACGCCTTCTGTATAAATTTCAAGCCGATTCTCTGTTAATTAATTAATTAATTATTAAAAACAACCTTTTTTACATGATGGTGTATGAAGAAGTCGCAATAAATGTTGGTTTTTTAGTCAATAAGTACTTTTTTAAAGTTTTCAGCATAATCAAACCAAAATTAAGAACTGTGCATAAAATGGAATTTTTTTTTGGTAAAAGCACCGACGTTAAAGAGATGAAATAAAAATGACAACAAAATTTTAAATTTTATTTATCAATTAACCATTCTTGTATAGGTTTTTTGTGAAAAATTCATATCGATTCTCTGTACGGCTTATGAGAAAGGTCTCTTTTTTTGGTAAAAATACTGACTTTGATGGTTAATTTCTCTTAAATCGTTAAAAGAATCGATATTTATTTTTCACAAAAGACGTATAAGTTAACGAATTATTAATTGATAATCTTGGATCATCTCCATTTTTTCGATATCAAAAATACATAACTCTAGAGTGCGACGTAATGTAGTTTGAATCAATAAAAATTTACTTCGTGATTTAATGTTTCCATGTGGTTTAATAACCATCTTCATGATATTACCGTATCTGGGAGTTGCTATCCGCATGTGACCAAGGGCTGCCCGATGTAGTACGATCATTAGAGTCAAATTTAAATCAAAATAGTGTAGATGTCCTATTCCTTCATCTATCGATACAATTTGTTATTTCTGAAAATGCATCAAGTAACAGTCTGATAATGAGCAAAGTATTAGTCTTAAAACACCTTTTAATGATATTAGACGCTATAAACTATGGCTACTTGATAAGTCATTCATGATGCTCCCATTTATTGACTTCTCAAATATGTTTTGAAAAATGTCGCTTACTTACTAAATTATTGCTTACTTTAATAAAGCTTCAAGTATGGAGAAAGATTTTAAAAATGACAAAATGGACACGAAAGAAAAAGTCTTGAGACGAAGTGTAATCTTTGCAATCAGTCTACACTAAGTTAAGAATCAATGATTTACAATGTAAAAATTATCACTCTCTATGAGACTAAAGTAGATATTATTTTTACATTTTAGCAATTCAAACGACATATTTAATCAGAAACAGAATACTTATACTCTATATAACAAAAGTATACACCATACGCTAAGTAGAAGTGCTTGGCTAGCAATGCCAACTGTCTTTTTGAAGTATGCGGCCCTCAGCGATGTTAAGTGTATCAGTCTATGTTAGGAAAAACCCATGACTTAACTCGTAGAGCTTCGCTTAGAAGCGATTTCAAGAATGTTGCGAATAGAAGCTTTTGACCTTTAATCTAAAATACTTCGACCAAAAATTTTAGCGTTTTAGTTTTTCATTGCTCGTCACCCACACAGTAGATATGGTTTTTAATTTTTACCCCGAAAACCAAATAAAGGGGTGTTTTAAGTCTGATTGCAATGTGTAAGTATTTGACTATCTGTCTGTGGTAGCGCCTGCATGAACCGATTTTGATTCTTTTTAAATTTCGATCGGAAGATAACTTAGCGGAAGTGTTTTTCGCTTTGTTTCAAGTACGAGTTTAGGGTTCCGTATCCGGTACAACTAAAAAATAGGCGATGATCCTCAAAATTGGTTCAGTTTGGACTCTAAAACTCTAATGGAGAGTGTTCTAAGATATGTTTCAAGTGCGAGCTTAGGGTTCCGGAACAGAAAAATTTGTCGGGGGTTTTTTCAATTTTGTAAATTTTACTTGTTAAGTTTGATTCCGATAGAACAGTTTTATATAGCACTTTACTTGTCTCAAGAGATTTGATAAAAAACCAATTTTGGAGCCAATATATTAAAGTAGGTATATAAGATTGTCACTCTCTATGATTAACCAAAGTGCATATTATTATTACATTTTACCATTTGAAACGACATATATAATCAGAACCAGAAAGTTAAAGTCTTTCTTCTATACTTATACTCTATATAACACACTATACACTATACCACCATACATGTATAATATGTATAATAATATAATATTATCTATAATATGTAAAACTATATAATTCAGAAACTTAAGGAAATTTTAATTACACACAACTCCGCCTTTTCTGATTGTTATAAAACACGCCTACTCGAAACATATTATAAATATACATACAAATGAAACAATCAGGTTTATTGTTTTCTTTGTTGTTTTTGTTGTTGTTGTTGTTGATATTCTTGTATGATTGTGTGGAGAGGTTATTAAAATTCTCAAGTGATGTACAGAAAAGAAAACATTTCAATAAATAATCAATTGCAAGTATTGTTTGTCGCATAATAATAAACTTAAATTTAAGGGTGAAAGATGTAACGAAAAGCATGGAAGCAGACAGGCTTGCAAGACTTGGGCCCAGGTAGGACCTCGTTTCGATAAAATTACTAAAAAAAGATACGGAAGGTTAGCAGAATCTAGGTTGATAGAAGTAATCACGAGAAACTGTACCACTTATTGTCTCGATGTTCTCAAATTTTTGGGAAATGTTTTTTAAGTGGTCTACAGGAAGCAGCGGAAATGGACATTTCGAAAACAATAAGATTACTTACTTAAAGATGGAAATTCTTCTATGCAAAGGTTAAGAGACGTTAATGAATTCTAAATACGACAACGCGGTGGGCCACGATTCCCCAAGTGAGTATAAGCACTGCTGAACCAGCCATTCAACCGAATCTATCGAAAGATTGATAACCATCACCAAATTTTATGGGTAAAATAACACTAGTTCGGTTTTGAATCAAATATGATCCTGAGAAGCATAAGTTTTAATATTTTCACACTCTTTGAGACGAATTTCAATATATGTGTCTTGGGAGCTGGCTGTTAAAAGGCAACAGATAAAAATAAGCAAAAATATATCTCATCTTTTTAAAGACGATATATATATTTCCGATAAATATGTCAGGTGTTCCATACTCATTACAAATGTTTTTCTCCATTAACAGAGTTTGATTTGACAAGCCATACAAGTACTTCTAAAGAAAGTGAACATAAAGAAAACTAAGATATATTTTTGTAAATTTTATCCATGACAGAAAAAATGAAAATTTATTTAAGACGGATGTAGTTATCATTAATTTTAAGTTTAAAGCTAGTAATGTTTTAACAGTCTCAGGCCAGAGATACCATAATTTACTCAGTTAGATACGATGTAAATAGCGTTAGAAGTTACCAGTTCAAGGATTTGGGCTGTTGAGAAGGCATTAGCTCCTCAAAACTTATAGCTCGTTTTTCGCATAGTTAAAGTTAGGAAAAGTATGATATGACAGTATCTTTTTGCTCCTTCTATACAAGCCGGAAAAAGAAGATAATTACTCAGCTGATGAAATTTTCATCTAGCATTTAAGGATAGATCCCTATTAAACCAGCGACATTTTCAAAAAGCTTGGTCATCTTTATCCTAAAAAATACGATTTACCGATATAATAATGATACTCTGACTTAAGTTAAGCAAGACAGTAATGTTTGACCTTGATTTAATAACATGTCACATGAAATGTAATGTTTATAGCTCATATATTGCAAGGCATACATATGATTGCTTTTGTCATATTGCATGCAGATAACATAATAATCATAGAGGAATGTTGTCTAGGCCAACCCTATGCTAAAGAAAAGCCGCCATAATTTTTTAAATCAATGAACTAAGTGAAATACAGCTTTATAATCAGTGTCATTTAAAGTTTTCTAAGTTTCCAATTTGTGTGTATAAGTGAAAGAGAAATAATGAATCATCATGGTGAGTGTTTTGAATGTACAGTAGGACTTATGTTTAAAAATATTCTAAGCGGGTAATTCAGTTCCAAAGTATGTTTGGCTATAATGAGATTACTTCTTATCAAGGGTGGACCCTTTCTATAGTTACGGTTGGTCCGTCTGTTTTTGAATTTAAAAAAGGAAAACAGCACGTGTAATTTGTTTAAAATAAGAAAAAGAGATCCTCTCACTCCTTGTTTATTGGTCGATTTTTGACATTAACGAATTTAACCTTTCAAATACCAAAACCTTTCTTGATACCAAGTTATTTAAATCGGACTTCAATTGCGACTCCTAGAGACATTTACAGACACATAAACGCATACATATTATATATGTATATATAAATTTTAACGATGGTCATTTTTGACATCTATTAGTTAGGATCGATGAACATTAGAAGAAATTTTTTTTAAATTCCATCGGCAGTACAAAAGCAATAGCTCCATTTCCTTATGCAATTCGCTTATAATCCAAAATTCACACATTAGTTAATTTTTAGGGATTGCCTTTGACTTTCTCGTCATGCATTCAATCAATTTGCGTTATATAAAAAATACTCTTTCTCTAAGATACTCGCACCAACATCTGGAATCTACATTTTTTTTTCTTCAAAACTCAAAGACGAAATAAAAATTATGGCCAACTTAGACATCCTTCCCTGGTATATATTTGAACATATATAATACATAGTATGGTATTGTATGAGAATATAAATATAAAATTTATAGATATTTTATTATTGTCATTTAGGTATATGAAATTGTTTATTATTATAAACATTGTTTATAACCAATAAATGTTTATATTGTATTATGGATATTATGCATTTTATTTTATTTTAATACTTTTATTTTATTATAAGCTTATTACATTTAAAACAAATTAATAAAAATTATTAATTTCTCACTTATTTAATTATATTTATTATGCCATGTATATGAAATATACTATGGTATATAGTTTAGTCCCAAGTTTAGTCGCCATGGAATATTTTAACATACAAATGAAATAAAAAGCTCCGACAAATTTTTCGGGTACGGAACCCTAAACTCGCATTTGAAACATATATAAAAACATTTTTCATTAAATTACCTTTTTCCTTAAATCATTTTGAAGACCGTTTTTTAGTTTTTTTTGGGTACAGAACTCTAAGCTTCCACTTGAAACATAGCTACGGACACTCTCCGTTAAATTAGCTTCCAAACAGAATAAAAAAAGTTTCGGTTCATACGTTTAGGCGCTACGATGCCACAGACAGAAACACACACAGAGACACACATACATATTGGTCAAACTAACTTTTTTTTAAGTTCGTGGGTTAAATAAGCATCTAACATAAAGTGTGATCATTTCACAAGACTCCTGTTCAGGTTGCTTGTACAAGCAAACTGTATCTCCAACAAAAAAGAATCTCTATAAAATATTATTATATGCTTCATTTCGAGCAACTCAATAAAGAAATGCATTTGAAATTAGTAACTATAACAATTCGAAGTAAGTATAGAGTTATGGAATCGGAAGTAGATAGATAAATATTGTATTCATTGTAACCTACATAGTATACAATTATTATGCGAATATAATACAAACAGAAACGTTTTCTGCTGTCATATTCCTAACACATCGCATTAACACAAATGAATATATTAAAATCACCAGACTGTAAGCACATGTTTTCAATTATACAGTTTGGGATTAGGCAAAATTTAAGTATGGCACAAAAGCTCCTAAAATTTTTTCTTTGGGGTTTATATTAGAAACATTTATTTAATTTGCAATGTTTTTATGTATCCACGCATTTATGTATGGATGCAACTAAATTTTAAAGCAGATATCATCAACCGCTGAAATTTTTTTTGCGAGTTTACAATGCAAGGTTTTCAAAGTGACGGTATTCTTAATCAACTTTGGCGGACCACCCTGGATGGCAGGCTAGTTATTTTTTATGACCTTCCATGAAATGGGTATCAAAGGAAAGGCTTTGTTGAGAAGAATATGGGTAATCGGCAACGCAATGTTTTGGTTAACATGATCTGATATTCTCATGACTTCACCATATTGGATATAGATACTTTTTATACCTTGTATATATCAAAGTATATTAATTTTTGTCCTAAGTTTGTAACGCTAAGTAATATTATTGATACGAGCAAAATTTTATGATAGGTGTTCATAAAATCACTTAATTAGTACATTTCCATTTGTCTGTCTTTAATTTTAATAGCATGCTTGGGACGTAAAAAGTGAGTTCGTAAATGAGATATATAGTTCAATTGAGTCTTGAGTCCGTAAGACCTATAAAATGTAAGAGATAGAACAAAATTTTAAATATAAAAGCTAATCCTATAATAAACTTTCACGTTTTCAATATTTCTAGATCTTTTACAATTGAATAAATACAGCACTGTATGTTTTACACATGTCTGTCTTTTGAAGGTATATAATATCTAAAATGGAAACTTCTGAAGTTGAATTTCATAAAAATAAAAAATAAAACTTTAATCTCTAAATATGATGCTTACAAAAATTTTTGAATAAAAATTTGTGAGTTTCATGTAAAAATCCAATGAAACTGCAGACAAAAATTACTTCATGGGAAGTATGAAATAATCGAAATATATTGGCTAATATTTTGTTTTGATTTGATATACTGTGTGTTTTTGATGTAACATGAAAACTACGTCTCATCGCAACATTTTCAGTAAACTGGGAGACACCAAATGTACAAAATTTTGGTCAACGATTTGTTGTTACGTTCACCTGGGTATTGTTTTGTAATTTTATTATTTAATTTATAAATAAAAGTTTATATATTTTCGCCCAAGACCACACTGCAAGATAAAATAAAATCGGTTATTAAAAGGTTGTGTCAAAAACAACATTCAAAAGTAAATTATCAACAATTTTTTTATTCTATAATAATGATACAAAATTAAAAATAATATCAGTAATTGAATGATATTATTTTGATATTAAACAAAGAATAATTGATCACTTGATAACTGTTTCATGCAAAAGTGTACAGTAGCGTATGGCAATAACCTTTTCCCAAAATTGTAAGGAAAGTAATATATAGTTTTAAAGAAAATATAAAGAAAATATAATTTTTTAATAATTTGCTTGCCGTTCAAAAATGAAAATAAACGAACCGAGAACAACAAAACTCAAAGTCGTTTCTTGAAAACTTCGAAATGTCTCTTAATTTTGATATCTCTTCCTAAATGTTGACAGGAATTTGTTGCAAAGCTTTCGATTAACACCCTCAATATAGTTGTATATCTCATGCTTTGTAGTAAATTACCTTATTTGTTCTAAGATGAATGATACTACTAAGCTAAATAACATAGTGCTTGGTTGAATTTTCGTTCAGGTATCCGTTGTAAACACACGTCGGAAGTTAGACAACTTTAGTATATGCATTGTAGTCTTATCTTCATAAACTGCCTATCTTCAAAAACTGCGAATCACTCAATTTTTATAAAATAATAGTAAAAAAAATAAGTTTTAATATTTTTGGTAGACCTATTATGTGGAAAAGTACAATTTTTCGAAGGTATTTTAAAGTGGCAAAGTTAAAAATTTTGTATTTTGCGATAGGTAAGGGATAACTTAAAAAAAAAACAATGGTTTGTCAAAAAATAAGTCACAATATCGTCATCACATACACATTGAGAACCGTAAGTTTCCGTGAAAATTTCATTTCTTAAAAAAATCACCGGATAATATTGTTTTCATATGCCCTCGTAATAAATACGCTACTGTAAAATTTTTGCACCAATTTAAAATTACAATCAATTTACAAACAGCAGTCAGTAAATACATGCCTACATTCTCTTATATGATTATGTCGGAATTATTATTATTATAACACAATCCAAGACCTTTGTAAAATATAATTGAACTGAAATAATAATGCGAGCAAGTATCTGCTAAAAGAATGCAACATTCACTTCACTTCTTTAAAACTGTTACATATAACTAGCAAGTAGTGTGGTTATAATTGGACCGACAGTTAACAACACATTGGGAGCAGAAGAGATATCACTAGGCATATATTTTGTTAATTATATTATGAGAGGCTTTATATAGAAATGGAATTATTGTAATTTTCTCATTTTTAAACCAAGAAATAATTTATATAAAAGGATGGAAAGAGGGCTAAAAATGGATAGCTTCAGAAAAGTCTTAAAAATCCTGAAAAATATCACGATATAAAAAAGAAGAAGGGGACTGGAACATTGATACTTTCCAAAGGCTCACTATTCAACTAACCCTGTCTGAATAATGACCTTCAAGGCTTCAAAATTTTGGAAGAGGTGTTCATAGAATCACCTAATCTGTCCATCTGTCCGTCTGTCTGTCAACACGGTAACTCAAAAACGAAAAGAGATATCAAGCTGAAATTTTTATAGCGTACTCAGGACGTAAAAAGTGAGGTCGAGTTCGTAAATGAGCAATATAGGTCAATTGGGTCTTGGGTCCGTAGGACCTATCTTGTAAACCGCTAGAGATAGAACAAAAGTTTAAATGGTTTAAAAAAAAGGCAACCGTTAATGGACTAATTAGATGATTCTATGAACACCTATACCCAAATTTTTTTCGTAGCAGCAATATTTTTAAGCGTTACAAACTTGGGACTAAACTTAATATACTATGTATATTTCATATATATACATGGTATAAAAACGTTTCTCATAAAAAAATAAGCAACTTTTGCTTGACACGTTTTTTTGTAAACACCACTGTTTTCCCACGAGGGCGCTAATGAGGTGCAAATTTTATAGTATGTACTAATATGGTCTATGCATGGTATTTCAACAATTAGCTCAGTCAATTGTTTGTTTTCACTTGTTTAAAATTGTTATTAGATACCGGTCTCAATGTTAAGTCTAGAGTTCTTCATAATAATTATTTCCACCGTTGAGCTAACTAAGAAGTATTAAGAATTATTTTATTTAATAAAATGTCTTTTACTTTTTTAATAGCCAATATATAAAATAATTATTCTAACATCATTTCACTTTCATATTATTAAAATGCATTTTTTAATTTTATTTTTTTATTAAAATGATTATTTTTTTATTTTAATTCTCATTTTGTGAATTTTGTTTTAGCAATATTTATTTATTAGACTATAAAATTAATTCTATATATATATTATATATATTTTTTTAAATGAGCTACATGCAAAATTACTTGGTTCATTATAACCGGAAATGATGGTTTTCATTCTAATTCAACTTCGTATTTAAAGTTTAAACAGAATTAAAAAAATATAATCCTAGTTGATGGAATCAGGATTGATATTTTAGCTTTGTTCATGGGTATCATTTTTCCAATTTGAAAATGATAATTTTTTTTTGAACTATAGGAGTCTTCGTATATCTATGAATTATTTTTTGTTTGTCTGTAACAAAGTCAAATACGGCTGGCATCATAATTGTATCGTATTAAATGATTCTATCTATAGACAAATCTATCGTGTCGTAATTTCAGGAATGTTAGTTTCGCCAATTTTCAATTGTACTATTTGATTGTAAGTTAAATATGACCTTTGAGAATAAGAATATAACCTATATAAAGTTTATCAATACATCAAATTGTTTTCATAAAAAAATTGCAAATATTGGAACGTGTTTTATTTTATTACAAAAATAAAATTTTTATAAGATATTATTGAAATAATGACCATAAAATATTCATGATCTATTAGGTATACATTCTTCATACACAATAAAACACTTTATTAACAATTCAAAATTATATTAATCTTCAATATGTTTACTTCCGTTGAAAATGTGAATGTTCGTTTTTGTCTGAATAATTTCAAAAGATCACTTAAATTAGTAATATTTCTTTTTCACTCTATAATTTCATAAATTAAGGTGTAACTTCCGTTTTTATATTCGAATTGTGAACAGATTAAATTTTTATTCATAAATCTTGTATTATTGACAGTTATTATTATAATGGGATTAAATCTTATTTTAATTACTTAGTATTAAGTATTGTAAAGAGATTTCTTTACAAGTAAGTATGTTATTGACCAGTTAAGTGATTCTCGTCTTAAGGAATAAATAGGAAAGATAAAAGAGAATTACTTGACTATTTTGTACGCTTAATATTATTTATTAGTCTTAAGTTTAGCATTCTTTACAATAGTGTTGATTGCACAGCTATAACACCAGGATTTTTGAGTAAAACCAAAAAAATTACAGACAAAAGGTACAGGACAAAAACATAAAATCAAGAAATTTTTCTTGTCTAAGGAAAGGTTTTTTTTGTATTCTTGATCTGAGAAAGCCATACATTCGAGGAATGACATAAACATAATATTTTGAAACAGAAAATACAATGCCAGGAAAAACCAAATTGGATCATAAAGGAGACTGGAAAAACCCATATCTATTACTGAATTCAAATTTTCAAATGCTAAGAAATATTATTCTGTATTCTTTTTTTCTGAAAGAACAGTAGATTAAAGAAAATTTATGTATGTAAAATGCTTCCTAGCTATGCACAAATCTGGTCTATTTAAGACACGTAGATTCTTGTACAAATACCTTACCAAGCGGCACTACAGCTCGGAGAGGGCCTTGGCCACCTGAACAGTTTTCCTTCACAGGGTTCTGTCCTTTGAATTGGAGCACAAACCTCCATGGCTTAGGAATCAACTTTCATGGTTTGGGTATCAGCGTGGACATTGCCAATCCATCTCATCTTCAGCCTTCTTCGCTTTCTGTTGTTATAAACTTTGGCAATCTACTCTTTCTTTGGCATACGGGAGCCTTTCATTCGACGTATATGCACATACCATTCAATTTTACGATTTAATATACCCTTAAATTGCATTTGTTTTCCAAAATGTCACTTATTTCATCACTGTAACTGATTCTTCAATCGTTGCGCGTTATTCACTTTCACTCCACCATATATTGTACAAATAGCGCAGTGAAATATTTGAAGATCCTTGCTTTGAAATTCAATTGTTTATAACATACTTCAGATATCGTCGAAATCAAACTATGCTTCAAATAAGAAAACGACATTAAAAACGGTTTCAATGCTGTTTGCCAAGGAAGTCTTATTTTTATAATTGAATCTGATTAATTTCGCTCAGTAAGTAAAACATATTTCTTACGAAATCCAAAGATTCAAGCATATTTTAGTTTTCCGTATTGTTTAAATGGAAAATATACCTCACCCAAGCACAGCGAACCATTTCTTTATTCTTCAATTTAACAGTCTTATGAAATGATAGCTATTGCGTGAGTTCAAATCATTATTAAAAAATCGATCGATTGAATTTACTTATTTGTTTACATATTATATGTATTTCTATATATACATTTTTGATACCATTGTAGATACATATTTTTCTTTCTTTATTGCTCTGCTGTGATTTATGCTAATTATATTGTATGTCATTTTTGATTTTAATACTAAATCCTCAAAAATTCAATCCAGTTAATTTCGGCTTTTCGCAACCGAGTTTTTGATATTTGAATTCAACGACATGTAACCTCATGGCGTATCATAATTTTCTATGAGTTAAGTCACCAGGATTATCATTTCAAGATAAGTGACATTGGACACAAGATAAGTGACATATCATTTCAGTCTTGTGAGGAAATATTTATAACAGTATATATTGATGTTATCTTGTACAGTAGAACACGAAATTTTATTGAACTTTAGCATTTCTTTCAAGAAACAAAACGTTTCTTTTTAGAAACAACATAGCTAATTATAAAAATGTATCTGTGTGCACCATAACAATTCAATAAAAATTTACCTTTCAATTTTTCTGACAGCAAATCACTTTTGAAATACATTGTACTTGTGTCGTCAATCGTGGGAAGTGAAATAAATCATATGAGGTCACCAATCAGAAATCCATATATGCATGAAATTTTTATGTTTTGTTTAAAAAATATTATTAGGAAATATCTTTTTTATTTTTATTTTTTTATTCAAATTTTAGAAGAAAATTAAATTTTTTTATTATGTTAATTTTTTTGATGTAATATCCAATAAGCTTAATATCCATATAAGTTTTGATTCATTAAAAAACAAGTTTATTTGTATTCATAAATATTGGATCTCGTTGTTACTTCCATTATTGTAAATAGGGCCTGAACATTGTTGGAATATTAAAAAGTGTGAAACATTTGGTAGTAAAATGTGTTTAATTATAAACAGGATAGGAAAACAGGAGCACAAACCAGAATTTTTTTCAAATACAATAACGTTATACAATTCCTTGGAACAATGTTAGCCAAATTTTGAATTTTTCTAAAAGCCGGTTTGGTAATATGAATCTCTTTTTTTTAAATTTCAACGTCCTTCCCTATTGCGTCTGATACGTTACATCTATTACAAATTTATAGAAAAAATCTAACATGAAAGGAAATTATAGTTATATTTTTATTATAAAGACAGTGTATTCGCACCTAGACATAAATAATACAAAAAAGCAAATAAACAACATTTAAAATAGCCTTTAGTGATACAAATCTTGAAATTATGATCAGTGAAATTGAAAGTGATAAGTTGAATGGACAATAGAAGGTAAAATATCCGCAACATTACTTATTTCCGGATTAAAATGAAATTCATATTTTTTCATGATCATATCATCTCATAATTTTACGTAACGTCTACATTTATATGATAAAAGCCCATTTAATGGATGTAAAATAGATTTAGTTTATTTAAATTTATTGTCCATAAGAGTTCATGACATTTACTTTCTATATTAAAATTATGTATCTTTTTTTTATTAATAAAAATATTTATCTTACTCCAATATACATGAAAATGAAGCTATTATATAATACTTGTTTTCGATGTCTAAAATTGATTTTGAATTCCTGCCAGGTTTTATCATCGCAAGATTTTTTTAATTAGACAGTCAATCAATTTTTTGCCCATGAAATATGATGTTTGTGGATTGGCCTTCCTGAAAAAATATATTTTATGGGTGTTCACAATCTTTTAAGGAAAGCCATTAGTCGAAACGTAGTCTACACATAGAGGTTGTCAAGTATGTTCAATCCAAATTTTTTTTAACTATCATACACACGGATCAATAAAACATATTTAAATAAAACATTTCAAATCATTCAATTTGAAATATATAAAAATATTTGAAATAAGATATTTTTAAAAATAATGACCACATAAGATCTAATCAAATTAACCGCTCGGAAAAATATTTAGATACTTTCGGAACTATAATGATTAATAAACACATGTAGAATTATTTAATTATTTTTAGAACATAGAATTAATATTTAGGAATAAACATCAATTAAAATACATGAAATTAATAAAAATTAATTAAATTAATTACTATTTTTAATCAGATTGAATTCCGACACAGTTTTTTTTAAATGAATGATTAGTAAATGGGTTGTTTAGCGGTATATTTGTTTAATACAAAGAAATATTTTTATGCAATTTAATGAAATATGAATTGTTTCTAGAAATAGTGAAACCTTGTGCGAATGATTCACTTTGGCTATCTTCTTGACAATAAAGATAAAAATCATCTCCCAGTGAATCAAGGGCATGCCTACAGTATACTTTGGTTGTTATAAAAAAGCGGCTACAAGACCTATCCTTGTCCCAGGGAAAAGTCACTCGACAACCTAAAGCCTTGTAACAATACGTTCTCAGTTCTTCAGGTGCATCTCGATCACTGGTAGATTTCAATCTGTCCAATATGATGAGCTACTAATGTAATTAGCTGGACCGAAAAGCATTATTCTTCCAGAACATTCACTGGAAACTACTAGGGAAGACAATAATTCTACCTTATGGAGTGGACAAATGCCCTCAATGCGTGCATATTTCAAACAGACAATTTAAGCAAACCTAGTTGGCTTTCTCTACACAATGCTTGCTTCAAAGCAACTTCAAAGCAAATCGATCAAATGACTGGCTACAAAATTCTTTATCGTAATATATCAGTAATACAGTCACATAATCTTTTAGCACTCATTGTGAGTAATGTTTTAGCGCATCTAAGTCTAATACCTTGCAATTAGAACCAATATAGGTGAATTTACGGGAAAATAGACAGAGATTATGCGAGGCACATGTGGGGTAATGTGAACCACTTTTTCTACTCAATTCATAAGAATAGTGTGTCATCAAAGACATCATTCGTACTTTGAAATCTCATAAAATTGTCATGATCTTGTGTGGATTAGTTTATCTAGAAGAGGGACGTTACATATGCAGTTCAACCCCTGTATCCACTCTCCGGATATATTCAACTCTCAAATAGGGAAGTTTTACCTCTCTTCATATCTAGTTTCCAACAAAAACCATGCTATTCTTGAAAGTTCCTAAATTTTTTTTATCAAGTGCTAGCGTTAGCACCAAAAACTCGACTCCTTTTTTGCTTGCAATGACGTATTAAAAAAGTAGCTTTTAATTTTAAGTTGTATGTAAAAATAGCTTTAGAACTACAGAAATAATGCCGAAATTTTCCTGTAAAGCAACATGTCAAGCCAAGGGCTTCCATGGACGATATTAAAAAAATTGACCAGCGACGCGGGTGAGTAACAGATAGAATATTATACTATATATATATATGTTAATTGCATGTTTTTACTAAAAATTTGAGAAACGAGGTTAATACACATAGTTATTTACATGTTTTACCTACTTAATTACACTCATAAGAAAGTCTTTAAAATATAAAAGATGTTATTTTTTAAATGACATTGTATGTGTATCATTTTACAGAAAAAAATACTATTAATAAAATAATAATTGAAAGATCAATATAATTAATAACCGTTCATAAATTTAAAAAAAGACTAAAATTATTTGCTACAATCGATCTTACGATTTTTTAACTACATTTATAATGAATTTCAACTTCCTAAAAGCATTTTTAATTATTTTTAACATTTATTAACTAAAATACAAAAAAAAAAAATGAAGTGGGAAAAAATTGTAATACTTAAAGGTTCCATACTTCAAAATTTAAAAAAGATTGAACTGGAATCACCGAATTTTTTATTCTCGATCTGGTTGAAACCTGGTTGGATCTAGATCTTCAAAATCTAGTTTAAAAATAATCTTTGCGACTTCAAAATAAATTATCTTTATTTTATATTTTCGATTTTCAGGAGCTCGAAATTGCCTACAGTCCCACTATTTTTGTCTGCATAACCAGTAAATGCGTGAAAAAAAATTTATTTCCAATTTCCTCGAATATGATGATAATTATGAAAATAAAAATTCCATTTAACAGAATTAAATAGTATAAACAAACGACAAAAGTAATTTTAATATTTCTAAAAAAGGAAAAAACGTGGGCATACAAATTCTGTTATAAATAAAGTTGTTATATGACAAGCTAAAATTATCTTACTTTTATTTTCGACCTACAGGAATCTGTCTTACATCATTGAAAAATTAAATTGTTATAGGTATTAATAATACATCCTGCACTTGAGATGGATAACATTTCAAGTATTGATAAAAATAACGTAATAGATATTACTAAAAATAACTAAATAATAGGTAATTTTAGAAAATCGATTTTTTATATACCCTTACCTTTTTTGATGGCTGACATTTATATTGAAAGAAACATTATTCAATATGTCGGAAGACTATGTAAAAATTAAAAAATTTCACTTTCATTCGAGTAAAAGCTCAATACGATCTTTAAAGACATGGAATGGTAATTGGAGCGGTATGAATATATTCATTCCTATAAACAGAAGGAGGGAATTTACTTATTGCTTAATTTAAAGTAAGTTTTTGATTGCGAATATTTATTTAAAAAAATCATATACGGAATCCTAAATTAAAAACATCAAGAGATAGTTATATAAAATATATTAAAAATTACAACAAGTATTATTACTGTCCAAAGAAAGTAAAATTATAAATAATTATTATAATATAGTATATGAGCGAGCGTACAGTGAACCTTTCACTACTATAAGATGTTACATTTCTTCCGATCGGAACTTTTTTTCATACACAATAATGGGAAATCCCCCTTCTATCATCAACTACCTAGTTTGTCTGTGTGTAAAATGAGAGGTGAATTTTTTAATATCATATATAAACCACATCAACTATCAATTGTGGTATCATTAAACTTTCTTCGTTTGCTTTCTTCAAATATTCATTTGAATATAATCTAATCTTAGCAAAGATGAATGTTTTTGTAAGTATTTTTTGTGTATTTTAAGCTGGATTTTTAATATAGTTTTAAAAGTGATTTTACGTGTGTTTTTCTAACGTCGTGATTTTTTGTGAAACTTCAATTTATTTCATGAAAATTCGTTGATTTTATATTATAGTTCAGTGTCATTTGTGGGTATAGGTCAAATGTCATTGAGAAATCCTCAATATTTGTACATATGGAAATAAATGTGAAAATCAATTTGGTCAATATTCAATTATATTTATCAAAAACAATGTCAAGCTAACCGGATATAACTTAACCAATTTAATTCGCTTTCACTACTAACTCAGTTACAACTAGAGTTATGTTGAGTTATGTTGAGTTAAGTTATATTGAAGTGGCATTATATTGGGTTAAATAAACAAGTATGCTTTTTGGATTGATAAATTGAAAAATTTATTAGTGCATATAGTATCTCAATTTTCACTGAAATCGATATTTCCCCAACGAATTAATCAGTGGAGCAATTATATTTTATACTATAGAAATGCCTATAATTTCTGACTTGTTATCTTAGCTTTAATTTGTATTCAATATGGTGACTGTAATAACGACTCTGTAGTTTCCTGAAGTTTGCATGAGTTTTTATTCAATGCGTTGGCGTGAGATGAGGTTCTTTTTTTGTCTCGCTCAGCTATATTCTAGATGCAAAATAATTCGAAATTTTCGGCTGTTGCACACCATCTCGTATCGTTTAGAAATTTTATGTAAGGAAAACTCCTCAACATCTAGAATTTTTCCAATTAAAAAGTTTCCGGTGCGTCATAATGATGTCAGGTGCGCCATAATTAAAATTATATTAAAGTACAATTATTGTAGTCACTAATATATTTCACCACGCATTTATTCCACCTCAAATAAATTCGAATGGTCGAAAATAATAATTTTACTTGTTAAGTACGTAAAAATTTCATGATTTTTTAATTAATAAAATATTGATTCTATTTTTCAGGTTTGTGGTGTTACCTTAGTTCTCGCATTGACCGCAACCCAATCCTATGCCAGTTTTGAATCTTCTGGTGGTGCAGGAGGTCATGGTGGCTATGGAGGTGGTGATCAAGGCGGTTCTTCCGGTGGTTATGAATTAGGTGGTGGCGGTGGTCATGGAGGATTCGGTGGTGGTGATTTTGGCGGTGGTCATGGCGGTGGGGAAGAAATTCACACAAAAACAATTGAGCATCAAGGTGAACCTCAATACTACACTGTCTACAAGAAAGTTGGTGTTCCAGTACCACATGCCGTTGGTATCCCGGTACCACAAGTAATTAAAGTACCAGTACCACAACCTTATCCAGTACATATTCCAGTTCCACAACCAATCGCCGTACCTATTTATAAACTAGTACCACAAGAAATCGAGAAGAAGGTACCATACACTGTAGAGAAACCAGTACCATATCCAGTAGAAAAACCATACAAAATTGAAGTAGAAAAGCATGTTCCAGTACCAGTCGGCAAACCTTACCCAGTACATGTTCCAATTTACAAACACGTATACCATCATGTTCCATCAAAATCTCATTCAAAATGGGATTGAGATGAATCATTAAATCAACCTAACTAACGAAAACTGGCTTAAAATCTACGTCTCTAGTCGAAAGTATTATTGTGCTGTTTTATGGCAAAATTGTTATTTTTTTTCCAATATTGTTAAGTTTTCTTGTTATTATTTGTTATTGTTATGTAACTGTTGTTGCATTTTTATTTAAACAATAAATACATTTTGTATAAACTTTGTGGATTTGGTTAATTAGCTCATTAGATCGAAAGAGTCATCAAAGGGTTCCGATGGTTTTTATACAGCAAGTTGCAGTAGGGATATTGCATATCCCGTTATCGCTACATGTAAAAGATAGAGAAAAATTTTTAATTAGAAAGTTGTTTCTTATAAAAACACGATTTTTTCTTTGAAACCTTTTTTAGAAGTTTTGACTGAAATTGAATGTAATAATTTGTATTGTGGGCGTAAGCGGCCTGAAGGGGGCGGCGATAAGGCTTATTTGTAATTTAATATTAATTTATTTCACACTCTAAAATATAAAATATCGGGTAAAAATTATATATAGAAGGGCACTGAAAAATAATTATTGATTCACGAATTCACGAAAAATAATTGACTCACGGCGCTAGGCGAAATAAGTTGAAAATTTCTGCTTTTGCCTTCAATTTTGCGTTTTGTTAAAGTTTAGAAAAAAGGCACACAGACAAAAAATTTTTAAGGCCTTTCATTCGCCAAAACACATTTCCAAATCATGTACAGATAGATTTTTACATTCAATTTATCTATTCAATTTTAAACAAGCTGTATTAGTTTTTTAAAAGGCATTCCAATTAGACTTTTATTAGGATAATCAATCTCCTGCGAGAAATGAAATAACTGACTTCAATGTACAATTCAAGGTGCCTATGAGATACCTATTTTTAATACGAACTATTTCTGCTTGAACTTACTTTAAAAGAATGATCTCATTAAGGAGTTGCTAAAGACTTCTAGGATTTACTACCTAAATTTGTTTGTCAAAAACTTCAAAAAGCTCTTATTTGCAGTGATCACAATTTTGCAAACATGCGATAAACACATCTACTATAGTTTTTTTATTTCTAGGAAACACTTTTATTATCAAATTTTAGCATCTGAGATTAGAAATTACAATTTTTTACATTAAAAATCGTTCTACACCAAAATGTAGAGAAAATAGTAGTTATAAGAATATGTAACATTAATTGAATTAATTCAATTTTTGCTTCGAATTCGTTCGATTTTGTATTTTGTCTGCTTGCTATTTTTCTCTCCAATTAACATAATTATCTAGGTTCCATGTTCCCATAATTTTGAAACCAAAAAAAATTTTGAAACCGTACACAGTAAATAATAATTATTGGATTGGGGTAAATGACTTTACCTATTTGTTTTTATAACAAATAAATATTTCTTGAATCAACAATCTGAATATTTAATTCAAGAAAATAAGTATTTAACATTCTCCCAAATACATATTTTCTTACAACTCGTGGATACTTTTTCATACGGTTTAAATAAGTGAATCGAAATTCAAATGTTATAAATTTTGGAAACCAATGTTTTGTGTTCTGTTTTCTTTATTTCTTTTCATAGGCTGGCTAGGGAAGCTGCAGGCAAATTCTAATGCGGTCTTATAACCGTAAGACATATTTTTATGTAAAGTATTCTATTCCACCAAGAGAATGCTCACTTGACCGATTAAATCAAGCTGTTTAAATGATATTGAACTTGTTTTATTAATAATTAATACCGGGTGCCCGTTTTATTATTATATTAATCATATATACCAGGTGGTCAATTTTTAACGCTCCTCATCCTATTTTATTTTGATTTTCAGCACTGGTTCCGTAAACAACAATATTTTTTTTAATAATAATAATAATAATAATAATTTTTTTATAAAAATAAATATTCAAAGTAGCACATTTTATCGTAAAAATAATTTTATTTTTTTAATGACTCTGTGTAACCAAGCTTGATCCTAGCTTTGGGTAGCTGGACTCAAGGCATGCTAGCGATCACGCTTTGTTTTTAGTAGGAAAGAAATTTTCCAGAAATGCAATTAGGAACATCCTATCCAAGTGCCAACTTGGTCTCTGAATTTGACTTAAAAGGTCTTTTTTTGTTGGAATTCCTAAAAAATGTGGCATCAATAGAAGATCTAGAGCTGCTAATAAGTAAATAACTTAAACTTCCAGAGGCCGACCTTGATTAGGCCGATATAAGTGCGGATACAAAAGCAGCCTAGTTTGAATTAATTATTTAAAAAAATATGGTTACTTTTACATTATGCTGAATTAGTTTGAATATAATTTATTTTAATATTATTGTGTGTCATGTCTGATTCCAGACTTTGACAACTATGCTTTCCAAGTTTCATATCCGTATGTTAGAACCGACCACACACAAGTCTTTAAAAGTTTATATTTGATGTCTAATGTCACTGATTTATTTCCTGAATACACTTGCCATCACTAGTTATTAAGGACCCGAGGAATTATTTTAATATATTATTTGAAAATCAAAAGTTGGATGCAAAATTTGATCAAAAGGTGATAGTTTATTTCGATTAAATCAAATCAAATTTTAAATGACATAATACGGATATTTTTTTAAACCGTGTGGAGCGCTGAAAACTGATCACCCGGTATATAAGTAGATATGTTTTTGTAATATTAGTTCTTGTTTTTGCACTTGTAACTTGGTCACCAGTGTTCGTTGATTTTTGAAATGTTGTTCTTAGTTCGTGTGAAAGTCAACAATACCTGTTTGAAACTTATAAGACAAGAGCTAATCACCCATGAATCTTATATTTTAATATCTTATTTCATTATGAGTTGATTAGATTAAGTATTTAATTAAAAAATTAATAATTGTTTTTATCTTTCGAATGTAATTTAATCGCAAATCTTATTTACGATAAAAAAGAAAGGAATTAATTAGATATTCGTTAAATGATTATTGCTTTTGGCAATTTTTTTTAGTAGGATTTATGATCAAATGCACATTGTAAAATCATCCATAAGGAGCTTCCAGCTTCCAGAACTAGCAAATGAGCCCATAACAACAGCTTTTTACGAAACCTTTTATGAAAGCTCTTATATATCTCGCAAAACGCAAATGATCTACTAATGTTACAATTTTAGAAATTTTACCGAAAACATTTGCTTAAATTAAAAGTTGACAAGTGTCAATGATAGTTAATTGTTTAAATACCGTACACATGTTTCGAAATAATATAATAATAAATTTACTCAAACCTCAGCATTTACACTATTCTTTAGAATCTGTCTTGCCGCTTCTAATAGGATACAGGTTGCATTTACGGTAAAATTGCAAAACCGATTATTTTAGTTCTTTTATAAAACACTGGATAATTTTTTTTAGTGTGCTCGTACCTGAATCATGGACTTGAAGCGACGGTTGGAGAAATTTTCAATGAATTCTAGGCTTGAATTGTTGATTAAAAGGGTAGGATACTTTTTAATTGTGATTCTATATATACACTTAACAGGGAAATTTTGTCACTCATTGTTCATAGATCATCGGCGCGACATTCAGTTTGATTGTCGATGTATTTACGATTGAGAGATAATAAAATTCTCTTCCAATCCTTAATTTTTTAACTGTACGAATAAAATAAAAGGAAATATTTTCTATTGTCTTTATTGTTTTGATAAACATTTCAACCGACCAGTAATCAATATTATTTTTACTTGAATATAAAAAAATTACTTTTAGTTATATTATTTCAAGAAAGTCTTCAGTTGAAAAACTGTCACGTGAGAAAGTTCATAAAAACGGACACAATACAAGAAACATGTTTTCTTGCCTTGTAGCAAGCTTATTCTGGTGTGAATTTACAACTCAAAACTGTGTTGCGGGTAATTTTCTAATACATTTACCCAATTTTATAGAACTCACATATAAGCTTTCAAAAAACGTTGATTTTATCATGAAATTTCAAATATTCACTGGTTTTATAAAGATAACATATGAATTGCAAGCTTTTATCAAACTGTTGAATTTAATATTATGTATGCAAGTATTTCATGGACAATATTACAATTTATCTTGTTAAAAGGAGTAATAACATTCTTTCATATAAAAAATTCCAATAAAATTCCAAAATAGTTTCAGGTATTTAGCAAATTAAAAAACAACTCAACAATTAACTAACAAAAGCAAGCATTTATAAGGGCGTACATATTAAAGTTTGCTATATTAAACCTATATAATATGAGGTAATGCGTTATTTAAAATTTGAAGAAAAAAAATGTTTAAATTAATTTAGCGTTACGAAAATTTCATTATTGCATAGAATATCTTTCATAGCATACACAAGTAAAGTTACGTTCCCTCACGCTTTCTTGACATTCCGCTATTTACTTGTTATTGGACGAATTCAAAGTTTATTCGTATATAACCAGGTGTGGCATAATAAATGTTTATATTTTATGAAACTCACGGATTTATTTTGACATAGAATTAACTAATTAGAATTACCAATTATTCTAATTTCTTTAAATGACCTTCGTGAAATTATGAAAACTGTTTGAAATCAAAAGCCTCTTCTTGAAAGAGTCCAGACAGTCAGAGAATAACCGCACAAATTGGTTCAGACATCATTTTGATATTGATATTGATGAACAATTGAATGTTTTCAAATATACCCAAGGGGAGTATATTTGAAAAATAAAAGCGCATGACATGTACTTTACAAAACTGTTATCTCGGCTCAAGGATATGGGGAGGAATATTTTCAAATATACCCAAGTCTGGTTTCAAATAAAAGGGCATGATGTTTACATCAAAAAACTTAATAAAAATTAGTTTAAAAGTTGTGATCTCTATTATCGGGTGTTTCTCAAATTTTATAAAATTTACTAGATACTTTTAATATATTTCCATGCAAGCATAATGTTCCACAGCGAAGCGTGAAGGGGTATAGCTAGTCTGTTACAAATGGGTGGCAGATTCCCTGAAATGTTGAAAATATCATTTATTCAACCAATACGTAAGAATAATGAAAGAGACCTTGTAACAAATTATAGTCCCATTTATCTCCTACCAAACATATCCAAAATTTTGAAAAATACTGTCAGCCAGATTCAAACATTGTTTTCTTCGGCGTGATCTATTAATAAGTTTGTATTTGTACATAATAAAAATACCATTGCGTCAATATTTGAGGTACTGAAAAAACTGTCTAATATATGAACTAACAAAAGTTCTGATATTACGCTACTATTTGACTAAAAAGATAGTCCAGAAATTCGGACTGCCCTGGTAAAAAATTTTAAAACTTTGGTCTATAAGAATGAATCTAAAACCATATACTCACACACAACTACAGTGAAACCATATATATACATATAACTTTGATTGTGTCATAGTAGGTGTAACAAAGTAGGGGACATTAATTGCACCTACTGTCAAACAGTCTAGTGACTTTTGTGAGCTGTTGGTGGTATCAAACCAATATAACACATATACATATACAATATTGTTACAGTGGAAACTAAACAAAGATAATCCTATTTCAATAACTTATGATTTAGACAAAGATACTGGTATATAGATTTCACACACTATATATCTATAATAGCATGAAAAGTAATTCTGCGTGTAATTAACCGAACAAGAAACTTTACACCTTTGTTTGAGAACCGTGCAAACATAAATTTTAAAGGGATTTCTGACTACCTTTTTATCTGTCTGATAGCAAGTTATTGCAAAGGTTTCGAAAATGAGATATCTGCACAACGTTAGATTTAATATTTTTGTCTATGTATGATCTAGTCCTGGGCAAACCTACTCTATATTTTTCTTCAATACTTGCAGTACATGAATTGAGAACTCATTTTTCTAGGTAGACGTATCTATCGAGCCAGTCACGTTAAAAAGGCATAAAACTACTATAGAGTGCAAAAAATATCCAAGTGACAGACTTGGTACTCCAAGCTTAAGATTTTCGAGTTTTACTCCTTTCTTAAGTGTTTTTTATCAATAGGTATTGGGTAACATAAGAAAAAAAAACCCCATTTCATGTACCGTGGGTATATGAAGTTTCCTCCACACTCTCGCGATAAGGACCCCACAATATCAGATAAGAAAATGGCTCTCTGTGAAACTTTCTCTATCTCTAACCTACCCTAAAATGTTCTTTGGATGATTCTGATCAAAAGCTTTCATGGCCACAAAAACGTGGGTTAGAAAAAGTTTCATAGAAAGCCATTTTCCTATCTAATATTGCAGGGTCCTTTGGGAAAGGATCGAAAATGTGGCGGTGATATTTGTAGTATTTCGCCTGTCTTCACCTCAGCGTATCTGATTTGGCTTAAAGGTTTTTTTTGTGCTCGAGTCAACACGAGGTAAGTGAAGGGAGTACAGGAGTGCTCCTTCTCCACAATAATATATGAATATCGTTATTGCTTGTGTCCAGTAGCTATTTTGGCTTGATAAAGCTAATATCTGAAAAAACGTTTTTGAAAAGACAAAATTATAATAAATGTAGTAGCTATACGCACGGAGGCCAGCCACAGCAGCTCTAGGCACTTTGATGTCAGCCATAGCAATTAGATACTTTCGAAGTAAGAAAAGAGTGTGGTAGTGCTTCACTTAGACTAAGTTTAGTGAGTATGCTCGGTGAAGATATTTCGCGATATTTAGGGATTGTTAGTACCTTGTCGGCTCTCCACTGACCATTAATGTATATTTATGACCATAAATGTATATCTGTTGTTAAATTTTAAGTTCGGTAGCTCAGGAAAATTATATGTAGTTTAACCTTTAACATATGAGAGTTTGAGTAATTCATCTCGTTTGATTTTTTATAATAAACACTGCAAATTTAAATTTTTTATTAGGTTATCTTGCTATTAGATTATCGAAAACGAATAATCGCCAATCTTAAGTCTGTGGTAAAATTAAAAATTCCCCTAGTCTTGTGAAAGATACCCCTTCCCTGTAGGAGACTTTCGTGTAGAAAAATTTCGTATAGTAGTAGTTAGTGATCTTGATTTTCTAAAGATCATAGCCATGGGTTATAAAATATTGCGATGTTGTTGTAGGTTATAATCAAACATTTATAGTCATTTACTTGGTTATTTGACTTCTTTGAGAGATGGTTGTAATCATGTGTGTATTTGTTCAAGTATCCTTTACTGGTTGATATCAAAATGGATTTGTTTGCTGTTATTATGGGATTTCTGCATGTTAAACGTCTAACTTTACCTTGAAAAATAACATTGCGATATATTTAGAATGTGTTTTATCACATTTTAATAGAAAACAAAATGTTTTTATATGAATTATCCTTTCAAAATAGTGTTTGCAATAGTAGGGACATTTTTTTATTTTATTTTTTATATTTATATAGAAATTATCATAAGAAAGAATTTAATAAAAAAGGATAAAAAATTAAATAAGAAATTTCTGCGTTTACAATGAAATAATCTTTGATCCTATCCCTACTGTTGGGGAATCAGTAAACCTAAACACGCTGTTGTAAAAAAAATTATCAACCAAAGAAATTAAAATTTTCTGAACAAAAATCCAAGTCTAACCGTTAATCCAATATAAAACGATATATTCAAAGCATGTTTGATGTATTCTAGTGTATATAAACTTGATAATTAATGTGTTGATATTTCTAAGACCATTTAATTCAAACTGATTTAGTTTAAAAATCGGAAAAATTTATAATATTACCGAAACAAAATAATTTCACAGCTCAAAGGTTGTAGTCTAACCATATTATACATACAGGGTAATAAATATCCTTTTTTTTATAAATACAAAACGCATTAAAATTATATTGACTCAAATTTCAAGCTAAATACTTCATAAGCTTTTAAATAAAATAAAAGAACAAAAACAAATGCAGAATTAATATGGGGGCATCTCTTTATCTTTTAACATTAAAAAATAAAATAACGGTTCATTCATCACCATAGGCATAGGTACTAATTACATTTACCTATGCACACCATCTGACGTTATTAATATGATGACAGAATTAATAGGGGGCGGAAATAACAAATATATTTAACAAAAAAAATAAAGTAACACACAACCCCTATAATGTAAGAAACATGGCCATATTGAGCATACAGTAATATTTTATTTCATTCCAAAATTTATACCACCGTCGCGTCGAAATCATCAGATTTGGCTTAATCTTTAAAATATTCTTTATATTCGTTATTATGAAAACAGTAGGTTTAAATAATCTAAGTAAATTTAGGCCCATAATTTGAATAATGCTTTGATCATTAGGTACTTGTGTAAATTACTAAATTCGAACATTTGTTTGACCGCAAATCCAAAAATGAATATATTTATATTGTATGAAAAAGTATATTTTATTATTATAAACATTGATAATGGTGTCATAATTATTACATGGCTGACATATTTTAAATGTTTTGAAACGTTAAATGCGGTTAAATAAACTTATTGTGGTTTAACAAACTTAAATGGTAAAGTTTACACTTAATATAATGATCTACAATTATCATTTTAATAATAGTTGAACCATTGACATAAATTTGGAATAAGTTTTATAATTTTATCTGAGTAATACAAGGTGGAGCAGAGAAGCGATATGCTTTGAAAAGGTTGCAGAAAAATTCTATCAATTTTTTTATCTTAAAATATATAAAAATACGCATTTAATAACGTAAATTGAGTTAAGTATATGGTAAATTATCTTCTTCTTACAATCGGACGAAGAGCATCATGAGAATGAGAAAGTGTATCTGAATAGCCAAAATCATTAATCAACACAAGTTCTGACAGAACAAATCTCACCCCAGTTTATTCAAATTCAATTTTCAATGCTGCGGAATATGAGAAATTGCTTTGTCGTCTGAAAGAAGGTTAGTCAAGTCTTCTAATCAAGCAGTAGACCTTATTTGTTTTATCATGGTGAAAGTAATAATTTGAAAATGTTGAATTGAAAAGTTGAAGATTTTTTCGCAGTCAATTATTTTGGGAGAAGTAATCCGCTATTGATCGAAGCGCTATCGACTACTCGGAGATGGTACCGTCTAAGACTGTAATAAATTTGCTAGAAATCAATGGAATGAAACCTATAAAAACATTGAAATGTCATATAGGAAAAAAACCTGATGCCACCTAATAATTTATCCATTGTTATAGATAGTAAAATATAAATTGAAAAATATAATATTTTTATATTTATCTAATTTTAAACATGCCAATAAATATTGTTAATAAAGTCATACAAAAAACTAATAAAATAAAATCCTTTATTATATTTATTTGAAATTAGAATTTTTGAATTCTAATATTTATTTATATAGGCAAGGAGTTTGTTAAACCCAAGGACAAAAATCCATAATTTTAAAATTTTCTGTGAAAAGGAAAAAAGCCCGAAGGACAAAAGAAATAAATAGAAATTGATGAATTTTTCTCTGAAAAAGTAAATTTTCGATCTCCGTGGTGTGTTGTAAAGAGTGGGATAAGAAACATGCCTTTCAATGACAATAGAAGAGTTATGCAAATTTTACCAAAGATAATAAATAAGAACTGTTGGATATTTCGAATTAAATTTCGTGACGGTGTGATTGATCTAGGAAATTGGAGAAAAATCGAAATTTAAATTTAAATCTAAAACTTGTACGCAATTTTGATTTTAATCAACGTAAGCAATTCATACTAAATAACTGCTTTAATATTTGTATAGAAATACAAGAAAATTTCCAAACGGTCGCAGTTAATTAAATGTTTTAGCGTTTATACACCAAAGTAAAAGCAGTAGTATAGCAAAGTATAAGCTCTCTGCCTAATACAGTGACTTCTAAATAATATAAATATAATGTCAATATGTTATTATTTATTATACTTATTATAAATTATAAGGAATGACAATTATATATATTTTTGTGATGTTATTTAGATGTCTTTTTAAATAATCAAACTTTTTATTATTAGTTTAAACATTCATGTTGTATTGTGTTGACTAAAAATAGTTAAATTGTAAATCCTAGTAACGACAGTACTAATAATGTATTGTGTATTTCCAATTATCTACTTTACAATGGCATATTAAAATTATATACATTGTTGCATAAGTAAAGTTTAGGATAAATCTGGCTTACTTTGATATGAAGAAGTGCTCAGTAAGAAGGCTTTATTATTAGTGAAGGGACGAGACGTTTGCATTTGTTTTTGTACAGCTTCATAAGGTACTTTGATCCTACGGGTGTCCCACGACCGCAATCTTTTTTTTTAATTATCGAGTCTGTTATAGAGGGAATTAAGCATTTAACCTCCGAACTGCATAAAGATGGATCAATTAAAATGATTTTTTCGTTCATGAAGGCATTTAGAAATAATTTTGAAAATCATCTGTCACGATCTGCACATTCTGGATCCTTAAACAAGTTACTAATTTAGTAAAAGTTTTAAACTTTTTCATTCGGGAGCTTTTGGAGTCTCGGATCAAGAATATGACGTTAATTATATTTCAATTTCATTTTAAGTGCATGAAAATTATTGCTCGGTGGGTTTTTGAGAGAACTGGTCACGACCCCGAGAAATTGGAGTCGTGACCAGTACACATACCGATTTTAATGAAATAAGTTCTAACGTGCTTAAGAACACTAGGATATTTCTAATTAAATTTCGAATTTTCCCTAATTACCGAGATTATTATGTAATCATCATCAGTATAATTTAGCAAATCCTAATTACTCTTATACAGTATGTTACTTATATGTTACTCGTATGTTTCTTATATGTTACTCGTAGCTAATTTGATGACGGTCAGCGTGCCAAAAGAGGAAATATTTAAAATACCAAATTCTATTAAACGTTACGCTAAATTAAGCTAATACCATCAGTCCAATCAATCAAATTGTATCTTACCAATAAGAATGTCTTTTATCTATAATATGCATCTATTTATATAATATAAATCTTAAGAATTAAATATGTGATAAATCAATGACCGTATACATAAACGAAACATTGGCTTGCTTATCTCCATTAAAAAAATACGGCTACTTTTATATATTTATAAAACTACAATTTATGTTCAATTGTTATATTCAAATAACATATTATTTTTTATGGTGATATTTGCGCCATTTTATTGACATGCATATACTTATTCTTAACAACAATTATCTATATTGTATAAATTATATATTTATTGTTTTGTTGCATTTCATTGCTAATAAATTGTACGGTGAAAAATAATATATTTTAAATTTAGAACAATACTTCAAAAACTGCTTCTTATTTTAGAAAGGATATTCTGTCAAACTGTTTGGAAATCGAAATAAATTATAGGACTATAAGTAAATGTTTATTGTAAGACGTATTTCGGGTAGAGGTACTAAGGAGGGTCATCTTAGTTGGGATCAAATTAAAAAAGCGTCCAGCAGAAAGCATTAAAAAAGAGTTCTAGAATTGACAGAATGGAGCTGGTATAGAATGAGTGCTTGATGTGAACGACGAAAACTTATTCATAATATACAATTTTTGATCATTTTGGTCCAACAAACAAACATCTCTCAAGCTAGACAAAATATTAAAGATAGGCCCCTGTTTTTAATCACCTTATATGACTGTGTAAATTTTCGATATTCCTATAAATAACGAAAATATGATGGTGTCTTCTGTGTGTCTAGTTAAAGAATATATTTTTAAAAAAAAAAATATAATTCATATTTCTTGTAGGACGCCAAACTTAAGGTAAACTGTAATTTTTGTTCAAAATGTTACATGTTCACTAACATTTCAATTTGTTTTGTATGGAACACATACAAGAAGCACTTTCTTTTTTACTTTTTTTTTTAGTTTTCTAATGTTTCTTTACAATATGTTTAAAAATTATATTCCATCCTGCACTCTCTAGAAAAAAAGTTGAATTGTAACTGAAAACATTTTGAGCAAAAATTGCAGTTATGTTTGGCGTTCTAAAAGTAAAATGAATTGTAGTTTGTTTTCCTAAAAATATACTCCTTTTTCGTTATTTTGGGCGAAAATGAGATCTTATCTCATTTGTAAGATAATGATTGTTAACTTTTTTAAAGAAATATCGATTTATATTGAATGTTTAGTCCCGTGAATAATATTGCTTTTTGTCACTTTTTAAATCTAAAATTGACCGAAATTAATTCGACAACAAAATAACTTTTCTATCTTAAATCAATCAAAATCAATTATTCAATATTTTAATTATCATAATTAATTTTTTTATGTCTCTTTATTTATAGCGTTACCGTATGAGCGCCCTTAATCGAATGTGAACAAGGTATGTCTACCATACAAGGTAAAGTGAAATATTGATAAACACTACTCAAAAAGAAATTCCCATAAACTTGATTGGTGTAAGCTTGGTGGCTTTCAGATTAAACATATTAAAATATCAAACTTTTTCAAAAGCTTCAATTTAAGCTACAACAGTAATTACTAAAACATGTTTTTTTATCCTATACAACAACAAATAATGAAATCAGTAATGTTTTTCTGCATGAGAAAGTTGTAACAAACAAATTGTTCCAAACTTCACTTCTCTTCTTCTTTTTAATAATATAAAATTACAGCCCTTAATTTCAATATTATATATTTATTTGTATGTTATCTATTTTATTAAAAAATTAACAAAAATAACGTATACATTTATAAAAAGGGGATGATTTACCACCCCTCTTAACAACACACATATTATATACTTTGTTCACACAAGCTGATCAACAGTCAGTGGTTATACATACAGAGACGTAAAGGAGATCCTGTAGGAATAAACATATACATACAAGGGGATGAATTACAATTATGAGTTGATTGCCCTTTCACGATTTGTCATGTTTTTTTTTTTAATATGTTAATTTTATTATTGAATTCGTTTTTTGTCTTTTATTGAAAACTGTTCCAGTTTAAACATTTTTTTCTTTTATTCACACTCGGAACACAAAAATTAGGGTGCAACATTTATTACACAAGAGAATGCACACAACAGTACCCAGTGTGTATTGAAAAGTGTGCTGTTGTTTGTTAGAAATCATTTATTGTTATTATTTTTAAGTGTTAGGTATCTGTTTTTTGTTCACATGAAACCAACCACAGATATTACTGTAACGTCGATGTCATGTCCGTCCATCGTCGATGAATGGACCATCGTAAATGTAATTTTTATAATTCGATTTTATTAATTTAATTATCTGTGAAATTTGATGGATCCACTTTTGTTTCCTAATTCTTTTAAGACAATCTTATATCATGTTGTTAGGTAAAATCCATTATGAGCGAATATTCGAAATTTAGTTAAATTTATGTAATTAAAAAATTTAATATAAAACCTGATTCGGATCGTATATGGTTAAAAACTAATCACAATGGAATAGTGAAAATGGATAGTTCTAACGAAATTTGAAAAAACCGGAAGAATTTCTGTATCGTTACGTCCTACAGATCACCCTATTAGCTCAGGTGGCTCAGGCGTAACAAATTCCGACCGCGGTATGCTTAGGGTAGCGGGTTAGATTCCCGCTGTCGCAACAAAATTAATTTAATTAATATTTGTGATGGGCTGGTGTAGTGCATGGTATATGTATCAAGGAGGTGCATTCAGCCCTGAAATTGGGGAAGTTTATAAATGAAATTATCAGAGGAAAGGTGGTAAAACACATATATTGTATCACAATGGGTTCTGTAGCCTAAGTGTGTCCTTGGTCCTAGAGGAACTGGTTAATGTTATTTGCTAATAGGAAATATTCCAAAAGTTCTAATTTTGTGCTAATCAATATATCCTGGTTTATAAAATGATGATCAAATAATTTTTCCATTTTTTTAATTTGATGAGTTTTCTCTAAGAATAAAAAATATTCGTTAATTCCAAGCTGGCTCGCGTAAGCGGAAATTACCTGAACTTCATAAAATGGAATGGCCCGTTACTGATAATTTTCTTTGAAAAACATAAATACAATATCTCTCAACGGTGAAATAATTACAATGTTATGTTTCTTAGACGTTTCTGACTCGAGGTCTACAATTAAGCATCAACCTCTTAATAACCTACATATAAAATCAATATTTCAAAGAAAGTAGCTTGAATAATATGTTTAATACATAAAAAAAACTGTCTATCATTCTTTAAAATTGCTACAACAATTTACAATTACGGAAATGACAATGCATTAAATGTTTAAATGTACCTACACTATACCTGCAACCCCTTTACTTACAGTTTGTAAAAGTTTAAGGCAAAATAACAGTTTAACAAGGTGGTAGTAAACAGTAACTAACAGTGAAAAACATATTACTTTTAGTATTTATTTATACATTAAAACAGGAAGTATATTAATAATATAAAATATATATAAAAAACTTTTAACAAAAAGAAAACCGACTTCAAAAGAAAAATTTATCCAAAACAAATTAAAATGCACTAAAAAGTAAACAAATAATGATAATATAATGGAGTTAAAATTATTGTTATTTTTGGAGTCGGTGTCAGCCAAGCTAATGTAGCAAACTGTTCTGTCAAAGTTGTTTCCTTGGCTGCCACCGACTCCAAAAATAACAATAATTTTAACTCCATTATATTATCATTATTTGTTTACTTTTTAGTGCATTTTAATTTGTTATGGAAAAATTTTTCTTTTGAAGTCGGTTTTCTTTTTGTTAAAAGTTTTTTTTTATTTTGTGATTTTTAGTGAATATGAAGTACACTAACTAATTTTTCACTAAAAAGGGAATCATCGAAGTGATATTGAGTTATTCGTCCTCTTGTTGTACATACTTAATGCAAATTTAAGGCTTTTATGATTTTCTCATGGATGCCGTTGTCAGAACTTGACCAAAATGAAATGGGATCAAACGGGAAGCACCAGCTTTCAAACAGATAAAGAATCATCAAAATCGGTTGACCCAGTCAAAAGTTCTGCGGTAACAAACATTAAAAAAAAAATACAGTCGAATTGATAACCTCCTCCGTTTTTGTTTGAAGTCGGTTAATAATAATATTTTATTTTATAGAGTAAATGCAAAAATATGTAAAAATATAATAAATTTTATTTTTTTTAAAGATTTAATAGACTATGTAAAAATTATATAGATAGATTTCTAGCTTTACTTCAACGAAAAATCGTTATTAATTATGATTATAAAAAAAAAATTTAATAAAACATAGGTACTTTCAAAGGACAAGCTTTTATTGTACTAAAAACTAGAAAATAATTATTTCTATGAATCACTTTTACAAGGTTTTATCCACTTTCCGGATTCCGATTAAGCTGAATTTAATGGTATATGCATGACAAGGTTTTCCCATCGATTCTACAGTATTTGCTATACATACATTGTTTAGTTTTAAATTAAAATCTTTACTAACCAGCTTTTCTATGGTCAACTAAATTTTCCCGTTCACACTGTTTAATATTTTTAATTGCAATATTTACAATGCCTTTAACAGATTATTTTCGAATTAATTTCTTAAATGCTCGTAATCATAAAAAGTTTATTATTTATAGAAAATGTCTATTCTAATTTTTATATTCCTTGATTTTTTTATTTTTATTTTATAATAAATAAATAATAAATCACTTTTATATATAAAATATATGAACTAGTAAAAAACTTACGACCTTGCTGTTTAGAAAATGTTAGTTATGATTATAGGTCAGTTTTCATTGTTTAGGAATAAAAATGTTGAAATATTTATTTATAAATTTCAAGATTTCGCTTTCGAAGTCCAAACTCGGTGTTTTCGAAATATTGATAAATAGTAATTGTGCAGAATAATTTTGACCAATGTAAAAAGAAAATGTTAAATCTTATTTTATTTAAAGTTACTAATTATAAGAAAAATGATATATTTGCTTAGCCTCGGTAGATGCAGGCAAACCATCAAGAGATGATTGATTGTTTTGTGATAGGGTATAAAATCGTCCGAGTTAGTAGAATGTTGACTTACCCCGCCTCGGCCGAATTTTTACTTACTCTGACTAATTTGACATGAATGTACATCAATATGGTAAAAAAACTAAAACTAAACTAAAATATATATATAATTAATTAAATGAGTTTAAAGACATTTATTTTCTAAAAAAGTTTTTTTTACCATATTGATGTTATGTACATTCATGTCAAATTAGTCAAAGTAAGTAAAAATTCGGCCGAGGCGGGGCAAGTCAACATTCTACTAACTCGGGCGATTCTGAACAGAGACTGAAGAGAGGCAAGGTTCATATTTTTTCCATCTAGAATTGTCCCACTTTTGTAAATAGTATTTCTACCAAAAAATTATCTTATCTAATCTTTTTAGACCCTATCACAAATAACAATCAATCATTTCTTTGATGGTTTGACTGCATCTACCGAGGCTAAGCAAATATATCATTTTTCTTATAATTAGTAACTTTAAATAAAATAAGATTTATCATTTTCTTTTTACATTGGTCAAAATTATTATAATATATTATAATGTATAATGTATTTTAATATGCATAAATATAAGAAAAATAACCAAAATTTCTCCTCGACCGAGACGAGTTTTTGGGACAATGTCTCGCCTCGCCTCAATTGGTAACGAAGATTAAAATTTTAAACGTCGCTTCGCCGTAAATGAGGCACGAGGCGAGGCGAGGTTAAAAACGAAAATAATAAAAAGACGGTAAAAAATAGAAAAGGGTAATTTCATTAGTGCTGGGCAACAACTATATGCATTTAGCGATGCTTTTTTTTATAAAAAAAAAAAGCAGTTTTAAGTGATCATATTGTTTAGAGGGTTATATTTTATTGCTTATTGAAATTTGTCTGAAAAATGTTAATATGACACAAAATTAGAGTCACGTGAGACTAAACAGTCTTGGGCGCAGTATTTCGGGCAGGACTTGTTGTTGTTGTGGTTGAATTTCAATCTCTCTTAATATGTATCATATCATAATTATCCTGCTATCTTTATTTTTAGACAAAAGTAACTAACACAGACTGTACTAAACTGTATCCAAACAAAAAATAATGTAAATTGTAGACAATTTATTATGAACATTAATGTACAATACTTGCACTGTTTCTTCAACGAGTTTCGTCAAGACTACATTCCTATAAATCTAAACCTAATAGGTAATATTATTCATATTGGATGTTATTACAAAACAAATAAAAAAGTATATACCAAAAACAGGGTAATCTTGAAGTAAGTAAACTTCCCATGTATAAATATAATACAAGAATTCGTTACATTCATAACATTTTTATAATATTGCAATATACATACAACCGTAACTAACATTGATTGACATTTGGTAGAAAAGTTAACCGCTGCTACACACAATGTATACATATATTATGTATAGAACATCTTATTGTGTACTGGTTGTGTAATGAATCAGGAGACAATATACGATTGTAGTACATACACGCTCATGCATTAAATAAATATATAGTATTCTTTCTAATTTCATATTACATTATTATGTAATATGTCAAGTTTAGACTTTTGTACAAATTTGTAATGGGTCCTATTTTGGAAATCGAAATTTTAAACATATCTTTACATTTCATGGTAAAGACAAGGCAGTAACACCAATTTGGAAAAGAAGTGTGTGTGTGTATGTAGGCACGCTCGTGTTATTTTTTTTCTGATCTATAACACGCGAACGAAAAATGGTAGCGTCTTCGTTGAGGTTTTGATAGAAGGGTATTATCGGCAATTCGACAGAAAATAATTTCATAACTTTCGGTCGAGCCGTTTTCGAAAAAAGAGTCGAACAATTTATTTTTATTTTTTTAAACTCTTTATTCTACTTAAGTTAAACGAAGTCGGTAAGTATGAGATCTGTATACTAATGCCATTTGTTGGTGCATTAGTAAACGAAGTCGAAAAGAGTAAGAACGATGAACTTATGACTTTGTTGGTTCATAAGTTTGTCTTCCTGCATTACGTAACATTTATGCAGTCGTTAGAGACCATATTTAGCAAGTCAATAGGGAACTTATTACACGTAGTAAACAATTATTTACTACGTGGCAGAATGTTAGGTTAAGGATGGATTTTTTGACATCCTAGATTATAGTTGAAAATCTTCTTATTAAAATTAAATATTCAATATTCCATTCTGGTGGCAAAATTTTAAAAGCGAGGTTCTGTCAATAAATGCCTTACTCAGTGTTGTAAAACCATCTGTGGATTACACCCACACAAATGTTTAACTTGTGGTTATTCTTTTCAAAAAATTAACGCTAGCTTTACATCTAAAACATATCAAATATTTTTATCAAACAAATAATAACAGTCAAAACGAATAAATACTACCATGTTCTAATATCGGAACAATATGTATTTGTTTGTACAACAAACAAACAAACAAACAATATAGCACATTCCTATGTTACCATATTGTTTTGTTACATACGTATATAACTTGTATATAAAATTTATATAAATATATATAAATACAAAATATATACCTACCTATATACAAATTGTATGTATGAAGAATATTACGATTATATAGGTTGTATCTTAATTTTAATATAGGAAAAGTCAAGATAATTGTTTTTTGAGAATCGAAACTTTTTTTCACGTTTTTTTCGAGACTTGCTAGGGATATAAAATGAGACATTATACCTTCGAAAAAATATCATTAGTTACTAACCTTTAAAACTACGAAAATATTAAAATAATTTATCGTAGTTGGGAATTGACGAAAATTTTTTTCATTTTTTGTATACAATGTAAATTAAGAGAAATTAGAGTGACAACAAAAGCGAGAAACAAAATTTAAAATCATTTTGATTTTCCAATTAATTCTATCTTTACATATTTTGCAGATTATATCCTTTTTCTTAATTGTGTAATAAGTAGATGTAATATTTCGAAAACATTCTACGAAAGCTTCTAGTTTACATACCATGTATATGAAATATAAGGTATACTAAGTTTAGTCACAAGTTTGTAACGCTTAAAAATATTGATGCTACCAACAAAATTTTGGTATAGGTGTTCATAAAATCACCTAATTGGTCTATTTCCGGTTGTCTGTCTGTCTGTCTGTCTGCCTATCTGTGATCACGATACCTCAAAAAACGAAAAGTGATATCAAGTTGGAATTTTTAAAGCGTGCTTATGACGTTAAAAAGTGAGGTCGAGTTCGTAAATGAGCAACATAGGTATTGCGTCTTGGGTCCGTAGGACACATCTTGTAAATCGTTAGTGATAGAACAAAAGTTTTAGCAAAAAAATCTTTCTTATAAAAAAATAAACAACTTTTGTTTGAAATATTTTTTCGTAAACATCACTGTTTACCCGCGAGAGCGCAAATTGTGTAACATGTAATATATGGAAAAATCAGTTATATATGTGTGACATGTATGTGTGCATGTGTAATGTGACAGTGTAATGTGACACTGCCTATACATGGTATTTCAACAATTAACTCAGTCAATTCTTTGTGTTCACTTGTATTATAATATATTTCCTTATTTTCATCTTTATCATCTGCATTTTCGTTGATAGGGATCCAATTGTTTCATATTATTGGCCCATCATAATTTTAATAAAAATATTTTTAGTACTGAGAATTGATGTGCTGAGAAGATGGACTCTAGTCCACGTAGTTAGATCGATAATAATTGTTTCAACAATAAAGGTTTATAAAAGTAGACCATTCAATATATTTGCTATGAACACTATATATGTTCAATGCATATACATGAACAAATATAATATAAAACACCACAAGTTTAGTGACAAATTGAAAGAGTCAGCATATCAAAAATGCCGCACATTCCACATAAATATATTATCATATATACTACCTACGTAGAATTGTATCAATAATCTAACCAAAAAAATATGCAGAAAGTAACTTATGTAATATTTTTGTAGAATTTTTGTTGTAAAAATAGCGTTTATTTTGATGTTAGCGAAAAATTTGCTTTTAGAAGAAATATCTGGTACCATTTTCTCTGCGTTCATTATAAGTGTTAAAATAATAACCACGTTTTATAAAACGTCTTATTCATTATAAATTTCGTAGATAAATTTTTGTAAAATTTTATGTATGGCATGTATGTAAGGTACTGGAACTAATTAAGGTCCATTTAATTCCAAAACGCCATAAATTCTATGACTTAAAATTTTCAAAAAACTAAAAGTCAATGTTAAAATGGCAGTGCATTTGTGTATAGATGGGATTGTCTTTTTGTCTAAGTTTTTACGCATACCCACGATATCTGAAATGAATTAGTCATTCAACAATTACTTTTTTTTAGGTTTGCTATCATCAGAGCCTGCCGTTATTGGTTCCTTTACCTTATGCATTTAAGAGTTTTGATAAAATTAAAGATATGAAGAAAATATTTTCTAACATTGTATCAGAAAACTTTCATTTAAGTTTCAAATCATTGTTTGCTGACGCTTATTTTATATTCAAAACCAGGGGTGAAAGTATAAGTTGAAAATACAAGGTGACTAAAAGGTCAATCAAATTGTAATTTTTTATTATATGTACGAACTTTGTTGAATTAAATAATTCATTTTGTTTTTGACTTTAGATTTGTTTATCATTTATCAAATTAGAGTAGAAAAGAATAAAAGAAAATATGGAAATAAATAAAGGGATAAAAATAACCCTTTTAATCATCTTATTTAATCAGTTTCTTGTTGTTTGTTTGATTTGAAGAAGTATATCACAGTTATAATACGCAGAACATTTTTGAAATGGTACTTACTGATTGATGGATGTGTTAAGAGCTAGTAGCTATTGCGAAGGAAAACAAAAATACTCACAGATTCATTTTAACCATAGTGAATATTTAATTCTAAAAGTGTTTGTTTCGTTGGTATCAATTTTTGTCGGCTACTGTTCTGTGAAAATATTTTTAGCCGTTTGAGAATGAGTAGATAAATTTTGTGCAGATTTTTTTTTTTAATTAAGTAAAAAATTTACGTAGGCTGATTTGGTATTCCTACAAGAAAAGTGCTGTTTAGAAAAGATTTTCATCAATTTTAAGCCCGCGGTGCAGTTTAAATTTTATTGCTTTCTGAACAGCACAGCACGTATTCTTAATGTTGACGAAATTCCAGAGAAATACGTCTACATAAATAGCATCTAGTTGACTTTATATGCATTCACAGAGTTATTCATGAAATTCGACACGAAATATTAAGGTAAAACTGTTTGATTTTAAGAAAATTCTGTTTCTGATGGTCATTGTGTATATAACGAAAATATTTTTAAAATGTGCAGCCGATAAGCCTTCATCTATTCGATAAACAAAATTTTCGTAAAAACAAAGAGTTTGGCGTTAATCTTTCATATAGAATAACGTGAAGAATTTAGTATGTATAATGTATATATATTCGTTGTTTAGGCATTTAATTTAAGGCACAAAAAAATGTACACTTGATTTGATTGAAGTCTGTTTCAAAAATTAATTAGTACCCTTAATATCCCTAATTGCAAAATAAAGCTGGTGCCAAAAGTAATTAATTTACCAACTTTAACTTATAAAATATATTTAACGTTTATTAGAAATAATATAGGAAGCATTCTTATACAAATTATGAGAACATTTGTATAGTAATTCATAATATTTACAAAATTTGAATGGACAGTAATATTATATTGATTTTTTACGCGTGATAAGAACAATTGATATTAAGAATAATTCGAAAAAACTTTTTACAATACTTATTTAAATAATATACCAGACATGAAAACTTAAATACATACTAGGATATTATTTTACACAAGAGAAATTTCGATTTTCGTATTTGTAACTAAGTCGTACCATACCACCCACGTCTTGATTTTCCGAAAATCAATCTATATTATTGGTAATTTTTAATAGATGCCATTTAAAAAACTTTGGATGTCATTATAGTATTCGCCGGAAAGTGGTAATTTATAGTTAGCTCTCTCAAAATGGGCTTTATTTTGGTTTAGCGAATATCTTTTTAATATCGAGGAAATTAAATACAACGATTTGCTACGTTTGAAAAAAAGCATACTAAAACTTGGCTTAGTATTGCCTAGTTAGTATTCCTTTTAAATAATAATTACGAATGCATTGAAAGCTGTGCAGATATTTTAACCTGTACTTTCTGTACACTTACTTTACATATTGTACTTCCTGTACACTTACTTTATATATATTTAACCATCATCATCCCTTCTAAATGTTATAATTTCACCGCGAATGTTATAATAAAACACCCGTACCGTTAGTACTCGTTCATATACATTTATTTGTATGTTTGAATATAATACGAACATGTATAATACATATACGTACTCTGCTGTATATTTCATTTATATTAGTTTTCAAATGTTTTATTTCTATATCGAGGAATGTTGTGAATTTTCATTTTATTGAATTTTAGACATTCTCTATTCAACATGCTATTATTATTATTATTATTGTATCCAAGTTAAGCTTTGTACACACTCGTATACAAGGTTGAGCTATTTTGAATGCGAATATAATACACAAAATACGAATATAACGACGTATACGAATATAATACACAAAATACGAATATAACTACAAAATGGAAAGATTCGGACTGAATTTCTATATAAATACCTGAAATTCTGTACATGTGAATGTTATAGAAAATGTCAAATTAAAATTATTGAAAACACTAATTAATTAAACTTAATGTATTAAAAACTGTGAATATAAAAAATCCAATTGCACAAATTTTATTTTTCAAATGTAAATTATCATAATTATTTATTTAAATTTTTGAGACAATAATATTAAATTCTCAATGTAAGTAATAAATGCAATCCATACAATTATATATGCATCTATATAATTATATAATTAAAGTAGTTCTTTTTGTTTTAGATAGAAGAGATGGGAATTCCAAAAAAATATACAAAATGTCTTATTACGTTATTATTTTACCCTAATATACACTATTAACCCTAAGTGTAAGTAAAAAAAGAAAATTTCTTATGTCCGAAATCCATATCGATTTTCCTCGATATCTTTGAATTTTCATATTTCCTGCTTTCCAATTCAGTAAAAAGCTTTATCCCCTATTAATAAAAGAGTTATTTTTGTTTGGAAGTTAAATATTATATAGAAATTCACAGAGGATTCAAGAACTTCAACCAACTCTAGTTGTTTTCGTTAAAGAGTGACATCCCGTATCGTAGCATTGTACAGTCTGTTTACTAAGTAATTTATAGATATTAGTCCGCGGGACAGCACCTTTTTTGTTAAATGATCAATAATACCTAAAGCTTCAGGAATGGCTGCCTTTTGGCGACTTTCTATCTACGATTTTTTTCGAAAAGGTTGCGTTTTCAATGAGCATGATAAATCGGGATACGGGTCTGAAAAAAAGCAGCTGAGAATTTGTCGGACGCTCTGACAACTTGATAACGCATAACTGATGTTCCCATAAAATACATACTATTTAATGTTTCAACAGTAATTTGCACTTACTGTGTAAGAGTAAACATTGATGTTTACGAAAAAATGTTTCATACAAAAGTTGTTTTTATAAGGAACATTTTTTTTATAAGCAACAATTTTTATATTTAAAGTTTTTCTCAATCTTTAATGGTTTACAAGACGAGTCGTACGGATTCAAGACCCAATTGACCTACGACGCTCATTTACAAATTCAACCTCAATTTTTGCTTTCCTGAGCAAGCTATAAAACTTATAGGAAGGACAGTCAGACAGACGGGAAGGCGGATATACTTACTATAATAAGTGTTACAAACTTGGTACTAATCTTACTATGCTTTGGCATATTTCATATATACAAGGTCTAAAAATCGATTTTAAAATGTTTCCTATTGTGATATGTTTGCAATAAATAAATAAACTAAATATCTAACCGATTACAAGATTTTTAAGTCATGTTTAATTATAAGTATACTTTAAACGCTTACGGGTATACAAATTTATACAATAGCTTACCATATAACGCCACTGATATTTTTTGATTGAAATCCATATATATACAAATACAGAATGGCTCCCCAAAAATAACATACAATTTTGATAATTCTATATATTTTATATATCTATAATATAAAAATGAATCGGTGATTTCGTTAATTTTTTTTTTTTTATATTCCTTGAAATACGATGATGGGTCTTACGGAGAGAAAAATTTAAAAAAATGCCTGAAAAAGTTAAAAAAAACAACACTTTAATATATTCCCATACAGAAGATTCGAAATAATAGTTAAAAAGTCAATTTGAACTTTAATACCATACCAAACAGTTTAAGTGTTAGTAGAGGAGTTCCGTGAAAGCAAAACAATTGAGTGGCGTTAGTATCGTATAAATATTAATGTCAATATTTATCAATATTTAAATTCAAAAACAAATTGTCTATGGTAAAATGTAAATTGTCTGTGGTAAAATGTCAATTGAAATGTAAACGTCTGGTTGCTGTACATCTATAATATTAATAAATCTAAAAGCTACAAATTTCAAGAAAATTAAAAAAGAGATGTGTGTTTGTGACTTACTAAATATGCCTCCTATAAGAAGAACCCGAAATGCAACGAATCAAACTAATTATCAATCAAATCGAGCTGCCCAGACACGTGAAGGTCGCAATGCACGTGAAAGAATTCGGTTAAGACAGACCCGTGAAGCGATCTTGTACTTATTAACTTCCTTTTTTCTTTTTTATCTTATTAGCTGACACGGTGTCCCAAACAGCAGAATAAGTATTTAAAAAAATACTAATTCTGCTATTCGACTGCTAGGCGACTGTTTAAAGAATCGACTGTTAGGCAGTACGAAGTTCCCCAGGTCAGCTAGTTTTTATATAAAAATATAACAAGATTTTGAAAAAAATTACTACGTCTTCCATCCTTTTTATTCCTCATTAATTTGATACAGATTCCGATGCATTTCTCGACATAAAATGATGCTGGAAAAGGTTTTTAGAAAGAAGTTTTTTATAATATTCTTTAGATCATACAAATTTATGGACCCATATAAAACCATCATTACAGTAAATCTTTTAAAATAATGCTTCACTTCAATTTGTTTTCGGCAACACGCAATATGCAAAATGCCTTAAACGTATTTTAAAATAATAATATTATATATTATATTGCTGATCCTCGGAACGGGGTGGATATATTTGAGCATTTCCATCAAGTCCACCCATTCCTTAAAGGAAATGTATCGATGCCAGAAGGTAAAAAATATGTAGCTAGGAATAAAAAATACGGGTTAGACGGATGGGAAATACATGGTCAAGGGCAGGATTTAATGAATGCACATAAAAGAGAGTATGTTGGTGAGGTTAACGATCAACCCGGGGTTTATTCCCTTGGTATATACACAATAGGCTTTTGTCAACTGTGAATATATCGGATGGGTAAGAGTTTCTAATGAATAATCATAATATGTAGATAAAACAATTATTTTTATAAAAAATAAGGATTTTTATTAATTTTTAGAAAATGAATTCAGTAAAATTAGGCATAAAATCACGTGACAGTAAAAACCAATCAAAAAGTGTTAGGTCATGCCATGCCCAAGACTATTTCTGTTGTTTACTTTTTAATAGAACGAAGCAGGTTTCTTGATTTACTGTCGTACACTAAAAATATTGTTTATATATACAATAGCTTGCAACTTTCATACACGAAAATGATTGTTTCGCAAGTCGTGATATCATGCAAGACGCCATAACACTCTACACTGTTTTCGAAGCAAATTTGGATTGACTTTTGTAAATGCAAAGTACATAATGCAAATAGTGCTTTTCTTTTTTAAATAGGAAATTTTTTGTTTGTGTAAATTAGATATTAATGTAACTCTTAAATCATTTTTTCAAATTTAGGACTAAAACTTATATATATTTAGGACTATACACTAAAGTGATATAACTTTTTCCACACATTCATACGTGTACATTTTTCTTACGGGTCGTTCTGTACATCCATATGGATATATATTAAATAATATAGGTAGAACATGTAGCCACTTATTATTAGAAAATCATATACATAATATATGATAGAAAAAAATTGATAACCACATCAGTTGTCATGATGATTGTTTTCAACAAATGTCAAAATAAAAAAAATCTTTTGTTTTAACATATTTTTTTTATATTTTTTATTTTAACACAGCACAGGCAAATACTGAAATTTAATCACATTTATAAATAACACGGAGTGAGGAGATTTGTTGGAAAAAAAATTTAATTATAACTTTTCAAATAAAATTGACAGTCTAAATAGAATTTAAAAAATTTTTTAAAAATGGGTGTAACAAAATGTTAAAAAAAAAATTATACATATTTCTCTGATTGCATATGTGTGTGTGTGTGTGTGTGTGTTTGTATGAATATTTGAATGTGTTAACATTCTTTTACCACTGAAAAATATGTTTTGATAATTTTGTACTAGGAGTGAGTGTAGAACCTCAGATGAAAATTTACATTTAGGGATTTTTTAAAAACAATTTTCTACTAAAATAATAGAAATAGTCTCGATTTATAACATTGTAACTCCTATGCACGATGCATTTTTCTAAGAAATTTGTGATTCAGAGTACAATACAAGATGATTATGTACCTAACTAATGTATTTTAAATCATCCTCATCAATGATACCAAAAAGCTCTAGCTTTTCACTTTACTTGCTCTTCATAGATAACGTGCCGACAAATAAAGCTCTAAGGAACATCATCATGAAATATTTGAGATTGAAACACTAATATCTTTTTCTTCAATAGACTTTCCTGACCGTCTTGTTTTACTGCTTTTCAAAAATATTAGAACTTGTTTTTCCTCCACTTGTTGTACGTTAGTCTATGAATGCTGGCCTATAAAACTACCAAAATAATTTTTAAACTGAAATATGTCAAAACAAAATATTTTATAACTATATAGAGTGTGTTGCATTTAAGATAAAGACATCCTCATATTTTTGTTTTTATAGGAATATCGATTAGAAATTTTACACAGTCATACAGAGTAATTCCTAACATTTTGTCTTCAGAGATGGTGAGAGATCGAAAAAAAAGTTTTAGAAAAAATTCGTTTTCTTAATTTTTTATTACTTATTACAAGTTTATTTTTCATTTTTCACTAATGTTCTATGGAATGTAAAAACTGGACAATTTGATAATTTAATAGTGTTATGTATTCAAATATTTCAATAAAGTTGTAATAATTTTGAGTATAGACTAAAATAATAAAAATATATAAATTGCGAATTTTGCCATGAAAATCGGTATATGAGTATAAAAAAACATGCTAAGCTATGTTTTCTAATAATTTCTTTCGATATCTCTAACAATCTTTGACGCTAGGAAAAATATGAAGAATCGGCTCTATTTGTCAATTTGCAGAAGGCTGAGTTCAGATTTCGTTTAAGTATATTAAAAAATGTGACCTTGTATCATTGTACAAAATCGATATTTCTAAAACGAAAATATGAGGGTGTCTTCATCTTAAATGCAACACACTGTATGAATAGAAGCAGTGATTTTTTGACAACTGTAAACTTCTTTATAATCATTCTTTTACTCGCCTTTTGGTAACTAAACTAACTTTGCCTTCATATAATTATCTTTTCAAGAATATTGGTTAGTAAACTAACTTTGTTCTCATATAATTATCGTTTCATGCATAGCAAAATTCTTAAAAAAAACTGAAGAATGGCCCAAGGTTCATTACCGCCGAGGCATTACACCTTACCATACCATGTGAAATAAATATTATAGAATTGTGTTGTATATGGTTTGGTTTTTATAGTTAGTAGTAGTAGGATTGTTTGTTTGAGGTAGTTTGAGATATGTAGATCTACATAAACATTTGAATATATACATAGACATTTATTGTATCAGCCAGTATCAGTATAGGATTATTCAGTAAAGTACAAAAACGGAGTAATTAACCTTAAAAATTCGATTTCAGTGTAAGTACTATCACTGTAACTGGTTAAAGATTCATATTCAGCCTGAAAAATAGATCACTTCATATTGTTCTGAATATGTTTTGAACATCGTTCTGAATAAATTCGTTCCCTGGAACATTTATTCGGTATACATATCTTGGAATATATTTCAGTTCACCCATTTTGACAGTAAACAATATTTAATTATTTTCGGTTAGCTTTTCGTCAAACACTTCCAGCGGGTTACTTATGTAAAAAGGTATTTAGCGACTACTTAAAAATTGTTTCAATGGTTTTTCCCCCCGAACTAAAAAAGGTGTTATATTTCGTTTGAAAGGTAATTTAATGTAGATTGTTCTTAGCTATGTTTCAAGTTCAGGTTTAGGGCTTTTTAACCAAAAAAACTTAAAAAATTGGCGTTGAACTTCAAAATTGGTTCAGTTTGCAGAACGCTTTAAGGAAAAAGGTAATTTAAACGAGAGTGTTCTTCGATATGTTTCAAGTGCGTGTTAAGCATTCCGTACCCGAATAACATGCCGGAGGTTTTTTAAATTTTGTAAATTTCAATAGTATTAACTTAGAAATGGTCAAAATTCAAAATGATTAAATAATTTTATTTAACAATTGTACTTTCAAATATTTGAATCGAGAAAATACGTTATTGTGAGAATTGAACCCATGATCTTAGGAGCTCTGTGCCGGTATTTTGATATATGTCTCTGAATAATATGGAGTCTAGAAATATACATTTTGTATCTCTTGAGTACCGAACAAATTAAGGGAACCGAATCACATGGTATATATGTCTGTTTGTGCATAATATCACCTATTTATAAAAGAGTAGTAATATTTTTCATTTACACAAATTCCTGAAAAAAAATAATTGAAATTCTTTTACTGTTTTTTTTTTTTCAACTTTCTGATAGAAATTTATTGCTTTCGACTCGCCAACCTAAATCAAAATGATACTTTTACAATTTTGTTTGCCTTTCAAAAGTATTTATTAATACCATACATGTAGTGTATCGAATGAATACCGCTTTTTGAGGTATGATAGGGTTACAATGAGGAATCCACGAATCGTAGAGCCGTAGTTAATGGGAGTTTTAAAAGACGTAATAAATACTGCTAAATTTAGAATTTCTTAGCTTTAAATTAGTAGAATGGAAATATTTTTCGTAGAGGAATTTGTAGAAAATACATTTTTCTAGAATTATGCATAATACTATTTGCGTCTAATATTTACGAAGATAAAAATCGTCATAGAATCGGCCGAATTTATACTCTGGTCTTTGCAACTTTTAGCTTTGCAGTTAGATCTTATATTCAATATAAAGATAGCTACGATTTTGAAAATTCGAAAAAACGTTATTTCGAAAATAATGATTTGTAATCATTTAAAATAGAAATATTTAACATAACAAGGTTAACATTGATCTGAATATAAATTATACTACTCAAAATTGATCAATTTATGTGGTAATGCTATCAGAGAGCCATAGATGTAGCCTCTAAAGGTCATATTCCTCATGGCTTGTTTTTTTGTGTTTGGTTTTTTTTTTGGCTGAATTCAATTAAACATATATGACAATGATAGTCTGTTATTTTTTTATTTTTTTGTTTATTTCCAATTCACACGTTAGAAATACACATTTTTTATACAATTTGTGTCCGATGAATGCATATCTTATTATTTTTGTAAAGTCTATTTCACATGCGGTTGAAATTTGTATATGTTTTGAAAGTTTAAAAAAATGTTTATGAGCTAACAAAATATACGATCGTAACCGAAGCTGGTAAAATTATGTCTCTCAATCGTAAAATGGTACGTGACGTTTTAGCTTCATTCAAACATCTTCGTGACTTTTCGTGTAAAATTAGAATAAAATTACCAAAATTGACGGTTGAACACGTGTGCCGTTTTGCAGCAAGCCTATTACATTGAGTTAAATGTTTCATTTTTTGGTGGAAGCGCAAGGAAACACGTGTATTTCAATGTAGTATTACGAAAGTTCCATTTAGTATTACGAATGTAGGAATTACACAAACCTTGTGGGAATTGTCTAAAGGCTAAATTCTCTGTTTTTTTAATATTTTCTAAACGTTTTGAATTAATGTCTGAATGGGCACAACGAAAAATAACAGTTTTGGTGTTATTAATGAAGTAATATTTTTCATTCTCGTTTCTTTAAAAGTAGTTATTAATATTTGAATTTTTCAAATCATGAAATTCTTATTTTGGCGAATTTTCATGTAATTTAAAATTGTATACTGTTTTTTGTACAATAATAAAAATTATTATTACAATATCAAAAAAGTATGACATTTTGAAATGAAAATAATTTTTGATTAAATATTGAAGTGAGAGTGAACATTGATTTATCAAAGTTTACTCAAAATCCAGTGAGACACTTATTTAGAGGCGTAGAGTTACTTATCGAAAATTCATACAACTTAGCTAGGATTAAAGTAAATGATAAGATAAATATAAGCTCGTACAGTAATCAGAATCTTTACAGTTAATTTAATTTTCAATAAATATCCACTTCTGTTTCAAATATTTCAGACAGGTTGAGAGTAACTTAGTTAGAGAGAGAGAGAGAGAGAGAGAGTATCTTAATTTAAGGTTGATTTTCTTTAATTTTTTAAAAGCGCAGTGGTGTTATATAATGACCCTTACATGACCCTTTTCCTAAGAAACCCATGCATAAGAAAGCTGTGATGTAGTTTAGCGGTACTTTAACAATTATAAAGCATTTGTTTATGATCTGAATAAACTTAAATTTAGTCAATTTCAGCTAAAGCCGCTATTGTCATCGCTCTACAAGAAAATCTTAGTTCAGATTAAATGTTTGAACACCTTTATGGACAACAAGTTTCATCGATTACTAGATTTCATTTTTATTATTTTAATTACAAATTTCGATATTACATTCATAAGCAAATTTATAAAGCATTTAGAATTATTCCTCTTTACCCTATAAATTTGTTAACTTTTTTACATAAATTATTGTTTCATTTTTCGATAAAACGTTCCATCAGACATATTTAATAATGTAAAAGCCGTAAATGTAACTAAAACAAGTCACTAACTAACTTACATTATATCGAAATATAATTACTATGGTAACATTATACAAATGTAAACTATCTCTGTTTGACGGGTGTATGTAGCAGTCAGTCTAGGCTCTCATAGCAGGATTAATAACGTCCTAAAATACTTCAAAATGAAAGGGTGAAAAATGATAGATAGAGAAGTTTTAGCATAATTTTACTAATATTACTACCAATACCAGTATTACTAATATTCTACCAAAGAGTTCTTTATAGTCAGGTATGATGTCCAAACGGCATAAAATTAAATTGTATTAAACTAAAAATTTCAAAAAGAATAGCTCTTTAACGAAAAATACGATTTTGATTTTGATATATTGAATGAACGTTTCATGAAATCCACTCAGCCGTTTAAAGATCATCGCCTCTTCAGTAGTTGTTTCGGGTACGGAACTTCAAACTCGCACTTGAAACAAGCCAGGAACACTCTCAATCAAATTGCCTTAAAAAAAACTCGAAATCGGGTCATCTGTTTAAGAGCTACGATACCGCAGACGCAGATACTCAGACATACCAAAACGTTAAAATTATACCACTAATTTTTTCAGCTGGGGTTTAAAACTCACGTCCACCATTTTAATTTATACGAGGAGGAAATGTTTAACTTAGTGATTATGAGCACTTCATTTACTCTTAAATTTTAAAATGAAGAAATTTTGACTAAAAGGACATCAATGCAAGATGGAGTCTTATTTACAGTTTAGCATCAAATGTTACAAAAAAAATTTTTTTTTTTTTTTCTTGTATGCCCACATTTCATTTAGTTTATTAAAAAAATACTTTTTAATATTTTTGAGTAATAATGAGCTCGCTACTGCTACTGGAACTTGAACAAAATTTAGTTTGAAGGGTGTTTTTATTTAGAATAAATATACATAACTTTTACTAAATACATACAGGGTGTTTGTTGTTTTGCTAGTAGTAACCAAACAATATAGTGTTCCACCCTTTTCATGTTCCTATATTTATAACATTAAAAGTTTTACGTGTTTTTATTTTAATAATAATTAAAAAAAAATTTTATTTTGCACAAAAAAACATCACACTGAATCTTTACTTTTTTCCAGAATTTTTGTCCTATGTTTCTCGGTTTGTTTATGTATTTGTTTGTTTGTTTTTAGTCAGTGAACTTGAGTTTGTCGTTAATTTTAAACTTTTTTTACAGTAAATGAATGTAACAGGGGTTGAACAATTTTATAATTGATAATGTCGTATGGGTAAACTGTTTTTTAAATTAATATTATTACATTAAATTTTAAAAATTTCAAAAAATTAAAGCAATAATGTAAACACTTACTCCAGTTAACTTTCTTTGATTAAAGAATTTTTGATTGATTGATCGATTAAAAGCTAAAAATTAATAAAGTGTGTTTTATTCAGCTTTGTTGCTGCTCCAATTTGTGACTGTTTCGGATTTATAAGATATTTTGTAGACCATAAGCAGTATTAAGATATTACTGAATTTATTTAATAAAGATACAATCTAAGAACATATCGTTTTCGTGCGCTTCCTTTTATTATTCTATTGATTTTTTTTCATTATTACTCGTATTATTTAACAAGGCGAGTGAAAACTTGGATTGTAGGAGATAAAAGAGGGTTGTAGGAGAATTAATGCAAATTTTGAAACTATAACACTGACTTTTAGGTCTGAAAACTGGAAAATTAAGATCACAGCGAATAGACACAGTAAATAGGTCATATATTTTTGTTAATTTCATTGTTGGGATTCAATTTTGTTGGGTTTCCATGTGTAAATTTTTTTATTTGAACCTAGTCGAAACTATGAACCCTTTCGGTTTTACGATTAATTTATTAATTCAACAAGTGAAAACAAACAATTGACTGAGTTAATTGTTGAAATACCATGCATAGACAGTGTGGAGTACTACATCACATTACCCATATATACATATCACACATAAGACATAAATAACTAATATAACTGATATTCCCATATAATACATACTATACAATTTACGGCTAATTTGCGCCCTCACGGGTAAATTGTAAAAGTTGTTTATTTTTGGATATGAAATATTTTTTATTTTTAAACTATTGTTCTAGCTCTAACGGTTTACAAGATGAGTCCTACGGACCCAAGACCCAGTTCACCTCAGTTGCTAATTTACAAACTCGACGTCACTTTTTTCGTCCTGAGTGCGCTGTAAAAATTTCAGCTTGATATATTTTTTGTTTTTGAGTTATCGGGTTCACAGATGGAGGGACAATCAAAAATGGACTAATTAGAGGATTTTATGAACACCTATACCAAAATTTTACAAACTTGGGAGTAATCTTAGTATACGTTGCATATTACATCTATGCATGGTAATTTTTATTTCCAAAGAATACTTGATTGGTTGGTTGTTATGAGTTTCAACGAGGGATACACTTTCGGGGTAATTCGCGGACAAGTCCGCTCATCTTGAGAGACTGAGTTAATTAATGTTTAAATTAATTTTAGTATAATTGCAACATTGCATTATTCATGTAAGTAAAAATTTGAGTATTCTTACAAGCTCTTGCATAACTCAGGAAAAATTGAAAAGTTAAATTTTACGTTAGAATGCTGTACTTTAATTATGTTCTAATAATTTTATTCAACTTTCGCTGTTATGTCTTTTTGATTTGTATAAAAATATCTGAATAGTTTCCGATAGAATTTGATTAGGTAAGAAGTTTTGAGCCCTGGGATATTTTTAATCGCTAATAGAATCTACTTTACACGTATAAAAATTGTCACAAAACAAGATTCTTAATTTAAACATTGATTAAACTCTGATTTTGTTCAGCCCCTCAGATCGAATACGGTATGTTCTCTGCTGTCTGTTTGACCAACATGTTTATGTGTGTGTGTGTGTGTGTGTGTGTGTGTGTGTGTGTGTGTGTGTGTGTGTGTGTGTGTGTGTGTTTGTGTGACTGTGTATTTTTATTTATTTTATTTTTACGAATAGTTTTCAAGTTTCTTGTTAAATTAGGATAGATTTCAATACACACAATACACATACATACACACATACATATCTGTTTTTACTAATCTCCGCCAAAAGAATAATTTATGTTTGTTAAGTTGTGTGTTTGGTGTATAATAATAATCATAATACCTGTGGCTACAATACGTAAGGATCTTATAGTGTGTATCATGTACTGGATGAACTTTTAAAAAAGTTTTTATTATTATTATTATTATTATCCCTATATATTATATATGTGAAAGTAAGGATTTTTGTTTGTTTGTTACGTTTTCACGCATAAACTACCAAACGGATTTGAATGAAACTGTACAACAATATAGCTCATACATCAGCATAACACATGAGCTATAATTTATAAAGATAAATTTAAAAAAATTAAAAAACTAAATTCAACTTGACATTTTATTGCGCTATCTTACTGAACCATAAATTAAAGATTCCTGTAAAAACTTTAAATGGTAAACGTCAAACAATCCATGGCCATCTTTTCTGATATACTTGTCTGATATATTGTGCATATATTACAGCTGTGTAAAACAATCCCTGCGAGTGTTATGGAAGGAGGAAAAGTACTATCGAGAGAGGAGGAGGCTATTAAGCGTTAATTTTTATTTTTAAGCTCAGTGAAGCGTGCGTCTATCACGCTTGTTTTTAAATAAAAATAAATCTTTAAAAAATATAAAAACTCGGCTGTCCTACCAAAAGAACGATAAATGAAATTGTCGTAGAGCTGGAATGGGCGAATGGGACTTACAGAAGTCCCTGGGATTCCTTACTTATAATACGAGAGAAACTTGTGCCAACCTAACCAGTGACAACCTAAAATACTAGTAAGACAGAGAGATAACATTTTTTTCTACCTATCTCATAATTTCTACCTACTATTAGAGAAACTGAGAAAGAGAGAAGAGTCGTATACCCGTCTCGTTTCCTCCTCTATGAGCAATGCGGACTTGGATAAAGAGACATACAATAAAGTTTATGACACACAATAAAGTTATATTGCCTGAGTATATGGATTTGTTGATCTCTAATAAGTTTCTTTTCCAAATTTGAAAATAACGCAGCCGATAAATGGAATAGCCAGTTAAGATGATGTAAGGATTCTAACGATATGCTACAGATCTAAATCTGTTCAGGAATTCAGAAGTTGTGGTGGCACAAAGCATGTTACATACATTCAAGAATCTAATACAGTGGACCTACGGTAATTCGGTGCCCCTTGTAATTCGACCTATTTTTTTTTTATTAAAAGATGGTAAGTAGATACCAATTATTGACTACAACGTATAGAATCTTATCATTGGATTTGTGATTTGTCAGATTACAAGGTACTCTTTTGTAAAAAAATTGCGGATTATATTGGTTCGTAGGCAGTACTCTATAATCCGACAAAAAGTTAGTTGAATTTCCGAGGGTCCACTGTATACTGGTTTGTCTTATTTCTTTTGGAACTTTTACTGGTTGATGCCAGTGATTTTATGCGCAAATTGCAAATGTTATTGGCAATAAGGTGAATGTAATTACCCACGTCTTCTTCGTACTACCGTTGGTTTTTTGCTCTAGCATTCTGTATATAGATCTCAATGTTTATTTGGTAATATTAATACAATGTTTGTTTGGTAATACTTTGGTACTATTGTTGTTTTCTCGAAAATTATTTTTGTTTTTCAAAAACTTCGTATCAAAGTTTATCGATCTAATGGGTAAGTCATCTAGTTGAAATTAATATTTTTTCAACGGTATTGCCACTATGTTTAGCAAGCAAAAAGTTGTCCAACCTTCGTTATCCGTGAAAAACTGCAAAATTTTTAGACCTTTTCAGTTTTTGCAATTCAATTCAATCATTTAATTTTGAAGGTAATGTATAGTTTGAGATATGATGCTTGAAAAAATTTACATGGCTTTCAGAAATGTTAAAACTTTGACTTTTGTTTAGTTTGAAACAATTTTTCGTAGACATCATTGCTTTCTCATGAGGGGGCAAATCATGCAAAACTATTGTGTCCATTTTATATGAAAGTATAAAAGATAGATAGTGAGCTTTTTGAAGATTTTTGAAAAAAACGAACGAAAAGTTTTCGAGAAAACATCTCCCGGAAGGCGATGTAATGCTGTTTTGTTTTGGTATATTTTTTGGAACCTTAGAGAGTGTGAAACTAGGTTTTGCAATGCCTTTTTCACCTAGTTTTTCAGTGAAATATAAATATATAGGCGAAAAAAATTTTCAGCACACCTTTTTTACATGTGGCTTTAGTTTGTTACCAAAGTGTGTACCAAATTACTGGAACATTTTTTAAGCACCCTATAATCCACCACATATAATATTCATTGGAACATATCTTTATTCAGTATATAAGAGGATATACTGTACATATAATATACCTATAGGTATTATAGCAGAAGAGCTATTCATTCGTATACGATCAGTACAAAAAACAAAACTTACCTAATTATTTTTATAAATGTTCTTATTTACATTTAAATTTGAAATAATCTTTTATTTTGTATCCATTATAATATTCATTTTATATAATGAAAACCAAGTTTTTTTTAAATTTATTTTTTTCAATTTGTTTTTTTTAGAAATATTCAAATTCAAATTAAAAAATATCCATATCGTTGCCGACTTGTGTGCGTAATTAATGTGATTTCAATTATTGTAAGATATTTGATACTGATTGTTGAAGATGATTTTTTGAACGATAAGATAAATATAAAATCACAAAATTAAATAGATAATATATATTTCAATACTGAATTCATAGTAGGCTAGGATTATTCATGAATGTATCAAAATATTGAATTGTAATTTCATTTTTATGATAAATTAATGAAAAATTCTTTTAACTATCATTTTGTGTACAAATCTAGATATGCAAGTTAAATTATTTTTTTCTTTAACATGGTATTTGAGGATTTAAAACATTAAGAGAAATTGAACACATTTGTTAGTTCAAGAAATTCAAAAAATGATTAAAACATATAGAAAAGGGAACATTGTAATGTAAACTAGAAGCACATTATTATTAAAGTAGAATGAATCTAGCGCAACTGACACTTTTTTCGTAGAAACTTCGACATCAACGGTTATGATCTAACTTAAAATGAGTTTCACCTAAGCATTTGACAGGAGTTTCTTATTTTCACTTTATTAACAAGAATACTATACTGCCATGTTGGTAATTTTATCTGCTTTTGCTACACGTCCTTAAACAGTTTCCTGGACATTTAATGAATGCCTTCAAGTTGACATGCTAAAATGACAACTGATAGTGTTTGATTTTTCCGTATGCAAGAAAGCACATACATGTCGTCCTTTCAACGTCTTCTCAAACTGTAGAACGCCACAATAACATTATAAATCGACTGACTGCCTTCCTTTCAGTTAACTACTAGTTGCAGAGACTTTGGTCAAGTTATTTTAATGGATGAAGAACAGTCAACTCAATTTGCAAAAAAAGAAGCAAATACGCCAATAAAATTTCGCAAAATCGCAAAAGAAGATGTAAAGCTGATATGTTATTTGGAACTCTTAGGCGAGTGGGAAATTTTTCGGACTTCTTTCAGTTGTCCTAATGTTATACAGGTAGCACCTCTTTTTTTTGGTTGCAAAACGTTTACACTATCTAAAGGGTCCAAATAGTATACCAAAAAAGAAGCTTTACATCGCGTTTTATGACTATAGTTATTTTTAGAAGATTTTACTGGCGTACAACTATGGTAAACAAATTATTCCATTGTAATTGAATTGCACCGGCGTACAAGCTTATTCAGTAAAGCTTGTTTTAACAGTTTTTAAAACATATAACAAAAATTAACACCTAATAAGGTTTTCCGGTGTCCTCTACCATTATTTATAGTATATATGCATATGTAGGTATGTCATCGATTCTTAATACATCTGAAAAATTTCGGATTTCCATGATTTAATTGAAATATTTACATTTGGATACATATTAATTTGTACCTAAGAAAAGATCTTGAACTGATAAAATACAAACGTTTTAGGAAGGTTTTAGAAACTGAAGGTAATATAAAACTTAAGAAAACTGAAAATTTGAAAAAATTAATAAAATATTGTTAATTTTGACCAACAAAAAAAAAAAATTAATTCGTATATGGGCTGAAAAACATGTCACACTTAACTCGTATATGGTCAAGTTGGTAAAGGTGCATGAATCTGATATATGAGTATTTTTTCAATTCTCTTTAATTAAGGATCAATATTTGATATTATTTCTCACGACTAATATAAACAAAATTATTCGCTACAAATATGTGCTTGTCGCTTTTTATTCAATAACTTTTAATATATTTGATTATTTTCCCATTCACGTATATATGTAAAACTAATTTATGTGTTTACATTATACATGTAAACTTTTTTCTTTTACATTGTTCAATTTTTATACAAAATAATACAATTTACCATAATGTACTCACTTGGTAGAAACTATATCTGCATTGAATGTAGCCATAAAAACTTACAAGAGACCTACCAAGTTGATATAATTATTCCATATTCGTATTTTCTATTTTCCTTATTAGGATCTTTATTTCAACACACTTATTTTACTTAAGACATATTCTGTAAAACAAGCTATAAATAAAAAAAATAAAATTCCTTTCATAACGATCTGCTTTCTACATATTTCTATAAAGAAAATTTCTGAAGAGGTTTTGAAAATTTACTTCGTATTCAATAACTCCAAAACTCCTCTGTAAGTAGGGATATATGCCATATGAGTTAAAAATACAGTATAATAAAAAACCTAAAAAAAGAAATATAAATGATTGTTTTATGTCAAAATTTTATATGTTTAACCGCACTCATGATCCCAGTCCAACTACTGCTGATTAATCTTATATATAAAATTCTCGTGTCACGGTGTTTGTGGTTAAACTCCTCCGAAATGGCTTGACCGATTCTCATGAAATTTTGTGTGCATATAGGGTAGGTCTGAGTATCGGACAACATCTATTTTTCATCCCCCTAAATGATAAGGATATTCCACCCATTAGAAAATACACACAACCCTGAATTTGCAACCCTCGACGAGCAACAACTATTTTTCAATAGCGATTTTTATTCTTAAAAAAAATTTTTTGTCTTTTCTTGATTTTTCCTTCAATTATGTTTTTTTTTTTTCAAACATTTTGCCTTCGGCGGTCGATAAAAGATCAACTATCAATCAATCAGTTATCCCCGCTAGATGTCTACCGTTGTCACCTCCCATCCAGCCGGTCTCCTGTCTTGAACACTTATAGTAGATAGTTATTTTTATTGAACTAAAAAAATATTTCCTAGAAATAATATACAACGTTTGCCGGGTCAGCTAGTTATTAATAAACTCTTATCTAATAACAAGGGCAATGGGGGATGTGAAACTATTTGCAATAAATCTAACTGCGATGTATTGGTAAAGGTACAATGTTTAGACACGGAAAAAACAAAGACTAAATTTCATCAATTTATTCATTAGTCGCATCAAAGAATGCATAAAATAGCCATTCTTAGGAAATCATCAAAAACAATTCTAATTTTGGTCATTTTTTCCAAAAGGTGAAAGAATTTTTAAAATCGGTTAAGTAGTGAAACTCAAAAATAACGGTTTCACTTATTAATGGATTTTAACTTTAATGATGAACCCTAATTTTTTTTGGAAAATAAAATACAGCCCATGTTACTTGGCCATTCATAATATGCTGATAATGTAGCATTCTATAGGTGAAAGAATTTTTATAATCCGTTATGGAGTGAGCTTAGTGTATTTATTTTCATACAAACTTTTATTCCCTATTTCATCCTTTTAAGGAATGAATTTCAAATAGTCCTTTATGAAATGACACCTTGACACAGTATAAAATCAATATGTCCTCTTGAAATTTAAAAGCTTAGCGATTTAGGCTGGACTTAAATCATTATCGATTTAGGCTTAACGTTGATATATAAGTCTGGACTAACTTTTCTCCTCTAAGATTATTTCCGTCCTTTGAATGTCTCTGATTTTAAAAACGCCAAAAATTAAGTTAAGACCAGGAATTGTGCAGGTTTAGGGGAGTAAAAATATAAGTATAATTGATCGAAAATGATAAATGGACCATAAAATATTTGAGTGCCTTTCCAATGTAAAGTGTAGATGCATATCACTATTAGAACTGTCAAACAAGAAGATATTAATCCTTACTTCTCTTCCAAACTCAGAATATCTAGGTGTTGGTAAATTCCCACAGTTTTACCTTCACTACTTACTTCGATTTTCACTATTTCATGCTAAAACGTGCTTGAAGTAGTTATGGAGAAAATTTTTCGAATATTTTTTTTTTTTGTATACAACAGCACTCTTACGTTATTTGTGTCGCATGACATTTCCCTGTTAAATGAAAGTGTATTCATATTGTTATGGCACCATTTAAAAAATGTCGTAAATCTTGAGCAGAATTTTACGAAATTAAGGTGAATTGATAAAAGTAATAAAAATGTTTAGATATCCAACTTTTCAATGCTTCCTTGCGCTTCCACATTTTTATGATTCATCAGCTACCTACCTATATTATCAAAAGAGTTTGGCGTTGATGTCATTCTCATTAAAGATTGATCTGACAAACTGATAACAATTCTTCTTTATTGAAGGCTGCTGTCTAAACTGTAGGTTCCTGGCAAGAAGATATATTATATAAATTGCGATAAAACATATCTTTGGGAAAGAAAATCTTTTTATAAATGATCTTCGAAAAACTCTTTTGGATTTTATATTTTAAATCTAGAGTTTCGGAAAATTACGTTTTCCACGTTTTAAGACGGTATCTTATTGCGATCTATAGCTCCGTACTTGAATTAAAATCAACCGTCACAATAAAACGTAATAAAATATTTAAAAAAAAAATCAAAGAAATAAATTCGTAGCTTTGAGTGGAATATAAGCAAATAGTATTCGCATAGCTTTAGATAATAACCGAGCACATGCATGTTTTGTGATTATAAATAAATTTATCCATATATAATACACACAAAACAAAAGACAATACAAAACCACGTGATCGATTTGAAACGTCACAAGTCAAACAACTAGACGACAACGAATCAAAAGAAGAAAAGTCTTCGGAGTTAATAATCTACTAGATAGACATACAATATGTAAGGCTTTTTTTTCGTTTTTTTTATAAATATATATTTCAGTACATGCTGTAATAGAAGGCGTGTTTGGTATCCATCTGTCGTATCGCGCCAATCACAAATGCGGCCATATTGTTGAGTGGGCGTGGTGGACGACGGTGAATTGACTGACGGACATCGTAGTGTTGAATGACGCGGAACCTGTTTTCAGGCGCACACATATGAACATCATGAACATAACAAACAAAGAAAGAAAGCCTCGCTGAAGTGAACACCTGATATTATAAAATATAATATCCACACATACAAACACGTTGGTTTTTACTTTTTTATTTTTGTACATAGAGATAAGTTTTTTATTTTTTACTTTTAAGATCTTTGCTTTTATAGTTTTATATTCATTTTTGGAAGTGTAGTATAATAGTTCTGTGTAGGGATTCTGTTTTTTTTTTTTTTGGTACATGTTACATTATTATTGGTAGCTACTTGTAGCGCTCACCGATGAGCCGATTCAAATTTATATTTACCTGCTGTTTACTAGGCTTTTTTGTTTTTACAAAGAAACATAAAAACTGGGCACGCATGTACTTAATCAATTTAGATTAATATCAGCTTGAAATATTATTCTTTTGTGGGATTGGAAAATTTTTGAAGTTGTTATCAAATAGTTTTGCATAAAATTGGATTCGTTAAATTGATTTTCTTTTTGCTGGCTTTTCTTGAAGTTCTTTTTTAGAAGTGATAAATGGTCGAGCAATACAGTGATAAAATGAATAAGGATCAAAATAGAAAATTATCTAGATATATATCAAAATTTTTCACAAAATGATTGAGATTCTCGACAATTTACAGTCGTTGGTATTTTTACCCTTTGTTAATCTTTTATATAGAATTATTTAAATCTGCTTTAAGTTCTTCTTCGTATTTTAAAAACATTTATATCAATTTAAAAATCAAAAAAACCATATAAATCCTAACATTTTGTTAAGTGTTAAAATCAATTAGATACGAATTTTGGATGGTTTGGTAATGACTAGACAAATTTTGTTATTTATATTACGTTTAAATGTTATATATTAATCGTGTAACGTGCAACGTAAGACAAATTAATTAATTTGTAATTTAATTTTGTTTTCGAAACGTTATCTTTTAATCGAATTTCATCTTTAAAGAAAATGATTTTTTGGTTTGGTATCGAGGATGGAATTTTGTAAAAAGTTTTTAATTGTTAATTCTACCTAGTGTGGCGACGAAACCTTCAAGTGGTAATTGGAACGAATATAAGAGTTAAATCACAAATTCTTAAAGTTAGAGTAAAATTGATTTTTTTTAGTGAACAAGTTACTACATATTAAAAATGAAAATGGATTGAAGCAAAAGTCTTTACTTGGCTGATGGTATTCTCAAAACAGATTAATATTTCTTGAGCCAAAGAACTTTACTTAACTTATTTAACTTCCAAAAATTAAAGTAATTTCTTGCAATACTTTTTTATGACTGTGAATGTAAATTTTAAATTTAAATTATCTGTTATCTAACTATTTTCGATAGTTTCAAAAATTGAATCGTTATTTGTACACCTGTTTATACGTTCGAAACTATTATATTATATATATTAATATCTAATATATGATATTTTTAATATTTAAAATGAATTACCAAAAAAATGATCGTCAATACCTGTAATTGGTAAAATTTATAAATGACAACTATTTTCTAAATTATTCTCAATAACAAAATTGATTATACGCAGCTTCTGCGAGGGAAACATATTTTTAACGGATGGCGAATTGTACGGCACATAGTTTCATAGTAATCTAAAATTTCAAAATGCAATCTCACTAATCTGGTCGGCATTTCAACAGACCGATACGTTCAAAATTCCGACACCCTCTGGCAATCGAATTTTATTAAAAATTTCCAAAAAAGATGATTTTTGTGCCAGTAGTATTTATTATAAATTTCTGTTTACAATCCAGTAATCCAAACACTCTAATAATCTGGCATCCTTTGGTTTTTAATAGCGCTTGATTAGTGAGATTTTACCTTATATATATATATTTTAACTATGTTGTAATTAAACAAAAGATGATAGTGTAAAATAATAAACGTTCATTATCCCGAATATCTTTGAATTTCTTGAAAATTAAAATGGGATTGGTAATTAATACGGTTTGAAAAAATAGATAAATAAGTGTAATAGGAAAATTCGTGATTTTTTTATGGTATTTATCACTACCGTATGTTGTATGCACAAATTCAATTATCAGCACAAAAGCCATTACATTTATTATTATTGTTGGAAATAATTTAATGCTTCCTGATTCTTAAGTATTGGATCAATTAGTTTTAATTTTTAAACGTAGAAATGTTAATTGATAATTATCATTTGATATTTATCAGGGTCAATAATTATTAATGCTATCAAGTGGTCATAGTGAACGACAAATTTCCTGCTGTCTTTTTTTAAAGTCATCATACCCATTTGAAAACACAGCCTTTTCAAAAAATATCGTAGTGAGAAGTTTGGTAGACTCGTTCAAAGGAAGCCACTCACGAAGTATCTATCTACATATTTAAAGTATTTATCATTTAAAAGCATAGTGTCCAACGGTCTATAATTTGATTTTAAAGAATTATCATCTAGACTTACTTCAATAATGGTGGAAGCGCCGGTAAGTCTTTTAACATATTTACCGAAAATGTAATCTGTAATTGTATTTGTAAAAGGAATACAGTTTTCAATTCGCTGGAATTCAATCAGCACACATACATTCCAGTGAATTCTCAACAAAACGATTTTTTGGAAAACATATATTGGTACTTCCCATAATAACAAAACGATAAAAATGAGCAGTAAATGTAAGTCTTTCTAAAGAAAATAAGTTTGAGAGTATTGAAGCGTTTAAGCTAGGCAAAGGTCTCAATGGTCAACCGTCAAGCAGAAAACGTGTTCAGTTAGAGTTCGCATATTGTATAACTGATAAAATAACGAACGGACATTTTTTCTGATTTGAAAATAGTGTTTGTGGCTTATTGAGCTATTCGAATTGAAAAAGCCTTCCGTATCTTTCCATCTCCTTGGAATTAATTTTAAAAAAATGCTTGGTAGGTACTTTAAAGAAGTACCTAGAAGAATACTTCTTTTTACCGTAGAAGAATAAAAGTAGTAGCCGTGTAAGTAATATTGTTATTCTCTTCTCAAATATACTTTAAAAATGATTTTTTTAAATACTTTATCACAAAAATGATTTATATATTTATCACCGGAAATTAATTTATCAATTTGATAAATTCACTTAGGTAGTAAAGAAACCAATGGTATTATATATGTATCATATTTTATTACCGAACTATAACGGACTATTAATATTTTTTAATGATTTATTGATAGATCCTTTTACAATTTATACTTCTATGGGTCGTACTGTTTATTCATTGAAGGGAACTAAGATACATTTATAGATTAACATATTGGTAAATAGGTTAGGTCTATTGAAATATAGTTAGACAACGGAATAGTTTCACGGTTAAATCTGGAAAAGATATTCTATTTTGAAGAAAAAATTTTATCTGAACGAAGTAACTTAAAGTATCTAAAATCAAGAGATTTAGTTTGGGATTCTTATTGTATTTTAGGAAAACGAGAATGCATCCTTGAATTAGTGAAATAAAAAAAATTCAATAACACAGATTTTCGTTAAAATTTGGAATTTAAATTTTATGATGAATTTTTTCACTAAAATATTGTAAAAGTTAAGTAATTTGAGCTCTATAATCCTATTTTCAGGATTGTAGTTCATGTGTTCTCTGTCATGATCTTCCATGAGCCTATTCATTGGGCTTTTGTAGATTTTGCTTGAAAGACCCAGTCAATATCATCGAATACACTTGTATCAATTAAATTCATATCAATTAAACTAGTCCACCCCCTTTTTATCTCTGTAAAAAAACTTATTAGTGGATAATGCTTTAAGCCGATTCGAGCTCAAAAAATAAAACTCAATCGAGTCGCTAGATTGAACCCTGGAAGTGCACCCAATAAATGTATCAAAAATTCGAAGAAAATAATTTACTGTTGTATTAACATTTAATTTACTGTTGTATTGACAGAACAGTAAATGCGATTTCTTGAAGTAACCAACTAAAATCTGTCGCTTAAAATCATGATCTATGATCGTTTATTAACTTTGAAAAACATCTCAACTATAGACGTCATTTCAGACCCATCACTTTTAGATCACAATTACCTCATATTAGATCCTGAGCATACAATAAAGCAAACTTTCTATTTGTTTACAATTTTTGAAACCCTACGACATTATTAACAATCTGCACTCTTGGTTTATTGTATTGCCAATGACTTTTCTTAATGCAAACGACACAAAAATCGATAAACTCGAGCCTCAAATAAAACCTCATTTTTCTTTGAACTGGCACCTATCAATATCGCAAACAGTAGGCAAATAGAATAATAACAAGCAGTGGATTGAGTATGGTAAGACCCTTGAGGTTCGCACGAATAACTTCCCGGCATAATAAAAAGTTATAAAAAATTTAAACAAATACAAACTCGGCCGATTCGAAACGACTTAATCGAATGTTATGAAATTTTTTTGGATCATTTTGCCTTTAATACGCATCAATCGGCACCTTAACGAAGATTATAGTGGGAAGTTAAAAAATTCGCTACTTTATGATATCATGCTTTGAATAACTACTTATTGTAATTTAATTTAGTACTAATTTAATTAATGATACTGCCCAGTACAATAAATCAACATTATCGATATATTCAACAATTTATATAAGATTGGATAATGATTAATACAATACGTGTCAAATAGAAAATGATCTAATTCCGATTTGTAACGGTAGCATTATTACAACTTGTAACATTCAATCCCCTATATAAATATAAAAGATATATTTAAAAATAAATATTATTCATGTAACGTAATATAAAATAATCTAATGCATAAATTATTACATGGCATTATCATGTAAGTGTTTATTATTGTACCTATATAGAGATTTGAAAATAAAAATGAAAGTCAAAGAAATGTATTAATTTCATATTTATATTTTAAAACATCTTACAAAATATGAGAGAGAGAGAAGGTATTGTACCTTGGATCAAAATTTAAATATATTTGTAAAAAACATACAACGAAAATAGTCTCCTCCTAGATACCATTATTGTCACATCCGATATAGTGTCTTTGCAGTGTCGAAATTATAGAGCTATCGATAAAAACAATATTCTATATTTATAGCTTATTAAAATGTGATCCATAGCAAATAAAACAATGAAATAATATCAAAATAGTTATAATGGGCTGGTGAAGTGCATGGTATATGGGTGAATAAGATTCACTGGATCTCACAAAATAATTGAGCAACTGAAATTACCAACGAAAATTAATAGTAGAAATATTACTGAACGAGATCTAACCTATAGTTTTACCAATGTACCATGAATATTACTTAATGTACCTTTGACCACCACTACTGTTTATATACTCTATGTCATTAAAAAAGCACATTATAAGTATTATTAATAACTCACTTAGAACGTTTTTTAAGTAGTGCGAATGTATTAACTTTTCTAATTACAGAGAATAGCAATTAAAACCTATTCTAACCTAACCTGAAATCCTGAAAGTGGCGTGATGACTTTTTAAAAAGGCGTTATTGTAATTTTATCTAGTATAGGATCCAGTGATCACAAATAAGCAGTGAATGAGGAAAAATGTGATTAAAACACACACAAAAATCAAGGGTGTTGTGGAAACTATGCGGATTTGTAACGACCTTACGACCTATCGCATGAGGAGCGTCTCATGTAACTACTAACCATGGTCTCATTGAAAATACTATTAATGTTTCAAGATAATAATCTAGAATAAAATTGTCGGTTGGTATGTCCAACGAAAGAAACATTTATGGAATCCCCGTTATTCGTGGGCTCCCCGTTATTAATGAAGTTCTTTATAAAACCTGTAAAAAAACAAATGTAATCGTTAAATAATACTTAAAACTAATTTTATTAACTTTCTTTTGTAAATCTGTATTATACATAAAATATGTTTTTGATTGCTTAGCTAAATAAATTTATAAACTAATTAGTAATTATAAATTGATGTTCGTTTGACAGCTTACAGAATATTAATGAATTTGGACATATAATCATAGTACATAAATTTTGTCATTTTGTGTTCTATTCACATCCAATACTAGTTAAGCATATGCATATACATGGTCAACCTATGACTAAAGTCTTGTACTATAATAAATAAAAATAATATATATATGGCAGGTGAACATTGGTTTTCAAGGATATGGCACACACTGACACAAAGAAGCATGTGTCACACTTTTACGTGATGAATTTTGTCAGTTTTTACTTTTTGCACTAAGAAAATGCTGAATGATATTGTTAGTTTATCTTCAAACAAAAGCTAATAAACAATTATTTTTTAAGTTGCTTTGGTAAGTAAATTTTGTCCTCATGTAGATGCCTTATAAATTCAACCCTAATATTTTTCAAGAAATTTAATGGCAGGTAATCCATGATAAATTGTCACCAAGGTACAACACTTTAGCCAATGGTAGCTGGCTACCTTCGTGTGAAATAAATCACACATTCATATGGCTTGACCTACTACAAATAAAATAATATAATATTATTAATGTAATTATAAATAGGTATTATATCTACTATTTTATATTAATGTATTATAAAACTATAAATTTAATATTTTTATAATATATTGGTGCTAGTGTTTTATAATAATAAACATATTGATATATATCTATGCAGTGTGATGTGTTTTTAGCTACTACAGTTTATTTTTGTTGAAAAATTTATGTTTTTAAAATTATACCACAAAAATATTTATAAACTTTATTGATTGTCTTTTAAGCTTCAGACACGCCAAGGTTAAAGGTAAATTCTTACACATCGTCTTACTATCGTAGTATCTAATCATCTTTGGTGTTTTATAAATTAACAGATAGTTGGACACCAAAAAATAGCATAACCGGGTCATATACAGTAGCAAGATTAGTTTATACTATTAATTTATATACTGCTTTATCTTTACAATGATAAAAATGTTTGTTAATCAAACTCAAATTGCACATAGCTAATGAATTATTTATTGTTCAGTGGAAAAAATAAATTGTTCACTTCTCTGCGCCTACACCAACACTTTCTACCATTATCTATTATTATTTTATTTACAAAATTGTTAATTATTATCAAATTATTAATCTGCTAGACACACAATCGACTATATTCTGCTTAATTAATTCGAAACATTGAAAGAAAACTTGTTAAAATTAAATAAGACTCAAAACACACTGCAGTTTGTGATTGGTGCCACCCATGGCTACTAAATTAATAAGCCAAAAGTATTTTCTCTCGAATCTTTTCTTCACTCGAATAACTTCCCAGCATAATAAATAGTTATAAAAATAAAAACTCGACCGGCTCGAAACGACTCCACCAAATGTTATGAAATTCTTTTAGGATCATATTGTCGTTAATATGCTTCGATCGGAATATCAACGAAGTCGATATCATTTTTTATTCGCACGATATCGATCAGGAAATGTTGAAAAAAACTTAACCAAATCGACCAAATATTATGAAATTCTTTCCAGATCATATTACCGTTAAAACGCTTCGATCTACACTTCAACGAAGACAATATCGTTGCTTGTTCGCGTGATATTGATCCGAAAAATATCGAACTAATTTCAAAAAATTAAATTTTAGATAGCTTTGAAAAATTGATCAGTTTTTAAAAGAATACGTAGAAATTATTCAATAATCTACCAGAATTTAGGAATTTCAAGAAGTATAAATCAGTTCTTTTGAACGATAGGCACTGAATTAGGAACCAAAATATTGATTTATGAAATTCAAAAATTGATTTTTTATACAAAAAATTAAACGTTTTTCATTTCAAAACTAGAATGCAAAAAAATATCGTTGATTCTACAAGCAGTGTTTCTTCTTGAATATTAAATATTTTTCAGTTTTCAGTTTACTCTCTTATATCTTTTTAACAGGATAAATATAGAACACCCAAAATGAAATTATTTTGAGAATAAATTTGTTTATGTATATAATTTTTGAACATCTGTTAAGCAAATGTAAATATTGTAGTTAGTAAATCTTCTCTAAGAAAATATTGATTATTATTAGTAACTAATGTTAACCCGAACGCGAACGTTATTATGGAATACCGTTGTAAACTTAAATACAAGAACTTTTTTTTTTGTAATATTGAGTATCTCAACAATGAATTTATAATGAATTATTCTAACAAGGACTTAGAGCTATTAGATTCTAGTGGCAAAAAAATTTAACACATGCCAAAAAATTTTAATGTGCATATAATCAAATAACGCAATCATTTTCCAGATTAATGAATTTGTCAAAAATAATTGTCTTTCAATAATTAAATACAAAAAAAGGCTGTAATATCAAAATACGTAAAATACGTAAATTGATATCGTTTAGCATGTGCTTAAAATATTTTAAAAGAAAGTAAAAAGTTCACAAACATTTCTGCTTACGAAGTTGTGGTATCGTAAATTTTTTTACAGAGGCTAGAGCAGAGCATGCAAAGAATACTGCTGTAAGAGATACTAAGCTTTAACAGATTTGGAAGACACTTCATCAAATCCAAAGAAATTGCAAAAAATAGTTTTTTAGGATTTATTTCTCCTTTTTCGACAATATCAACGAACTGACTTGTCGTTTGCTAGAAATATGTGTCACGATTTTCACCGTACTCATATATTTATTGCTCGAATTGTTAGAGCATTTAAAGCCTACTCCGAACGATTAAACAGCAAAGGTGTTTTCTGCTACGCAAATTGGATGATGAAATTGTTTATACTATCGATTAAACATGCAAAAACTGATAAATCGCTTCAGATTTTTTAAATATTTTCGGTATGGAATTACGCGAATCCTTTTTTAATATTAATAATTAATCAATATGCTATTTATCAAACACATTCAGTTTTGTTTTGACATAAATAATGCTCAATTAAAAAAAATTAGATCGTTAGAGTAGACTAATTTTTCGCCCCAGATCTATTTGATTTTGTTGGAAGCTAGTAGTTATTTACGGTAAAAAATGGTTAAAGAGCTGCATTAACTTACGTATGCCAAACTTGAACAGCGAGTGTATGTTACGAATTGGGAAATCGTAAAAATACTTTAATAAAGCGTTATCATACTTATGTCGAACAAAAATTTTTCTACGTCTTTAAAACGTAAAAATAAACGGTAAATATATTTTAAAATTTATCATGAGTTATTGAGTAAAACTAGGATATTAAAAAATTTACTATAGTAACTTGTTATTTGTTTTGATTTTGACAGTAATTTAGGTTAACTGATTGCTTGATAATAGTAAGATAAGGAAAATGCGTGCGGTAATAAACTATTATTTTCACGCAAAATAGGCGGGAAAAGAAGTTATTATTCTAGGGCAAAGATAAAGTATTCTTTCTAGAAAGGCATTATATTTAAAAGGTATTAACTAAAAGCAATATAAGCTTAAAATCATTACAGACAAAAACTTTTAAATATATTTGTTCGAACATCCGACAGCTTTATGCAGTGGTGTACAATTTTAAGCAAAGTAATCGTTAAAACATTACCGTAATTTGTATGACAACCTTGTCATTTGATAATTTTAAAAATATAAATCGCTATAAGAATATCACGTTAATTAACAAAACTAGAATGAAAAGAGAAACGAATTACAGTTAACTGAGTATAATAATAGTTCCGAAACACAATTTATGACAATTATGTAGCTGGCTAAGTTTTTACTGTGGGTGGCTTCTTCCTTTTTTAGTTATTACTTCATTAACAATTTAAGTCATATTTTATATAATTTAATTTGTTTTTATGAAAAGAATACAATTTATTTTACACTAAAGTGTAGCCTAAGAAATGCGATTTGTTACACTGCATTATTCTTGTGAAGAGTTAAGCGTTGATACAATCTCATAATCGACATGCTTATTCGAGTAAACTACGGTTCCAGAATACAATATTCAGTTGGGCAAACTAAAATTGAGAGTGCGAAATTATAACACGCTCACAATTACCTTGGAATAGGCGGAAAATTATTTCAGTGTGAGCTAAAGTGAAGGTGCCGTAAGTGGCGTATTGTACTTTTTTCCATTTTCAAAACAATTTTTGATGGCTGTGTCATATTTATTGAATGAGTTCTGTCATAGGACCTAAGATCGGGTATCGGTTGCAAAAGGATTGAGGAGAGACAATGATTACACAAAATTAAATTTATCAAACATTAGACGTAAGCAAACTTAGTCAGCAAACAACATGGAACACTTGACTCTGATTGGATAATTTTCTTACCTTTTCTGTCTTGGTATGGTATGGTATGGAGGTTAGCGGGCCATGCTCGAGCATCGTGCCTCGAAGCAATGGTTCAGAGCACCTAGCCAAATAGACCTTTTACCTTTTCTGTCTTACATATCAAGTTTTTTACATGTGAACAATTTGTTGTTTACCATGCTGAATGCAAAAATCAAATCTCTTTTCGGAACCCGGCTCACGAACCTTTCAATACTTTGGTGAATGCTCTAGCTATTGCGATATTTGCGAAGAGGAATTTTGTGAAAATCTACGTAAAAATATTGAAATATTGACAATGCGTATATAAAAAAAGAAATTAAATTAAAAATATAGATGTTAATACGCCAATTTCACAATTTCACGGTCTGAAACAGTTTTATTACAGCCAAATTTATATAAAAAAAAGATAGTTAATTTTGAATTAACATCAATAATTCACTCAAAAAAGGACAGTTGTTAAAAATTAAATGTAATAAAGAAAAGCACACGAAACAAAATTAGATTGAAATTTTAAAATCCTGAATATATTTTTTTAGCATTAGCAATAAATAATATCAATAAGAAACAAAAATATTATTTAAAAAAATCAATTAAATTTTATTAAAAATTAAAAAAAAAAATTCTTATAATATTTTAAAATGAAAAATACAAAAAAAAAAAATAATTATATCTTTTTTAGTTTATTATTTTATTTGGATAAATAAACTATTGTAAAAGAAGCAGAAAAAAAGAGTTCAGGCTCCTCTCTAAAATTTGGGAAATCGAAGGAAATCAATACGATCAAATTTTGTTCGATGTATGGCACCCTCAATTTGTTGCGGTAGAGATTTCTTCAATGAACAACACTACGATTTTGATGAAACACGCGAAAAAAAAGGGGTCAAGATTTCTGCAAGTCAATTATAATGAGAAGTATCATCTTAGTAGGTATCATAAAATACCAGAAATTTTATAAGATAAAAGGATATAAGAGTGGTTAAAGTTTAGCTTTCTTTAAAATGAAAAAAAAAACAAATTTCTCTAATTTACATGGAAAATATATGTAAAGCCTTAACAACACAGACAATGTTACAAAAAAAGAAATTTCGTGCTAAAATTATTCGTGTTGTAAAAATTTAAAAAATATATGTAAATAACCAAATTTTTAACTAGAAGAAAATCAAGCGGAAAGCATTTCAAGCTTGCAAAATAATAAACGTTTGTGAAATCATTTGCGTAGCTTTATTCATTTATATATGTATCTGTAAATACGTTGTTGTATTTTTTTTAAAACTAAGTTTAAATGTTCACTAACATTTTATATAATTTATTTTTAACAAAATGAATTCTGTATTGGAACTAATGAGGCAACTACAACGGCACCTTTGATCCGGGTCCGATGCAGGTCAGATGGTCACATAAATTCAAAAAGAAGATCCACTAGAATCAACGATATATACATAATATATACAAATGAATATAATGTACTGTGTGATTCAGTAGTAAATTATTATGTATCATTACGTAAATTAAATTCATACTTTGATAATGTCTCCATATTCCCTAGTGTTATTTTAACAATTCGGTGACTATTTTATGCCATGCTGAATGACAAAATTTCAAAACGAAGTTACGTAAATTTGAAAATATACAAAAATAAATTATACTCTCGCAATGTAGCAGCAATCTAATATGTTACAAAAGATTAAACTTAAAATAAAATGAACCTAAGAGTCTGAAGCTTAGCCTTTTAAAAAGTTTAGCACTAAAAGTATTGCACCTGAGTTTAAATATTCAAAATCAATGACTTAATTGTGAAGTGAAGTAGAAAAACTTAATATTGGAAGATTTTCTTGATTAAACTTATCAAAATTGGTATGAGGATATCGTCTGTGAGTCAGCAAGCCTCAATCTTAAGAATTTCCAAGAGAATCTGAGGACAAATATATGTTGAAGTATATGAGAGAGTAGTATAAAACACCTGTTGGAAAAGTCCGTATAAAGTGTCCCTTGTAAAAGCAATCTTTCACGGAAGCTTTTCTAAGAGACAGTATGTTTGCCATTTTTTATCACCATTTTTGTTTAAAGCGCTTACAATGCTTCAGAGAATAATACAAGTTACTCATTTTTCTGACTAGGAACATCATATTACAAAACTCAAAATTTGACTTTACCTCGTATTTCGCCTTTTTTGGTCAATGCTATCAAGATTTCAGGGAAATATGCCAAATATAAGTTTTTCCTATCAACTAAATGTTGATATTTGTTTTTATCTAAACATGGCGCAGTCACAGCCGGGCGCAGTGACCTTATTACCTCGTGATTTTGTTCTGTTTATAGTGTTTCTATCATCTATGATTATGGAAGAACGTAGAATTAAGAGAAATTTTAATTTGAAGTTTTGAAGAATTTCAGAAGTATGTTTTTGTCTTATAAAATTCATTCCGAACAATAAAAATCCTTCGTTGGTATTATCTAGAAGGATGATGCAAAATGTCATTAATATTGATGCATTAGTTTTTGAGAAATCGTGTCACAAATCTCAAAATGTGGTTCTAGTAAATAGCGATTAAAATCTTAGATAGTGATAGAACTTAATAATAATAATAATAATAATAATAATAACGGGATTTAGCCTCCGTTCCTCAGACATATACGTCTATAACAGAGACCATCCCCATCATTAGTTTTCATCTTTATTTATTTAAACCACATCAAAATACAAACAATTAAATTTATGATGTAGGTGGAGTCGGTTACTTCGTTCTTATCCACACGAACACAGTGTGATCACTTTACCGCCTGGTTTCGCACGTGCACCCAAAGTCTTAGTAGTCAAACGATTAAAGTCGATTGCGTTTTTACTCGCACGGCACCTCTGATAAAACCAAATGAATGGAATAAGTTTTAGATTGGTAATTCCATACTAGATGGTTTTGGAACACAGTGCAGTTAATCTGAATCTATAAGATTTACACCCCGTATTCCCTATAACATCCAATATATAAAATAGTATTTATAATCCAACATAGAAGATATATCCAACAAGTATTATAATAATAATAATAATAACACAATATATAAGATACTTATTTAAATATAGAATTAAAACAAGTTTTGTAAACGGCGTTGTGATATGCCCATCAGGTATCTATCATTTTATTTAGTATAGAGATGGATATACAACAAACATATATAATAGGGTAAGATGAAGTACCTCATCTTAAAGGACGGTAAATCGAAAGAATTATTGTTCGTGTCCATATAGTTTCACAATAATTCTATCTATTCGATTTTATAGCTAAAATGTCAGCACCACAAGCAAAAAAAAAATTGTAAACCATACTTAAACAACTCAGCAGATTTTTTCATTAAATGAAAAGGTAAAATATACCTTCTCTATTATACATTTATTTTAATGTGCTGTATTATTTTATGTGTATAGTATGTGATTATGGTTTCCAACAAACATTTCCGTTCAATATTATGCATCTATGGACGTTGCAAGCTAAAGTTCTTTTTTCTATCGCCAGAGAGAGTCCTTCTTTGTATTAAAATGCGATTGTATGAGAATTAAATTTCGTTACTGAATGACAAACATCTGAGAGAATGATTATCTATGTGAATTTGTACCAATTTGTAACAAATACCATAAAAATAAAAATATGAATCCACAGACAGACAAACTAAATTTTAATATACAGATGATTAATATTAAAACTCTCCAAAATAAAAATATGGAGCGTCTATTAATAATAGTTTCTATTTAAACGCATATAAATTTAAATTTTGGTCCCAGAAACTACACTTTCGCCTACATATATATGTGCTCATAACAAAACACGTTCACAACTTAACTTTAGAAAAAAAAACATATATATTTAATTTTTAATATTATTTATTGTATAATTATTTTTATATATTTTACATATTTTTAATTAATAATTTTTAATATTATAATCTTTTTTAAAATTCATTCATTTATGCATAGTATTATTATTATTATTATTATTAAATAATATTGTTTATGATAATTATGAAACTTATTACATTAGTGTAAGTGCAGTGTTATTAGCATTAAATTAATTCTAAGTATAATATTAATTTTAATATAAAACGAGCTTTAAGCATTTAAGCAGGGTGATTTTTAAAATCTTCTAGCTAATTTTTTCAAAAACAGATTTTTATATTGAGAAAAATTAACAGAGAGACCTTTTTATTTTCAAGGGGAATGAAAATAATTTGAGTTCCGATTAGGATGCATTTCTTGGCTAATTTTGTGAAAACCTTGGAGTTGAGGTCTGCAACTAGGAAACCCTGTTCCTCAGGTATACCGAGAAGTATTTTAGGCATCACACCTTTTTTTTTTTTCGTTAATTATTTTGTTTCGTAGGGGAGTATCTGTCGTTTAAAACTTATGTTTATTATTCAATTTTCAAATATTGTCTTTAGCAACTATTTTTCTTAACAAACTTTAATACTGCAATTTAAATTTTCGGCTACAAGAATAAAAAATTGTTTCAAATTGACATCATAACAGACACTAAAATTTCATCGGTTGATAAAATGAGTAGCTGATCAATTCAGATAATTGATAACTGATCCTAAACCTAAAAATCATAGATCAATTCCAAAAAGGTACTTTACTTTATTATCTATATTTTATCTCAAAATAAATTAATTTCAAAAATTAGTATTACCCAGCAAAATAAATCGACAGAACGGCTGAAAGTTTTAGAGGTTCTTGTCAAGATCCAGCCTAACCGTTTTTTCGTGTATGCAAATTTTCATAGTTGAAGATTTTCCTTTAAAAGCGCTTCTGTAAATAGTTCAATAAAAAATCTAAAATCTTGACCCGACACTTGAAGCAGCGCAATTTTCGTTTTCCCTCAAAACTTTTAATTCTGAAGGCTCTTCCTTGGTAGTCTTTCATGTCAGGTAAAATGATTTTTGTAATTTTTTTTCAAGAAAAGGTATCCTTATTTAAAAAGTCAATATAAGTCGAGTTTTGGCACAATAAAAAATATTTCGGAGACGATGTGTCAACTCACTGCTTGAAATATAATTGGCAAAATAAAATAAATAATAAAAAAACCGATTGCGTTAAATAAATTCTGAAAAGAAAGAAACAAGTCCAGTAGTTTACAAAGCGACTTTAACAGTCGGGGCCCATTATTGGGAAAATTTTAGTTGGTCTAGATCTTTATGGTCCCCGACTGTTAAAGTCGCTTTTTAAAATACTGAACTTGTTTCTGTCTTATCAGAATTTATTTAACGCAATCGAGTTTTTTTAAATTATTTAATTCATTTTAAACTTTTTAGTGCCCAGAAATATGAAAAACCCCTTAATATACTACATTACAAATTTAAAGCCAATTTATTATTTCGAATTAAATTTGAACACATAACATATATATATTTTGGTAATACCGTTTAAATTCCTTTTATTTTGATATTATATTCGATAGGTTTTGCTAAATTTTTTTATTAATGCATAACTCTTTCGCTTCAACCACGATCCGCCGTATTTTTTTTTTCAAATACGTCTCTAAGAACACTTCAGTTTTTTAGACAAATATAATGACTCCTTCAATGTTGAGATCTATTGAGCCTTTTGGAAGATACGAGGTAATAAAGAAATTAACATACAAGATACGCGCGAAAAACATAACCATTCCTTGACAGTCTGGTAAAAAGAACTTAAAAAATCGACTGTCAAAATAAATTAAAAAATATTGTAGAAATGTAAATCAAATTATGTTCATTGATGAAAACAAAATAATTGTCACTTATAATAAACACAAATATTTTGCTTTTTTGTAGAAATATTTCGTTCTTTTTAATATATTTAATAAAAAAAAAAAACAAAACCAAAAAAACAATTTGTTATTTCCGGGCAAAAACATATCATGAACACATTCTTCATAACTTTCGGTATGTATATTTTGTGGATACGATGTTGATGTCTTGGGCGTTTCTATATTTTATTTTAAATAATAAATTACAATTTTTTTTTTGGATACAAGTTTAAAAAAATTTAATATGATACTTTACACACTAAATCAACTTGACATATGTATACGTACGTATTACGTTTGTACCTCGACGCTTAGATGTTCACAAAAAATAAACGGAATAGACATGTTGATACCTTTAAGATATCATTCATTTTACTTTTAAGGATGTACGAGCGCCAGGGCAATTTTGTATAAAAGGCTTGATTTTGTTATATGTGAAGTTGGAAAATCTGAATCTATTCTGAAAATTAAAGGGGGGTTTCTCGATTATTTAAATAATTAAATGACTTCAAAAGTAGGCATATTTAACATTAGTTTGGTGGTTAGGTTTGGATTAGATGGGTGATATGTTTTCATAGATTTCTTCAAAACTAATCGATGGAAATTTATAAAAAACTATTTCAGCTAAAGTTCAAACCATAATAAATTATTGAAAACAAAAAAGAAACGCTTGTGCCCGACTAGTTAAGAATGTATGAACACGGTAGTGGGGGCACAAATTTAAAAAAAAAATATTTTTTTAAATTTTGACGGTGTATTATATTATAACTTGACAATATAGGACGAAAAGTAAGAATAAAATTTTTCGATATCTGGAATATTTTTCTAAATATTGAAAATTGTAAATTTTGTAATTATTTAGCTTTTGATATTTCGAAAACCGAAGTAGATATCGAAAAATTTAATTCTTTTTTTCGTCCACATTCATGCAGTTACAAATAAAAATCATCATTAAAGTTGAAAATAAGGTACAAATAATTTGAACCACAAATCTAAACTTGCCTTGGCGCTCGTACAGCCTTAACACAAAATATTTTTAATATATTTTTTTAGCCAATTCTGAGGAAAATTTAGGTTGATGAATGAAATTAACTCTACTTCGATAAGTATATGTAACTAATTTTTTTTAAAAATACTTTTCATATAAAAACGTTTTTATGTTAATTGTCATTACTCGACAGTCTCTTTGAAAATTAATTACATTTTATTTTTACAAGAAGAGTGTAAAGTAAAAAAAAAAATAGATGCGCCATCACTCAAGTAAGAATACCAATATCGCTTTCTATCGGATTTTATGTTAAAAAGATTTTCATACTTCGCACCGATTGTTGATTGCGAAAAACCAAAGCCATTGAGGCGGTCTTAGTTACAAGAACTTTTATTACTTATGAAAAGGGCTAAAATTTGAGGCTAATATCCAAAAATATTTGTGTATCTTCATCTTTCTCACACCAGGGTCAACTATAAAAATCAGCTTGTCTCAAAAGTCTTGTTTAATGCTGCCAAATTTCGTTTTGGGTTGTTAACGCTCATTTTATGGTCAAAAATAATACGACTAGTTTAAAGTTTTTTTTGAAAATTTGATTTCAAAAATTCCTTTGCAGAAAAATATGCGAATTTTGATAAATCCAAAAAGTTTAAAATTATTGAAGTTTAATATTTAATTTAAATTGAAAATGTAAAGATCCTGTACAGACAGTTAATTGAATTCATTGGGATTTTTAATTTTTCGGAATTTTTACTAATTTATGCTTTATTACATTATTAGTTCATTAAAAATATGATTAGGATTATAAATTTGTGAATTTTTAATTTATCGCTTGTTCAATTATGAATAATAGTAGAATTTATTTTTTTGTTAACTGGAGGTCTTGAAAGAGAACGCTTCCGTTATTAAATATGTGTCGGTCATTGGCAGCATATTCATTTTAAGGGTACTCAAACTAAATAATTCCTTTTTATACGAAAATTGTAAAATTTATTAGATAATTTTCCTATAATAATCTCATTTTTGATTCTTATCAAAATAATTACACGTTTAATATACAAATTATAATAAACGGCATGGCGTCCACCTTATAATACGTAATTAATAATCATTATTTATTATAGGTTAATAGGCCAATCGTAAGCCCACAACGAAGTGAAATTTCTATAATTATTTTGTATGAATTTTTGAAGATTGATAAAACTTTTTAAATTTACGGAAACCTACTTTGTCGATTTTCATATATCTCTGCCGGATTTTTATTGTTTTAAATTAGGTAAGATAAATGAACATTCAAAGAAATTTTTTCAAAATTCCATCATCAGTACAAAAGCAATAGCTCTATTTCCTTCGGAAATGCACTAAAAAGAATAATGCAAATTTAACTTCATTATGAACTCACGGTCTAATAATAATATAGTAATTTGTTGAAAGTTTGATTTTATATATTACGCTTACGTTTTAGGTATTACTTATTTTTATACCATGTATATGAAATATACCAAGGTATACTGAGTTTAGTCCCAAATTTGTAACGCTTAAGAATGTTGATACTATGAACAAAACTTTGGTATAGGTGTTCATAAAATCACCTAATTAGTCCATTTCCTGTCTGTCGTCTGTCTGTCTGTCGGTCTGTCATCACGATAACTTAAAAACGAAAAGAGATATCAAGCTGAAATATGGCGTGCTTAGGACGTAAAAAGTGAGGTCAATTTCGTAAATGAGCAACATAGGTCTACAACGTCTCTCCGTAGGAACCATCTTGTAAACCGTTAGACATAGAACAAAAATTTTAATACAAAAAAAAAAAATTTTGTTTGAGAAATTTTTTCGTAGAAGTCACGGTTTACAGGTGAGAGCGCAAATTATGCCCAAATTGTACAGTATATATTACATGGGAATATCAGTGTGACATGTATGAATGTGTAATGTGACAGAGTAATCAACACTGTCTATACATGGTATTTCAACAATTAACTCAGTCAATTGTTTGTTTTCACTTGTTTTTTTGTAGCATATGTAATAAATATTTATTTTAACAAGATATATATAAATGATATAAATTAATCATATGATCAATAATATTTTTAAGAATACATAAATGTTGTAATACGAATAATAATTTTGCAAACATGTTTTTAAAATATTTTCTATATATATTTTTTCTTTCTACAGTTGTTAACTAAATAACCTTTGACATACTTCATTACAGTTGCTTAATAATAAATACATTATTGATGATTGAGTAAAATATTTACTTCCATTATTGATTGATTTCATAAGACTTTCGTATAAGATATAATCTATAGAACAAAGTTGTTAGTTTTTCTTTTTTATCAACTTGCTGTTCATGCGCTTCGATTTAAGAGTAAAAAGAAATCATAAGTATAACAGAGCTTAATCCAAGCTGTAGTGTGGACTAAAACCTCCCCACGTTTCATAAGTTATAAATTCAACCTTAATTTCTCTCACTAACTGCATAGAAATTGAGTTTGGATTGTTGAAAGCATGATCTGTTGAATCCAGCATTAGTTTATTGATCATCTACATGTGGAATGATTCGGGACTCGTTCACCAATAGAATCCAAATTTGAGCATAAGCCTGATTGTTTTGTGCGAAGGTACAAAAATTTTGTGCGGAAGAACAGCCAGTTATATGACATCAACATACAGTTGGTTTCAAAGTTCGTCTTTAATCGGTTTTAAAGACGAACCGGTTATAACGACCGAAGCCCTATAAACACAAAACTGAATAAATGGGCTATAAAAACATCGGCCATAACTACATATCAGCTATAGCTGCCATTACTCATTGGAATTATAAACCAACATATCGCATATAACACAAACGAGTCATTTACATACACACTTTTTGTACTTTTTGGTTAAATAAAACATTACATTATTTTATATATCGGCTATGGTGACCAATTGTTTTTGTTTATAGTCAGCAAAAATGACCAACATATGTACATATGCACATACTTTCACTTTAATATAAAAATTTTCATATCGCTAACAACGATTACGGTTATAACGAACAAAATTGATATCTAAAACGCCAAAAATTGCAATTGCCCCAGTGTCGAACAACGGATATTCATTTCGTCAGGTGTCAGATATAATAAATTCAATTGTTTTTCTTTACCTTATCTTAATAGGTTGAAAAAAAAATCGTGGATTCACCAATTTTCAGTCAATGACGCCATTAAAAGATTTAGATGAGCTTTATTATTCTACATTATTATTCTGCTTTTAAATAATGCTCAAAATTTACGTTGGCTTTGTATTTAGAATATTCTGGCTGAAGTGCTGCGTAATAAGACGATTCATTTCAATTAGACTTTGTAACGGTAAATAGGAACATATGACAAAATGATTTAAAGCCGGAAAAATTGTTATAACATCTGTCTGTATTGCCCAATAATAATAACTAAGACCTGTAGCTAAGTTATTGAAGAGGTTTTTTGGGCTAGCTCATATAGAATTAGAGCCATTAAAACTAGAGAACATAATAAAAAGCTTTTATCACATCAGTGCTTTTGTTCTTGCAAAACTTATTTCAAAAATCGAAAATTTGTGGAATTAAGAGGAATAATATGGGAGATCTAGACTGAATAGGGAACCTCGCAGTCTTGAAAATGATCATATTCTAGCAAATCAATGATACCTGATGTATTTGTGGTAACCCATGCGGAAAACAGAAAATGAAAACCAAAACTGCCAATTCACGGATTAGGAAACTAACGGATGAGTATCGTCCAAAGTATCATCAAAATCGATTTTGGGGATTAAAATCATCCCAACTAATCCTTTGAATTAATCGATTTTTCGATTTTTAACTCTTTTTTTTAAAATGAGTTATGCAAGAAAATTTTATGGAAGGAAATGGATGTTATTATGTGGATTCAGTACCATAAAAAAGTTACCAAAACTACCCCATGGAGCTAAAAAAAAATTTTCTTTTATATTTCAAATCTTTGAATTGAAGTAATGTGATGTAAAGGATTTAGCTGTATATGAAATAAACTCGTTTATGATAAAGTTTGCTTTAGTTGTTATCAAATCATGGTAACATATTATGATTACTTGTAATTTTACTCATAATGATACCAATTCGTCACAATTAATCATATTATGGAATACAAATTGTCATTTAAAAACCATTCAGATTTCAAACAACATAAATAATTCAAGTACAAATGTTAAATTAAGTTAAATTAAGGAAGACAGAGTTACTCAATTTCTTATTTATTTTTTATAAAATAATATTTCTTTAATAAATTTTGTAATAAATTATATAAATTAGATATTATTTATTTGGGTTTCTATTTCCATTATATTATTTTTTATATTAAAAGTTGAAAAATTTATATTTTTAATTCTGAAATATCTTAATAATAACTTAATATTAAAGAAATAAAAATTCAATTACCATAAAAAAGTTTATGAATTTATAATGTAGGTAATCCAAATTGATATTAGTTATTAAAAAACTATAAATTATGAGGAAATAAATAAATTTGGTGAGAATATTTCAAATTAAAACGAAGAGGCTGTCAATTTTTTTTTATATTTTTTCAGTGCCAAGCTGATTTCGATTCAAGGTATATTTCCAGACTATATTACCAAATTAAGTACTTAAATGTATTAAAAAAAATATTTCATATTTATCAAAAATTGTTGAAATATTTCATGAGAACTGCATCTACCAAAATAGCCCCCAAATTTTTTTTAATTATATTCTTAATTTGCTACTTGTTTAATAATCAATAATTATGCATTTTAAATTAAGTGTTTTCATGTATAAAACAATTATAATTAATTGATTTGCAAATCATATTTTGAGGTCTATATCAAGTACTCTTTATTATAACGTTTTCTTTCGTAAAAAAATTCTTATATCTCCTTTGTGTGGTATACAAAAAACTACTCTATGAACGGTGAATAAATATAAAAAGAATAAACACCGTATGGGATAATCACTTCTGCTCGTCTTTTTGCCAAATTACCTGCTTGTCTTTGTACGGAAAGTTATGCATGTAGAGAGAATGATTAGTATGCAATCTAGGTGGGTTGCCCAGTTGATTTGTAGATGTTCCTTGAACTCACCTATCGCCTTTTTAATACTGAAAAAGATTAAATTCAAAATTTTCAAATTGCGATGTTATCCGCAATTAATATTTAAAAAGTCTATCTATAAAAATGAAACATCTACATTTATACTTTATAAATAAATCCTCGTATTATCCTCGTATCTTGCGATATCACTATAGGAAAATAAAGTTAATAAGTGACGATAAAATTGAAAAATTTTGTGCAATACAAAAAAATAAAAAATAAAAAAAATATATTTTTTCAATTTTGATAGTGAATTTATTAAATTAACTTAATGATATTAGACGAAAAGTAAGAATAAAATTTTTGTATATCTCAAATATTTTTCAAAATATTTTTAACTATTCAGCTTTCGATATTTCGAAAATAAAGACAGATGTCGAAAAATTGGATTCTTATATTTCGTCTATATTCAGGAAGTTAAAATAAAATTAATCATCAAAGTTGGAAATTAGATAAAAATAATTTAAACCCTAAATCTACTCTTCTCGTACATCCTTTATGTGGATGGAGTCACTTGGTTTTTTTCTTTTCTATGTCATTGCTTTACATGTTTACTTTCTATTAAACTTTCTTTTTGGTATTTGTTTCCAATCGTTTCAAATGAAAATTATTAAAAATTTTCCAAATATACCTTTAACCATATATTATTTGAGCAAAAGGAATTTTAACCATATATTCTTTGAGCAAAAGTCTATCTATAATAAAATTTTGACCCTTTAACCAGTGTATAAGTACCCAGCTTTTTGTGACTTTTCAAACCAAAAATTTGTAGAAATTCGTTTGGAAACAGTAAATTTTTATCCTAAAATTATTGGATTTGCTTAAGTTTTTTTTATTGCTTTTTCAATTTTTATTAGAATGCTTATTTTCTAGGATCACCTTTATATAAATAATCCAAACACTGACAAAGGTTTCTAAATTTTATTTCTTATAACCTCACAACAGTATATTTTTTACGTCTTATTACAGATCGAATATTCTAAAATATTAATATAAAGTAAATATTTCTATATATTAAAATGGTTGGTTGGCTGATTGAAACGTTTATAAAACTGTCTGAAATATTGCACGTTTTAAATACGACTTACTTACTGGTTGCTTTCATTACTTATAGATAGATAAAATAACTATAATGAATATCGCTGAATCATTCTTTGAATTAAAACGTTATTATTTTAATCTTTGTTTATGTCTATTTAAAAATATGTGTATTCACTCTTTTTTAATATGTTTTCTTTAGGTATTTCATACTACATTCACATAAATAAAATATTTATATTTATTATATATTGATTTAACTAATTGAGAAATCACCAATATTAATTATTTATAAAATTCATAGATAATTTCTATGAATGTAATATAATTTCAGTTACACAAGTTTCGAATATATTAAAAATATAACAGATGCCTACATTGGCTGTAGTAAGTTTCCAATGCAACTTCTATAATACAAATATTCAAAACCATGGCCACGTCGAATAAGAGTGGCAACCAAACAAAGTCACTAAAAATTTGAAGAGTTTTTTTGATAAAAAATATCCACGTAATAAACTTGGAAAGACTGATTTAAATATTCTCGAATAGCTTGATTTAAGGAAATACTGAAAGGAAAATGATCGTAAGCGCAAGACGGTGTGCACATTAATTTACAAAAACCGTTGATTTTCCAACATTTATTTACAAAAACCATCATGCGATAATTTTTAGACGACTTTTAAAAGTCCACCACATCTAGCTTTTTGGCTTGATGACTTTCGTAAATGACAAAAAATAAGTTTACAAAAATGAAGGTGAATTCTTAACGGCTATTATTAACACGCTTTAATTAACTTCATAAGTATGTTAGTATGTAACGGAAAACTTGAACATGATTTTGATCCCCTTCAAAACATCGGATTAGCTCGAAATTTGGCCTACTTATCAAGGACCGATGAAAATACAATAACTTAATAAGATTATGAGATGATTATCCTGCTCAGGATTTTCAGGATAAACAATATCCATAGCTTAAAATATATACATTAACTTGCGCTCCCACCATATTTATACTGAATTTTTGGTAAATAAATGATAGTCTAAAAAACTAAAAACACAAAATAAATAATCTATCTATAAAATATTTACAATAATTTAATTTTAGCACCCCATGCTTTTTTACAATGAAATGATTTTTTTGAATTTAAATAAAGTATTTTCTACCTTTAGTTTAGCTGTTTACAAAAGCGTGTTTTTCAGTTTTTTTAAATATTTATTTTATTACGTATATAGTAAATTCCTAAAGTCTGATCGAAATCACCATATCTAAAATTTGAATTTACACTTCTACAACCCCCGTGTTTAAAAATATTATTTATTTATCAACGTATTCACTTTTAACTATGGATCCTAAAATAAAAATTTGACTTCATTATTGCCACAATTAAAACGAATTACATTATATATCTTACGTTGAAACATCCGTTGTATGACTGACCTTTTTTATGTTAAGGTAGGTATTTAGATGAATTGAAGATATTATTTAGATAGATTACCATTGTTAAATGTATTACTACATACAAGTCTTACCCCGTGCTGTGATATTTGAATGAAGATGTTAAAGCATCATCAACATCAAACTGTAGATAGTAATGAATTCTACGCATGAATTTATGTCACTTAATTAACAATTTATCAAATGTCTTATTAAACATATCTACGTCTACAAAACTATAACTGAAGATGACCTGTATATAAAGCTATGATATCACACGATTACGAATCTTTCTTTTTTTTTTAATATACCTTTTTCTTAAATTCTTTTGTTAAATATTACATTCGAATAATTCGTAATAAATTATTGTTATTTCGGAGTTTAAAAATTCATTTATTATTCTTAATGTTTAATTTTTATGTTGAAAGTGTTAACAGCTTGGAATCTTTCTACTCAACAAAAATAAGTGAATTTTTCAGATTATTTTGTGTTAAAAAGTATTTATTTTATGTAACTAACAGTTTGGGTACTTTTAAACAAAAATATTTTCTTTAGATGCTTAAAATTATTTAGTATTAGTCATTTGTGTTCTTTCTAGGTAAAATAAAACCTAGCTTTTATTATATTGACATAGAATAGCAAACAACATAATATAGCAAAAAATATCATGTATTTTTGAATGGACTTCGCCAATGTAATGAAATATTTTAGAAAATTGATTTCAAAATTGGTTCGAGTTTATCTTTTCTTTCTTTAGACTTGTGGTATGAATTCAAGCAAGCTTTGGTGATTTTAAAAGGCATAAAATTGCAAATTTGCCGATCAAATACTGTTTGAGCTATTTGATGACAATCGGTGTTAAGCTATTAAAAACGTTTATCCTGTCTTTTAATTAAATTTAAAAGTGTTAGAAATTCTTAAATCGTATATACAAGGTGGGTCATTTTAATCTATACACCTAAACATCTCGTTATATATTTAACAAATAAACAAATAACTGAAACAATTGTTGCAGAGTTTGATGTAGGAGGTCATGTCAGATTGGGCCTACTTCTTTGGGTTTCTTTAATAACCAATTTAGAACATTAAGAGATAGAGAAGCTTTAAGTTAAAAAGTTGATCCTCATGGAAAACCTAACAACATTTTTTGAAAAAGTTAGCTTTTGGAGGAAATGCGACTTAAAAATATGTCATTATTGCATTTAATCGAAAGAGAATACGTTTGTAGTTTATCGATAGCCAATGACAACTTTTGACCAAAGCATTTTTCCGTAGTTAGGGTCTTTTCGATTATATGTAATAATGCCGTATTTTAATCACATTTCCTCCAAAAGCTAACGTGATGAAAAAATTGTGTCAGTGCAGTGATGTCCCCCATTAAACTCTGCAAATTTTGTTTCAGCTAGTTATTATTTGATTGGTTAACTATAAAACAAGATATTTAGGTGCATAGATTTTAATGGCCTACCCTGTATATTAATGACGAAATATATTTAACGATGTACTGAACATTATTTTCTTATTTGTTTATTCTTTTCTTATTGTTTAAACTTTCATGAGATAAACTAATTTTGTCGAGTCAAATGTGGTATTCTTAAAGAATGGTACTATAGGACCGAGAAGACTCGTTTATCTAACATCATTTACTTGTATTATATCTTAAATAATTAATAAAATTTGGACATGTATTTAATATAAAACATAGGTTGAAGTAAACTATAAAATATTCGAATTAAAATATGCCTCTTCTTCGAAGAGTGAATCTCGATTTATTATTTGAATTCCGATCCAAAAGTTCATATTTTTTATTGAACTTCCTTAATCAAAAGTATGAAGAGTAAAATTTCCTTGTTTTTTCCACAATTTACGGTTTATTAACGGTATTTCATAATTTTTTTTCTATAAAAATAACATTTATATTTTACACTTACCATTACAAATAGTGATGAAAAAAGTAAAATATGGGAAAAAATATGGCATTAAAATGAACAAAAATTGAACATACGTTTTTCAATGAAATAATAATTCTTATCAGTATTTATAAAACACATGTTATATGATTTTAAAATGTTTACAAAGCAATTAATTTTGTAATATTATTTGCAAATATTTAACTTATTTATGTATGACATCCAAATATAATGTATTGTGTTTTTATTTAAGTATTAAAAAAATATGTTTTAATAAAATTATTATAAAAAAAAAAACACATATCAAATATTGAAAAAATATGTCATAATTTTATAAAATTTAAATAAAAGCATTACTTATTTTATAGATTTCTAATTCGGTGTACTAGGTGTACTAGAAAGTCAGTTTTAGATTACTGGAGCCGAGTGTTATTTCAATTGCATGGGAAATTCAGTGGGCAATAATATCACTAAGTTATGTTACTTTGTTTTTAATAAAACGTTTCCTAAGGTCCATATTCAAAAATATAGTGCTCTAAAGAATAAAATTCTGGATCGAAATGTTCTTAGATTGATAAATTTCAAGTGCACAAGAATAGATGTAAATGCCCAAAGAACTATATGAAATTGTTAATTTTTGATTGAAAACCATATTGCTTGACTATAATTTCATACAGTTCATTGGATATGGTCCAGATTAATAGTTGTGTCCAATTTCATAATCTCGCCTTGGTTTTTATGGATGATTTTCAATTATAGTAAACTGTTTAGATTTTAAATTAATGTTTCCCGACGTTTCCACGTTTTTAACAAATGCTATCTTGTTTGAGATAGCACTGCTGAGAGAGAATTCTTCATTGTAACTTTAAAAATTTTACGACTATGTACAAAATTAATTTCACAGCAAGGAGCGGTGACCAGAATTGAGTTTGATGTAAATTCCTTTACATATTCCAATTGAAAATCTTGTTTTAAAAACTTTTGAACCAAATAAAGACCTTCACATAAACAATTTTCATGATTTCTGTACATTTACAACAAATAATATTTATTATTGGGGAAAATACATTTTAATATTCTGTAAAGAAAACCCTAATTGGACATATTTTGGGTTATAAAAAATAAAACTGATAATCCAATAAAAAGCGCTTGCATAGCATTTAAAAAGTTGTGGATGTTTGAAATTAAAAAAAACTATTTTTTTTAAAACAAATATAAATATTTCATTTAACTTTTCTGTTATATATAACCTGATATGCATTAAATTTTACAGTGAATTGCAATTGTAATAGATGAATATTACTGAATTTTTTGCCAAAAAAATAAAAAAGTCCATAATTTTTTTGTGATAAATATCATCATATTTTTAAAACCGTGGTTGTGAAATCCTAGATCCTAGTTGCTAAATTTAGAATTTATTTTGAAACTTTGAAAAATAGTTACAATGAATTTTGAAGTATTTTAACGAAATAAATAAAAGATCTTTATCTTCTTTTGATTTATATTTAGAACATAATTAATTAACATTGGAGTCTGGAAAATATTTTTCTTCTGCATATTATTGACAACTTATACAACTGGTTTAGAAATTAATTTTAATGTAACATAATGAAGAATTAAAAAAAAATTTCCTGGCTTGAATGTAATAAATTAATTTTATAATTCTTTAAATTCTTGAAATAATATCTACTAGAGGTTTATAAATATAATTATAAAAAACAAAAATGTATATTTTATTGACACAAGTTTACAAAAACACAAATTTATATGATTAACAAGGTACTTAGGTTTGTCATAAAAATAATTGATATAATCTGTGGAATACACTTATGTTTTTAAATATATTTTTATAAACGCTATTATAGCTATTTTATTTGCACAATCTATGTAATTAGAGACGAAATGTGTATCTATTTGATATACTTTAACACTAAATGGAATAAATATTGATATTGGTCCAAGCGTTAAATATTGTAATCCCACATTGATAACATTAATCTTAAATGAGTTGCGCACGGAATTTTTTACAATCAGTCCATTAGGGGCGATTGCTATTGACGAAGCTAAATTTGGTACCCATAATATATAAATTATATGTGGGATATGTACTTCCACAAAAATAAAGAAAAGTTAAGTTAAGAGTCAAAAACTATTCTTTTTAAAATTTTCCGTTGTTTTGCTTGATTCCATTCAAAATTTATTATAGAGAATTTATTTTGCATCAAATTGTTGGTTTTAAAATTATATATTTTACTACACATTATTATTTAACATCTAAGCGAAACTATTGTCGGCAAAAGACTACGAAAAAAAATTTTCCAACTACGACTTTTATTATGAAATGAAACGTTTGGTGGAAATAGTTCCAGGACAGTATTGAATGATATGAAACTTAAATTAGTTTACACTTTGAATCAGTTATTCATTGTCAAGTAATTATATCTTTTGCTCTTAACGTTATAACAAATTTTAGCGCAAATTCATTTTAATTGATTTCACACTTCTCCATATCTTGACGTTATCAGCACACATAAGAACTTTCCCAACACTTAAGTATTCTATAATATATAATATTTTATATAATATTTTTTATAAAACAATTTTTTTCAGAGGACCTAGCCTGATACCTTGTGGAACTCTTGTCATTGTTCTTCTTATTTCAGACCATACCTTTTCAAGCTAAGGAATTATATCAAGCGAACACAATCTTAAGTTACCCAATTTCTTTGTGATATGGTTACTGTAGACAGCAATGCTATGCAGGTTTCAAAATTTGAGTCACTTTTAAAAATTGATTGATCCATTTATAAATTATTTCTTCGACTGCCTTGATGAAACTCAATCAAAACATCACTGATCTATAATGATTTATATTAAATTTATCGTTTCGTTTCTTAAATCAACTTTTCAAATACTTAATAAATTTTGATATTCAAATATAAATTTAATTTTTTTTTTTTTATTTCAAATTTATTTACAAATTTTTGATAGTCGCCATTACTAACGAAGTCCTTCATAACTCAGCCTTAATACGGTATTCGTGATAGGAAATTGTCCAAAATAATTTTAATAAAAAAAACAAACAAAAGTTTTATTTATTTTTTGATAGTGTCATATTCAATAAAATGTTTACAAATTAAGTACTTTTTTCGTTTTAAATGTATTTAAAAAAAAAGTTTTTATTTTAGGCTGTATATTATATTAGGTATTTTGTTTGTTATGTAATTTATCTAAATTGAATTAAATGATTAAATTTTTTTCATACATAATTAGTACTTTGACACATTAAATATTTTGATTACAACTGTCTTAATTAGAAAAATATAATATATTCTCATTTAAAAATGTTTACTAATTAATCTATATAAAAATAGTTTTTTTTAATGGATATTTGACATGTTTTATTTAAATTGTAAATGCTGCTGTGTGTATATATATCTATATAATTTTATTATTTTTTTAATAAATAATGTTTGGTTGTTACTCCCATAAATACTTGTTTTGGGAATAGTTATTCAGGTCTCAATACGTGAAAACATTTTATTATTTAAACATCAATTTAGGTACACAAACATAAGTTTACGGTAAATGGACATCTCTGAAATTATCTTGATCATATTTCATGTTAAATATCCTATTCAACGATTTGGCATAAACCTTACAAAGTACCCAAATCTATTGCGGTCCAGGTAACGCAAAATTACGTATCTACGATAATTTCACAAATTGGCATGCTTAAGGCGTACTTTGAAAAGTATGTCACCAATCCAAGTCAACTTCAATGGTTGGTCAAATGGACAAGTCAATGGTTCAAAAATTTGGGTAAAATTTACATGGATATAAAATTGTTAATTTCAAAACATCTGTCTATTTTAATACAACTGGTTCACCACTATCACTATTTTTCTACAAAATACGCCTGCAATATTGTTAATAAGAGTCGGGCAAGCCAACGAAAAAGAATTATATAATAATGTTTTACAAATTTTAAGCCTACGAAGAGCCTGGTTGTAGGTTTCTTTCGTGATCTATGTGCATGTTACTGGCAAGTTTCCTTTTAGTTGATTGAATTTATGGCAATTTTTAAACTGTTCTCCGTTAAAAAGATCATACTAAGACAATTTCTGTATTCTCTTTATATGAAAATTTACAAACACAAAAAAATTGCGGCAGACATTGATTTCCGAATTTTATTTTCTTAAATTAATATGCTTTTTATCATCTAAATTATTGCCGACAAATATTACCCCTTTCTACCACTTCCGATCATTTTCTCTTTGATATCATAATTCGAAAATACGCTACAAAATAGTAATTTTTGATTTTAGTGTCAAGTTAAAAAAAAATTGATTTTGTTCTTAAACTACAAAAATTAAAGCTAGGCTAAATACTAGAAACTAGAAAATGAGTTTTAAAAAATACGTAAATATACTTAAGAAATTATTATATGTTGAGTATCCGTTACAAATGTAAATAAAACGCATAACATGCAATTTTTATTACTTAGGTTTTTTAAATTTTGTTATATTTTTAGACTAAAATCCATCCCTTATCATTTTTAAGTTTCTATAATAGTACAAGATCCGAATTAGGGTCGACCTTCACCCATCTGTTTACCGAATGAAAGTTATTTTTTATGAAATGTAAAATATTAACAAATATTCCTGTAATGGGTTGCCTAAAAAAATATGGTCAAGACTATTTTTAATATAAATATCAAAACTTGGAAAGCTTGTAAACATTATTTTTGACCAATATTTTGTGACCAATCATATGCCACCGTATTTGTAACAAAATTATCTTTATTTGGATATGCGAGTCAATGAATTAACAGATGCACGTAATTACTATTTTCAACTTGTATATATGGGATAATAGAGAATGAAAAGATCGACAATTCAGTCGCTGCATATTTCTTATGGCTTTTACTATTGTTTTATGACCAAAATTCGTTAGATATGCAAGTAAGAGAAAAATTTCAAAAAATTTTACGCTTGATATTTTCACTAAAAGTAATCTTGACCGCATTTCTTTAGGCAACCCATTACAAGGATATTTGTTAACATTTTATACTTCATAAAAAATAACATTCATTCGGTAAGCAGACGGGTCAAGGTCGATCCTAATTCGGATCTTAGACTATAAAGGCTTTTTGATAGTTTTTTTTTTATAAAAATCAAAATTAAATACTCATAATGACACATGTCTTCCATTGATAAAGTTATGGAAGTGCGATTATATTAACTCCAATAACTTATTTTAGTAAACAATTTTTTTTCGAAAATTATCAACCAAATTTGAGTGATGTCAATTAAAAAATATTTTCGGAAATACTGTGAGATTATAATATTATATATATATATATATATATATATATATATATATATATATATATATATATATATATATATATATATATATATATATATATATATTATTATTTTTTTTTTGTTAATTAAGAGAATAAATATATTTGATTTTTATGTTTTTAATTATTATTATCGCTATTAAAAAAATAATTTAGGATATTTTAAAATTTATTTTTATAAAAAAGATTGACAAGCTTTTAACGAACAAAAAGTTTTGAAAATGAATTAAAAATGATAAAATATTTTTGTACATTTTATAGATAGTATTTTACTGATGACAGCCATTTGCATTTATTATTATTTTAATAATTATTTAGCTATTCTACCATGGGGTTTATTTATAATAAAACATAATTTTTTTATTACTATTTCAAAATAAAAGTTATTTTAACTAGTAATCTGTAATAAACATTAAAATGCAAGATTAAAAACATCAAACCAAACAGGTATCGTAAAGAAACGATTCAGTTACTACAATTAACTAAATGTAAATGAAATTCTACGTAAATGATTGAATACGTCTTACGCCAATTAGTTCTAGAAAGATCTGGAAGATAAAATGAAACAAATTTTGAGCACAACTTTAACGAAGAGAAACTTTAGTACATTTTATTTTCTACATCTTTCCTTATTATATAAAATTGAACTTACTATCGTGATATTTTCAAAAGCACATATTTAATTTACAAAACTCTGCTTTGTTAATGGTACATCGTATCCAAAAACAGCTAACGAATTTCCCCTTTAAGAGAATTTTACATTGCTCTGTTATTTTATTGCGGTAGTTTTGGGACAAATCATATACAACCGCTCAAGATGTTTATTTTTAAAATTTTTAAGGAAATAAAAGTGGTCCAAATAGTCCAAAAATTCTATGTTTTATACAGAGCCGTTGACTGGGAAAAAATTACTTTACTTTGTACAATAAAGTTTCTACTTTTTAGAACTTTTTTGCTTAATTTTTTTAAAGGCGAAAAAAAGAACATAACAGAGCCAAATGTACGAAATAACACAAATATGTTGGAGATGCTGGAAAGTTAGAGTCAAAAAATAATAACATATTTTTTTTAACTTTCCAAAGACATATTGTTAAAAGGAGTACTTAAAATAAATGTTGAATTTCAGGATAAACCTCTAAAAGCTTTTGGAATTATCTAATGAAAATTTTTTTACTTGACTCAAGCGCTTATTAAAAGCTTGTTTTTTTAGTTATGTCAATTTTTCCTTCAAATGTATAATTAATATCCTGGTTCATAATTACATACAGGTGACGATGATCTTTGACTTTGACAACTGTAAGTTTAAATGTTAATATTTTCTCATATTAAAATCCAATTTATTAATAATGAGCTTTTCATCAAGATTGTCTGAATTTTAAATTTTAACTAACACGTTGCATATGTCTTTAAAACTTTTTTATTTGAAATAACATTCTTGTCATTTTGTGTGACATATAAAAGCAGTCATATGACAACCTCACTGGACAGTATAGTGTCATTAATATTAGGAAAATCATCTTGCACGCACATTGCATAGTAATTATTATTTAGTTTTTGAATTACGAGATCTAGTTACTTTCACATCATTCAACAATGCCACCGAAAATGTTGAAGCCAATCTATATGATCGAGTCATCGAAAAATTGCGTTTTTGGATCTACGTTCCTTATCGCACGTTATCTTTCTAATGGTTGGGAGGTAAAACCAAAAAAATGTGCAACAAAATAATCGACACCAAAAACCAATATCTCAGTTACCAAGGAAACTAAATTTTTTTTAATCGATTCAGCTTGGTACGAATTTTGAGAAAATGCAAAAATAATTTTATAACTGTAAATTTATATTTTTGTAAAAATTTTATGTTTTATCATTTAAAAAAATTAAGTTGTGAAAGTTTTCAGAAGTTAAAGACAACAGAGACAATTTAAAGTAAGTACAATGAAATTTTTATGTTATGTCATAAAAATATTCAGATCGAACAAAACGTAATGTACGCATATATTGGGTTGACCAAATCAGAAGCATGTATTTTTTACCATGTATATATGTTATAAATATCAAGGTATACTAAGTTTAGTCACAAGTTTGTAACGCCATAAATATTGATGCTACGTACAAAATTTTGGTATATAGGCGTTCATAAAATCACTAAATTAGTCCATTTTCAGTTGTCCGTCCGCCCGTCTCTAAACACGATAACTCAAAACCGAAAAAAGATATCAAGATAAATTACACCGTACTCAGGGCGTAAAAAGTAAGGTCGAGTTCGTAAATGGGCAACATAGGTCAATTGGGTCTTGTAGATAGAACAAAAGTTGAAAGGTAAAAAATGTTTTTTTATAAAAAAAAAATAGGCAACTTTTGCTTGAAACGTGAAGGCGCAAATAAGGCGAAAATTGTATAGTATGAATTATATGGGAATATCAGCTATGTATGTGTTACATGTATGTATGTGTAATTTGATAGAGTGATCAACACTGTCTATACATGATATTTCAACAATTAACTGAGTCCATTGTTTGTTTTCACTTGTTTAAACTAATATTATAATTAATTCATACAGTAAAACTAAAGGGGCTATAAAATTAAAATCTTTAAAAAATCAATAAGTATTTGACTTCAAAAATTAATACCTTAAATTTTCAGAAAAATATCTTGCTAATAAAAATAATAAGCGATACATTTATAATGTACCAAGGTACGAAACGAAAATAAATCCTACCGGGTACCCATGACACCTTTTGTTTTTTTCACACCAACGTTGCTCAGTGAATCTCTGATTTCTATTTGGCTAGTATTATACATCACACGGAACGGCTTAAAATATTCTTATAAAATCAATTTCTAAGATATCTCATATACAATTTGTTTGATTGAAGTTTAAAGTTTAGATACTCTTACTGGTAAACCATTTCTACATAAAATTCAATTTATATGCAAAACGACAATTATAATAATTTAATTAATATTTTAACAATATTCATTTATAATAAATATTACAAGTGTTGTATGTATTTTGACAGATTTATTTAAATTTCAAACAAATTATTATTCTTTTAAGAAATGAAATAAACTGGTTGTTAGGTGTATATCCATCGACAATGGCATATACATAGTAAGTGTCTTTCCAGAGATGTACTATTGGTAAGTATGTAAATTAAAAAAGGTTTGCCAATATTATATCAATAAACTATTTAGTTTATGTATGAGAGAGGGTTGTGCCGTGGGTTAAAATTACATGTAGAAATAAAATTTGACATTGTTGTCTAGTTATGGGTATATCGATAGAAAATTCTATTTAAGTTTATACTTATTAGGTTATGCTAGGTTATATTGACTGTCCACGAAGGTCACACTTAGCCTATTGTGTACTTATAAAGAATATAATAATACATTAACCATTGAAGTCAATTGACCGTCCCTAACTGGAGAAAAATTCAATTAAAGTTCGGATAATTAACATGGAGAGCATAGGATAGTTTGTATTTTGTTGTATTTCTAAAAAATTTCTTAATTCTAGAATAAAAAACTAGATTTATGACATTTTCAAAAAACTAACTAGAACATTCATGTATATGTTTTGAGTTTAAAAAAAAAAATCAAAATTGCTGAGTTATAATTACACAAAGATTGTATAAGAGAAACAATTGCTATTATTTATCGTACAGAATACGTGATTTATGTACAGTAGAGTTAAAAACATGTAAAAAGTAATACTATATTTGAATATACATGTGTATGCATACATATTATGGCTGTTGAAGTAGTAAAGAGTATTTTTGCAATATTGTACGGAGACAACAGGCTTAAATAGAAAATACGTTTGAAAAGATAAACTTTTTTCATATTTTGTCTATCCGCCCATCTGTGAAGAAACACACTTATTGAGCTGAGATTTTTATAGCGTGCTCAGGGCGTAAAAAGTGATTTTTGAACACGTGATATAGATCAGTAAAAAATTATTAAAAAAAAAAAATGATTCGAAACGACTCGACCGAATGTTAAGAAATTCTTTTCGGATCATATTGCAGTTGATGACCACGAACATATGTCCGTCGTACTCTCTCTCTCACACACACACACACACGTACTTCTTTTCCAAATTGGTGTCAAAGCTTTGTCCTAGCTATGAAACGTAAACATAACTTCCTACACTGTGAATTAAGTATTGTCAAGAAAATTTACTTTTTTCAATAAAATTATTATTTCTGTGTTTTACTTGAAAACCAAAACAAATAGATGACTATTTTCTCGTACGTTATGGTAAATAATTTTTGGATTCATATTGTTATAGCTGTCCTGGATATATATAGATATCAATATATGTCTAGGAACTGAGGAGTGAACAATAGTATATTGTCCCCAAGGTACAATATCTTATCCTAGACATTCTATTAAGTAAATAAAATTAACTATTCATTATTTTGTACAAGTGTTTGTAAATATATGTTTTCCGGTCAATAGTTTCCGATTTCATGGTACAAGGCATTTATATAAAAATATTTTTTTTGGCTATAAATTAAAGTTATTAGCGGATTTAGATTTTAGAACGTAATTGTATAGTTTAGAAACTGTTTAGTTGTTTTTCATTTTTTAGAATTGACTTGTTCAAATGGAAAATTTGAAAGCTGAAAATCTTTTTTTTTTATTCTCTACTAAGGAAAACAACGCATAGGTTTGCAAAAATTTAATAAAAAATTTCAATAAGCTATCTTTGGGTTTTGGGGAAAATTCTGAATGCCAACTGCAGTATCTCTCTGATCATTCGTAAATTTGACTAATTTGTTTCGAAATATAAAAATACAGTGAAGATCGATTATTTTGACTTTGAAGAGACAAACATAAATTTCGTCGTTATAACCAATTATCGTTATAAGCGATGTGTACATTTTTATGTTAAAATGAAAAAAGGAGTATGTGTCCACATATAGGACCTTATTGCTGACCAATTCCAGTGAACTGTGTGTAGATTATTTTCAGGAAACCATTGCATATTTATTTATTTACTGATTTTGTTAGTTCTGGCGATGAGAAATGTTAATAATTTTTTTTCCAAATATTAAACGATTTTTTTTGAATGTGTTGAAGATGATTATTGAAATTTTTGTGATGAAATTGAATTTATTTCCAATAAATAATAATAATTATTAAATTTATATTCAAATTACTATCATTAAATTTTATAGTTATTAACGAAATGTCCTATCAAATCGATAAGTTATAATATTAATAATATTAACATAAGCAAGTTGTATCTACGAATTGTAAATATGACAGTAAAAATCTTTTATGAATTTCGATTATCCTCTGTATACAAAAATTTTTTTAACCAGTGGCACACTGAAACACAGATACTCAAACACGTTTAACTTATAACACCCCTCTTTTTAACTGGGGGTTAAAAAGACAATCAATACGTGACGGCTCCCTTTAACTTGCGTTTTTTTAAACAATTGGAGTTATGTAGTCTTGACTTCCAGAATATATACACGAACCAAAATTTTTACAAATAAAATCAAGTATCTGATTATATTTCACTTATCTCAGTGTTAAATAGTAAAATACGATGGAATTAAAATAATATTTTTCAGTTGATAGTTGGAAGATGTAGTAATATTATTACCAAATTAATCTTTGCACTGATAAATTACGTTTCAGATTGCAGAAAGTGATATGAAAGTACTAAGAGCCTCAAGGAAAAATTGTGGCAATTCGAAGTAAGAGCAAGTGTTCTTAAAAGAAAATCCAGAATCCATTGTGAATCCAGTTTCGGGTATTGTAAGGCTGTGAACATGAAGATCGTTTGTGAATATTTCTATAAATATTAAATTTGGAAAAATTTAAAATATAAGAACAATTGTATCTCATTTGTTATACCATGTATATATGAAATATATCATAGTATATTAAGTTTAGTCCCAAGTTTGTAACGCTTAAGAATATTGATAGTACTAAAAAAATTTTGGTACAGGTGTTCATAGAATCATCTAATTAATCCATTTTTGGTTGTCCGCTCGTCCGTATGTGAACACGATAACTCAAAAACGAAAAATGTAATCAAGCTGAAATTTTACTTACTTACTTAATTTTACTTAGTAACTTAGCAACATAAATCAATTGGGTCCTGGGTCTTATGTTAAAAATGTTTCTTATCAAAAAATAAACAACTTTTATTTGAATCATTTTTTTGTAAACATCACTGTTTACTCATTAGGGCACACATTAGATGCAAATTTTATAGTATGTATTAATTAATATGGGAATATCAGTTATGTATGTGTGACATGTATCGGTATATGTGTAATGTGATAGAATAATAAACACAGTCTATACATGGTATTTCAACAATTAACTCAGTCAGTTGTTTGTTTTAACTTGTTTTCCATGAAATATATACTGTATATGGAGGTAAAAATGTCATATTATATTTATTTATTTACCACCTTGGTTGATGATTTTAAAGAATGTTGATTTTATTAATGAAAATTATGAACGTTTCCTTCTAGGTACTGTATTTATTTTAAATATTTGATTGTATAAGAAGATGAGTTCTGTTTTATGAAATTAATTGCATTCGTACATGCAAAATCATATTTTAATAACTTTATCGTTACGTAAAAATACACTAGGTGGTAGCTATTTAAATATTGATAACTAGTTTTTTTTCTTGTATATCTACAACACGGAAGTACAAAATCATTACCTCACGGGGTTCTAAAAATTATACGCAGTGAATTTCCCTTTTATAAATAATTAAAAATGTGTCTGTTTTGTTTACTATCAAAGAATTTTCAGTTTTGCTCATTCTTACTTTCCATTATTAGACAATGGAATTCTACATAAAACTCGGAAAATTACCCTGTTCCCTTACAAAACCAATCTCTATTCCGAACCTGTACTACTTGCAAACTTTATACCTATAGTTTTCCGATGCTGGATTCTATCATAGAATTAATTTAGTGAACACGACCGAAGCAATAAAATCGTAGCAATTTCGAAGAATAGGAAACATATTTTTTGATATGTTATCCATGCGATTCACACGAAAATTTCCCTCTCTTTGGCAACTCAAATTAATTCCAGCCCAATCGGAAACGAAAATGAGAAAATAAGGCACAATGGTATGGCATCATAATTTTAGCTAAATAGTATAGACTGTAGATGGAAGGGCTATCCGACAAGTGTGAACGTGTCAGCTAGAAGTTTGGCAATCCCATGGTCCATTTGCTTTTGAAGTGAGCGACATTTTGTCTGACATAGTGTACAAACACTTTTTGCTTTATTAAAAAATCAAATATTTTATTTGAATTTGCAAAGTTTTTAAGATGATTTATAATGAAAAAAAGCAACGTTAATAAAAAATATTGATGCTATGCACAAAATTTTGGTATAGGTGTTCATAAAATTACCTAATTAGTTCATTTCCTGTTGTCCGTCCGTCCGTCCGTCTGTCTGTCAACTCGATAACTCAAAAACGAAAAAATATATCAAGCTGAAATTCTTACAGTGCACTCAGGACGTTAAAAGTGAGGTCGAGTTCGTAAATGAGCAGCATCGGTTAATTGGGTCTTGGATCAGTAGGACCCATCTTGTAAACCGTTAGAGATAGAACAAAAGTTTAAATGTAAAAAATATTCCTTATAAAACAAAAGAACCAACTTTTGTTTGAAACATTTTTTTCGTAAACATCACTGTTTACCCGTGGGGGCGCAAATTAGGGGTAAATTGTATGATAGTATTAGTTATATATGTGTGACATGTATGTATGTGTAATGTGATAGAGTAATCAACACTGTCTATGCATGGTATTTCAACAATTAACTCAGTGAATTGTTTGTTTTCACTTGTTATTAATCCTTTTGAGATCCATGATGCTTTCCCGCTACTGACATTCATTCTGAATACATTCAATGACTCCACCACTATATGTGTTACCTTTACAGTATAACTACAAGTAAACGCATTTACACGGCTGTTGATGTTCTGAGAACAAGTAAAGACTACTTGAGTAAACGATTTCAGTACTAAATTCAAGAAAATAACGATTTGTTGGAATTGGAGGAATGAACTGCTAATTTAATCAATAATTTTTATTGCCTTCGTAGCAAGCCCGAAAAGTTTTTGAATAATTTTATAGATTGGCTACTATCTATTTTAAACATTGAGTTACTTTTATAATAATAATAATAATAATGGGGTTTAACCTCCGTTTTTCTGACATATACGCCTATAACAAAGGCCACCCACATCATTATTTGTTAATCTTTATTTATTTACAAACATATTTACAATTACATTTTGATGTGGGTGGAGTCGGTTACTTCGTTCTTATCCAAGCGACGACAATGTGATCAATTCTATCATCATTAATTCGCCTCAATTTGCCCTCATTAATCATACTTGTTCATACTGCCGCTGCCTGGATTCGAACCCGCAACCTAAGCCTAAATCGAAAACAGTCAAAGACAAACGCCTTAGACCGCTCGGCCATTTAGGCTCTTACATTTATTAATCATATCACTTGTAAATGATTAAATATTGGTGGATTTACCAGTGAATACATGTTTCTACTAACGCGGCTTTTTCCTGTAACAAATATGCACATTATATAAAATAAATCTGTATTGTTTAGATGACACTTATACAAGTTAACTTTACTCTTATTTGTTGTGTTTGTTACACGTACAAACATAATACGCTGTACAAAAGGTCACAAATAATAACACATACCAACACATGAATCAAATCTATAATAAAAGCATGCATATAAATATATATAAAGGTGGTATGTTTATTGTACGTGTATATAAGAAGATATTAAGCTCTGGTTTTTGAATGGCACATGTCAAGTTGTCAGAGAGAAATGTTAAAAACAGTTTCGTTTTGCCCGCACCATTATAGTATTATTATTATTATTATTATTATTATTGTTATAATATTCCATTCTGTTCGCTTACTACTGTTGCTTGCCGCTTTAACATTTACAGTGTGCATCATATATATATGGAAAATATCCAGGGGTAATTTATTCGATTATTTTTTCTTACGTTCATCGAAAATTATGTCAAACATAAATTTTTGCCCACACAAAGAAGAGCCTTTCGAGTCTAATAGGATTATATTAATAAGTGCAATAATCTTGTAAGAGTTTTATTCAGTCGTGAAGTCTTGCAAATCCTCGCTGCTTATATCATTGATTTATCTTAGCCAAATTAGTCGAGAGAACGGATGGAACAATTTAGCTAATTCTTTTTTTGTTGCGGTAATTATTGCTAGGAGAAAGCGCTTATGAAAGAAAAAATTAAGGAAATTTTAGACAAAATATAAAATGCAGTAAATGGTGGAAACGCATATAAATTATGCATTGTATTACCTTACTATGAACATACGTATTGATTTGCGCTCCCACCATATTTATATGGAATTCAAACAAGTATTTGAATATTCTTGAGGTTGTATTTATTATTATTCATGTATTGTGAATAGATATTTATGAAAGCTATATGATATTATCCTGTCCAAGAGATAGAAATAAAATTTGTGCTAAGCAGGGGGTGGGCCTGCAAGAATTATGGCATTTAAGTCGTACTAAAATAAATAATAAATATCAAAAAAGGCAGTTATTCCAAAAATTTACGCTTACACTACTGTCGGCAAACCCCATACGATACGAAAACGCGTACTTGATATTGAACATTTTAGGATTTTACAACTGTTTTTCTTCTGCGCATTTTTCTGCTTAGAAAACAAATTCGAGGGTTGGTAAAAAAGTAAATTTCTCACAGTGTTTTTATTACGGACACAGGATAAATTTTCTCTTTGAACACAAAAGTTCATATATCTATCAACACAAATGTTCATATAATAGTTTGAAACCGTTATATTTAATAAGTTTTTGCATTACGTACCTTAATGAATTATTAATAAGCTATTATTAAGAGCTTATAAGTGCCAGCTCCTATTTTGTTAAATTTTTTGTCAATAATTGCCATTAAAATATCTGATATAAACATGCACTAATTTTGTGGCTATATGCATGCTCGTTAATTGTCACTTATATTTTTGGTGTCACTTATACGCTCGGTGGGACATTCATAAGGACACCCTGCCAGGTCATCCAGTAGATTTATATACACCTTTGACTTGATTCACTTTCCATCATAAACGTTAACAATCAATATACAAACATTTTAAATTTTTATTAAAATTATTACTTAATTTATTAAATTTTTTATTACAATTGAAAAGATAGTAGTAGCCATTGCCGATTTTTGCATGTATTGAAGCTTTTGTTTTTAAATACAATGAAATTACCATGAAACACTCTGTATATTATTTGACTTTTCTCTCATTTTTACCCATTATCATAGCATTTTAACTGGTGTAGGAAGGTATATGTAAAAGTGATATATATACCTCTACGTGGTATTTTACTAAGTGTTATATAAGGAGAAATATCATCTCATATCTCATACACTGACATTGTGAGGAAATATTTTTTTAATAAATAATTTATGAAAGTGTTCTATAAATAATATAAAGTTTGGTCAACTGGATTTTATACAAAACGACTTATATGTTTTACTTTGCTAATTATTATTTGTATTTTATTTTTTCACTTAGATAATTGATAATTAATATTTCAGGGAAAATAAATATTTTAAGAAAATGTTGATTGAACAAATATTTGCAAAAAAGTCCCATGTAAAACACCATGCCTTTTTGTTCGAGGCTAGGAATTAATTTATACTTGTAATAAGAGCGCTGGGAAATAAAATACTATAAAATACCGATGTAGAAATTCGTGTATTTTATCTTTTTCAACCTCTTTCACATTTTCACCACTTATGTTCTTCACATTTACTCCTCAACTAAGAATGATGATTTAATTGGTTGTTTTAATGACATAAAAAAGAACTACATTAGAATCTATCATTCATGATTTCAAACTAGCTTAGTGACAAAGTTATTCTTTTATTATTCCGAATTCAGGAGCTAATAAAATTGCTTTTAAGTATTTTTTAACTTGTTAATGTTTTTCTGCCACGACAGTACGTAAGATCACAGTTGTGTCATAAACTTTAAGTGTTCTTAATTAATTAATTATTTTTGAAATATCAGTGTTTTCGAACGGTTAGTTAAAGATTTTGGTTTGTTTCTGATAAACCTTAGATTATGATTACTTGAAGTAAAAACTTTAACATTGAATTCATTTGTGATTTAAAATAAACTGACTAATTATCTTAGTGAAGGTATTCTAAAAAAAGTTTTTGATGATGACAGTTCAAACTTTTATTCGTAAAAGATTTTATTTGGATGTTTTTGAAACGCCTGCTAATTTCCTATAACTATTCTTAGAGGAAAATGTAATTAAAAATAATTTTTTCTGAAAGATTAATATGTAACAAATCACATAGTTGATTATTAAAGTGACGTTAAATGTTAAACTATTTGACTTATAGAAAACTTATAGAAAATCATATTTAAGCTGTTTAAATAAACATAACCAAGCTAAATCCGTTGCTTAATGTATGAAATAACTAATTTAACATCGTTTTAGATATGTGGTGTAAATTGTTCCCAAGACACAAAATGTATTATTTGAAAACCATATTATATAAATGATACTTATAAAAATGCCTATTTACAACATTTTGTATTGATTAAGAACAGTTTTTTCGGTTGTATTTTATTTCAAATCTCAAAACCCGCGCGCGTAACTATTCAAAATACAATGTAAATGCTTTTTTTAGTGTTAGAGGAACAATATAACAAAAAATGAAATAAATAATATACAATATGCATATATAGAACGAGGATAGTAAATATTTAAAATATATGATGTGTACAAGATGTTTTAGGACAACTATTAAGTACTATCTTGAGCTTGATGAAGTTTTAATTGATAATTATTATTAACCCCGAGCTAAAAATAGGATGTTGTAAGTTTGACCACTATGTGTGTTTGTGTGTGTGTCTGTGTGTTTGTCTGTCTGTGGCATCGTAGCGCCTGAACGGATGAACCGATTTTAATTTTTTTGGTTTTCATTTGAAAGGTAATTTAACGGAGAGTGTTCTGCGCTATGTTTCATGTGCCAGCTTAGGTTTCCGTAACTAAAAAATTGGCGATGATCTTCAAAATCGATACAATTTGGCATGACATATAAATAATTACTATGACATGTACATAATTACTATAAATAAACCTGGTTTAATTCATTTCGAAAAGTGAAATGGTAAAATAATTAACATTAAAAGAACAAAATCAACTAAAATATTTCAATTTCAATTAAAATATTTCTAAAAATTTATCTTAAAAAATGATCCTATCTAAGTATTCTTTTCATCTCAATTGAAGTCCTTGACCATCACTTTGATATTGATTTAAGAAGGAGTGTTGTAAGTTTTAAGTGTTTACCTGTTGGTCTGTGTGTTTCTCAGTGGCATCGTAGTCCCTACGATCTAACCGACTCGATTGAGAACATTTTATAGCAAATTTTCCAAAAATGGGTTTACAAGGGATAAATCGCATTTTTCGAGGGTTTTTTTAATTTTGAAAATTCCACTTACAAATTTGGTCATGGTATCAAATCTAGTTTTACCTTTTTATGGGTAATATATCAAATTCGACATCAGGATTATTCTGTCAGAGTAGCCGTCAGAGCTTTTGATCAGCACGATCAGAATAACATTTTGTATTCGGACTGAAAAGTTTCACAGAAAACAATTTTCCTATCTAATGTTGCGGGGTCCTTTCGTGTATCAAAAAATGAAACATCTGAAACACGATATACATACCATGGTATATCAAACACATATGTATATAAATTACATATAAGAGCATGTTAGTTGTAACGGTGCAGAACCCACTTAGTGCATAGCAGGGGTTCGATTCCCTACTGTGATTACTTCTTTAACCTGTATCATGATGCGTGGTATGTATCAAACTCATTATATATAGATATCCACATTTATCCACATATCTTATCCATAATATCATATTATTATTCAACGTTTTTAAAAAAATTTTAACTCTATCTTTATCTACAATTATAGTTTGGTCCTTGTCTTCTATAAAATACACGTTATAATAATGTTGACCGCGAAGAAAATGATTATTTTTTAATTTTATTCAGAATAATCATATTTTATAAATTTTACGGAATTGTATTTTAATCAATTGTCGTTTGGGATAAATATTAATTTTATTTTATAAAATTGTTACCTCTATATATAAGTGAACTGATTGAAACTCAATCGGGAATAATATTTCGAAATTACCTTAACCGTTTAATTAGTTACCAATTACAAATTGCGAATTAACTGTGAAAATGCGTAAAAATTTCCAGAAGCCATAACTATAACATTTATCGATCTGAAATTTACAAAGTCATTTTTGTCTTCAATAATTTAGAGAAATTACTTCAGTTCTAAAAAATCAAGCGATAAAAAAAAATTTTGAAAAAAAAACCGATTTCAAAAAGTAAAAAAATAAAAATGCACTAAAAAGTAAAAAAATAACGATGATATAATGTAGTTAGTTATAATTATTGTTATTTTTGGAGTCAGTATCAGTCAAGTTAATGTAGCAAACTATTCTGTCACAGTTGTTTCCTTGGCTGACAGCGACTCCAAAAATAACAAAAATTACAACTACTTTATTTTATCGTTATGTTTTTACTTCTTAGTGCATTTTTATTTTTAGGCTTTTTTAAGTCGGTTTTTTTTAAGTTTTTTATTTTTTCATTTTTAGTGAATCTGAAGTACAGTTATATTGTATTCTCATAGATGAAATTGTCGAAACTGGACCAAACTGAAATGAGACCAATCGGAAAACACCAGCTTTCAAATAGATAAAGAATCGTCGGTTCAGCAAGTCAAAAGTTCTGAGGTAACAAACATTAAAAAAACAATGAATTAAGAACTTCCTCCTTTTTTGTTTGAAGTCGGTTAAAAATAAATTTCCCATTGAGAATTAACTCTAAACTAGGTAAGTAATCAGTACTCTCAAACATATTACCCATGAGAAAATTCAATATTAACTGAATTTTTCGTTGAATATAAGCATTGAAAAATCTTTCTATATAAAAATTTTGCTTTCGTATGTTTGTGACCACAAAACTCGAATTGTAGTTGAAGGAGTGACTTGAAATTTTGACAGGTAATTACATATCCAAGTGTTTCTATATATAATGTGTATCCCAAAGTTCCCACTAGAAATGAAAATATTTTTCTGAAATCATAAAGGAAATAAAAGATAGGTGTTACCAAATTGATTGATCTTACGATGATATAGACCTTATTACCCCAGCAAACGGAGTAAAAGTGCTATTATCTAAAGGAAAATAAACCCTTTTTGATTTTCTAAATTTGTTTCTAAATTGATGTAGTTGAAGGTTCCATTGTAAGACTGTTAAGTGATAAACATCAGTAAACCAAAATAGAAAATTTAGTGATAAATATAGAAAGTTTTATTATGTCAATGACTTCACAAAAGGATCAAATCTTCCCTGTACGCGAAAAAAATTATAGTGTGAAACGCAGATGATATTAAAAGTATTACAGATAAGATTCGATGGATAGAGGTTTTGTAGTATCCGTCTTACCAGATTTTTTTATTATTTATTTTTTTCATTTATGGGAAATTTGTTTCACATGCATTCACAATTATGAGACGACGAATGATAATCTCTTATGATGGGTGGTATAATAGGATTTATTGAAGTTATTAATTTTAGCTTAGTAATACCAGCAGGTATGGTATGGTGAGTATATAGACATTTTTATTTTATAAATTTGTTTAATACATTCATAAAATTATTGCTCATAGTTTAAGAATGCCGCAAAGAAGAGATTTTGAAAATAAATAAAAAACACTTTTTTAATGAAAAGTTTCAATTTTGCATATATTGCGAACAAGCGAACATGAAAAAGTTTTATGATAAACATTGCACTTTTTTTATATGTAGTAATAATTCTGGATTTAGTGTATTTTATTTATAAATTAAAATTATTAATCAGAAGAATGTGTAACATTTTAAAAACCCCGCACTAATCTCATGGGAATTGGGTCTCGGTCTTGCCTTATAAACCTTGGCATCTTGATCAAATGCCTCAGTGAGCACAATAATCCAATTGAAAATCTGATTGAGTTATAGCCATTGGAAAATTTCTTTTTGGTAATATGTGTTTAAAAAAAAATTTGTATTAACAAAATCCATACTATAACTAAAACTTAAAAAACATTTTTGTAAAATGTTTTTGAAAAACAGAGATAGCATAGACAGTGACTATTAATTTTTCAACACCCATAAGTTAGAAATATTTGCATTTAAATCGTGCTCAAATACCTTTTCGATTATTAGCATTCCTACATCCATAGTTGATAAACTTGGATCATCGTATCAATTGGACTTTTGATCAGAATGTCATGATCTATAAAATTTGGCAATATGATCCAATTTGACCGATACCCAATTTGAATCAGATTAATCAGATCACATTAAGTGAGTGCTTTTAGAGCCTAGTGGACTTTATTTTATGGTAATTACTTGTACATTAGATAATTAGTGGAACTAATTTTGGATTTTATGTTTTTTTATGAATTAAATCATCAATAAAAATATATAAACATTTGATAGGATCAGGGAAAAAAGTCGTTCCATGACAAGTATTCTACATAAATTGAGTACAGGACCGGAGCATAATTTCTTAAAAAGTATAATATATCATTTGTATAGTTTACAAACTAAGTGCTTAAACCAAGAATTTTCGTTATTGTATGCATAATCATAATTACTGTACACTTTTTTAGAGGCAATCACGACTTTAGATTTGCGAATTGATCTATTAAATCTGCACAATCAAAATGTTGAAGCAAATCTGATTCGATTATTAAGATTCTATCTATTTGGATAATATTCAGTAAGGAAAAAATTTTCTTAAGAATGTCTATAGATAGCTATTAAAAAAAGATTGACTACTTAAGAATCAATTTTATGGGAAAAATGTTGTAAAAATTAAATTCCTTTTTTAAGACTTTTTTATTTTAAATACTTATTTATAAAGTTTTAAAATTACTGAACGTTTGAAATTATTTGCTATTTTAAACGTCAAACTGCTAAACGAATGAGTTAAATATGTTCCATTGTGAAATTGAAAAATGTTATCGAAAATTTAAATTCGAGTTAAGGAATTATTTTAATTGGTAGAAGTTAGCCGTAAAAATATGAATTTGACCAATAATAATTTGTTTAAGATTAATTTTGATTCAATTTAAACAAAAAATATATAACTTTTCTTCATCGATCCTTGTTTGTTAAAAATTAATTTTATTATGTTTTTTTTTTTCTGCTATGTATATGAATGTCAGATGTGTATAAGTTTTTACAATTTTTACAGTAAAAACTATAATTCGCTACGGATAAAAATAATAAATGTATTTCAAGCGTATGTGAAGATATCATTAACGCTTGTCATTTTCAGACAAGTTGAACAAATCAGTTTGAGTAAGCCTGAATAAAAAAAATAAATTTTATTCAATAAATGTAAAAAAAAAATATACACCACCAACATATATTATGGTACATATTTGTAATAAATATTTTTATAATTCAGTACCAAAAAAATTATTATTTTATTTACATATCAAATTCATGTATCGAAAATATTTTTCACTTTGCAAACTTTAAACAAAACTTTTATAACATTTTATTTATAAAAATAAACAAGTGAAGTTTATTTAATAGCATCAACCGATAACTTTTGTTCTCTAAGAACTTCCTTGATTATGGCTGGTGATTCTGGTGATTCTGTTACCCTATGAAACTAGAATCAGCAGACCCATGATCCATCTTATTTGTCGGTAGGTTAAAAATCTTTGTCGAATTTAGATGAATTTGTCTTAATTCATACTTGATATTTTTTTGTTTATTTATTTGAAATTGTTGTTACAAAACCTCCATATTTACTGTCTAAAAAAATGATTAAAGATTTGTTGAAATTTTATGGCAGAATCATGCTAGATTTTCTTAATAAATTTCGATTTTTGCCCTAATTTCCTAGATCAGTTTTTTGTATTTTTAAAATACGTATTTTCGACTACCAAGTAGTCATCATCAGTAAGAATTAGCTAGTGAATGTTACTTTTTGCTAATTTGGTGCAGTCCGCCACGTGAACGTGTCCGGGTAAACGTGACTTAGAGAAGTCTCTCATACTTCTGTATCTAAAATACGAGTAAGACAGTGACAACCTAACCAGCGCCAATCAAAAATACGAGTAAGACAGAGGGACAACATTTTTAACCCATCTCATTACTATAAGAGAAACTGAGATAAGGATAAGAGTCGTATACCCGTCTCGCTTCCTCGTCTATGAGCAAAGCGCATAAAGAGACACACAATAAAGTTTATGGCACACAATAAAATTATAACAATGGGGACTTCGGCTTAAAATAACTCGCCCATGCCTGATCTAAATACATGTCTTATAATCTGAAGTATAAAATATTCTACTTTTCATTTGCAATATATTACATTTCTCTCCATTCATAAACACACACACACACACACACACAAATCAATCATATAAAAATTAAAATCACAGTTTGGTATCACTGAACATCAAAATGTATATGATTAAATATTGAGCCTAAGGTTGGGGCACTTAATATTGTACTTTCAAATGCTGGGAGCATTAAATTACATACTATGGTTCTAGCACCAAATACAGTGCATTTATCATAACCAGGCTTCTAATCAGCTTTAAAACTAATTATTTGTTTTTCATATCCTTGAGGAAAAAACTTAGGGGATCTCTTACAAGATTTACGTATCACCAAAAAGGCATATTGTTTGCGTTACTAAGAAAAGTAAGCCGGATGTATTAATGGAATATTTACATACACAAAAACAATTTGCAGAGCTTGCAATTCTATGCATTGCTTTTGGTAGTCTTTTCAGCACACCTGATGTTATTACGCAAAAAACCGCGAAAATCCGAGATTGGAATTACCTTTCATTTGCGAGAGATAGTGAACTAAAATTTTCCTGAACGCACTCACATACACCTGACTTGACTATGAAACGTAAGAATACACGAACTTCATTATTCTGGAAAATTGATAAACATCTCTTAGGATTACTCCCAAGTGATCAATTTTGCGGCAAATTAGTCAGAATTTGACGGTCTTGTATCTACAGTTCTCGGTTTTATATTACATCATGTATATAGAAGTAAAAAGTAAAAATAAATAATTTCATATGCAAATCATTTTTGTAACAGATATTAACTAAACATCGATAATTTTTTATTTGTTTTTTAATTTAAACATCACAAATATAAATTTACATAAGCAAACAAGTTCACTTTCTCATTCTACTATACATGAAGTAGGGCCCACACACAACTAAAAATAATTACGGCGTTTAAATTTAAAAACATTGGATCATTTTGTTTCAATCTGGATCATGTTATTTTATATGGAGCTCATTTTTCTGGTTTATTCAGTTGTATATGAAATATCAATCCACCCACGATAAAATTTATACTTGTTGCAAATACGTCCCAAAAAATGTCCGTTAGCTATACAGGGTGGGTCATTTTAGTCTATAATGACTAATAATTAGTCTATAATGAGTTTGATGGGACACATCATGCTCTGACATCGGATTGGATCCAGTTCTTCGGAATGCTTGAACAGCCAATTTAAATTCTAAACGGTAAGAAATAGAATAACACTTCAAATTTGATAAACCTCATCAAAAATCTAACAATTTTTGGATGAACATTTTTTCGAAAAACGTTAGCTTTCGGAGAAAATGCGATTTAAAATATGTCACGGTTGCATTTAATCAAAAGAAAATAGACTAAGTTTATTGATAATTGCAGGTCAAAGTCATGGACTCATGCAAACAGGACATAATACGAATGTTCTGTCCTTGACAACTTTTGGCTAAAGCATTTTTCCGTTTTTTAAATACCATTTCCTACGAAAGCTACCAATTTTCGAAAAAATGGTCTAGATATAAAATGTTATTTTTTTTTAATGAGGGTCTACTTTCTAATTTTAGGTGTAATTCTATCTCTTATCAACTCTTATATTCCACCCTTGAAAATTTGTTTAGGGTGTTGGAACACGGGTATCGGACAATTGTTAAGTGAAAATTTTCCTCAAATAAATATTCAAAGAAAAAGAAGTTTGGTTATAGAAGTTTTCGTAAAGGAAAAGGTTTCAATATCCACACTTTTACAAGCATCACACAAATTTCTAACAGTTTTGAAATGACTATCAAATACTATGCCTGGCTCGAGACCCATGAATTTGGCTTATATATTCAAATTAAATTTAACAAAATGTATTAAAGCTTATAATGAACCATAATAATAGTGGCATAATGCTAACGAAGATTATTAGTTAATTTGTGTACAAATTGTCAAATCTATTAATTTTTGTTATAATTTAAAGTTAAAAAAGATTTACATGAATTACAATAAATTATTTTGAGATGAAGCAAAGCAAAAAGAAAAAAAACTAACAAAATGAATAGAAATAAATTACAAAATTGATTTTTTGACATATTTTCATTTTTAAAAAGATATTTATCATTGAAGAATAACATATAATTTTTTTCTTAAATATATTTGGGAAGATGGTACAACTGAATTTTTTTTGGCATATCCGACACATCTATTTCGCACCTGTCCCCCAAAATAAAAACTCAAAAAAGGCGTTCACTGATTCTACTGAAATAATTTTTTTTTTTATTCGAAATATTTTATACTATGAATTATGTATATATGTATAAAATATATAAAGAGTAGTCGCCAATGACCCAAATCATTTTAAAATCTGACATTTATTTTTTGATATTTGGTTCACACAAATATTCCAATTTTTTTTTTTTTTTTTGTTATTTAATTTTGACTTTTGATATTATATTGTATTATTGAGAGAAAAGGTTTGGAGTATTTGTTATGGGAAACCTTTTTTAACAAATTTTTTTTCATAATTCTTTTTAATATTAAATACTAATCTTTTGTTCAAATTTATATTTGATAAAAAATTTAAAAAAATACCGATTTTGTGGTATTTATTTTTTTCGGTGGTATCAAATATTCCGTTTCTTTAAAATTGACTTGAAGAGACAATTTTTCTTTTTCGTTCTTGGATAATTTATTGTACGAGGGATGTTTGCATTGATAGTTCTAAAGCGGTAACACATTCCCTTTTTTAAAAAATTCGAAAAAAAATAAATAGAATTCGAGAATGATAGATTTTGAATTGTAAAGATAATTGATTGCCTCGTACCTCGGAAACAGTAACTATCGCGTTTAAATTTAATTCGTATTAAACATCATGTCTTGTATCGTCTTAGTCTTTTCAATTTTCAATTTCCGTCCATTCCCGAAAAAGTAACAAGCAGTAGGTACATAACCGATATTTTCTATTTTATCGTTCATGCAGAATATGAAACTGAAATTTTACTGATTTGCCAACGGATTCGTTCGTAACGTATTTAGTTGAGATGCAATTAATTTTTGTTCTTACAAATTGCCAGATGTATATATACCGTAGATTATTGGTGGGTAGTAGAATACTTAGAAAAAATAGAATGAGCTATACTCAACAAAAATGAATTTCGAATTACCTCCGTTGACACGAAAATCATAATAATGACAAGGAAAGAGTTTCGTGTCTTCTTATGCTAGTAGTACTCAGAAACTCAAATGATTACATATATTCAAACATTAATAGCTACACAATATTCCTTAGGCAAAGTACCATACCTTCACTTTCACACTCTTCGTCAAAGATAAAATGAATATATCAAGAAGTATTTTTCAAAGCGAAGATTCATATGAAAAACATTTAAAATTCGAGCGAATAAAGGCTGTATCGCACTTAGACTGCTCAAAACCGTTAAGTGTTAGTTTATGTCTAAATATTATTCTTGACTTTAAGGCAAAAAATGATAATTTGCTCCTTACAGGAGAAAAAGCTAGGGACATCTATTTACTTAGACAAATGTTTTAAAATAATTTTTTTTTTTTATATCACGGATTTGAGGGTATAACAAAGTTAGCGTTTTCAGAGAATGCAGGAATATGGTGAATAAAGCTCGAGGCAGACTAGCCACATTATTGTCAAACTATATTTTCATGGACTTAAATTACTTTTTGATAATACTGTTTGAAATTACATGGTATTTGAATTGTGTTGGATGACAAACTTCCTATCATTTAGGAGCTTAAAAAATATACTGTTCATGTGAGTGCGGGCTCTTGTGATACAGACATTCTCATATGCTGAAAATACATTTCTATACATGCCTTACAATTCAATATTAATTATTGTATTCAAACAGAAAATAAAACAAATAAAAACAGGCAATTGACGGAGTTAATTGTTGAAATATCCTCTATTGAAAGTGTTGTATACCAGTGCTTACATTTATTTTATAAGTTAGAAGAGTTTAAAAAACCAACCCAAATATGGCGGCCTTTTAGATTTTCTAAACTTTTGACAGTATTTTTTATAATTTTTATGAGAATGTTTCACTAGACCACTAGTTGAATCTACCTCCTTTTTACTTTTTGGAGAAAACCTAACTTTCTACTCCCTATCTTTTGGAGAAAATGTACACAAAATTTGTGTCCTAAATTGCGCCGTCATGAGTAAAGTGATGTTTCGAACAAAAATTGCTAAATTTGAGATCGCTATCCCATTCCATTTACTTGAAATGGTAAACGAAGAAATGTTCCCGAACTTCTTCCTAAAAGTGGTGATATATTGTATTACCCAGGTTATAAAAAGCAAAGATATTTTGAAAATTTGAGTTTGGGTTTTCGAACTGATTACAAAAACTTTGCAATACTGGGAAGTTAATAATTATTTGCTGATAGAATTATATTTTAGAAATATTTTTTCCTATTTAAGATCATATGGATTTAGATGGATATTTTCACATCACTTAAAAAACACTTTACAATGTAAAACACATTACCTTGTAAACAAACTACATAAGAATAGTGCTTATGATTGTATTAAGAATGTATAATACTTTTACATACATATAGATATATATGCACAATATACAATGTATTTATTCATAAAATCGTGATGGCGGCATGTCGTGAAGATGACGCTGGACCCTTGGACATGTGTGTTCTCAGCATGATATTATCTATGAATACATATATTTATCGTTATGGTGTTTTTTTTTATCTTCTTTTCATTCTTCACATTTTCAATGATGTACTTTACTGCTTTTGTCTTATAAATATTGGTATTTTTAAGTAGACTCCAAAAACAAACTCTAATATTGAATGGATCAAAACTTCCGAGACCCACACAAAGATGGTGACACCAACCTTATCCATTTTATTTTTAACCCCCGGGCCAAAAAAAGGGGTGTTTATTGTTTGATCACTATGTGCTTGTGTCTGTCTGTCTGTCTGTGGTATCGTAGTGCCTAAACGGATAAACCGATTTGGACTGCTTTTTTCGTTGGAAAGATAATTTAATGGAGTGTTCTTAGCATGTTTCAACTAAAAAATAGCCCATCATCCTAAAAATCAGTTTAGTTTAGAGAAGGCTCTAAGGTAAAAGATAATTTATGATGCTATTTTTGGCCAGAATTTTGAAGTAGGTAATGACATAATCATCACCATTGATGAATTTTGTTATAACTTCATGGATGAAGACGGAAAAAGAAAATGCAATTTTTCGATATCTGCCTTGGTTTTCGAAATATCGAAAGCTAAATAATTAAACAAAATTTTCAATTTTCGATATTTTGAAAATTACTCGAAAAACTTTCTTCTCACTTTTCATCTTATATTGTCTTGTTATAACATAATTCACCATCAAAACTGATTTTATATAATTTTTTAAATTTGTGTCCCCACTACTGTGCTCATACATCGTGATTTTTTTTATTTCAATAATTTATTAATTAACTTTAATTTAAATTATTTTTTTTAATTGCCACCGACTAGCTTTCCATCTACCATTTTACCATAAAACCAATATTAAATATGCCTACTTTTGAAGTCATTTATTTATTTAAATAATCGGGCACCCTCCTTCTCTAAAAATTTTTATAATTGATTTAGACGTCCAACTTTATCTAAAAAAAAAAAATCAAGCTTTTTATTTAAAATTCTCTTGGTACTCGAACATCCTTAATAGCTACCATAAACGAATTTTATATCGTCTCGCTTATCTACTTCATTTAATATAAAATAGTTATATTCTGTATCAATGGATATGATATAAAAAAAAACTATATACATACACATGTATATGTCTTACCTGAGAAAGCAACGAGCGAACGATAGAGAATGATGGTTTTTACATGAAGGTACAAACTAGTATATCATTTATGGAGAATTAAATATGTCATAAATGTATTCATGCATGACAAATCTGTGTGTGCCAACTCCACCTTCATAGTTCATCTCTGATGGTGTAACAATTCTCATATACACATTCAAATCGAGATAAGATTCCTCTTTATCGTAGACATTTTCACCAAATAGAAAAATCTGGTGTGAACATTACGTAACCTCTATGTACGAATTAAACACAAGTTTCCCAGAACAGCGATGACGCTCAAAATTGACCCTAACATGCATTGGCAAGTAATACACCTAGCAAATTATTTAGTTATCACCGAAGAATATCGTTTAGTTTGCATATTCTCCGTGGCTGAAGACAGAGTATCGAATTTATAGAAATCAATTTTATGCTTTTCGTATTTTTCTTTTTTTCGACATTTTGTCTTTGTTTGGTTTGTTTGGCGTATTATATGTTAAGGAAAATGACAAAAAGCGGCTAATGATCCAAAGATCATTTAAAGGGAGTTAGAAACATTTTCACAAAAAGGCATTTTCCTATCTAATATTGCGGGATCCTTTCCTTTATTAATGGTTCAAAATGGTGATCATAGATGGAGTAGTAAAATGTCAGATCAAATTAAATTAAATTTTTATTTTAATATATCTTAATAAATTATAGCTCATGTGTTATTCTGATGCATGAGCTATATTGTTCTACAGTTTCATTTAATTCCATTCAGTTGTTTGCGCGTGAAAGCGTAACAAACAAACAAACATTTATAGGGAAACATATAAAATATGTATTAATAGCAATAATTGGTTCGGATTGGTTAGAATGATTAAAACTACCCGTTTTATATAATCGGGATTTTAAGAAAATAGTTCAGGTTTAAAGGAAAAAATAGCCGAATTATTGTCTCTCAAACGTGGCATGTCCTGTATGTTTAAAATATATACCTATGGATTAGCTGTTATAATCACTTTGATACATTCATTCATCCTCACAAAATTTCACATTTATAATGTATCACGATTTTATTAATATATCAGGATTTTTTCAAACTTATCTAAGGTGTGAAATATGTATGACCCAGGCTGTTTCGTTTTGTAATCGTATTGTACACAAACATTTACACATCTATAAGCATTTTAACATAGATCAACGTCTAAAAATTTTACAATCATCGGAGCACAAGAAATGCAATGAAAATTGGTAATCCATAGTAACATGCTCTTTATATTTATTACTCCTTACATAGAGGTAAAAAAATGATGTGTATATTTATTTACTCGCCAATGGCCAGATAAAATCATTGAATTATTAGGTTTCTAATTAAGCTTTAATAAATAATATTTTATGGTGTGTAACATCACAAAGTTACAATCTGCTATTCTTTGAAACGCATTTCAAGTCTCATTTTATTACCTAATCTTGTGAAAGTTACATTACTCCATAACTAATTTAGTAATCAAAGTTTAAATAAAAGCAGTCTGTTTAAAGTTTATAAGAAGTAATAGAATGTAGTAAAGTCATTTTCATAACAAGAGAATATGGATTGTCGTTGATAATGGCCAAATACTATTACCAAAAATTATCCAATGGCCATTTACGGAAATGTTATCATAATTTATTTAGCTTCGCTTTCATGCTTTAAGAAATAAATTTCATTATGTGAGAGCCTAAGTGGCTGAGCGATCCAAGGCGATAGACTTTAACCGTTTGCCTTTTTAGAATTAGGTTGTGGGTTCGAATCCAGTCAGCGACACTGTGAACAATTATAATTAATGAGGCGGTTGAATTTATCATATTGTCGTCACTTGGATAAGAACGAAGTACCCGACTCCACCCACATCCTAAATGTAATTGTATATATGGTAATTAAATAAATAAACATTAACAAATAATGATGGGGGTGGCCTCTGTTATAGGTGTATATGTTAGAGAAACGGAGGTTTAACCCAATGTTATTATTATTATTTTTTTTATTAAATTGCATTGTATTAGTAGTTTTTCCTATTCCATTTAAGGAAGTTTTCTAATTTCAAATTGGATTCAGAAAATCTTAGGCCGGCAAAGGCATCATTTAATATATTTTTCTTTTGTATACAGTTGCGTATATCATTAAGAAAATTAAGAAAGTTTTCTTTTGAGTTTAGAAGATAAAGACAAGCCTTCATTCGTTATCGATGCACCAGGAAGAATAAATTATTATTTACAGACCTTAAGTGTAGTACCTACCTCTTTTCTTGCTCCTTCCTTAGAGAGATTTGAAAACTAATTTTAGCAAGTTGTTAAATTCAATGATTCGAAATTTTGAGTCAGTTGTGTGGATAACAAATCGAATAATTCGCTTTCCATTTCAGGCAGTTAATTTTACTTGGCGCTTGCAAAAGGTAATATTTTTTGTTTACTTCATGGTACCTATGCATACTTGGCACAAACTTCTACAACACAGAAAATGTTTCTTTACAAAATCAGACGTTTTTTCCATTTTTTTCTCTGGGGTAATGTGAGTGTTCATAGTTGGTTCAAGCAGAGTGAGGACAAGCTGGGTTCGAAGAATATTATGTGGCTACATTTATTTTTACTGTTGAGATTATATTTATTATGGAGAGATGTGCTAAATAAAGGTAAGGTGGGGAATAATATTATCTCTGTGGTGGTATTATCCGCGCGATAGGGATTACAGTGGTTTTTTGTCTAAAGTTATAGTAAAACAAGTGAAAACAAACAATTGACTGAGTAAGTTGTTGAAATACCATGTATCGACAGAGTTGATTACTCTGTCACATTACACATACATGTCATACATATATAACTGATATTCCCATATAATACATAATATACAATTTGCGCTCTCAATTGACCTGTTGCTCATTTATTTTTAAGCGTTACAAACTTAAGACTAAACTTAGAATACCTTGGTATATTTCATATACATGGTATAATTAATTAAATTAGTTAAATTCAGCTGTTTTGTTATAACGTTAGTAGCACAAGATCATTGCTCGATGTCATAAACCATTATTTAACAAAGTTTTAATTGATTATGTGCTAAATTAATTAAAACTATTATACATATAAAATATAAAAAAACGTATTGAATATTTAATTTAAATGATGGCATGCGTTTCTATTTGATTTTTTTTAAATGAATTTTCAAAACTATTTAAAAATCATTAATCAAAATGCTCTGCTTCTATATAGAGTCATTCATAATATTGTTATTATTATTATTATTATCATTATTTATTATTGTTAAAGTTTTTTTTTCTATATATTTTTGAACTGAACAGCAACGTTCATGTCAATTCTGTCAACACTCAGTAGTAATCCTGCTGTCAAACTGTCAAATAATCTTTCAATTTCTGTGTTTTGGTATTATATATGCAATTTCTAAATAATAAAAGTGAAATATAGTTTATATTCCTTTTTAATGTCTAGGTCAACTTTATGTATTATTACTAACCAGAACTAGAGGAAAATAAAATAAATTTTAATTTATTGATAACACTGTGAAATTTTTGATAAAATTCTGAAGGTTGTAAAGTTATATGAAAATACTTCCCGAATACAGAAACACTTCAATAATATTGCAATACCTATAAAAGAATTTTTACAGCAAACATGACTCTCAGTAAAAAACCTACTAACCTGAGGAATTCCATTCGATTAGAGCTATTCAATCCACGAATTGATCGTATAAAAAAAATTAAAAATAACTAATGCATATCCGTACATAAGTCATCCGTATAGACTAAAATACATGGGTAGTATTAGAATATGCGTTTTCAAAACATAGCTCATTTATAGTTCATAAGTTCTTTCAATAAAGGCCGTAAACAATATTAAAAAAAAAAAAACTGTTATTGTTAATTTTTCATCGGGCAGTAACTTGTACAATAAAACAATAATATAAAGTTGACCAAAAGACTTTTTATACGGTTCAATAGTTTATTTTTCTCTGAAATTCTTAAACCAATTCTGTATGCAAGGCTTTGAACTTTTTTTAGTTTTCAGTTTGATTTGCACAATATTTTGCTGGTCTTCGTTGGACTTTCAAAAGTTGCTATTTTTAAAATAAGGCCTATTCAATTTTTCGAATAATATTGCACCTTGATTTTGATTTTGAGTAAAACAATATCGCATGCATTTGAGTACCATTCATTAATTAATGGGTTATGTTATGTAGGTTCAAAATTTTTTCAAACTATTTCAAAATTAATTAAACGTGAGCTCTATTTCCCAAGTAACGTATAGATTTTTCACAGTTTTTATTTTTAACTAAATCTAAATTTACTTCTCGTAGCTTTTCCATGTCCTCACTGCATTTCCATCTTTTAGAAAAATGTACGAGTAAATCGTTCAAAAATAGTTTTTCTACAAATACATTTGATATTTATCGTTTTGTTACTATAGACCCTGACCCATGCCCAAAAAAGTTTATGATTACCTCATTGTTATGGCTTTGTATATATCATGTGTTCTTAGTTTCCTGTTGAAAACAACTTCCCACGTAAGGAAATTTCCGGTAGCGGATCTACCTCTTTCAACCGATTTTATTGAATGTCAGACGAAACGATTTTTCCATTTTTACTCAATAAACTTTTTATTAGACTAAATAAGAGTTATGCATTAATTTCGTAATGCGTAATTTTCTATAGCTTCACTATCGAAAATTTCCCGATATATAAAATTTTCTACATGGGTATAGATTGTCAATAAAAGTTGTTTTAGTTTAAAGTCATTCTTTTTGGAAAATCCTTATAAAAACAATTGTCATTTAGAAGTAAATTACCTAAAAGTCAAGTAATAAAGTTAGCAATATTCAAGTAATCAAGTTAGCGTATCAAACATTTCTTAACTTTTCAACGAGAATTAGTTTTTAGCTTATGCCAAAGCATGCCCTTGAATATATCGACACAATTGACAATGACGTTCCTAATTTGGAGAATCATTTAAATTTACTACGTAAAAAATTAGGTTCTTGTTAAAATCCTACAAACTCTTTAAAAATGATTCACATGTATGACTCCTGATAATATGGTAAATAATAATATAGAAGACTGTGTGTGTAGACGATATCGCTGTTCATCTAAAATTCTAAATACACATATGTTGCTCTATGTTGGTGTTTATCGCTACTTGAGATAAATATCTCAAGTATACTAGTATTTTTTATTTTATTTTTTATAAAATATAATCATTTTTCTCACCTGTATATCTCTGGGTATCTGTAAGTTAGTTTTTTTTATTTGTTATTCAACAGATGATTATAATAAACGAGAATCTTGGTACTAAAAAAACGTATTTTTCTCTTATTTTTAATGATGCTCATTTATTTTATTTGAAAAAAAAAGTCTTAAGAACTAACTTACTCTAATATAGAAATAGTATTCAAATCACATTCATGTTCGAAAATATGTGTTCAAATATAGAGAAGAGTACAAATAAGGAACAAAGTCTATAAACTTTTATTGGTTTTTGAGTCGTTTTTGGGAATGAGTTCGGGCCCAAAAAGACCAAAAATCTATGCTACTAGTATGCCACGTTTATTAAATCGTAAAGTTTCTTGCGGAACCAACGAAGTAGTAGACATTTTTATTCGGTTTAAGCCGTTCACTAAGGTTAAAAATTTCTCCTGTGTCCGCCACCAATTCGATCAATAAATAGTTCATTTCGAAATACAAAAATTGCACTGGATTTCTAATAAAATTGTTTCCTATTAAACCGCGATTGAATTTTGTCTGTAGATAACATTTCCAGCATATAATGGTTGTCTGCCTGATCGACTTGAGCTTACTCTTCCAGCGTTGTTGGTTCATATTTTTCTATGGATTCCCAATAATATTGGAATTTTTTTAAATTGAATTTAGCATTTGAAACAAGTGAAATTTATAAAATTTTAAAAAATCCCGAAAAAATTTTTCGATTACGGAAACCTCCGACTTGATACATATCTAAAAACACTCCATTAAATATCTTTCTCCTTAAAGGCTTTTCCAACCTCTGCCGATGTTGAAAATCATCGCCAATTTTTTCAGGTACGGAACCCTAAACTCCTACTTGAAATCTCCATTATATTACCTTTCAAACAAAACAAAAAAATCAGAATTGGTTCATCCGTTTAGGCGCTACGATGCCACAAGCAGACACACATACACATAACGGTCAAAATTATAGCATCCACATGTATATCCAAATTATTTTTGTGTGGGGAGAGGATCCCCTTTGACGATATACTTTTTTCTATATCAAAAATATAAAGAGAAGAACAAGATTAAAACAAACTTCTGCGCAGAAATTAAATTATTTGTTACCAATTATATTCAAGCTCCTTGAGATAAAACTTACGACCTAAAACAGATCCAAAATATATCCTTATATTTTTAAGATATTTTTGGGTGGAGGGCATCTAAATTTGGCCATAATGGGCGATATTAGACAAGTTATCATAGAAATTTTCAATGCAAAAACGAGTGGAATTCATTAACAATATGATTGTGTTGTTATATTTATACTTTATACAAACATTTTTTAATCAGAGAATCATAGCGATAAATACCGATACTTAACAATGCGTGCCAAAATGGATTTTCTGAACAAAAATTCGGGGGCATTTTCATTACACGGGATCGTTACCATAAAATGTCCAGTGGCATGTTGTGTGCTTTTTTCGATATTAGACTTTCTCAATGGAAGATTGAATCACTAATTTACAAGATATTATATTGCAGATGAAAGTCAAAGAGTGTGAAGTTATGAGAAATGACATTCACAAAATAATATTTGAATGAACATGATATTAATATCTCAACTTAATTATAGTGCTGATTAAATGTTCTGAATCATGATAAATTCTGACAACTATCTGATTGTGGTCAATGAATCATTTACACACGAAAGCCACAAAAAAAGACAAAGCTTACTATTCTATATTTAACTATTCTATAATAAAATGTCGCTTGGTAAAATATTTAACATTCTTGTCACATTATCATTCTTTTTACAAAATCACAATCATTGAAAAATATCACCATTGTGTTCATAGAGTTTATATAAAGTGATTGGACCTCTAGTACAAAAAATATATAAATAAAAAAATTGATTCAGTTTTACATTTTGCTTAGGGTTGGAATTAGTTATACCTAGAGCCTGATCAGCTAAATTTTGGTATTGTGCTGGATTTTGAGAAAGTATATAGTGACTAGCAAGCAGCAATGGAAAACAAACTTTTCCTTCACGAAATTAGAGATCGCAAGAATTCGCTTTGTAAATCTCCTAAATTTTATTTCGGTTGTAAATTTGCAAGGGGATTTAAAATTATGTCATCCATAATATCTTGAAGATACCAGTTATTTGAATCAAGATAACTTAAAAGTGCCGAAACTAAAAAAAATTGTAATTTATAAAGTTCCCCATTGTAAAGGTATATTACTAATGGAAGAACATCAGTACACAACAAAATTTTGGCAGATCTCGAAAATTTTCAAGCCTCCCAAAATTATCAACAATTACTTTTGTCTTGGAACGGAATCTGTATTATAAATATTGAAAAGTATCGCATATAATTATTTTTTCACACACTTTAGTAAGAAATGCCTAGTTACTGCAGATCCTGCCCTAGTTTCAACAATATCTAGTAAACCAAGCCTTGGACAAGGCCTCACTGAAGCCTGGGGAAGGCCAATAAACTAATCTTTGGTCTATTAACTCTTGCCCAAGTCTTAGTTTCCCATCTTACACTCTGGTCTTGGCCAAGTCAAGGTGGTTACCTCTCTAACTGATTCAAACTCCGCTTGTGACAAATCAGTTTATTAAATCAACAATCAAATTATAATTCTAAAAGCTGATTAGAATCGATACTTAAAATCAGTATATGAACATTTCCTGATACTACACGCAATATAGAAATTAGGAGATTATGAAACAGATCAATCCTGGAAGAAACTAAACATAATATTTTTAAAAAAAGCGGACAATGGTTTCAATTTTTCCATTAAGTTGCACCCATCCATTCGAGAATCGGATACCCATATTGAGGTAACATCCGACTTTCAAACTTCAAATGATGTTATCATTCGATATTAATTCAAGACTGAACCAGTGTTGAACAAATATTGGCCTTGACGTTCTTTCTTCGACACAGAAAAAATGATTTTCTTGGCTCAAAAATAATAAATTTTTTCTCGCTTCAAAAATATTTAGTATTTTTTGAAAATTATAATTTGAAGAAATACTCTCGGTTTAAGCCTACATTTCTTGAAATAAGTTTCTTCTGCGTGTGGCGAATTTGGCAACAATGAAACTTATAAGAGTTGAAACTCAAAAAACCTATATAAGTCGTGTAATTTCCTTCATTTATAAAATTTTACAATTATATTTTAAAAGCATTACACTAATCTTTGAAATAATCATCATATGTTTCAAAACATTAACTTAATGCATAAAACAATAGCGTTAAGTACTCGTACTGCTAAGGTACTATTTAAATGCTCCCATCTTACGTATATAGCAAAAGTTTCATAACATTCACTAGTACCTAGTGAGTATAATTAACAATTAACAACAAAAATTAATGTAAATAAATATGAAGAAATTAAAATGTAGCTATAGCTTAGCGATAATACAGTCAAGAATTTAATAAATGTACACTGTAAAAAAAGTATGCCAACCAACACCGGCACGGTATGCTTGGGGTAGCGGGTTCGATTCCCGCCGTTGCAACAAAATTAATTTAATTAATAGTTGTGATGGGCAGGTGTAGTGCATGGTATATGCATGAAGGAGGTGCACTCAGCCTCTTAAATTGAGGAGCTAATAAATGAAATTATCAGCGGAAAGGTGGTTAAACCCATATATGGTATCACAATGAGCTCTATAGCCTAAGTGTATCTTTCGTAGACAGCCAATATTATTAAGATTGGAACAGCTTTCCGTGTATTAATAACCTAGTTATAATTACTCCTTGAAACATTTTGAACTATCCAAGAAACGCAGCAGCATTACCAAGACAGTAGGTTTCGTTTTGTTCGGGATGAGTCATCTTGGTCTCGTTTTTTCCGTTATGGTAGTTTAACTGATTTTACCAGTTTTAACATCGTTGATTTTGTATAGAAAACATTTGTTTACTTGAAAAAAGAAAAATATGGTAGATTTTGAGAATAAAAGGCTCTCGATTTTTGAATTTTGCGGATCAAAAGTAGCAAAAATAATTTTCAAAATCAGAGACAAAAAATTTTCCTGATCACTTGAATTTTTCTTAAATTGTTCCTTTTAAAAAATCGAAAAAATCGTCACAAAAAAGTTTTTTTTAAATCTGCTTAATGTTTGTAGGGTAATTTTGACCTTAAAAATTCCAAAATTGGAAACAAATTAAGCGATTCATTGAATAACTGTTAATATGTCGTCTAAAATATTGTACAACAAGATTTTATTTCAGCGTGATTCCGCACATGTCTTGGAAAATACTCATCTAGACACGGGCACTAAATTTTACAAAGATTTTTCTTATCTTTTTGAAAAAATTGAGAAAATTGCACGAAAATTTTTGTTTACACTTCTTCTATTATGTAATTTTAATCAATAAGTAATTTTAAAAAATACAAAAAATTGGGCTAATAAACGATATGGTCTAAAATCATGTACGAAAAAATTTAAATCCGGAGCAATTCTAAAGATATCTTGAAAAATAATCACTTTTAGTGTGAATAGCACTAAGTTTTTATGTTTTCTAAGGTTTGAAACAAATTGAATAATCCAGAGACATGAAAATCTTTCATTGCACAAACAGTTTTAGTCCCTTGTAAATGATTTTAGTCGATATCACAAAACAAGTCGTCCAAACATTAAAGGCTAATTATCAGAATTTTGAATTTTCAGGAACAAACTTCAAAAAATTCTAGTCAATCGCAAAACAACTTTTGTTTCGAAGCTCGCCAGAACTACATATGGTAACTGTGACTCAAAAGTTTAAAAATGGGTTCACATAACGATTAAAAGATTTTGTTATAAAATATGGCCAAAAACATCTTAAATGAACAACTTTTTGGTTTGGTTCATTTTGAAGAAATTCTGATATATTTTCTATAGTTTTGATCATCAATTATCGTTGTTTTAGTGAGACAGCGATAAGCTTCTGAGGTATCGACTGATTAAATTATTTCGAAATTTCACTGCGATTTTAGTTAATACCTCAGAATATTATTATTTAAAGAAACATCTTCGAATTTGACACAATGTGCATATGTACTTTCTTAAGGGTACACCATTAATATCCCAACAAATTACTTAGACATTCAATTCAAGCTACAATCTATCCGGTTTTATTATATACTATAGATAACGGTTGGCAAAATGGCTACGTTAACTTATATTTTAGACGGCAATTATCCCGATTTAGCCTATGAATTTATTATACAAATAAAGTACTCCTAGTAAAACCGTTTATCTCTTCTTATTTAAAGTGAACTCTTTTTTACAGTGTATATATTTACCTCCTCATCTCTACTTTAAAAGATAATAAATATATAAACATTTTGACTGTGTTGTTTGTAGATAAATGAATGTATTTTAATTGAAATAACAATTAAAATTATTATTTTTGTTATTTGAAACACCTGTGTTAATATAAATTTGAATTAAGATGAAATATTAATATATTACGTACCTATGTTGTATGTGTATGTGTGTTTTTTATTATTTTTTGTGTTATTAAATTGACAACAGCTTCTTCTCATGACCTTTTGTTTTGAACTTTTTATCCCAAAAATACAGAATAACGTTGTTATTATTATAACAAAATAAAATAAATAGTATTTTGCAGCTTTTGATGATTTATCTTAATTCTGAGAATCATTATTATTAGGCAAATTTAAAAATCTCCAATTATGAAATAAGTATAAAATAACCTATGAGGTCATTTTGAAAATATTTCCGAGAAAAAATTTATCTATAAAATTTCTGTAATTATTTTTGTCAGAGAATCGATAAAACTGAGTTTGGTAATAAGTAATGATAATTGCACGCTGTTTCAGCGATAATTGCATGCCGTATGTGATTAAAACGAAAATATCAAATATACTATAACAGGGATTACTATTTAGCTGATTGAGAATTATGAAACTAAATATTGTCACTGAAAACGGTATTTTTAATGATTTAAAAGGCAGGTTTTGAGTGACTTCGCATTGAATATTTGTTAAAACTAGGAAGAAGACTGATTCAAAAAATTTGATGGGGTTTTCATCTAAGTAAAGAAATTAATTATTTTATATAGCCTTTAAACAAAAAGTATGCATTGAAATTGATCAATCCATCAATCGCGTTTTGTTTTATGTTGGGGCATAAAAACAAAATTCCTTTAATATTCTCGTAAATTTGTGCCGTAACGATAATACTAGCGATTTAGAAAATAAATTTAGATTTAGAAACCCTAATGTATAGATTTTATTTAAGCTGAAAAACAGCAAAATAATTTTTTTGTTAAATTGAAAAAAAATGTAGTTTAATGTTGTATTTTTGGAATAATGGAACGTGTACAATGAAAGAAATTTTTAAATAGTTCGAAAATAGAGTTTAATGAATTCTTTCATCCGCGTAAAAAATTACTTAGTAGGGAGGATAGAATTAGTAAGTACTTTTGTTTCCTACAAATATTACATCTGTATTGTATATTCATAGGTCTGGACCAGTCGCACTATTTATCATTTGTCATTTCAGAAGTCTTATAAATTTGGGAGGCGGTTGTCGAACAACTGTTTTCTCTACGATTTTCTTTACCGAAGACTATCTTAAGAGATCTGATAAATTTTTAATTATGTGGCAAACTTTTAGCTGGCAACTTTCACCAGACTTTATTTTAAGGCAAATGAAGTTCGGATGTTCCTGTCGTTACAGCAGTTAAGTAGGAATGAATAAGAGAGGTTGGGTTGTGTAAAACAATCAAATATGTGTCTGGAAAATTTAAGTTTCGTTTTAAAATTATAAAATTAAAGCATATTAAATTTACGGTCACGTGAATTATCAGCGGAAAGGTGGTAAAATACATAATGGTATCACAATGGTCCCTTAGGCCACCTAAGTGAGTCTCTCGTCGACAGCCAATATAATCTAAACTAACCTTACCCACCATCATATTTGAATTACATCCTCAATCAATATTTGTTCCTCAACTTTATTAAAAACTTCTGGATATAAGTATTTAAATTTCCAGACGCTCTGAAGTAACTGTCAAATACTACCTTTGGCCCTAGATCAAGTATGCATGCATGCTTTTACATAGGAATTATGAGGGTATAATTTACTAATCTTTGTCTAAAAGTATATACGTCAACAAGCCAATCAGTAAAGTCACACATATGAATTATGGCTTATGTTTTATAACTATGAATATACAGAGTGATCCAAGTTATAATAACACCACTTCAGCGAATGGTTTATCCTAACGATAAAATAATAATAATTTCTCAAAACGCTAAAAGTCGAGGAAGCCCCCTTTTTTTTGGGAATATATCCCGATCCAGTGTTTAGTAATTTTGAAATTTTGGAACATAATATTATGACATAAGGTTCCTTCACGATTTAAAGCTTGTGGTGATAAATTACAAAAACCAGCGATGGAGACTTAGACGTGCCATAAACCTTGTGTCGAAAAATATACGCTACTGACGTAATTGAAAATTAAAAAATACTTAACGTTTTTTTTCAGCAATGAAGTCAGTAGCGTAACATATTTTTTGAAACTGAGTTATAGAACACATATATTTCTATCGCTAGGTCTTGCAATTTAGGATCGAAGCTTTAAATGATTATGGGTTCTAGTTCATACGGTGTGCCCGATTTCCAATTTTTCTAAACAACTGTTTTCACATTACTCATAAAAATAATATTATATTTCTGCAATTACAACATCCTGAATCTATAAAAAGGAGCTTTTCCAACTATAAATGTGTTGAGAAATCATCATTTTCTTACGTTATCTACCTTTTGCTGCTATAGCTGTCCTGCTGTTATAGCTTGGATCATTCTGTATACACGTTGAAGTGAATACTTACTACATGCGTATACATTCGAAGAGAATTAGTTTTTAGTGACAGACATATACATAAGACATAGACAACATGACGTTACTGTAAGGCCCACATTAGTTTTAAATTACGAGCATGGCATCTGATTCCTTAATTTCTCTTAGCTATTTACAAATAAAAAATATGTTCACAATTTTTTATTTGTAAGTAATTCCTGGATAAAAATTAAAAGAAATTCTTTAATTCTCGTAAATATTTTAAGTACCTATTTAAGTATTACATTTATCGTACACCTTGGTTGAGTGAACCCATTTTGAATTTACTAATTTTAATGCAAGAAATTTTATCATTAAGAAAACGCTTTGAGGAATTTAATAAAAAATAATTAATTGAAGTATTTTTTAACACTTTTGCAAATATTTGCCATTACAAACCTAAAAACTAATTTCAACTAGTTTTTTTTGGATTATTTGAAGGTAAAGAACATTGGACAAAAATATATAACGCATGTTGTTTTTAGACGTTTACGTCTTTAAGTTGGCAACAATTTTTTTGCTTGATAACCGATTTAAAAGCAGAGAGTTGAGAGCTGAGAGTTCATGATAAAAAAACTAGCAGCCATAGCAACGCTTGCAAGTGAAATTTTTACTTTATTTTTTCACAAAGCTTGTGAAATCCCCGAAAGCACACCCCGTGTTGGTGAATACTATTTAATCTTTTAAAAAGTTTTAATCTCACAATTTAAAAAATTTTAATAAAATGAATAAATTAAATTTAAAAAAAAAAAAAACAGACTCATTAAAGAGATTTGGAAGGAAATTTTAAAAGTATTTAGACATATATACAAGCCTGTTTAATATTAGTAAATCATAATTAATGTAACTAATATTTTTACCACACATATTTCGAATATTTTCGTAAACGAAATATCGTCTGATACATAAATGCATTATATGTTTACATCATAAGTTAAAATTGGTAAAATGAGAAATAAGGTCAGATCAAGGGGTCGAACAAGTCTATCACACCCTCTAATTTAAAAACATATTCATACACTACTAATAGGACGAATGTATTTTAATATACATATTTTTGTCATATGTTTGTATTTCAAGAAAAAAATTTAAATAAGTAAATAAATTATATTCATTAAATGATTTTTTACATTTATATATAAGCATACAGTGTAGTTAAAATTTTGAATCATCGTGCCTGAAGCGGCATTGTTTTGAAATCTGAAATGATAAAAGTCTTTGTTTCCTTAAAAACTTTATTTTCGTGTAAGGAGAGTCAGTTAAATGGTAACTTATTTATTTTTGAGTACATCCTTGCGCCGACACCAACAGGCATTATTTCTACGAAAGTTGAATAAATGTATATATGCGAATTATTAGTCTAATCATCACGAAAATAAATACATTGTCTTTAAAGAGAGCGATTACTTGCAGATATAATTATTCATTCTTCACATAATAAAAATAAATTCATTCTAAGTATCTAAGCCTGTAGAATCATTAATTCTGAATATAGAAGTTATATGATGCTCCTTTGATATTTTTTTCTAATATGATAATAGCTATTATCGCATACACCTTTCATCAAAATTAATACTTTACTCGAACTGTTTCTTCGAACAATTTTAGGCCTCGTAAATTTTCATGTTTTAAATTTCTTTCTAAACAAGTAGATAGCTTATGCTTATATTATCGTTATTTTTTAACTTTTTAGTACATATTAATTTGTTTTGGGAAAGATTTTCTTTTGAAGTCGGTTTTCGTTTTGCTAAAAGTTTTTTTTTTGTTATCTTATTCATTTATCTTCGTTAGGTTTCGTTTATCTGAACCTCAGAATAGAACCAAATCAACAATTCAACAACTTAATCAATATTACAAATGAATTATATTGAAGTTTCACACATTTACTTTTATAAAGTATTAAAAACTATTTATTTGTCTGAATTAGTTTCATCCAGTGGCTTTATCATCATGAAATACTAGTAAATTGAAACATTTTGACTGTCGTATAATCATTCAAGAGGTCTTTTTGCTATCTAGAAACTAAAATTGATTGCATAGGTAATTTAAAAAAAAGTATGTAAAATTTAGATGTTATTATTTTCATTTTACTGATCCCCGAAAACGAAATTGAATGTTTTGATACATGCGAACATATACTTAATGCAAAATTATGTTAGCGGAATTAAACATCCTGATTTGGGTTCAAACAACATGTGATGTGGGTTCATACATACATATCCTTGTAATTATAATTAAACTCACTGAAACTATATTTTAAACTCATTCTTTAAGAAGCACAGAACACAAGCACACATTTCTCATATGGCTACATATATATCGTTGTCATCAGATATGTTCATGGCCTCGTCTGCCCTTAAAATTTTCTTATACACATATATCCTGTATATTTAATACAATTTTTTTTTTCGTTTTTGAAAGTTTGTTCGTGCATTCTTAATCTACACATATGTTTTTGATTTCATTTCACACCCCCTAATTACATATTCAATGTGTAATATTCATTTTTCCGGCTGTATACAAATTCTTTAAAATATATTTAATTTACTTCCATAATAGTAGCTTATAAAATCGTATGGGGTATTTCACAATTTACTCATCTACGATTTTGAGAATTTTGTGGAATCTGAAAATGCACTTACCCGTCTACTTAGACTGTAATCCAGTAACATAATCTACGACTCTTAATTTAATAATTTGTAAACATTTGAAAATTCCCCAGAATGTCAGAGACATACAATCTATAATATAAAAATAAATCGTCGAATGTGTTGCTAAGCGAAAATCTCGAGAGCAGCTGAACCGATTTCGCTAATACTTTTTTATAATATTCCTTGAAGTACGAAGATGGTTCTTCAAAACAACACTTTTCTATGTACCCATACAGAAGTAGAGGAGTTTCGGGAATGTCGAAATTTATATTATTGTAACTTTACTCAAAAACAAATTGTCTTTGGTAAAATGTAAATTGTCTGTGCTAAAATGTCAATTGAAATGTAAACGTCTCTTTGCTGTGCATCTATAATTTTACTAAATCAAAAAGCTACAAATTTCTATAAAATTTGAGACTTTAGTTCAATTTCCATGAAACAAATAAAATCATCATCTTAAGCTGCTTTTAATTTATACAAAAAACAAAAGGGTCTAACTTTTGTGGATCGATCTTAAACTATACATTGAGTATTCGAATTCTGAATAGTCACGATTTTTTCAAGAACGTTTTATAAATTATAGAAGGAAATTACAAGAAATCGGGGGGAAATTTTTTGTTTCTAATTTCGATTAGCTGTTTTTAATTTCGATGAAGTATATAATGTAAAAAATTCAAAAATCATCATTCATTTGAAGGTTGAATGTGTATATCCTATTATGTTATTTATGTTTTATCTACATCGAGCGCGAAAAAATGTTCAAAACGTGAGTGCTGATGAGATAATGACAAACGTGTGTGGTGAAATGGCTAGTTTTCAGAGTTTAAAAGAAAATCTCTTTTTCAAGTAAAACTTAATTATATTACACCTGTTCTATTCAAATCTCCGGAATATATTAGTGTATATATTAGTTGTTTATTGTTTGAATGGAAGTCACCTGATTAATTACACAAAATTTGAATATTATTTATATACTCGTCATGTTTGAATGTTGTAAATTTTAAGTTAACTAGATTACATATCGTATTGTAATTTTGTGTGACAAGTCTCATTTTTTTATCAAAGAACTTTGTTCTAATGAAATATAGAATTATTTATTACATAAAAAAATTTTTCAAATGTCCACAGGCCTTATTTATTTCAAATTAAAATTAACAACTACAAACATGCATGTTTTAGTTACCTTCAATTCTCTCTTCAAAGTAAAAAAACAATCAAAGTGAACAAAACATGGCTGCTCTATAATATTTTTTAAGCTTTTCCAAAATTTTTTAATAAAATCTTATTATTTAATCAATTAATTTAAGAATAAATTTTTGTTTAAAGTTGTATAAAGTTTTGTGTAAAGTTTTAAGTTTTTCTCGAAAAGTTTACACATTACCCAAAATGGTTGAGTCTCTCCATTATAATAATAATACAAATACGCCAGTCAAATTCTACATTAGAATCAAAATACGTTTTTGTTACCATATGTACACTCATGAGAATTACGACAAAGATGATAAAACTTTAACCTCAGCCGAGGCGATGTTAGTCAATATTCTACCTCGGCCATGATCAAGAAGGGTAGCGAACATTCTATTTCGGCTGAGGCTGAGGCGAGTCGAGTGTCGTATAAAAAGCAAGGCAATCCTTTATAATCTTCTCATTTCTACATAAGCCATACTAAAGTGGTTTTTAGCAATTCAAATATATCAAATTTATTATTAACTCTCAAGTCGCTCTGAAATTATGGCATCAATAATATTTGTATGCCCCTTTATAATTATATAATTTCATTTAATTTATTTACAGTTATGTTGCTCAAGTTCTAGGATTTTTATCTACATTAACATGTTATAAATTTTTTAACAAAAGTTGAATATCCTACATTTTAACAGTTATCGGTATAGGCTTGAATTGAAGAAAATAATAACATTTTGATTTCGTAATTGATATTGTTAAATAAAATAACAACAAACACGTAATATAAAAGCTATCATCGTACAAAAACCCCATTTATTGTTTTGCATATAATAAATATATTTTTTAACAAATTTATATATTAAATAAGATAATATCGAACAAATTTGAATTTTATTGAAATAAAAGAATACATTATTCGATTGAACGAAGTAATGGAATAGGAGAATAAAATCTGCCTTGGAGCACTCAAAATACTGACTGTGATGCTACATGCGGAATGCGGAATTTTATGCGAACTTAGGTGATACACTTAAGTAGGAGGACTTAGTTGTTCTTAATGATTGAGGGCAATTTGTATTTCAACAATATTCTTTATATAGTAACAAAAAACTTTTGTTCCAAACGCTTATTTGAGTAAACTCAATAAATAGGCATTTCTTAAACTCAACAAATAGGCGAATGTATGCGCTTTAACCTACAAAATTTTTTCATTGGTGCTTAAAAGTTGCGACTAATGAAGTATAAAGTTGTAAAACTGTTACTCTCGATAAAACTTTTCATTTTTCATATGGCGACTGGGGTTCAAACTCCTAAATGTAGAAAATTCCTAAATCCAACATTGCCGAAGTAGATAACAGATAGTACCTACTATCAATTTTAGATAAGATGAAATTATATTTTAGTTAGGAGTAAGTTTTAGAAGATTTTTTGTATTACAAATATCAATTTGATCTATGGTCTTTATTTCAAAGGTGTAGAAGAATATCCCTTGGATGGTCCTAATTGATCCTTCATTTATTTTACTTAGTTGGAGATCAATCCAAGTGATTTGAAAAAAACACATTATCACAAAATGTGTATTAAACTTTCTCAATCTGCAGACGTTGTTCCCTGAGAATTTACTTTGTGTGTATGCTTATTGAGTTTACAACCTTGTGTCCTCAAATAAGTCATTCATAGCAGATGAGTTACTTAAAGCGTTACCCATTTCATACGTGGTAGGCCTAGGATAGTGGATTCGATTCCTGCAGTCACTCTAATTAATTTAATTAATTTAATTATGGGTTGTGATAGGCTGGTGTAGTGTAAGGCATAAGCATGAATGAAGGAGGCGTAAATAATTGAGGAAGTGATATAATAAATTTATCAGTGGTTGTAAAATAGGCATATGATATCACATTGGACCTACGGCCTAAGTGTGTCACCCGTGAGCAGCCAATATAATCTAACCTAACTATTCTCAGTTGCCAAAGCTTTGTGAAATATCTATTTTTGAAACTTCTGGTACGTATCATAATATCAAAGGTAAATTGTTAAAAAAATATTCACCACGAGTTAACTTTCTTTTTAAAGACCGCACCAAAAGAAGTTTGTTATCAAAATAGTAGAAAAGCGGAGCTCTATGTGTATAGTATTTCATTTGTATATAAAATAACAATAATGTTTTTCGTTAACGTTACTTATACACGCACATTCAATATATATATATATATATATATATATATATATATATATATATATATATATATACAATATTATAATATATAAAATAATATATCAGTGCGTGATTTAACGTGATGAATATATTTGTGCGTAACTTTATACATTATGCATGCAATTTTTGTGTATATATATATATATAGCTGTTTCTATCTAAAATACATATACATGTATATACAATGAAACTTTGGCATACTCCAATAGTGAATGACGTTTTATTACATCCATATATAAATTATAATAGATGAAACATTTAAATTAAAGCACAATGTGTTTAAAATTATCTATTAAAACCCATGCAGAAAAAACGAAGCTTAACGATGGAATCCAGACTGGGCCACCATTGGTTTCCCGCATCACGCATAAATAAAGCTAAACGTTATAAACGTCAAATCATTTTAGATATTCCACAACAACTATTTCTTTTTTCAGCTAATAGCTGAAAACAAAAATGGAAATTTTCAACTCGAATATCCAATTCCGTACGTGGTATGCCGCAAGTTCGTACACAGGTAGTAAAACACAAATATATATATATATATATATATATATATATATATACATATATATATATACATATATATATATATACATATATATATATATATACATATATATATATATATATATATATATATATATATATATATATAAATGAACCTCTATTTTTTCAGGGTTAATTATTGTCAGGAGAAGGTTTGTATGAAATAAAAAAGTAAGGCAGTTGTATGGAACATTTGAAAATTAAAAAAAAAAATACTAAATGCAATAAAATCATGGTGGAAGCGCAAATAATTGACGCTTTATATAACATCATCATATGTACTATATATTTATTTGCGCTCCCACCATATTTAGAGAGCACCGTTGTCGAAGGTTTCAGTCTGTCGTTGTCGAAGGCCGAACGCCTATCCAAGAGATAGTAGTAAAACTTGTGTTTAACGGACGGGATAAGCAGGGAGCGAGTTTGCGGGTAGGTTTAACGTACTCAGCGGACAGGATAGCTATTAATGAGTTGGATCTGCAAAATAGTAAAGATTGATAATCGCTGGTCAATAGTTACAATTGAATAAATTGTATTTGAAACGAAGTTAACCGGATAGCATTTGCAATGTTGATAAATAAATCGCAAGGGTAGTCACTAAGTGTTTATGGCATCAATCTTAAAAATTCATGGCCAATTGTACATAAGCTGCTCCTGTGTTGGCATACCAACAAACCTATTCAAATACGATAAAACGAAGTATGTTTTGAATCGTTGAGCATTATAATAATAAATACTAGATATATTTGATATATTTGTATAATATTTTTTCAAAATTAATTTACCAATTCGAATTCAATATTTATAGTTAGAACAGGACAATATCTATCGGGTCAGCTCGTATAATATATAAACATGTGATTCGACTATGGACTTATTTCTCTTTAGTGTCTCCATGCCGTACTTGTAATGGAAGCAAGAAATTTAGATGGAGTTAATAGAACAGTATGAAAAAAATGGAATAATCCGAATAAAAAATATTTTTTTGTTTTTGTGTACCTGTGTATACAGAATGTGGGAGATTATCACACCAGCTTTCTGGCTATGTTCATAATCACTTCCATTTCACATAAATTTCCAATAATTCTAAACACTCTGCGTTCTTTAATTAAAAAGACATTTTTGGAATAATTGTAAATAACTTTCATAGATTCAATAACTCATATATATTCATTGTGACATTAAATATGTTTTGCAAATGAGAAGAAAATCTTAGTCTCGCAATCAAAAAAACTTCTAGGCCGACAATGAAATAACTTTCATGCCATAATTGAATATGACAGTGATAAAATTAAAGATATTGTTTTATTTACCAACCAGACGAATTTATGAAGCAAAATCTACGATTTTTATTTTTCATACTTTTTATGATGACTATGGGAGTTTTTCATGATGTGTTTTTATTGTTTTGGTATTTTTATACCATGTATATATGAAATATACATAGTATTATACCATGTATATATGAAATATACATAGTATTATAAGTTTAGTCCCAAGTTTGTAACGCCTAAAAATATTGAAGCTACAAAAAAAAAATTGGTATAGGTGTTCATAAAATCACCTAATTAATCCATTTCCGGCTGTCCGTCCGTCCGTCCGGCCGTCCGTCCGGCCGTCCGTCCGTCCGTCTGTGGTCACGATTACTCAAAAACGAAAAGAGATATCAAGCTGAAATTTTTACAGCGTGTTTAGGACGTAAAAAGTGAGGTCAAGTTCGTAAATGAGCAACATGGGTCAATTGGGTCATGGGTCCGTAGTACCCATCTTGTAAACCGTTAGAGATAGAATAAAAGTTTAAATGTAAAAAATGTTCCTTACAAAAAAATAAACAACTTTTGTTTGAAACATTTTTTTGTTAACATCACTGTTTACCCACGAGGGCGTTAATTAGGTACAAATTTTATAGTATGTATTAATATCAAAGTGAGTATCTTTTGTTATTTACGTGACGTCAAAAAAACAAACGAGTGCGCATCAACACTTGCGCATTATATGAGAATATCAGTTAAATATGTCAGATATGTATGTATGTGAAATGTGACAGAGTTATCAACACTGCCTATACATGGTATTTCAACAATTAACTCAGTCAATTGTTTGTTTTCACTTGTTTGAATATAATTTTGTTTAAATTCGGTTTTCTTTTATTTTTTAAACATAGTTAGCAAAGCATGTATTGGCATTATTTTATATTAACTATTATACATACCAGTTAATATAATAATATTATATTGGAGACATCGTCGCTTACTTCCTTAATACCATGATATACATATTTTACGAGTGCGTACAAAATGATTTAACAAAAATGATAAAGTTATTCCATCAAGAGTCTGAGGTTTGGTTAAGTTCTGTTACCCTAACCTTTCTATTTCAAAGCTCGTTTCCTGAAAATTAATATTTATTCTTGAATAATTTTCAATTGCTTGTAAATATATATATGTTTTTGGGATACGTTCCTACCGCTTCCCTCACATGCTTCAGAACAATTATGCCTTATTGTAATACAGCGTTAGCTATTCAACGCCGGACAGTAATAGATTCGACGATATATTGTCATTGCTGAGCTCGTTTAAAATATTTTTCAAAGGACTTTTCATGATGCTTTCTAGATTAAAAAAACCAAATTAAAATAAATATGAGATAATTTGTCTAGAAAATTTATTGCAGCCTAAATTGAAACATGATACAAATTTGGAATATAATCATCGTTTCAAAAACAAGATTTGATGAGCTATTCCAAATAAAGTTTAAGTTTTAAAGTTTTACAGGAAGTTACATAAAACTAATTTTTTACAACTACATAGTTATATAAAACTGATACTGTTTGAATTTTGAGAGTTTCAGAGGCAAAGCACTTCTGCAATTCTAGGCGTAATTAATTTATCCTCGTTTATTTGAATTGATAGATTATTTAATGCAAAAAAATTGATTCTCGGTAAACGATTGGTATTGTTACTCACATTACACCAGAAAATTATAAATGCTGAAAATCGATTTTAAGAAAAATGTTCAATAAATTATCGTCCCTACTTGAATTTGAGCCCCTAAAATATTGCTTAAAAAGAATTGGAATGTTTGTACTTAGGCTTTGTGCATAAAGCCATCATAACTGGTTTTTTTTTTGTGAGAACCAGATTAATGGCCGAAACAATAATATTAAATCGATCAACTTGTATAAAAATAATGTTATTCGACCTTATACATCAACACTCAGTGTAATATCCTTGTATAGTTTATCACTCCATGCTTTTTATTTTTACATTTTTTTTTTATTTGTAAACCAATTTGTACATTTATTTTGTAGAACACAATATTGGTATGATGTTTGAACCTAGGTGGTAAAGAAGAGAAAGGGTTAGAATATATATTATATTATCAAACATAGAAAGATAATCGGATATTATTTTAAGACTGTATTATAAATACAGTACTAACGCAAGTTATCACTGCAGTAATAATAACGTCACAAAACATCTAAAAATAATAGGAAAATAGAAAGCACATATAAGATAAGTGATAAGGGAGGAGAATACTTAAAATTTTTGTTATAGCTTTTTTTTCGAAATATTCAAATATAGGAATGAGAAAAAAAGTTATAGAATTAAAACTCTATCAATAAATTCACATGTTTTAAACAAGGCAAACCTAATTTTAACAGGATTTCCGAAAACTAAAACTTGTTTTACTTTCAGTTTCTTTATTTTGATAAACGTTTGAGAAATAATTTCAAAAATTGAAATTCAAAGAAGAATGCAATAGGCCTTGATATTAGTGTTAATTTTAATTAAATTTATAAAAGATTATTTGATAACTGGTTTTTATTTTTATAGAATTATGTGTAAATTATTTTTTTATCGTAGCTAAAGTTAAGAATAAAGCTAAACTAATGCCAAAGTCTTCAGAGTTTTTCTATAAAATACAAAAAATATTAAAAACTATTTGGATTACCTTTCAGGGTTGCCACGCAAAAATTTCGAATGCTATAAAATATTAACTTAACGATATGTCGAAGGGGAAAGAAAAATTTATTTAGATTTACCCCTGAACTAAAAACAGGGGTGTTAAAACTTTGACCACTATGTGTGTGTACAGGTACCTTGTGTGTTTGTCTGTCTGTGGCATCGTGGCGCCTGAACGATTGAACCGATTTTAATTTTTTTGGTTTCATTTGAAAGGTAATTTAACGGAGAGTGTTCTTAGCTAACTAAAAAATAGGCGGTAATCTTTGGAAAAGTCGATTCAGTTTGGAAAAGGCATAACATATAAATAATTACTATGGAAATGAATGGTCAAATAAACCTGGTTCAATTCATTTCGAAAAATGAAATGGTAAAATAATTAGGTAATTTAAAACAATAATTCTAAATAACAATGTTAATTCAAATATTTCAATTTCTATTAAAATATTTCCAAAAATTTGTCTCAAAAAATGATAGCTCTTTAAGTATCCTTTTCATCTCATCTGATGTCCTTGACCATCACTTTGATATTGATTTAAGAAGGACTGTTATACGTTTAAAGTATTTATCTGTGCGTCTGTGTGTTTCTCAGTAGACGGTCGAACGATTGAGATCATTAAATAATAAGTTTCCAAAATCGGTTTACATGGAAAGAATCACATTTTTCTAGGATTTTTTAAATTTTGTAAACACTTGTTTGTATTTTGACTTATCTATGAGGTTATTAAGGTATCTTTTCTTTTTTTATTATTACGTATTTGTTACTGCCAGAGGAGCTTGGAATATACGAGACTGAAGAAGGATGAATAGCCTTATAAGGATTGAAATAATAATATTAAAGATTCATGCTGTGAACATTTATATAAAAGTTTCGAAATAATAAGATTTATTTTTATAAATATTATACACAAAAAAAGTTTTTTTATTTAACTTCTAGCTTTTTTTTTTACTGTTAAATGTTGTTTTTAAATTGTTTTGTATAAACCAATAACACAGAAATGCGGTTTTTATGAGATAAATTTCAATCGAAAAAATATTCATTTTAAATTTATAAATGTATTGTTTTAGTTTAGCATCAGTTAGCATCAGAAATTATGGAGCGTACTCTTTTGTCTCAAATGTTCAGCAACCCCCTAAAGTGAGGTTTCGTAAGTTCCTATCGGACAACCTATGCAGAGGGATGAGATAATTGTTTGTCTAACTTTTAAAAATAGTTTTTCAAAAATATCTACATAACCATGCAAAGGTTTAAACAAAATTGCACTAACGCAAATTTGTATTTATTTATTTATACCACTGTCTAGCATGAAAATTCGCAAATAATTGTTCCTTTAAAGATAAAAGAATATAATTTGGTTTGTTCCCATACAAACTTACTAATAAAAACTTATGAGTTATACCCCATTAAATGAAAGTCAACGGTGTTAATCTTTTAAGAATGGAGCACTAATTTTATCCATTTGTGATGATGCCACAGTTGTATATCTTGTAGTGATAAGCGCATATTTTTTCTCACTTTTCAGGTGCCATTTTCATCGTGACTATATTCTTTTTGATAAACAAAAAGTTTTAACATTATGCACAGCTCATCTGATTGCTCTAGTGTGCGAAAGCAATGGGTAATGCTAGATATATTGACGTATAATATTGTAAGTGTAAGAAATGAATCGAATTTAAAAAAAAAAGAGTCAAAAAAAGTCTCGCTTAAGATAAAAGAAAACATCTTGTGAAAGGCGAAAATGAATAAGCATGTTCAGATCTAAAGATCTAAAGTCACGAAAACAGCCAGACGAAAGTCATACAACCGAACACACATGTCAATATATTTGAAGTATACTCAACTTTGTTCAACATCTAACATAACCTTTCTTTATAAATTATATGCATCCTGTAATTATATGCATTACCTATACATTTTTATTTTAGTTTAAATATATTTTCAATGCATATAAATTAAGATTACTTTAGTAAGGAAGTAATTTGCCACGATGACTTCACTTCACGTCTATTACAAACTCTAACAAGCAAACTAAACAACATCTCACTATACTTTTATTTAATATATATAGAAGAGAAAAAAAACATTATTACTTCTTGGACTGGGTCATTTCACAACAGGAGTGCTCTCACGATCTTTTCCCTATATAATACCAACTAACGATACAAGTTTTGTAGTTATCAACAGAGCTAGCTAGTTAGCTTAGTTATAAGCTAGTTGATGCTAAACTTTGGTATATACATTTCATGTGTATAAATTGTCTTTAAAAGTAACGAAAATCTGTTGGATATGTTGTTATGACCTAAACCTTAAAAGATAAACAACAAATCAAAATTATCAATGATAAACAATTAATCATTATTTTGTTGTATTCAATAAAAATTTATAATTTTTTTTTTTTCAGAACTTCCATCTATATTTGGAGTTCTCACAGAAACAAGGAAGTATTACATAAACGAATAAGCGCGAAAATAAAAAGGCGATTTTTCCATATACAGTGACATTTACATTTTCTTAATAAATGAAAAAATCAAAGAAATTAATACCCAATGTAACCGCAATTAATAATGTCATTCGTTAACTTGATTTATGCCACGTATGTTGGTTAGCATTAATCAGCTGTGATACTTCGGTTGATTCGTAAATTAAAAGGTACTTACAGATACGCTTCGTGTCAAAAAAGTAAAAAACCCGACTGTGTTAAATAAATTCTGAAAAGAAAGAAAGTCCAGTAGTTTACATTGCGACTTTGACAGCCAGGGCCCATTAACCAGGGACAAGATTTAAGCCGGGCTAGATTTTAATGGATCCCGACTGTTTAAGTCGCTATGTAAGATACTAGCCTCGTTTTTTAATTATTTATTTTGTTTTAGACTTTTTAATGTCTCAGCACTAAAAATCCCCTCTTGTTATAGTACATTTTAAACCTATTTCTTTGTTGATTTAATTTAATATAAGTTATTATTGTAATCCTCTTTTAATTTCCTTTATTTTTATAACCTTCTCGATAAGTTTATTAATTTTTTGATTAACGTATTTCGCTCCAAAATTCCGTCATTTTGTTTTGTTTATCAAACACCTATCTAAGAACACTTGGGATTTGAGTCAAATATAATGATACCTTAAATGTCGAAATCCATTGAGCCGTTTGGCAGATACGAGGTAATAAAGAATTTTACAACCAATATCCGTACATACATACATACAATTCCTGATTTGCCTGAAAGTTGAGATTTTTAACCAAACATCAGCTATATCTAGTTGAGAAGATTGTGTGTAGCAAAAGTGAAGAATTTAACGCTAAATTTTTTTTATTTCAAACTCAATTAATAATAAATCTAAATAGGTTTATTGAAACTGTAATCTGCAACTAGAACTACCAGATATGTTTCTTAATTATATAAGAAAGAATATGATATGGATCGGAATATATAAGTCTATATAGTAAGGTATCTCCAATTCTTTCATTTCGTAAACGCAATTCATTCAATGTCAAAGAAGAAGTATAAAAGACTATGAAACTTGTATAGCATGTATATGTTGTTGACAGGCAAAAATCTCTTGCTGGGGATGTCCGTAGAAATGTTTACTAAATCTGACCACAGTAGCCAAGTACCAAACTTCCACTATACAGTTTTGGAATTGATTTTTAACTCAGTACGTACAGAATTTCAAGTTTCTTGTTTCCCTTCAATCGTTTCTAGTTCTAGTTCTTCAATTTTGGTCTAGTTCTGATAATGGCTTTCATGAGAAAACCATAAAAGCTTTAAATTTGCCTTAAGTATGCACGACAAGAGGACGAATAACTCAATATCACGTTAACCGATTTCGATGGTTCTTTTTTTAGTGACAAATAAATTAGTGCACTTGATTTGCATTAAAAATCACAAAATAAAAAAAACTTTTAACAAAAAGAAAACCGATTTCAAAGGAAAAACTTTTGCAAAACAAATTAATATGCACTAAAAAGTAAAAAAAAAATAACGATAATATAATGTAAGTGTTCTGTCAGAGTTGTTTCCTTGGCTGACACTGACTCCAAAAATAACATTTTAACTACATTTTATTATCGTTATTGTTTTTAGTGCATATTAATTTGTTTTGGAAAAGTTTTTCTTTTGAAGTCGATTTTCTTTTTATTAAAAGTTTTATCAAGTAATTTTTTGCAATGATATTATAAATAGTAATTTTTATGAAACATTCATTTATATTTCTTATCATAAACTACACCGTTGCGATTCGATCAACGGTAACATGGAAGTCACATATATTATTTTTCTATAATATATATTTATATATAATTTTTATTTCGTTTATCATATTATTATTGTATACCTATAACGTGACAATATCATATTACATAAACTATTATAATGGTAACTCATTCGTAATCTGCATGTGTACGCTGCTATAGTATAGGTCTATATCTATTTTATTTTCATTTTTTATCAAGCAACATAATTTTTATATTATTTTTAACAAATAACAATTATAAATTTTATTACAATAATAATTCTTTGTGAAAAAAAAATTAAGTACAATATTTGTCGTGCAAAATTGCAAAATCAAAAATATCCACGCAATTAAATAAAAAAATCGTTATGCAACGACTTTTTTTTCTATTTTCTTCCTCACTCGTTTTCCACATTACATTCGCGCAACAAATTTATTCATTACATTACTACTAACGTGCAAAAAATGGCTTTAAGTAGGGTCCTTTGGTATATTAAACGAGCAATAAGCACTGATCAATAAAAATTTTCAAAAAAAGTTCATAATTACTACAGGTAAATAAATGTTTATGCATAATAATGCGAGATACTTTTAGGCATTGCAACTGGGATTTGTTTCATTGGTGGAGCCTAAAAACAATTAAATAAACGGGTGAAATTTACGCAATAAAAATTGTAATAATAAGCGCTAACATTTACGAATTATATATTTTTAAGCCATAACCTGTGATAATTTTTCTGTTTTATCCATACTGGCACAAAATCGTACTATTTATTGGATCAAGTGAATAATCAAAATTTTATTTTTTATTCAGATAATTCAAGTAAATTGACAAACAAATAAGTCCAATTTTCATTGTTTTCTAGATGAAACCATTTGATAGATCTCAATACGTCCTCTAGTTTGTACAGTCAATGCCATGACGATTCTAATAAACGTTATTTTTTACAAATTTTCTAATCATGGCTTTTTCCATTTGACTGATACCTTGAAATCTTGTGGAATAAACTTGTAAGCCGAATTTAATTATCCTGAGCTCTTATCACGAGGCTCTAAATGAACCAAAGGAAGTTTTTTGTAAGAAATACATTGAATTTATGAAGTATCCCACTTACAGAACGAAACCAAATCGATTAGGTACCTAATAAATTTTTACAAGTGGAATATGTAATAAAAAGAATATGTAATATAATGTGAAAACATTTATATTAAATTGTGTGAAAAAAGGGGCGTTATTGTTTAACAACTGACAACCAAACAAGCTTCTTGTACAAACGGTAATTCATATTTTCTGTTCTATGTTTATTATTATTATGAAATAAATATATACTTTTGGTTCGTCTACACAGGATGTACTTCATTGAAATTGATAGACAAAAAATCATCATCTTTTTGATCAAACAATACATGTATATTCCTACGAATGCAAAGGTAAAAAATTATGTTCCTCCATTTCTAGCAAAGATTCTTACAAGGACAGTTATATATTAGAAGCAATCATTTATTTTTCTAGACAATTGAATAATCTACTCGAATAATTATTGTTTTAAATCAAGTCATTTTTCATTTTCAAAACAAAGCTATAAATTAAAAGAAAAAAAAAATTAGTTCTATACTCGAATCTTGGGTTATTATAAAGTAAATACAAGCTGTAAATTAATACAAAAATTTGAGCCCTTCGTTTCAATTAATCAATTTGGTTGGTGGATTTTTGCATTACATTCATCAAGGTTTTTACTCCTAGCAATGTTCAAAGCCTATTTTTTGCTGAAGCTATAAATTTTTATTGCTCGAAGAAATCGTAATCTAGTAATTAAGTTCTAAAGATGTTATCCTAAAATTTTGGCTGTTTGCGCATTAGTTCTAGAGTGTTTACTTCCAAAAAATATGTTGGCACCTGACGTGTAGGAACCATATTTGTCGAATTATTAGACCATATATTATATATTTGAACACTAATATTGCAAATTACTATGGTGTCCTAATATCTATCTATATTATCGCAATTCTATTCTTAGGAAAATGTTGTAGTGCAAAATAGTTTTCACATTAGTATGTCGTTCAAAATTAAAATTCACAATGCCATAGCAAAGTTTTGGTGATCCTTCCTGTACGCATGCATTACGTTTATTCGTCTATATAGACACCACATATACATAAGACTTGATTAAATGTTTATAACAAAACAAATAAAAGTGACTTGGCAACCATAAAATGTTTTTAATTTATTTGGCAAGCTAAAATATATATTATTTTTGAAATATTTTCTTTTAAAAAACATATAAAACAAATTTACTAGCCATTATTTTAAATATGTATGAAATAACAATTATGGTTAAAAAACCATTTATAAATAATTTTTGGAAGCATGTAAAACAATCCTGCAATTACGACTAATAGAGATATTCCTTTTTTTAGTCGTAAATGATGAGTCATATATTTCTATTTTTTGTTTATTACGTTCACGACTAATATCTGCTGCAAATTAAGCATTCGATTTTGTTTAAAAACGAAATGCATTCTAGAAATGATTTTGTTTATTTTTAAATTTCGCGAAGGTTTGAATAGTTGCACGGGTTCCTAGTTACCTATATAGAAAATGTTTTTACTACGTAAGTAGTTTTTTATATAATAATGGATAATCATAATAATGGAGGGGGTTTAACCTCCGTTTTTTTTACATACGCCTATAACAGAGGCCTCCCACATCATTATTTGTTAATTTTTATTTATTCAATTACAATCATATTTTACAATTTATGATGTGGGAGTTTACATTAATAATTATTGTTCACACTGCCACTGCCTGGATTCGAACCCGCAACCTAGAAGAAAGACTAACGCCTTGGACCGCTCAGCCATTTTAGGCTCAGGCATTTAGACCCTGATTATATCTTTTGATTATTTTAGCTAATCCATACACCTCGAAAGCTGCTCGTTTTAGTCCATTATTTATAGGACAAAAGCGTTCGAAGATGCAGTGTTACATTGTAATTTAGTCAATTCTAAAAATTCTTAATTAGATTAAACCATTCCCTGCATTTTAATTCATTCTGACAGTAACTACACTAATAAGTTTTTGTCATAAACAAGTAAAAATATTTGGAGCAAATATGCTGCCCAACCTTTTATGAAAAGATCTTTATAGCGCCTTAGACTAAGGCCAAAATTACTTAAAGCACTATACTTCGAATAAATTTTGTTAACGCATAATCACATAATTCACAATATGATATGAAAACTCTTTCAAAAATTATATATTATATATGTTAAATAGCTGTTAACCTAAAATTGTAGTAGCGTTCGACTGTTGTTCGACATATATAAGCGACAGATATCACATTCAACTCTTAAAACTATAGTTGGTACTATCTAACTACTATTTACAAATACACAAACAAAACTCTATATATAATACCATTAGCATAAATAAAATTCTAAAAACAAGCAATATAGAGGAAGCATCGGTATATATATATATCCATAAATGTACAAGACACTACAAAAACTAGAGCGTTTCGTATAATTTCTTTATATAAGTACTATAACAACTTTAAATCATAGCTCATAATAAGCAAAATATTTCTAGATTTGTTTTCGACTGGTTTTTGGTGGATTGATAAACCGAAGTTTCTTAAATAGGAAAGTGATACTTTTAACAGCAGCCCGAGGACCGATTATGTAAAAAAATTTAAATAAAAACATTTTAAAAAATAAGCTTTAAGTGCACTAAAAAGTAGAAAATAGTAATTTCTATGAGTCCCTCGCACGTGACTATTTCTAAAAACTGGAGTCGGTCAAAATAGCAAGAATGATTCGCATCACCCCAAGGTTTTACGAATAGCCAGCCATGTATGAGTGATTCATAGAAATAATGATTTTCTACTTTTAAGTACAAAAAAAGTATGTCTTTTAAAAAGTATTTTTATTTAAATTGTTAATTTAAAACTAAAAAGGTATGTTCATCAAATATAGTGATAGCAATGGAAAAATCTTCTCAACAAATTCTTTCATTTGGTACCCATATTCTGGTAGTGACTATAAAATAGCTAGTCCACCATATTGGATTTAGAATGACATCTATCACCTGACCATACATTGACATATAAACTAGACGTGGAAAATTTCAGCTCATTCGATTGAAGATAACTGCTTCAAAGTTTAATTGCAAGATTTGACCCGATTAAGCATACAAACCATACATACATCAATAGAGAATTTCCTAAATTTTAGTTTTTTGCCTCTTTTTTAGCTTAAAAAGTATTGGTAAGGTAAGAAAAGCTCGAAAAGTGGGCTCGCACGGTTCACAAATCACCATCTGAAGTTCTGCAAGCACTTCGTTTGTTTTCTTAGCGATAGAACCTTCGCCAAACAAGGGCATACAATATTTATGCCGAAGTAATTATTCGACTTGTTTTTCGTTAGCAAAAGGGCAATAATTCAAATGGCGCTTATTTCGATAAAATTATCTAGTGCATACAAACATTGCAAACTAAAAAATTGTCGCCAATTAAATAAAAGCTAATAAAAAAATTTAAAAAAAGTTTTACAATATGGTAAACAAAGCCAAGGGTAGAAATAATAGGAATATGGCCTTGTTTTATAAGTGCAGTTAATTTTTCAACATATGACAACTCTCCAAGAAGCACTGAATATGACTCATAAAATTTTCAGCTCATTTTGCGTTCACGATTTAATATATTCGCTTCGAGTGAGAAATGCAATACTATTTGTTTAGGCTATCGTGAAAGTGATATAAAATACAAAGGGGGGTTTGAAATTAGTGAATATCAAAAAGGTAGAGATGATCCACTCTAAATTGAAAGTATTGGTAAGTTTTCTATGAGATAAAAAACGTTTGGGACTTACTGCTTAGATCATAAGGAGGCTGGTATAATCAGATATTACTGATTATTCCAGCTCATTTATATTGATACTTGTTTCATGCATTTGCTTTCCAATGGTAGATTATTACCGTACGAAAATTAGTTCGCTTTAATCAACTGGGAATTAAGTTGATTGCTTAATCTTCAATTTTTAATTATATTAAATAGAAAGATATTCTCGAATAAGTCAAGATTGGCTGAATTGCGTATGGAAAATATGATGCCATATCATGTAGGTATAGTTTAGATTAAAATAGTTATGAAATATATTTTTACTAGTTTTATTATTTAAAAAAATTCAAGAATTTAAAGAACAGTCTACCTATGTTTATTATAAAAACTAGAATATTTTTTTGATCAATTGCAATACCTGCCTACATTTTTTATTACTGGTTAAAATGGGTAGGTCGTTATCCTTTAAAAAGCCAATGGGGGGTAGCATCATAACCTGTTATTTATGTTGTTAAAAGAAATTTAATTAAATCAGTTATGGTCTCTCTTACAAAATTCAATAGTTTTTTTTTTCGTCAAATAAATATTCTCAGAATTTGGCATTTAACTTAAAATTAACAAAAATATTTAAACGATGTCGCATGAACATATTGGAACTAACCTACATTGATTATTAAACACTTTACAGAATCTTTAATATAATATCACTTCATCAACCATTTTTGTTGGCCATAATGGTGATTTAATAATGAAAAAGAATACTGCTAATGATCTTTAGAATAATAAACATCAAGCTTATAAAATTTGGTTTTCGAAGAGAACCCACAGGATTCCTTCTTAATTCTTGGATTCATATGGGTGTTGGATATACATTTCTAGTTTTACTTTGATTTACACGTTCTTTATTTTATTGTATAAAATAAATTATACCAGATAAAATTGCAAAGAACCGGAAAAATTTGTAGAACTACGTTCCTGATCGCACGTTTGCTCATGGGCACTAGACAAAAAGAAATTTTCAGACACCGACCAATCCATGGACACTTTTTTTTAAGGTTTCTTGTCTTGAAATATTATTAGTATTCTTAATGTGTCTCATTCTTTGGGTCGAAGCTCATCTCCGTTGATGGTTTACCTTGTTTTATTGCACTAGAAAGTGGATAGTACTCGTAATATAAAAATTTGGATAAAATTGACTTTCAGGAGTAGTTTTGACACAAAACATTTTAAACGTCATTTCTCAAGAGAAACCAGATTTTCTTGTTTTATTCAAGTAAAACAAAGTTCACTGTCAGTAGGTAACGAAAAAAACTAAAGAATAATAACAGGGCAAGTAAAATTTACAAAATTTAAAAACCCCCGACAATTTTTTCGAGTATGGTACTCTAAACTTGCACTTGAAACATATCTAAGAAGACTCTTCATTAAATTACCGTTTTTCTTAAAGATTTTCCTATAATGCATCAACTTTGAAAATCATCGTCAATTTTTTAGTTTTTGCGAGTACGAAACCCTAAAAACACATGTGAAACATAGCTGAGAACACTCTCCATTAAATTACCATTCAAACGAAACTAAAAAAATCAAAATCGGTTCGTCCGCTTAGGCGCTACGATGCCACAGGCAGGCAGACACACAAACAGACAGAAGACACACACATACATAGCAGTCAAACTTATACTGGAAAATGTACAGTTCAAAAGAAGAAAATTGTTGGAAAATAGGCACATAGATTTTAAAAATTGCAAATTTGCAAACTTACTTCCATTTGTTAAACCCCGAACTAAAAAAAGGGATGTTATAAGTTTGACTGCTATGTGTGTGTGTGTGTGTCTGTCTGTCTGTGGCATCGTATTGCCTAAACGGATGAACCGATTTCAATTTTTTGTTTCGTTTGAAAGGTAATTTAATGTAGAGTGTTCTTAGCTATGTTTCAAGTGTGAGTTCAGGGTTCTGTACCCGAGAAAAATTTGACTATGATCTTCATAATCGGCTCAGTTCGGAAAATACTTTAAGGAAAGAGGTAATTTAATGGAGAGTATTCTTAAATATGTTTAAAGTGCGAGTTTCGAGTTATTTGTACAAGAAAATTTGTCGGGTTCTTATTAAATTTTGTAAATTTCACTTGTTTATGTATTATGTTGTCAATAACTTGGTTTCGAAAGATTCATGAAAATATTACTTCATTATGGGCTGGCTCATGATTTAAAATTCTTTCTACCATAATTTTTGAAACAAATTGTATACAAAAACATTACATATTTATGATATAAATGTTTATGTAGTATGTATACCTACATATCCCCATATCCATACACACATTTGTGTTTTAATGCCGCATCAAGGAAAACAAGTGAATTTTGAAAACAAATTTATTCATATATTTGTTTGTTCGTTTGTTGGTAATGCGTTTGTTCTCTTGATGTTATTGTTGTAATATGAATTATTAGCATCAACATATACAACGTACGTTCGAATCTTTTCTGCTCATCTATCTCATAGTAATACCATACTAGAAATATTATTATTTTATTTATCTTTACTAATGCAGACTAAGTACACTCTTTCCGCACTGTTTCCGTGCGGCAAACAGCTAATTAGCTAGTAAGTGTGCTAAATTTTATGATGCACTCAAATTATCATTAACGGGATACAATTAAATTTCAAAACGATGAATAATCCGTAAAATAAAAACATGTACAACATTGTGGATTGTCCTTTACATATGGATTACGTAATGAATTGTCCATTACACATTTGAGTTAGCCCGATCGTGTTTCGAACTCCCATGTGAAATCACACTTGTTGCATAATGTCCAATTTTTTCATTTTCTTTTTTAGAATAATGTCACAGGTACTATTCAGCTAATACGTTTCCTAAATAAATTTGGATTTTGAATACTTTTATAGGCAATAATCTAGTATAAGATATTTTTTTATAGCAATTCATGAATTTCTTGTAACGTATCGGCTGACTAAACAAAATCGCTAAAAATATTATAATTGAAAAAATTAATTTCTTGTATTACGATTTTCATCAATGCAAATCAATTTTCCTTGTTACCAACAGAACGTTTATCAATCTTTCAAAAGACAGACGACATGAATCACAAATACTTTGATCTATTATGGACCTATAGTCTAAAATGAATTTATCCCATCAAGAATATCCAGTTTTCTTATTTTAATCAGCAAAGACACTTCAATTAAAATACTGTACCTTGTATTTCCCAGTTCAAAAAATATGAGACGACTCAGAGAATCAAAACCCATACCTACGGAACCTTAATATGAATTGTAGATCTGGAAAACATTTAATTCAGAAATAATTTTTCATAAAAATTAAACATAAAAAACGGACACACTACACTCAATTTTACAGAGTGGCTTTCAAGTCAAGTGCACACTTACCTACAATTGAAATAATTTTCTATAAATATTATATTTTAATATTTTGGTATCAGTTCTCAAAGCGTCCTTCTGGAAGATTTTCTTTCGAACTGAATTGGTTTATTTATATTACAGTTTTAGACTACAAAGAAATACTTGTTTTTTTTCATTATTGCCTATTGCGTAATTTAAATGGCAAGATTTTGATATCGCTAGTTTTTGTTGACAAACCATTACTTTAGAATATATGATGGCAAACAGTTAAAAATCGTATGTGTTGAATTTCATTCTTGAATTTTGAACTATTGAGAGAAATTAACTAATTTAGCACGAAAGAAAATTTACTTTACGCGATAAGATCCTGCTGTTAAAATATTATTAAATTGTAGAAAGTTATGTTTTAAAAAGATGCATGACTTTTGCACCACCCTTTATGTTTAATTATTAAAACAAGAACAATATCAATTATAATACAAATATTTATAAATAAATTTAATATGAAAACAGATCATATCATATAAAATTGAATAAAACATAATTATAAAAATAATATTTATACACAATGTGCCAAAAATGGCTTTCAAATAAATAATAACAATCATTTAATATTGTTGTTGTATATTATGCGATTAAAAAAATAATATAAAAAAAAAATTGATAAACTTCTGTATGGTTTTACTATTTGCTGTGGTTGTTTACATGCTAACAAAACATGTAACTAATTTTAATGAATTTTATTGGTATATAATGAACGTATGCTGCACTGAAATAGAAAATACTCTATACATTAAATAATATTATCATGTTTAAATTTTTCATAAATAAGGTTTTTCGTAGTTGCAATTTCCTTTCATTTTTTTTAATTTTTTGAAAGACGGAGACAGGAAAATTGCTTAAGTATTTGAATTTTTAAAAAATTTAATTTCAAACAATTTCCTTCCAATCGTTTCTTTAAAATAAATTATAGTAGATGAAATATATAGGCATACTAGGGGGCCGGGCCCAACAGACATTATCCTGTTGAAACGTAAATCCAATTCATTAATGTCTATACTATGCTTAGCCTACCGGCAAAAACCATACCTCTAAACCTAAATTTTACTCTTATCTATTGGACAGACCACGGCCTGACCTTCGGCCTGACTGGAGCCTTCGGCAGTGAAACTCGCTGCGCTTGCATATGGCTCTAATAAACAACTATTCACAACACCTGAATAAAAATAAATAATATTTCAATACTATTAAAAATAGATAGTACATAGTAACTTGTAATAATAATGTAATTTTAATTATAAATAATACCTCAATACTATTAAAAATACGTATTACATAGTATGTTGTAATTTAAAGTAATAAATGATTTACATGCGCTCCCACCATTAAATTAAATTTTTTTTGGTGCGTAACCCTCAAAAATATGAATTGGGGGTTACGCACCAAACTCTCAAATTAGTGGAAAGAATGGAACACAAAATTTTATCAAAATTGGTACGTCCGTTTAGGAGGAGTACAGTCATTAACATCTACACACTCGAAATATACCTAATAAGAAAAATATAGATGAAAAATTAGCGAAATAAAAACTTTATTGTTATTTATTGTCTGATTTTGTACTTTTAATACGAAAAAAGGCAGATAGTTATTTTGTAATATATTTATATATACACTCTTCTTTTTGCATCGGAGGTTAAAAATCTAATTATAAGGTTATTAGCTCATTTATTAAAAAAATTCCCCAAAAATTAAAGACTGTACTGTATTAATTGTAAAAATTTCTTGTCTAGAAATGGCATTAGCAATAGTTATGGGGGACAAGACGAGAGAGTCAATGCAGTATAGGCGTCAGACACATACTGGCCGGCGGTACCCATAATACTTCTGGTGGATAGCTCTATTCAAACCTGTAATATTACTTGTGCTAACTTAGATACTATACTATCTGTCTCTACACCATACCAGCACAGTAGTAACGCAATGCATTTATTACCGTGTACCAAAAATTGTCTAACACGCCTAAAGAAGTTTTCACTTCCAAAATTTTTAAAATATTCATAGGAAATGGAGAACTTTATTCGAACTCTTAAAAACCTTAGTAGAATTATTGTTGTTGTTTCAAGGCAGCGTGATTGAAATATGTTCTAAGCAATCAAAAAGAATAACGTATTTTTAAATTTGAATTCCGAATCTTTATGTTGTTTATGCTTCTGTATGTTTAGCCATAAAAAAATATAGAAAATTAATAATTATTTGTATTTTCTACTTGATGTGTTAGCATGTAAATAGATTGATCAGTTTTTGTTATATGGGTGGTTTTTGTGTGTTGACATTCAAATGACAATTCTAAATAATCAAATCATCAAAATATAATATTTAATATGAGTGACATATAATGTAAATATTTTACATATGATATGACTACTAAAAATGTACAAATCATTATGTGTATTATATGAAAGTAGTAAGTTTGTTTATACAATTTGTTTATACTTTTAAAGTTATATTTTTACACACGCTATATGGAGTTACTATAAAAAAAAATACATATAATAAGTCAGCACATAGAAATGAAATTAATTTAATTCAATACATTATACAGAGTTTTATAATTATCTGCAGACCTTTCGCTTCCTGAATAAGCTTAGAAAAAAAAAGAAGATATTCATTCTTTACCAAGTTTGGATCTGATTCCTAATTTACGAGCTAAATAACCTTCTCTTATAATAATCAATTAATAAAATGTACATTCATCAAAATAAAATTTTTCCAATAAAACATTACTTAAACAGAAAATTTTTACAAAAAAAAAACTCCAAAACAAAATCTTATACATCTTATTACTTGCATCTTCAACACAATATACATGGTGTGATTTTCCCGTGAGTACACGGTCCGTTTCGGTTAAACTACATGCTTAAGGTATAGGATATGCGCACGATAGGTTGCGTACACAACTTAATTTCCAAAGAAAGGGAGTGTAATAAAACTTGGTTTTTATAGGTTAGTCCTTATGATAATATAAATAGCCAAATAGAGTTTTTTATTGAAGTAATTTTGCATTTAGGTCACTTCTTCACACACATCCTCCATTTAAGTATTGTTTTATTGAATGAATTTTATTTTAATGAATATATATTTTACTTTATTAATATAAGCCTAGGTTAATTATATCGTAAGTAAGGTGTCAAATCCAAATTTCGTATAGAACATTTTCTTCTTGTTTTTTTGAGCTTATTCAGGAAGTGGAAGTTCTGAAGATAATTATGGAACACTCTGTAAATAATAATAGGCACCATACAGGCTTATCTAGCACACTTTCTTTAATATATCGTTAGAAAGACATAGTGATGAAAATAATTGAAACTTATCAAAAAAAAAATCACAAAGCACAAAAATAAAAAAACATATAATCGAACGAGAAAATCGTAGAAATATGACTTCGCTTATAAGCTCACGGTCTAAGATAAAAATTAAAACAGGCAGATAAAAATTGAAAATCGACCTTCGTTAGTGCTTTGAACTTTTTTTTTTTTAATTTCAATAAAAATATGATTGTACCAACTGCAAATAAATATTTTAAAAACTGGTATGCATGAATAAATATGACCCAATTTGTTTACAAAGCTTATATGATAAAAAATGATGCATTTAAGCTTAGTTACTTTAATGTAACCCTTAATCTAATACATTGGATACCAGGCATTAAATTCATCTGCAATACATTCAAAGATATTTTACAGATGTGTGGAGTATTATGCATTTGCATGTTTTATGTATAAAATTATTTTAATCATTTTACATAAATCAACTTTTGTTTGCTTTATATAAACAAAATATTAATCAAAAACTGTTTACAAATAATGAGTGTCCTTAAAGTTGGAGAATAGTTAGGTAGCATAGAAGTTTACAGCTGCGATATTTTTTAAATACAAAGTTTAAAAAAATTACTAGATTGGAGTAAGCGCATTTACTTGTGTGAAAATCTGTGGATGTTCTTATCACAATCAAATATTACATTTCATTTTGTTTAGTCCACGACCTCAATTCTTAAAGTCAAGAAAGTATTGGATTGCTTAAGACTTTTCTGGAACCAATTTCTGTTTTTCAGTGTAGTAAATCCCTAACCCTATATATTATAAATGTGAAAGTAAGGAGGTTTGTTTGTTTGTTTGCTACGCTCTCACGCTAAACTAATGAATAGATTTGAATGATACTTAACAATTATATAGCTCATATATCAGAATAACACATGAGCTATAATTTATAAAAATATATTTAAAAAAAAAAAATTAAAAACTTAAATATAATCTGACATTACCATAAATTACAGATTTCTTAAAAACAAGTCAATATGAAACAATTCATGACCACCTTTTTTGATATACTCTTATGAATTGTGACAATTTTTAAAATTAAAAAAATTGTGTATATATTTTACCAGTGTAAAACAATCCCTACCATTATTTCGAGTGTTATGGAATAAGTGAGAGAAAGGGAGTCTTTACTAATCTTTACTTTTAAACCCAGCGAAGCGAGTGGGTATTAAGGTAGTAATATAAACAATTCAATAAAAAAAATCACTTGTGTCATTGGAATCATGAGAATCTGAAAACCACAGCCTTTTTCAAACTTTTCTTGCAATTATTGAGGCTTTAAAATTCATTTTTAGCTGATTTAATTAAATTTTTTATTTGAGCTTTGATATAAAACAGTAGAAAAATCACGTGCCTTACATATCATTTTGATAACATTTATATATCCATTGTTATTAAGAGCACATGCTATTTATTAAGTACTTTTATGTTTTATCACGATTCAATTTATCGAGAGACTCACTGTACGCATATTATAATACTTACCTATAATTATACTTAATACTTGATAAGACTTCATTCACATATTCATATAAATCTTGTAATAAAATAACACTTATTTGCATAATGAAAAACTAAAAAAAAAATCACATCTGTCCATTTCACTTGATAACCTTTGCATAAACAATTAATCATATCTATAAATTCACAATGGAAAAATTGCATACATTATATCATCATATAAAATCCACGAACTCAATATTTACTTATATTATCCATTTTTTCGGGATATTTATCTCCTAATATGATTGACCTTAACATCTACTGTGAGCAATCATTGTTTTGTAACACTACAATTCCACATAGTGAATTTTATACTTTGCTGTATCCAAACCGCTCGCGCTAATATTGTACTTATAATTGTAATGTGGAAGAGTAAAGGAAACACCATTCTTGCCTGATTGTTTTCTACATTTTCTGGTCGTACGTGCAAATTGGTCACGATAAGTTTTTTCAAGTATTAAGAAAAATTGATCTCGATAAATTTCTGTAAGTACTTTGTCCCAGATGTACTTGTAAGAAAAGTTCAAGATTATATAAGAGAAACAGAATTCCAGTAATCACGAAAGGTGCCTTTATCCTATTTACAGATTTTTTTTCTCTTAGATTTTATTGTATTACACACATACTCAAACCCAAGGTATAATATAATGAGATTTCCTTAAAGAAAGATTAAATAAACATATCTTAAAAAGTTGAAGTAGCTAAGATGCTCGAAAATTAAATTTATGGTATCTTAAACTCTCATTTTATAAAAACACATCAACATAAATATTATTTCGTTTCAAACCTTAAATCATCATATTAATATAATTGTTCATAGTAACAGGGAAAGATGTAGTACCTAAAATCATTTAAAACGTATTTTTAAGGCCATGCATTAAAATATCATAATGGAAATTGTCTCTGTTAATTGATAGTGTTATTCCTTAAAGCTATGTATTATATTGAGAGTATTACAAGTATCACTAAAAATATGTGACTCACATAAAAATATCATGGCTCACACCCTACTATAGCTGGAATTGTACCTGAAGGCGTTGTTTTCAACATGTAATCGTTATAATTCACTCTGAGGAACAGCAATATACAATGCATATAATTGAAACATGAAAACCCAATATGATTCTCTTACAGGCATCCACTACTTTGATCATCCAGCGTACTCCAGCCATTGGTTTGGCTTCAACTGATATTCTTAATGACTGTGAATGAAATATTTTTCCAACTTATACTTCGATTATGGTATAACAACCTACTCATCAATAGTCTGTGAGTTACGTTGAGTATGGTACATAAATCTGTATATGTAATTGGCATCTTAAAAAGAGAATTATAGGTATCAAAATTTTGTACTTTCATCAACAAAAAATGTTCTTTTTAGTTTATTTGAAACCAAGTAACATTGACAATTAATTTTCAACCAACCTAATTTTGACAAACTACCTGCATTTCAATGTAAATGGTTTCCTGTAAAAATCAATATCTGCCGAAAAACTTCGAATGATTCAAGATCCATTTGGCTCTAGGTATTACAGTTTACCCTATGATATATTTACGTAGTTACTATGTGCAAGTTAAAAACGACACTCACTCAAAAATGAAAAGTATCTGTAGTGTTGTAAAAGGATCCCTTTATTTTATCTCCTAAAGTTACAAATTTGTCATAATAATAATCTATTTAAAAAAAATAACTATAATTTTTACAAAGAATAATATATACTTATAAAATTACTTCCAAATTGGATAATGTTTCAAATTTCTACTGCCGTAAGGAAATAGAGCATTTTTTTGCAGATGAGAAAATTGTAATCAAGTAAAATATCTCCAACAACTTTGCCTACGGCAAATTTTTTCCACCGTTTTTACAAATACATGTAACTTAACAATTTTATAAATAATTTTTCTTTAAATAGAGGTTTTACTTTAGTTATTTATTTATTTTAAACTCTCTGCCTTACACAAAAAGCTGGGTTTTCATGGCACAAAAATATCAAAAAAGAAACGAAAATTATCTTGAAACATGGAAATCGTTTCTTGCGCCAGAAACATTTATTACGATAAGTAACTTTTTTCACGCTCTAAGAATATTTTTTTCTACCTTTGAAACTCGTACTTAAAAAAAAAAACAATTTATAGCAAAAATTTCTTGCAATACATTCATTTTTCTGTGTATCAAGAATCGTCTTAAGTTTAAAAAACAAGGTAAATAGCGAAACGTTCTTACATACGTTAAAGTTTGTAAAACGGGACGTACACTTTTTAATTTTGCAGCAACCAGGCTTGAAAAACGATGAATGATTTGTATAGTTGTATGGGGCCTTAAATTAATCTATTCAGCTGAATATTTCTCCTGCCATTTTTTAATAATGGCAAAATTTGGAAAATTGGATTGACTAAAAGTTGTTATGATTAGAGATGAATATTTAACAAACACTCTAAATTTTTCCATGATTTCCGGGATCTTTATTCTAAAATTCAATTCCCTTGAAAGCTCTTGCGTGATAAATTGTTAAGAAACAAACAATACGTAGATAACAGGAAAAATATTTAATTTATCTGTATGCAGTTTAAATACAGGTAAAAAGTGCCAGATTTACTACCTTTTATACTCATAATTATAGAAAAGAATTATACAGTTATAAATACATAATTCATGAAAATAAAAATCTATATTAGTACCTTCCCCCTTATGCAGGTAGCTGGTTGAATCAAATTTTTCTATTTTCACTTACAGAGTGATTTATTTGACCGTTGACAACTTTTAGCAAAATGCAGTATGCTGATATTTAATTTATTAAATTATACAGAGGAATGGATAAAATTTGTTCCAAAACAATATGAATTGTGAATTATCTAATAGGTTATATATTCGTTGTGTGCGTAGTCATGGTAGGGGACAATAAAATCGATGCCAGCGCTTTAAGTGAAAAATTTTGGAGTTAAAGGGGACTGTTATGACTAATTTGCAATTCTTTACATGTTAATGTAATAGAAATGTCAAATTAAAATTATTGAAAAACACGAATTAATTAAGCTTAATGCATTAAAAATTGTGAAAATAAGAAATCAAATTGAACAAATATTATTTTTCAAATGTAAATTATCATAATTATTTATTTAAATTTGTGATACAAGAATATTAAATTTTAAATGTAAGTCTTAAATGCAATCCATACAATTATATATGCATCCATACAATTCTATAATTAAAGTAGTGTATCGTTACCATGGAAACGAAACTCACGCACGGAGCGAATAATTGTATTCTGTAAACATGTAAAGCTAAGAGTAGTTAAGTAACAGCAAGACCAAAGAAGACTTAAGGCAAACACGTCTTCGCCGTACTTGAGCAAGAGATTTGACCTCTCATATCGTTCTCTCGACTTTGTTTAAATCTTCTTCGATTCGTCTATAACTTGTAGTTTTGTCTACGTGAGGAGAACCATTTGAAAAATTATTCTTAATCTGACAATAAGACCCCTATAATCACTTAAAACCTCTATAACCCAAGCTAGTTTAGTAATGCTGGGTCGTTTGCAACAGTATTAAATAGAGTATAAATGTATAAAACCAAACTATTTTTGAATCCTTTCGGCAATTATTTTTTTTCCATTAAACTCTTGTGAACTTCGTTTTAACATTTACGTTAAACCTATACAAACAAGTCGACGAAAATACAAAAAACGATTTTAAAAAATTAGACAAACGAATCATGATTAAATTTTTTAATTTTGTTATGACCATACCTACCTTCATCAATCCTAAATATATGGTAGTCAGAAAGAAGCGGAAATTTCGCTCCAATACGGGCTCACGTTCTAAACTAAGATATAAAAAGAAAGTTTAAACTTAAGAAGGGTGTATATTGTACATCTTCACTTACCACAAAACAGTTATAATATTTAGATATTTTGGACACTTTTATGACATAAAATGTACCATTATGTATTTGAAAATAGTCATAAATCATTGACATAATAACTCTCAAAGTTAAATATATATATTATACCATAAAATTATTGTTTTTAAAATAATGTATATATTTTTATGGTCTATCTCTATATGTTTTTCAAAAAAGAAAACAATGAGACTTCAATTTAAAAGGTTTTTACTTCTTTTTTATTTTCAGATATAAAGTTAACGTGGTAGGCTTGTAAAAGAAATATTCTATGAAGTCAGGAAGAAATATTCAAAGAATGATTCTATGGAAAAATTTAATTGAACAACTTTGTTCGGTAAATAAAAAACGCGGTACCCTCCCTGCATTTTAGCAGTTGTTAAACAGTATTTTTATGCTAAGCTAGAAATGAGTAGCGTGCGAGTCTGTTAAATTTACAAAGACAGCGGCTGTGGTCATTAAAAAAGCGGCCGCTTTATAAGATGGAGCGTTTTCTGCTGAACAAGAAATTTATTTGAATTCCACTTCTCTTATGTTAAAGAAAATTACATTTAAACCACTTATCCACATCTTACATGGGGATATTACATTTGAGCTAAAAGTATTTCAAATTTACGGCGAATATAGATAACAAAAATTTCTCCAACACAAAACCCCGTTCGAAATTAGATACCAAATATTATTTTTACTTCTAGCTCACTTCCAGGCATGACAAAAAGATGCGGTTTTTTTTTTTTTTGAAATGATATACTTTGAAACTTGCAAGAAATATTTGAAAAGTTTAATTTTTTTTCGAAGCAATCGAAAATGTTAACAGAATGTATCTATTTACTTTTTAAATGTCAATAGAAAGTGAAAACTGAAGAAAAATTCACGGATTATAATAACAAGTCAGTATTACGAGCTATGTAATTGTTGGTGTTATTGAAAGGTTCTTGTAATCGCTTAGCGCCGACCTAGTGTAATAAACATATAACTAGTACGGTAAAATACATATAAGTGGCGTAAGAAGTACCATGTGATAAACCGCACGAGTTGTATATGCTTTTTTTTACGAATACAGGGCTAGATTTCACTTTCGGTATAATTTTCCATGCAGTGATCCATATCTAAATAACCACTGCTTGCTTTAAATTTATTAGCTGCTTGTCGCACGGAAAATATTGCAGAAAGATAGTACTAAGTCTGTATGAGTGAGTTTTCTTAACCGATAACTTGATGGTTCGACCTCTATTGGTCATATTCGTAGCCTTTTTTTATAAGAAGAAAGAAGTTAAAATACATTGTTAACAAAACTATAAAAGTTCTAAAAACAAATGGTGTCGTGGTGGGTAGGTACTCAAACAGGTGAGAGTGATAGTTTTTAATGAACCCTTAAGAATCACATAAATGTGTTTGAAACCGTTGTCCTTTTACTTTTTAACTGTTTTTTAAATTATATTCTTATCATTTTTATGTTTAAAATTAAACTATATGTATAAATGTTTGAATTTTTTTATTATAAATATATATACTTGAGGTATTTTTTTATTATCAATAAAAATATTAATTTGAATATTATGCAAGTATTTTTTTTTATTAATGTCCTGTTGTTTTGTTATAAGAGATTAAAAACAAAAACGTTGCCAAATATTACATAAATATTTATATTGAGAAGGGGGGGGGATTTATGGTAGAGAACTAAATTGGAAACTTAAAAACACTACATGAAATTATTTTTTATTTTGTTTTAGTGCAAATCACTAAATACTATTATTCATAAATGTAAAAAGTTTAAGCAAAACCTTAACAACAAGATTATACATACCTCATTCCTTACGAATCTTATTCGTTCTAGAGGATTTTCACTACTATTCGCAAGTTTAGGCTATGGACGCGATTCTTAAGAAAACCACCCAAAAAGAAATAAAATATTTTTAGCTACATGCACGCTACGGCATTACACACGCCTTATCTTATCTCTTGCTTTCTTTCACGGATTTTCCATAATTTTCTCGTAAAAGTCTATACACTGTTCTTAAAGAATTGTTATTTCTGAAGAACAACTTGAACGTTGCCCGATGTTGAGCGTTATAGTTGAACGATTCATATCAGTAAACAAAGGAAACTTAAAATTGGATAACCTTTATATAATTGTTAAGTAATAATAAAAGTCCTCCACAGAAAAGTTTTGCTTCGTACAAAAATTGTTCAGGATCATATTTGTTAATCAGGTGTTATTTAATTATAGTAAAAAAATAATTTTCTCTCATTCGGGCTTTCTCCCCTACATCAACATGAAACGTCTCTGTTGTAATGACACATGAAATTACTCGTAGCATTTTGGCTAATATTTTACCTTGATTGTTAAGCTTGTAAAGGGTTTATGGCCATGCATTGCAGCAAATTCAGAACTACACTGCTTTGAAATTGACTATAGATCTATTAAGTATCATGATGGTAACCAAAATTTTTATAATTTCGATATTTAACAAAAATAAAAATTATCAGTCTGCATCATCAAAATCTTATTTCTACAGACAATTAGTATTTAAATCAAGATACTGCTAATTTATCAACACATTTTCTGTTTTAATAAATTATGTTTGACTAGTTTGTCGAATGATTAGTTGTTTCTTAAATTTCAATTGATATCTACAATAGCTTATTGATTATTTCTGATAGAATTGAAAAATTAAGTTTTTTTTATTAATAAATTAATAATAAATATTTAGAAAGTTTAGAAAATAGATTTAAAATTCTTTAAATATACTCATATTATTATTAAATATTAGTTTATTGAAAATTAATGTATATTGTTATATGATTCAGTTGTATTATTAATAAAAAAATATTTTAAATATGCGCTTAGTAAAAAATTACCGACCTTTTTTATGTGATTTCATTCAAGCCTATTTGATTGCCAAAACTAACGGTATAATTCAATGAAAATTTCACTTTGATTAATAATAATCAATATTATGATTAATAGATTTAAATATTTTTTGCCAGCAAATTGGGAACGAAATAAATAAATAAATTGCAGCAAACAAACTTCTCGCTATTTCAAAAAAAATATCGAAGATCCTGTGAGAAAAAATCGCACAGGACTAAATTGGAAAATTTCTTAATATCTAGCAACTATCACAAATTCCATTCGTTGAGGATGAGTGTATTTCAGAACGATCACTAAAATAAGGCAAAATACAAATCTAACATCTTCATATTTTTCAAATACCTGAGGAATCTCAGTTGATAATTGTTTATCGTTAAACCATTTTTCCATTTCTTCGGAATACGCCGGCTAAGAGCACTCTACCTAGTTCACTGCATGAAGGGTAATTGAAACATAATGAACCAAATGTTAAATTTATTTCTGAAAAAAATATTTATTGAACGAAATAATTCTATCAAGAAAAAGTTATTGAAAACTTTAGAATAATTTTGGGAAGGTTTGCATTGCAGAAATCAATCTGCTGCAAATAAATACGTTTTAGCTCAAGCGAAACGTACTTTGAACCTTGTGGCAAAATCGCACTCTGTCGGCACAGTAATGGCCCAAAAATCATATTCAAAAATCCAAACAATACTCCATTTAATGTAAACTTACGCCTTTTTTATGTAAGTTTCGCCTGGGCTATTTTAATAAATCCATTTTACCGAGCTATTCTCTAATTTAGAGAGTAGCCATTAGTAAGAGATCCATTTATCTTTAATAGTTTGGAGAAGAGGTCAGGAAGGCATATAAATTTATGTATAACAATCCGATGTGTCTCTCGAGATAAGATAGGTTTTTAGTCAAATAGAAAATTTGTAAAAAAAATAGGAAATCAGTCTTTTATTTCCTTTCTGGCTAAACAAGTTTAGTATTTCGCTTCTCTGATTATATGTTACACATTGCTGAATAGTCTAAGTTAATCCAGAACTTCTTCTTTTTGAGTATAAGTAATTTTATTTCCCAACATATATTTAAAGAAAGCGTTCATAAAATTAGTAAGCTACAAATACAAAAACTAAAAAAATCTGGTCATAGACCCGATAATAAATATCATAATTTGTATTTAAACATTGAAATTACCAGTGAAGGGTGCCAAACAACACTCATAAAAAATACATTTTTTGGTAAATAATACTTTCATTCCAATAAATATCATCTTTCTCTGGGTTGAAAAAAATATATCTTTAAACAATCAAGAAAAAGTTAAAGATCCCTGTTGGTTTCAATTCTTTTCATAATATTTAAAAAAATTTCAGGCACTTGTATACACACATAAGATCTCTATGGAATGATTTACAACTGTCCCTCAAAAACCCAAAAAACTATCACATAATATAAGCAATAAGTAACGCAACAGATATCCCTTTTTAGATCTAAATAAATCTTTCAATATACACAAAAACATTTTAATAAATAAAGATAGAGAATATATATTTCTATCTCTGTTCATTAGATATTATAAATAAAATTTCATTTTTAGTCCGATGTGCAATAAACGATGTCCTTATATTCTTTGAAAGAAACAAAAATTAAATTATAGTAGCTAAAATGGGAGGATTCCATTAAAAACGGTTCAACATTTTTTCAAAACACAACTTTGAACAACAACAAAAAGGAAAGATCGCGATTTTCAGATCGTGAAAGACCAATATCAGTCAAAAACAGATCTAAACAAATACCAAAGATGTTTCTTTTAAAGACAAACCATGTAGTAAACTCTTTGAATTTGAATATACAGACAGGGTATTAAAATTTTCAACTATAATTATTGCATTTTATAAATTTACCTATAAAACTTATCGTTAATTTTTCAACGGTTTTTCCGTATCGTTAAATAATATACTCATGTTAAGTTTTATAATGTGAAGTGGCTCGTTTTCTTCTCTTTTTCAAAAAAATGTACACAGAAAAAAAGTTCTTTTTTTTGGAAACATTTTGAAAGTGTCATGTGTCCTATGCTATAAATTTAGTGGACAAAAGGTGATCCCATGGTTTATTAGCTTGTATGTATATGTTTTGTGCTATGGCTGTTTCACATTTAAAAAATATATATATATATATATTTATTATATTATTCAATCTTTACAGAGGAGAGAGAAAATACGACAAGAAACCACCATCGATGTTTAACGCTTTTTAAATTGTGATTTTTTTTTTTATTACAATGAAAGTGTGTATGATTTATCGATGATATCCACAAAATTTGTTGAAATTTTTTTATTTTTTTTGAATTAAATAATTTTTTTTAAATGATTTTTACTAACCGCTATAGCTTTAAAAGTTTAAATAAAGTTTTATATTTACTGGCTTATACTTATAGTCTACATATTTAAAAGAAAACTTGGAAAATATCAAATTTCATAAGATCTATATGTACAGAATTTTCCTCGATAATCCTTCAACATATTTTTTAATCCAAAAGAAAATAGAACTTAATTTTTAAAACGTTATTTTAACAAATTGCGAGATTTAAAAATTTAACTATTTAGGGATTATTGTAAAATTTAAGCAAGAAAAGAATAACCAAACTTTTTTATGCTTACATTAGGCAAAATTTAGCTTGATACTTATTAGAAATTATGATGATATAATTATAGATATTCAACTTATAACAAAATTCATCATCGAAGTTGAAAATAAGGTACAAATAATTTCAACCACAATTCTAAACTTGCCTTGGCGCTCGTACTACCTTAAAAAGGTTTTTTTTTCATAAAAGAGTTTGTTCAATCGATTAAAACGATAAAAAAATATTGACAGAAGAAAAAAGAGTAAATTGCATTTAATACAATCGATTTTTATAGGCTTGTGATACAAGCCTGATAGGTGCACAATATTTGGTAAACCTAGGAAAAATTTTAACTCCTTTGTCTAGTACCTACTTGCAGATAGAGAAACAAATGAGTTATATCGCTAGTTTTTTTTTTTTTTCAATTTGCAATTTTTTTTTCAGATATTTTACCAAATTAAGTTCATTTTAAAATTCAATAATTTATACAGAAATAAAATTATAATTAAAATTTATAAAAATATAATAATTTATTGCACTTTTCATTAAATTTTAGGTAAAGTTATAAAAAACAAAATTTATAATTAACTTGAAATCATAATAAAAAAAATATTTTGACAAATTATGCATAAGATATATTAATAATCTTTCAGATTAAAAAATTATTAACAACTGATTACAAGATTACAGTTAACTTCAGCTATATATTATACAAGATGGGAAACCCGTTAGAAGATAAACTATAACTTTTGTTTTCATCCATATAGTTTTTAATCTATCTCTTCGTTGTGAAAAGCAACAGCCTTAAAATTATGATAAGAATAAACGCATGCAAGTAGCATTTTGCACAAATTTTGATTTTTTCAAACGTTTTCAGACAACTTAGATCATTTGATTTTCATATATTACAATTCTTGCAGTGAAAAATGACAAAAGTATACTTCTAAGGTCATCCGAACATTACTACCACGTAAAAGTAAGTAAGTATCTGTGAAATATATAAAAAAAAGTGAATATATTATAGAATTTACTGAAGTGTAATTAAGTAAGTAATTATTATAAATTTCATTGAAAAAAATTAGGCAATTATGCATGCAAAATTTCGACTTGCCTCAGTACCTATAGAGCTTCCGAAATATAAAACGCATTGTTCATCGCACATTCCACAAGCAAAAAATTAATTAATTTTGCTTAAACACCAAAAATTTATTAAAATTTGATAAAATTGATACAATAAATTATATTTCTTATACATAGAAAAAAGTATGAAAAAAATTTTTATAAAGAAATAAATAAATGTAATTTTCAGATTCAAATGAGTATTTTTATAATATATGTATTAGATATTTATTTTTATCTTTATAGCTGCCATTATAAATTATACTAAAATATAATATTTTAGTTCTAAGCATTACAAGTAGATGGGTCTACATGTATCATAAACGTGTAGGAGAAATGGATATGATATGCGTCTATCGTTTGTCATAGGCGGAGGATGGATGTATTACATTGAACATGCAATGGATGTGTATATGAAATATTTTGTACGCCATGCGCCCAATAAATTTATTTCTTGCATTTATTTGCATTATTAGATAAATACCTACTTTAGTAGATGGTTTTGCTTATGTTTTTGAAAAAAAAATGATCCCAATATTTACGTAATTTATACTGCAAACTAATAAACGTTTTAGTTTGAGCAATTTAGTTATTAAAGGCTCTTTCGTTTCTAAAATAACCCACTACCTTAATAAGGTTTTAAAATGTTTGTGATTAATTGTTGGCTGTATGACTAAATATCGCCTCAACAGTATATGCCGTAAGAAAACAGCCAGTGAAAATATTTCAACTACAAACGGTTTTTTTTGTTAAACAGCTTTTCTCATTTTCTATTACAATATTAGGTATATTGGGCTGTTTCTTTTAAAGCATAAAAAAACCCATTGGATTAGAAAATAAGATTTCCTTTCATCCTGCACCACGTGCCCAACTGAAAAGATTATATTACTATTAACATAAGGTACCGACAAAGACCGACATTTTATGCCAGATTTGAAATATAAAATAATTAGTTATCCATGAATAACAATTGAATCACAGTTTTAGCGAATTTCCTCCGTAAATGGACTGCTATTCCTTTGTACTGATGAAGGAATTTAGAAAAAATTTTAAATAAAAATTTTGTTGAATTTTTTGATCAGTTTTAAGCAAAAAAGTCCTCATATGATTTTTTTCTCTAAACGCTTAGTTTTCGAAATGAAAATTCTTGAAAAATTAAAAATGCAATATTCGATTTTAAGAAAAATGTTTAATTTTTTCAATCTCTGGGGGAATTCGCTTAGCTAACGCAGCTTCTGAGCTAAGAATTTTATTTTATTTTTTAAATTTTGAATTATTATTATTTTATTTGATTCAAAAACAAAAATTAATGGACAGTCACTCTCCCATTTGCTTACAGTGTCATAGGCAACAAAATTTGGTATTGACGCAGTTTTCGTTTTGTATAAATAATTATTGGTTGAACTATACACTATCATTACGTACTATGAATGAATTAAAAAACAAAAATTAGAAATACGTACCTATAATTGAATTATCGTTATGAGATCTCCATTTAAATTCCACACCAAAAGCAAAGGAAACATATTTTTTAAGCTAAAATACAGTTCTTTAGATTAATTACCATTTTCAATGATAGCATATCCAATCAATATTTTAACATCTATAATGTGTGACATAATATTGTTATCAAATCAACCAATACACCTATATTTTAAAAATAAATTCTTTTTTTATAATATAAAATACCAAAGTGAAGAATGTTAAAAAAATATGGTAATTAATTTTGATAATACAACCCTTGAAATACCAATTAAATAGTTTTATTGCTAATGCAAATTACGCATTCGATTAAATAACCACATTTTCTTGACTCATGTCGGAATAGCTCTTCGTTTCCTTCTGCATGTTCGTTGCGAGAAAATTTTAATTTCCCATTAAATGCAGCTTTTTTTATGGGATTCAAATTTGTGCTTTGAATTATTACGTATCAAATTCAAAAACAAACCAAACTAATGCCGCAGCGGTAAAAGCATCTAAATATTAAATAAATTAGCTCATTGTTTACTATGTATGACTATAATCGAAATTTTCAATCCAGTTTTCACCCACTTCCCTACGCATGTCTGAATAGTCTGAATTTTTTTAACCTTACGTATTAAGATCAACCCTTCGACTAAAAAATGAATCGGGACATACACTATTAATATAATTCATAATTAGGTACTATAATGCAACAAGTTTATTTAATAGTTATTTTGCAATAATTTTAATTTGATTTAAAATACTATTTACATGTAAACAATTGAAAATTAGCCATATTTTATCGTGCTTAATTCAAAAAATTCTCAATCATTCTTATTTCAAAAAATTGAAATTCAACAATTGTTTCTTTTTTTTTTTTACTAAAATTGGGTCTTGAAAAATATGTTAAACTGAAACAAAGCCTATCAACTGCGTCAGAAGTCTATGTAAGTCTGTAAGTCTAATATCAAATTATCAGCCCTTTTACCAATCGGTATTAAATTTAAGATAACTAATTTTGCCAATTTACAATTTACCAAGCACTTTCAGTTCAAAATTTCATTCTTAAAATTGTCTCCTACCAAATTTACTTTTCAGTTTTAAAGAACTACTACTATAACTAATCAATAAAGGACGCCACCATTAAAAATTCACGCCACCCAATAATTTAACATCTACAATGTGTGGCATAATATTGTTATCAAATCAACCTACCTATAATTTAAAAATAAATTCTTTTTTTATAATATAAAATACCAAAGTGAAAAATGTTAAAACTTACAGTATCTTATTTTTGACATAAATGTGTAACATCAAAAAATATGGTAATTAATTACGATAATACAACCCTTGAAATACCTACCAATTAAATAGTTTTATTGCCAATGCAAATTACGCATTCGATTAAGTAATCACATTTTCTTTACTCATGACGGAAAAGCTCTTCTTTTACTTCAGCATGTTCGTTGCGAGAAAAAGTTAATTTCTCATTGAATGCAGCTTTTTTTATGGGTTTCAAATTTGTACTTTGAACTATTATGTATAAAATTCAGAAACAAACCGCACGCATGTCTGAATACTCTGCAATTTTTTAACCTTACGTATTTAGATCAACCCTTAGACTAAACAATGGCTCGGGACATACACTATTAAAATAATTGTATAGATGTACATATAAGTCTATGGATTGTATATATGTTTTATATTGAAAATTGAATACTATTTTCTAACAAATTTGGATAAGTAATGATGTTAATTTACATTTAAAAAATATTATTTATGCAATTTCACAATAAGATACTATAATGCATCAAGTTTATTTAATAGTTATTTTTCAATAATTTTAATTTAATATATTGTACCATTTACTTGTAAACAATTGAATCTTAGTCATTTTTGAACCAAAACGCATAACTTATTTCAAATTTTATAAGATTACAGCGCTTTGGCGTAACCACCTACTTATGCTCCCTTAATACTACGGACAAAATATGTAAAACTGAAACAAAACCTATCAATTGCATGAGAAGCCTAAGTATGTAAATCAAACTATCGGCTCTTTATCTAATCGGTTTTAAATTTAGGATAAGTAACTAATATAGGCCAATTTTTTACAATTTACCAAGCACTTTCAGTTCAAAACTTCATTCTTCAAAGTGTTTTACCAAACTTACTTTTCACTTTTAAAATTAATAAAAGATATTTAAAAAAATATAATTCACGCCACCCAATAAATTAAGTAATCATTTATAAAAGGTCTTAAAAATTTTTTAAAAACTATGGTGATAAGAAAAATTTTAAAAAAAACTATATGACATAAAAAGTATGCAATTTAAAAAAAACGACATCCGCTATCTTTTACAATTATACATGAAAGTTAACGTACATGGTATAGATAAAAAAAGCCAAAAAATTTCTTGTTTGTTTTAAAACATATAAAATTGATAGACTTCAATACCGCTCCCACAAACGTAATGCTGAACATTTATTAAACACTATGTATTAAAGTAAACAAGTATGAGTTCGTCGAATGTAGCAATGATTCAGTATGAAATATAAATGAAAATCAACGAATTAGTGTCATAGTGTCTATTGGTACTTTGGAAAACAAAAAAATATATTTAATTTGATCTTTTGTATCAGGTGCGGGCTATCCTTCCTATGGTTTTCCAATAAGTTTGCACAAAGGTTAATACCGGGACAGATCCTACTAAAGTTAGCCATAGCTGCACACCTACCCCTTTCTTTTATTTTTCCTATCCCTTTTTTATGACATGTACAGTACAACATTTGTATTGTTTATAAAAAGAACTGAATGAATTGAACTGAATTGAATATCCAGGCTTTCGATCATTAAAATTCGATACCTCTCATAAAAAGCTTATGCAAAAACGAGTTTTACCTTCTTTTGATAACTTTTTCTAATACAATTTTTGTTATATTACCTGCGTTTTATTCTCATTAACTTATTTATTCTTAATTTATCATATTTTAGTTCTGGATCAATTAGAGATAAAATTGTTTTGCCTAAAGAGGTAATACGAAATAGATAGACCGTAAGTCCCGTTGAGACTTAAAATATGTGTTCTCTCCCACCTTTTGGAGAATTTCTTACGAAAAACTAAGACAGGAAGATCATACAAGAAAAATAGGAATAAAAATTATTTTGAACGTTGAATTGTAGGATCACATCTTGAAGATTTCAATTATACAGGTGAAATTGGCGGATATCCTGTTTTATTCAAAGTCTTCCTCCTTCTCGTCACCGTGACAGCTCCTACAATAATCGTGATGCACTGATAAATTTCTTTCAGCTAAATATACAGAAAAATAATTAATTGTTACGTTTATAACTCAACGTTGGATACGGAGCCGAAAAACGAAAAAAAAAAACACATAATGTCAAATTAACATTAAAGTTTTTTTTTTTTTTTTTATTTGAGTAGAGATATTTTTTTATTTAAAATTAATTTATATTCATGTAAAAGAATTTTTATCGGTTATTAAAATATTTTTTTGAATTTGTAAATTTCTTTTAATGATCATTTTTATTTGTTTTATTACCTGTTTTCCATTTCAACCAACGAAAAAAAAAAATTTATCTAAATAATTTAATTTGAATAAAACAAACAAAAAAGAACCAAGTCAAATTAATTTTTATACTTTTTGGAGCACTCGTTAATTATCTGTTATGTTTGAGATAAATATTTATTTTTTTTAAATGTTGTAAAGCATATAAAAATTGTCATTTAAGCAATAAATAATAATTAGTCAATAAATATTCGATAAAACTTTTTGAAAAAACATTACACAATTTATTCATGGAATCATTTATTTTAATTTTTTTTTAGTTCAATTTGTATAGTGTTGATGTCACTGTTTAAAAATACGAAATTGTGTGTGGATGTTTTATTATTTAAATCCAAAATACAATAATTTTATGAAAATTAAATCAATTTGTAAAATTTTACGTTAATATCTTATTTTCCATTTAATTCAATCATTTCATAGTTATCTTAATTTGGTCTGGTCAATGTTTTACTAAAAATTATGTACTTAATTTTGTGCGGGTGTCATACTAAGAAGGAATTGGGTATGTATTGTTAACTTTTTTTAGACGGTTTAAGTATTATAGTGAATAAGTGGCATATATTATGATAAAATTTTTTTGTTCATTTAAGTTTCATTTTCAGGTTATTTTGAAGCCAGAAAAAACGAGGCTACTACTTATCGAGGTATAATAAAAATTAATTTCTTTTAAAATTCTGTGATTGACAATAAAAACTATCTTAAAATTATAATTGATCACACTTATAATTAAAATTGAAATAAAATTATTTATTTATTAAAAGAATTTATCTTCCAACTTTCCGAATCATGTTTACCGAGAGCAGCTTCATCACATAGTACATCAGCTTCACTAAAAAATCCAAAGAAATTACGGCATATCTTGATATAAACAAGCGTGACATATATAAAATGGGTTCTTTTTTATCCATCCCTGTATTATTTTGCAAAAATATTTCTAAATACGAATGTCTGATAAAAATAAAAAATATCATCAAAATCTTACCATATTGAAAACAACAAAAATATTTTAATCCACCACTTTGACATTTAAAAAAACGTATCGCAGGAGTTGCGTTAGCTAAGCGAATTCCCTCCGAGATTGAAAAAATAACACAACAGAAAACAATACAAAATATTTTTTCTTTTGAAAATTTTGTACTTTGAGCAACCCCCAATCATTGCTTATCTGTCGATTTTTCTCATTAACGAACTTGACCTTTCAAATACCTAAACCCTTCTTGATATACGTAGGATCGATGAACATTTAAAGAAATTTTTTCAAAATTCCATCAGTACAAAAGCAATAGCTTCATTTCCTTCGGCAATTCGCAAAAAATATTAAAAAATAAATTTTTAACTAAAACAATAATAATTCAAGCAGGATACTTACTTAAGCTTTCAAAAAATTTAAATAATTAATTTTGACAAAATTGTCAAAACAAAATGATTGAAAATCTAAACAAACCGTCTAAAAAAATGTATGGAAAATTTTAAACACACTCAATTATATTAAAATCTAAGCTATCAACAAAAAATTATTTTTATGATTATATAATTACTATTTATTGGATTTGTTATTGTATCACAAAACTGAAATAGGCAACTAAAAAATTAATCCTAAAAACAAAAATAAAAAACAAAAAAGAATTATTTATAAATGTCAATAAAATGAACACTTGAAATGATTATTTCATGCTGAATTTCAAATATAATTAATTGTTTACAACAAAAATAAATAAATAAAAAATTTTTACAAACGTACACACATCAGAGCAACAAGAAGGCACATATTTACTATATAACATACTTATCCACATATGTTATGAATTATTTACAAGATGTTTCAGTTTGAAAATTTATGAAAACAGCCAAGTCGATACTGTAACTAAAAGCCGCTTGGTTTGTAATAATGTGCCTTTTTGATTACAAGTTTAGAGTGCATAATTTCCAAAAGTCAATTGCTAATACATGATTTTAATGAGTAGTTGCAATTGTCTACATTTTTGTGAATTTGCCAACAAAATTTAGATATACCATTCAACTATAAACCAGAAACATTTCAAATTTTGTAAAAATCTCTATTAGGACAAAGTTTTTGCAAAAGGTAATGGCACGTTACCTGTACTCGTTATGCATACGTTCGCCAAAGTCGTTCTAATCTTCTGTTCTGACACAGCTAGTGAGTTGTTTAAACAGTCATTTTGTAGAAGAGAAATCTGTTAATCTATCTGCATATTTATCTACGAATTCGTTTTAAAATTTCGTTTTAAACATACATGCATGAATGTATGTTTTTAGATGGATCATGTGCGAAAATTTCCCGTATATTTCCCCGAAAATTTGCAAATTTTTAAACGAAAATAAATTTGAGGCATGGACTCTTAATCTATAGGTACAGACCAACAGACGGGTAAACTTCAGTTTTTCATAAAATAAAATTTAAAAAAATTTTAATGTGCCATATTTTTAAAATGGACTAGAAAGTATAAAATACTAAATAGCTCTAAAAAAACTTGTAACATTGGAAACGAAAAACATGGGGCGCATGCACTCAGAGCATGACACTACAGTCTTTATAGTTATGTATTACATGCGCCTCATGTTTTTCGTTTGCAATCCAATATTACAAGTATTTTAATAGCAATTCATTATTTTATACTTTTTAGTCCGTTATAAAAACATGGTCCATTCTTTTTAGGATTATGTGAATGCATTGTTTTCTGACCTATGGTCCAAATTTCAAGTCTCTAGCCGATTAGGAAGTTAGTTTAAAATCAATTACAAAATTACAGCCGAACACTAAAAAACGTCTTCTTTATCTTTCTTTGAATAATGAAAATCGGTCTATGGGTATAAAAAAATATTCTAGACAACTTTTCCTTATAGTTTATTTTCGATATCTCTGACTCTAGACAAAATATTAAAATCGGACCTATTTGTCAATTTGTAGAAGACTGTGCTTAAAGTTCTGATATTGGTTAAGTATCTTAAAAAATGTGATCCATCATCCTGCAAAATTTCCAATCGATATTCCAATAAATAACACAAATATGAGTGTGTTTTCATCATAAATGCGGCACACTGTATACACGATATTAAAATCATAGCACAGCCTGTAGAAATATATGTGTATTTAATACATTAAAAATAAATTTATTCCAAAATAAAAAAAGAATTTTGACTCTTGAATGTTAGCTCACCACACACACACATTTATACATACACACCTTACTTTTTTGTACTTTTTTTTTTTTTCATTTGGTAAAATAAATATTCATATAAATTTTTATTTGTTAAGATCTAGTCAACGAAACATCGTCATCATCATTCAGAATTCACATAGTATAATGACCTTTTTTTTTCCTCTTAAAAAAAAAACATCTGAATTTTTTTTTTGTGGTGTCTCTTATTTGAGAATCACAAATATATTTTGTGTAATCAATATTACTTTAATACAGCTTATTATTTGTAAATACCTACTTATATTGAGAGTGTAAAAAACGTGTTAGGTACAGCAGTAGTATATGTACAGAAATTAATAATTGCTAAAGAATCATAAATTTTTATCTAATTTGTATTTATTAATTGTGGTTTCATTTTTCATTAGTAGTTTAAACATTTCCTTTAATTTAAAAAAAATTAAATAAAAGGCTGGTCATTTAATAATCTGTTAATGTCTTATTTTTAAAGATAAAGCATTGACCCATAATGAATATGAAGCCAAAACTTTATCTACGCCCGTGAGATAGAAACTACTTTCTCCACTCCTTTTGCGAAAAATAGTTTACTACCGCACTCAATTTCCTTAAAACACTCATTTTAACCAATCAAATTAGCTTTTAAAAGAGTTGCATCATTTTCAACCAATCAAATTAGCCAAAATCTAAAATAATTACCAGTTACTGTAGTAAGCTTTTTAATTTTCTATTTTTCTCAAAAATCATGCAATATTTTAAATTTTTAAAAAATTTGTAGCACAGGAGCTGCGTCAGCTAAGCGAGTTCCCTCAGAGATAAAAAACACATTTTTCTTGTAATCAAATATTGCATTTTTAATTTTATAAGAATTTTCCTTTTAAAAACTAAGCGCCTTGAGAAAAAATCACAACGTTATGTTTTAGATTTCAAAACTGAATCACACGTCAACAAAATGGAATAAATTTTTAGTCAGGCAGGTTACAAAAAAAATTAACTTGTATAAATAAACTAGTTATAATTATTTGCAGTAATAATAAAGAATTTATATTTTGTGATCTTAATCTACTATTAAAAATCTTTAAATTATTCTTGCAACCGGATAATTACAAATGAAATCAATTTATCAAAAAAAAAAAATTATTTCTTTACTTACCCACACAGACTATCATACTTATAGAACAGACTTTAATTACTTTTCCTAAATCAATTAAGTTCATTCAATTGCTTTAATTATAGCAAATATCCTGCATCAGTGTCAAGAATACATTAGTAAAATATGGTTTAGCGGAAAAAATGAATGCAAGTATTTTAAATCAACATCCCTGTGATTTTTATCAGTAAGCCCTTATAATTTTTGAAATGTTGGCTAGAATTCAAATGCCTTGTAGATATTTTTTCAATTTTTAAGGCTTTTGTTTTTATTGTCGTCCATACTATTTTATGGTACAAATTTATCTAGACGTTTTCTAATTTAAACATATTTTAATGTTTGAAAAGACTAAGCGATAAAGTAACATATACAGAATAATATATAACAGTCTACAAAACTTTCTACATGATTATTTTCCAAAATAATATTGAATTTAAAAAACCTTTACCTATAATTATCCAAAAGACTTGTGGCCCTTAATTACATGAATGGTGATTATCAAATATATATTTACATTAGATCTAGAACCAGGCGTAGCATTTGAGAGTCATTTCTTTTACTATTAACAGCTAGATTTTTCTCTACGAAAATTTTCTTATCTGAGTATTTTCTAATAAGAAAATAATTGAATAAAAAATGCAAAAATCATTTTGTCAAACTATCCGTTGCCGGAGTTGTTTTTTAAGTTAAGTTGTGGCTAGTCCTCTTAGAAAAGACTGTACGATTGATGCGTTGCAAGAATTATCAAAGTCGCTGTAAATTTTTTTTAAGGAGAAATAGAAGGTCTCATTACTATATTTTTAAAACTATATTTGTTATGGCATGTTTCGTGGATGGGAACGAGCCAAAAAAAAAGTGTCCAACACTGACCAACCGACACTTTTTTAATTTACTAGATGGCCCGGTGGATTTTATATCATCTACAATTTATTTAATTGTAACTATTGATCAGCGATTGTTAATCTTAACTCACCTACAAGTCCAATTCATTATTAGCTATACTATTATTAGCCCGAAAGCAAGCTCACCCCTCTGCTTAACTCGCCTGCTAAACACAAACTTTACTACCTCTTGGACAGGCTGTAGCCTTCGGCAGTAGAACTCTAATAAATACCTATTCACAATATTTGGATAATAATAAATAATATCTCAATACTATTCAAATACCTGTTCACAATTCTTGAAAAATATGGTGGAAGCGCAAATAAATAGATGGTACATAGGGAGATGTAATATAATGCATTATTTATAAGCGTTTCTACCAATTATTACATTTTATATTTTTTCTTAAATTTTGTAATGCTCCGCTCAACTTTCTTCATTTTTTCTTTCATGCAAACCTTCTTGTGACACTAAATTAACATTACAAACAAAGAATTAGCGAAATTGTTCCATCCGTTCTCAAGTTTTGGAGTGACCCGAAAAAGTGGTGGTTCATTTTATATTATTATATTATTTTGAAATATTATTACTATTTTCAATGAGACAGTCTGGTGGTTACGGTGCCCACTCCTTATGGGAAAGGTTTTCAGGTCAAAATGCATCCACAACTTTTTTTAAATCAAATTATTTTTAATTAATTTATGATATTTTTTTATTAAAAATAGTTAAATTATAGCAAAAAGAACATAGTTCCTACCAAGTGCTCTAAGATACCTGATGTTTATTATTACTTTTGTATTAAAGGAGTTACAAGGGAACTTAACTCTTTTAGTAATATTGTATGTGTAAATCTCGACTGAATTTACTTCTACCGGTTTAAAACAGCGTGCATGTACTGCAGCCTGAATAGGTATACTGTACAGGTTTACCTGACTGGTCTATCGAACCTCAAATATAACAGCTGACTCCAGACCTGATATATTTATTAGCAATTAAAACAATTTTACTCTTGTACAGCCAGTGTACAGTCATAGACCCCCCATTAATGTTTAAGAATAATAGATTGTTGGTACTATAGCACTCACACCCACTCGTATGATTTACTAAACAGACAACAATTCCCATACAAATCAAATTAAAAATGAATAAATAATTATATTAACCTGTTTGTTCTATATGTGTGTAGGTTAGGTTATTCTGTAGATGTAGAACATACCTTGATACCGCACCACTCAAATAAAAATCAATAAAACTTTATATATAAGCTTAAAAATATAGATTTCAATTTCAAAATAAATACTTGATGACCTATGGTAAACGTTGACAACAAATTTTAGTCGTTATCTCACAAACTACGTCAAATTGGCGCAATTTTTGTATTTATGAGTCTAAATTACTCTAGAACAATATTTTATCCAAATTGGAGCCTAAAGCTTTTTGGGGGAATGAAAACGATTGAGTATATAGTTTCCGATATATAAAATCTTGTACGAAAATCTGTTTTTCAGGAAAATTTTAAAGATATCTCGAAAAATACTAATCTTATCGGAAAATGAGATAGATTTTTATATTTGTTGTAAGATTTGTTTTAGCCACCAGAATATTGTTGGTTTTTAGACCATACCATACGCTCCTACTATATTTTTTGGGTCAAAACTAGTCAAAAAATAGTTTTTTTATCAAAACCAAAGATAAAAAAATTCTGAAAAAAGTAAAAAAAATTTATTTTGATATTTGCTGAAACTTTGAATCTAAAGTATGAATTAAAAAATACAAAATTGAATTCATTTAACGAGTGAATTGGTAGTTATAGCCGATTTGTCATTATAATCGATCATTGCAATCAATTTTGCTTGTATATCAAAAACTACTCGCCGAAGGCAATTTTTATATCTTTACAATTACCTATTTATTCAGATCGTACACAATTTTCCCCCATCTCTTACATGGCATATGATGACAAAAGTTTTGTACGATTTGGATAAAAATCATTTTCGAAATTAATTTTAAGATACAAGAATTGACTTCGACGAGTTGTTTTTCATATTGGTTACAACATGACACCGATTATAACAATATATCGGATATAGCGACCAATAGTTATTGAAATTATAAAACACTATATCGGCTATAACAATTTAAAAATCATAAAATTTGCAGTTGACCGTATACTCAAAAAATGTAGGCTAAAGGCTAAAAGAGGAAGGTGATCGAGCACCTAAAAAATAATGAACCAATAAATGAAGGTAAAAACGAGTATAGATTATACATAGATGAAGAAATATCTTGAAAAAGATTTAGATTAACGTTGTGTAATCAAAGAAATAGTATATCGTTTTGAACCGGCGGGCAATTAAAACAAATTAATTTTTTAAAATATAAATGTTATACACAGGTATAATTAAAGACATATAGGTATATTCTTATTTAGAAAACAAAAAAAAACACACCTCCGCATTTCAGCTAATGATACAACCATGAACACAACATTACACATATGTTACACCTGGTGAACGACGAATAACCTGAAGAAGATGCGATAATGAATATAACAAACCATCGATAAACGAAACCTTATTATTTCTTTTAATAAATATATTTAATAGGTTTAATAATATATTCAGGTTATTTCATTTAAATGAAAAATAATTATTAATATTGCTTTTACACTTAAAGTTAATGGATTAAATTTTTTAATTAAAACTGTGAAAAAAATAGCCCAATAATAAATGGGTCTCAAACTATTGTTTTTGGACCGTTTTTTGAAAATGAATACACGAATATTTTGGGAATTTTTAATGATATAGCAAACATATAAGATAACATGAAATATAATTCTTTAGGATAGTTCATTTCAAGAGCTCGGGGTTTTATTTTAAATCTTAGGCATTGAAGTTTTGTAGTGAACGAATTATCTTGAAAACATCTATCTCGCTTATTTTAACAGGGGATTCCTTTCAAATTTTTTTGTAATTTCTGTAATGAAAACAAATGGTCGAATTAAGCTATGCTATTTTTATTAATTTTTTTTTGTGTGATTGGCACTGTTTCAATTGGTCTGAAAAATGAAAATGAGTTGAATAATGCAAGAACAGTTTAAGACGTAATCATCAACATTCAACGTAAAATTTTAGTCCTAGAACTTGTGTAGCTTATAAAAACTTATTAACAGTATTAAACTTATTAACAGTATTCAAATTCAGGCTTTCAAAAAAGTCGGGAAGGATAATATAAAAATATTTTTTGCTTAAAATCCAATGATTTAGCTTCATAAATGAGCATTATTTACTTTGATAAGGCTAAATCTTGATTTATAATTCAAATTCAAAAAGTATTAATCGGCATGAAAGCCCTTATTGCAAATTCAGCTGCTTGTTAAAATGAAATTTCAAATTGTCCTAATAAACACATATTTTGTTATAATATCAGTCTATCAGTCTATTAGCTAAAACTAATTATGACCCTAACTTTTAATACCATTACAAAGCCCTCAAACACACACTCTCATTGTAAAACTTTCCAGTATAGGAAGTTAACATTGTAATGGGTTTGATTTTCGAAATCGAAATTTTCAACATATCTTTACGTTTAACGACCAGGACAAGGCATTAACACCAATTCGGGGAAGAAGTATGTGTGTGTGGCTCAGAGTGTATGTATTTATGTTCGTGGTCATTTTTCCTGATCGATGTCACGCGAACAAAAAATGGAATCGACTTTGTTGATATGTCGATCGAATCGTATGAACGGCAATATGATCCGAAAAGACCTCAAGGGCCGTATCCGACCCTGCTAACCTTAATAATTTAATCCATAAACTCAGAATAAAGCTTCAAAATAAAATTATTTTTCTTTTAATTACGTAGTTACTTCTAACTTTGAATAGCTTTTTTTATAAATAACTTTTAAATACTGTCCAGGATGTGCTCCAACTTTACTCCCTTTTTGTATGTACAATTTTTCAAGCAAATGAATGTAACAAAATTTTGAAGAAACCTACAATTTTATTGCCTGACTCCTACATCATCACCTAAGAATTATATCTTAACTTAATATAAACTTAATGATTTAATTTTAGTATAGCTAGACTTCTAAAAGTAAAGTTGATTATCCGACTACCATGTGTTTCCAGAAATATACAATAAAATTCTTATCAAGAATCTCATTTATATTAAAGTACGTATCATCACATAGCGCACAGAAAATTTTCTATACAGGTATTCATTATAATTGTCTCATTAATTACTGTAGTATACTAATTATTATATAAAATAACATAACACGTTAAAAAATTAACGACATTAAATAATATAATAATAACGAAAAAAACACGTTTTCATACTTTGGAAAGATTTTCAAAATAGTAAAGGTTTGCAGCTGTCAATCTTGGTTGACATCAATGACACTACAATTTGACAGATACTTAGAACAGTATAAATTGTAGGTACACGAAAACATCGATGTGCAGTCCGCCACCAAATTAGCAACGAGTAACATAAGAGTAATTACGATTAGCTAATTCATACTGATGATGACTACTTAAGTAGTCGAAACACGTATTTATAAAATACAAATAACTGATCTAGGAAATTGGGACAAAAATCGAAATTTATTTCGAAATATCCTAGAGTTCTCATTTATTATCTTTGATTATATTTATATATGCTTTCGATATTTCTTAAACTATGATTGGATCAGTGATTTAGCTATATTAAATGTGAAAAGATAAATTTTAAATTATTCAGAGGATCAGATCATAATGGACCGTCCAAATCACAGAATTTAACATAACTGCGTGTTTTTCTTTGGAGATCTACGGTATATGAGTTCGCGACCATTCACACCTTGAGAGAGAACATTCAGAACTGCCTGTACTACCACGATTTACTGACATTTATGCAAAGTAATCAAGAAAATTATCGACAAAACGCGCCATCACAACCTTGAAATGTGATAGTGATCTGTGATGTCCAATCGTTTCGTAACAAATTCTGGGTCTGTGGAAAACCTATGAAAAGCGGTGAGGAGGTGAAACATAGTCAGAATATTTTTTTTACAGAAATACTTGTACGATAATTGTTCCTCTTGCATAGAAAGCGCGTATTTAACCTCTAAGCTATACATTTCTGTTCCAATATATGAGGCAATATTGCTTGCTTTAAAGAAAAGCTATTTTCATCTGCAGGGAAGTTGAATGTGAACCATAAGGGTCGCGCTCGCATTAGAACACATGTTTTACAATATGTTGAACATCGTACATTCAAGATTCAAGACACCTTACATAAAATATTATAATATATAATGCGATAATCTATTAGACACTGCCTTAAGTTAATTCATATAATTTTAATATTAATTAATTATGTATTGTATTATTTATTAATAATTTATAATAGCGACATAAAATACTACTTACTTGTACAAAGAATATAATTTTTTTTTTACTTTGTAATAATTTTTATCAAATATAAAAAATGCATAATAAATATGCGAGCTAATATATGCACACATAGGGGAAAAAAAATTCTATATTGTGAAAATAATTATTTTTATATGAATAATATTATAATTTGCATAAAAAATAGTTTGCACCCACTACCCATTACATAATTAAATGAAAATTTTTTTAAAACAAGTGAATTATTCAGTCAGTTTGAGTAGAAACTGTATCCGGACCTCCAACCGGGAATCAAGCCAAGATTCAGATGTTAATTTTAACAGTGTTCAATGGCAAAGGAATAGAATCTGTTAGAAAAATCCTAAATATATTTTCTATTAAAACATTAATTAGAAAGTTTCCAGTTCTCCAGAATAAAGGTTTCGTAATCGTTATTTGATAGTGGAAAAGATAAGTAAACAAATGGTATAAAAATTTATTCGATATCTTTCAAATGAACTTACTTTTTCACGTTTATTAAAATTAATCAACTAATTATAATGTAATTTTTATAAAAAAGTTATGTTTCATACAATATTTTGTGAGAAATTTCTGACGAGTGTCATCACAAGCACTTGTTGCTAAAATTGCATACATTACCTGTTTTTCTTGCCAAACAATCATATGAAAACCAAAAATAATAAAAATTAACATAACTAATAAAATTTAATATGTTGATTCATATACAAATGATTTTTACAACTATTTAGTGAATATTGGTACTAAAATAAAGGAAATCCAAGACAATTCAATGTCTATATTTTATTTAAAAAATATGCAGCCATGATTTTCTATGTTAAATAAAATATTTGTGATAGGTATGAATTAAAAATAGTAAGTCATAAGGTTGTTTTACTTGTAAGTACTTATCGCAAAAAAGTGCTAAACTTGAATTTTATTTCGACTATTTTTAAAATGTTTAAATTTTCCAAATTAATTTTGAAATTCAACTATAAGTAAAAAGTAGTTTACATTTCTTACAAAATTCCAATAACATTTTTTTCCTTTACTATTGAAGTTCATCTTAGAATTAAGTTCTTTTTAGAATTAATGTATTAAAAATTCGATCAAAGGCGTTACTTTAATTAATTTGCGACAGCCACTTTGAATATCGATTTAAAAAAAAAAAAAAAAAAAGTGTGAATTTCGATGGAATGTATTCCTGCCAGTTGAAGAGATTCTTTCAGAGCACTTTGTATATACTTTATTGAAGTTTCCTGTAATTAAAAAAAAATTCTAATTAAACAACTATATTCTCAATTAATTGTATTGATGTTTTAACATATTTTTATTTCAAAAAAAATATAATTATAAAAAAAATTTGGGTGCTTTTTTAAATGAAAAATAAATAAACTTCTTAAATTTGTTATTCACGATTCAAATAATAAATATTCAGAAAATAATTTACTAAGCACATCATTAAAATAAATAAAAATAATAAACGTGAAGAATCATAGATTGATGGGCTTCAAAATCGGACGAATAATTTTGTTTCAATGAAAAATGTACACAAAGAAGTTAGATAGAACTTACATCATTCGTTTAGAATGAACATATTTGTATAGGGCTGTCTCTATTTTCCAATTCGATTTTTTAATCACGCTCTTTTAGGTAACAAAAATAATCATTAAGTCTTATTTCCAGTTTTTAAGGTTCCGTAGGGCTATCTTACAGCTCTAAGAGTATATTATTTTGTAGTTTTATTTCCTTTCATTTCAAGCTTTTGTTACGGCCAGTCGCTAAACCACGGCATTTATTACGAAATGATAAAAATGATATACAGTTATAGGGAGGAAGAAGTTAAATCAAAAAAATTTGAACTAATTGTGTGCTTTTTTCGATTTTTAAAGTAGTTGTAGTATGAAAAATTATAATTTCATAATTTGAACATTGAAATTATTAACATACCAGCTAAACCCGATCCGGTTTTGTAATGACTTTGTCTGATATTAATCATTAGGGAGTAAATAACAAATAATCGAGAAACATATTTGGCATTTATATGAGTTTCATATCTTTTTATCTATTTTTAAATATTCGTTCCCTTGAGAACTTTGGGATGCCAAGTAGAATCCTTGGGTAATATGCTATGACCAGTCCAAATTTCTATGTAGCTATAAAAAAAATACAGAAGATAAATTTTCATATTTAAAATGGGTATAACAAACTATTATAAATAATCAAATGGCAACAGCACACAATGTTTTCAAGTCTCCCATTCAAACCTAGAATTTTCCCTATAAAATAAGAATACTTTTTCTTTCAGTTTAGCAAAAATGTCATAAAACCTTCTTTAATATTGTTCTAAGTGATTTTTTATTAGGTAGTACCAACGAAAATTTGAGAATTTTTCGAAAATTTTCAATACAAAAACATTAGTATTACAAGTTAAGCGACCCTTTAATATAATAGGTAATATTTACTTTAACTTGATAGTTTACAAGACTGTAGTGTGCTTTGTTTTCATGAATTATAGTTCAATCAAGATGATTGCTAAGCTTGATGAATATCTGATTCGACAAAAGAAATGTAATTATATATTTTTAATTTGGCGATATTATTTATTACAATTTAACTTCTTCTTAACCAGGAAAAAGCTTTTACAGAAAATAACAAATTATAAAATATAGTCAACGAGGTACTGTTTTGCACTCACGAATTTTGCCTGAAAGACTAGCCATTTAAGACTGATGAATTTGTATAAATTTGAAATTTAATTTAATTTTAACTAAATATCAACAATATATTTTAATCGCTACTGAGTCCTATACAAAAATAAAATCTTTAAGAGATCTTTTAAATAAAAAAAAATATCTATCTACCTCTAAATAGGTAAATATTAATCATAGAGCACACCAATTCTCCACAAATATTAATTACTATATTTTTATATTTCAAGGAAACATTTTTTTTTTTTTTTGGTTTTTAATTTTGAAAATAAAATTATATATTCATGTACGTACAAAAAATAATTTTATATATTCAAACGTGTAATTATGGAAAAAGAAAAAAACAAGCGATTTTACGAGAACTTATATCAAATTTGATCTTTATACTCTCAAAACATAGAATTACATTTATATATATTATAGGTGAGTATTGTACCTTGAAAATTTAAATATTAAACACTATCGAAAAAACCCAAATGTGATTCATAGTACATGGTCATAATGTACCATGGATGGCATTCTTATATACCTACATTCTTATATTCTCACTCGCTAACATTTACAGTTTCCTCTAAAAAGCAGTATCCGAGAAGTTATGTGATTTAAAAATTGGAAAAATTACTGGTTTCTCTTCCCCTAACCAACCAGTAACAAATTCAATTGCTGTTTTAATTGATTCATATTAAGTAGAATCGCATTTTTTCCACTTGTATACTTTAACAACCTTTGCATATGAAAACTTAGAAGCATAACAATTCTATCGTTTTTTTTTTTCGGTTATTTGCCTTATATGGATTTGAATCTGTCTAAATGTTTCAAGAAACTGAAGGGAGGCCCAAGAAATATTTTATTCAAGGTATCACACTGTACCGTATTAAAAATACTAATATTTATTATGTATATAATTTAAAGAATATATAAACGAATTATTTTGTATTATATTCTTGTGCACGGATATAATTATACAACTTATATAAAATTCTGTATTCTTAATTTCAAATTTTGTTTTGCTTTTTTTATTTTTTATGTATAAAATACATAAAATATAGTTTACTTAAATGTAGAATCTTCAAGATTTGTGTTAAAGACGTAAATTGTTAAGCGTCCTTGTAAATTTAAAATCATTCTAGAGACTTATAAAAATTCATCCATACAATTTAACTGGACGACATTGGCAGGCACTAGGAAATCAGTAGAACATACATTATCAACGCTTTCAAATAGCCATTATGTCACCTTAAAGCGATACTGTCACTCACTCTTACTGGTGTAGAAATATTTAAAGTAAGGAAAATGGCTAATCAAGAAAAATTAAGTTTCATTTAAAAACACCTTTTTGAATCATTTCTTGTCATTACTGATTTCTATCTCTAAAAGGGCCTAAAAATTGTAATTTAAACTTAATTATTCTTATTAATTACGTTTACATTATTGGCTAAGTATCTGAATGCAATAAGTTTCTTTTAAGAGATAAAATAAAATGAGTCTGAAAACATAGTTTTTAAATTTTCGTTGTATTAGTTTCATTTCGTATACATGTTATATCTCGGGTTACAACTTTGTGAAGTGTAGTTTTTATTCCAAACTATGAAAATTCTTTAGCAATTTTATTTGCAAATGTTTCGGACAAGTTGTTTGTAATTTTATTCAGAACAATCTTAAAATAATATAAAAAATGTTTTGTTCGTTTGTTTATTGCTTATGGACTCAAAAAATTATTTTTCGTCGTTTGAAATCAAATTTATACACGAAATACAACCTGTTTCGACGATAGTTTTATCTGCATTTAGCCCCCAGGGGGTGGAAGAGGGGTGTGGAGGTGATGATGAAATTTTGTATGTGGAAACTCAATTTTATAGGCAAATACAGTTCAATGTTTGCCTAAATGTCGCGTTGCTAAGGTTTTTTTTTTTAATATAATTTGATTTATAATACTTATAAAAGATAATTCTGACTATTATTCTTACAGCAGTATATTAGGAATATCTCTTTATTTATCGAAAATCTGAAACTATATATCATCGTTGTACGTTGTAAAGAGCCTAAATGGCCGAGAGGTCTAAGGCGTTAGACTGTTCGTCTGTTTAGACTTAGGTTGCGGGTTCGAATTCAGGCAGCGACAGTGTGAACAATTGAAAAAAAACATACCTAATGGGAGCGGTAGAATTGATCACATTGTCGTCGCTTGGATAAGAACGAAGTAACCGAATCCACTCACATCAAAATGTAATTGTAAATATGTATGAAGTTAAATAAATAAAGATTAGCAAATAACGATGTGGGTGGCCTCTGTTATAAACGTATATGTCAAAGAAACGGAGGTTAAACCTCATTATTATTATTGTACGTAAACTTTGAAACAAAGGTTATAAAGCCTATATTCGAAGCGGCTGAAATTGGCAAACCATTGAAAATAGAATATAAAATATTTTTTACAAAATCAAATATCATAGAATGAATATTTGATTCAAGGGGGAAAGGGTTGTGAAAGTGGGTATGAATGATCGAATATTTTCAAATATACCCAAGTCTGATATCAAATAAACGGACATGATGTATACATTAAAAAACTGTAAGTTACATGAATATCAGTTCATCCGTTTAAAAGTTGCGAACTCTTGTCGATACAAGGGTTTATCAAATTTCATTAAATTAACAAGATGCTTCTCGTCTATTTTCATGTAACCATAATGTCCCACACAGCGAAGTGTGGTGGGATACAGCTAGTATTCTATAATAAATTTTCTTCTATTTCTTATCAGCTATGAATATGAGCTATCTTTTTTAACTCCCTACACTAAAAAGTACGGATGGGAATGGAAAATTAGTACCCATAATCATCTTTCATAATAACAAATAAGTGCCTGAATCAATACGGCTCGTTAGTTTATAAGGCAATTAATTGAAAGTATTATCAGCTGCCAACCTAAATGATTTGGACAAAATCATTTATCCTTAATAATATGGTTTCCTTTCTATAAGTACGAATATGTTTTATTTAAATTTCTTACGTTTATTAAATATTATTAGTTCAATGGAAAAATGTATATATACAGTATAAAACTTCATTCAAACGACGCTAGATGTAGTTACGTACTAGGATTGTGTACATACATCGTCTACAGCATTCTGGTTGAATATACATTTGTGAAGAATGAATATGCAGTTCGTTTTATTTAAAAAGAAACTTGGACAAAGAGAGTTAAATAAGTTCAAACAAATCAATAATATACTTCTTTTTTTTTTTTAGTAAAATTTCCATTTTTTAAAAAGCTCAGATCTTGAAATTTTCCAAAATATATTTTTCATTCGAAAAGTGTTAATAGTTGTCATATTTTTAGACAGTTTGTTTAAACCTTCATTTTTTGTTTATTTAAACAAACTCGTCAAAATTAGTTATACAAAAATTATTAAATAATTTAACTAGAAATAATATAAACATTTTTGATCAATTGTTTCAAAGAATGATCGTCAATGTTTACAAGTTTCGTAAGATTTACGAGAAACGAAAAAATACCTGCTCGCAGCCCATATTTTCAGGAAAAAGTGTTTTTTTTTCACTCGTTTTTCTGTATGTAAATTGACGTTTGCTACATTTTAAACATAAATCATTAGAAATACAAATTAAAACGATTTTCAACACTACGATAATTTGTGGGAAAATCTTGTAATTAACCTATCATATAATTAACTCTATCTTGTGAAATCAAAGGGTAAATAACATTTTAAAATCAAAAATTGTCTATTTAACAAATTATGTGAATAATTTCTTACAATGATATATTCATAAAACGGTACTGAAATAATTCTGTCAAGTGGAAAATAAATTTTATTTGTTTACGTAAAACTGTGGCTGTAAAATTATACTATAAAATCAATATTACTTGTTTGAATTCAGCTTCATCAAAAAATTTAGAGATACAATTTCATTTTTTATGCGTAGCCGCAACATAAAATTACACCGTGTGCTTTTTAACCCGACAGCCAATTTTGATAAGATTCGATAAAATGAAAAGCTCATACAAAACAACAATCAAATTCATAGTAGTTTTGTAGTTTCATAGTTGTGAATTTAAACATAAAATTATTTATATTTAAAAATTGGTAAAAAACCTTTTACGATAAATTTTATTGGCTATTAGCGTATAGCAATATATTTATTTTCTAATAGCGTATAGCATTAATCCTTAGAATTCATAATTTTTTTTTATTTTCTTTTAAAAAAAAAAAATCTTTTAATCTTATAAAAAATTTTCCCAAAGACGGCGCCAGATATTAAACTATTTGATTTTACAAGAGTTATTTATCTATAAAAATGATTTATTGTTTTAATAAATCATTAATGGTAATTAAATTCAATTATTTATTATTATTAAAATGTTTATGTTTATACGTCAATAACGGCTACTGCCTTTTGATTTTAGAAACGAAAAAGTAAAATTATGTTGAAAACTGGACTAAGAAAATTTTTTCGGTACGTTTTCTTTAAATTTGGGTAACTGCGTATCTTCTACCGTTGATAAGAAGATATGATACATGATACTTTAAAAACATGCAAATTTCTTGAGACCAATGATATTCTTAAGAAACAGAAACCTCTTGGTTCCAAGGATATTTTAGAGAATTTTTTAATACAATTGAGCTTCATAAACCGAAATACAATAGTATAATTCGTAGCATCACCCTTTACGAAGGGTAAGCATTTAATTGCATGCTTCATTGAGGTCAGTATTAAATTCAGAGACGTAGGATAAAGCTCTTTCAAATAAACCAGTTCAATTTTAATTCTCAATCATTTAAGGCCAAAACTCAAGAATGTTTTAGTCAGAATATCACTATTATAGTTACAAAATCCTAAATTCAATTGTTCCAGTAAATGACATTAAAATATGTACAACAAGATTGAAATTATTTCATACAATTATCTTTCAATTTAAGTGTTCTAAAAAATTTTATCTAATTGAAAAATAAAAAAGAATACAATCATATCTTTCAAACAAAAACCACAAAATATTCCAAATCCCACGTTTAGAGAAATGATTCCCATAATGATATGATTGAACCTTTAAAAATAACACAAGAAATACAAAATAGAACTTACAGGTTTGGGGTCAGGCGTAGTATTTTCCCTGTTGTCGTTCCTGGATATTTTGTTCCTGTACGAAAATTTTCCTTAAGAGAAACTTTTCTTTCAAAGCACCTGGAATATTTCCGATAAAACAACAAACTTAAAATTGATGAATAGTCACTGAGAACGACAATTAAATAAATAATTGGATAAAAATACAAATAATTATGAGTTATTTGTTATCTTATGCACATCCATTTGAAAAAGAAGATGCTCAACTTAAAATATCAAGGATCAAAACAAGCGTTTAAAAATAGTTTATGTAAAAGTGATTCATAGTAATAATTATTTTCTACTTTTTAGTACAATTAAAAGACTGTCTTTTTAAAAGTGTTTTAATTTAAATTTTTAGTTATAAATAAAAAAGGTTTTCATTTTATTCTTTCATTTATTTGAACTGATCGCGGTGGTAACAATATTTCAGAAGAAAAAAGTGCCTATCTACGAAAGTTTTTACAGAGGAACAAGTCCATTAGGCACAATTTTGACCGTCAAATACTACGTCTGATTCTAAACCTGTAAGAAACATATAAAATAAAACATAACTTTAGTTATCTATCTTTAAAGTCTAAGCTATTGAATATAAAAATGTTGACACGTAAATGTAAAAATGAATTTTGACATATTATTTGAAGACTGCATTCAGTTAACATGATTTTGAAGACACAAATTGAAACATCGTTTGCGGCATGTTTAACAACATTACATATACGATATACCTATATCTAGAGATATTTTACTTATAATATTTTACAAATAGTTTAAAAAATATCTAAGGTTGAATAATTATTACTTTTAAAATTGTCTTATCTTAAAAATTGATTGTAGACTCCGATAATGCTGGGAGATTTGTATAAAAACGTGCAAACTCTCTGCCATTTATTTTGAAGATTGCTTTTTTAAAGACTATCTTTTAACATATATAACAGGCAAAAAAATCGTGAAAACATTAAAATCGGAAATCTCTAATAACATACATCCGAAAAATTGATACACGATTAAAACATCATTTGTTTATGACTGAGCTTACCCGTATCAATTCTGAAAAAGACAAAACAAATGGCTATATAAATTCTTTCTGATTGGCCAAAAGTTTTTTTCGTAGCTTTTATTGCTCTAGAAAGAGCACAAAGATTCTAATTATTGAATAAGAACCTAAATTTTACATCTTTTAAATATGGTCATTTCGTATACAGGTTTTAAATTTTCTGGAATTTTAAATTCACTCCAAGATAAACAGACTACCTAGAGATAAAAACTAGGTAGTGTGTTTATCTTGGACCTCATAATTTGTGAGCTTCAAGATTTTATACCATTCACGTTTAGATAACCTAAGTGAAAAAAATTTCCTATCCTTAATAATATTTTAAATTAATAAACTTTTTTCACGACGCTTCCACCAATAAATTTTTAATTAAATACCCTCTGTTATTCCTTATCCAGTTTTGTGATTTAATTTGATTCGTTAATGGATTTCAACTCGATTATTTCTAATATATTTTTTTTTAAGTATAAAATGATAGAAAGTCGTTTATAAATCGACGGTTTTTTTAATTTAGTGAATTATTGATTAAAATTATTAGCACAATTTCACTTTCGATTTATTCATAATTTTTTGTACATTGATGTAGCCAACATTCACAAATGGAGTCAAAAACTGAACACAACAGTGCACGACAAGATCGAACATCGGTATCGTACAGTCATAGTCATCGAACAAAACAAACGGATGGAATTATTATTATGTATTTTTTTTTTACAATAATGTGAAGTCAAAATAATAGCTTTACATTATTGGCTATTGGTTTTATTACTAGTATTGATATACGTAACTTTAAAATGGCTTCGTCTACTTTGAAATGAGTTTTGAGTAAAGTACGCGTTTATACAGAAATGAAGATCATGAAGGAATTAAAAATATACGACTTAAAACTAGTAATGAAAAATTGTGTGTATATTTTAATTTTTTACATTTTTAAACCTATGAATACATACACACATGAAAATATATATATTTAACGATAAGAGAAAAGTACTATCATTTATTATTTTACAAAAAAAAAAATTGAGGAACAAATCTGTTTACAAAACTTACATTTTGATAATAAATTTTCAAATACGAATTCTAAATTTTTAGAATGCTCTTAAACTCTATGAATTAAAAGTAGAACTATGTAATATAATCATAAAAATAGTTATTTATTGTTACAAATTTGTAATTAGATTTTTGCTTAACATTTTTTGTGAAATAACAATTGATTATACTTTTCTCTTCGAAAATTTTCTTCATACGGATATTTTCAAGTATTTCCGTTCTGGGATTTTACAAGATTTTACAACTTATTTCATTATATTAAATGATAGTTTATTTGTAAAATAAATAAATATATACAAAACTTAACTTTTATTACTTATTTTAAAATTAAAGATCGTAAAAAAAAAATTATATAGAGAGAGGTAATTTTCACGGCTCTTCCACCATAATTCTGCCAAAAACATTTAATTAGAATATTTAATATTGAGTAATATTAATTTCTAATATTTAATATTGAGTTTTATTTTGAATAATTGTTTTAATATTATCTGATATTTTTACAGAATTGTATAAGCATGTCAACTTTCTTTCATTTTGTGCCGGAATTATAATTTTTAAAATTTCTCTGAAAATGATTTTTTGACTAGTTAGCCGTTTTTGGTACTTTTTCAGAAGACAAATTCGTCTTTTCTTCGTCATGAAGGAATTCAATGATGTTTTTATAAGTAGTGTTCCTGTAAATAATATAATGTGCTCTATATAACCTGGACTTTGCAATGGATTTGAAGTTTTCAATTACGTTTACTTTTAAAATCAGTAACTTATGAAAATAATGGTTGATAAAATTTACTGAATAATTAAATAATATTATGAAATTTTCTTATTAAAATTTATGCAATGAAAATTAACAAAAACAATTTTTAAAACACCGATGTAACATTATATAAATTTAAAATCTAAAATAATGCATTTACATGTATGTTTCAACCACATCATTAGGTCACGAAACTCCTTAAGCATTTTACATACTCTATGATTGGTATAAGAAGAATCTCTTAAAAAATTATATTTTAAAATTATTCATATTTTCTGTAATGTACAATATGGAATTGTATGCGTATTATAAAAATATTTTATAAGAAATATTTAAGCTATTATAAAATAACGTCGTTCATCGCTTATGTTTAGGTACAAGTAATGTTTTCTCAATAGTTTGAGCTCAATATATTTATTCAGTCGGTCTAAGAGTCTGTGAATCTGTTTTATAATATTTTTTATATTCATGATGTTCAAAAATCTTCTCTTTGCACTAAAATTTTGAAGATAAAATTATAATAGTACTTATTGCAGAAATATTTACAAAACTTTGTAAAATTTATAATTATTGTTGCGTCGGATGTTGAAAATTGTTTTAAATTACCATAATAAAAGTCAAAATTTTTCAATAGGGTTAGCACTTCCATTTCTAGAGAGCAAAAACACTCCCGATTAAATCAATTATCAAATTATATAATCGAAATCGCTCCAACCGTTTGAGACTAACGCTCACACACTTATGAAAAGGTTGAAAACTGATTCAATCTTATGCCATCTGAGTATTAATTGAATAATTTGAATAATTTTACAGCGGCAGACTATCTTTTAAATAAGTTAAAGAAATTATTGAAGATATGTAGCCTAGAAAATTAATTTTACTAAGCTTGCGAAGAGCTTACTATAAATCAGATTTTGTTTAACATTTCAAACCTCAGCGTGAACTATCACCAAAATTAAAACTACTTTTATGCCAATCGAACACTAAGTTTAACTTATTTTAGAGACTTATTATTTATTCTTTACAATCCAAATTTTACAAACAGCTTTGTTACCATTTGAGATTTGTAATTTTTTTTAAAACAGATTTAATAAAATTCCTCGCAGTAACTGATTCTGGTCTGATCTTTTTGAGATCTACATTTTGGCATACATAAGCCCCCAAATTTTCTTCGTATGAGAAGAGTATGAGAAACGAAATTCGCAGTATATATAAGTGCTTTTAGAGTTAATCTTATAAAAAAATAAACTTTACTACGTGGCGTAAAATCACTTTTTTCTTACTGATTATTGATTATTTTTTCAGGTCGCTTTCATCAAAATTCGATTTCATATCCATTTCTTGCGAACAAAAAACAAAGCTGTTGTTCATTTTTTTCTCTTTCATAACAGTAAATGCACAAATTTACTCCTAAATTACAAACATGATTCGAAACGAAAAACAGGTGAATATTTTTAAGAAAAATATTTAGGTGGACGAAAATACTTTTGTATATGTACAGTTCATAATCATTTGAAAACTCGTTATTTTTTTTCGTGCTTAGTAGGACCATGTAGTAAAGATATAGTAATAGATATCTAGTAAGGATAACATCCAACTAAAACTGTCACGTTAAGGCGTGTTTTAGGTGCAGGATGAAATTCTTGCTGAAAATCGCTCATCACTCCGTTGTAGTAGACAAATGCCAATATGAAAACGTCATTCTTTCTGATGTCATTGAAACTTTTTATCGATTTTCGGGTCAAAAAGAATTCTTTGTACCACGCTCTATCGAACTAGAATGCAATGAATATAAAATATAAACTATTTAGTGTTTTCAAAAAAAAAAATATTATGTACATAGTCAATCACTATACATATTTCTGTTACTACAGCGCGTCCATATACATTTGTAACACAAGTCTTAAAGTCATCAATCATTTTTTTTTCATCTTGTGCTATGTGTATTGTTATAATATGTATGTGCTATGCGTCTCCTCTCTATGTGAAAAAAATCATTTTACTATAATAAAGAAATTGATGTTTCTTTATAAAAAGGGTGTCCCAAAAGGAGCTTCTCTTCTTCGGGAGATGATTCGGAGCTATAAAAGTAAGAAAACATATTGTATAGACATAAATCCGAAAGTCCATCGTTTCCAAGTTACAGCTAAATATACGTTTAAATAATCAAGTTTAAGACGTTTCGATACCAAACTTAAAGTATTATCAAAAAACTGAAATATTGTGTGTCGATAAATGAGTATTTATTTTATGAGTGTCGACAAATGAGTCCATAAATGAGATCAATAAAGATTTCAATAGTCAAGTCGATTCTCTGCACGGGCTTACGATAAAAAATATAAAAAAACTATTAAAAATATTCAAGTTCAAGTTTAAAGCTTTAAAATCACATCAAAATCAATAACTGTGCATAAAAATGAAAAACTTTTTTTGGTAAAAACACTGACTGTGATAGATAATTTCTCTTCAATAGTTCAGACAATCAATATGAATTTTTCAAAAACAAGACGTATAAAAGGTTGATTAATTGATAAATAAAATTTCAAAATTTTTGATTATTACATTTTTTCGTTATCGAAATATCTTAAGAAAACTAAAACTTATGGCGAAGCTTATGAAACCAAAGAAACGATTCCTGCCCTTCTTGTTAAAAAGATAAACAAAAAATGTGTTTTGTAAATGTAAACATACGATGTATAAGCATTATGTACAATTACATATCTGTTTACACCAAAAATTTACGTATATTGCAGCGTGACCGCTTCAACTTGACTATCAGGGACATTATACCTTAAATACAAAATTAAATACAAAAATTTCAATTTAATAATGTTTATTTAATTTTCCATTTTCTAATACGGTTTTTTCCCATTACTCGATATTTAAAATTATTGAGCACCTAATTTTTAAAGTAAACGTGAATAGATACTTAAATCCAATTATATAATATGATTAAAATTTCTACTTTCTGAAATAATAAGATTAACAAAACTTTTAAAAAAATCAAGCAGGCTACAAATTAAAATGATTTACTAAAACATAAGAATAACTATTTATAAATCGGACTGGCTGATTTTTTTCTCAACCTACGTTTATATTAAGTTTTCCCGTCCCGAATTACCATCATTTCATTTCAAAGGAAATAGGTGAATTTTGAACCACCTGTATACGTACTAAGTACACACATAATATTCATATTCATAGCATCATCGATCGTATGAACAACATTGGGTTGAATATTATTATTAACTGGTTAACGATCATACTAACTCACTTTTTAAAATAAACTGTGTTATCGATTGTATGTAAGTTTAAACCGATTTCAAAAAGACGAAGGTTCTAAAATCGATGTTCATTTTTAAAATTATTTATTCTTGCATATATGTGAATTAATTTCTGGAAGTTTTCTTTTCGATGTGAGAATTTATGGAATTTTTCCACATAAATTCGGTTTGATTAATTAGTTTTTCTTATGATCTAACCCACACAATTTAAATGAAAGTGTTGTTAAGCAAAATGTTTTTGCTTGAAAAGGTTTTAAAGGATTTCTATATCCACTAAATAAGAAATCGACGGTGATAAAATATATGTAGATAATGAAACGAAAAGTTAAATAAATTTTAAAGAAGCAAATTAGAAGTTCGATCAATCTGTGAAATCATCCAACAAATTTTGTAAAAACGTATATAATCAACATGCCAAAAGCTTTGGCATCGTTTTGCATAAAGACTTAAAAATATTTTTCTTAATTTTGGTGATAATTGAAATAGTTTTTACTCAAAATATTCTTAGGTATAACTTTTTAGAAGAATATTAAACTAATAAAAGATTTCTCAGCATGAGAATACTTCGTGAAATCTCTTTGCTACATTAATTCGACGTTGTAACATATTCGAAGATGCAAATGATAAAATATCAAAAATGGTGTAGGCGCCGGAAAGTAATGTTAACACATATTGAATAAATGTGAAATTATTATAATTTTCGTCAGATTGAGTAAACATGGGTTGGAATGGTTTTCGGCCCTTTTCTGGAAGTCAAATTTACAGATTTACTAGTTAGTTTACAATCTAACGTAAATTACAATATTTGGTTGACATATACCTAAAATTCAATTGTCCCGCGCTTTAAAAGTCGATGACGTATCTAAAGTTGGAAATATAAAATTTTCGGTAGTGTTTAAAATTCGTAGAAAAGGAAATGTGAAACTTAAAACGAGGTTTCTGATCGAGATTTAATTTACTGTACAAAGTCTATCAATTTTTTAATGTGAATTCAGAATTCTAGACATGATTAATGTTGTGAAATTCGAAATAAAGTGGAGGCAAAAAGAGTTCGAGAAATTATTTTAGATATGTTAATGAATAGACAATGAACTAGATATTCAAGAATATTCGTTTTCTTTGTCGATAATCAAATCTATTCTTTGTATTTCCAAATTTGTTTACGGAGCCATAAATTCATACTCTTGCGATGCAAAATATAAGTTTTCAAAAAGTTACTTAGCGTATATCATTTGAGCGATAAATAATTTGTCCAAATTCGTATATTAATCAAAGTTATTTACTTCGGGAAAAATAAATTTCAATTCTAACATCGCAGAAATTGCAAAAACCGTCGGTTTTCGTTTTGTTTGGATCTAATTTAATGAAAGACCCGTTAATGTAAAAAAATATAAAGTTTAAACTTTCTGCCAACGATGAGAAATATATAATTAGTTGTTTGTCATGATTTTGGCTACCAATATTAGGAGTCTAATTTGGTGGTGTGTTTCCTTACCTTCAAAATTGAAAAAACAAGATTAAATTATTTACCAAAATACAAATCACAGTTCGGTAAAAACTTTCGAAAGATCATAAACTAATTTTGCTTAAATTTTACAATTGAATGTAGCTCGCTTGTCTACCATTGGAAGAAAAACAGAAAATACGTGTTTTACATTTTAAGAATAAAGCATAAAGTTTATAAATTTCGATTTTTTGCCCCAATATCCAAGATCAGTTTTTTGTACTTTATAAATACGTATTTCGACTACCAAGTAGTCATCATCAGTATGAATTAGCTAATCGTAATTACTCTTATGTTACTTGTTGCTATTTTGGTGGCGAACTGCAGTCGAAATACGTATTTATAAAATACAAAAAACTGATCTAGAAAATTAGGGCAAAAAATCGAAATTTATTTCGAAATATCCTAAAGTTCTCATTTATTATCGTTGATAATATTTATACATAAAGTTTATTTTAACTTCTCAAGCTTTACACAAGTTAAAAACCTAATTTTTTATAGTTTTAGAACTAACAAAATTTTCTAAAAAACTTCCGACGCACATTCTATTAATATAATACCAGAGAATTATTTAAATTAAAGTGACTATTTTTTGATTAAATATTAATGGTAATATAACCTTAATACTCCGGGATTGCAAAAACGTGTTTATCCACTACACGAGCTCTAACCAATTTGGCAAATTTTGTATGAACAACAAATCTGTTAACGTAGGTACATTACATTACTTATTTTAGCCATGCGGTAAATACTTTTTTAGCAATTTTTATTTTTGGTTACTCATTTTAATGAAAATACAGTCATAAGAAATCATTTATTTTATGTCACTTGTGTCTATTTGAAAGATATCCATATTATTTTGACAATTACCTACATTAAATCGGAATAGTAAATTTAAATATTGTATGAAAAAAAGACAAGTTTTTCACAGTTTTATAATTGTTCAATTTTACTTTTTTTTAATAATAAATTTTATTAATTTATTCATAAATGCCATTAGACGCTCCATAAGTGGTATCCATAATGAGAATAAATTTTTTGGATCATAACAGAATTAAAAAGGAATTAAAAATACAAATAAATTTATCGATTCTATAAGAAAAGACATTAAAATAACTCAGAACAAACAACTTTATAAAAATATTAAAAAATAAAAAAAAAATTATTTTGTTTATGAAAAATATCAAGAAAAACTTTTCAAAATGGTATCAAAAATGTATTTTGTAAAATAAAAGTATAATAAATATACACCTACAAACTTGATATCCATCTAAAATGGCGGGAAAATATTGGGATCTTTATTTTTACTTAGTTAAACATTTGAATTCAGTCCAGAAAACTCTGTTATTGATTTTCATTTTGTAAAATAAATAAAAATTAGCAGAAAAACCATATAACACAAAAAATTTAACCGAAATTAAATTCAAGATCAATACCTCTTTGAAAATACAAAAAAAACAGTAAAACAAAAATATTTTTAAAAAAAATATCACAAAAAGTCTTGTGCAATCAAAAGCAAAAAAATCACACACACTACTTCAAAAAAATGCAGTAAGACTTAAAATAAACATTTATTTCAAATCAATCACTCGAATTTCAGGCAAAAAATTTAATTAAATATTTCCATAAAATATCCAGATATTAATTCCTTTTAAATATCATAAATTATTAATTAAGATTCTTTTGTTTTATACCGCACCAAAGGTCCACAATAGTGTGTGATATGATTTGTCAATAATATAAAAATTAAAAAAAAAAAAAATGTAAAAAAATATTTAAAAAAAAATTAAATTATTTAACAAAAAAAATTTTCTTTGCTAATGTTTTTGTTTAAAAGAAACGAACGAACGAGTTTAGTTTTCTGTCTGATGATTCAAATTGTTGTTCAGAGGCGGCATTGATGTAAGAAGAGCTTACTTGTATGTATACGATATACTGAATACATACATGTACATGTATACGTAACTACGCTCGCATAAATGCTGTGCTAGTGGTAGGGGTAAATAATGCTGAACATACAAGCATAATCCAACTGTAATGGCATACATATAGGCGCATAAAACAAGCGCAGTACGATTATCTGATGTTAGCCCCACCTACGGAAGGCGTAACTGTACTAGAAGTGATCATTCATTTGAAAACCCCACTCCATCGTGAACGATTTGTGATTGACAGTTGGCGTATAGCTACGGTACGCGCAAGACCTGTTGTGGTGTAAATCGGTCGAGTGAATCCGATTTCTACTGTATAGCTCCTAAATAAACTAAAACTATACACAATCTAGTAATTTTGTGTAACCAATATTTTCTGTGTGTGGTGTACGTATATTGTTTTGTTCGTTCGGCTGCCTAGCTGCTGGCGCACTGGCTCGCATATCGCGTTCGGTATACACGGATCGGGATAAAGGGAAGAAATAAACGTCGCGGGCGCAGTTGCAAAACTGTATAACAAACAGTAGTAATAACCCCCTTTATGATATACGAACGGGATAAAAAAAAACAACAACACAATTTGGGGGTTTTCGCGACCGACGCTGCTGCTCCTCACAAATATATCGCTAGCTTTGTTGCTCTTCAAGTTTTCTCTTACTTTCAACATTGAGTGTATGTGTGCGTCTCTCTATGCTGCAGTGTATGTGTTTATATGGTGTATAACGAACAACACGACGGACGGCGGTGAATATACTGCTAGCTAACGGTGGTGCTCTTGCTGCTCTTGCTTTGTTGCGATCCTTGTCGCGTCGTCGGGACGTCGCTCTTCAATTCGGGGGTGGTACAAAACATACAAGTGTATGTTGTTCGTAACACATTGTCATTGTCATTTGACTATCACATATCAGTCAAATTCGTTGTCAAATCATGTATCGTCGTTTACACCATCGAATTAACAATAACAACACATGCTAGTTCTTCTACTATAATACCTAGTTATGACGAATATCAAGTGTCGAAAAAAACAACACGGCTAAGACAATTCAACTTTATTATTTATTAAAGAAAACCTGAAAACTCTCGAAGAATATTATATCAGCATCGGGGAGCTGTCGTTTGCCGGTTAATGAAATGAAATACAAGTTATGATATTTACAAGTTTATGCCAAATGTTGCCGAATCTAACTAAAACAAACTCGATGAACTTTGCTACGAAAACAACAATAATAACAGTGACTAATGACCGGTGTTATCGTTATTATGATCATATATCATTATTTCGTTAAACATCATTGAGAAATCGCGCGCGCGCGGGAATCATATTTTTTAATGTATTAATAAATAATATTGTTATTCGAAAAAATTTAAAGAAAATTTGTTGTGATTTTTAATTTTCAAATTTTTTAATCAAAAAAAATAATTTTGTACTTGAAAAAATTGTGTGGAAAACATCATGTTTTGTACCTGCTGTCTACAACAACCAAATTAAAAATTCGCACAAGAAGAAAATATTAAGAAAAAAGAATTTTTTTTATCAACATTTCGCGGAGTGTGAAAAAAAAAGTAGTAATAACTATTCGTATTTTGTGAACTTAAATTTTCTAAAAAAAATAATAAGAAATTCTTTTGTTTTTGTTTTATTTTTTTAAGTGTTATATGTTATTTAAGTGCTGTGACATCTTTAAAATTTATTAATTTTTATTTGTATTTTTTGTGTTTTAAAGTGTGAAGGTTTTTGTGTGATTTAGTTAAAGTGGCCCAACACGCTGAATACCCGAATCCGGGTCGAGCTTTCATGGCTCAACCAAGGGTTAGTTTATTTTTCATATTTTTTCCATAGTTTATAAGATTCCAAGCCGTGAACAGAACTTTAACTCACATAATATTCAAAACAAAATTATATTTTTATGTACCGGTATTTCGATTATAATGAAATCATCATCAGCAATGTTTAATATCTGATAATTTTTGTATTGCAATCGAATTTTTAATTTTTTTTTACGTACCATTTTGTTTTGAATATTTTGGTACAGTTTTGGTTTGTTAAAGTGTATCTCAGAGTGGTTAAGTAACGTGCAATTTTCTTAAGTGTCTAAATATATTTCTTAATAACAAGATTTATTGAGATCCCGTGTACTAAAAACGTTTCGATAAGGGTTGATTGAGGGTTGTTGCAGATATTAAGTAAGGCAATAAATTATAGTCATCATACCTTAGGCCCCAATATATCAAAACTATTACAGAAATTCTCTATAATTATTTTTTTCAACATAATTTATAGATATAACTTGAGCTGTAATTTCTTTCTTTTTTTATTATAAATCATTTAATTTTGATCTAAAGTTTTACGGCACAAATATTTCAAAAATTCAGAAATAATTTTTTGAGCTTCAACTAAAATTTCAATTACAAAATAAACATACTAAACCGACAAATTGAAGTGCGATGGTAATCATACAGTAATTAAAAATACTAATTATAATCGCATCACTTCCGAAGTTTAATAACATTATAAATGAAATTAGTAAAACTTTTTTTGTACTCAATACAAAAAAAGTCGGTTTTTTATTCTGTAATGAAAACGGATATAAATTAATTAGCTTAATAAATATTTTTAAATCACCTGTAAAGTGAATACTAATGATTTGAGAGAATTGAATCGAATAACAAATTTGTTATAAATTTTTTACGACTTAAGCTGCGAAAAAAATTATGCGGGTAGTAACATACATTTTTATTTACCCTAAAATAGAAATGAACGCATAAAGTTTGTTTTTATATCACTTTTATATTGCTCGTTTCGAAGATTTTATCACAAGATGTTTTTCTTTAAATTCTATTCAGGGAAAACTTGAATGTTTATTTTTGCTATTCGTTTTATTTAGTAGTGAAAATTGTTTTTTTACTGAATTAAAATTAATTTTTGATGTGAGGTCAAAAAATCTTTGTTTAATTTTGAATCATATATCTCAATTAAGACTATTAAGAAATTCGGAGGATAAAATTAAAATTTTACCTAGTAGGAACAAACAAAAGCTTCAGGTTTAAAATTTAGGAAATAAGTTTTTTGCACAGACGACCACGTCTGCGTCGGTAGAATTAATATGCGATATTTAAAGTTTAATGGCTTGTTTGTGTTTTTTTTTTTCACGTAAATAAGGTGAAAAGAATCGATTTGGTTCCTAAGCAATGCTTCAAATGTCGCAGAGTAGCAAAGTTTATGTTTAATGCAAGTTATTATCACTTCTCGTAAAATTTAGTTTTGGGCGTTGTTGGAATGGTCCAAGTTTTGACGAGCTGAATTTATATATAAATCATTAATACTACAATGAAATTACTACGTGTTTAGTTAAAACTTCCCGTTCCCTCCACCATAAAATCCATTAATGTTAAGAACATTTTAACTATGAATAAATTCCAAATTTATCGACAAATAACTTGAAATTTTCAACTTAATGCAGCTATGTTCACCCTCCATCGCGTGAAAATGATTGAGCTTAAAAAATCATTGATAAAAAATTAGTTTGAATGTCAGAAAATAATTTTTTTGTCACTGATTTATTACCAAATAGTATGAAAAAAACTTATTTAACGCTATACTAGTCAAAGAAAAAATGCACATAGTAAAAATTTTTGTATTTAAAAAATATCACAAAATTCTGTTATGTGTCTCAATTGGTATCTGGTTTAAATTTCCCGTTTCCTCCACCATAAAAACTATCGTTTGCAAAGTTTAGTATATTTTCAAAATGCATGCTACGTTTAACTTCCAAACTAAAAAGCGAGAAAATGAATGAAAAACAAAAAAATCTGCTCCATAAAATAAACCCAAAATTATTGGAGAAAGCAAAAACTATGTTTGAATTTAAAAAAAAAAAATTTTCTTCTGATTTTTAACAAATAACTTACAAAATAGCTTAAAAAAATCTAACTAACGCCTCCCTAGTGTAAGTAAATGCACTTACAGTACAATAAATTGTATTTTAAAAAACCGCAGCACAAACTTACTTACTTAGCAGTAAGCAGATGCGATATGCTCAATAAAAATATTGTATGATATTAATAACATAGTCAAGTAGTAATAAAAGACAAAACATTTATAATTTATTGAGTGTTATTTCATTATCATATGCATAATAATATTTTATTATTTATTCAATATTTTAATTATTATTAATTTAGCCACTCAAATCAAATATTAATTAATAAAAAAAAAAACGCGTTTATTGATAATTTGAGTGAATTTTTTTTGTTTTGTTTTATTGCTTTAATTAGTAATAAATATTAATTTGTGAAAACTTCCATAAATTCCAAATGTTCTTATTCAAAACCTCAAAAAAATTATTTGGAAATTAGGAAGCCCATCAAAAATATTTAAGAGATAGTGGTTCGATTCTCTTTCAATAAGTATTCATGTCAGAAATTTTTGTTATCAATGTGAATTTGTCTAAAAGAAAATATTACATAAATTTTAATTATTTTTTTTTTTTAATTTTTGAGAATTTTTCGGCCATTATTAGTCAAGTTTATAAAAGATATATGTTGTAAAAAATGAAATTTACTATAATTTATTCTCTTAGTGTTTTGTTATCAGGTTTTATCATATTTCCAATTACTTTGAAAGCTCTTAAATAGAAAAATTTATCCACAAAGTTATTTTAGCGCAATTTAAAGATTTTTAAATATGAAACTTGTAATATGAAGTAATGCTGAGAAAATGATAGGTTGAGTAAATTTTATTTTCTGTAACTTTGCTCGATTGTAAAAATTTTACTTAAACTTATATTGATAGGGAAATTAATAAAATAATAAACAAGAATTAATGAAGCCCTTTTCATACAAATTGGATATATATCTAATAACATTGTAAATCGCTATCAAATGGTTCTTTCTCATAAGAAAAATGATAAACAAAATTGTACTTTTTTGGAAAATGATAACTTAGTCCTAAAGTACCTACAGGAAATTTTCATTTCCCAATTAAAAATACCGCAAATAGAATTAAAATTGAGATTATCAGAATTAAAAATACTATTAAATGAATTAAAATTTTTATTAACATTGAACGCGTTTCTGCTAACGTGAATAATGTTCATTATTTTGAGTAAAAAAGATGTATATTTTATATTGTCAAAATTTAACTAATCGAATTAAAATTTTAAAATTGATAAAAATAATTTAATGTTAATTTTATTCACTTGATTAAACATCCACTAAAAATAAAAAAATGATTTGATCATATTAAATATTTTTGTCTGTACGGAAGTTGAAATAATTTTTTCAGATTACATTTTAATTGATAAATTACAAAATAAAAATAAATAGATATTATTTATATATTAGGCCAAAAAAATTTTGAACAAAAATGTATATTTTAAGTGTAATAAAAAAGAAATTAACTTTTTATGTGATTTGATTTATGATCAAACCCGTTAGGCTAGTTAAAAATTTTTATTATTGTCAACTTTCTTTCTAAAAATTGTAACAAAAATTTTTATATCACTTTGACCTGCTACAGTGTGAGAGATTATTTTCAAGGGAAATAAAAATACCTTTTTTTTGTCTCTGTGTGTATGTCCATAAGATTTTATTACATTTGTTATTTGTCAATCAGAATTACTGTATGTAGAAAGTCGGATTGAATCCGATTTAGTGTATGATTTATTTTGTTGTACGGATTTATTTTTTGAAGGGATAAATATTTTTGTCTATACTTGTAGAAGAAAAGCTTAATAGATGTTTCCAACCGTCGGTATTTCAATATGTAGGTACACAAGTTTGTGATAAGACTATTTGATAGTTTATATTATCTGTTTGTTTAACATCCGTCGGGCATTACCTATAAGTTTTAAAATTTTATAATATTTTAAAACTTTAACGATATCTATTCTTTTGCTAGACAATTTTAATTTTTATGTAAAATTTTGAATTTTTTTTATTAACAAAATTTTTCATGAAAAAATTAAAGTTATTCGAGTAAAATAGTTAAAATTTTAAAAATAAATACTGAAAAAAAAAAATAAAAGTTATTTATCAAATAAATAATAGTTTAAAAACACACGCTTTTTGGAGTAGAAGATATAAATAGTAGAAAATAATTTAAGTTAAAAAAAGTGATTGGGAAAAAAATCATTTTATCGTTATCGTTATCGTTATCGTTGTGTTGTGTTTTAAAAATATTTAAATTGCACATTTTCTATGCATCTCAAATAATCAATTTGTTTCAATCAAAATTTTCAATTCAAAATCACATAAAATTTTTTATGTTTCTAAAAAAATAACTTTTTAGTAATACAAAATTTTTTTTTAGTTTTACTAACTGTGTACATAGAATTAGGATTTTGCAATAAATCAGAATTCCAATTTAAGTGGATTCCTTAGATTTGAACGAATTCCAGCTTATAATAATAAAATATTCACTGAAAAAAAACCAAAAAATGACTAATGATAATATTTATTAAAAAAATTAGAATTAATAATTATTATTTTTTCTAATAATTATTATTATTCAAAAAAACACAGGAAATAGGAATACATATATTTTTTAACGTTATACCTCATAATTTGAATATGTACTTACACGAAATATGAAAATTATTAATGAAGGCAAATTATATAGTTCTCACAGATATTAGGACAGCAATATTTAGTTTAAAAAAATATAAAAATAAATAAATATTTAAAAAAAAAAGTTTTTGTCTAGAAATAGTTCCCCTATGATTTTATTAAATTTAAAAAAATGTTTACTTTTTAATTCAAGTGGACCCTAACCTATCGTTTTTTAAACTTTCAAGTTTTTTTAAACAAATTTTCATGAAATTTTACAAATATACCAACACATGTATGTAAATAAAATTTATTATGTAATTTTGTGTATCTATATGAAGGTATTTATCAGTCAAATAACAAGTAAAAATGTACAAGTTGATTGATAAAACTTATTAAATAATTGCCTTGTTGATTCGACAAATTTTTAAATAAATTTATTAAATCAACTTTAACTTATCAGTCAAATAATAAATAAAATATTTGTATAAGTTGATTCCTCAAATTTATTAAGAATTATTTTATATATTAAATGTCTTTTTAAGTTAGAACATGACGTAAGTTAAAGTTAACTTCCTATCATTTGAATTAAATCGCGTTCAGTTCCATGTTAAAATCAAATTTTTGTTTGTATTTACTCAACATATGTAAGCACTTTAAACAAAACTTGAAAATATAGCCTTCAATTACTTGAAAAAATTGATTAGTTTTATCATTTACAAATCATGGTTGCTATTATTTCGAGATATTATACATAAAAATTGAAAATTTTCAACTTACTATACTAATTTTCGATATTAAATCGAATTTTTCATGTTTTAAAAAATTTTTTACAGAAATCTGAAGACAATCAACGATAATATTATGCTAATTTTATTTGCTAAAATTATTCGTGCATGCCTTAAAAAAAACTTTTCATTCCTTTAGCGTTTTTGTCAAATTTCATGTTTTTTTTTTGTTTAAAAATGTTTATTAAAATAATATTAATAAAAAATTAATTTTTCCAATCTAAATATGTATTGTTAAAACTAAACCTTATTTTTAAGATATTCTAGTTCAACATTGATTTTCAAAGTTTACTTAATGATATATTTTCAAATAATTTTTTTCAAGTACCTACAACAATACTTAAGTATGTAGTATTTAAAAAAAAATTCAACCTTCGATTGATAATACATTATTTATTTATCGATAATATTATAATTTTAATCGAAATGTTTTTTTAATAATAATTTCCTTGTTAAATTATAGGTAAATTTTATCTTTATCAATGAAAATTAATATTAAAAAAAACTTTAAAATTATTTGCTTTGTTTAAAGAATCGTCGTGCTAAAATTTATAAACAAAAAGTATCATTTAGTCTAAATACTCATTGCAAGCTTTTATATCGTTTGTTAAATGCTACATACTAATTTTTTTGAGAGATTGAATGTATATTATTTTGACAAATACGTCAAGTCCGAGATATGAAAATCGGGTGTACGTACAATATTGTGAAAATTAGCATTGAATTATTTATAGAAGTCATTGTAAATATAATGAATTTATATTTTTGTCTTCCTACTTTAATGCCAATACACACGCTGCAAGAAATCAGAAATTAGCCCAGTCTATAATAGGTACTAAATGAAAATTTCCGACGCTCAATCAAATTTTTAAAAATATTAAAAAAAAATAAATAAAACCACTTTAAGTTTAATTTAAAAAAAAAAAAAAATTAACCATTAAAATGAAATAAATAAATATTTAAGTATTAAAAAAAAATATTTATTATTCAAAAATATAAGACAATGAACAGTTTTTAATAATAATTTATATGCTCATAAAAATAATAAGTATCTAAATTTAAATATGAATATATCTCAGACATTGTTGTTTTTATTTTGTTATTGGTTAGTTAACTAACAGTAATTTAAAGAATGTTTCTTCTCCTCTGTTTCAAATATACACAGAAAATATATCTTAAATATTATAGTAGAGATTCTGTATGTTGAAACCCATTGAAAAAATTTCACTGAAAACAAAATTTAAAAAAAATTAAGTAAGAATTATATCTATAATACACAATTTTTTTCTGCACTAAAAAATATTTTCATTTATAAATGATTAAAACTTTTCAATAATGTCCATATATGGAGTAATTCCTGAAATAAATAGAATAATGTATCTTAAAAAAAATTTTTTATTAAATTAATTTATTATTTTAAAGTAAAAAGCGTATGTGTATAAAAATTTGGTGTAAGCCATGGGAAGAAAAAATAAATTGATGTTTCTATAGTTATTTAGTTGTGAGGTTTATATGGTTTAAGTAGTATTTTAAGTGGGGAAATATCGCCAGAAATAGAAACAGCTACAAGAGAAATATCTTATTTTGATAATACCTACTTTTTTTTTTGCATTTTTTATCATTGCTTGACATGAAAAACCTTAAAAATTATCTTTCAAAGAAATTTTTCAGCCGATTTTATCTTATTATAAAATGAAAATTCTTAAATGTCTTAAAATTGACACCTTAATTCGTTGGAAGAACTTAACTTTTAGTTTGTGAGTTTAAAACGGTAATTTTTTGTAAAGTTGGACCAGTGGTAATAAAAAATTATTGTAATTAAATTGAAATATTCATAAGATATCTTAGTATTTGCTTAAATTTCTTAGTTATATATTTAATGAGAAATGGTTATACACTATTTTTTTTTTTGACGAAACATTTGAAATTTTGAATTATACAACGTCGATAGCCTTTTAAACGTTGAGGAAAAGTGCAAAATTTTAATTTCTATAAATATGCTCCTGATAAAATATTTCTATTTGATTTGAAACTTTATGAAGCTGAGGACAGAGGACATGGACGCTAAATATATGAAAGATAGATAGATATACGTCTTATACAGTGTAATTATTATTATTTTCGAAAAAAAAAAATGAGAAGCATTCCGACACGCCGTCGCATCTCATCAATACTTTTAATCTGAATGATATGGCACTTTTAGAAATTTGATCTTGATACGTGGTACCTCTATCTATACGTATGTATGTATAAAAGTAACGGCCGTCAACTGTAGTATACGTTTTTGTATAAATCAATGTATACTTAAACCAAAGAAGAAATTTAAGATAAATCGTTTTTAAACATTTTTGAACAAAAAGGCGAACAATTTGAACATGGTCAAAAAAATTTAGAAACCATATTAAAGATTAGCATTATTTGCATAAAATTAAAAAAAAAAAACTCAAAAATTATTCAATTCATTTATATAAGGTGTCTTGAAACCATCACCTTGAAGAAAGTACAGCGGATAAAATTGTAAGATTTCGTTTTAGTTTTTGTACCAAATTTGCCATTCACGAAAAAGAATTAGGATTTTTGTATAGAAATCCAAAATACTTTAATTCTTGAGGTAGTAATTTTAAACTTTGATGATGAATTTTGTTATAACTTCAGGAAGGTAGAAGAAAAATACGAATACAATTTTTCGATATCTGCCTTGGTTTTCGAAATATAGAAAGCTAAATAATTAAACAAAATTTTTAAATTTCGATATTTTGAAAATAAGTTGAGATATCGAAAAATTTTATAATTACTTTTCGTCTTATACTGTCACGTTATAACATAATTCATCATGAAAATTGAAAAAATATATTTTTGTAAATTTATGTCCCCACTACCGTGCTTATACATCCTTAATCAGTTGGGCACAGCGGGTTTTTTTTTTTGTTTTCAACAATTTATTAAGATCTTAACTTTAATTAAAATTTTTTTTTAATTTCCAGATATCTGAAGTCATTAATTTATTTAAATAATCGAGCAAAAACCCCAAAAACTTTCAGAATTGATTTGCAACAAATAAACCTGAGCATATAACAAAATTTTATTCTTTTAAAAGCAATGCTTTTTTCCTTAACTATCTGTTTTTTATGAAAATTTCCATTTTCACTAAATTTAATAGCGAAATTCAAAAAGGAAACTACTTAAACCTTTTTAATATTATAAAGACGATTTATTGTTTCATTTTATCTAGGAATGAAATGAAATTTTATTTAAAAAATTTCACGGTTCAAAACTAAAAAAAAACATAATTTTTTTTTGTTATTAAAGAGAAGTAATTTCATTAAAAAATAAATTAAAACCATTATTTTATGTAAATATTGAAATTATTCGATTTATAATGGATTTTTCGTAACTAACTAGACATCGATATATCGATCGATAAAACTGTCAAATCATGATCTATCATTATTTTTAAACAATTAATTTTCAGATAAATATAAAACACAAAGTAAATAAAATGATTTACTATATTATTAAAAAAATTATAACCTTTTTTGGTTGAATTTCTAAGTTAAAAAACTTCAAACATTTGTACTTGTTCAATTTTTACAAATACGCATAAAGATTTGTATATTTTTATTAATTAGGGCCTATTAATTTCGTAAAGTAAAAAATTTTTTTATTTTAGGCATGTTTTCTTTGTAAGCAAAAACTACCAGTTTAAAGATCGCATATATTATACCTCGAAAAAATTCCATGTCTTTGGAAAACATTTTGTGCTTATTTCCGTGACGCAGTACCTAATCGAAAATTTATTTCTTTAATTAATCAGCTTTCGATATTTCGAAAATCAAGACCGATATCGAGAAATTTTATCCTTGCTCCCCGTCTACATTCATGAAGTTTTAGTAAAATTCATCATCAAAGTTGAAAATAAGATAAAAATAATTTCAAACCTACCATCCTCATCATGCATCCGTTATATGGTTGATGACACTTGGATTTTTTTTTATGTCAGTGCAAATATGTTTACTTCTTATTAAAACATTTGTTCATATTTTTTTTCATTTGTGAAAAAACTTTCAAAATATGTCGCATTTCGAGATTTCTCTATAAAAACGATGCATTTTATATCGATTTTCAATGAATTTTTTCTTAAAAATTTGCAAGGATACCTAAGCTAAAATTTTACCAACATATTCTTTAAGTCAAAGTTTTACCAATAAAAAAATTTTAAGCCTTTATATCAAACATTTTTGTCATGACCCATACGTCCTTAACATATTTACTTAATACTTATCTCAATACTTAATTCAAGAAATTTGTTTCTGACAACAAAAATTAAAATAGGTATAGCAAGTAAATATGTTTTTGAACCAAGAAAATTTTTACTTGCCGCTATGGTAAGAACCCAATTTCGACGTAGATGAATCAACGAACGGAACGCCTTTCACGCGAAATGAATTTTAATAGTTCCGTCGCTACATAAATTTTTCATATTTATATATAAAAATAATATTATTTACGAAATATAAATATTATTTTTTATATAGGTTATTAACACTTGAAGTGATTGTAAATGTTTTTAATCTGTCAAACAGTCATTAAAAGTCATTCGAATATGAATTATGTATTGTTGAGACATCTTACTGCTGTGTTATAGTATGATAACTGTACTCTCTGGAATATTATTATTATTAAAATATATATATAATGGTTATTATTAAACATGTATTGCTCTGACTGTAATGTTGAAGAGATAACTTCTTGATATTTATTAAAAAAATTAAGAGTTTTACATTAAGAGTGCCCAAAATTTAGACTAAATCAAATTATGTGAGATTTTTTCATGCTATTTTATATGATATCTTATACCAGCCCATTGGGAACTGTAGATTGAGCACTGTAGATTGTATTTACTTTTAAGAGTCTTGAATCAGATGACGTTCGCGGATTGTCGTCTGTTGCTTTAAATTTTTTATCAAACAACGAATATTTGATTTAAAATCAGGGTATGAGCCAATGAAAATGAAAAAGTATACGATAAGTAGCTCGCACTGAACACTCACTCTGATGCAAAAGTTAAAAAACTTGTTAAATAATAATAACGTTACATGATGATTTTTCCAATATCAATTTCGGACACTCTTAATGTAAAATCTTTAATTATAATAAATATACTTTAAACTTTTTGTTATTCTATGATGGATATTATCAACACCGGAGCATAGTAATTCTTATCGATATGTATGTGATTGATATTATTATAAATAAGCTGATACTCGCGACATTGTCCTGCTGATTTTAAGTCTGTATAAACATTGAATAAATTGAAACACTGTACAGTATGTATGTAAATTTTGCCCGATACCCTCAGACTTCTGTTCTTATTTGTCGTCTATCTTCTGCTTTAATATTCTGCGTCGTTCTTTTCCTCTTGACATTTTATCATAAAATACAGGTTTAAAAACTAATCCAAATGACTGTAAACAATTAAAAATCAAATTATAACTTTTAATATTGGTGGAAGAGTTGGAAAGTATTTATTAGCCAATATATTGATAATTATAGTTCAATTATTTCGTATTTTAACTTTTAACAATTGTTTTGAATTCATTAACAATACAATAATAACCCACAATAATGAAAAGAAAAACTTTTGCCTGACAGGTGTGTTAATTTTATAATTGTAATTAATTGCAATTCGCAGGGGGCGCGAATTTTTTCGGAGGCCTTTCCATGGTAACGATACACTACTTTAATTATTGAATTGTATGGATGCATATTTATTTGTAAGGCTTGCATTTATGACCTACATTGAAATAATAATATTATTGTCTCACAAATTAAAAGAAATAATTATGATAATTTACATTTGAAAAATAATAGTTCAGCAATTTGATTTATTTTCATAATTTTTAATGCATTAAGTTTAATTAATTACTGTTTTTCAATAATTTTAATTTGATATTTTCTATAACATTAACATGTAAAGAATTGCAAATTAGTCATAACAGCTTCCTATAACGCCATAATTTTTCACTGGAAGCGCTGGTATCGATTTTATTGTCCCTACCATGTTATTCTTATGAAATAAATCACTTATCGGGTCGCAGACTTCACATATTTTGTTAATTCATATTCACTAATAGGGATCTTAAGATTTTTGTGTTCCAAATCTAGATTAACTATGAGACTATTTTTTCATACTGTTTAGACTAAAGAAAAATTTATACAGTCTATCAAAAGTGCCGAAAGTCGAGGGTGTCATGCTTGTCATCTCAAGGTGGAATTATGAAAATTTTCGACATTTGGTTAATTTTTTTGTAGTTAAAATTAGCAAGTTAATTTTACAGTTAACAAAACGAACTACTGTTTTTTTTTTAAAGGGGAAAATATTGAAACATATAATATAAAATCAATAAAAATATTTCCAAAAAAAATAATAATAAAAATTCAATGTCAAATTAGGACATTAAAAAAGAATGTGTCATAAAAATTGTTACACAATAAAAAACTGTAAAGACTTTTGGCTATAATATAAATTTACAACAATATATTAACAATATATAAACTGTTTTTAACATGAGACGATTTTTTTTAAAGAGACTGACTAGTCTCGTTCAATGAGCGATCACTACGCTATTCACAATCACATATTAAAATACTAGAGTGATACCCACCCGCTCGCTGCGTTTAAAAGTAAAGATTGATAAAGATTGGTCTCCCTTAACCCTCTATAACACTCGAAATAATGGTAAGGATTGTTCTACACAGGTAAAATATATGTATGGTTTTCTATTTTTTTAAATATAAAATAATCGTAATTATTCATTGAGTATATCAGAAAAGATGGCCGTGAAATATTTTATATTGACTATTTTTACAGAAGTCTGTAATTTATGGTAATGTCAAATGACTACTTTTACAGAAATCTGTAATTTATGGTAATGTTAAATTAAATTAATTTTTAATTTTTTTTTAAATTAATTTATCCATATAAATTATATCACATGTGTTATTCTGAAGTATGAGCTATATCGCTGCACAGTTTCATTAAAAACCATTCGCTTGTTTTAGCGTAAAAGCGTAACAAACAAACAAAAAAACAAACATGCCTTCTTTCGCATTTATAATATAAAGAGATTTTTATTTGTTATAATAAACTTAACCTAAAAATAATAAAGACGAAGAAAAATATATAATATCATGTCAAAAAAAATAAAATGTTACAACAAGATTATATTATTTAATAGTAGTTAAAAAAATGATTTATGTAGAATAGTTACTTTTTTACTAATTACTCTAAAACTTTTAGACATAACAATATTTCAAAAAATTTATTCATAGTTTTGGAGTAATAGACCAGAAGCTCATAATCAACTAAAATTTATATGGTTTTGAATTTTTTAACTTATGACGACCGTTGTGAGATTTATGAAAATTGACAATTCGATGTTTGTATTTCTCGACGACTTTTTCTGTCTTCCATTTATGTTAAAAGAAATTTATTGACGTATAGTAAAGTAGAAAAATGGTAGGATGTTTTTTGCAATTGTCCAAAGAGATGACAAATATATTTTTATAATTTCTTTTAATTTTACAAACTTTCAGCGCAGAAAAATGACACACAGAAAAATACGGTCAAAAAAAAGAAGAAAAGTAATCGAAAAACTCAATTTACATAATTCGACATTCGATTAAAGCTTCAAATTTCTCTATTAGCAAACTTAACTTTCTGTAATCCTCAAAAGGATCCTATAAATTTACCTTCGTATGGGTTCACGGTCTCTTTTATAGTAAATACTATTATAGTGTAAAAAACATCACATGTTACTTCCATAATTTTATTTTAATTATATACACACATTAAGTATATCGATATATGTGCATTTAACTCCAAAAGAATTTTTATTGCTTTTGACTGTAGTAGAATATTAAATTATGAGTCTTACATACCATTTTTTATGGCTTGTCAAAAATACACCCAAGCTTTCAGAGTTGATTTTAATGTTTCTATTTAAAATGGGTTTGTGGGCTTAGGAATAAAAGCAATGAAAAACACATTGAAAATCGAAAAGCAATTCGTTATATCTTCTTTCCTTGCAATCTGCATTGATGCCGTGCATAAATGTACTTCATTCCATTCTTTTATGCATAGAAAGCTTAAAGTTTCACAAACAATCGTTAAATAAATGCAATAATGACAAATTTTTAAGTCGTATTTCCTCCGAAAACTTACGATTTCCGAAAAAATTGTTTTAATGAAAGATATTAGTTTTTTACAAGGATCAACTTTTTAATTTGAAGTGTTATTCTATCTCTTAACGTTTACGATCTAAGTTGGATTTTAAAGAAATCCGAAGAACTAGGTCCATTCTTTTAGGTAATTTTTTGATTGGTTAGTTACAAAACGAGCTATTAACCATTATATATTAAAATGAGCCATCCTGTATATGATGGAGCACTCTGTACAATAAAATAGGTATTATGTTATATATATTTAATCTATATAATAATAATATGTCGCGTCTGTCCTATGTATATGTTTAAAAAGACACAAACACAACAAACCGAACACAGAACATTATTATAGAGACTTTTTGAATAATTCATATTTTTGATTTATAATCTAGATTGTGAAGAACAGACGGGAATAATATTATTATATTATATACGTTGTTGTGGACGGTATTATTGCAAAACATATTTGAAATATCTTTTATACAAGTAATTCACTAGTTGTGTTTCGATACCTCTCTAGCTAGAGTCAGCCGTCAGATAGAGCCTTAGCTAGTCACTGCTGTTTACAGTAAAAGTAATACAAACATATTAACATCTCGTAAACATTATTATATATTTATCTTTCGATAATAAAAATCGTATAATAGTTTTATTTACCTCATTTTGAGTTGAGTTTGCAATGTGTACTTACTGCAGTGGGAATTATACCATTCGTATAGCACACAAGTAATAGAGAAAACCGGTTAACTATTTTGATTGTGGTTTTTTTTATTTAATAATATATTCGTAATATCGTCATTAGCTAGGATTCCGTGCCAAAAATTATTAATAACATAAATGGCGTCATTATTTCGATAGCAATGATCTATACTGATTTATTTACAAAATTTTGAAATATCCTAGATTTATTTTGATGGATTAAAGAAATCTGAGTTTAAATTAGAAGTGAAAGAAAATAAGTGGTCATATAACCTAGTTCATTTAATATTTAACCAGCGTCATTCAACCGGTTCGATTTTGAGCGATTGAATAATTGAAAGCTCCTTTAAAAGAAAGAGAGACAATATAACACAACATTTTCAACGTATGGTCAAAACCAGCAATCTACAGACCATCACATCTGTAAAAAATCCTAGTGGAAAACGGAAGATTTATATGAATTCTAGTGAAAGCGAACCAAGGAGTTGAGATTTAACGAATAGCTTATGCTTAGTTTAAAAAATACTGAAACTCCAAGTGAAGGCTTTATTAGACAAGCACAACAATTTTCACAATTTTACAATTTCAACAAACTTCTTAACAATTTAAATGAGAATCTGAAAAGAGCAACCTCAGAACAGTCGTTTTTAGACCATCTGGATGAATAAACTTGAAGTTGAGCGCAAGACAGTTTAAAGAGATATCAATCTTCTTTTGCTCTCCGCGTTACTATCCTATAAACGAGGTTTTCCAAAAGAAAATGCAGCAAACACTTCTTTCTTTCTCATAAATTCTATGGATCTCCAAAACTAAGTTTAGGCGGTTGTTAGACAAATCGCCTTTCATAGCAATTTAGAAGATCTTCTTTGGCTAAAAGTATAATAATTTTGATAACTTGATAAAAGTATCTCTAATATCTTTCTTATGCTTCCAAATTTCTCTGTTATACAAAGAAATTGAAAACTACCAAACCACCTATGTTAGCTCCATTCGTTGTTTAAAAAAAGAAATTTTTCCTAAAATGTATTTCAGGTATATTTTACTAAGCAATGTAATCGCACTGAATGGAATAAAATGCATATTAATAAAATAATAAAAACAAATGCTGTCAATTGTCAAATGATTATGTCAATAGTTATGACAATTATGATATATTATTGATTAATTATTTTAATAATTAAATGTTAATTCAAAATGTATGTTAAAGTAAAAAATAGAGTAAGTACTATAAATTTTTTTGATTAGTATTACATAAAGTTTTGAAATTTCAAAATGATATAATTTCTTTAGTTTAAAAGAAATTTCCTGTGGCTACATAGTTCATAAATTCTTTGGGAAATTTTTAATGAGTCATAAAAAATATTTTACATACTGATAAGTTGATTTTTAATTAAAGGATTTCAAAAACACTCTTTTGAATCAAAATTATTGTCATTAAAATGTTTTTTATTGAAAATAATCTTAGTGTCTAAAGATAAAGTGGTATTTTGATTAGAAATTTTACTTTCAATATTTTGTTTTTATTTTTAACTTTAAAACATGGCAATCGTAATTTATCCAAAGGAATTTACTTCTATTTTTTATTACAACTTGTGTCATTAAAAAATATTAATTTTATATTCTCGAAGAGGCATTAAATTTCTTTTTTTTTTAAGTATTAAAACATTCTCATTTGCATATAAAGCTGTTTTTTCTCTTGTTAAAAATAAAATTATAATTATATTTATTCTTTAATGGTTCCGTTTCAAAATATTCTCAAATATCACGTGTAAATTTTCACAAAAAACATTTAATTTCCAGTAAGAAACATTCATTATTTGTTACAATAAATTCAATTTAACGTTTACTTTTTGGGATATCTTTAATTACGAAAATAATCATAAAAAGATATAAATTTTGCGAAATAGCGCCAAAGTTTTTTACTTTTATTTAATTTTTTTTTAAATAAAATTTTTATTATATTATATGACTGAATGACTATAAAAGTGTGTAAATGACAAATTAATCGTTTAATTAGTCTGATTTTTTAATTATGTTAATTATATGTAATTAATATATATACATATAGATGATGTATACATATTGTACATTTATAACCCAACAAATATTTCCATTCATATAAATGGCTATGTAAATTACATATAGATTAGATTACATTTAAATTATTTTAATGTTTGAGACCATGCATTGTTTTGCGTTCGAAAAGCATGTTTTTCATTTAATTGAAAAAACTTTTAAAATTCCAACAGATTTTATTGTTTTTAGTGATAAAAGTAATTAGCGTTTTACGAAATTTGAATTTGGAAAAATTCAATTAAAAAATTACACTATTTTCGCCGTTAGTAATTATATTATATTTTATTCAAACAGAATTTTGTAATTTTCCGATAATCGTAAATTCATCAGTTATTTATGAAGAATTAAGCTGATTTTAATGAACAAAAAACATAACCTACCATTTTTATATAAATTTGGAGAAAACAAAATGAACAAGGGAATAAAATATAACAATAAACTTCAATATCTATGATTTATCTCTTTCATTTTAGATATCTATGAATTTATTATATCTATGAATTTGTTATTTACTGATATCAATGTACTTACGCATAGTTAGCTCAATAAATATATTTGATTAGTACATAACAGAACTTATTCTCTTTATTAATTTTCTCTGCTACTTCGAAAACTAGTATTTACTATTTAACGAAACTACTACGTATTATTTTGTTCAAAGCTCTTTATTTTCATCATTTCAGTGATATCGTGTTTTCCAGTATTAGACAAGTCACTATAAAATTTTTTTTGTAGAATTTTCAATTTATTTGGTTCTGAAAATATTAAAATAATTTTTGTATTCAATTTATTAGTAGCATAAAAAATTTCAATTTTCAATCAATTAGAAAACTTATTTTGACATTTTTTATTTTGTCATTTTTATTATTATTTTTTCAATAAAAAAAAATTTATATATAATTTTCATTTATAAAAAACTAAAAACGTACAAAGGTCATTGTCATATGTCTCATAAAAAAAACAAAAATGTTGTTATAAACATAATATGATGAATATTTTTAAAAGGCCTCACACAAAACACGCATTAGAGAAAATATTACAAATAGTCATGGTATAATAAAATGGATTTTTAGCTATATTTTTACCGATTGCTAATGTAGATTTATGACAAATATATTATTTAAGCTATTTACTGGATTTTTTTAAACTCAAATTCATAAAGAAGGTATGCACTTATTAAAAGAAAATTCTGATAAAAAAATCCAGTAAATTCAGTCCAGTAATGCTTCAAATCTTTAAATTATGAGTTTTAAGTGTCGATGGAAAAAGGCTATAGACCCCCCCCCCTAAAAACCACATTTCCCCTTTTTAGGGGGAAGGGTGTTTGTTTTTTTCCAGAAAACTAGAGCATTATTTTATGTGGAATAAGTTGAAAATTATACGATAGATTGATTTTTTTTGATAATGTAATTTTTTTCTAATTTAATTCTATGTTATTTTCAGTACGATGATGGAATACACCCGGGATACATGGACTCAGGGTCAGGAGGTGGCGGTGCTGGATCTGGTGGCGGTACAGGCATGTACGATCCACATAGAGTCGCGGCAGCTGCGGCTGCAGCCGCACACCATTCCCCACACATGAATCATGCGGCAGCTGTAGCCGCTGCAGCAATGCATCCAGCAGCATATCATGCTAGTGTTGCGGCGGCTAATCATGTGAGTCCTGCTGCATTAACCGCTAATCATGTTATGGGCCCTGGAGTACCGGATGTTCACAAACGGGATAAGGACGCTATTTATGGGTATGTATTTTTATTTAATATTTTATTGCTTGTATTTACTGTTGAAAAAATTATTGATTTCCAAGTGAGTTTATTAATAGCAGCTGTTTTTTTATAGTATGCAATCAAACGATATAAATTTTTATTTGATCGTCACCTGTAGATCGTCTGCTCACGGTCGTCTTATCATTCTAAAAGTGAACTGATTTGATTAACTATATAAGTACCTAGTTGTTTTATCAATAAAAACATTCGATCATAAAATTCAAATTATTTCAGTCGTTTAGCATGACTTTTTTTCAAGTTTTTCCACTATTTTATTCCAGTATTATTCCTAAAAAGCTGCTTACAACATAACTACCTATAATAATTTCCATAGCTCAAATGAACATTCATTCTTCTTACCGTCTTATGAAATTGGAGGATGTCAAAACGATTTCTTCTTAAACAAAATTATACAATTTTGTAACATGTATAGTTTTTATCGATTGATTTAAAAATAAATAGAATAATTATAATTGCCTATTTTAAAATATCAATGGATATAGGCAATATACATAATATAATGATATAACTTTTGTATCATAAAGTCTTAAGACCAATGGTATGTTTTATGTAGAATTACATATAAGGATATCATATCAAGCAGTCAATATATGTATAGCCATAAACCCTTAAATAGGCTGCGAGGTCCATGTAATAAAACTATACCTTTAAAAGATTTTGCTTTTTATTATTAAACAATTCATTCGTTCATGCGACAGTATTGTTGTAAGTTACTATGAGTTCTTAGTATACATCATTTTATTTAACGCCTCCTCTAATACTACCTTTCACATTAACAGTATTTTTACTATTGATTTTCTACCAACCTCCATAAACAAAACTTGTTTCATTCTTAGACAAATATCTAAAATGTCATAATTTAAGAATTTTTCAATTTCAATTCTTGATATGTAGTCTCTATAGCAACCGCAAGCTATGACGTCACCACGTGCTATTTTCTTCTCTTTCTATTGTTACATTTAAAACCTTCATTTCGTAGTTTTTGATGTTATCTATAAGTTGATTGCACATGATGTTTTGGCTCTATAACGAACGTCGATTGAGTAAATTTTAACATAGGACTATTCAATACCAAGACAGAAATAGCTCAACATTTTTATTTTCTAAATTGAATAGGAATTAAAATCGTCCTCCGCATATTTAATTATTACAACTTTTTTAATATAAAAACGATACAATCTAACAAATAATATGCAAAATACCTAATAAAAAAAAACCTTATTCCACAAAATAAAAAATAAAAAAACCATGATACCACGTGAAAATGATCTAATATGCATAATGAATGCATTTAAATTTATTAACTAGTAGAGAGATACTTACAGATACTGTGAGTAAAGTTAGTTTTGTTTTAAAAATATATAAATGTTGTAAGTCGAACCAACAGAGTCTAGAGCCAGGTGTAGTATTCACGGTTTGAAATTTGAAAAGCTGTTGTCACGCAACTCGCTTACTTGACTTAATCGCTTGGATTTTTAAGGTGGGATAAATCTGGGCGAGTGATTTTAAGTCGAAGTCACCATTGTTATAACTTTATTGTGTGTCTCTTTATCCAAGTCCGCATTGCTCATAGAGGAGGAAGCGAGACGGGTATACGACTCTTCTACCTGTCTCAGTTTCTCTAATAGTAATGAGATAGGTAGAAAAAAATATTGTCTCTCTGTCTTACTCTTATTTTAGAATGTCACTGTCTTACTCGTATGTTAAGTTAGGAGTCCAAAGTCACGTTTGCCCTTACCTGGGATAAAGGCATAAAGTCGTCCAGAAGACCCACTATTTGCCTCTATTCAGAATTTTTTTAACACAGGTTTAAGTCCGTACAGATCGCTCATCTCCTTCTTCAATTAGTCCATCTTCCGCGTCATTGTCCTTGAAGGGTCTAAACTAAGCTCTGTCGAGAGATAAAGGTATGGTCTTTTCGAATCATGTGCTAATGGCTACTTTATTTTCAACATTTAATGACCTGGTTAATGTATTTTTTCAGGGTACCATATTCCTAGGATGTCCGAAAGACACCTGTTGATAAAAGTCTGCAGCTTCTTAGTTTACTTCTTAGTAGCTTTCTAGGTCTCACAAGCATACAGAATGTTGACGACCTTGACAACATCATCTAGAATTTCCAGCCATTCTGAAATCATTGTCAAATATTACACCGGACCCTAGACCTAAAACTCTCAGATATTATAATAACTCAAAGACTTTCAAATAACCAATAATAATAATTATTATTATATTGATCCGCTGATCTCAATCAAATTATAAAAACATAATAAATAATCAAGGACTTGTATAGTTCTTACATGCATTTCAGTGTTTTTAAAAGTATAATTATTATTGTAATTTATTAAGTTAAATTATTTTACATTATTTTTATAATGAGAAATGTTTTATTTTTATAAAATTTACAAAATGTAGGTCTGAGAACTTACGATGAAGTCAATTTGGATTTAGATCAGAGATAGGACGACTGACATATGTTAGCGAATTGCACGTTTATCATTGCCTTCAAGGATGAAAAATCAATACTGAATCTACAATCTTATTAAAAGTTTTCAAGAATAATTTTAAGTAAAATTAATCCTTGGTACGATTAATGGGTTTCCCTTTTCTTCGATATGATAGTCCCGATGAAAAACAGTTGTACCTTTGCTAACGCTTTGTAAACTAATGTGAAATCCATCTTGCTTTGTCAAATGGTCTAACATTTCATGCCCTTGTAAAAAATTATGATATAAAAGCAACTTGCGCAACTTGCGCAACTTGCAAGGATTCTACGGATCGTTCGCAATGGTACCCGAATCTTTTTCCTCAAAATGTTGAATGAAATCAAAGTCAAGTTTGTGCTCAAATTTTACTGAAAGTTTGCTTGAGCATCCCCAGCCACATTTAATTTTCTTTTAGTTGCAGAAAGTATATATGTATGGCCTTTCCGATAGTTAATGAGCGTCCTGCTCTAGTCAGTATGACTCATATTTAACCACGCATTTTTATTAATAACCCCTGCTACCCCAGGAGGATCGAAGTACAAAATTTTAGCCACAACTGGTTGAGTACTTGATAAGAGATTGTAATAAGACATCTCAATTTGCAATGAAACTTCAAACTCTCTGACTTGATAATTGAAACAAATAAATGCAGATTACTAACAAAAATGGCTAATTTTCCAAAATTTCTAATTGGTTTTTATTTTTCTATTTCACAGACATCCGCTGTTTCCATTACTTGCACTTATATTTGAAAAGTGTGAGTTAGCGACGTGTACACCTCGTGAACCGGGTGTAGCCGGTGGTGATGTATGTTCCTCAGAGTCATTCAACGAGGATATAGCAGTCTTCTCAAAACAGGTAAGATAATATACATAACAATAGTTACAAATCTAGTATAAAGACAATGGAAACAAGTAACCTTATTAACACGCTTCACTTCTAACTTCCATGAAAACATATAGCGAATCTTTTCTCTTTTAGTTTTTGCAATTTTACTCTAGTCATTATGGAAGTAAATTAGAAACAAAATTAATTAAATAATTTACAAGTCACTGAACTGAAATTATGACTATATATAAATATATAAAAAAATTACTAAATTGATTTTTTTTAAATTACGTTTATTAATATAGAAGAGTGTATTACGTTTTGTTGTATTTTTTTTAACATAATAGTAATTACTAAATTGTTAATTGATAAATTAGTAATTAAAATTGTATAAATTAAAAAAAAAAAAAACTATATATTTTTATATGCAATTGATTTTAATAGTTTTTGCAGACATGTGTTATGTGGGTTTTTTATATGATTTTTTTCCCATTAATTTTTATATTTTAACTAATTATTTTGTAACTATTTAGATGGGTGCAGAACAGAGCTGGCGCCATAGAACTAGTACATTCAATGCAAGTTTAAATGACATGTATTGCATATACTATTACAAAATCGTATGGATTTTATTTAGTTAATAAATTTACTACTTCTGATTTCAATTGCAAATTATTGGCCTAGCGTGTTTTTACAAGCGATAGATTTTTTGGCCGTGAGTATATTTGTCGTCAAACCTAGACATTGTAAGATTAAAAAGATTAAAAATAAGAGTTGTATCATGGAATTTTATATAGGAATAAGGAAGAAAAGGGTAGGACAGAAAAAAAACTTGCTAGAGTAGTATTATATAAGATAATTTACCATATACTCAAGACTTTCTGTTATAGGGAATGGCCTCTTTTGATTGAGAAAAAGAGAATACTAGAATTCCACTCGTGTAATTACAAAAGTGACAAGTAACACAGGTTTCTACCGAAAAATTAGAGAAAGCACAATTTTGACATACTCTGTTGTATCTATGCTTTAAATTCTACCCAAATTTCTGTTTTTTATATCAAAATTCGTATATTTTTAGAAATTTATAGCAATTTAACTCATAAAATTATCAATTTCTCACATAAATAAATAATTTTATGGTAAAATATAAAAATATTTACAGTAAATTACTTAATAAAAATTGAATAAATTAACGAGTGCAAACATTTAAAAAAAATAAAATAAGTGCAATTAAAAATCAGATCACATATTATTATTATAAACAAAACAAAGACGAAGCAAGCGACTCACTTCATACACTGACTGTGCTTCAAGTGTACAATAAATAATTATCTATATCTTCATTAAAGTTAATTTATATGTAACACCAAAGAGTGTTAAGAATATGTATAGATAAACAAAACTGCAGTATAAACAAATAAATAGAGAGTCCCATGAGATCATATACCACTAACGGCTATTTACATTATGTTATATGTTGTGGTCTAACTATAAAATTGTTTTCATCGAATTTAAAAAAAAAATTTAACTTTGAATTGTTGATTTGTTAGTCTATATATTTTTTATAATATCTATGGTTCGATAATTAAAACTTCTACAAATAGAAAACAATCAAGTTATATTCTCTAGAAATAGTAATTTTCAATCCTTTCTATTTCTACAAAATTTCACTTAAAATGGAAAATTATATTTTTTAAAGAATTCTGTAAGAAAAGTACCTACATAAGCTTACGTTACTGCATCTATAGCTTATGTTTTTCGTCAAGTTAAAAAAAAACCAAGACTTGTCAATACTAATCTTTTAAAAAGAAAAGTCTGGTGTAGTATATACTAGATTGTTTGGACATATAAGAAAGGATTTTTGGAAAATCATTAATGTTTTCTGCAAATCGTGAATGACACGCACTGATGGTTTCGACATTTATCTAAGAACTTTCAAACAAAATCATGATTACTCCATTAACTTATCGTTTATAATAATCGGACTTCTATGTGATATATATAACCTGTCTAATTTCGTAAAGCTCTCCTTCATCTCCTATTTTTTAGTTGTTCCGGGTACGGAGCCCTAAACTCACACTTGAAACATATCTAATTTTCAGCGCTACGATGCCACAGACCGACACACAAACAGGCACACATATAGCAGTCAAACTTAAAACACCCCTCTTTTGGTTCGGGGGTTAGTGAAAAAACAATGCTACCGTCTGAGGTACTATAAAAAATTTATTTGTATTCAAAAAGAATATCAACCCAACATACTTTAACACAACAAAACCTCACAAATGCTTTTTTGGGAATATTAGGTCTACAACTTATTGGAGGTACCTCTTCTATAGTTTTAGTTACTTTTGTTTTCGGACATCGTTCAATTCGGCACTCAACTTTTAAATATTTTTCAGTTATAAAATTTTTTTTAATCAATATCGTTTAAAATCATTCCATCTGTTTAATCAAACTGCCAGTAGTCAAAGATACTTTTAAAACACGAATCCAGTTACAAAACTAAAAATGGAAGTAAAAATCCAGAAACTGCATTGTTTTACTCTCGACAACTGCTGTTGTTATATACAACACAAACGTAAAACAACATTCGTTCGTTATTCGCGATGATGTTGTATTCTTCATTAACGTCTCTTAGTTTAAGCAAGAGCAAAAAAAACCAGACCAAAGAGACAGACATACACATACATACTCAACATACATATTTGTACGTATATTATAGAGAGTAACCTCTCTTTTGATGGGCATATACGACTGTAGTAGTATTCGAAAAGGAAAAAAAAACTACTTATATTCTCTTTCAACAAATTCAACAAATTCTTCGCTAGAACTCTTGGTGACGAATTCATAATTAAAAGCAGGCTATGGAATTAACACAGATAATTAAGACGTGTTTTATGTGATAATTATTTTTACTACGTTTGGTTTTTTTAATAAATAAAAAATAACTGTACAATCTTTTTTTTTTTAATTTTTATTTTTATAAATATAAAACTTGATATTTGCTTGAAATTGCATCAATGTCAGATTGTTGATCTAGCCAGATTTTTATTGAAATTATCTGGTTCTATATTTTTAAATAATATACGAAATCACCTCAATGGTTATCAATGACAGACAATTTTTCTTATACTAGATGATGGAATCTACTTTAGCTCAAAAACAAACGTTTAAAATTCGAATAATCTTAAGGGGTTAATTTTGTGAGTCAAACCAAACAACAAATTTTTATACGAAACACTGATTGTCTAGGTACTGGAATTTATAGTTCTGCTTTCTGTTTCATGTACAAATATTCAATTAACTGAGTTTCTATACTGTTTCAGGTCTCACAATGTACTCTCGCCGAATTTTAAATTAAATTCCTACCGAAATACGTTCATTTATATTTTATATACGAAAACATTCGATATGTAGAGTTTGCTCCTACCAAAGTGCAATCGAACAAGAGAGAGGGTAGATGAGTGCACAAACATATACATTATACTCTCTCTCTTCCTCGATGCCACTTTGGATTGTATAAATTTTATTCCGTATAACTAAAGTAATGAAATTGTAAAAGCAACTACTTAACACTCAAAGAGTTGACTCTGAATGTGATGCAAGTTTTTGGTTAGAGTCTCTAGGTTAGAGAAGCTGCATTAGAGACTCAACATTCATAATGACTTGTTGCCACACTTAGCGATAATTTATCCAGACTAAACTCGGAAACGGTATGGATGTATCCTTGATGGTGGAACAAGATAAATATAAAGAATATCACTTTCTACTTGCCCTTTACCCACACCCTGATTTGCGGAATTATTGCAAAAAAAGAAATATTTAGAGAAAAAACTTGAATTTGCCTGCCACCCAACAAGAATATAGAATCACAAACGACGTATAAAAAAATATATTTAAATTTTACCCGTTCCAATCTGAATAAAATATTATATTTTTTTGTTATGTGCGACGCGATCCATTCTTTCTACTCTGCGCAATATTTATAAATAAATCCAACTCAACTGAAGTTTATGAATAAATTGTGAATTTGAGTTTGAAGACTTAAGTAGGTAGAACGTAGTATTTTTATTATAGATTCACCAGGTCTTTGGAACGGTCATCCATCCTCTATATCATTGTGATTGAATTTTCAATATGTATTATTTTAACTTTCTGATAGTAAGCCGTTGCTTTCATCACGAAAATCAAAATTATAAAATATTACTTATCTTACTGTTTTAAAATATTTCTTAAAGAGTTTATAATGATAAAGTAACTTTCTTCTACATGCATGGCTTGTATACCTGCCTCCAAATTTTTGTCCCACGGTAGCCTCGGAAAAAATTACCCGATCTATTAGATTTTCCACTATTGTTGGGGCTCGATGAGTAATCGATTCAAGTTTTCAACAGCTAAATTTTGGAATTTATAGTTACCATAATAGCAATTGTACGCCTATCGTGTACATCGGCATCTGAATATTTGAGTGATTAATTAGAAATCAATTAAACGTTATAATTCCTGGAGTAATAAATCCAAATATTCAGTTAAAATATTCTATACTTCATGAATGGCTGCTTTTATCCGACCCAATCACTCAGTTATTGCTCAGTTAAAACCGGCACTCGATGTATCTTAAAGAAAAAATGTTAACTACTGATATCAAACGCTCAGTTTAGCTGAATCACGGAGCTAGTGACCAGAAGGCTGGCCCTCAAAGATCATATTCACTACATCTTGTATTATGTTGTTCTTATATATTTTTACCTATACAAACGTACAAAAGTTGTATAAGTTCCACAACTCTACAGACTACTCTAATACCTTAAAAACTAGTGTAGACAACAAATCTATAGGTGTATATTCTATATTCATCTCTTTTTAACATGTTTGATGGACTTGTGACGACAACAACTGTCTTTTGATGAACAACAACAACACAAACAACTCGTTGAACTGAATATTGTTGCCGTTTGCTGCCTTTTCTTTATGTGTGTATAGTGGAATGGATAAAAATATACTCTTAACAAATCTATAATATAATTCATTTACAATAAATTATTTGATACATTATATATATTAGTTCAAGTAGAGAAAATCAATTCATGGTACAAAAAAAAACTTCACACTCTATTGGAACAAATCTATTGACTATATGGAAGAACCATTTTGTTTTGTCGGTAAACGTCTATAAAGTCTGGAAATAATCTTTCAAAAAACTAGAGTACAATATTAAATTGTCTATAGATTTTAAAAGGTCTATCTATATTCAATATATATTGAAAACAATTTCGCTAAAATTACGAGAAAAAAAAATCAAAGTAAAGTAATCAATGCTTGAACAATTTTTGAAAGTATCGCACGATATTTGTTTTCTGGTTGGGAGTTAAAACCAAAAAAACTGCAACAGATATCAAAAACCGACACCTAGGTTACCAAGAAAACTAAAACTTTTTCAACTGATTCAGCTTGCCATGAATTTTGAAAAAATGCAAAGATCTTTTTATAACTGTCAATTTTATATTTTTTGTCAAACTTTATATTTTATCATTTAAAAAAGTTGAATTGTGAAAGTGACCAGAAGTTAAAGAAAACAGAGATAGTTTAAAATGAGTACAATGCAACTTTTATGTTATGTCATAATAATTATCCTAATCAAACGAACGTAATGTACTCACATATTGGGTTGACTACTAAATCAGAAGTATGTCTTTTTTAAACTAACACTACAATTATTTCATACAGTAAAAATTAAAACTGGCTATAAAATTAAATTATTTAAAGAATATTTTAAACAAGTATTTGACTTCTAAAATTAAGACCTTAAATTTTCAGAAAAATACCTTGTAAATAAAAAAAGTAAGCGCTAATTTATAATGAACCAAGGTAGGAAAGGAATATAGTGCCTACCGAGTGTTCCACGACACGTCTCGATCTTTTTTTTTAAATTTAAAAAGAGACAGCATTTACTCTTCCGAGCTCTTAAACATTTTTATTGTCTATAGATGGATAAATTTTCTTTAAACACAGCTAAGAACTGCTGTGATTAAAGCAGTCTTTAAAAGGTAAAAATTCATGAAATCGGTAAAAAATAGATCTAGTTTAATAGTTTAATAGTCTAGTTTAAGTTACATACTATCTCAATATTGCATATATCTCAGATTTCAGTCATTTGTTTCTGACTAAATTCATGCTGCTCAATTTTTATATAAGCAATAGATTAAGTATAGTATAAATAATTTTTCCAATCTAACATATACAGAAAGATAATGTGTGTGGTCTCTGTTAACTGTAAATATTTTTTGCAACAATTATTCCATATGACATAAAATATGATTTATTTAAAATAAACAATTTTTATGTATCAAGTTTTTGAAATGAAATGAATCGATTCGATTTCTTGTTTCACGTTGAGAAAGTCATTTTGAATTATTCATTTGATTTTGATTCAAAACGTTTGTTTGTATGTATGTATCAATGTATGTTTATGTATGTATTGTATGTATAAAAGTTTGGTTATGTTTAAAAAATATATATGTACAGGATGAATCATGAATCATTTAAGTCTACCATGATATATTCTACTTTCGTCGAAATGAATTGAATGTAGTGGTAATATAGTACTTTTTACTATAGTAATTTTTACTAGGAAGTCCGTAGGAAAATTTCGTTTGTTTTTTAAGTGCTATTCCGCTGCATTACGTAATAATAGTTATGCCCTGTATGTTCTTATGTATCAGTTTTATTTCAAACTTTATTGAACTGGATAACAAACTTATCTAAATAAACATATTCGATTTATATGGATTAACTGCGTTATTTTCGATGGAGAGGCTAAGATACCAGATATAAAATTTTTAATCACTGTTGCTATTCAGGTAGAAATATAGTATTTTGTTACGGACAAGCGCAGATTGTTATCTTGTATCAAACCATAATTCATACAAAGCTGATTGAGATACGTTGGTTTAGGAATAGATGGCATACGCTGATTACTTTACTTTATCAGTAATTCTGAAAGGCTGGGTATGCTTCTTTCACGCATTGCACAAGCTCTTCACAAACATATGACTGTGGCGGTGGCAAACGATCTCGCTATCCTTGGAATAGCACGAAAGGTTATTAGTACGCTTAACCAATCGAGTTATTAAGAATGGCTAAAGCCTATTGAACTATACGATACATAAGTTCCTGAAGAATTTCTCCAGATAATATATTTTATAACAATAATCATACCTTACAAAAGTGATTTAAATAACTTTAAAAATGAATTCATATCTTGTAGTATTAAATTTTTAGTTTTGATTCAAGCTATTCTATTCATGTAAATTTGGTTTTCATGGAGGATTTCTCTGACTCATCCTGTATATATAAAATACATAATATTATACTTAGGTAGGTTTGTACCTTTATAGATACTGAATAAATGTGGATTATAATATCCATTCTGTTACTGTTCTGTTTGAACCAATTTTTCAGCTGCCATGTACTACATATGTAACTAGAAACAAAAAAATTTTAATGTAATCACTTCTACTTCCATTATTTTATGTAAAAATTGTATATACATTTAGAAAAAAACTGAAACGGTTATTTTTTTCTAAACAAATCCTTAATATGATTAAAACCTACACCTGATTAAGGCTAGGTAATAAATAATTAATTACACATATCGTAAACAGATTTAACATTTATCGGGGTTTTAATTGTTTATTCATTTCAAGTGCATGGATTTCGAAAAAAAAATATAAAAACGATAAATTCATTTAAGGTCCGTAGACAGTTATATACAGACCATTTTTATATCACATGATAAATGTTTTTTTTTTCTTTCGATACGAAATTGATTATCAAACTAAATTTTAATCCCGGTTTTTAGATGATAAGAAAACGTAACACGATTTCAGTGTATGATTTTATTTGTATTGAGTGATTCAAAAATTTAAGAAATAACCTGAAAATATTTTACACATGTCTTATTTATACTATTAAAAATTGTTTTCCACTTAATATACACTTAATATATTAAATTGAGTATTTTTTTTTTTTGTTTAAAATAAAACCATTTTTTCCTAATTTAACGCTCAATGAGGTTTAGTCCTATAAAGGTTGAGGCAAATCCTTTTTATTGGGTTCCATCAAATTGCATACACCAAAAATTAATCAATTCGTGTTGGGTTAAAGTATTGTAAAACAGAATCATAAAAGCTGTGTTAAATAAAAGCACAATTTTTACGTTAAAAACAATCTTGAGACAAAAATTGATATATAAACTCCAAGTGTAATTAAATACATAAAACTGATCGTATCTGAAATACTCTGATTTATAGACACTGTGTTATTTATCACCCCGTAAAATTTATGTAGGTGATATTTATGCAAAAGATTTTATCAATTGATATTATTAAAATTTGATAAATAAATCATTACAATTCAAAAAAAAAATCAAATTCAATATTACCATAATTTACAATTTCATTAAATTAAAATGTTAGTTTCAATAATTTTAAAAATTATTTCGATACTTTAACAAGTTTCAATACTTTTGTACAAGTACAAATTATGAAAGTGATCCAATAATAAACCAAAATCTATTTTGCATGAAAGATGGTCGTTATTTTGTGAAACACGTCATAAAATATTACCATATAACAATTTTATTCCCATAATTCACATTGGAAAATGGATAATAATCAGTTTAAAAAATATATATTTATAAATTCCAAACATGCATTTTATGTTTTGCAAAAATATTATAATTTTTACCATTTAAATAAAATTAATGGTAGTATTATTATTTCTCTTTTATTAACTAATTAAAATTCATATATAACCATCTCTGTGTCTTTTGTGTTGTACCCCGTATTGTGTATGATATACAGTTTGGTCTAAAAGTCATCGTACTATAATTTATTTAACTAACCTACAATAAATCGATTTCCTTTTTTTCATTACAGATTTAGTTATGTGTTATGCTTGGAAAATAATTGGAAACAAAATTAATTTACTTTAAAAAATTTTAAAACTTATTTCTAGTTTTAGACAGAAACTCATTTCTCGTAATATTATATTAGAAAAACCCGTCTGATGCTTAAGTGTATCCCGGGATTTCAAAATTGAATTAGTCAACTATATTAAATTTTTTAAACTGAAAATAATTATACTTGCATTGCCTAAATAGTAAATATTATTATAGTCTTTCAATCAATTGATAATCTACTAGAGTGATACCAATCCGCTTCGCTTGGTTTAAAAGTAAAGATTGATAAAGATTGCTCTCGCTTTTCCCCTTTTTATAACACTCGAAATAATGGTAAGGATTGTTTTACACAGGTAAAATATATGTATGGTTTTCTATTTTTGTAAATGTATAATAGTAATTATTCATTGAGTATATCAGAGAAGATGGCCTTGAAATATTGACTATTTTTACAGAAATCTGTAATTTATGGTAATGTCAAATTGTCAAATTAAATTAAATTTTTTTATTTTTTTTATATCTTTATAAATTATAGTTCATGTGTTATTCCGATATATCAGCTATATTGCTGTTCCGTTTCATTAAAAACTATTAGCTAGTTTAAGCGTGAAACCGTAACAAACAAACAAACATGCTCACTTTCGCATTTGTAATATATAGAGATGTGCCAAAAGTAAACTAATTGTGAGTTACAATAATATTCCCACAATAAGTTTACAAAAATAAATGAAATTGATTTGATGTAAACAATAAAACCATTAAATTAATTATGTTGATGTGATTACTTTTGGGCCACTCTGTATACAGGTATTTCATTTGAACACATTTTAAATGCCAATATATTTATTTCATTTTAAACGAACCATTTTAAATAGATTTTGTGTGTTCTGTGGCAGTAGAAGGTTTTTTTTTTAAAATTATGTTTTGTGTGCGAGTGTATGTGTAGAGGTACCTTTAAAAACTTCTCTATACAATATTTTGATGGGATAAAATCCAGGTAGATAACACATTTTTGTTGAAGCCCTTGATGCTGCTTCTGCTATAGTAGTAAATACAATGAAATGCATTTTATAAAACACATTGCTGTTAGTACGAGGTGATTTTACAACTTTAAATAACATTTACTTCATCTGGAATTTACCGGGGTACTTCTTCGAGCAAGATTTCCATTGTCCGAACAATTTCAATTTTCAATGTATGAAACGTTCTGTCCGTGAATGATGTTTACATCGGAATTTCTTCTTATTTGAATATCGTATCATTTAAATTTTTGATTTAATTTTCATATATTTTAAGCTTTCTGCGTTGTTAAAAATTTTCTGGGCTCTCTGAAAGAGAAATCTTTCTCTGTGGATATTTGTCGTAGAAAAAAAAACTTTTTAGACACGATTTTGAACACAGACTCTAAAACTTCTAGTTTTCCATGTTTGTAATCCATCTCTTTATTTTCAGATAAAAACAAGTGTTCTCATTAACTGATGTACAGTTTTTTACCAAACTTAGCTAACAATTATTTCAGTAACGCTAGCCTTCAACTAAAGAATCCGTCTGATAATCGCCTCCCTCCCCTTTTGGTTCATGCATTGTGGACTACAAAAACACTTGAATACTTCAAACTCATAATATGTCCATTTTTGGCGAAGATTCGATTGAAATTTTAAAAATATTCTATATTTTCATTTCCCAGCTCATGTTCGTGAATTTTGGATTTCCTTCCAGAAAAACGAGATGATTACAAGAGAAGTTGACCACTGGCTAGAAGGCTTATTAAAAGAAGTAAATGAGCATTAATTCCACAGGTATTTGATTGCTTCAAAAAACTTGTGAACACTTTTAAATCACTCTGTACCTACAACACAGTCAACGTAATATCCTATTTAGACAAGGTGGCTTTAAAAATTGGTTTTTTGAAAAAAATAAAATAAAATGAACAGTCTGAAATTATTGTAAGTAGGTTCTTTTTTTGTTTTGTTTGTAGAAATTTTTTTAAATAAATCTTTTAGAAGGGCAATGAAATACAAAAAAAAAAATTCTTAAATTTAAAAGAGAAGAATCAATTCCGTTTGCATTTTGTGAAAGATGCGAACGAGGTTTAAGAATATTGTATTATACAAACGGTTCCTGTTGTGTGTGTATGTATGCTTAAAATATATTTTTGGATTTTTATATAGACACATCATGTGTCTTCCTTTTTTTTTGAATAGATTTATTTCATATAATGGATCGGTTTTTTTAGGTCCAAAAATTTTAATAAGATTTAAATTCTATTATTGTATAAATAAATATTTAGGTCTGACGTTATTCAGAATTACCTGACTTGTTGTTTGTGTTTGGCTAAATTTTAAATTTATCTGCTTGGAGATACAAAACACGATGTAAATATAAAGTCACTCTTAAAAGAGGCTCTAAGTTTGTGAAACATTTATATATGGAATCTTACAAACGTAATCAGGATTGATATCTTCTAAATGGGTCGCACATTTCTAGAGACGGAAAAAGAATTAAGTAAAAATATTTTTTCTTGAAGCTTCAGATTCGGGGGTTAAAAAATATAATCAAGCCTTTTAACCAAAAATTATTAACTATTAGGGTAGTTAATCGATAAAAAAATAATTGTATATTTATGACAATCAAAGCAAAATATTAAAATAAAAGAAAAACTAAAATAAAAAATCATGATAAATTTAATTTACAACAGTAATTTTATTTTGTTAATAATAAAAAATTAATTAAAATGTTTATTAAAATTAAATTATTATGATTTTGTTACTTTTGTATTACTATTATTATTACTGCAGTGGTAGTTAGTTAATAATAAATGTAATCTTGACAAATATTGTGGATGTGTGTGTATTCATTAGTGATGGGACGACTATTCGCACATTTTTTAACATTCGCAAAAAAACAATGCGAATGTTTTTGACAAAAACTCATCATCATTTTGTATCATAAATTGCAAAATAACCCCAAACTTCACTAATATGTCCTCATATTTTAAGACCCCCTTTTAATAACTGTTAAATTTGAATGTTGGACAAATGCAATTATTGTAATCTAACTTCAAATTAAAAAAACTGATTTTTGCTTTTCATGGACTTATATGGTTTGATTTTAATAGACTTATACGACGGACTATTTTACGCTAATGCAGAATTATATTTACTAGCTCGACCTGTGCAAGATTTCACTCCCGTGGCTACCATAACCCATGGCTACCCTGTACTCGTGACTGAAAAACAACAATTAAACTAATTTCGTAGAAAAGTGGTGGAAATAATCAAAAGTTTTAAATTAATATTAGGAGAACATTGAGGGAACACAGTTGCTTATTCACTTCTTAATGATGTCTTCAGTATTAGGAAAATAATCGTTACATTCGCATCATGTTTGCCTGATACATTTATTATTTAACTCATTTAAATATAGATAGATTATAATTTTTCGTTAAAATTAATTATTGTTTGTCTAGTCTGTTTTTTACCTAAGCGGTACAATTTTAGTCCGTGAGTATATTGTTCGCCAGAAGCCAACATGATAAGCTTGAAAATGAGGGGTGAATCATGGAGTTTGATAAAGAAAAAAATAAAGAAGACAGAAAAAATCATGCTGGAGACAGACATAATATGTACCTAAGGATTAATTAGATTTTGTGAGCGTACAAAATTCAACATTCGTTCCATCACTACTGTATTCATATACATAACATCATATTCGAAATATATTTATAGTAAATATTATAGAGATATTTTGTATCATAAATGTCAAAAACAATCATAATAATGTCAAATGATGAATAATGATGCGTCATAAAATCAAATTAGAAAAAAAAATCATACTATACAACAACAATAACAACAAAAAGAGTTGTATTGTTTATTATGCATTATTTGCATAGAATTCAGTTTTGTATTAATTATTATTATTATTTATTTTATTTTTTTGCATGCTTTTTTTCTATTTTCGTGTTATGTTTGAATTCACAATTTTTCCATCCTGTCGAGTAATGTGAGTAGAAAATAATTAAGACTCCATATTATTTTTTTATTTCTAATCATCATCAACAAATAAAGCATCAATTTCATCTAAATAGTGCTGTGCCTACTTTATAAAATCAACACAACTTCTCAAAAAAGCAAAGATAATCATTATTCTGTTTTTTTTTTTATAACGAAACTAAACTTTATACATTTATTTCAAAATGTTTGTGTATTTTATTAGTCAAAGTCTCTTCCTACATTATACTTTTAATAACTTTTGTTATATTAACACATTATTCCATTTAACATATGAAAGTGAGACTGTAAACTTCAATGGAAAACGCACATTACTACTTATTTTTATTTTAACAAATAGAAAGAAATGTAAAAATTAAACAGAAGCCGAGACTCGAACTCGGGAACTTTAGATATCCGCACCATTCTGTTGATTTATTGGAATTTTCTGAAAAAAAGTAGATCTGAATAAAATATATCAAAATCTATAGTACGAAAATACGCAACTTTCTTGATCTTAGAAGTTTATTATGTCGATTTCAAGAAAAAAATTGATTTATACAGGATTTTTTAACAATATTATAACCATAAGATCATAGAATAAAATAAAGCATTTGATTGGTTAAGAAATTCTTAGGTCAATGCATATTAGCCTAAGAAACTAACTTCTTTAAGTTGAGTTTCAAGAATAAGAAAAAATCTTAAAAGTTTATTTATTAGAAATAATTAATTTCTAATTAAATAAGCGTAAAAGCTGACGTAACTCTTAATTATATATTCTTCTATAAAATAACCACATCACACAAATCTCTGTTAAATGTCTTTAATAATATTATTAATTTCGAATAAATTAATAACAAGTATTTATAATTAAATTAATTTAATATACTTTATATTAATGCTAGTTATTTTATTTATTTATTTTTTTTAAAATTAATTAAATAAGTTATTTTACCTAGAAAGTGATTTGTTTTTTCTAAATAATTTACAATATGCATGATAAATAAATTTTTAAAAAATAAATGAAATCTATAAATTATTTTAATTAGTATTAATATGCAAAGAAATTAAATAGAATGCGGATAACATTTTTAGTTGTGATATGAATAATTGACAATTTTGAAAAAATTATAAAAACAAGTAGTGATAAAGAGGGCTTTTAGATGTCAAATCAACAGCTTTCTGATAAAGCCAATAGGTTGGTATTCCATTTTTTTTTGAAAAAGTACTTCAAAATGTTGATTTTGCTAATAAGAAACCACTAAAAACTTATTTCGAAAAAATACCCACGCTCTCTTGCCAAAAACTTAAATTAAATTTTAAACCTTTTTTAAACTGTCGAAAACGCGGGCATCCAATTTGATGACGTAATATGGGTATACGAAATAACACAAATAAGTTTGACAGATATATTCATAGACATTTGATTATAATAAATATAAATATTTATTTCTATGTATACATTATACCCAGCTGTCTACACTGAACTAATTGCATACATATCGAACATTATTGTACATATCTAAAGTTATCATTTTATTGTCTTATTAATTTAAAAAAAATCCAAATGTAATTCTTGCAGGAAAAATAAAATAATCATAAGTAAAAATTTTCAGCAACTTTTAACTGAATACAAATTCGATTTTCCCATTCAAGCAACCTTTTTCCACACCTCGGATTTCTGATGAAAAATGAAATGATGAAAAATTTTAAAATTCATGGCACTAGTTGCTCGAGTTTTTGGTAATACTGCCATAAATATAGCATACGTATCACTGCAAGAAAAATATTACAAAACAAGTATACTACCTCCAAATGTAAACATATAATAAATTTGTGAATTCCTAAATCGAGCAGAAATCAATAACTTTCTATCTAAACATTAATAAAAGAAATAATTATGTTTTAAAACAACGATCATATAGTACATATAAAAACAAAACAAAAAAATTTATTTACACTTCTCAAAGTTCAATAACTTTGTTATAAAAGTTATAACCTTTTTTATAACAACACTGACAAGACTAATGTGTTGCGATTTCTTATTTAACACAAAAATACTGAAAAATCAATAATTTTTGAAAAAAAGATACAAAAGTTTATTCACCTACTTGATGATGTATATATACAGGGTGTTTATTTTAAAAGATGGAATTTTTAATTTTTGTTTTTGGTGTTTAGTTTTAATTGTTCAAGGTTATCGCAGATTTAATTAAGAGTTTTGTTTAATAGCATTTAAGTAAATTAATATGTTTTTAAAGCCTATAATTATTTTGTTGGATTGGTAATAGGGAAATAAATCAACTACAATCAACAACTCTACAACATTTCAAAGTTCATTAAATTGATTTATTCATAATAAAATTATCAATATTCATATGAAAGTATTTAATAAAAAAATTTTTTATGTTTAATAATTGATTATTATTAGTCCATTGATTCTTTGAGATGCATTTTCAAAATACATTAAATGTAATGATATGAAAACTTTTTAACTGAATGTTTCGATGAAAAATAATAGTAAAAATCATTTCAATTCTCATGTAGTGGCTCATTAAAACAAAAATTAACTCAAATAATTGTGATTTAATGGAATAAAACATGCATGAATTGAAGATGCACTTTGACCAGACGCTTATAAAGGCTAATACTACGAACGCATATACAAAACTTTCAACATTTCCTCATTGTTTGCTTCATATTTTCCAATAAAAATTTCATATAATTCTTAAAGGCAAATTTTGCACACAGCTTTGTTTCTAGATAATACAAGAGTAAAGTATTCTTAAGGTAGTGCGAGCGCCAAGGCAATTTTAGACTTAGGGTTGAAAGTATTTGTACCTTATTTTCAACTTTGACGAAGAATTGTATTATAACTTCATGAATGTAGACGAAAAATAAGAATTAAATTCTTCGATGTCTGACTTGGTTTTCGAAATATCGAAAGATTAATAATTAAAATCGAAAAGTTTTATTTCTACTTTTTATCTTACGTAAAATAATTCACCATCAAAATTGAAAAAAATATATTTAATTTAAATAGTTTTTTTTTTAAGTTTCTACCTTTAGTTTTAGAGAAATCTATGATAACATATCAATCTACCGTTTTCCCATAAAATCAATGTTAAATATGCCTACTTTTGAAGTTATTCATTTATTTAAAAAATCGGGGAACTCCCGATTAAACCGACTAAAATTTACAGAATTGATTTAGACTTAGTCCAACTTTATATAAAAAAATCAAGCCTTTTATCCAAAATTGCCCTGGCGCTCGTACATTCTTAACATGACTAAATAATGGAATTCGAAAATTTTGGTGGAAGCGGTGGGAAAAAGAATGTAAATTGTGTAAGCGATTGTAAAATGTGATTTTTCTTTTCTTTAAAAACTCGACATTTCTAATATTTAATAAATGAAACAAGCAACCTAAAATCCTGTATATGTTTAATATATATGTATGGATACAGAATCTCCTCTCAAGAACATGATTAAACGTTTACAAAATGACTTTAAATTATTATATTTAAAAAAAAGGAAAGAGCATAGCCAAACACACACAAAATGTCTTTTGGGCATATTTAAGTAGTACAAAAAAAAGTGCAAAAAAACTGTGTTGTGTTAATTTCATCTATTTTTAAAATTTATACATTTAGCAAAAATGCATCTTGTTTATACACACACTCCCTAAAAGTTCATTGTACAACAAACACTCTTCACATTCATGCTCCACACATGAACATATTATGAAGACTTTTATAATATTTTAGCGGAAAAAAATATTCAATGGTAGCAGTATAGAATTTTAAATGTTTTTTTTAAACTACTTTACCGTGTTCTATGTACATAAAAGGTTAGTTTCTTTTTTATGAATTTTTAAATTCATATCTTATTCGAGTTTGTGTTTTGAATTATGTAAGATGACTTCGAATTTTAAAGAAAACAGTGATTTTTTTGACATAAATGAAATACAGTCTGTGTTTTTTAATTGTAATGCAATGATTTCTGCTCCCGTCCATATTAAAACATGTGTCCAAAATATGAATTTTAAAGTAGATTTACACTTAACACAACTACTGTCCCGACTACTCCCAATCTGTTTGAGAGCTACGATGTCAGAAGACAATCGAATATAATAATATTCATCTTATTATTTATTATTTATTTATTTATTTGATATGCCCTATTGGGCTAATCAATCCATACATAAATACATAAGCTCTGATAAAACAATAAAAAAGTATATTTACATCACAAAAAACAAAACTTCAAATTCTTGAAACAATTAATTAATAAATACTACTATAAATATCGAAACAATGGATTTCGGAATTATATTAAACTAAATGAAATGAAACGTTGGGGAAAGAGTGTCAAGTTATTTTCCCCGTTTTATTAATCATAAATTATTTTCCCCGTTAATCTTGCTGCTCTGTTGTTCAGTATTTCTTTCAAAAAGTTGCCCACTTTCAAGACAGTTTCTTCATCTCTAACATTCAAAACACTTTCTAAGCACGATAACCCACCTCTCATCAAATCAAGTCTTTTACCCTCATTGACTCCTGGACAGTCAAAGATTAGATGGTAGCCCGATTCACCTCCACCACATAGTGGACATATTCTTTGATTATTTAATTTATTTTTGTTTTCCCACATGTATCGTCCCAATCGGAAGTTAGCCAGAACTCTCCTCGTGCTCTTCTGCGCTACTGCTAGGTAAGGTGCCCCGTATACAAAGTGGCCAATTTTATTGAAAATGTCCAAAGACGGCATATCTTTTATATTTTCAAACATGTTTTTTCTGTGCCACACATGTAAGAGTTCTTTTATATAATTTTTTTTACTATTATATGATTTATTCGTATCTATTAATTCATCAATATCAAGTCCGAACTCTTGAACAATTTCTAAGATTCTGTCTTTAAATCCATGATCGAAACAATCCTGTTGAAGCTTTCTTTCATTTTCTCCCATCTTAACTCTGCAAAAGTATGTCAAACAGTGCTGCACTATATACGCGTCTATGGGCACTTCTCCTAACTCTATCAGTGCTGCATCGCTAGAAGCTGCTTTAGCCACACCCAATACTTCTTTCCACATGCTGCACACAAAAGACTTTACATTTTTATCTATTTTTTCCATTCCCCATATTTGTGCACCATATGTCAAGATTGGCATAACTAAAGCTTTGATCATTTTTTTAATAACTTCAACAGGAAAATTTGGATGCTTACATAGGCTTAGTCGAATGTTCGCCCAAACACCTTTCGCCTTTCGAATCATATTCTCTTGGTGCATTTTCCAGCTACCATTATGAGTAATGTAAACTCCCAGGTATTTGAAGTCTTTAACGCATTCAATCTCTTTTCCACCCATGCTCCATGTTTCATTTTTATGCTTTTTGCATCCATTACTCACGATAAGCATTTTTGTTTTCTCCACATTAACAGTTAGTTCCCATTTATTGCAGTAGTTTTCCATTCCTTTTAGCGCATTTCGCATTCCCCCAATTGAGTTTGAGATCAACACTATGTCGTCCGCATACATTAAAATTCTAATTTCTTGACTTCCAACGCAAGGACTAATAGTGTTATACTCAGTCATATGTTCTGGTAGATCATTTATAAATAATATAAACAATAGTGCAGATAATTGACAGCCTTGCCTTAAACCTCGGTTTGTTTTAAATGTTTCTGACACTAATGTTGAGCTGTATCCAATGCAACATGTTGATCCAGCGTATATTGACTTCAAAATGTCAATCATATTCTTTGGCATTCTGAAAGTACTTTATTTATGCCAAAGTTTATTTCTGTCTACCAGGTCGAATGCTTTACAGAGGTCAATGAAACAGCAGTACATCTTATTGCGTTTCCTATATAAGTTTCTTTGTATCAGGTATTTTAAAATTAAAATATTGTCCACTACCTCATAGTTTGGCCGAAAACCGGATTGACAGCAAGTTATAATTTTGTTTTCAGTGGCCCATTCTTGTATTCTTACGGATAGGATTTTAGTATATACTTTACTTATGCTTGGTAGTAAAGTAATCCCTCTATAGCTTTCTATATTATTCACACTACCTTTGCCCTTGTATATATTACGCACTAACCCCACCGACCAAGCTGCAGGAAATTTCTTGCTTGATTGCAGTTTCTGATAAAGCTCCGTTATCGTTTTTACCCAGATTTCCCTTTTACTCGCACACACAATAAAATCGTTCAATATTCCGTCAATACCAGGTGATTTTCTCAATTTTAAACCTTGTATTGCACTTAAAACTTCGTCCACCTGTATTTGAATGCTTATATTATCCTCTGGTACATTCTCAATTTGTTCTTCAATAGATTCATCAATAGAATCTTCTCTGTCACTTTCGTAAAGTCTCTTGTAGTGATTAACCCAATCGTGTACATCTGTTTCTCTGGAAAACTCTTTAGTTTTTTCTTCTCGCATCAGAGACCACAACTTCTTGTTATCGCCTTGCTCCAAAGCAGATTTAATGTCATCAATATGCTTTTCTTCGCTAATGCACTTTTTAAACTTACACGTCTCCCTGTATTTTCCACGAGTATTGATATACGCATGTATAGTGTGATAATTTCTATTCCGCCGCATTTGTCTCAGACTATTTCTCATTTCTTTTTTAAGTTCTATGCACTCTTTATCAAACCATTTTGCTTTTTTAATTTTATTGTCATTACTAGATGATTTCACTTCCATATCACCAGCAACATGTGAAAACCATTTCTCAAGCAAGTCTACTGCTAAGTCTGTATTATTATTCTTTACACATTCATTAATGCCTATCATATACAGCTCTGTTTCGACTGACTCAAGAAGACTTTCCATCTTCTGCAGTCCTTGTTCTGTACACCTGAATCTTCTTCTCTCTTCACTTCTTTCTTCTATGTCTTTTTGAGTATTCGAGGATATAGTTACTTCAAGTGGAAAGTGATCTGATTCTGTTGCCTCACTAACTCTCATGTCAATCCCATCCTGATACAATGCGTCAGAAACTATAACATAGTCAACGACACTACAACCATTTTTATTTACAAATGTCCATTCGCCTTTTTTATCGCTTTTAGTTCTTCCATTAATAATATACATATGAGTATTTACACACATACTTAATAACATTCTTCCATAACTATTTATAACCTGATCCTTACTTAACCGTTCCAAATTTATGGTATTTATGTTGGTGTAATACGTTAGTTCGTCTGCTTCTTCAGTTAATATTTCTTGTGCATTACCTACTCTGGCATTAAAATCACCACCTAGAACCATTTCTGCGTGTGGATATTTGTCTTTTATTTGCCAAATTTCATCTTCTAATTGACTGAAAAACTTTTTATTTGTATAATTTGAGCTTTGAGGATGCTGATATATTGCCCCTATCAAGATGTGTTTACCATTGTTTTTTAATGAAATCCAAATTACTTCTTCCAATTCGTTATCTATTTGCTTTATAGTATTTGCGATCTCTGACCTATAATAAATACTTAAACCACCTGGATACCTGCCCCTATCAGTGGCTCTACACCTACTCTTACTCAAGCATTCAAAACCATATACCGTGTATGTTTTATTGTTTGGCACCCACGTTTCAACTAGTATAAAAATATCAAAGGATTGTAAATACTGAACCACTTCTAAGCTATTAGACTTGACACCCCATCCCCCAATGTTCCAGAAAACTAATTTCAGAGATTTATTCGCACTTATTGAGTTAAGTTTTTTTGTTTTCGAAGTTCAACCTCACTTTCTGCTTTATCGAATGCAAATTGTGATAAAAACTCCCTTGGTTTCTTCATTTCAGGTCGAATTTTTTTTTCATAATCACCTTCTTCTGAAGATTCAAGCATCAGCCGTTTATTAGAATTCCTATCGCTTTTCCTTGATAAACGTTTCTCTTTTTCTTTAAGCCTTAACTCCAATGGCAAGTCATCATTAATATAAATATTAGTGCCTCTTAGTTTGGTTTTGTTTTCCATCATTAACTTCTTCTTACTTACGTCTTTCAAACAAACTTTGATTGGTTTGTTTCTTGTAGTACTTCTACCAAGTGTAAATATTTCTTCTACGTCTGACTTCTCGATTTGGATTGATAATTTAGAATTAATACTGTCTATAACATATTGTGTTAGATCTGGATGTTCTTCAACTTTTTCCATTCCGTGAATAATAATATTTCTTTTATTCATTTCCTTTTGCAAATGTAAGATAGTATTATCTCTTTGTTTTAGCTTTTCTTCCAATTTTAAATTTTTCTCCTTTATCTCCTTCATTTCTGATTTCAGTTCACGCAACTCTTTAGTAATATTACATTCGGAGCGTTCAATTCTTTCTAAGATTGCGTTCAGTGTTTCTTGCATTCGTTCCATCTTATACACTAGTAAAATTACTGTTCAGATTTATTTTTCTAGTTTCTGTTACGGTTTTATTCACAAAATAGTTTATACAACAATTACCGTTGTTACGGGTCTATCACTATTAACCACTTTTAAAATTGGAACAATGATCACAAATTATAACAAAGCTACTTAAGGTTTTTTAATTTTTACTCGACAGTTCAAAATACTGTACTATTTGACGTATTATTTTTAAAATAAAATAAAAAGTATATAGTATCCTAGATGCCAGATACTGGAATCGAACGCTTGGAACTATATAACGCAAATTACAAAGCGAACGCGTTAACCACTGTGCTGCATCATCTTATAATATGATGCAGAAACTATTTAAGATATCAAGATGCCAATTATGAAACTTTTAATTTCAGTTCAAACTTAGTTTATAAAATCTATGCTATACAAATATAACATGTTAGCATGAATCATTCACGTTACCTCCGCATGTAATAGCTCGAATAGCTGATAAAAAAAATGACATAAAAACAAGCCGCCGAACTCTTGAAAAATTACTGTCAGTACCTGGCTAGCTTCCTAAATTCTTCAAGGCTTCAAAATAACCTAGCCGGAAATATGTTTGTATATTTTTCTAAACCAAAAATCATTCTTCTTCTTATGGCACACCACCTATCAAAACGCACATACAATGTTGCCAGATCTCATGCTTTTCCAATCAATGTTATCTTTTTTTACTAATTTTACCGCTATACTTCTTTTTCTTCCGGCTATCTAAATCTTGTGAATTCACCAAATAATTCGTGTTTATTTATTTATTATTCATTTCATTTATATAATTAAAAATTTACAATTTTTAATACTAATTTTTTGGTTTCTATCGGATCCTAGAGTTTTATAAATGGTATGCTGTGGCAATCCTGTATATAGAGGTATAAGTATTTTTTATTATTACAATAAACACATGTTTTAAAACACCATAATAATAAATAAATAAAATTGGAAATAAAATTTAAAAAAAAAATTGAAACTATTTAAAATAGTTAAAAATTTATGATGTTTTAAGTATGATTGGTAAAGACAACATTTAATCATATATTTTACAATACGTCAATTAAACAATAAACTGATTTAAACATTTTAATTTTAGCCTTTTAAAGGGTAATAAATAACTTCTACTATTATTAATAATATAACTTTTTGACTTCAAGTTTAAGTATACGTACACAGTAAGCTTAAATTTATTTCCTTTTTATGTCCTTATTGGTATGAAGAAGGATAAAATAGTAAAAAGAATATTTTTATAGAAAGAAATTGTAATTTTTTTAATCAAAAAATAAAAATAAAAAGTGAAGTCAAAAATGTAAATGATAAAATATATAGAAGTTTGTGTGAAGCTCTCCTGCTGTGGTATTTGACATTAATCCGGATTATAACGATCTTTTAAGCATATTTATTTTTAAAAGAATATTTAAGAGGTAAAAAAAACATACAAATCGAATTCTACAGAAAAACGGCATTTAGTTGTTTTTATTTCGTTTTTTCGAAGATTAAAAATTCTGCTTTTAGATAAATATATAAATACAAGTTGATTGAATCATTATTGTAATTATTGCAAAATTTATATTTTAGTATGTAATACAGGTTGCTCGAAAACGAGCATGCACGATCGAAAAAGCAAGCAGTCAACTTGGCAATCATAATGAAGTTTAAATTCAATAAATAGCGGTGGTCCATGAAATTACGGAATCATAAAAAGAGATACGTTCTTAGACATCGGTTGCTATGTGGCAAAAAGATTTTGCCAATATTGAGTATTCAGAGAACTACCCAGGTTTCCTATAATCGATTGTAAATCAATAGATCTACGTTTCTAAAAATTTATTACAATCGACTCGCTAAAAATAAAAAAATAAAAAATTCTAATAGATTGCGTAAACGATTTTAATTTGAATTGAAAAATCATTTTAAAAAATTCAAATATATGCGTTTTAGTAAATGTAAAATATAAAAAAAATTTATAACCTATTAAAAAATTTTTATAGTTAAAACATTTAATTTCAATTCTTAATAGTTGTGTAGACATTTTGTCAAAATCAAATTAAAAAATTTATGTAAAACCATTAAAATTCAGTTTAATGATTTTTTATTTTCTTTTTCATTTTATTTATTTTTTAATGTTATTTTTATTTTAAAGTATCGATAAGAAAACACACTCACAAACAAATGTTAAATATTGCGAATTAATCGATACATAATTAATCTTAAGATTTAATTATAGTTCTAACTTATAAACCGTTTTAATGAGTAAAAGGTATAAAAAGGTCATTTTAGATCGAACCTTTTTTATTCTTCGAAAATCTTCCGGAGTTCTTTTTCTAGAATACAAGCATAAAAGTGATGAACATTCATTAAGAAAGATTTTCGAAATAATAGTACAAAAGTTTAAATGTAAAAAATGTTCCTTATATAAAACTAAACAACTTTTGCTTGAAACATTTTTTCCTAAACATCACTGTTTACCCACAAGAGCGCAAATTAGGCAAAAATTATATAATATGTATTATATGTATATGTAATATCAGTTAAGTGGCTATGAAAGAGTGGCTATCTTTCCTTACTTACATGACGTAAAAAAACAAATGATTAAATAGACAACACTGCCTATACATGGTATTTCAAAAATTAACTTAGTCAATTGTTTTTTTTTTGTGTATATCTTCTTAATTTTATATGCTCGTAAATTAAGATTCATCTAACTGTAAAAACGCTCTGAAAATACGGTCCGTTGAATAAAAATTATACGGCTCTTAAAATTTTTGTTGGGGAAAAAGTTGTTAAACCTGATCTTTAGAACTCTTTTTTCTCAAATTTCCATCCATTTTGAAATGACAGTCAAAGATTACGTCCAGCCCTTGACCAATACTATGCATAAATCATTTTAAATCCTTCACCCCAAATAGATTTAATTAAAATTTTTAGTTTTAATCTAAGGTTTAGGTATATTTAAAAAAAATAAATATTAAAACCACAAAATATTAACTAAATAATATTATTAAAAGTTAATGTTAAATTCCATTCTATATATTTTATAATATTATTGAAGAGAATAACCAAAAAGCAATATTAACCTGAAGTAAAGTAAAGATATCTTCTAATTTCACAGCGTGTGTTCTTCAATATTTGAAACCCACCTGGAGTGAAAATCTTTATAAAGGTCTCTTCTCTACTTTACTAACAACTGCTTATAAAATATATATGTCTAAAAACTACCCCCTTAAAATACCATAACACTATAATAATAATAATAATAATAATATATTGAACCCTGTTATATTCACAACACAAAATTGATGCCTGATGTGTTTAGGTAATGGACAAAATATCTGGTTATTTTAACTGCATCTCTAACAGATACTTCAAACGCTCAACTAAAATGTTTGAAAATAAGATTTTATTTTAAACTGATTTCATTTTGATTCACAAAATATCTTGTTCAAAACTTTTGATAATTTTTAAAATCATTTTTCTGTATTCTGAATGATCATTTATTTTACAATAAACTCAACTAAACCTCACCGGACATCTTGTATTTAATTTTATCACTATTATCAGACTTGTCAAAGAAAACCTTCCGATTTCGTTAAATTAACGATGCTGTTAAATCAAAGCTAGGATAATTTTATAACGAAAGAAATTTTGTCCATTCCTCTTGATCCTGTTTTATTGTTTTTAATATCATAAATTACTTCTCTAGCCTTTTTTTTCTGTGTTACCTCTCATTTTAAAGCTTATCAGGCTGGCTAATCACGAAAATTAGTCTCACGGTCTAAAAATGTACCGAACCTGGTGCGCTTCGATTGAATTTTTAAGATATGATTTTGTTCAGTATGTAATTTGTATATCATAACTGTAATTAATTGATAAACTTAAATTTGTAACTTTTTTATGAATTTCCACCTATGTGTTTCCTGGCCACAGAATATCCATAACTAACTACTACATAAAAAAAAAATAGGTGCCACACATTTTTTCCAAGAGGGGTTTGTATCTAAAAATTAAACAATATAATTATTACCACAGAAAAAAATGAACAATCTTTTACAAAATCAAAATCGATACAGAATTTACACGCCACGATGCCACCATTGATTATCATCAATTTTCAAAAAGAAAAAAAAAATTCGAACCCATTATGTGGTCGAAGGTAATCTCAACTTGAATACAAACCCTGATTGCTCTTTATTTTTTGATTTTATTGTTCAAACAAGCGAAAATTATGCAAAAATATGATTTAACCCTTACCAACACAGTATGTGTGCTCTCTTGCCAACTACTATGGTGATGAAACTTTACATAAAAAAGGGTTCAAATATAATTTTTAGTTAATAGTACCCATACAGTGTTGTTAAGTTAATTTTGTGTATTTTATTTATTGTATCTCTATAATATGTTTAAATCAGTTTATCGTATATAATACAGTATATGTATATCTCATTCTAACACATTGTAGAAAGGTTAAATGCCGAGTTTTTTTTAGTTTAGTTTTTTAAACAAGGTTTTCCATGAAGACGTGTTATGTTAATTTTATTTTATTTCATATTTACACATTTCTTACCAAAAATGTTATTAAATTTCAAGTAGAAACTCATCATTTACTAAAGCAGTGTTGCATTACTCTATTGTACATTGATTGCTTTATTTTGCAAACTTTATCTTTGATTACATACATCCAGTTGTAGATTGCATCCCGTGTATGCAAGGTTCTTGGAGGTGGTGAATTTTTATCACTCACAGTAGAAAAAACTCTACTTTTAGGTTGTAAAAAATAGAACTCATGCAAAATCGAACGATCCTGGTGCATTTTTCTATAACTGGTGATATCTGAGGATAAAGTAAGGAGGGAATGGCGGAAATTTTGCAGCTATCTAGGGTGACAAACCATTTCCGAAAAACTTTTACCGGGTCTAAGATGAATTTTTCACTATCTCTTTTCTTTGTTGGAGCGTTTGTCATACCAATTCTTTAACTCGGATATTTTTTTAACTTCACAACTGTCAATTAAAAACATCACATATTACGCAATGATACAAACTTTAAAATGACACATCCTAACGGAAAACCTTATACATTTATAGTCGAAGGGTCGTTTGTATACGATAGGTACACGTAGTAGATACACCTAAATAGTATTGATGTAAAAACATACATATGAATAACTTAAATATTTTATGAAAACAATTTAGGACTTGTATTAAATAAACCCTAACTATACTTACGATAAAATTTAATAAAACCAAATAAATTGTGTTAAAAAAACAAACGTGTTTGCTTTTATATTGTCCTACATTTTATATTGTCAAGGGTAATATTAACGTGTTTTAAGGTTCAAATTAAAAATATTTACCTTTAATAATACCTTTTTTTAAGTTTATGCTGCGTAAGCTCCTGTTTTTTACCTTTTACGATACTTATTTTACTGAATAAATATTGGACAATAATTATTTTTGAATACTAAGTGATTGGTCAGTCTCAAATACCCTAACAGAAGGTACTAATAGAAGTAGAGTAAAGTTTTCGAAAAATTTAGATGAGAAAAATACCTATCGAAAAGAATGCCAGCATCTTTAGTGGAAAACAATTTGTCAAAAGCCCAACCAATTCAACAAAAATTTCCAGGGTTAAATTGTGTGTGGTTAACGGTAACAGCTTAATATACCGATAGGGAGTAAAAATTTTACTGCCGTTGGCACTATGGTTTGGATCGTCACCTCGCGGTGACATATGTACCACGTTGAAATCACTCTCACATCTCTAAAGAAAGAGAGAAATCTTGTATTCAAATCTATTTTTTAATATTATGTTAATAAAGAATTTCAATAATAAAGGTTCACGACCGATCACTGAAGCTAAGATACTTTGGGCACAGTCGCTACATGACAAGGAGACCGCTTGAGAGCATTGTGCTGATGCTTTTTTATTATTTATAATAGTTTTTAATAACCATTGTATATATTATAAAAGTAGTGGATGGAATGGCTTGAAATTTTGACAGGACATTGAATTTATACCCCAGGTATCCGATTAATACCAGGCAAAGGCATAGCAAATCGTGGCTGGGCTTAGCTAGTATGTTAATGACTTCAATTTTCAAATTATGAAATTTTAATTAGGTAATTTAATTTTAATTTTTATTTATTCTATAATTTATTTTAAAAAAGACATAGGCATTTCAAAGTTTTAATATTTTACTCTTATCGATTGTCCCCATGACTGCCTATTTACCAAGCAACTTCTGGTAAAAATAAAAGAACAAAATATTTACTCACTTTTTTCAATTGTTATAAACTAAAAAAATTCCCTTGAGGTAAATATTTTAAAATTTCATTAAATTCTTCTAAAAGAAATTATTTTGTCATAGTAAAAATGTCGTAAATAATAAAAATGTCTTATAAGTTAAACGCTCCATTAAAAATGCAGAATGAAGCTACCAATTGTTTATAAGGACCCATAATTTTAGGTTACTTATAATGTAATCATTATAATATTACCCAAAGTATCGTGTGTTCATGCTTCTAATCTGTTATTATATTTTTGGAGGTAAAAACAACTTTAAAAAAATTACTGTATTTATTATAAAAATATGATTATTATAATAAAATTTTTATTAAAAACCGGTTAAGAATGAAAAAAAAAAATTATCAAAAAATAATAATTTTGGTCATTTTGTCTTGAACATTGTTTTTAAAAGCTAACAAAGGCACGTGTTGGGCGTGGCTCAAAACTACCTTAAACAAAAATGCTACTTAAAAATTGTCGTCGTTTTTAGGCTGCAAATTTATCGGTAATATATTTTTGTAGGTAGTAAAAAATAAATTCAACCAAAAGGACACTGTATAATTATAAAACAATCAGATTTCAAGGGGAACAAAAATTTTTGTTTTGTGTTCCAATGTTTGATTGATGACTCTTAAAATTAGTTTTGGTTTTTTTTTTCGTTCTTGGATAACGAGTTACATCATTATACAAAGAAATTTGAAATCAAATAAGTAGTGTTTTTTGTTCTTTAATTTAATTAAGATTATTACCTATAGGAAATTTTTGTAAGATTTTTTTTCTGGGCTTATGGGTTTGGTAAAACATTGTTTTTGTTCTTCTAAATTTTTGGGCGTGTTTTAATAGAAATTATAATCACATTTATTTTAAATAATAAATTTTTTTTTCTTTTAATGTTAATGGGAAAATCGAGTTTACCGCTCTGTATTACCCAGAAGAATGTAATTTTATAATAAATAAAATAATAACAAAATAACTATAGGCGTCGAATAAAAAATGATTTTGCTGTGTCTGAATAGTGTTAGAAATATTATTTCTACGGAAAATAAATTAATAGTAAAAGCCTGAAAGTTTACTTGTTCAAGAATATAATCGAGGTGGCAAGGTTAGAAACTAAAGAACCCAGAGACAGAAGCAGGAAAAACATTCAGTTCATTCATATGGAGTTTACAATTTCAAAAGAAAAACTTTGGACGCTTCAAGTGTAACACCTTTTTTATTCTATAAAAAAAAAGTTGTCATCTACTGCTCATTTTCAAAACTATAACGACCACAGAAAATAACTAGAAATTTTGCATTTCGAAGAAGTAATTTTATATGATTTTATGATATGGCTTCGCGGAAACGAATTCCTAGATGGGCCCAGAAAAAGTTCAGTAGACGTAAGTGTCATTTTACTAACGTCATTCACATTCAAATTCGCTATAATGACATTAACAATGATTATCTAAGTAGTATTCCTAAGAAAAAATCACGAAATAGATATTTGAAACTTTCATTAAAAGCCACGTAGCCGGGCAAGATCGGTCCCCAGGTATTGTATAGTTTTGTTTTTAAACGTCATGAATATATAATTATTTTTGAATGCAAATAAAGGACATTCGTGTCATATATATCAACAAAAACGATTCATCTCTCTGTCTTATAAGTCTAAATATTTAAACTAACATTTTCATTGAACAAAAAAAAATTGAATTTAAGTATTTATGACGTCTGGTGTAATATAAATATACAGTCCATATATTTTATTACAATTAAATTGGTTTGCCACATATCTTTAATTTTATGTTCTGTGTATATCATATTCTTTTTTTTATGTTATTACATTGTTATTACTATCTATCTCCTGCTTTTCATGTGCCATCATTATTAAAGATTTTGTGGATAAAAATAAAGCATCCTAAAACTAATATACAGCGTAAGTTAATTCAGACATCCGTGAAATACACAAAAAGAGTCAACACCAAAAAAAAAAAGAAAAAATCAAGTCAATTGTCATATTGAGATCTATCAAATATAAATATTATATCTGATTTTAAAAGATATTACTCATTCGATCAAATGAATAAAATATACCAAAGTTTATAATACGAAAAATTTCAAAATATTTTCAACTTAAAGTTTTAACTTTCGATTACACTAAACATTTGTTAAAATAAATTACGAAATTGGTCCATTTTTAATAATATTATAAAATTTATAATAGTTTTTCTTCGGTGAAATGAATAAAACTGGAATATTACCACAGATTATGGTTAATAAATATTCAATCTAAATGAATAGGCCCTAATGAAGAGGTCTTAAAATTGAGCCGCTTAAAATTTCTTGAATGTCCGTTTTTTATTATTTTCAAGAAATTAGAATGACAAATACAATTTTAATTGTCTAACACTCGACAAAGCGACGTGCGTTTACCGAAAAAAGGCCATCTTAATGAAGTTGCGAAATAAATGCTACTAAGTTTTGGTTTAATAGGCATGGTTCTTATCTCAAGAAAATGCGAATGTAAAGGGATTTTTTTTTCGCTATGCAGGGATTTAATAACGATCTACATAATTTGTAAGATGAATATTATTATTATCCTTTGGAATCTGATATGAGGCGGTTTTCATTCAGACTATACAGTTGACTATATGTATAAATTGTTTCAATTGAAATTCATTCATAAAGTTATATGTACTGTATGCTATATATATTCAATAACGACCTTTTACCACTCTGAAATAAATCTGTAACCGTCATAATATTCTTCAATATTTCTTTTATAATGCTTTTTATGTGTAATAATAAATTCGTTAATCAAACTTGTTTTTTGATTTATATTTTATCACTCACATATTCTCTTCTTTTGGATATTAAAACAGCGAACTTTACTAGCTCGAAGATCTGACAGTTATCTGTTGTGTTGCGTACGTCGATTGTCAAAATTATTTGATTCTGTAACTTTCGACAGAAAATCAAATTTTAAAGCATTACCACCTAGTAATAACACATTTTTTTCAAACAAAAAGGCAAGACAATAATAGAGTAATACACCTTAAAAACAACAAAGTACTCTTTGAAATATATGAAAAAAAACAGAAGTTAGTAAGCTGGCCGAACAATAAATTAAATATGTTGAAAAATTTGGGTAATCCAGATAAAGTTTATTCAGAACATGTTATACATATAATTTTATTTTATTTTTTTTGTTTAAATTTTTGAATGGTTGTAATTGTCTTTTATAAAGTGATTTTATTTTAAATATTAAAATAAATAAATTGTTTTAATTAACTGTAATTGTGTGAATATAACATATATTTATTTTTAGAAATCATAAATTAAACATAACGATGATTTAATCCAGTTTTATTTAAATAAAGTCATGTTTGACCATATATTATAAAAATCATTCAAAAACTGTATAAAAAAAAACCACATTTGATTTAAAAATTCAAAAATAACACTTAAAAAAGTTATTTGAGCTTGAAACTTAATCTTGATATAGAATGATGCTTTTTTATTTATTTTCATAAAATCTATAAATTGTTATGGAAGAGAGAAGAATATTTTAAGTAAATGCAGTTTTTTCGATGTCATACTTAATTATTTTCGACTTATTTAGAACAATAAAGTATTAATTCCCTCACTTACGTCTGTGAAAAGTAATTTTGACTCACGACAATCGTTTGTAGTTTTATATTACGAACTTTTTAAGACTTCCAAATTTTACGTGATAGTAAGATATATGAAAATACATTTTCCTTCTGAGCTATATGTTTAAGTAGGCCATTGATTTTTCAACGGGTAAATTTTTCGCGTATATTTCTAATGTTGAAGAAACTATTGATTTATATAAAATAATTGTTTGTTGACTTTAAAATTACATTATACACAATGTCATATTTAATATATGCAACGTATGTATAATGTTTGCATAACTTTATATTATACGTGTATGCCAGGAGCCAACACCGAAAACAACCATGATATATAAAAATCAACCACAACGTTAGATTGATCTTCATCGAAATTGATGTTAGTTATACTAAGATCAGTCAAATTTACTTTTAAACACCCTATGATGGAGTTAAATGAAAGGTATATGCTTAATGTAAATCCACCAATTTCTTATTTTTAAGGCTTTTAAAATTTGCAAGGAATTATAATCGGTTATGAGGATTACCTGAATATAAAATGTTTCTATCAAGCAGGAACAAAATGTAAGATATTATAATATAGCGTTGTGGTACTTTAAATTCGATACAATGATCATTTATATTTTAACTTTACCTTAAACAATATATAATGTGTGTATAATATAATAAAAACATATGGTTCATAACACGCGACATTACTATTTAAAGCAATGTTTCATGAAATGCCTTATTTTGAAGTTATAATAATAGTTTTACGTGTAAACAATTCCTATATGTAGGAATTTTACTTTATATATATTTCCTTTGGTATTTTAGTTGTTATACCATTTTTTGCTCATAGATTTTCAATTCATGTGAACTTTTTATTATTAAATCAATTTAATAGAACTTGAACATGGAAGTTAGCGTCTATATTGCCTATATAATTGCTTTTGTTGGGACACGTAAGTCTTAAAGGTTTCAAATATTCATAGAAATTTCGAATAATTGTTATTTCTATCGATTTTTTCTTTAAATCTTTTGGACTTAATATTGAAGAACACCTAGATTTGGCATGAAAACGTTCTTAAAGTTTTTAGACCGTTTGAAGATTGAGTGATTTCAAAAATCTTGTACTAAAAATTGTACCTTTAAATACCTACAAAAATTGGTATCAAACAATGCGGCTATCTAAAAAAGAAAAGATAAGAAACCGAAAAATATATCTTAAATATATTCTTATCACTTTCAATATGAGTCTTGTTTTATATTAATAAACTGTTCCTAGATAAATCACTTTAATGCTTTTGTAAAGTAGTGATGAACAAAGATTTGCTATACTTACCCTGCATGAACAATTAATCCAATATAACGTGATAAAAAATTAAAATAACTTTGATCCTTTTTATTTTACAGATACGTCAAGAAAAACCATATTATATAGCTGATCCCGAAGTCGATTCACTAGTAAGTACAAAAAAAAGTTATATAAATTTTTAATAAAATAATTTTTAATATTATTTATGTCCTACTAAATTTGTTGATATGTAAAGGAAATTCCTTACAATAATTATTTACAATATTTTTTCGTAATATAAAAAAGTTTTTTTTTTTGGTGAAATATTACATGAATATTGGAATAATAAATAAAATTTTTTTGGTAAAAATTAGATAAAACAACATGTACGATTAAATAAATAGTCGTATTTACAACCGAATGTATAATATTTTTAAATTTGTGTTTTTTTAAAAGTACATATTTAAAATCACACGCGAATAGAACATAAAAATTTATAATTTTCTTTTTAACAAAAAAATTCGTAGATATTTTCTATACGGTGTGTAGTTTATTTTACTGAATATAGAAATATTATATGTAGTTTATTCATTGTATCAAAACACTTACATGATTCCGATCCATGAAGTAGCTAGTATATCAAGTCATGTATACGAACTGTATGGTTTACATATTGTTTTGTTCACAAAACATAGAATACAGAATAGAGAGGAAACACTATTCAAGGAAATACGAGCTCGATAAATGAAGAATTATTTCAAAAATATATTTCTATATATTTTGATGGTTAAAATTTTGAAAGAAATCCAAAATTAGGATTACCAGTTTTCGACATTAAGCACAGGTTTTAATATATCAAAAAGTGCAAATGGAAATATTGAAGTAAATATATATAAGCTCAATAAACCAAGGCTTATCCCAAAAATACTTCAGAACATTTTGACAGTTAATTTTTCGAAAGAAATCTTACATAAGAATTGTAATTTTTTGGCATTTAATATAGGTTTTGAAATACCAATATAAGTTCAAATGAAATAAATGAAGTATGCTATTTCAAAAGTATTTGCCTTCGAAACTGTAATTATCTTCTTTTAATTATCGAAAAATTCATTAAAATGATAATATCTTACTTCAATCCTTTTTCACGGAAACTGGTGTCATTTGTCCTTCCTCTTTAATCTTTATTCCATGTCTTACAATGAAAACTATATTCCGTGTTCAAAAAGAAAAAGTTTATATCGATTTTTAAAGATTGTTTATCTTATATATGGAAGTTAGTCGCTTCAATTAACATTGTAAACAAAGCTGTTTGTGGAAAAACTTCAAAATTTTTTTAAAATAAATTATTATTCATGCAATGGTATAGCATGTTTATTCAATGTAACTTTTTTTTTCTACCTTATGTAAACAATTAATTTTCAATATGCATTATGGGTTGTTTAAATTTTTAATTAAAAATACGAATGATTTTAAATAATTTTCAAATTTCTATTCGCATGCATAGAAATTGAATCATATGATTACTAATATTGGTAAATCAAAATCTATTGACCTCGAATTTGTATAACAAGATTCGAATATTAATTAAAATATTGGAAATGTACCAATCGATTTTAAAATTTGCATTTTTAAAAGTTGTTTAGTGGTTATTGATTCCGAATTTTTTACGATGTGAACAACTTCCAAATTTAAAAAAAAGTAGAAGAAAAAGTTTCTAAACTGAGCTCTAAGTATTACTAACATTTTTGATTCGATGCATCATTTGTTGTGACATATTATGCATTCTTACATTGCCTCCGTTATTTTATACAATTTAAGTAGACAAATAGGAGATCGGACTAAATTTTTTTTATCAGTTCAGGTGAAGAACTTTCACTGGACGTCTTCTTCACTATTATGAAATAAAAAACGTTTAAAATTTCTGATAAAGCAAAGAGAAATATACCCACTAGAGACGTCATACGTTGGTATCGCCATAGATATTACATATAAAACTTTGTTTCGCTAAAAAGGAGATGAACAACCTTTGAATGCAATCATTGATTGCTTATAACTTCTTCTTTTTTTAATCAATTTAAATTTCACTTTCAGACTTTGTCATTATATCAAGTCTAGTTTTATATTTTTAAGGGTAATATGGCCAATTCGACCTCAGCATTATCCCCTTTTATTGGGATTAAATAATTTGATGAATAGACTCACAACACTTTCTTAAGAAAATTTCTCCTTAGAATTTGATTCTATATAAGAGAGTATTATCCGAATGCGATTATTTTAGGACACTACATATATTTTCATATAAACTACGATCGAAATATCCATAAGGTTCGAAACTCGATAATTTTAAATATGGCATGCTTAGATGTACTTTAGTATAGAAAATAATAGTATAAAATTAGTGTACCTAACATAATATATACATATAAAACTGGTCTATTACTCGTTACTAGTAATAAATAATGCTTTATAAGGATGATAAAATACCATATATAAATGGATAATGATTATGTCCTTTGGGATTGTCTCTCACTTCTATATAAATACTACGTCATATTGTCCTAATACTGATGACATCTGATGAGGGTATTATATGTAATTTATTTCAAGTATATATATTAATAAATCAATCTAAAAACATTATATTTAATATATTATTTTGATGATGATTATTATTATTATTATTATTATTACTTAAGTCATTCTTCTATTTAATGTAATTTAATTTGAAAAAAAAAGTATATTTAAATCATTAATAATTCTCGATGTTATTTTATTGTTTGTGGTGATTTTTATACAATTGGATGTATAAAACAAAAATTCGTAGCGCAGGAGTCTTCGTTAGCTAAACGAATCCCGCCAGAGATTGAAAAAATAACACTTTTAAAAAAAAATCGAATATTGAATTTTTAATCTTTCAAGAATTTTTATTTCGAAAACTAAGTGCCTAAAAAAAAAATCACAAGAATACCTTTTTTGCTTCTTATTTTGAAAAACTTGAAAATTTTGTACTTTGTTCATTCCCCACCCTTTGTTTATCTCTCTTTTTTTCATTAACAAACTTGAGCTTTTAAATATTAAAACCCTTTCTGATACCAAATTTTCAAATTTTATTCAAATCGGACTTAAATTGCGACCGCTAGAGAGGCTACAGGCACATAAACGTATACATGTATTTCCCATTACCATTTTAAATAAAAGTAGACTTGATACCATAACAAAAGAATATTGCTATTCAAGTATATGCAAAGTATTTAAAGAGTTACTCAGTTAGTTGCTATGTTCACTTGTTTAATATATTTAGTTCTACTTGAAATTAATAAAAATTTATTTGAAAAAATTTTGTATACCTATCTATTTCAAAGTATCTATTAAAACGAGGATCTTATCTATTCGTCTATTATACATGCTAGAAAATATTCAGGTGTTTTAATTAAGTTAGTTTAACGTTACATTTAACTTCATTAAAATGTTTTTTTTTTTTTTTTTGTTTCAAACACACAAAACAATTCTAATTAAAGGGATTCTAATTAACTGTCTATTATATGTTAAACATATTCAAGTATTCAAATGTGGTAATCAAATTTATGGAAACATGTTAGACCAGCAACTAGCTCACAAATAGGTCAGAAATCTAATCTGGACGCCTTCTCACCAATTGATAGAATCCCTCCAGAACACGTTTTCAGTTTAGCCCGATAATTCTCAAACATGTTAACTTGATACCGTAATTGATAAAAGATTCAAGACTGATATAAAACTAATAAATTATTTTAGGGTTTTTACATATTTTAAGACAAAAGAATCTATTAAGACAAAGTTTATGTATATCAAATTCTCGAATTTATTCGAATTGATTTTAAAATTAAGTTGAAAAAGCGATCTATTAAAATAAGTGGTCGTTAAATTCGAAAGTAACGTGAATAATAATTATCGGAAGGTAGATTAGGAATGTTGATAGACGGATTTTAGCAATTGATCTATGTAGGATCCATGACACATTTTCTTTGCCATTGACACATTTTATATGCTAGATATAAGATCTTTGTATCTCAATAATTTCGTATTTACATGTCGTCGATGTTATTTTTGAGATATTTGGAGCTTTAAAAAGAATATTTTATCAGAACAAAATAATTTGAGAATTTCGTAAAAATTGTTAAAAAGGATTTCGATTCATTAATTATGTGAACATGAATTTGACGATTTTTTGCAACCCCCCGCCCTTTACGTAAGTCTTTCGCACTTATTACATAAGATTCAACCTCGCTTTACCGAATGATAAAACGTTGTTCGAAAAGGATCAATTACACGAAAACTTACAGTTTGACTAAAATTAAAGACTATTCGTTCGCGACATACGTACATTATTTCCAATATTAAATTTCAATTCATAAAATCTAACGAAAGAATTAATTTAAAACTACCTCCTTTCCTCTCCCTCCGCATAAGCGAAACTTTTCAAACCTTTTCCCCAAAATGCTTACGTAATTATGAATGGCCTCTTTCGAAAAACGCCTCTACTACGACCAAAAATTCTCACTCTCCTTACCTGCATTGTTTTAACTGGCAGAAGTTTATTAAGACGGTACATTTTTTGATAGCATGTGTTGGGCTCTCACTATCTGGCTTTAGCTTCATTCATTATATCACATATTTGCGTGATATAAAAAAATAACTATTTGTATATGTTATTGCGGTTTGCATCCATATCATAATCATTATAACCTATACTAAACCTTACATAACTAAATTTTATTACAGTTTCACACTTAAAATAATTAAGTTGTACGTATAAAATTCTTTAATATAATACTTATGTAGTGGATATTTTATAACCTGCCTTAGTACATTCAACTAAAGCCCAAGAACAGATACACATATTACTATGTATTAGATATGGTTTTGTGGATGGCAGTTCTCTTTTGTGTGAGTTGACCATCTTGCGGTGTCAATTTCTTTATTAATTTAACTAAGCAGCATAAAAATGTGTATTCGAAATTAAATGAAAAAACATTTTTATTGTATGGTTACATCTTCATAAACATACTGTTTATAAACCATATCGTTAACCATTTATATTACATGAAGTAAAAAGACTTCTTAAGAATGTTCTTATGTATAAAACAAAGAGGGATTGTATATGTGTATACATGAACCCAGTCGGCCAGACTCATCACTTGAAGTTGCACTCCCACAATACCAATCACACACATAGTAACACATAACTATAACACACCATAACACACAGTACACATCCCCTCTTTGTTTTATACATAATAACGTCCATATAATCTCTTCTTACTTCATATATTTTATATGGCTAACGAGATAGCTTACAATCGGTATAATCTTTGTTCCTTACAAATAAGTTAAGAAATGTCGGCATTATATGTTATATATTCTATTACAGAGAGCCTAAGTGGCCGAGCGGTCTAAGGCATTAGTTATAGACCGTTAGTTTACTTAGACTTAGGTTGCGGGTTCGAATCCAGGCAGCGGCAGTGTGAACAATTATAATTAATGGGAGTGCAGAATTGATCACATTGTCGTCGCTTGGATAAGAACGTAGTAACCGACTCCACCCACATCAAAAATGTAATTGTAAATATAAGTTGTAATTAAATAAATAAAGATTCACAAATAATGATGTGGGTGGCCTCTGTTTTAGGCGTATATGTCAGAGAAACGGAGGTTAAACCCCCATTATATTTATTTATTTATATTCTATTACAGCAGACCAAATAATGTAACAAGGAGTTTCATTTGGTAACAGTATCCAATACCTTTCATTTGATACCTTAAAAGATACATTTAGCTCACTGAATCTATTTTGTTGGTCATACAGAAAACGAAATTAAATTGATTAACAATAATAATTCACTTGTTTCAAAAAAGAATATTGATTATAACTAATAAATAATAAAATAAATTTATAAATAATAAATAAATAAAAATTTATTAGACATGTCCCCTTGTTTAACATGACATAAAGTTTAATTATTATAACAAAAAAACATTATTCATATGATAAAAATATTAAATAAGTTTTGTATAGTTGAACAATATAGGTACCTTCTTTACCTTCTTTAATTGTTTTTAATATTTTACAATTTAAATAAATAAATAAATAAATAAAATATGTTCACAATTCTTCTCTTCTACGCTCAAAAGTCATTTTGTGTCTTTTATTATTTTATTGTTGTAAATACCGTTATTATTTCAATATTTATTCATTGATAGAATATTTAATGAAGTTTTATAAAGGTTCCGTACCCTTTATTTTTACAGGAACGAATTTTTTCAACGTTACGTTAAGTGCCTAGACTCTAGAATTCTTATTCTGCCAATTTACTTGAATTTTCTAAATAAAAAATAATTTAATAATATATATTCAATTACTAGAGTGATACCCACTCGCTTCGCTGGGTTTAAAAGTAAAGATTGATAAAGATTGTTCTCGCTTACCCCCTTTCTATAACACTCCATATAATGGTATGGATTGTTTTATAAGGTAAAATATATGTAAGGTTTTCTATTTTTTAAATGTATAGTAGTCGTAAATATTCAAAAAGTATATCAGAAAAGATGCCCGTGAAATATTTTATATTTGACTATTTTTACAGAAATCTTTAATTTATGGTAATGTCAAATTAAATTAATTTTAAATTTTTTTTTATTTTTTATTAATATTTTATGATTTTATATCTCATGTGTAATTCTGAAGTATGAGCTATATTGCTGTACAGTTTCATTAAAAATCATTCGCTAGTTTTAGTGTAACAAACAAACAAACATTCTTCTAGTATTTTTCGAGATACTTCGTATTCCTAGTATTTTTAAGATGTTACGGAACCATTTAAGGCATAGTTTTAACATACATTCATCATTTTTTTTAACATAAAACATTTTATACCTCAAGGTAAATATTTGTTAAAATAAAGATTGAAAAAGTTAAAAAAAAATTAATAAGTTATATTGATTGTATTGAAAAATAATTATGATAAATGTATCTATTTTTCCGCACAATAACCTATGAATATTTATGTGTATTTTTCATACAAAACGAAAAAATTAAATGATAATTTTCTTATTATTTAAACTAGAAAAGAAAACTAACTCATTATACATTCGCATATATGTAAAACTAATAGAAAATTTATTACACAAGCCGATGATATAATTCAAAATTTACATATTTCAAAGTAAATACGTAAAAGTTATGGAAAATTCTATTAATTTTCAATTTATCATAAATAGTAAATTATTTTTAGAAAAAATTTGTATTCAAAGCAAACTGTTCTATTACGTATCTTTTCTTTTATTGCGTGATATTTTCTTGAATAAAAAGCGGTCTAGGTGCGACCCAAAACGTCCACACGACTAACTTCCCAGTGGAATGGATAAAAAAATATCATATGTTTTAATATTTATAATTTTTTTTGTAAAATTTTTTTTTCATTTTTCCGTGGACCCCCAGCAGGTACTTCGCCACTTGCACCCCCATGACGTTAAAACTATATAAATGAGAAGTGATAATAGTGACAAGTATACAATTTTTTATTCTGTACAAAAAACAGTTTGACCGGTTTTGCTCAAAACCTAATCAGGTCTAAGTTACATAATTATGCGTTAAATGAAACTGGTCCCATGTCAATATCATAATTTGTTTTCGAGATATGCGAGACGAAAATTGAATCCGAACATACATACATACATACATACATGTGCATACACGGACATCTTTTTAAGAACTATACTATTTGACTCTAAGGGCCTTGAAACTTGGAGATATGTCTAAATTTTCAATTTGCAAAATCGGATCCATTACAATAACTATCCCACTGGGAAGTTAATAATAGCTTTAAATCGTTCGTTGTTCTTCGTATTAATACTTTTTACAGGGCTTAAATTTGTCCAACATTGAAGTTCCTTTGAAGTTCTATGAAGTCCCGAGTGCGGTCACTAAACTAATTGTAGACTTACAACCTAACAGGGTACTTACACAATGATTATATTATTTGCCCCGAAGATTAATACAAAACGAGTGTGAACTAATTTGTAAACGATTCATTTACGTGTAAATGAAACAATAAAGTTAAACACCACTAATAAAAATAAAACCAAAATAAAAAATATATAGTTTTATAAACACAAAAAAGAAAAAATAATGTCTTGTATAACATGATTTGTTCTAGTTTGTTCCATATAACACACACACACACACACACACACACATGACATTATAAAAATATATTATGGTCAGTCGACAGTGGCGTAGTAATAATAGGACCACCCATATATTTTACAACGTGGTTAAATGGTCACCTGTGTGAGTAAATGTGCGACTATATGGTTATAAAAGTATTTATGTTTTGGTGTTATTCATGGGTCAAACAATCATATTTATAAAGAGTCAAATGTTTGGTGACACATATAAATACAATCATGTTGTTTTTTAAATAATATTAACTAAAAAAAAAATTTAATAAAAATTATTTAAAAAAATTCAACATCAAAAAAACGCATAACTCTTTGATTTTACGTTTACTGTGGGCTAGTTATCAATGTTTAAAAAAATACAGTGTGCCAGCATGACAAACCATGGTGTGTGGTATTGTGTGATATATTTTAGCGAAAAATATTTGTTGTTTGTTGATTCCCTACCGATCCATATCATATTTCGTGAATGCTTAAGCTGTGACGTCTAGATATTTATTTTTGTTTATTGCCATTCCAATTCAATGAGATACATTTTGTTGGAATTGTCTTCCTTATCGCACGTTGTCGTTCTGATTTGTTTGCTAGGTTGGAAATAAGACCAAAAAAAGTACAAAAAAAAAAAAAAAAAAAAAAAACTACACCAAAAACCGATTACTTTCATCTAGGTTGCTTAAGAAACTAAAACTTTTTCAATCGTATCAACTTGCATGATTTTTGAGAAAATTCATAAAAATTATTATACTAGTCAATTTGTATTTTTTGTCAAAATTTTATGTTTTATCATTTAAAAAAATTGAGTTGTGAAAGTTATCAGAAGTATAAGATAACAGAGATAATTTAAAGTAAGTACAATGAAATAATAAATACCCTGATCAAACCAAACGTAATGCTCGCACAAATTGGGTTGACTACTAAATCAGAAGTAGGTATGTCTTTTTTAAACTAATATTACAATCAACGCATACAGTAAAAACTAAAAGTAGCTATTCGTTGTGTGCGTAGTCATGGTAGGGATAATAAAATCGATGCCAGCGCTTTAAGTGAAAAATTTTGGAGATAAAGTGGGCTGTTATGACTAATTTGCAATTATTTACATGTTAATGATATAGAAACTGTCAAATTAAAATGATTGAAAAACACTAATTAATTAAACTTAATGCATTAAAAATTGTGAAAATAAGAAATCAAATTGTACAAATATTATTTTTCAAATGTTAATTATCGTAATTATTTATTTAAATTTGTGAAACAAGAATATTAAATTTTAAATGTAAGTTTTCAATGCAATCCACACAATTATATATGCATCCATTAATTCTATAATTAAAGTAGTGTATCGTTGTCATGGAAACGAAATTCACGCTCGGAGCGAATAAAATTATACTTTAAAGAATGAATCAAGTATTTGACTTCTAACATGAGTACCTTAAATTTTCCGGAAAGTTTCTTGTAAATAAAGAAGTAAGCGCTACATTTATATTGCATCAAGGTACGAAAGGAATATAATTTCTACCAGGTGTCACACGACACCTATCGTTCTTTTTTTTTCTCATACATACAGGATTTTTTTTTAAACTTGTGTGCCAGTAAATTTAAAGAATTCACAATGTCAATTCAATAACCTTGAGTTCATAATGAAGATAAATTTTCTCTGCACAATTTTTTTCACGTACTGTGTTGTCAATAACTTTCTTTTGACATAAGACTTTTGACTTACTTTTATCAATACTCAGATCAACTGGCAAAAAACCCTTTGAAAATTTCATTATGAACTTACGGTCTACAAGCCCGCTTACATCTCTTGTACTGAATCTCACAATAATCTCTTTCCAAAAAGTCCTTTCGAGATTACTTTGCTATGCCTTGTTTTATTTTTCTTAATCTTTTAGTATACAGAGTGTCACATAGTTAAAACTGTGTATGAATACACGAAGTGCAAGATATATTAAACCAAACAAAGCTAAATTTAATTAAATTTTTCATTTCGATTTTGATATGTAAACAATGTGCTTACATTTATTTGTTATGGGTTTTTTTTTTTTTTTTAATAAAACTTAAAAAACATTAGTATTTATTCTGTATATTAAATAGTTAAATGTACAGACTTACGTATTAGACGTGACTGGAATGTATGCTGGTGTTTACATTTGATTTTAAAATGCATCATTCAGAAGCATAACTGTATGACGATGATGACTGACGACTGACTTTTACTTGAAAACTTGAATGTGATGAATAAACGAGATACTTTTATAATAGTGCAGATTCTTACGCTTTGGAAACACGGCTTTAATTTGTTTAAGGGTTTTATTATTTGGTTTCAGAATAGTTTTGTGATTAAAAGCTTCTGTTTATTTCCATTTACAGCAAAAAACACAGCTGGTTTACAAGAACCAGATTATTGAAACTGGATTTCAAATGAAAAAGAGTTGCTTTCGATCAGGCCATATTTCTCTAAATCTAGATTTATAAATTATATTAAATAATACAAATTATAAAGATTTCTAGATATGCTCAATGAATTTACCTGCCTTCCGCAATTTTGAAAATTCCGTTAGCCAACAAAAACGGTTGTAAAGATTTCTATCCAATATTGATGTTTATATGTTGTTTTGAAGGTAAAAATAAAGATAAAATGGTTCAAATCTTTTGAAAAATGACATGTAAACTTATTTTGAAAATTTAAAATGAAGAGTTTCTGAATTAAGACCAATCTTTAAATTATTTACAATATTAAGCAGCACTGCCCACCATCAAGTGATGAAAACAAACGTAATCGTGTATGGAAAAATATGTTATTTTCCAATAGTATCTCAATTTTTGGTTGGTAATCTACATGATGAATTGAGCGTTTCACTATATGAAAACTGTTTGTTATAAGTCTAAAATTTTTATCCAAGGGATTCATAATTTATAAATCATACCATAAGACCGGTGCTGCACTAATGAACTTAAGGAACTGCACTATAAGACTATTTTGTACATGGTATACAAACCAAACGCTATTAAATTATTATTGTCAAATTATAATTTTTAACTAATCTTACAATCAATAAAAATTTAATAATGTTTCACGTGTCTACAATATTTTATTTATGACTTATTGACAAAGTTCATTTTCTGTTTTTTTTTTTTTATTGGACTTTTTTTTTGTTTATTTAAATTTTTTGGTTCTAACTGTACATAAAATGATTCATATAGCTTATAGGGAGTTTCATAATTTTCAACGAAAACTTTTGAGAGTCTTTGGTATTCTTTTGTAGTCTCGATAAAATTCATTACGTTTTAGAGCTTAAAATTTTTAAAACACCAAAATTTTAGGCCAGGTATGAAATACTAGTACTACAAGCGCAGTTTGTAAGTGGAACACTTTGGAATACAAGTAGTTTACAATTACAATCTGTGATAAGAGCAACTAATTATTTCGCCTATCTCTATATTATAACTATATACCATTCATTTATCACTATCACAACTATTGTTTGAAAAATTCTTTCTTACAAAAAAGTTTGAGTTTTTTTGTAAAGCTGACTCAGGCTGCGTTTTCTTGATCAATAAAATCCAAAAATTCTTTAGCTACTTATTTACCTGAAAGTTATATTTGGCAAGAAGTATTATTAGGGAAAAAAATATTCTTCTCTATCAATCTTCGTCAATATATTTCTTTATGTTTGATTTATATGATGTAACGACGGAATTTTCTAAGCACTCTGTAGCTTAAAACCCCAAACAAGTATTTTAAACATGAAACGAAATATCCTAAAAATGATAAAATTATATTGCTAATATTTGTCAATAATAAATGTATAAATAAAACCCATTATAACTAACAACTTGCACCTCCATATATTAAAAATTAATGCTATTTTAAACAAATTTTAAAATGGTATTCCAGAATACCTTCCTAGAGGAAAAAAAGCAATAAAAATAACGAAAAGATTATAGAGACAGCAGCATGGCTATTCAAAAACTGAACTTATGCATCGGTGAAAAGGATTAAACAACTTCTTGAAATGTTTACATTTTCATAGTTCTCGTATTTTCCATTTGCCAAGAGTAAATTCGAATTTTCGCTAGGATAATCTAATCCAAATGTCTTCTTAGCAATCTTCAACGATGTCAATTTTAAACAAATATTAGACGCACATCTTCCTGTTTATATCACATTATTTTGGTTGTAGTCAACATACGGAGGTAGTAAATATTCATTCACTTCCAAAAATAAATACATACATCCACAGTCACAAAGATAAAAATATGCGAACAAGAATTGAAAAGAGATGACATAACTCTCCATATACAAATATATCACCTCAATTTTATAATGTGATTTTGATAAATTCCTGTAAAAGCGGAAGAAATATACATATATATACACACACAAAATTTTGAATAGGATGAGTGGGCCATAAATATTTATTTTATCGTCATCAACACCAAAAAATATATATAATATTAAAGAATATATATGTCACCGTCAATGTGTATAATGAGGTATTCTATTTAGGTACCTAAAACGTTCAGAGAGCTATTAGGATATATGTTTGTATTCATGCATATGGATATTATTTTTTACATGATTTTTTTAATTTTCATCACTATTTCAATTCTTAGATTACCCAAAATGGGTAAGAAAAGACTTTTTAAATTTTTTAGTTACCAAATTTAATGAATGAATATATTTTCATTTCGTTGAAAATATTTTCAGCCGTTGTAGATAACTTTCCTAATTAGATTCACTAAATAAAAGACCCTTCCATGCTAACTGTACGTATTTTAATTGGGTTGAGTTAACTCGGGCTTAAGGTCGCTGTAATTCATTTTAAATATGATCTCGTTGATTTTTTTTATTGAATATCGGGATATTGTTTGAAAACGAAGACGATTCATTACTTTTACATAACCTAGAATTCTACCGTTTTGTAAAGAATGATTACAGATTTCATAGACTACCTGCATTATACACTTTACCGGTAACACTTATAATATTGAAGAATATTACATATAAACATAATGTTTTATCTAAAATTACCTTTTCAACCAGGGGTGTCAAATACAAATAAAACATATTATTTTATTGTTTGGTTGTTAAAAGATAATAACAATAATTTTACTTTGTTTTATTTTATTTATTTTTGTATTGTTGGTATAAAGTTTGTGGTTCTTTTGGGTTATAGTCAATGAATGCGTTTTGTGAGAACTTTGTTTTAAATAATATATAGTTTTGTTGTTCGGTGATAATTGTGTATGATATCAGAGACAATGGTTTTTAATGAAAATGGTACAAATTTTAATAATTTAATTGTAAAATTTTTTTGTTCATTTATAAGTGTCTCTCATTGTTAGTTCTGCGAACTTTGTTTTCTATCATGAACAGTAATTTGTAAGAAAATTTCGAAACTTTCTCTAAGCTTAACTGATTTAGTATCGTGCATTTTGACAAACCAACATACATTTTGAAATGTTACTGAAAGCATACATAAAACTTCAATTTCACAGGGAATGATATCTGCAGATTTTATCATGAAGGAACCAGAATATACATTAAAAATACGAAAAATTATCTCTCTAACTGCACCATCACTTTAGATGGACGACTGGTCTCTTCAAATAATCATTAAGCATGAAAATTAACTCAAACTTAATTTTCTTTAGAAAAAACATAAAAAAACCAATATTGAATTTCAATATTAATTTTTATCGATTTTGAAAATTATTTTTCATGCTTCAATAATATTTAAATTTCTTTTATTTAAAATTAACACAGAAATATATTTTACTAGAGTGATACCCACCCGCTTTGCTAGGTTTAAAAGTAAAGATTGATAAAAATTGCTCTCGCTTATCCCCTTTCTATAACACTCGAAAAAAGGATTGTTTTAAACAGGTAAAATATATGTATGGTTTTCTATTTTTTTAAATGTATAATAGTCGTAATTATTCATTGAGTATATCAGAAAAGATGGCCGTGAAATATTTTGACTATTTTTACAGAAATCTGTAATTTATGGTAATATCAAATCAAAATTAATTACTATTATTATTTTTTTATTAATATATCTATATAAATTATATCTCTTGTGCTATTCTGGAGTATGAGCTATATTGCTGTACAGTTTCATTAAAAACCATTCGCTAGTATTAGCGTAAAAGCGTAACAAACAAACAAACAAACATGCTTACTTTCGCATTTATAATATATAGAGATAGAGATTGATATTTACAACACATACATATTAACCCAAACTAATTTCCGTAATTGCGTGTCTAAGAATAAAAACTAGGCTTTGATTACTATTATTATGGTATAACATTAAGATTCATCATCACTAAATGTCTAAATTTAAAAAAAAGTCTTTTTTTTGTCTATTTAAGAAAACAAATTTTGACACCTCTTTTTAAAAAGAGTATAACATTTGTATTATTTGAATTAATATAATAATATTAATTTATTTATATATATGGTGGTAATTATATGTAATTATATATCAATTGTAATAAACATAATAATTATGTAATTAGTAAGCTCATAATATAATTAAATTATTAATAATTATTTTTATTATTTGTTTAAATCATAAAAAAACAAAAAAAAAACATATCTTTAAAACCTTGAAACTATACATATGCTTTTTTTGTTTGATAAAATTTAAAATTTTTCTAAATTAATATGTTGTATCAAAGCTATATTTTTAATCGATTTCGAACAAAAAATGAGGAGGTTATCAATTCGACTGTATTTTCCTTTTTTTGTGTGTTTCCTCAGAACTTTCGACTGGATGAATCGATTTTGATGATTCTTTATATATTTGAAAGCTATTGCTTCCCGTATGGTTCCATTTCTTTTTGGTCCAGTTCTGACAACGGCATACACGACAAGAGGGCGTATAACTCAATATCACGCCAACCGATTTCGATGATTCTTTTTTTAGTGACAAAGTAGTTAGTGTACTTCAGATTCACTAAAAATCGCAAAATAAAAAAATCTTTTAACAATAAGAAAACCGACTTCAAAAGAAAAACTTCCAAAACAAATTAATATGCACCAAAAAGAAAAAAATAACGGTAATATAATGTAATTAAAACTATTGTTAATTTTGAAGTCGGTGTTAGCCAAGCAAGTAGCAAACTGTTCTGTCAGAGTTGTTTCCTTGGCTGACACCGACTCCAAAAAAACAATAATTTTAACTACATTATATTATCGTTATTTTATTAATTTTTACTGCATATTAATTTGTTTTAGAAAAGTTTTTCTTTTGAAGTCGGTTTTATTTTTGGTAAAATATTTTGTTTTAAATTTTAGATAACAATTGATGAAATAAATATTCAAAAAATGTATTTATGAAATAATCTTGATTAAAATCAAACTTTTTGAATATTTGAATGATCTTATTAATTTGATTATCTGACATTCCAACTTTTAAAATGTTTTTAAAAACTTCTAATTCCCTTGATGCAATTTTTGAAAAAATTCTATTTAAGACATTTTAATTAAATAACATTTTTTTTAAATCTTTGAAAGTGTACCGAATGATTAATTAAATTGATATATTAAAACAATAAGCAAAGGATATCACCAATAAAAATCTAAACATGTGTAGGTACTTAAACAAATTTTGTTTTGGTCACACGAAAATAGATAAAAGAACTAGATGCTTTTTTATTGTAATATTTCAATGGTGCAATTATTTTGTGTTTTTTTGTAAAACTTTTTTCATTCTAATAACATAAAACAATTATTCTAAAACAAAAACAAAATAATAACAATAATACCCAAATATTTCATGGTAATTACAGGAAAATATATAATTAATTTTTTTAATTTTTGGTTTAAATGTGTATAAATTTCTCATAATACACTTACTCCAACAGTACCATTTATTTTTTTACAAAATTACAATTCAAAAATAGCTTATATTTAATTCGTTAGCGTTTATAATTGATTTGGCTTTTGTAAGAAAATCTATTTGTTTGTTTTGTGAATACAATTTCTAATATTTTGAAATTCGTTAAACGCAATTAAAAGTCTTTTGTTTTTTTTATTGAAATTGAAAAATAAAAATATATTATATGTAAAAATTATTTTGATAACGAAAACATTTGACCTATTTTTGTTTTATTGTACATAATTGGAAATGTATATGATTTTCTAGGGTATATTTCGAAAATCAATAGAATACAATTTAGATTACCTAACAGTTTTGACAATTTCAATGAGGAAACAAAGGAACTAGAGCAGATAGATTAAGTTTGTCTTGGGTGTGAGACTAAATTTTTTTACAATTACCTAATGCAATACTATTAAAGGTCTTCTGGAAGTTTCAAAATATAATGATCCATTGTATCAATGGAATTTTCACAGTTAATTTTAATACATTTATTGGTGGTGTGCAAAGAAGGTGGAGGGGACAACTCAATCGATCGCAGCGCTGCTTTCTTATGATATTTGTAATAAATTACTCGTTTTATTTAAAATATGATTATTTCGCAATTGATTACGTCTAATTTGTACCAAAATTATTGAATGATTATAATTAATTAAATTCGTTGCATTAGAAATTATGAAAATAAAAGACAAAATTGCATAAATAATATTTTTTCAATTGATATTGGCGTAAAAACTTTAATTTGTTAAAAAATAGTTTTAAATTTTCAATGAAATCCATATATTCAAACCATAGACTTATATTTTCATGAAAACTCTTGATATAAAACTCATGCACGGTACGAATACAGTGTGTTATATGATATTGAGTTTTTAAATCGCAATAAATAATAATTTTAAACGTAAAAGTAATCTTTATTGAAAATAAAAGTTGGTCTCTTGCTACTCATGATTCAAAAATTAAGTTCCGCAGATTACAATTTGGGTTTTTTACCAAATACTTAGCTTAGACCGTTTACAAACCGTTTTGGCTTTCCAGCTTACAACTGTTAAAAAATTATATCTATTATAAAAACAAGTCTATTTTTATTGGCTTGAAAACCAAATAAGCGTACTTATATTAAAAAAACAAAAAAAAAACATAGGTATTATTGATAATTTCTCATTACTATGAAATAATATTCAAATTAGTATATTTTAATATATTATAAAATATAACAAATTATATTATAAAATATGCAAATATTTATATGTGGTTTGTTTATATCATTTATGAATTAATTAAATTTTAATAAATACAAATAAAAATATTTTTTATACACACATTATTAAATTTAGTAGCCATATTTATTAAAAAAACAACGCGTTGTATATGTAGTAACTCATTTAAATATTAATCTGCCTATAAAATAATGTTAAACTTTTAGAGTGAAACGGTTGTCAATAAATTGCTAATATTATTTTATTTAATATAATGACAACAACAAAAATTGAATCAACTTTTAATTATTGTAAATTTTTTTTTTCTGATATAAGAAGATAATATATTGCTTTAAGTAAGAACATTTTCATGATTTTATTTATTAGCTTCGCAATTAAAGCTTCAGTAAACTACAATTATCTTAGTCAATTCACAAAAATTTTCGTTAAGTTGTGTATCCGGTCGCCCTATTAGCTCAGTTGGTTAAGGCTCAGTTCCGTCCACGGTATGCTTATGGTAGCGGGTTCGATTCCCGCCGTTGCAACAAAACTAATTTAATTAATAGTTGTGATGGGCTGGTGTCATGCATGATATATGCATGAACGAGGTGCACTCAGCCTCTGAAATTGAGGAGCTGATAAATGAAATTTTCAGCGGAAAGGTGTTAAAACACTTATATGGTATCACAAGGGGCTCTATAGCCTAAGTGTGTCCTTTGTGGACAACCAATATAACCTAACCTAACCTAACCTATGTATCCGGTTTAGACTGAACCAATATTGAGGATAAATTGTGCCAAAAAATAGGATTATTTGACTATTTAACAAAAAAATATCGTGATCTGTTTTGATTGAACCATTCTATTGGTATTGAGGTCGATAAATCTTTTGTCCATACTTCTCTTTGGCCATCATGATATCATACACATAAACACTACTTTACAATCAAAGCAAAAGGTTAGCCCACATACTAGATGGACAAATAAAAAACCTGCGAAAAATAAATAAATATTTTTAATTGATTATCAGACCCTGACAAATGTATATACTTCCTTCCAATATTGATGATGATGATGAAAATGATAATAACATTGATATTGATAATAATAATATGCAATAAATCAACCTGTATTGAAATTTATAAAATATAAAAAATTATAAATATTTTATTATTGATTTAATATAATAATAATAATAATACTAATAATAAAAATAATGTACATATAGTTTTCCATACAATTAAATAATGACTTATCATGACTAAATCAAATGTTTGTATGTATGTATGTTTATACAGAATATTTATGAAGGTATTAGTATAAAATATAAAGTAATACAAGAATATTATTATTTGCAAATGTGAAAACCTGTTGAAAAACTAATGATACAATCAAAAGTTTGATACAAATCAAACTTTTTTTATGTTTTACCATGATCGAACAATTATTGCAGTAGCAATAAAATGTGATTTGTACCAATTGTATGAGATAGATATAAGGGTTCTTTTCTATTGAAATAGATTTATTCCTATCAGTCAAAATTGTCAAAATTCCATCTTCATGGATGATTTTAAATTATATGATTAAAGATAAGGATATCAAACATTGGATATTCATTAATTTATGAAAGAAGTATAAATCTAATACGTTTATTTAAAAATGTTGTATGTGGTCTAGTAAACATTTTCAACAAAAATTTTTATACTTTGTGAACAATTTCCCGCCTGAGCCAATAATTTTCATTCTCTTTTACTTAAGAATTATAAGAACTAACCCTTCTTAATTTTAACCAATCATTTATTCCAATACAAAACTAAAATTTTAAACCTGTTAGAAAAAGAGCCCTGAATTCGATTTACAATAGACAGTAAGAGAGTTCACCGTAAAGCGTAAATATCCGTTCGCTATTTATTGGTTTTGTTTCAATTTTGCATTTTCTATCAATAGTATCAAGATCTAATTTACGTTGGAAAAAAAATCGTTAAAAACTTCAAGAATCTCGTTTACTCGTTTATAAAGTTCTAGCATTCAAATTATCAATTTTGATAACCATCCGGATAAATATGAAATATAGATAGAATTGATTTATAGTAGTCGCTCCGCGATTAAGTAATTGCATGTACAACACACACCATGTTAAAATTTGAAGGCGATTTATCACATCATTTATAAGATAACGGGGATTAGAATCGACATATTTTAGACCTACAGCATGCGAGAAGCGTCAGAACATATAAGATACAAGAAATATCGCTATTTTGCTTAGAAGTATCACTATCTTTATGAAAAATTGTTTATGTTTAAAATAACTTTAAAAAAATTGAAAATGATTCACCAGATAGTTCCAATGAAAAATTAAAAATAATCACACATTTAGAAGATACTTTTAGTGAATCGGATACGAACAGTCTTTTGTGAAGATAAATATAGTAGAGTATTATGGTTGTAACAGAAAAAGCTATGGTAGAAGTATTGTAAACAACTGGTCGCAGACTGACTATTGCCTGCTTGAAGCCTTTGATGATACAGTTTTAGACAAAAATAATACTTCATTTCACTACAAGCTGATAAACTCTTACCGTGCATATAATCCAAAACTTTTTAACAATATTGGAGCGGAGCAACATCCTTAACGCGATTGGCAAATCATATTGAAAACATTATACAGTTGTTAACTGTAAGTATATTGCATTCACTATAAGAAACACTATATCCATATGCTTGCTATGCCTGTATTATAAATACATGTACAGATTTTATACATATATTTATTATTATAATGTATTATAGATATGTATTGTCCCTTTCACCTTCTCATTTAACATTGATACCTTGTTTCGAATGTACACCCACGCAATTAGTAAAACACAACATTTATAAAATATAAAATATTACGTGTTTATTATATATTTATGTATTTATTTTATATTATTAACTTTGTTCTTTTTGTCGCAGTGTAGTACATTGAATGTGAGTAGAAAAGGATATTGCTATTGCAGTGTAATAACACTATTTATCTTTATCTACACTCAGTGCAAATAGTGTATACACTAGGGTACAAAATCAACATGTAAATTATATACATACGGATGTAGGGTAGTTTAAATAAAGCGTTAAAATTCTTGCAATATCGAAAATATCCATTAGAAAATTGTAACAAGATACTTTTCTTTCTACTGGACAAAATATAGTAAATGGATACTTTTTAAGCCCCGAAACAAAGAAATGGGTGTTTTAAGTTTGACCGCTGTGCGTCTGTCTGTCTATGTGTCTGTCTGTGGCATTATCGCATCTAAACGAATGAATCGATTTGGATTTTTTGTTTTGCTTGAAAGACAATTTAATGGGGAGTGTTCTTAGCTTTTTTTCAAGTGCAAGAATAGGGTTCCGTATACGAAACAACTAAAAAATAGGCGATGATCCTCAAAGTTCAGTTTGGAGAAGGTTTTAAGGAAAAAGGTAATTTAATGGAGAGCGTTCTTAGATAAGTTTCAAGTGCGAGTTTAGAATTCCGTAAAAATAAGAAGAAAAGTAACAGAATTAAATTTTTTCCTTGTATAAAACGAAAATATTGAAGTAGAGCCAAGAGTTTAAGCTTTTCTTCAAACAGCTGCGAACTGTAGCTAATCTTAACTCTCAATTATAGGAAAATAAAAAATTTAGTAACAATTTATGAGATTCTGAGTCAATAAGAGCTTTTTTTACACGGCGAAACGTTCCAAGTATATAATGTCGTTAGATAATATTAGGAAAGTATATTTCTAAGTAAATAGGTACTTTTTTCTATTTCAATCGTTTAAATGGATGTTTATATCTATTTATAAAACAGTAGCATAATCTATTCGTATTTTTTTCTAAGAAATCGAATGTTATTAGAAAACACCTGTATTATATATTCCATGTAATTGTATGTATTTTGTTTATAAATATAGTATTTATTTAAATTATCTTTTTTTGAATAAATTGTTTTTATGTGTGTAACAAGTTATATTTATAAATGATCTTCCATTAAGAGTATCTGAACCTTAAATTTCAAGAAAGCAATGCGTACTTATCTCTATCCCTATATATCATAAATGTGAAAGTAAGGTTGTTTGTTTGCTTGTAACGCTCTAGAAAAAAACTACTGAATGGATTTGAATGAAACTTTACAATATTATTGTTCATACTTCAGAATAACACATGAGCTATAATTTATAAATAGTTATTTAAAAAATAATAATTTTTCTTTGATATTTCACATTGATGATTTACTCAACGAATTATGACAATTTTACATTTAAAAAGAAATTGGCGATAAGTGACAGCAAAGGAGGTGACAGCTATAACGCGATGATCTTTACTTTTAAATCCAATGAAGCGGGCGGATATCAAGCTAGTTTAATATATCTTATGTAAACACTTGGGTTCGATACCATCGACAGTATTGCGCTTACTTTTAAGAGCACCTGATCAGACTTTACATTGCAACAACTAGTCCAGTTATGTTATATTGATGATATGAGTGAATGAAAAGCATGGATAGTAGCTCGAATCGATAACTCATTTTAATTTAAATGTTCCATAATATCATGAGTTATTTAACATTGCATGTAATGTTCCATGATAATTTTCCAATATTAATTACATTGCGCCTATCTAAAATATTAAACATATATCATATAGAACTTGTTTAATTTAGGTTTTAAATTGGTACACTCTTAATGGAAAACTCATTATAATAGATCTAAGTTTACACAATTTATTTCTAAACAAATCACACAGATTGTATTTATTATGGATAAAACAAACCTTTACCATTAAATTTCTATTTATACATATTTGTAACTATTATTTTTTTTAGGTAAATAAATCTATTTAAGTAGTCGAAAAAATTCTGAGTTCAAAAAAAGTGTAGGTATTCAAGTTTTTAACATAAATATTTTTTCCACATTTCGTGCGTGACTATATCGTTAAAACGGATCTTTGTGGGTTAAGCACGTAAAATTGCCCAACAGTGGGTCGAATTCAAATGAAATATTCAGCAATTTGTAACTCAATCAAATTTAAACAAAGATAAAAATGCAAATAATTAAAAAAAATACCGGATATGTCAATTAAATAGAGAAGGTATTTTTAAAACAAAACGGATGTAAACGTAAAGTTGAATTGAATTGTCGTTATTATTTTCTAAAAATAAATTATACACAGTTTGTTCAGAAGATATTGATTACCAATAAAACCCATAATACATAATTAAATCGATTAGCGGTATCGATATAGAAATAATTTGAGAGCTAAATCAATGTAACAAGAATGCAGTAGCACACTATAAAGTAAGAACAATTATCGTGCATCGTAAAACTGCTAACCTACTAAAAATGCTACTAAATGATTATTACATAAAATATAGCCTGCAAAATCTACAAATATGAACATTATAACCGACTTCTTTATACAGTGGAACCTGGTTAAGTTAGATATCAAGGGACCTGCAAATTTGTCACATTTACAGAGGGTTTCATGAATAGAAGTCATAATACAGGCTACTTCAGTTATAGGGGTGCGAGTATTAAATAAAATAACGTATTATCAATATCATTGCTGCTACAAAAATTATGAATACCGAATTTTCTGCGAAATCTTGTGCCTTTTCTTTAATCATCGGAACACTTACAATAACATTTTTGTTACGAAGTTGCTTGATCCATGTTAGTAAACACTGTTAAAGTTCAGGATATTCTAATAAACGTGCACGTTTTAGTTTTCCTTGTTCTTCCGAACATTGTGATTGAATTTCATTTTTATTCTGAATTATTCTACAAAGAATAGATTATGGCACATTAAATTCGGCACACATTCTTCCCCCTTTCATAAACGGATATTAAATCCAGTTTTTCATGTAATGATAAAGATTTGAGCATTTGTTTCGGTTTTCTCAGTATTTCAGAGTTCCAGTTATGGAGGTTTCTCACTTATCCAGGTCCCACTTAACTAAGTTCCACTGTAGTTAAAAAAGTTAATACATTCATAATATTAATACATTATAGCAATTAAGAGTAAATTATAGGTTTTATAAGGCAGCATTTTTTTTTTTTTTTTTTAAATAAAAAAGTTGATATTAAAAAAAATATGAAGACTAGATTGTGTTACCTAAATACTATGGCTGTAGTTTATTTTGGTTATTAAATGAACTACGTCGTTAGCTACATAATTCGTATTTCTTCCGAAAGCTAACGTTTTTCGAAAAAATGATTAAACAAAAATTGTTAGTTTTCTCATGAGGATCAATTTTCTTATTTAAAGTGTAATTCTATCTCTTACCGTATAGGGTCAAGATTGGCTATTAAAGAAACCCGAAGAACAAGGCTCAATCTGACGTCAGATTATGATATCCCCCATCAAACTCTGCAACTATTGTCTAAGGTATTTTTTGAATGGTTAACTATAAAACGAAAATGGTCCTCCCTGTATACTTAACGCTTAAACTTTCGAAACTTTTTTGTACGTTTCTTTTACAAAGGAAATTATTCTGCAGTTATTCAAAAATTCTCCATAATTTCCTTTCATCCTTAATGTCTGTGAAACGGACGCCCAAATCTTTTTCACATTAACTTACGACAGGCCTGATTATATTGTGTGAACCAATTACATAGGATTACTCCGGTTATGGTTGATTGTATACTTTCAAAATTGCAATTTGAACTTCCATTTGAGAGTACTTTGCCAACGATTTGTGCTCGATCATTGATTGACATGATAAATAAAACTCACATTCTTCCCGTCTTTCGAAATGATGACCTTACAGTTAAATTTTTAAAAATAGAATGCCAAGAAATATTACACAGTCTAAGACAACTGTCAGTCAAGTGCCGATCATTTCGTCAGTAAAAAAAAATATGGTTATAAATTAATTTTGAAATTAATAATTTCATATTCCGTACAAAAAAAACATACAAAATTGTTTTTGATGTCGATAAAATTTTACTTATCATATTTTAATCTTCATTAAAAGTACAGTAGCCCTAAATTCTATCATCAGCACTCACTACACTATAATACAACACAGCAGCGATCCAAAAGTTACGTGGCCGCTTCTAAAAAAAAGCCTTCTCATTTTCAGTTTATAATTATAACTTATAATAAAAAGATGTGTTATCAGATTGTGAAAATCTTATTAAGTTCTCTTGTACTTTTTTAATAACAATTTTTTGTTCGTAGCTCGATGTTAAAAAAATACCAGGGTGGGATGTGATGCATACACCTTGGTAATATAATATAAAAGGTGTCGACTTTAGTTCAAATATTAAGTCTATTAATTATTTTTTGAAATCGTAATTTATTGGTTTTTCATAAAACAAATTTGTCTTGATATATTACTTCGTGTGTATTATGTATGATTTATTTTACAAGACTAATGTCGACACACTAAAAAAAAATAGAACAAAATACCTGTATGGATTACTTATTTGAACGGTAGCAACAACGGAAAAGATTTATTACATGTGGAAGTTGCGTAAAGATCTATAATAATGGCATGCTTTTGTTGGCCCTTTAATAAACCTACTATTTTATTCTACAAAAGATTAATGTAGTATTAAAATTTATTTACCTGTTTTAATCAAACTAATTAAATTTTGCACCTCATACAATAAAAATAAAAATATATACCATCTTAATACGGGAACAAAATTTAAATTTAATAATTTTTTTGTTTACTTTGTGTTTGAAACTGAATACTACCCTGTATTAGTATAATGAACTAACCAGTTTTTATTATAATATATAAAGAATATAATAAAAATAAAAGTATGATGCTAATCTTCCAGTCAAATCACTGTGTAATTAAAAAAAATAAAAAGAATTTAATAATACGTTGTCTAACTGAGACTTCATATTTAAAAACAATTAGTATTAATGTTAAAATACTTTGCACAAGATTTTACTGTTTTAACTAAGAATTATACCGAGATTGTGAAGATGACGTTAGCGCCATTTTAAAAGAGACATAAAATCTGATTTATTTCAAGAAAATATCTATTTGCACGTCAACATTGTACAAAAATAATTGCGTTAGTTAAATAATTGAAAATATGAAATTACTTTTGAATGTCTTGAAATAATTCATTATTTACGCATTTCTTTCTGTTAATCTTGTAGAAAAGAAAACAATCGTACCAATTTCAAAGAAATAGTATACAAAATAAATGTCATTTGCTTGTGTAAATAATGCCAGAATTTGAATACCTCCCACATTCCCGTACAAAGTAACAAAATTCATTTTCTATACTTGCTTTACTCATTGCGTAAATTGTTGCAACCTAGCAACGATCGGGCATTTATATGTTTGATAATAAAAAACATTATAATATGAGACATTTTGAAACACTGAAATCGCTACTAATTTTTACTTTCTAAGATGGCTGACGATTTCTGAATTTTTTTTTGTCCGCGTTCACGGTTAGCGATAACCAACAAAAAATAGCATTATGTAAGTAAATCGAAAATAAAATAATAGAGAATTTCGAGAATTTAAACTGAATGAATTGAATTGCGACTATACCTTATAGCCACAGTTAATCAGCTAATCTTATAGCCACAGTTGACTAATTGAATCATGACAAGCAAATTTTTTAAAAGCTCTTGATTAAAAACAGTTTTGGAAACTTTTTTTGAATGTTAAAATCAATTTTGATCTATCGATTAAATTGCCTACCTAAAATAGCAAATAAAAAATTTAATATGTATTGGTTTAATCATTTATTATATAATTTAAAAGTAATTGATAATCATTTAAGAACAAAAATCTTCCCACACAATCTAATTTTTCAATTCGTTTAAAATAAACTTTCCTTGAAAACCAATAATAAAATAAAAAACGCGCACTTGATAAAACATAATAAATCACAAAAAATAAATTTCGTCGATAAAGGTACATGTTGTTATAAATTTTAAAGAATGAATAATAATAATAATAAATAATTTATTAAAATATGTTACACAGGTAATTTAATTAATTAAAAATTAATTTATTAATATTTTGATATAATAGGTATTTACTATAATGCATATAATTAATTATGAATATAATTAATATAATTATAAATATAAAATATTAATTTTAAACATAAATTTCAAATTCTTCATTTTTTTTTTTTACAGATGGTACAAGCGATACAAGTTTTACGGTTTCATCTCCTGGAATTAGAAAAAGTAAGTTTGTTTATTATTTTAATATGTATTATGATTTTTTTATTAGATAATAAATTATTTCATAATTTTTGTGTGTGTAATACAGATATGAAAAGTCATTTTTTTTAATTGATAATGAAATATTAATTTAATTTTTTTTTATTTAATTTATTGTATTTTAATTAAAGAGGTTTTACTCTCTTGTTTTAACATATTTTTTGCGTGATTAATTGGAGCGTTTAGTACAATAACCTAACGAATTTGCAGACAAGAAAAAATTCAAAACAACAAAAAAAAACGGAAAATTTAGGTTTGTTTGATTAATAAATATAAGCCATTTCTGTTAAAATTAAAAAATAAATAAAATCAATTATCTCTGAAACTCTGAAATGAAAATAGTATTACAATATTCTATTGAATTTTTTAAATAAGAAGTAGAAGAGTCCGGACTCTTCTACCTATCTCAGTTTCTCTTATAGTAATGAGGTAGGAAGAAAGAAAATGTCGTCTCTCTGCCTTCCTTGTATTTTTGGTTGCCACTGGCTAGGTTGTCACAGTCTTATTCGTATTTTAGATACAGAAGTCAGAGGGACTTCTCTAAGCCATATATTTACCCATGCCTGATCTAAAGTATAGTAGGATAATTTTGTTTAAATAAATAATATTAAAAATTTGTCAATTTACTTCTACGAACCATTTACCCAAGGTTTCAATTCATGAATGGTGGCATTAAAAATATTAAATGAAAAAATATTTTAATTATTTAGTAAAATAACTATTTGTGATTAATAAATGCGATCTACTGATTCGTTATCGAAATAAGTATCTTATACAAATAGGAAGTTAAGTTACCTTAGGACACAACTTCTCAATTCTCAAAATTCCCATAAAAAATTTTATATTTAAAAAGAAACAAAATTGTTTTTAATTCAATTGTCTACACATTTAAATTACAATAATTAAAATTGCTACAGTTTATTGAAAAGAGTGAGACGAAACAAAAATACTTGATATTCAAAAGAGATTAAATTTAAAAACAGATAGTTCACGTTTTCCAATTTAAATTTAATTTACATTATTTTTGCATATAACAATATTTTTTTTTTTAAAAACGTTTCAAGTATTGTGTCTGTCTCGTATGTGATGTTAGCTGATTCATATTTCAGATTATCTGATGTATCGTACGCCATGCGTCGGTTTGACATACTATATAACTGATTTAGTATCATACAAGTTACCGACGGTAGGTAGACTTTATTTTTTTTTTATTATTAATACTATAGTGGATATAATATGGGAATTCAGTTGTCGTGTAATATGATTGACATATGACTTCATATTTTTATACAGATAACATATTATACAAATCTGTTTTGTGGTGTTTTAAGTTTATATATTACCGACATAATGATTAAACATACATAAAATCTGTTGAAAAATTAACGATATAATTAGGAAGTTTCCAGTTGTCTAAAATATTAGCTTTTTATCGATCATTAAAAGAAAAGTGTAAAAAAAATAAACTAAAAAGTTTAGTTTTATACATTCATCCTTGGTAGGTGATTTTTTATGAGTGCCTTCATAAACACTTGTTGCTAAGAGTACATACATTACGTATTTGATTAAGCGAATTCAGTCAGAAATTGAAAAAAAAAAAAATTTTCTTAAAATCGATTACTGCATTTTTAACTTTCAAAGAATTTTTATTTCGAAAACTAACCTTCTAGAGAAAAAATTACAAAACTGATCAAAAATATAAAAATATTTTTTATTTTGAATAATTCAAAATTTTGTACTTTGCCAAATTATGAAAAATACTGTACGACTTCAGACTTCAGTTATTTATACCCGTTTAAATTTTATATATTAACACGAAGTAGGTAATCTTTCCTCAAGTTGGATCATTCTACGATTTGACTATTGTTATAAGTTGTGATTTAAAGATTAGATTTCTGTAAAGGATGCTATCGATAGTAGCACGCATCAAATAACTATACATGTTAATTACACTCTAAAAATCTCATTTTATACAAAAGAAATCTAATTGAAATATAACTACTTACTATGAAACAATTGTTTTACAAAAAAATAATAATAATTTTCTTTGTAAATAACACAAATGACTGATTAAAAACAATTAGTGTTTTACATGATGGTCTCAAATAATTTGTTTTGAGAAACGTTTATTGCATTTATATCACAAAATTTTTTATGTGAGTAAACTTGGTCAATAAAAGCATTTAATAGTTTCAAACTGGTGACTTGAAACAAATGGGATCTTGAAAGATAAAAAACTTATTAAAATTTTAATTAAATTACAGGAATAGACTACTTAATATTATAGATATAAAGCCATTTTCATATTGAGGAAGATATTCAAATTTGAAGAAGATTGAATAAAGAATGAAAAGGAGTAGGAAAGTTTTATTTTGTTGGATAATGGATCTCGCCCTTTCAAGTGCCGAGCAAAATTATATTTTGCATTTTTAATACAAATATTTTTTTATTTGAATTTTTTCCAGTTTATTGCATGTCAAAAATTTAAAAAATACTCTTTGGACAAAAAAATTTTCGTAGAAAAAAAAGCTCTTAATTTTCAACCGTTCTGAAATGACTGGCAAATACTGCCCCTAGTTTTTAACAAATTACAAAAATAGAGCTTCCTTCGGCGGTATAGAGACGCCACAAGACTGGGGTATCTTGTATTTTATGGAATTTTTAAAATTTTAACTTAACTGGTCTTGCCTCGTTTGCACAGATAAAGGTTTCACCATTCAATTTGGATATACAAGTTTTTTGTTTATTATTTTGCATTCCAATTTTTATCGTGCTTACCGCACCATTATTATTTAATTTTTCCTGTTTAATCGTTATCCCTCATCAAATCTGATCAATTCATAATTTATAAACAATTCTCACTGTAATATTCTTGTAATAAAAGCAAGAAATAATTATTTAATTTTATATCATAATTTAATTCCGGTACAAAAATATAAAATAAAACAATCGTACACTTACTTTTAATTTAAAAAAAATAATAAAATTGTTTATCCCATTCTTTTGATTCGAATCCACAACCACATCAAATCCAGCCCACTACTTTGTTTTTATGTACATAAAACAACAACATTGTGTATAACCTATAATTTAACCAAATAATTATAGCTTACAAACGATGTATAAAGAGTTCCTACCATTATTATAAACCAATGTGTATTTATTTTGTTTTATTTCATATCTTATTTTACTTATAAGTAATGAGTGATTCATTCATTTAGTGATACTATTTTTAAAACTAAAAAAACAAATACAAAATAAACAAAGTCGAGTTATCTTTATTATCATACAAAAGACTTGGAAGAGTATTTCTCCAAAAGCTTTGAGAAAATTCACTGTATTCGACAAATACCATGTAAAGACAGTGTTGATTACTCTATCACATTACACATACATACATGTCACGCGTACATAACTGATATTCTATATAATACATACTATACAATTTGCGCCCTCGCGGGTAAACAGGGCGCAAATTGATGTTTACGAAAAAAAGTTTCAAACAAAAGTTGTTTATTTTTTTATAAGGAACATTTTTTCATTTAAACTTTTTTTCTATCTCTGACGGTTTACAAGATGGGTCCTACTGACCCAAGATACGATTGGTGCTCATTTACGAACTCGACGTCACTTTTTCCGTCTTGAGTACGGTGTACAAATTTCAACTTGATATATTTTCTGTTTTCGAGTTATCGTGTTCACAGACGGACGGGCGGACAGACCACTGGAAATGGACTAATTAGGTGATTCTATGAACACCTATACCAAAATTTTTTTTGTAGCACCAATATTTTTAAGGGCTTACAAACTTGGGACTGTACTTAATATACTATGTATATTTCATACATACATGGTATACAGATTCAAGAGCTGCCTTAACATTCAGACAAAAGAACGGTTTGGTGTTATTTATGGGCTGTTAGAATCATCGGTCTATCAGTCCGTGAAACCATGGCTTTATTGTGAGAATAATTTGGTGAACAGTTAATTTCGCGATTTTGGCAATCTTGATTCTGTGACATAATACTCCTATTCTGAAATTTCCTTGTTGTATGCAGTCTTTGTGTTTGTGAGCATATGATGTTACTGATAAATACAAATATAGAACCTTATGCCTATTTTAACAAATTTTTCTCAAGTAGAATGTTGCGAAAAATCGTCTCTTTAATGGAGTTCGGAAAATATTTGATAAAACGGCATGTTTAATTGACAAACATCGTTACTTAATAGAACACTAGATAAAATGGATGGGCTGTCATTTTACAACAATCCAAAGCTTACACTTATAAGCTCGTATTAGTGTTGGCGCTGGGAAGTAAAACTGATTTATGGCACTTCTCCGACACCAACAAACGGCCCAATAATTTTTTTATAGGTTATTAGATATCTTGAAATATAAAAAGTATTCTCAAAGAGATCATGATATTTTGGCTACGGTGCTCGCTCCTCATACGGAAGTTTGTCAGGATGAAATCAATCCAAGTATAGGTATACATTTTTTTAAAATTATTTTGTTAAATAGTTGCTGATTGTGGTAACGTCTGATTACTGTTCATACATGACTTTTGACAAAAAATTAGGCAAACTTAGTATAAGCTTTTCTTATCTTTTCATAACGAAAATTAGGATTAAAGACAATTTTATTTCCATTGCTGCATTGTGCTAGATATTCAATAAAACATAGTTTATAACGAAACTAATATCGCTCCTACTGGATGTCACCACTACACCTCTTAATCTTTTTTGTGTATTATTGTATGCGGTAAATTATGATATTTTCGCTTTTACCTGAACGACTCCGAGCTTCAAACACTTTCTTTTGAAATAAAAAAAGTGTATAATTTCTTATTCAGTCTGTGTATACATAATAGTATTATATAGGTAGTACATTTCTTGTTTTAAAATTATTATATTGTATTTAGTCGGACATAATGATAATTAAATGACGATTAACCGGAAGTTTTTATTATATCATTCCATCATTCACAAAACTTAGGCATAGAAATAATAATCATTACAAAAATAATAATAATAACCTATACAGAGATTATATAAAAACATAACCTTGCGTTCTTATATTATTTATAATTTCTTCATTTTGTTTACTTCAAATAAAAAAAAAATTATAATGGCGTTTATATAAAACTTTAAGTAAAGACGGAATATTTTAAGTTAGATAATATGTAAGATTTTTCACTAACGATTAATCTATGGCCGTAGAAAACACTTTGTTTGAAGACAAGAAAGTTCTGAGGTAACACACATAAAAAAAAAAAATACAGTCGAATTGATAACCTCCTCCTTTTTTGTTTGAAGTCGGTTAAAAAATAATACCCATTTAGTTAGAATAAGAATAGCCCTTGAAATTGAATTGGATCATACTAGCCCCGGGATTGCCAGTTAATCTTTTTTTAATCCCGGAACTAAATGTGTGGGTTTGTGTCTATTTGTCTGTCTGTCTATCTATGGCATGGTAGCGCCTAAACGGATAAACCTATTTTAATTATTTTGGTTTTGTTTGAAAGGTAATTTAATGGCGAGTGTTCCTAGGTATGTTTTAAATGCGAGTTAAGGGTTCCGTAGCCGAAAAATTGGTCGGAGGTTTTTGAGTTTTTGTGAATTTCACTTGTTCTTTTTTGAAACACACTTACTTTTTATATCTTTGGAAAATTTTCTTTTTCTTTATGGTCTTACGAGAATGTTTTCACTTTTCATCTTCTGTTTTTTGCTAGAGTTATTGCAAATTAATCATGTATTCTTAATGTTTTGGGATATGATCAACTGATAGTATCCAAAACTGTGCCTCTGAGTTGCCTCTCAAGTAAGCATCCTCCTGTAATATCATTCGAGTTTTGTAAGAAAATTTTACAGTATAGAAGATTTTTAATATTATCAGAAGTAGTCAAATCAATCCTGTGCAGTTTTAAGCTACGAACAAAACACGGAATTTTTCCAATTTCATTAAAAATAGTCCACGTCTGTCTCGGATCATTGTCCTTTCTACATATAAGAATAGTAACTTTACAATTCACACCGAGACAATTGAGTTTAAGTATAACTCTGTAATTAACGCGTTGGTAATAGTTTATTAAATTTGATACTATAGGTCCTCCTTATTTTTCAAGTTTTTCCACTTCCACAATGTTTTGATGCCAAATAGTAAACTGTGCTAAACTAATCAATATATAATATCTTATAACTTCTTTAAACAATAATTTATGGATTAAGATGTCAAATAATTTTTAAGTATCATCATAAATAGGTAATATAATAATTATGTATATATAATTATATATGACCATTATAGATATGACTATTGTAATTAGTATTACAATGTAATAATTGGTAATATTAATTGAATTATTAAATAGTAAGCATCTACGTACCTATATATGCAGGTACAATACAAATTAGTTGTGTATTTGTAATTTATACAAATAAGTATTTAAATACAAGTATTTAGTATTTTAAAGGCATATTAAAATATATGTCATGTGTGTATACATACGTAATAGGACTAGGACAAGACCTTTTATGCGACAGTCATTTCAGAACGGCGGGAAATTTAAGGTTAGTTATCTTGATATGGATATAGTGTCAGTGAACTCTACATTTTTATATATTTATTAAGGAAATCAGAACACCATTACCATTAAAAATGGAAGTCAATTGATTGTCTGTAACTCGAGATAAATTTTTTATTAAAATTTGGATCATTAGAAAATTCGGAACATGGAAAGCATTGAAAGGATAGTGTTTTTAATCTTAGAAAAAAAGTAAATGTTAGAAATTTTCTGCTTATTATTTATTGACACTTTTCAAACTCTATTGATTTCTAAATCATTTTTTCTGAAACTAAAATTACCGAGATAAACGATATTTGACGAAATAAAATAATTACATTGACTTGAATTTTTTATTCGATTACCTTCAAATTTGAATATATCCTTAGTGAGTATTTGAATATTTCCTAAGTTTCACGACCACGAATATTTTCGTAGAAAAAAAGTTCTTATATTTTTAGGGCTTTTAAAATGACGATAAGATATTTAACGCCTGGCTGTAGAACTATAAAAGTTAATAGTATAAAAAAAAAGATATGTTTCAATACTAATAAAAGTAATATCCTGTCGTTTATTGCAACTTCATTGATTAACATTTAGTATCTATTTTTTTAAATTTATTTTAATATTCCAATACACTTGCTTGTTCAATATTGTTGTCAATATGATTAAGACATAACCTTTTTTAAAATAATATGTTAATTAAAATTATAGAACAATTATATTTATGGTTATTTAATCTCTTTTTGACACGAGTCAATGTAATTTTCATATTTTATATGCGAAATATATCAGAGTGTCACAAGTTTAGTCCCAAGTTAGTAATGCGTAGAAATATTAATGCTACGAACCAGAATTTGGAATAAGTGTTCATAAGTTTTCTAATTAGTTCATTTTCCATTTTCTGTCTGTCCAATTAGGCTTCTGAGCAATAAATAATTGCGAAAGTCCATAACGCTAATTTGGGAAACTGATTCCGACGTTATAATAACCGTGCTTATATATAGACTAAGAATATTTTTACTATCCACAAAAAAAAATTCAGATTTGTAAAAAAATATCCTAAACTGCTTCTTTTTTTTGAAAGTTTTGAAAGAATATGCCATGATCTTGAAGCCGCTACAGCTTCCTGCCAATGCTAGATTATCAAATATCAAAGGAATAACCTTATTGCTTTTTGTTGAGCTTAGTAAAATATTTATGGATTTCTAATTTAACTGATTCAATGGGTACCACCAGTTAGAAAAACGAATCCCCATTTCCAATACGACAGATATAAGAGTACCAAACTGACAAACATATAATATTTAAATTAGGGTAGGTATGTTGGCCACTGACCGTTATGCCATGATTTATTCAAATTTGAGAAAAATTAGAATATATAATTTATCATTGAAAAGTAAATGTAAAAAATAACAATAATTACCATAGCATGTAATATTGCACTTAAGAATTTGCTACTAAGTAAGTATAGAATAAAATGTAGCCACCACTATCATGGTTACAGGTTAATAACATATTTAATTATTGAAAGGTTCAAAACATTTATTAACTATAATAAATACATTAAATATACACATTTAGTCAATGTGCATTATTGTTGTTCAAGGCCAACAATTAGATGTAGAAGTATCTTACAGAATCAATTTTTTTTTTCTTTTAATAATAGAGCATAATTTTTTTTTAATTTTCAACTTAAGATGTTAGATTAATAACAGAAAAAAAATCCAAAATTTGTAATATTTGAGTTTCCATTTTTAATGTTAAAATTTGTCTCGATAAAATAAAAGCAGCTTAGTAGATAACTTTTTGCAAAATTTAATGAACGTTTGTCCATTATATATCGATTCTATATAAATATCGGTTATAATAGAAAAAGTAAAATCTTAGAAATGTTATCTATAAAACGCATTTGATTATTACAGTTAGCTTAAATGTATTTAAGAGAATTTTCAATAACATTAACAGTATTATGTATTAAATGTATAAATAAGTAAAATACTATTATATACAATATACACTCACAGGGTGTATCTTTTTATACTGTTTATAGACAAAGGAAGATTGTAAAATTATTTCGGAGTTGGATAGAAAACCTCCTTACTTCAGTTGCTATAATTAATAAATTTTTACTCGATAAATCTGGGTAAAAACTATCAAAACTATTTACGTAGACATCCCAGAACCTCCACATGATTGTCGTTAATTGATATATATATCATTATAAAACTAGGAAAACAGCTAATGATCTTCTAGTAGCTGATCAGCTTGTTTTATCTTGCATATTTTTATAATTATTGTGAATATGTATCATCCTAAATCATTTAATTAAATTCATTGGATCAAATTTCTATTAAAAAGTGTATATATAGCGCTAAAAAATACAAACCGTATGTGCTACAACATTAAAATAAAACATGTTTAGATATATAAATTATTATTATTTAAAGTAGTTTGCAAAAAATAAACATTTATTTTATTTTAGAGAAAACATTAAGCATAACTCAAGTCAGTTTGTATGTAACATTACTTAAATACATTTACTTAAATGTGAGATATTATTGAACTATAAAATAAACAATCAAAACAACAATTTTACATCTGATTTCTATGCAGTTGGTCAAACCTACGTAATATGTATGCAATTTACTTATTAACCTCAGTTAATTCTTTTTACCTAGTTTCAATAGTGTTGGTTGCGAAACTTTTTACATTCTGTGATAAAATATGAATGTTAAATATTTATTTGAGAAAAAATTGATTATTACATTTTTGGAAATGTCCTATAGAATTGTTTGTATTAGGAAATTCTATGTTCGTATCTCAGGAACAAAAATAAATTTCAATTTTCACATTGCCTTGCCGCATTAAGTGAAATTTTAGGCAAATTAACTTATTATCTCTTCAAAAACGAGACAATGACGAGGTGCAAGAACGATTTTTTACCAGATTGAGAGATATTTCTTTCTTTAAAGAGTACACGAAGATATATCCATTGCACTAAATCTCTGAACTTAAGACTTGCTTGTTTCAGCAATTTATTTGTATCTAACGGCGCTTATTTTTATTCAACTTAGATACATCCGCACAAATATCCGACAAAAGAACTATTGACTAGTAAAACAACAACAAAAAAACTTATAATTATTATGTAATTGCAATTATCCGTTCGAACGTGATATGTTTCAAAAAACTAATGTATTAATTACCTTTTTTATTTGTTTAAATCCGTCTTCTACTAAAAAACTAGTTAGATTTTTATAATTTTATTTTAATAAAATGTAACCTTTATAAATAAAAAAAAAAAACCTTTAACTTACTTACAAACTGCATTCTTTTCATTTAGTTTAATTAATTTATTAGAAAACTAATAAATTGAATTAATACATTTTTTTCTAATGTATTTGAAAACTGATTAAAAAACACAAGATATGTGTAAATTGTAAATCTAGTCAATTTAATTACAAAGTTTTCATTTTATCATTTTACAATTGGAGCCAAAATTTTATCATTCTAATAAAAATTCCATATTATCATTTCAGTGTATTTATTGGCCAAACAATTTTATACAATCAGTTTAAATATTTTTATATAATTTCATACCGACAAAATTATGCTTAAATTTTGGTTGTATTTTATCTACGATAAATTACCATAATGACCATGCTCTTAGCCGACAAAATCAATGGCAAATCCAGGTCCCGGGGAAGGCAGACGCCCTGACCTGATGAAGGCAGTTGAAGAAAATAATAAATTTAAAAATTTATATTTGATAAACTAAAAATAGTCATATTATTTTACTGAGAATGAGGCGAATTCTAAGACCGAAAGTATCTTTGTTTATAAAATTGCGAAATCATTACAAAAAATAAATAATATTTTGAAATAAATAAAACACACTTTTGTAACCAGCTGAACAAAAGAAAGAGCTGGAAGTTGAAAAAATAGTCACAAAGAAAAAATAATTTTGTCGTTTTGTTGTAGAAAGGCGTGGGGTGCTAGATTTCAATTGATAATGGTAAAAATAAAATATAAAAAAGCACCCCACGTTTTTTTGTGATAAAATAATTTTTTTCCTAATCACTCTTTTTAGCTTTGTAAACTTGTATTTATTTTCTACTTTTTAGCTAACTAAATTCAGTTAGCTAGGCTAGCTATTTAAAACTGTATTTTTTTAAATCTGAAAATCACCCCTCACATTTACGAAAAAAATGTTTTACCTGCATTTCCACCATTTTCTGTTTATTAATTTTCTTAATCCTGAAAATCCTGATCAGGATAATGAGTCATACGTATTAAATTATCGTGTTGCCATCGTTCCTTGATAAATGAGGCTCCAACTTTTTATGTGGGGAAAAATTACGTTCAAATTTTCCGTTACATTGGTGCATACCAAGTTAATAAAAGCATTTTAAAATATGACCACATTTAAACATACGAAAATAAAAAAGAAATATACCAATAAAGAAAATAGATGAATGTAAAACAACGTAAAACATTTTCTTAAATGATTTTAAATTGAATTTTACAAAAATAAACAACCTTGCGCAAATTCTCCAATATATATACATAATACACATACATTCATTTAAATTTGAAGCTTTTTCAAATTATAAAATAAATAATTAATGTTAAGTATTTGTTTGACTAATAATATAATAATATATTGTAAAATCGTGTGGTGCTAATAATAATATATGAGACTGGTCTTTATCATAAACAATTTACATAAACAATTAAATAAACAATTTATTGAATATAGAAATTATTATAAGATTCATATGTTATCTATCGTTACGTCTTATAGATTCATTTATTATAAAATGGTATTATAAATGTATTGTTGCTACAGTTTTAGCTATCATGAAGCTAATGCTCGTTGAAAGGTCAACTATACACAACTAAGTCAGTTTCTCATTTCTTTTAGCAAAAAAAAAAAATAAAAACTATTAATTACGTTGAAAAATTGAAAAATTTTCGAAAACTGTGTTTAAACTAACGTATATTAAAATGATTTTAAATAAGAAATTATACACCAAATTTGGTAAATAACTTACATATTTAAAAACATGGTCGTTTCACATAAGTAAACCGATCCATTTTAATACATTTAAAAAATATTTTTTGTTTATAATCATTTTAAATTTATTCAAATTCTTTATACACATAAAAAAAAACATTATATATAAATTCACTCTCAATATGGTTGAGAAATAATTTTATTGGTTAATATAATAAAACATATAATATTTAATATATCTAATAATAATCGTTTCACATAATGGTTTCAATCCATTTGAGTCAAGTTCGGATAATGTCCAATCTATAATAATAACTAACAGATGATTGGATTGTTAAAATACAGAAAGATAATTTGCCGTTGGCAATTATTTAATAATTTACATATGATATTTTATTCATGACATCTTTCCTATAATAAGACTGTTTTTTTTTTCTTCTCTTCAGTAATATAACCAGTAATAATATTAAAAAAGATTTTTATCAAAAAAAAAAAAAATTAAACATAAGCTGATCATTAATTTTATGTAAAATAATCGTTATTCAATCATAATAACAGACGCCAGTCAAATTATCGTTAAACAATTATAGTTAATTTGTCTATGGTAACATTTATTTTTTTGTAAATTTTATTAAAAAGTATGCATAGAATATTTAATTTTTATTATGTGACATACAAAAACAATACGTTCATTAATATAAGACATGTACAGTGACGTTCGTTTATAATGACCCGATGATCGTAAACAATATTTAGGTCTTATTAAATGAATATAGTACAAAATAGAATCTTTTCGTTACGAATTTTTAATTAAAATTCTCTACACTTAAGCTTGAAAAAGAAGACATCGCGTTTTTATACCTTCTTTTTAAAAGAAAGTGTAAGAATTTTTCGCTTTTCAATGAACTTTGTTCTATGAAAAGGAAATGCCGGTTTAAGTAAAAGTCATTTATTTGATATTTAAATAAACTTCTTTGTGTCTCGTTACACATACGCTACATGATGGCTGGGCTGAACTAAGTGTAACATTTTTACCGTCACCAAATTTTTTAGGATATTATGAAAGAAATAGGAAATAGTTGAGGTAAATTTACTGAGCTTCAGTGTATATTTTAAGTTAAATAATTTTTTAGAGTCAAAAATCATGAGTCGTCTTTCAAAATATGTACACACGTTCATTTGTAATTCAAGAGCATTATTTATTAAAATTTTTCATTTTTTTGTTTTTATATCGTTGTTAACCGATTTGGATTAATATTCTTTTTTATTCAATCTACATCCATTTTTGAATGAAAGTTATTTCGAACACGTATCCAAGACAAAACAGTATATCGAATTTTAAATAACTTGAGTGTTCAAAAAAAGTGTCCAACGGGATCACGAAAATATTCAGTCAGTTTTTCGTTTGACCTCCACTGAATATTTTATCCACTAACGAAAGATACCAAACCAGGATTAGGGTTCCTCTGAAATAATTTACTTAATCTTAAAATTCATGAAAAAAAACACCTGTATATTTTATAAATAGTTTATTCGCCTTATTGGGCTTTCATGGTATAGTGGATACTGTTTTTTTTTAATTCTAAATAAATCTTTAGGGCATTTTTATAGAGTGAATTATTTGATACAAATCAAAATAAACTGGGGCCGATTAACAAAAGGCATGTGTTTCTAGTGGAATTAAACAACATGGTTTATATTAAATTAGTTTGAATTTTTTAAATTAAAAAATTTGTATGCGTATATGCTTAAAGCTAACATAAAATTGTTTCTTTACTTATAAAGACGATGATCGAATATTCTTAAACTGTTAGTTCCACGAGTATTGGAAGATGCACGGGTTTTGGGAAAATATCAATCTTGCCTAGTGTGAATTTACTTCCATGCACTAACTGTGAATTTGATCAACTGATCGAGCCTGTGGATTTTTGTTACGCTTAAAGATTTTTAACTTGGTTTAAATACCCCCAACTGTCAATTGCTCAAGCCAAGTTAAATTTTCATAATCTATTGATTACGCCAGGTGATTATATGTTCGTGACTGTTTTGATTATCATTATAAAAATCAAAATCATTATTAAGTCAAAAATAAAAATACGAAACAGTAAATTTGAAAAATTCGAAACACTATAGAACTCTAAGGTATAATAATTGAACGAAATATTACTAAAAAATAATTTCAAATTGAAATTTGTTTATGTAAATTTACAATGACAAGAAGAAAATTTCTTGAATTGACCATCAATTAAACAAACAATCAATATCATAGACTTTTATACCCAGTTTTTGAAAAATTTCCTGTATAAAAATAACTAATCACCTCTTTATTTTTAATCTAAAAGTGTGAAATAAAAAATTATTAGTTTAAAATTAAATGTTTTTATGACAAATAAAAATAAAGTAAAAAAAAATAGTGTTTCTACTTTTATAGTCAATAATGGCCACACAGGAAATATTTGTAAATAGTAAGGCAATGCATAAATATATGTTTGTTTCTCATAATAATACCTATTTTAAAACAGGTGTGATTTTATGACCAATGTGGGTAATATAACTCTGTAGAAAAACAAATGAAGAAAGACCTTGTTAAAGCACATCGTAAAATATTGTTCCATTTTTTTAACTTAACACATACCAACCAACTTCTTCTATTCATCAATAAATGTACCAGAACTAAACATATAACCTAAGCAGCTCAAAAGAATGTTAAAAAAATATATTATTCCAAATATTTTCAATGATGTTTACAGCTGTATAAAATTGGCCAAAAAACTCAAATATTTAAGATTTGTAATTTTCAAGTAAATAGACAATTTTTATAATTTTACAAAAGTTTAGTGTGATTTTGACTAGTGTTTTGAAACATGAGTACTTCGAAATGCAATGAATATAAAAATCAATTACAATATTATTATTATTATTATATTGATTTTTTTAATATCGCTATTTAAACTATGTATAGTACATATTGTATGCTTACGTCAACGATAATTTAAAACGTTACGGTAGTAGATGCTTTACTCATTTATGCGATATTTCACCTTATATATGGTTTTACGAAGTGTAATAATCTTTTAAGCACAAAAAAAGTAAGTATACATATAGTAAAAAAGCACGTGGATATAGAAACAGTATCTTAAGTTGAGGCTCTTGATAAGTTCATATAGAAATACGCGTAAGTATATGTATTGTACATATGTTGTAAAAAAATATAAGTTTAACAGTGGCGTAGATATAAGTAAACATAGCATTTTTGTAACAAAAAATATAATTAAGTATTTCCATACCACTCAATTCTTTACCTTTTTTGTTTGTTGGGAGGCCATATCCAAGCATTAAACATATCTGTTTGCTAAAAAAATGAAACTTCCCTACGCTTCCACCAATATTAAATTTAATTTACTTCACTTAATCTTTATTGAATATTTTAACTTATTTGAATCAGGATAGTGCCAACTCAAATTATTATTTGTTTTACAGTTTTGCAATTGAATCTCTCATTTAATACAGAACTAGTGACGTGTAGAATCAAGACAAGATGAATCATCAATGATGACTTATTTGCATGCGCCTTTCTTATTTATCAATAATATTAGAAATGAGCCTTTTTGTTAATAGAATGTCGTTCTTGATCCTGGTACAAGATGTTTACTCTTGTTTTAACATCGGATGAGGTTTAAACTTTGACTAGTCAAAAAAAATCAACAAATTAATACATTTTACTCGACTTTGTTCTAGTTTTAAACTTGATATTGTTTAGTTGAATATTATAGTTTGAAAACAATAAAATAGTACCTACAATAATAATTATAGTAATAATACTATAGAGTAAAGGTTTTAAAACATAATACCGATTTGTTGATGCACCAATAATTTCTGTGTAAAATGATCATTAGAGGTATAGTGTATTTTATATACAGAGAGTTTCAGAATTGAACGTCACTAGTGTAGGTGTTTGTTCCTTATATTAAAATTAAAGAATTTATTAAATAGCTACCACGATTTCTCGGTTTATGACAGTTAAGTTTTTATGTGGGGCTTAGCGAAGCCTATAACTTATTCTATGGCTATTGGCATGCTAAAATAGCTTCGGGCTTTGTCTAAGTTCCACCATCAGTTACTTTGAATTTTACATAGCTAAATTAGTATGTTTAAGTCCCCTTAATCAACAAGGAATCAATTTCAGACGTATATTTATATGAACTTTCTTTCAGTTTGTGGTAGAGAACACATAGCTAAAATAGTACCGTACTATTCTGAATCACCCTATGTGTAAAGTATATTAATACATACATACAAAACAATGTACAGAGTAATTTGATATAACAATATATTTATGAGTTTAGATAATAATTCATTCGAAAATACATCTATTATTTTATGTATATAAATACAATCATTATTTTATGATATGCGCATGACTTACAATTATTATTTTATCTATCCAACAGACAGACGTTATTATGTATGTATATTTACCTTTTGTAATATGCAATATGGCCGACATAATGGAAAAAAATCATCTATATGTATTTTATATATATATCGAAATATAATTACATTGTTTATTCGATGTACGATATGCTGTGGTTTGTTTCATAATCAATAGGATCTACGAAGTTATTTGCGTACTGGTAAATTTTATTTCCAAAAGAGTTGTATATAAAAGTAGTTCATCATCATAGGAAAAAAAAGTTAGCGAGATGAAATATATCTTAAACAAGCGGTGTGTGCCTTATAAATTTTTGAAGAAAATGTCTCCGCTAATCTTAACCCTCACTTTTGTAAAAGAAAAAATACTGAAAAAAATCCTAAGGTAAATTATTGGTAATTTATGTTGGTGCTACGCGTTCATCAATTCTAAGACATCTCTTCAAGCTTCTCTTCTTGATATCTTTCTTTCTTTTAGACGTCATATTCTCCCAGTATAAGAGTCTAGTGTTCTACCACTAAGCTACTGGGACTCTTCGTATAAGTATAATATTTTGTATACTTATGGTATGACATTGATGTTGTTATATTGTTAAAGCGTTACTCTCTCTCTTTCTGTCTTCACTAACTTATATCTCTCTCTCAAATTGAATAAATTTTTCATAACAAGCTTGATCACAAAACAAACATTCTGATCATACATTCTACTGTTTACGCTCAAAGTAAAGCTTGCCATAGAAGTTTAACTTAAAAAATTTGCAGAAGAAGAGAATGTACCATTAATTTTTCAACAGTTTTTCTGTCTCATTGTAAAATAAACACTCACATATACAAAATACAAAGATGCGTTGTGTATCTAACAACATTATCTAATTTAATCAAGACAGTAGAAAATTAAGAAAATAAATATTATAAAAATTGTATTCTTTTAATTTCAAATCATTTCACAATTACTTTTTAATGTTAATAATATTAAATATTAATTTACACACATTATATTTATTAAATCAGAAAATTAACACTTCAATAAAGATTCGTTCGGTTATTATACAAAATAAAAGAGTATCGAATGGTATGTAGTTTAATCAGATTATTTATTATTTTGTACGGTGGTTTTGATCATGAATTTTATTTATCATGTTTGTAATTTTTCAAGTGGTGACTTTTATAGGTAAAATAATTTTTATCGAGAAGAAATAAAATATCATCTTATATTAATTTGTGCATAAAAATGAAATCAAAAGTTGTCATTATTCATAGATTACCGAAGGGTATAGAGGTCACAGGCGAAAAATAATTTTTTTTAAATCGATTACAAATTTTGAAAGCACCTATTTTTTTTTAAAATTACATACTTGTGCCTGTACAATTTCTTGAGTGAATTTGTACGGTTGAGAGCCGGTAATATTTTACAGGCATTTCAGAATGGCTAAATTTTTTCGCTTCACACGCCTCTGCAATTCACTTGGTCTATAATTTTATAGTTATTCAATAGAATATGACACTATTTTTGTAAAGTTTCATTGCGAAAACATTACGTTTTTTTGTCGATTGACTCTTTGTATTTCTTTTTTGAGTGGTACCCGTAAAGAAGTTTCAAATCAATAATTCAAAAATAATTATTTTCAACACTTAAAAAGCAGAGCATCCGAAACTACGGGAAACTCGTTCTTTCTCGAATGTTAGAAAACACTATTTTTTCATTTTTCACTTGTTTTCTTATTTAACAATCGTCATCACTTTAGATTCATTTATTTTAAGTTTGCCACACACGTAAAAATGTTCCAGGGTTCATAAAACAGAAGTCAAATTTTTAGTAATTTGTACTCAATATTAAGATTTTTTATGGTTGCAACATGTGAAGACTAAATGTAAGATAAAGAATTTAAAATAAATGTTCCTTTGATAAAATATTTTAACATAATTTCGTGTCAGTCTTGAATAACTGCCGCATAGATATATAGGTTTTCTTTGGTATATATAAACTTTTCATATCTGTATTTACAAAACACAAAATTTTAAAAATAAAAATATTAAAAAAAATTTTTGAAGTAGTCTAATAATAATTCACACGTGATTAAAACGTATTTAATAATAAGATGAGAAAAAATGATAAATGCATGACAGTTTTTTAAATTAAAATATATTGTTTGCACTAAATTTAATTTTTAGTTCAAGAAAATTTAACTTGAAAAATATTTGAGTACATTAATTTTATTAAATCAGTCGTTGAAATATTATTTAAATCATAGTATTATTAATTGCATGTTTATTATATAGTCAAGATCATTCATTTTGTTATCCTAGTACTATACATAAAATTAACAGATCTTTTAAAAAATTAATTCAAACTTTATATTGGATCCAAAAACTACTTGAATTAAATTTTTGAATTCTGTGACTATTAAGTCTAAAATAAGCCAACGTTTCGTTTAAATTTTAATACATTGTTAATTTCGGACCACCAAATGGGTGCAAAAAGTGTTGCCAACATGAACAAGAGTTGGTTTTTTTAAGATTTACTAAAATAAATTTGCATGATTGAAAAATGAACAAAAACCACAAATATTGATTTCTTTTACAGGTACATGAATTATGTGATAATTTCTGTCATCGATATATCAGTTGCTTAAAAGGTAAAATGCCAATTGATTTAGTGATCGATGAACGGGATACATCAAAACCACCAGAATTGGGTGGATCAACAAATGGTGATGGTACTGGAACAAGAAGTAACGCTGATTCAACGTCACATACAGATGGAGCATCAACACCGGATGTTGTGAGTACCGCCATGATGCATCATCTGTCTTCTCCATCCCCACACTCAAATCACCCAAATAATAATAACCATCAACCACAATCCATATCCGCGTCAACAACCCCCTCACCTTTATCTCCGTCGCAGCATAATAGTGCTGCAGCTGCGCATGCCGCGGCTGCACATTATTATAGTAGTGCTGCGCATTTACATCTCACTAACTCTAGAGTTGCCACCACCGGTATGGTACACCCCTGTATATCGTAAATAATGAACTCTCACTCAAAAAACCCCCCTTCTTAAATATTTTTGCCCTTTTTTAATAAGCGAAAAAATATTATAGTTACGATTTTCTAATTTTAATGTGAGTTTGTAAAAAAAATTTGATAAAATCAATTTTGATTTTTCCAAATTAATATTTTTGCAAATATTACAATAAAATTTAGAAAACTCGGTTGTAAATTTTGTACAATCAAAAAAAAAAAAAAAATAGTATAAATAATTTTTGAAAACAAATATACGTAAATAATTGTGCCCTTCAATTTTTTGCGCGTTTTATCTCCTATATGAATTTTTATCACATTTTCTAATCTTGAAATGTGTGTGGTTGTTTTATGGAAAATTTGAATTTAATTTTATAAATTCTTTTTATAAAGTTAAATTCTTTTGTTCATAAAAAGATCTATCACACATGAAACACACAAAATAGAGTTCGCGATCATTCTCCTCTTGAGACCTACCGGTGTCTCATGGCCCCTAGAAAAGTGACTAGTGAAGCCAGATGAGCCACCGGCGGTACTCATGACGGACGATTATCTTGTTACTTTTAATTGGTATTGATAAAGTTTTTTTTTATATTGGAAAACAGCCGACAGTGAGGTAAAAGAAAACGTTCACTTAGAAGACATAAAAAAATACCAATTAAATGTAGCAAAATCGTTGTTTTAATGTATATTAGTGTGATTTTTTTGATATATGTGTTTTAAATAAATGAATGCTGTTAGCTCTAATACTGCTCTATTTGCTATAGGTGTTGTATTTTTGAGAAAAAACAACGACGATTTTTTTTCTTTAAATTTTGATATAATGTTGTTTGAGAAGGTTTGATTTTCGTTCGTAACAAAAAGGTACAAATTCTTACTTCATTTATGAAAAATTTATTCCTAACTTTTTATTTTTTGAATGTTAGCTTTAACAAATTCATTTCGAAATAAATTTTTATCTCATTGAGACTTACAGGCTTCATAAAATAAAAAACAATCTGTAGAATTATTCACCATAGCTCCCAGAAACTAATAAGCCATGCAAAACAGTAAAAGAACAGGTGAGTCAGTTAGCTCAAAACTAAATTGTGCACTTTCGTCGCAATTTATGAAATTCTGAATTTTTCCTAAACAGATATCAGCCTGAACTAGATATATATGAATTCATTATAATAGAAATTTAATTTCTGTCAGTTTTTAAAATAATTTTTTGTTTTTAATGGTAGCTAATTCTTCAAATATTGTGTCTTTTGAGGGTATTAATTTAGTTACCGTTTTTTAAAGTTGATAGGGACATTTATATTCTGCGCATGTGCATGAAGAATTGTTTATTCATGTTTTTCGACTTTTGCGCACACAGTAACGCATATATCGTCATTAGTGTCTCTTTACAAATAGTATACGCTGTACAATAACCTAATAAATGAATATTAAATTTGTCAATACTATTTGTATGTTAGTTTTCTTTAAAAAATTATAGTTTTAATAGAATATATTCCTTTTTACAGAACGAAAAACTTTATCATTCCTTTCAACAACACCAAAGTGAAATTATTTATATATAAATATAAAAAAGCATACGATTGCACAGCCCTGAAAATTCTTTGAGAAAAATAAATTAAATTTTAGGCAATTACTTCTATATATATAAAAAAAAAATAATGTATACGCATTAATATAATATTAAATATTAATAAATATTTTCAAGTATTAAAAAAAAAGCTTGAATATAAGAAAAAAAAAAAACAATTTGATGATACGATGGACAGTCCTTATTTTTTGTATACGATTAAATTTAGGAATATTTTAAAATATAATTAATTATTTCCCAAACAAAAAAGATAAAATTCAATTCAATCAATGTATACGATTAAATTATGAGACAATGATGAGACAGACATTACACACACACAAACACACGACTTCAATAAACTATTGTTTATTGAATCATAAAATTCAAAAAATTAATCTCATCTTCAACGTAATTTTACCCGCATTTTTTAAATGTTGTTTGTTATATTTAATAATATATAGTAGGGTTTAATTATTATTATTATTATTATTATTATTATAGTTAATATATTTTTAAACAAATGAGATTCATGAAATTATATTTTGTCAATTATTTATATTAATTTAATGAAAAAAAATGTATAGGGAATTGCTTTGATAAGTCTCGTAAAACTAAACTTCTAGTTTCGTTTTGTAATTTAAAAACAAAAAAAATCATACAAACTGTAATACAAATAAATTTCGTACGATTGAAGTATACGATGAAATAATTTTGGAAAGTGTGGGAATCTGTTTTTGGTCGCGACTCTTAGTCCCCAGTTAAACTGATTTCTGAAATGAGTCTTGTCAGTGATATAACAAAAGTTATTTACGTAAATTATAAAGTAATTGGTTTATTAATATATGACGTCGTTGATAAAAAAAAATTAACGTAATGGATTTAACAAAGCAAGTGCTTAATATTACTAAAATATAATGATTTGCTAATTTTGCAAAGTTTTGTACTTGGAAAATAATGGAAAGATGATAGAGTAAACATAAGTAGGTTCTCAAGCGTTGTCTGATGTTTAAATCTTGATTTTGAACTTTAGAGTTCTTAGGTTTGATTGTATGTGGATGTTTTATTCTAACACTTAGCCCATTATTTTAAAAAGTAATACATTAGTCAGGAATATATGTAGGTATCAGGAAAAAGTCTACGTAGGTATCATCGGAAAAGTAAATAGATATAAAATCACAATTAACGAGATCTTTGAAAAGCGAGTAAAAGACTGGAGTTTAACATGAGATGTTATATTTTTGCCTTTAAGGCGTTTTTAATGTTAAAAGTGATCAGTAATGCTTTAAAATGCAAGCCATAATATTTATGCTTCTAAGTATAAAAACCAACGAAAATATTATTGAGAAAAAAATAATCTAGAAGCTCCTTAACGAGTTGTATTTCCAAATTATTGCAGTTTGTATGATACAATACCAACCTAAACACATCGAAAAAGCAAGCGAAAAAAAGTCTACTTAATCGCGATTAAAAACACAAATAATAATGTGTAATTTTTTTCTACACAAGAAAGGTTTTTCTACACAACAGTGGAAGAATTCTTGAAAACAAAATAACAAAATTATCTAGAATTAATTTTACTTTTACTAATGGCCACATTAATTAATTAATGAAATACCTTTTGAAGTATACTAAAAAGAAAAAAAAAAACTTTATAGACTAAGTAAATAAGTAGGTCTACGTCCAGAGGTAGTATTTGACAATCATTTCGCACCGATTGGACATAAAAAAGGCCTTTGTCAAGATTAAATCAAAAAAATATTTTCTTTCCCTTTCAAACAGGGTGTATAATTTGCGATTGCGCAGCAAGTTGGAAGTAACTAAAATTGACGAACATTCATTGAGGACTGTATTTAAAAATTGCGACTTGTGTCGGTATCGGACAATAGAGACACTGCTTTAAATTGTATGTCAATATCTCAATGTATTTTAAGACCTACTGCAAGTCCTTGGTTATAAAAATTTTCTTAGAACGAAAATTTCATTAGGCATGATCTTCACAAAATCCTCTCAGCGATTACCAGCTGTTTTAAAAAGACTGACAAATTTTACGTCTGGCCGTAGACTTAAAATATAATTAATTAATTAAATATAACAGAGTACCTTATTATAAATTAAAATCGACGTATACTTTAATATTATTTTTAATTTTTTTTTGGTGTACATATTTTTATATTAATTACTCATTAATATAATATTATATTGTTCTCTGCGCATCTTCACAAATATTGTGGTGTGATTTTTATAATTTCAATTCAAAAATTGTGGTTATGTTTTAGAAAATTTTGTTTTAATCAATTTAGAAGGCGAATTAACTCCACAAGCCTAAAAACAAAAAATCTGGGTCATGATAGTTAAATCACAAAAAATAATTTTTTTTTTTCATTGTGATGAAATTTAAAAAAAGTATCAAACAAAAGTTGTAGATGTTATTATTAAATAATGATTATTCATAATAGGAATTGTTCCAATTTATTTGTTATTAAATTTTTTTTTTAAAGAAAAATACTAATTGTATAAAAAGCATAATATTTAAATTAATTTTTGTTAAATAGTTTTTAATTATTGAATATTGAAATGAAATTTTTTGTGTTTTCAATAATTTTTGGGATTTTTTTTTTATTAATTACCACAAATAAATGGTTAATTTAAATTATAATTAATTTGGTATATTATTTCTAAATCAATCTTAAACTATCCTTTCATTAATAAGTTTTATTTTTTAATTTTTGGTTGGGGATAAAAGTGGGGGTTCAGTTTTTTGAGTGAGTGACATAACAAATTAACAGACGTGAAAAAAAGTAGCAGTTATTCTCTCGGCTTATGTTAATGAAATTCATTTATTCTTGTGCCAAAAATGCACTTAGTTGGTGTTGTATATTCTAAATACTATTTAGGGTACAATATTACATTGCTGATAATAATATTTTTAAGGGATGTGTGTATCCCTTATTATGTATTTGGGGTATGAGAGAGTAGATTTACAGTAATATACAGACATCCATCAGTCTAGGATTTCAGTTACAGCATTAACTCATTTTCATTGTTATCTTACTTGAATATTCTATTTATAGCAAAATTAGGGGTGATTTTTTTTTAAATATAAAGGCTTATTCACATTAGTCAATTCTATTTTCATACCATATTCCAGAATAATTTTGTTTTCTTTGATTTTTTATCAAATTTAAGAGCTTTTCATCGTTTTTATTTAAAAAAATTGCATTTTGTGCTGAATCAATTGCCCTCGTTATTGCCAATAATTTTAAATGTTTGAAATTTAAACAAAATTTTTCTATCATAAATGGTACGACTCACGAATTATTAATATTTTATACAAATTCAATTTGGCGCTTGCTAATTGCAGTATCTAGTCAGGAGTAAGAAACAAGGCTAGAAGATTCACTGTAGGGTATTTAATTATCACACTGAAAAGAAAATAATAAAGAGAAAAAACATTAAAAATCTAATTTGCTTAAAAAGAAAAGATCAAAAATTCAATTTTTACTTCTGGAAGAAAATCATACAAATATGGAATACGACTTTTTTCGCCTTTTTTCTTAATATCTTTATGTAGTTCGATAATTAAATGTATTAAAAATACTGGCAGTGAGTGTAGTGTGCAAATGCCAATCACTTACGTAATAAATTTAAAAAAATTGATAATGTGAAACTAAGGCTTTATAATCTGACTTATGTAAAGAAAATCCCAGAACAGAAGGTTTATTATAAGAGTGGGAACATTTTGCAAAAGTGGTAGTATAGACTATTTGAGGGAGGAAATTAAACTAAAATAAGGGAGTTTTACTGGTAATTGGTGTCAATTTATAGAGACGCATCAGTCAAACAAGGGACATGGATTGAGATGAGGGTAGCTAGGCCTGGTCTAGCTCCAGTAATGTTATGATGAGAATCAGATCGAGTTACCCTTGTGTGGTCAGATCACGTGGGAGACAAGCATACAATATTATACACACATACTCTTGACTGGTATAGAATGTATGTATAATATTGGCGGCACCAAAAAACAACTAAACAACCCCCCGATTTGATTCTATCTGTTTATTCACTTTTGTGGTGGTTATTATTATTTGTAAAAGGCACATGTAGCTACTGTGCTACTACTGGTGTTTTAAATATTTAAATTATATTTACGCGCCAAAAAGTCAAATCCAATGCCCTTTTTTTTTGTTACTTATTCACTTATTATTAATTCCCAATGCGGCACATATTTTCAATTTAAATAATTCAATTGAAGCTGTATCTAGAGAGAGACCGAGAGAGACAGAGAGAGATCAGGGAATAGTAATAGAAGTGTTTGTTGATTTAGTCTTTTTTAATTTGTTATTTTAGTGTTTTTTTTTTGTTTGTTTGTGCCTTGTGTGGTTTTAAAAGTGTTTTATTAATGCCGTTTTAATAACTATTTTATAGCATATTTTGTTTATATAATTGTGGCTATAAATCTTTTTTGGATGCTTGGAGTATTCTTCAGTTCATTTGTTTACAATATAATGCCAATCTTTTCGAACCTCTTAAGAGTAACATGTAAAATTCAAAAACAATGTCATAATGCGTAAATTCACAGGTATTACGAACGCTACAGACGAGAGGTTTTCGCCTGTTGCAATTGTGCTGGAGTGAAATTTTTTAATTAGATATTAAGTAAATTCAAAAAAATACATTTTTATCTGAGAGTAACAATTATCTAAGACGTAATTACTATTCAATTTAATAAAAATGGAATTTAAAAACTGGAGAGATTGATAATTTAAAAATTTTTTGTATTCAAAAATTTCAATAAACTTGTAATAGTTATGAGTGTGGACCTAAATAATGAAAAAATTAAAAATGCGAATGCGGTAATGAAAATCTGTGTATGAATTGGTATAAAAAATATTCTTAATAATTTTTTTTCTGTATCTCTAACCACCTCTAACGCTAGGCAAAAGGTATGTAAAAAAATGTGACCCCTCCCCTTTTTTAATTGTGCACATTTTCAAATCGATATTCCTAAAATTAACGAAAAAATGAGGGTGTCTTCATCTTTAATGCAACACACACTGTATATAAGAAAGTTTTCAATTTGTGACAATTCTCGTGTAAGAACAGTTGCGAAATTAATTTTGTTTTCTTGGTCATGATCATCTGGTAATTTATTCATATGACAAATCGATTGGACTTTATCTAGACTTCAAGTATTATTTAGTTTTACCAAACGTAGGTAATTGATACATTGGTTTGAAGAAGATGAAATATTATATGGAACACATTCTTTGAAAATGAAATAAGAAGAGAAACATCAAACTAATCAAAAAAATATTAGTGGGAAATACAAAAAAACCACCAATAAATCTTGTTTTTGGGGGAAAAAATTTTATTTTAATATTGTTTAATAAAAACAAGATTTATGGAATTTTCCAAAAATTTTAATATAATAATAATAAAAATTCTGTTATTTGTCTCCGTACGTAGACAAATACATACATTCTAGGGAAAAAAAATTTGTTGCTTTTTTTTTTATTTTTTCTTTACGAGAAATTTTCATGAATAACAAAATAATATCTGTACACATATTTATATTGAAAATGAAAATCCAATTCGTATACACCATATTTCATTATTTTATTTTGTGCCTATATATTTGTCTTTGTGTACATTTTAAAAGAGTGTGCAAAAAAAGCCTCTCGCCTTGGTGAATAGGACTCTTAGAGACCAGTTTCACAATACCCAAATTAAGTTAATTTTTTTTGGGCCTTCATTGAGTATACATGAAAATAATGCTTCGCTACATAACTTTTATTCCAATTTAAAAGATATAGAAAAATTTCTCATCAAGGACTAAGAGAATATTTTACTAGTGGCCCATCGCGATGCACTATATGCGTTTTACCACGTTTTTCGATAAATATTTCAGGTCCTAAATAACCTTGTGTGAATGATTACACTTCCTTCATGCATATACCTTGCACCTAATTAGTCCACCGCAACGATTCATTAAATATATTTTTTGTTGTAACTGCGAACCCTTGCATAGCACATATGGAATTGGTTAACTGTTAACCGCCTGAACTACTAGGGTTGGCTAGGTAATTTAAAAGTGTGTTTTGTTTTTATAGACTTTTCCATAAAATATAACTCAAAAAAATAAGAAATTGAGATATATTTTTCAGTTTTATTCACTACAAGACTTGTTTCAAGTTCCCCTTTTCGAATTTCAGGGGAGCAGAAGAGCTTCACTTCAAGTCATCATCAAACATTGTAGATGCGCTTAAGCATTTCGCTTGTCGGAATGAAAATAATAACTTACTCTTAGGAAACTAAGAAAAAAAACAGTCACAAATATTGTACTTAAAAAATATATAACGAAAAACTATATATAATATAATAACGTAGAAAAACAGTCAAACAACACAAAAATGAAAAAAAAAATATCTGGATTTATTTTCCATCTAGGGATAAAAAGGAAAACGAAAATAAAAATATAATATATTGCAAGACATCCTTTTTTCAGCACAAAGCAATATGCCATAAATCAACAATTATTGTTAGGAGTTTTTAGCTGTTAGTTCGTTTCAACGTTGCCGTTCATATTCGTAAGCTCGTATGTTTCGTTTGGCTCTGTGTTATAATAATGTAATATGTTCGTTCGTCGTCTAAGATGATGATGGTATATACAACGAGATTCAAGTTTCAAATCCCCTTTATAATAATATAATATACATATGTATAATATGAAGTTAAAAAAAAATAATGACGAAGAAGGCATCAGTTACCCAAAGTCATTTTATTTTTGTGTTTGTTCGATTTTCAAAATACGTTTATATATAGTATAATTGTATTTCTAAAATGCCAGAGTATTTAATAGATTTTTCAAATTTTAATCTTCAACAAAAACGAGAAGTTGAAAGTGAAACGTTGGTCTGTCTGTAAAATCTTCTTAAATATCATATGCGAGTCTGCCCTTTTTAAGATCTGAAACACTTGTTTAAATGTAGCCTTAACACATTTATTTAGTACTAGAGTGATACCCACCCGCTTCGCTGAGTTTAAAAGTAAATATTGATAAAGACCATCGTGTTATAGCCTCCACTTTTCTTGCTTTCACGTATCTCCTTTTTATAACAATCAAAATAATGATAAAGATTGTTTTACACAGGTAAAATATATGTACGGTTTTCTGTTTTTTAAATGTAAAATAGTCATAATTCATTGAGTATATCATATTTAAATTTGACATTACCATAAATAGCTGATTTCTGTAAATTTTTTTTTTTTTCAGAAATCTGTAATTTAATTTTTTAATTTTTTTAAAAATATATCTTTATAAATTATACCTCATGTGCTATTCTGATGTATGAGCTATATTATTGTTAAGTTTAATTCAAATGCATTCATTAGTTTTTGCATGAAAGCATTACAAACAAACATCCTTACTTTCACATTTATAATATATAGGGATGATTCTATTAAAATGGCAAAGTATTCAGTATATTTTTCGAATTTATAATAGATTCATATAAATTTTTTGCTTTTTCTAATATGGAAGTTAATCAAACAAATGAAAAAATGATTTTGCACAATTCAATTACCTTCAAACATTTGAGAAATATACCTTTTCATCGATTTGCTATTGTTTCGGACAGTTGTCAAAAATAATTCAAGTAAATAAACTAAATATCTTTTCCGTTTATGAAACAGTTCTTTCTGACAAAGATAGAAGATATGTGATATTTCTTTACTTGAACAGTTTTTTGACATGTGTAACCGAAACAGAACGGAATCTTTTTAGGTCCATGGGTGAAAAATTAGATGAATTTTTTATTTACAATGTTGCGTAGTTGGTATTCCGCGCAGTGATATCAAGTGTTAAATTAAGATTATGAGGGAATGAAAGGATTGGCGAAAATGGAATATAATTATGTATGGAAGCTAATAACTTAAAGATTTTATCTCGCTTTGTTTGAAATTTAAATATTGAGCCACATGGTATGTCGTTCCAAAGTTCAATAAACACCCTGTATAAAATGCAATTTCCAAAGATCTATCAGCTATGATGGCAACATACCATTTCAACAAAATATACAGGGTTGTTAAAAAGTATTGCAACCTCTCCTTTTTTTTTGAAGACTTAATTTTTCACTAATTTAAAGAATAATGACCACGGTATAGAGATAGAAGGAAGGATAGTAAATGATTCTAGATTTGTTTCTAATCTTTAAGATGATTCAAAAGTCTAACGTTCAAAAATGATGAGAAAACTTTTTAGTCATAAAGCTACTCCTCTGTAAAACCCACATTTGAAACATTATTTGGAAAAAAGAATAAATTCGAGAGAAATTGAATGCTCAATTTTATCTTTAATTATCTTTGCATGCGAATTTTGTCGATTTTAGTTTGTTAGTTTTTGTATAGCAACTTCCTACTCTCAAATTTTTCCCTTTTATCTAATTGAGTTTTCTACAACTGATATATAAGTGCGATATTTTTTAAAATCTCTGTATATTCTGCTTGAAAGATATTTCAAAAATGTTGTACAACAAAATGAATTTTTAGTACAATTTTTAAAATTGAATAATAAGTATGTGTTAGACGAAGATAACTATATATATATAGTAAATATATCCATTTCTTATTATCATTATTATGTGTATTCTATATGCATATAAACTTTTGATAATGTAAGGTTGAATAATACTGAACTATATGCATATATGTATGGTATGGTATGGCTGCTGTTAAAGGCAACTTTTGTGTATGAATATTTGCATAGGATTTCAATTTCATTTACAAACTGCATAATATTATTATTGAAAATACACTTTGCATACATATATAAATGTATAAGGCAACCAGCACAACACTGCAGGATAATAGACCGTGCGCTCATAATGATGATAAATTTCTATGACGCCTTTTGCTTGCTTTTTCAGCAGACAATTGAAATCTTTCTTCTATTTTCTTCACGTATTAGTTTTGCATTAACTTCGTTTAACGTATTAAATATAAAAAGGGTATGTAAATCGATAAACTTAATTTTTATAAACTTGACAGTAATTTTCCTAGGTATACACAGCGAATGATGAAAAACTCACTTTATTATGAGCTTACAGTCTATAATATGTGCTCTGCTGTTGCTGCACTTTAATACACAATTGTCGATATTTTTTACTTTGTCTCCTTTTGCCATTCTCTACTACATCTTTCGGTTCTTCGAATGATAAAGTTTCAAGAATAATGTTATTAAAAAGATTTAATTAGCTAAATCAATTATTATACTCTCTTAATTGAGAATTATTTTGTAGAATCTTTTCAAGTGTATCTATATAGAAACATTAGCTTTTACGAACTTCTTCCTACAACAAGAAATTTATTGTTTGGAAAGAAATTTTCATAAAGCGCCCTTTCTGTCTTGATGTGTTTTATTCAATTGCTTTTTAGGATATCGTTTCATTAGTTCTATAAATATTTATATGAAGTTCGTTTTGAAAGAAAATAATAATAAGTAAATTTAAATTTATCATTTAAAATAATCGAAATACTGGTAAAAAAATATCACTGAAAATGGTAAATTGTTTGACTCTGTGCCTGTAGGTTTAATTAGAGTCAAGTCACATAAAACCTATTTAAATGTTCTAAAATTAATGCCAAATTTCCAAAGAATAATACAAAAGAGAGTAAAAGGTAAAAGAAGCCAAATTTTTTTCATATTCATGACAAATTTCTTATGTAAAACTTTTCAATTTTACCATTTTTGTATCAACTTACTCTCACAAAACTCTTACAAAAACTTACATTCCTGGATTACCGCGATGAATAAGTATTGACTCGAATACATGACTCAACATTATATCGCAGCTACCTTCCCCGTGAGTACAAATTTCGTTAGAAGAGCTTTATAAAATAAGTGCATTGACGTACATTTAATGCTCCTCTTGATTTAACGTGGGCACCACATACATAGTTACTTTGATAAAGCACTCTCAAGTTAATAACATTTGCTTTGCTTGAACCAATTTTTGTTGTTGTTAGATTTTCTATGAATCTTCGTTTCACTTTATATTTCTCTTTGTTTCAATCACTTTAAAATTGGAAATTTACTTAAGCGTCTTTTTGTATAATAAAATTCGCCTCCATGTTAGACGTTCCTTAAAGCTTTATGTCGTGGTTAAAAAAAATTTCACTGTAAATAAATTCAGCGTCATTGACATCATCAATTATTCGGGCTATAACGAAATTTCTATAAAATTTGATTTCATGAATTTGATAAATATTTACTTATATAAATAGATAGTATATTTTGTGTCGGTATGGTGGAAAATTATCGCAGATTATAACTAGTAAATATATCTGTAAATATAAGATTTGCGATTATTATACTTAAAAGTAAAATATTCCTCGGGCTTTCCCATATTTTAACGTAATCCAATCCAATATTTGTTCAACTATCTAGAAAAATTTTTCACTTTGTTCACAATTTTTACACGATAATTGTTTTTCGTGACAAATATAAAACTAACATAGATGCTATCATAGCTTTAGTTAATAATATATATCGAACAACTAGTTATACCTATAGTTTTTTAGCTAGTGATATAGCTAACTACACCATTATTAGTACTGCTAATATAATAATCATAATAAAATTAATGAACTTTAATGGTACAATTATTAATTATTTTTATGATTATAAATATAAATTTATATATAAACGTTATTATTTTTATGAATAATATTAAAAAATATATAAATTATGTATTATAACAACCAAGAATCAGTCAGTGTAGCCAACTGTGATAATAATAATAACGTTTGGTTACATTTTGTGTGTATATATGAAACTATTATACAGAGTGGTGCATGAAAAATGTTACGTCAAAAAATCATACGACAAAACTATTTAAGTTCGAAGTTTTATGTCTTAAAACATTGTCCTACTTTGCCGTTAAATTATTGAGTTTTGTTCATAGCATGAAACATTTAAACAAACCGTTCAACTTTTTGCCTTTTTACCATATTAATGCGATGAAAATAACCTAAACGTATAGTTATTAACTCCTTATAACTACTTTTGAAGCAATCGAGTCAAATCACCATATAAAATATACGATTTAAAATCGGAAGCCATCCATGATGCAGCGAATGAAATTTGAAATTCATACCAGTTCGAATAGACATTCGAAACTATTATCGTTTCCTTTTTATATTTTTGTCATCAGTGAAATTGACGAAGAACAAGAAAATCGTGCTTTACAAGTTAAGTTATTAAGTTTTGGAAATGTCAAATTCAGTTAACTATTCAAATCCGTTGGTAAAGGCAGTTGGAGCTATTTTGTAGTTGGAACAATGGAGAGATAGTCATCAGCTTACAAATTTCTAAAAGTCTTTCTTAAATAAAAACATGGACATTTAAGCCACTGTCTTAAAATATATTTTTATTTTTATGTTAAAGAAAAGTGTAACACTTTCAGTGGACCAATCTGTATATATGAGTGAAATACTAGGAGGCTCAGGTTTCCCATGTTGGCGAACGTGCTATGAATTTACATGTCATGGCTATCTGCGATCACTTTTAAAATTGTTTGATCATGATACGCATTCGATATTTGGTCACGTCCACAAGCAGTTTCCAATTTCATTGAAATTATTATTATTATTCCCCCCGTATACGTACGAAGTATATGTGTTTTTATTACCCTCTCCCTACGTTCCTATATATTTTTATTATAATATATACCTAATAAGTTAATCCAAACAATTATTCAAATGTTTGTCACAAAAAATTTAATGTTGGTTTTTTCTTTTATTCATGTATGAAATCGAAATTTAAGTTTATTGAAAATTTGTCGGCTTATATAAAATTTGGAAGGACCATGCTTTTATCGCGGAAAACTGCTAAGGAAATTGTGAGGTTTTAGAAATTATTAATTATTTTTCATTGTATACAGTCTTTTTTTCTATTCGGATTTACTTTTAGGAGTCATTATATTGTTTCTGCCAAAGAATGTTTGTGAAGAATTGATGCCAATGAATTTTTTTGATGAACCGTTAAGAGATCCGTGTAGTTAGAAGCAGGTAGGTAATAATTGATCAAGAAATTACAAATATCTTTGTATATAGAACAAGTATTAGGAAACCATTTCAGAGCCGCATAAGTTAGAACGCACAAAATTGAAGAAATGCGCCAAACCCTTCGATTTTCTAAATAAGCAAGTTAAAAAAACATAAAAAATCCAAAATGGTGTACCAGTTTTTTTCTGTAGCTCCGGAAATGAAAGTATAAGCTTCTTTATACTCATTGAATTATGACCAGTAATTAAAAACACTCTGTATATATGAAAGTAACAAATTAGACATTATGCTACGAAGCTCGCATGGAAAGACGTCCAGGGTTCGATTCTCGGTGTGTGTAATTTTTCCATTCATTAATTTTTCATTCATTTTTAAAGAGTGCATTGAATGAAAATACTTGATCTTCTTCAAGCATTCATTCAATAATCTTTTGATTTTTACCATATTATACAATTATGCAGTTTTTTATTTGTGAAGTTACACCGGATATTATATAGTACAAGTTTCCACATGCAAGAAAAGATAAATGCATAAATGGAATGAGTAGAGAAGGTATTCTAAACATTTGATTATTTTATTGACTGCAGACATACATAATCAATTAAAAATGTATTAATTATAAATCAATTAAAAATAAAACAATTGAAAAATTTATTATTTTAAGATTGAAATAAGAAAAAGTGACACAAGACAATTGTTTTTAATATAAATGAGATAGGTCAACTGACCTGATCAGGTTAGGTTATGTAGAAACATTTATCTTACTACACATTAAGTATTACTACTTGACGAAGATTTGGGCCACGCTCCAAACAAATCTTCAGCCTCGTTACAACATACAATTTATAAAATGATATACAAACAAAAAATTAAAAGAATATTAACTATAACAAATTAAAAAAAGAAAAAAAAAATTTATACCAGTTGTGTTTTTTTTAATAATCATATCACTTTATCTTTGTTTAACTTTGTTATTTTTTGTGCTGTTGTATTATAATAACGATCCGCGAAGAAACATGGTGCCAAAATTTTTGTGTATATCTGTATATAATATTTTTATAAACTGACTAGAGTGATACCCACCCGCCTCGCTGGTGGGTTATCTCGGCTTATCCCCTTTCTATAACACTCGAAATAATGGTAATGATTGTTTTACACTGGTAAAATATATGTATGATTTTCTATTTTTTTAAATTTATAATAAATAGTCGTAATTATTCATTGGGTATATCAGAGAAGATGGCTGTGAAATATTTTATATTGAGTATTTTTACAGAAATCTGTAATTTATGGTAATGTCAAATGACTACTTTTACAGAAATCTGTAATTTATGGTAATGTCAAATTAAATTAATTTTTTTTAATTTTTATTAATATATTTTTATAATTATAGTTCATGTGTTATTCTGATATATCAGCTATATTGCTGTACAGTTCATCAAAAACCAATCGCTAGTTTTAGCGTGAAAGCGTAACAAACAAACAAACAAACATGCTTAATTTCGCATTTATCATATGTAGAGATAGATATAGAGATGATATTTTTATAAACTGATTTAATTTAATTTATGTAATAGAGAAAAAAAATACTTACCTAAAATTCTATGTCAATGAGTTGACATTTTATTGAAACAGATTTGGCTAACGTTGAATTTATTTCTTTTCGTTCGATGTTGCACAGTGGAAGAATAAATAATGTTCTGTTTGCCAAAATATATTTTATATTATGATCGAACGACGAATATTATTAGCTACATGTGTTTTAATTTTAATTATTTTAATATGATTAATTTAATTATTTTGAAAACGTTCTTCGGATCAACGGATAACTTAAATTTCAACTTTCTTCGCATAACTATAATTATTGAAACATATTTTAATAGGCCTAAAATAGTCATTCTTAGTTATTTTAAATATAATTTCTTTAATGGAGCAAATTAATTGAGAAATATATTTCTTAAGTAAGTGCATGATGGATGTTGTAAATGCGATAAAATTGAGTGGAAGAGTCGTGAAAATTTATCCGTTATTAACTAATTTTTTGGTTTAAAACCCCCCTCCCCACCATAAAGACAAAGGAATGTAAGGTAATTCCAAAACAGATGAATGGATTTTGTATTTCTTTTGTTTTGCTTGAAAGGTAATTTAATGGAAAGTATTCTTAGCTGTGTTTCAAGTACTAGTTTAGGGTTCCGTACCCAAAACATTCGTTATATATCACTAAGTCAGTGTAGAATGTTCACGCTATATTGATTTGATCAGTGAGGGAATAGTAACATTAGCAATAGTTATGGACGAGTCAATGCAGTATGGGGGTCATTCCCATACTGGTTGTCGATATTCACAATATTTGTGGTGGTGAGCCCTATTCGATACTGTAATATTACTAATGCCAACATAGATACTAGACGCAGGCGTGGGCGAGTTATTTTAAGTCAAAGCCACCATTGTTATAAGTTTATTGCGTGCCATAAAGTTTATTGTGTGTCCCTTTATACAAGTCCGCATTGCTCATAGAGGAGGAAGCGAGACAGGTGGACGACTCTTCTACCTATCTCAAATCTCTGATAGTAATGAGATAGGTAGAAAAAAATGTTGTCTCTCTGTCTTACTCGTATTATTGGCTGACATTGGTTAAGGTCACTGTATAACTCGTATGCTATATACAGAAGTCTGAGTGGCTTCTCTAAGCCACGTTTGCCCATGGATGTACTAGAGTATCTGTTTCTATACCATAATAGCATTGTAGTAAACGTCATAAATTTCTTACCGTGTAGACAAGCTTTTATTGGGCTTAGTAGACTAGTTATTTGTATGTGATTATAATTGAGGCACTCGAGAATAAAATACTTGGTAAATCTAAGTCTATAATTACCCACGAAATTATTATTGCCATGATTATTAATTAATTATCACTTATTAGAACTGATTATGTACATTAGAGGAATTCCTGAAAAAATATTGCTTAATATTAAAACTTAACTAGCACAATAATCTTTCTTGAATAGTGTCTTCAGAAATTTTCGAATGTAATATAGTCTTTAAAACAATCTTGTTATAAAAATACATATTCTGAGATGACTAAGAATTAAAAGCATGCTAAATTTCAGTGTTTTGTTGATTTTTTTTTTGTTTTTTTGGTTCATAAAAATGAATGCACTTCAATATCTCTTTAAAAATATTTTAACTACTCTCTTCACATCAGAATTTTATTACTCCCAAAAGCATATATATTTAAATTTCTCATATGTGATTATTACTTAGACACATGCGGACGCGTCCATTAAACTACAACAACACACTTAAGTCAATAATATTATGTGTGTGGTTGAAATGGAAACTTTTTTTTTAAAACTGAATTTTGTGGCTAGTTTTATGATCGTTTATAAGTTTTATGTGCCTTCACATGTTTATATATTAATTTACTGTGACAATTTTTTTCCCTAATTAAATTTCTTCTTTATTTTTTTGAGAAAAAAAAATTTAATTTGTATTTGACATGATTAATTAATTATATTCAAAATCGCATTTATTGATATGTATTAATATTTTTGGTTATAAGCACCTACTTGAATTATTAAATTTATTTTTGATACAAATTTTTTTTTTTTTTAATTTTTATTTATCAATTTTTTTGATAACATTTACATGAAATTCTCATTAATTTTATTTCTTATTCATTTTTTTTAATTTCGTGGTTTTATTTTTACTTATTTGGAAGTTCCACAGGGAGTTGATTCACATTTTACTTCAGATTTATTCACAAAGAGTCGCCCTATTAGCTCAGTTGGTTAAGGCGTAACCAATTCCGTCCACGGTATGCTTAGGGTAGCTAGTTCGGTTTCCGCCGACGCAACAAAAATAATTTAATTAATAGTTGTGATGGGCTGGTGTAGTGCATGGTATATGCATGAAGGAGGTGCACTCAGTCTCTGAAATTGATTCCTTTCCTAAATTTTTCCAAAATGGTTTCCAAACTAAAAATGGACTTAGTAAAGAACGTAAATATTTCATGGCAAAATAACGGAAAGTCAGACTTTAGGATATTAATTAATTTACTCAATTTGATTATTTTCAGTTAAATATTAGCTTTTTCAATTCCAAGAAAAACAATGCCAATACAGTTGCACATGATGAGTAAACAATATTTTTTTTCGTTAATTTACCGCACACATACGACGATTCTGTCGATTTCTTGTCGAAAAAAAAGTAATACATTGCTGTACAACAGAATAATTTAAAACACAAATATTATTTTTAAAATTAATTTGTAAAATATGTGTTTTTAGTGAATGTTGTTATTTTATTTAGATGTGTGTGTGTGTGCTTTATTTTTATAAATTAAAATAATATTTTAAAATCCAATTAAGAGATTTTTTTACTTGACGAAGAAGACGAAATAGAGAACGAACTGCTGAGTGCGAGAAATAAGTGTGTATATATTATTTTATACACTTGTTACAGGATGATTTATTTCACTTCTCTTCGAAATTCATATCTAGACACTTAGAAATTTCACTTCGTCTTATCTTGTCGCTTAAAATTCATCATTGTCCAACTGCCCCAGAGAAACGAATGATTTTCTTGTCGTCTTGTCCCAAAATTAAGTACATCTTCTAACAATTTTATCTTGGTTTTGCAAAAGTTCTCTCCTACTTACACTTAAATTGTACACTCGACCAAACGTTAATATGAATCATATTCAAGTTCCATGAAAAGTTCGGAAACGAAGTTCCATGAAAATAAAATTTTGTGAAAGTTTGAGGAAAAAATGTTAATTGGAAAATTAATCGTTATCACGTTATCAATAACAAGAATATTTTTAACAACAGAGCTACACGCCATAATAGCCCTTGGACTACGCAAGTAATCACGAGAATGTGTTGATGAAACTCGTCTGGCCTCTTCTGACGTCTTCGTGTCAAGATGTCTTTTACTCTGAAAGCGTGGCAGACGAGCCCGAACTTCGAGCTGCTCAGCAAGAGTGTGGAAGAAGCTTATTAATGAATGAATCTTGCGAAACGTTCTTGCTATCCTACAGTAACAGCGGCTTTTTAAGAAGCAAATAATTTCATAATAACGGAGTCAATACGATTTCAAACCTCAATTTCCATGCTGGGTGAAATATTTTGGTGACAAAATTTATAGGAATCATCTATATATATTCCTGTATATTACACCCAACTCTGATGAAATAAATGAAATAAGTGTATGCGTAAGCCAGACAACCGAATATAACATGTATGTGTAGAGTACCATATCCAAAAATATATTTTAAAAACATCACATTTTAAGCATCTGTAACACAAAAAAGAAACACAAAAAAATAAATACAAACACTAAAACACATCTCATCTTCACAGATATAGCACAAAGTATGAGAGTAAACTCTATGGATCAAGTCTTCTTGCCAAACTTTAAAAACATTTTAAAAACAAAGCTAAAAAAATAAATAAAAATTTGAATTTAAAAAACAGAAAAAAAAAAAAACAACAACATTTTAAACTAAAGAGAATCAGTCAAGTTATTTTAAACGTTTCGTGTTGTCAATATTTTTCGAAATTAATTCGGTTCCAGATTCTAGAGAAATACGATTTCTTAGGTAGTAAACTTGACTTAGGAGCTTTAAGGCAAGTTTAGACTTGTAGTTCAAGTTATTTGAACCTTATTTGCACCTTTATTAATAAACGAACAGAAATCATTTTATTTATTTTGGTTTTACGATTCCAGTAGGTCAGACACCTCAAATTTATAACGACTTTTTGTTAACACTTGAACGCACCTAATTTTTTACAATTGAAAAAAAAATACTTATTACTATAGATGTTGTGAAATAAGAATTAAACTAATTAGTAAAGAATTTATGTCTTAAATTTTATATGTGTTGAAATCGGGACGGTTTAAAATATTTATTGATTTATCAGACGTCATATTTTAATGATGAATATTTTTGAGCAAGAAATTTTTACTACAAATTTATTTTTAAATATGTCTAAATTTAAATATTGTTTAAGAGATACACCACTATTTTTGACAAGAAGACGTTTCATTCGATGCCAAAAATAGATTGTTGACGTCGTGTGTTGTATTATTTAAAGTATAAAGAAAAGTACATGCACCATTCTATTAGGTCTAACCACATTACGAATCAATCGTTTCGTTGTTACGTTTGAATTCGTTTTTTTGTGCATATAGAATTTCGAGAGACTCGTCATCACTGTATAGCACATCGTCATAATATTCGATATTTATTCTAAACATACTTTTATCGAAACGACCTGCAAATTCGTTGTAAATAAATTTCAACTTACTTTTTGCCCAATACTTTATCTTAATGGTTTTAACTAAGAAATATTACCCATTGTTTCGTATAGAAATTCATAACTTGGTGGATAAGTGGTGGATAAAAGTCGAAGGCAGGCAAAAAATCAAAATCTGTTCGTTCTTTTAGGCGCAACGATGCCACAGACAGGCAGACATATTTGTTATCCTAAAAAAATTAAAAATAGTTAATTATTTAGGTTTTTATCTAACGCAGTAATTGTCAGATTTGACCAGAATTAAAATTTAGGAAAAAAAATCACAAATTTCAATGGGTTCCATCTAATCAAGTTTTAAATTCATCCAAAAAGTCTATTTTTAGAAATAAAATGTTTTGTGTTCATTTTTTTTTGTCAATGTCACGCAAATCTACTTTTTATTTCGTTCTTAGTTCAGAAAAAAATAACAAATAATGATCATTTGATTTAAATGATTGAAAAAAATCAGGTAAAATACAAGAAACCCACAAAACAATATTATAATATTTATATAAGCTGATCTTTAACTCCTTAAATCATTAATAATAAACATTTCAAATTATGCTTTCTCGTCTTATTCTTTTTTATCCTAGTCATGAATTCGTAAAAATTACTTTAAAGTTAGCTTGATTTGTTGCCCCCAAAAACAATGATCATAAAACAATTTAAATTAGTTTTCTCGTTTCCGGATTAATAGAGTGATTGGAAAAAGTATTTGTAAAAGTATTCCTCAAGAGTATTTCTTTGCTGGAGTAGTTATCCTGGTGGTACCTAGTATACAATGTAACATGGATTGTTTCTTTTGTTTCTAGGCAGATAGTGCCTAGAAATTATCCCCATTAAATACAATCGGTGGCAGTAGGTACAGCTGAGTATACCATGAAACATACATCATGTACCATGGATCACACATGGAATACTTGAAGTATAGAAATAATAGTGCTATAAGGAGGAACTACTTCCACACAGAGATGGTTGGGATATAATAAAACTTTACATAAAACATCCTGTATATTAAATACAATTTATAAAAGATATATAGTATTTTAACAAGTATTCTTTTTATAAATTTCATATTCACATGTGTTAGTTCTTATACGTATATGAAGAATAATGTCGACACTGAAGTATTGTAAGTTGTAAGATGATGTTCTTTCAAGATGGGATATACAGATAAACCATTATAGGTACGAGTTTTCAGCACACAATATGTATAAAAGCAGTACAGTATAAGCATTTGGATATATGTTCTTTTGCTTATCTATGTCATTTTATCAAATATCTACTAGAAGAAAGAAGAAAGAATAGTGCTATTTGATGTTTAAAAAAAAAAAAAGAAATAAAAATGACCGGCAAACAACGAATGACCACTTCTTTCTAACCCAAACTGACAGTATACAACCTAGGTGTAATACATCACATAAATACTTCCATTACGCAGCACATCATAAAAAACTAAAAAAAAAAAACAATTGATTTAGGCAGTCAATAAATGTCAATTAAAAAACAAACTTTAATGTTTGATTGATGTTATAGAAAATAATAATAAACATTTAAGACATATTCTATTTTGTTGATGTTTTAATAAAATCTTGTATTTTGATCTGATATTCATATAGTAGTATTGATTTTATTGATTACGATCGAATATTGTACTTGAAGTAAGCCATCAATTCTGTATATTTGAATAGTAAATGATTCTTGTTGATCAGCGTTTGATTAGACGATTGTTGCTTGTGTAAAACAATGAACTTGTTTTTCGTTACCAGAAGAAAACAGTAGCTTTCATTGTTCTGGTTAACAAATTCATAGAAGTAACCATAAAAGTTATTGTATTTTCTAGCAAGAAAGCTGTCCTTATTTTCGAGAGTTTTCGGACTGTTGAGTTCCAGATATTTCATTTCTTATTTAATAAACCAACCTGATTTCTATCTAGTTAATTGAAATTACATTCTTTAATCATATAACTAAATCAGATTAAATTACATTTACACTAAAAATTTTAAAACTTTTTTTAAAATTTTTGTATTTATTTTTTCTTTTGCGTTGTTATCAACTGTCTCGCAATTGTAATTTTTACTGTTAAAAGGGCATGAAAAATCGTTTCAAATCAGCAATGTTGAAATCCACTTTTCTTTTTTTTTTGTGACGTTACTAACTCTTATACTAGTCGCCCTATTAGCGCAGTTAATTAAGTCGTAACTAATTCCGTCCACGATATGCTTAGGGTAGCGGGTACGATTCACGCCGTCGCAACAAAATTAATTTAATTAATAGTTGTGATGGGTTCGTGTAGTGCATGGTATATGCATGAAAGAGGTGCACACAGCCTCTGAAATTGAGGAGCTGATAAATGAAATTATCAGCGGAAAGGTGGTAAAATTCTCATACCATTTATCGTCGCTTCCACCATTTAAATTCGGACAAAACTATTAGAATTAATATCTAAATAATTATAGTCCTAGGACACTAAAACTTCATACAATCCTGATATACTTTTTTGATTTTATTCTAAGAAAACCTATTTCCTTCTTCATAAGGCTTTGCTTATTGTAAAAATGAATTTTTATTTATAAAATTCTAAATAAAAAAATAAAAATACAACTTCGAAATGGAAGTAATAAAACAAACTATTTGAAAAATAGTGAACAGTCATCTATCGTTTGTCGATAGTTGAAATAAATTCTTCAATCGTCATCGTCCTCATCGGTTTTAAATGCCATTCTTCAACTTGACCCAAGCAAGTTAGTGTGTAAGTGTTAGTGAATATGTATTGTTAGTTTTACCTATAATACTACGTTCACAGAATCTCTCTCAAATACATGCATGTGCTCTTTATCAGCTATATATTATCTCTAGAGCTAAGTTGAAAAAAAAAACCTACTTAAGTGTCATTATTATCTTAAAATATAATAAATTTCTTTCTATGTTTTTTATTCAATTAAGCAATATTATATTTTTATTACAAATTACCAAATAAGTCGTCATTATACGTTGTTACTTTAACAAGAATGGTTAACGAGGGGCTTAGAAAAGTTCTTTAACGCATATTACCCATTTAACGGATGAGAAAAACATTTTTACCTCTACGAAAATATTTTTTATTTTCTAATTTATGGTTATTCAATCAGGTGCTGGGGGTGTGTAATTTAGAACGATTATTAGAGTGCCTCTTAACTATTAATTGTATAACGAGGGGTTCTTCATGCCTATCGAGTGTCTTACGACATCTTATGTGCGCTTTTTTTAACAACCTGCTCCTTATATCTAGTTGAAGCTTTCTATGGTTTACTTTTTATTCCTAAAATAGGCTCGCGGAACTTCAAATTCGTAATGCTACAGCATTGAATAAAAATTGAAAGCAAAATTTAATCTTAGCGCATAGTGAAGGATGTATAAGCGAATTTAGAAAGATGCCAGAAAACAATCTGTAAAATAAAGAAGAAGAAGCTCTAAAGATTTCTTATAAAAGTAAAAATCTTTCCAAATTTGCCTAAAAATCTGATCCTAATCTTCTTAACTTTGTTGATTTCCAAGCTTTTTTTCTCAATAGCTGCATGACGTAAGATTTGATTTCTTTGAAAATGTCAAAATTATTGGAATTTATATATGTTCTCTAAAGTTAAGATTCCTTCGTGTTCACTAAAATGAGAATAATATAATTGTATTAAAAATAGACACATTACGGAATGCAACAACATTGGCTAACTAACATACATACATACGTATATATACTAACATATATAGACCGTGAGCCCATAACTAAGAAAAATTTTTATTATTATTTTCTTCCATTTAGGGGATTGATAAAGGTGAGTTTTTAATCGTGGATTCATGGTTCATTTTTTATAATAAAAGAATGTCGTTGACTTCTCAATACACAGGACCAAAAAGGAAGAAGTTCGGAACTGTTGAAATGTTTGGAAAATGAATTTCAATTTTTCTCAAACTGGTTAAAACTGGTTTTCCTTTAATATAAGACTTGCTATTAACAATCCTCCAAATAAAAGTAGAAAAAATATAAATTTGGCTCCATTATGAGCTCAAGATCTAAAACATGTATTCATTTATACATACAATACTTAAAGAGACAGACTTAAGTGTGACAGTGTTATACTAAAACACACTGACTTTGGCGCTGGTAAAATACTTGGAGTGTTTGGATGACAGTCAAAACAGAAAAAAGAATTGAACATGTACATACTATACTGTCTAATAAACAAAATGAAATTTGAAAATATTCTTGTTCTTAAAAAAAAGAGTCACTTTAATTAGAATTATTTTAATTAAAATTGATCTTCCAAAGTTCCAAAAATATTATAGTCGTATTTATACAGATTGGGGGTGCTCTGAGACTATGAAGGGAATGCAATTCTAGACAGAAAGTGTTTTCAGTTTTTGGATTCGATGTGTCATTACTATTAAACTTGTTAAACTTTGTAATGAGAAGAAATTTTAAAACCATAAAAGTATTTATCGAGATTCGATTTTCATCAATTTTTTTCGGTTTATCACTTCGCTCTTTTAACGCGATAGAGATTGAGAATTTTTTGACTCGTTTATTTAAAAATACCGATTTCAAAAGTAAGACCCAATTTTAATACATTTTCTTTGATATATATACATGAAAATATTTTATATTATTTCAAAAGACACAAAAAATTTATTTTTTGAAAAATGTTGACATTGAATAATTTTAAATCACTCAACAAAATTTTTTATTACACTTTGTGTGGGACTCTTAAATTGTCGGATTTTTCATTCAATTAAAAAAACAGTAAATGACTGAACTACATTATACTTTTAATTTTAATACCAGACAACTGTTGAAAGCAATTGATATATCCGTGGTTGTCTTTCAATACAAACGATTTGTAAGTTAATAATCTTGAAGACACACGACGAAACGATTACAATAACTTTTGAAAATTCCTCTTTGAAAGACGCATTAATAAAATTTAAAAAAACTGTCAGAAAATCACAAAAAAGTTTTGCCACTTCGATTCAATCAATTTGAAATATAGAATACCGACAAAAGATCTAAATTAAAAGTTATGTTTATATAATTTATTAAATATCATTTATTTGCTACTATTTAATTCCACGTAGGTATCAAAGATATTGAAAAAATTCAAAGTATAACTATGTAGAATTTATTACACCAACCACTATTAAATAATTAACCCTAACATGTAAAAAATTTGTTTTCGAACAATTATCAACTTTAATTTTCATCAATGGTATTTGTAAAATCTTTTTGTTGTGATACAAAAGTAATTCGAAGATGAGTGCATTGTGTGAATGATAATTCAAGTTGACATTTTATCGTTTGGTAATAATTATTTATATAGATTGTTTATATTAAATAACGATTTTACAATACACTACATACTTCAAACATTAAAAACCTTTAATTTTTCGCAATTATCTTATAGAAATAAAACTGGAACATATAGGATCTTCTATTCGAAGTAGATCTCTATAAACCGTTTTTTTTTTTAAATCTTTGGTCTGAATATGTATTCACAGTAACCCACCTTCGATGGATTTAGTTAGAAATCTCTGCTGTTTTTTTTTTTTTTTTTTTTTAAATATAAGACTTCTTCTGAATTCCATATGGACTGCTTGTCGCCATTAGTGCTTTCTCACGGTTTCCATAAAAAAATTAGTAAAATTAAAATCAAATCAGCTACCTACAAGTGAATTAAATATTAGTAAAAAAGACAAAAGAAACTCTTTCGTGGGATCGGCTTAGTTATCGGGAACTAGTATTTATCTGTCTAACAACGTACATGTTGTTCGTTCGATTCTTTCTACGGGAACAAATGATTCAAAGAGTACAATTTAAAATCAAATAAGACTGGTAGTTTAATTATTCAATGAACAACCCGTAAACATTATCTCTACAGGCATGCATGGTTTATACGTATGGTAAGAGTTAAGTTGACTAAGTGAGATCAGATCGAATCGAGTGATCCTTGTCCACGGTTGTCAATTGTTTTCACACACATACTCACACAAAGACATATAGTTAGTTAAATATAGTGGACACGGCCTAACTGCAATTAGTCGCGTACCAATCATTCTACATAGTATCAATCCACGCTGTTATTACTGAGTAATGTGTTTGTAGTATTTGTCTCTCTGTTCCTCTATGTTTGTTCGACATGTATTTGTATATGGGATTAATTTTTATTTTTATTTGGTTGTGACAATTTTTAAAAAACCTAGATTTATTTTTATACTTTTTTATAATTCGTTTTTAAAACAACTTTTGCCATATGGTATGCATAAACTGTAAGCTCATACTAAACGGATGAACTAATTTTGATTTTTTTGTTTTAGCTTGAAAAGTAATTTAATCGAAAGTGTTTTTTGCAATATTTCCATTGGCAACTTGAAGGTCATCGCCTATATTCTGGTTTCCATCAGAATATAGGCGATGACTTTCAGAACAGCTTCCATCAAATTACCGTTAAAATAAACAAAAATAAATAGGTTCATCCGTTTAGGAGCTACGATGCCATATACAGACACACAGATACACATATATACAGATACGTGAAACATATATACCCCTCTTTTTAGAGGGGTTAAAAAACAGGCATACTTATTAAATTCGTTAACTCTAGTGAATATGTTGGGTAAAGCGTACCAACTATACCGTAAGTGATATTCACAGAGTAACGGTCTCGATTCCCGTTGTCATAACCAAAATTTAAATATTATGGGCTGATGTACTGCATTCTAAATGCAGGAAGGAGGTGCACTTAGCGCTTCCAAAAATATGAGGGAATTGTAAAACAATCAGTGAAATGTTTGATAACGCATATAACGTAACACAGGGAATCTCAGTCCTCCAAATGAATTACGGTTCTGTCGTATTAGCCCCTCATCAAACCTATCAACCAAATTAATTGGGTTTCGTTATTAAGTTGTATTATTAAGTCCAGTTGAACATTACTCACAGCCCTTCCACCAAATTTCAATGAATGTTTCAAACGCTTAATCAGAGTTTTAGATATATATCAGATAAACTTAGCGTATTTTATTGAAAATTTTTAACGATTTCAAATTTAGGTAAAACATTTTTTTTCCATTTATTAAATCTTTCGTATCTTTAGAATATTTTTCAAATAATAACCTTACAAGTAAAAGTCATTACCTACGTATTAAATATTAACAGTTTTTTTATTCTTTCACATTTTTATTTTTATCTATTTTAATATTTACTTTATTAACTAGTATTTTGAATCAAACAACAATTTGATCTTAAGTAACTTTACTTAGTGTTGTTTCCTTATACAATATTATATGACTTAAGTCATATAATATGCATTATGTTAAATATTATCTGATTAAAATATTCAATTTTAATAATAAATCATATTCCGTATAAAATGTGTCATTTAAATAATAATCTTAAATTTCTTATCTTATTTTTATTTTTTTTTAATAAATTTGTGTTTGCACTCACTGAGTACATATCACGGTTAATTTTACAGTTCTTAAGTCTATGTTTATGTAAAAGTTTCTTATTTAATAGTTTAGTAGTAATAAGGTGACAGCTTATATCATTATTAAGCCTCATTTATATATAAATTTTTAAATAATAATTCCGGCAAAACACAATATTTCTTTAGCTTAAGAAAGCAGTAGAAATTTTGGAAATAAAAATCATTTCGGATTTTATCAGTTATATATGTAAAAAAATTTAAACCATAATCCAAATTAATCAGATTTCAAAATGCTCCTAGGAACAAATTTTTCGAATAACGTCTATGAAGCATCTTATGCTACTATAAGAAATATTAACTTCTTTCTTGAGGGCAATTTAATAGTGTACAAGATGTGTTGCACTCAAAATACATCCGAAGCATCTTTAACAATGTTAAGCTTGAATGATTTTTAACACGCTTTTATAAAGTTCAAACGTATGTTAGTATGTAACGGATTAACTCAAACTTGAATACTTATTTATTAAGTTTATTTGATTTTCATAATTAACGATTTCCATATCTGAAAACATATACATTTATTTGCGCTCCCACCATATTTTATAGTGAATTTTTGAAAATAAATAAGAGTCTTAAAAGCTAAAAAATACGAAATAAAAAGGTAACTTTAAGGAAACTAAAAAACACGTTTTATGTAATAAGCTGAACTAAAAGGTAGAAAATAATTTCTTTAAATTCAAAAAAATCATTTTATCTTAAAAAAGCGTGGGGTGATTTTTAAGATATTTTAAAATTACTTTACTTTTTCCAGTATTTGTCTATAAAATAATTGAAATTTAACATCCCACGCTTTTTGAAGATAAAATGATTTTTTTGAATTTAAATAAATTATTTTCTACCTCTTATTTCTTATTTCTAGGTTGAGTTAAATCAATATCTATTTAAAAACTATGTTTACAAGAAACTATGTTCTAAACAATATTTTGTGTATACATGTATCTACAATAATTATCATTTAATGATAATTTAATTAGTTTATAAATTTTATTTTTTGTTTTGTTTCATTTCAATGGAAAATAAAATAAAAAATTCAAGAATTTTATAAATATTGATTTAAAATACAATGTTTAATATTATAAAATATACTTTAAATTAAAAAGAAAAAGATGTACGTATATAATATTATTTATAAATATATTAAGTGTAAGTGAAATAAAATAGTGTATTATAGTAACAAATACTGTAACATATTGTTACAATATGGTAGATATCATTTAGAAAATTGTAAACATAGATGTATCATAATAGTTTAATATTCTATATTCTATACGGTTTTTTTAAAGTACAACGTGTAAAATGCGGATGTCTACGAATGCTCATAGAATGCCAGCTGTGAAAATTTCTTATTAATTCCAACATTTTTCACGTGACAAAAACATGATCATAAATAGACTTCAAAATATACTTCACATGCATTTTTTAATGATTGCTATTAAGTCTGATCTTAGAAAGTTTAGGGCGCATTATAATAGATGATCTACCTAAGACGCATGGATTGAATCACAAAAAATCAAAAATTGTGAGAATTAAAATTCAATTATTACATCTTTTGTGATTCATCATGATTTAAAATCAATTTTCATATAGTCAATTGCCTGATTTTTTATTCCTGTGGAAAATACAAAGTTTTTATTAGATATTTTTCAAATTTGTATGTTCCACCTTCTTTGCAGGTCTTTAAAAATTTCAGTTTGTTTGCATTCTTTGTGAAATGAATTTTAAATGATGAAATTCTTTTTGAGTTTCGAAATGAATACATATATAGTAGCATCTTTATCAGCACAAATCATTGTATTCTTTTACTGGTTTTTCGTATTAAACACTAATTATAAAAGTATGTAAAAATTTTCACTGGTACACCTTGTACCATTATGAACAACAAGTCAAGCAACACTAATGGACGTCTAATGCATAAAACACTATTATCTTCTACGTAATACTAAGTGTTATGTTGCGTTATTACCATTATTATTATTATGATTATTATTTCTTTATTTCTTTTAATAATAACACGCCTTACATTATGGCGGGCGCCAATTCAACTAAACTCATATTCACAATATTTTAAATAATATATTTACATAAATTATGTTATATTTAATCAATTTGATCATCTAAACATAACTTTACAAATGGATAGTGTTTGTTTATTATCATTAATAATTAGTAAGATGGAGTAATAAAAAATGTTTTTAAGCCATTATCAAAACTTTAAATATGTTTTGGATTAGGCACAATATATTGGATTAGGTCTTATTATTTTATATTTTTTATTGATGTGGGTGAAATTAAAAGGATGTAAGAGCAGAGTAGATTTAGGGTTGAAATTATTTTTATCTTATTTTCGACTTTGATGATAAATTTTGTTATAACTTCATAAATGCAGACGAAAAATAAGAATAAAATTTTTCGCTATGTGCTTTGTTTTTCGAAATATCGAAAGCTGAATTCACTTGACAACGGTAAGCAATGGCCCCATTGAAAAATACGCGGTTTGCGAAAAATACTCCATATTAAAATTGATGAGTAAAATCTTTCGCCTGAGATGCAACAAAGGGACAATGTGTCCAAAGGACAAAAAATACCGAGTTTTTAAAATTTCAAACAAAATGATTTGAGGAAGCTCGTGGTATCATTTAAATTACTCGAACACTTTTAATAAAAGTACAACCTTCGATCGCAAAGATGAAGATAATGGAGATAATGAGAAAAAAATTGCATAAGAGAAAATAGCAAATAAAAAAACAATAGAAAAGACAACATATTTGGTTGTTTTGGTTTTTTTTCTTTTCAGTCTGATGACAATGTTGAGAGGTATCATCTGACAAGAATATTGACATCGTTTTACAAGTTGTTTTGGGAGTCAATAAAATGATAATGCCCTAATAAAAAGGAAGAAGTCTTTTATATATATATACTTTTTACTATCACTATAGTAAATGTGTATATGTTCGCCCTTATGTTTTTCTCTTTTTATATTCAAAGTGTGTATCAAAACACAATAAGACAACAAACAACATGAAAACACAACAAGTAGGTAACTTCGTTCTCTGGTATTGTAGGTAAATTTCCCCAAACATAACTGTTTAAATTATCTATTGTCTAAATTATCTTCTCCGTTAAATTCGTCATAAATTTTGTTTTTATTGAAAAATTAGTTTGAGCAAGTGAAATTCTGCAAATTTTATAAAGTTCCAGAATAAATTTTGCCATGTCAAAATCTTTTACCGAAACATGATAAGATCTCCGCAAAGCTCGAAAAAGAATTGATAGCTTTCACATGATTCATCTGGTTTTACACTGTTAAAACTGCTTTGAAAATTATTATTGCATTGAAAAAATACTCTGAAGACGTAGGCTGAACTCTAATAAGAATGAAAATTTGATTATCATCAATAAGTTATATTTAATGCATTATCCATTTCTTTGGCTAAATTAATCTGCTTTTCTGTATTTAATTCAAAAAATAACATAATACATTAGTAAAAAAAATTTTAACAAAAAGAAAACCGATCTCAAAAGAAAAACTTTTTCAAAACAAATTAATATGCACTTAAAAGTAAAAAATAACGATAGTATAATGTAGTTAAAATTATTGTTATTTTTGGAGTTGGTGTCAGCCAAGGAAACAATTCTTACAGAACAGTTTGCTATATTAGCTCGGCCGACACCGACTCCAAAAATAACAATAATTTTAACTACATTATATTATCGTCATTTTACTTTTTAGTGCATATTAATTTGTTTTGGAAAAGTTTTTCATAAAATTTTTTTCATTTAGTGATTTGTAGTGAATCTGAAGTACACTAACTTGTCACTAAAAAAAGAATAATCGAAATTGGTTGGCGTGATATTGAGTTATTCGTCCTCTTGCCGTGCATACTTAATGCAAATTGAAGACTTTTATGATTTTCTCATGGATGCCGTTGTCAGAACTGGACCAAAATAAAATGGGACCACACGAAAAGTACCAGCTTTCAAATAGATAAAGAATTATCCAAATCGGTTCACTCAGTCGAAAGTTCTGAAGCCGGTTAAAAATCATACTGTTCTTATCCAACGGGTGTTTTATTTCGTTTAGTACATATGAAAAGGGCAAATTTTAAAAGGTGCACATGGAGGTTTATCTATTCATTTCATGTCCAATAGAAGAAAAATAAACAATTTTTTCCACCGTTTAAGGATAAAAGAGTCACGTACTTTAAACAAGAAGAAAAGTCATGTAAATTATTTTTCCCTGTATTCTCCCTCTATTTTCCCTAGCTATATAAATAAAAAATGGTTTTTCCTATAGAATTCTTTATTTCTTATGTTTTTTTTAATTAAAAATTTTTCATAACCATGAGATTGTTGTATGTATTGTGAATTTTTGTTTTTGTTTTAATTTGTTTATATTCAAATTAAATAGGCGCCAATTTGATACTTATAAATGTCTTGTCGTACGCCTCCCAATACCCCCTCCTATCAAACGCACTTTGCAATACTTAAATAAAAGAAAACAATTAAACAAGATACAGTAAATGTATTAAATGTTACAGATTATATTTAGCATTATTATAAATTAGTAGCACAAGTTTGCAATGGTATGTATTTTTTTTTCTTAGCTTAGTTTAACTCAACTTGTTTTTAAGTGATGATAATAATTTGAACATAAAATTCATTAACACAGTTAAATTTCATTAATAATTATTTCAATTTCTTTTTTTTTTTCATTTTTAAATTTTTATTTTAAATATTTGGCATTCTTCAAAAAATGTGTCAAATAAATCTTAATTAATTTGTTTTATTAAATGAGGCCATTTACACTTCTTTCCTAAAAATTTCAGAATAATTTCATTCTCCTCATTTTTTAAACGTTTAATAAGGAATAGGATAGTTGCTGCTGTGTATTTTTGAGTTTAAAAACAAATTGGTAACCTTATGGGAATGACAAATGAAATTTACAAAATTTTAAAACCCCGGGCAAATTTTTCGGGTACGGAACCCTAAAATCGCACTTGAAACATAGCCAAGAACACTTTCCGTTAAATTTCCTTTCAAACGAAACCAAAAAAATTAAAATCGGTTCATTCGTTTAGGCGCTACGATGCCATAGACAGACATAGAAATAGCGGTCAAACTTATAACACCACGTTTTTAGTTCGGGGGCTACAAATAGGAATTTACTTAGGCGCACAATAAAACAAGAGTTATTGGAGCATGTCAAAATCTTGAGAAATAAAAACTGATATTCAAAATTGAATCGAGAACATCGATTTGTACTGTACTTATTATTACTCTCTCGAACGAAAATATTTCGCTTCAGTGAAAAGTTGAAGAGAAAAAAAATATATTTTTCCGAATTCTGACGGAGCTGATTTTGTAAGAAATTTATTTTGAACCATAGACAGAAGAGCAATACTGGTTTATGGGCAATAAATAATCTAATATATTCTGGCATTTCTTAAACCCATGCTTAAAATTAAATATTTTCCAGCTGCCAATATTTATTTAAATTGATTCTTAAACCATTTAAAATCTGATTCAGAAAAAAAAAACCACAAAACAGTTAGAAAATTTTATAACCCTCACAGTACCAGAAAATAAGGATGCCATATATAAAATATTATTTAGCGAGAATAAGATAAAAGAAAACCATCTACAGGTTCTTCTAAGTGTGTACCTATCATATATATACACACATATATATTCAATAAACAGTACTCATAGGAGTTTTCATTCTACTTCGGTGGTTCATATAAAAGTGAATTTCCTTTTTACGATTGTTGCTGTTACGACATAAGGGAAAACTTAACGCTATTATTATGTATAAAAAGTTCCGTCACTCGTCACTGTAGTGTGGTGGTTATACAATGTGGTTTTTGGAAAAGATTCCGTGTATGTACGTATATTGTACAGTAATATAACGTTATCGAATTTAAAAAAGTTTTAGTCAAAAAAAAAAAGCGTTGCAATTTTCCACATGCCTTGTTTTTATTGATATGTTGTATTTTGTTGCTATTGTATATAGTTTTTCCTTTTATGTGGTTCAAATTATTATGTCGTTTTTTTTATGTTTATTTCAGGTTTTATTTATGTAAATTTTCTGTTAAACTTTTCATTCAAATCATAAAATATTTATTATTATGTAGTTTCTTTGTTGCACGTTTATTTCCTTTTAAAGACTTAGGCGTAAAAGTCTCGAACAAGGCTTAGTATTTGACAATAATTTTAGAGCAGCTAGAAATTTGAGAGATTGTTGAGTCAGTGAGTCAGGAAAATTTATAATTCCGCTGTAAGTTTAAAATTGATGAATACTCGTTGAAGAAAATATTAAACTAAGCAGATGGACATTCGATTTCATCGCCTCTGGACAAGTAATAATTTGATTGAGTCAATATTAAAAAGGAAGACAAGGTATTCAGTCATAAATAATTTATATGTAGTGAAATTTTCGTTCTGATTTTGATAATCATTAGCCAAGAAAACCATTTTATCTGTGTAGCCCCACTATTAACTCTAGATTTATTATTGCTTAATAAAATATTTTACTCTTACTCAAAGACAAATATATTATATAATGAAAAACTATGAACCAATCACCCTTTTTTATGTTTTAAAAATACCATGAAGGTATTTCTTTTAAATATAACTAAGCAAATGAGAAGGTTGCATTTTACGTGCTATATAATAATTGTTAAAACAAAAAGAAAATAATAAAACAAATGCATTAATTATACCCACTGCAGTCAAAATGGTTCGTCATACCTACTTATTTTTATATAGAACACTAAAAAATACAAATGAAAATCATTTATATAGGATGTTCACTGTGTAAAAATCAATGACTAAAACTATTAAGTTCTTAAACAAGAAAGAACAATATTTTGATAAATATAAAATTGTATGTATTAATCTCAAAATGTACTCTAAGATATCGAGATTTTTTTATTAGTTTAAAGTCACTGTTGAACACTAAATCATCAACATTTTAAGTAAAATAGTTGCCTCAAAAATCAACAAATAAACATTCAGTCGCTCGAAATTCTAAAAGTTGAAATTTTCTCTTACAATGGTGGACCAAATGAATTCTACATTGGTTTTCTATATGCCTTCTTACTGAATTGAATAAGTGGCTGATATCTATTTCGAAATAAGCTTTTAAATTTTATTGACCTTTCCTTTCTTAAGAAACGGTGTCTCAAGTCTCAAAGACGATTCATAAATAACACGTCATTTCATTTCACTTTCCTGAACGTTCAGCAAAAGTTTTTCACCTTCAATAATACAAAAAAAATTAGGCATAAGCCATAGTACAAAAAACTTGTATTTTCGTTAGTATCCTTGACATAGTTATGTTTAGATACTCAAGGACTACTAATAACATTAATTTATGGACTTGATTCAATACATTGATAGGGAATTTTACATCAAACATTCAGTACAAATATTTCATAACAAACTCTTATATAAAATTGAATTATTTCATCTCTTTTTATCGAATACATTATAAATTTTCTATATTTGTATATTCTAGTTGTCGCATTTCTGTTATTTTTAATTACATTTACATATAATTATTCTACACTGAATAATTAATTGAAGCAAACAAAAAAAAGAATTTTTATTCGCTTAAATGGTCTTACTCTAAAAAAGGAATGGTGTTAAACAACGTACGGACGGACTTATATTTGAAAAAGTTTTTATATGCTATACAGGCTCCTACATTAGAATGCAGTGTAAATGGGGCTTTAATTTAAAACGGTGTGCTAAAAAATTTAGGAAAAAAAATTATAAAAACAAAAAAATCCTATTGCCACAATTAGTTTTATTGTCGCTGCGAGAACGGTTAAAACCAATCAAAGGTTGCATTCAAAGATTGACTATCCCCAGCAAAACAAACTTTTATATGTAATCTCTATGCTGATACCCACGTATGACGTCACTAGTGAGTATCTTCCTCTTTGTTTAATTAGGAATTTTAAACGTTCATATTTTGCATACTAGTAGAGATTTTTAAAAACCACCTTCATTTTTCTATTCGTGAAATGAGAATTCTTTGTCTGAAGTGATTAAAAAATTTAGCCCGATCCCTTATTCGAAAAATAAGAGAGTTCATAGTTGACGAAAAACTTAATTGCGCCTTTTAAATATTAATAATTTTTTTAATTTTCGATGTTTTTCAAATCCTTTTCTATTCAAATAATTGATGAGACAGGTGTCCAACTGATTTTACAGGATAGATACTGGTACAAAACGTAATTGAATGTCAATTTTACAAAAAAATTTAGGACCAAAAACTAAAATTAAATAAAATTTATTTTAACAAAACATTAATTCAAACATTTTCCATTCGAATGCATTCGTTAGAAAAAAAAAAAAAAAAAAAAAACAAGAAAAAAACAAACAAATTTTAATATATATGAGACCAATAATATTACGTACCAGCAATATACCGGGAGTATTAATATAGATAAAGATGGATTTACATATATTTATAATACTTGAAAGTGAGACAATATTATACGTATAACTAATATTCAGTGAGTAATAATAATATAGGGACATTAAAAGCTTCGGGAAATGCATTGAGTAAATCTCTTAATACGATTTAGTGTATGAAATGAGAGTTGGGCAATTACGTCCGTTTAGTTACCGCCTCCACAAACACTGTGTTTTGTGTTTGTATCAGGGTGGAGAAGAGTTTTACTAAAGTACTAGCACAGCAAAGTCGAGCTATAGTGGTAGCCGTCGTCAGACGATAGATACCTATAGGGATAAAATGGTCTGAAGCATTCATTCGTATTTAAACTAGTTGGTTATAATATTGTTTGAACGTATTTTAGAGTTGGATATTCATCATATATAGTCGGAGCTTTAGCTAAGTGTTTGTAAGTGCTACCTTTAAACATATTTGATTATTATGTTCATCCTTTTCATTTACACAATTCCAGGAATATAGGAAAGAGCTAGACATAAAACTATGACAAATACCTGATGCCAATTATCATATAGCCATATAATAAACCCAATTTTTCTCGTCGTCAACCCAAAGTTCCATTACTCCTTAATATAAGGCGTGAAAATTTCAGAACTTAATTACGGAAAAGGTGTTTTACCATTTTACGTATTTACGTAAAGACATAAATTTGGTCATTGAGAATTTCATTAAAATTGAGTGGGTTTTAAAGAATGAAAGAAAGAGCTCTAATTAAAAAACTTAAATAAAACATAAACTTTTTTATAATTTAGTGAAAGATCAATTCATTTTTAAAATATCAAAGTCGTTCCTTGACGTCCACACGAATAACTTCCCAGTATAATAAAAACTAGACTCGAAACAAATCCATCGAATGTCATGAAATTATTTTCCGATCTTATTACCGTTTTTTCGCTTCGATCGACACCTCAACGAAGTCGATTTAATTTTTGGTTCGTGCGATATCGATCAGGAAAAAAATGACCATGAACCATATACATACTTTTTATTCTCCAAATTGGTGTTAATTATATGTTAAAAATTTATATTTCAAAAATCGGATCAATTAACATAACTTTGTACACTGAGAAGTTAAAACACACTTCGATTAATTTGTCTGGAAATTGTAGTTTTTACAGATTCAAGAAACATACCCGACGTTCTATCGAGTATCCGAACAAAGTAATTTTGTACTTCCTTATTCAATTATTTTCTTACTAGAAAAACATTAGTAACAACAGGTATTCATTAATTTTAAACACGTGGTATTTTGTTAGGCTTCATAAAAGCAAAGTATTTCCCAATATCTCTTTTGCTTAGTGTTGTCGAGCTTAGCTTAGTGTTAGGACCATAGATAATAATATTATAATTAGTTTTTCATCATGGATAGGAGTACATCCACATGTACTGTGTTGATTTTTCGCAAATAATTTCAAAAATATAAATTGGATTGATATCTATGAATTTCAATTTTTAAATGATCACCTTAGTATTTGAAGCAAATAAATTAACAGGCCTGATTCCTCTTAGAAAGTTAACATCCCGGTATGATAACTATTACCAGAGAGTTTGTAAGTATATTTTCACAATGAATTTCATCTGTACATATAGAAAATCTCCCTGCCATACATACATAATGTTTGTAAATTGAGGTTTGGTGCACTACAGCTCAACTGTACATCCAACAAATATATACTAAACTGAACTCGAATGTCGAGATAGATACTAGATGGATGGGTAAACTGTATTTGGTGTTTGTAATTGAGCATCAATATTTAATACCACGTTTTCACTGTAAATAACAGTTGAATTAACGTTCACAATTCACACAAACAGAACGTGTTCGAATGAGATAGAATGATAAAACCTTTTCTATATTATATAATGTACCTAACTGGTGGGTACTATCAAAACCTAAATGCCTCTATAATCAAATTAGTACGATTATCTTTATTTATCCTTATACCGAAAATTATTTCATATTTGAATTATTGACGGAAATTTATTATTAACTTTGAGTGTTTTAGAAAGCCAATATAACAGAGCTCTATATTACCTTAATTATTTATTTATGCTTATTTTGAAAGGTATTATACACAGTAAAGCTCTATTTATACATTTTGCAGAATTGGATAATATGCGTTCTTTTTTTTTTTTAATACAGTTGATTTTTTTTTCCTGTAAAACGAAAAATTATATATACATAATCCTCTTAAATTTTGTTTTATTTAACTCAATTAAAAAAGGTTAAAATTTATACACAATGTAATCAAAAATTTATTATGCAAGCCAAAGTACATTCAAATTTTATCAATCAAACAATTTGTATTTGGTTTCATTCGTTGAATACGGAAATACAGAGGTAGTGGTATACCTGAATATTTGAAATTACCAATACAATAATAAAATTGTGAATTCGCCAAGAAATAATACTTGTTTGTTGCTTTCGAATAAAAAAAAATGTATCAAAAGGCTCATTTGTACGCACAACACCTACTTTTCTGTAGATATTTATTACACTAAATTGCCTCAAATGTTTTGAAGCAAAAATAATTTTTGATTAACTTACCATTTTGTCGAGATTTTAAGTTTCATAAATAGAAATATTCATTACTTTAAAAACGCTTTTTTTTTTGCTTTTTTATCAAAATGCAAATAATCTGATTTAAAATTCATTTATTTGATTCCAAGTTTTAAAAACTAAAACGAAAATATAAAATAAAAAACGGTTAGGGATAAAAAATTGTCAATAAACAAAGTACAATCTTAGAAAACTATCATATATTTTACAAAAATAGAAATTTTCATAAACAATAAGTTAGATTGGAGCTAGAATTCTTTGTTCTTAATTCAAAAACTTTGATTTTCATAAATTTTACCTTAAAAGGGAAAGTAAATCAAATTTACATTTTTTTCCGATAAAATAAGTGGCGTAAGAAATAAGCATAAATTTCCCATACCATAATCTAGGAAACAATATCAAATAAACAAGCAAATTTCACTATACTTCCTGCATTTCAGTTTGGTATATAGATTTTAATAACGTTTTCGACATCTTTATGGTGTTATTTGGGTTACAAAACAAATATTCAATTTTTTTGTTCGTGTTCATAAAATTTTTTTTATCCACAAACAGAATTATATTTTGTGTAAAAAGAAAAACGGGAAAAACAAAGTATACACATATATGTTATTTAAGTCAATATATATTTTTCCGCAACGAAAACAAAAAATTAGTAGAAAATTTATGATGGTTAAAGTAGAAGAAAATAGTGTATTGTTTTGTTTGGTAGAGGAAGCAGCTTACTCAGCAACAAAAGTTTTTTTTTGTGTTACTTAAAGCATATAAAGAAATGACATACAACTGTGTACGATGGTTCAGATTTTACAGGATGTATCAGTTACAATAAATCGACTAAGATTGTTTTCCTTCTTGTACCATGTATATGAAATATACCAACGTATACTAAGTTTAGTCCCAAGTTAGTAACGCTTAAAAATATAGTTCATTTCCGGTTGTCTATCATCACGATAACTCAAAAAAGAAAAGAGATATCAAGCTGAAATACAATATATTTATAGCGTGTTTAGAATGTGAAAAGTGGGGTCGAGTTCGTAAATGAACAACATGGGTCAATTGGGTCTTGGGTCTGCAGAACCCATCTGTAAACCAATCATCTTAAACAGTTAAGAGATAAAGTAAACCGTTAGAGATATAACAGAAGTTTAAATGAAAAAATGTTTCTTATAAAAAAATTAACAAATTTTTTATTGAAACATAGAATCAATCATAGATATTAATAAGTACAAAACGATTTTTAAATGTATGGAAAGTTATGATAACACAGGACTTAGAAAATGAGGCGTTTATGCAAATGCACTTGCTTGTTTGAGCTAGAATTCAATTTTACGATTCTCAAAATCTCCTCATAATTTGTTGTAAGATAAAAAAAGTTTTACTGCGGTAAAATGCACAATTTTTGTTTTTCTTTTGCCTTTGTTGCATTAATCTATGCCTTATTATAATACAAACACTTCAGAGAGTTAAAAGTACTAAACAGCTCAATACCAATGGGATGAAACCTGAGTTTTATGATTTGCTTACAATTTTAAGAAGATAATAGCATATTAAAAACAATCAACTTTTCTTCAAAATCAGCTTGGAAACGAATATCGTTACTTAAAAAATATCCGTATTCTGAAACACGTAGTCAAATATATTACAAATTCCCTTGTCTACTCAAAGAGCATATAAAACCTGCTCACATGGTATTATACACTTAATAATACCTTTAACTTTCTGTATATACATGAAAAGAAAGAAGTAAAGTAGAAGTCTCTATATCTACGTTAAAAAGAATAATACTTTGTATCTGACACTATTTCATTTTAATGGTCCCAAAAGGTTTGCGATTCCATTAAAGTGTTTCAATGTTTGACCATGGGGCATTCCATCATGGATCAAATATATTTATTCTTAAAAGAAAAGAAAAAGTAGGCATTACTAGTTAAACTTGAATCAATAGAATTTAGTATAATAAACATAATCAAATAATATTTATAGAAAAATATCAATTAAAGAAATAAAGCCATTTTTATTGGCAATAAATTTTATTTGTTATTTATTTTTAATATAATTAATCATAGGTGGGTGCTACACGTCAATAATTCAAGCTTTTTTTCCAAAATGCATGATTTTCTTTCCTTTTTGGCTTAATTATTTGTGGTTAAAAATTTAAAAACATTTTTAATTCATAATTTAAAAAACTAGAAAACCATACATATATTTTACCTGTGTAAAACAATCCTTACCATTATTTCGAGTGTTATAGAAAGGGGATGAGCGAGAGCAATCTTCATCAATATTTACTTTTAAACCCAGTGAAGCGGGTGGGTATCACTCTGGTATAAGTATACAAATATCTGTTTAAACAGTCTCATTTTGTTTTGATAAACTCATAACTTGGAAATTGTGACTATTATCGACGCCATGATGAAATTTAAACCATATTGTATACAGTTAATAACTCAAACTAAATACTCATTTTGATAAAAAATTCAATAATTTGGATACGTTTTTCAACATTACATGTAATATTTCATGATTATTTTCCCAATATTAATTATATCTCGCTACCAGGCAAAATTGCAATTGCTTTTTATCTGGTATTATATATCAGACAAATTGCTAGATGTTATGATACCTTATATAAATATTATTGGAAATATTTGAATCACTGTGTATAAAAATAATACTTTTAATAATATCTATATTTATCTAATATGTGATATATTTGAGTAGACGAATATTATAATCCATTAAAGAAATTTACTCTCATGATGTTTCGTAAAAATATGTCGTCCATTTATTAAATGAGATATCCATATTACAACAATTCAATGATATTTTGATATATATCGTACCTTCTCATACAACATAGTTTTATCCTATATACAATTTATTTTTACTCAGAGTACAATTGATGCTTTTTAAGCACTAACTTTAAGCATTAAAACTCTCCTTTTTGTCTGTATTGCTTTCATATAAACATTGAATGAGATGGTTTTGCCGTTTGTATATGTATAGTATGTATGTGTGTTAGCTTTGCTACGGCTATCAATCTATTTGTTAAAAGCACTTTTATTATGTGGAACGCTTGACCAGTCATTGACTAGAATGAGCTTTATATATATGCGATCTGATTGGTGTACATAGGATAGTCATACTAAATCACATTCTTGTATGCCACAGTTTATTTATAGCAATTTTTATATTTTCTCAAATTTTGTGCTATAAAGAAAGAACGTTGGAGGACAAGTCCTTAGGACAATACCTACAATGAAGATAAAATTCAAGGTTATTTCTCTCTAGTGTTGAATTTGTGAAAATCGAGTTTTGTCTGACGTATATGTGACATTTGCTACCTCTTTCTAATACTTTTTTAAACAAGTACGGCAGACAATAAAAACTCGTCAAAACACACGAAAATTGAAATTTTGTATTTCCATAAATTCGACACTCCGCCGATGATTGAAACTTCGAATTTCTTCATTACTAAACGTACCTTAACCTATTCTCAATTCAAAGAGGCAGATGAAAATAATCATAATAAGTACTCCACTAAATTAATGGAAAATCGTTAATGGTGGAGTAAAAAGCAGGACCTTTCTACTTTAAAAAATATTATTTTTTATATTTTATTTTAATCACTGAAATGTCTCAATGCGGACATAACAGTTCACCATCTATCGAGATTAATGAATATCCTAAACCAAACCTATCGATTTATCTTCGAAATGTGTTCCTACAAACGATATAGATCAAAAATTTCAACTCAACAATGAAATTGTTTTCAAAATCAAACTGCCTTTATCTAAAATCATTTTTAATCGATTGTAGGGAATAGCCCTATTCATTTTTGTTACGAATTTTAGTTGAAAAAACCGCAGGTGAAAAATCAAAATACCAAACATGTTAAGTTGATGATAATAATGATGAAACCAAACCCTCTTCATCCATGTAAACTTAAGCAGCAAAAAAAGGGGTAATGAAAATAAAATAAGGGAATGTTTTATTGTGTTATATAATAATAATTTGAGTTGTTTGTTTGATATGCTTGTGAAGTTAAACTATTTTACCAACATAACAGAGTAAATAGTTACTATATAGGGTAAGGTGTAGTACCTAGAATCAAAATTACATTAATTTATTTTTTAAAGCAATGTATTAAAATCTCACAATAGAAATTGTTGCATATTGAACTATTTTTCATCTACATGATCCTTATCACACGATATTTGTTTGCTGGTTGGGAATTAAAATAAAAAATCTGCTACAGACAAAAATCGAGATCTAGGTTACCTAGGAAACTAAAACGTCTTCAATCGATTCAGGTTGCTACAAATTTTGAGAAAATGTCAATTTGTATTTTTTGTCAAAATTATATGTTTTATCATTTAAAACAATTGAGTTGTGAAAATTATCAGAAGTTAAAGAAAACAGAGATGATTTAAAATAAGTACAAGGAAATTTTTATGTAATGTCACAATAAATATCCTGATGAAACCAAACGTTATATATGCACATATTGTGTTGACTACTAAATCAAAAGATATAAAATTAAATTCTTTAAAGAATCAAACAAGTATTTGACTTCTAAAATTAATACCTTAAATATTCAGGAAAATACTAAAAATAGAGCTGCATTTATAATGTACCAAGGTACGAAAGGAATATAGTTCCTAAACCTCTCACTCCTTTTTAAAAACTAATCGCAGTAACCCTCAGTTATCAGCATTTCAATAAAAATGCTGTCCACTAGATATCAATATCTACCGAAACACTACAGAATGAATCAACATTGTAATCTTGGTACAACGTTTTACCCTGCATATACCACACCGCAGCCTAGTCGAGTTCTTCAAACGTGTTAAGTTTATAAAATATTCATTCTCTCAATACAATACATCGCTTATGTACGTACGAGTACTGTATGTGTTTGTTATATGTACATATCAAATCAAAAAGGGGAAAACATCAACCAACAACCAAACGACACAACCCCATTTTATTTTAAAATGTTTTAGTTTTCTGAAAAGGGGTTTACAACGTTGGTGTAGGTATATGTAATATGTTGAAGTTGTAGCGTTTGTTTTATACGTAGGGGTAGTGTATAAGTTTGTTTTGTGACGAAATTCCACGGAGCTATTCCTGTATGTATGTTGTTTGAAACAATGCTTGCTAGTGGTACTCGTTATCTGGTTGTCGTTACCAGTCAAAAACCAAGCGTTTTATTTGGATTATACATACATACGTTTACATACGATATACAGAGTGTTCTAAGTTTATTGGGTTATGGCTTTGTGAAACAATATAGTTTGAATGAAAATGAGAACAAAATCATAGAGAAATTAAAGTTATTTCAATAACAGTTTAAATTTAGTCATTTAATCCTCGAATCAAAAATAGGGCTGTTATAAGTTTGGCCGCCATGTGTATGTACCGCTATCTGTCTGGCTATGGCATTGTAGCGCCTAAACAAATGAACCAATTTTGAATTTTTTTTTTCGCTTGAAAGGTTTATTTTAGGGTGGATTTAGACATGTTTCTAGTACGAGGTTAGGGTTCCGTACCCGAACAATTTGTCGGGGGTTGTTAAATTTTGTCAATTTCACTTGTATATCATGAACATTCAAGTAGGTTAAACAACCTTAACAAAATGAAAAATCCTTTACCCTAAAGATCATTCAAGAGAAGTCGTTTTTTGGTGCAATTTTTTCATAATAATAGTACTATCATAGCATTAAAAATAATATATTTGTGCTCAAACTAAACTCTGCCCATCGCTTCCACCATCATGAAAAAAGAAACAATTATTTTCAAAAGATTTCATATAAGTGAGTCCCTTGGCTGTATCAGAAATAGCTCATTCTGGCAGCCCAATATTTTAATACTTAGACTTTCTATTTCACTTTGCCAGTTGAACTGCATGAAAGCCTGAATACGGTAGTAGCCTGATGATTAATTTGCCATATTACTCCATAAAAATGTAATACTAGACTTCAGACCATCACAAAATTTGAAAGTGAAATTAAAATGATTAAAAACAAAGAAGTATATCTCTTTTTAGAAAAACAAAGTTTTATATGTAGGTATTTTATAGGTGATATCAGACAATGACGTCACAAAACTATATCTTCCTCTTTGTTTAATTAGGAATTTTAAATGTTCATTTTTCACGTATAGATTTTCAAAAACCACTAGATTAAAAATGAACGAAAATATGGTACTCCGTATAGACATCCAACAAAATTTTAAAAATTATCGAAAATCGAACAGTGTATCTAAAATTTTATATTCGAAAAAAAAAGAAGTTTTTCACTCATATATACCACTTTGTATTAGAAAATTTATGAAGTTTTTTCGAATTTCACCTTAACAAAGAAAGTAACTAAATCTCAGCAAAAATAGTATAAACTAATTCAAGAAAACTGCCGTACGAGAAAATTTTTAAAACCGATGGTATAATCAAAATAGAAGCTATTGATTTGATTAAGACGATATAAAATATATAATTAATACTGAATTAAAAGTAATATATTTCAACAAGTTTTAATAAAATACTGCGCTACGGTACATAAAAGTGTAATATAAATTTTAATTTAGATAGTATAGAATGTCAGGTCACTGACATGAAAAATTTGCACTTTTAATTTATTAGTTTCATTTAATTGTTAATTACCCAACGTACGTACATTATTACAATACAATAAAATGAAAATATGTGCAGATCTGTAAAATAGTTGATATGATCAAATGCGTAATTATATTTTATCTAAAAAGAAAGAAAAAACAAAACATTTGAGACAAATTAGATCTGTAATTGGAATTAAAACATAAGATTTATAAATGTGTGTTTTATTAGTCATCTTTCTCATTTTTATCTGTACTTTCCAGTTTTTGAAATATTTTCTTATTATAGTACTTTTTTTATCTAATTCATAAAAACTATTAAAACTATCAAATTTGATAGTTTTACAAGCATCAAGATTGAGTTGTTTTCTCTTTGAAAATGGAATCGAAATAAAATATCATAATTTTCTAGAAAAAAAACATATTTTATCAATGACATTCATATTTTATCAATGTCTTTTTTGCTGTATTTTTTCCAGCATAATTATTCAGATAGTTTAAAAATCACTTCCAGAGATGGGTAGAAATTTTATAAGACAAAAGCGATTCACACATGTCATAGAATTTCTATAACCGGGCAAGGGTAGCTAAGTGAAACGTATTAAAATGAAGCAATAAACTCATTCTCTAGCTTTGCGACCCATAATTTCGTTAACTTAAGTATAAGCTCTAGCGCACAACAAAATTTTGAAAGAGGTCTGCTACCTTAACATATATCACCTGTATCAATATTTGAGTATTAGCTCATTCAAAGACTAAATTGTTCAAGATTATGTGTTTAAGAAGCCGAATGTATTTTTACTACATTACCTAACTTTATTTTTATTTATTTCGAATCAAGGTCTTTTTGGGTCATCGCGTAAAGATCGCCATCTGAATATACAGACTTTAATAAAGCAGACAAAGACTTAATTCATTCTAATTACAAAGAATTTTTTAGCCAACCCATAGTCAAAGGAAACTGTATTGTCTATCACTTATGCTCTTTGCTTAATGTTAGTACTTTTGCAAAATTCTAAATTTTCTTTTTCAATGACTTTTTAAACTGTGTTCTTCTTCTGGTCAATTTTAGAAATTCCAAAATCACCCTTATAATCACTCTTTAACTTCAGTTGGTCTAAAATTGTGTTTGGAAATACATAACCATTTTCACACGTAAATTGTGAAAATTTGCATAGATCCTTTATTTATAATAAAAATTCATATAGAGTACCAAAGTACTTGTAAAGAAAATTAAGTTAGTGTAGTTGCTTTAAAATTGTATTCAGTCAGGTAGTTATGCACATAAATATTCCAATATACACTTCATTCTTATCAAAAAGACAACCAGGATAATTAAATTTGTCCCTGTGATTTATCACAAAGTGTTAGAAATCTCAGTATATACCAACACCATACACATTACAGATACCTACTACCTACCTTTGTATAGATCCCATAATAATATACCGTATGATTTACATAAATTGCGAATGAATATTGCAGATAAATACATTTATATATAATATAAATTTCAACAGCATTACTTTTATTCACTTTTACAAATCATAATGTTATATATTTTGTCTCTTTATTCCTTTTTTCTGCACAAAGATAATTTTCAATACGTACATTACATATATAATATATCTATTTTTATCCTTTATACCGTTAAATCCATTCACTGTCGCTTTTTCCTATGCGGGAAACTTGATGTATTGGTCCCGGTTGACTAGAGGGATCTCTAAATGTGTATAGATTTCCTAAATAGATATATATCCCGTTTTTTCACCTGAATTAAATATCTTATTATTATATATACAGTTTATTTATGTGTTCGGTTAGTACTCTGGGAGGGACGACATTTGAGTTGTTTTATGGCTTTCGAAGTATGAGTTGATAAACCCTTATTGATGAATTCGAATTACGGAGTAAATACATTTTACTTTGAACTTGAAATCACTTCACACAGAACTTGGAATCATTTCACACAGTATTAGACCGAGTATAAAATTCATTACTTGACCGTGGTTCGTGTGTCGAATTTATTAATTTGTTTTTTAAGTAGGTACATTTTATTAACTTTCTAATTTTACAAGAATGACATTTATTGTCAACAAAGATAATCGACGAAGATTGTTTTTTAAAATTCTTTCCCATTTTTGAAACCTTTGGATTGTTTCAATCTTCCTGTCATTTTTTTGGTGTGTAGTGCTTCTCTTAGCTGTCTTCTGGCATAAGCAGAAAACAAAATAAAATCACTGAAATACAACGAAAATCGAAAAAATTGATTGCCGTAAATTCGACAATTAAGTTAGGATTAAAACCTCAATTTTCTCGTCGATTTGAAGATTCCCACATTAATCAGAAGGCATTTTTAGTTGTTTTCCTGAAATGATTAAGATCGACTGTCTTACTTTATCAGATTTGCAAACATATTTGCACATTATGTGCGCGACTGTACCTGCTTAAACTTTAAATGAATTACCAAAAAAAAAAAAAAAAAATATTTACAAGAAATTTATAAAAAGAAAAAAAAGTATGAATGTACACAGAAAAGGTGCTGCCAATATCTTTTCTTTCATAGAACAAGAAAAGGAAACAAAAAATTATTTTACATATTTTTGTTATGTTGTTTCAAAAAATAAATTTCCTAGTATTAGTTACAATAGAATCATCATACAACAACAAGAATTGCATATAGTAGCCCTCCTATAGTGCAAAAGTCATAATGTCCTGCTGTGAAAAAGGACTAAAAGCCAAAAATGAACAAATACACACACATGTATACCAATAATCCTTAAAATCTATTTCAAATGCCTATATTGAAATACAATTTTTACACGAAGTAAATTGTCTTGCAATCCGATTTAAGACTTAAATATTATTTACGTTTAGTTCTTATTTTTGATAATATTTTTATGAAACAGGTTTTTTGATGATTTTGAGTCATTAAAATATAAAATTTGGATTTTTTTAATTGAGAAAGGTTCTATGTTATGGTATAAGCTTATTATGTGATGCCCAAATTAATTTAATTTTGATTTTAATCGAGTTACTTTTTGAGAGGCAAATTAAAGTAAAAAGTTGAATTTTCCCAAACTTTAAAGTTCCGTCCCTTACCTGGAACACATTATTTATTTTAGTACAGATATACTAGGTATGTGTATTCATAAATATTACGTCGTCTGGGTTAATATCCAAGAGGTAATTAAAGTCTAGCTAATTAACGTATCATCGTTGCACTGATTCTGACAGTTCGTAGTAACATCATACCCGACAACAAACTGCGTGTATCATACAAAACACATTGTACCTATTCCTTCCGACTTGTATAAATTCATAATTTCGTATTAATTAGGGGCATTTTTTTACTTCAAAATTATTTTATTTTAGTCAATTGAAAAACGCACGTGATTGAAAAACATTGTAATGACAATTATCTGTAAAATATTAACGATGCAGAAAATATAAGATAATTACAAGGTCGTTATATCTAAAAGGTATTTTTTCCAGGAAAATTTCTATAACCGGGACTCTTTCTAAGAAAATCTAAGAAAATTTTTAATTAGGTAGAAAGCTTGAAGGGCTTGAAATTATTTGTATCCAATTTTCAACTTTGATGATGCATTTTGCTATAACTTCATGAATGTAGACGAAAAATAAGAATAAGATTTTTCGATATCTGCCTTGGATTTTAAAATATGGAAAGCTAAACAATCAAATAAAATTTTCGATTTATTTATTTAAATAATCGGGCTTCCCCCGATGAATACCCGATTGTTTTGACTGCCACACACACTGTTTTTCGGCTTTTTTATTCAATTATCTTCTTAGTTGCCAAATGAAGACAATTCTGAAAGTGTTTTGAAATAACAAAAAAATTGATGAGGACTCTACAAAGAGCTGAAATGTGTCTAATATACACCATTTCTCTAAAAAGCCTTTGGAGAAAGAACATTTTATTCGAGTATTTGTTGCGAAAAAGATGCCCTTTGAACTATATCCTGTTAAAAAAAGGCAATCGAGAAAATTTTATGAGAACACAAGAAAATTTTTATACAAAAATGTAGGCTCCTTGTAAATTATCTGGATAATTTCTTACCCGTAGGTTATGCAAAACAAATTACCTAACCATAAGAGATTCATTTTATTAACAAAACGTAACTATATTACAAATACAGTCAAACTTGGGTAAGTGAGAACTGGATAAGTGAGAACACTCTATAAGTGAGAAACAGAAAACTCTGTAAGAGAGAGTCTTTTTTCCCTCATGGACCTCCGTAAGTGAGACTGCTACTAATCTATACCTCCATAAGCGACAGTCGAGCTTTATTTATTTATATTATTTATGAGGAACTATAGCTACAATCATATTACATATTTACTACATTCGTACTTGCGGTTATTGTACTTGTTATTGCTGCGTACCTCTATAAGAGAGAAACAGTACCCATGTATCTGCATTAGTGAGAAACTCGGGTTGGTGAGAAACCTCTATAAGCGAGAATAAGATTGTGCTCCCTTGAACTCTCGCTTATGCAGGTTTGACTGTAAATAAAAATATTATTATCATGCATAAATAATATTTATCTTATAGTGCAAATAAAAACATATATCGATATTTATAGAGATGGTTGTTTGGTTATTAAATTGAAAACAGCTGTTTATGGCACTGATTGAAAACAAAAGAAAACAAATAATAAATAATACTCTCTCGTCATAGCAGTCGTCGGTCGGTCGTCAACTTCATCAATGTTTATGTGAAATTTTAGTACATGCGTGTATATAGGGGAACGATTAATAATAATTGTTGTTGGATGAGATATTATTACTACTAATTCATATTAAAACCACCACTGTATACTTTAGGATATATGGTTTATAAGAGTATATAAAACAGTGGTGTTGTTGTTATTTTATAAGAGAAAAGTGAAAATGTTACGTTAAATTAAAAAATATAAGTATCTAAAGGTTGATTGTAAAGTTGATAAGCTTTATTAATGGTCTAAGAGCCACTGGTTTGGAGTTTATTCACACAAAAAAACGGGAAAGGAATAAAGCTAAAATTGTCTATTTTTTCTGTAATCACCAATTCATAACAAAATTTATAAGAAATATATAATTTCTAGCTTTAAAAATATGAAAAATTTAATTTTGTGTCATTACGTGGAATTTCATATCGAAAAGGAAATTCATACTAATAGGGTCGGGTCATTTGTATAGCAATGATACTATGTGGGTTCCTGCCCTCTGGACGGAAACGTTTTTGATACTACACAAACAAAGATTCAAAGTCAAAATTTAGTACGACGTTATTTCCAAAGAAAATAACAGAAAAGCTATTGCGCTCCTTCAAACTTTACTCAATGTTGCGTCTGCAATATAACCTATGGTACACTAATCTTGAGTGCGACTTGTGGTTAGGTTGCTATTACATTGTAAAGTTGGACGTGTTTCCATGTTATATTTTAATTTCTGTATCGGATTTTGGTAGGTTGTAAAAACCCTGAATTTTTACAATGGCCGCAATTTGTGGCTAAGGGTTATTAGTATGAAGTAACGATTTTTTGGAAAGTGGAATTTGTTTTTACAATTTTTGGTTGAAAGTGGTACCCTAGATCCAACCTTCTATTTTTTCAAATAAGTTGATTTTAAAATCACAAGCTGAATGAAAAAATATAACTAAAACTCTTTGTCCAATTGCAAAAAAAAAAAATCAAAACCAAGACAAAGAAAGGGTTGTTAAACTACCTAATCGTTTTTCATTTAATAATAATGGGTAAGCCCATTCAACAAAAAAAAAAAAACCTTTCAAAAGAATTGAGTTTTATCCCTACATTATATTTACCTACACAAAAGCGTAGGAGGCTCAATAACATGCTCTCCGGTCGGACCATATTTTAAATTCGACATTGATAATTATGTATTATTTCAACAGTAAAAAAAACCTTTTCAACAATTGTAAAGGCCATATTATTATTATAAAAAAAAAACGTAATAACGAACAATGTACGATTTACGAACCAAAGTTGTATTTTTTTTTTTACACAGAAATTATTTGTTATTCACACAATTTTTGTGTTTCATACATTTTTATATGAGTATAGTAACCCTTTTATCAAAAAACAATCATCTTTACTGAAACGATATCAAAATACATCATCATCCATCCCTTTAGCACAAGCTCTTCCAAATAGTAGTTTGTATTTTGTAGAAGGGTTCCACTGAATGTAGTAAACTGTTGTTGTTCGGTATTAAAGGTTTTCTTTATATTAAGGCGTTCATCTGTTTGCTGTTTTGTATAATTGTTTTGAAAATGTTATAAATTTATTATTATTTTCGGATATACAAATTTCTATATTAAATTTGTTCTTTTTTGTTTCGTTTTCATCGTAATTAAACAAATTGCTTTAAATTATTCATTACTACTAAAAATTCGATATAAAAGTTTACTGAAATCCAACACTTTTAGGCCTGACCGGCAAAATAGAAATTATTTTGAATAATTCAAAAATTTAAAGATTAAAATAAGTGACCTTTTTCTTATTGCTTTAGGAAAATAATACATTTTACGCCAGTTTCCAGCTTATTATCACATCTTACTGAACAACGAATTGATAATCTTCAAACTCGCACACGTACTAATTTTAGTTCTCCCCATTCATGAGCTTGTGATTTTAAATACGAGAAGCATCCAAAAAGTAAAATTTCATTTCATACGAAGTATAAATTATATTTACTAGAGCTCGTACTTTTAGAGTTAATTGATCGACATTTTAAGAACATTTTATAAATTCTCGCAAAGAATAAACAAAGCAAGAAACAAGTGCGATAAAAAAAATTTTTGTTTGCCGTCGGGTGATAAAAACAACCACTTTATATAATATGAAACACGCAAAATATCTGTCTAAAAACGTAAAAATTTCATTCAACTTGAACAAACTGAACCAACAAAAGTTGAATGTATGTTCGTTGATATTATATTAAATTAAATAATAGAACTAAAAAAGTTTTATAACTGTGATGGACAGCAACATATTAATAATGACGTCATTTTAGTTTGAGTAAAATCATCATCCATCTTGATTTGACAACCAAGGTCATTGCTACACAATTTCAATGTGTTTCACACCGTCATTTACTATAACCAGAACAAAAATACATACAAAATATAATAACTAAAATATTGTACCTACTGTAAAATTAAATAAAAAAACATATGTTTATTCGGTCGAATTTTTTAAAATTTATATTTTTCGAATCGTTTTCAATGTCTTTTATAAATATCCCCTCGGAAAATATTAGCGTTTCTTTCAGAATTATGTTCCGTCGGAGTACTTTATTGTTATAGTGGGAAAGTTAAGTCATTATTTTGAAAGATTTTTTAAACATTTCTGTTTGATTTTCATCCTGAATATTTGTTTTTTATTAAACGAATGTCTGAGTAATGATTTCCTTTGTAGATAAATTAGGCCTAAAATCGAAGCATTTGAAAATGTGAGACGAAAAGTAATCAAAATCATTATTTTTCCTATATTTTTATCATAGAAGTCGCGGTAAATTGTGCCTATCGTGAAAATGATTCCAAGTTTTTAAATTTCTTCTTGTTGTAAAATTTGAACAATTGGAAAAACAAGCATGTAGTTATCTATTATTACATAATAATTTAAACTATTTTTCCTGACCCCTTCTGTTACGTACAAATTAAAAGTTCCACATTACAATAAAAACTTCAAACCGAAATTCAAATAACATATACACAAATATAATATAAACCAATCATATGACATAAATTTTCTTTTATACCATTTCCGGAATGATTATATCCAACAGGGTCACGTGGCTTCATGTACTAATATATGATTGTACAATATAAAGCGTGGCTACTCTATATATGTAAAATATATTCAAAATATAAGGTTAGATTTTATAATAATATCGAACAATCCGTGCTGAATATGATCTTTGAAAGCCAAACCAATAACCTATTTACTTATTATACTCATTATTATATTTCCATTTTACTTATACTCAAAAGATATCTCAAATTGTATTACACCTTTTTTGCTATAATCGTTATTGTCATAAATTGAGCAAATTTTTTTACCATAACAGGTGAAGAATTTTCTTACTTCATTAACACCAAAGTAAAAATTTCTTTTTGAAAATCTCTTTGAAATGCAAGAAAATATTAACAATTAAAGCTTCTTATCAGACATAGAGACTTCATATAAAACTTTGAAAGCATATAATTATTTCTTAATGAATTTAAGTTTAATTTTCAAGCATTGTTTTGGCATTAAGTCTAGCCTACCCAATTCCAAATACAGTAGCTATGGACATATAATTGAAATGTGCTAATGTGGTAAGTTTTGGCCAAAAAAACTCTTTTCGGGATCATTTTCGGTTTCGGCAGAAAATTTGCCGAACTTTCGGCCACACCGAAATTCTGCGTTCATGAATTATCGTTCGGCTAACTTTGATTTGTTGTGCTAACTGTCTGATGTTGTTGTTGTGTTAAATGTCTGTATAAGTGTAAAAAATAAGCAAAAACTCCACTCCTATCATAATTTTTCTATCGAAAAGTGTCCATGGCTAATTTTAATTAAAGCCTATACCATTATTTTCGTAATTAAATTATCTTTATTCTGATATCTTTATTAAAATTAATATATTTAAAAATAGCCATGAAATTTTCATACAAAATATGCCTTATCTGGTTCTCAGATGGATGATGACGGACCTTATACCGTCGCGTGTACATAATATATTTAATTTGTATTGTTACCTCCCAAAATCCTGTTTTCTGGATAAGTATAAGCCTCAGCCAGGTAATAAAAACTAATTTAGTGATAAATAAAAACCTGATGCACAAATTTTCTTACTTCGATTTTTTTAAATATGTCTCTACATCTAAGCTGTAATTTGATTGCCAACCAAATAAGATCGTGACCTCTTAGAATCCCCACACCCGCAGCTCAAGAAATATCACAGTGTTTGTATGATTTCGGTTTCCGGGATGAAAACAACGACTTTCCATCAGTTATTATATTGCTTATTATTAAGCTTCAATTGTATGTATAAAATCGGTTTTGTTGTTTTTATGTGGGTAGGATTAATGTAGATGTGTATATGTGTGCGTGTATCAATGGACAAAACATTACATAACAAACAGACAAATATTTAAGTGCATATATGTTTTTGACATTTGTATTTGGTGTGCCCCAAATATTCAATTGAATTTCAAAACCAATATAATAATAATATTTAAGTCATCATTCTCATCTCTTACTCATTGCAGAGCTGCCTGCTTTATTTATTTATTCATTTTAATTGCTGATTTCGAAAGAATTAAGAAGTATTTTTCTAAATGATTAAGCTTTTAATATATATGTTGTGGTATTATATTTCGGTTTTTAAGCTTTGTGAGAATGTTATAATCATTATGTTGGGAATTTCAATAATTATTTCTATATTAGAACTATGTTCCTTATCGCATGTAATCGTTCTGATTTGTTTGCTATTTGAGTGGAAAACCAAAAAAACTTTTCAATCGATTCAGCTTGACATGAATTTTGAGAAAATGTAAAAATATTTTTATAACTGTCAATTAGTATGTTTTGTCATAATTTTATATTTTATCATTTAAACAAAATTGAGTTGTGAAAGTGATCAGAAATTAAAAACAAAGATAATTTAAAATTAGTACATACAATGGAATTTTTTTTGTCATAATAAATATCCTGATCAAACCAAACATAATGTACGTACGTACGTATGGGGTTGACTACTAAAGCAGAAGTATGTTTTTTTAACTAATACTACAATTAATTCATACAGTAAAAACTAAAAGTAGCTATAAAATTTAATTATTTAACGAATCAAACAAGTATTTGACTTTTAAAATTAATTCTTTAAATTATCAGAAAAATATCTTGTAAATAAACAAAAGTAAGCGCTAATTTTATAATGTTCCAAGGGACGAAAAGATTATAGTTCCTATCGAATGTCCTACAACACTTCTCGATCTTTTTACTTTTATTACTCATTCCTGCAGAACCACCAGGAACTCAATAGTGATAAACTTGTTTGGTGATTACAGTTTTACGTTACTTTTTAATGAAAGTCATCCACAATGTGTTGGCTTCAAACTCGCGAAACTTTGACTAGGAAATTCATTAAAAAAATTTTAACTTTTTCCTTTACTTCTATCATAATATCCAAATTGTGTTACAGCTGTTTGAGTTTTGTCATATGAAAACCTTATGTTTTTTTATTTCTCTGCCTTATCAGATTATAATTTATATAAGACTTATTTTTTTTTATTTCTAAGTAGACCACCTCGCATTTTTGTTTATTTAACACTCTCTTGATTGCTTACTAGTATTGCTGCTGGTTCTAACGGCTACTGATAATTCTTTATTACCGGTAATATAATTTTTTTATTAAAATTATTATTCTTAATAACATTCCACAGTTATGTATTCAGAAATGTTTGTTTTTGTTGTAAAAGTACAGGAAGTAACATGAACTTAATAATATTGATAAAATCGCTATATCAAGCAGTAAAGACGCTGATAATCTCATTATCTTCAGAAGATTGATTTACAAGGTAATACCGTATTAAAATCCCATTTAAATCCAAAGCAAAGTTTGAAAGAGGTATGAATACTTTAAAATTATGAAACTACCCTTTTTATCACTCACTCTTCCCAAACTTGCATGAACCGCCCAATTTTAAAATAGCAAAATTTGAAAAATGAATACAAAACCCAATGTAGTTTTAGTGTATTTACCAAAATATTTTTTGTTGAATTTTGGTTTGCAATTAAGGTAGTTCCTCCGCGACCGTCCAGTCAAAAAGTTTTGGACTAATACTATCATTCAGTGCATTAACTGTGCTATGACTATTATACATATACCATATATTATTTTCAAAAGACTGTAGTTCCTCACTACTGTTTCTAGTATACATATAAGCACACACACTATGACATATGCCTTTAACATTAGTCTTCATATCTTTTCCACAAAAATCATCGCTAAAACGAGTTATTTATTTAAGTTTTTTATCGAAACTATATGGTAAATAATTTTTATTTTTATTTATATATTTTCTAAATATAGTATTCTACATTATATTAGTTTTTCATAGAGATGGTGGACGTCATTCATTGGTAAATAAATATAATATTTGTAAATTTGTGTATTTTTATACGCTTCTCCCATGTACACGTACAAATTGCGTCTCTTTTAATTGCTAATATCTCATGTATGGCATGGTAAATCATCTTCTAATTTTAACAGCAAGTGTATTATGAATTAAATATTTTATATTCTGAGTTTTGAGAAATTCTTGGAATATCACTTTCGTGTAGGTACTACCTTAAGAAAAAATATTGTAAAAAACATCGAATAGAAAACACACTTGGCTCATACTGTACCTCATACTTTTTACAATTCAAATATTTACAAAATAAATTCAAGTTAGTTTTTTTAAATAATATTTTTTTTACATATAAAATATAAAAATAAAATATATAATGGATGGCTTCTCGTTATTTGTTTACATTTTGATTATATTTATTTAATTAGAATTTATACTTATCATTTATATTATTATGATAATGTATATAATTATTAAAGGTCTACTATACAGATATTTAATGTTCTTCTAATGTCTTGTTGTCTTGGATGTGTACAGTGTATTAAAAAAGTTTGAAAACGGTCAAATTTCTTGTGAAGTACAAATTTATTCTAATGATGTACTTGAAAATTAATGGATGACATAAAGCAAATGTGTAAATTGACTTTTCATTTAATATAATTTCTTAAAAATTCAAAAAATATTTTTAATGCAAGAGCTGTAAGCTTAATTGATATTTTTTCCATTGCATCCACTGTATTTTGATTAGGTGAAAAGTATTTAGAGGAATGTTAAACTTAATGGTAAAAAGTCAAAAAATAAAAGCAGAAGAAAAATCGTAAGCAAAACCTGTTAGTTTAATAACTTTTGGATTTTTTTAAAATCTTTCTTTAATACCATTTCTAGACTTTTTGTAACCACTGTATATGTTCACATATTGTATACAGAGTGTTAAAATTTATTATGTATCTAAGTTGTTATAACTAGCTATAATGTCCTAATAATACCCAGTAAAACTACTTACTTAAGTTTTTTAGTTAATAAAAAACCTTATTTTTATTTTTAATAGATAAAAATAACAACATATTATAATAATTTATTTAATTATTCTCTCTTTAATTTAATTTTTTTTTATCATAAAAGAGTATTTTTTTTTGTTTTTAATCTTTTTAAATGATAATTTATAATAACACAGCCATATATATGTATATATATATATATATATATACAGTAGCTGGTTAACTCGCTTTGTTAATCGTTAATGGTGTACCCATTGCTATCAAAATTATTTAAATTCCATCACTGAATTTATGATTTTAATTAGAATAATGTTTAATTTAGTTAAGTATTGTTAACATCTTTGTGGGAAAAATATTTTTTTGTTACGCTTATTTTTTTATGTGGAAACAAATTTTCTAGGTACAAACATATTATAAGTTTAAAATTTCGCTTTGTTTGTAGATTCATTTCATTTCAATATCCGTTTTTGAAGGCAAAATATAGTTGCCTTCATTCATAATGTAACCGTTTAATTTCTAATTAAGGTATATAATAAATAAAGCTATTTATTTCAACAACTAAACAAATTAATGAACTAGGATCTTAAATTACTTCAAAACTAAAATAGAAGATTTTAATATTATATCAGCGGTTAAAATTTTAACTTATATAAAATGGTGAGTGCAGTTAATTTTCTTAAGTGAAAGACTTTCTAATAGCATTTCGCTAGCCTGTTTCTCTCATTTCATTTGCTGTTCCAACCTTCTGTAGACAATATAATACTCCTATCCTAAGATTGGCTCATATGTTTATAAATAATTATGGATAAGAATAAGCCCAATTAAATTACTTGGCGTGGTTTCAGTTTAAGAGCATAAAAAAACATGTACGTCAGTTTAAAATACAATTAAAAATATTTAAAATGTTTATTAATGAAGTCTTCAACATTATATAAATGCAATTTTTTTTTTAAATAAACGTATTCAGTTATTGTTTTCAAAGCTTTTGTTTTATATTGTCACTGATAACTATCTTGATGAATACAGTTTATTTGATTATCATAGAAATAAATTACGAATATGGATTTACAATTATGATATTAATAATATTAATATTTCATATTCAAATTAATTACTCCCATAATTATGTATATACAGAGGAAAGTCATTTTAATTATTTGGTAGGAAATCTTGAATAATAACAGCGTGGCAACACTAAAGCGCTTGGAATTCAAATATTACTCATTTTTAGAGCGTTTAAAAACTAACCAAAAATTTGCTAAGGGTTACTACACTGAATTACACAACAATAAATTTGTTAAAATTACATGTATTTGCCGTGTAAATCAATAGCTCGGGGTAGTTAAAAAGTACGGATTTTAAACATCGAAGTGTGTTGAAACTACTTATGTTGGACACTTGAAAAACGTAATACATATAGTACGGTATATGATTTATTGAAAATAGGGAAGAATGTGGATTGTTTTTCAATTTTCATGTGGGAAAAATTATTTTAAAGTTTCTTTAAAGGTTCTAAATTGCCTTAAATATATCCGAAAACAATTTTTCTCCGTTCTTCAGTAATTAAGGACATCAAAGACACTTCGTAGCGGATTTCAGCACTTCTTTTATCAACGATTGCTATTTTCATGAATGTTTTAATCTATGAGAATATTAATGGATGTTACAAATGTGATGTATTATGAATATAATTATAATTATTTAGTACATATTAAATGTTATTATGCATGATTTTATTTTATAAAAGTATATAATTATAAATTACATATAAATATGACAGTTTACATCATAATTCAGTCACGCTAAATATACATTGATCATATATGTATGCATATAATATATCTATATATATAATATTATGTTCTATTATTATTATATTATATATATATATATTTAATATTGTAGAAATGCATTTTGTTAAAACACTAAATAATTTTTATGTATCTAATTAATTTGTACTTTTTTTAAGCATAAAAAACAAAACAAACAAAATTATATTTGCATAATATTTGAGTATATTCACCTTTTAATTTTTCATTGACGAAGAAATTGATTAATTAAATACACAAAAATTAATTAGCCAATTAATTAACTCATTAATATTAACGTCATTTTTATTCATTTATATAATTTTGATACTTTATTTCTATTTTTTGTTAGTATTTTGATTGTATTGTCTCCAAACAAAATAGCATTTATTAAATAAGCAACTTTTCGTTTTTTACTTTTGCTACTTCAGGCTCACACTTACATACAATTTACTAAACTATGTGTACAAAACATATAAATATGAAGAGAAATGTCCTTAATGTGTTGAAAAGTATTGTTCTGAGATAGAGATAATTAATTGATCAATGTATAAGTTCTGTCCAAAGATTATGACTTTTAAAGCGAAAAAATATTGCCAATGGAAACTTTTTTTTGCAGAATGGAAAATAAATAACTTTTACTAGAAACATTAAATCTGTCCCAATATGCTAATGTAAATTATTGAATGTATATCTCAAGTTTTTAGAAAAATTCTTGCCACGCTTTAATTTTTCAGATTAGTAATCTTACAATTAGGTGAAGTATTATCGAAGATGAAGTATATTTTTTGAAAAACCATTTGTCGAAATTTGATCATATAACCGAATAAATAATGATGTATGACATCGATTATTGAATTTAATCCATGCCTTTCGTTCTATAATAAAAAAAAAATACCGTTTATAAGATAAAGTATTAAATTTTAACTGCAAATATTGATTAAAATAACTCTTATTGATATTTTTGCTGTGCAAAAAATGCTTCATTTGCACAAAACAACAAAAATAATGACAACAGACGACCAAATATGTCATATTGTTTGTATGAAAGTATATAATATATATTTTTATATAATGTCTAATAGCTCTGTGTAGTTAGTTAATTCTTTTTTTTTCTCCTGATGTTTGTTGGTATCTATTTCAAACTTGACAGATTAAAACATCAAAAGAATTTATGAAATGTCATGTCTAACTAGATCTGTAAGAATCACCGCGACCCACCAGTTTTAATTTCTAACTTTATATATTTACGTATACAAACATATTTCAATTCAAAATTACTTTATAATTTAATTTAAATATAAAATAGTTTTATTTTATTAATTTTAATGAAATTGTTTCATTGATTACTAAATGTGACACCCATTGGAAAACCAAAAATTAGAATAAAATTTGAATATACAGTTTCTTTTTTATAATATAATGCCCCAATTTTGAAATCTATTTTGAGAAATATTGTTAATATTGTTTAGCGTATTGTTCATGTTAAAATTGGTTTCTAGCACCATTAAGCAAAACAGCTTGCCTAAGCAAATCTTTAAATCTTTCACAAAAGAATTCGAAGACGGGTTTTGTCTCTTTTTATAGCATCTATTTATAAAATTATCATATTCCGTGGATTTTTCTTACTTTTGTAAAATTAAATAAAGAGAAGTGCAGAACAAGTCGAGAATAAATGTCAACAATTTCTTCGGATTGATTTCGATTGTAACATGGTATAAATTGTTTACTGTCAATCAAGTAAATTAATTTTGATCACAGTCAATTAATCAGCATTTCAAAGAAGACTTCTAAATTCACCAACATGATTATGGAAGTTATATGAAGTATTAGACACCCAAACAATAACTAGTAGTCTTTTTTTTTTCGTATACTAAATTTAATTTATATGTACCCCAATCCATTTAATTTTTTCTTATTTTCAAAAATTAAATTTTATTGTAGAAATGAATTCAAGCGGAACCAACAATATAACATGATGTTAGTTTAAAATTCCTTTTTAACATTATAAATATCATAACAGTTAGGTCATATACACAGGATCGTTTGGACCCCTAGAGGGGATGATCATCTCTCCCGTCGTGACATCTATGTAGCATGGCTGTTACTCTTGTGTGCTGCTAATGTCCTGATATAAATGCATATCATCCTGCTCCATCTTTGTCAAATATGTTTGGTGTTTTCATGTAAAAAAAACTACTTCGTATTTTTTTTTCTGTTTAAATACATCCTAGTTTATGTTTTATGGAAACCCTGGTGTGTGTTTTTATATAACACTGCCATTTGCAGCCAATATTCCTTTTTTTTTCTTTTTTTCTTTTAAATATCGTTATTTTTAGAGTGAAGTTAAGAGTAGGAATATACTACAGGTTTTTTAATAAGGGAATTTTTTTTCGATTATATATAAATTTAATTTCGAAAATCTGTGTTAAATTTGAAAATAATTATCGTTGACGGTTTTTATAAAATTTTAAAGAAAATACATTGTAACATACTTAAAATATATTTTACTTATTAACTTTCTTTAATACAGAGTGTTAATGCTCAAACAGTCACAAGGGAAATTTGAATCATTAAAAAATCGCTTATATAAAACAATAAATCATTTTTTACGGAGCAAAGCAAATTTTTTTTCATTATATATCGAATCCTTACGGATTAGTAAGGTAAATAACTGTTAACAATTTTTTTCAAAACGAAGCTAAAAGTCATTCCGATTAAGGATGTACGAGCGCCAGGGAAATTTTGGATAAATAGCTTGTTGTTTTCTTTAAAAAAGTTAGACTAAGCCTTAATCAATTCTAAAAACTTGGGGGACGGGGGGTTGTCCGATTATTTAAATAAATAAATGACTTCAAAAGTAGTTATATTTACCATTGCTCTTATGGGAAAATGGTAGATGGATGACATGTTTTCATAGATTTTTCCAAAACAAGTCGGTGGAAATTTAAAAAAAACATATTCTTTAAATTAAACTTAAAACCTTAATAAATTATTCAACACAACAAAGAACCCGTTGTGCCTGACATAATTTCGAAAATTGAGGATTCTGTTTAATTATTTAGCCTGCGATATTTCGAAAACCAAGGCAGATATCAAAAAATTTTATTCTTATTTTTCGTCTACATTCATGAAGTAATAATAAAATTCATCATAAAATTGAAAATGAGGTACAAAAATTTCAACCACAAGTCTAAACTTGCCTTGGCGCTCGTACTGTCCGACGATCCTCATTCGTATCCTTCTTCTGTATTTATTTTTGTAGCACGAAAATTGTCGCCAACAGACTGCCTGTTTTTATATCTATGACATTCTCAAGCTCTAGGACAAATATTAAAACATATGATTTCATACTTCTAATTAACAATAAACGATTGCCTATGTATTGATTTTTTAATTAAGGAAATTTTATCGATACAAATTGACATACGGTATATAACTTATGAGAAAAACCCAACGATTAACGAAACATTCGAGCAAAGAGAACAAGTAAACGCCACAACTAAACGAAAACACATCGCTCTGATGGTATATGTTATTTTGCTGTTATTTTAACGTCATTACAAACAAAAATTAACAGTGACATACTAATGCATGTAATCTTATTATCAACATTGGTAAAACGAGAGTAAATATGGCATTGCCTGTGTATGGATGGTTGGCTGATGGAAATACGGAGTCATAGTATGATGGCGACAATAAAGAATGAACAGAATTCAACGTATACAAAACAATCTCGATAATGGGATGAGTGTGATATTATTATGTGTAGGTATATAGATAGCTTCATGTAAAAAACCCGAACTCGAATCGACCACCCGACAATTTTAGTTCATTCGTCCATCGCGACGCGATATATATACAAAATACATACCAAAAAGGCATCGTCATTCAGTTCGAAAAATCACCCTCACCCCATATTATCACAATCATATTGTCGATCTTCGTCTGTACGTATAACCGCTTGAATGAAACATCACAAAACGTTAACTGGATGATATTATTTAGTTCCGTTTTATTTTTGGATCGTTACTGTCGATTATAATATTTATTGGGTTGTTAATTTGTATCGTATCGATAAAATTTTCTAAAGGATGGAGGAAAGAAGTAGGCGAGAAGTTTATTAGAAGCACATCATTATTGAAAAATATCATCTTTTTCTCAATACCTTCATCGAAGTCTTTCTACTAAAGTATGAAAACTGGATAACTTGGTTATTTGAAATAAAATTTCAAATTTGCCTCATTTTCTAGATCTTTTTTTTTTTCATCATAAATACATATTTCGACCACAATGTAGTTATAATCAGTATGAATTAGCTAATCGTAATTGTTCTGTAAGAGATGTCGCTTTTTGATATTTTGGCAGAAATCGATTAGTTTGACATTAATAACGGTTCGGTATGGGTCCTAGGTTAGGTTAGGTCCGGTTATGTTGGCTGTTTACGAGAGACACACTTAGGCCATAAGGCCCATTGTGATACCATATATGTACCACCTTTTCCGCTGATAATTTCATCTATCAGGTCCTCATTTATATCGAGAGGCACCTCCTTCATGCATATTCCATGCACTACACCAGCCCATCACAGCCGTTAAATTAATTTTTTGTTGTGACGGCGGGAATTGAACCCGCTTCCCTAGGCAGACCCTTTTTAACACCCTTTTGTTGGGATTTAAGGGGTGGTTAAATCTAACAGATTAAAAAGTTTGAGGAAGATCACAAGTATTAATTAAATACAAATCAAAAATGCAACTTCAAAATAATAGAGACAAAATATCAAATCACATATCGATAGATAATAATGTTCAGGATACCAGCAATGGAATTTATAAAAGGGCATTTTTTTCTGTGAGATGAACTCGTTTATGTTTGTCGTCTTTGTGTATATGATGATGACTCCCAACATAAATGTTTTTTTTTTCTGTATTGTTAGATAAAATAAGAGAAACTCTTTTTCAAAATTGTTCACGCGTAACACTGCTACACAAACTGTGTTACCGAACATAGATCGAATAAGTCAAACACACTACACTGTTTTACTATAGCCAAATAGGACCAGAGCCAGAGTGCCTTTTTGTAATGCCTTTTATAAACAACAGAAATTTGACAGTTCGTTGTCAAGATCACATCGAGAAATTCTTTCCTCTACAAAAATTCTTATTGCCTGGATTTTTTTTCAGAATGGAAAATATATTTTTACAAGCGCAACAAGGTTGAAACAGTTAAAAATTTGGAATTACAACATGGCAATTTTATAACAAATGCGTGGGAATGATATCCCACAAATTACAATTAACAAAGAAAGTCAGACAAAAATGATTTGAGTCTCCTAAAAAAGTCCTGCTATGACAACTTTTGTAGGGTAACGAAATGTTACACGCAACCTTAACAACAGCCAGTCAGTTTTTCGTCCTTAATATGATTTTCCAAAGTGATCCTAGCCCTAGACCTAGAAATATAAACTCATCTCTCCATGGTATTACTAAGCTAACTAAGTCACACAAATTCTGTTTGAGTTTGTTGTTTTGTCTGTGTGTTTGTTGGCTGATCACTCAACGCTCACCAGATGTTTTTAACATTTTGTTGATACTATGTTTTTAAAAGTTATACGAGAAAAAAAAACGTAGAAAACTATTTTTATTTTGTATTATTTGCTTTTGCTGATGTGATATCGAACCCAATATTAGTATTACAATATGTTCACAAATTACTTAAAGTCTTCGAACATCCATATTGTATCGTTTAGTATATTCATCGTGCAATGAAATTCAGTCAAAGTTTCAAGGCAAGTCAATAGTGGCCGATCTTAACTAATCAGACTTTCATATAAAAAGCCCAACAAATCAATTATGAAAAAAGAAACTCCTATTACACTTGATCAACTGTAGCCTAACTACAGTTATTAAGTTTTGACTTGAGAATAATTCTCGAATAATTATGAGGTTTCTGAGTGGGTTCCTTTATTGTTATAGTAAGAAAAGAATCTCTAATATAGTAAAACCAAGCGGAATTTATCTAAGAATAATAATAAATGTGATAATTTCTTTTTGAAGTGTACCCACATAACTATTTTGTTAATTTTTATGTTTTTTTTTTCTATAAAATAATAAATTCGAATTTAAAAACCGTAAATGTTTCTTTATAGTTTGAACTTTTTACAATAATTATAATTTCATCAATCAAAATCTTTTAAACAAAAAACTTACATAATAACTTCTATTCACTAATTAAATAAAAATTTGTAGCATTTGTACCAAAAAAAAAATTTTAATTTTTATCTAAACATCAATTAAAATTTTCAAAAATTCACAGTCTTTGTAGTGAAACGTTTTCGTTTCTGTAAAAACATTAAGGTAGTAACTATTGGAAAAATCGCTAATGGCGTAGATTTATCAAGCTTGTATTTAAAAAAATTTAATCGCCTATGGAACGATTAGTCCATTAAAAGACTAGACTAATTTTTATTAGATTTATTAGACAGTTAATTCATACATTTGAACATTATTGTTATAAGTGACTATGGTTTGTTAATATCTTTTTACTTATTAATCGCCTGATGAAATACAGTTTAATCTTGTTATCGTATTTCTAGTTTAAGCCACTCGGCCTCGTCAAGTGGTTAAGTAAATTAACAATCTGTGTAACTATGACTGTTGCGGATATCTTAAATTTGAGTAGAAAAATGCATACACAAAAATGAAAGGTTCTCAAATAATCGAAATCTATTGATTATTAACCACAATATAGAAGATTCGTATTGAAATACAAAAATTATTCCTTTATAAACCTTTTCTTTCAATTATCGGTTAGTTTGTTTGTACATCCTTATACGACAAGTTAAAAAGAGTTTTTAATTTAATAATAAAGAAATAATAAATTATTTTGAAAAAAATTTCTTTATACTCTTAAAAAACATTTTAGTTTTTTTTTTCAGAAATAATAAACACATTATTAGTAATACGGTTATCGTTTTGTTCAAATGAAATAAGTTTTTTTTTTTTGGGATGAAATACTGTAGTGGTACAGCACTGAGTACTGTTAGATCAAGTTTCAATATCCTCCTGAATTGAAGGTCTTTTTTTTTTTCTTCAACAAAGTACACTACTGACAAAAATAATTATATATTTTTAACTGATAAATAAAATGGTTGAAATAGTTTAAATATTTATTTTGTGGTCTGGAAGTGTATTTTGGTTGTCAAAGTTGTCCTCTTTAGTCCTTATAAATGTAGCGGTAACTTTTTAAATTGGTGTTAACTGCGCATTCGTCAAGTTTGCTAATTTCAATTAGGAAGAAATTCACCGACATTTAGAATGTCAGTGAATTTCGCAATGCCACATTTCTTGTTAAGAACGGAATATTCTTTTCATCAAATAAAGCTTAATTCTTTTCCGAACAAATCATGGCGTAACTACACCTAGATTAAGGAAACTTTTGCAACAATCTGTATTAAAATATCTTAATACTAATAAATTTTATGAAACAGATATATATGATAAATAAAGGATACCAAATATTAATAAATATAATATCGGAGAAAGATATTTCTGGTATTGGTTTAAACATAACATAAATATTCAATAAGTGTATATTTCGGATGAGAATTGAACATACATTTACTCCTATGGCACACAACTTTGAACATATACTACATACAGCATAGCAAAGAATTGATAGACAGCTGACAACTGTAGTGCCCTTTTACCTCATGAATAACTTTACATTTATAGTCTCTCAGTTTTCAATGTACAGATTGATCGAAATATGTTGATTTAGTTAAAAGTTTTTTTATTAAAAGGCAATTTATTTGAAAATGCGACCAATCACAGGTATTATGTATTTAAAAACAAATAGGTTTGCTGGAAACGCAGTGTTGTTTTAAAATAATGACTGCGGAAGCCACTCCAAATCAGTATTGCCTCCCGGCATCAACAAACATATAATATTTTGCATACTCAAAAATATAATTTATTATATATAAACAAAAAATAATATTCTATTTTTCTAACTTTCATTTTTCAAAATAGAAGGCAAATTTGACGTGTTTTTATAAAAGTAATCACAGTGACTCTTTATCACAGCTATACAGTGATTAGATTTTACAAGCGATTTATTTTTTGTAAACCGAGAGATTTTGTACTTGAGAGAGCTATCATTTTTTGGGAAAATTTTTTGGAAATATTTTAATTGAAATTAAAATATTTGAGTTGACTTTGTTCTTTTGAATTACCTACTTATTTTACCATTTCACTTTTCGAAATGAATTGAGCCATGTTTATTTGACCATTCATTTCCATAGTAATTATTTATATGTTAAAATTATATGTCATGCCTTTTCCGAACTGAATCGATTTTGAAGATCATCGCCAATTTTTTAGTTCGGGTACAAAACTCTAGGCTTGAACATTAAACATAGCTAAGAACACTTTCCGTTAAATTTCCTTTCAAATGAAATCAAAAAAATTATAATCGGTTGATCCGTTTAGGCGCTACAATGCCACAGACAGACACACACACATAGCGGTCAAACTTATAACACCCCTTTTTAGTTCGGGTGTTAAAAATAAAAAGCAATGTTTTATTGAGGTACCACCTTTTATTAATTTTTTATACATAATTTTAATTGAAAGGATGCTAGGATATTTGTAAAATTGCCTTGCGCTTCCACCATTTGAAGTAAATTTCCTATGTGATGGACTAATTCTAAAATATGTCATCAATAATAGACAAACTTGTATATATTATTTAGTAATGATCCATAGTAGTGTATTATTTAATACGAAGAATGTTTAAATAGACTAAATAATAATCTGAATATATACAAAATAGGATAATAATTCTAAATATCAGGATATGTATCAGAATTATTTTCTATATGAGGTAGATTATTATTTAAGGAATAAACAATAATATTCTCAAAATATTTTGAGAATATATATGAGATGGAAATATAATTAATTAAAATGAAAATAATGAAATATATTATATATTAGCTATTTTCAAATTAAATTATAATATTTTGACGTTTCATATCAAATTCATCAACTTTTTATCTTCCTTTTAAAATATTATTTTATCTAATTCAGTTTTATTCAACTCAGGTGAAGCATAGAAATCCTAAAAGTGGTCCCTATAAATTTTCTTAAAAAATTTTATGCTTCCTTACTTACCTATCAAATGATTTTACAGAAATAATGGAATGGTAGAATACATTTTGCCATTCAGAGTATCCAAAGAAAAGGTTATTATTTTTATTAAAATCGCTCAGTCCTTTATAACTAGTTTATTTTTAAAATATTTGTGCACCGGCCATTTTCTCAAAATTCAATTTTCTTAATGTTAAACCACTCAAGGTGCTTTTTAAAATCCTTGGAATGAGAATCCAATTTGTCTAACGTAATTGTGCTGGTTAGAAACAAATTCAAATTCATAAATTTAATGGAATTTAAGAGATAAACTTTCAAAAATTTCCTCGTTATTTTTGCTTTTTGAAATTGTTACAAAAAATTGGATGAAGATTAAAAAGCTGTATTAAGTAAAACCCACTTTTAATAAAAACCTTAGATATAAAAATATGTTTTATTATTATTATTGTTATTATTTTTGATAAGCCTTATAAAATTGATTTTTCTTACATAAACAAATAATACATGTTATAAGCTAGTACTTACTCACCCCCAAATATTTTGAAAAAAAAAATTATGAAAACAAATTATTTGTGCACCCCAATTGTTTATTTTACGTACGGATGGACTGACTATGTATAGGTACATGATGGGTATGGTGAGATGGTATTAAATATATTTAAACATTTTTAGTGTTATCAAAACATATTAACAACAATAATTGCTATTATTCATATTTGTATTAAAAAATACCGCCCTTTTTGTCTCGTTTTTGCAACTAATATATTATTACATACCTAGTTTTATATTACAAATAAAGTTACCTATTAAATATATTAACTGTATCAAATCTTCAGAATGAATCGGTTTCTTTCTGGAATATTCGTTCCAATAAATCCCATCAAATACATGGACAGATATATAAAAGTTACTGTTTTGATTTCTTCAAACACCGTTTATACCAACTATAGTGAATACAAATCTGATATAAAGCCCCTTCCGCATTTTTGCAGCTGTTGCATTTTTTTTTGTTTTAGCTCCTAACTAGCAAACAAATATCGTGCGTTAAGGAACATAGTTCCAGTACGGCAGGCAAAAGAAATAGGAAAGAAATCCAATTCATTTTTCGTTATTACCAAACTTACATTTTTCAATTCTCTAAATGACAAACAAAACTGATCGTGAATTTCGTAAATTATGAGCTTACGGTCTTTATTAAGCATCATAGTGCCATTATAAAATATATTTGTATAAAATATGGTTTTATGTTAAAAAAATAAAAACAAATATGTATATATCTAGCTCATATACAAGTAATATGTTGCTCTTTTCTAAGATGAGATAATAATAAATGTAATAGTTATTCGAGCATAAAACTTTTATGTTTATGGTAGTTTATAATACATTCTTCTTACCTTATTTTATACGATCTTGTGTATATACTATATAGGTACACTATCTCTACACTAGTAAAGACGCGACGCGACCATTAGTGTAAGTGATATTTGTGACATTTTACAAGGAATAAAGTATCTCTTGATATTAAGCTAAAACAACTATTACCATTATGATTATGATTATTATTATGATTATTATTGTTTGAAATAATTGTGTAAATATGAATTTTACTTACCTACGGTAAATTTAGCATAAAGCAAGGTTTTTATAAAAATTTTTATATAATTGGGTCCAATTAAATGTGAATTTTTGAATTTGCGGTAGACCGTAACAATTCTTCAATTGGCGAGTCAATTTTTTTTTTTTTGAAATCATTTTCGAATTCAAGTATTGTGTGGAATAACTTTTTTTTATCATATCATGAAAAATATAATATTTAACCTTATATAAACCAATGCCTTTTCGGGCAGGAAATATTTTTGCAAGTTTCAATAAGCAAACACGTTATCGAGATACCGTTGGCACTAAAGTGAGATTAGCATTTATAATTTGGTGGAAGCGTTGAGAAGAACATAGTTGAATACAAAATTGAAGTTTGAAGTATTGAAGTTGAGTAAATTAATGGCATAAGACACTCTTTAATTATAATTTTTAACCCCTGAAAAAGGGGGTTTTGTAAGTTTGGGCCGCTATGTGTATATTAGGTAGCGTAGCACCTAAACAGATGATCCGATTTTGTTTTTTTTTGTTTCGTTTGAAAGGAAATTTCATGTAGAGTGTTCTTAGCTATGTTTTAAGTGCGAGTTTAGGGTTCCGTACCCGGAACATATAAAAAATAGGCGATGATCCTCAAACTCGGTTGGAGAATGGTAATTTAATGAAGAGTGTTCTTAGATATATTTCACAAATAATTTGTCGGGAGCTTTTTAAATTTTGGTAATTTCACTCTTGAAACTTTAGTGTAAAGAACTTAGCTACATATTAAATATTTTCGTTATGAACAAACATTACTAAACGATCTTTAATGTGCTCAGAACGCGTATGTGTGATTATAAAAACCCTGACTTCATATTTATCTTTAAGTAAATTCCATTCACGTTCTAAGCATTACCATTTTCTTATATTAAAATTACTGGAATCCAAGAACAAAAAATTATTACCAATAAAAATATAATTAACAGTATGAGAAATAAGGTCGTTATGTTTAGAAAAAATACAAAAAAAAAGTGTAACAACCATTACAAATTTTACCATATGGCACATAATACTTTGTCCCGTGTGCACGTAAAGTGATATACAAATTACTAAAACAAATTTATGTTAATAATGTAAATATAAAAATTTTACAAAAAAAAAAAAAAATAATTTTTTTGGCTATAACAAAAACAAACCCCTTACTTAAATATAAAAATTATAAATACATTATACACTATGTGTGTTCTCTAGTTTAGTGTTAATCACCTTTCCATATGCCACCACAGTTTGCTGTTGTTTTTAATACGTTTTGTTCTTTGAAAATAATTTTACGCTTACAAAATTAATATAATAATTTTGTGTTATTTTTTTTTTGTGTGTGCACAATTTTTAGTCGTATATTTAACACCTGTATAAATTAAATTGAAAAATTATATAGGACTTTTTCTGTATACAGAGTGTAATAGCTGTATCTGTATTCGGAAAAAAGTGACATAGAAAATAAAAGTTTTATGGTAAATTTTACTTTGGCTAGATACCCAACTATGAATATTATATTATTTTTTGGATTTTTTTTAAACAAATTAGCTCATTTTCTATTTCAAGTAAAATATATTTTGTCTCAAAACTGTAATAGTTATATAGAAAATAATATCCTTAAGAGAAAACTTCTTAGAAGCTTTTCAATTCGATATACAATCAACAAGAAACAAAAGTGTTTTTTAAAGATTTTCCTTCACTATCCCTATATCTTATAAATGTGAAAGTAAGGATGTTTGTTTGTTTGTTTGTTTGTTACTCTTTCACGAAAAAGTAAGGAATGGATTTGAATGAAACTGAAGATTAATGTAGTTTATAATCTGACATTTTACTCCTCTATCTACGATCATCATTAACCGTAAATTAAATATTTCTGTAAAAATTTTAAGTAGAAAATGTCAAACAATTCATGGCCATCTTTTCTGATACACTCAATGAATTATTACTATTTTACACTTTAAGTAATTGAAAACTGCATATATTTTGGCTGTGTAAAACAGTCCCTTCGAGTGTTATGGAAGAGGATAAGTGAGATCAAGAGAGGTGAAGGCTGTAAAGCTATGGTTTTTACTTTTAAGCCCAGTGAAGCGGGAGATACGTTGGATTTTTTTATGTTTAGCCACCTTTAATTGTTTTTGTTTTTTCATTTTCAACACTGTACCAAAAAATTGCGTAAAATTCAAATGTTTGGAACAAATTTTTTATCAAAATAGTGGCAAAATAACTTCTTTTATTCCTCCATCATATATTTCAAAAAGTAAAGCAATTTTCAAATAAATGCTGGTATCTACTTAATTAAAAAATTCATAAACGAGCAAAAATTGAACAAAATTTTTTTGGTCCACCCTATATATTATTTATCTATCTGTGACATACCATATTTTTTAACAAATATCTCTCACAAACAATAAAAATAAAATTACTAATATCATCGTTATGTCGTTACACACGATTACCGTCCTAACGAATTATCATTACCTAACAGTCCTAACACCTTTATATCTAATATTATAAAACTTTTAATATAACTGCATTACACAAATTCAAATGCCTTTACTTCTTTTTTAATACATGGAATGTTTTTTCGTTAATATAAATAAAAAAGCGATTTACTTTTTTACTAAGTCAATAAAAATTAAATAACATATTTTATTGTTATTTTTGAATAGTTTTTATATTTTCCCGTTAAACCTAGACATTTTTTTGTATTTTTAAATGATTTAGAAAGCCGCGAGCACTTGAAGTGTAACAGATACTGTACCTTTCGTTCAGTAAGTTTTCTCAATGTACGAAAAGAAAAAATATCTAAAGTAAATAATCAAGATCGTGAAAATATTATTTTTGCTCAAGTTGCGAAAAGCTAGATAAGTCAAATATCACGAAAATAGAAAAAGTTTTTTATATTCCAGACTTCTATTTCTACGACAATCATGCCACAGTACAAACCTGAACTTGATTATACAATATGATGACTTAACAGCCATCGGAATGGCTAGAAAGTTAAGGTATTTTCTAAAAATTTTGCTCTATACAAATTTTTGTTGCTGATGACTTTGCTTTTAGGAGATCTGAAAGTGGACAATATTCAAATAAGAAGAAGGGCTCATTGAGGACGATATTTAAAGAAACAAGTTAATTGAATAAAAAATGCAAAAATAGTTGTATACGACACTCTATAAAACAGACATTTTGAAAACTGCAACTTTGTAGGAAGTTGTCCGCTCTCCGTCAATATGGCCTTATGGCCCTATGGCCCTATGTTTATATAATATTCTTTGATTTTATGCATTATTGTATTGTTAAGAGTTATAAACTACATAAATTTTCTGAATACTTCTCGATTTATCACCCATGTTATAAAATTCCTGAAAAGTAAGTAATCAAATTATTAGATTTTATCGTATAGTGTGTATTGTAATTAAAAAAATTATGGATGTTTTGTGATGTGTTAAAATTCGTTTCACTAAATAAATTTAATTTTTTTTTTCATTAATTAAACTTTAAAATAAAAAACAATTAAATTTATATGATTATAGTTTTTTTTTTTATTGTAATGATCGTCTAATGTCCGTCAGTTTCTTTAAAATACAAAGTTCTTTCCCTCTTTGCTAGTTTAAACAATTGCAATAATAAAAATGCATTTGAATGGATGATTATATTAAATAAAATATATATTCACATGCTAACGAGCAAAAATAAATAACGATGATGATGACGATGTTAGAGAGTTTTTTTATAGTTTGAAGATTTCAATTTAAAATTGAATTAGCCAAAAATCTCTACAAAACATTCGATAAATATCAATTATTATTAGCAGCAAAGCGATACTTACCTTCACGATTTTTACCAGCTGGGGACGGCCTTGACAATAGGAGATGAAGACATATGTATAATTTTTTATATTCGTTGTGTGCGTAGTCATGGTATTGACAATAAAAACGATGCCAGCGCTTTCAGTGAAAAATTTTGGCGATAAAGGAGGCTGTTATGACTAATTTGCGATTCGCTACATGTTAATGTTATAGAAAATGTCAAATTAAAACTATTGAAAAAGACTAATTTTTTTATAGGTTTTTCCTTGACCGAATTTCCTTGAACAACGTTTCGGAGTTTATAAAATTTCTTCAGGTTCTGTCAAATTGAAATAGTTTAGCGTGATAATATCTTAATGTGAATATATATATATTTTTTTAAACATTTATTCTTACATCTTACTTAAAGTTAGCGTAGAAACGTTTTTTTTAAAAGAAGTATAGGTACTAATACTTTTGATACCATCTCCCATATACATAATATATTAAAATGAAATAGTATTATAATATATTTATCTTTGTCCAACAACTATATATTATGTATATATATATATATATATATATATATATATATACAGATGTGTTTTTAATTACATAGCTGTTAATTAAATTAAATTTCGCACTTTTTTATGATAACATTAAAATTCTCTAATTACACTGACGACGAATGCATATAAACATTAACACAACAAATGTGTATGCATACACATGTATGTTGTTTGTTATTTCACTTACACATATTATTCATCAAATATATTTAACTTTGTTGAACACATCATATATGAATACAACAATAATTATGATACAATTTTTATTGTTAATTATTGTTTATTTACTTTTCAATACGTAAACATTTTCAACATTATTTGTGTTTGTATAAAAAATTTATTGCGCATGTTGTCCTGAAAATAGTCAATTATTTTGAAGAATTCATAATTACAAGTTTAACATATCCTCGAAACGTGGATATTCATAAATGCTTGATTATAAACTTGGAGATTATGAACAAAATGCTTGATTATAAATATGGAATACACGACTAAAGCCACTGTTCAGATAAAAATTGGGATGTTTTCATATTCGTTGTGTGCGTAGGCATGGTAGGGACAATAAAATCGATGCCAACGCTTCCAGTGAAAATTTTGGCGATAGCATTAAAAAATGCATTAAAAAATGTGAAAATAAGAAATCAAATTGCACAAATTTTATTTTTCAAATATAAATTATCATCATTATTTATTTGTGAGACAATAATATTAAATTTTCAAAGTAAATCATAACTGCAATCCATACAATTATATATGCATCCATACAATTCTATAATTAAAGTAGTGTACCGTTACCATGAAAACGCATCCAATAAAACTCGCGCACGGTGCGAATACCCATTATAACTAGCTACAAATGTTACAGAGATTGAAAAAAATAACATAATTTTATTAAAATGGAATATAATTTCATTTCTAGTTTAATTAAGAATTTTTATATCGAAATTAAGCGTTAAGAGAAAAAATCGCAAGAGTACTTTTTTACTTAAAAAATATACGACACAATTTTCAAGCCCTGAATCCCCCATGATCGATCGAATTAACAGAAATCTTTCAAATTTTCATGTCTACAATGATTTTCAAGTTAGTTCAAGACGCTTTCATTTCGTATACAGTAAATGTTTGAAACATAATTTTCAGTTTACAAAACCTGAGCCAACAAAATGAATACAAATTTTTCATCATATTTAAATAATTATTCAATTAAAAATATATATAATCATATATCTTGTTTATATCTAATTTTTCATGAATTATAATAAGAAATTTATTATTTTTAAACAGAAAATAAACACGTTTTCTAAGAAAATTGTCTATGCTTCAATTTTGCAAATGATTTTCTAAATTAATTTTATTAGTTACATGAATATAAAAAAAGTTGTAAGTCCACTAAATACTTGAATGAAAAGATGGCAATCAAGATATTAAATGAACAGCTGTATGTCTGGCATCTGTTTTATTGATTAATTACATTAAATTACACTAAAAAATAAGAATTAAAATACAACAAAAAATTTTGACAATAAGTTTTTGCTCCAATTATAAATTAATTTTGATTACGTATCTTTTTGCTAATATGATAATTATTATTAATTTGGATTAGCCAACTATTAAAAACGAACAAATTAAAATTATTTTAATTTAGTTTTTGGCAAAAAATAGAATAAAAAAACTTAACAATGCACAATAATAACTAATTTTCAAGTTCTCTTGAACATTTATTTTATTAATTAAAAATTGAACACGTTTTATGCTTCGAGACCTTTCACATACGATATTGAGGACATCTCGTGTGTGCCCGATTTTTTAATTTATTGTGTCTAAGTTGCTTTAGAAAGTACTTATCTCCTTAAGGTACCCTCTTTTAAAAAATCGAATTCTAATTTGAGAAAACTTGGTATTAAGGATATTTTTTATCCAAATAATACCAAAATCGAGTCCATTCTAAAAATGATTAAATGATTTTAATTCCCATAAATCATGGACACGAAAATTTGGCGGAATTTTCGATTGAACTACATTAAAATTTCAAGCTTTCAGGTAGAAAAAAATTAGGCTCTGGGCTATCAATCGTAATAAATTATTTTAGTCAGGAACTCATTTTTTGGGTCAAAATTACTTAAGGATGTTCCAGCATGGTATTTGCAGTTTCTATGTTAAAGCAATGGTACAATTTTTTTTTCGACAGAATTTAACGAAAAATTAAATTTAAGAATTTAATAATGCTTACTATTAATTCCCAAAGTTTCAGAAATTTTGACCGTTTAAAATGGGAAATAATTATGCCAACGTCCCAATTTCGATCAATTTACGTCAAAATTAATATCTCGAAAGTGAAAATTAATTTCTAAATTTTTTTTTTAGAATTTTATTGTATAAACATTTTTTTCTACTTTTTCTTCAATATATAATAATATCATAAAAAATAGTTGGAGAGACCGGACATTTTACATGCTTTAAATGGGACATGACCCTCAAAATCGCGAACTTTGTCTTTAAATATCTCGCGATCTAAACGGTCAAAAATTATGAAATTTTAGGAATTCATAAATAAAGCTATTATAAACCCGAGAAAAAAAATCCGGCCAAATCTGTCGAAAAGTGATTTCATGCTGGTACTACCTTAAGAAAACATTTTCAGAGAGTTTTTTACAATTTTTTGTAAGGCCAAAAAATATAAACTATTCAATGGTTTTTATTTAACTACTAATTAACTTAAGAATTTATTAAAAATATGAATTTTGAAGAATATTACTTTCTTAAATATAATAATTTGCAAAATACGCTGAGTAATGTTTGAATAAAGCCTATGGTTTTCTGAATGTGTAAAAGGGAACACGATCGGAGTCTCTCGAGAATTTGTTTGTCTAAGAACATGACATTTATTTCTACCGTAATATTGGTATATTTTTTATATTCACTCTAGTTTACAATATTTCTTATTTAAAAGTCATGTGGTATTTTAATAAAATTGAAGGGCGGCACGGCATCTAAATATTATTTACTTCTTCATTTCTGGAATTTTACATTTTTAGTTCTTTTTAATACATTTAGCAGTTACTCACCGATGTAATATTTTACACTGAATATAAAATGAAGAAGAAATAACTTCATGAAAAAGAAATTATTTTAGCTATTATTGTGAATTACGAATTTACTGATTGATCCAAATGCATTATAAATAATTTAAGGATAGAAGTGGACAAATAAGTTACCTGTACCTTTTAATAATAAAAAAACCACTGTTGACTTAACACGAACAAAACCGGTTAGGGACGAACTTAAAAGTTTTACCCTACTTAAATTGATAATACTAACAAGCGTGTTGACAATCTGTCATAGTTATTATTGTATTATAGTTGTGAAATTTATCTAACGTGAGCATTCTTCGCGAGTTTTAGTTTTTTGCAAAACGATCATTTGTATTTAATAATGGAAAGCTTATACTGGTATTTACAGGTATGATGTTTCTTTGATTCTTTTTAGAGCCAGTTTTTTAAGATTAGTTTCAAAGATGAAATCTAGTTGTTGATGGAATATTTGAGTTCAAAAAGGATAGGAGAAAGTGGGGGTCACCATCATAACAATAATGTTTCTTTTGACTTTTTTTAAACATTAGTTTTACTTATTACATTTTTTCCAAGTTTTAATCGACCGAAAAATCTTGTAGCACAATTAAACATTTTTGATTCGATTTTACTTGTATCATTATTTAATTTTACTTGTATCATTATTGTTCTTACATCGCGAATTCTGATTAACTTTTCTGGTGTGTCATTTTAACGCTATTTTGTAACCAATAAGTCATAATTGACGAATCGTAATAAATATGATAAGTTTGTCTTCATAAGCTATTTATGAAGGTGTATCAGTATGATTCTGTTAGCCGTAAAATAATGGCGATTTTCCATTGAATAATAAAAAAAAATTTATAATATTTTAATTACATCATCAAATAAATAAATATTTTAATTTATTTACAATGAGAATCGAAAAGATCTTTAAAATAAAACTTACATACCACAAACTTGAACAGAACAAAAAAGACATTAAACTACCAAAACTAATCGTTTATAAATAATAACCATGTGACAATACTTGTCACGTAAGTCGTGAATAACATACAACATTTATATTAAAATCATATATTCCACTTTGTGTTTAAATAAATCTGATGGTCTATCTTCTTTCATTTGGTAATAACATTCATATGTTGATATCTTTGTTTAAACTGATTAAATAGATTATTGATTCAGCACCATAATTTTATATCCTGGCGCCAAAATCTTCTTTTTTTTTTTTCATTAAAAATTTTTTATTTAAATGATTTTTATTATAAATGTTAATATATATTTTTTTCTTTTTTGGTACGGAAGTATTAATAAAACGGCGAGTTTCATAAATTATTGTACCTGTATGGAATGAATTTATTCAGAATTATTTTTATAATTTATTTTAAAAAAATGTGTCTTGATATTGTTCGTATTTTGATAGAGTCACAATGTTCTTAGAAAATTGAGGTTGTATCACTGCTAGTTTTGTTCTCATGGAAAAATCATTATTGACGTCAAGATTTAAATCATGAAAAAAAAAACAGTAGGAAAGATTAGACTATTCAAGAAGTAAGCTATTTTTTAATATGCAGTTCATCCATACTTAAAATTAAACAATATTGTTGTAAATTACTATGGTATACTAATATATATATATATATATATATATACTAGAGTGATACCCATCCGCTTTGCTGGGTTTAAAGTAAAGATTGATAAAAATTGCTCTCGGATAGCCCCTTTCTATAACACTCGAAATAATGGTAAGGATTGTTTTACACAGGTAAAATAATGTATGGTCTTCTATTTTTTTAAATGTATAATAGTCGTAATTATCCATTGAGTATATCAGAGAAAATGGCCGTGAAATATATTTTATTGACTATTGTAACAGAAATCTGTAATTTATGGTAATGTCAAATTAAATTAATTTTTAAATTTTTTATTAACATATCTTTATAAATTATATCTCATGTGATATATCAGCTATATTGCTGTACAGTTTCATTATAAACCATTCGCTAGTTTTAGCGGGAAAGCGTAACCAACAAACAAACAAACAAACAAACAAACAAACATGCTTATTTTCGCATTTATAATATTTAACAACAACATCAATCTGCAGAGTTAATATAAATTTTCCAAGAAAAACACTTCATTATTAATAGAAGTGAAATCATTCTTCAAAAAGCTACTTATCGGTTATTTAAGAAAAAAAATTAATTTTGAAGTATTAAGTAAAATCACTAATCAACAAATATTTACTTAGCCCCTATGGGTGACAAATTACAAAAATCATATTGACACATTACTTAATTACTAATAATACGTGTCCACTTAATAAATATTAGCAATAAAATTACCATATATTTGCAATTGAATAAAATAAATATGAATTAAAAAAAAAAAATTTAAATCCAATCAAATAAAATAATTTTTGATATTTATGAAAAATGTTTTTAAAAAAAATTTATGTACAGAAGCGCAAAGTACAAATATTTTCTTTTCACACCATTGGTTAGTTTAAATAAAAATAAAAAAACCATAATGTATGCTGTGTAATTTCATAGTAGCTGAATGCTGTATGCCAAGCAATGTAGTTACTTTTCATATATTATTTTTGAGTTAATATTTGCTTTCTACTTGAAAAGAACTTGTAAATCATATTTAAGTAAAGTTGTTATTGTTCTTGACATTACTTCTTAAGCTACATGGTCACTTTACTTTACACGTTTAGCTATGAAGATAATTATTCGTCACCAGTTTTTATTCATGTCAATAACAATAAGTATTATTATAGACCGATTTCATAAATCGTACTCATCTGTCTCCTTAAATCGTACTCCGAGATTATAAATAAGGATCAAATTGATCTAAATGACCAAAAATGAAATTTTTCTTGTTGAAGTAAAGTAAATAAACACTTTATCAATATTTAATTAATTATTTAGTTTATTAATTATTAATTTGATTAAAATTACATTAAAAAATGAGAAAAAATTGTTCTTTTTAAATTAAAGATATTTTCTCATCTACTCTGTATGGGTACCATTTAGGCAACATGGTACAGTTATAAAAAATCAAGATAATCTCTATAATTAATAACAGTTATTGTATCAAATTAATCTTATTAAATAATAAAAATTTTATAGAAATATAGAAGAACTGTTTAGAAAAATTTCAGTGTGATAACAGCTAAATAAAGTGAAATTTTACATAAAATGAGCAAAACGTGGGATATGATTTATGCATTGGTATGCAAAATCGGCTACTGTCCCCTAAATATTGTTTTTGTAGGAATATTTTTGAATTTAATCCAAACTTAATGAAAATTAATTTAACCTTTTATAAAACCCATAAATTAATTTTCAAAGCATTCACAAAACAAGTGCGGATTTTTTTTAAAAACCGGAACTAATCTATTAATTATACGTTTGAAATTATATCTAATCTAAAAAAATTATTAAAACAAAAACTTTTATAATTGTAATTAGTCAATAATTATAATTACATATTCGTGCAAAAATTGAAATTATAAATATAATAAAAAAAAATAATTACATTACCCATCTTTTATTAGTATCTAACTTCAAAGGTGTGAAATTTTATATCGTGTAATTTTTACAGATAATTAATTGCCAAGTTATTATTTTATCTAACATGAATTACATATTATTTTTCTAATCGCGATGATACACTGTAAACATTTATTTGGTTCCCACCGAACTTTATAGCAAAAATCGACTCTTTGGCTTTCTTTGGGCATCGATTTCGAGTCCATTTCATTTCTATCGAATGAATTTAGGCTAATAGGCAATAATTTAGATTACATTTTGGCAGCCAACCTGATAAAAATGATTCCAATATGAATAATTAAGCAGATAATTGATACCTACTATATTTACAAAATTACGCTTAATACCATAGCAAAGCTTGAAATATTATTGTTCTCCTGAGTTAACGTTCTTATTTTGTAAATTTTGGAATCGTGTCAAACCAACTTTACTTCCATTCTTCACTTGAAGTGATGTTGAAACTTGTGTTATCATCTGATTTTTTATCAATCATTCACCACTTAATCGGACCTTAAAGTATATTATATTATACATTTATTTAAATAGATTGAAACGCCATCCTAAAACACTTATTATATAATTACAATATTTTTAAATCACTCAGTACCATCCAAGCAGACTATAAAATCAACTTAATTTTATTAATTAATTATTAGTTGACTTTAATGGTAAAAAAAGTTTATACAACGTAAACTGGCTGTAATATCATTATGTTGGCATTAAAAAAAACACTCTTTCCTTTTTTTGTACAATAATTTTTTTAAAATATTTATTGCACAGGATATCCTAAAAAAATTAAATGCATCCATAATTCTTATTTAGGTTTTGTTTTATTTCTTTTAAAACGAAGTAAAAAAAAACTTGGTACTCCCCTATTTAAATCAATTGAAGAAATTCACAATATTCAAAACTCATTAATATTTGTATTCTGGTTTTTAATTAAGAATTCATTTTTATTTGGTTTTTTACATCAATTAATTTGTATGATATTTATTGATTTTAATCACAATTAAAGTAACTGTTATGTCAATCGTACGCCCACATAATTATTTAATTATCATTACCCGAAATCAGATCGTAATGAGAGTATAATTAATTATGACTTAAAAATTGCATTTTTATCATTACAATTTTTATTTCCTTGATTACCTTTCTTGCGATGACTATTGATTGTTAAATCAAATTTTAAACTTAACCAAATCAATACGATTCGAACGAAGTTTGTTATCGAGTTTTATGAGGGTAATAAAAATTGAAACGTTAAAATTTTTAGTACAAATTGAAAGGAGCAGTAATAGTTAACTGCATAAATCAAAGACTGTGAGCCCATAATAAAACGAAATATTTTTACATACAAATACTTTTTTTTTTTAATTTTGATAAAAAACCTATAATGGAGCGAAAGTGGATACGATGGAAAAATGCAATCCCTTCGACAGTTACACACTTCCCATCAGTTTATCAGAAAATATTAAAACTTGGTTTTGATAAGTTCAACTGTCAAACCATGATTAAATCTATTAATAGCAGACAAACAGATTCATGGATATTTTGATTCAATATGTGCCCACGGTCTAAAAAAAACATCAAATTTTATATATAAAACGATTATATTAAAAAAGAATATAGGCAACATTAATATTTATTGTATTAATGACACCTTTAAACGTATTTAATAGTAGAATTACCTGTGTTTTATAGCATTGTATACTCAAATAAGTTAATTTATTTTTAATTGCTGTGTATATACACCTATGTGTATATAAAATGATGAAGTCAATCACCCCCTTCTAAAATTAAAAAATATACATTTGTTGAGCATTACTTACCATCGAATATAATATATTCGTCTTTTGGATATAGATTCGTTTGAACCGTTAAGTGTGTAGATTGTGTTCGGTGGTAACTTTGGTCGGTTTTTTAAAATATGTTTTAAGGTGCCAATATGATCCTGAGAAAATCCTGAACGCTATGCATCAAAAAATAAAACTTTGACCTTCTTAAAAAAAGTAAATTGGGTGGTGGCGAGATTAAATAAGAAGAATTAAAATACATAATAGTTTAAAAAAACTAAAAAAAAATTTATTTCTAAGAACCAAAAAGTTGAGTGATAAAAAAATAGAGGAAAACAATTATAAAATTTATTTTCAACTTTTTAGTTCAACAACTTTTAGTTACAAAAGCGTATTTTTTAGTTTTCTTAAACTATTTTTTTCTTTCTACTATTTACTTCAGTTAGCTACAAAGGCGTGTTTTTTCTTTATTTTTTAAACTATTATTTATTACTATAATGGAATGTTCTCTGCGCTTCCACCATCAAAGCTTATTTAGTTAATCGTTAATTCTGAACATACTAATCACGACATTCGGACATACTTATTAAATTATTATATTGGAGTCGGTCCTTGATAAGTGTGCGAAGTTTCCATTCAATCTGATGTTATGAAGGGAGTGAAAATTACGTTCAAAGATTCCGTTACATAGATGCATACCAAGCTAATAAAAGCTTGTTTAAAACATGAAAATATTTTCTATTGTGTACTACACAAAATTTCATATAATAATGTGAGATTTACTATGGTGGAAATTTTATTCGTTTGTCCTATTATCTTTTCTTTCCTGATCCTTAAATCAAAAAAGTATCCTTTAATTTGGAGACGGCATTTGTTATTTCAAAGATTCATATAAACATCAAATTTTAATAATTTTTTTTTTGTTATTTTTATAGCGACCTCCATCATCGTCATTATCGTATGGTGGTCCCGGTGTAAATGATGATGTACGAAGTCCGGGATCTGGTGGTACACCAGGTCCTTTATCACAAGCTCCCGCCTCACAACAAAGTCTCGATAACTCGGATCCTGGTAAGTTGAATTTTCATAACAATCCAATATTTTCAAATGGACATTATGAAGGTCGTTTTGGTTACATTCACATTAATTTACCTTAATTAATTCACCTTTTTTTTATTGTTAACTATTTATTTCTTTATTTTTTAAACATCTGTTATTTTTATATTTCTTTGAGTGTAATTTTTATACTACTTTGATATTAGATTAGGAGTTTGTTTTTGTTTTCGGTTTGATTTGTAAACGAAATGTTTTTGTTAATTAAATTATTGTATCCTAAAGTTTTTCGAAATTTTTTAAATAAACTTTAATAAAATGATCCATTATTTGAAATTTTTGTAACAAATATTCTTTCCTTCTATTCAAGTGATACTGTGCAAGGCAACTTAGTTCATACCCAGTGATTAGTTTGAATAATGAAAATCAAATTATATTTTTTTCTGCCTTTAGAACAGAGTTAATATTTTCCGAAAAAAACGTTTAAAAGTGAGTATAGTTGAAATTGGAAAATCAGCCCTAGGCATTTTATTCTAAATGCCTGTATCTATAAGCTCAGTTGATTAAGGCGTAACCAATTCCGTCCGCGGTTTGCTTAGGGTAGCGGGTTCGATTCCCGCCGTCGCAACAAAATTAATTTAAATAATAGTGGGCTGGTGTAGTGCATAGTATATGCATGAAGGAGGTGCACTCAGCCTCTGAAATTGACGCCTAAGTGTGTGCGTGGACAGCCATTATAACCTAACCTAACCTAACCTAAATGCCTGTATCAATATCAGACATCAACTTGGCAGACAAATTAAATGGCTGCTATTGTTATCATCTGGTCCATATTTTATATCATATTAATTGAATAATCAATTCAAAAGTAAATTACATAATAAGTATATTTTCCATAAATAATTCAAAAACACTTTTTTTGTTAATGTTAATGAACATAAAAAAAAAAAAAATATAATGAAAACATTAATGAATTATAAATGAATTCACTCATATTATGTGAATTTTATCATAAATTGATATAAGTTTTAATATAGAAACTACAGGAATCGACAGCTAACAACAAGTTAGCAGTGGTCTTATACACTAATTTCTGTGACTGATACTGCCATTTAGTTACTCAAAAAGTCGATGATTGGATTTAACTTCCAAATTCTACCCGGACTTATATTAAGTACAGGAGGTTAAAACTATGTAATATCTTGGGATACCCGCTAGTAGTATAAGATAACTCAGTTAACATACAAACGGAGAGCAGAGGAAATACTGGCCCTAATATATCTTCACCAGAATCACCATAAAATTTTATTTTAAAATGTATTGTGACTTTAAACATTTTACATTTATTCATTCTAGCTTTTATCCAACTAAGGTTTATCGTATGATGTGGGCTCCCCTTCAAAAAGCTTTTGGCATAATTTGTATGAAAAAGAGACAAACTAACGTTAATTCTGATAATATTATAAACTATCAGGATGGAAATTAGTACCAATCGTCATCTTTTTCACTAACTTAATGCCTGTATCAATAGCAAGCATTATTTTACAAGAAAATTGTGTTGTTAGCTGGGGGTCTATTACATACAATATTTAATACTTTACATGCACATTTAATATTTATAACATAAAGAAAAATAAAATATCTATAATAACTTAAAAAATATATAATTTAATATTGTTATTAGTTTATAATAGTTTTCAAAAGTAAAGTAATTGTTATTTTAATAAAGTCATCAAATCATTAAAATAGATTATTATTATGATTAGTAGAAATATAATAAAAAGTCGTAATTTATGTAATATGTACAAGAGTGTTAATTTTTTAATTGGAAAAATAGAAGAAAAATTATAGTGTAAATAAAACAAATAGTCCAAATGACTCACCAAATGTTACAGATAAGAACGAGGTTTCTTATCGTGCTTTACACACTGAGCAGACTGAAACTTTTCTTATTTGGTAACTCTAGCTACCACATCGGAAAGTACTGCATTCCTAGCGGGTGTCCCACAATACCTCTTACCTATATCTTATTTATCACATTTCTGCTTTTTTAAACTGTCAATCCATTGCGTTAATTTATCACTATCATCCGTGATTATTTCCTGTAGTTTTTATTTCGAAAAATTGACGACTTTTTTTAGAAAATCCATGTAAAATTCCAAGAAAAAGTAATGTCTGAAATTTAAATATTTATCTGTATGTATTTATTTGTGGCATCATAGACCAAATTGATTTACAGTTCCTATTCTATTTTATTGAAAACAAATTTAATCATCTCTTGTCCTTATCCAGGATAGAAATTAAAATTCGTTCTAATTTCAAATATAAAATTCAATAGTTTTAATTGACACACGGTACAAAATTGAAAATAATAATATATAGATAATAATGACTATTATACATTATAACATAGCTACAAAATAGGTACACTTCTATATCAACAATTTACAAATTAATTATTTATTTTGATTTTGTAATTAGATAAAAACCAAAAATAATCAACAAATAACATGAACATACCAGGTATTAAGTAAATAAGTAATTGAAAAAATAAAATAAAGATTCCAAGTACATTTTATGAGCTAGATATCCCGTTAAGTATTTAATTATATCAACGCAGTAATTTTTCATAAAAAACCCATAACCTTTTTCTTTCCGGACCAGCACTCTATCGACTAAGCAACCGCTACGTACGGAGTATGATTTTGAGGAATATATTAAATCTGAACATACTCAGGCTTCAGAAACGAAATACAATAAAAATTCGCGAATGAAAATTTGAGTGTCTTAAATTTTTAATACATTAGACAAAAACTAAATTTTAACTTTTTGTTGCAAAAATATATTTAAGATAGTAAGTGCTTTATTTGGTTGATATGATAACTTTGAGACATTGAACATCGGACACCCAACATAATTACATAGCATACGATGTTTATTATCATCCAATTATATTAAAAATTTCTATAACATTATTTTGGTCATCTAGTTAATTATTATTATTTCTATAATAGGAATAACAGAGACTATTTCATTATATTAATAAAAAAAAGCAATTTTTGATTGAAAATTGTTGATAACACAAATATTATTATTTGTTTTTATCAAAGTACAACGTACGAACAATAATAAATAATTTACATTCGTTTTTTTTTAATATTTCAATACACATAAATTATGAATTTATTAGTGTTTTCTCTAGTTTAAAAAATTGATTTTACATTTATTTTCGATTTTTAATTTAATGATTGTGAAATAGGGAATCACTTTTTTTTAGAAAATAACATGTATGTGTTTAAAATGTATCTACTTTAACCTTTAGTTTAGATGCTCGCAATTGGAATATATTCGATCAGATGCTTCGTGATTGCAATATATTAAGAAATTTACAAATCTTAGAATTTAAGTAATTGAAAGCATAATACACATCATGTTAAAATTTGAAGGCGATTTATCACACCGGCTGTGAGACTATCGCGATTAAAATTGACTTTCTTTACACACACAGCATGAGATAAGCGTGGGAAAATGCAATGTTTTTTGCTTAGTAGAAATGCCACCTTCAAATACGAACCACTTACACCTCTTGGCGTTAAAAATTAAAATTATGTTGATTCATAAAGAATATATACCAATTTCGTTTATTTTTTGTTTTCCTACGGACACACATTTTCTATGAAACTAAAAAAGAAAAATATTTGATCAATTTTGCTACAGTTAAATGATTCTTTTTTTATTAGTTTTTTCAGATTTTTCTTTAATTTTTCGATTTTTCGAACTAACGTTAGGGATCTGATGCAAAGAAATAATTATTGTGGTTTTATTTATAACAAAAATAATTAAAATTAATTGAAATATACCCAATTTAAACAGAAAAGTAAGTATTCATTAAAACACTCCCTTTATAATTTTGTTTTTTATGGATTTACAATATTGCATGTAAAGTTTGAGAAAGTAATTGAAAATTACTTATTCAAATTCCGATATGAATGTTGACTAAATTAATTTTTCTCACTTTACGGGCAGAAAAGTGAAGTTGGTTTTTGACAATCTTTAGTAGTACGCAAATTATGAACGTTTAAAAATCCTAATAAAAACAAAGAGGAAGATACAGGTTATTCACGTCATTGCCTGATATTCCCATAGAAATTACATACAAAACTTTGTTTTGCTTAAAAGAGATAGGCAACAATTTTTGAATGCTTATAACTTCTTCGGTTTTTAATCAATTTTAATTACACTTTTAAATTGAGTGGTGCGGTATCAAGTCTAGTTTTACATTTTTACGCGTATTAAGCTAATTATCTTTTACAAGATCCTGATGAAAGGACTGAAATTAAAGAACTGATGTTGGAAATGAACGCAGTTTTCGCTGATCCTGTGTGATGAATTCGTTTTATATGACTAAGTAATATTTAATCATATTATCGCACTCACATTTTATAAACTGGAACATTATATCATGTGGTTTTTTCATACCAAAATACAATGACGTAAGAAATATGATCTAAATGTAAAAATAAGTTTTACAAAAATATATATTTTACAATACATGTATTTAAAAAAAAAAAATACAATATTCAGTCAGAAATATAACAAATATTAGGTCATGTATTTAATTGACCTAATATAAGTTCATTTGCGGACATAATACATATATAATATAAAAAAAAAATAAATAAAATATAAGTGAGAGGTTATTACAGTAAAGTAACCTTGGCACAAAGAGACACCACATATTAAATACTCAACAACTTATATTATTATAATTATTAGTATCATTTTGTTGATGAATTGACGCCATTTAATTGTATTCATCATAATAAAAAATGTTCAACATTTTAATACTTGATTGGATGTGTTAAAAATCCTGTACCATGGAATCATTATTGTCTTATTGTTTTGGACCACAAACGAAAATGAAATTTTATTATATCTATGACGACACTTTATCTAAACTAAGGAACAAATACAAAATTTAAAATCTTCGGTTAATAGTTAAATTTAGTAGTAGCAAAGAAATAAATAATATCAAAGTCTTTGTATATAATATACATTTGATAACAATATTTGCGCACAAAGTGATTTTATGTCATAAAAAAATTCTCAATCTTCCAGTTACATTTAAATTTTGTAGCCATGGTCAATACCGAGGAAAAAGTCTTTTTCATGCTACTTGGAATGAAAATGATTATTATTTTTAACCCCCGAACTAAAAAAAGGAGGTGTTATAAGTTTAACTGCTATGTGTGTGTCTGGCTGTGGCATTTTTTTTGGTTTCATTTGATAGGTTTTTTAATGGAGAGTATTCTTAGCCATGTTTCAGTGCGAGCTTAGGGTTTCGGAAAAACTAAAAAATTTACGATTATGACATATAATTTTAACATAGTAAGTAATTTCTATGGAAATGAATGGTCAAATAAACTTGGCTCGAAAAGCTTATTCTTGATTTCGAAAAGTGAAACGGTAACATAATAAGGTAATTCAAAACAATAATTCAAAAGAACAAAGTCAACTAAAATATTTCAATTAAAATATTTCCCAAAAAATGATAGCTCTCTAAGTGTCCTATTCATCTCATCTGATGTCCTTGACCATCATTTTTATAGTGTTTGTGTGTGCGTGTGTGTGTTTTTCGGTAGCACGGCAGCCCTAAACGGTCGAACCGACTTGATTGAGAATTTTTTATAGCTTCCAAAAATCGATTTAGAAGGAATAAATCGCATTTGTCGGGGATTTTTTAAATTTTGTAAATTCCGCTTGTTTATATTTTATATGAATAACTTACTTGAGAAAGTAAAAAATGTTTCTTAATTTAATTCTTGCAGTCTCTTAATGGGATGAATGCAATAACTTATACCAAAAGCATCTGATTTGGCTTATACGGATCGTACCTACCTTCCTTTTGTATTGCAACTTATTTATAGCGTGAAATTAAAACTAAACAGATTTAGAATATTTAAAAAAAAAGGATAAATTACAATTTTTTTTCTTGTTTCATGTAAATATTTGATAACCTTTTTTCTTTTTAAATGATTTTAATTATTGTTATTATTACTATTTTGTGTATAAATTTCTTGGAATGTTTTGTTATGGTTTGAAAACAGTTATCATTTTTAACCTTTGAACAATAATAATAATTACACTTGTTTGAAAATAAGACAAGACTTGAACAACCTCAATCAATAAATCATAAAATAGTGAACATTGTCACTATTATTGATTGAGTCTAGTCTACACTCGGATTTTAATTTTAACTTCTAAACACCATTATGATACATTTTTGTTACGATTAAAAATATTGATGCTACGAAAAAAATTTTGGTATAGCTGTTCAGAGAAACACCTAATTAGTCCATTTCCGTTTGTCTGTCCGTCTGTCTGCCAACAAGATAACTCAAAAACGAAAAGAGATATCAAACAAACAAAATTTTTATAGCGTACTCAGGACGTAAAAAGTGAGGTCAAGTTGGTAAATGAGCAATATAGGTCAATTAGGTCTTGGAATCCGTTGGAGATAGAACAAAAGTTTAAATGTAAAAAATGTTCCTCATAAAAAACTTAACAACTTTTGTTTAAAACATTCTTTCATAAATAGTACTGTTTACCCGTGATTTTGCAAATTAGGCATAAATTGTATAGTATGTATTATATGGGAATATCAGTTATGTATGTGTGACATGTATATATGTGTAATGTGATAGAGTAAACAACACTGTCTATACATGGTATTTCAACAATTAACTTAGTCAATTGTTTGTTTTCACTTGTTTTTTTAATACATTCGCAAAAAACACTTGATTATTAAACTGACCTCAGTATTTTTCCTATTTATAAGTACGCTTTCTTCTTCCTTTCATTTATTTTCCTTTTTTCTTTGGAAAGATTAAAATAATAGAACAAATCAACCCGTGAAAATTGTCACTACATAAATTTTCCATTTTTGAAGTGAATTTACTAATTCAGATTTTATCTACATTATATCGGAAATTCGTGTCAAAAAACATTTCTCATCACGTATCAAAACTTTTGTGTTAAAAGGACACAGTTTTTTGCGTTCATTCTTATCAAGATAAAAATCCAGTAAATGTTTTCTCTATACGTTATCAATTTGTTTATATTTGAGAAAAAAAATATTTTCACAATATTTATTGAACCATAAAACCCTAGTTTTGAACTAATTTTTCCATTACCTCAATCATTTCGTCACACAAATTTCGCAAATTAAAAAAATAACTCTTAATTAATTTTTTTTAATGTTTCAAAATTGACTGATTTTAACATAAGACGTTTTTCATTTTTTATTAAACTAAAAAAGATTTACTGTCAAATAATCTTTAAAATCTTTATAAATAAAATTGTAATTTGAAGAAATTATTTTTGGTTAATAAATTACAAAATTAACTTAAAAAATAATTAAGAAATGGCTATAAATGTTTGACAATTATTGCTGTTTAAAAAAATCATATAATTTAACAGTTTGGTTATAGAAAACAATAAAAAATGATTGCATTCATTAACATAATTTTTTTTTTTTTTTTTGAAAAATAAAAAAATTGTAAATTAATTGTCTCCACAAAAACCAACCAGATACATAATGATTATTGACCTTGTGAGTCGTTATCTGGGATCGAACATTGGCATTTACTACTTCATACAACATTTTTTTATTAACAATATAGTTATTAATTTTCTGTTTTAATTATGTATTTTATTGTTAATTTTTTTTTATAGAGAGTTCTCCATTGAGAATGGTTGAAATTTTATCTTAAATGAAACTATTTGTATACGCATACTTATTATAAAAATTGGTATCTAGTTCGAGCCACTTACGGTATACCTTTTGATTCCATGGCATCGATTGTGTCGAACTGAATCTAACTACTACACGACTCTCGAGTAGTAGTAAAAAACCTTTCAAACTAAAATTGCATATACAAGATGTTTATTTTAAGTATAGTTCTATCACTCTTAACGGAAAACCTTTTATATATGTACATATTTGTAGCATATCTGTGTTGAACATCTTTATTTTTTAATAACTTTATTTATTATTGAAATATAAAATAATATTTTGTTTAGAATGTGGATTTTTAAATTCCATGTAAAATAATTTTTTTAATTTTTTATTAGTTTTTTAAATTGCTCATCGTCAGGTTACGTTTTTTATGATAGCAGTAGGCATCAGGTTGTTGTAATCTTTAAATTTAATAACTAAATTTCTAATAAAACTTATTAGCTTTTAAATATAAAATTAAATAATTTAAGTTTTATGTTACTGTTTTAAAGTCAATGGGTCTATTCAAATCCATCTTTAACAAAGAGAAGTCAGATGAAATTTAGATCACAGCAAGAAAATAGCAGTTGTCCTTATTAACGGTGTAACAAAATTTCTAAAGCTACAAAAACAGAACTTATTCCTTCTTTAATATTTAAAAAAACATTTTTGCATGGATAAAAATAATGCATGATGTTGTTTAATAAACAAGTTTATCGAATGGTTATCGATACCAAATTCTACCTTTATATATAAATGCATTGAAGCTATGTAAAATGTTTATTGTTTGGTGAAGTGAAGTGTATAATGTGATGGGAATCGAACACCTGATTCATTGATTAGTAACAAACATTGAATATACACGTATATGATATTGTAATATCGTATATACGTTATACACAGTATTCATAAAAATATTATTATATCAGATTTTGTGCACGAATCTGTACAAAAAAAACTTAAATTTAAGCATTTCCAGTCCGTAGTTATCTAAAAGAAAGTTTTTCCGTTATTACAATTTCTCAATTTTTATAAAAATTCTATCGAATATCGAAAATCGATTATTAATATTTTTCCAACTATATCTATTCCCTTTAAAATTTTTTGTTGGTCCGCTTAGCTAAATTTTATGACATCAGGTATGAATTTATGTCATAAAAATTATATTTCTGTATTTATATTCCCGAAACTTTGAGACGGTGTCATCTCGGTACTACTTGCTAATTTAATTACACTCTTAGTCCTTTTGAAGCTTGTTTTAGTTCATTTGCCATCTAATACCTACTATGTCCCTAAATAAGTTACGCGCAAGAAAAATGCATCTCGATATCTTCAAAAGATTTCGATGTTCCCTCTAACATAAGTATATTTTCTCTTTGAATTATTTTTATCTTTCATAAGATAAAAGCGTAAACGACGATTAAACAATCCAACCTTACCAGTTTCCGTTATCTTTCGTATTTCGAAATATCGAATAATTATTAAATGTTAAAATGTTGCTTACTTAATAAAAATCAACTTATCTATAAATAGTCTGTGGTTTAAATGCAATACACCTGCACTGATTACGATATAACAATATTTTTATGAATGTTGTACAATAACGTATACAGCTGCCTATATACCTATATATGATTTAGATTTATGATATTAATTTGATATTGTTTTGCGTTATGATGCTTAGCAAGCAAAGTACCCTTCATATGATAATTTACAACTCATAAAACAAATAAATTAATATTTAATAAATCATTTGATGTTATTCCGCTTATAAAAATTTTTTTAAATTTTTTTTTATTTAATAATATTTTAATATATACATAATATATACAATTATTTAAATTTGAATAAATTATTAATTATTATAATATTATAATTATTAAATATTGTTTTAATATATTAATTTTTATTAATAATGAATGTCAATATTAGTAAAAAATTAGATATTTAATTTTTATAGTCATATTAAGCATATATTATTGAAAGGCAGGCGTATACATATTAAAACATGTAAAATAGATTAACAAAAACTCTATCAGTCATGATATGGAAGAAATTTATACCCAATCAATTTAGCACTCTAGCAATCAGTGCCCAGTTTAGCACCAAAAAGCTATGCTGAAAGTCACTTATAACAGTTAAAATTTAACAGTTAAATATACGTTTGATTTTGGTACATTTTAGAATGATAGATATCATAATAAAGGGTAACGATTCTTTACGCTCATCCAAAATGAATTGACTAAAAAATTACAGCTGTGTTTTAACAAAAGTGAACAAAGTGATTTATTAAAATATTTTTAATTTGTTCCTCTTTTATTTACGACCATTTTCAAATAAATAGAGACATTTTATCTAAAAAAAACTACGTATTCTAATTTGTTCGCACTTTCATTTAAATTCTAATAAAACTGAAACATATTCTTTATAAAAAGTTAATCCCTGTTTATATTCATCGTAACAACTAAAATCACTTTAAATTTCCATTACGAAAGTAAAAAAAAAATCACATCCAATTTCATTATTCTATCCAACTGTGAGCATTTTGTAACGTAATAATGATAAGAATCGTGAAAGGACGACTGTATACGATAAAGTACAAAAAAAAAAACCTTCAGAAAAACATTAATGAAAGAAAATTGTATTCTTATATTCTCATCAAAAAGTCTTACACGATGGAGGGTAAAATGGAAAAGGACGGGCAAGCGGTTGTGTATCTCTTATTATTATACACACAAAAAAAGAGCTACCCCTTGTGTTGTATTCTGGTGGTGTGTTCATTTATTGTATTTATTAACAATGTAGGAAGATAAAATGAGACCAGATATTGCTTTTTTAAGCAAAATATCCTGGTGTGTAATAGCATTTAATAGGTTTTAACAGTGTCGATTAGTACTTTCCTTTTTCACATTGCTATATAGTAGGTAGTTTGGTGGGAAAACATCATCATCATACTCATTTTCCTTTCGTTGTACAGCGTGAATCAATGATCAAGAAATTTTTCCTGTTCGAAATATCATAATTTTTAGCAAATTAATTATTGTTGGTTAGAATCTGTCTGTCTTTCTATGCTAATAAATTACACTGCACCGCCATCAAATTCCTTCCAAAAAGACACTTATCATCTATAGAGGTAAATGTCTTTCATGGACTCGTTAAATGCCACCCACGTCTTTAGGAATGGTAGAACAAAATAGTCGCAGTTTCTATATCGAAACTTTTTCCAACTGCTTGTCGCTTTTTGAACACTTCGATAACCTCTTATATTATAAACACAGAAGATTCTCAATCACTATTTAGAATTTAAATCGACAATGTTAACTCCAGGTATCATGCTCATATTCCAGTGCAGGCTAATTAGCTTTATCGTTAGTTGGTTGTTTTAGCAACAATATGTACAACAAACCTTGGGATTTTAAAGGTTTGATGAGTAACTTTTCATGGCAAAAAATGGGTTTCGGAAAGAAAAATGCATCGTGATGACTCGTTAAGATCAGCACCATTTTTCAATGAAATCGTTTCGAGAGGGAACTAATTATAAGGAAAAATGATTTTATGTGATTCATTGAATTATTGTAGTAATGAGATGCCTTGGAACTAAATCGAATATTCTTCTATATTATTTTTCCAGTATTTTTTTCTGTGCATACCTTATTCCTCCATCAAATTATATGATATTCAATCCTCATTTTCAAGCCTATCATGTTGACTTCTGGCAAAAGAGACTCACGATCTAAAAATTTACTGTGTAGGAAAAAACAAGCTAGAAAAATCGAAAAAATATCATAAATTTAAATAAGTTTATTAGGCAAACATACTAGGAATGTAACAGTTTTAATAGATTAGTTCTCCTAATTCTAAAGACATAGTAATTTAAGCCAAATTTTTGATTTTTTTCACCACTTTTCTTTGAAATGTTGTTGTTGTTTTTAGACACGGGTACAGGGTAGCAACGGGTGCGAATTCCTCACAGGTCAAGCTAGTTACCTACATTGAATTCTTTTATTTATTCCTATTTGGAAATGTCTACAATTTAAAGTTTACATACAGAGAATGAAGATGAAGTATAATGTATAGACGGGTAAATTATTATCCTTGTATCATATTGTATTAAAAAAACCAACGATACTATATAAATACCAACACTATGAAACGTTTTTCGCACAGTGTATCCTACCTCACATACGCATCCAACAATACATACATATGATACAGTAAAACAACTAAGTGGATTAAAAAGTCACTAAATACGTTTACGTTGTCGTTACAAAACCATTTGTATAATTTTATGTCGATCAATGGTTATTTTTCATTTGTATAATAATATGTAATGTATTTTAGAACATCCTTATGCAATTTGTACCTTAATGTTTCAATTATTTGAACAGTGACAAAAACCGTATTATATTCTTTATATTTTTTGTCGTTTTGTTCACTATTGAAGAATATCTTATGTACAACTTATATTCGATAAAACGGTGCCCGTCTTTTCTCCCAAAAGTTGCAATTTTTAAGGTTACATTGTTTATTGTCAAGCAAAAAAATTTTGCATTTATTACTCAATTTTTTTTTTGTACTTGATTACGAAAAAGCGGATATAAAGCATTCAACTGTTTACTTTAAAAGCTTTCCTGTGTGGCTAAACGAATATGGTAATGCTGTGTCTAGTTCGCAGTCTGGTGAAAAAATATATCTAAAACAAGCGAAAACAAACAATTGACTGGGTTAATTGTTGAAATGCATAGACAGTATTGATCATGCCAATGTTTTTTTTTACGTCATGTAAGTAAAGAAAGATATCCACTCTTACATAGCCACACATCCATACATGGCACACACAACTAATTTTCTCATACAATACATACTATATATTTTGTGCATAATTTGCGCCCTCACATGTAAACAGTGATGTTTACAAAAAAATGTTTCAAAACAAAAGTTGTTAATAAGTAACATTTTTTATATTTCAACTTTTGTTCTATCACTAACGATTTACAATATACAACCTACGGATCCAAGGACTAATTGATCTATGTTGATGATTTACAAACTCGACATCACTTTTCACGTCTTGAGTACGCTATTAAAATTTTGGCTTGATATCTTTTTTCGTTTTTGAGTTATAATCTCGAAAGACAGATGGACAAACGGAAGATCAACCGAAAATGGAATAATTAAGTAATTTTATGACCACCTTTATCAAAATTTTATTCGTAGCATCAATATTTTCAAGCGTTACAAACTTGGGACTAAACTAAGTATACTTTGATATATTTCATATATACATGGTATAATTATCTGTAAGGCATATTACTCAAATAAAGGTATATTTTTGGAAAAGCGGGTTTTTTATGAAATTTTAAAACTTTAAAAAACAAAAACTGCGAAAATACGAGCAATTTTTTAACACACAATCTCTGACTAAAATTTGCGTTGCAGGGTCCGATTGATAATGCTGACAATCAAATACAAACAAGATGAACAGACCGACTGATTATAGATGTTTTTATATATAAAATTGCATGAAATATTTCCTGTTCAACAAATTCGTATCAAATATTGCGTGATCATCTAACATATCATATGTGAAGGATGATAGATATATGAAATAACATAACCTTAAATTTAATAATATACTATAATTTTTTTTTCTGTTTTCGTTTTTGGATATAACAATACCAGTCTCTCACACTGACTGAACTGACTATGAACTTCACAATAATATTGTAAAGGTGCGAAAACTAATAAAATAGGGATGAACCTACCTTTTAATACTAAACATGTTTTGTATTAAATAATATTAAATATAGGAACAAATTAGTTCGTGTAGAAATATTATTATGTGTAACAGTAATCATTATTATTACATTTTATAATAAATGTATCTTCTTTTGGTTCGTAAAATAAATGCAAGGCCACCAGATGTTCAGCATTTTGACTCAAAAGTACAAAATAATAACGTTAAATTGTATCACACTTTCTAAATTTCTTTATTATAACAAGCGCTTAACAGATTTCAACCACTTCACGCTTTATAACAATGAATTTTACATTACAACTAAAAATAATTTGTACTTTTTAGTCCTAACTTTAATAAAACGTGATTTTTTAGTTAACTTCCCCGAGGAAGTTAATGTAATGGGGTCGATTTTGAAAATCTCCTTTTGAAAACCTTTTCAGTATGATGTCTGTTTGTGTGTGTGTGTGTGTGTGTGTGTGTTTGTGTGTTCGGATGTGCGTATATTTGTCAAATTTAAAAAAGCTGTACCGTGGTGAATTCTGTTTATAATTGTATTGTAATGGAAATTTTTCAAGAATCACTCCGTACCAATGATTCATTTAGAATTATTTCAAGGATATGAAAATGCATTTGTTCTATCACTAAAGAGAACCCTACCTTATTAAATTCGTGTGTATGTGTTTGAAAAGGTGAAAACGAAAAATAATGATGAGCACACAAATGTATTAAAGTAAGTGAAATATTTCAAAACACCCCCAATAAATATTATACTTTAATGTAACGTATTATATGTTTGTACAAAATAACAAAAGGTGATATTGAAAATTGGGGGGCGGTTTTTTGACACACCTCATTTGTAATATCTAGGTGTTAATTTCATAAAGGCGGTTGTTTAAGCTTAAATATAATTATCGTTTTGGATGAGTGATTTGAGCAAAATTTAATACGTTTGTAAATTATGTCTTAAAATAGAAAACAAAATGAGACCCATACAAGAATAGGATTTGAAATAGTGATGCTCCACAGGAGCATCAATTTAAGAATTTGTGGGTTTTTGTTTTGGTGGAAAGTGTGAATTTAATAACAATTTTAAACATAGGTAAATAATTTATATTTTTTCTAAGTGCTAAGGACTGGCAGGTTTTCCTATCGTACATAATATGAAGACTCATTTTTCTAAGCTTTGTACCTGTTAAGCTAGTCTCTAACGAAATTCAATTGACCGAGACTAAACATATTAATAATGTGTCTGCCACTTTTATGACTCTATGTTTTAAAAGTGAAAAATAACAGTCACAAATAACTATTACATTATTTTAACAAAGCTGATTTATTACACATTTTCAATTGATGCAATTTCATATTGTTTTCGACGTGTTCTAACGTTCTCGGCGTAAATATAAGGCTTGTTAGAGTACCTCAAGTTTATCAAACAACCACTGGATTTATGACAAATTTCCTTATGTAATGATGATTAAAAGACACAGATTCTAAAAAAAACAGCTTCCACGTGCGGAAAGTTAAATAATCATCGTTTTTTTTTCTTTATTTATTTTTTATTAAGGGGTGTGTAACATTGCATGTTAGATGTCAATAATTGTATAAATTATGTTTATTTTTCTTCTTATATAATTTTGCACAATATATATATATATATATATATATATATATATATATATATATATATATATATATATATATATATATATATATATATAAACCAGTAGAAATATACAGCACCCTTCGTTAAATTAAATAATATATACAAGTGTGTATTTGTGTGCGTATAAATTTTTCGCTAACGTTATAATATGAAAATTGAAGGAAAACCATTCACTGTGTGAGTGTCATAATAATAAAGATAAGAAATCCTCCCTAATTTCATTTTTACCATAAATATTTATTTATTGTTACTTTCTCGTTCTTTTTTTTTGAAAAATAAAACCGAGAAAACGTTTTGGATTTTATTTCTTGATACATGCAATTTTCTAAATTTATTTAAAATATATGCTCGGGCAATTCAAGAATTAATTTTGTGGCATGTCATCCAATATTTGCATGTATTTATGATTTACCTGAAAAGGCATGTATTTGTATAAAAGTCAAATAAGAAAATAGGAGATTTCCAGCAGTTATTTTATTTGTAGTTGAGTTTTCTACCGTCAAAAATGAATAGGAAAGTAAATCTAAGCAAATATAATTAACATGAATCTTAAACTTTTTAAGGTAGTACCAGCATGAAATCACTTTTCGACAGATTTGGCCGAATTTTTTTTCTCGGGTTTATAATAGCTTTATTTATGAATTCCTAAAATTTCATAATTTTTGACCGTTTAGATCGCGAGATATTTAAAGACAAAGTTCGCGATTTTGAGGGTCATGTCCCATTTAAAGCATGTAAAATGTCCGGTCTCTCCAACTATTTTTTATGATATTATTATATATTGAAGAAAAAGTAGAAAAAAATGTTTATACAATAAAATTCTAAAAAAAAAATTTAGAAATTAATTTTCACTTTCGAGATATTAATTTTGACGTAAATTGATCGAAATTGGGACGTTGGCATAATTATTTCCCATTTTAAACGGTCAAAATTTCTGAAACTTTGGGAATTAATAGTAAGCATTATTAAATTCTTAAATTTAATTTTTCGTTAAATTCTGTCGAAAAAAAAATTGTACCATTGCTTTAACATAGAAACTGCAAATACCATGCTGGAAATACCTTAAAAGAATCCATATTTAAAAATTTCTGTGATATTTTTAGCAAATTGCCGAAGGAATGGAAAATAGATCTATTGTTTTTGTAGTTATGATGTAATTTTGAAAAAATTTCTTCAAATGTTCATCGATATCCTTCTTATTAGATGTCAAAAATTAACATCGTTAAAACATGTATATTTGTAAAAACATATATAAACGTTTATGTGTCTGTAATCTCTCTAGCGGTCGAAATTTTAGTCCGATTTGAATAAAATTTGGTATCAAGAAGGGTTTTGGTATTTGAAAGGTTAAGTTTGTTTTCAATCTGTGAGGGAATTCGCTTAGCTAACACAGCTTCTGCGCTACGAATTTTATCTTATTACAAAATGAAATACTAAATATTCTTATGTTCTTTATTGATCATGCAATACTTGCATTGATTTGTCACTATTATCCCGGATTCGAAGTTCCTCCACTAGGAGAAGTGGCAAATTATATATATATGTTATCTATTACATTTTTATATCCATTTTTATTATTCCTATATAGTAAAAAAATTAATTACAATTACTATACAACATATGTAACACTATAACAATAAAACATAAAAAAAGCAAGCAAGATTATTAAGTAGCAATTAAAAATACGACGCAACTATTAAAATAAGATTAATTTATTTAAAATACAATAAAAAGTTTATCATCATTATATTACTTATAATATTTTAAAATGTAAATAGTTTCAACTTTACTTCTATATGCTGAGTATGTTGAAGTCAAGCAATATAATATAATATTCTTATTTTATTAGTCATCATAAAATCTAGTTCATTTCATAGTCATCGTACATTAATATAAATATGTTATCTCTTTTTAATTTAGTGGGTTGTATTTGTTATTTTATTTCTCATAAGGTACAAGTTAATATCATACGTTTTTTTTTTGTTTATCGTAGAAATTTAAATGATCCCGTATACGATTTTTTCATATTACCTAAACGTTTTTATTTTATTTGGTTCTTATAAATTTGCGGAAAAAATATTTGCAAACTTTCTTATTAATAAACTAAGCAAAAAGTCAAGAGAAATCACGTGAATATGCTGATTCGCTGTCACTAATCAGTAACATCTCATTAACGATAAGAAAGAAAAATGAAATGGATTTTTCAACAGTCGAATAATAGCTACATAAATTAACAGTCCACAAATTATATTAGTTAATAAATCCTTATGGTGTAGCATGAAAATTGACGAGAAATCGATGACAAACGAAAGCATACTCCGGATACTCCGGACAAATTTTTCACTGATTAATAATACCTCTTTTTTAGGTCTTAGAGCTAAAAAGATCCTTCTGAACCTTTGTTTGGCTCTTAATTAAAATTTAAACTTTATTATTATGGTTTCGTTTTCATCAATTTTTTTTTAGTACGTGTTCAAGATTTATTTTTGATATCTCACACATAAATTGTAAAATACATATAATTAAATATTTTAATATAATTAAACAAATATTGACGTATAAAATTATGACGATATGTGTTAAAGCTTACACAATATAGATATAAAAATTACTTACAATTACTGTAAGTAGTGAGTAGTAGATCTAAGAAGCAACAGAATTAGTAGCTACTGGTCTCGCAGTTTTAGAATGATTAAAATATCTTCATAGCTGAACTGATAACGGATATATTGTGACAATGTGTAATGATAAGTATTATTGGTATTGTGTTTTAAAACAACAAGTCAGGTGATGGTAGTTAATGTCGAAGATTAAAAATACCACATTTATCTAGGCACACACTTTTTTGGAATTAGCAGCAAAAATTTTATTCGGTATTTTTTTTGTTAGTCATTCTATGATAGCCAAAATATCACACATACAAAGGAAATTTTAAATTCAACAGAAAGCGATCAATTTCTTGTAGTTTTCCGTTCACAAGTTTAATTCATTGAATAATACACTCAAAGCTTAGAAACTTGTTGGCATTTTTTTCATGATTCAAAATATGATCTCGGCGAATATTTTTTATTATGTACTCGGAAACAAATTTTAAAATAATACTCGATTTATTGACTGATTTTCTCTTTTTGCACGAAATTGTTCGTAGGAGGATCATGAGGAAAACTGTACTCTTTCAAGAAGAAAAAAGGCAAAATTTAGACATCAGCCTCATTGTTGCTCCAAAGCGGGTGGACCAATTCTAATGCGAGTTTGATACGATTTTGTTTATTTGTTGTCCAGTTAAATCAGAATTATGTTTCATGAAATTCTGTAATAAATTCAAGATTCTAACATCTTTTCATAGTAAGTTTAGGAAGCGCATTCAGTAAAAGAATCTTAATTAAGAAACAATGTCATATTAATATATAGTAAGTCAAAAATTTGTTTTGTAAAATTTTGCTTCTATAATCAAACATCGAAGTCATTTCTGTTTAGTGTGTACATCAGGACGGAAAATAAAAAGTTTTGATTAAAAACAATCGGTGTAGTGAACGAAAATTTTCCATATCAATAAATATGTAAAAATTCCAATAATTTTTACACAACGTTAATGAAAAAAAAAATTACATTCAAATACAACTAGGAAAAAAACAGATGAACAGCGAAAAAAAAAACTCAGAACATTACATTGTGCATCATCAATTCAACTGACAATAAAAGTAATTAAAAGTAATTTAAAATAAATTAAAAATGCCATTAAGGTATTAAAGAATATGATGATAGCATAGAACGAAGAATTATACGTATAGGAAAAAAAACCACTCAGATAACCCCCAGAACCTATACACACGATCGAATGAATGTATTTTTATTACAGTGGCACTAACATAACTAATTCTATTCTACTCTATACACAAGAATGAGAAACCCATTAATTTTTATTTGCAATCATCGTCTTTAGTCAACCAAAACATTGGCGACAGCCCAAAAGAGAAATAAAGTGTAACACGAACAAATTGTATGTTTTCCATCTATATAGAAAGTTTTTCATAAAAATGAAACTTTTAATCAGCTTTCGATGTGATGATGCGATTTCACTGTGTGTGTGTTGGGTAATCAGATGTTTAATGATTATGTTTAAGTTTGAATTGTACAATTGAGAATTATTTTACCATCTATTCGACTATTTAAATCTAATTAAGTTTACAACACTGGTCGTCTCTATAAAGAATATTTAATTTTATTGATTTTTCTGAATGAAAATATCAGCTGATTTCATTTTTATTAATATTTAAGTATTATTATTCACTCGTTTTTCCACTTCCATTTCATGATTCGCTTGATTTTCGACAGTTATCAGAGAAAAAAAGATAAATATATAGGTATTTTCAAGAAGAAAAATAAATAAATTCAATAGATTTTTTTCTAAAATACACATTTTGTTGAAAGGATGGGCAATATATTTAAAATTATTTACTGGGCTTATTTTGACAAAAATGTCTCTTTGACGATTAGAAGAGTATATTTCCAGATATTTCAGAATAGCTTCGATATTAATTCTTTGTCTTACAAGATTTTAGGCGATGTCTACTCATTCGAACGTATTTAAAAAAGTTTTTGTGACATTCTCTATCTTGAAAATTGTTTGGTCTCCGTTTTTTTTTGTGTAATATCAAAAACGTAGTTTCTTAAGCAATTTAAAAAAATTTGTACCAATCCAACATCTTTCTGTATGTTCGTACGTATTGTGAGCGGCATTAGTGTATAGAATAATTTTTTTATCAAAAGTTTATACTAAAAACAGACTAAAATAATAAAAAAATTATATTAAAATCGAAATTTGTTTATTTTGAATGCGGTTTCACTACATACGATTGAATACGCGCGCGTTATGATTATTCTGAAGATGAAATCTACACATCTATAAAACGTTACCGAAATATATATAAACAGAACTATAACAACACACAAACAATATATATCTATAAATGTATTTCTTAGAATTATTGTCTTTAATATATGAATATTATATGTAGAAATGAAATACAAAGTTCTATAAAATATACTTTTGGCTGCAATAATGTATACAAATATTTAAACCCTGTTTTAGAAGAAAAAAAAAAAAACAATATATTTCAGAGAAATGTATATTTAATTATGAGGAAAAAATCTTCTAAGACATATTTTTGTCAATGATTTCCGGTTATTTTATTAATAACTTTGACGATCAAATTTATTTTGCACTTTACTGATATTTGAATGCAGAATAAAATGCTAAGCTTATAATTTGCTGGTGGCAGCAAGTTAATTACCTACTTATTATCAATTCTCCTTCATTTTTTAGGTCTCAAAAAGAAACATAAAAGAACGGGAGGAGTCGTTCATATAATTGTGTAAAAAATTATTTATAAATATTAGTTTTGTGGTACGCTACCTAGCAAGTTTAGTGTAATCAGTTTCTTTTAATTGTTTTTTTCTATCTTAATTGTTTTTGCAAATCTGTGCATTAATAATTTTGAAAATTTTAAGTATTAATTTAATAAGCCAAATACTTGTTTTCTTGTTTAAAGAACTAAATATAATAGCTACTTGAACTCTATACTTTATGAATTATTTGTAGTAATAGTTTAAAAAAGACATACTTCTAATTTAGTAGTCAACCCAATATGTGCCTACCTTACCCACAATTTAATTGATACTATATTTAATATGACATACCATAAAATTTCCTTGTACATACTTTAAATTATCTCTATTATGTTTAACTTCTAATAACTCACAATTCATTTTTTTGAATGCAAAAACATAAAATTCTTACAAAAAATTGACAGAATGTAAAATTTTTTAGTATATTAGGTAGCCTAGGTAACCTACATGTCAGATTTTGGGGTCTGTCGCACCTTTTCGTGGTTTTATCTCCCGGTAAACAAATCATAACGTACGGTAAGGAACATATAGTTTAAAAAAACTTTGACTGAAGTATTTCTCTTAAAATTTGCTTGTCTCATTAGGGAATCTAATTTTATCGTAACAATATGTATTTTCTAACGAAAAATAATAAATTTTCATAGTAAAAAATGTATCAAGTTTGTACATGTACCCTTTCAAAAAATTTTGAATAAAAAATGACAAGCATACAACATATATACTCATATGAAATACCTGGTTTATATTTTCCTATCTATGTTACTGACGATAATAATAACGTTGAAAGCGTTTCAAAAAACGCTTTATACATATATTCTATGAAAAATAAAAGGTATAAAAAAAAACTCCAAACCTATTCTCTGAAAGTAGGTACTCACATTTAAAGATACCCTCCATATATGCATGTGTAAAACTCATCTACCCACTGACGAATACAGTGGTAGGTACACTCAAATCAAGGTATCTCTTCTGGTAGTCGACTCACATACGATATTTTTTCCCATATTAACGTTAGCTTGCTCTGATGCAGTCAGTAAAAATTTTCAAGAGACATGAAATGTGTCATTCTTGTCAATATTTTATACGATGTTTTTTACCTCTCTGAATATTTACTAGAAATTCGTTCAGTTCGTTCTCTATGTGTGTTGCTCAATTTTTTTCACAAAAAAAAAGCGATACAATAGGTAAAAAAAAAAGATAATGTACATACCTGTGCCATTGGATACAAAAAGTAGAATGAATTTTTATACAGTGTGATTTATTAAGAATTACGAGCGGCAGGAAAATTTTGAATAAAAGGCTCGATTTTTTTATATGGACTAATTGTAAGTCTAAATCAATTCTGAAATTTTAGAAAGGGTTGCCCAATTATTTAAATAAATGAATGTCTTTAAAAGTAAGCATATTTAAAATTGGTCTAATGGGTATATGGATGCTATGTTTTCTCGTACTACCTGAATAAAGACGCAATTCCACTGAGGCAACACTGGGAGACATGTCGCTCGATATTTGTTGTCACGTGTTGCTTAATGTAGGCGTGCGACAACGTAGCACAAAATTCTATTAAATTTGTCAAGATTCCATGTTGCACGCTACATGCAGCACCGACCCGTTCACTGTTGGATGGACGACGACACTGTTCAACTTGTAGCAAGCGCAAAGTAGGCATACTTTTTGACGCTTTGTGTTCTCTCCATCTCTATTGAAAGACTATGTGTAGCATATTTCAATGCCGCATGCTACATGCAGCCTCGGTGGAATTGCGCCTTAACACTACAAACTTTAATTTTTTGTCGTTCACTATAAAGTAATATTTTTAATCTTCGGATTTAAACAGTCTAAGGATTATAGTCTTCGGAAGTTATATTTTCTTCTTTTCTCTTTTTAAAGTCTTTGGATGTTGCTACTAGGCAGTGGTTGGGCATGATCAGAACAACAGCCTCTAAATTTTTCGTGCTGAATTCTTTCAAATTCGTGTGGCAGTATACCTATCACCCTATACATGCATGCTTGTATACAGTCACATACCCATCTATTTTATGATTTTATAATATTTTTGATATTTTACAATATTCAGATGATCTAAAGTGCTTCTATGTATTTTGTATGAATATTATGTAGTTTCAACTAGTAAATTGACTGACTAGAGTACATAAGCTCTATATGTATGCTTATTGGCTGTATATCATACCTATATTTTTACCTTGATAATCGTGTAGGTGTGAGATTGTTCTTTATTAAATATTCATATAAAATAAAACAAGATATATAATGAGAGAGACAGCCTAGAGTGAAGGTATCTATCTATCTACATGGTGTGCTGTATCTATCTATCCTAGTGATGTATAAATTATTCATATTTGTCAGTTATGTATATTTGAATTCAGTCAAGTTTTGATCATCAGCTAGCTTCAAACGTCATTCATAATATTCACCATAGAAATACACCATCCATACCCATATACAGAGAATTTATTTTATTGGTGTGTGTATATACAATGTAAGCATTAAATATTGCGTGAAATTCCATATTTCTAATTGTAAAATTTTATAATTGGATTTGAAAATATTTTAGAAAAAATTAAATGTAAAAAATACCCCAGTAAAAGTTTTTTAATCAATTTTAGTCGCGTCTAAAAGTAGAAGTTGCCCCGAGATGGTATTTTGATCTAAAGTAATTTGATTTAAATATAATTGGGATTCTATTGGAACTATGTTCCTTATCGCACTTTATCATTCGGATTTGTTTGCTGGTTGGGAAGTAAGACCAAAAACTTGCAACAAAAAACGACACCAAAAATCGACTCACATATTGGGTAGACTACTTAATCCAAAATATCTTGTTTAAACTAATAATACAATCAATTCATACACAGTATAAACTAAAAATAGCTATAAAAGTTAATTCATAAAGAATCAAGCAAGTATTTGAATTATCAAATTAAAACCTAAAAACCTTTAGAAAAATATCGAAGAAATTTATAAAATTTCCATAAATTTGACACTAGTGCACAGTTGAAAATTAATTTTTCTTTGTTTCCAAACTTATCCTTATCACTTCTTCAAATAGCAGATTTAAAAAAATCATCGAATATTCGCTACATAATCGGCTTACGAAATAATAGATTAAAAATTTTGTATGATTGGGTTTTACTTAGAAATAAAGTAATAGAAAAACAATTTTTAATCATATATTCACTCTAAACTTTTGATTGCAGTTCTCTAGTGAGATGCACAAATATAAACTCTCTTTGTAAAGTTTTGTAAAATGTAGGTTGTTGGTATGATGTTTATATTAACACTAATTCGTAGAAAATATCGAACATAGTTCAATAATGTATATATTATAGAATTATTTTCAACTTTTCCTTTAGATCGTGGTTATATTATGACGTCTAAGAGTAATAAGTAGTATTTATGCCATATACAAAACCGCGCCTGTATTTATAATAATTTGCATTTACTTTATATATGTATATATTGTACATATTATAGTTAACGGAAGTTTCCGTTACCGACCGGAAACTTGGATTGTGAATCTATCAGACTGGTTTTAAAACTTTTATAAAACTTTAGTCATAAATTTATATATAAAATAATAATCGTATGTATGCATTTTATCTATTAAAAAGTTTTTTTTTTCATATAAAATATTATTAACAAGTTTGTGTATAAAAATATACTTTTTCTTTTTTTCTATAAAATTGTGAAAACAAAAAACAAAGTTTTCCATTTTTAAATACATGGATAACACATTTTAGTTATGTGTTCTATTTAAAAATTATTTTTTTTTTTTTTTTGAAAAGTTTCAAGTTGTTAAAATTCAATTATAAATATAAAATAAATTTTAATCTAAACTTATGTGCAAATTTTTTCCCTAGAAACAAAAACATTTTAAAATCACAAATCGTTTAGTTGTTCATGGATCGAAACTATTTTGCAGCAAGGCATTCGTTTACTAAATGCTTCTATAAAAGATATTTCTTCCATTCATAAATGGTAAATCAGTAAAAACTAAACCATTTTATTCCTAATTGTGATTAAGAAAAACGCTAAAATAAATATTGTTAAGAAAACGCAAACTTATACAAGTAGCAATTTATATAATATAAATAGGCTCAAATCAGAGTTCAATATGAAATGTTACGAAATACTCTGAGATTACGGCAAGGGTAATTCGTAGCATTTCAAGTTGTAGAAGAATGAATCAAATGGAATTATACATGCTGGGACTTCGTTCATCATATCGTTTTCATTCATCGATAGATATTTAAGTTTTATATATATATATATATATATATATATAACTTTTTATGTATACACACTGATATTCAATAGAAATATCGATGTATTATGCCTTTTTTACTTGTGAAAGTCTTTTTGAAATATAAAAACACTTTGATGAGAAGAGACTTAAATTTATGCAATATTAATTCGAAAAATATATGTCGATCAAAGTGGGTTTATACATTTTTTATTTGAAATCAAATCAAAACTATATAAGATATCAACATGATTTCTTTCAATTTTTAGTCAAAGGATCATGAAATTTTATTAAAAAAAATAACTTGAAATTTAACGCTCAAAAAGTTTAAACAATTTTCACTGTTCGAAATCGTTAACCGGTTTTTCTATTCCAATTTAAAAAAGTGTAACTGTGTAATTTAATATGATAAATACAGCGTAAACTATTCGCTTATCTACATTACAATTTCCTCGCGCTTCCATAATCGAAATACAAGATTTTTAAAACTTTTCAAAAAGTGTGGTAACATTTTGAAGTTGCAAATATTCTCTCGTTTAATTAAATTTAATATTATAAAATTAACGTGTAAAATAAGGCTTGTAATTAAAACCTATTCTTACTTGCTCCACGTTTTTTTTTTTGTTCTTCATTTAATACAAAAAAGTATTGTAATTAAAAAAATCCAGTAAATATATTTATTTTTAAATGATGATTTCATACTTAAAGGCAAAAGGTGGTAAAGGTTGGTGTTTTTGTTGTTGTTGTATAAGACCACAAGAAAAAAAATCCACGTAAATAAAGAAACCCGAAGCAGCCAGAAGAATAGTACGTTAATGAAACATTATCTATGGTTTGGTTTATAAATATAAACATATACATGTTTATATAGGGTAATTAATATTATATGTGTGTATATGTGTGTGTATGAGGAGGGTAGGGAAATGAACAAATGTTTAGGTTGGTAACAATACTTTATTGTGTTGCGGTGTATTCTCTGACTAGCTTCAGGGCATTGTGTTATAATTACTAACCAAAAACAACAAAACACAATACTAAACTATATATATATATATATATACATATATACATTGTGTGTGAAACAAAGAGATTTAAATTAAAATAAGGATAGATATTTTCTTCTATTTATTTTCAAAACACTCTCTATATGTATAATGTATAATAGTTAGTGTGTACAGAATGATTCAGGAAGAATATTACCAACTACTGGGATCGAGACTTTCTAGAGAGTAGTCAAAACTTTTACTGTCAAAATTTTTTCTAACAGAGAGACAAACGATTGTAGTTTTTACGTCCTGAGTACGCTATAAAAATTTCATCTTGATATCTCTTTTCGTTTTAGAGTTATCGTGTTGACAGACAGACGGACAACCGGATATGGACTAATTAGGTGATTCTATGAACACCTATACCCAAATTTTTTTCATAGCATCATTATTTTAAAGCTTTACAAACTTGGGACTAAACTTATTATACTATGTATATTTCATATATACATGGTATAATAACAGCAATGTATTCGAGATAATTATCGAACTGACAGATAGAAAGATTACCGCAAAAAAGTAGATGCTGGTATAAATTAACTTTACAATTTACAGTGACGTTGGACTCAGTTTTTTATTCAAAACAAAATGCGGAGAAAATAAAGGAAATTTTATAATGAAAATTTATTAATTCTTAACATCTTATTGCTTATTTACTACGAAATTTTCATATTTTTATTTGTCAGGATGTAAGCTAGTACTTACTTGATTGATAGCTTTTTTTTTCCTCCAATTTTAGTTCTTACTAGCTGTAAACTCCAAAAATGGTTTCAAATGGTTTCTTTGCAATTGTTTAAAATAGAACTGCTATTAAAATTTTATTCGTGTATATCCCTTCACTTGAATTCATTTCGATTGAAACCAAATAATATTTAATAAAAATTTCTCCAACCAAACATAAATACACAAATATTAACATATACCTTTGCAAAACTTAAAGTCTAGTATAACATATAATAAATACGACATATAAATATTATAAACTCTTATAAACTATAAACATGTTACAAATATTAAGTTAAATAATATGACAGGAAATAGATAATTTGTTGTTGACATATAAAATAAGTCTTTAATACGTTTGGGTGTTTGCCCTTGCGTATCTCACTTCAGTCTATTCTACTCTAAAAGTATAGAAATTATATTATTTATTATTATAATGAATAAAATGTATTTATGCTGTGTGTGTTTGTTTGTGATGTTTAAATATATTTTAATTAAATATTATTACCTACATATTTATTATTTTATTTGCCATATGCTGTCTTAAATGATGTTTTACAAAAATTGGTCATTCAGTTAGTTTATCATTATATTAATTATTATAATTTAATTATTTAATTATATTTCAAAAAAAATTATAGTTTTTAATCATAATTGTTATAAGCACATTAGAAAGGTTTTATGATCACTAAGTTAGTATTTGCAAAACCTCTATTATAGAGAGAATTTATATAATTGAAATGCAGCAAAGTAAAAACTATGATATTAAGAAAACAAGACGTCTTTGAACATTGTACCAACAATTAACTTGAATTTTTTGAATACAAAATGAATAAATACTAATAATAATACGAAAATTATTCGAAAACTTTCCATAGTGAAGATTTGAAAATTTGCAACAAAGTAGATAAGAAGGTTGCGTCGTAATCGATAAAATAAATAGTTGTTGATAGCTGCTAGTGACAACATCCGTCAGTTGTATAGTAATCCGAAAATATTTCCATATTGTAGCCATATTGGCTGTCCACGAGGGACACACTTGAACCATGGAGGCACCACTACACCAACCCATAACTTAACTATTAATTCAATTATTGTAATGACGGGGTTCGAATCCTAAGATATTCCGAGAATTCATAGATATACCGCGTACGGAATTTTACCAACCCTTTATCTTACAGAAGTCGCCCTATTAACTCAGTCGGTTAGGGCGTAACCAATTCCGTCCGAAGTATGCTTAGGGAAGCAGGTTCGATTCCCGTCGTTACAACAAAATTAATTTAATTAATAGTTGTGATGGGCTGGTGTAGTGTATAGTATATGCATGAAGGAGGTGCACTCAGCCTCTGAAATTGAGGAGCTGATAAATGAAATTATCAGCGGAAAGATGGTGAAACACATATGGTATCATAATGCGCTCTATAGCCTAAGGGTGTCCTTTGTGGACAGCTAATATAACCTAACCTAAACTACAGAGTCACTAAGGTAGCATTAATAAAAGAAAATCAGTTTGTTGATTGATAAAAGATTCTATAAAAAATTAATTTTTATAAAAATTGTTAATAAAAAAATTGACACTTACAAAAAATTAATTAAGAAAAGCTAATAATAATTTATAATAAAAAATAAACATTAACTATCTAAAAATACAAAAGAAATGAGAATGAAGAAGTGTAAAACTAATAAAAAATTTAACAATTTGTACCCAAGGTATGTAGTTACATTTTAAAAACGGTCATAAACGTGAAAAAAACACACTAGCAACGCAATATAAAAAGTAAAATAATGTTTAAGACATCTTATAAAAAAAAGGAAAACGAAACCCCAATGACGAGATGTAAAACCATTGAAATCACTTTAATTCGAACCCAAGTGCCCTTAAGAGAATGACGTTGGTGTCATTATATAACGAACATCAATAGCTCGGGATATCACTAAAAGATCTTACTTCCAACTACATTTTTTTATTCACTCTATCATTTAACTGTAACAATATGTTTTATCTGTATCTATTTTATTAAATGCAATTTTCTTCTACAAATACGAGACTATACACACCTTATATTTTAATAATTTTTGTGTATTGTGTGTATCCTTTGTACACTTAAGATTATAACATATGTTTTATCTTTTTTTATTGTATTTTTTTTGTAGTGTTAAGAATAATGTTATAAAATTCTTATGGAAGTACGTAAAAAAGCTATATAATTTTTCATTGCTTTTCGTGAGTTTATATATATATTTTTTGATACAGTGAACTGAATTTGGCTTATTTCATAGACCTAGGCCATAGACATGCGCCGAAAAATGTGTATGATTATATTGCAAGAATAAGTTAAACTATTTTAGGTTGTTTACTTTACCATCACCTTGAAAATTGTAATTTCTAAATTTAGCCAACGAAATTTTGTAAGAAACACAAACAAATGAATAAACATAAATTTGAAGCCTGTAAGCGCAAAAATGGTCCTGCTCTTTTCACCCAAATTTATTATTTATTTAATAATTTTCATGTACACATTGCTTAGAAATTTCGATAAATTAACGAATTATAAATTAGCGTTACTTTATAAGTTCTGTTGTGACGTTCATTGAATTTATTATATTATAGACCTTATTGTTAGTAAAAAGTTATGGAAGCAAAATCATGTTTGATTTGTAATTATTTTATTGCACTTCAGTCTTGCAGCCTTTTTATTGCAGAGTCCCAGCCTTGGACAATCCCAAAGCCAACCTTATGGCCAATATTAATTAGTTAACTTTTTTATGTAATAAAAATTACCTTTGTTTGGTGTAACCGAAGAAAAAATGCAGGTAATTCTTATTTGACCTACCAGTACATAATTTAGCATGCATTTTATTTCTAAAATATTATCACTGATTGCTAAACAAATGTTTTGTGCCAGTGGATGAAAATAATTCCCACACAATTTACTGTACACATCAAAAGACCTAAATAATAGTATTGAATGAAGTACGAAATGGTATAAAATAGTAATAAACATCGGATGTTGTAAAAGTAAATGATTACGACACAAGATGTCGAAATAATGGTTATAGTTTATATATCTACATCCAGAATAAACCTAGTGCTTGCTTACTCTCTGCCATGGCTACCATAGGTACCTAAGTGTTAGAGATGGGATGAGGGTAAGGTTTTTAGTATCATAATAAACTTTATGATATGTTCTTCAAAAGTACTACTATGCTGTATATATAGTGTTTGTCTGTGAAGGTGTCTAGAGCACATTTAGAAATTCTACAAATGTATGTTTTCCTTCTCTAAGACTGTTGCTTCTCCTTTAACATTTTATCTTAATAAATTATTTAAAAAATGCAATCATTCTTAAGGATCAATTGATCATAAGATTCGATAATTTTCATACTAAATATCGTTCGCTTTTTGTAATAAAATTTTTATAGTGAGAAGATGAAGTTTATAGATGAACTTTTAAAGCATATAACACTCACGAGACATCTTCAATTTATACATAAGTGCACACAGAGATTAACTTGGAAAATTCAGTGATGTACTGGATTTCTTACCAATTCGTCGGTAAGGCACATATATTCTTTAGTAACTAACCTTAGTTTTTTTTATTATCCTTAGTGCAGATAATGAAATTAATCAAAAAGTTGTTAGTTTCACGTATCAAAGTCTTGCAAAACAGATTTTCTAAATTTCGGTGCATAAACTGCTCAAATATTCGATCTAACCTTTGTACTTATAGTGTAAATTTTATGATGCTCTATTTTCAATGGATATGTCTACTATGTGCATCTCTAAGAATGCTTTTGGCTTGTTTTTGAATTTGTAAATTTTGAATTTAAACATTGCTTAGCCTTGATGAACTAGGCTGCGACAAGGGTTGGACAACAAAAACTTGATTTACTGGCCTTTGTTAGGGTTTGGACAAGAGAGATGACTACTTTAGAGCTAATTTTCCCAACCTTGATTCTATCGCCAAGCGTACGTAGCGATTTTCTTCATTTCAATTTTAGATATCAATTGTAACATTCATTTTGAACCCCCCTAAATCTATTTTCGCTGGTTCATAAGGGTATAAACTAGTTTCAGGGTGTGCATACCAGATTTTATTTTTAATAACGTAATTGGGAGATGACTGGTACTTTATGGTTTTCTACATTACATATCGAACTGTAAAGATGTAAAACTTTCGAAGATTCTATGTCATTTTAAACATTTGTTCATCGTTGCTAGTATTATACCTGCTCCTTGTCTAATTAGAAGTTTTAATCTTTCATATTTTAAGTATTTCTAAAGATTTTCTAAAATCGAATTCATTTACCAGTACATGAACATAACGTTATTTTACGTAAGCAATTAAAAAAATTAAGTCATCATTCCTATAACAATATAAATTTTACATTTACAAAAATTTAAAATCTTAATAAAACCAAGATATTTCTTATTTAGAAAATTATGCCCGATTTAAGAGATTCAACAGACAGACGACATTCAACAAGTTACCATGTTAAAACAAACACAAAATATTACAACAATTGATGGATAATAAAAACAAGCATACAAAGTTAAAACGGATGATAAAGACAACAATAAAATAATCATAATAATCACAAAATAACAATGACTGTGTGTGTGCATACACAAATCTAGACACATATTATACAAAATATTAAATCCATTGAAAATCTGTCAGTAGTGTAAATAATGTGTCTTTTATGAGGCTGATATTATTATGAGCTATATAATATTATTATATGGAGATATATCTAACAACATACTTAGTACCATACCATACCATACCATACCATACCATACCATACCATACCAAGAATAGTAAAATATAAGATGAATAAAGATGGAGGAGGTATGACGAGACAGAGATGAGAATAATCGCATATAAAATTGTCATAAAACATTTTCAGTTATAATAAAGTTTATTACACCAAAAACGCTTTTCTTTAAAGATATGATGGTTATCTTTGTGGTCCTTTAGAGGATCATTTCATTTCTAGTATCATTTTCATCGTAAAATTGTTTTCCTGGGAAAATTTTTTATGTCATCTGGATTAGGTACATACTATCAGGTCTTTTTATACCATGTAAATATAACGGTATACTAAGTTAAGTCCCAAGTTTGTAACGCTTACAAATATTGATTCTACAAAATTTTGGTATAGGTGTTCATAAAATCAATTAAATAGTCAATTTCCGGTTGTCTGTATGTCTGTCCGTCCGTTAAGATGAGAACTCATAAAAAGGGATATCAAGCTGAGTTCTCAGGACGTAAAAAGTGAGGTTGAGTTCGTAAATGACCAACATATATCTATTGGCTCGTGGTTTCGTAGGACCCATCTTGCAAACCAGTAGAGATAGAACAAAAGTTTAAATGTAAATAATGTTCCTTACAAAAAAAGTAAACAACTTTTGTTTGAAAAATGTTTTCGCAAACATCGCTGTTCATACCCGTGAGAGCGCAATGTATTATATGGGAATATCTGCTATGTATCTTTCTTTACTTACATGACGTAAATAAAAAACAAACGATTGCGTAATCAACACTGCCTATACATGATATTTCAACATTTAACTCAGTCAATTGTTTGTTTTCAGTTGTTTAAATATCAAATTTACGCCTATCTTTTGGTATTAATTTCTGGATTAATAAAAAATATAGTTCGAACGATAGAAAAGTTCCAAATTGGTTTTGTTCAATTTGTGCGAGATATTTGTGTTAAAATCAAATTTCGATTTCGTAACACCTTTCTGGAAAGAAGTATAATTTTCCTATGTTGAAATAATTTCCGGGCGACGTTTTCGATATGATGACCCGATGGCAATGATGGACCAATCAGCCAATTGAACCAACTTTACCCTACCTATCCTTATAAAATCTATGATTTTTGGAAAAATTGAGGAAAAACCTCCCGAATCATGATTGTCAAATAGTCGAACTATTCGTATTTTGGTTAATATGTAGAAAAATTACAATATTTAAAATTTTAATACTAAAATAATGTACCTACCGTAGGATATATCACAATGAGTTAAAGAATAATTTACCAACCATGTGTGGTTTAAAAAATGATTATTATATGCCGTTATCAGAATGTAGAATCACAAAATATGCATACAACAATAAAAATATTACAATAAATCTACAAAGAAATAACACAAAATCACTGTATTTATAATTGTTATAACCTTGCATTAAAATACTAATAGTTGTCAACACTATATGGCTGCACAAACGACAATAATCGTCATTCTTATCATCCAAGTAAATCTCTTAATAGTTTTTCATAAATAATAACATCATACTACACAAGCTAGAGAGGAATTACTATTGTTAAAAAAATGGTAATGTTTATTAAAAATAAAAAAGTACAAAATTTTGTATGCAAAGTAAGTTGTCTTAAAATATTGTTGAACAAATTCTTTAGTGGTACCGTTTCCATTTTTAAGCTTCAAGTATGAAAAATATGCGACTGTTTGACGAATAAATCCTACTGTTTTTTCTGTATACAAAAACGTTTAACAAAAAGAAAACCGACTTCAAAAAATTAATTTGCACTTAAAAGTAAAAAAATAACGATAATATATATAATGTAGTTACAATTATTTTTATTTTTGGAGTCGGTGTCAGCCCAGGAAAGAACTTTCACAGCTAAATTAACTTTGCTGACACTGATTCCAAATATAACAATTATTGTAATTACATTATATTATCGTTATTTGTTTTAGTGGATGTTAATTTGTTTTGGAATAGTTTTTCTTTTGAAGTCGGTTTTCTTTTTGTTTAAAGTTTTTTTATTTTGTGATTTTTAATGAATCTGAAGTACACTTTCTTCTAAATTTGCCACTAAGAAAAGAATCATCGAAATCTGTTGGCGTGATATTGAGTTATTAGTCCATTTTTTGCGCACATACTTAATGCAAATTTAAGACTTATATATGGTTATCTTCTCCTTTTTTGAATTTGAATTCGGTTAAAAATAGCGTATTTCAAAATTTTAGCTTTTTAAAGCATTATAACTATTAAAAAAAATGTTGTGTTCCATTGTTTATGCGTTACGGGTCAGATTTTTCTCCTTGAGGAAAAAATTTTGCATATTAAAATGTCTCGAAAAAAACCTAAAGTTTTTTTTTTATGCAAAAATTTATTTGTCAGATACTTTAATGTGCAATTTTTTTTTATAACAAATAATATTAATTAAAACCTGGTAATACGAAATTTCACTAACCTATTCTCTAAAATGATTATTGATTATTTCAGATAATAATTTAAGATATTAATAAATAATACAAATAAATTATCTGACAAAATAAAAAACCTCCATAGTCATATAAAATAACACAAATATATTAAAAACGTTATTACTTACAATAAAAATAGTGTTAATGTACATTTTTGTAACATCAAACGATTTCTTGCGGTCTTCACTATATTAACATATATTTTAATTATATGTATATTAGATATTATGGTCTATTTTATCTATTGCTCAAATATTGTAAATTATTAAATCAAATATCCTTCTCGGAAAATATTTTCTTTAAGATCAAGCTCCTTTTTTGAAGAAAACTTGATTAGAGATAGATAATTCTTTTTTCTTTCACACACGGATACTATATATATCAAGAGGAGTGTAAAAATAATGAACCCCTTCTACAAATACAACATTGATAAGAATTCGTGATATGAATTAAGGATCGTACGTTTCATAGCACACCTCAGGTCATTTTTAACTCCCGAACTAAAAAAAGGGTGTTATAAGTTTGATCGCTATGTGTGTGTGTCTGTCTGTCTGTCTGTGGCATCGTAGCACCTAAACGGATAAACCGATTTTGATTTTTTTGTTTCGTTTGAAAATTAATTTAATGAAGAGTGTTCTTAGTTTAATTTCATATGCGAGTCTGAGGTTCAGTAGACGAAAATAAATAGAAACATGGCTATGTTCTTCAAAAGTGGTTCAGTTTGTAAAAAGTTTTAAGGAAAGAGATAATTTAATCCATTCCCCAAAAATTTGTTGGGGATTTTTTAAATTTTGTAAATTTCATTTGTAATTTACAATAACCATATCTCTGACTACAATGAAAACAAGTAACATATATCATTTATAATTGAAGTTAATAATTCTTGAATAAAAATGACCACAGATAAAAATCAAAGCACAGTATTGTGAACATAATTAAAACAGATCATTACTGTTCAATAACGTATTGTATACCAGATATATTATATTATAGCAATGTAGCGCACGTTCTAGGTTTTGCGTATCGCAGTGTGGCGGAACTTTTGCTTCGAACAGAATCATATTTATTTGTTTTAATTTATTTTTATGAACTTAGTACATATAATAATAACATCATAACATAATGTACATACATTGATGCTTCGTATATTTTTATGTTTAATGTATGGATATGTATATTACGTCATAAAGGAACTTTTCTTATGAACTACCATGGTGGCCGAAATAAAATCTTATAGGATATTTATTTAAATAGCGCTATATTTGATTTTAATTCTTTAAGAAGAAAAAGTTTTGAAAATCTATAAAATTCGTTTAATAAGGTTAACATTTCCTTCCGTATCAATTATTTAAAAAAAAAATTATTGTAAATCTATTACAAGCACCTTTAAGCTATATCCGCGTGCTAAGTGTTGACGTCTTTTTAAGAGGAAATGAACGTTTTAGCTAATAGATAATAAATCAAACAGTAATAATGTTCTTATTTACTAAAGATTCTTTCTATTTTCATTATTTATGGGGTCCGCCAAAATTCCATTGAATGATTTGTAATTCTAGGCAGCACCCTGTGGAATAAAAGTTTCATGAAACTAAGGTTGGTTAGATATTTAGAAAGGCTTTTATAATTTTTGTTAACAAATTTGTTCCTCTTTATCCTTTCACCGAAAAAATTAATCTTTGGGTTGCCAAACTTTTATCCGACTGCCGAAAAGTGGTTATATTTTTTCGCTCGTTTGTAAATTTCTTTATTGCCTCGTACACTCTAAACGGATCGATAGATTTCGACAATTAAGGTACCGTTATATTAGCTTCAAAAATCCAAAGGTTCGGACTTTTGGCGCGAGTGCGTTAACAAAAAGTAATTAACTAAATCTGTCCAAATTTGTGTTGTAAAATATCAATATAAAGGCAATTAACAGGATATTACTAAAATTGGTTTAAAAAGTTTTAATTTAATATAACAGGAGAATTTTTTAGTGCCGTGACACTGAACAGTCGGGATAAAAACCCGACTGAAATTAAAAAATGCACTAAAAAGACCGAAAAAAGATTGAGAATAAGCAAAATTAAAATAAACTAGAGACAAAATCTGCTTTGTTTCCTTTTTTCTCGCTTGCTATCAAACTTAAATTGGGTATTTAACTGAGGCTTTCAGCTCATAATATAGTCTGCTTAACCGAAGTAGAGTTTACTTTGTTTCAAGTTTATTTTAATTTTATATATTATCAATCTTCTTTCGGTCTTTTTAGAGCATTATTTAATTTCAGTCGGGTTTTTGATTTTTAAATTATTTATTTTTGATAAATCATCTCAACTAATATTCGAAAATTTATACATTACAAATTCAAATCAGGCATAATATAATCACATAAATTTTTTAAAAATAATGTTTATATAATATAAAAAATTTACAACAAAATAAAAAACGGCTAGACGAGAGTCCTCAATATTTTTTTTTTCTTTTTTAATTTACGAATACAATTGGGGATGTTCTATATTCATACTTCATCAAGATGTGTTGTTGTTCATTCTTATGTTGTTTTGTCACCATCATCATCATTATGATGTCTCTCTGTTGTTGTTAAATTGCTAATTTTAATTAACACAAGACGCGTTGCTGTTCTACTACAGTAGTGTTCTCTGGGTATTTTTAAATTTTCGAAAGAAAGTTCTTGTATTCGACCTGAAACTTAAAACTTTTATGATATCCTTCTGTGTGTCTTAACGTTCTTCTATACAAATTTTTCACACCAAAAGTCAACGAAATATTCATTTATTTCAGAGTGTAAAATCGGTCTAGGCACGTTAAGGCTGTTCAATACATATTTTTGATTGACGTGAAATCATTCTTTGATTGGCGTGAAACTTTATATTTTTTTAAGAATCCTCTTTAAAATTCATTGGTGGAAAAAAATTTTATAAAGAAAAGAGGTTTTCCAGATAAGAATGGTTAAAATGACAATTAAATTTTAAAGTTGCCAAAAAGAACACTATAAGTTCTAGATACTGGGGTGCCTGTAGTCAGTCGAATACAATTCTTTCTACACCTTATAGCTACAAATTTTGACTATCGCAAAAACAGTCCCACGACTGCCAATATAGCATGTGCTTAATTTATCATTGAATTATACAGCTTATAGAATCAGAAAGATATGGATAGCATCTAACATTAATTTTTACCACGGTTTGTATGTGATTGGGACATCCCAAAAAAAAAAAAAATATTAACATGAAAAACAATACACGAAAAATGAAAATTAACAACAACGAAATAATAATGAAAATACTTACTACTTCGATGCACATAATATAATATTTTCTTGTTATCACTTAATGAAAAATGTAAAGAAAGATAACACTATATACATTTAAATTTAAAAAAAAGAAGAATTTGTTCATTTTCATTTAGTTTCGCGCGTTGGTGTATCAACCAACCCCCTTTATTTTTAATACAGACTGGCTCATCAAAAATTAATACACGCTAGAGTAGTTTAAGCTTGTAAAAACAGAAATTATTTGAGAAATTGATTTATCCCAGATCTGGATCTTGATTCATGTAAAAATATCGAGAACCATTGACTATTTTACAGAAAATTTTTTAGGAAAAAATATTAAATAATCCCTGAGAAATGTGCAACTAGAAACAATTATGCTTCCACTTATAGCACGTAGTTCTACTTTTAAAAAAAGGTACACAGAATTTTCGAACAAAACGTTAAATTGGGAATTCACATTTCAGAATTTTTAATACAGTTTCGTAAAATTGTTTATAAAATAATAAATAATAATAATTCTGCCTTCGATAGCTTTTCTTATACGACTTGGTCCACGTGTTTACGTTCTGGGAGGGCAATTCTAAAAACAAGATATTCAATAATAACAAATTTTGTCCTAGAAGAGAAGAAGAAAAAATATATCACTTCTAGTAGACCACTTTGTACTTTCTTGAACCGGCCTTGCCTCACCCCCTCTTATTTGTTGGTTTTTTTTTTTTTTTTTTTTTTTTTATATAGTATATTTTTTGTTTTTATTTTTAATGACAATTTATATATTTTGTTTTTTTGTTTTTCTTCATTTTGTAAGGAAATTCATTTTCATTTAGATAATATTTTAATTTCCTCTTTTTTAATATCATATATACATATATTTTTTATAATGCCCTTATACCCAACAGATAATAATAACAATAATTTCAACTCTTATATAAGAATATATTGTTTTTTTTTTCTCACTTGGTGTTCACTTCTTTTGGTTCCCCTCTTTAGTCCAATGTGTTTAGCTTACTTGTATCAGCAGGGTTGTATACTAATTTAAATATAGTTAGATTTAAGTAAAGAAAAATGTTAATTAATTTTTTACTTAGATACACAATACTACCGTGTGCTTCAAAAGAGAGGTTAAAGAATATCATATGAAATAATTATCATGGAAAGGTTGCAAAATATTTCTGGTTGCATGGACTGACCATGGTAAAATTTAAAACAGTGTTTATTTGATTAGCTTGGATAAAATTTCCAAAAACAAACTCAAAGTAAAACAAAGAAAACTGAATGAATCTTTACTTTATTTTGCTCGTCTTCAGTTGATAGACCCTTCAAATTAAGCAGTTCAGTTGAATTAGCTCGGGTTTTTCGTAAATTTCATTAAAAAAGGGCAAAATAGTATACTCGATGAAAATGAATGTACTAATTTAATTTATACTAGTAACAAAAACCAAGCTTAAGAAAAGTACGAACATATTTTAGATATTAGATAAAAATAGATTTAATTCCGGTAAATTACACGAAAAAAAAAATTTCAAAATTTTTATTTAAGAAAATAAGTATCACATTTATATAAATGATTCATTTCGATCACCTATTGTATCAATTTTTTAACGAGTTTTCTTGAAGGTATTATAAATTGAAAATTAATATAACATGATTAGTGCTCATAAAAAGTTCAGTCATTTCAATTTGTTTTTATGTCATATAATTTTAACATGAGATAATTAAAATTATATTAATTAGTAAAAAATCATATACATAGAATTAAAGTATGTAATTATTAAATGTTAATGCTATTTAGTTTTATAATTGAATGATTCCATGTTTTTATAATTATTCAGATAAAGATTAGTTGAATTGATTAATGCAATTCACATTGTTGAGATTTCAAGACAAAAAAGAAAATTATTTCTGGAACTGTGTTCTGGAAATTGAGAAAAAAAAGTGTCGAAAACCGATACACCTATATCGGCTGAAATTTTTGGAAAAGTTTTTATCTTGATATATTAATAGTATTCTCAATGTAGCCCTGGTCTTGTGGTTACGGTGCCCACTCATCATTAGCTAGATTGCAAGGTCGAAATCTATATACACCAATACATTTTTGTTCTTATTTTATATTAAAATTAAACATACACAAATGATAGCTAAAAGAACATAGTTTTTACTGGGTGTCCCACGACACCTCTCGCTCTATTTTATTCAAACGAAGTGATTAGAGAAAAGGAAAATTTTTACCTTGGCAATTTGATTAGTTTTCTGCATATTCAGTAGTGTCAACTCGACTCTATTGATAAAAGTTATATCAGTAATAAAAAAATGAAGGCTTTACTGATGAGGCACGGTGAAAACCGTTTTTCAGTAACTTTATCAAATTTTTTATTGTTATGATTTCACGGACCCGACGACAATGTGACACAAAAAGCAGTTTAATGTACTATGATTTCTATGGTTTGGGAATAGTCATTTAATGATGTAAGTCTTGAAATTTTGTTTATAAAAAATGAGAAGCAGAGTACCACTCAAAATATATCAACTTTCGTTTAAATTCTGTAAAGAAAATACGCATAATTACATTCATAAATAAAATTAAAACAAACGAAATAACCCTTTTTCTTTTAAAAAACATTCTACCCATTTAAGTGATAGCAGCAACACAAGAATTTATGTAGACGAGTAAGAAAACAACTTAAGTGGTGTATGCGACACACAATGACAGAATTTCTAAGATAGAAGATAAAGAATATATAGATAGAGAAATAGATAGATACAATACCTACCACCCGTCTCAAAGTTTTTGAGAACAAAGAACATCGTCTTACTCTTTGCCAAGTCCCTATATTATAATATATGTATATAAGAATAGATGGAATCTATTCATCTTACATTGGTGTGTGGTGTCAAATTAATTTTACATAGATGTGTAAATTTTCCACTATTCATACACTAACGCCATCTTGAATGATAATAGTAATAATGATATTCATAACATCTTTGGTTAATTAAACTTTACAAGGATAGATATTTCAATATTTTAGACAAGATAGGTATTATACATATAAGTTGTATGCTGCAATAGATATATTCGTAGATATTTTACTTGATAGCAAGATATAGATATCCTTCTTTAATTCCATCAATTTAATTTATGTTTGTCTATATTTAGAACATTATCTATTACAAAAGTAAAATTTGCTTTTACACCAGATTTTTATAGCCTCTGATAGAACTAGAAATGGAATGCTAATTTTTTATTTAACAAAATTAATTTACTTTATTTTGTGGCATTATAGGTCTACTTTTTATTTTTCTACTTAAGTTAGTACGAGCGCCAAGGCAAGTTTAGTCTCGTGGTTGAAACAACAGAGCTAATAGGGCGAAAGAGGTATTTACAATCAAAATGAATTTGAGTCTTGTTAAAAAAAACATTTTCAAAATATTTTGATTTTCTTAAATCTATTTCATACAAAATGGAAAGGTAAATAAATTAAAATTGGTGTAAAAACTTACGGAGAAGAATTTAAAAGCTATTTACTTTTTCAGTAAACCACCTTTATAAGCTTAACACGAAATTGTCTTAAAATTAAAACGAATTTATCTAATGGAATAGAGTTTTTTATACTCTGAACATAAGGGCTAATAATTTTACATTAAAAATGTTGTTATTGAAAATACGATATTCTAAATAATTCTAAAAGTCTTAATACTTATTAAATAAGATTTGTAACAATTTTACTTACCCAAAAAATTGTTTAACAAATCGCATACACAATCGTAAGTTTTATCGTACACAATCACAAGTTTTATGCGTAGGTATTATTATTACTTATCTCATTCAATATTCGTAGAAATTTTTCACCCTTTATCTTTTCATATTTTCCATTCCTTTACATATATTAAATAACTGTATTGTGTAATATGTTGAATGTATATAAGAGATATGAATAATTATAAATACATAATTGAAAATGAGATAGAATATTAATATTATTTTACACATCCTGGTTAGAAACAAGTCAGCTTACTTCCATATTAAAACCTGATTAATGTTAACCCCAAACAGACCAAAAAAACAATGTCATTATAACTGATTTTGACTGCTATGTTAATAATATTGCGTATAACGTGTTCAGATGATAAGTTATAAAGTAAGTCTAAAAAACAACAAGTCCGGTAGTTTAATAGCGACTTTAACTGTTAAAATCTCTATGTAAACTACTGGACCGGAGTGTCTCGGAATTAAAAAGCAATCTCTTATTATATTGTATTAAACTATTTATATTAACTATTATTGTAATTATTATTCTTAATTAAATTTTAACATATAACTTATGTATATTTTTATAATCGCCTTTTAATTTCCTTAATATTGATACCCTATTTGATAGGTTTACTCGATTTTGTCTTTGTTAACCAAATACCTATCTAAGGACACTTGGGTTTTAAGACGAATTTAACTATACCATAGGTGTCGAAATCCATCGATCGATTTGGAAGAGGTAATAATGAAATTTACAAACAAATATACATACATACATACATGTAAGATGCGTACGAAAAACATAACCACTCCTTGACAATCGGGTAAAAATATGCGGAAGTTTCAATTTATTTAAATACAAAATAACTGTAATAATGATAATTAATCAATTATCTAAATAATGGAAGTATCGTGTGATGTAAATGTTTATATAATGTAAAATAAACTCGTAATATTTGTTCTGGTTTTGAATATAGTATTTTTAAAGTTGAATTTTCCATGATAACAATAATATAATAGGTAATATTCTAAATGTTAAATGTTGTTTACTTGGTGGAGAAGATTTCCTTCTGACATTTTATGGTACTTTAGGTACTATTATTATTATTATTATTATTATTTTACTTTACCCTCCACGCAGAAGTCAGTCAGTCAACTAGTCATTCGATGTTGTTTATATTTACAGGACGATTAAAAAGTCATATCTCTTCGTAAAGTCAGTAATTATATTTTAGTAAAAATTCAACTTATTCAAGTATTCAGTAGATTATTCACAATATCTGAATAATAATAAATAATACCTCATCACTATTCAAATACCTGTCACAATTCTAGATAAATATGGTGTGAGTGCGAATAAATACATAGTACATTGTAATGTAATAAGTTATTTATATGCGTTTCCACCACTTTGCATTAAATTTTTTTTTAATTTTCTTATTTTCCGTTCACCTTTCTTTATTTTTCTTTCATGCAAACCTACCCCTGACAATAATAAACACAACAAAAAAAGGAAAAACGATTTTGTTCCATCCATTCACTATGCCTATAAAATCGACAACCTGCAGATTCATGAAAAACACTCCATTCCGATTTTTCTAGCGTCTTAATTTTCTATGCATAAGCCCATTAATGGAAGAACAAACTTCAAACACCAAAGTTGCTTCAATTTTATTCTGATCTATTTGTGGCTTTAAGACAACAAACTCGTTATAAAAAATGTGGAAAATATTTTATATTTAACATTTGGAAGTGACTTTTGAACCATGCTGTATATTCACTATTACATTCAACAAAACATTACGTTTTACTTAACTTTTACTAGGTTTTGATTATTATTCCAAAATGTATGGAGTATGAGTCCATAATGGAGATAGGAGGTGCTGTATAACGTTAAATACTCCTTATTATTGTTATTTTAAGCGTGTTCTGTCTATGTTGGTGTTGGTGTGTATGTATGTGTGTGTGGTTTTTGAATATTCATTTAAAAGACGCGAGAGTGTATTTTAAATTTTATGACATGAATTAATTAATGAGTTGAAACTTAAGGTTAAATTTAATTAATTGTTTTTGAACATTTTGATTTTCATTTTAGAATATTTTATTATTTTTTTTATTATATTTTTAAATAGTAACAAATATTTTAACTTATTTTATTTTTTATTTATTTTGTATATCATATACAAAAAAAAAGCCTGAAAGGAAATTCGTAGTTTTCTTGCGCACAAAATTTCAGGGGCTTTTAAAATTTTAACCGCACCAAATGTTTTGTCAGACGCTCAGAAAAGTAGGTGGTTTGTCAGTCGATACATAGAGAAAGTGCAATTTTTAAGATATGCCGTAAGTTGGATAATGCTTGGGGTAGGGTGGGAAAATCAAAGCTGGATTAAAAATCGGTGGACTTCATATCACCTTTAAAAATAAATTTTATGTTACAGTCAGATGACAATGGTTTATTTAAAAATTATTATCTTAAAAATTATGATAAAGCGCCATTCGATTTTCTAAATCGTTAAAAAAAAACAAGCTGCCTATGCAATTAAACACAATGATCTTTCAAAATATTTTACACATAAAAAAAAACTATCAAAAGTTATTGTTTGAAGAAAAAAAAAAAGAGGCGCTATAACGATTACGACAAACCGAAGGGAATTTTTATACAAAGAAAAAAAAAACTGTGTCATTATCAACACAATAATCTATCTTATTCTTATCCCTTCTTGTGAATCAATTTATGTTAATAATATTAAAAAAAAGAATTCATAGATACAATGAATTCTACTTAAAAAATTGTAACTATATGTACCCCAAAAAACATTTCAAAATACAATGTAAGTAACACACAACGTTTTTGGAAAAAAAAAAAACTAAGGTTGACTGCTGTACCTTGATTGTACTTACTTTTACAGTTTGTATCACCTTAAAAATAATTTTTGGCTATAACAAAGATACAAATTTAAAATGCAAAGAGTACAAATGTTTGGTTCTAATATTTCTCTCCTTCTAAGTTGGCTATTGTGTTTTGTTATCCCAAATCTTTTCTTATCTACATAAATCAGCTTAAGATTGAAACTTTACTAAACACCATCCCGTACCATAAATCAATGCTATACGAAATTTAGAGAAATTTGAAAGGCTAGGCAAGATAGGTACTGCTGGTCTATAACGCTGTCATCTAGATGAAATATTGAAGAAAGTTCTTCTAAGTTTCATTCGGGTGGTATAAAGCTATCAATCAGTTGAAAATATTTGTTATATTTAGCTATATAATATTTATCTGTTGTTAATTGTGATTCAAGGTTCAACAGCCCTTCCATATATCTAAAGAGGGTTGATGAGTTGTGAATCAGATGATTAAGTTTAGTATATGAATATATGTGCTCGGTTTGCCTGCTTTTTTGAATGTAGATATAAAGGCATTAAAGTAATGTAATTACATATAAAATTCAATTTTAACTTTATTCAATGAAAGCGAAGCGATACTTAAATTATATCTAAAATGTATGTATATTGATTGTATTGTATAATACTAATTACATTTACACATAAATGGTTAGTTTTTATTCGAAATCATTCATACAATACAAAGATTTGTGAGTGATACACTTGATATTTGTTCAATTGAAAGAACACTACTTACTATGGTATATCTTTTAACCTCTGTACGGGCTTTCCTATAACGGTTTCTCTTCAAGAATGCAGCCATATGTAAAATACAATTGTAAGCGGTAAAATTGTTACAAATTTTTGGAGTTACTGAGTTGTAAATCGACAGACAAACAATGCGGGGGAGGAAGATTTGCGCAAAGTACAAAATTTTGAATTTTTTCAAAATCAAAAATATTTTTGTATTAAGCAAAAAAGTATTTTTGGAAATTTTTCCTTTCGACTCTTAGTTTTCGAAATAAAAATTCTTGGAAAACTAAAAATGCAATATAAGATTTTTAGAAAAAATGTGTTATTTTTTCAATCTCTAAGGGAGTTCTCTTAAGTAACGCAGCTCCTGCTCTACGAATTTCTTTATATTGAGAATGCAAACCCGGCGAAAATGTAATATTCAAAATCCAAACGTCCTGTAATCCAATTTTTCGTGACGTTGTTGCTCTTATGCCATAAATAAGTGGCCGATATATTTCATATACATTTACACGCTTACAAAATTTGTTAGATAATCCTTCTCAACACCACAACTTATCTTCGAACAATGAATAATAAATTGCATAATATATTATAAAACTTAAAATGTAAATATAATAACTCGATAACTTAACAATAATGATGGTACGTAGTTGATTATAGATTGGTGTAAACTGAATTTAATTGAAGTATCTACTCTTGAAAATAATAAATATATCGAGTTAACTATATACTACATAGTAGGTACTTCTACTTAGAAACTACATCTATTGAATACCAACAAACCACATCGATGGATGTGTGTAGTAGTCATAACGGATATGTACTGTACTCTTAAATATTATTTGAAGTGGCCCATCATTGAAGTACCATTCACATTACGTCATTTACCATACTATTATTGATAAATAGATATAGATAGATAAAAAGGGGATCTTTTTATTTTTGGTTTAAATAAAAAAAGTTGATTAAAATCAAATTAAGTTTTAATATTTTGCAATTGGTACGAGAGCTGCAAAATGCAAACATCATACCAGCTATTATTTTAATAATTAAAAAAAAATTTAAATCATTTAAATAGGACTATCATTATGATTTATTATTTTTGTAATTAGTAAGTGGAAATTTAATTTGCCAGATAGAAACTCGCTCCAGTAGTAATTCATCCAACCTCAAGATTCATAAGACAAGAAATATTCGCAATTCAGTTATTAAAATAAAGAACTTAAAATCATCAATTTTCACAGCTTTTTTTTACAAATGCACTCTAATAAACTGAGTTTATGCCACCACTCTTAGATCTCACACGTGTTTCATCCCCATCTAATTTTAATAAAAAAAAATAAGTCTAGATAATCTAGTCGTTCTAAAATCCCCTTTTTGTGAGGTTGTTTAGCTCTTATACCAATTAAATTGAGGAGACATCCTGGTTTTGAAAAAAAAAACCAAATGTTCTGTTCTTTGTTTGTAAAGCATTATTTTTTCGAACAAGTAGTGAGTTGGGAATTAAATCAAAATTTACGACGGAATAAAATTATATAATAAATTTTGTTTAAACTTGTCTTATATACATATGCTTCGATTTTCCGGTTTTTATCTTACAAAGAACTATCTTAATTTACGGAAAAACTTACGAAAAAAGAAAAAAAAAATACTGTAATCCTAGATTTGGAAATGTACAATTGAATACTTCTTTTTACATGATCTAAAAATATTTTGAACCTTTTTTGTCATTATGAACAATAATTTTGCATCCTTCTGTGTATGGGAAGCTATTGAATGCTGGCTTGTTTAAGCATGTCGTATTACAAGAAATATATCTACTAAAAATACAAAAGAACTCTTATATAAATATTTCACTAACACTTCAAACATATGTGCGTACACATAAGTACACTTACCCCTATATACGTAATAATTCATTTTTATTAATTAATTAATTATATTATAATTGTTTAATTAAATTGACGATTGACTTGAAATAATTTATTGAATGAAGGCAATATTGTTTTTGTTTTTATATTCAAAAGCAATAAAAATAATAATAATTTAACCGCAATTAATATTTTATTTTACAGTTATTTAACAAGCAGGATGTGTTATTAACTCTTTTAATTTATCAGTATTTTTATAGTTAAAAACAATTTTTAATTTATTAATCGGAAAACGTCATAAACATGTGACATAATTTCATTCTTTTACACTTGAACGAAATATTTCAAATTAGTACTTGACACGTGACTTTTTTTTCTTGTAATAAAAGTAGTTCTATTTAGGTCACGCGCCAGACAGACTTTATTTGAGACGCTTATTTCAGAACAGCTTGAAATTTGAGTGACTATTTGCAAGAATCTTAAAAAATTTGTAGTCAAGTACATCTCTTTCGAGTATCGTCGATCTTTTGTAAATTTTGCCAAAAGCTTGAAACTCAATAATAATAATTGATGTGTAATAATAATTGTATGAAAACTGCAAAAATAAAAACTTCAATAAATAAATTTGAATAAAATATATCAAAATTTATATATTTACACATATTTTGCAATTTGAAGTTTAACTATCGGTTATAATTAATATTTGTGAAATAAATAACAAAATTAGAATGTACTTGTTTCTTGACTTACATCGCTAATATTGGTTACTAAAATATTCTACTCATTTCCTTTCATTTTTTACGTCCCATGCACTTGAAGTAATTCATAATCTAGGTGTAAGTTTTAGTCTTGACACAGATCTAAAACAGACTAAAATCTAGCTGTCATTAACCTAAAATGTATCTACCTTCACGAACATAAATTACATTCATAATGTGCAAACTAACTTATCAAATAATATTTCATCAAATACCTGTCAACATAAATTTTTGGCCATATTATCTTAATTACTGTAAAATATGTATCAACACTGCACATATATAAAATTAAAATATGCAAATCCCTTAATATTTGTAATTAGTGTTTAGTGACTTTGACAAATCAAAAATGAATAAATAATAAATAAAACTAGGGGTTGTCCAAAATAAAAACCCTTTTATTCTACGTTGTAATAATATAAACACATTTTACTCGAATGCACATTTATAATATAGTAATTTTATTCAGTTAGAAAGTAGTTAAAACATCACCCAAGCCAAGTACCTACTCTAACATGTACATACCAGTCACTACTAGCTCTTCATATAATAAAGTTAAATACATATTTAAATGAAATCACTGGTTTAACTCAATAATCTAATAATAAAATACAAGATACGTTTTTCGACATTTAATGTGCTTACTGCGATTCTATTCTAGTATATAGACTGGCCTACTCGAAAAACTTTGTGTATTTCTTTCTATAAATGAGCCTGTATTCATGAAGAAGATTAATAAAATCAGTTATGAAAGGAAAATAGTTTATATAGATCAAATCTGAGGGGGGAACCAACCCACATCTTCTGACATTTCGAAACAGGACTCTTTTAAGACAGTAGGTACAGATCCTACCGGCTGCGCCATGAAATAAGCTACCATTCATCACCAACTGAAGCTTTACTCAACTCAATAATTTACAAAGTTTTTTGTTTACATGCTAGTAACTTAGTTACAAAATTCATTATAGTTTAAAAAAAAAAAAAAAAAAAAAATCAAATATTGATGTCTGTGTCATACACTACACAATGAAATGATCAAGCCTCCTTCCAACCTCCTTCCAAAATTCGCCAATATTTTCCATAAACACCGCTAACGTTATTCAAATAATTCTTTGGGCAGAATTTTATCCAAGTTTTAGTGTTACCATCCTGTACTATAATACATCGTTTGCATATTTATAAAGTGTGCCAAAGGGGCGTTAATTCATTCAATGTGAGATGATGATTACCCATTGGCATGTGTAATACACATTTCCTTTAACACTCTCACCAAAAATATATAAAATTAAAAAAAGTATATAAAAATATTTTTTTAAATATTATTATTGTTTTTGATTGTTATCTCAAAGCACAATCCACATCATATCAAAAAATTATTATTAAAATTCTTTATTTCTGTTTATTAGTTATGTTTTACATATAATTATAATAATTTTAATTTTCGAAAAACTTTTTTACAATTTGCTTAATAATCTTATTTATATCATTCTGTTGAGTATACTCTGAGCTTTGTCACCTTTTCTACAAGAATACAAATTTAGGAAGATGAGATCGTCCGAAAATGTAGCTGGTCTGGAGCCAGGATACATTTTCGTAACTCATATCAGGATGGTCAGAAAGAAGGTTTTTTAATTAACAAGCTTTTCCTCTTTGAAAGTTTCCATAGGCTTCTGTTTTATTGAGTACGATATTTGTAGAAGAAGAAAATTAACTAAAGAATGCAAAAATCATTTCGTCTGACACTTGAAAAAGAAGTATGCCCGTTGATCGATGTACTGAAACTTGATTTTTGCTTGCATTTTTTTGAAAATTTTCGTCTTATTTGAAGTAATTAAAATTCATAGATTTTAAGGTGGGCGCCATAAAAAATTTTCTAGGTCTTCTTAAAGAAATGTTTCAGCAAATTTTCGTAAAGTTTCGTCTCAGAAGTATTTTAAAATGAGTTAGCTATGAGCTAATATCTTCCCACGACCTAGTCTAAGACTACGAAGGTCTATGATACAAGAGATGGTATATCCTTTAACCGCACGATATATTTCATTAAAATTTGGATATATACAACAAATTTTACGAAAACATTACTTTATAGTGGATATTTCAACAAGCTAACCGTCGCGGTCGCATAAATAATAAATATGGGCATTAAAAAACGGTTATATATATTATTGTTATATTTTTTATTAAATAATTATGTGAATTCTTCTCGGATATATTCATTTGTAGGGCCATAAAATTTTATGTATTTGTATCAAATGTATATATGTATTTTTTATATGATTAATTCGGTTTGCATGTGTATGGTTCGTTAAATCGATTTGCTTCCTGGTACCATTCAGACAAAAATATAAACACTGAATACCTAAAATAGAAGTTCAAAAATTGTACAAAGAAACGCAATAGTTTAGATGTATTGTCTCAAAAAAAAAAAGTTTCGACTAATCATAGATTCTAAATCATTAGCTCTGTAAAGTTTTTGGTTATCTATTAATTTTTAAAAAAAATATCAAAATTGGAAATCAAGAAAAAATATTTTACAAACAAATTCAAATTTGATATTTCTTTCTTCTTCTCTATTACTTTTAGCAGTAACTAAAGCATTTAATACAAAAAGTACGATCACCGTAAATTAATTTTAATTTGTTTGAAATTTCTTTAAAGGATAAAACAAATTCTAAACACTTTTTTTTTCAAAACCAACTAATTCGTTGATAACTTATGGGTTATTATAAAAATTTATTACATTAAGTACCACATATGACAATAAATATGTACTTTTTTTGATCTTAAAAAAAGATTTCAAACTCAACGCTTCTCGTACATCGTACAAAAATAATAAATACAAACTTCCAGAATAGATATCTTGTTTTTGTTGACAACACATCACAGACAGCAGAAAAAAAAACCCTCCTAGTAAAAACTTTCACACTCTTTTGGTACAGTTTTAAAAACTTAGTAGAAAGAAACATGTGGTGTTTGTTAAAATTACCCTGTTTTATGCATTTTTAAATAACCCCAAATTGTATTTTTTTTTCTTCGTATTCCTTTTCTCCCCCGATATCGTACTAAATCATTCACATATGCATAGAAACGAAAGGATCTTCAACAAAACAGTCAAAAAATATAATATATCTTAAAGTCTTTAAACTATTTGCTTCAATGATAAAGATCAGTGAATAATATCGTTATTCGAATATTTATAGTTTTTAAAGAAACGTACCCAAAAAAACAAAACTAAAAATAAATTTTAAAATTGTTAGAATTAGAAATAATTATTTTTGAAGCGTGAACACCACGAAATATTATTGACTTAAATATTTTTTCCGATTTTGTAAATCATTTTAGCTGATGTCAGATAATTTCATTCAAATTACATTTTATAACTTTTAAATTTAATGGAACAATTTTCCTTATGTCACCTTTGGCGGATGGGAGCTAGAAAAAAGCAAGTCCTGAACCGAAACTTTTTTATTTCCTCTCTTTTAACTCGTAGTGTTTGTATGTCTGCTTGTCTGCCAAAAATACTTTGGATCGATTTTTAACTCCTTTCCCGTGATTCAATTCAGCTGAAACTTTGCAGACAGACTTGTGGCGAAAACGATTATTTAATACAATTTTATTAATATTATTCAATAATACATAGTTTATAACGAAAGAGACATGATTCCTACCGGATGGCCACGACATCTCTCTTGCTTGTTTATCCACTGTTTTATGTGTGGTTTTTGGTTTATCAAAAACGACTTTGATTTCTTAATAAGTTTTCTCGTTTGATAAATAAGTACGTAATTGACAAACACATGTCAATAAAACAAGAAGCCATGCACTATGCAACTTACTTTTCTTGTAAAATGGACTTTACAAGTATATGATTCCATTATAAAAATGTATTACAATTTTAACTGTTTTTTTTTTTGCCATAGAAAAAAAAAACACAAAGTACGACATACAGTATTGTGTATAACATATAGTTGGTTCCATTAGCCGCCACCAAGTCGGTATGTAATAGTAGTCATGTGAAAAATGCCAAGCTTTTAGGTTAGATTGTCGTTTTTGGAGACAAAATACGATGACTGATTTACCATTAGTTTTAATACATATTTATGTTGAGAAACATTACACAAAGCAAAAAAAAAAAAAAAAAATATGGAAAAAAAATAGTTAAACGAAATATATATATACACAAATATAAAATTTACTCTGAGTACACACATTTTCTCATCTTTTAATGGATTTTCACTTTTTTTTTTGCTGACTTGTCTTGTGTGAATAAAATATTATGAGACTTATTGTTTATATTATTAAAGACAACCATTTTAGATATCATATTCGTTTGGGAAGATGAATATTTACAATAAAAATGAAAATAGTTTTTTTTTGTCCTTTTAATATTTAATGGTCTTCTTTTTGGTATTTTGTTTGTAATGTAGTTTAAAAGCTAGAATCATTAATTACCCAAAATTAATTTTACCTAAACCAAATCAACAAAGGCTCGAACTATTTGGTTGGGTCAAGAAAAAATTTTATGTCAAACACAAGGAATTAATATTGTTTTGGTTTGTGATTCTTCAAGTCTGTATTCGTTGTGTGCGCAGTCATGGTAGGGACAATAAAAACGATGCTAGCGCTTCCAGTGAAGCATTTTACTTGTACATCGCAATTATTTATTCCATTTCAGTCATGTTTTAACAAAATACAATTATTTTTGATTACAAAGTTTTAGTAAGAAATCAAACCTCCAAAATAGACAACAAGCATCCATTGGATATGTTGGCAAAAAATGTTTACTAAACTAGATCAAACTCTCACAAAAACAATTATAAAACTGGAATCCGTTCCTGTTTCGTTCTTAAAATTATCTTTTAGCATATCGAAAAGTTTAAGTCTTACCATTTCATTGCCCTATGAACAAGACCAGAAGACAATTAAAGGTTAAATCTTGTGTCATTTACCAATTTATCATGTACAGCTGGGAGCGATCTAAAACTTAAACGACACACAGTGAAATTCAGTCTTTCAAAAGTTAAAAATGTTAAAATTTTATTTTTCAATCCACTTTAAGCGCATATTATAAACTAAGGTTTTTAAAAACTTACCGTAAGCATATTTTGCCATTTTAAGGAGTAATAAAGGTGCGTTAATTTCGACCGTGTTCGAGTGTTAGGGTTATGGAAGCTATGCTATAGTTTTTTTGTTTTCACTTTGGCCTTTCAAGTTAAAAGAAATTTATTCGAACTATGCAATACAATATAACATGTGGAAACATGCCGGAAGTTTGTAACCTACGAAAGGGTTGCTAAAATAGTGCAAATATAAAAACATTTTTCGTCAGTTTTTGGCAGACTTTCAAATATCGTAAACTCTGATATCATACACTCGAGCCACGGTTACAACGTAAATTATTTTTGTTACCACACTTACCTTTATCAATCCATAAAAAAGCAGACAAAAAGAATTAGTGAAAATTCGTTTCATGATGGGTTCACGATCTATTTCAGCGATATATCATATATTATCACATAAAGATTTTTTCCATCCATCTGTGTTATATATGTGTATTTGGCGCGTCTGGTTTTCACAAATAATTTTCTATGTATTTTTTCTTTATTTTATTTTTAATAAATTCTCTGTAACTTGTGTTCTTGCGTATATAAAATGTTCAAAAAGTTATACCAGATGTTTATCTTAACAAGTTTCATGTTTTTCTGATTATTTATTAACGTGTTTATCATGCGAATGTTTTTAATATATATTTATTTATTTTATTTTTTTTAAGAATTGTATCAATTTCAATAATCTAAAAATGTTATTTGCTATTTCAATAATTTATATGTTAATTTTAATGGATTATGATCTCAATCTTTTTGGTCATAATTGTACTTGAAATATTCGAAGAATTTCCTTTTTATCAAATGGAAAACCAAATATTGTTTTATTCATCTTCTTCAATTCAGAATCATAATTTTGAAGCTCGGTTGTTTGAGCGCTGGACTGGCAGGTTGTGGATTCGATCCCTGTTCGAGAGTTCGTTTAGCATACCTTATCATATCTTAGTAACGAAAAATGTAGGAGGGAAAAAATTTCGTTTTCGATTAATTTTTAATAATTTAGCTCCAAGTATCTGTTTTTTTTTTCCCAAATTTATTTTGAAAATGTATTGGTTTTAATTACTATAAAATTAGTGTAATATATTTGTCAAACATACGGTAAAAATATTTTTGTAAGCTACAAAATGATTATAGGAGCTTGTACATAGTCTGTAGGTCTCTTTACATGTCTTACAACATATACAGCGAAAGATACCTTAAAATATTGTATGTTAGTTATATTATAGAAAGAGTGTATTCTTCTAGCTAATAGCTTTTTACTGATGGAAAACAACTTTTCCACCATTTTCATTCTCTTCAATGCATTGCACACATATACATAGTATATGTGTACATAGGTACACATATATACACACATATTCACACATATAAACACAAAGCAGAATATCAGTACCTATCCCCGCTACCTATTCCTTTTTTTCCGCTACACATATACACAGGCATGAATGGTTTACTTGTAGTATTACGTTCCGTTTCCTCATCCCAAAAAAATTACTACACAAACCTCATACTACAACGTTGTCAACCAACAACCATTCTCCATTTATTATTTTTCGTTTCTGTTGAACCTAAATGGTTCTTTCTGGTGTTGTTGATACTATATTTATTTACAGGGTGTATCAAGAGTAAGGCCTATAAAGTCTGAAATCATTCATGAAAAATAATCTTTGTAGTCACTTAAAACCAGAAAATATGTAACAATTTGATGTACCCGAATGACCCTGAATAGTTAGATGGTATAAAAATTCTCACTGAAGCTTTGAAATTTGAAGCATCTACCCAATCGAGACAAACGTACATCAATGCGTATTTTCCTATTACACGGCTGGTTTCATCAGAATATTTGTTAGCTTTGATAAATGAAAATCAACTCTACGATTTGAAGAACGCCAATACTCTTCTTATTTGAGATACTTAAGGAACTGAATCTAACGTCTTTTTCGAATTGTTAATGTAACTTGGATCATAGTCCAGCAGCAGACTACTACTGAAAGGTATCTTTAGACAATTAAGTAGTGTGTACATATAAAATACGCGGTGAGTTTTTATTTGAGTCATGCCGTTTTGTATTTTCCTTTTTCCTTATACCCTTCTGACTTCGCAGATCATTCTCCCAACAAATCCACAATATACGATATACTCATTCAATAGAAAACATTTATTGTATACGAATATATATGTATATAAATCTATTTGTTTTTAACACACATGATCGTGTATCGTGTTTTCTTTGTTTGTGATATTTTTGTTGTTAGTTACACCTCCTGTTACACCTCTCACTATATAATGTATACTTTACTCACTATGCCCACACTATAGTGTGTATAGTATATACAGAGGGGTGCATAAGTAGTTCTTTAGCTACAAAAAGATATCTTAGTTATTAATTATTGTATAGAGACGAAGCTCTGTCGATTTAAAAGTAATAATTATGATAGGGCTTAAATCTGATGATAGTTCTATCAAAAGCATGTGTATGAGAACCTTAAGATCAGGATTTTCAACTATTTTGTGAAAAACTAAAAGAAACCAGACAGGCGAACTGTACAGTAAAGTTTTTGTTTGATAGTTGCGATAGTTTTCGAAGTGTCGTAGTTTTCAGGTGCAGAAAAAAAGTTTCCATTGTTCAGAAAAAGCAAGAATAAGATTAAAATATTTTAGTAAATGATTTGTATATTAAAAATTGAAACGTTATTACCTCAAATATCAAAATGTAAGCGAACTTGTGTCAAAGCAAACTGAAGGTAGGCTAATTTCTTAGAGATTGGGTGCTTTGAATATAAGTCTAATGGTGTTTTGACAAAATAGAAGCGAAAAGCCTTTTTAAAACTTTTTCTTAATATATTTTAAAGATATGAAAACTGTTTTAGATTCATAATTTCATCTTTTCGTGTTTTTAATTCATAACTTTCTTAATTTATTTGGTCCACTTGAAATTCGACGACTTTCAGAGAGCCTTTATTTATATTGACAGATTTCCTTATAGAGATATTTAAGTGTAGAGATTAAAATGACCCACTGTGTATATTCTACTACATATATTGAATCATGCATCCTCCTGTAAAACAACATATATACATTATTATTAAATTGATGATAGTGTGAGGTGATAATGTTGATGGAATGAAATGAAAGACTAGGAAAATGTATATGAGGTACGTAGTGGAGAAAGCAGGATGGGTAATGTTGATGGGGGTGTATATTATCCTCATTGACGGTGGTGGTACCATCTATATATTTATTTTTATACACAGTGTAACCTGGTGTTGATAATAAAATATGTTTTGGGAAAAATTTTTGGAATGTGTATATACAAACATGTATATGTGTAGATTCCTTTTAATTGAAATTATATTAATGAAAAACTATTTCAATTTATGTTTTACAAAACAAAAATGTGTATGTAATTTTGGTATGACTGTTTCATACCATTTTCCTTACGTTATAGTTAGAGGAGTATAGCTAACACAAAATTCCATTGCCTCAAAAACAAATAGCCATCATCCTACGAACTCATATTTTATTATGAAACCGACGATGTACATTGGTTTCAAATTTTAGGTACTTTTTATAGAAAGTCAAGATCCCCTATACATGCTATTTTTAATATATTTTTCCATATTCCTACATAATACCACAAAACATATTACAGCCAGTCTGTAAGATTCAATGAACTAACGCATTTTCATTTAAACAAATTGAAAAAATTAAACAGTAGCTAAATCTTTTGTAATTATCATGTTTCTAATTTCTTAATTTTCAAAGAAAAATTTCATGTTTAATTTTTCTTCTCCCCATAAGCACTACGATTTTTACGCACTGATTTTGGAAACTTTTATATTTTAATACAATTACGCAACGGTAGCTTCCAAGATGAAAGAATCCGGGAATCCTACTGTACGCGAATCCAGCGCACGAAAAGAGCCAAGTGATATACAGCAGTCAGTTATTAATTCTCCAATCAATCGAAAGAGTGTTTATTCCTTACACACAAAGTTAACTGGCAAAAGTTTTCGAAAACACATTGAGACGTTCTAATTTACGTATCGAAAGTCATGACGAAAATCCTTCCAACACCGTCTGTGAACTATTGAATGTTTCTTGTGTAGTTTGTCATAATATTCTGTATTTACTACTTTTAAATAAAATTTGTAATACTGGGCCTCTTTTATCTTGGACACTCTGTTTTTTTCTGATCTTAGTGTGTATGTATGAATGTATGTATGTATGGATGTATGTTCATTCTTCTTGCTTGTTTCTTATCTTATGCTTGTCTGACACTATTTGTTTGTAGTTCACTGCTTTATTATTTGAAATGCCTCGGCGTTTTCATCTGGAAAATCATAATAATGTACATTATATATATATATATATATATATATTGTAAAAGCGTAGAAGAGTTTTCCTTCGTTTCAATATTACAACATTCTATGTACAATATATACAAAATATTTTATAAACTATGTCTCAGTGAAAATTTTTTTTTCACTAAATTTTATTTTATATACATTTTTTGTTGTTGTTGTTGTTATTTGCTAAACGAAAATTCTTTTCGATGTAAAAATATTCAATATAAAATTTTTCATTTTGTGTTAGTATAGTGTTTTTGTGTCATTTTATCAAAATTGGTTTTTTTCTATGAACGAAAAAATATCTTAGGTCTACCAACAAGAAAATATACAATTTTTATAATTGAACAGAAATATTCATTTATTCAAACTTAAGGAGGTTCGACCAAATCTTTTTGAAAAAAAAATAACTTTGAGCTTCGAAATTCACTGTACATATAAATAAATACGTAATTCATATAATCCTAAAATTTGAAAACGATTCACCGTTTAGTTACTTATAAATTTTCTTTCTGCCATAAGATTCTTCCTGTGTATAAGGAGAAAAAAACTTCTTATATTCAAAAAATTAATAAGAATACATATTTTATGAAGCATTCAAAACACTTAATGAAATACTCTTGTGTGGGTTTAACTGTACCAGATTTTAATCGTATTTTTAACAACAGTAAAATTGGTTTCAGTAATATTAATTCTGAAGTATATTAATTGTTGTCTAGTTAACTTTTTTTTAAAGCCTAAACTAAATATAAAAAAAATAAATAAAACAAAAACACTAATGGTTAATTTTTGATTTTTTGAAGGGTTCAAATCCAAAAAAAAAAAAAAAAAATTTACAGTACAGTCAAAATAAAATAAAAAATTAGAGGATGTTTTGATGATAATGAGATATGTTTGTATGTTGGGTTTTGTATGATAAAATAAACAAAAAAGACAGGAGAGATATATTTAATTTTTGTAAACGATAAAAGATTTTTATGTTTTGTTTGTTTATTCAATTTTTACCACAAGTGCTTGTAAAAAACATATTTAATATGGGTCATAATATATCACCCATCAATATTCTGTGTTATGTATATAAATTGTGATACCACAATTTTTATTTACTAGACAGTTAATAGGGTTGTAATTATTATTTTTACTATATTTTTTTAATGAATAATGATGATCTTTTAATAGGTCTAGCGTTAGGTCATGCCAAAAATGTAAAAGATTGTTGTACAAGTTTGAAAATTTGTATTGGTTCAAGACCAAGGAACATTTTCGAGAGATTTTTAGACGGATGAATATCCGATTTTTCTTTCCTTTTTCAATTGATAGAAGTACGTCTTGCATCTGATGACGATAATGTTAATTAATTTGTTATAAAATTATTATCTTATTTGAACATTATTCTCAACCACTATTCATCAATTTTATAATTCCCACGCATTTTAAAATTTCCCAGGATCTATGAAAGAAAAATTTCGTTTTAAATAGTGAGAAAAATTTTTAAAGTGATTAAGTTCACTACGATTTTAAAGATACAGGTAAATAAATTGCAAATAAGTTGAAATAAGACAGACAATTTTTAAACTTTAATAAATACATATAAAGTTTACAGGAGAATCAAAATCTCTATTACTGTAAATATAATAATTCTTGTGCTCTTAAATTTGATTATTATTTACACTTTGTGGGGAGAGTTATTTGTCTGTAAATAATTAATTTACAGAACCGTGTAAAATCTTTACAAGACTTTACTTATTTATACTTACATACTTACATACTTCTTATACTTATTATAAAGTCTTGTTTATACACTTTAAGACGGTACTTTTCGACTTCTGTGTATAAATATTCTGTGTTATTATTAATATGTATAACACCCTTAAAATTTATATATCTATAGGGGTTAGTTAGTTCACTTCAGTTTTGGTACTTTTCCATTTCTTCTGCGAACAAAACTTTCTTATATTTTACTACTTAAATAGTTCAAATTTCAATTTAATTTAATAGTAATTTTGAATATTTTATAAAACTTTTTGAACAAGATTCATAAATATATTTTGTATTTGTATGTAGGGTAGACATTTAGCTTTTTTATTGAACGAAAAATAATTTAAGAAAATTGAATGTATTTTGCAATGGATTTTTATACCATGTATATATGAAATATACAAGGTATATTAAGTTTAGTTCCAAGTTTGTAACGCTTAAAAATATTCATACTACGAAAACAAATTTTGATTAGGTGTTCATAGAATCACCTAATTAGTACATTTTCGGTTGTCTGTCCGTCTGTCTGTCAACACGATAAACGTCAAAAACGAAAAGAGATACCAAGATGAAATATTTACATCGTACTTAGGACGTAAAAAGTAAGGTCGAGTTCGTAAATAAGCAATATAAGTCAATTGGGGCTTGGGTCCGTAAGACCCACCTTGTAAACCGTTAGAAATAGAACAAAAGTTTAGATGTAAAAAATGATCCTTATAAAAAAGTAAACAACTTTTGTTTAAAACATTTTTTTGTAAACATCACTGTTTCCCCACGAGGGCGCAAATTAGGTGCAAATTTTATAGTATGTTTTAATATGGGAATATCAGTTATGTGTGTGTGGGAATATCAGTTATGTGTCTATTTAAAAGTGGAATCTTTTTTTATTTACGTGACGTTAAAAAACAAACTATTGCGTCATCAACATTGTCTATACATGGTATTTCAACAATTTACTCAGTCAATTGTTTGTTTTTCACATTTTTTATATTGTGGTGAAAAAATATTTTTCTCTTCCTTCTTCGCCTTGTAAATCCACGCCAGATAATCTTGTAAGAAAAGTATTTTAAGCCTTTTCAATTATATTTAAATCATGATTCAGTGGAATTCAGTTCTCGCTAAAACAAAATTAAACAAACAAACAAGAGTTTTGCAAAAATTGATCAAAGCGCTTTGATATGTTTTTTAAGCAGGTTTTTATATTTAGATTGTGTTTATTGACCTTTTCGTTGATAAAATTGAAGAAAAAGAAGGTAATTTTAAACAAACTGATTTGCATAAAAATATTCGTAACGATACAATCTTGCTATCAATAATTATTTTCACTTACGAATAATTTTTTTTTAATCAAGAAAACGTAAAAGTATTTATCGATAACTGTGTTTATACACTTCTCAAATACATGAAACAATAATTTCAAATATGATACATACTCACGGAACTTCCATGTTCATGAATGCATGTTTTAAGTTATAGTAGAAACAAATCTTAGAAGTTTTTCTTCTACGAGAACACACTATTTGTGTATTTGTTTGCAACATTTAAAAAGATAAGAGTTTTAATGTGGGTCCTCAATTTTCTACAAGATTACCTATTCCCACCCACTCGTGGTTTACATAGTAGATGGCACTTAGTCTCTCCTCGATAGTAAGCGAACTTGGTCGCCTTGATAGTAAGAGAAAATATTTTCAGGGGCTTTAAGCCTACCAGAGACAAACAGAGTGATAAATCAGAATTTTCTAGAAAGTTCTAGAATTAGTAAGAATTTTCCAGATTATTTGAAAATGATCTTAAATGCCCGATATTGTTCAAGAATGATCTAAAATGTTGACATTTTTAAAGAAAGATTTACAAAATTCTAGAATCATCCAGATTGTTGGAGAATGTTCTACAAAATTCCTGGGTGATGTCGATTTTCAGGAATATTCGAGAATTGTCGAGAATGATTGGAAATTTTCAAGAATGATCTATAATATTTTAGGCTATTGAAAAACGATACAGAATGAGGTGGCTGGCTTCCAAATCCGCCAATCTTTAATAATATTTTTTTTTTCTTTTTTTTAATTTAAAGAAATTTTTTTCTACCTTTTAGTTCATCTAGTTACAAAAGCGTGTTTTTTAGTTTTTTTAAACTATTATTCATTTTGTGTTTTTTAGTTTTTTAGACAATTATTTGTCAAAATTCAGTATAATTATGGTGGGAGCGCAAATAAATGAATATATTTTCAGATATGGAAATCGTTAATCCTAAAAGTTCTAATTAGGATAATCCTAATAAAGTCCTAATTAGGATAAATTTCGAGTTTATTTGACGTTTTGAAGCGGGTCAAAATTATGTTCAAAGTTTTCGTTACATACTAACATACGTATTTAGCTAATAATAAAAAAAAAAATCTTAAAAATCTCCCACAATACTTGGTATGGTAAACATGGATGTAAAAGAATAGTGTCTATAAGAACTTTATATTATTAAATAAATATATATGTATAATGTTTTTTATCTCTTAATGACCTAAACCATACCATATAAAGTGTATTTACTTGTTTTCTTCATAATAGATAGAGAATGTTATTTTAATCGGAATTTATATTATAAAATACATTTATTATTTTGATATGAAAAATTGATTATAATTATTATTATTATTATTATTATTATTGCATTATTAGTTAAGGTTAGTTTGTTTCAATTCAAAAACTTCTTTTTTTCTTTTATATTATTATTCTATAAAATAAATAAAAATGTAATACACTGAATCAGTTAAAGAAATATTAACAATAACAAATTAATTTTAAATGTGATGACGTAGCAGCCAAAAATGCGCTCTCGTTATTTGCGCATAGCTATACAAATTTATTTAATTTCTTATAAGTTGGAAATTTTGCTAATTATTTTAGATGGTTTATTGTCTTAGAATACTTCTATTAGTTCTAGGGCCATACGTGGTAGTTGGTACTCATTTTAGAAAGTTAGAAATTTAATACAGTCGGATACCTCTTTTTGAATTTTGAAAGGTGCAGGAAAATTGTTACTTACAAGAAAAGCATTGGACACCTTAAAGATTGACTTATGTCTAGCAGGCGAAGAGAACTCTGATCTTATGAATCGTGGACAAAATGGGTCTTAATTTTTTATTCAATTATTTTAACTTATTTAAATACTTTTCCTAATGAATATTTCTAGAGTTTGTGATTTCCGCGTGATTGACTATTTAAATTGAATGCTCTTATATCATATTGTTAATTAATTAATTTTTAACAGTAATTTGAAACATATGTTAATTAGTAATATGTAGGTACTTACACAAACAAGCATATATTAGTAAATTCCCTTCAGGGATTTATCATAACTAAGTGCGATTTCGTGTTACTATTTGCTTACCTATACAAAATGATATTTTGTTTTACAAGTTTTTTAATTAATTGTCCAAGTACTATTAGGCTAATTTTGTTAAAATACGGCTTCTGCAATTATGTTAAAATTAAATGAGAACAATAAAAAACTGTAGTTAACATACATTTAGACAATAAACTTTTTTCAACGGTTAGCAAAGCTTATATGATGAAGGCTTTGTAATTATCAGTATTTTGTGGTACTTTGTACTTTGTAAAAACAGGAATTATTTTATAGGAATTAAGAGAATTTTAATTTGACATTTTCTATAACATTAACATGTAAATAATTGCAAATTAGTCATAATAGCCTCCTTTATCGCCAAAATTTTTCACTGGAAGCGCTGGCATCGATTTTACTGTCCCTACCATGACTACGCACACAACGACACTTGAGTTCGTCGAATATGTAGCAATGAAATAAAATTAGCGCCAGGAAAGATAACTTTTATCATAATAAATGTTTGACATTTCATGAGAAACGAATAAATTTAATTAATACATAAAATGTTAATTAATATTTTTTGGCAATCTTAATCACCAGGACTCTATATATAAAAAATTACATATATATCAGACGCGATAAAAAATAACTTGAATAAATTCAATCAGTTGGTGAGTTGATTGAATGAACCTCTGTATAAACAATATATGTTAGTGGCCCCAACAACTGACTAATGGATGAAAGATATATATACATATACATGAACAAATTGCTCAAAGGCATCAAATCCAGTTGACAAATTCCAAGTAAACGGCTTGCAACACTAGGAAAAATAAAGTCTCTGTGAAAGAGATTCTTAATAAATGTGTTTGTGTGACTCATTAGTTAGAATTATCAACAACAAAGTTGTATATTATTTTATCCAAAAAACGAAATGATAAATATGAAACTTTATTGAATAAGTTTTTTTATTTTGGAGGGTTTTTTCTTCGTTGAAAGATCCGCGCTGGTTTTTAATATACAAATTTGTGGGTCTGCATCACATCTCAGACATTTAACTAAATATTTAATAATAATTATGATTAAAAGGAAATTGTTGAATATGAGAAAGAGATAGAGTGCATAGCAAGCAGCATTGCTTGTTGTGTTTTTGTTACGTTACTTACACACTTGTATACAAACGAACTGGATTAACAAGTTTCAAAATATAAATAACACAAGAGAATGAATAAAAACGGAGACATATAACAACAGGGCATAAGCAAAACATATATACTAGTACAATGTGATTGTGTATTATCGATAAATAATTGATTCAATATATTGGTCTTTACTTTAGAGGCTTGTATATAACTTCGAATCGTTTTAGTAGGGATGGTGGTAACAGATCTGACTATGCTAAATAAATTCTGAAGATAAAGAAACAAGTTCAGTAGATTACATAGCGACTTTAACAGTCGGGGCACATTAATAAGAAAATTTGAGTCGTTTTAAATTTTAATGGGCCCTGCATGCATACTGCTGGACTTGTTCCTTTATTTTGCAGAATTTATTTAAGGCAGTCTCCTTTTTATTTTCATTTTATTTTAGACTTTTAAGTGTCTCAGCGCTAAGAACCCTATTATTTAAAAAAAATTAATTAATTAAATAAAATATATTAATTTTGATACCCTACTCGATAGAATTTGTTTATTTTTTAAAATACCGTATTACTATTTCGCTCTTCAAATTCACCATTTAGCTATGTTTGTTCAAACATCTATCAAAGAACACTTGGGTTTTTGTAACAAATATAATGATACCTTAAATCTAGAAATCTATGGTGCCGTTTGGAAGATACGACGTAGAAAAGAAATTTACAAACAAATATACATACATACAAGATACGCGCGAAAAACATAACCACTCCTTGACAGTCGGGAAGAACCACATATAAATGTAATAAAATCACCTGGTAGATAGATATACACACATACAAATACAAAACATTAAAAATATATATAAATTTTATAATATGTATAAAGAAAGGTATTTTTGTATATATAAAAACCAAAAAATATATTTTTTTTCCAAAAAAAAAAAATTATATAGATATGCAGACAAAAAAAATATATTTAAATGAAATGTGACACTGAAATGACAAAAAAAAAATGGGGAAAAAAGTATAAATTTTATTATTAAATTAAACCTGAATTTTGTATGTAGTCACAAAGTAATGTATATATTTTTAGTATATTTGATTATTATGATAAATTTATGTGTTTTCAAAATGTTTTGTACTTTTTTGTATTCGTTGTGTGCGTAGCCATGGTATGGACAATAAAATCGATACCAGCGCTTCCAGTAAAAAATTTTGGCGATTAAGGAGGCTGTTATGACTAATTTGCAATTCTTTACATGTTAATGTTATCGAAAATGTCAAATTAAAATTATTGAAAAATACGAATTAATTAAACTTAATGCATTAAAAATTGTGAAAGTAAGAAATCAAAATGCACAAATATTATTTTTCAAATGTAAATTATCGTAATTATTCATTTAAATTTGTGAGACAATATTATTAAATTTTCAATGTAAGTCATAAAGCAATCCATACAATTATATATGCATCCATACAATTCTATAATGAAAGAAGTATATCGTTACTATGGAAACGCCTACAATAAAACTCACACACAGTGCGAATGGAATTTATTTAAAAATTTTAAAAAATAGTCTTAAGCTACATTATTTTGTTTAAATGTGTATTGCAGGCAAATCCAAGTATTTGCAGAAGTTACTTTGTATGAACAGGAATTGTCGATTAATGAAATTTCAAGATAATAGGCTAGTTTATGAAACAAGCGTGAAAAAATTTAACGGTGACTCCTTTTTTCAACACGTTTAACTTGAAATATAACTTTCCATCAATTTCCATCGTCCGCATCAGCGCTTTAAACAAAAATTGGCGCTATAAATATTTGACGCATGTGCAGGAAACGCGAGCAAATCTTTCATGTATCGCGATCATTGGTTACCGAACGGTTGACGCAAGTGCTGACGGGTTAATATAAATATAAAAGTTAATCTTCGTTTTAAACATGTGCAATATAATTGAAGTTGACGTTGAAAAAATCTAGCATAAATAAAGCATAAAAGTGTATAAAATACACAAACACACAAATGACTGTTGCAGAAATGATTACGATGATCAAGAAAACAGATAATAAAATCCAGTCGGTTTGTCTATCTGGTTATCTTGTAGATCGGTAAAATAGTGGCTTGGTCATATAACTCGCTGGCGCGTTAACGTTATTATATCATTTTTATGAACTGTAACATAAATATAATTCACGTTACAAATAATTAAAAGCGATATTTTGTCATCAGTCAAATAGAAAAAATAGCCAACTTGGGTTTTGGATTTTTTATAAGGCAACAGGTAAAAGCTATAGGTGCTGTAATCAATCTCAGCCCAAGTTCACAAACTGGTATTATATATACAGCCATGTCTGCCTTACTTTACTGCTAAATTATTGAATAATTTTTTTGCAATAATGTAAATTTTTATACAAAAGGTGTAAAAATTGCGCGTAGTATTCTATCTGTATTATAAGATTATACATTATTGGTTGTTGCCTATGTATGTAATAACAATCTTCATATAAAGAATGTAAATACTGTTTATATTAAGGGTGCCTGAGCACGGAATTATCAAGAATATTGTAAAATATTTTTAATTTATTATTTAGGTTAAAGTTTTATTGTAAAGTTCTTGTTGGGAAAACAGTATACGACACAAAAGTATGTATGTACTTGCAACAAAAATAAAAAATAACGTAAAATTTAGTTTGTAAAAATTCAAAAGAGCCATTTGAAGGAAATTGAATGGTATTTTCTGATGGCGCAAATTTTTTTGAGAAAAATGATAAAACATGACTTTTTCGATATTAAGGGGAAAACAATTTCTGGAAAACGTGAGAAAATAAACGTCAATAACGCTCAAAATCGATAAATATTAATAATGATTTCAGGAGGGAAAAAATTATTCTTTCTATTTGGCATTTACAGCTAGCTGCTACTTGTTCGTAGATTCTTGTTACTACTTCATATTATTCCATAGATACATTCTATGTCGTACAAAAGTCATATTATGGTCAATGCATTATTTTAGTATACCATTTATCATGCGATAATATGGTGTTTAAATTATATAGAGTGCATAATGAAAATAATGGCTAGTAATCAGCTTTTAACGTTGAAGAAACTTCTATTGTCTATTCATCTGCTAAGCAGTTCCTTTACAAACGTTGTACTTTATGTTGATTAGTCAAATATGTTATTGCATCAATCTGTTCCTTCCGATTCCAAATGGCAAAGTTGCTAGACATCTTATTCGATCTTAACGAATCCTCATTTATTCATATACAGTCTCTTCAATCAGTAACAGCAGATGACAGTAACAGGACTGTCCTCGATAGAATATTAACGTTTTCCCTCTTTTTTCTCATCCCTCGTGAACCAGAATAATTGAGACAAGTTTTCTACATCTCTACAAGACGGCCGTCGAGCGTATTTAACGTATGCTATTTATGAAGCATGCTTCAATATCGCGAAGCTAACTAACAATATAATTTTTACTTAAATACCACGATAAAAATTTTATTTTGAGTATCGCGGTATTTATATCAATAACTATGCCTCAACTAGAAGGCAACAAAAATTAATTTTTATAAACGAGCATTCGTTTTGCCTAAACCGCCTGTAAGTGAAAAAAATCACTCTTAAATCTGGGTAAGCGAGACTTCATAAGCGAAAAAAAGATGAACCTTTGAACTTTTGCTAATTAAGATTCGACTGTATTTCATATTGAACATCCTGTATAAAAATGTATAAAGTAATAAAAAAATCTGTATTATTAATGTTGTGGTGTTTGATTTTTTTATTGTTGTTGTTACTGTTATTTTTCCTGCAAAACTATGTGCATTATTGCATTCTTTTATCTTGTAGTATGTCAAAACAGTATGTGCAATTATTCATATTACAATTTTATTTTTAATAAATTATTTATTTTATTTGCTTTATCTTATTTAAAAAAAAAAAAAAACAATAAAATAACTAATATTTCAACAAGAAATTATTATCGATTTAGCGTCAATTCAACATAAAATAATACATTAATAATCTAGGATAGAGTTCCATTTTTCGAGTTTAAATCACAATAATTAAACCTTTGGTTTATGCCGGACTCCAATAAGTAAAATAATCCTTTATATCTTACAATATTTTTTAATTTAATTTTCTTTTTAAATTCCAGTTCCCAATAAAAATTATAATTCATTAATATTTCAAACTTCATACATTCTAAATTTAAATGGAATTATATTATATGTACAATTAAAACTAATTTTTCTTTTTTTATTGTTTCAGATGCAATGGGTAAGTGGATACAAAATTCTGCACAATATTGGATTCGACAAAAAATTATTCCTCAATATTAAATATAAACAAAAATCTAAAATTAATTTCAAAAAATATTTGAAAATTCCAAAATTGTTAAATTTCAGGTAATTCTGGTTAAGTTTTAAGTTTGTTTTGTGAGTTAATATTTTTAATTTTATGTTAATTAAATTCAATTTTCCTTTTTATTATTTTATGATAATTTGTACCCGCTATTTTTGCCAGTAAATTTTTTCTAATTTTCTTTACATTCCAAAATAAATTGATTGCGAATACCAAATAACACTCTTTGGTTTTCGTCATGACAACTTATTAGTGGAGCAATCCATTTTACCTCATCTCTCGTGTAATCTAAAATTTTAAAACAGAAAACTATAACTATGACAAAATAATTGACTATATTCCGTCGAAGCCTAGGGTAGATAATTTCCCGGTGCGGTCAATTGTACACGTGAAAAATTGTCACCAAAAAATGATTTATGTATATTTTCTTTGAGTTAAGTAAAGCGAAAAATGAAACCGATGTATGAAATATACTGGAAAGGAAAAAGGGGAAGAATTATCGCATACCAAAATTATCTTTTACACTAGGCTCTAGTATAAGATTTGTATGTCACAGCCAACTAGCCTTTATTTAACGGAGTCGTTCATCTAGAGGCCTGAACAATAGTCAGTCATTCAATCAAATAGTTAGACAAATAGCTTGGATCGATAACGTTTACAATGTGAATATGGCTTCGATACAGAACAATAATGTTGGTATTTCTCATAGTTTGATTAAATTAACGCAAAATTTTCAGAACTGCTTTTCACGTCAAGAGTTGCTGTGTTCAGATACAAGCAACGGCGACGAAATTTCATACAATCAAATATATTTGAGAGAGGCTTCGGCAATTCAACTCTTGGTGGCTTTCCCAAAAATGAAGTAGTAAGCCTGCTGTGAATCAGTGTTGCAACAATTGATGTGCATTTAACGACCTTAACTAGTAGAGTACTATAGAGAACAGTGCCCTTTTAATCAGCCCATGGTAACATCCCTTTTATTACATAACATAATATAGTTCACACACACTCAGTACATTTTCCAACAAAGAAAATTGGAATAATTGATATATGTAGATAATTTATGTCTTAAAGGAAAACGTACCATACTTATGGAGGTTTTTCAAGATACCCTAATAATTTTCAATGTTATATTTAATGCAATACCCAATAGTACATATCTAGAACACTAGGTATAGGTGTATTGGGAATATCTAAGAATAGACAAAGATAGATAGATTATAAATGTGTATAGGTTATGAAATCGCACGTATATGAAATACTGATGGGAATATTGACGAAAACAAAAAAATAGGGAAAATGTTTAAGAATTCTGTCACCTACCATATAATAATCTTTATATAATAGAAAATCTTACATGGACCTATAATATAACTAGTACCTACATGTTACTTTACTATACACTAGTAAACGTGATCTGTATTCAAAAATATTTTTATAACCACTTATTACACAAATATCAATTTGTAATATATGTGTTTTTCTATTTTCCACACTTTCCCCTTCGAAATATTTTCTTACCCCATTGAATACTAAAAATAATTAGAACAGAGAAAAAAACATTTCTTTTTATCAGAAACTTTGACTTTGCAAATTTTTATTTTATTCAAAAAGTGTAAATTTACCATTTTCTTAGCGAATTTCAGAAGGAAATAGAGTTATTGCTTTTGTACTGATGATAGAATTTCGAAAAAATTTCATTAAGGTCCAACTAAAATTTGGTATCAAGATGGGTTCTGTATTAGAAAGGTCAAGTTTGTTAATTAGAAAAATCGACTATTAAACAAGGGGTGGAGAGGGTTGGTTTGCGCAAAGTACAAAATTTTAAATTTTTTCAAAATACTTAGTTTTTGAAACAAATTTTTTGAATAACTAAAAATTTAATATTCGATTTTAAAAATATTTTTTATTTTTTTTTAATTTCTGAGGGAATTTGCTTAGGTAACGCAGCTCCTGCTCTACAAATTTTTTTTCTGTCAGTTCAGTCAGATAGAAATCATAAAACTGACCATTCATCAAAATTTTATCAAATAAAATTACGTGTAATACCTTATATGTATTTGCTTGGTGTGGATTTGATCGCGTTTCTAGCACATTCCTTTTTCACACCGATATGATTCGTGTTTAACATTATAAAATATTGTAAAAATCTTTTTATATAATGTTCAAAATCGTCCGTCCGTCTCTTTAAGTATGACGTGTATGATGTTTAGAGGATGATGAAATTCTGTGCGTTTAGTTACTAAAGGAATTTATATTCAATTCGATTTTATTTTACATTTCATGTATCGAATATTAAACAATTTATTGTAAAATGTATCGATAACTTCCATTATTGGTTAAATGAACAAAGTATCTACTTTTCAACACTTTTGTTAAGTTACCACTAACATGACATTCAATATATAACAATGGTAGAAGAAAAAAGAAATAGAGATGTTGGGGGACCCCCGGTACGAATTATACCCCTTTCGTACCTTGGTACATTATAAATGTTGTGCTAACTTTTTGTTATTTACATGATATTTTTCTGAAAATTCACGGTATTAATTTTAGAAGTAAAATACTTGTTTGATTCTTTAAACATTCTTTAAACGTCAACACAATATGTGCGAACATTATGTTTGGTTTGGTCAGGATATTTATTATGACATAGCATAAAAGTTTCTTTGTACTTACTTTAAATTATCACTGTAAGCTTTAACTTCTGGTAACTTTCACAACTCAATTTTTTAAAATAATAAAACATAAAGTTTTGACAAATACAAATTGACATTTTAATCGATTTAAAAGGTTTTAGTTTCCTAGGAAACCTTCATGTCGGTTTTTGGTGTCGTTTTTTTGTTGCACTTTTCTTGGGTTTACCTTTCAACCAGCAAACAAATCTAAACGATAATGTACGATAAGAAACATAGTTCCAAAAATGATGAAAGCTAAATCATATTACTAAAACTAACCATAGAAAATGTCTTTTTTGCACCATGATCTGAAAATATCCTAGAGTATTAAGTAATTTCTATAAAAGGGCCTTTAATGTCGAATCATAATATTTATCAAAATTTTAACAAGAGGTTATACATTTCTTTAAGGTAAAAAGAACTTGGCCTTCACCAGACCCTTTATCAGCATTATTCAAGCTGTTAGGAAATTCGCTTATAACGCCAAGAAGTCATTATGGCAATCACAATAACGCATAATTTTTAAAAAAACAGCTATGTTCTTTGGAATTATTAGATTAAAAGATTGGGCTATTTTTTATTAGATATATATTTCAACAGTATTTAACAAATTACTATGGTTTCTTAATATTCGTCTATTAATTCAACGCTTGCTGAAATCCAGTTTTAGTTATCGTAATTCTAATCTATCGGTAGTCGCATAGCAAAAGGATTGCCTAATATAACGAAAATACAATTTTTACGGCAACTTTTAGATTTAATTTACAATCTACTATAAATTTGTTTACCCCTGGCCTCAAAAATAACAATGTTTTAAATACGGAAGCACTAGGAAATAATTTATTTTGATTATTTAGCAAGAAGAAGACAGAAGAAATGAAATATTTTAGTCTTCGCTTTGCTGTAAATACAACTATTTGATTTCATATTACATTAATTCTCAAACCAGATTATTTTAAGGTTTAAATCTTTGTAAATGACTGTTAAATAAATCAAATACATTAAATTCGAATGTAATGGTCAAATCGTAGAATTCGAAATAAAATCTTTCGATTAGCTGTACGAGATGTGAATTTTTTTATTTGTCCTAGCATTACCACAGAGATTTAATATAGGTGAATCTACCCATATAAATATGTTGTAAGATGTGAAAATATTCAATGATAGTGTAAGAGACATTTTCTCTGTTGAAAATATTTTCATTTCTAGCGACAACGAGTGAACGTGTATTACAAATAGATTACGTGATAGCGTCGTCGGTTCTTGTCAATGATGGGTATATACGCGGACCACATACACTATCAAAATGGGTGATGTGATACTGCCATACATACGAATGAATAAGGACCAAAAACTAAACTTATATTATCCTCCCTTACTAGAAAACCAAATCTAATACCTCTATAACTACCGTTGTTTTTAGTTGTACTCAGTGATATATTATAGTTGTTAACTAATTTATTTGACATAAATACTACTACTTGGCCTTGGTAAAATTATATAATATCGAAGTATTCACATAATAAGTCTCTTGGAAACGAACTCAAGCAAACAGTGTTAAAATACATTTGTCTGATGATATGAAACCAAAATCGGCCGTTTTAATTATCAGCCAAAATGTATTAATGTGTAATTAGAAATGTATGCTTTTCTAATTACAGCATGAATAATGAATTATTTCAATTTTTTCTATTGGCAAAATTATTTAATTTTTGTTTATGTAAATACCTCGGTTCCCATCGGCAAGCCACACAACTAGCTGCCACTTGAGGGGGGAATTGGGTTTTCATTGATTGTCACGTTCTTTGTAAGGCTATCTATATTATTTAATGAAACCTATTATTTCAAAACTATGTAGATAAAAGCACGCATATTTCAAAACTATGTAGATAAAAGCACGAACTACAAATTATTCACAGACCCTGGACTATCTTTTGACTTCGTCACTATATGTTTCCACTCCTTTTTGCTTGATCGAATATATTTTTACCTCCCTTAAAAAATATGATACTTAAATGAAAAGATATTGGATGGGTAAGACCTTTTCCATATTTTGACTTCAAATCCAAATATGGCCTATCTCTTATTTGCAAAAATAATCACCAATTTTTGACTTGTGGCAAATCACACCGTCGCGCAAAAAGAAAATAGTATTTAGTACCAACTAAAAGAGTAGCATAAAGCTATATAGAAAGATGGTTTTATCTGTCGGTTGCCTGTATACACAGCCAGTGTATTCTTCTGTAACTCCACCATACCGACGTTATACTGAAATCCTCAAGAGAATTTATTATTTTATATATATTATTTGGTGCGGTGACAAATCTTATCCATCTATCGTGTGTTGCTATCTTTATGCCTTCACCATATTAGAACAGGAGTCGACATGCATTTTTATGTAAAAAACCAAACCGACTGATGGTTACTCTCAAAATAATTCATTTTTTTATTTTTTCTTTGTTGGGAGACTAAGCGTGTCCTTAATATTCGATCCTGGAGTGCTGTGTGGAATTAAAAATTTTGTCTGATCCCCTTACTGTCAACCATAGTAGCTCAGTTGATTAAGGCGTAACCAATGTTGTTTACGGTATGCCTATTCCCACCGTCAACACAAAAATTAATTTAATTAATAGTGCTGATGGACAGGTGTAGTGCATGGTATATTCATGAAGAAGGGGCACTCTGCTAGAAAATAATTGAGAAGTTGATTAATGAAATTATTTGTGGAAAAGGTGATAAATCACATATATATTATCCCAATGGGCTTTACAGCCTAAGTGTGCCCTTCGTGGACAGCTAATATAACCTAACCTAACCTAAGATAATTGGGTGCTATTAACCTATAAATACGTGACTAGACAAAAATTGTAATTAAGCCTCTTTTTAAAAAGGCAAACTTTTTCCTTTAACCCCTTCCAGCAGCCAAATATTACTCGAAAACAATGTTTGCTTTGCTTGTCGAGTGTAGAAAGCGTATAATATATACATAAAAATGCATGTCAACCCCTATATTCTATACACAGTAAGTAGTAAGTACTATATAGCAGTTTTTCCCCCAAATGCTTGCTGCTACTGTGCTACGAACATGAACGTAGCATACATACATCCTAATATAACATACAAACATTGTATCTAATAATATATACGTTTTGAAATCCTCAAATAATAAAAGCTCTTATAGATTTATATATAAGCTATGCAATAATTTACTCCAAAAAGTTATTATTAGGTAAATTATTTTTTGATTATATCTTCTTCAATATCCTTCTTAGTTCGACATATAAAATAGGTTCAACATTTTCGTTATAATAAAGGTAGTAGGTATCCAGAAACAATTTTCGTTTTTTCTTAAAAGAATGGTGAACTATGAATGTTGAAATTAAAAATTGATCCTTTCATTGATTTAAAATTAGGCTAATCAGGCCAACGTTGTACCTTTGAGCAACAAGATACAGTTCGGAGAGGGCAATGTCTGCTTGGTTCGCTACTATTATAAAATAATATAACAATATCTGGTTTAGCTTTCAGTTTTTAGAAACTTGATTTTAAACAAAAGCCACCTACATCATTATTAATTTAACCTTTATTTGGTTTATTAACCTTCACATTCCACTTTGATAAGCTGATTCTAAGTGACTTAATAGGCATGTAATAGTCATTTCTTTATCTTTTCAATAGTAAGTTTAATCTGTAAGACAATTTCTAACAAACTGCCTTGGTTTTTGATCGAAGATACATGCGGTTGGTCTTATATATTATTTCTCTAGCCTGATTTTTTTTCCACTCCAGATCTTCCGTATTCTTTTATCAAATTCCATGATTTACCCCTCACCTTCAAGCTGATCGTGCTTTCCAATAACAAAAAATAGACTCACAGTCTAATAATGTAGCGCGTAGAAAAAACCAGGCCAGAGAAATAATTTTAAGATTGTTCATTATGTAACTTTTATATTATAACTATAATAAAATTGCCTATAAATAAAAAGAGCGTAAATTACTCACTTATATATTATTTCTCAATTCTGGTTTTGGCCACGAATACCGCACTGCGGAATTCCACATGGGTCAAGCTAGTTTGTATTATTCCTAAAGAAAATATCTTGAAAAACAAGGTTGATTTTCAATTAAATAAGATAGAAAAAACTGTTTATAAAACTTTATAAGGTAGAAAAGGTAGAAAAAACTGTTTATAAAAAATTTATAATAAAATATTATATGTAATAAAAAACATTAACCACATATTCAAGAACAGTGCCGAATATAGCAACAAACAGTACTATAAAATGTGTTTGTGTTACCAACATAATAATAATATAGATAATAAAAATACTGTCATTGTAGTTACAGATAAGCGAAATTTTATGACAACTAGGTTACCTACCCTGTTTTATATCATGATCATATGATCGTCAAACTATACAGCATCATCAGAGCAATAATATTATTATCATTATTATTATCGTCAGTTCAAAAATAGCACGCGCTTGTTGCTTATTTTTTTTTTTTTACTTCATTATGATTATTATACGACCACCATTTTATACAATTACGTTACATTTTACAGGATGTTTCAGAATAACTATTGAAATTTCATATCATTTCACTCATTACCTGAATTAATTGTATACAGTCAACAATTTTCATGATCTAAATGATTTTAAAGAAACCCACAAGATTAGATGAGAAAATGCCTTTCTGTGAAACTTTTTTAAACCGCCCCAAAATGTCCTTGGGATCGTTCTGATCACAAGCTCGCCGACTACGCAGTTTTTTAAGGAGTTGTTTTCGAGCTACGGGCGATCTAAGATACATATATGTATTGAATTGAATGCGCAGCCTTGACCGTCCATAAATAAAAAACTTCTTGCTGTGGGAGCTTTTGGCGTGTTTCCTGTGAAAACTGTTTCACAGAAAACCATTTTTCTATCGAATAGTACAGGGTCCTTTTCTAAACGGATTATTTTTCCGATAATCTTAATGGTATTTGAAATTTTTGAAATTATTTATTTTTTATCAACAGGAAATCATATTAGGAAATTTTCTTAACTGAACACATAGATTTTGCCCTAAAATTTTGATTAATTTTCCTCCTGCACAATGTTTTACATGGATCATTCTGTATTCCGTGTATATAATGTGTACATAAATTTACGACCGTTTGTTCTATAATATATTTTATTTTATAATCATAGTATATAAAAATATATATATATTTATCATTTTTAATAGTTTTTTTGTGTGTAATAAAATTTATTCTCAAACATGTATAGCAACATGTTTTGAACGTACAGAATGTTCCAATAGGAAAAAAAACTTACTGCAAAAAATTATTGGTATGCATTGATAAAAATGAAATAATCTATTTGAAGATATTATTATTAAACTCCAAATCCTTTCTTTGCTTAAATTCATAGTACAAATTATAAATAAGATATAATGAAACTTTTTCTGCAAGGAGATTTGCTGTTTTAATAATATGAAGATTTTTCTTCCGATCTTTTCTTGGGAAAAGTAATTTTTTTAAGCTACAAAGTATATTTTATGAAAAATTAATTCTTTCCGCAGAATTGGATTTTTGAATATTTAGTCTAGAAAGGTAAATGGAGCACCCTGTATAAATAATATATATAACAATCAGCTGATTGATGACATGTTAGTTGTTATATTATGACGTCATCATTGATCATATATACTCCAACAATGCTGCGCCAACTGTGTCTAGGTCATGGTTGAAATATGAGGACAATTATTAGATTATCAAAACATAAATATTATTTTTGTTTGTTTATGATTTTTTTTTTATATATTTTTATATTTTTTATTTTGTACAAGTTTCTTTGTATGTAATAACATTAACAAACCAAATATGTTTCTGTCTGCAATGCTTTCAAATTTATTATTTATGATCGATAATATAAATAATTTGCTGAAATGATTGTTTCCAAATGTTTATAAATTTTTCTTACAATTTTATTTGTATTATTTCAAGTTTTATTATTTTACAAATATATACATTTATTTGTATTTTTTTAGTTTTTCTTGGCCAGATTTGTGGGTTTCTTACAAAATTTTGTTGTTTCAAAACAAAATTTGAGTGCTTTACATGTCAAATGTCAAAAGCCATGAAAAAACTGGTAACTACACATAATCTCTAAGTTAATATTTGATCAAGTTCCCACTATTTCCAAAAAAGGTATTAATTAAATTTTTTACAGTAAAGAGTCTATTAATTACTCACAATAATAAGTATATTACGACAAATTCCATTAAACGAATTCCTTAACTTATATGAGCCATAGAAAACTTTCGAATTTCAGAAATTACATTTACTATGTTATAATTAATTTTTATGTGGAAATAACTTTTATAAACTCTTATTAAAAATTTACCAAGTGCGAATAGACACTTGGTTCTTTGAAGGGTTCGTACCATGTACAAAATAAAATTGTAACAACTGTAAGTATTTTTGAACTGAAAATTTGAGTTTTATTGTTTAATGAATAATTGAATGTAAAATATATCACATCAATTTTAACTTCTGTAATTGTAACATTATCTTCAAAACAGCGATTTAACGGGAAATAGAATATTTATAGAAGCACCGATCATAATTTGAAGTCATAATAAATTGCAAATATAAATGACTTGTTTAGGGCGCATTGTTTCATTAATTTCTAGAATATAAAATTATGTCATTGTAATAATACTCCAGTCACATGAGTTTTTATAAACTGTTAATTATAAATTTTATAAGCAAAATATGGCAGAACTATATCAAAATGGAAATCAATGTAATAAAACTACATTAATTAATTCTTTTATGACTTTTCAGAAAAGTTGGTTTCATATAGTTTGAACTATCAAACCTAACTATCTGGTTATGGGCAGAATAAGGTATATTTCATGAAAGTGCTAATGATGACGTAAGGTTAGATCTTACGACATTGCTTACGAATGTTCAGCTAGTAAATTTAATAAACAAAAATAACATTAAATAAATAAATGAAAATAAATTTTTTTTGAAATGTTTTATGAATTTATGGTTTTCTTTACAAAATTTTTAAAGTTTAATAATCATTTAATTTTTTATGGGTTGATTTATTTTTGTCCAACTTTTAAATAATTATTTGTTTTACATTGTTTTAATTAAAACAAAGAATATTCAGCATGAAAATATACATAACATAATTTATAACGCTCAGAATTATATCTGACATAGTTTCTGATACAATATTTATATAAATTTCACTTTTTACTCTCAATGGTAATAGAAAAGAAGCAATGATGATAGAAACAAAATTTTGGATTAGCGTGAAATATTAACAGCTTTTTCTATAACTGAAAATAGCTTTCAAGTTTCAGAACGAGTACTTTTAATACAAAATACAGTCTAAAATAGTGATTTTTTAAGACTGCTTACACCCATATTAAAAATATTAATATAAACTAATTTTTCCTCTGAAAATGGATATAGTGCTTTCGTACTAAAGATGGAATTTTGCAAAAAATATTTATAACTTCATCGATCTTATACCCAAAATACACCAAAAGTTACTGTCGTTTAAAGTTTTCTTACATATTAATATATGTTCCTACATGTTTATGTGTCTGTAAAGTTTCCAGAGGCCACAAATTGAGTCCGATAAGAAAAGTTCAATTCATGAATGTGAAATCGGTTAATAAACAATGGAAGGGGGCCACCGTCAAAACTTTCGATTCTAAAAAAGATTCGATATTTAACGCAGCTTCTACGTTAGGTACTGGATTTTTTTTAAAAAATGAAATAGTTTTTTGTGACATTGACTGTACATGCATAGAGTAAATGCAAAAAATATAATATATTTACATATACAATCATATCGAGTCAAAATAAAAGCGATAATATTGTTGAGAGTGCTATATGCATTGTAATGTAGGGTTCGTTTGCACTTTTATACGGCCGTTACTAATATAACATAACGAATGATTTTACTACCGTAAACTCAATGCATGTGAAACGAAATAAATTAGCTATTATATTTAATTCTATAATTCTTATTAAGGTTGGCCATACACTCAATCATTTTTTGTACAAAATACATTAAATTTAAAGAAAAAAAAATAGGTAAACATTTCTAGTTGATTCAAATCTGCTACATAAGAGAGTATGCATTTTTCTACCAAATTAATCAATCTGTTCACTGTTGATGCCATTGATTGTAAGATATATCCTAGTTTACAAATTTGACAGATGATTCTTAAATTCAACTCAACAAAACTATATTTACTTATGTCGGTTTTCTGATTTTTTCCCAAAAATTTTGTGATCGAAAAAGGTGAAAACTAGATGACACCCTTAGAGTTTCGACAAAAAAGTATATAAATAAACTTTATTATGTCTTTTAATTTTATTATATCTTTAAACTTTTTATATTAAGTCTTGTAGTACGTAAAATTAATCTTCCGAATAAACTCGAGCATCTGTTAAGGTTCAAAGATATAAAATCTATATCGATAGTGGTACATATCCATTTGTACCGATACTTGTGACATATCGATCATCAGCCGGTTTTGTTCTTAGCAAATTTTAATTATTTTAAACTTGCCCCAAGTTAATTTGAATAAATTAATTTTGATACAAATTCTTATAACTTCTCGGCGTCAACATCAATAGAATAATTGTTAATATACTGAAATAAAATGGTTTATTAACAGCTAATTATTTCTATACCAACTTCAGGATCTCCCTGTACATGATATTAGCCGTTCATTCAATTAGAGGCGGTAAACACAATACAATTTATTTGGTGTTCGAATCCTGGTTTGATTTGTATTTTTGTTATTTCATTTTTCGTATGAAATGTCACATGAAATTCGTTACATAAATTTCATTGACCAGAACAACAACAAAACACTAGGTGATTTATTTATTACAAAAACTCAAACCATTTATACAGTATGTTCCAATTAACTTGACACGCAGCCGTCAATCGTAAACAGAGTTGATTTTACAAAAACTAGTTAAAAAATATAGCTAAAAAAACTGTACTGAGGATGATTCGGACGTAGGTTATTTTAAAGTCAACATTTACTAAATAGACGCTACACTAAATTGGAAAATTTTTCTTTATAATAAAGCCTACAACTCTTTGTATAAACTTTTTTTTTAACGCAAATAAATTCATTTGAAAGTTGCAAAGTCTACTAGAAATGAAATTTTACGAATAATATGCTAACACTATCAGTTTCTTCTCTAATGGGAGAACACAACGAATTTTAGTTTCAATATCTTCTGAATATATTCTTTTTTCCAAAAAATATTTTCCTACCAAAGGTGTTGACTTTGATGTGAGCAGCAACATTCCAATTTAAAATAAACATGTACCTCTTATCTTTAATAAGCATGAAATAACTTATAGATAGCCTCGTAAGACCAGGTCAACCACGAAATATTGACTCTAAGCAACTTGCAGTTTTAGTACTCAAGTTATTAGAACACCCTATATATTTATCTGAATACAACCAATATCCATCCATAAAAATAAACACTTTTATGTGTAAATAAACTAAATAAACAAACATATAAATAAACAAATAATCATATTCAATGTATGAAAACCGTTTATAACCAATGTTATAATAGTATGGTCACAAACATGCATACTAAAATTAAAGTGCTAGTTATATGGTGAAAGAGTGTGCTTTATCATACACACAATCATTTTTAGAATTGCATATATTAATCTATAGGTATATCCTTCTTACAAGATAAGTGCTCCATCGACATAAAATGTGAAGCTCTGTTATTAAAATCAAATGTTGAATTAAATCAAACTAATTTTTTGTTTTAATATTTTCATCTCATAAATACAATTTTTCAAGTCATGTGAAATCTTTAACCTTGACAGACACTATTATCCGAAAATAATATACATTCCAAATCTATTAATTAGAGATCCATGTAGTGCTATTACAATCCATGGATGTGGTATATGATTTAATATGGTTGCTATACAAACATGTTTATAGTATAGTAATAGTAGAACCTTAGTAGAACCGATGTCAATTTCCATGGTAACCATGTACAAATCATAATAATGTCTATAAATTTTCAATAGCTGTATTGTTATAACAATAATAATAATTATCTCGTATGTACAGTAAAATTAAAAATAATAACCAACAAATAATAATGAATAGACTAAAATATTTCTTACGTCACCATGTTTGTTTGTCTTTGTCGGATGCCAATGTTCTTGTCTCATAAATTATTGTAATTTAGAGCAGGCATGGGTGAGTTATTTTAAGTCAAAGCCACCATTGTTATAAGTTTATTGCGTGCCATAAAGTTTATTGTGTGTCTCTTTATGAAAGTCAGCATTGCTCATAGAGGAGGAAGCGAGACGGGTACACGACTCTTCTACCTATCTCAGTATCTTTAATAGTAATGAGATAGGTAGAAAAAAAAGTTGTCTCTCTGCCTTACTCGAATTATTGGTAACACTGGTTAGGGTATCACTGTCTCACTCGTATGTTAGTTACAGAAGTCTGAGTGGCTTCTCTAAGCCACGTTTGCCCATGCATGATGTAGAGCTAATGTTATAATGTGTATGACAAAGACATTGCCAACAAATAAAGACAAACAGACATGCTGGCGTAGGAACGATTTTAGTCTACATTGAAATTAAAAGATATGCTTATTATTTCGGAAAAATGCAATTTTGTTGCTACAACTCACGTCAAAGTCCTTGTCTATCACTTAAAGGCCTCATACGCACTGGCTTTATATTTATAAATGTATATTATGTTATTGTATTATTAACAATAATAATAATTATTGTTATCGAAACCAGAAACCAACAACCGAAGCGATATACCAGTCAAAATTTGTCCAAAAGACAAATAATATACATAGTTGCACTTTAAGCTAAAAATGAATTCACAAATGTTCACTCTCCCTCCAATTGCGTGGAATATGTGTATATGCAGTTCCTAGCAACATTTAACTATACAATTCACAGTTTTGTTATACATAAAACCTACCGCAGACCAACGATATCGGTGAATTGAATTATTACATGTTTTATTTAATCATAATGTGTTAAAATGTTGTTTTTTTTGCACATTTGCCATCGTTTTCTCGAATGTCGACTGAATTTATGAGGAGAATCAGAAGGTATGAATGAGAAACTACATAAATTTCAACATGTGTTTTATTGAAATAGATCTAACTTCTTTGAGGAAACATAATAAAGTAGAGGAATTCAATTTTATACCATGCATATATGTAATATGCAAGGTATACTAAGGTTAGTCCCAAGTTTATAACGCTTAAAAATATTGATTCTATGTACAAAATTTTGGTATAGGTGTTCATAAAATCACCTAATTAGTCCATTTCTGGTTGTCTGTCTGGCTGTCTGTTTGTCTGGCTGTCTGTTTGTCTGGCTGTCTGTCGTCTGTCTGTCCGTCGCCTGTCTGTCCGTCTGTCATCACGATTACCCAAAAACGAAAACAGATATCAAACTGAATTTTTAGCGTGCCTAGGACCTAAAAAGTGAGGTCAAGTTCGTAAATGAGCAGCAAAGGTCAATTAGGTCTAGGGTCCGTAGAACCCATCTTGTAAACCGTTAGATATAGAACAAAAGTTTATATGTAAAATGTGAAATGTTCCTTATACAAAATGAAACAACTTTTGTTTGAAACATTTTTTCGTAAACATCACTGTTTTCCTGTGAGAGCGCAAATTATGCGCCAAGTGTATGTATTATATGGGAATATCAGTTATATATGTGTGACATGAAATAATAACTTTTAGAACTTGCTCCAAGAAAATTCTAATAAAATATTATTTTTAGATTTAAAAATAGCCATCCGAAACTCTAATATTTTTAGATTTAGGTTTATCAAAATATTAGAGCCCTAAAACCAGAAAGTCTTTAAATTAAAATAAGCAATTTGTTTAAAAACAAGCAACCGTGCAGTCATAATGGAAGTTTTACTTGATGCACTTAAACAAATAAAGCAAAAAGAAACATATCTTGTTTTGTAAAATCATGGCAATTAAACAACAATATGAATTAACTGAAATTTGATGTCAGTTTTTTTTTTTCAAATCTACTGTGAACGTGTTAAAATTGTGTTATTTATACCTATACACAAGCATGGTATGTTTGAACCTCTCTCCATACTCCATATAACACCAGGAATATTGATTATTACAATCCGATAAAAATAAAATTATATTTCTTAATAGTAGTTGTTACTTTTATTGAAAGGGCTGATTTATACATAACATCTGTCTTTATACGTATTACATAAAATCTATGCTCAATAATACTAGGTACTACTGGGTGAAAGAAACCAAATTCAAGATGATAATCTTATTTCAAAGTGGTAATCAAACTATTCAATCCGTTTCATAGTATGGCTCTCGAGATATTTGCTCAAGAATACAAAGCTAAATTTTAAAAATTTATGAACTGACAGACAGCACCATATCCAACAGAGAGAAAAAACTGATTAATAAATGCCATCATTATTTTGCCCAGTACTTGGAAGAACGAGATGACCGTGGTCTGCTATATTAAAAAGTGCAATTTTCAAGGTGCATTCGAACAACCATTTTTATTTAATTGTGGACATTCAACAAAACTCAGTGTAGTATTCGTTAATTTTATGCTTGGCACACAATTATAAACCTATAATAGCCTATCAAATTTCCAGAAATTTTAGCCCTATGAATAACTAAGAATCCTAAAGTATTTATATATCCGCAAAAGCGTGCAAATACCTACTTTTTGAAGTGAGAAATTATGTAGCCACATTGATCGATTTTACTATATTACTTTGTTAGTAGGGATTTAAAATTTTTAACGTGGTGGTCATTATGGATAAGATCGTCACCTCAGATGGGAAACGGCTTGAAAATAATGTGAGCTGTTGCTTTTATATTATTTATAATAGTTTGTACACCCATTGTAAATCATATATATAAAATTTAGACCAATATTTAAAAATAACTTAAAAGAATTGAAAGTCATATGGATGTAAAATATTTTTCTAGACTATTTTTATTTGCTCCCCCAATAATTGTAAGCTAATAAAGAATTTAAGAATGTGCTTTGAGAGTTTTTCCTTGAAAGCATATAAGTACACACATTTTTGCAGTATAAAAGTGGGTAACACACTGTATACAGGATTTAGATGAATGCAAAAAATGTTAAAACGACTATTACTTTGATTTGATTCGTATATAATATGTTTATGTTTGCATGTTTATATAAAATTTTTATTACACAGGTGTGCAAAAACAACTCTAAACGTTATAACTAAGAAAGACTAACGGGAACTAAAATGTTTTGATTTAAGAAACATTCATTAAAAATTTTTTTTTTTTGGTTTAACGCATGTAAAACTAAGCGGAATCCAATTTAAGAATTATTTATTGTGAATATTCAATTTAACTTTATTTGTTTGTTTGCAAATATCAGTAAAATTCGTGATTTATATGGGATATTAATTCTTTTCTCTAGTGTATCGTTTGCACGAGCTGAGAATTTAGTTTGGTAATTGTCTCAATGTCTATGGAAGTAATCGTTTTCCAAACAATTAAAATCGGTAGAAATCGGCTTTTTTTATTACCTTGTATTAAAAAGTGCTAGTATTGCAAACGCCCGTTCCTCATTAGGAAGATGGTCAGGGCGAAACCCATCCACGTAAATAGATTTTTTATTTATTTCTAGCATAAAATATATTTAAGAAATTATTAAAGTTAAAAGCATACATTATAGCAAAAATAACATAGTACCTACCGGGGGTCCCTCACAACTCTCGTTTTTTTTAATTTTATTGGAAATATAACCAACTACACTTTTTTTTCCCTGCGGATTGAATAATTGGAGTTTAGCTGTCCTAATTTATAATGTGACTCGTGTAAGAAATTTTATATCATCTTAAAGACAATCAATAATAAAATTACAATATATTTCAATAAAAATTTACTTATTATTTGCAATTATTCACGGGCAATATATATTGCATGTTAACGTAATGAGAAAATATTTTTCAAATGTTAATTAACACCTTATTTATTGATTGTGTTTTATATTTCAATAACGTGTTTGAAATGCATTAAAAAAACTAATAAATCGGAAAAAAACGGTTAAGTGTGTAACTAACCACACTTAATAGAGTAAGTTCCTGTCTTTTAATTTTCAATTTTTTTAATAAGCCTAGAAAAGCAATGGTTCACAAAAATGTATTCATCATTTCTTATTTAAATTGACTTTTCCCTGCCCCTGCCAATAATCCTATTCAAAAAAAATAAGCATGGGAAAAGTGAATCCAAGCAAACTTCCAGGCTTAGTCGAAAATTTCAGGTTTCTACTGAAAGAAAAAATTGTTCTTAGAACGCTCAGATCTAAGACTCTCATTTTTCAAAGCAGGTTGTTTTATATAAAATCTAAATTTAACTAATAATACTTACTCAGTTTATGACTGTTCTACTTAAAAAAAAAATCAAAAATATCAAATACAACTTCAGTATTCTGTCACGAGAATGGTTTACTTAACCTCGGATAAAAGTAATCACTTGTTCAAAATGATTGTTGAATTTGTCACAATGATGAACGAATGAGACTTATTTTATAGGTTTTTAACAGTGCTTCAATTCGTTGTGTGCGTAGTCATGGTACGGACAATAAAATCGGTGCTAGCGCTTTCAGTGAAAAATTTTCGCGTTAAAGACCGCTGTTTTGACTAATTTGCAATTCTTGACATGTTAATGTTATTGAAAATGTCAAATTAATTAAACTTAATGCATTACAAATTGTGAAAATAAGAAATCAAATTGCACAAATATTATTTTTCAAATGTAAATTATCATAATTATTTATTTAAATTTGTGGGACAATACTATTCAATTTTCAATGTAGGTGATAAATGCAATCCATACAATTATATATGCATCCATACAATTCCATAATTTAAGTAGTGCATCGTTACCATGGAAACGCCTCCAAAAAAACTAACGCACGGTGTGAATAGGCAATCTCCACGTGTGGCACCAAACATGGAATCCAGGAAGTGTGATGACCTTTAGATTAACTGGTACGTCAATTTCTCAAATAGATTAAAAATTATTAGTGATAATCGAAGTAAATATGACCATGTTTTTGACACTAACACCATCAATAATTGTAAAAATTACAAATGAAATAATTATAATGCCACACAATAGACATGGTTAAATTGTTTTGTTAAATGAATAAAAAGAATTTAATGAATTGTAATAAAAACCACTAAATTAATACTTTAATAGCCCAACAAAGTACATACTAGATTGAGGTACCTACGTAACTGTACAAAATATACATATTTTATTATTTTATAATAATTAGGGGTAAGATGAGCACTATGGGTATTGTTTTTAAAAGTGCATTCATAATACAATTGTAATGACAAAACATTATCATTATTATATTATTATTGTTAAATAGGGGATCGCGCTTATGGATTCAATAATATAAGAGAAACACATCTAATGTAATTCGAATACAGTGTGAAAATTTTTTTAACATTTTTACAAGATCCTATTTGTCGTACAACGTGTGCATTATTGAAGTTAAATTTTGTATACACGTTTAGCTTGTATGACAATGCATTTTTGTGGTAAGCATCACCTTATTTTCCCATCGCTTTAACCATATTTGATATACATGCCTTTTAGTTTTAAATTAAAAATACTTTTTGAGTCACTCATACACGACTATTTGTAAGCTTGAGGCACTCCGATTCATACATCAGCCTTTAAAAATATTCTTTACAAATAATATATTATTTTCTACTTCTCAGTTCAATAAAAGCTTATTCCTTAAAAAGCATTTTTTAAATATTTCACTTGACGCAATTCGATTGACTTATGTGCTGTAATGCGTGTAACAATTATTATCCCCAATAATTTTATAAAATTCAATTTTTTCAAACTGATTTAAAAGTAAAATCAATATTTACATACAATCGTTTTGGAATTTACAAAAATCTGGTATGTAAGGCCTAATGACGCGTGACGATTAATAACGATGACGCGAGTTCCATGATTTTCGTTCACCCAAAAAGGTGCTCAATGCGCCTAAAGAAATTTTTCGTTAAAAAACTCCATTTTTTCGTCTAGAAAAATATTACGTACTTTAACACAGAAACTAACAGATCATCTGTACACTTAAGCAAGCTTAGCTAATTCTTTTTCTTTCTTAGTCGCTCTGTTTATCTTTTTAGGGCATAATAAAAAAAAATGAATGTATCGAGAAACACGTTGCATGCGTACTTTTTAAGAGTATATTGTCTTACAAAAATTAACATCCCTGTGAATTTTGTTTATTCATGCATACTAATAATATAAACTTTAGGAATAATATTAAGGTATGAGTTGGACTTGAAACTTTATGTGATGAGTACATTGCTGCTATATTCTATATTGTTATATGGTACTGTTGCTGACTACCCCTTTAATCCTTAGGGAACAACGTTAACAAGTACTTTGCATGTCCTGTATTTTGTATATACCTATATATATATATATATACATATATTTACTATATAATATTCTAACTTTATAGTGATCTTTTTTATTCCAAGTCAACAAACAAATGTTTAAAAAGCATGCAATAGTTTAGAAGGTTTTTAAATATCTAAAAACTGAAATTGTTATTTTATTATTTTATAAATATACTTATTTATTCTTAATTTATATTCATAATTATTATACAAACAATATCATAAATATGATACCAAAGAAGAAGCATGGGCGTTACTCGTGACAAAATATCAGTCTAATAGTGTAGAGAGTTTTAATTTTTGAAATAATTATATTTTTCTGTAAAGTTATATAAATTGGACAAACCAATTGAAAGCTTAAAAGTGGAGCAAACTTAATCTCTTCCTAATATGCAGGACTTTTGTGTTTGTGACGAATTTGTAAAGTCTAAGTTATTAGGACACATGTTTATGCATAAATTCTTGTTATATATTTTTGGTAGTAAAAGTAGTTTTAAATACCTATATAGGCATTATAAGTGTAAAAGTAAGAATCTTTGTTTGTTTGTCACGCTTTCACGCAAAAACTACTGAAAGGATTTGAATGAAACTGTTCAATAATATAGTTCATGCATCAGACTAACACATGAGCTATAATTTATAAAGATATATAAATAAGATAATTTAAATTAAGTGTATAAAATTTCACTACGCTATCTTTGAACATCATTTTGAATCATACACTAATGATTTCTGTAAGAATGGTATATAACAATTCATGGCCACCTGTTCTGATACACCTCAATGAATAAAGACTACATTACAAGGCAGAGAAAGAGAGGTGGAGGCTATAACGCGGTGGTCTTCACTTTTAAGCCCAGCGAAGCGGACGGGTATCAAGCTAGTCCAATATAAACAAGAGTAGTCAACGGAATGAGTAAATCATTACAATTGTTTGCTATTTTTATGCTACAGTTCATTTACTCATTTCAGCAGTATTATTCTACACTACTTTGGTTTTTAATATCATTTATTCATTCAACATCTGCTGAAATGCAATATTTCCACTTGTTGTTGCAGGTCTATTTTAAGGCATCGGTTAGAAAATGATTTTCCTCAATCGTTCAATATTGTATGGCATTGTTTATATAGCCAAAAAATGTAGCCTTTAGCCCTAAAATTAGATGTATATCGTTTTAATTATTATTGTTATTCAAAATAAATAAATAATATATATTTATATTTATATTTATAAATAAAATATTTAATCGTATAGTTCTTACACCGTTAGTGATCAATATGAAATCATAAACAACATTATACTTAACCTATTCAAATCTACAAAATTAATTCAACATTAATGATATGTTTAAGATTATTTGTGGGTGGACATATTATTTATTATTTTTTTTTTTTCGTTCGTTTGTCTAATTAAATTAATAAAATACTGTACTAAATATCATAAATAATATTTGTTAGATACGTGTTCCACAAGTAACTATATAAAAAGTAAACACAACATTTACTTTTTAGTAAAATTTATTGTATTGCTTTTGTTGTGTAGATCATATCAATGAATTTCATGAGCCATAACTTAATTTCATGATAATTTTTATATATACAGGATGATTGAATAATGTTTTGACATACTTCGAAAATGGGTTTTCCTTGCATTAGTAGAAGCAAAAAGTTCTTATGTACAACTGGCCTGTGTCATTTTCTAGATTCAATGCAATAATAAAATTTTTAAACTTCATGTATTCTTATGTAAGAAAATTTGCTTTTTGAGATTCCAAAATAACAAGTAATAAGACAAAGATAACTAAGTTTTATGTTCACATGATCTTGTTATGTAATTTTTGTGTAGGTAAGGGATTACTTACCATTCTCATAATTTTTATGTCGTTAATATGAATTTTTTTACTTCCACTGATGCAAAGAACCCATGACTGAAGTTTATCACACTCATTATTTAATCATCCTATATAATATACTTACTAACAAGTTCTCAATCAAATAATAATATTACAAACTGTTAATTATACTCTGAATGAAATTTATTAGAAAAAAGTGTGATTTTACGATTTTTGTTGTTGTTGAAGAGTTTTTTTTTTTTTTTTTTTTGTTATCATATATTATTTTTAAGAGTATAATTGCTCTACGTAGATGTTGGATATTGATCAGTAGGTTTTTATAATTGAACATGCCAACTAGTCTATAATCATAGATACTTATACCTCTGGTACCATAGACATATCCAGTCTAAAGGCACCAGAAGAGGAATTTTGTTAATATAAAAGTGATATTGGAAATACCTAGCTTAAAAATTTTATAAATTTAACATTATTTTACCATAAACACTAACTTTCATAACAATTTCAAGGATTAATCTAAATCCGGGGAGTATAGCTGTCTTGACCTGGATACGTCCAAGTCAGGTACTATGATTTATAATGTATTCATACACCTGTTAAAATGTACTAAGGAAATTATCAGTTCGAAATTATTTAGCAAGAAAATTATATCGGTCTAGACAATAAGGTTTGCTTGTCTGAAAAATTCGTTCTAAAACTCTTTTTTTCGTTCTAAAAATCTTTTACAGACTCCAGTCTATGTATATAGGGTAATAAATCTGATGACACTCTAAAGTTTAAAGTAAGAACGTCAATTAATGCCATAGTACAAATTCATGAGACAACTTTTAAAATATACTTAAATATGATTTAATAATACATCTAGTTTATTATAAGGTGAGCATGTTTTTATTTATGTATTAGTGTTCTAAATAAAACAATAATGCAAAAAGATTTGAATACTGACGCAATGAAATTTTAAAATTATTAGACACGTGCCAAACAGTGATATGTCTATTACAAAAATATTTTTAAAATTTTAAGGTTCTAATAAATAAATGTTATAATTATACTAAAAGAATACTTTCATGATTATTGATTTATCATTTTGTCATCGTCAAAATTATTAATAAGCATTAATTAAAAATGTTTGATTTTTTAAAGAAGTATTTTTAAACGAATTTATAAGCAATATATAATTGCACTGTATAGCGGTTTCTTGTTTAATTTCTAAACCAATCACTATTAATATATTCCAGAAACAATAATAGATCTAAGAAGTGGCGATTTTGAAATAAAATTTTTTGGCCCAATTTCCCAGATCAATTTTTATATAATATAAAAACGTATTTCAACTACCAAGTATTAATTAATGAATTAACTAATCGAAACATATTAGTTATAGGTATTCGAATCGTAGTCGAAATACGTATTTATGTAACACAAAAATTGGGGCAAATATCGAAATTTATTTGGAAATTTTCTCGAAATATCATTTGTCATCTTTGATAATATTGATATAGTGGTGATTTTGAAGAGGAACAAGCTCGAACTAACAACTTTAGCCGAGAACTTCTCTTTCAATGCCACTATTTATTCATTATTATTAGCCACTATTTATTCAAATATTTTCCTATTTGAATTTCGTCCTCAAGGAAAATTTATCTATTCAGCCAACCAAATTAAGAATTTTCTAGATCAAATAAACAATTTTAAAGATAAGTCTCCGATTATGAATATCTCTAAGCATACACGGAGGAATTTTACATAATGGGATAATTACAATCGCATATAATATGCTACTTGATTATATTTGTATATCCGTTTAAAAGTTTAAAAATATTCACCTTCATACCGCAACTTAAACTGATTGACAGTTTTATTATTGAACCTTCTAAACAGACAACTTTTTTTTTCTACTTTACATAATTATGTAGATTAAACAAACAAAAAAACTTGTACAATTGCAACGCATGTCACACAAAACTACATTTTACATGTTTTTATAGAAATGTTTTCATATCATAATAAATTTTATTAATTAAATACAAATTTTATAGAACTTAACATATTGTCATGTAAAATTGTATTGTATTATTGGTAAAGCATTTAAATCAAATTGATATATAAAATTATTATAAATAAATTTAGCATCCATACTTCATAAATCAAATGATAAAATTCCACACTTGACATTTTCACTACTTACTTACTTATTTACTAAGTCAGACCTAGTAGCTAGTAGCATTTAAAGCTATACTTTACTTAGTTTATAATGTACCAAAGTAAGACTTGTTAGTTTGTTGGTGGTATAAATCAAAATGAAAGTTATTATAAAATAAATTTAAAAACAAAAAAAAATATTTCTAGATATTATATTTATATATCACTCTTGGAATTATACTAAATTATATTTTCTATCTTTATTCTTGAATTTTAAATATTCAAAGTTGATTTTTATATCATCTTGACCTACACTAAGATTTTTTTTTTTTAATATTTCAGACATGTGATATTATGATGGCACAGTTATTAAATCAATGAAAATTCTTTAAGAGTGGCGAAAATAAATATCGGTTTCTAATATATTCAAGTTCATGTTATAATTCATACCTATAAAAAACTACACACGTGAAATTTACAAAATTTTAAAAACCCCCGACAATTTTTTTGGGTCGGAACACACATTTGAAACATATATAAGAACACTCTCTGTTAAATTACCTTTCAAATGAAACCAAAAAAATTAAAATCGGGTCATCCGTTTAGGCGCTACGATGCCACCGACAGACACACGCACATAGCGGTCAAACTTATAACACCTCTTTTGTTTTAGTTCGGGGGTTAAAAATAGTATTTCAGTAAAAAATATCTAAGTCACTATTATCTTTATGAAAATTAATTTTGTGTTGTCTTGGCGATAAGCTAAAGGTATTGATTGAGACAAAATTTAAGAAATGTTAAAATTGAGATCGATGTGGAACATATACGATAAAATAAACGCTGTTTTTATACCTAATACAAACATTTTTTGGTTCATACAACCAATTAATCGTTAAACTACATTTTCGATGCATTTATTCATAAATTCTAAAAATGTTTTTCAATGATACACCAAAGCTTTTTAAAAAAATTAAATAATGTATTAATTATTTTATTTTTTAAGTCAAAATAATGACTAAATTATATTTGTAATAAAATAACTATTGTTATTGTATAATACGTACAGAGAGTATTTTAAATATCAATGACGAAATTTGGTGTCATTAATTCATTTTATTTTTAATCCCATTAAAAAGTGGGTGGGTGCTTTAAGTTAAATGATCCTTTCTGTATGATTTATTTGTAACATCGTTTCTACCAAACGTATGGTTTGAGTATTTCGAAATGATATTTTACATTTGAATTACCAATTTTAGCTAAGTTAAATCGTAATACATTTTCAAATCATAGAGACCAAAGATTTTTCCAAAACAAAACAAATCGACCATATAACTAAAACACCTTACTCCCCTCACGACGATCAAAATGGTTCATTGAGAAGAAGATATTGGATGCGAGTGTTTCGTAAAATTCCACAACTAAATATTAAACAAACTCCATGTATATTTATATTAAAATTAAAGCGGGACCACCTCTAATGAATAGATCGCGTGGTATAGTTTTACACACCTAGTCCGCACCTGTTCAAAACATTATACTGTGTACTACCCTTCATATATGAAATGTGTTGCCCTCATATATTTATAAACACTATCAGTCAATATCTATTGTCGATTACATGTTTATTTTAATTAAATTATTTATTCAATGTTATAAATAAAATTATTATTTCCCCAATATTTTTGTTGAAATATATACTTGCAGGCAAGAAAATTGTATCACTTGATGACTCAAAGATTTGAAAGTAATGAAGACAAATTAATATGTGTCAGATACTATGAAAATTAATCATCTATAGTGAATAAAAAATCTTGTTATCGATTAATTAAGGTTAAAATTGTTTATAACGACATATCGGCTACAGCGACCAATATTCATTAGAATGAAGTGCAGACTACCTTGTGTTACCATTTTGAGCCTTAAAAACTATATTTATTTAGAAATTTATTAACTCATATGACAGTTATAGTGATCAATATGACGGTTATTAGAATTAGTCAGTAACGACGATCAACATGTGTATATTTGCACATACGTCCACTTTTATATAAATATGTAGGTACTTTCGCGTAAAACGACTATTGGTTATAACGAAATTTGTTGGTTCCTTCAAGGCGTTTAAACCAGTTTTGAATCAATATTATAGATTATAGAAAAAATAAAAAACGAAGTATTTCGATGCGTTACATTACAATTGTTAAGAGGTTGCGACCAATATTAAGTGTCGCACATATACGGACATACACATATTTCCAATTTATTTGCCGACCCATTTTTTTTGTTCAGAAGTATACCCAATAATATATATCAATGTAGAATGTCAATTAATGGAACAAAAAAAAAAGTTTTTTTAATATATTAAGTTGAATAATCAAATGTAATTTCTTATCTAAATTTCCATTTAAGTGGAATATTTGTAAATTGTCTAATGTCAATATTTGCTTAAAATTAAGCAATTATTTTATTGTTAATCGATAAGTTTCGATTGCTATTTGTACTGAATAATAGTTTAATTATAAGAGAGCCTAAATTATTCAGGTACGATTGTCCCAAAAATAAGTTATAGTACCATTATTTAATTTTCATTTTTTTTGTGATACTTTTATTCTAAGCTTTTTCTACAAACTCGACTTTTATCAGTCCGTGTGTAACAAATTTTGTAAATTGGATGCCAATACAATTATTATGACAATTAAAAGTAAGTGCTTTCCATTGCTTCCAGTGCTTGCACATTGCTTCCAGTATAAATTAATAAACATTCGTCTGTTAGGCCTTAACATGTTACATAAAATCAACTCGAAACAAGTTATATTTGACTTTTTGTGCAATGAAAGTTTATCTTAAAAAAGCATTTTTACCTTTTTGTGAATTTCTTCATCAATTAACTGTATGGAAATAGCCATTTTATAAAAAAATTACCAATAATTCATTGCGGTTTAAAAGCTTACTTCAGAATGATTTAAAAGCTTACTTCAGAATGAATGAGTTTTTTTTTATTGCTGCTCCAGCGATTACGATTTGTAATTGTTCATCGTCCAAAATTTTAGTCTGAATTTAGAACTATTTTATTAGCGTATAAATTAGCACATCGTTTCCAAAAAAAAGAAGAAAAAACAGACATTCTATTATTATAACCATCAATACATGCATAAATAATACTCACTCACATTAATGTCCTATAGCTAGATCTAACTGTCTTTATCTATATGACGTAATGCGTCGTTGTATATATCGATTTTCACCAACAACCAACAAAAACGTATTATGACAACGGCTCACAGTTACTCATTGTGTTGGTATATTACTCATACATTTCTATGAAATCCTAAAGCTCTCTGATGGTTTAAAAAGCTCCTTTTTCAATTTAACCAATTAAAAAGAAATTCTCCAACATATTTTTTCATGTTTGCCCTTGTACAGAAGATTGGGAAAATTTACGTCTGCGATTTTCATAAAAACCTAGTATTTTTTGACAAAAAAAAGAACTGCTTTGACAATGGGGAATTGCAGCTAAGATAACGACCAAACTAGAGGCTCGTATATATGGGCTGGTGTCCCAATGCGATTTCTATAACCGATACCTTAGAAATTAGTTGTCCAGTCGTAAAATCAATCAGGTGTTTAGATAACAAAGTATACTACGGACCTAAACAGCACTAAAATCCAGTTCGTTTGGTTGTTTGATGATCATATATCGATATTCCTCTACCACTTCGAAGATAAAGGCTTTCGAACTGGACTATTGACGATGTCATAAGATTCTCACCGAATAGTTATATCAACCTGATTTTTGTATTTGATAGGCCAATTTTATTCCATAATAGGCATGTTGGTTTTTGAAAATCTATAGAAGCACCTACGCAAAATATGAACGTTTAAAATTCCTAATTAAACAAAGAGGAAGATATAGGTTAGTGACGTCATTGTTCGATATTTTTATGCGTAATATGTCAAATTCACCATTAGGCAATTACCGTATTCCGAAGCAATTTTTTTGATATTTTCTCGATTTTTTTCAAAGGGATCCATTTGAAGATTAAGCGTGTAGTATCTGATCAGTCAATCAAAATCGTATACGAAGGGAGCAAGAAAAGTATAAAATTATTATTTACTCAAAGGGCTTTTTTAGCAAAGGCATCCATTTTCCTACAATAGACTCAGTGCATTTGAAGTAATGTATTTAACTTAAAAATTAGCTCAAACAGCAATGGTATTAGAACTAAAGTCAAATTTAAGACACCTGTTGAAACGCTGATGGCAATAAAATTTTGTTAAAGATAATAATTCCACTTTACGGTGTTTACTAAAACCCTTCATATAATTTTCTGTATAATTTTCCTATAATCAGTTTGTTTAATGGTTTATTTTATATATAATTATATCGTTATTAAAACAACCTTTAAATTGTTTTCACAAAATGAATTTGGTTAGAAATAAAATTGCGTTTGTAGTTAAAATTAACAAATAATTGATAATTCCAGGTGAAGATTAAGTAAAACTATAATATAAATGCAATAGACGAAAACTTATTGGCTAGTAGTTATAAAGAGGAAAATCATAATAAATCGTATATAACGATTCGTTCGTAACTTTTAAAAGGGCGTTATCATTTCACATGTCAATCAAAATTGTGAGAGGTTGGTCCATATATCAGTCACATCCAGTTAACGTTTACATCTATCTTTCATGCTAAAAGTGAAAATGCATTTCTAATGATTCCAACAAAACATTTGAGACACAATAATTTTCTATCAAAAAACACAATACTCTCTGTGTAGTAATCACAAAAGAAAGATCAAACTATACATTTCAATAACTTTCTCTTTGTTTAATACTTTAATGGAGTTATTTTCATTCAATACAAAATCATAGTATTCGAGACAAAAGTACAATACGATCTATTATTTCGGTATGTCCATTTTGAGAGAAGGATAATCTCGTTTGAAATACATATAAAATTATACTGATATCTTTTATTTTTACCACTATCCTTTTAACATTAGTTTTCCAAAACAAAAGAACACTCTTCACGCATGCGTATTTTATGATGTCATTCATTTTCTATGGTCGCATTTTATCGCGCATGAAAACAAAAGAGAACAATATGAGATTTTTATATAAAGCATATACGACTATCTTTGTTTTATAAAAAGAGCAATATATGTGACTATGTTTTTTTCTCATTTGTGTGTTATTGCAGATGTTGCTTGTTAGGTTAGGTTCGTTTATACATATATATATTGTATTGAACGAGAAATGGAAAGCCTAAAGCACATAGCGATCTTTTAACATGCGCTTGCTTAGTTTGGTATTATATAGATGGATGCCTTATACTTCACTATTACTTGTTCAGCCTGTCGAATGCAGACGTAGCCTGTCAGAAACGGCTGACGCGCGTCCCGACGCCTGTGATAGGGTATATGCTATTTATATATATCATTCGATTTTCTATAGTAAAAGATACAAATATATATACATTTCTCTTATGCAATATATATATATATATATATATATATATAATACAATCGGAAAATAAGACATAGAAATTGAATGAAAATCGTATATATATAAATGTATAAATCGGACAAAGATAACTACATATAACTTTTGTTTATCTCTCTTTGTCTACGTAAAATAATCTTATTGTATAATGTAACATATTAGACAAAGACATTAAATGCACTTGTTTCTCTACCATACATATACAAAAAAATAAATCATTTGTATCCTTTTTGTGTTTGGAAAAATTTTCGATGTAATAAAGTGAAATGAAATATGAAAACTCATATTGCTGTCACTTTTCAATAAATGCCTTTCGTTACAGTAACAATAATAATAATTATTATTATGATAGTAAATTTTTGATATTTTGATGATTGTGTATATTTCCCATGGTATATAGTTAAGGAGCTGACTTGTTTCTTCATAGAAAAATTATAACCATCTGACGATTGATAATAAGGCAAGACTTAAAAATAAAATATATAAAATTTTTCAATGAATCGCAATATCTCAAAAACCCTGGATATTTCAACTAGATATAGTGAAAATTAAAGTTTTGTGTTTACCAACTATCAAAATACCAACCATCAGACGGTTAGGATTTTTACATAAATATATATGCCAGCTCTTATACTAATACACCATCCGACGTTGTGTTCGTTACTTCTCTCATCGACCTCATACTTTCTATAATGTCTTTCGCCTACTTGCAATCTTCTAAATGGCTATTGCGATAAATTTTATTGCTTGTAGTACGTTATTCTGTATGACATTAGTATGACGTTTTTATAACATTTTAGTGTATAAGATGAAAAAAAGGGTCATGTGATTCAATCTATGAAAAAATAAATGGTTTGTTTTTGTATCCGTTTTTTTTTCTAGAAAAGTTTCGACTCAAACTTTCTAAATCTAAATTTCTATTGACATTCGATCACATCATTAGTTATTTAATACTCTTATTGTTTTTTCGTTTTGAAAAGCTAGCATTTTCGTAAAGTATTCGCATAAATAATTCGACATGTAAAATTTTGAAGCATTTTATATACAATTGCTTTTAACTAGGAAAATTATTTTGACAAACAGCAGGCTTAAAAAAATGGGTATTAGCAGTTGTTGAATAAATAGATGGACATTAAGAAAGCATAGTCATTTACTACCATTCTGATCACATCTATGAAAACTGTCACATAAAAGTTATCCCCTTCCTTAAAGAGTCGAATAATTCCAGAAACCACTGCTGTTTTTTTTTAAACTTAAGCCTAAGCTAACTGCTTCATTGACTTTTTGACGATTTTCGAAAAACTGGACTGAATATTTTTGTCATGAGTTTAATCGATCATTTCTTGCTCTTAAAATATAATTATTCAACCGAAAATCTTGAAAAATATTTATAAAGCAAAGCAACGAAAAAATTAGGATTTGTAATAAAAAAACCCGGGAATCGATCAATGAACACTCCGACCAATTAACATTATATTTTACTTTCAAGCTCACAATTCAACTAAGTTTTTTTTTTAATAAGTAGGTATTTATGCCCTCTGGCATTTCAATTATGATTTGAAGTAAGATAAATAATAAAAATAAATTATAATTATTCACAATAAATAATATAAACTTATAAATACCATTAACAATGACCACAAATTGATATTTTATGTTTTACAGATAGTGTGTTGAAAGGTCTATATCATTTTAGATAGATTCAGATGCATTCTCTCACTAATTACAGACCTGTTTATTGTGTGTTTATACTGTTGTCTAAAACTTGGAGTTATCAAGTATTCATATTTAAATTGTCTTTGTCTCTTGTTCACATTCATTATTATAGTTTACGTCCTTAAGACAACTAATTAAGGATCATCAAAAATCAATAACTGGAATTAAATCATTTCAAGCTTGTTCTTATTCTCAAACATTCTGGCAGAAGATATCGATAGACTCGTAGTTAATCGTTTTAGAAATTTTAGTTTAAATATAAAGGGAAAATACAAAGGGAAAAATCAATTTTTTCAATGTTTTTCTTATCTCTTGAAAATTTTGGTTTTCTTTTTAATACTCCTATGTCAAGAAAAACATGTTCTATATATTATTGTATTCATAGCTCATACACAAAATTTCAGTTTATTCAAACGACCTTCTATCTAGTGGATTCTATCAAAATTTCCATTGCAAGCTTTTGATAAAATTATTTCTTTAACTATAATTTATTACGACTGTATCATTTTTTTTGAAAGATCGTAGAACAAAAGCCAATAAGATTATACTTTTAAATTGAAAGAATCGAAATATATGTAGTATAGACGAAAAAGATGAAGGAATCTTCATATATCGCTTGAAACTAGATAAATTTCCTATGGCTATCACTTCGAATGTATTATCTGAACTTTGTGATTCTTGACAGTCTATTTCACGTTGAAATCAAAAATCATAACTTTTGTATCAGTTCGCAGGTTGTTATATATATACGAATTCCGTGTGTGGAACCTTTTTCCCATATGTACCTATTCATTTAAACCATTTTTAGAACCTGTAATTTTAAAACTGTTGTTAATTATATGTTATTAATAAAAAATGGACTGGGTTAGATAATTTCTATGCTTAACGATTTTTAATTACACATCCATAAGTTTTTTTTTTTGCTTATATAATTAAATCGCGCACATGTAAATTTAATTATTTGTACAAGAACAAATTTTTTTGTATACTAACATAAATTTAGAAAAAAAAAATACAACAATAGCTAATTAACATATAATCTTAACTTTACCTTCAAAAAATCAAATATTTAAATATTATTTAAAAAAAAAACATTTCGAAAACAATACGTATAAGATTTATTTATTTAATAAAACACTGATTTATTTGATTAACTTAAGTCAATGTATGTTACTTAAGAATTTTTATGAAATTTACCCAACAGTAGTTAATTTACTTTGTTGTAATCCAAAAAATTTTTTATTTATCTTTCACGCCTTTTTTTCTCAAATCATTATTAGCATTTACTGTTTAATTTAAACTCGTCTGTTTATACCTAGTAACAAATCAGGTGCCTATAAATTTCAAGGTTATCTGGCCATTTTTTTTAAATAATTTGATGAAGAGGTGAGAATATTTAACCATTCTTGTGGATGTCGAACCATTCCTGTTTCAAAAATTAATGTTAATAGGGAATATTCATGTATTTTTTTAAATTTTTAATTCATTGTTTACACCGTTATAACAAAGTAAAAAGTATAAATACTGCTTAAAAATTCTGTATTTAAGTGTAAAAAATATTGAAAATACATTATAATTTCGAGATATTTAAACGCAGTTTTTTGGCGCTCTCTGTTGATGACGTATAATTACGTGATCTGTCAATTGGTGACAGTTCAATGTATAATCTACACTTTAAAAAAATGAATTTACAACTCAAAATTTACACTCGTTATCATAAAGTTTTCTAATAAAAAGATGTAGAATAATAGAAATAAATGTAATACCATACAAAATGTAAGTAATTAATACCAAACAGTATGTCAACAAATTTGATAAGCCCGTACTATGATGTCACATCCGTATAAAAATTTGAATGTAATTAAAAAGATATTAATTACTAAAATAATGGTTTAGTTGAAATGTCCAGTCATTAAAGTTTTAAGAAGAAAAATATTTGAACCAAATTTAAATTTCATGAATATTCCCTATTACCCATTTGTGATTTATCAAATCAAAAAAAAGTTTTTTAATAATCACGTGTCAATTATTCAGGAGAAAAATTGATTTTCTGTTTTAATGTTCTTTAAAATGTCTCTAAAACTACAATCTCTCTTAGGAATAGTACTCTTAAAATGGAAACATTTACGAAAGTCGTTTTGTTTGGTAAAAACAATGATGACTCCAATCAAATTAATGTTTCAAAACACTTGCCGGTAATTTTTTGGGGAAAAAACAGTGTTGAGTACTGACTTTATGCCATCGTAATGACTGTAATACTAAACGCACCCAAATGAATGGTTTATTTGATTTGTCATGTAATAAAAAACGATCAACGCCATATATATATATTTTTCGATATAAGAGTGAAGTTAAGTAAAAATATTACATACAAAAACCCACATGAATATAGCAACAGTGGTATAACATATACAGTGGGTGGTCTTCACATTTATCATTAGATTAACATTCAAATCAAAAGGCACAAACATCATACAGAACTTGATCATCAAGTTCACAATATCCACAATTTATTGGGTAGACCGTTGTACCTTTGTATCTTAGCGATAATGTACCTACCTTTGATATATACAAGACATACAAGGAATGTCTAAGCCTTGTCAAGCCTTTTTAAAATTCGTCTATCTAAATCACTGCTTTTTGTGTATATTTTGCCATATTTTAGTTTTGATCATAATGTAAAATGTTGAGGAGGTAAAGTTTGGGAAGATGCACGGTTTTATCCCTTGGATCAAATCATTCATCTCAGATACTAAATATTACTATTATTTTGTCCTTATATGAGGAGATTTTTACGAATCTGAATCAAAAATGCCCGTTTAGAAGTTTCTGAAGATGTTTGTTAGGTTTTCACTGTTGATTTAAGATTATCCTCTTGCAGAAACTGACCCCACGTACATTCATTCGAAGGGTACTTAAATTTTTGGTTAATGGTTTATTATGGTCTTGTACCATGGGTCATTTATGAATTACATATAAATGTAAATATTTATCAATTTAATATTTATACTCTCAAAGAAATATATAATGTATAGAATAATACTGTAATTAGGAGGCACTTTTTTCATTTTTTCTTTTAAAAAAAGTCAAGTAAAAACCAAGTAATTAAGATTCGAGGTTGATCCAAGGTACAACTGTCTATTATACTATACTACGTAATGCCGCGCGCGTTTCACCTCATCTTTTTCTGTGATCCACAAGTCGTCTTTTCATCATATGTCAGATTATACAATTTTGTATTTTTGTACCAATCGTGTATTATTAAATATAGAAGGCCTTTTATAGGCATACCGTATGTATTTTTATTTATACTTGGAATAATAATGAATTTGTACTTAACGTTGAATATACACTATGTATATTCAATTAGTTTTTTTTTTTTTTTTTAATATGGCTACATGGGAACAGCTATGCATATTTGTCAGATTTGGAGACAAGTATGTCGTAAGTTTTTCCTATATAAAATATGAATCAAATTTGGAATCCGTTAAAAAAATAACATTTAACAAAATTATATTTTTTTAGGAATTTGATACCGAGCCAATAGTTTCTTACTTGTCAAGCGGTGCGATGTTTTTATGGAGAATTGTCAATAGGGAATATTTATGAAATTTAAATTTGGTTCAAATATTTTTCTTCCGTAGCTTTAATGACCGGACATTTCAACTAAACCATTATTTAAGTAATTAATATCTTTTTAATTACTTAAAATTAATTAATAAAAGTACAAATCCAGTGAGGGCATTTAAAAATTTCTAAAACGGAAATTCAAATTTTTATAAAGACGTGACATCATAGTACGGGCTTGTCAAATTTGTTAACATACCGTATGATATTAATTACTTACGTTTTATATGGTATTTCATTAAATTATACTATTCTACGGCTTTTTATTAGAAAACTTAATAACGAGTGTACACTCTGTGTTGTAAATTCATTTTTTTAAAGTGTAAATTATACACTGAACTGTCACCAATTGATAGACCACGTACTTATACGTCATCAACCGAGAGCGCCAAAAAACTGCGTTTAAATATCTCAAAATTATAATGTATTTTAAATATTTTCCTATACGTACATACAGCATTTTTGAGCAGTATTTATATTTTTTACTTTGTTATAACGGTGTAAACAATGAATTAAAAATATAAAAAAAATACATGAATATTCCCTATTAAGGAGTATAAAGCATTCAAATTTTGAATATTATAATGATTATAATAAAAAATATTTTAGAAGCCGAAAAATTAAAAGAGTTTAAGCAGCATTAAGGTAGTACCAGCATGAAATCACTTTTCGACAGATTTGGCCGAATTTTTTTTCTCGGGTTTATAATAGCTTTATTTATGAATTCCTAAAATTTCATAATTTTTGACCGTTTAGATCGCGAGATATTTAAAGACAAAGTTCGCGATTTTGAGGGTCATGTCCCATTTAAAGCATGTAAAATGTCCGGTCTCTCCAACTATTTTTTATGATATTATTATATATTGAAGAAAAAGTAGAAAAAAATGTTTATACAATACAATTCTAAAAAAAAAATTTAGAAATTAATTTTCACTTTCGAGATATTAATTTTGACGTAAATTGATCGAAATTGGGACGTTGGCATAATTATTTCCCATTTTAAACGGTCAAAATTTCTGAAACTTTGGGAATTAATAGTAAGCATTATTAAATTCTTAAATTTAATTTTTCGTTAAATTCTGTCGAAAAAAAAATTGTACCATTGCTTTAACATAGAAACTGCAAATACCATGCTGGAACATCCTTAATCTTAATTTTTAAAGATTATGATAAATATCAGATAAAAATAAATCATATGCTGTTGAGACATCTTATTAGGTTTTGAATGTGATGATTAAAACTAAAAATAAATATCAATCATTTCTTTATCGAAGTCATTTTCGATTGTTCATGAATATTGAAACATCATAAATTGTAGTTAATTTTCAAGACATTTCTTCAACCATAACAGTTCATGTGGGACTTACACATACCTACATTATGAATAGCAGAATACAAAAATCATTTTTGAAACATAACATAAATAGTACATGTTAAAATAATTAAATGCGTTGTCAATCGTTCCAGAACGGCAATTTCTAGTTGAACAAGTCGAAGTTTAGTTGAATACTTTTAAACTAGACATTACAATTGAAGGCTTTATTACTTCAAGAAGAGTATTTTTACTGTTGCAAGTTAAAATAACTGTGTATAAAATGTCAACTCAGTGAAACTAGTCGAATAAAAATATTTGTTTACATATTTGTTACTAGTTTCCACAACGAAGAAAACCAATAACTTTTTAATTTTTAAATAATTTGTTGCAAATATTTTAAAATTTCTAGATTATCGAAAATTAAGTAAAATTTTTTCTATATTAGAGTTTTATTAAAATTCAATCAATCATCAAAAATTCATTATTCTATCAATTCAGTTTAAGTAAATTTTTATAAATTTAAATAATAATGCTGCCAAAGACACTATAAACATGCTTACTTTCGCATTTATAATATATAGAGATAATAATTCGCGTGTAAAACTAACGATGTGTTTTTCACAAGCGTTTGAGCAGGTTTGATGCCAAAGAGACATCAATAATTCTTAAATGTATTATATTGTATTAAGATGGCCAGAAACATAAGCTATCCTGTTCTCAGTATCTTTTTTTTTAATATCAAAAATAACTTAAAATAATTTTAATTTTATGCTATATATGATCCGTTATGAAAAATATTAAATGATAGAGATAAGGTACACAAAAAGAGGCAGCACACAACTAATATGCGTTACTTTTTATAGCCTTATAAATAAATAATAGGCATATTTACAATAAAAGTTATAGTATTTTAAATTTATAATTTTCTGTATATGTTAATCATAATTCTGTGATATGAATTTTTAAAACATTATCATGTTAATACTTCTTTTATTATGTTTAACTGCATACACTAAAATTTATTATTATATTTAATAATTTTTTTTATTAAATATTAACTAACATCTTGTTATGGACAAAGCTCAACGATTAATATTTTTGTATTAAATATTATTATTTATAAAGAGATTATGATATATTCACTGAGACGAAATATAAAATTTTCAAAATTTGTTATTTATTTATTGGTTTTTGGAAATTAGAATTTGATTTTGAATTAATTGTGGAACTGTTGATACATTTTGTCACATTTTGGTCTTTCATTTCATCCAAAAAGATAGTGATAGTAATCGAAATACTAAAATTATTGGCAGATCTAACAGTTCCAACAATAATAGGCATTTCCTTTCGATATAACCATGAAAGTAATGGTAACACTCTTTGTTCCAGCAGATATATATTTCATTTACCATGAGTGTCATTTTTTACGGTCGAATAATCCATAATTTTATATTTCCATACTCAGTAAACGACAATGGTAGATGACTTTATGTTTTTCGTTCTTTCAAAAAGTCTTTGTGCCCGGGGATAATAAATATCAAGGATTTAAATTCCTTTTTCTATCTAGACTATTTCATGGCCTTGTTGACAGTATTATTTCTTTTGATTTAGATTCAATTATGAGACCTTTTTCTTTTCACAATCATAGCCTCCGAAACAAGGGTATAATTAAACAATAAGGTTATATTTCAACACTTGAAAATTTCATTAGAAAATGCTTACGTTTTCACAAGAACATATTACGTAAAAATTGCTAACGATCATAGTTGATTGGGAAACAGAATAAAATTTTTATAACATAAATTAAATCAATAAAAAAAATATTTCATAGATTGATTGAGATTATTATAAAAACAATCTTATATAAATCATATACTGTATAAATATTTAACAACTGATTGAATATATCAAAAAACGATCAAGAGTGAAATGTTCCGTATGTATGAGGTTATGTATTGCTACCAAAACGTACATGGGTATAAGTTTTAACTTCAAAACATGTGCACAGTATGAATATAGTTTTAATTATTTTACAAATAAGAATTAACTAAAAATTCTTATACTCCTATAATAATTAAAATTTTTGCCTAAATCAATTTTCTTGTACGAAAATTTGGGTATTTAATGAAACATAAGTGAGTAGAGTAAAAATTGATTGTTACGGAGTCCTTAAAATATAATTATGATTGTTTATTTGAGTGCCTATAAACGTTTATATAGTTGTTACAAAAATATATTAACATTTGTCTTGTAGAATAAATAACAATAATCATATATCTATGGTTACAACAATAAAATAATATTGCTTTATAAATGAAGGACAACAATCAAGTAAGTTATATATGAAAAAAAAAATTCATTTATACTTTCAATTATTTTATACAAAGTGTTCACTGAAAAATGGCTTCGGCTGAAAATATAAGAGTCCATGAAATGGCGAACAACTATTTTGTTAAACCATTAAAGCTTCATTTTAAAACTAAGTAGAAATTCGATCCAAGGTATTTGTAGCTTGTGATGCATTTTTTCTAACTACATAGACAGCTACACAATCAAGCAGAAATCTATATATTGTCTCTGTCAAATACTTACACGATATATTTGACAACAATTTCCAAATGTTAGATTAAAATATCTGATAATATGTTTATTTTGTTACTTTAAACAAGACTCAGTCTAACAAAACCTACTAAATTCTCAGCCAATTTGTTTCGGACGACTTTTCCATATAAAATGTGCGTGATCCTTCACAATAGCGATTGATGGTTTCGTAAAATTGTTTCAAATTTTTTCTGTCAAAGTTGATTGTTCAAATAAAACAACCTGTAAAATGACGTCACTAAACTCTATAATACGAACTTATTTTATTAAATTATAAATATTTACCGTCGTAAATATAAACAAACACATTGGTATATAATATATATTATATACTACATGTATATATTTATATATTGGGTAATAAAAATATATGATTCAATTATAAATTGGTATTACTGTCTGTAATTTTTTTATATTCACTATATATACTCATAGATGTATAATTATAAGAAAAATTATTTGAGAAAAACGTTTTATATCGAAAAAAGATTTCGGGAATTTTTTTCAAACGATAATCGATAAAATAAGTTTAGGAAAGATTCGGTTGCATAAGCAGGTTTTCTTGTACGGTGTGTTCCTTTGTATGACTTAGGCATCCGATAAGGATTTTCCTAAGTTCCAACACTAAGGGGGTAAAAAATTTTGTATGGCACATCGTGATTCCTTGGTCCAATCTGCTACCAATTTTGTATAAACTTTAAAAGACACGTTTTTTGTATTTTGTTGAAACTCATCGCCTAACGGGGTGAAAAAGGATTAGAAGCAAACTTATTTCGGGTGATTTGCATCGAAATTGATAGTACTTTTTATTTGTTTACATTTTATTTTAGGAAGATCAAAATATTTTAAAATCTAGCAGTTATCCGCAGGTTTCGCGGGACAATTTCGAAAACTACTGAATGAATTTTAATGAAACTTTACAATAATATATATCATAAATCAGAATAACACATACGCTACAATTTATAAAGAATGCACGGGGGGTATTGCTAGTTTGTTATGAAAAAGTAAAACGGATAACATTATTCAAAGTAATTTTTAATTCACATTTTGTCATATTCATTCAATTAGTTCTACCAAATATCGTCATAACGTATAAATTATATTTCGTATGGTTAATTTCATTTTTACAAGCTTTTATTTAGTTTCTCTTGCCCCTTTGTCTGTCTGCAATCAAATCTTGCAAGTCAAATTGGATCCACTTCCTGGTTTTCGATTGAGTTGAAATTTAGCATGCACATTTAGTTTAGATGACAATGCATGGTAAAGTTGTGGCGTCCCGATTTTCCCATCGCTTCCACCACATTTGAAATATATATTTTTTTTGAGTCTTATATTATAAATTTTAACAAAAAACACTTTTTAAGGCACAAGTTTTTACTGTACTAAAAAGTAGAAAATAATGTTAATTATGAGTCACTCATACCCGACTATCTGTAAAAACTTGAGGCGCTAAATATCAAGAATGAGTCTAAAAATAATTAGGCATGTGGAGTTGATGCATAGGCACTTTGGATAAAATTATTTTCTAATTTTTAGTACAATAAAAGCTTGTCCCTTAAAAAAATTTTTTTTTATTAAAATTTGTTTAGTGTTCTCCGTTTGGTATTCACATCTATGAATGTCATTATTGATATAAATTATATATCTATAATATCTAAGCAAAAGCGATATGTGTATACAATAACAAAACGTACTACGCGACCCACACACACACACACACACATACACGCATACACACATACACACATTCATGCACTCACTCGAATTGAAATGAATGATCGATGTTTTTAGCCAGTTAACGTTTTATATAAAATGAATATTTATTAATACTTTTGCGATTGGTTTAACTACATTCCATATTGACATTTATTGTTGATACTAAATTTTGTGCTGTTGCTTTTTTTTATATATAATATGTTATATATATATTTATTTTTTTGAACATTTTTAGGTTAGTGTATTACTACTACTGTGCCTGACGGCCTGGCCTATTTGACTATATTATTTAATGTTCAATTTAAAATATTAACTTATAAATATCGATTTTGCATTTAAATATGTTTATATTAGTTTTCATTCGCACTCTTAGACTAAGATGTTCTTAAACGTGTGTAGTATATATAGCTGTAATTTCGAAAAGCGATATTATTGTAACGGTAGCTTTGTGCATTGACTTTAAAAAGAATTTCGAAAACATAAGACCTGTCCTATACTGGGAAGTTCAAAACTGAAATTCTGTCGTGAATTATTGTCCATAGCTGTTTTTTTTTAAATCAGGTTGTGCGTTGGCTATAAAGGGACTCTCAAAGGTGGGGCTGCAGTCTTTTCAGAGCTACAGGAAAATTTACTGACTGGTCTAACACAGTAAATGGAGTTATTCCACCAAAGTGTAGATTGAAGATATACCTTTGATGTTCTAATTACAACGTTGTTCACATGAATATAAAGACGAGACGATAGAACACTAGAATTGCTTTGAGATCGACGATAAAACTGCTTTGAGATCGATTTTTTTTTCTCGGACAAAACAGATCAAGATGGGGTTTTCTGTTATGATTCAGGAAGTCATTTATAACCCATTTTGATTCTATACAATCCATGAAATTTTTTTTTTTTGCATTATCATTTTTGTAAATGCATCTTATGAAAAAAAAATTAGTTCGTGATAAATTTTTATCGAAATTGGCTAAATTTTTAACTCGGGCTTTTGCTGATCATGGATATGATGTTCAAAAATTTCTTCAATAGACCAGGTACTACCTCTAAATTGTTAAAAAATGCATCCAAAATAATAAGGGATTTCTCATCGGTGGATATCAGGATACTAGGGTACTCGAAAATGAACATAAAACCACTGCCTGTACTATACCGACACTATCGGCAAACTTCAAACTTGTTCTTATGCCCCCCCCCCCCAATGTATTTATTTAAAACGTTCGAAATCTTCATAAACAGTGCATACGGAATGCAATTTACTGACATACGAAACAAAATTTTTTTATTCAAATAATTTCAACGAAGTATTCCGAATGTTTCATGGAATAATTTGAATGTTTGAATATTTACTTTTACATAAATGTTTTTGTTGAAAATCTAATATGTAAATTATTATTGATCTTAATAAATAATCATATTTATTGATCGATTATTTATATACAAATGTTATAATTGTTTATATAATAATAAATAACATATTCTATTATTAAATAAATAAGCAATATGTTATTAATATTATTATTTGTATTACGTTCGTTCAATGTTACATCGAGAATAATAGATGCACAGTAAAGTTATCAAACAATTCATTTGTTTATTTTACAACACTGCCATTCATTTATAAAAAGAAAATCATTAAATTTATTCCTTTTTATGTCTGGTGAAAATTTACAACATTTTAAGCCTGGTGGAGGTTAACAGACCCCCAAAATTATCTTCTATTACAAGCTTTTATTTAATTTCACCGTTGTCCCGTTGTCTGTCTGTAATCAAATCTGGCAAGTCAAATTTGATTCACTTCCCAGTTTTCGATTGAGCTGAAACTTTGTATGCACATTAAGTTTGAATGACAATGCATGGTAAGGTTGTGGCGTCCTGATTTTCCCATCGCTTCCACCATATTTTATATAGATATATATTTTTTTAGTCTTTAATTTAAAAAAAATACTTTTTAAGGCACAAGTACTAATTATTGTACTAAAAAGTAGAAAATAATGTTATCTATGAGTCACTCATACCTAACTATTTGATAAAGCTTGAGGCGCTTAATATCAAGAATAAATCGAAAAATAATTAGGCATGTGTGTAGTAGATGAGCACCTACGTGAGCGATAAATTGAAATCTTCACGCTTTTTCAAATAGTCGGGTATGAGTGAATCATAGATAAAATTATTTTCTACTTTTTAGTACAATAGCAGCTTGTCCATTAAAAAATATAATAACTAAATATAAGTTTTATTTTTTATATATCCAAGTCAAATTGCTTATTCTAAACTTAATGGGGACATGTAAATACGGTTTTTGAAGAGAAATTAAACAAATTCATGTACTTTTAAAGTTTAAAACCATGTATTATTTAAAAAAAAATTATAATTTAATAACCTTATAAAAAAATATAAATAATAGAGTATCATAAAAATATTAACACATACAAAATACACCATATTGTTTGGTTTTTTTTTTTTTTTTTTTGTTAATGCAAAATAAAAATGAAATACTATATCCAAACTCCAATTTTATATAATATGAATGTAATTATCAAAAACAGAAAAAAAAGACACTATGTACAATATATTATATACGTATACAGACTGTGGCATAAGTAAATATATAGTTGTAATGGTATTTGACTCAATGTTATAAACCTATGCAATAAATTTACATATCCTTGTCATTGCTTTAAGACGTTCATTACTTTTTAAATTCTTATGTACAATCGATTGGTTTATAATATTGAATCAAATAGCATAACAACTATATATCTACTTATGCCTCACTGTGTGTATTATAAACAGGACCGTTCGTCCGTAATACCAACATAACACAAAAATAATATTAAAAAAATGTATATAATATACATCAATTTTATATACATTATACATACTTCCATCTCTTTTGAATTTATAAAAAACAAGTGAAAACAAACAATTGACTGAGTTAATTGTTGAAATACCATGTATAGGCAGTGTTGATAACTGTCACATTTCACATACATACATATCTGACATATTTAACTAATATTCTCATATAATGCGCAAGTGTTGATGCGCAATCGTTTGTTTTTTTTGACGTCATGTTAATAACAAAAGATATTCACTTTGATATTCCTATATTACATACTATACATACATACTCTAAAATTTGTACCTAATTAACGCCCTCGTGGGTAAACAGTGATGTTTACAAAAAAATGTTTTAAACAAAAGTTGTTTATTTTTTTGTAAGGAACATTTTTTACATTTAAACTTTTATTCTATCTCTAACGGTTTACAAGATGGGTACTACGGACCCATGACCCAATTGACCCATGTTGCTCATTTACGAACTTGACCTCACTTTTTACGTCCTAAGCACGCTGTAAAAATTTCAGCTTGATATTTCTTTTCGTTTTTGAGTAATCGTGACCACAGACGGACGGACGGACGGACGGACGGCCGGACGGACGGACGGACAGCCGGAAATGGATTAATTAGGTGATTTTATGAACACCTATACCAATTTTTTTTTTGTAGCATCAATATTTTTAGGCGTTACAAACTTGGGACTAAACTTATAATACTATGTATATTTCATATATACATGGTATAAAAATTATAACTAGCAGTGTCGGTTGGTCTGTTAGCTTTTGAAATTATATTCTGAATGTACAGTTAGCCGAAATAAAATACATTCAATTTGAATTCAATCGTCTCAAATTGTACTAGAAAAGAAAGACGTAGAGCCCTAAAGAAAATATTTGATTTTGGCATGGGTGTTCATAAAATAACTTAATGAGTCCAATTTCGTTTTTCTGTCCGTGAACACGATAATTCAAAAGCTAAAATGTCGAACTGAAATTAAATAACGTGCTAAGGCAATAACAATTGAGTTTGAGTTCGTAAATAACCAACATAGTTCAGTTGTTTATAAAAAAACTTTTGTTTGAAACATTTGTTTCGCAAATATCATTGTTTTTCGCAAAGGATAAAACTTTGGTGTCCATTACTTCCAAAACTATAATAGAAAGCGAGTTGAGACTTGTAAGAGATAGTGAGTTGAAAACTTGTACGTGGCTTTAACACTTTGCACGGCGTTTCAACCATTGACTCAGTCAATTGTTTGTTTTCACTTGTTTTATATATAAATACACTACAGTAGGTATCTACATTACCTAGAAGAGATGGTAGATATGTTTAAAAATAATATCAAAGATAACAATAATCATAATCATAATAACGTTCTATAAAAATGTACATATAACAACTTTAGATTACATAATTTCTATTTTCATATTTTCGTGTTTTTTTTTCTTTTCTATTTTTAGTTTTCATCCAACATCGATTATACATATACCTTACAGAGTATTTCGAAAGTATTGTACTGAGAATAAAAGTCTCGATTAAATATCCCGATACACATTTATACTACTTTTCAAGGAATCAATAATAAACAGTAATTTTTACAAGCAATATTGTCAGTAGTTTTGAGTCTTCCTGTATGGTAGATATGCATATATGTACATTTTATATAACAATATAAAAATAAAATTTATTTTTTTGGGAATAGTCTCTTCACTTCCATTATAACAACATAATTTCTTGTTGTTGATGGAATCTTAATGAAAATTTGTTTCGTATTTTATGGCGATTGTATTTTAATTGTTAACGAACAATTGTAGACAATGTAACTTGGTGACAAATGGAGGAAAGTTGCAAGTTGCCAAGGTTCTTTTTAGGTACTAAAACCATCTATCAATTCTTCAAGGATAAAAAACGAAAAATTCATAGCACAAATAAATATACTATACTTCGAAGAGATTTGTTAAAGTGAGGACATTTATTGGGAAAATCACTACTGACGTCAATTACTAAATATGATAGTCATAAACGAAGGGTTCAATTTGTTTAAAATAATAGTTTAAAAAGAGTAAAAAAAATGTTTTTGTAACTATCTGAACTAAAAGATAGAAAATAATTTTTTCTTAATTTCTATTATTGTTTATATTTCATTACAGATATTGGTAAAAGTAAAGTCATTATAAAATATCTCACAATCTCTTACGATAATATGATTTTTTTTGAATTTAAAGAAATTATTTTCTACCTTTTAGTTCAGATAGTTTTAAAAGCATGTTTTTTAGTTTCTTTTTTTAAATATAATTTACTTTTTGTATTTTAGTTTTTTTATCACCATTATTTATTATACAAATTCAGTATAAATATGGTGGGAGCGCATATAAATGTATATATTTTCGAATATGAAAATAGTTATTCCTGAAAATCCTGACCAGGATAATCAAAAAACCGTATTAAAGGGGGTCAAAATCAAGTTCAAGTTTCCGTTACATATTAACATACTAACATACGTATGCAGCTAATAAAAGCGTGTTAAAAATAGTGGAACATGGAACGACTAGACCAATAAAATAGTGGGCTATTTTTTAAAAGATAGTTTATTCCAGTATTTTAAGTTAAGTTTCTATATATATTTGACGTCTGTTGGCACCTGTTATATAGACGCCTGTCATGTTTTAAGGCACCGTTTATCATATGGCAAAATTATTTCTCAATCACACTCACGAATGTTAGATAATGGAAGTAATGCACATGATGTATTTTGGCTCAATTTCCACATATGAAAAACTCATAAAAAAAAAAAAATGAAACAAAGACAGAAGAATTATGCAAAAATTATAGGATGATCAACATGATACTTGAACATTTGCTATCCTTGTTTTGTTTAATAATAAAAAAGCATATTATTATTATAATCTAGCAAATATTATAAAATAAGGTACCAACTCTAGAAGACTAGGTCGCTGTTGCTAGTATTATTATATACCTACCTATCTACCTACAACTGTTGTTAGGTACCTACTTGTATATATGTATATATTATTATAATAATGCAATATGCATTTCTCACCATATAAAATGATATTATTATTATCATGAGTATCATGGGTGTAAAAAGGTGATGAAACGATAATGCGTTTTTTTTTTCGAAGTCATCTCTTTATATGTAGTAAGATCATCATTGTTATTATCATCACCCCAATTTCAAATCATTATGAGATCTCATACTATATGATGAAACTTAAACTCACAAGTTTTTTATTTTTCATTTTTTGTCAATTCACACGTTAATGTGATAAGACCAAAATTGTCGAGTATGAGTCCTATCTCGATATTTTTTCAATTTCTGGATTTATGTATCGCGTCATTTCGTCAGCAATTCTTCTTTTTCTTGCCAAGAAGAACAAATTGGGTTCAGAATGAAATTATCTTGGAATCTAGTGAATTAAATCAAATTGCTATATTAAAACCGGATTTTTATACTTTAGAATTCGAATTTTGTTTAATAGTTACCCAGATTAGGGTAGGTTATATTGGCTGTCCACGAAGGACACACTTAGGCCATCTGAGGTTATTTGCTTGTATGCTTACTGACCAGTGTAACCTTAAAGAGCATATGTACATATCAATTTCGTAAAAAGATTTCTGAAGATTTTGTCATTTTGTCTGAAGCCATTCTGTCAAGGGGGAAAATCATTTGGAAAGAACTGATCCACACTTCGATGAAATAAATCACTTAAGTATTTCCTATAGCTTATTAAAGCTGTAGAACTTTTGGACCAAATTTGAAGTAAAGCTGGTATAACGAATTACACTAGCCTAAATACAAAAAGTCTAGGAAAACTTACTCCTAAGTTAAGTCTTATTTTCCGTATCTTAAAGAGGGAAAATTATAAACAAGTAAAATTTACAAAGTTTAGAAACCTCCCACAAATTTTTCGGATACGGAAGCCTAAACTAGCTTTTAAAACATAGCTAGGAACACTGAACGTTATGACTTTTCAAATGGAAAAAAAAAATAAAATCGGTTCATCCGTTTAGACTCTACGATGCCACAGACAGACACATACACACACAGACACACACATATTGCGGTCAAACTTATAACACCACTTTTTTTAGTTCGGGGATCAAAAATGAATATTATTAATTTAAGTTTAAAACCGGTGATAACAGTTCCTTTTTTTTTAAACAAACATAATTTAGTAAATACTATCACGCTAACGTGTGACTAGACATATTGTTTTTTTATACCCCCATATAGGATGATGATCGTTCGTAGTGTCGTTTTTCTTCTAAAGTAAATGAATTGGGTGTTGTTTTTTTTATATTATCGTATTATTATAATGTAAAATGACTTTGTTTAGTGTGGTAAAAATCATTGTTTATGGATGTAATTTTGTGATGTAAGGTACCTCTTATTACACAGTGTTATAAATGCAAGTTATTTATAGGTAAGATGTGTATAATATGGGAGAAAAAACAAAAATTTAAGGTTAAGGGAAGTTGTCTTTTTTATATGAAATTTTGACTATAAAAACATTACAATGAAAAATTATATGAATAGTTTGGCTTAGAAATTCAGCCTCTTTCTACACCTTTTTTAAAGTTCCAATCTTCGTAAACAAACTTAATTCCGAAGTCAGTACAGTAAGCAAAACCCTGCAATAAGAGGTAAGAAAAGGGCTTTCTGTCTGATCAAAAGCTCTCACGGCCACAAAAATTTTTGACGAGTAGTTTTCGAGCTACAGGCTGTCAAAGCTACGAATATATTATAGTTTAAGTAAATGACTAGGAAAATGGCTTTCTTTGAAACTTTGTCAAACCAGTCCCAAAATGTTTTTCAATTCGTAGGTACTGATCAAAAACTTGGCTGCAAGACTTTTTAATGAGTCATTTTCGAGCTACGGGCTTTTATTTTATTTATGACCAAAATGACTAGATAGGAAAATGGTGTTCTTTGAAACTTTTCAAACCGACCACAAAATGTTCTTTGGGTCGTTCTGATCAAAACTTCTCACAGCACAAAATTTTCGAACCGATAATTTTCGAGCTACGGGCTATATAACTATAATGTTTGTGTAGCTTTGAAAGCTCGTAGCTCTCGAAAACTACTAGTAATAAATTTTCGTGGTCGTGAAAGCTTTTTATCAGAATGATTCAAGGAACATTTTAAGAAGGGCTAGTAAGAATTTCACAGAAATCCATTTTTCTATCTTATATTTCACGGTCCTTTTTTTATTACTGAAAATAGTTTCTTAATCAGAAAGTCATGGTATAGTTTTCGAAGGTTATAGATTCCATAGGACCTCTAAATTTCTACAGCCTTATTCTTAATAAACTTCTTAGAAATCTAGTGAAATAGTAACAAGGTACTAAATATCGATTGAATCTTTTAAAGAAATCATTTCAGTTAAAATTGATATTTAAAAGAAAAATTAAGTACATAATAAAAATTACAGTAATTATATGATTTATTTAAAATTATGTGTGGAAGAGTAGTAAAATGATATAAAAATAAAATCAAAACATTTCCTTTTTAATTAACAAAAATTAAAATAATAAATAATACTCAGTAATTTGTGTGGCAGACATACAAAATAACATATAGCATATAGAGCTTAATGACAAAACATATGCATAACCATTTTAAAACGATATATCTCAATTGGTTATGTTGATTATAATGGTGACAGCAGCTGTGTGTATTTGTCGCGCGCGCGAGACGCTTAATTGCCTATATACACACACACAACACAACTGCCATCTTCATTAATAATATTTCAAACATACAATACCAAAAAATTTTCGTACAATAATAATTTGTTCTTTCTAAATTTTTCTAGGTAAATGGTGTCCGAGACGAGAATGGTCTACTCCACCTGATGCGCGAGCGGCAAGTGACGCAGCACGAAGGGGTGTCCTTTATTCCTCCGTCTTCCTAGGCAGTCCTGGTAAGTTTTTTTTTATACTCTTCATATCTACACACTAATAATAAAAAAATGACCATAGCAGTATAGCACACACAAACAAAAAAATGAATTTTATTAATTAATTTTACATCTTTTTCCAATCAATATAAAATGGTATATATTTTATCTTTTATTACATTTCTTATTATATAGAAAGGATGGCATACCAACTGCATAATTTATATCTCACTCTAGTACTATAGAGTACGCTTGCAGTTGTGTGTTCAGAGAGAATCATTGTCGTCATAAACTCTGTGTGTACGGTCTATGTGTTAGTGTTAAAAATATGTGATAGTAGTGGGGGGAGATCGTTTGGTATATATGTTATACGGAGCGCGCGGTGTATAAATAAAAAGAAAGGCCATTATACTATTTATCATATATATATGCGTTAAAGTGAATTAGATATATATTATGGTTGCTATGACAACGAATGCATTCCCGCCTCGCGGCCATGGTAATTGACATGCACGCATGCGTACTTTGAATGTTTAACATGCGCTGTATATTATATTTATCAACAATTTTATACTGTATGATATAAAACACACAACTTATCACTATAGTGTTACTATATTCACTTCAAGTCTGCGATGTGATGGAAGTACATTATTAGTTGTTCTCTGTACAACAATCAAAGTGCATTTTGAAGCTATTTTATCAATTCTAATTCGTTTTTTATTCGTAATATATCCTTTTTATGCCTTAAGAATATCTAAAATATATGGGGTAATATTTACTTTGGTCCAAAGTTTGTAATGCTTCAAGATATTGACCGTTAAAACAAAATTTTGGAACAAGTGTTCGTAAAAGAGTCTAATTAGCCCATTTTCACAAATCTATCCGTTAAGACAGATTTCTTAGAAAGCGGGCATAGATTCGTGAATACTTTATAGGGCAAAGATATTTTCACCATAAGTGAAGGTCGATCAAAATGATGTTTTTCATATTATACAATTTGAGTATTTTCATCAATGAATTTTTTCTACATTTAGCTTGTCGTGCAATTGGTAATTTTTGGACATCCTGAAAAAACTGCCCGGAGGAAAAATGTTAGACATAACCCTGGCAATAGTTCAGCAAATTTTCAGCTGTTCTGAAATGATTCTCAAATATTACTTCCTGGTCCTTGACCTGATAACAACGTATCATTAATTAAATCAGCCTTATTTAAATACGTTAAATTGTTAACTTTTTCGAAACTTGCGACAGTGTTTGTCATGGCATTGGAGCCTGTGACCATCAAGAGGAATGGTCACTGACTCCTGAGGTAGGGACTTACTAAGATCATAGCACCTTGACAAAATTCTCAATTTTTTACTCATTAACCTTTAAGTTTATTTTTAAATTAACCAATAATAACCTCCAAATATGTTGATCGTAACCTTACATTTAAGAAAAACAACATATTTTTCACCATTAAAAATGATACTATATTTATTAACTTTATATACAGTGATATATGTTTTTTTAGTGATTTTTTTTATTCTATATATATTAAATATATATATTTAGTGCCCCAGGTGTATATATATAATCGCATAAATATTCTCCTATCTGTTATTTGTCTATCGCATACAAATATATCATAAGCGCATATTATATGCATGGCAGATAGACAGAGGAACAGACATTCATATTCACCTACAATTTTCAAAAATATTAATATAGAATTTTAACATACCCTTTAATCAAGTTTAAAATGTGATTTACATCATTTTAATTGGTATCACAAAAATTTTTCATATGAAATCAAATAAAAGGTTTTTTAAATATAATTGTTTAAAACATTGATTTTCAAAAAATAATAAAAATGTATTATTTTTTATATTATTTTGTTATTTATGCACATATTTCTTGGCGCTTCCACCATTTTTTATATCGTTACATATTTATTAATAACCATAAAATCTAGTTCACACAAAATATTTTAAAATGATAATACATATACTTATTATCATTTATTAATTTGGTTATTTTTATAAAGAGTTCATTCATTTTCCATAAAATGAGGGATATTTTTTCCTGTTTTCCGGTAATAATTTTTTTTCTCATCTAAATTGTCTTTTATTATTATTATTATTTTATTTTTTATTTTTTGATTTGTTTAATGATGTACACTACATTTACAATAGTTTCATGAATATTGACATACCTACATAGAATTTGAATCATTATCCAGGTAGATTTTTTGAAAATTAAAAATAAAAAAACGAGTCGAGAATTCTATTTGTAGACATTTCTAAAATCAAAATGATGTCAACTTTGTTTATTAAAGGAAGCCAATATTTTTTTAAAGATTCTGATTCTTTGGAAAAACCAATCTTTTGTTTGAAATTGTTTTGGCTTGGTGTCCATTGCTGCCACCAAGACAAAGGTTATTAGAGGTTAAAACTTTTCCACCAAGAAAATCTTAGACCGCTTAATCAGTTTAACCTTGTAAATGTCTCCGTATTATAAAACTAAAAAGTGTATTTTCAGTATCCCTAAAATGAGAAAATATTTGTCTTCCGGTTTTGAATTTTCCATTCTGTTTTCGAAAAATTGAGGTGTAAATTTATTTTAGCCATCCTGTATATTCTTTTCATTTAAAGCCTAGACTTTATATATTATTTAAATTATCAGTATTGTCCATCGATGATATATCTGTTTTGAATTTTTTTTTGTGTGTTAAAGTTATTATTTATTGTTTTTTAATTTTATAAACAATTAGCGTACATTTGTTTGAAATAATGTTATACATTCTTTATCGTTTTATCAAATCACAATTCTTCTATTTAGTTCATTGATACGTAAAGCGACACAAAACCCTCGTTGAAATATAGCTAGATTTGTTTTTAATCAAATATAATTTCACATAATAGACATCAAATATTTAATACAGGAAATATCTCACAAAACAATAACAAGATATTTTCTCAAACTAGAAAAAGCTGATGACCATCAACCTTGAAACCAACGTACCAATATACCCCAGAAGTTGTAGATAAAAATCTTATTATAGGACATTAATATTGTGACATTGAAGTGTATTTCGTCACTATATTCGACTATCAATAAAATAATTGTTTTATACATTATTTTGAGCACTTTTACTTTGAGAAACTTTTCTATAAAATAATTATTTCACAATTTTGTACAATTTTTTCTCGAACTTTGTGCGTGGGTGTCTTAATTTGAGATACTATTTATTCATCTGAATTTTCTCTATTTTGACTTCTTAAATCTTTTAAAACGATAAAAGCATCAGACTTTGCACATTGGACACACAACGATATTATACATATGAATATACTAAATTATTCAATAGGTGTATAAAATTTTTTTTTTTTGAAAAATTTAATGGTAAAATATTATTCGATTGAAAATAACATTATAGAAAAATGGTTTTAATAAACAGTTCAATAGTTTGCCGGTTTGTGTTTTCGTTTTGTGAAATATTGTTTGATAAATTTATTATAGATACATCATGTTTACTAAAAAATTGTTCAAATTTTAATTTAATAGATATTTTACTAAATGTGAACGAACCCTAATATTATTATCTTTTATCGTATATTGGCCAAGTTTCATCAATTTTAGCGGTTTGCTTTTTATTAAATTTTTTATCTCATTTTGGAAACAGTGTTTTTTTTTAAGTAAAAACAGTAAAACTTGGATTTCCGCTACCCCGACGTACGGTACTTCTAAATTTGATATATTATCTCAAAAAACGGTATACAGAACAACAAATACCTCGATAAACGACAAATCGACTCACACGATTATCACTCGGTTCACCTATCGTGTAAGTTCGACGTATTGTGAAACACATCAATGATGTCTTATCATTATAATCTTATAACGTATCTTATTCTTGAACTTTTTTTGGTCATTATTCTACACTTTATAGCGAATTCTTCCGCCAAAGAATGCGTACTAAAAATAATTGTATACTCATCATTAAATAAACACTCTATATAATTATTTGTATATCTATAACATCTATGATCACGTTAGAGTATCAATGTTTCGATGCTGTGTCAAATGACATCCAACGATCAATCACTTGTCATTTTATTATAAATAAATGACTAATTCAAATTATTATTATATTATTGTTATTATTATTTAAAATATTTTATATCTTTTAAGTTTGAAAAATTTATTCAAACAAAATTTTTTTATTGTTTATTCGTGAGAGAATTTTTTTCTAAATAATTTGTTTGTAAATTATCTGTTAATAAGCAAGCATCTATGGATTGTAATGGCTGTTTTTTTGAGTATCACAATTAAGATTTATTCATTCTTAAAACCATTGACTTTTATTTTGACAATTTACTTAATTTTCTTTGTTAAAATTATTTCTTAGGAGGGCTTGGATTCTAATTTTTTTTACTGTGGGAGACGGGCGTGTATATGGGGGTAAGAAAACATTGAGACAGTTTAGAAATATGTGATTTTTGAAGTGAAAACTTCTTTAGCATAAATTTCATCCATGATAAATGGCCAGATTCTTGCATACTTTAGTGTCATAATGGCTATTAAGAAAAGACATTATTTTGAATCAAATAGGTTTTAAATTAAAGTTAAATAATTAGCCTGTATGGGATTTCTCAAGCACTAGCAGTTTTGTGCTCACATAAGCGGCAACCAGACTTAGAAAAAATAATTATAAATCGTTATATTTGGAAACGCTCATGAATGATAATAATCGAGATAGGCTATAAATGTTTTTTTTTGGAGTGATCCTAGAGGTATTGTATCAATTGATACGAGTGACAGCCAAATCAGATTCCTGGCCCATTTTTCGGACTAAATTGCAGTCTATCTTGGATAAATAAACAAAAATAGAATACTAACTAGGATAAACGAAGATGTGGTTTTTATTTCAAATATAACATAAGCCGCGGTCGGTATAGAACATATAAAATTGTTATTCAGGTTATAAACCAAAACTATATTATATCTAAAGGTATTAAAAGATTATTATTATTATTAGTAAGTACCTTAGAGGTCCATGGGAACCAATTAGAGTGTTCACACACGTTGATGGATGCTCCAATCAGAAGAATGAAACGAGAATTATAATAATAGAAAGATTGTTCGTTTATCGTTCGAAGTATATGGTGATCATTAGAGCTGCAGTGGTTTGCTTTGTAGAAACATTCATCCGATGATGACCGCTTTTCTTTTTATACCTTTTAATAATCCTTATACATGTATATATGTGTAGCAGTGACCTTTTTATATTATGGGGTCATACTTTATTTTAGACCCACACATACAAGTGTAGTTTATATAAGTAATGCGATATCGTTTATTTAATATTTGATTGTTTTTCATATTTTTAATATTTTTTTAAAATCAGTTTAGTGTTTGATTTAGAACGGTTGTCGATGCCAGGCTTTGCTTGGCTAAAAATACAATATTGATTTCTCTTTTGAAGAACCCAGAAAATTTTCAATTTCTCGACAATCTTCAAATTGAAGAATATTCAGCGAGGAAGATATTCAAATACATAATTGAATAAAACAATTCAAAAATTGTTTTCCCACCAAAGCAGTGCGCTCGGTGTTGGACTCCTTGAAAACTTTTTTTTTAAGGGGGCCGATAGCGAATATCTCGTTTTTTCGAGTATCAGGAAAAAGCTTTGTATATTTTGTACACATTAATTTTCTATTTTTTTAATTAAAAATTAATATAAGATTATAAAAATTTTTTATAAATTTGTTCGACACGACCTTTGAAACAACTTCTCAAATTCTCAGCCGTTCGAAAATAATTGTCGAGTACTCTTTCAGACTCTAAAAGCATGGTATACATTTTGAAAAAAAGTAAGAACATGAAACATGGATTCGTTTTAGATTTACCCTCTTAATAGGTGAACTAGAGCTCAACTTGCAAAACTGGTTAAAACCAAAGACGAGATATTTTTGAAAGGATATTTTTCTAAATTTTTTTCCGTTTTTGTTAATTAAAAAAACAAAAATCAGTCAGCCAGTTATCTATAGGCTAGCAACCAAGATGATTTAAAGCTAATATATAATAAATTTTTCTATTAGATAATCCATATCAGGAATCTTTTGCAATCTTCAAATCAATTTTTCTTTTTAAATTGCACTGTTTCATAGATCAATTTTAATACACGATAATGATTATAAAATCGAAACAACACCACCATTTTTAATAATAGTTATATTGACCCATAATTATTTTCTATATCAAGAGCTAAAAAAGTAATAATTATAATATTTGTTTGTGAACGTATTTCATAAACAATACATTTAATAAATACCATATAATTTATTTAAATCGTGATTTACAAGTTAATTGAAAAAAAAAACCAAGATGTTTTTTAAATTAAAAAAATATAATAATATAAATACACATGAAAAATAATCCAACCAATCCGATATTTATCCACCAATAACAACTTCTTTCTATAATATTAATTGTCTAAATAATAGATTTGCTTTAAAAAAAAATATAAAATTTAATAAAATAAATCGTTGGATACGTAATATTTTAAATTTATTTATGAGTTGTATTATATTTCATAAATAGAAGGAAAAAAAAAACCATTTTTTTAGTGACCAGTTTGTCTGAATGGTGCAATGATAATGTACATCCGATGCCCAATAACCTACTATGCTTTCTTTATTTATATAATCTGTTTTAATATTTTTTATCCGGGAAATTTATTTTTCCCTTCTGTACATGGTACCAAACATATTTTCTTGTTTCAAAAAAATATTTGTTTGCTGCATTTTAATTTTAAAGCAACCAAATTCTTATTTTCCTTGAGTAAATATTAACTATCTGTTATGGCCCTTAATTTTTTGGTTCGAAAATTTTTATACGTTTTATTTCTCGGTTCGTAGACTTTTCAACGAGTTTCTTCTAATTTATATACACATATTTATACAAATAATGTCTGTATATATATGATTTGAAATTTAATCCAGTTGGATGAGAAGTATGTATTTATATAAATGACTCATGTGTTATTTTTAAACCTAAGTTATATATTTTTTTAAGAGTAAGTTTTATTTCTGGAATTTCTAATATTCAATCGTTTCTTTTTTTCTGGTTTTATAAAACTAATGAGAACAATGGACATTAAAAACTCATGCCAAGCATCGGCATTATATACAAAAAAAAACCCTGCAAATATATCGTTTTTAAATCTAAAAAATCAAATTAACAAATATTACCAATCGGACACTTGATTGGTTTGTAAGAAAATTTGGACTCTTTCCATTAAATGAAAAATATAAGAAAGTAAACCGTGCTATAATACAGCATCAGCACAGTTTTCAATTGTACGACGTTTGATTTAAAAATCTCGGTTTAATATCAGATCCAACTTTGTATATTGTAAAAATAATTTTGCCATGTGACAATCGGTGGCTTAAAATAGAAATACGATAATAGGCTTCGAGTGAGTGGGTATCAGCAGGCGTTGACTAAATATAGATATTTATAAACAAAAATAAACCATAGTAACTTACGCCAATTCTGTTTAAATGTATAAATGAATTATGTAATAAATAAAATAAATAATTAAAAAAATGAAAAACCCGACTGCGTTAAATAAAATTTGAAAAGAAAGAAACTAATTCAGTAGTGTTTTATTTAACTCATTTAATGTACTACTATTTCTCGCAAAAATCTGCCATTTTGTTTTTGTTTTTCAAACACCTATCTAAGAAGACTTAGGTTTTTAAGATGAATATAACGATTCCTTATCTGTCGAAATCCTTCGAGCCGTTTAGAAGATATGAGATAATAAAGAAATTTACAAACGCGCGAAAATTTTTTTGATACTTGGATAAGAAGTCCACTGCTTAAATGATTTAGTGATTAAGTAGATTAATACTGGCTTTCTTAAGAATTTAGCCTGCTGATGACATTGACTGTTTGATGTCATTAGTAATTTTCCCAATATTTGGATAATTCTTTTATAAACAATTTTACCGATAAAATAATTATTCAACTTCTTAGAACAACCGCATATTTATTAAATACTCTTTTTATGATAATGATATTTCTTTTATGTTTTGATTTGTCATAAACTTTTCAAACTTCCACACAACTTTGAAATAATATCTGTTATAATCGAGGTTAAAGGAATATATAAATTGTATAATAATATTGAAAATATTTCTAGGTATACACTTTCACATGTATGGAGGAAAACGTGGTAAACTCGTGGTAGACATTGTCGGGTAAATGTACTCCGTTTCTTGCTTAAGTATACACAAACAAATAAATAACAAATACATTTATATTGCCAACGCGCCGTTTCAGAACGTGTATAATAGACACGTTATATGTACGAGTTTAAAATACAAGTTAGTCTAAATTACTTACTGAAACAAATCTCAATTTCAAAACAATTGAATTCTTATTATTTTTTTGAGAATGCGGCCTATAATATTCTGCTTATTCTTTACTTGTAATAAAGACGCTGTATTGCCTTCTATAAAATTCTGCCCAAAATAGAGCAGGGCATCATAAATGCTCTCTTCCGTATCATTCACAGTAATTACAATGTGCAGTCCTTTTTAAATTTATCTCATCAGTACATTATCAGTATTTCTGTATCTTTTCGGAGTAGTTCTTGATGTGGTTCAGAAGCTATTCACTGGTGTAAATTCTAGCAGACATTAAAACCTAATCGTCACAAATCTCCCTTTTTCTGTTTAAATTAGCATAGTTTTAATCCAGTGTTGGAATCTAACGCTCTGTCATAATGGGATATAGTTTCCTAAAAGAAGAAAGGGTAAAAGCTAAGCCTAAGGTTTTTTTTGCATTAGGATGGCACAGTGAATCATAGTTTTATACCATTAGGTTGGCAAATGAACGAGCCAAAGTCGACTTAACCTAACCAAACGTAGAATATCATACTGTTATTGTTATATTTTTGTAGGTATCGGAACTCAAATCTGGATGCCACTGACATCAATTGTTAGAAACCATCTATAAGTACATTTATAGCCTTGTGTAATTTTCAATCACTTCGAAAAATAACGATTTAACGATTATGGTTATGCTGCTCAAATTGGATCGCTTATACCAGAGCTGAGGTTGTAAGAATTCTAACGATGATGTGGTCCAGATTAGAGTCTTGGCATAACTTTGCTGCATGGGACTTGTTTATTAATACCGTTTAAACTTTTCGTTTTATAAATTTTTTTATAAGCATCATCGATCATTCTTTATATTATGCATAGGGAAGGTGCTTTTACTACAGTACCTACCATACCAGCTACTGGTGAATGTTTGTATATACATTGCACAAGCTTTAAATATGTAGTATATACATGTATAGAAGCAGCATACTGTGATATCTTGTCTGCAAGTGACAGCTTTGTGAAATGAAGAGCTTAGATGCCCTGCTGTGTATATATCACGGCTCGCCCTCTTTCGTTATTATTATCGTTAGTAATATACGGAGCTAAGTTATAATACACATACATACTATGAGAGCATATTATAAGAGCTATATAGCTTTCTATATAGGTACAAGTTTTTGGATAATCAATACAAAACAGAAAAAATATTTTTTTTTTTCAATTAAAATAGTAAAATTGATGATGTAAGTAATATTAATTGTTTTTTAACCTTCTATATAATAACTTATTGTTTTCACCCTGGAAATCAAAACTAAAAATTATATAATATGTTTAGATCGAATTGAAATAGAAATATTTCTCAGAAGCAAATTTAACAAGGAATGCAATAATTTATTGAGCAGATTGTTAAGGGTCATCATATTCACCGCATTTTATTGTAAAATTATTGTTATTTTTCGGTATTTATGTTTATAATTCATGAAGCTGTAATATCCTAAGATTATCAAAAAAATATATATTTTAATTTGAAAACTGTAAAACATATGTTTACAATTTTAATACTTCGAATATGTCAAAACATTAAATTTCAGTTTACGTGTAGTTTTTTTTTATCTTTCATTTTGGTTTCGTTTTGTTTTTAAAACTAAAAACACGTTGAGTGCGTAAAAAGAAAGTATATTTAGTAATTTTTTGTTTTGAAAGAAGATTAAAATTGGTTGTATTATTCAAAAATATAGTGACTAAAGGTTTGAGTCATTGACCTTAAAGTTGGGAAAAGAACGAAATAAAAATTTTGTTAAGTGTACACTTAACTGTGTTCTATAAGGTTCTGCATGGTTAAGAGAGTACAAGTATATAAACTTCATCAAGAAAATGCAATTCAACTAATTTATTCTAAGACAGACTTATTTGGGTTAATTATTTCTCATTAAATGCTAAATTGATTAAAAAATCGGCCGGATATATTCCTAGAAGAACAGTCTCAGGAGTAGTTGGTTACATGCTGACAACATTTCTAGTTGAAATCATGCGTTTGTCAAAGGAATAATTTTACAGAACCGCAGTAGAGAAAGATGTCTAGTCAAATCATAACAGGCTTGAAACCCACTTATTTGTATGCAAGATTATTTTGCAGTTCTGCTAATGGTGCTTATTTTTTAACCTGCAACCAAAAATCTATAAGTCTCAAGTTTTTTACAGAAATTGTTGCATGTTGAGAATTATTTCTCTATTATAGATTAATTTCAAGATATACATGATTTTGATTGAAATCAATACATGTATGTATGCTATAAGCTGTAGATATAATTTGATAAATTGATTTGTCTGCCGTCGGCAATTGATGTTAATTTTCTATGAATAATATATGTTTAACTAACCATACAATATCACATTAATATTTTTTAACTTAAATTGGATGATAATTTTCCTAGCAATATTTTCTTAAATAGTATTAACAAAAATTTACGAAAAAAAAAGTGCTTAGCTTAATTCCAAAATATTAAATATACTATAGTTTAAAAATTAGTAACAAGAGCCTCCGAAAAATTATGAACTCATTAGATCATTTCATATTGCCTGCATAATCATTTACGGCATCATCTTTTCGGGAGTATTTCAGGAGAGATGCACAGGAAAATCATGCTAAAAATACATATCTTCAAAATAAAGGAATGTGTGTTTTCCTATCTACAACAAATTATTTATTGGTCTAATGGTATGACGGCGTTTTATGCCACTGATCGTATTCATTTTCCACAAACTGTTCAAATTTTTACTATGCAATCCTATTCTGTCTAGAGTTTCATATATATATATATATATTTTTTTTTTTTTTTTTTTTTTTGAAGAGGGGGAAATGCATGGCTGCACTGACCGGGAAGTCTCCTTCTCAGGGGACATCCGGCACGGTGCGGGGCTCGGACTAGTGTGTCAAGTCTAGAACATACCCGCTAAAACCTAACCTCTTGAGGATACTCCTTTGTACCCCGCGCGGAACCGCCGTCAGGCATTACTTCGCCCGGGGAGGACTGGCTTATTGCTGCCTACTTCACTGTTGTCGCTGTGGGCGTCTTCTTGGTCGATCTCCCTGGAGGATCTTCATCATTTTGGCCGCTGCATCGGCCACTGCCTTCCAGTTTTCCTCGCAACGAACCATCAGGCCAACGAGGTTTTCTGGCGTTCCATGGCACTGGAGAATAGAATCCAGTTCCGCTCTCTCTGCGGCGAAGCGGGGGCACGAGAAGAAAATGTGCTCCGCCGTTTCATCTTCATTTGGGCAACGTGGACATGATGGTTCGAGGTTCAAACCGAACCTGCTGAGGTAGGCTCGGTAGTTGCCATGTCCGGTCAGCAACTGCGTGACATAGAAGTCCACTTCTCCGTGTTTTCTGCTGAGCCACATCGCGATGTCTGGGATCAGACGGTATGTCCATCTCCCGTTTTCCGAGGCTTCCCAGCGACGTTGCCACATTTCTATCGTGCGGCTTCTCTCTTCTGCTGCAGGTGACCTGGTGTCGTCAATGTCACTCTGCCTTCGATATATATATATATATATATATAGGGTGTCACGTAACAACCGCATTCGTATGATACTATTATGTTGAGAATATAATTAATTCTAGCCATAGAAGTTTATAGAACAATTGATGAATTCGTTGTACTATTAAAAAGACAAATTTTTCTTTAATTTTGATTAATAAGACCAATAATTGCGGATCAGATGTGGATTATATTAGGCTTGTTTAGCAGAAAATGACGGTTTGTTGCACGATGGTCTGGGATTATATTAATGTAAAAATCGAAAAAGACAGAATTATTGTTGTGCACATGACTCCAAACGCGTATCAAATCGTCTATTTCTTATGAAATTTTGATGACTGTGGAAACAAAGATGTTATCGACATTAAAAGTGAAACCTACCAAAGCAACTATTTGTGTGTAAGAATTAATTAATATTCAAGAGGAAAAATTTTTCGAATTGATGAATTAATTGTTGTTTACTGAAGTATATTATATTAGTATGTATTTTAAAGTTTTAAATAAACACCCTATATATTAAGAAAATGGATAATATATAAATTGTAACTGAACGTATGTACTTACACCGTTACAATGTATGCATGTATGTATGTATTAATGTCTTGACATATTTGTCACCTCTCATAGTTTGGTTAATAATGTTCTCTCGACGTCTGGTAATAGTAGGTGCTTGCAATGATCTTTGGCCGTTGACAGCGTCCTGACGTTCAGAAGACAGGTGGCGACAACTATCAACACCAAAACACTAAATACATTTAATGTTAACAATTATATCATATAATTAATGTGTGTGTGTGTGTTTATTTCTCACTCCATTTGTGATCACAATTTGTTGTTTTTGTTTTCTAAATATTTTTTCAAATACGCATGTGTTGAAAATTTTTCATTTAGTTCATTTATTTTTTTCAATAAATTTGAAAATATTTTTCATTCATAAAATTTCTTTAAGTCTGTTGTTCGGATAGGCTTTATTTAGATATACTACTGTGCCCAAAAAATAAGGTGACATTGTATTTATTTTGAAAATCAATTTCATCCCCTTCAAAGTAATCCTCTCCCGATGCAATGCACTTATGCCAACGGATTTTCCAATCTTCGAAACACTGGCTGTAGTCACGTATCAAAACGGTGACCCCGGAGCGGTCTTTTGAGCTTGCTGAACAGCCAGAAGTCGTACGGCGCCAGATCAGGTGAATACGGTGGTTGCGGAACGCTATCGTCTGACGAAATGATCACGAATTATGAGTGCAGTATGGGATGATGCATTATCGTGGTGGAAAAACCATGAATTGTCTTTCCACAATTTTGGCCTTTTAGACGGAAAACGTTACGCAAATGACGTATAACGTTCAAATAATATTCCTTGTTGACTGTTTGGCCGGGCGGAGGGAATTCATAATGCACAACAAACGCCCGCACTTTAAATTCAAATGTCACCTTAATTTTTGGACACAGTATTAAGTTAAAGGACTTTCTTAAATAACGGATAAAAAGTGTCGGAAAAAATTCAATTCCTTGGTTGTTTTTTTGTATAATCAAGGTTAAACTTCTCAAACTTGCTCTAATTATAAGTTGCGTTCATCAAAATCTTAATTTTCAAAATAATTTTCCCCTCAACATTTATATTTTGTCTGTGTACAAGACCTAAATAAACACAATTTAAATTAATTAGTTATTTCACAATAAATAAAATAGTCACAATACATACTTGAAATTTATTAAAAAAATAAATAAATAAAAATGGTAAGAGAAAAAATGGCATCCTACTTTTAATAATAATAATAATAATAATAATAATAATTTTAAATACATTTTATTTAATATTAAAATAAATAAATATTATAAAACTGATTTCATCACTACGCCACCGCGTACGTAATTTTTTTTTCTTCAATCTTACAAAATTCATTTCAAATTAAAAATATGTATAAATATATTTTTTATATATATAATGTTTATTGAAATAATATGTTTAAATATAAATTTATTTTCATATCTGTTTTTAAAGGTAATCATCTACGTTAATACTAAAATATATTTGTATATCGAAAAGTACAGGTTGATTTGTTTCAAGCAATGAGAAATTTCAGTGGAGATTTGTTTATTTATATTATAATTTCAGTTATTTAATATTGAAAATCATACAAAACGCTGATGTAAGTGTTATGTAAAATTTATGTAAAATGTTAAAATTCTCCAAACACATTACTCAGTATCTAAAGGGATAGTTTCAGGGACCACTTACTAACAAAAAAATGGATAGAACATGCATCTAAGTTGATTTATATTATTATATCATAAGTATTCTGACACATTTTGGGGATTTTCACAAGAAAGAATAAGAATTTGATTTTATTATAGGATACTGGACTCAGATATTCCGTTGAAAAGACCCATAACCCGAAGCTTTACTTTAGGCTTAAAGTATTTTTACTAAATATTGGGAAAACGATGTGAAAATTGGTAGCCATGAACAGAATTACGATAACAGGAACCAACTGGATTTTGCAAGGTGTTAAATAAATAAAAAGATATTCAGAAACGATAAGACCATCTGTCTAGAACAAATTAGCTCACTCTTTATATGTTCTAATCGAAACATTGCTGTTTCGCTTAAGCCTGCCATATTATCATGACTGTGATCAATACTTAACGTCATTAGTGTTTTTTTAAATACTTTTAAGTTTTTTTTTTCCTATCACTTCCACAAATTTTATTGAAGAAAGTCTTCATCATACGCTACCATTCCACAAATATTGCTATCAAACTGCCTTATTTACAAGGAGATATCTCGTCTACTAATATGGTTAAAACTTTGTAATGCAATATTATTTTTGTTGAATTTGGTGAATCGACACACAGAAATATTTTATGTCAAGTAAAAAGTCTTTATTTCATTTGATAGACTATTTTCTACAGTCACAGATCAACCTATATTTGCACGAAAGCACAAAATATGAAAAACATTTAATTTATCAAATAATTTCAACGTTACAAAGTGCAGATGAATATATTTAAAAAGACGGAAATAGTTTCAACAACATAACTGTTTTCAAAATTTTTTAAATTTTATTTTACTAGATTTTGTTACTGTAATTATTTCGAAGTACCTTTTACTTGCTTCGTTCTAATGTTCTTTGGCTTGCGTTTTTTTTCTATTGTGACGATGAAAATAATTATTAAACGCCTAATATTGAATGCAGATGGCAGCAAATTACATACATTAACAGCAGAGTAATATCATTCGTCACTTCGAAAATTTAAATTATTGTTAGCACTTTTTACACTTTCTTCTTATTATTTGTAATAAAATTAATCATATTTTATTTGAAATGCAAAAAAACGCCAACATAAAATATCATAAACGGCAAACCAAAATGAGCAAGACAAAAATACAAAAATGAACCATTTTACTTTTTGCCTGAATATATATTAGAAAATAACGATGCATAATTTTTAAGCATACGATAAGAAATGCAAAGCGTTTACTACAATGCTGGTATGATATAGTGGCAGATACTATAGTATCTATGATCGCAAAAGTAATATATATTACAATATTGAATAGGGCTATCTATCAGAAGTATTGTGCGTATCGCCAACCAGGGCTTGGCTCATAAACAGCATTGACTCGTCCGCCATAACTATTGCTAATGTTACTACTCCCTTAAAGGCACCGATACTAACCACATCAAATCTTAAAGGCTTTATTTCTTAAAAATATTTCATATTTAATTCATCATGCATCCATTCTAAAACAGACCATATCTATAAAAAATTACACTCAAATAAAAAACGATCATGCTGAGTTCTTCATATTACCTTATCCAAAAAAGTTTTTGGCTATGCGCTTAAATTTTTAAATAGGACTAGATAAGACTAATCAAAACGATATATTTAGCTGAGTTTATTCAAATAGCAAAAAGTAAGAATTGGTCTACATAAACATAACAATTGATAAAATGGAAAAGCTGTGAAAAACCTACTCAGACATTTAAAGTATGCAAGAATTACCTTCTCATAAAATACCTATCAAGTCACATATGTTGTGACTAATATACACGTAAAAATACTTGAATGAAGTGGTCCTTAAGAGCTTTTCATGTATATGTGATATAATGTATGATTTCGATATCCATTGCATAAGTGTTGAAATTCTATGCTCTCATATAAACGTACGGTTTACATTGCGTTTTTTATTTATATATTTTTTTAGTCCGAAAGTAGTTATTTTCATATCAGATTTTCTTTATTGTAAAGTGGTAAAATGTGTGTTTTAGCTCAAAAATGATGTCTAATAAATTTGATTCAAAACATTTAAGTTACCTCTTAAATCTAGAACCCACTTCTTATATATGTTTAAGGATATGTTAAAATTGAAAAAGCTAATCTAGTGAGGTATCATTTGTTCTTAAACGCTTTGTTTCTAAGAAAATAAATGCAACATTTTAAACATTCAAAAAATAAACGTTTTCGCTACTTTTAAACAAGACGATTTCTTCATTTTAACCCAACTTTTTTCGTTTAAAAAGGGTCTTTAAAAATTAAGTCATTTGCTACAGTTTAGAATTTCCCGTATTTTCGATAAAAAACTAGTTCATTCGAACAAACAAATAATGTAACAACTTTAATTTTGAACTCCACAAATTTTAATAGATACAGAGTATAAAAAATAATGTGTTAGATTAACGTATATATAGACATTTATTATGAATGATTTTAAAATTTTGTTATTGATTTAAGTGCAAATATTTTTAATAGGTCAACATATTAAAAACGATATCATTGTCATTGAAAATTTACTATTACTGTACTCCGTATACAGGATACAACAATATTAATTGTGTTTACCGTAAACAGGAATTGAAAATTCATACATGTCAATTTATTAATTAAATTATATATAATATTTTATTTTATTAATCACAAATAACAAAAACAGTTCAGTAGTGGGTATAGCAAACAAATAAACCAAAAAAAAAAAAAAAAAAAATTAAAAAAAACACAATATTTACTGGTAAAACAAACAATATTTTACATATTTTATGATTTATCAATCAATAATAAATATCAAAAATCTTTTTGTAATGTTTGGTATCAAAATGTATATAAATATAGTTGAGCTGTTACTGTAAAATTTACAAATATTAATAATTTTTGTGCTTGTCCGATGAACAATGTGCTTTCATATCTTAAAAACATGATAATTAGTTAAAAGAAAGAAGAATTGAAAGTAGTTTAATGATGATGTAAGATCAATCATAGATTATAAGTTCGTTTTTTATAGGTTTAACATTTATATAGTTCGATAGGTGGCACCCACTCAAGCTATTGTATGTTATATGATAAGAGCGGTTGCATAAATTAAGATGCTACTAAAGCAACCAAATTCCAGGCAAATTAAAATTGCAAAACTAAATAATATGGAAATTACACTAAAATGATTGGAAAATTTTGACAAGAATAATATCCTGTTGTTATTAGTGACAAAACTGTCTGACAATTACAATTTATATTAGTAAAAAGATATTAGTATCCCAGTCTTCTTGTAATAAACTTTTCATAATGTTCTAATACCATATCATTAAGAGGCTAATCTGGTGTTACACCATTCACTTTAGACCTTTAGACTTTAAATGAGGAAAATTACTTTTGAAATGACTTTATAAAACTGAAGATAAATGTTTCGAGACAAGCAACTTTTCAACAGGTTTTCTCATAAAATTATAAAATTTATTTAAACGCTATAATATTAGAATATAATATTTTATATTAAAATTAAAATAATAAAATATAAAATACGATTTAGTTACAAGTTTTAATGATTAGTTATTATTTTGTTTTGATAATTATATGATACGTTTATTAAATAATGTCAACATTTTAACATAGATAAATATAATTTATTCCAATAAATAGTGAGTGTGCGAGAAGTATAAAAGATAATTTTAATAGTTTGAAATGAAATGAAACTTTCAACATTGCAAAATTTACGTATGAATTCTTTCTTTTTAACATAAAATATTTTGTTTAAGAAATTATACAAAATTTTAACTACGTGAGATATTGATGAAAAACTACGAAATATATTTAATATATAGGGTGTACCATAATGATTACATTCAAATAAATAAGTCACTGAAGGTTTTAGATCAAAACTATCATTTTAACAGACGTGGCTTTAATCAATTAAGTAGTATTTAATTCCATTCGATATGTCCCTTTTTTCGTGTATAATTTAAGTTGTAAAACGCGGTTCATGGCTCTCTAATCTTTTTCATTTTAATATTTTATTTTCTACGAAAATTATGTTTTGATATAAATAATATCACAGAAATCTATTTAGAGAACTTCAGCAAAATTTTGATATAAATGTAAAACATTTCAAAATTGCCAATCAACCATGTTAAATTTTTTTTGTTGATAATGGTTTCACACACACATAAACTCGACAAACATATGTTTTACTTTTCATATGTTATTTATTTACAATAATTAATAAATATACTTGTACAGAGTGTTCCAGTAAAACTATATTCCTTTCGTTCTTTAATTAAGAGTTTCAATTTTAAGATCAATTAGTAAGATCAATACTGATAAATTTTCCTTCCTAATTGTAAAGTATTTATGCTATAACACAGCTATATTCCACTCAAAAGGGGGCCAAATTTGAACAACCTGCACCTAAGAAATGGTTCTTAGTCTGGAACAATGATACACTCTCTTAAAGTCTCATGTGTCTCAAACTTATTTTGCTCTATATTTTCATAAACAATTTTGGCCAATAAGGTGTTTACCTATTTTTTTTTTTTATAAAATTGAATATTTTTTAACTTTTTTATGACAATATTCGCCAAAATTGTAGTGACACGAATATATTTAAAACACTTAAGGAACGAAGTTTTTTGCTTTTAATGAAAAATGTCCGATATGTAGATCGTCAAACCAAAATCAAATATGAAATAAGGTACAAACAGAAGTGTGGAAAATACCAAATTGCTTCGAATGGTGGGAATTTTATGTTATCAGGGAGGGTTCTGACCCGGATTTAAAGAGAACTGGAACATAGATTACCATAAATATGTGTTCGTTCATACATATATATATAGTAACCATTTAATTTATGTTTTTAATATCATTTTTGGCACATATACAAAATTTCTATACAAAATTTTACACATAATTATTGCTATTTTATTATGTTTGTATGTTGTGTTATTAGAGGTGTGTTATTCTAAATGTCTATTTGTCTGTCTGCTTGTCAGTCTGTCCGAGTGGTCAAAACGGTAGTAGTTGTGTGTTAAACTATTTCAATTAAATTATTTTTATAACATGGGGTTAGATTACGAGCTTTTTATTATAGAATTGGCATTATAAATATTTGTTTTTTTGTACTTTTTGGTTATGGCTCAATATATTTTTATTGTGTTTGGATTTATAAAAATTAATTATAATGGGTGTTTTTAGTTGTTTATTTCAAACAACAAATCAAAGAGCTCACAAATTGATTATTAATATATTTATGTTTAAAATGTAGAAAATGAAGTTACTAAAACCCTCTCTTTCATAGACTTAACTTAAATATTTTGATTACCAATAATCCAAAAACTAAATTCCGAAAACAGATTTAATTTGAAATACACGGAAATAATTCATATAAATAAAGTAAATATGGATAATATTTACGTATTAAGAAAAATTATATATTATTAACTTAATATTACGTCGATTTGTTTATATTTATAGTTTTTATAATATATGTTAATATATTTTGTGCATATTTTTAGGCATAGAAATTACTCCATGAAATCCGGGAGTGCATAATTTTTTGTTTGACTGGAAGTTATTTTAATAATTAGTGATTATGATAATTTAACATAAAACACTTTTGTGGTTTATGTTAAATTATCATAATCAAAGCACTTAAATGCATATGATGGCCTAACTGAAACACAAAAAGAAATTTTTGTGTTTCAGTTATCATTTTAGTGGTATATTTTAGGCCATCATAATAAGAAAATATAATTTGAAATAACCAATGATTTATACAAGTATAAGTAATACTTAATATTTTTAGATTCAGCAGCCCTTTCACTTTCTATACATTACAACAAAAATATTTCCTCAAAGAGGAAATTTCTTCCGTCACTTTATTTCATTTTTTTTTTAATTGACATTCGATAAATAACATACACTTTGCTTAGATAGAACAACCCTTTTCAATATAAAAACAAATAATTGATAGGTATATAATTTTACAAAAAAATTAAAAACTTTAATATTATTAAAAATATAAATCATACAAATAATATATATTTGCAAAAAAAAATTATATTATTTCATTTGTATAAAATAATAATTGCTATCATTATATTTATGATAATACCAATGTTGGTAGAGAGAAAAATATATAGTTACTTTGTATGCATACGCTGGCTGCCATATAATTTAAAAGTTTTATTATATTATAGAAAGTTATGAAAAACTTTTGACAGCAATAAAATATAATCAAATTGGTACTTAGAAAATATATTATATATTTGTATGTGTTGTAGGCATAAAGAAATTAGGGAATATAGTTATTTGGCTAGGCTAAAGGTGTAAAATATAGGTTTTTCTTTTGTAGCATTGAGTAGGATTAAATATGTAGTATAGTCCCGACAAATACTGCAAGTTATGAGTCAGAAAGTATACTAAGACAAACTTAGTTTACTTACTAGAAGGCAAGAAACTGAGATAATAACTGCCCTAATGATTTGTTTAAAAGTATGTAGTAGAAATTACATTTTTACTTAATAGACTGTTCTTTTATTTACACGTTGCCTTTTGTTTTCAATATTTTATATCGAATTCTACCTAAAAAAGATGATCAATCAAATAATAAATAAATTTACAATTAATATCTTCGTTGAGATTCTTTTCTATGTATACGCTAGCGTAGTAGAAGTGGAAAAAAGTCGCATTCACTCCGATTTACTATTAATTCCCGTTGTCATTGGATGCAGATCAAGATATTTATGACAGATATAAATAAAATGTATATACAATGGATTTGCTGTAAGCAAACGTTAGCTACCCACACTTTGCCTAAATTTCATGATGCTTACGATAATAATTCAAAAGGTACATGTAATAATAAAAAATTATATAGGAATTAAAACTAATTATGTACTATTATTAGTTGTTTCCATACATTAATATTAAATTGATTTGTTATCATTTTCATATTATAAATTATGTACACAAAAAAGAATTCACGCACCAAAAATGTTTTCATTATAAACGAATTAATTAAAAAATTAAAAATCGATAAAAACTTGTGATTTCCTTTTTTTGAGTCAAAGTTTCATGAATTTCTTTTTCGAATTTAATATATACATATTTAATGCAAAATTGAGCCACTTAAAAGAATACCCCCGATGTGATTTAAGACGTATAGGCTTGTTATTCACGAAAAATTCATTATTGACTCCCTTCAAAACGTCGGATTAACACAAAATTTGGCATACTTATTAAGGAATTTAATAAGTTTATTTGATTATCCTGATCAGGATTTTGTGGAATAACGATTTCCATATCTAAAAATATATACATTTATTTGCGCTTCCACCATATTTATACTGAATTTTTGATAAAAATTAATAATCGTCCAAAAAACTAAAAAAAATAAAATAAATAATATTTAAAAAAAAAACTAAAAACACGCTTTTGTAACTAGCTGAACTAATAGGTAGAAAATAATTTCTTTATATTAAAAAAAAAAATCATTTTATCGTAGAAAAGCTTGGGGTGCTTTTTAAGATATTTTAAAATGACTTTACTTTTACCAGTATCTGTCTATGAAATATTTACAATCATTTAAATTTCGCACCTCACGCTTTTTTACAATGAAAAGTAAAAATTCTTTTAGTTCAGCAAGTTAAAAAAGCGTGTTTTTTAGTTTTTTTATTATTTATTAATCGCCTGAGCGGTCTAAGGCGTTAGTCATAGAACGTTGGACAATGTAGCAGTGTGAACAATTTATAATTGTCGTAGCTTGAATAAGAACGAATTAACCGACTCCACCCACATCAAAAAATGTAATTGTAAAATATGTTTGTAATTGAATAAATAAAGATTAACAAATAATGGTGTAGGTGGCCTCTGTGATATGGCGTATGTCACAAATACGGAGGTTAAACCCCCATTATTATTATTATTATTATTATTAATCGTTCAAAGTTGTTATTAGGTTTTTCTCACTTTAACCATTAAACTTACTTTAAAGTTTAATTGATTATTACCTATATAATTGTAATGAGTGTAATTTTTTTACTCCGTTGGAAAGTTATTCTAGGTAACGTACCATTATTTTAGATTGTAAATGCATTGTTATCATACTGTAAATCAACGAAGAAGCACTGGTATCAGAGAATTATATGTGATTATTGTAGGGTTTAATGATGTCATTTCAATGTTTGCCATTTTATTTACAATTTACGAGAGATGTTTATCAAAGTAAGTAAGAACCTACAAAAATGATGAAATGTAAATATCATTAATTATTGTAAGCAAATACATAACATCTGATTATAATAAGAACTAATTTAGTGTAAAAAAATATGTTCAATTAATTACTAAAACCAAATCGAGACAAAAAATAATAAACAATATTATTGATTAAGTAAATAAAATCAATATTATTTATTTTTTTTCTTATGTTTTTGAAGTTGAACGGCTAAGTTAGTATTTATTATATAAATATACATGCTATACATATTCATATAATAAAAAAAAATTGAAACTACCACATATGGAATTGACAGGCTGTCATTATATGTAAAGAATGCATTAGAAAAACACTAGTATTGTTTTTATATATATGTATTATATATTATATGAATATGTTTGTGTGTATGGATGTTTTAGTTTTTGTAATTTATTGAATTACTAGTTGAAACTTGTTGAATAATTGTAAAGTCTAAACCATTGAGAATCAAACCTATCAATCGAGCTTTAGACTCTTTCAATTAGTTAGATTGGCAGTTTCAGCAAAAACTTGTTCAACTTATATTCTGTGTTTTTAAGAAAATAAATGTCTTTAAAGCACGAAATATAAGATGCTTATTCTGTAACTTTTCTTCTTAGTTGCTTATTCCCCTAAATTTTCTCCGAGGAGGGCCCCTTGGCTTAGGCGAGATTTTTTTGGGCGATTCACCTCGCCATGCCTCGTTTTTTTGGAACTATATACCTTGCCTCGCCTCGGTTAGTAACGAAGCTTAAAGTTTCGAACCTCAACTTGCCTCGCCTGGTGTTTGGTGGCGAAGAAGCTTCGGTGAACATACACTGGCTCAGATAATATTGTGAAATAGTTGATTGATTATTATTCTTTCAAGCGCTTACACCAGAAACATATTCCTTCATCAATATAATAGTCGCCCTATTAGCTCAGTTCATTAAGGAGTAACCAATTCCGTCCGCGGTATACTTACGGTAGCGGGTTCGATTCCCGCCATTGCAACAAAATTAATTTAATAATTGTGATGGGCTGGTGTAATGCATGGTGTATGTATGAAGCAGGTGCACTCAGCCTCGGAAATTGAGAAGCTGATAAATGGAATTATCAGCTGAAAGGTGGTAAAACACATATATGGTATCACAATGGGCTCTAAAGCCTAAGTGAGTCCTTCGTGGACAGCCAATATAACCTAACCTAACCAATACATATAATAATTTTTGAATAACTTACATCGGACATTCAACAATCGTATTCGAATATATTATATTCACTGTTTATATGTCCAAGTATATCTACCATTTACTCATAAACAAACGTATGTAAACAATAATTCTCTAACATCTTCGAATTGTTTGTTTTACCTAAATATAAATATGATTGTTTTCTTTAAATTATTATCACATGTTTATGGGTTATTTTTTCAAATAACCGTAAATTTTTTGGTAGAAATTTTGTCATAATTAGTCAACCTCATCTTTAACATTTTTCCATAAAATTTAATTACTCAAATTCTAGCAGACTTTAAATATTTGTATAATTTTTTTAAAAACTAAAATAACATTACTTCTAAAATGTGTCCTTATGTCCAATAATGATCTGAATAGCTTATCGTTTCATTTAAAGTACACCTGAAATAAATTCTTCATACACACAAAAATGTAAAATTACCAATGTCCGGCTAAACAAATGTACATAATATTTAGACCACCAATGGCGTTTGTCAAAGTACACTCATATTTACCGAACAAAAGACCAAAATAAAAAAAAATCCAAATATTTCCGTTAAAACTTGACTATTTCCAATTATACATATCAACATCATAATATACATTAGAAAAAAAAATGATGAACTTACTCAACTCAAAGTCATTAAAACACACACATCTTGTTAATGAAAAATATATTAAAAAGAAAAAAAAAGATTGCTAATGATTTCCTAAATCAATAAAAAATTACGTTTGAATAAATATTTGTTGCTTTTATTTTTTATCATAAAAAATTATTTAACATATCGTGAGAATATTTTTATATGTATTTGGATACAAAGATACATGAGTTGTATATATATAGTAGTGGACCTTGTAGCAGGTCTGATTTGTCGTCCACCCACCGTTTTTTTTTTTTTTTTAAATATTGCCTCGAAACATTTTTAAGAAATATTGTCGATGTCATTTAAATAATTTTAATACAATCAAAATACGAAATTAACATTTATAATTATTATATCAGAAAATATACTTTTGTATATACTGATTGTTTCTATTTAATAAAGCTGATTTTAGCTGATATTTCAAATGAGTTGAGATAACGTTTTTTGTAAGCACTGCAACGTAAAATGAAAACGTAATACGCCAAGAGACTTTCTAAGTTTTGATTTTCTTTATTCAAATTGATCAGCGTGTGGTTACTTCCAAGTTTTAATTTTATAAAACATTTTTGCGTTTATGTAGACTCAAACACCCTCAATTTTAATTGATAAAAGCCACAAAGCACTTTCAATTGAATTTTAATTTTTTTATACAAAATTATCAAAATAGATTTTACGATTTTTAAAGAATATTTTATTTTATTCAAAACAGACATAAAAAATTTGAAATTTTTTTATTTGTTAAATTTGTTGTTTTTTCTATAAGTTGTTCTGTTCAAAGAATCAAGAATTTGAAAGAATATATTGTATAAATATAATAGTTTGCTACCACTGATAGAATTCTGTTTCCCAAATCAATGTTCAAGCCATGTTGCTTTTTAAAAATTATTACTTTAATAAAAATTTTTTGTTTGATATCAAGCCCTTTTTGAAAACTCTCTTAATCGGTGCCATATTTTTTATGTTGCTTTGATGTTGAATGCATTGGTTAATGAAATTTTTGTTCTAAATTTGAAGATGTTGTCTAAATAAAAGGAGAAAAATGAGCTGTTTTCCTTAATCTTGGACATATTTCTCTTTCTCCAATTGCCAATCTTGCAATAATTAACCGATCAATAGAAAATAAGCTTAAATGAAAGTTCAAACTGAGGAAAACACACGAAAGTTTGCAAAAACAAAATCAATTTTTCGCTAATGATGACTTCCAACGAAATGGAAAACAATAAACTTTAAATGTAACGATAATAATATGTATATTCTTTATATATATTAAGTATTATGGCGGAATAATCAATCAGCAACTTCGAATAAGAGTACATCTAGACAGCGTGTGCTCATAATGACGTCATTGGTTTCAAACAACACACCAACACATATATAATACAGTCATGGCTGACTTGATTCAAAAATAAACATTCATAACAATCTATGCAAAACATAACTTTTAACATAATCGTACCAAAAAAATATTTTTCATGTAGACCACAGTACGTTTAATAAGGAAGCTATTGATAATTATTGTTGTATTACGTGATTTTTGAAACTTTGTAACTAGTTTTATATCAATGTGTCTAAATTAATATTGCCGGTGTTTATTATCAAATCTTGCAAGTTAAATATGACCCGTTTTCTGGTTTTCGATTGAGTTAAAATTTTTCATGCATCTGTAGATCGAATGGCAACACATATCATTTTGCCTTGATTTTTATGCCTTATATGTTTTTGAAGTTTTAAATTAAAATAAAAAAATAATTTTATAGGCCGAGATTTTATTGTAGTAGAAAGTGGAAACTAATTTTCCTATGAGTCACTCATACTTGACAGATTGAGGTGCTCATCAAGTATAAGTGTCTATAATTTTTTTCGACTTTTTAGTTCAATTAATGCTTGTTTCTTAAAATTATTTTTATTAAATTTTTTTCTTATAAAAGGTAATTGAATAACAAATGCAAAAATCATTTTAGCCGACTTTTAAAGCAGGATCTATCCGATCTTGCTTTGCCTTATAGTTTTATTCCAGGCTCTAAATCTTTTCAAAATTGAGGCAATTACTGAGGTACTGTGAACTAATACCTATATAAAATATTTTAAAGAAAGAAAAATAATTTATATATTATACATATTTTTTCTTCAGTATTTTTGTTACATTTTGTCATACAATATTTTGAAAGCATAAAATTTTCATGTTGAAAATCAATTTGTTTAGTACATAATAACTTATAATATATTCACATCTTTCATTTTTTATTTTGTAGAACTATTCTGGAAGAAAATAGATAATTTATTTTGTTTGTTTTTTATTAACATTTGTTTGTTAGAAAAAAATTATTAGTCTGTTATTCACTTGGAGGTCAAATTTATAGTTTAACTTAAATTTTGAGAAATAGATATACATAAACTCAAACTTCTTGGTGCATTTCGAAATGTTTAGCTGCTTACCTTGCAAAGATGTATCAACTTTTTCCATGATGCACAAGTTTATTTCATTCGGGACCGTTTTATAATTTTTTTGGTGGAAGTGCATGGAATCAAATTCACATTAGGCTATTATCCATTATATTCACATTATGTCTTACGGATAGTATTAAACTTAATAATACGTAGCCTAAAACTTTTAAATGTTACGACAAATCCAACATTTTATTTTAAAATAATCATTCGATTATAGTTTTACTAACTTAAGCCTATTTTATTCAAGCCTGTTTACTTTATTTGTAATCAAAAAATTCAAGTATATTGAGTAAAATATTAAAAAATGTTTTGATTACTAGGAAAAAAAATAAAATAATGTCAGTAATTCAAATATTAATATTGTCCAAAATCATTATTCATACCTATTTTTGTATAATGGAAGTAAAGTGATGTAACAAAATAATGACAAGAACTTGTTTTATTTTATATTTTTATATATTATATCAATGCCTAAATTTACATGCCTACATCACAAAAAGACTCAGAGAGAGATAAATAACGTTTTTTTTTTTTTCTGAAACCAAAAAATACACATATATATATATATTTATTTGAAAAAAACCTAATCTCCATGTATCACAACTTAAAATTCTTAACCTTTCAAATATCACGAAAGGGTCTTTGATTTTTAAGAAAATAATCTGAATATTTTTTGAGTGAAAAAATCCAATGGATAAATTTTTTTTATATTCTTTGTCTATCTTTCATAAGAGCTACATTTATTTCTATCTTTGTTTCAAAAAAAAAAAGCAAAAAATATAAAGAATGATCAAGTCAATATTCAAAATATCTTCAAAAAAAAAAAAAAAAAAGAATTAAAAATTCAAATAAAATCCATCTTTATCACATGTATTGGATTTTAAATATGATGTTATTTCTTCACTCCTTTGTTTGGGATCTATATCAGTGCAAGAAGTTGTAGGCTCTCTGCGAGATGAATCAAAAACCGTCCGTTGATTTTTATATACATGTTTTAGGATTCAGCAGCCAAAGAATTCTTACTGGGTGATTGTTTATATTCAGTAAAAAAAATCTTTCTTCTCAGTCTTCTTGGAAGTCTTTGGAACATTGTGCCACCTTGTAAGCCATATTTGCCTCTTTTAACTTTTGCTTCGAGGCGTTTTTCGTTAAAATCAAAGCTTATTAGTTTCTCAGTGTTTATATATTTCTCCTATTTCGTATCCTTTTTGAAAACTTTGTGAAATGCTTTGTTTCTTTTATTGAGCGCCAGCATAGTAAATGACAATTGCTTTCTTTCCGTATTCTCGATTATTTAAAGTTAATCCCGACTGTGCAGTTTTCCGGGGTATGCATATAATGTTATGTGAATCTTCGAATGATTCAGCCGGAGTTTTTCCTTCTACCATGAATCTTTAGCCAGGTTGGATAAAATTAAATTGATTCTACCATTTGTCTCCCATCATGTTAATATATCGTATTTGCATTATGAAGTTTAACAATGTACGATGCAACTGTGTTGTAAAAAGCCCAAGTTTTCCTTAAAATTTGGTGTACAGGGTGTACAAACCGGTATGGCTAACATCTGAAAAAAAAAAACGCAGTGCAGATTTTTAAACACATTAATATTACCAACCAAAGACATGTATTTCTATAATTAAAAACAAGTTTTAGCTAACGGAAAAGGTGATTAATAAATAAAAAATTCCTACGAACCTTTCATATTTACATATATTTCCATGCTTAATCTAATTGATTCGTTTTTTTTTTCAATAGTATTTTATCGTCTTACCATCTTCACAACATTTTTCGTATAAAAGTTTTATACCTTGAAGAGATGAACTAAAAATAAAGTTGAAGCTCGAATATCGTATACCTCTATACAAAACCATAATGGTGCCTTTTAGCCAATGATGATGATGGCATATAGTCAATGTAGTATATAATATGATGGACATAGCCTATTATTATGAAATGTTCGCTGCTTGCTCATGGGTTGTTTTTATTTTTTATTTTTATTTATTTTTAAAACGTGTACGCAAGCAACAAAGTCAGTCAATACAACACCATTATCTTCATCCACCTTCATACAACAACAAAAACCAATATGCCGACCGATAATCATATGGATGTGTAAGCATTGACCACAGAACGCAGAACAACTCCATCTCGACGATAATATACCTACATAAACACACGTGATATTATTATGATGGAGATCATTTTCTAAACTTTTTTGTTTCATTTCGTAAGCGGTCGTAACCTCCGGTCGTAAACCTCCCACACGATAGTATTTTTTTTTCAAGTTCATTATTGACTCTTACAGAGTATTTTTTTATTTGTATTGCTCTCTTCAGGTAGTACGAGCGCCAAGTTTAGATTTTTGGTTGAAATTATTTGTACCTTATTTTCAACTTTGTTAATGAATTTTGTTATAAATTCATGAATTTAGACGAAATAACAGAATAAAATTTTTCGATATCTACCTTGCTTTATCGAAAGCTAAATAACTATCGATATTTTGAAAATTACTCCAGATATCCAAAAACTGTATTCTTACTTTTCGTCTTATATCGTCAAGTTATAACATAATTCACCATCAAACTTGGAAATATATATTTTTTTTAAGTTTGTATCCCCACTACCGTGCTCATACATCCTTAATTAGTCGGACACAATGGGCTTTTTTGTTTTTAATTATTCATTAAGGTTTAAACTTTAATTTAAATTGTTTTTAATTTCTACCTACTAGATTTGGAGAAATCTATGAAAACATATCATCCATCTACCGTTTTCCCATAAGACCAATGTTAAATATTCCTACTTTTGAAGTCATTTATTTATTTAAATATCGAGCAACCCCCCGAACATCATATAAAAAAAATCAAGTATTTTATCCAAAATTACCCAGGCACTCGTATACCTTCAAAAATTTAGTCAATCACGTTCATCTTAAGAAACTGTTTGTTGCAGATTATTTTCAGCGAAAGGAGAAGTCCTGGGTTAAATTACCGGTATAATTTTTTTCACTTGACGATGATTTTTAATGTGACTTTTTCTTGTTCCTTTGAAAACATTAATTAATTTTTAACTAAACTCTCGCTGATAGTAGTTGTTGGAAGTAATTACATAAGCTTTCAATACTTTATAATTAAATTTGTATTGAAACTGATTATAAATTAATTCACATATTTTTTCCATAAATGATTAAGTTAAGACAAATTAAAATTGAAACAATAAAACCAACATGCAATGATAATACAATGACCATGAAAGTATTGAATTCGTTTTTGTTGTTGTAAAAATACAGGATGTTTGAAAATCGTGTTGAAGAAGTAAATTAAGGCATAATATATAGGAAAAGGGACTAGAAGCATCAGGATTCAAAAATTGTATTTTTCGTTTTATTGCGAAGAAAATCCTTACAAATCCTAACAAAACAGCGAATTATTTTAACTCTGAAGAGTTTTTATGTTCGACATGTATCTGTACACTGTAAAAAATAATTAGTGGATTGAATAAACGCGTTCACTTGGCTTTTTATATTTTTATAACAAGGACATTCTCTGGCGTCAACGCATTCAATACTGAATTCAAGAAGGTATAAAAATTTTAGTATAGTAAGTAAATATTATTGAACTAAGAAAATATTTACTGCTAAAATTATTATTTCTTGCAACTAGTACCTACTTTTTTACTGTGTATGTAACATTGTAGACGGTTTTTAAATATGCTTAATGCATACCTGGCAAGTAATATCCTTTCTTAATTATCTGTTATTTTCTTAATTTCAGTTTAAGGATAAGAAGTGGGATATTTTAAGTTCCAAGGAAATTTTTTAAATTTTTATTTCTCAGACGTTCAATGATAAACCATAATAAAACTGGCATTCGACGTTGCTTAAATTCAGGATATTTAAAAAATTTCACTTATTACATAAACTCGTAGTGAACTTTTTCAGCACGAATCATCCTTTATATGAAAATCAGCAGACAATTAACTTAATGCACTTGATTAATTAAAAATTAAATAAACATTAAATATAATGTAGATAAAATAATAAGCATGCATTCAACTAATTAATGATTTATATCATTTAATAAATAAATACTTGAATATGTACAAAAAAATTGAAAATAAATGCAACAAAAGTTAATAAATAATAATAAAATTTAAAAAAGTTAAATAAAATGTCAGGCAAGGTACTTAGCGATTTTGAAAAAGTGTGAGAGCAAGTCCCATTTATTTTCCTACATATTTTTAATCAAAAGTCTGGAGACTCAGAGTTTAATTCTCGGCTACTGTATATTTCTTTCCGTTTCTTTATATTTTTTTATATAGAAATATGTACATAAAGAGCGATAGTTCATATGTATGCAGCCATCTCCTTCATACGTCATGTGGTATAATGTGTAAATGAGGCAAAAACTAAACAAAAAAAAAATACACAAAAATTTGACAAACAAACGTTTATCCTCATAAAAGTATGTCATAAATTATATAGTTTTCAGTAAATTCCAGATGAATATGTCATATCGACTTTTCTTGTGCTTTAAGGACTGGTGGTTGGTTAAACTATTACGATTTACAATTCAGGTAAACTCACAAGAAAAACTCTCATTCTATTGGATCCGACAAATTAACTCATAGTTTAATTACCAAAAAATATAATTTATGATTTTTTACAACCTAAACACACATAAAAAAATATAATTAGAAAAAATTGATTCGTATTTTTTATAGTCAATTCAAAATCGCTTCTTACTCTGTCCAACGTTGTATATTTATATATTTTATACACACAGACAACAAACAACAAACGTATATGATAATAATAATATAAAATGTAAATAATAATTAATAGTTTTTTAAATATTAATTAAATTTTAATTACAATAGAAATTACATACATACTTCACACATGATGAGTGTTTCGCACCATAAAATCTGTGAACCACCACTTATTCACTCTGTTTATTAATACAAAAAAATAATAATAATAAAATATTATTGATCAAGACAAGAAGAAGGTTTACCATGTTGAGGGTTATGTTGTATACCATACCTATCAATCATCAAAGTCTTTGTGGATACCGCAATTATGATTATCCTATATAGTTAAGTTATGTATGTAATAGAATTAAATTGATTTAAAAATTTATTTTGATTAGGTCGAATATTACTTCATTGTAATTTACTTTACTTAGAAAATAAATTTTGTGACTTACTTTACTTAGTTTACAAGCCCACGTCTAAAAAAAATATCTCCGTTGAGACTCTGTGTAAATGTTTCTTTTGGATAACTTCTTACCCACGAAAATTCTCGGAAAGGGAGTGTTGCCTTTTATAAAACCCGAAAAATTTGCTATTGATCTCACCATATCCGTTGGTTAACACCTTTAAAAATGACAATTTTCCGAGCTTAGGTTAGCGAATCCCCCCTACTTATTAACTCGCGACTCACGAAAGAAAGATGTATGTGCGATTTTTATTTAAGTAGATTATTTGACAGTTTTCTGTCTACGGTATGACCTTGTGATTTGTGACTACAATGGGCTCTTAATATTTATCTCCGATGATTGTGAATGAAAGAGAAGAAACAATATTATTTATAAACAAAAATAGTTGCAAGACTAATTGTTTCTTTCACATACGTATATTTTATTAGACAAGAATCAATATATATCATGTCTATTGTGTATTCACTTTCATGGCTATGGCATTCATATCCATACAGTATCATGAGAGTATAATAAATCAAAAAATACAACTTTAAAAAAAATCATTTACCAAAGAAGCTACAGTGTATACATAGTAGTAACAATGCATCTATTTACACGATATAATGCTAATCAATATTATTTGCACGTTAAAATTACTTTATGCAGTGTTGTTAGGAAAAACAATAGACCTTTTCATCGATTTGCTTTTGTTTCGGACAGTTGTCAAAAAACTATTCAATTTAAGAAAGTTAAATATATTTTATATTTTTCAAACAGCGCTTTTTGACAAGGATAGAAGATATAAGATATGTCTTTACTTGATTGAAAACAGTCCGAAACAAAAAAGAATCATTTTGTAAATGAAAAGCCCTATACATATAATTATTTATAGTCAGTGTAAACACGTGTATTATACAATTTTAAGAAAAATGACTTAAAAAAAACAAACTGAAACTAAGCGATCTTGTTTAAGCACTATGGAAAATGAAGCACTACATCGGCAGATTTACCCATAATTGATGACCTCTGAGAAATTTGCAATCGAGAGGAACAGATTTTTGTAAAATCTTGATTTAACTCACATTACTTAAATGTCGCATAGAAAAAGCAGGTGTGTCAGATGAGTCTTGTTGCTACTCAGACACAAAGATATTCACTTTTACGCACACTTTTTTGTCAGAAATTCAATAATAACCTCAGTTAACGCAGTAGATCTACATAGACACCGATAACTTCTTGATTTGAGCCTTTATAAAAAAAACTATGGTATTCTAAACCAACTCTATCATCAATTAATTAACCTATCGATTATATGACAGTTGTGTACAACTCTTCCTTATCTTGGTTTCGTGTACTAAAATAAGAATTTCAACGTGAAAAAATTTTTTTTTTAAATATTGCACGTTATGGTGTAAGGTGACACTTAATTAAGAAAAACATAAATTATGATAACATTGAAAAATTTAGTAATTAAAACGAATAAAAATCTTGACCATCCTCAATATTAGTTTTTAGTACAAAAAATTCGTTTAAATCTAAGTAGTACTACTAAAATGACAATATTAATAATAATAAAAATGTAAAAATGTGAAATAAATTTAAATATTTTATGAATAAATTTAAATATTTTGTGAAATTGTATGTCTTAAATAAATTGAAATGGAAAATGAAGTACTTATTAAAATATTTCCAGAAAGATTTTTCACTAAAAATATGGTATGTTCTATTTGAAAATACTATGTTATTTTTCAAGGTTATAGAAATATTTTACCCGTTTTATTATTAAGAATTTATAAAAACATTCTTTAAGCATTCTTAAGTTGGTCTTTCAGATTTAATATTACGAAAAGACCATAGAATTTTACTTTTGTTCTTCATTTTCATAATTTGTAGCCCCGGAAATCATTCACATGAGCTTTTAATATCCCAAATGGTAAATTGCGCGTAGTATATCGCTGAATTATGTTCATACATTGTCTGTGCTACAATTTAGTATACAAAATATAAAACTCCATATTTTACAAAATTTAACCTTCCTCTGGTGTAAAGTATTGTATCTATATTTTAAACCTATCGCAAACTATTTCAAGACTAAAGGTCTATTTTTTGAATTTTTGTTTTCTTCTCAAAAATCTTGATTATCCCCGTACTAGTGAATTTAGAGAAAAGTATTTTTATAGTTATTATTTCAGATAAATATATAGAATTAAGACAAAACTTTTAAATATACTTTGCAACTGCAATTTTTTAACGAATTTAAAAGTTATAAATTGCAGGACTTTATTATTTTGCGTTCAGTTTTGTGCAACTGGTTGAGATAGTTATGACTTGAACAAATATTTAATATGAATTAATTATTATTAAAAAGCAATATTACGATAAATTATTGGATCAACATTTAAACAGTCCTTCTGATTTAATATATTAATTTTGATAATTTATAAAAAAAAAAAATTTCGATGATAAATTGAGTAGTTAACAAAACAAACAAAAAACCCATTGAGTATAGTTAGTTATATATACACACATCACTGATTATCAACCAAACATTGCATTAACTGCGTCGCGAGGCCGTCGGTGCGTGTAATAATATCAATCGTGAATAAATTGTAATGCTTCTGATGCAACCGTTTGTCATATCATTATAAAATCGTTAATTCTGGATATATAGGTTGATTCTCTAAATTAAAAAGTGTTATGTTTTTTCATTCGCGTAGGCAACGCATATCTTGTTCTTTCGAGTATAAGATAAATTTATTTTTTTATTAAATTTTATCATTTTATATTTTCTGCAATGAATCAGTTTTTAAGCTAGCTGTGCAGTTAAAACTTTTTCAAGCTTCATGAAAGTGAAATTCCTGAATATAAATAGGTCCATAATGAGTTTTTTCCAGACGAAAGAGTTTTTAACCGACTTCAAACAAAAAAGGAGGAGGTTTAATTATTTAATGTATATGTGTTTCAAGAATCACCTATATATATGATATAATTCTGTTTAGAAATGATTTAATACATAACAATTATAAATTAGTTTTTATCTTTATTTAATTAATGTATTTATAACACAACACAGAAATAAATCATTGTAATTAATATTTAAATGACAATTTGATGAATATTTTATTTTTATAAATATACATTTATATTAATTATTTGTTGTAAATATAATTGATATTATTATACATTATTGTTATGAAGTTAATAGTAAAAGTAAATGAGTTATATATTTTCAAACTATTTATAATTATAGTTTGTTTTAGACTTTAAAAGTAAAATTTTAATGCCACAGAGCCAGAATAAGAACTTATATTGTTAATCCAACACCTATTCAATCAATGAATTACCATGTTTGATTGACAAACGTTGGTGATCGTGGCATTCCACCCGTCCCTGTCGTTGGCAAGATGAAGAATGCCAATATTTGACAAGTTTAATTTTAAGCTTTTAAGATAACTATGACGTTTTCTTCCCCTCGCCAAAAAATCAAAAAAATTTTCTTGTAAGGATATTATATTCTAAGCACTGTTTTCTAATAATATGGCCCAAGAAATTGAGCTGACGTAATCTTAAAGTCTTTATTATATCCGCTAGGAGCGACGCAGGAACCACATTTCTGCCGCAGCTTATAGTTTTTCAACAGCAGTTGACACTGTCCATGTTTCTTATGCATATAATAAAACACCTATTACTGTTGTCAACTATTTTGCACTTCTTGACAAGTAAATTCATCTTATTTATAATCAAACAGTTTTTTTTTTTGGGTAAAAATATATTTTGAGCAACTGTGCTGCTTCTAAAGTAATAAAGAGCGCAATTCTTATAATATATAAGTTCTTGTAAGTATTGCCAAATTTCAATTCTCAAGCCCTATGAGAATATTTTTCGATTTTTATCACAAAATTTTCAGTTGTTAGCATAATTGAAAGAAAAGAATTAAAAAATTTTCTCATTAAACCATTTTTTTTTTTTGAGACAAAAATGTTTTTGCCTCCTAAAGGAAGATGGTACAACTTATTTAACGGTAAATCCACTGAGTTTGTATCACTGGCTTCTATTTTAATTGATTAGTTTAATCTCTAAACTGAATTATCCATTAAGCTGAACTAACAACTATGTGGTCTCATTTCAAAAAGTGAGAAAAAATGCAATTCTATTATTTATTGAATATATAGACTTGGAAGTAAATGTTAGCTCACAGAGTGCTTTTATTAAGCTCTATTTGAACCTAATATCAAACTATCATTGTTCTGAGATTATTCAAAATTATTTTATGATTAAATAAATGCAAAATTATGAGTATTTTGCTGATTTTTGTATTTTGCTAAATTATGAGTAGTTTTGAGACTGATTTTAATACAACAGTTTAGATTCTATTTTGATAAATTTACATTATTTCAAAATTATGAACAAATTAAACAAATTTTGATGATTTTTAATTTATTATTGTCAGATAAATTTATCAATCTAAAATCTAAGCTTTATAAGACCGTGAAAACCGTGTAAACAATTTCTGTTTTTTTTTCTTTGTAGGTCATACTAATGGGCTGGATTATAGAAATCATTCAATTACAAGTTAGTTTTAATTTTCTTATAAATATCATTTTTTTACAAAATTTTATTTGTTTTTTTTATGGGTCTGTTTTCGTTTACGTTCAATTTTATTTTGGTTTTCATAAATAAGCAAAAACAGTCCCGTAAAAGATTTTTAGTTTTGGTGTCGTTTCTTGTGTGGTATAATTCTTTTTCTACTTTATTTTTTAAATTTAATTCTTAAAACGTGTATGTGTTGATAGTTTTATTGGTAATTTTTGAGTGGTTTATAATTTTTTTTTTTGTTTTTTGAAAAAGTTTTTCTTTAATTTAATTATTTATAAAAACAATTTGTTTTTGTTTGGTTTTTGTACACTTGAGTGATTTAAATAGTTTCTGTTTAGTAACTTTTTTGTAGTATTTTTGTAAATTGGTTTTGTTAACATATTTATTTACTTAAAATTGGGTCATGTCTAATTCGATATAAATTTTTTTAAATATATTTTCTGCCGTTAAGAGTTGATAATATAATTCATTCGTTCTGATATTTTACACTTAATTATTTTATAAATTAATTATTTTTGTGTATTCAAACAATCGTCGTATAATTTGAAGAAATTTCGGGTACTACATAATTGGAAAATTTATTTAATTTTATTTAATGATACCGTATCTATTTTTTTGTAAATTTGATAACTTGATATCTAAGGAAAACTCTAACAAAATTTTTTTATACTTAAATAAAATCCATCTCTTTGAATTCATATTCAACTGTTCTTTTGTAACACTATTGTAGGGACTCAACACTCGTCTAGACGGTAGAGACCAAACCTAATACGATAGCGGTATCATTGGATTCCATTTGTTTAATTAGAAGAAGCGTTCTCAAAGTAAAGTGCCAATCACCTAGCCCAGAAATTGATCTCAATTTCTAAATATTGCAGATAATTTATTCTAATTCATTAAACCACAGTAATTAACTGAAACTTTTCTGTAAATATATCATCTGTAAAAGATAATGTATCTTTTGGCTCGGCTATAAAGGTTTTCTAATAATAGTTCCCCAACTTTAAACCATAAACGAGTTGTATATAAAAAACTCTAAACTTGTTAATTTATGTTTAAAGTTCGATCAATCTTTATGAAAAAGCTTTTATAAAAATCAAAATATCTAAATAGATTTCAACAATAAATTTCAAATCATATTTATATTTGAACCCACCATTGACCCAAATAAAATTGACCTATTAACAAACGAAATATATATCTATAAATAAACACTTGTATAATAATACCTTTAGTGTATAAAAATAATTACATATATAATATAATAATATATATTTGATATATTTAAAATAATATTGTTTTTGTGGTTTTATACATATAATGCACCTAGCTACTGTATATGGTATATACATGTCATGTATTTTTGAATATTTTGTGTGTTATTTTGTGGATGAGTGACAATCTAAAGTGTGATCTTGACAGCCGCTGCTCAAACTGTCATCTATCTCATCATCCAATTTATATATATATATATATTATATATATTATATATATTTATATATATATATATATATATATATTTATATATATATATATATATATATATATATATATATAGCCCCCGTGCACTATCCGTATAGAAAATATATAGCACAACACCGTTATATATTTATGTTCGTATACCTTTGCTGTATAGGTAACATTAGCTAGGTTACCCATCAATTGACCACTATATTCCACTTGGTTTGGTATAATTAATAATTTAGTAGCTATCCATGGTCATCATTGTTTTAGAAAAGTTCGTATTTGCGAGTCGTGAATTATTCAGTAGACTTTTTTTTGTAAAAAAAGGGTTTCGCAGGACACCCGGTAGGAACCATATTCCTTTCGTACCTTGGTAGATTATAAATGTAGCGTTTACTCTTTTTATTGACAAGATATTTTTCTGAATATTTATGGTATTCATTTTGGAAGTACTAAAAACTACTTGTTTGATTCAATTATATTGCTGCTTTTAGTTTTAACTGTATCAAATAATTGTAGTATTAGTTTAAAAAAGACATACTTCTGATTCAATAGTCAACAAAATATGTGAGTACATTACGTTTGGTTTAATTATGACATAACATAAAAATTGCATTGTACTTACTTTAAATTATCTCTGTTTTCTTACTCTTCTGATAATTTTCTCAACTCGTAGAAAAATTTAAAAATCTGGTGCTTATCGCATCCCTAAATTCATGATTTGATCTCGTATTTTGTATTCAAGAATCAAATATCGAAAAACGAATTATCATATAAAATTACATGATAGCCTATTTATTTAAATATTATTCAAAATATATTTTATAATAAGTGTATCAATATCATAAATATATCGATATTATAATAATCGTAATAATATGCTTAATATTCAAATATAAACTCCAAAAGAGAGAGCCAGAGGTTTATAAATATAAAAATCTATACATATCAAGCTATACAAGCAAGATATCGGCTATGACTGTACAGAATATTATTATGGCAAACAAACAAAATGTTCATAATTGTATATGGTTCTAGGAAAGGGTATTATAGATCTCAAAAAGTGTATATTAGACTATACTAGGACTAAGGTCGTTTTAGGATCTATTCGGAATGAAAGAGAGTCTTAGAAATTCCTCTAAGATCTAACAATTTTTCTAAGAATTCCAAGAAAATTTTGTTTGGATCTACTCTAATTATATACTCTAACAATTCCAAACAAATTTGATTGAATTATGAAAAGGAGATAGATAAATCAAGAGCAGGATTAGTTATAAAAAACGTTAGTCGCAAATTTCTGGTCATGATACTTACTCTGGGAAAAGTCTCAAATTAGTATATCGATACTGATGGCATAATTTTGGCGTTTTGTTGGAGGAACATCAAAGTTATACAAGCGAAATTTACAAAATTTAAAAAACCCCCGACAAATGCGATTTAATTCTTGTAAACCGATTTTTGGAAACTTAGCTATAAAATGTTCTCAATCAAGTTGGTTCGACCATTTAAGGGCTACGATGACACTGAGAAATACATAGACGCACAGATAAACACTTTAAACTCATAACACTCCTTCTTAAATCAATATCTAAGTGCTGGTCAAGGACATCAGATGAGATGAAAATAATACTTATAGAGCTATAATTTTTCGGGACAAATTATTGGAAATATTTTAATTCAAATTGAAATATTTGAGTTGAGTTTGTTCTTTTGAATTATTGTTTTGAACTAACTAATTATTTGCTCATTTCACTTTCCGAAATGAATTGAGCCATGTTTATTTGACCATTCATTACCATAGTAATTATTTATATGTTAAAATTATATATCATGCCTTATCTAAACTGAATCGATTTTGAAGACCATCGCCAATTTTTAGTTTTTTCGGGTACAAAACTCTAAGCTTGAACATAGCTACGAACATTCTACGTTAAATAACCTTTCAAATGAAACAAAAAAGTAAAATAAAATCGGTTCATTCGTTTAGGCGCTACGATGCCACAGACAGACAAGGACACAGATACACACACATAGCGTTCTAACTTTTAACACCCTTTTTTAGTTCGAGGGTTAGAAATGCAAGAAAATAAATTTTCTTACATTTTGTCTTGTACATAAAGCTCTGTAGTTTTCATTTCAAATTGTCTACTTTTGGTAAAGCTTTCAACTCAACAAATCAACAAACTTCAAAAATTTTTCCCTTTCTCAAAACATCAAAAAATATTTTGATAAATATTGCAAATATATACGTGTTAGGAATTTAACGTTTAGGCGATCCAAAATGCAATTCACGGTTAAAATTAATTGCTAAAAACTGACTCACCTGTTTTGACCCGGTGTTGCAGTGATGTCGCCGTTGCTAGTACGGTTGTTCATGAGCTCATTTTTAACCTCTAACAATTTCGACGTGTGGATGTTTCACGTGGGTTTACACAACGAAAATAACAGTTGAACCAGCTTACAAATTAACTCACACTTATTAATTTACAATTAAATTGACACTTATTTATTTCTCAAAACCTTCGTTCACTACTTAATCGAACGCGGTTTAAATTTTACAAACGGTTATAAACTAACTAGGCCGGTATCCGATCGAAGCGGATGCTAAACTATAACTACTTAAAAAATGAATGGGCGCGCGTCTACCCGTGTTTACAGTTGTTTACTTTTTGTTTACTAAGTTTTGCGCCTTGGCGCCAACATACCACCCACCAAAGCGCGAAGAGCTTTCACACTCAAAGAAGAGACTTTATAAGGCTAGGTAACAAAACTTACGACAAATCAGCACTTCTCAGTGTTCAATCAGTTTACGACGCATTTTCCACCCACCAGATAACAACAAATTTAGCAAGTAAAACATAAAAGACGAAACAAAACAAAGATTATTAACTAAAGTAGACAATATTTGGCAACTAATGTGGCAAGCGAAGAAGCTTGTTAACTGGGCGAGTATAGATACCTCGAACAGTGCGAATAGTAGCAACTCTAGCTACTCCGTCACTACCTGGGTGCAGTTCAGTAATGACACCCATTGGCCAGGAAAGAGGGGTAGTGGAAAAATCTGATAAAAAAACTATCTCGCCTATTTCGACAGGTTTACAATCAGTCGACCATTTTACACGTTTATTTAGGGTTACTAAATATTCCTGGGACCAACGCTTCCAAAACGCTTGGGCCATTAATTGGACTTTACCCCATCTCAATTTAGGAGTACAGTTTTCAGGAATTGGCATTTCAGGGGTAGCTAATAACGGAGCTCCCGTAATAAAATGTCCAGGGGTCAGATAATCTGTACCATCAGGATCCTCACTTAAACGACAAAGAGGGCGACTATTTAAAACAGCCTCAATTCGAATAAACAAAGTAGAATATTCTTCAAATGTTAAGATGGTGTCTCCTATTATTCGCTTCAGTAAAGTTTTGGTTGATTTTACAACGGCTTCCCATAAACCGCCAAAGTTTGCTCCGTAAGCTGGGTTAAATTGCCAATTAATATGTTTAGAGGTACAGAATTCAACAATCCTATCCGAATTGCTATTTAGGAATGAATCTACTTCCTTCAAATGTCGAGCTGCTCCTACGAAGTTCCTTCCACAATCAGAGTAGATGGTATGAGGGGAACCCCGGCGTCCCACAAATCGGTCCAAAGCTGCCAGGAAACATCGGGTTGATAAGTCCGTTACACTTTCGAGATGGACGGCTTGGGTAGCCATACAGACAAACACACACAAATAGGATTTGGAAATGCGAGATTTCCTCAGTAAATTTTCTTTACACTGAAAGGGGCCGGCAAAATCTGTTCCGACTTGACTAAAAGGTCGACCTACACGAACTCTAGATGGTGGCAAGTCAGCCATTATAGGCTGATCAGGTTGCGCAGCTAGTTTATGGCATCTAAGGCATTTATGAATTTGCGAACGAACCAATGAACGGCAAGAAACAATCCAAAATTTTCGCAAAATTAAAGATTGAACCAATTGAGGGCCAGAATGCAGTGAAGTTTTATGATAGTAATCACAAATCAGGTAAGACAAATGACAATTTTTAGGAAGAATGAAAGGGTGTTTTGTATGACTCGGTAATAATGAATGGGTTAAACGACCACCCACCCGCAAACAACCCTCTTCATCTACAAAAGGCTTTAATTTAACAAGTTTTGAATTCTTTAAATTACCCTTTTCTAGTAATTTAAATTCAGGAGCGAAATAACATTGTTGAGTTTTCCGTACTAAGAGTACTAAGGAATTTTCCAATTCTTTGGTGCTTAAAGGACCAGAAAAATTAAGAGCGCGATCAAATTTCATACCTAAACGGGATTTTAAAATTGAAATGTAACGCAGGACAAAGGCAAACGTTCTCTGCAGTCGCATGAAAGAACTAAAATGGGTGATCATTTGTACTACGTAATTTTCATCTATATTAATAGCCAACGAAACTGGGCTCCTTTTCAGCTCAGGAATCTCCAGATTATCAAGAACTGGCAGCGGGGATGTATTTTCAAAAATATTTTTATCCTTTATAAAGGAAGGTCCCGTTAGCCATAAAGGGTGATTTAACAAACTGGACATTTTCAGACCTCTTGATGCACAATCAGCGGGGTTATCTTCAGATTTAACATGTCCCCAATCAGTAGGCGAAGTATCCCCTAATATATCCGAGACTCGGTTAGCTACATATGTATTTAATAAATAGGGAGGGGTTTTTAGCCAACATAATACGGTTTTCGAGTCCGTATATAATTTAATTCGATGGAGTTTTAAATTATTTAAACCCATTTCGGGCGATTTTAATAAACGTGTTAATAAGTGTGCACCTGAAAGTTCAAGGCGATTTATACGAAAAGATTTTAAAGGGGCAACTTTAGTTTTTGAGGCAATCAACGAACTTTGTACTGATAACTCGGTTTTTACTACAAGGTAAAGACAAGCAGCGACACCCTTTTCACTGGCATCACAAAAACCTACTAACATTTTCTCACAATTAGCAGAGCCTATGAATCGGGGTATTTTGATTACAGAAACTTGCATAAGATCATTGGTAAAATGAATCCATTCTTCTGCAAGACTTCCTTCAAGCGGCGTGTCCCAGTCTAGTTGGGAAAGCCATAATTGTTGTAAAAACCATTTCATAAAGTGAACAACGGGAGATATGAAACCTAAAGGATCAAAAACCCGGGCCACATACGAAAGGATTGTTCGTTTTGTCACTATATCTTTAAATGGAGAAATTTTAAATTGAAAACAATCAGAGGTAGGATCCCAAATTAATCCTAATATTTTTATAATATTATCCTCGGTCGCAAAAGATAACGTTTGTTCTCTAAATTCAGTAGGAACAGCTTCCAAAACAGATTCATTGTTGCTGGACCACTTTCTAAGCTCGAAACATCCCGCAGTTAATAATTCAACTAACTCCTTTTGCAATAACTGGGCTTGTTCAATAGTGTCTGCTCCCCCCAGGATATCATCCATATACGTTTGGTTTTCTATAACCGGACTGGCCAGAGGAAATTTTTCCCCTTCATCTTTAACTAACTGTAATAATACTCTTTGGGCAAGGAAAGGGGCTGGTTTCAAACCATAAGTTACAGTATTCAATTCATATTCAAGAATTTCGCAATTCTCTTCAGGCCTCCAAAATATATGCTGATAAATTCTATCAGCTTTATCTACCAGAATTTGGCGATACATCATTCTGATGTCGGCACATAGGGCATATTTATATAATCGAAATTGATTTATAAGATTAGGCAAGGCTTTCTGCAATTTCGGACCTCGCAGCAGGACGTCATTTAAGCTACGGTCAACAAGAGATCCCGGAGCAGATGCATTGAAAACAACTCGAACCTTCGTGCTGGAACTATCGACTTTAGTGACACAATGATGTGGCAGTAAGTAGTCACTAGGGCACTTAGCTGGGCTCATATGGGAAAGGCTTAAATAGTCCTGCAGGAACGAATTATAGGAAACTTTGAGTTCCTCATTTCGAGATAATTTTCTCTCTAAGGATAAATAAGATTTATAGGCAGCGGGACGATTTCTTAATCCATGATTCTTATCCATGAAGGGCAGGCTGACAGAATATCTCCCGGAGGCTTCTCTTTCATAAGTGTTACAAAAATGACTTTCAGCGGCTTCATCTTCCGGGTTTACCAGAATGGGCAAGGCAACTTCTTCTTGTTCCCAAAATTTTTTAAGAATGGACTCAAGACTAGGAGATAAGGCTAACCAAGAAGTTCTACTTCCAGTTACACTATCCGAGGCCACGGGCCCGGTTACAACGTATCCAAAAATGGTTTTAAGTAGGCTAGGCTCCCCTAAAATTACTGACGAGTCAGAATTAGGTTCCAACAAAAACGGATAAACATCAGACCCTAACAACATTTCAACCTTTTCAGGACGATAAAATTCTTCATCGGCTAGGCAAATGTTAGGAAATTTATTTTTCAACTCAGGCAATGGCACGCTAGGCAAGGATTGAACGATCGACGATAAAACGACAGGACACAACGATACAGTACGCTTGCTACGATTAGAAGCAATTACACAATTAACTTCACCACAAACCTTAGCACGTTCATTAGTAATTCCAACTATTTCACAAGAGGAGTAGAAAGGCTTTAAACCCAGTCTTTGGACTAACGATGAAGTAATGGCAGACACCTGAGAGCCACAATCCAGAACCGCTCTGGCAGGCTGAAACTGCCCACAAGTATCACGCACTAAAACGACAGCCGTACCTAATAACACTTGTTTAGGTTTCGCTTTTTTAGATACCTGACACGCAAATGAGTTGTTTTGCATGGCAACAGCTGACGTTTGAGGAGTCTGGGTTACTTCTGGCTTACTTTCCGTAGCCTCAGCTTTACTTTCGAACGTTTTACCTTCCGGATGTAATAAACTGTGATGTTTATTACTCCTACACTTGGAACAGGATTTAATTGATTTACAAAGTGTTCGTAAATGAGGGCCTAAACAATTAAAACACAAATGAGAACGGCGTACTAAATCATATTTTTTTTCTAACTCTAAAGCTTGAAATTTGCTGCAAGTAGATAGGGTATGGGATTGCTGACAACATGGACATCTCATTATTTTAGGCTGACTTTTAATGGAACCTTCAGACTTTGGGTCGGTTTTTTGAGCAAAAAACGACGTACTAGGCTTTCGACCACAATTAGAATCTTTGGCATCTGAATCAATCAACTCATTAGTCCGACACTGTTCGGTTATGAAATCAATTAAATTCTGATAACTAGGTATTGACGAAGAGGCGTGTTTATTTTCAAAAACTTTACGAGTTTTATTATCTAAATTGTGTAACGATAAATGTAAAAGCAAATAATCAAGTTGATCGTTTATGCCTAAAGCCTTAAATGCATTAACAGAACTAGTATGAGTTTTCAAAAACTTATGAAGGTTGGCAGAGTTTCCATTCGCAATTTTACCGAAATTTAAAATATTATCAATATACATTTGTGCTAACCTCCTTTTATTGTGATAACGATTCTTCAATGCAGTCAAAGCTAACAAATAATTTTCCTCTGACAAATGGTATTCAGAAATAACTGCTAAGGCGTCATCGGTTAACAAAGTTCTGAGATACTGAAATTTTTGAATTGCTGACAATAAATTATTATTGTGCACCAAAGATTCAAAAAGCGAGAAAAATGTAGGCCAATCTGCCATCTTATTTGAAAATCGTGGGATATTCAATTGAGGAAGTTGTATTTGCGTTACAATTGGCGAAGGTGCTTGCGCCACAGGTTCCTGTTGCCCTTTTAACAGCATATAAGCAGCTCTAGCTTCAAAAATCAGAGTATCAAACGATGTTTGCACATCATTGACTTTAATTTCACTTTTACGGTCCGTTAAAGAAGCATTAAATTCAATAATGTCCGCTTGAATGTCATCAAAACTTTTCTCATAAGTATCCAATTTTTGAAACCTGGGTAAAAATGATTGTACATTGGCAGAAGTAAGCGTTTTGGAATAATCATAAATTGATTGAACACTGGCGAATATTCTTTCTCTACGCGCCGTCAAGCTTCTAATCTCATCAGCTTCAACAAGTGGCATGGTTTTAAATATTAAATTCAAAAAACAATCTTGAAAAAAGTAAACAAATAGTAAACTTTAAATTTAATTGTCAAACGGTAATAATATTATTAATATTGACAGATATAAAGTAAATACGCTCGGTAGTAAACAAACTTTTATCAAAATAAACAAATCCTCAAAAATAAATTGTATTTAAATTTATTGTAAAATCAGTTTTATAATAATAAATTCTATTCATTAAATAAATTCATTGAAAAAACGAAAAATACTATAATAGTAAAAATATCAGCTGAGTAATCAAGATCACTAAAAATATTGAAAAAAACTAAGTTATTTCAATATTTAAGTTATTTTTCAATATTAGTTTTAATACTATATCTAAGTTATATAGTATTAAAACTAAACTATGACAAGATCAACTTTTTGAGTCGCACGCAAACCGACTTGACTCTCAGAAACTGGGCTTGGCGTATAGTATGCGCGCGCAGAACGTTGATCAGTACAAGCACAACTTTACAATTTCAATATGGCTGAAACTTTTATTTATTATTTTTAACACTAATTACTTTTTTAACCGCGAATTTACTACCCGCATTGGTCAAGGATCCAACTCGAAGGACCAATTTTGTTAGGAGTTTAACTGTTAGGCGATCCAAACTGCAATTCACGGTTAAAATTAATTGATAAAAAACTGACTCACCTGTTTGAACCCGGTTTTGCTGTGATGTCGCCGTTGCTAGTACGGTTGTTCATGAGCTCATTTTTAACCTCTAACAATTTCGACGTGTGGATGTTTCACGTGGGTTTACACAACGAAAATAACAGTTGAACCAGCTTACAAATTAACTCACACTTATTAATTTACAATTAAATTGACACTTATTTATTTCTCAAAACCTTCGTTCACTACTTAATCGAACGCGGTTTAAATTTTACAAACGGTTATAAACTAACTAGGCCGGTATCCGATCGAAGCGGATGCTAAACTATAACTACTTAAAAAATGAATGGGCGCGCGTCTACCCGTGTTTACAGTTGTTTACTTTTTGTTTACTAAGTTTTGCGCCTTGGCGCCAACAATACGAAAAATTTTTGTATCACCTTGTAAATATTGTAAATATTAAACCCTCTATTCTTGTGGTCAAATACCTATCGAGTCTTTGTAAAATATTTCCTGAATGTAAAAAGTTTACTTAACAATATTTCTCTGTATGTTGTATCTTGTATCGTATATGTATTATGAATATTGTAATAATATTCACATTTATGAGATATACAATATTATATTATTTTATGATACTAAAGCCATATTGTTGTATGAATTTAAATATGTAAATAATATATTGTAATAATATTGTTGTATTGTTATTTATATTAATGATCAATAAATTGTTTTATTTTTTTTTTACTCGATAGGTATTTTGTTTGTAAAAAATTTATTGACAAAATACTTTGTTAAGTAAATTCAGTGATTAGAGGTGATTTTAATCATGTTTATTTTTATCTTTACACTTTACCATATGAAGCTTTATTGGTTTAAATAATTTTTATAATGAAATTTAGATTTTATTCCACTTGGTTTAATTTTGCAAACCTAAAACATATCGTTGACAAACTAACTTATTGAATAATAATTTAGTAGCACTGTCAAGAGATTGCTTTTTTCAAATTTAACAAGAACTGGCTTTATTCCTGAAGGATACTTGGACTTCAAAACACAAAATGTTATTCGAAATGAATATTATATTGAATCTTTTCAAATATTGGCAGATTTTTCAGATATATAGCGAGGTTTATGTCGAAAAATTGTTATTTTAAGTCAATTATTACCTCGTTTTAAACATTTTCTTGTAAACACCACTGTTTACCCACGAGGACGCTAATAAGGTGAAAATTTTGTAGTATGTATTAATATGGGAATATCAGTTATGTGTGTGTGGCTATTTAAGAGTGAGAATCTTTCTTTATTTACGTGACGTCAGAAAACAAAAGTTTGCGTCATAAAAACTGTTTTTCAACAATTAACTCAGTCAATTGTTTGTTTTCACTTGTTTTCTCTATATTTTCCGTGTTATACTAAAAACTTCTCATTGAGTAAATAATACATCACAATTTTTATAAAAGAAAGTCACTCTTCTCTCAACAACAAACTAAAAAGAAATAAAGATAAATTATTAAAAAACAATAATAACTCAATAATAAATATAAATAAAAAATTGATTTTTGTCAATTTATATTTAAGGTGAAAAAAGTAAAAATAATAATGTTTTATCAATTTAATGATGTTATTTTTTGTATTTATTTTTTTTTAGAATTCATAAAATATTTAACTTTTATAGGAAGTTAATTTGTCATTCCACACAAACCTTATTACCGTTTTCATTTTTATGTACCTGATGTGAGTTTTGTTGCTATCATATTAATAATAATGTCTGTATAATAAATTTTATTATCAACTCTACTGCTACAGTAAGTACTAAAATAAAAAGAATCTATATAGAAATATATCGAAAGAACCAACCAAGTTACAGAAAATATAACAGATAACAAACATATACTTAAATCATGTGACATAAAAAATTGGTGTCAGTAGTATTAAATACATCATGTTACTTCTATACATTTTTTTTTTTTTTTGGGGTGCATAAAGTTGCGATTACACAAGTCTTAATACACTCCAACGAATCATTTTTTAATGCTTATAACAAAACACGGATTTGGAAAATTTACTCACTAATTTAATACTTTTTAGCTTTTTTCGCTGCCCACTGAACAATAGTTTCTGAGGTATCGACTAAAACTGCTCTGGGTGTTTATCAAATACGATGTTACGAGGCATTTGAGAAAAGACGTGCAATGGTCCCTTTAGCAATTTCGAAACCGCCTCCAATGATTTTCTTGAAAATTACTATGCCGGGGTTTTTATTTTTATAAAATGTCGTTTTATCCATGTTTTCTGGAAAAACTTAAATATTGACTGCAAAATGTGACTCTTCCTGACATCTACTGGCGACGAAATAAAGTACACGACCGGGATATTCAAATTGGTATTTGTGTGGAGACATTTTAAATCATTCTTATATTAGTGCTAATTTATTTTAGTAGGATATTTGTGCCTTTTAACTCAAAAAATACCGAGTAAAGCTCGGTCATCCAGGTACTGATTTTTATCCAAATCGGTCTCAAGAATCTATTATATATACGTAATAATTATTTTTCAATTAAATAATGTAACACGTAAAAAATAAGAATAAGTGTATCCATTGGCACATTTCCATCATTTTATGTGCGTAAAAAATCAAGTGCGAATAAAATAAAACAAATAAGACACAAAAAAGTGAATAAAAAATGTTGTTTAACAAATAAAGATGGTAAGATGTAAATATTATAGTTTATAGCATACGTTATCTATCTTTAATGATATTGTTATCGTGCTAGTAAAATTTTGTATATCCCAAAAAATAAAAGCCCGTCATTCATCCACATCTACGAATGTATGTATATGTTAAAGTTAAGTATGTACTTACACTAGAAAAACTTTTTTTTACACCCACCCTAACACTTATTTTACACTTTTTGTGTGGACTGCCATTTTTACGATGATTTTATGAGTACTTTACAAAGTTATTATTATGGGTCACTTTTTTTTTTTTTTAAATATACGGTTTATTTATTATGTCGAAGTCTATAAAGTTACAGTGTATAGCATAAATATCTCATCCGTTCGATATATTCTATATAGACAAAGATGTAGTAGTAAAAACAGTCGTAAGATTTTTGTCTAAATCTTTATGACCAGATGTGTTTTTCTTTTTATTCGCTTCAATTTTTATTATCTTTTTTCTTGTATCTTACAATTTTTACGGCATTTCCAAATTACAGTTTAATTGTTTTACATATGATTGTCTATTAAAATAAAAAAATGTTATTTTTTGTATTTTAATTCGTTGTGGTCTTATAGCTTTCTTATGCCTTCGTGCCACTCTGGCGATTTTGATATAATTAATATAAGTTTGTAAATAGTTCAGGCTATGTTACTTCCAAATTTAATGAAAAGTAGATAAAAATATTAAAAACCGTTAGTTTGAAATTTCTCAAAAAAAAATAAACTTATTGTATTCACTTTATATTGACAAAAGATTAAATATTTATTTATATTTTGTTCTTTCAATGGGATTTAAAGTATATTAATTTTAATAACCCCCGAACTAAAAAAAGGATATTATATTAAGTTTGACCGCTATGTGTGTGTGTGTGTGTGTGTGTGTGTCTGTCTGTGGCATCGTAGCGCCTAAGCGGATGAACTGATTTTAATTTTTTTGATTTCGTTTGAAAGGTAATTTAACGATGAGTGTTCTTAGCTATGTTTCAAGTGCGAGTTTAGGGTTCTGTACCCGAAAAGTTTGTCGAGGGGTTTTTTAACATTTTGTAAATTTCACATGTTACAATTGACAATGTCAAGGGATTTGTCTTAAATATCTCATGTAATTTCTTAAGAAATAATTAATGAAAACCCATAAGAATGATGGTCTTGCATACATTTGTAGCTGGAGACCAAATGCATACATTTGTAGTCCGTTTTGAACTATGAACAGTGCGATTTTTTTAAAATTAACTGCTCAACATTCTACATTATGTGTTAAATTAAAATATGACTCAAGAAATTAGTCACCAATGAGAAGTTATTTTGATGAATGTTATTTAAAACACATAGCAGAATTGTCAACTTGTACATAAACAAACAGTTAAAGTTAAATTTTTAACTTTTAAAAGATTGTCTGTTTATTTTAATCGAAAATAAAACTGTGTAGACAGTTATTCTCTCAGTTGCTTCCCTCTGGAACTTCACTTAGCTGTTATCCACTGATTTTACAATATCTTAAAAGAAACTAAAACGTAATCGAAGGCACAAAACTTTTCCTTATGTTAAAACATTATTACAATTATCAGTAATAAGTTTAATGATAATAATAATAATAAGAGATAATATATGTTAATAATTTGTCAAAATGTCTATCAAACAACAAAATAACAAAAAAAATAATAATATTAAATTTATATTAACAATAACAACAATAATAATGTTATTATCATAACTGTATACCTTAACAAATAATAGTAATAATAAGTACCCAATAAATAGGTACAATGGTTATGTACTCAACTCAACCGACCGCGTGTGTTTTGATTAAAAAAAATTAGCATGTCAAATTATATCTAAAGGGTATTATTCACATATCATTTTTAATATATTATATAGAAAAAAAATAAAATAAAAACAGAACTGTTTTTTAAATGAAATAAGTCAAGCTAAACGTCCAAAATCTGGTATGAATGCTAAAACGACATCAATATACATATGGGCATACAGCTTGTAGCGTAATTTTTCCGAATCGAATCGAGAAATAATAATAAACAATTTTCATATACTACTTGCAGTTACCCACCCGCTTTGCTTAGTGAATTCAATGTAAATATATACAAGTACAAAATTTTCGAAATTTCACACAAATTTGTATTCTCTTTTCAACCTCCTTAAAGAATGAACTTTCATTAAAAAGTGATACAATAAACTTTTGTCTCAGATCATGAGCACTTATATCAATATTAACATTTGTAACTTCAAAAAATTAAAAGTTTTATATAAGCTTTCTCTCCTTATTTTACTCCCGTTTAGAATGCTTTTTTTTTTGAAAATAGTCATACAGTAAACACACTTACGTCAGATAAGGAACGTTTCTGCATAATTTCATACTTCTAGACTCAATAGTTGTAGCTGTGCGTTGATCGATCAGTCAGTCAGCCGGATAGGTTTTTCGTCTATAAAAATATATTTCAATTCCTCATCATAAATAATAATAAATCAATCTAAGTATAGACACAGTGTGCCATCTTCGTGACGCAATAAAATAATCTACACAGGATTTTTTTTAAAACTACATGTTTTTTTAAAACTACATAACCTTTTCACAAATTTTTTTTAACATCTCAGCTATTGGCAATAAGTCATGAATTTGTGTAGGCAAAGGTAGAAAACATTGAGAAAAACTGCGATTGAAAATGTTTAGTTTTTTTTTCATTTTTTGTTGTAATTCTTATACGAAAATTATTCCAGTATAAATATCAAATCTGATTCAATGGATTCTGTTGTTCACATCCTGAAAGTAAAATTGATTGGAATCTCGGGCCGCGGATACGTTGTCCTGCCTAGAGCTGGACTTATGACATTTTCGTTTTTTAATTGTTATTTTTGTTAGAAAAAATTTGCAATTTTAAGCAACTGGTGCAGTTTTCCATGGGCTATCAATTTGTTAAAAAGCGTGTCTTTATAAATACAAAAAATTACGTTGAAAATTCATATGCCACAAGGTGATGTGTGTATGGAGGTAAAATAAAATAGTATTAAACAATCAAAGTTTTCTTCATTTCTATAAAATACAGCACAACGCAAACGCAACGCGTATTTATGATAAAGTTTCATTTTGTTCAAACTATTTATACATCAATTGTTAGGTTGCATGTTTAAAAACATCTTTTTAAGTTATTTTTTTTAAAAAACTATTTTAAATATTATTATTATTATTATTATTGCTATTACAATTCTACTCGGAATATAGTAATTATTTACATAAATTCTAAATAACAAATTATTTAATTTGAAAAAATCATGTAAATTATTTTTAATGATTTGGAAAAAAAATTTATAATACTGTTTAAATATAATTTGCTTACATGAAATTTATGTATATTGTTTATTGTTTTAAAGGGCCATTCTAGCGTGTGATGTATGCCATTTATTTTCTCAATTCAAAATGTATATCAAGGAATTAAAATATTTTAATTTTTTAAAATTCTATTTAATCAATACGTAAGATAGTATATTAACACTATACTATAAATACTTAAGCGACGTATCAAACAACCGCCATTGAATGTTTCCAAACCTTGCATTTACTAAATTATTGAGTTCCTTTTTGTCTTTTCTTTAACAAAAAACACGGATATTTTCTGAAGTTTTTTACTATACCTTTCGCTTAAAATTATTTTTAGCCATCATAAAAAAAAATGTTATTAATATGAAGCGACTGTTAGTGGTTGTATGAAATTAGGAATTCATATTTCAATGTTAGGGCTAGGTTTTGTTTTCAGTGTATTTTTATTGTCTATTCACTGACAAGACATATAAAAGACACCTTTACCAAAATTTTATTTTCCTATCAATCATTTTAATAATTTAAAACTTGACTTTACTTACAATACCTCAATAATATTGTATACTTTAGTTCATACCAACAAATGAAAAGTTTATCCCTCACAAAATCCCTTTAGTATTACCTGCTATCGGAAATTCTACTAGAATGTTGTGCCCATGCATTTTTTGTGACTTATAAAAAACAATTTTTTAATGATCTTGTCATTCCAAATAATCACATCTTGTGTTTGTGACATCAGAGCATATATTCCATGTATATTCCATATATATCCATTCAAAGTTATTCCTAATAATAGCCACGGTTATATATAATGTATAAGTAATAATAATATTCACAATGGCGGCAGACCGACCAAACACACATGTGCGTTACGTGATTTTTATTTCATGTTGGACCACTTTTATTTATTTATTTAAAAACAATTTGTTAAAATTAAATTTGAGTCTTAGATATTTTATGTATATCAAAGAATTGATTAAATAAATTTCATATACAAAATCAGTTTCATGGAAATTCCTAATTTTTAGTTAACAGATAGCTAAATTTCCTCCAACAACTGTCGGATCTTATAAATCAGTAACATATAATTAGCGAATAAAAACAGTTTCTAAATATCCTATTTAAATTTTCATTTTTTTCAATTCAATTCAATTCAATTCTCAAAGCACAAATTTCGATTTTCCAAATGAAATAAAAGAATTGACTGACTATTGTGTGTTGTTTTATATAAATAAATAAACAACAAAATAACATTAAAATGATTAATTCAATGTAAGTTTTCTTTTGTTTTGTGTTTGTGTATTTGATTGATTATCTACGATATGTTGTTGTTGTTGTTTTTTTTTTTTTTAAACACCCCTATATTACAACTATTTCAATCGACGACGACGTTCTTTTTGAGGGTGACATGATGAAGGGTGCCTTTATACAATATATATATACATGCATGTACACCAATATTCAATCAATGAAATACACTTCTATCGTAGCTGTAGAGACGATTTAATATTTATAAGAAATTCAAAACTACATATAACACACACCAATCAACTCTTAACTGCTTTTGTGGTTTGTCGGAATCTTTAACTATTATATCAATTTTATTTACGCTTATTGAAAATAAAAATAATAAAAACGAGACATATTAAATATTTAAAATTATAATATATTGTATTATTGATAGTCCTATGTGCCATGTCTGTGTCACTGATTGTTAAAAATAGATCTCAAAAATAAATTTGGGGGAACTCACAAAAATTTCACGGATTTAAGTAGATTATATATAATTAAATGTGTGTTGTTTATGACACAGAGTATACGGTAACGGTTCTTACCTGAAACAACTAGTTTTAAAATTTTATGTACCTACAGATAAATATAAATTTTAAATCTTCACTGTAAGAAAAATTAGACAGCCTTCTTTAAACAAAACTTTAAAGTTTTTAATTTTAAAATTAATATTACAATACAAGTGTGCTATTTACCGATTTCAATGTATTTTTAGTAATAAAACAAAAAAATATGTTACAAGAGATATTTAATCTACTGCTTACATTTATAAAATACGGAAGCTACAATGACAATATTTGTATTTATCGTTTTGAATATTATCTGGTTCAAAAGTGTTATTATAACAGTTCAAATGTTTATAAATGAATTATAGTAAGATACCGTATATTTTTCAACGGGTTTTTCATGACGTTTTAAATATTTAATATATAAAAAATACCAATTCTTACGTTTAGTTATTTATTGATATGATCAAAAAGAATTATAAAGTTTTTATTTTTTTATTTTTGTAAGGGGGATGTAGAGTAGGTACTCAAAGTATCTATTAAGTCTTGGCTTTTTTTTTTTCATTTAAATTGTTTTCGATGTAATCAAGTAGAAAATTTTAATAGACAATTTTTTCGTTTGGTTCGTTTAAGATTGTTAAATGTATCCTTACGGAATTATTTTGAAAAATGAGTACAAAGAAACCTCCCTAAAATAAAGTTCAATAATTTTTTTCACACAAATAATAAACTTTCATTTATTATTTATTCTATTTCCAAAAATTTCTTAGAAAATAAATTAAAAGGAATTGGCTTACAGCCCTTTCCAAAGTTTCGTATTTTAAATAGGACCTTTTTGAATTATTTTTGGAACGAAATTTTCTTGGTGTCAAAATTATTCCATCAATACTAAATGATTTCTATTTCTTTTGTTACAGGTGACGCAAGTAATGCGAGTATCGGTAGTGGTGAGGGTACGGGTGAAGAAGATGATGACACAAATGGTAAAAAAAATCAAAAGAAACGGGGGATTTTCCCAAAAGTAGCAACAAATATACTCAGGGCGTGGCTATTTCAGCATCTAACGGTAAGTGAATTATCCTTTCATATAATTTTCATTATAAATTATTGATATTGATAGCCAACATTATGTTTCCACTTAACAATAGAATATTTCGTTTTAAATACAAATAAAAATTTTTTTTATATAATATAATTTATTTCCTATCGAGTAATACGCGGCCTGTGAAAAAAACGCGAGGAAGCTGACAAAGTCGCTTTAATTCATTCAATTTCAATTTACATGTTGTAAAAAAATTTCCATCTACTGCATAGGAAAAACACGCTTAATAAACAAAAATAAATAAAAGCGCTATGATAAATATAAGAAAAAAGGAAAACACAGAGAAATACTTACGAGAAACATGTAGAAGAAAATGATGAGAAAAGACATAGAAAAAAAACAAACAACCGGGAAAATGAACGTTGAAATCACTTGAATAAGATGAAAACATGAAAATAAAACACATTTTAGTAGAATAGAGAAAGTTAGTTATGCCGCTATGAGTCGACAAATTTGAATAGTTATTTAAAATTGGGAAAATTAACACTATTCGAACCAGGTCAAGTAGAATACGAATACCTATAACATATCCAAATTTCAAATCGAGTAAAGGATATAGTTGCAGTGCTTGAAATTCAATTGTTACTTTAACCATTATTATCTGGTAAACATTTTTTCTTTGTAAATTTTTTTCCACCAATGAATACTTCTGGAGGATTCTTAAATAAAGTTTCACGCCAATCAAATAATGATTTTATGCCAATCAAAAATGTGTATAGAACAGTTCTAAAACAGGTGACTTGCCAAACAAAGATTGAGCTGTTGTAAGCCTCATAAGAAAATTGGGAAAGAAACGAAGGCAACTTATATATCCATTTTTTTTAAAACTGAGGATCTTTTTTCGGCAAAAACATAATACAATTCAGTGAATATTTAAACAACAACAAACACTAAAAATCTTCAAAATGCAAAAAATTTGAGAAAATGGTTTTAAATTTTTATCGGCATCACTAAAGAGCATCAGAATATTACTTTAACCCTATATATAAATTTGTTCCATTAAAACTACCAATTCAAAACCTTTAAATAAAAATAAAAAAAAAGTACCATTTTTAGGAAACGTACAAAACATGTCATTTAGATATAGATCTCTCTCGATCCATCCTATCTCGACGTCGAGCGGTCGGTCGGTTAACGTAGTCGTCTATCGTCTTACCATTTTCTTAAATGTGTTGTTTTCTGTTGCTCTATTTCTCCTTACATACAAAACAACAACATATTCCGAATAAAAAGCACATTCTCTAACCTCGCTTTTAACTTCCTGATACAAAACTATTGTTTTAATCTTGAAAATCAAAATAAAACATTTAATTGTGTTGAAAAATACATATTTTAAACAAAATTTATGTACTATATATTTTTGAATAAAAAAAAAACAAAAAAAACGCAGTGACGTCTTTACATCCGTTGACGCTGTGACCCAATCACGCTAAATTCACATTTTTCTGATTGTTTCTATGGAAAATTATGTTGTAGTAAAGAGAAATCAGTTGAGAGATAAACCATTAATCGAAACATGCGTTGACGTCACTGGCGTTTGTATTTATAGTAGAAAAAACCATTTTGAATTGAAAATTACATGAACAATCAATTTAAAAAAAAATTATTTTTTATATTTCTTAATAATTTTTAGTAAACTTTACGTATATCGATGTCAAAAATTGGTCTCATATATTACACTAAACTCTTATATTGTTTTCTCGTCTCAACTTTAAATGTATAGCCGCAACATTGCTGGTGCAGTCGGTGAAATTAATTAAATTTGAATTGAAAAGAATTCTACTTTTAGATGTCTGTGTAGGTAATTCATGTAAATTTTAGGTTATCCTCTCAACTCGGCTGTAGTCTTACTCTTAACTATCCTTTATATGTTAATTTACTCAATGAAAATATAAATCCAGCGGAATTAATCATTCAAAAATGTCTAGGGTTCATGAAACTCCACCAAGTATGCAAAGGGTTCACCAGAAAAACATTCCTTTAACCACTAAAGATCATGCCCACCAAAGCTTGTTTTTTGTTGTGTATTCACAATACGTATATATGTATGTGCTTTTTTGTGCTTTTATTCTCTCTGTATTCTTAACAAAACTCATAAAATTGTCTGGTAAGACCACAAAACTGCTTATTTTGCATACACATTGTATGTAGTATGGTTGTAAAGTTGAATGTTTGTTTTGGTGTAGGGTAAATACATGAATGTTTACATCTTTTTATTTCAATGTCGCAACAATCTTTTTTGGATTTAATGTGATATTATTAAAATTTTATTATCATAGATTACTCCAACGGATAGATATAGAATCTCATCTCTGTTTACACGCATAATAAAAACTATGATTTTATCTGGTGTGTAAGTGAAGTTGCGTGGAAATTGCTTTTTAAAATTTTTTTAAATAAATTTACATTTTCTCTAGATAAATTTGGTTAAAATATTATTTTGACTTTTGAGGACCATCAGTACTTAGAAATTTTTAATTCTGAATTCTACCAGTGCTTCAAAATCTTTTATTTTGCATACGAATCATTTAGCCAATTTTTTGTGATAATATTGAAAAAGAAAATTCAGTTGTTCTCAACTTTGAAATTCGTCGATGTATATAAATAAATTTTCTGATCCGTGATTTGGAATAGGTTCCATTTTATTATTCGATCTATGGTCAGGCTTAGTATTTGACAGTCACAGTTTTTTCAACGAAAATTTTTCTAAAAAAGGGCTTCTGTTACACAAAATTTTAATTGCGGTGCAAGCCTATTTGGTGAAGAATTGAATGAATATTCAAAAATCATAGAAATCAGAATTGAATAATTTTCTAGGTGTTCGGTCAGTGGATACTTGCCTTTGTTATCTGTAGTACAAAATATTTTATCCCATTATCTTCGTTGAAAAAAGGCACGACCTTGGCCACATGTTGTTTAATTTCCACCTGTTTTGAATTTGGAATTTTTTTAAATTTTTTTCTGTAATCAATTAGTTTTCGAAATAAAAATTCTTGAAAAATTATAAATTCAATATTCGAATTTAAGAAAAATGAGTTATTTTTTCAATTTCCGAGGGAATTCACTTAGCTAACGCAGCTCCTGTGCTACGAATTTGTCTTTATATTGTGAAGGAGCTATAATGCCACATGTTAAATAAGCGTGCTACAATTTTAACCTGCGTTTCTTCAAAGTCAAAACATTTGACAACATGAACTTTCCACAATGTTATCATTCACTGAAAAATTAATTCCTAATTTCCAACTTTTCAAATAATTTTGATTACAACAATGGAATATGGAAGTCAATAACATGTTTTTGATAGTTTTTAAAAAGTACACAAGAGGGTGTTAAAAATCAGAGTTTATATTATGTTTGTGTATATATTCTATTCCCAATATGAGCAATCGTGAAGCATAACCAGCCACTATTTCGTGCTATTTCGTTGAAGATTTTACAGCATCATCAACCCATTTCGAAAGTATAATGGTTGTTTTTTTATGGTTATTCCAAAAGTCGTCATCTTGAGAAAAAAACTATCATAACAGACTTATTTTATTAAATTTATTAATTTTTCATTCTATGTCGTATTCTAATTTGAAACTGTTTCTTTCGAAAATAATATAAAAGAACTTAAGAAGAACTCTATTTCAACCAAACAAAAAGTGGTGATCATGAACTGCAAGTGGAAATAACACGATTAAATTTTATTTAAATATTTTCGATAATACACATTGAGTACTCGATCGCATTAAGAACAACATTTCTCAACCGATCACTCAAGTTGAGAAACAACATTGAGCACACTTAGTTCTAGGATAAGTGACCCCTTGAAAACACTGTGTGTAGTTACTTTTTATATTTATTTACTTTTAATTAATTTTAAAATTAAAAAAAAGCAATGTTATTTCAAAGTTTTAAGTTTTTACTTCCGTCGACAGTCCCCATGACAGACTATTTTTTTCTTGCACCAAGAATTTCTTGAAAAAAATCTTAGGGAAAATCTTTTGTCTCAAATGTTAGTTTCCCTTTTCCAAATGTCAGCAATTTTTTTCCTGTTTTTCCTACAACAATATACACTGTGTTTAAACCTATTTACCGATTAAAGTTTTCGAGTTTAAACCTCAAAGTCTCTTAAGCAAGGCAAATTTCAGGTAGTAAACCATCATTTTACGGTGCAGATCCACGTTCACCTTCCTTGTGGATTAAACTAAATAAGAATTTCCTATAATATATATTCACATTGTTTTATTTTCGATGCAACTTTAATTTAGAAATAATAATTATCACCAAAATAATTAAACTCATAATTTGATAAAAACCGTACTCCCTTCGTACAAACTTACTATACAGGTTTCAATATACAATGTATATAATAACAAAAGCCTTAACGTATATAATACCATGGTATATATTGTAACACATATTGTATGTCAAGAGACTCAAACACAAATCCCAATTTATCCCTTCTATCTAACATCTTCCTTAGATCTCACATACGATGTAGCTTTTCTAATATTCAAAGAAGACGAAAAAAAAAGAAAACCCTTTTATAACTAAAGCCTTTTCCCATATTATATAACGGTGTGTGTCTGTATATGGTAGGATGATGGTTGCTCCGGCTCTTGTTTGTAATACTGCGTAGTATATGTATTCATAATATAAAATATCCTACAGCCATTTAGCAGTAACTCCTGACTAACCAGAGTTATACTCACTGTGTAGGTAGAAGGTAGAAGGTATGTATGAATGGAAAAGGTAATTTTATCCTTAATAATGTAACGTTCTGGTATACCTAGATACATTTCTATAGAATCAAGCATTGCACATATATACGGGTATCTTTTTCATTTTCCGAAATAACGAACTAGTTTAATACATCCGCTAACTTCCATTAACCCCGATAAGACTTTGACAAAGACCCCAGCTTTGTCTATACAAGCTAGATCGATTAAAACAGCTGTCAAGCTTATACTTTTTAGTTCTAACTGACTGTATGGCGTGAAACCATTATTTGCTTGATAACTTTTTTTTGCGAAAACTATCAAAAAGAGACCGGTCAGAAAATTTAAATTATCCTAAATGGCTTAAGTTGTTCTAGAAAAAAAACCAAAATATCTTTCCACATTGGCCGCTCGACATCCTGGTTATTTCAATAATCTGTTCTTTCCAGTATTGTTGACAGACGTCCTTGTATTGCCGAACTTTAGGCAAAATTATTGTTTTGATTTTTATCCAATGGCCTTTCTATTAAAATGATATTTTTCAATAAACAATTTTTGAAAAGTGTTACTTATTAGAAGTAGTAAAGTCACAAAGCAGATTTGCATGGTACTTTGATGAACTTATAATACTTCAAAAAGAGTGAAAGCTTTTTTTTAAATTTTGAAGTTTTTCGAGAAATCTGCATACAACATAAATCATTTTTACCGAAATTATTAAAGTTTAAAGTAATGCTTCCTCTGTACTACAGAGTTAAGTTCAATAATAGTAACTTTTATTTTTATTTTGAATATTTTCAATAATATTCAAGTCGAACTTTAAATATATTTAGTGTGTAAGCATCGCAACTTACTACGGAAGTTAAAAGACAAGATTTACATTATATACTGTATAATGATAAAGCTTTGGTCACATATATTTTAAATCTTTCTCTTTTGCTGATATAACTATGCTAGCTCTGTATAAAACCAATATAATATGATGGTTCCAAACTACCAAATCTACCAAAAAAAAAAACCTTATATTGTTGTTAAAATGAAAAGAGTTAAAAACAGAAATATATTTTCTGGTGTTCTTCCTTGTTTTATGTCGACCCAGGTGGTGTTACGTTACCTAATGGATTTCATTATATAATTTTTGGAGCTTAGTTGATATAATTTAAATGCATAATAAATGTAATCATAGCAAAATGAACACACTTTACACCTTAAATTATTTTTGGATTCATATTTTGGGCAACACGGAAGTACTTAACCAACATTGAAAAAGCTGTATGACTCGAAGTCGAGGTGATAAGAATGAGCATACCAAGACATAGATTATAATTTGACTTTCACTTCCCTTGCAGAGAGCAAGACAGCTTTGAAGAAGGTGAAATGCTAAATTCTTTATTCAGTCTTATATACAAACTCTAGTTTCATTATGTTTCTAATTTGCTGATTAGAGAAATGTATTTAACAAGAAGGCGTTTCCTTCCATCTGAGTATTCTGTTTCATTCTGCCCAAGATATTAAGAATTCAAAAATTATGTCTTTATGTAATATGCGGTGCTTAAACTGATTTAAAATTAATAATATTTAAATATCTCGGAAATGGTTCACTGAGAGTTTATTTGAACTGCAAGTTTTTATTATGAGCTGGTTAAAGTTCAATAAATTGTCAGCTTGAACCAAGTTTCTTGGAATTTTTTAAATAACAAAATCGGGTCAATTACCAACTTTTACCCCGCTATCTTTTTTTGAAATATCCCACATTGCCTCGAATAGTATCGGTAGCACAAAAATATCTAAATTTTCTCTTAAAAAATAGTATCAAATCTACATCGGAAATAGAAAATATTTGTGTTGCATTTATAACAAAACCATGATAAACTTTTGTGAGATTTCAACCACCATATTATTTCAAACATCACAAGAAAAACATTTATACGCTTGCTTATATGGTGGACAGAATAAAGGAAATGATATTTCTGTTTGTCCTGAGTGTGACACTATATGATCACAAATATTATTATGACTAAAATAATAATAATAATAATAATATGTCTCTTATAAATACGTTGTTTTTGTGGGATAGAACACAGCACATACACAGGAAGGTTTGTAAGAAAAGCGCTTAGTTTTCGGTTTTCGAATTTCCGGAGGGTGTGTGTTTTCATCTTTTAATAATAACTAATAATATTACATTTTCGGTTCTATAATATAGTTTATTTTATAAAGGCAACATCATACTACTTGCTCTCGTAGTGGTTGTTGGTTTGTATCACCTTATAATACCCATTCAACCCCATTATTCAACCCAAACATTCAACGTGCTTGCTATGGTTCATATTATTTGATGACCTGCGTATTTTCTGTAGACATACATTATATTTACTCTTCAATATTATTAACTATAACAAATATTGTTGACGAAGTTCATATTATATATTATGATAATACTTTTTTTGTACAAGTTGATCAATTGGAACTTGTAATTTACGTGTAAAAATAGTTATTTATCTAACAGCTAAATTTGAACTTTTTTTTACATTTAAATCGATGAGTTACACGTAAAATCAAAAATTTATATGGAATATTTTTGAACAATAAATGTTCATTTGTATAAAGGAAGATAAGGTGTAAACATTAAACATTTTGCGAAGGGAGAAGTTTAAATAAACTCTCAATGATTATTTTTCAAAAAGTTTTTAAAAAACAAATCTGTTAAAACTGTAAATAGTAATTTCAATTGTTTTATTTATTATTTTTTAGAACAACCGTAAAATTGAGGATTTCATGGTTGTTTTTTGTTCCCTAAAAATTTTGTGCAAAATGATAGATGATATTATTCCTCTCTTTGATAATTTTCGTAATATAGACATTTTCTTCTGGAATTTGGTTCTGGGATTACAATTTCAAAAACCCGAGGCTCAATATTTTGAATTTATCTACCTTTCCACAAAACAGTTTTCGAGACATTTTTTGGTTCTTACAAATAATTTCGTGCAAATATATTCGTTCTTTGCACAACAAATTGTTAAGTAAAGGCACAGTTGTACTGTTAAATACAAATTTGTCAACTTTTGACAACTTTGTATGAGAGTACATATACTTTCACTGTCTAAGTAACAAAACGAATAAAATCCATATAATTCCAAAATTATTATCCATTTTTTACATTAATTGGTTACCATTCTTTATCAATCAATCAACTCATAGTTTATTATGGGTGGTTGAATAAAAACCAAGAACTGACTATATCACACATATATGCGAATGTGTGTGACTAGTATTGTCAAAGATAAAACGTTCCAACTATATCATATAGTTTAATATTTTAAAGATGACATAGGTAAAATGTTTCTCTCTATGAATTTTAATTTTCTAATTATTGTTATTATTATTTCAAGTAAATTATCCTTTAGGGTTATTTTAATAGGATAATTTTAATTCGTATATTAAATTCAAATATTAGATACCTAAATACATTTGTAATTTTTCGTTTTTAACCTGAACTTTCTTTGAAAAGAAACAGATATGTACATTCAAAATGGGCTGCCATGACTACGTCCAATGCATTTTGAATGTTTTGAAAAAAACTATTTTTACTATTGCAAAATAGTAAAACGCTTATGAAATATATATTTTTATACCTTGAAATATATCAAGGTATACTAAGTTTAGTCCCAAGTTTGTATCACTTAATTAGGCCATTTTCGGTTGTCCGTCTAACCGTCTGTCTATCTGCCCGTAAATACGATAACGCAAAAACAAAAAAAGGATGTAAAAATTGAGGTGAGGTTGAGTTAGAAAGAAACGTAAGTCAATTGGATCTTGTAAACCGTTGCGTTGGAGATAGAAAAAAAGTTGTTAAAACGTACAAGATGTTCCTTGTAGTTCTGAACTTGCAACCATATGATTTAATATCAACTTCCATTGTAATAATTTTAAGAAACCGAAGTTTCTTTTAAAATTTCGACTTCCATTTTGAAGTCGAGCCTCTTTTTATCCCCCTAATTCAAAAATATAAGGTTATAATTGCTCATTACCCAGGTTATGATAGATAAATTAAAACCCATGGTTTGCTGTTTCGAATTTAAAGTGAAGCATTTTGGTACAGACACAATGAAGGGCGTTGATCAAGTTGGCTGGCTCATATGGGACGCTGTTACAAAAGATGTTAACATATTTTTAAATCAATTTTCGAAAAGCATCTAACATGTTATCTAATACCTAGTAGTCCTGTATTTGAAAATAGTGCAACTTGTGCACATATAGTGTTGATGTAGAAAAGTTTAAAGTGGTTTGTCGATGTTTTTTTGTTTTCAAAGCTAGAAATATATTTTCATACATAATAGATTCAGAGATTTTAAAAGTGTCAATAAATTCTTTCCAATAAAATTACAAGTTGATAGTTTTTATTCGACCAAAACTTTTTATTTTTAAACTTATTTATGGTATCCATCTTATTTTAAAAAGGAGCAAGAACCACATACTATAAATAACAATGGCTGCCCTGGTCTATGTAATGGGTTAAAACACATTGTTGTTGTGAAAGAATACTAAAAAGAAATTGAAGGTAACAAACAAACAAACATCACCACTGCTCACTAGTGAATAAATAGATCTCTATTTCTCTATATCTTCTTCTAGAAGAATTGTAATGTATGAGTCTCCAGGCTTATAGGGTCCAATTGATGCTGTTGTGATGGTGAAACTCTTCTTCTCTACATTGATAATATACTATATAGATACAAAAGGTGGTCATCCTTTAATTCTAGGTGACAGGTTCCTCTTACAAACAAATACAAATGTATATATACACACACAAACTGTTCCTACAGGAGTGTTACTCAACAGACACAAACAGGTTAGACAGATAGACAAAACGTAGTAGTATACATTTATAATATAACGAAGGACTTTGCGTCGTTCAACGATGAGGTTTCCCTATGGGAGATGGTTAAAATAAATTTTATATTATTATACCGTGTGTCTATGATAAAATTAATATTAAATAAAGGGATACATACGTTTGTATATCGACCTAAATATATATATATTTACTAACAATGTGACCCTATTTATAATTATCATAAAATAATTAATTTATAAAAATAGTTTGAATATGGAGATGGTATTTTCACATTTTTGTTTTTCAATTTATATTCATTAGTTATTTTAATAATTTATTGAATTTATTGATACTTTTCCTTCAATATCAAATTGAAATTAAATATTTATTGATAATTATTGTATTTTATTTAGAATAAACTGGGTTAGTTATACGTTTTGACCCAATAATATTATCCTATTATTATACAAATGATATTCAATTATCACCACCTTTTAACCCAAAAACCAAAAATGGTGTTATAAGTTTGACCGCTATGTTTGTCTGTCTGTCTGTCTATGGCGTCAAACTCCTAAACGGATGAATCGATTTTTGTTTTGTTTTTTTATTTAAAAGATAATTGAACGGAGAGTGCTCTTACCTAAGTTTCAAGTGCGAATTTAAAGTTCCGTACCCGAAACTACTAAAAATTGATATGATGATATTCAAAATCGGTTCAGTTTTAAAAAGGCTACAAGGAAAGAGGTAATTTAGCCTAGACTGCTCTAAGCTTTGTTTCAAGTTCTAGTTTAAGGTACCCGTGCACGAAAAATGGGTCGCGATTTCTTGAAATTTTATAAATTTTACTTGTCATTTGTATGTTTAACTTTTTCATAATTACTCTGATTTTTCATTTTTTTCCATTCAGTTTACCCAGTTCTTGTTTTTAGCAAAACGACTATTGACATATCTCGCTTTTTTATGTAATCACGCTTCAGTATTCAACTGCCAATTCAGCAAAAAAAAAATGTTGTATAACACTCATATAAAGCTAACTATTTATAAACTGCCTTCCACTTTACTTAGTTTTTGTAATTTATGAGTTAATTTCTTAGTTATGAAATAATAAGCGAGAAAATAATTTTTCCATTAAAATCGCCGGGCCAACTCGAGTGCCGAACAAGCCCTAATTATTAAAATGAAGCTAGCCACTTAATATTAACTTTTTCGGCCCACCTGAAACTCCACTTAATTACGGGCATTTCTATCCAGCGAAAAATTAATAAATCATAAATTAGTCACACTAGTATTTAAGGAGGTGTGTTTATAAATGGCAGTATATGCTGATGGGCACTCAGTGTAAAATATGAAGTTTAAGAACGCAATTCGTTTAAATAATGAATCAAAAAGTTTGTCTAATCAGGAATAAGAATCAAAGAATATATATATTTTTTAAATAGCAAATTACATATTTGATTCAGACGGAGATTATAATGTAAAAAATCCTTCTTATATCTCATATTGCACGAATTGAATCAAATAAATAAAATTCAATAAGATATGATATTGAAAAACGTAAATGTAATAATTTTCATCAAACCCATATCATAATAAATATATCTCTATACTTTGCCATTCTAACCTCCACTAAACTAAGTATATGGACCGTGAGCCCATAATGAAGTGAAATTTCACACTTTTGGTAAAGATTTAGTAATGAGTAGTTAAAAATTAAAATTTCAATTTCCATATTTTTAGCGGTTATTTTTTACTTACTTACCATGACAAGAAACTGTCATAAAGGGTTGAAAAATAGAGCGCAATTGTAACAATTGTTTTCTTTAAATTTTTGAAAATTTCATGTCACTTTTTCCCACGTATGCTGTTGTTTATACCTTCTCATCTAAAATATACGACAGACAAAAATACCGTCGAAAACTATGAAAAATTAATATGTAAGGAAATCGATATTTTCTTTCTTTAAGATAAAACGAAATCGTACTCATTTTGCGGCATTATGGGTTGGCGGTCCATTTTCTAGGTACAGACCACCAACTAGAGTATATACTACTAGAAATAGTAAAAAAACTCCCGATATGTTTTGTGGTGTTGTGCATGTGGAGAACGACGTAGAGAAAACCACACTTTATGATTTTAATATCATAATGGATATGGTAACGTTGATAAAATACTAAAAAGTTTTCTGTCTTGTATTCTACCACGAATGTCTACCGACCAATGTTGTAGAGAAATTTTTTTTATACATTTTTTTTAATACTTTATAATATATCGTATATGTAATGTCTGTGAATATTCTTTGTGCGATATCCATTGGTAAACATTGATTGAAAAATGTTTTCATTAACCGTCATCGTCAAATTATTTTATAAGAGTATGCAATTTGCGAAGAAAGTGTAATTTTTTCCTTGGCCTTTTTTCGCGGCTTATGCATTCTCTTTATTTATTTTGAGCCTGAGCCTACGCTCTGTTGAAACTCAAACCAATAACTCACAACATACCTCGTTACGCAAGAGAAAACTTGCACTTTAGTGAACTGCGATGATTCTAAAATTGATAAATGCGCCTCTTAAGAGGTTTTTCAACGGGAAGTATTCTCGAATATGTTTTTATTTATACTTTGTGTCGTAAAAAAACCATATACTAAGTAATATCGTCCTGTTCTGGAGTCAATAGTAAAGGTGTAGCAAGAGTATATGGAAAAACGATAATATTGTCGGTAATATTCCTTACACATTTTCCACCTATATCGACTAACAGGCTATAAATTCAATGAAATATTATTATTAATATAGTAGTTGGTGTATCATTAATAAAATTTTTTTAATACATTTCTCATAAAAAATTACTTTGAACTTGAGTTCTTTTGCTATTAAGTAATAATGTTTTTACAAACTATTGAGATTTTAAAGAGAAGATTGATCTAAAGTCTTCTTTACCTTGATTTAAAAAATCAGGAGAAACATTAGAAATAAAAATCTCCGTAAACTTCAATCTCAATAATGCAAATCAAATTTTTATACCATGTATATATGAAATATACTTAGTATATTAAGTTTAGTCCCAAGTTTGTAACGCTTAAAAATAGTGATGCTACGAAAAAAATTTTGGTATGGGTGTTCGCAAAATCACCTAATAAGTCCATTTAAGATTGTCTGTCAGTCTGTCGTCTGTCGTCTGCCGAATGTCCGGCTGTCATCACGATTACTCAAAAACGAGAAAAGATATCAAGCTGAAATTTTAACAGCGTACTCAGGACGTAAAAAGTGAGATCAAGTTCGTAAATGAGCAACATAGGCCAATTCTGTCTTGTAAACCGTTAGAGATAGAACAAAAGTTTAAATTTAAAAAATATTTCTTATAAAAAATAAACAACTTTTATGTGAAACACTTTTTCGTAAACTTCATTGTTTAGCCGTGAGGGTGCAAATTAGGCGTAAATTTAATAGTATTTATTAGATGGGAATATTAGTTATGTATGTGTGATATCTATCGGTGTATGTGTAATGTAATAGAATAATCAACACTGTCTATACATGGTATTTCAACAATGAACTCAGTCAATTGTTTGTTTTCACTTGTTTTATTCAAGTTTAGATTTCACTTTCATTTCTACATTTATTACAGTTTTAATAATTTCCCAGTAGTAGAAAGTTCTTGTACTCGGTCTAAATTCAAATCAGAATTTTGAGCATATCATTACGTTTCACGGTCGAGGCCGAGTTATTAACACTACTTTTGATTTACACCTGTGTGCATCTTTAAAATAAAAGTTGATAATGATAATAAAGTGACAGTCAAGTTTTTTTTTTCATAATTGATTTTAAGAATATCTAACATTGTCTATCATAAAAATTATTTATAAAGCGCGTATTCAACTTAATATTATGTAGTTTTAGGTAGTTACGGAAAGTAATTTTCATTGACTCAGGGCACTAAAAGGCTCGCAGTCACACGAACAACTTATTCATACCTATTTTTCGAGAGGTTAGTACTTATTTTTAGTACGAGAGGAAACCACTAAAACTGAGTTGAAATGAAAAAGCACAAAAAAATATACCTTCTTTGAATGTCGATTTAATTTAAAAAAAAATGTTCTTCACCTAATAAAATGGATATTTAATTATTTAGAAAAAATATTTTCTTAAAACCTGAATAAGAAAAGTATCTTCTCTAAACTATAATTTATAGGGATACTGCAGACACTACAGGTCAAAAGAAAATATCCGTTCTTGTAAGATAGTAGACATATATAAAAATAATATTAAATAATTAATGTTTTTCGCGTTGACTTGTTTTTGCTCGTTACCTAAAGAATAAACAACATTGGTAGAACTAAGTATATATATATATATAAAGTTAGAAAGCATACCATATGGACTATAGACTACCATCAAGGTACTCAAATATTAAAATGTCTTTAACGTTTATAGCCATTTCAAAAAGAAGTGCACAACTATTTATTTATATTGTGAAATACACGACAAAATCAAAAATTTATATATTGTTTGAAATAGTATAAGAGCTTTTACAAGGTATCTCTGTCGTAGAGCTCTTCTGGCCAGTTTAGTTTAGGTTTCTTTACAAGGTGATTCATGGGAAAAACTATTTGTTGAATGATCAAGTATATATTTATACAGCTGTCTTCAGGATATTAAGGTAAAAGCTGACAATGCCACATAAAGTGGCTGAATTTTTATATTTCTTTGCAATTTGTTGTGACAAATTTTTCTTTTTAGTAATATGGATGTATAGTTGCCCGACAGTTTTCTCGTTGCAAGCATCGCGAGTAGTAACTATATAATATTCTAAGTAACACAACAAAAATTGTCAAATCACTTTAGAATGGTTTTAAATTTAACATATTTTAGTTTTATAATCAAATAATGAAGTAATTTTAATTTACCACACAGAAATTTGCTTTACTTCGAATGCTCTCCGATGTAAGACTTAATTCATCCGTACCTAATTTCAATACAAAAAAAAATGTTTTCTTCGTACCAAAAAAAGGTATTTTGCTCTTGAATGGTTTCAAAACACATAACTATATTATTTTTCAGAATCGTACCTTTTATTTTGAAAATACGAAAACCTCAATTTCTATAAATTCAACAGTCAAGAGAGATTAGGACAAAAAAGTATCCTGAAAGAGAAGTCTTTTTTCTTGACACCTCTTAACAACAGCCTCTCCATTTTCCAATAATTTTTTAAAATGTTACACAAGGTATTAAATTTGTTAACAATTTATACACAATATCCTGGAACATCCATTATATTAGACTATATATTGTACATAAGTAGTAAATGGACATTGGTCATACATATTAGAATAGAAGCACGTTTAAACCGTTACTCGTTTCTTCTTGAATATGTTACTTTGTTGTGTATATGGCTCGTTTTATTATGTATTCCCACAGGATCTTATATAGTAGTTTTCTGTATGTATATTATACGCTGCTAGGAAAACACTATTTCCTACTTTAATAACAATATACTAACTGAACAACTTAAATGACGTTGTTATATTTTCATTTCAACAAACAGAAAACAAAAAACAAAAGTTTTCCATTTAATCTTTGAGAAGAAAAATAAATGAAATTAATATTTTATTTTATCGTTATTATTAAATTTTTTCCAACAAAAGCAGAAAAAAATCGAAAACAAATATAACACGAATTTTGGTCGAACTCATATTCAATAATTTCTTAACTAAGTTCGAACCAATACATTTGTTTTGTAATTTTTACTTGTAAAAAAATCGGAAAAAAGCTACTCATTAATCCATAACAAGTAATGATAACTTAGTTCATCTCCATAGAAAATAGAGGGCCATCAAAAATATACCAGCTTAATTTTCTAGCGCATTCAAATTTAAAATTTTTCAAGTTGCTTCCACTTGCTTTGATAGAAATACTTTCCAAATAAATACTTCTATTGATACAAATCTGTTCAAATACAAATCAGGGGGGTATCCTAAACCTTTGTGCTCGCCTATTTAAGAATGTCAGAGCACGGTAGTGGGGACACAAATTTAAAAAAATATATTTTTTCCATTCTGATGTTGAATTATGTTTTAACATGACCAATATAAGACAAAAAGTAAACATAAAATTTCTAATATCTTGAGTCATTTTCAAAATATCGAAAATTTTGTTTAATTATTTAACTTTCGCTGTTTCTAAATTCAAGGCAGATATCGAAAATTTGTATTCTTATTTTTCGTCTACATTCATGAAGTTATACCAAAATTCAACATCAAAGTTTAATAGAAGGTACAAATAATTTCAACCACAAGTCTAAACTTGCCTAAGCGCTCGTACTACCATAATTGTAAATACCTAGCGTGAAAAGTCAATAAAGTACTTAAAAATTTCTATCACTTTAGCAATAATAATGCTTACATTTTAATTCCGTGAGAGTTATATTTTATAGTTTTAGCTGATATATATACAATTTTTGTTTTGAATGTATATAATTAAAATTTTGTGACGTCTATTTACTTTTTTACACCAACTATTAGACATTCATTGATTTACTCTGAAGATCATTAAATTTTCGATAAAATTAATCTTAGAATGATCTACTAAATCTAGAATTATTTTACGATCAAATGTATCTACCTGTCAAAAATAAATCTGAAGTATCGCATACCATGTCATAATAAAAAAATTGTTTTTAAAAACAATTTTTTGATGACGTGTACATATAAATGTTTGAATCTAGCGTTCATTATTTGTGAATTTGATGTAAGGGAGGTACAGTATTCCATTCATATATGTTAAACTTAACGTTTGTTAGTTTACGATATCATATTATGGGGCTGTATGTAGTACCCCGGGTCCAATGCTTTTTAACATTCGATAGTTGTTTTGCGGCAGCTAGTCTATCTATAGAGAAGAACTATTTGAAGACAATGTTTTCTTACCATAATACCTTACCAACTAATCAAATTTTTAAATTAAGTGCAAGTGGAAACAAGTGATATTTACAAAATTTAAAAATCGCCGCAAAATTCGGTGGAACTCCAAACTCGTACTGGAAACGTATCTAAGAACACTCTACATTAAATTACTTTTTCCTTAGAGCCTTCTCCAAATTAAATCGGTTTTGAGAACCATGGAAAGGTTGGGCCTATTTTTTAGTTGTTCCGGGTTTGGAATCTTAAACTCACACGAGAAACATAGCTTAGAAATCACGCCAAATATCACCCGCTTTTTCGTTCGGGAGTTAAAAAGAGTATCATTTACCTTGAATCCAATTAAAATACCAGTTGAGGGTGATACTAGAAGCACAGCGATTTCAGTAGAAACTTTTTTCAATATTGCAATAATTTCAGAGTGATATGTTAAAGAGTGCGCCTTCAAGTACAATGAGTGATCTCAGGTACATAAGGTTGTGATTATTCTCATGTACCATGGATCGCATATTTTAAACGATGTTTAACATTTAAATTTTAGAAAAAAGTACATAATGACTAGGAATAAAAGGTGCTTTAAGGAAAACCTTTTCAATATTTAAAAAGAACTAACATATTTGGATATTTTAATCTACTGGATATTTTAATCCCTGGCTCTACACTCCTCCCTACGATATAGTGAAACGTACGTTATGTATGGATTTTGATATCAGTTACATCCCAGTGGGCCCCATGACTGTGTGTGCATGGCACACGTTGATCCCGGATTTACTTGTACGTCTCATTAACCATCTAGGCTTATTAAAGCCTCGTCGCTTCATCGTTATACTACAGTATTTGTATGTATGTTTGTAAGTTGGTCTTATAACTGCCAGCAATACCTCATACGTTCCATACATGTATATAATTTTCATTCAATTCATTCGACCGTCCGTTAACTGTGTATGTGTACATGCATGTTTGTATCGTTCGCTCAATGTACACACATACCCCCACTCTCCCATACTATAATAGTATAGTAATATTGACTCCCGTTTTACCCCATTACTATATATACTCAACACCCACCCTCTATTTTATATGAAACCTGTTTTTGCTTTCAGGTTTCAAGACATTATTTCGCTATCTTCTCTTTCAATTTAAAGAATTGACATGTTTTGGCTAGGGCATTATATTGAAAATAATGTAACTTTTAACTCAATTGACGAAAAATATAAAAGTCGAGGCTTGCCTGTAGTTAACATAGGGGAAAGGTTGTTACTTTCTAAATAACCCGCTCTTCTGTGTTTATTGAATGAGTTTTATTCTAGAATTTGGAATAAAAGATGCTCATATGGATAGCAAATGACAAAAAGTTGGAAAGAATTTCTGCGCTTTAGAAGGATATTGAAGTGTTCTGATAGTCGATAGTAAGAAAGTGAATATCGTGCAGTCAAAAAAAAAAAAAAATACTGGCAAATGGTATGCGAATAGTCAAGTTAAATTTAAGGTCAGAAAAATTTATTTCATGATCTTTTCAACAAACATTTTCACAAGATAAAACAAACCCAATTTTTACATACAATTTTCATGTGTGTATGTTTTGATATATGCCAGGGTAGTATATAGAAAATGTATTTTACATTAGTGGTATTGTAAAATTCATCATTAACTCAAAAAAAAAATTTTTTTTTATCAGCTTCAACAAACATTGATAATAAATTATACATGGAAAAAAATTCATTTTCTTTATACAAGATAAGGGGATTTATATATTTTTTTATTTCGTTAATGGTTCTAGTGTTTATTTTTATTTTATTTTTTAATTTAATTTTTCAATTAAATTCCTATAGCGTAAATACTTAATACGTTAAATGCAATTCTAATGTAATGTGTGTGTTAATATTATATTGAAATATTTTTCATGAAACTCAATTCAAAAGAATTTTTTTTCATTTAAATCCACTTATTGGCTTTTAAAATAATCAATTGTTGATAGTGCAATTAATTGGGGCACATTGCACGATTGAATACTAATTTTCAAATGTATCACCATTTTTTTTAAATTTTGCCTTCGTTGTTTTAGTTGCCACTAACAACGTAATCATATGACAATTTATTGACCCAAATGTCAGTTTACTTTAAAAATATTATGGTATTTTCTTTCTAATATGACTAATAGGCTAATTAGAAATGAAGAATATGGTGGAAGCGGTGGGAAAAAATATACCAAAGTTAAATATTGTGTCTAAGCAATTGAGACAAAATGCTTTTACTATATATACTCTTCCTTGAAATATGTTCAGAGATAAGAATTAATTTTCCTGATTAAATTTAGCGAACGAAAACGAAGGCTTTAATAATGAATTTTCACTGTAATCAAATGAATGCACTACTGAAATAAGGTTTACTGCATATTCATAAGAATTTTGTTTGCAATTTGAGGGTTCAAATTATGTATTGAATATATTGGATGGGTAAAGTCATATAGCATCATAGTCTACATATCTCTATATAGTTGCAGTTTTAGTTGTTAAGGATATGATGGGAGGTTTTAATAGCCCATGGTCGAGTGGACACATCCACCACAAGAAGATCACTATCCGTCATATGACGTAGTAACGATAGATAGATATATTGTAGATATATGGCCGTCCTACCTCATTGATGGCGTACAACAACATACATGCTAGTGTTAGTTACTTACGTACGATGCCAGGCCATGGGTGCTGTAGTTGTTGTACTCACATTATTATAAGTAACAACTATTAGCTGACTTGTAGTGTGTTGTGTCTGTCGATTCAATGATTATTACAACCAATATAATATAAATGTATTGAAACAAGGTGTTTCAAAACAATGTTATCACTTTGTGACAACATATCCTGAAATGATGACGGTAGTAATATGTCAAATTTGTCAAATTTTTTTTAGCATTCGTGAACAGTAGTAATTCAAGCGAAATTACAGAAGAAAAAATGACCCCGAGAAAAAAATCAATCGATATGTAAGCATATCGATTATTACAAGAAGTTATTGTTTTTAACTAGCTTTTTATTAGCTTCAAACGTGTGTTAGTATGTTGGAATGCTAGTATGAATCGGAATTTTTGAACATGATTTGGATCCCCTTCAAAACGTCGGATTCATTCGAAATTCGGCATACTTATCAAAGACCAACGGCAATACAATAATTTAATAATGTTATTTGATTTTACTGATCAAGATTGTCAAGATTAACGATTTCCATATCAGAAAATATATACATTTATTTGCGCTCCCACCACATATATACTGAATTTTGATATATAAATTATTTATTTAAACTATTATTTATTTTTAAATATCATTGGCCATGTTATTTAAAATAGCGGTCATGGCATCCAAGAAATTTTCATTTTTGATTTGGAATTGCATATAATAACTTTTTCGTAAAATTTTATATCTAACGATTTTGACCGCTGTTGAAAATAATACTAATAATGTTATTTTGAAGAAATAAGAAGTTCTTGAAAGTTTGTATATCTGTGAATTTCGAACAACTAGGTGGTGGGGGAGGTGAATAATTTAATTCGTTGTTCAAAAATATGTTACTAGAAATATTCTGAAGAAAGAGGTAGTTTCAATAAATTTGACAAACCTCTTGGATTAAAGCATTAAATATACTTTTCAAATATGTGTAAGTCCATATAATTTCATTTATACAAAGGTCCCGTTTTAGTACCCCTGCTATAGTTGTTTAGGTAAAATTTGCGTACATTTTATCAATGGTCGAGGATTTGACCAAGTAGCAAAACCTTTGTAGATCGATTCCCAGGCGGGCAGCTTAATTTGAATGCATTAACTTAAACACTGTGTATATTATGACAACTATTCGAATTGGTTTTGGTAATATACGATAATAGTTATATAACATGCCGATATTATCAATATACCAGTCAGCAAATATCGATTATATTTATTAATGTTATGTATTATACATATTATATGTACATAATATACTTAATTCTTATGTATAAGGGATGATTTATTATTTATTATTATAGGAGTATACAAAAAACAATTGAAAATTTTTTTTTTATTACGAATGTATTTAATTTATCCAAAAATATTTATTTTCTGATTCATTAATTTTTAAATCAAAAATTTCAATTATAAAAATTCTTAATGACAAAAATCGTCATTCTGAAACTTGAATTAGAGTTTTCTAACTATATTCTTGAATTGAGTCGTAGATTGATTTTCTATTGAATTTGTATTTCTTACTGTTCATTTAAATAATTTGATAGGCTTATCTTACTAAGTAAACTAAATTATCTTGACTACAAATGAAATGAATCGTCACAATAGCTTCTGATTAAAAATGCTTTGTTTGTATAAAAATGTTTTTCATCTTCGAACAAGCGTTAAATTTTTAATGTAAAATTATCAGGTTCGCATTTTCTAGTGTTCTAGAAATAATAATTTTGTCATATTATAAAGTTGAGAACCATGTATTTTTATTTTCGTTGTTTTGTCTTAAATATAATATACGTTTATAATACCAACCTAAAAAAGATAATTAAAAGTTTAGTTATTTATGTCATTTGTTTTTTATTTCTTATTTTATTTTTATTTTCGCAGAAGTTTTCTTTTTTTTATATATATAAAAACAAATGTTGTTGTTGTTTTTGTGAAAAACAATAAAGTTTTTCCTACTCACTATGTGAGTGATATAACATTAAATAATAATGTAGGGTACCTGTAATTTAAAACAAAAAGAAGAATTTTTTTTTTTGAAAAAACTTTTCATTGCTATTTTATTTACTACTTTTTTTTCACGAATAATTTCTTTTTATATAAGACAAAATATTAATTTACATTTTTGAAAATTTTCGAATTTTCTGTCCAGCCTTTTCATAATAATTCGATTTTAATAATCGGTGTTTGGCAGCAATTAATATATTTATCAGAAACAATAAAAATGTTGAGTTTTGAAGTACGTTTATTGAAATATTCTAAGCTATATCAAAAAATATATATTTTCTTTTGCAACAAAAAAATTAATGAAATTTCTATGTTTCTAAAAATTTAGCACAAATACACAATTGTTTCTATTATTTATCAATAAATACAAGTAGACACTTGACCTTGCATCTTGAGATATCTAATACGGACTGCTTATTTTTGCTCAAAATTTGGACCATCTATACTTAATATGAAAGTTGATTTAAGAAAATAATAAGATTCATTTTTTACTTTTATCAGTTTCAAAATCCAGATAATCATTATTTAGTATCTATACGTGAATAAGGAATTACATTGCCCTAATAAAATGTCATATACTTTAATGCGTAACCATAAATTACCGATCTTGAGATTTAACTAAAAAGAAAGTAGACTTCAAACTTACGTGTAAAATAATTTTACTTCTACCAAGTTATTATCTAAAAGAAAAATTTATAAAATATTTGATATATTAGAAAATAATATGACACATATTAATAAAGGTTATGTAACTAATTAAATAAGGATAAGATGTCCAAAGAAAATCGTTCTCGAAAGCTTTCTTCTGTATAATTCTGAAATATTATTTACTTTCGTAGCCGATTTCAAAATCGAAAGACTAAGCATGTAATCAACAATTTTTCTGTTAATTCAAAACTGACAATCCATGTGTTTTTCAAAGCATTAAGTCTTTATTCGATTATGAGATCGAATTTATGAAAAAAACACCTGTTTCCCTTTAGTTTCATAAGTTGTTTATGCGCTTGCTTTTGAAGCGGCTTAAAAAAACGTTTATCATAGAATTTCTTCCCATTTTGAAAGATCTGATGGAATTTTTTTAAGATAATTTTCTTATTAATTAAGAATTATTTATTGAAAATTGGGTATACAATATGAAGATCTGGTGTTTATCCATCTTATTTTGGAATTATCTATCTTATTTTGGAAATTTGCAAAGAACAGAAAGAGAGGGGGTCATGAATTGAGAACGATATTAAAATACGAAGAGAATTTATGAAAAATGTACAAATTAATTATTCCGGTACAAAGTAAAAATCCTATTTACCCAACACCTTAAAATTCCAATTCTAAAGTCGTTGCCAACTTGTTCCTTCGCGTTTGTATAAATTTTTGTTATTGTTTTTATTCAGTTAACTTTTTATTTGAATATCGTCTTCAAGCAGTGAGTATTCATTTAAGTTTGTGGCAAAATTGAAAATTATTTCATACGCCTTGAAAAAGAACTAATTTTTATGTGTCTTGGCATTCTATTTTATTCTCAACACTAGTTTTGGATAGTCTTTACATATGTGCCTTAAATATTTTGACGTGCTTTTTTAAATTAAAGTTTTTCTATTATTTCAAGCTTATTTGAGTGTTTAATACTGAAATATTTTATGCCATTTCATACTTGAAACTATACAAATCTATATATTATTTAAATAAGCGCGCAATTTTAAAACAACCAATAAGAATGATGCTTATATATGAATGGAAAAACAAATGAGCCAGTTACATAGTAGTTAGGTATACACAAGACATATAAGAATAATATAGAGAGACAGACGTTATGAATATAATATGGATAGACTGACAAGAACTGAAACAATATAATAATCTAACGAATGAAATAGGGCCTCAGGTGGCCAAATTTACCCGTTCACATCTAGTAGGCTTAAATATAAAGCCTATACACCATATATATATATATATATACGAATTTGTGTTGTGTTATTATTACCAACTCCCGTTTCGTTATTATATATATATATGTATTATTATATAAGTGTAATATACAAAATTGAGTCCCCAAAAAAATAATGTTATTGGCCGTGGAATAGTACTAATATTACATTTTACTTGTGAATCTATTTTTATTTTAATAATAATGTAGCAAATATGAGTAAAAACCCTCCAATTCTATAGCAGCATGAAAGTAAAAGAGTTGGTATTGTAAGCGTAATAATTTCAAAATATATTTGATTCTAAGCACTAGTTTGGTTTTTGAAATTAAATTGATTGTTGGAACCGAGTGACTAGCGTGCATGAAAAACGTTCGTTTCATTCAAGACTTTGTTTTAATAAAAATTTCATTAGTAATTAGTTTCTAAAACCCCTAGTATTCAAAAAAAACAAGGGAAATCTCTTTGATTCTGCCTGTCTGCCATTTAGAGAATTGATAATTGTAGGCTCGGTACAGTACCTAATTAATAAGAAAGAATTTCATCGTTGATTGTCCAATTTATGAAAATAAATGAGTTTTTCAACGATTTTTTTGTCTGCTGTTTCAACAGAAACGTACAATAAAAAGGCAGCAAGTTTACAACTATCGAAAATTTGTTTTGTTTATTATATTCTCTATTTTAAACTCTTTTAACAGTTGCAAATACAGAAAAAAAATTGTGAAAAAGCTGGAGATGTGATTACAATCTCAATGTTCTTTAGTGCTTAAATTACTTTTATCGATTCTCGAAAAGGTAGACAAAAAGTTTCATAGGAATTTCTTTTTGTTAATATTTATTGAATAATAGCAGATTAAAAATGTGGCTGATTTATACTTGTATATTACTGTTATAGCCGTACATTCTGAATAGTTGAATGGTTCAATTAAATAAAATATGTCCAAATTAATTTAGATTTACACAAAGCTTCAAATTAAAGCCGCAATAAATGATACAAAAAACCACATTTTGCAAAAATGTTATCAGCTAATCAAAATAAATTGAAGACTAATCAAGTTTTTATTTTAATTTTAAATTAAAAACGTACAAAAAAAAAAGTTGTTTCAGAAACTTTTATAAATTTTAAAATCTAAAGTTGTTTTATTTATTTACTTTGATATGAGTGTTTTTTTTCTTCTTTTTCTTTTGACCAATATATAATACTTTTATCGGATCGAATATGTTATGTTCTGTAGAATTCTCTGTGATTCCACATATAGACCGTGAACCCATCATGAAATAAAGTTTCTAACCTTTTTTTTTGGCATTTAGCAAGATCAGCATAGGTTACTTTGTTTATTAAAAAAAATTGTGTTTTTCCGTGCATTGAGTGTGCATTAAAGTCGAGTTGTTTTATTTTTACAATTTTGTTTCTGTCTTCCATTTAGTTTTAAAAGTGAAACGTTGCATTAAATCGATTTGCCCTCAACTATCAGCCCTTCCGAAATTTGTCAGCTTCATGCTAAATCCAAACTTCCTAACATAATCAAAAAATTTATTTTCCTCAATAACTAAACGACAGATAAATTTTACACTCGAACAATGGCTAAAACTTTATTTTTCTTTAATAACAAATGATTTTATCTATTCTCAATGGCAGACAAAAAGAATTCCTTCATTTTGGGCTCACGGTCTAATATGTTTGAGTTTGTGTTAGTTTTGTAATAAGAAAATATTATATTATTTGTGATAAAGAATTTTTGTATAAAAGATCGAAAATAGTTGATAGTTTTGATAGTTTTATGATCAGAACATATTGCAGTTTATTGGATATACTGGACTTTCAACTTCAATGATATAAATTGATCTACCATTTCGAAACGCAAAAAGCAAACTTACGTGTGGAAGGATTATCTACTTTAAGTTTAAGCAAAACAAACACAAATTCTGTGAAAAAAAAAAACGATGCACCTAAATTTTTTGTTTTGTTTTTGCAGTTAGGGCATTTCAAGATACAAAGATAATTTAAATACAAAAACGATTTTCATTCGAATTTTTTTAATGAAATGTTTATTAAAATTTTTTTGATATATTTGATGAAAACGTTAATAGAAAAGGGTTGTATTGCGCAAAGTATTGAATTTTGAATTTTTCAAATTTTTACAATTATGACTACACAATTAGAAACTAGAGCTACAATGTCAGTTTCAAGCACAATTTCTATCAGAACATTGAACTTATTTTTAAATAATCTGGAAATTCGTCTGATTTTTTATAATCGTAGCAAAAAACACTGTATTTCAATTTTATTCAAATATTCTCTGATCAACTTATTTACCGAAAGTATAACTGAAGAGTCAAATTTACTTATAAAGAATCAATTTTATAGTCGCCCGTGGTTATTTTTCTGATTATCTAGAGTCTAACAGAGTATAAAGACTAGAAAAAAAGAAAACAAAGAGCAGAGTCTTGAACGTGATAGTGGGTATTTGGTCTTGGTCTTGCATCCCTTGCGAAGAAAAAGTCTGAAATATAAAACCTGATTTTGTTCATCTCTGATATTTTGATGCGAAAATATGTTTTATTTATCTATAGCAGTACTAGTCAAACCAAAATAATGATATTATCAAAAGTATAAAGAATCCGATCACAAAATATTTTTCATCTCTATAATGATAGTGTACCAAAAATATTCTTTTTACATACACAGATATATATAAAAGTATATACATATACTATACGAAAATCCTTGTGGATTTGAACGGGTAATACAGGACACATGTATGAGTTTCTAGATCTCCTGTGGGATAAAATGGGATAACCGGAAATATATATCGAAGCGTTATATATATATGAAAGTATACCCACCCAACTTACACAGTAAACACATGGTTATGGTGGGCCCGGTATGAAGCTGATGGCGATTTCTTCTTCATTTTCAACATATACTCTACTAATATACTACTGTATACATATATACCGGAAATCGGTATATATCGCATCGTTGATGGACTTTTCTAAAGGACATTTTTAACATGAATCAAAGATTTTTGCTATATTTGTACACAATATTTATACCGGATATGATGTTATATATTCGGTATTTTTTTCCTTGCTATTTGATTTTACAAATTCAATTTTCAATTCAACAATATTTTTATGCAGGACAATATTATTTATGAAATAAACACTTTATCAATTTCCTTTTAAACTTATTTTTTCTTGGTTTTTGATCGAAAAATTTTCTATAATATATATATTTTTGTCTCTTTCCTTTCTAATAAATATTCGATTTTTTATTCTTTTTTACCCCACTTTATAAAATTTTGTTTTCTTGCGTTGGCGAAACTGAGTACACCTTCAAAACTTTGAATACAGATTATTTATTATTACAGATTCAAAATTTGCGCTATATAAAAGAAATGTGTAAAATTTTTGAATGTTTTGCGTGCTTCTCATTTGTGGCATTGTAGCTGCCACTGGAAATCTTGCCAGATATGATGTACGACAAACATGAAAAAACGGTGGAAAGAACTTTTTTCCAGTAAAAGTGAAATTTGAAATTGAAAGTGAACGCAGGTCAAGAAGATGAAAGTTTTCGACGATTGGAACTCTAAAGTAAATCAGACGCAAATTAAATAACTTTATTGATATTAAAATATATTATTCTTTGTTCGAAATATTTTAAAATTATTTACAGTTATTTTTCATCTAATTTTATTATTTTTAAACCGATTTGGTAATGATTTTTTAAAAATATTACAACAAAATTTAAAATATGGTTTGATTTGTATAATTTAAAAGAATTCCATAAGAAGCATGTTATTTTTTTGAAATATCCTCATGGAATTTTAAACCCCACTGGCTATTTTATATCTTAAAAGATATAAATATTTTTATAATCCCATATAGGTCTGGGTTTCTTCATATTACAAACATTTGAACGTAAAACTCAATATTTTATTTGAGTAATATCAAAATGAGGAGAAGAAACCATCAACCTAAGGCGATTTAAAAAAAACACTTGTGTCCATTTACAATAAATCATTTAGGGAAAAGGTTAGAAAACAAAAAATAATAATTTAGATTTGTAACGAAATTACTGTTTATGGTGAATACTCTAGCACACCCCTTTTTGTGTTACTGAATTATAATAATTTATTTTTATGATAACTAATTTTTTTGAGTTTAAATGGAAAGAAAAAAAAAACTAAAGAATTTTAACGATGCAGTTTTTAAAAACTTGCGCGTTAAATGTGCAGTATTTAACATAAATTAAAAATTCCAAACATACTTGTTTTTTGTTTAATGTTTAGGATACCAAGAGATGCAAAAGTTGCCCGAAAATTTCCCTATAATAAAAAAGGGACCCTTTTATAGGATCGAGCTATAATTTTTTATTGATTCATTTATTGATGGATTCAAATCTTTATTGAACAGGTTTTCAGGAACAATAAATTTTGCATCTCATAAATGTTTCTTGTTCCTGAAATTGATTTTATTCAAATAAAACTTCAATTTTCTCGAAAAGAACACCACTGCCAACCATGTTCTTAGTTTGTCTAGAAAGGTCTCAAGGAATTGATCAGTTTATTTTAGTTTCTGTAGACGGAAATATTTAAGGCTTTTTGAATGTTTTCAAATAACTTATTGAAAGCGTTACTTAATAATATTAATTATAATTTCTGATTATATTTTCTTTAAATATTCTGATTTTTTAATATAAAAATATATTTTTAACAATATATTATTATTGCGTTATAATTAAATGACCAACAGATGGCCGATAAGTAAAAATTTTGCTGCGAGCGGCGAATGGTAATGAGAATGTAAAAAGCTGGGAAGCTGATCCTAAAACTTTAATTTCTCTGCGCTTTCATTATGTACATATATTCTATTTATTATATCAGTTTCTGATTTCTATTCTCTTACTTGAAGATTCCAGCTCGAAGCTTTATGTCCCTAATAGTTAATAGAATATGACATATACGTTTTGAAATCTAAGAGTCCACCCCACAAAATTTCTTTAATCAAAAAGTTGTGTTTTAATGTAAAAATGAAAAAAAAAAACCTTATTTTATGTTCTATCCAAGCAATACTAAATTTAGTGTATTGATACTCTGAGAAAAAAACCATTGTATAGTATTTCTTCTCCCGTTATAAAAAAAATAATACATATATATTCAAACCATACCTGTCACAATCTAGAGTAAATGATAAATGACCTAACCCAAAAAATATACTACTATGTTACAAGTCTATTATTTTAATCATAAAAAAAGAAATATCATTCTTCTTACGATGTAATAGTAATGTTCACTTATTCCCAAAAAATTACATTACATCTAGGGTAACATGAATACAATTTTATTTAGTACAATAACCCCTAAACTCAAGCTTCGATAGATAATTTAAATTTTATACACAAATTTCAATTTTGTACCCAACCAAATATTATTCCATAATATAGTAAGCTCTCCTTACACTCGCTTAACATCTTCGTTAACTCCACGGAAAATGGAGGTCTCTTATTAGTTTGTTCAGGCATTGTACTACGAACAAAATTTTCGTACAGTTGTTCATAAAATCCCCTAATTAGTCCATTTTCGGTTGTCTGTCCGTCTATCTGCAACACAATAGCGTGCACAGGACATAAAAAGTGAAGTCGAGTTCGTAAATGAGCAACATAGATCAATTGGGCCTTGGGTCCGTATGACCCATTTTGTAAACCATTACAGATAGAATAAAAATTCAAATGTAAAAAATCTCATAAAAAAATTAACAACTTTTGTTTGAAACATTTTTTCTTTAACATCACTGTTTACTCGTGATAGCGTAAAGTAGGCACAAATTATTTAGTTTGTATTATATGGAAATATCAGTTAAGTGTGTATGTTTGGCTATCTTTCTTTACTTATATGATGCGTGATTAACACTATCTTTACATGCTATTCCAACAATTAACTCAGTCAATTTTTTGTTTTCACTTGTTTTTTTATTATTATTAGGATTAATTCGGTTGAGAATGAAATATATGAAATATTTACATATCTAGATTTAAGAATCAAATATATTTTTCTATTTTCATAGGCACCTCTGGAACTTTGATACAAATAGATATAAAATGGAGGTTTTCTAAGAATTTGTTTTCTAAGAAAGCGAATATAGGATATAAATTGTTTACACCAGGAATTTGTTACCTACTAAACAAATGACGGAAACACAAAAAATAACTAAAAAACATTTCAACACCTTTTTTGAACTAAATAATAAACATGAAGTGTAAATCGACCCGTATGATCAATGTCAAAATTTATGCTTTTTATTAACCACCATATGGGTAATTTGTTATAATACAGAAATTAAATGAACAATTAACTATAATATTTTATGAACTTGTTATATTCAATACGTTAAATTGTGATAATTACATATATATTTAGCAAAAAAAAATTATTATTATTATATACATTTATTTTTATTGTAAATACACAGCACTATTTTATTATTATAACACAGTAACTTGTCAAATTCCTTTGGTTATTTGCTATTAATTTGTCATCAAGCCGTTAACAAATTTCCGGTATCAGCATTCTTTTTTATCAGTTTGGCTGGTTTATTATGCAGGTTTATTTTAGATTATTAAACTGGCGTAGCATATCTAAATTTAAATTTTAGTTTATAATTCAAAAATTTCTTATTGCCTGATGTTTGATTTTAACCAAAGGCAGAGAATTATCAATTTAGAATTATCAATTTTTGTTCGGGTGGAATTATTTTGCAAATTTCAACTGCTAAAATATGAAAATGGTTGATCTACTTTTGATCAGTTTTAAGCAAAAATACTCTTGTGATTTTTTTCTAAATCCTTAGTTTTTGAAATAAAGAATTTTGAAAAATTAAAAATGCAATATTCGATTTTAAAAAAATTTGTTATTTTTTCAATCTCTGAGGAAATTCGCTTAGCTAACGCAGCTCCTGTGCAATGAATTTTTGAGATGTAGCATACTGAAAAAAAAAACATTAAGAAAGAGATTTCTTACTTAAATAAATTAAAAAAAACTGTCTAAGAATTTTTATTTCGAAATTTTAGAAAAAAGCTTGTGAACTACCTATCTGAATAATCTATAATCTATAAATTTATATGAGGTAGACATTGGACTGGTTTGGTTCCCGTACGATTAAAAAATATAACTCAAATAGCATTAAATATCATAAATATTGTTATAATAATGTTTATCAAAGCGTTAACTGTTCATAAAAATGGAAACTGTTCGTTATTCGGGCTAAAGGTTTATGGATTAGCATACAATATGACATTATAGGATACCATTAATCTGACTTTAGTTATAGACTTTTATATGTTTTTAACTATTTACTATATACCAGTGATTTTTAACACATCTCTAGTATTGAAAAAAGTATAAAATGAAATTTTTTTTTTGTTGAGTCTTGAGTTTATACTTGCACGTTAAGGGTGTCGTCGTATACATATAATTATGTCGTCGTTTAAATAAATATATATATTAATTTGCAAAAATCGACTTCATAATCTTGTATTAATAGGTCGTATAAACGTTAAAACGATTTATTTAACTTCTTATCGGATCATATTCCTATATTTTTTACTTTTCTCGGGCTGTACCCATAAAATGGTAACGTTTCTGTCAATTCTTTAAATTAAAAATTAACTAGAACTATTAAAAAAAAAAAAAAAAAAAATTATTTATCCTTTATTACTTCCAGGGGAAGATTATCTATGAGGCAAAATAGGCCCAGAAAGAAAGTTTTAAAACTATCATAAAAATAGTTTAAGTATGCAAAAAATTTAAGTCCGTTGTAATTGACATCTGTTAAGTTATAAAAATGTATGACCGTCTAATTGGTATAATTTCTGCAAAAAGGGGAAATTTTAATAAAAATGATTAGCAAGCCTTGGAGCTCTCAATATTCAAAAAATATGAAACGGGCACAAATAGGATACAGAAGAGAAAACTTACAGCAGATGCATCTACCGAAAATGATACTTCTTCATTATTTGGTAGGGAATATTTCAGAGTGACAGTATATCTAGTAATCATAGGCAGACTTGTAGGAGAACTTCAAAAGAGGTCAGAATTGTAGGCCAATTTATACAGTAAAACGTTTTTAAGCAATTTGAACACGTTTTAAGAAATAAAGAACTTAAAACTAAAGGGCTAAAGAGAAGGCCTTTATTGATAAATTTTTATAATAAGGGCACTAATTTTTATAAAATTTCAGAATATACTTCTACTTCCAGGTGTTGAGCTTAAATATACATGAGACACACACTCCAAGTTGCAATTCTTAGTGAGTACTGCCTTGGTTTTACCAACGGGTTAGAGTTCATGCATGGAATGAAATTATTCATCCGATAACCATGACTCATGCCATTACCCTGCAGATTTTGCACCTTATTTTACGCACTAGACTAACAAAATGTTTAGCTAATTTATACTTTGGTGATATATGCCTAGAAACGGAACACTAAAAAAAAAATTAAATCGGTTGGGATGAGTTGACTCCGCTACTTATTTATAACCATACTCACCCTCAAAATAAAGTCACTCACATAACATTGGAGATACAGTGGGTGAGTGAACGGTAGGTGTGTATAAGATGGTGGTATGCTTTCTTTTAATTCTTTTTCGTCGCTTATGAGGTGATAAACACTGTGATCAAGTAGTTACTACGTGCTTTCACTTCACTAATGTTGTCCCCAAAGAAAATTGTTGTCCTCCCTTAGTGTGCTCTCTGTGTTCGGTTCGGTTCGCTTTATATATATTACTTACCAACAGAAAACTTTCCAATATTCGTATTGTCGTCGAACGGACAAACGGATAGACTATTGTACCTTATATATTATTACTCGTACGTCTTATATATTTTATATCCTCTGTCTCTGTCTTATTATGTGTGACTGGTTTTTCGTTCTATTCCCATTATTTATTTGCTACAAAAATTCAATTCAATTTACTATCTCACTTTATTACGTATTCTTAACGTGTTTTTGTGTCTTATTTATTCTTAGGATACTGTATTATAGCCATCAATATTGTTTCAAATGTAATTTAATACACATGCATTTGATATTCATAATACGGCAGAACCCTTAAAGTATATTTTACACCACTTAACGAGTTTTTGTTTCTTTTTTATTTTTGTAAATATCAATGAAGAGGATTTTTTAAATAAATATAAGAAAAACTGGAGAGATTAAAGTTTTCTATATTTGTTTAATTACATTTCTTTCGTTCGTACTTTTAGTTTTTTGTTGTTTTCTTTTAATAAAAATTTTTTTAACATAATCTTGATTGCTTGAACTATTATTTCTTTTAAATCATCAAAGAAATATGTATTTTTTACTTGAATTTTGTTTTATCTCTAAGAAAAAAGTCTCTAATTTATTTTTTATTAGATCAAATAACCAAAAGAAAAACTATTTTTTTGATACCTTACAAAAAAAAGCAAACTGCCTCACGTGTGAAAACAAATACAAGTAGATGCATATCTTGTATACCTTTATCTATGTCGCCAAAAATTGCCACTGAAAAACTACTACTTTTGTAATAATGAACAGAGTTTAAGCTGTCGAAAAACACACTTCCACGGGGATCAAGATTGCAAATCTTTTTCTACTCGCGTACTTTTTTATGAGCTATGCTAAAACAAAAAGAAAATGCGTTGATGATAAAATGAAAGAACATATAGTTTGAAAATCCGAAGGACAATTCGAGACAATTCGAGACCTATAATAAAATTATACTATTAGTATAATAAAATTAAAATAATTTTTATGAAATATATATTAAATCAAAAAATATTATCGCCATTTGTATGATGAATTATTTTTGCAATTTAAAAATACATAAACATGAAGTCAGTAAGTATGTAGCGAATTTGAAAAAAAAGGTTGTACACATTTTAATATAAAGGGGTGTGTATTAAAACATGCACATACCACTTTAATAAGAAATAATTACACGCTGTATAATATAAAACACATTATTATATAACAAATAATTACTGAAGAAAAATTTCAAGAACCATCATTATTTCTATAAAAACCTCCTTTTTGTAAAAAGAAGGAAAAAAACATTAGCTTATATTGATAAGAGTTATGTACCTTGAATCTAAAAATAGTTTTATTGTATTTTTTCAAGACATTTTTAAAATATAACAATGAACATAGACTCCTTGGATAGAATTCCTTCAAACTATGCCTTTTTTTTGTAAATAAAAGGTGATTACTGGGACTTGCGATTGGCAGGGAATGCAAACGTCAAACACAGATAGACTAGGTGAAGCTATTAGACTAGAGCTCAGTTGAGAGGTTGGTGGGACACTTGACAAGCCTCTATTAATTGAACTTTTACCTTCCTAACATGGTATTTCTAATGATCCCACTTGTAAGACCAGTATGGAGGACAATGGAACGTACATACATGTTGTTTGCACCTGCAGAAATCTTCAGAGCATCAGGTTCATAATTTTAGGTCCGGAACCTTGGATCTATCAACAATCGACGAAATCCTGCAAGAGAAGCTTTGTGCTATGGCATCATCTACTTCAAATAGCATCTCTCATCTTCGTGTGACAGAGTTGTTCTCAAGAAGGACACAGAGGGCCTCTTGGACTTTGTGTTAGTGATCAATTTGCGGTACTCCTCTTGTGTTTTATTATTATTATTTGTTATTAAATATTTCAATAAAAACTGAATTTATAATTTTTTTCTATACGATCTATGTATATTATATACGGTCTTTACAAGAGCTTAATGTACCATGAGTCACACCGTATGAGCATTGTCTCATCCTTTCCTTTCAGTTTTATACTTTTACTAGAAAGAGGAGCATAGTACAGCATTTTACAGATTCTTTTTTCTTAAAAACATGGAATTTCATTTGTTAGTTGCACCCTATCAATTTATTTCATAATTTTAAAAATAATCTAAACATAATTTTTCTTTTTATTTACTGGCAGAAATACTTTGAAATAAAGAAAACGCATAAACAGTAAAAATTTTACTTCTTCTCTAATTGAGAAAAAAAGCACATATATAACGATTCTCTCGTTTACGTACTTGCTCTCTGATTAATAAATTTATTTTCGTTTACCTGCTATCTTTTACCTGAAGGGTGATCCAAGGTATATTGACATTAAGGTACAACACTTTACCCTATGTAAATGTCTGCGAGTGTGTGTGAATGATTATATTAGAACTTTGATATGAAAAAAATCTTAATCACTCATAAGGCATAGATTATATTGTGTGGTATATAGTGTTTGTTGATCATGCACGGGATCAAGACTTTACCACATAATAATAACAACATATATGACTGGTCATGCAAACTAAATAATGTTTATTAAACAATAGAAAAATAACCAATCACGATGCGGTATTTATGAAATAAATGCAAAACAATTATTTATTCTTTGATAGTTTTTTTTTTCATGTATTTAAAACTATGGTAATTGAAGTTTTGTATTTGAAAATTATTTTAATAAATTGAATAATATTTATGCACGGTTTATATTAAGCCTCATGCCGCATATAAAGTGTAAATTGAATATATATCACTAATCACAGTAAGTAAAAAGAGATGCGTGCTTGTGCGGGCATTATACCGAACCTATCTAGATTAAAGATGAGCTAATAGATTTTTGTCTTTCGTCACAAAGTACATGAAAGATGAAGAAGATTACTGGTGCAATTGAAAAGTTAAGATTTTATTTATGATTCATGAAATATGGCAAAATTTACAAGTGGCACAAGTATAGGCACAAACACTTTATTAAATTTTTGTTATGAGTAAGTTTATCAAATTTCACTGGAACTTAAAGAGCCATTATTTTCCTTTTCGAAAATTTGTGTTACAGAAAATTAAATTAAACAGTCTTTCAGAGCAATAACATCTAACTAAGACAATTTATAATCACTTTAAATTAACTGAAGAATGTTTATGACTTCTACTTGTATCCTCGATAGATGCGGTGTCGTATTTTTATTTTGCCATAGTTCTCTCAGGAAAAAATTTCCTAAATAGTAATTAAATGCGCTCGCGATAATTAAGTGAATCAGTTAATTATCACAAATCTGCGATAACTATTTTATAAATCATTTTAATATCAGTATACTGGGTTCGTTGTTATATATATTGCAAATAAATGTTTTTAGGAACATTTAGGTTCAAATAATATGCTTTTTTTGCTCAACTCAAGCGATTTAGTAAAGATAAACCTTGTAAATGAATAAATGTTCATATTTATCAATGTAATCCACACAATTCTAAATTATATTCAGCTGTGGATTGCATATGAAAAGTATACAAAATGATTTTTTATATTTTATACAAAATAACAGAAATTTTATGATAATTTTATTTGATATAAAATTGCATACAACTGTATACAATTATGAGCACAAAATTAACATATGTGTTAAAAAGTCTCTATCAAATTTATTAAATTTTATGTAAACAAATAAAAAAATTATTATAAAATATAAATACGGAAATACCTTAATAATAATAATATTATTATTATTATAACTGCAATAAAATTATTCTATAAATATAAACAAATAAATATGTACAATAAATATGTACAATATTAGATATTATTAATAAAATGAAACATTTTTACAAAAAAAAAATTATTTTACAAAATCCATTCTTTAAATAAATGCTTATAAAAATTTTTATGTCATACATAAAATTTTATTTCTAATAATAATTAAAAATTATGAACAAATAAATACATTGTAACCTTTCCTGGTGTTTTATTTTTAATTATTAATTAAAATGTTGATAACTAAAAGACTGCATTTTTACGTCAAGACATGTCTATGTGTTAAGGACTGAACAAATTTTCATAACCACTCATTTAGATAAATTTACGTTGCCACAGAAAGACAAGAAGATACACAAACTTCGTATCGTATTTTTTCAATGGTTTTCTGTTGTGTAAAGTAAATCAGAGAAATTATTTCTAAGAATTGCAGCACTAAAATATAGTATAAGAATTAAAAATATATCCCCCAAAAAACTATACGTACTCAATAAACTATGTTTTGTCTTTAAAAAAACATATCTTTTTTACGTTACAGAGCGCAAAAAGCAAGGTCTACATGACGCCGGTTTTCTTGCGTAAACACTCACATGTCTGAGATTAACACCTATAAATTCAAATTGTTTTAGTACCTATAAAATAATATTATTTGTTAATTTATTTTTAATCTCTTGCTAATTTTAGCATTAATTAAAAAAGTGTATGTTTAAATTAGTAAAAACAAAATACATTCATTCGTAAATGTAATAAAATTGCAATACATATGGATTATACAAGATTTATATCTTCAAATTATCCAAAACGATTTAAATAAATTTTTCACCGTCAATTTATAAGCAATTTTATTAACATGGGTTTTTTAATAAGGCTGTGTATAAAAAAAATAGATAGTTGCAAAAAATGAAATAAATTTGGTCTGTTTGAACATTGAATAATTATTACACTATTTTAGATATATTTAAATTTATAAAATGACTTTAAAACATCAAATTACTACCATTTAAAACTATTAAAGATTAAAAGCGCTATTGTTTAATATCTATTGGCTTTCATCACCAATTGAAACAGCATGGGTTTTGTAGCAGTAATGCATTTCATATTAAGAATTAGAGAAATAATGATTTTATTAATAGTGGTTTATGATATTTCCCAAAACTTTACATTATTACGAATAATTAAATGGTTATGATAACTCAGACACAACTCTTTTCAAAATAGTTTTATTTCTATAACTTACAAAATTTGCAACAATTCTTAAAACAAATGTTATTCTCCTGTATTTATAGGTAAATACCGGGATACCTCCGCCTTTCTTTCATTTTCCCTATCTCTTTTTATGACATGTTCTGTTCAAGTAGTCAATATGGCAATAAAAAAAGCAACAGTGGTCTATGGAATATATTTATAATAGATCAGAAACAGTAATGTTGTAAATTACTATGATTTCTTAAAATCCATCTATTTATTCAACGTTGGCTGAAATCAATATTCATGTAATTCAAGTTGCCTATTTATTAATTTTGTAAGTCAACTCTAACATTAACCTTTCCATTGAATGGACAATTTATTGTTTATTAACAAAAAGATATATTTACAAAACTAACTAATGCGTTACTAATGATATTTGACACCTAAGAAACACATTACATGAGGTTTTACCAAATTAAAGCGATTTATTTCATTAACCTTTATTTGTAACAACTTTAACTGTACCATAGGTCTTCAAATATACTTTTCGATGGAAGTACCATATATTCAACACACACAATGATTTGAATATGAAAATATAACAAACCATATACATGATACTGCATAAAATATAAATTGACCATTTATATTTTGCGTATCCGCGTTCGCTATACGTATGCACATTTTTTTTTTTTTTGTAACTGGTTTCATCGGAATATATTTTTTTTTATATTGTATCGTATTTATTTTGCAATATTGCATTTTGTTACGCGGCATCACCATCATCCAACTCTCTACGTATTTATTTGCATCTTTACTTCATATCACACATACTGTGTTTTTAAGCATATCCGTATGTCTGCCTGTCCATCTGTCCATACTCCTATATCTACATAAATATATTTAGTTAAACGGTTTTGAAATTCTCCTCACTTCGTGGGAATCAACATAGTTTGATAATAATGGCTTTTAGTAGATGCATATTCATGTTGCTGCCAACATTATAATTTCAAAACTGATACTATTAAGAAAGTCACTGTTGTTTGTTTGCAATCATGTCTGCCAACCAAACCAATAAAAATATAATAAATATTATTATTATATTTTTCTTGTGGTGTTTTTATTTTTTTAAATTGGTCATGTTTACATATTAAGTGAGTTACAATACCAATTCTTCTTGTTTTTCTCTCTAATGTAGTATTGCGTGTGTGAAGTTTTTTAATAAAACACCATCTATAAGAGAAATACAAACTAAATTAAAATGTAAATTTCTTTTATGTTTTTTGTTTTTTTGGAATGTTTTAAATTGATCAATATTTGTAAGTCTTTGACAGGTTACAAACTAGGTATGTGCATTTCAATTGAATGAGCTTTACCTTAAGGGATTAATAACGCATACCACCTTGGTTTTGAAAATAATGATTGGTTTTTTTTTTTAACGTTAATCGAAGATTCATCTTCGGACAGATCGAGATTTTTATTTTCAATTGTTAAATCTTTTAAAAATAATATTCTTTATGATATAACCTGCTCAAGTATGACTAATAAATCTCAATCTAAATACTTGGATGTGCTGGAATTTAAAAAATATTTGTCACTTTTATCACTAGCTCCTATTAAAATTAAAATGAAGAAACCGCTCGCATTTTGCTAAAACTTCATGGAATGTGTTTCTTAGGTTTCAAATATAATTAGTAAGGTATGAGTTATCGACGCATATGTTTCTATTTGTTAATAAACAATAACTTTTCTATTCAATGAAACGATTACTGTCAAAGCTAACTATAAAAATTAGTAAATAGGCAACTTGTATGGCGTAAATGTTACGTGTTTGCCAAATAATCGATAACTATTATATTTGTATAACGTATGCGTAATTCAAGTTGCCTATTTATTAATTTTGTAAGTCAACTTTAACATTAACCATTCCATTGAATTAATAATTTATTGTTTATTTACAAATAGAAACATTTGCACCACTAACTCATGTATTACTAATGAAATTTGACACCGAAGAAGCACATTCCATGAGGTTTTAGTAAAATGCAAGCGGTTTCTTTCATTTTCATTTCATTTATTCTCATCTTTAACTGTGTACCATTACCAAGTGCAAATTTTGTATAAATTTTTACAAATTCCAAAAAAAATTTTGTTTTATTACAAAAAAATTAAAATTTTATTTAGCTTTATGCATTTTATTCAATCTAAAATGGTTTATATCTAATGGTTTATAAATAGTTCTCCCATTGCAACCAAACTCCCAAACAACTATATAGTGTGATCAAATTAAAAAAAAATGGCGTCAATTTTTAGATAATTCTGAGTTCGGAGAAAAAAATTGAATTTAGTAGATCATTATGATACAAATTGAGGAAACTAAAATCCAACATTTTTTGATGGTCGGAAGGGGTCCAAAAAAAATGGTAAAGTGGCCTAATCCGGTCTTTCGCGTCAGACACCGTCGGATTGAGTTAAAAATAAAAAAGTGTTTAATAAGCTTAGGCGCCGTAAAAAGGCGAAAAGAATGAGCTGCGAATGAACCCGATTGGTCCATCGATGTCCCCACAAATTGCAAAAAACCATCGATTTTGCTCGAAAGTTCAAAACTTCATAGCTCTTGTTGTTTTAAAGATTCAAAGCTGAGATTTAAATGGATTGTAGCTTTTGTACCCATGAAGTATCACACACAATTTCAGCAAGATCGAATGTATACTTTTTGCAAACCGCAGCTGAATGCAAAAAACAGGACTTTTGTAAAATGGCCCTAAAAAAGTTGTGGTGCGGTAACGCGCTATTTTTTTTACGCGAGCATATGCTTCAATAGTTAAAGTAATACCTACTAAAGTGCCAACCTCTCATCTTTAGTAAAAGTTACTAAAATATTAATTTTAAATTACTATTATTTTAAATTATAACATTAAAAATAGGATGGAAGTAATGGGAGCAATTATTAAGACTATAATGTCACATAACTTCTGTCTCTTAATAATTGCTCCCATTACTTCCATCCTATTTTTAATGTTATAATTTAAAATAATAGTAATTTAAAATTAATATTTTAGTAACTTTTACTAAAGATGAGAGGTTGGCACTTTAGTAGGTATTACTTTAACTATTGAAGCATATGCTCGCGTAAAAAAAATAGCGCGTTACCGCACCACAACTTTTTTAGGGCCATTTTACAAAAGTCCTGTTTTTTGCATTCAGCTGCGGTTTGCAAAAAGTATACATTCGATCTTGCTGAAATTTTGTGTGATACTTCATGGGTACAAAAGCTACAATCCATTTAAATCTCAGCTTTGAATCTTTAAAACAACAAGAGCTATGAAGTTTTGAACTTTCGAGCAAAATCGATGGTTTTTTGCAATTTGTGGGGACATCGATGGACCAATCGGGTTCATTCGCAGCTCATTCTTTTCGCCTTTTTACGGCGCCTAAGCTTATTAAACACTTTTTTTATTTTTAACTCAATCCGACGGTGTCTGACGCGAAAGACCGGATTAGGCCACTTTACCATTTTTTTTGGACCCCTTCCGACCATCAAAAAATGTTGGATTTTAGTTTCCTCAATTTGTATCATAATGATCTACTAAATTCAATTTTTTTCTCCGAACTCAGAATTAAATTGTTCAAAAAGTTAATTTGATCACGCTATACTCGTATACGACATTAAAATCATATACACAAATTGTATTTACAATAGAGTGTATATGAATGATAAGCCAAGTACTCTGTCACAAATGACATTATCGTGTTACATGTACCTATGTAATGTACGATTCGACCAAACCCTATGTTTTAGAGACATGGTCGTAGAGAAAACGATCATAATTCTCATAAACTAAAACTATGTACACAACTATCTCTGTAAATTATATATAGTACGTAATATGAGAAAGTTGTTAATGTTGGATAAACTTTTGAACTGCTGTTAATTATTTTAAGACTTCAGGAAATCCAAGCTTGCTTTTGCAAAGATCCGAGAAATAAAACCATATTTTTATACATTGCTGATTTATCGTTTTTAGCGTCTTGTTTAAAATTGTCATATTTCTAACAATTTGGATATTCCTGTTTCGCCTCTAAACAAATTTTCAAGTTAAAAAAATTAATTGCATCTTATTTATTTATTTATTTATTTGACATGCATTAGGGCTGACTGACCAGCTCTGTTTTCACATTTAACTTACTGACTGTTCTACCGTTTGCTTGGCTGACCGCAGTATGTGCGTGTGTATGCAACTATAATAAATCCTCAAATAATCAGCTTATGTAAATTCAAAAAATTTATTTTGCCCTGGCTCTCCCATGAAAAGTAGATCTTGATAAATTTTGAACTAAAAGGTCAATTCGTAACTTTCCCAATTTATTTTTTTTTATTTCAATAGAATTTTATGTCATTTTTGAGCCATTTACAATATCAAAATGCTACAACTTTTGGATCAACAATGATTCAACAACGAGAATCGAAATTGAAACAAATTTTTATGTGACTGATTGCAAAACTTAAATAAGATTTAAGTTTTTATGTCAAAAAGGTACAAGACTCACCTTGACAACTCTCCCCAATATACACAGAGACTAGTTTGTTTCTGGGCTTGAGTGTATAGTGCCATACAACAATTTGTTATTAATGATAATATGTAGTTGAATAATGGTTTTATTTAAACCTTTTTAGGTAAATCCGCTACTAAATTTTGACCCTTAATAACTTACCTTCATTCATTTATAGAATGCATTTTGAAGATTTTCTCAATCAAAACAATTTACATCTTCCTTAATTTTTTTCTGGTAGGTTTAAAGAGAAAATTCGTCTCTTTCAATAATCAGTTTTGCCAAAGAAGTCAATATATGGTGGGAGCGCAAATAAATAAATAACAACTTTGAAGTATTGGGGAAAATTATTTGGCCTTGCGGCAACCAGAGTGCTGCAAGAGGCGTTGAATAAATAGATGAATATTAAGAAACCTAAGAGACCATAGTAATTTACAACAAAACTGTTCTCATGCATGAATGAAACATAATTTTAATGGCCTATTCATTCCATTGATCACTTCTGTTTCTTTAAAGATTTAAGCCTAATGACTGCGTTATAACTGCTCATAACTGCTTGACACTGTTATTGATGTTCCAAATAGACTTAATATATGGAAAAGCATCATTGCATTTTCAAGAATTTCTTACTGCGAATTCTACTACAAATTTACTTCATATCAGTTTAATATTTCATTTGTACCAAAATTTTTAAATTTTGTAAACTCTTACGGAACATTTTGATCTCGGTGCCCGGGTGTCATACGAGCATGTGTGTGGTAAGAAAAAGAAACGTACGTTATAATTTCAAACAACTAAAGTTTCAAGCATGAATAACAAATAATTTACATAAACTATTCATTAAGTAAACAAACACACCACATATATTTTATTTTAATAATATTAACTATTTATTAACTCAAGGGGTATCAAAGTTTAATATATTATTATGCATATTATGAGTTTCAATACCGGGTGTTTCCTTTAAGGTACTACATACATCATAGAAGTTCTACATGCATTGTTTAACTCAAACAAATTAAAATTTCATCATTTGTTCGTGCAAATAAAGACAAACAATTATTAATCTTTCAAATATTATTCAGCAATTGAGAACATATAATTTCTCTGTTATTGTTTAACTTTTTTCATCGTAGATCAGTAAGAAAAGTAAAAACTGTTCCACCAACATCTAGCCATAATTCGAAAGTTCCAAGAAGTATATCGTTTGTATTTCTTGTTTTGTTTTCATGATACTGAGAGCAATGAATTTCAACTCCTTTAGTGATTGAATTCATTCATAAACGCTATTCATCTCCATAATTTTGATTAAAGAAATTCTATTAGAATAAGAGCGAAGTTTCGATCTAAACGGACCTCTGGGTTGTGAGCCCAAAACGCTCCCACTTCGCCTCTTTATAATAATAACGTAATAACACAGACTGATTCTGTTATAAATACAGTAGTATTTACAGGATGGCATTTTTGCCAGCATACGCGACCTTCTCCTCTATCTCATACTCATTGGATCGATTGATTAAATTCAATATTTCTGACTTTGGTCTATACGATTCTAACTTTTTTATTTTGTTTCTAGTAAACAAATATAAAAGGTAATAATTTCGAGCAAAGTATAACACACATTTTCTAAACAATATGATGATAAAATATATATATAATAACAATTTATTCGATCTCTTTGTATAAATACATTTTGACAGTATGATATAATGTCAGTTTGAGGTTATGACATTCAGTACGTGCTTATAAGTTATAATATCACAACCTACAAACAAACATACAGAGCAACAACAAATGTTGAAACGAACGCGAAATGACGCGATATCTATATACACGTGTTGTATATTATAAAGCCTGTATATACCAAACAGGCTTTATTTTATGTATAATATATATATGTATACAAAATATTATCCAAAACCATTGATTCATCATCAGTTATTGTCCGTTTATTGTGGTATATTCAGTACGGCTAAGGAATCGGTAATATTTTCAATATTCAGCGACTTGTAAACGTATTCAGTAGTGATGGTCAATAGCGATTTATCTTTTTCGTCAATTGGTTGTGGTCCTGGACTAAATATTACAGCAAAATCCTTTCAAAACTCTTGATTTTTGCTGAATCATGGATAAATACTAACCTGCTAGACTAATATTAATGACCTGTTAAATCAACACTGATCATGACTATTATTAAGACTGTTTAGATTTAAAGAAACACACTATTCCCATTTCGAAAAACAAAAATTATTACAGGTGAAGTATATAAACTTCGAGCAATCGCAGAAAAGCTGCGATTGTTAAGTTCGTGGCCCAAAAAATTTTTAGCACCATACAATTAAATTCATGATAATTTTTCTTTGTTGATCAAGTGAGAATATAAGTTAATACGACACACAAACGTAAAATTTGCAGTTTTCTGGTTGCGAAGCAATGGCGTAGTTCGCCTTGGAGGGGCCCTATATCAAAATTGGTTGGGGGGCCCATTGAGCTGCGGGCCCCTTTTGGTTTTAAAATAAGTAATTTTACAATAGGATCATAATTAAATACAAATTTCTCCAAACTGTAATTTTACTATTGATTTCACTTTGCAATAAAATACCGATGGTATTTTCTTGTAACCAAATATTATAAGATTGGGATGCATTAATATGCTGCTGTGAGTTTACATGGTTAAATATACATTGTGTAAGTTGTTAGTCTGGGGGCCTCTGTAGTCCTGGGGCCCCGTATCATTGATACGGCGGTAGCTACGCCCCTGTTGCGAAGATGGACATCGAACTTTGCTGGGTGTTTGACAAAATAATTTTTCCATTTTCCATTAAATTATCTCTTTACTTGAATTTCGCTCTCGGCGAGTTTTAGTTTGCTGTGTAATAAAAAATTGTTCTGAAAGTGAGGCTCCTTGAAAAAAAATGGATATGCCAATTTTAGGAGGAAAACGATTTAAACTTTACCTTGATAAAAACCACTCAAGTTTTCAGTCGCTTTGAAATGACTGTTATATAAGAAACCCTACTTTAGAACTGAAACAAATTGTGCTACCTTCACATATATGCTTCGAAAATATGCTTGTGTGAGCTTAAAAACAAACCTTAAAATTTTTGCTCGATTATTAAAATTTTCTACCAAATATTTGTACTCTTTTCAACAAATTGAGATCTTCTTTTCCTAATCCGAAAATAATTGAGAACTTTTCATTTAATTATAATTATAATTGAGAACTTTTCATTTAATTATTGCAAGCTTTACTTCCAATAGAATTTTCGATTTTTTTTTCTTTACACAAGATAAATATCTTATGCGTTTATTGTATAAAAACCGTGTATATACGGTATCTTTATCTACACGTATATATACATACATACATGGGTATAAAAAGTATTACGTGTGTTTTATGGGTGTTAAGAAATGAAATAAATGTGCTGCCCCAATGAGGAAAAAGAGTTAGCGAAAGTTGTTCGCGTAATAATATCTGTATATACGACGTAGTATGTATATGTGTATAAAGTGGGGACTGCCGCCACCGTCACCGTAGATGTATAATACAGTATGGTGTATGTATGTATGTATGAATGTTGAAGCAGGTGATATGTTGTTTAGCTCGGCCTCCGTCAATGCATCAAGTACCGCCTCTTGTGCACAGCACGCGGTGCGCGAGCGGCCATCAAACATAATACAAATACAACCGCACATATATTTTATATTAAAAATAAAAAAGGTATATTTTGTTAGTGCATATAATAACATACATACATACATACATACCTTCATACATACACACATACGTACCTACGTATGTGTGTAGATGCAGATCAGTATGTTTATAATAGATGCACTTGTATGTTGCATATATTTTTGTTTGGGTTTATAATCAGATGAACACGGCATGTGTGCATTAAGAAAAAAAGGGTGTGAGGTTTTTGGATGGCCTGTATAATTTTTGGAATATGATGAAATAATGATCAAAAATATTCTCGACCAACTTTACAAACTCTGAAAAACTGGTAAACCTACGAGGCAAACCTTTTTCTCCTCTGTAAAATTATTAAAAATTTACCAATTTAGCATAATAGTAGTTGAAAAATTTTATACATATGTTCTTAAAATGATCTATTTAATTTATCCATCTAATAATCAAGTTATAGTCCCGAATGAAGGAGTTCATTTCAATCCTGGCTCACGTGTGTATTTCTTCATAACTAACGAAAAAAACATAAAAATTGCATGTTCGAAAATACAATTACTCATATAAAGTAAATAACGAATTGGATTTTACTATCGAATTCTACTGTGATATCCTGATTTTTTTTTGTTTAAACAAAACTAATCCATATACTTAGTCTGAAAATAAAATGAATTATTTGAAAGTCTAAATAATAAAAAGATTCAATTAAAAAGATTTTCTTTTAATAAAAAAAAATTGTTTCTTGCTTAAAATTTTTTGTGTAAACTTAATAAGAAAGAGTAGAAGAGTATACAAACGAGTCACTATGTTAGTTATCTATTTTTAAAGGTACATTTGGATTGGCTATCAATATTAATGAAAATAAAATTAGTTATCTACTTTTTTTTGCTTTTCCATAATCACTTCCGATTTGTATTGTATTTATATTTGAAGCTTCGATCATAAATTATAGAATAATCAATTCGTTCAATTTATTTAGATATTAAAAAATATTTTGTTAAACTGTGTTGTTTATAAATGATTGATGTTAATATTTCTGTTTTTTTCTTTCTAGGTGAGTGCAAGCTTTACTTTGGTGACGGTTTATTGGTAAGAAAGCCTAAGTATTTAATAACACTTTTTCACGCACATCTTTTTGCCGGCATCAAAGCCTTGAAGCCGGTGACGTGCAACTTATCAATGAAGAACTTTTTTCGATAGATTTTGTTTCATTAATTTATTTGATTCGATCGTGGCAAAATTTGACTTAATTTTATCATAATAATATTAATCTGCAACAGATTTTTTAATTTTTTCTTGCAATTTTTGCAAAATGAAATTTTCTATGCATCATTGGAACTGTGCCTTAAAATTTGTTGACACATAAAGAGGGCTTACTTTTTTATGTAAACGGTTGCAAACAAACACCCTTCTAATAGTCTTTTAACGACAAAATGTATTTTTTGCACATATCCAATTCACAAAACATCCCAGATGTAAGAAATAATGCAAGTCACATGACAATATTGTAACTATTTATATATGGCCTGAATAGTTAAGAAAGTGTTATAAGATACAAATAATATATACAAAATATAATATTAAATAGAGACAAAATATAGAATTTAAACGGAAGTGCATACAAGTTGATATGACATTCAGGAAGTATTTCTCACTGTATGTCTGTACACTGTATGTCTATTGTGCCCGTATTTGTATAAATGTTATGATAATATGACTTACATAGAAACTGCACAATATTTTAACTTGTAAGTACATATAAAAAGATATCACTATTATTGTTATTATTAATAAATGCCCTTTTGTAAAGGTTTATGAATAAGATTGCAGAGACACAATACAATGATGTTTTCATTATGAAATTATGCATTGAGAAATTGATAGCAAAATTTGAAAGGAATTGTAGATGTTCCCCCCTTGCACTTATTTTTGACATAATATTAATTTCAATAATCAAATAATTCAAATTTGTGAATTAAATTTAAAGGAACCAGCACAAATATTATTGAAATTTGGGCCATCTTCTTCATTGAGGCTATGAGAAGCGGGCACCATAGGCATAAGGCCATATCCTCGTTGAGATGGGTATAAACATTTCAAGATAATATTTTTAAAATAATAAAGATATGTTTATTTCTAGTTATCCTGGTCATAATACTGGGTTAAACGATAAAATAATTATATTGTTATCAACTGGGGAAATTTTCAAGTTAATCGGGCAATTAGAAAAGTAAAATGTTTCTTAAAGTTTGTATTATATATTGGGAACAATATTGAAGATTTGCCTTCCTTCATTTTAAAAAATCTTTATTAAATATCGTGAGAGAATACATGGCTATAAGTATTTTGACGACTGAATATCTCAACAAAGTTGAAATCAAATTTTCTTCCCAGTTTTTTTTTTCTACTATAAAAGATTGAATCGTTTTAACAGAGAGGGTTTCCTTCGATCTGCTTTGGTAGCAAAAGTAATAGAATTCTATCAACGTAGAATATAAAAAATATATACGTAAAAGTTTTTCAAATCTTAATATTATTTTAAAAACAAAAATAAGTTTTTCATTTTTATTCAGTTTTCAATAAATAAAATCATAAATTTTTATCAATTAAGAAAAAACAACATCCTTACAATTATTTTACTGAGAACCAACCCCAATGTATATTTTATATACGCTTTTCTCTTTGTTTCTTATATAATATTTTAATCCCTAAAATAAATTATATAATTTGATTTATTATTATTTATAGAAGAGAAAATAAAGAATATAAAATAATAATGAGTGTTGTACCTATATCTATCTATGTATAGCCTAATATTATAGATAGAAAATAGTATTTATATTGAATTTAGAGTGTCTCAGTCTCATATACATCCAATGTTTGCTATTACTGAGCGCGTACATATAATTTAATAAATAAAAATTATTTCATATACAACATTACTTAATATTTAAAAGTGACAGATTATTACATTATTATAACGCTTTCTATAATATAATAATATTTTCCTTGTGTCGAACATGTATTCTTCGTAACTAAATTTATGTAGATTATGCTGAAGTTGTCAACCCTAGTGGCTCAGTAGGTTTTAGTATACCAACTACAAGTTCGCGGTATTCTTAGAGTTTTGAAGTTCCTCTCAAACGCAAATGCGATCACACAATAGGCCTTCTGTCTCGGAGAGTGGCTCGATTCTTCCGAACGAGTTCGTTCACCAAGCCTTAATTTAATCCTGAAGTAGTACGAACACTTGATACAAATTGGGTTTCCTTTGTGCTTGAAGGCTTCAATCACGACAGCGCAGATTCCTGTGCTTTCTCCTTTGATTTGTTTCACCACTACACTTCTTCGAAAATACATATAAATCGCTAGGTTCTAGAGTTCACCAGCCATTCTGATTGTCTTTAATTGTGATGCTTGAGGCTGCGCAACCTAATTGGTATCAAAATGGGTATTATCCCCACTCTCTACTTTTTGGGGATCGATCGATCATTTATCGACACTCATCGACATTTATCGACAAACATGAAAAAGTTATTCGATTGAAGTGGGAGGAAGACATTTGTATATTTAGTTAGCGTTGGTTATTAGTCTGCAATTAAAATTTAAATTTTTTATTTGTGAATATAAACATTTTTTTTCTGGCCTCTCGTTATTAGTCAAATCGGGAATTCCATGTTTCCAACCGACATGCGTAGTTTTATTAAGACCACATGTTTTTAAGATTATTTTAATTTACTTCTATAGAAAGCGGTAGTATAGTATTTTTAAGCAGAAACACTTGTACTTTTATATGAACATTTAAATTTCATATTATTGTACCAATTTTTTTTTTTTTATAAATTTTTCCCTTCTGAGACACTCAATACAAATATAAACAGTAGAAAATTCATGACAAATAAATCAATTGTATGCAAGTAATAAGTTTTCTACGTTCGTTGTTATGCTATTCGTTATTCCGTTAGCTGAACAGCACACTTATATTATGAGAGAGGATAAAATAACGTACAATTATGTCTCATGGGACTAAAAATTGTTGTTCCTGGAAGCAATGAGACACATACAAGTTCCCCTTTGTATTTCATTCACATATACTACCAATGTACAGGTTGTTTTCTATACACTCAGAACAGTTTTTGAAAGTAGTTCAAGCGTATTAACGAATATTTTTGGTCATTTTATTTCAAATCATTCGAAGTGGGATGGTTATAAAATACTGATATAGTTTTATGTAATTTCAATGGTTTTTCAGAAATAATCTCAATTTATTAGATTGTGTTTATAGACCCCATAAAAAATGTTTAATTATTTAATTCATTTTGTCAAAAAAAACAAATAAAAATACTCGATTTAAATAACCAATAAAAACGATATTTTACAAAGTTAATTTGGAACAAAAATTTGTGATGTCATTAGCATAATCTTTTATATTTACTATTATTGCGTAGAGGGACAGCCAGAACAATACTGTAATTTTTGGCCAAGTATATTTAGTATCTAATAATACACTTAAAATCAGGCTGTGTATGTCCGAACCAAAAAATTAACTTAAGTCTCACTTTAATACTTACTTTATTATTGTCCGATTACAGCAAATAGATTTTAAACCAGACAAGTTACCATGCCAAAATTTGAAAGTGAAAATAAAATTGATTAAAAATGAAGAAGTTATAAGCAATCAAGATTGCATTCAAATGTTTCCCATCTTCTTTTAAGTTTTATATGTAGTCTCTATGGCAGTATCCACGTGTGAGGGCACAAGTTGATATCTTCCTCTTTGTTTAATTGTGAATTTTAAACGTTAATATCTTGCATACTAGTAAAGATTTTTAAAAACCAACTTCACTTTTCTGCACGTTGCGTGAGAATTCTTCACCTGGATTGATAAAAAACTTTAGTCCGATCCCCTATTTCCATACTTTCAAATATCCTTATATGGTTTATATTTCTGCGACTGGTAAAAGACTCATCCGGTAGATATCTTACACATTACACAATGTCAAAATTATATCAAGTTAACAAAGCATTACTAGCCAATTTACACTATTATTTAAGGATAATACATAGAAGTGGATCATTGTTGTATTTTAGTGTAAATAAATACTTTTGAATATTTATAATTCAGGATCGTGTTACAACCATAAGCATGAATGGTTCTTTTTATTAAAACTTTTTAATTAGGTTATTATATTAGGATTATTGTTTGTTATGTGCTAGAACTTGATTTGAACGAGAACTCGATTTTTCGCAATCGTTCAAGGCTATCATAAAAGATGCAACTAGCAATTTTGACCACTTGCTAAGGATTATTGCGCTACCTTGATGTCAAATCCATTCACCTCTCTACAATCTTCGCTTTTGGACATTTGTGATTTTGGAAAAGTTCATTATTTTAAAAAGTTCAAAAGATTTATTTCAATAGTTCAGGGCTATTCTCACCGCCACTTTCAGTTTATTCCCAAAATAACCAAACAACAGCCAAGCATTAACGCAGCAAATATTTTGCTGCGTCTTCTTCGTTCTAAGTTCACCTCTAATTATTTTTTTAAATTTCCTTTTATTAATCACGTATAGTTATACCAAACATTTTTTTTAACGATTTAGAAATGAAAGTTTGTACGTACTGTTGTTAATCCTTGGTCACAAGTTACGTTTTATAACGAAATCATTTAATTCCTTCATTCTTTTAATTAACTTGATATTATATTCTAATGATTTTATCAGAGACCACAGCCAGTCTAAATCGTCACAAGTATTTACTTAGTTTTCATTTCCATTGTCCATTTCACTCCTTAAATTTAGAAAACTTAGCTCCAACTGAGTAAGCAAAAAAACGGTGCAAAATAAATGACCGTTTTAATTATCAACCCGTTTTGAAAGGCATATTAATAGAACAGTTTAATTAATTGAGGAACGACATAAATTATTTGTAAATCAAAAACAATGACTTTTGACTTCCATTGCAAAAAAAAAAAAAAAAAAAACAAGACAAATTACTTTAATAAAATGATGCTTAAGCTAAGATAAGACTTGAAAAAAAAATCGAGGTTAGTAGTCAGTCAATAATACTGGGGTCTGTCTTTCAAAATTAAAAATCTTTAAAAGTAAATACACAAAGTCAGTCAGCCATTTTGCATATAAAAACATAATTATATAACTTGATAATCGAAGCAACTTAACCGACAACATACCGGTTGCATGGTGAATAAGCATCAACAAGCATGCTATAAAATACTATGACTGTTATGTATAAATCGAAATACCTTAATGATAGAATAATACATTCACAATATTTTATACAGTATGACCCATGCATTCTTAACCACCTTTAAGTGATAAACATCTTATTAGATACACAGAAAAATGTTCCAAACAAATGTTGTTGCGTTTACAGGAGACATTTTTAGTAACATTGACTTTGATTTTGACCTTTACAGTCTCTTAATGGTTCCATCGGATTGGTAAAAGAAAGATGGCCACTTTAAATTAAAAAACTATGCCTTAAAAAAAGCTAAGACTTTTTATTTGAAATATTGCACCGAAGTCAAATAAAAATAAAAGCCAATAGTCAAAGCAAGTTAAGACGCCTTAACAAGCTCAGCCACTAGCCGATATCATACCTTATATAATACAATACACATATACATACAATATTTGTTCTAACCTAATTTGCTCAGAAGTACAACAGTGACAGTGTTTCCGTGAAAATGTTTCAAACAAATTTTATTTATTATTTTATAAGAAACATTCAGAGATTACATTTTAACTGCTGTTTTATCTCTAACCGTTTACAATGAACCTATGTTGGTCATTAACGAACTCAGCCTCAGTATTTACGTTCTGAGTATGCTCTAAAAATTTCTTCTTCTCTTTTCGATTTTAAATTATCATGTTTACAAACGGGTGCACAGGCAGACAGATATTAATATTTTATAGCAATAACATTCTTTAGCGTTGCAAAACTTGGGACAAAACTTAGTATACTCTGAAATATTTCATATAAACATGGTATAAAAATGATTAATTTTGCATTAAACTAAAAGGGTATTAATTGTCATTGGTGAGAAATGATTTCTAAGAAAGTTGGATTTTAACAAGACAACGTCGACTATTCGTTTATTAGAAATATATTTTCTTTTTGCATTCAATTTTCATCAAATTTCAAACAAAAAGCTACAGATTTACCATAAGATTATGTTTAGTTGTTTTTGAGCTAACTAAGAAGATTTATGAGACACCCTGTATGTATGTGAATATTACATTGTAGGCGCTTATTGTAAAAAGGTGAAGGAGTTTGATTTAAATAGGCTTCATTGTACTTCACTTATACATATATATATAGCGTACTGAGTTTTTGCTGATGATAATGATAATAATAAACTAATTACTTTACATAAAACATTAAACTTTTATTACTTTGGTAATCACGCATGTTGATTTAGTTTCACGTGCTTTCTTATTCAATATATTATTGCAGTGAAAACTGAGTAAAACTTTATTCAAGAAACCATTAATTCGTTGTTACAGTAGAGTTTCGATATTCGAAATATTCAATAATTGTAAAAGTCTAGTAATGGAAATATTTGCCAATATTTGATTACATTTACTAGCTTGATACCTTCCCGCTTCACTGGGCTTAAAAATAAGAACCACCGTTTTATAACCTCCAGCTCTCTTGATCTCACTATCCCTCTTCCAAAACTCTCGAAAGGATTGTTTTACACATCTAAAATTTTAAGTGAAAAATAGTCATAATTCATTGAGTATATCAGAAAAGATGGACATAAATTTATTTAAATTAATTTATTATTTAAAATTTTTACAGAAATCTTTAATTTATGGTTCAAAATGATGATCATAGATGGAGCAGTGAAAGTCAGATTCAATTTAATAAAAAAAATTTTGTGACAATATATCTTTATAAATTATAGCTCATGTGTTATTCTGATGTATGAGCTATATTTTTCTACAGTTTCATTCAAATTCATTCGGTAGTTTTTGCGTGAAAGCGTAATAAACAAACAAACAAACATTTATAGGGAAACGCATAAAATATAAAGGGATAGCAATGATTCGTATTGATTATAATGATTTAAACAACCCGTTAAATAATGTGTAAAGAAAAAAATAGCGAATTATTCTTAAGGTGACATCTCAAAGGTGTCATGTACTGTATGTTTAAAATATATACCTATAGATTTGCAGTCATAAATAGTTTGATATACTCATTCATCTTTCAAAAAATTTCACATTCATAATATATAAGGATAACAAATTTTTTCATACAATTCTAGTACTCAGAATACATGTAGTAAGTGAGACGCTCCTGGTTTTTATTCAGTCCCGATCATCGAAACTCTTGTATTTAATTTAAACACATGGAATAATTTTATATCAATGATCGTGTTTTTTTATGCTTGAACTAAATTTATAATAATCTGTATCACCCGCTCTATGAACTCTTGGCTAATAAGAAAATCTTTTTGTCATGCCATAACCGATGTCTTAAAATAGACCTAAGATAGCAGGCCTAATCTGGCTTTCTTCCAAACTATCAGTTCCTATGCAAACCATAGAATGAATAAATTATCAAATTCAAATAGCCCACTATTGTAATCATCATAGATTTCTATTGTTTTCTTAAGCATGCTTTGACTGCCATATTGATTGCTTGACGTCATTGCTGATTTTCTCAAAAGCCACATAAGAAATTAACCCAGAAAATCATATTATCATGTTTTACACTTGAATTATTTTTTAAAACACATGTAAAATACTCTCAAAATTAAAACAATTGAACAATTTACCATTTAATTTTTATAATATGTAAAAAAAACAAAATTAAATACTAAAACCTGTAATTAAATTGTGTATACTATTTTTTATATTTACAGATTTTCAACACAGATATTTCGAATAATTTATTTTTGTTATTTTATCTAAAATTCACATGTACTTTTTAGTTTTTATAGTTTGCTTGACTAATTAAGAGTTAAAATTTTGATTTAATTAGTAATTTGTGTTAATCCCGTTTTATGAATATAATTATCTATAGTCGAGGTGCTCGACTGCGAATGATGTTATTGACCAAAACACCTTACGAAATTCTTAGCTTTGCCTTTGCTCTTAATTATAGCTGGTTTCCTTGCTTACTAAAACATGCTCTACATTTTGACCGATAAGTTTGTGAAATATCGATTAGTATTTTTCCAGGATATCGCCTATTCTTAACGATTTTGGATAAAACCAAAATCATTATCACTTCCAACCATCAAATAGACCCAATTTTTGGTGACAAACTTAATAAAATAACTTTTATCCAAATTTATGGCAAAAAAATTTCAAGGTTTTTTTACAATTTTCTTATATAGGTACACAAATTCCGAAAAAAAAAAATTGTAAATTTCTCGATTTTTTTAGAGAGAACGTGCACCTTAAGAAAATTGTAAAACACCGAAAACTACCAAAACCGATTTGATTTAGCGACTAGATGAGCATTGTTTGAGGTATTGTTTAAAACTTCTATAAGAATTGCTTATTTGTGAAAGATTCGGTAGATATTTCCAAAAGTATTATTCTAATAGCTAAATGGAATCGAATTTTTAATTTTTGGAATCCAAGTTACAGTACCTTGAAAAGTATAACGTAAAAGTGTTACAAAGTAAGACATACCTCGAAAAGTATGTTTTAATCGTGTAATTGTGTAATCATCATAGTGGCAAAAGTTTTGTATTTCTTTGGTCATAAAACCTCAAGAAAAAGATTTTGTCAAAACAATTATTTTTCCCTCTGAAAATTCAAGAAAATCTCAAAAATGATTTTGAAATACTCAATCCACGACTTATCACCTATATATTGCAGCTATATAAATACAAAGAGCTCACAAATTTCTTAATATACTTGCAAAAAAACAATTAACATCCTTACTTTTCCAACCTTTATTTAGCTGTTATCACCTAAATTTCAACGCGCATATAACTATTTTCTAATAATTACTTGAACAAACTACAACGTTACATGCTTTTCAAAAAATTAACAACATAAATTCTTGCAAAAATATATTTTACATATAAAATATATATATAAGGCCGTGTGAGTTGTGACTGTTATAGATTTTACAACCATGGTGAATATTTTTTTCTATTTTATTTTTATCACATATGGGTCGTAAACAACTGACTGATTTTTATTTATATTGAGTGATATATGAGATCATAACACATACATATATGCATACATATTCACATGTACGCACATATAGAGAAAAAAAAAATTACTCTAACATTTTTGTGTTTGGGGAATCGAGAAAAACTTATGACGAAAAAAATAGTTGCGTACTATCATAAAGTAGTCAGAAGATAGGTACCTAACGGAATGGAAGATGTGACATAGTATTTTCTAAATAAAACTAAGTAGGAAACGTCGAAAATTTTATATTTATCTATATTTCGTAGGATATATTTAGTTTTTCAAGCATCCATTTATAACAGAGAGCACCCACATCATTATTTTTAATCTTTATTTTAAACTACACCCGAATATACAATTAAATTTATGATGTGGGTGGAGTCGATTACTCCGTTCTTATTCAAGCGACGAAGGTGTGATTAATTTAACGCCCCAATAATTATAGTTGCCATCAGACTGCCGCTGCTTGAATTCGAACACACAATTTCCCGGACTGTAGTCAAACGATTAAAAGCAATTGCGATTTTACTCGCTTGGCCAGCCGGTGATTAGAATAACATGCCTGTTTATTAAATTATTAAATTATAATTTTAAGAGACCTTTTTCTACAGTTTTAAACATGGAAATTTCGAAAAAAAGTAATTTTTGTTAATAGAAACTTAAGTATATCCTCTTTCAGGCTTGCATTTCTTTAAATAGTATTTGATACAGATAGGTAATAAGATATCTGGACTGATTACAATATATTTCAAACGGAAAAAATAAAGAAAAAATTGAAAACTTAAAAAAAAGAAACATTAGGATGCGTAATCTCTTCGATTCATGTCTGTTTTCGAATCATTATCTCTTAAATATTACCTTAAAAAAGGTAAATATAACTCGAGTTTAGACTAATTTTGCTTGGGATGGCACTTTCAGTCCGCTAAAGTGTGCGTATACTTGTGTTTAGACATACAATGTAGAGATATCGCCAACAATTGCGTTAGAGTAATTCTTTCGATTCATTTTATTTGGAATCTACTAGAAATAATGTATGCATACAAGTAAATTATGTGCATCGCATACAACCAAATAAAATATGAAATAAAGTTGAAAAAAAAAAATTACCTACATGTATAGTAAAAAAAACTATTTCAATGAAAAAAAGGGGAAAACTGGGAACAATTTTAGATTTTATCATACAAATATACATATACAATTTTTTTCACATATCACATTTTCTATGTATGAATGAATGAATGAATTGTAGCACCAAAAAAAAAGGAAAAAAAACAACATTGAACCCACCACAAAATGATAATAAAAATCACTATGCATTGAATATTTGAACATCTCTATTTCAGTATGATTTTTAGTTCCCAAAGGGGTGACTTACGCTATTTTGATTCGAATATATATTTATTTTTTCTATTTTCCTAGTTATATAATAAGTATGCGGAATCTACTACGTTTCGTTATTGGAATATGTATTACAAATCAAATATCTTGATTGTTTTCCAGAATAAAAACGATTATTTATATATATTATGCCATTTTGGTCTCGATTTCTTTAATACATTTTGTTTATAAAGTTTTTGTACTTTTATAAACTTGAGATACTTTTGCTTGAAGATCAAAATTATCTTAATTCATTAAAAAAACAAAGCTTTGTTAATATGGAAAAAAATTCAAACTATGCTTCACCAACACTAGTCACAAAATGTTCATCTATGAAACTATGACCATCTGACCGCTTCCATAATAAGGAAATGTCGCAATCATGTTTATAAAAGGGGAGTAAAATTAGTTTTTTTTGAATGTGTAAGGTTGGTGTTTTTAATTTTTCGATGCAGCTTATACAGATGAACTAAAGGTTCAGGTTTTTAGATAAGTTGGGTTTTACCATGAGAATATCGCATTGAAATTTTAAAATTTAAACTTAAATCCAAAACAAAAATACATAGTCTTGCACTTAGTGACAAACAACTAATAAAAAAACGTTAAATTTAATCGAGCAAAGTTGTTTCGAAGAAATCAGAGTAAGAAGGTCTAAAATCCAAATGATATATCGTATACAACTGTTTATTTGCTTTTTTCGCAATAATATACAAATTGATATGAAAATCACAAATATTAATTAAATATCGAAAACAGATATATATATATATTATATTACAGTAAAATCTCATAATTTGTTTAACTAATGGTTTTTGACAGTAAATTCACCTTACCCCAACCAAAAAGATCGAGACATTATTTACAAATATACATTATAGAAAGATATCCTTACATATAGATAATAATAGGTATCCTTATAGTTTTTCTTCCTAGAATAATATTTGCTATTTAATTCCCATTTGTATACTTTCATAGTATACAATTGAGACCTATAACCCTATCTAACAATTTGCTGCTCATACCTATATAATGTAAACACACTAAACAAAAAGAATGTATAAACTCCCTATATACCGCATACTGTTTATCCCTGGGGCTACATAACCCTTATTCTTGTTTCACATTCCATCAAGAAAATAGAAAAAATTGTACATAATATATACCTATGTATGAAAAGACTGCTACAAATTTTCTTTTTTTTTGTATAATTTCAAGTTTTTTTGTTCCCAATAAATAAATAATATATGGATAGGTACGTCAAAATAAAAAATTTTACGAATTTTACGACAAACAGATATTTTATAAAAATACGCATAGCAGTGTCTATGAATATTCGAATAAAAATATTTCCTGTACACAATTTGGAATCTTGCAGAACAAAAAAGAATGAGAAACGAAATCTTGAAACGACAATTAGTAATTCGGTTCAATATTTAGTATACCAATAGTAGTATTAGTATACCAATTCAGCTATAAATACCTCCTGGTGTTTTGTCAAAATAAATTTTCTAATAAATGATACTTTTAAATGCTGTTAGTGTTAAAAGTTCGAAAATTGCTTATTGCAATAACTAATGACAAAAAAGTTCAAATATCCCGGATTTTTTTGGTCTAAAGTGTATTACTTACCAGCCCTAGCTGGTAAAATTGGCCCTATAACGATCAAGTATTTGTTGAAGTCTACGTACTTTTACTAAAAAACTAGGTCCTGTATTGAGCCCAGTGGGTAAGAGAATTCAAATAACTTTACTCCTTTGTAATACGAATATTTAAAGATATTTGCTTGGGTATGTTGGTTTGAACAGTTCGAAAATTTGGGGACGTTAGAAAATTGATTAAGGAACAACACAATGTTAGTTTTAGTCTTGCTCATGTTGATATAAGTTGTAAAAATGTTTTATGATCATTGGATTTACCCAGCAAAATGTACAAATTTCACTTATCTTTCAAAAAATATCTTGAGATATAATTAAAATTCTTTGCTCTGTCGAATATCAAATTTCATAAACACGTACTAGCTAGCAGATAGATTTAATAAAATCTAGTAATAAAATATGTATTTCAATTGAGAAAAAATTGCATAAATATAGTATAAAATAATAAATACTGTAATTGTATAAAATCAAATAAATTTGAGAGCTTTGAGCATTATTTATGAAATAAAACAGGTAACAAAATTAACATATATTATGGGTGAACATCAAATTGTGTGTTATGTGTTGTGTGTTATATGTGGATGTCAATAAGGAAATACTAAAAATAGCATAAAAAAAACTTTGAACACAAGTAGAGAAAAAAGAAAACTATAAACTTAAATGATCATATACCACTGTGATTCGTTTACTAAACATAAAATAATAATACAATAGACTGACTACACATATATACGTTATGAAGTTGTAAGTGAAGTGAATATATACCAGTAAGTGTATGAGGCCCATCAAATCCATTCAAACATATTCAACTCTTGAACATTTTGCATAATGTCACATTTTACGATAGAATTGACAATAAGGTGATTCCTGAATGATCTCGTTTATGGATTTATCTATCCGTTACATAACGTCTATACATACTATAACTTTATGTTTGTATGCGTATTATGTAACCGGCAATTTTATTCTATTTGCGTAAAATAACTTTAAAACGTATTGTTTTACAATTTTATTAAAGTATAGTGAAACTTCTAAAAATTTTTTAAAATGTGTTTAATAATAGTAAAATTGTTTCTTTTTAACTTCGAAATAATTTTTTAACAATATGCCACACAGGGGTTAATCATTTACGTGATTTTTTTATGGCTCATGTTGTGAAGAGACTCTAATGCTTATGCCTTTTCCGATAAACTAGTCTCTGCGGTCTCGACAACCTCTCATGAACTCTCGGAGAAAAATTAAAAGAATTAATTGCTCTCGACTTTGTTCTGATTAAATTATCAGTCTGGTATGAAGTCCTAGAATTATCAGAAATACAGCTGGGTGTACAGCTTAGTATGATTAGACATATGAAATTCTAAGCATATTTTAGTAACATGAATGCTTTTTCGATTCCGTTACTACGATTTTCTTAATGTAGGGACAAATAATGTTAAATTCGTAAATGTCTCTGTGAATAATTATCGTGAAAAATGAAGATATAAAGAAATATGCTTTAAAAATTGATGTTTTGAAATATAATTCCTTTTTTAACCATAAGAACTGTTGGACCTCGAAAAGATTAAAGAGCGGAAAATATTTTAATTTCGTGTCTTAAACGATCAAGATCTTTATCAGAGAAATTCGCTAAAAAGAATTTGAATCTAAGTAGGTAAGTCTTGCATACGTTTCACTATATTTAAAATCTATTTATCAAGAGGGAATCAAAAAAACTCTTCAATACTTTGTCTTATACAAAATAGTTATTGCTGGTAGATTTGTCGAAATAAAATTGTTTTTTCTTACATATTATTTTAATGGTTTTTGATCACAATACACCCATAAATATTTTATATTTATTTCGATTTGTTTTTTAGAATAAATATTGTTTACCATCATAACGACAAATCTATGATATATATAAAACTTATTTATGGAAATTTTATATTACCTTTTCATTATTGCTTTTTATCTAAATAGTTATTTTCTCTTAACAATGTAAGGCCTTTTTTAGATATAAGTTTTTATTGGAATTATGTTGCTTATCGGGCGGTCAACGAGGTTACGATACTCGGTTATCATACGCAAGGTTGTCAAGTCGGAACGCATTACGCACTACGTCAATTGATTTTTCATAAATTTTTAATCTTAAATAAAAAACAAATTTTTTAAGCTAAAAATACATAATTTATAGCGATCTTAGCTTTTACTTGACTACTTATTTTTTTCAATATTGCATATAAATTTTTTTCATTTATTCGAGAAATCCGTAGTTACATTAATGAATTCAGCAAAATCATAATTAAAAATGAACTTAATGAGCCTCCCATAGTATTTTCCTTTGTTTTTTAATTTCTCTGCCCTAGAAGAAGATTGGAATATTTTAATGTAGGAATATTCCATATTTTTGATCGAGCTCCACAATAATAAAAAAAAACTATGCAATGTTTTTGAAACATTAAAAACCGTAAACATTACTTTTGTTTAAACACAATTTCTGCAAAAAATTTAAATATCATCTCAAACGGATATTTAACTTAAAAAACCAAACAAAAAACAAAAAAAGTAAACAACCATTTATGTAATACCAACAACAAGAAATATAAATAAAAACAAAAACAATTTAAAAAAATAAACAAATGATAGTCAACATGAAAAATAGTTGAAGAAAATATCTTAGAAGGAAAGTATAGAAATAATTCGATAACGTTTTATTAAGTTTGGTGGTACATACATGCATCCAAAAATACTGAGTGATCATTTCAAACCCAGTTATCCTTTTTTTGTATCAATGTTTTAAAACTGAACAAGTAATTATTTAAATAGGTTTTTATAGACTCTTCGTAACAGCTAGAATGCTTTTTGAAGCAAACACAAAGCATTTAACTAAAAAATGTTTTACCAAACTTACGTGAGATATTGAAAAATACATCGAAAAGTTGAAATCCATTAAGTGATTTAAGTACTGCAAGGAAATACATACGGTATTGAAACATTTCTGTTTGCCGTAGTCGGATTATAGAAAATTATTCTTAAAAACCCGTTGATATTTCTACTTAAGCAGTAGAAAAAGTTGTTACATAATTTTTATGTCTCCTCGAGACCATCATATTCTTGTCGAAGCCTTTTTCAATCGAACAATGTAGAAATAATCACTCTGTACTTAGAACACCCATTCTAAAACTGGTTGTGTTCTGGTACAGTGAATATTCTTCGACCATTGTTTCACCAGAAAGCAATTTCAGTAATTGCTTCATATATGAAACATAACCTCCATTATATAATGTGAATATGTATGTATCGTTTTAACTTTTTTCAATGCACATATTTTATATATGAATTAGAATGAAATAGATATTTATCCCACATATGTATACGTATACATGTATGTATTTGGTTGGTATGAAGGTTCGAATCCCCTTTAGAACACAATCTAATTTTCAACATATACAGAAAACAATATAGATAAGTGTATTGATGTCAACTTGAGTTTACGTTTTTGGTTCATCGTAATATACATTTAGTATAGAACAGAACCAACCGTTTTGTTACTGAACAGGCTCACTGACTTGTGTGTTTGAGTATGTGGGCTACATCAATCTTACTAACCGTTATAATCATTCAAATTATCGTAAATGGACAATTTTCTTCCTTTTTGTTCTCTAGTTTAGTTTTTTTCTATATTTAATTATTGTGTTTAATATTTGTAAATGGACATTATTTTATTAACTTTATTATATTTTTATTGTTTTCTTTAAGTATCTACACTTTTAAAAAAATTGGGTCATTGGAAAGGACATCGTTTTACATGTTCGTTCTAATGAATTGCCTCGCTTTTATGCGAAAACTAGTGCATGGATTTCAATGAAAATTTATAATAATATAATTCATATATCAGAAAAACAAATGAGCTATAATTTATAAAGATATAAGTAATTAACCCAAAACAGATTCATTCACAAACAAATTCATTCTTATGAAATAGGCCTACTTGTAGAAAATTGTACATTGATCTCAAAGATGAGTGTGATAAATTTTCCTGGAAAATAGAGCACTGCCCAGTATCTCAACACCAAATCGTTAAATTAAAAATTGGTTGAAATGACGACATAGTTTGTTCTTAATTATTTAATAACTAGTATTAAAAAATAATAATATTCAAATTTATTATTCAAATAAACATCAAAATAAAATAGTGTACACATAAGACTGATGATTTGTTTTGAAATTCTAAATAAAACCAATTGTGTTGTGTCAATATCGACCCAAATCCAATTTATTTCCAAAGCATATATATACACAATTTTCTCACACATTTGAATAATATAATATCAAATATAATTGGTTTAATTATAAATTTTATATATATAATTGTTAGTATAATAATCATATAGAAATTTGTAACCTATAATTTTCGAAAATGAACGCGCAAAGTAAGCAAATATATAATAATAATATAAAATGAATGAATGTGTCATTCAAACACACACTATTACTGAAATTTGCAGTAACCGCCCTCTAGTTTGACTCTTGGCAATACAAACCTACTATTGCTATTGCTATTACTAGCAAACTATATGGTACCTCGACATATTGTCGTATCACATATTAGAGAGAAGAGATATTATATATGATATGTGTGTGATAGATATTCTTCTGAATAAAATCCAAAAACATGTTGATTTATTTACTCTAAAAATGCATTATTTTAACTCTGATTTAACACAAAATTTAAGATATAGCAGCCATACAAATCTACTTACATTTTTACCTTTTCCGAATTTGTATAAAAATAACCATTGATATAACTCCGATTCATTTATGAAGTTATTGGTAGATTAGCTTTTTTTTTACTTTCTAAGAACTAAGACTTTTTTTAACCAAAATTTTTGTCCGAAAATTTCTTTATATATACCCCTACCAGACTCTCTGCTTTCCTTTCAGTTTTTTTTTACCTTTGTAGATATGTTAAATCAATTGATCAACACTGATTGGTAAAAACAAATATATTAATAGAGCTCTAATTAAATATAGCCATACATACTATAATAATATCAAACGAGCCAGCTGTCAGAGTCAAGCTTAACAGCTTTCTCTTCGAAAATTTTCATTGGCGATGACGTGCTTCAGGGTACCTAGAAAATTTTAATTGCCACAATACCACGGCTTCATTGACAATACCCATTTTTTTCCAGCTGTGAAGATGAACAATGCCAGTTTTTCACAGGCAAACGAAGTTAAATACCTGGGAATCCACTAAGACAGAAAGCTAGCTTGGCACAAACACATCTGGTCTAAGAGAAAACAATTAAATTTAAAATTTTTAAAACTTTACTGGCTGTTAGGGCATAAAAAAGGTTAGCTATAGACAATAAAGTGCTAGTGTATAAAACAAAGCTAACACCTTTGTGGACTTATGGGACCCAACTATGGGAAACTGCTAAGCAACAGTAATATGGAAATTCAATTAAAAGTGTAACGAGTAATTAGCGACTCTCCCTGGCATGTGCGTAATGACGACATTCACTGTAGTCTCAGTGCGTGAAGAAATTACACGATTCAGGGAAAATTACTTGACTCGCCTTACATGACAATCAAACGCTGAAGTAATCTGTCTCTTATACAAAATGAAAGAGTATATAGACTAAATAGACAAGGTGTACTTTATTTAAGATATAGATTCACGTAAATAGTTTTAATTTTAGTTTGTGTGCTATAAATTCGATTAGGTGATTACGTGGTGACTAGTTACCGTTCAAGATATTTTTACAGTAGAACTATTTATAGCTCCTGTAGGAACTGATAATGGAATATCAGGATATCAAAAATAAAATTGAGAATACCAGTTATATTTTAAGATAAAAATCTATTAAAAAATAAGCGATAAGGAATGTAGTTCCAAAATATGATTTGCCGCCAACGTGGTGAGAACAGCAGAAAATCTATCATAGATTATGGCTTATAATATAAAATAATAATAAAATTTTCCGTAATTTTTGAACCCCTTCTCATTTGATATAATCTAATGGATGCGATTTAAAGTTTTATTATTGATTAATAAAAATCGATCATTCCATACACTATATGTATTTGATATACTCTTTGAATGTTGTAATTGTACACGTTTTGCTGACATTAATACAATTTCTATACATATATATATATTATACATTTTGTTTCAAATTTCAATCGTTCGTTATGTATACATGTACAATCATGATGTATATATGTTGACTCGACAACCGTCGTCGGTCGTGATGATGGCTGAATTCACGAATTTATTATTAACAAAATTAAATAACAAAGGCAATTATAATATGTACCAATGTGTCGTCTTTTATATCACAATTCAATTCAATTCAAATAATATTGTAAAATTATAATTAGGTTATGTTTGAAATGTGATTTTACAAAAGAAATATAATGAAGCGCGATATCATTAGAGAAATATTTAACTACTAATGTGTCAGCAAAATGTTTGTATAATGTAAACCTTTACAAAAGTGATAGTGTTATTATATTTTACTAGTTGTAAATATTTGAAGTTATTTTAGTCAATGACTGATTATGAGGTTGAAAAGTAAAAAACGTTTGAAACAAAAGAAAAAAAATTGAAAGCCATAAGAACAAATCGGTAACAAATGCAGAAATAAATGAATATATGTCTTGAGATTAGCACAAGAAATTAATATATTTTTAACCCCTGAACCAAAAAAAGGAGTTTGTTCTATCCTATATAAAAGAAATTTTCTTCTACAGGTTTATTTTGTCTGCCATTAAGAGGATTGTTAAAGACAAGTTTTGTATTTATAAAAATGTGGCTTTTTCCTTACTCGATTGTCCTCGATTTTTCATCTTTTTTTTTAAAATCTCTTAGATGTTTATAAAATGAAAATGTTTGACAGTAAAATACGTACAAAATTATGCAGGAGGTTTACAATTGCCGAATGGATTGAAAAATAATTTTGTTCTTTATAATTGCTCCATTTTTCGACACTTTTGGAAGTAACAAACAATCTGCCATTTTTAGCAAGTTTTGTGTTGTCAATGACTTTCTTTTAGCACCAACAGCGTACAAAAAAAATCATCGGAAAGGCGTAATAATAAAAAAATTTCATTTCCATAATATTTGAATACACAAATCGCGATTATAACCAAAAAAAGGAATGGCAAAAGGCACACGAAAAAAAAATATAAATTTTGGTTTATTTTGGGCATTCTATTTAAACTAAAAAAAACTTTAACAAAGCTCTCAGTTAATCCAAGTTGATGTGTGGAAACACTTTGAGAAAATCTGGTCTGTAGTATAATTTAGTAAACGGAGATTAAAAGGACATTTTTTGACAATGCATCATAAATTATATTTGTCAAAAGAAATCAAAAGAAATTTGACAAAACCTATAATTTACTATTTAAAGAAATAATGAAAGTTATTTTAAACAATCTCACAATGAATTCTCTAAAATGTGTTTTTAAATATAGGTATTTATATCATAAATATAAGCTTACTAAGTACCGCTTGTTTTGGTCCATATGTTTGTTGTCCTTCAGGTAAAGAAACTAACATAAAACCACTTTTTATATAAAAAAAAAAAAGAAACGAAATGTTGGAAGCAAACAATATTTTACAATTTTTATAATAATATATAATTATTTAGCTTAAAATGGTTATTATTTTTATTAAATATCATAATTTTTATTAAACATCTGGTGATTTTTTTCAAATAAATTAAAATCTTTAGGCTAAATAATTACATTTATAAATATTTGCATACATTTTCAATTTGAGTAATTAAGTAGTTACTCTAGGTCCACCAAATTTAGCTGTCAATCTGACAGATAGACAGGTATACATTTCTATGTGTCTGTATTCATCTGTATGCATCTACAAAAATAGCATAAAAAGTGATAACGATAACACAAATGGTCCATCATTTTCTTTTATTCACCTCTTAAGACAAATAAGGAAGAAAAAAAGTTATTTAAAAGTTTCAGATTGCTAAAACAACCACTTTGTTCGTTGTTATATATCTCGACACCTTTTAAAAATAATACAAAGTTTTTTTACTAATTTATAAAAATATAATTAATTCCTTATTTTTCATATAATTTCTAATCTATTTTAAGCAGTTCATCCTGTATATTAAACATGTACGTATTTGATTATGTTCTTTTGTTTAAATTGAAGCGCTCAATGACACAGTTGACGTTGATTTTGAGACTGTGTAACGCCCATTCGTTAACGACGCACAACGTCGTTATTATATGAACGTTCGTTCATGTTTTTGTTATTTGTTACAATGGGATGTTCATTTTTGTTGTTGTTGTTGTTGTCGTTGTTCTTGTTTGCTTGCCTCTGTTGTATCTTATGACTTTTTTGTGCTATATCAGCATTAAAATTATTTTGTAGTTTTGTAAACTGTGAATATATACTACTAATAATACTACTGCTATACCCACGCAAAGGATCCTATATCCTTTTATAAAATTACTACAAGATGAAGTAATTTATTTTTTTATTTTGAAAATGAGAAAACATTTAAAAGAAAATGAGAAAAAATTGCATTATTTATTTATTTTTTAATTGTAACTTATTTTGTTTCTTCCAAAATAGTTTTTTCCCTTTAATGTCTTCGTGTCGTTTTCCCTTTAATGTCGACTTCATATCACGATATTCCACGAATTCCTTTTTTAAAAATTCGTGATTTTGAAGTCAATTGCCTCCCTTATATTGTATTGTAATCGAAATTTTTTAAAATACAGCCGTTTTGTTATTGACGGGACCGATAAGAAATACAAAATTTCTTTGTTATCTAACTAGCTTTATCAAGTACCGGCTCAGTAGCCAACCAAGCTACGGCGTCTTTACTTGTTTTGACAATATAAGTTTCTAACTTATTGATTTCGTTTTTTTTTTCAAACTTTCGAAACAATAACTTGAAGATACCTACCTTTGTTATAAATCAGTTATGAATTTCAACGGGTTGTATTATCTACATATAATAATGCATTTCCTAGCATAACTAAACAACTATATAAACGTACTGATGATGAGTTGGAAATGTCATGTTAATGGGCATATCATAAATTATGACACAGGGCAAAAATGGGATCAAGTAAATTGCATACAATAACATAATATAGAGCTGTCTGTCTGTTGTCTGTCTCTCAACAAATAATGTCATATCTAATATTATTTTAATTCATTTGTTTTGTTCAAATTGCTTATCACGAATTAAATTCTAAAAAAGATTCCTTACATTAGGTACGTGGTAATTTGAGTGCATTCATTATACTGTGATTTTAAGTTTTACTTCTGTGTACAAGGTGCATAATTTTAATCTGTTCACACAACAAATAAAATTTACAAAATTTTAAAAACTCGAAAAATGTTTGGGGTGTGGAACCCTAAACTTGCACAGGAAACATAGCTACGAACTAGGGAAGCTTAAACTTAAACAGAAAAAATTCACAATCGGTTCATCCGTTTAGGAGCTACAGACAGACGCACATAACCGTCAGATTTAAAACACTCCTCTTTTCGGTTCGGGGGCTAGGAATATCCTTTGTTGGGTGTGATCCATCTTATTTTGATCTCTTATTTGGCCAAGGTCGTAAGGCTCAATTAGTCAAGTCTCTTTCCTAATATATAAGAGGTAGAAGAACTCTCCTAGTTTGAAGGTTGCTTTTTTAAAAAAGCAATTTTTTTTTACTAAAAATCCATTTTTCAAACATCGTAAACTTTCGAAAGAAATTCGACTTAAAAAAATATACGTGATCCACTTTAATCAAAACAAATAACATCAGATACAGAAAAATAGTTTAGGTAAAGGACATCTAAGGTGAAAATTTCATAAGTTCAATTTTTTAGGTATTTTATTTCTATTAAATCGATCCTTATAAGTCTCTTCATTTCTTTCGACAGAATGTTTCGATTTAAAAAATGTTAGTTCTTTTATGAGTTTGGTTTGCGTTCAACATAAAATGAGCCAAAGGATCTGGTCAAATAAGAGGTCAAATATGGCAGGAGATTGTCGGATTTGAGCTTTATAGTCATTAGTTTTTAATTTATGTCCACCGGAAATCAGAACTTTCCTATAGGAAAAAGTTATTAACTTTAATCTTGACAAGTGATTTGTCAAAATTTCACTCTTAGACCTTCAAGTAAACCATTGATTTATAAACTTATATATTTTTTTCGAATTGAAATCCAAAAAATAACTACTTTATGTTGATAAATTGACATGCGAAAAATCATATACAATCAATATTAAAACACCTAATCCCGTGTTGAAGACAGCTGTAAAATGTGGGTGTATTTACATGGTGTCTATGGTGCATGTAGATATGTGTTTATAGACATCACTTATTGCTTGTGTTAAAGCCGTAACATGTGTTAACATAACAATTACAATAACAATAATATAACAAAAGTTATAATCAAAATAAAACAATTGGTTCCTTCTATTGTTACTTACCTGCCCTTCTTAACCATGCAAATTTTATATTTATTATTTATTAATAATTGTGTTAAATATCACCATATGTTAAACGTAATGTTTACCCTGTTTCGATTATCATAAAAATAACAGAATACGCTAAAATACAGAGTGATTGATATCATCTATGAAAAAATTCATATCATGTTATCTTAAATCTCACATTTATCTATTCGCAAGTAATCACGAGAATGTGGAAATGAAGTCCGCCTGGGGGTCTGTTGTTGCTTTTGCTTTTGACTTGACTTGACGGGACAAATAAAAGCCCTTTTAGCGGGCATGACACCGTAAGCATCATTTCCACATTCTCGTTCCTCGCCCGACTTTGTTATCCTAACAACATACAGTGCTTTCAAGCGGTCACGTATCCTAGAACTAAGTGTGCTCGATGTTGGTTCACATCAGCGACCGGGTGATGATAACGCGACTCGCATGACGATAACGCGAGTTCCGTGATTTTTGTTTACCCAAATAATGCTCAACGCACCTAAAGAAATTTTCACTCCAATAATATTTTTGTTTGAAATTAACATGATAACAATAGATCAGCACATATCCGATTTCGTGTATTAAGTGAGAAAAGAAGCTATTGTTGGAGTATTATATAATTGACCACACACTTTCGTTTTTAATTTGATTACACAGTGCAGGTTCAAAGGTATTTATCGACAGTCAGTAGCCGTTTATTTTGAATGAAATTGAATTATATTTAATAACAATAATTTAATACATTCATTCTATTGTATAAAGTTTTCCTTCATATTCAGAATATGTGCTATAATTACTTGTGGTTTAACAAATTGTTAATGTAAAAATACATAATTTCATTTTTTTTTTTAAATATTGTGGTTCGAAGTTTTTATTCTTTTCTTTGAATAAAAGTAAATATAATCTATAATAATAGAATTAACACGTGTTGAAATGTTCGTTTCATTTAGTCTTCAACAATTATTTGATTTTTACGTATTTTAAATTGCAAAGCAAGTCTTTAAAAATATACCATTATTTGTGTACCCAAACACTTTTACTTAAATTTCGCTTCTTTAATAATTAAACTATTAACTCAGGACAGTCTCGAAGAAATTAATGTCACAGTGGATAGGAAGTTGATTATTTTCTCTCACAGTTTCAGAAAAGTAAAGAGAAAAGGCTTCGCTTATTTATGAGATTATTATTAGATATCTTGAAAACATATTTCTAATTCCGTTTTAAAATATCTTACCTATTGTGTTTTTAATTATCAATTTTATTTTTGTTACAGCATCCGTACCCTTCAGAAGATCAGAAAAAACAATTAGCACAAGATACAGGTCTTACAATATTACAAGTAAATAATTGGTAAGTTCGCTTTTTATATAATACAAATTTTGATTTAGTTAAGTTTTAAATAAAGCTTAGTACATACACATTAAGTGTGATGCTCAACGTTCTAACAAATTTATAAAAGGAAATAATCAAGTATTGATAAATTCACGGAAACCGTAAATTTTACTGCGTGTAGGCTTCATTTAAATCTTCAAATCAACCAAGCCTTTCTTTACCGCCAATTTAAAAAGGTTTACAATTTCACACATGTAATCTAGAAACAAAGAAAAAACTATGTTCGTTTCACTATAAATTTTGTATTATTGAATAACAAGCATAATGAGAAATCTATTGACGTGGATGGACTTTCGACCTAACGACATTCCACATGTGGAGCTGGCACCGTATCCACAAGACCACTGCCTAACTGCGAATACTATTCACATTTCAAGTAATAAACTGCAAAAAAGGGTTAGACGGTCGATCAGTTAGTGTTGGGCAGTTCTTTTTGTATAGCCCCGTGCACCGCCCGTATGATAGGGCTTTTCTTTTCACATACACTTTTGTTTCGGACTAGATTATTTTTAACCAGTGTGATAAAATGAATAGCAAATATATTCTCTCTTAGTCCAACTTATTGCTGTCAGTCTTAAAAAAAACGCTGCACTTACGCTTATGACATGATAAAAAGGCCTATAAGGAATATAGTTCCATACAAATTTCACTACAAGTTTACTTGCAAGCGATTTTACTTTTTCATATCTGTTTACTACACTATCTTATACAATTACGTAATACCAATATTCAATATTACAGTTTGACTACTTTTAATATATAATAACATCGACTTCATATTATATTAAATTGCGTATCATATAAGATCATTGGCCGTTTAATGATTTTAATATAATAAAACAAAAGAACAAAATATATAAAATAATCAAAGATATTTGTAAAGAGGACAAGACATAGTTAATGTATGAAGACAGACGGACAATACAGATGGGATGAGGGGGTATGGAAATAGAAGACGGTTTGTTCAATATAATAAACATGATAAAATTCTGAATTCAGCGCCAAATTTATTTTTTTTTTTTTTTGTATTTTTTTTTTTTATATAAAATGTTAAATGCAATGCGTAGGTGCTTGCTTGTATTAAAATAAAATAACAACGCTCGTCGAACCACAAAACATATAAATGTATGTGTACGTAGAGAATGCTGTGTGTACATGAGGATGGATCATAATCATGGCTGTTATATAGAATTATTTTCATCATATTAAATTTTTTTTGTTGTTGTTGTTGTTGTTGTTGTTGTTGTGTGATGTGACCATAATAATATTATTACCATGACAAAATAACATACTTTATGATTATAGCAAGTTGATGATATGCATAACGTCATGTAACTACCATATATATTTTGTAATTTATCGATATGAACTATGAAAACTATTGTGCTCCCTGGTTTATCAATTTATTAAAATTGCACTTCATTAAGCTTTAAAAGCGCGTGAAATACGTGACAGGCAAAAAAAATTATTTACCTGTCACTTCAGGAACTTTGTCGATTGACGAAATATTGTATCAAATAAGTCTAATTTCTCACTATGGTAATGTTACAAACGGTATTAGAAAAGTGTGAACAGTAAAAAATCTTTAGATCGACCGTATCCTGTCAATTCGGCACATTCTATACGTTTATTTCAGCAACCCTTTTCATATTATATAGAAAATCTTAAATTTTATAATAGCTCAGCTACTGAACTCTATAGCCAAAGTCTGGCCTTCGAAGACAGCCAAACTATCATAGCCGAAAAGCTCTTTTATATAAGCAAGCAATATCCTTTCACTAACAAACCATCGTAAGGTTTACAGCCGATACAACAATTTTGCCATTGTATTAAGCAAGACGACAAAATGCTTGCTTGAAAATTTGGGTGAACTTTCACTATGATAACGCCCTGATTATCACGAGCCGTTATTTTGAAGTTATTGAAACAATGGGGACTTGAGAACGAGGACTCGCTCTCCTGGACCACCATTCTCATAGTCTCAATCTTAGCACCTTACGATGTTCAAAAATACTTGTTGGAAGATGACACCGAAACCATCTTTTGAGCGCTGTAGTTTTATATTGACAGTGATAAAATATATTTTGAAAAACATCAATAAACAGATTTCAACATTTATTTATTATCATATCGTCAGTAATGGTCCAACTCTTCTTGCAATGAGAAGATTGGAACACTTGGGGCCTTTTTTTAGGTTTGACAAAGAGCGTTACGGTCTAAATGTGGTCGAAACGGACATCCACGGCAACCTAATCCATGTAACATCGTGATATTTAGTATGCATTTGATAGTTCTTATTACGGAAGTTGAAAATTTATAAATACAACTAAAAACTGTACGCGAAACAAACACTATGAGAAAAAAATAACATTTTAACAAACAAAATGATGCGAATAAAACAAAAACAAAAAATTACCAACAAACTATCTCTCTATACAAAAAACAAAAAAAAAAAAAACTTGCAAAAAACGTAGAACATGACTCTGGTGTTGTTACTATTACTATAGCATCATAGTTAACTAGAACTATATAGTTCTGCTGCATGATAGTACACTAAAATGTTAAAATTACGAATTGTGCTTTGTTGTTTTGTAGGGAGAGAGAAATAATGTTGAATATAATAAATAAAATAAATTATGATACGAATTGTTGTTAGTTAGTTTTGTTTTAGTAACAATGATGATGATAATATGGCTGAGAACACGTAAACTAAACTATAAATATATGTACAGAACTTTTGTTATTTTACTCTTACATTATTTTATGTATGTGCTAGAGTTTTATTATGCAGCTTCACACACTTTTCAGCATCTTTATATAATATTAAATCTAATATTCAACTTAGAATCGGTTCTATAATTTAAAATTATTTCTGAGACAGTTACCAAAGAAATAAGTCTTCTTTTGATTATATTAAGGCCTCTCTAGTTCCAAACTAGTTGTTTACAATAAATTTGCCAATCATAATTAAAAACCAGTGCCCAAACAAAACTTTTTTCCTTGTGGGGAGGCACTTGGGAAGGTAAAATTCATACAATATTACTTTTAAGCGCTGAAAGGGTTTAAAGAATACATAAAATAAATAGGAAGATACTCTGAAAAAAATGGAAAAATAGATTTAAACCTAAATTGGCATTTAGCATATACAAAGAACATTTTGATTTTACTGAAAAGAAAGTTTTTATAAATGGCATTGGCGAATGAAATTATTTTTCTTATTTGTCTTCGTTTAAAAACTTTGGGGCGTTAACTATTAAAATTTTGGATTTAGGATATTGTAATATTATTTAGCACTTCTTTATTTCAACTTTCTTCCATGTAATGCTATGGAACTTTGTAATGTTTTTTTTTTTCAAATCTGCCTGAATGCCTGAAATAAAACAGGGGTTACGATAATGGAAATTAATAACGATAATAATTTGTTAATATTTATAATTAAATTATTGTTTATATATAAAGGCGTCATATTTTTTTGTTCCGATACGGGGAATCGAACCCGAGCATCTTGGGGAACTTTTTCTAACATGAAATATGTTTAATAATTAATATATTAACTAAATTTTACCTTTTCTTTTCATCTAATTTCGTAGCGATTAGGATTCATAGATGTTAAACTACTTACATGATTAAGACCTGTGGCAGTATGTTGTTGATTATGACCACAGATTCTCATAATGATACAGATTTTCAAAATGATTTTCAGCCAATGTATCATAATAAACTGCATATTGCAAGAGATCTTAAAATATAATTAGCCTATTACAAAAAAGGATAAACTATTTTACTCCACTTTTTCTTTCAAATCTTTTACTTATTTAGCTAATGCAATTCTCATTGATATTGTTCAAAAACCCAAAAATTGGAAAAATCTTTTTACGGAAAATGCTCAATGTTTTGCAACGAGACTAATTAGTTTTTACTCACAAGAAATTTATAAGCTTCATTATTATCGAAATATTTCACAAAAAAAATTATAAAATATTAGTTTTTGCTAAATATAATGGCCTAGAAAATTATCAAATGCACAAAGCGTGGGTTTTGATACAAAAAAATTTGTTTTTATAAAAGAATTTTTCGTTAACACTGCAATAACGCAATAATTTAACGAATGTTTAATAAACAAATAGTCTATATATAAACATATAAAACTATATAATAATTTATTACTATATTCAGAATGGTAGTTTTGGTAGACTAACACCAAAAACTCTACCCCAAACTACTAGTTTATAACTAAAAACCGAACTAAACTCACACACAATTTAAAACATCACTTTGCGAAAATGCAATTAAATACTCTAGCACTGAAAACATATAACAAAATTACTAACTATATTCACATAGATTTGTGCTAAAATATATATACCTATACCTCTAAAAAACACATTATATATTGTTTTATATAATGAAAAATAAAGTGTCTAATTACATGCTAACGAGCAAAATATTTTTAACTATTATTTTCACCTTATACGTAAGGAACCTTTTGTATTATTTTCATGAAAAAACAGGATAATAATAAATTTGAAGAGTCAGTCTGTCTGGACTGTAGCTTCCAAAACGATTGCGCCATTTCTGAATAATACCCACTTTGTAAAACATCGATATTTGCAGTGATTCTTAATAAGTGGTACCTAAAACTTCCTGACTGCGTTGATAAAAACTTGCTTAGTTGCATGCGTATTATTTTAATATTTTCTTAGTTGTGAAATGAGTACTGCTTCATTAAAAAACTGTAAATCTGCCAAAAAGTAAAAATTAACATTCTTCTCACAGTAACTCTCAAGAGTTAAAGCCTTTAAGACAATGTAAAATTGGACCTCTTGTTACGCTTTCACGCTTAAACTAGCGAATGGTTTTAAATGAAACTGTACAGCAATATAGCTGATATATCAGAATAACACATGAACTATAATTTATAAAAATATTATAAAAATAAATAAAAAAATTTAATTCAGTTTGACATTTGAAATTACCATAAATTACAGATTTCTGTAAAAATAGTCATTATAAAATATTTCAAGGCCATCTTCTCTGATATACTCAATGAATAATTACTATTACACATTTAAAAAAATAATATATTTTTCATGTGTAAAACAATCCCCACCATTATTGTTGTAGAAAAGAGATAAGCGGGAGCAATCTTTATCAATCTTTACTTTTAAACCCAGCGAAGCGGGTGGGTATCACTCTAGTGGTATTTTAATTTGAAGAATTATTTTCACGTTAGCATGTAAATAGCCACAGCCTTTATATAAAATTCTATAATATGGTGTATATATATATGTTTTCAAAACATTCCACACCAAAAACATTTGATACTATTCATTTTCTGCATAGGAAAATATTTAAATGGCCGTAAATAAAACTATATATAATTCTTTGGATTACACTCATAAATTTTATTTTGTAAAAATTTTTTTCAAAATACAATATATTTTATTAAGTGTCCAAAACGAAAAATTGCTTCAATACTGATTATGTCACTTGAAAATTGTAAAAAATATTTACGGCATTCGAATATTTAAATTATATTTGTGACGCAATTTACAATAGCCTATGTTTAAAAAAATGATATGTAGATATGAGAACTGCCGACAAAAGTGAAAATTTACTAAACTTTGGAATAATTCCGACCTTGAACCCTTCAACACTCTTCAATATATCCTCATTAAATATTTTTCTTTGAAACGTCTGATAAATATTGAAGAAACCTTCGGTATACATACATTTTATTATCGAATAATGTGATTTACTTTCGAAAGCTACTCACCGCTAGTACTAAATTCTATTACGTTATATAAAACTTCATTAGTCAAGACAATCAGTGTAGTAAGTATGCCTGACTGTATAAGAAAAACTAACAATCAATCTAAAATTTCTTCAATCTGATTCAATCTTTCTCCCTTTTTTGAGATTATATTCTAACAATTTTATTCCCTTATATATAAATGTATTATATATCTACGGTTAGTTGGTATCCCTTTTTAAATGAATAAATCTTCATGTTGTATAGTAGACCTTAGATGCTCAATTTCTTCTCTCATACTTCAGATTTAAGTTGATAATATATTAGATATTGCAAAATTATGTTTTCAAAACTTTTTCTGTTTCGTAATTATAAATATGAATTGTAAACTATCGAAATATTAAACCTAAAAAAATTGTTATTAAAATGAAAATTCTCATTAATTAACGCGTTCGTATAGTCCCCTTTTATACTTCCCTACATAATACTATATTACATTTAATGCACTTTATGTAGTGTAATAAACTAAGCACAAATAATCATATAATGGTGATAAATAGTGTCTACAAATATATATACCTACCGATTACATTACAAAAATCAATAATTATAATTAACAAACAAATATGAACTACCTATAACAAAGTAAGTTCAGTATGATTTATATGTCCATAGACACCTTTTAATGAGTGGTATATTGTTTGTAAAACTTGATCAAAAAGATACTTCAAACAAAACTTGTTGAAATCCATGGAAAGAAAAACTTTTGTTATTCTATTTCATATCAGCTACGAACTCAACTTGACTTTTATATTACGTGCTTTTTTATTAACACACTGTATATATAATAAACAGAGCGCATAAAAAACATTAAACAAATTATGGCTTAGTAAAACTTTTAAGGGCTTTTTCATGCGTATTCTAAGGCACTCATTACATCATAGTGGCTATATTCTGAATGCCATTGCTGAGTAATCTCATAGAATACGATAAGGCTTACATTCTTTGGATTCAAGCATTTATTTACACAATAGGTAACAAAATTGTATGCTGTTTAGTAAGATTAATGTTTTTTATTAGCAAAATAGCTAATGACGTCAAAAAGTCAGTATGGCAGTCATAAAAACTTTATCCTTTAAAAAAATGGATGTATAGAATGGCTAGACCATTTATAGTTAGTGCGCTATTATTTATTGAACAATTTATTCATTCGTTTTAATAGTTTTGCTGTAATTGTTTACGATTTCTTAATATCTATTAGTAATCTCCGCCAGTTGAAATTTAGTTAAAGCATGTTTCTCGTAGTTATGTTAAAAAACAAAGTTTATTTCCTAGAAAAATGATTTTCCCAATACGTAGTTTAAAGTTTTATTCAGTTTTTGTTTTTTTTGTAACATTTATTACACTTTCAAAAAAATAATAGATTTATTTCAAGTTAAATTAACAATAATAATTCACATGGTACCTACTAAATTTTCGGTTTATTATATTTTAACTTGTATGATTTTAATACATACACTGGAAAATAATAACTGTTACGTACGCTACGGAGAACAGATATAACAACACAATGTGATATAATTTTACTCTCTGATAATAGTTAGTTTCTAGTTTCATAGATTATTACAATTATTACAATATGTATGTAGCTAATATCTATTAGAGATGTGTATTATAATTAAAATTTACGTATTTTGAGTTGTGTGTTGAAGATATATATAATATTAAGTATATATGTATGTATGGATATATGTTTGTATGTGTGTATATTCAAATTATTGAAGTCTAGTTGTAAACTAAAACAATATATTCAACAATATGATATGCATATAACAAATATGCATTTGTATAAAGTGTATCATTTTATAAAAATGTTATGTAAACTCGAAAGACCACGTACAAACATTACTGGAATTGGCATATTTCTTAACTGTCTGAATTTTTGTATGTTGTAGTTCTAAGCATTCTGTAAAAATATGTCAATAGGCAATAGGAAGTATTTTCTCCACTGACATAGTAATAACATAGTAATATATTTCTAAGAAATATATCATTATACCATGTTTACATAAAATATATCAAGGAATACTAAGTTTAGTCCCAAGTTTGAAACGCATAAAAATATTGCTGGTACCAACAATATTTTGGTATAGGTGTTTATATAATCACCTAAATAGTCCATTAAAATCACCTAAATAGTACTTTCTATCCGTCTATCAAAACGATAACTCAAGAACGAAAAAATATATCAAACTTAAAATTTTATGGCGTGCTTGGGGCGTAAAATTTGAGGTCGAGTTCGTAAATGAGCAACATAGATCAATTGCATCTTTGCTCCGGACCCATCTTGTAAACCGTTAGAGATAGAACAAAAGTTAAAACATTAAAAATGTTGCTTATAAAAGAAATATCAACTTTTGTTTGAAACATTTTTTCGTAAACATCACTATTTACCCGTGAGGGTCCTAAGTACGTTAGAACATCATTAGTACATATATTATTTACGTGTTTGTTTGTTTATAGCATATGCTACATCCACTGAGGATGTGAGATGGGAGATACTCTTATTACTTTTTTTTTTGTGCGAGTGACTATCTTTCTTTACTTACATGACTAAAATACTAACGATTGACTCATTGTTGGATTTCATTTGTTTATTCGTATTTTAATATAGGTGCTGAATAACACTTGAATTTTTGAAATCATGGTATTATTGTTATAGCGAATTTTGTAAACTAAAATTGTGAAATTGTGAATCTATTTGCGTGATTTTGTGTATAAAAACAAAAATTATCAATAAAATGGCATAGATATATTTTAATTATTCATAGACTTGGACTTCGATGATTTCAACTCGAATCAGTTGAAACTATCGATTGTAAAAATTTTGAAGTTTATTCTGACGAAAAGGGGTAAAACAAAAAAGTTTATATTGGAAAAATCATTTTGCCACTATTCTGTTCATATGTTTAAATGAACTGTCTAGTAAAAAATAGACACTTCTTTTAATGGTCTAGTCATTCTATAAACCACGGTTGTTATATTTATTTAAGTCGGATAATGGGGGCCTTATTGAATTCTTGAGGTTATGAGTGACGTTCCTAATAATTACATAACACTTTTCAAATTTGATACACTTTATATCGTACAAAATATAATATAATACATATATATATGCACCAGTTGTTTTATTGGCGAAACATATTTCATCATATGTTGTCGTTCTATACGTGTGCATATATTCGCAATGCAGTACACTGAATTTCAGTTTGTGCTTACAAAATATTATATGCACACACATATACATCTAATAATATGCATGTATGTATGTGTATGTTGAGTCTAACTAACAGAGAGGATTATTCTAATAGGTTTGCTGTCACCCAATTCATTGCAATGCCTTGTCATTTGTTATTTTTGGTATAATTATGATACAACAGTATAATAAAAATTTCTAATGTACTATATCAAAACAATAAACAAAAGCACAAATTAGATTCAAAAAATAAAACTTATAGTATACATCCATATATTGTGTGGCTAGCTTAAAGTTCACCAATGTTGATTGCTTAGGATATCCAAATCAGAAAATAATTGAATAAAAAAATGCAAAAATCATCTAGTTAGACACTCGAAATAATTTGCCGTTGTTCGACATCTTAACAATTACAAATTTCAAAATGTCGGATAACGGACACCCTGGCTTTGTTAAGGATCAGGCAAAAAGATTTTTTCTTTTTTTTATGTTCATCTCCTTATTTGAATATGTTAAGCTTTTGCGAAATAACCATTATTCAGGTCCCTTGAATAAGAAGTCCTCGGGTTTGAAAGTTTTCATAAATCTACACCTTGGTAAGAGACTTTCAAATTATGTAACTATATTTTAACGTTTTTAAATTAAAGTGGTCGTTATTGCTTACTAATCCCGCTAAAAATTGGTTTATACATGGGAAAAAAATAATGAGAGATGTCTTGGGACACCCGTTAGGAACTATGTTTCTTTCGATATAATTTATGTATTTTTAATTTAAGAAAAAAGTTAGTAATTAATTTAAAATACAAGTAAAATTAAATAATTAAAAAACCCTCCGACAAATTTTGCGGGTACGAAATCCTTAACTCGTACTGGAAACATAGTTAACATCGCTCTTCTTTACATTACCTTTGTAAACAAAAAAAAATCAAATCTGTTCACCCGATTAGGCGCTACGATGCTACAGACAGACAGACAGGCAGACAGACACGAGGTTAAACTTATAACACCCATTTTTTTAGTCCAGGTATTACAAAATTAAATCTATTGACATGGATGGATTTCGAGCATGATCTCATTAAGAATATTATTAATATTTAAAAATAATATGCTATAAAAATGTGTCGATCGGTGTAAAACCCTTTTTTTAGTCTAGCTCCCATTCACCAAACGCGATAAGAAAAAATATATGTTAAAATAAAATATATATATTTAGGGATTCGATTCATATATGTGTTTATTTAGAGATTCGATCGGGACCTTTCCATTACAACTTTATAACCAATTCCATTATAACCAATTTTGACTGTACATGTCTACAAACATTGTTTTAGATTCCGTTTTATACTACCTTTAAGAAATTGTATTCTGCAATACTTCAGATGTATAATTTTTCTACATAAAAAAAAACATGTATTCTAGATGAGAAAAACTCAATAACATTACCCCAATATAGTTTATATGAATTTTAAAACAAACAAAAAAATAAAGAACTATCAAAATTGTATAAAATATATTATTTTATTTTCATTTGGGATCATAATCATTTTTCATATGTCATTTATACCATTATACTTTACAAACATATAAGCTGAACGCGTAACACCAAAAAATCTTTAGGGAATTTATATATGTGAAATGAAACTATATAGTAATGGTAATGTAGTTTTTGGTTAGTTATGTGGTGGTGCAGGATATACAGAACACAACAATGCAACTAAACTTAAATTATAATATTAAAATTTAAAAAAATAAAACATATTTACAATGAAAATATAATAATCTATGGTAGTCAAAAGTTAACGTTTCTTTAAAGTTTAATAAGGTAGGTACGGTAAAAATATCTCGTTAAGGGAGAATTTTATATCGTTATTCTCAACAAAGTATGTTTTTATAATCAATCACACTCCATTTATACAATACTACCACAAGCAACAACTAAAAATATCTAAATAAGTTTAGTTAATTTTGAGATATTTAGGCTGTTTTACGATCAAAATCAATCTTAGGATCAAATTTATTGTTATGTTGAAATTTTCTCCTTTTTGCTTGTAAATGTTTTTTCAAATGGGTTGTTAAGACCTTCACATGCACTCCTCAAATTATACGGTTTTGACACGTTACTAAGAACTTTAGTTAATAATTAACTTCCCAGTATTATGAGTCCGATTTTCGAAATTGAAATTTTCGTCGCCCATATCGCGCGAACATAATCAATCGATGAGTATTAATGGAAACATGATCCGAAAAAAATTTCATCAAAAATTTTCCCTGATCGATATCGTACGAACAAAAAATGGTATCGATTTTGTTCAAGTGTTGAACGAAGGGCAATATGATCCGAAAAGCATTTCATAATATTCCGTCAAGTCGTTTCGATTCGGTAAAGTTTTTATTTTTTTTACTATTTATTGTGCTGGAAAGTTATTTGTGTGGACCTCAAGGGTCACACCAGACTCTATCCACGGTTTGTTTTGTTTTATTTTTTCCTACACAAGTTTTCAAAGCTGGTATCGTCTGTTTTAAGGGACCAAGGAAATTTTGAATAATCAAAAATCTTTTTTGAATATCTGACATTTAGCAATTTTGAGCTTTGAGTGGGGAGTAATAACTATATCTCTCGTTAACACACTCTTTACACTTGATACACTCTTTACGACATGAGTGTCTGAAGTAGAAAGTTACAAATTAAGTTCTGTCTGTAAGATATGCTTGGTGTTTTATTCCATATGTACCCAAAGAAATTTTTTTTGCTTAAGGGAGTTAGTTTACTATTTTCTATGTAACATTTTCAGTATTTTTTAAAACCATAATCGACTAAAATTCACTTCATTGTACATACGGTCATTGCATTTCACCTAATTATTCACAAAACAATTAAGGAAGTCCTTAATACTTTTTGTTATCACGATGCATACAAGTTAAAGTAATAATTAAAATAAAAATGTATAATTTTAAAACATAAATAAATAAAATTAAGCCTTGCAAATAGAATTGCCGTGGAATATATTCTTTTCGAAGATAATGATAAAATGTTTGTACACACTTAAAAACGGATGAATATGATAACTATACACTAAAATATGTATTATTATGATAGCAATAAGTACACAATTATAGTCGAAGAATAAGCACATATACATATATAGGCAACCGACGATATGAATTGTTGCAATGTCCGGATGGGGATATGATGATATGCAGAAGGAACAGTCAGCAAACAGGCTAGACTTAGAGTTTTATAGTATAAAAGAAAACAAGAAGGTAAATACAGAATGTTTTTAAAATACTGAAGGTGAAAAATGGTTAGTATTTTCCAAGAGTCCTACTTGATTATCGTAACCGATTTTTATCTAAAGAGTGAATCGTTTTAATAGACAGTGGGGGAAAATCTTGTAGTATAACTAACATGTACCCAAAAATATTGAGCTCAAAGGAGGATATCTTTTAGAGACCTTGAATTGCATATTGTCAATCAGGTAAAAGATAAAATATAAATTCGAAAGTTGTTCTTTATAAAATCATAAACATTAAAATAAATAAAATATATTTTTGGATTAAATTTTAGTTATTCTGAAGCTTTAACTGTTCAATATTTTAAAAACTCTTTGTACAATATGAACATGAGTTGTATATGTATTAAGGAAAGGAAACGGATGTAACTCACCATGTTGGCTGTATGTACGTATGTATGAATATGTACTTGGAACGTAATTCATTTTCTTATATTCACAACATCTTGGAATAATTATATATGCTTAGTGTTGCAAAGAAAGATTTATTTTACATATATCTACATTATGTTTTTAGTAAAAAATTCTTCTTTACTTCAAACCATTTCTTTATTTTGTCTAAACAATTAGTGGTTTTGTAGATCTCATTAACCTTTTTGTTGAAAAAAATATTTTGGGAACTAGGGAAGGCTTGAATATTTCCTTAACAGATAACGTCAACCTGGTAATCCACAAAAACTGGGCCATGACAAAGGAGATGAGATATCGTTTATTCCTTCTCCTCACTGTGGCAGCTCCTGCAGTCGTCATGATAAACTGTCAGGTACAGGTGTTTAGCGTGCTTGCTACCTAGCAAATGTCCTGTAGTGGCCGCAACAATTTTGCTAATTGAGGCCCTTGGAAGTGATATAAGCTGTCTTGTAGTACCACAAGTACGTTCCTCCCTCTTTCTAAGAACATAATAAAGAACTAAATATGTTTTAATTTTAAATGAGCTTATGGTCCTCTCGTATAATGGTTTAAATGAAAAATATTCGGTTCGAGACTTTTGTTACACTTTGTATATATGTATAATTATTATTATAGTATTTTACATATTATATACAATTAAGGATTATATCTTAACTATAATGGTATATATATTATATAATATACATAGATATTATATAATTATAGTTGTTTAGCTAATTGTTTAAATGCAAAATGAAATAGAAGATATCCAGTAAAATTATACTTTATATTAGGTAGATATAATTATTATATTTGTATATAACGTAATATATAATACAGAATGATAACTTAGCTCTAACACTAAAACTCAAACAGATTTTAGTTAAATCGAATAACGTTTCAAAAATTCAAAATTTTTAAATACAAAAAGAAACTTAGAAGAGTATATTTGTAAATGTAGTGGAAATGTTGGGAACACAATAGCTGTTGATGAAAGTATAACTATTCTCTACCGCAACTATATAATAGATTTATTATTACTGTTACAATTCTTGGATAAAAAGTCTTCAAGTGTGTACAATATAGTATTGCCAAAATGCAGAAAAAATTGCTATTTTTGAGATAGAATTTAATATCAGGTGTTATGTACTTTTAAAAGATTATTAAACATTTCAATATTCCATTTTTAAAATAGACATGTGTAGTTATGACACTCATTTCCTTGCAAGATAGAGTCATCATATTTATGGTATTTAAATTTTATGAATTTATAGTTCAAAGCTTCGATGTCTTTTAGTTCATCTTTATTTGGTTATAGTTTTTAAAATTCTTTCTTAGAAATGCATGATAATTATTTAATATTTTCATAAATTTTATGACCAACCTTACAGATCACTCTGTACAATAACTATTATTTCTTTGTCTTGTTTTACGTGCGGAAATCATATATTAATGAATGGGTTATGTGCTTTAGTTTATAGTAGTTGTATAATTTCATATTTTAAGGTGATAAAATAATTAAGTCATTGCTTGAAAATGTATTATTAGTGTAGACTAAATTACTTTTAAAATTTTATGTTCATATATGGTTAAGGAAATTATGAAAAGCGAGACACTTGTTCGAAGGTGTACTTTTCGGAAATTTATCTTCGTACATGCTCTTTCGTTAAGAGTTATCAATATATCCAAAGCTACAAGAAGTACAGTTTATTGTAAAATTCCATTAATACAGGCATGCTTCAGAAAATTAGAAGAAAAAAACACGTGTTTTCAATTATCTTCGTAGAAAATATAAATATATCCAATTATCATGCATTCAAATTCATGTTCTCTAAATACCTAATTTTATTTTTAATTTAAATGTCAGATATTTCTTACAGATTTCGTAAAATGTTTAATATAATTTAAATATAGATGTGCTTATTAAAAATATTTTATCATTTATCTCATAGTATGAATATTTTAATCTAATATAATAAATTATTGCTACATCACACTTTGAATGTAGTAGGGTAAGTATTCGTCATCATTTATAATATGAATTAAAAATCTTTCCAAATTTAAATGTATGTAATTGCCTTGTTTTCTCTTAAAATATTAGATATATCTTGTACTGCAATTATACATTTTTGAAATAATTTGTTTCTGAGTCTATTTATCGTAGGATTCCGTTTGGAATATATTCATATTGCCATAATTAAATAATCTAAATTGATTTTTCTATTTGTATAACGAAAAAAACTGTTAATTTATCTAAATGTAATTGAGTTCATGAAAAAGATTTATTATTATAGATTTAGATTAAAAAATGACTATTGAATGAATATTGCTTAACCTCTCTTATATATCACAGTACAAGTATTGGGAAACTTAGTCGAAATCATAGTCTAGATTAAGAATTAACATAGGCCTTCACCCATCTGCTTACCGAATTATTAGTTATTTTTTATGAAATATAAAATGTTAATAATTATGCCTGCAATGGGTTTCCAAAAAACTATGGTCAAGACTATTTGGTCCTGACAACTTACTTGTCTTACGACTTCTGGTCTTCTTGAAATAAAAATATGCAGCAGCTGTATTGTCTACCTCTTTTCGATCACTATTATCGCATATATATAGTAATTACTGTACTTATTGTAGCGCAGATCATAATAACGATAATTGTATTGCAAATACGGTGGTATATGGTTGTCCGTGACATACGGTCAAAAATGACTGATGAAATGAATGATTTTTTTTTGAATTTGAATTTTTTAATTTTTTTTGAATGATTTTAACCACAAAATAATCCAATCAGTTCAATCAAAAATGATAAACAAGATATTTTAGTTTTTGTCCACCGATAAAATGATTTGGAAAAAATATTTGGGTTTGGACTCCTTTTTTAATTATATGTAGCCTCGGCGATAAAAGAAAACAGGAGAAGACTAAAAATTAAAGCTTGGAATTACTTTATAGATCGTTTAATTTATCTGCGCTTCCACCAAAATAGGAATATTTCTTGAATCCCGGATTGCTTGCATTTCTTGAATCCCGGATTGCACATTTCGTGTGATCGAATACACGAAATGTACAACTCCATTTGCTCAACCATATTTCTGCAGCACTTGACGATTAAAACTATTTTTCTAAAATATTTTCTAAAACATACTTTTCGTTTGTAATAATATAAAATAAGTATTATAACAATGTTTATAATATAAAAGTTATTTTAAGTAACACAGCATAAAATAACATACATACATACATAATTTTTGTATTTGCGTCGTTGTATTAGTATGTTTATGTTTTGCATGCCAATTAAAAAAGAGAAGCCTTCGCGTTATGGTTATTCTCTGTTTGGATCGTTCATTTTCTAAGTAATACACAACGATACCACCTTCATATAATATAAACATACTTATAAACATCATCTCACACACACTACAGTCGCCATTATTAATTTAATAATGTTTGCTCATCCAAAGGTATTTTAAATATATGAAGAATTTAAACAAATACAAAAAAAAAACCATGAAAGTATTTATGAAAACAAAAATAATATTATTGAGAATATTGCAAAATATAAAAAGATTAAAAAGATTAGGCTATTAGTTTGTGGTGTGTTAATAGGTTTGCATTTTTTTTTTCATTATATTTTTTTGAAACGAGAATTAAAAGTCTTTAAGGAATTTGTATTTAATTAGTGAATATTTATTGAATGGGTTTTTTGTTGCTGATTTTTGTTCAGTCGATTAGTAACCAAGAAATAAATAAATCTGTTACGTTTAATTTAACAATTGAGAGTTAATTGTTGAAATACCATGTATAGACAGTCTTGATTACTTATGTGTATGTATGTGTCACATTGCACATACATACATGTCACACATATATAAATGATATTCCCATATAATACATACTATACACTTTGCGCTCTCACGGGTATACAGAGATGATTACGAAAAAACGTTACAAACTTAAATTGTTTATTTTTTTATAAGGAACATTTTTTAAATTTAAATTTTTGTTCTATCTCTAACGGTTTACAAGATGGATTAGGTTTCAAGACCTAATTGATATATGTTGCCCCTTTGCGAAGTTGACCTCACTTTTTACGTCCTAAGCTCGCTATAAAAACAGCTTGATATCTCTTCTCTGAGTAATTGTGATGACAGGCGGACAGACAGACGACAGACAGACAGACAACCGAAAATGGTTTAATTAGGTGATTTTATGAACACCTATACCAAAATTTTGTTCATAGTATCAATATTTTTAAGCGTTACAAACTTGGGCCTAAACTTAGTATACCTTGGTATATTTCATATACATGGTATGTATAACAATGATTGCAACAAGTGCGTTAAATTGTCTTTGCATTAATATTCGAGTGCGTAATCCGCTCGAACTTCTTACATTAATGTTTTGGCAAACATTTGTTTAGTTTTCTTCACGTATGACATTTACGTGTCATACGAAAACTATTATTTGAGTGCGACAAGTGGGTTAATTTGGCGCATGCAGTTTGCAATTAGATACTTCTCACAAGGAAAAGCATGCACATACATCTTCACGAATAACGACAAATTAAATTTCTATTCAAGTTAGAGCTATGAGATGCGATATTTGTTAGTTATTTGTACTTTTATTTGTTATTATGTCTGTTTTAAGACCTTTAGATCCTTTTTTTTTTCAAAGTATTTCTTCAAAAACTCACCATGATTTATATTTGGAAAGTCAATTATTTATTTTTCTGCATAAAACAATTTTCAATTTTGTATTTGAATTGTTAACGGAATTTTGCAATAATTATAAATTATTGGTTACGTACAAATAAGTAAATGTTTCAATGACAGTAGTGCAAAATTTTATCACTATTAAATACGTTTTTTAGTAAATATTAAAATTACTGATTGTAAGCACAATAAAATACTACCCAAAAATATAAAACAGTGTTAATTATTAGAAATAAACAGGTAAATTATTTATTATTAATAAAGTTTTTTTGCTTTAGATTTTGTGAAACATTTTATAATTTATGGCTAATGAAATACATAATTTATTATTAAAATAATAATTGAAAAATTAAATAAGATTTTTTTTTATTAAATATTGTTATTTTAGGTATGTTTTGGTTTGAAATTATAATAATTTCTAGGAACCCATAATCATTTCATAATATAAAATATAAAGCGAATATTTTAATATAAATCTTAAGCCTTTTATTATATTATTTATGATTTATGAATATTTTTGATAGAAAAATAAGTAAATTATTGCAGAAATTATTTTGTATATTATAAAATTTTCTGACATTTCCGTTTATTGTTTGTTCAATTGGTATTTTTAAGTGCATAATGTTTCAAATTATTTATTATAGGAAAAATCGACTATTATTCTGCACGTCTGTAAGGGATCTCATCTAATTTTTTTCTTAAATGTACTAAACTGGCTGTATGAGTAATTTTTCAAAAATAGAATGAACCTAAACATCTTTTGTCCTGTATATTTTATCCTTAAAAAATAACTTTTACATAAAATTAAATGAAAACGCATTACATGTTACGAACCTAAATGTTGACAACAAAGTAAATAGATAAAAAATATTTTTCACATCGAAGGTATATACAAGAAACTCTTCTATACATGGATAGACATTATAGAGATGCAGAGAATATTAGACAAAGAAAAACATACGAAATAGTACACTTGGGACTCATATTGGAAGACCTAATAGCTTCCCAAATAGCCTTAGAAACACCTTTTTAATGAACTATTGTACCAGGAAATGAACAGTGTAGAAAAAGGGTGGTTTTGTTAGTATTAGTTCATCTTATAACATGAAGACTGTTTTACTATTTTCTACCTTACTGGAGGGTATACCGACAAGCAAGGCTAGCTATTAGAAATGAATTTTACTTTTGTATATGATAGTGTCATACTTACTAGAATAAAGTGATAAATACAATGTAGTATTTAAGCTACATACACTGCAAGAAAACTACTAGTTTTAAGAAAATATGTTCTTAACATGAAAGCAAGTATCTTTTTTTCTGGGCCGAGAAAATTTTTAAGCTGCCGATAGTTATTTTCCTGAATAAGGTTTTGAAACGTGACTAAAGAAATAATTACTTGTTATAATAATACCAATAGAACCAACTAGAATCATCGATAAATTTTAAGCGTATTTAATTCTTTCGATTAAATGCAATAATGACTTATTTTTAAGTCGTTTTTCGAAAGTCTTAAGCAAAAATTGTTAGTATATTTATGAGGATAAACTATTCAATTTAAAGTGTTATTCCATCTCTCATCGCTTAGAATCTAAATTACCTATTAAAGCAACCCGAAGAGCTAGGTCCATTTGTTGTCAAAACATGTGTTGTCAAAACAGGTGAGAAGGTGACGGTTCTGGCGAGATGTGTTATAGATTAATTCACATTCACATATTCAACTGTTTTTATTTCCCTTTACAAACTTTTTCTAACCGATAACGAAATTGACCAACAAAAGCGTCGTGAATCATGGTGTAACGCAATTACGTAAATTTAAAATATTTTAATCAAGTCATGGCAATTTGAACCTATATATAATTTACAATATGTGAATATTTGTAAAAACTTTACTACTTTTAATTAAATTACCTTTAGTTATACAAGGTTTAAAAAACTTTTTCTGACGAATTTCAACATTATTTATGATAAAGAATTATAGATAGAATATATAAATTGATTATTAATTTTATTCAACAACTCAATAGATCGATAGAAATACAAATCTGAACTCTTGTGTGGGATCCTTAGGCTATAAACAAATTTTTCAATGTGTTTACGAATATCAAAGTTATAAATTACCTAACACATCCAATAGGTGAATATCGTAACTCGCATAATATTGTGTATACTTGAATATTACCTGGATAGATGGTAATATTAGTTTCGAGAGTTAAATAGTAATTATTGTAATGATAATGTACTCTATGGTTGTAATAATAAACATTCAGTGTGCATTCATTCTCTATAGATATACACTGTTTATGATAGTACCGTATGACACAAAATCGATCGATTTACTGAATCGATAAACCTGATTGCCATTTATTTTCAAGGTATGACAACTATTAGATTAAAACCCATGAAACAGTGACATTTTAAATCTTCATTTTCAAATTTGCTAAATAACTTTGTAACTAAATGCTTACTAAAGAGTACAATCCAATTCTGAAGCTTTGCTAACTCTTCCCGATCATACTGTTTCTTTATTTAATTAGCCCTCGAACTAAAAAAGGGTTGTTATAAGTTTGCCCGCTGTGTGTGTGTGTGTGTGTGTCTGGCTGTGTCATCATAGCGCCTAAATGGAAGGACCGATTTTGATTCTTTTTGTTTCGTTTGAAAGGCAATTTAATGATGAGTGTTCTTAGACATGTTTCAAGTGTGAATTAAGGGTCCCGTACCTGAAAAATTTGTTGGTGTTTTTTTAATTTTCTAAATTTCACTTGTTTAAGAATATTTTACAAATGTATTATATTTATTAATTTCATTGTTCTCCAAACTAAATTAATATTTGGGTAGCTTTAAAAAGGTGTTGCCGTGATTATTGATGAAAAATTCTATAATGAATATGAATATCCTGAATTATGTGACATCCTGTAGTACATCATATAAACTAACACATACAAAAGTAATATTGTTTTTGGTTTACAATTTTGTTATGTTATTTTGATGTAGTAGAAAACATTGAAAGAGCCGCAGACAGCCGCTCATAAATTGATGGAAAAGTACACAAGGGAAACATTGTTAAACGTGTAAAATAATGGAAAACACAAATCCCGGTTTACCCAACACACAACAAACAAATACATATTCGCATATATAGTATTCAGAGTCATTGATTGCATCACAGCATCAGTATATTATAAAATACAATAAAGGTGGTATATTCAACTATACATGTATACATTTACACGTAAACAACACATACATGTACACGTACACACGTGGATGTGCATGCATATACAGTGTGTACAAATAAATCGGCACCATATTATAAACATTTCAATATTTATTTTACAAAAAAAAGTTATTCGGGATAAAAAATATTGCATGACTTAGAACGCAGTATGAAATAATCAGATGTCAGATAAAAATGTAAATTTTGTCCAAGAGTACATTTATTTTTTAAATTATCACAATATTACAGTCTCTGTTTTAGTATTGATAATTTCTGTCTACAGATTGATGTATAGACAAATTGATGATACTACACAGAATGAGTAGACATAAATTAATGCATTGCTAAAACAGAGAAGGGTTAGTAAAAATAACAAAATCTGTGTCGTCATGAGTAAATGGATAATATTAGATATACGATCGTAGTTTTCAATAAAAATCAATTTTTCTCAATAAATATTGACCATATTGTAAAAAAATAAAGGTATTTTATTTACTCTTGGGTAAAATTTTCATTTTTCGACAAATCTCGTATACGAATGCAAGAATTGGATATTTGATTATTTCATATTGCGTTCTAGACCATGTGAGACTTTTATCTAGAATAACTTTTTATCATAAAACAAAGAGTTTTCCATGTTGTGTCGACTTTATTGGACATACTGTATACGTGTATAGAAAATTGCTATTATATTATTGTAAAAACAAGTCATAGATATATCTGTATAAAGGGGCATTATAATAATGATATTTACTTTATAGTACTGTGTTTATTATACAAAATGTATCACATAAAACATTAAAAAATCTGAAAGATACATAGACATGACTACTGTACTAAGCTTCAAAATTTGAAATTTGTCCCTTTAAAAGTAAATGTCTCCATAGATAATAAATCTTAGAGACCTAAATGTTATACTTTATATTATTTTCTACAACTTTACTTCAATAAAAATTAAAAGGAGAAACGAATTCTTAAAATGGATTAAATAATTAAATTGATGTCATATCCTACCACATATAGGTCCAAAAACCGCAGAAGGTACTTTTCATCTTTTTATCACTGTGCTCTTCCGATACGTTAACTCTTTTTGTAGTATTTCCACTTTTTCAGTCGATTTCCACTTGGCGTATGACAGAAGTGAGTAGAAAGCCGTGGTAGTCAACGCATGTTCTCAGGTATTACACTCTCATCATCATCATCTGTCGATTCCAAAAACAGGAAAAAACCTTTGATTCGTCAATTTATTATTCTCCGATGCTTTTTTGACGATTTTTTCATAGTTAATTACGATACACGTGGCTTAAGGGCAGAATTTTACGAAATTAGCACGTTATCACTCGTATATATCGTATAAAATTGTATCTTCGCCTATAAAATTTGAAAATGAATAGTAATTATAATGTAAAATTTGTCATTAATTATTGCGAAAACTAGAACAATAAAAAAGTTACTTCAATTACTTGTTATTAGTTAAGATTTGGACAGTGATGTTTGGCTTATTTGATTGGTTGAATCCAATGTCCACGCAAAATGAGTGGGCTAAGTCGTGCTTAGCATCCGAGCGTATAGATAAAATAAAATTTACTATTTTGGGTCAGGGTAGTTTTTATGTAATTTTTCAATGAAAAATTCTAACTATAGAATTTGTTATTATTCTTCTGGCCCACCCTGTATACATATTAAAGGGTTTATATTATTTATTCATTTATTTATTGATGTGTGATTTTGTGTTTTGCATATCATTCTGTATTCGTGTATGTATGGGTGTTATGTATGCTGTACCAAAAACCACATTATTGCTCTGTTGAAAAATCAAATCACAGCAATGAATTTGTTTTGTTTTTGTTATGTTGGTTGAATTTATTGTGTTAGCAAAAATACTATAATTTTGATGTCTAGTAACTTTAATTTTTAATTTTGCCATGAAACATTATTTAACATTCGTTTAAAAATTTTCATTTTCATTTTTTAAGCTGTGGATAATGATAGCAAATGCTATTTTTAAGCCAAAAATTTATATTTGACTAAAAACTAGTAGTCTGCCCATTTGAAAACTTAAAAAGTGATACTTCCTGATAAGCTATTTTTAAATCCCCCACGTTATGTAGCATATACAACTTAATGATATTTCTCATACTAAAATTATGTATTACCTCGTATCTTCCAAACGATTCGACGGATTAAGGCATCGTTATATTTGCCTTAAAATTCCAAAGGTTCTTAGATAAGTGTTTGAAAAAACAAACCACATAATGGCGGATTTATTTTTGAGAAATATTAATATAATTTTTGATTACTTATTTTATTATTTTTGAGAAATATTAATATAATTTTTGATTACTTATTTTATTATTTCTCTGTTTTTAATATTTAGGGCAGATTTGAATCTATCATTCCATGTTTTTGATCAAATCAACCAACTGAAATTATATTGCCTATTTATCAAGCATTTTATCTTTTACAAGGCACTGGAAAGTATTTTTTATTCTTAGTTTAACTGACATTTAGCTTTGGGCGTAAATAGTTCACAAGTTCTTGGTAAAGTTCCCGTTTTAAAAGAATTGTATAACGCCTTATTTGCTAGATTAGGTAGAAGTATTATTACTACTTCGTGTTCAAAACGATTATGTGAAAAATTATCATCCTGTTTAATGTGACAATTTTAACAATACCCGCTATTTTCTTATATTACATCAGTCGTCTAAGGGAAAAAATATTATTGAAAACAACTATTAACTTGGACGAGAGAAAAAAAAAGTAAGTTAACTACATCATTCTTGTAAAAACTCCAACTGTTACTAGAAGTGAAAACTTTTATACATAATATCAAGAGAGGATAAACATTCCAGCAAATTAAGCACACGGACTTGGGGCGCCATTTTCCGCTTCTTATATTATTATTATGATTACAACAAGAAAAGGAAAAAGTTATTATTTAATAGTTCCTTTTTCTTCATATGTCTTTCTATAATTTTTTTGTTTTTATTATGTTTTTACTTACTTATAAAACTCAAATTTATATATTAAATGTGTATAAGCAAAAAGTTTTTCGTTACAAAAAATATAGAAATTTTTAATCGACATTATTTGCAATTTCATGAGAAATTCTTGTAATAAAAATTAATATGAGATTGATCATAATAGCTTTCGTTTGTTTACGAATTTGTAGATGATACTTAACGAGCAAAGTTTATCATATAAATTTTTCCGGTTTTTCCTTTTCTTTTTAATATTCTTAGTTAAAAATATTATAAGCTGTATGAACATGCATGGCGTAAAAAGTAGGGCTATTTGGGAGATGAGGTAGCTGAACACGAAGATCGCGTCAAAATTAGTCTTCGAGGTATGAGGTGTCCATGGTAAACAGTATCCATGTTGTCTCCACAAGTGTGTTTGGGGTCGTTAAACGCGAATATCGCTACAGCCCGTTATTCTAGTTTGAAATTTTGTGCACTTTAATCGTTTCTCTTTCTGAAGAACGGACGGAGGGTAATTTTTTTCAATGAAATATTTAAGAGAAAACTAAAATTTAAATTTGTTCTACAAATTAGATCTCCCCATTAACTGACTTCGCCTTAAAAACAACATGGGCCATAATTCGTCTTCCTATTTTATAAAATAAGCATAATTTCATTAAAAAAAAAAGTTTATTTTTGTACTAAGTAAAAAACCAAACCATTTTAATTACGAAAAAAGCATAAAGAAAATAAAATACCTACATATGAATACGACTGACGAGTACTTGATATGATTCCTGAACATTAGCTTTGTTATATTGTTAGTTATTCAGTTAGGCATGACGTTAGCAATTGTTCCACATACTTAAATCCCCCATCTCCATCTATGATATTATGTTAGGTTATGTTTGTAGTGTATATAAGTATTACCAACATATAAGTAAGCAATTCATACAAACATATATTGATAGCAATCAACTTCGGAGTGGATGGCTACCAACCGTTATTATACTATTGTTGTAATATTAGTGGTTCCAAGACTTCCTTTTAATATCTATTCCATTCTCTTTACCTAAATATATGCTATGGCTATTTATTTTCTTATACATATAAACACAAACCACATTATTGTTATCTTGTGTGGTGTGATGCTCCTTATTTTCATATCATCAAACAATATTGTTATAATATTTCCTTCCTTCTTGTTGTTGTTGTTGTTGTTGTTGAAAGACAATATGATATTGTCCAAAGAATGGTTTGTGTGTGGTCATTTTATTAAACAACAGTCATAATATCCAAAGATATGGAACAAATATCATCAAATAATTAATTATGTATAAATTTGAATGATATTATATAATATCTTTTTAATTATATTTGTTATTATTATGGTTATTATTTTCAAGAAATATTGTTTCATTGGAAATAAATGTCCGTTGATTATACCTTTATACAATTTGTCGACATAATTTTGAAAAAAGTTTCTTTTCACTCGAGTATCTGCTAAAGTTAGTATCAATATATTTTTAATGTAATTTTCACTGGACATTATTGAGTTAGCCGTTATATAACATTATTTCAAAAACACAAAACGTATGAATTATTATTTGAAAACAATTGAATAAACCTGTGCTTGCGTAGCTATCAAGTAATGAAAGGTGCAATCATATAATAGGTGCAACCTTAATAAGACGCTTATTAATTATTGGAATGGAAATAAGTGACACTAGCGTATCTGTTAAGAGTTACACGAACTATTTTGAGTCGAGCTGTTATAACATCGGTTTCTTGTTCTAAACATAGCTGGTTCAAATATTGGTTAATCCATAAAATTTTTTAAACTGATATCATAAAAATTTTAAAATCGTGTAATCGTCAAAAGTGTCGCTAGCGTACGGTATAATTTTATACAAATTGCACTATCGTTTAAGAGTTTGTCTATGGGTACAGTCTTGCAGTTGTCAACAAAGAAAGAATGATTCGAGAGAAACAAAGAACGCTATTTAATTTTCTGAAAATATTTATTCAAGTCGTTCTAAAGTGAAATTTTATAGAATCTGAATGTTAAGCTAATTTAAAAATATAAAATTTGAAGAAGCTTATATTAAATGCAAAAGTAATATTATCAAAAATAAATAAATAAATTATAAAAAAAAAAGATACACAAAGCCTTTCTTTCCCAACTAACAAGAAACGGTACACGGAGTGATGATGACGTAATACTGAAATACATATACATAGAAAATATACTATTTTGCACAACGTTTCTAACCACACTAGGAATTTCATTCCTTCGTAGGGTGGTTGTTTTCACCTACTTGATAAATTGATGTCGTTGTCTTTTATTTGCAGTAACGATGCGAACACATTACCTTTGAGTACACCTTTGTCTTTCAAATTTTCTTAAAGTATATAGGTGTATACATAGAATATACATATATAATTCATACACTTTCGATTTTCGAATGTAAGTAAAAAGAAATCGAAATAAAAAATATTATCTTTAATGTAATGTTTTTAGGTTATGCAAGTTTGTAATTTTAGTACGCAAATATTTTTCAGAACTATGCACAAAACTACGTCGATAAAAAAGTTTAGCAAGTTCACATTCGTTTATGTTATTAAGCAATATTTGAGTGCTTATCAAGTGCTTTTTTAAGTTGAACTGATTGAGTTTAAGACAGCTGCTTTAACTTTAATATATTAATTTCAAAGTCTTCACACTTTTTCTACTCTTATATGACAGTAAAACAAATGCAAAACACACATAGAAAACTACGATAAAAATAGGTATCTTGTAGCAAGTAATAAAAACTAGTCGAGTTTTTATTAGTGAATTATCCAAATAAATTATCATGTATATTATTATTTTGATAGTCGTTATCTAAGAGTTTTTATTAGCCCATTTATTATTGATATTATTATTTGTGCACTAGTAAAATTGTAGAAAAATATGTGTACTTAAAGAGTGAGTGGACAGACTGACATCGTCAAAATGTTTTTGAAGAACTTATTTAACGACCAATCTATAAAAATACACTACTCACTATATAATACTTATACAATTGTACTACAGACCCATCTTCATCTGTTTACGACTCTGAAGAGTACTATTTACCCATTTTTATATAGTCTCTTAATTCATATTATATGTTATTCGTATAACTTTTACAGTCTGCTTTTTCTTCGAATCTTCGTATATGTATGTTTAGTGATTCGAAATGAATTACTTTACATATAAAAATATCATTATTTACAATTAAAATAGAGTCATTTTTATTTCTTTTTGAACACATTATAAATCAACTGACGAGAAAATCATTATAGTTAGAATTTTTATATCAGAAAGTCTCATATTAATGCTGTTATGTTCACATTTTGATTAGTGTGAAACTTATATTATATTTTTTTTAGGAATGCTCTGCAATTCTTAAAAGCGCCAATCAAAGAATGATTAAAATTTGTAAATAACAGCCTTAAGAGTAATTTTATGGAAAGCGATTTGGTACTTTGTAAAATCTCGTTGTGGAATGCGATAAACTCGTTGTTATTGAACATTTTTATAAATTGAAAATGTCGATACGTAATAGAGATTTGAAAGGGAGATGTCACGGAACCGTTAGACCGCTTTTTTTATTAGGTTTTATCGGTATATTTTAGTCTCATATTTAAAAGATCGACGCCATTAATAATTTTCCCAATTAAGTAATAAATATTTAACTGACTAAATGTTGATCAAACATGTATTTTGACAGAAATCTCCTTAACATATAAAACATCTATGTTTATTATACATAAATTATACAATTAATTAAAATTATCTCTTATAATTAATAAAATTAAATTATAATATTTTTATGATATAATAAAAGTATTTAAAATAATAATACAAAATAGTTTAGAGAGGATATTAAAACAAATATGAAACATTCCTCTCAAAATATCTCATATTTAAATGATCCCTAATAAAAATATTAATATTAAACTACCCAATAATAGTTAGTTAACTTAGTAACTATTTAGTTATTTAAGTTATTTGTACCTTGGCGACGACAAAGGTTTGTGTTTAATAAGGGAAGGTTTTGTACCTAAAATTAAAATATATATTAATGAAAAATTCAATCAGTGCATTTAAATACATCAATGGAAATTATCTTTGTTGAAAGCACTATTATTCCTACAACCTATGTTCTTTTATTGCTTTAAATATTGAAGTATATATTTCAAAATCATAATGTACCATAGCTGACACCTCAATGTTCCTAGAAATTATCCTGTTATGTTTAAAAATAGAATATGGTATAAAAACTTACCAACAGTCAATGCTTTAAGTTGAGTATGTTTTATAAAATAAAATGCATTGGTCAGTTTGTAAATAAGCAATCAATTTTTTACTTAACTTTTTTTACAAAACTCTATTGACAACCAATCTTCAGCCTACCTGCTGTATTGATATCAATATCATACCGAAAAGAATGATTCAAGGTATATTTGACTCTAGGTACCACACCTTACCCTATTATAAAATTTAGAGAAGAGACTAACTATAGAGAAGAGAAAACATACATAAAATAATAAAAGTGAAATAATCATAGAGAATGTGTAATAGAGAAGAAACACAAAATTGTTCTTTCAAAAATGAGGTTAGAAAATATAGTATAACAAAAACACAGTGTATGGTATTGTTATATTATAAAACCCTATATTCATTCATTGATGGAACATATCCGGTGTCAAAGTGTTAGTTGAATTGAACGAGTGTAAATGACGTCGTTTAGATTTTACGATGTTTGAGGGTTGCCTATCAAGGAAGTATAAAAGTCGTCATTGAACGACAAACATAAAACTTACTTCTACACAACAACTTCGGGACCACCAAGTGTCTCTATATGACGATATAGCGTCACTGTTTATATGTGTAGATTGTAGAATTAAATAATAGTAAAAACATTACCTATGTATGTAGTATATATTGTATATAGAAATACCAATTGTTTGTAGATGATGTCTTAGATAGATAATTCGATGTAGATTCTTATTTACAGGGTGTCTTTTCTTTTATTCCAAAATTATTTTACCATACAAATACTTAAACAATTGATATCACTGGAATTAATCTTGTCGTTTATAATTAGTTATGTGACCAGTCTTACGGCAATTGCCTAGATGGTATTCAAAAATCTCCAGTTTCTTTCTTACTTTTACTGTAGGTTATGGGCCCAGTACTTTGACTATTCTCCAGATTCTTCTAACTTTTATTAATTATTCCTATCGTGATGGATTCCAAAAAGATAAGAATTGCAAAATATACCTGTAAATACTTCTAATTTGCCAATACCGTCTCCACTTGCTTTGAACTGTCAAATCAGTTCAAAAAACAATTTTGATGGTAATATAATTTTTGACTTTACTGGGACTCTTTTGAACTTAGATATTCTTTTTCATTTCTTTCTGAATTTAATAAATGATGATTTGGAAAACTTAAAACAAGTAAGGTAATAAGATTTTTCTGCAAAGTGCTTGCTTATTTCATTCCGACAAGAATTATTGTCACTCGAAAACACATAATATAATTGTGAAAATGTAGGTATCATTGAATTTGTAAATCTTCCACTGTTGCCCATCCTTGGAGGTGACGATATATTTTGAAAATTTTGAGTGTCCATAATAAAAGATAACCAAGTAACTAGCATTCAGAAAATAGCCAGCAAATATTTTCTTATCCTGAAATATTTCAGTTGCATTGAAATTTATTCCAATTAGGCGAGGCTGTTTATTCCCTGTGTATATATACAACAATATGTTAATATAATTCGAATAGAAACTTTTGGGCTTTTAAGTTAATGGATACGTTCTTTTCTAAATTTTCACTAATAGAATAAATAATCGAATTACTTCCTATAAATTTAAATACCAAAACATAGATTGGATACACCTTTAAGATCACAACTATGACAGCATCAAACAAATCACAGATGGCGAATAATAAAATGTATAGAACAAGTAGAATAGAAACGTTAAAAACGTCTCACCCATCATCATCCGTAGATATAGAATATATACATGCTGCCATTTACAACACAAATACAACACAAAACAACACAAAACATTGAGAGAAGAGAAAAGAACGTAAAAGTTACCCACATTTTACGAATTAGAGTTACTTACCCATTCGAATGATTTTATTGTTATTATATTCATCTCTTTACAGTGCAGCCAAAGCACACACAGTCGTATAATATAACACACATATAACACCTTTATTTAACGACATAACAATAGATTTTATTTCCACGTTATTTTGTGTGGTGTAGTGTAAAATTTTTACTGATAAACGGGATGCTATTGTGATGAGATCTTTTCTTTATTCTATCAAACATAGTATAGATCGTGAGTTCATAATTAAGTAAATTTTTCGAGCAATTTTTGCACCTCTTTTAGGATTGATAAAGGTAAATATGATAGCAAAGGAATTTGAAGTATTATCTCAGCTCTAGTGTAAATTTGATAGAAGTTTTTTAATTGTTCGCCAAATGTTTCGGAAACTTTTTGTGTCCTTTTTATTAAAAAAAAACTTATTAACATCAAAATCCGTGGAAAAAATGGCAAGAAGCTTGTAGCTGTCGAAAGAGTTGAAAAAAGAGTGCAATTCAAAAAAAAAAGAAAATTATTTTTCCACCATTTGCAAAAAAATTTTTTCAACTTTTTCGACTTTTGACAGCTTTCTGTCATTTTTAAACCCTCAACTAAAAAAAGGTATTATAAGTTTGACCATTTGTGTGAGTGTGTGTCTGGATGTTTATCTGTCTGTCTGTATGTCTGTCTGTGGCATCGTTGCGCCTAAACGGATGATCGATTGTGATTTATTTTTGTTTCGTTTGAAAGGTTATTTAATAGAGAGTGTTCTTAGCTATACTTTAAGTGCAATTTAATTCAGTAACCGAAAAAACTAAAAACTTGGCGATGATATTTAAAATCGTCTCAGTCTGGAAAAGGCTTCATGGAAAAAGGTAATTTAATCGAGTGTTCTTAGATATATTTCAAGTGCGAGTTAAAAGTTAAGAGTACCCGAAAAATATGTCCTTTTTGTTTTTATTTTGTAAATTTCACTTGTTTTTTATATATTGTTGTCAACTTTCCATGAAAGTATATGACAGACTGACAAAAAATCAAAAACCATAAAATCGTTGAAAAATATAAAGATTAAAAAACTTGATGCTTAGTTTCCCCTTATCAATCCTTCAACTAGCAGGCAAAAAGAACGCTAGAAATTGCACTAAATTATGAGCTCACGGTCTGTTAGATATTGCACGTGTAATAATGATCTATGCATAATTTATTAATTTGATGATAATAAAAATTTAATTTTACAGTGGTTTTATATAATCTTTTTATGGTCGTCAATTTTTATTGTTCTGTATCAAAGATTCAGTAACAATGTTTGATATAAAGAGCATCGCTTATAAAATAGAAATTTTCTATTATGCATCGAACAATCTATGCTAGAAAAAGTTTTGAAGGATGCACTCGTCGGAACATTTTATTGCGAACTATTCCTGATTGTACCTGATTTACGTTGTTTGTGCCTAACTTAAATGCTAAGTTTAACAGTAATACCATTCGACTAATTTCTATTAGAGCAGGAACATAATACATTTTAATATATTATGTGTTGGCCAATATAGAATTTCAAACATCTCTTTAAATCGATCTGATTTTTCCATTTCCTCGACTCTTGAAAATTTGTACACCTCACATATTTTTTAACCAAACTGTTATACCAGGAATGTTTTTGCTGCAGGTATTTTTGTTAATCCTCCAAAAAAGGGTCACAATTTTTGTACTTTAAGTCTTTTACAGGCATATATATTTGTTCTTTTTGATAACGTTGTAGTAGTTCTATATACCGAAGAAATATTATAACGGTTGGTCAATTGATAGCATTGACTAAAAATGTTCATAAGTCATTCATAATTATGTTTTCCAATATTTATGATTTTACTGTTCTCTATAATTAATGTTTGATCATTTTTTTCCAAATAAAAATCATAATCTGACTTAACCATAATTTTATACAAATACTTACGTTTATTAATAAATTACACCATTTCTCCTAGAAAATCGAAATTTGAAACAGTGAAAAGCTTAAATATAAAACATTTATATCTATGTACATATAAATATATATATTTTCATAAAATAACAAATTCTGTTTATTTCATGAACGCGACGGCTGTCAAAATGAATATAAGAGGGATAGATATTTTCGGGTACATTATTTGTTACACATTTGGTACAGTTTGGTTTGGTTAGATTTTCCTCTGGCACATTTATAATAAATGATTGGTGTACAACATGTATATATAGAGATATATACGTGAATGGAAAATTAGGGAAAGAGAAAATGAAGGTATGTAATATAGAAATGATGGTTGGGTATTACTACAAAATGTATATAAACAGCAGCTTTACAATTAGCAAAGGCGTTGTAATTAGCGTAAATTGTTTCTGGCGCGCATCTGGGATCCACTATACATATATATGTATTATACATAGTATTACTGTATAGGATAACATTGTGAAGTTTTACCCTTCATTCAAAAATTCTCCCTTAAAATAGCTCATACCATGTCTCAACCATGTCGACTGTATATCTCTCATAGTTGTACATGTTATTCGTTAAGTTTATGTGTATTGGGCCGTTTGTTATATTTAAACAGTAAATATTCGTTGTTTTGTATACTTTCTTTGTGTATGGTTACAATATGGCGATGTACTTCCATTATATACAAAAAAATTATTATTAACGGGAAAATGGCGTTATCAATAACTATGAAAATGTATATCACCACACTAACCAAAAATTCTTAATAAATAATTTAAAAAAATTTAAAACCTGATCTCGTAAAATATTATCTGAAAAGAAAGAAACAAGTACAGTGGTTTACATAGCAACTTTAACAGCCGGGGCCCATTAAAATCTAAACAGGCTCCCAATAATGGGTCCCGACTGTTAAAGTCGCCATGTAAATCTCTGTACTTGTTGCTTTCTTTTCAGATTTTATTTCACTACTTTGGAAAGCAAAGTTTATTTTCAGTCTATGAACCGTGGATTTTACAAAATTGTAATTTATTCTTGTATTTGAGAAAACAAAGAAGAAATATATGCAATAGAAGTCATTTGATGATTTTGTTATTCCGAATTTCGAAATATACACAATATGAAAACACCACTGATACAAATAGGAAAGTATAATACGTATACAGAGGAATATTTTGTAATTTGTTAGAAATAGGTTCTTCGCATATTGTTTGTAAGCTCAGTACTCGCTGTTTCTATATTTTGTAGTAGGTACATATTTGGATACATAACGCTATTCTACGCTGTTCCATTTCTCATTTGCTATCAACAAAATTGAAATATTTTTTATTTATTCTTATTTTTCAATTCAATTATTTTGATTTATTGTTAAATATTTAATGTTTTACTAACTTAAGCGCGCACTACAGGTTACGTAAAATACTAAACAGTACTGCAGAGCACCAGGTATTGTTTTCTTGACAAGGCACGGTATTTGTTTTAAAATAACATATATAAATAAATATTTTCCTTTAATTATATGAAAATATATTCGTAAAGACTTGGTATTGCCTAGTGGCAGAAAAAAATGTATCTTTAAGTGATTCCAAATTAAGTATTATTTACCGAAATCATTATTATTTTCCTGCTCAACAAGCATCAAAAAAATCCATCTGTTTATTGGATAGAAGCATGTCGTTGTGATACTCTTTTCGTAGCAAGTAAGTTATAAGTTATCGATTATTAAAGCTTTTTAGTATCTTTACGTTAGCCAAATTTTGACCTTTCTATATTTTCATGAAAAGAAAGGACAGGGCCTTTTTTAAAATGAAATGAACGTTTTGTTTCCATTGTGTTACCTATAGACATGCCTAGACTCATAAAACAAGTTTATTTTACACATTTTATAAGTCTATTTGGTGTAGTCACCAGCAATTCTGTGTCAATATTAGACAATTTTTTTCTAAAAAACACACGTATAAATGTTACAAAAGTTATTACACCAAATTACACACAGTATTCCTGTTTTCAAAGTGCAATCGAGCTCTGAATCATATTTTAGCAGCACTTTGTATAATAAATTTATCACTTCAATGATGAATGAATTAATTTTAAGTAGAACCGATTTAAGAAGATAGATTAAGATAATAAATAAAAACAATTTTTATTCTTTATTTTTAGAGTATGTATATTAGACCGTAAGCCCATAATCAAGCAAAATTTTTATAATTTTGTTGTGGTTTGCCAATAAGAGAAGGGCTAAAAGTTTGGTAATCAAGGACGAAAGGGTTTCAATCGATGCTCTAATGTTGAATTTTTGAAAATCAAGTTTTGCGGTTTTCTTATTCCAACAATGTATTTTTACTTGCTGTTTATGTTATAAGAAAGCTATATATTCAGCATATAATGCAGAATAAAAGATAGGATTATCACAAGGGTTCAAAATCATATAAAAAAACGAAATATTTCATCCCATTTTCAATCTTTTTGAAAAATACAACTTGCGTTTTGATTACATATTATGAGGTTATCAAGACTCTTTTTACATAAACGGCGGTGAGAAAAAATTCGGCAAAGAAATACGAAAATCGACGCTTAAAAAGTTTCGATTTCCTTTTATTCAACACTCAAGCCAAGATTAAAAATCTAACCCATAAAAATTTTTATTATACTCCTTTTCGCCATGAGCCTGCATGTTAAGTTTAAACTCGATTGAATCCTGGGAAAAGTTTTAAAAACCGATCCAAAGTTTTTCGGCAGGCAAGCAGACGAACAGACACTACGAGTTAAAAGAAAGGGAGTAAAACTTGATTGAAATTACGAAACTAACCTTCACCATAACAAAATTATTGTATTGAAGTAAAAATGTTCACTTGAATATTGATATTCTAATCGTCAATATTTCTGGATTCAACGATCTAATACTTATAATTCAAGAAGATTTGACTGGCTAAAAATTAAAGTATGGTAAGTCAATATTTTCTTGTACAAAAATATTTACACGCTATATCATGTTAAAGAATATATTTTAGTACTTTTTACCACTCCTTTTTTTTATTTAGGTGTTTATAAATCCTTTAAGTGAAAGGCAAAACGAATCATAGAAATTTCACTTAATTATTAGCTTATGGTCCATGTTGTGAATTATACATTGTTCAGTTAGATATTATTAAGTGTTAAATGAACTTCCTTGATTTCATTTAGTACTCTCGTATGTAGAACTAAGTGTTGATGTATTTGAAGTAGACATAGTACTCAGACGGGACAACACCATTTCATAATAATATAATATTTAATAATAATAATAACATATTTATAATGTGACGACTATGTTTATTGTGTTGATTGGTTGGTTAGTTGAGGCCTGTTGCCGGATGTCACTCGTTTTGTTAAATAGTTTTGGTTTTATTCAATTGATAATGACTGATGTGACATCATATATTACCACACGTCGTACATCCAATCATTATAATTATTAATAAAAAAATTATATACAAAAAAATAACTCCATTTGTATCCAGAAGGGATTTTTAAAAGGATATATATTATCATAAGTCTCCGTCTGAGATATTTATAAAAAAAATAAGCGAGATTATAAATTTAATCGAATTATTTGTTTTATTGTATCTTTATTTATCTCAAAAGCAACACTTTTCAAATTTTGAAGTACGCTGGCATTAATTTAGCGATGCGACAGACATAATATGCGTACTGGACACGAAATGACCGATCAGCGAATTGGCCTTGCAAATTATATTATAATTTCACTTTTATTCAAACTTTAATTGATGCTGATCCATGGAAACTTTTTCGTATTTCTGTCTAGTCATGAGCAAGACTTTCTTATACACATAGTCTTGGGACTATCAAGTAAATATTTGATAGTCTCAAAATGGAAAATCAACAACTTTTCTCTAAATTCTATGCTAATCAAATAGAATAGCCTTTAAAAGTAATAAATCGACTAAACATGACAAAATAGACTTTTCCAATTCTTCAAGTATTATAATTTGGACATTTTACAACGCTTTCATTGTTTCAATTGATATTCATCTACTTCAGACGTTCTTGTACTTCTTACAACAAATTATTAAGATAAAATTACATCACAAAATAATTTTTAGTAAAAACATCGTAAATAAAGAAAAAAAAAATAAACAAAAATTTCGTACAGATGAGAAATACGTATTCCAACTCGCGTTTCTTTTTCTATTGTATATCATTGTAGGACCATATTTTATAGTTAAGCCAACCCAACAAAATTATCATTCCCCTGTACACACAACACTCAAGCTACGTAGTAATGTTAAGGATACGTACTTCTCACCGTTTTTCCTTCCTTAGAACACAGATATACTTACCTCATCCCTTCACTTGTATGTATACCTACTTATATTTAATACCAATGTGTCCTTACTAGTATATCTCTATTGTATTGGATGATTTATACGAATTGATGATAAGATTAGGTTCTGCGGATAAAAATAAATGGATTAGCTAAGATTGTCTTAGAACAACATTATTGCGAAATTAGAAACTTAGAATAAGTATTTCTTGATATATTTTCTCGCGAACGAAAAAGAGGGATGTTATAAGTTTGACCGCAATGTGCGTATGTATGTCTGTAGCATCGTAGTTCCTAAACGGATGAGTCGATTTTGATTTTTTTAAAGGTAATTTAATGGAGAGTGTTCTTAGATATGTTTCAAGTGCGAGTTTGTAGTTCTGTGCCCCAAATATTTATCGAGAGTTTTTTAAATTTTGTAAATTTCACTTGTTATCCGTTGATATATCCTTGTGAAATGAAATGATTCTTGCCAACAAATATTTAGCATATAATTCTTATATCTCCTCTGCTTTTTATTTTAACTTTACTAAATTTTCATTCTCTACGAAAACAAAGATGACCAGCAAAACATTTAGGTATGAATTTGATTTGATTGTTTGAATTTGCTGTAAAAGACTTGTTACAATATGAGAGTATTAGCACAGCTATATTAGATCAAGACTACATGATTAAATTTCCTTGACTTTCTTTACAAGTATTTCTGTAGAAAGTCACAATGGATATTTATATTTGAAAAAATCATGAGAAAAAATGTTAGGTAGTTTAAATCATTCTATACATCTATGTTTGTTCACCTTTAACGTTACCTTTAGATAAAGAAGATATGGTTATAGTAAGAAAATGTTTGGAGAAAAGCAGTTGTGTGTATGTATACATTCCTCAGAAATAAAGACGATAGAGGTACCCATCTAGAAACCAAAACACATTTTCCACTTGCATTTCCAATGATTTCCTCTGAGAGTTACGGAAAGACATTCAGTATCATGGGAAAATTGTTAAAAGAAGGTGTACAGTATATATAAATATATTTGTATATGTATACATTTATCTCTTTCTGATATACACCATCTACCTGTATCTAAATCACCTGGATGTATATATTTTTTTCTTCTGGATAAGTATAGATTAGATTCGTTTGCTGTGGATATATATGGTTGCTAGTTTTGTGTGGGTATGAGATATAAATATGAAGTAATATGTTCATATTTTTAATACTTTAAAACTGTATCATTTTTATGATGAAATGAATGTCGAGTTACTTCAAATGGAAAATATCTATTCAAATTTATTTTTTATACCATTTTATGCATAAAAGTGCACTCCAGACATCATTGGCACTTGTTCTACTGAGAATAAAGAAGTATCTTTCTTTAGAACCAACATTTGGACTACACATCATTATTTCCATACTTCATCAGGAGAATTTCTAAGAGTGTTTATATAAACGAAAGCCATGTACTTTCCTACACTATTAGCAAATTTCGGTTGTCCCGAGCATGGAAGTAAGCATAGAAACTAACCACTGACACGGAGATGTTCAATCTTGATCCTAAAGCTTATGAAAACATATGGTTTTTTAACCCCCGAACCAAAAAAAAAATATAATAGGAAAGAAACGAATTTAGGGTACTGAACCAAGAACAACCAAAAAATTAGGCAATGATTCTCAAAATCAAATCTGTTTGACGAAGGCTCTATGGAAAAGGAAATTTAATGGAGAGTGTTCTTAGATATGTTTCAAGTGCGAGTTTAGGGTTCCGTTCCCGGAAAATTTGACAGATGATTTTTAAATTGTGTAAATTTCACTTATAGGATAGTGTAAGGAAAAATGTTTCATATTTTTAATGTTTTGGTATTCTTATCTTGAATGATGAAAAAATAATCTAAATCTCAATAGCTGAATTATATATTTCTTAGTGTATGTATATTTTATAACCTGATTTGAATTTCTTAAATAATTTACTTACACAAAAAACTTAATGTTTAAATTTAAAAATTGACCCCCCACATTATAAACACCAGCGGAATGTTTACTAACATAAAAAAAAAACTAACTTTAAATTAAAATAATATACATAAAATTTCATTATAATAACGATGTAATGTTTTATAATGCTCCCCGTCTCACATATAATTGTGTCCTAACACAAACAAGACCCATATTACACACTTAATAATGAAATCCATTGTTTTACTATAAAGATTTATTAAAAAAAAAAGCCTACTTTAAAACAACGAACACACAAAAGTTAACTTATGCATGTAAAAACATTTGTTTTGGATAAATAAAGTTTTTTTTTCTTGCTTTATTTATATTTATTTTTATACCATGTATATATGAAATATACAAAGGTATATTAAGTTTAGTCTCAAGTTTGTAACGCTTAAAAATATTGATATTGCTATAAAAAAAATTTTGGTATGGGTGTTCATAAAATCACCTAATTAGGCCATTTCCGCTTGTCTGTCTGTCTGTCAACGTAGGTCAATTGGGTCTTGGGTCCGTAAGACCCATCTTGTAAACCGTTAGAGATAGAACAAAACTTTAAATGTAAAAAATGTTTCTTATAAAAAATAAACAACTTTTGTTTGAAACATTTTTTTGTTAACATCACTGTTTACCCGTGAGAGCGCAAATTATTTAGTATGTATTTTATGAGAATATCAGTTATGTATGCGCGACATGTATGTATGTGTAATGTAACAGTGTAATCAACACAGTCTATACATGGTATTTCAACAATTAACTCAGTCGATTGTTTGTTTTCACTTGTTTGTATTTTTTTTATTTAAAAAAAATATATACAAAACACTTGTTTCAAAGCCATTAATATGGTATGCCACACCGTATTAATATGCTTATAATCTGGCATATCGAATTTGAAAATTATGTAATTTATTGTTTTGATTAAAAATGTTTAAATTATATTTTCGATTTATTTATTGCTTTTATTATTATTATTATTTTTTTTTTTAAATAAATATTTTATTGATTTTTATTTCTTTTGTTTCAGGTGAGTGACATTGGCCTTTTTTACGATTTTCAAACGCTTTTTGTTGAGTTTTTGGTTTTGATAATTTGGTAAGCCTATTTTATTTCAACAATAATCATCCACAATTTGAACGACGAAAATCTTGTACGTATTATTAATAAAAATTTAACATTTTTTGTTATATTTATGGGGTTATAAGCATTAAGTTATAGATGCAATTTGGTTGTCACAAACGTACTTAGAAACATTTTTTCTAAATTTAGTAACAGTATAATAAACAGTACTAGTTAAAATTTTTAAGGGACAAGGTAAAAGCATGAGGCGTTCAATTTGAAATATCAAAAATGAATCGGAATGCCTCATCTACTCCACATGCCTAATTATTTTTCGATTCATTCTTGATATTAAGTGCCTCAAGCTTTTATAAATAGTCGGGTATGAGTGACTCATATATAAAATTATTTTCTACTTTTTTAGTACAATAAAAGCTTGTCCCTTAAAAAGTATTTTTATTAAAATTTTAATTTAAGACTAAAGAAAATGTATATATATCAAATATGGTGGAAGCGTTGGAAAAATTGATTGACGCCACAACCTTACCATGCATTGTGATCCAAACGAAATGTGCATGCACAATTTCAGCTCAATCGGAAACCGGGAAGTGGATCAAATTTGACTTGAAAGATTTGATTACAGACAGATAACGGGACAGGTGAAACTAAAATAAAAGCTTGTAAAAAAGATTATGTACAGAACATAGCAGCTATTTTCTAGGTTAAAATATTTACTTGCTTTAATTATAAAACCTTTTTCCTTGAATTGAGTATGGGGACTGTAGATATTAGAAATATTTACTTATTAAAACAACATCAACAGTCCAGAAAACGCGTTTAAAGTAATTTTGGTTTATTATATGACGTTCTAGTTTGAAATTACTATACTCTGAGTGGAGGAAGTAATTCAAATAAGGAAACGAACCACTAGATTATATAATTGAATAATTGACTATAATCAATTATCGATGAAAACAAAAAAATTCACCTGTTCGATCCCAAAAATAAAAGAGAATTATTATAGAAAACGTAATATCAACACAAACCAATAATAAAAGGTACAAAAAAACTGATATTATTATGGTTTAGATATAGGAATAATAAGATAGCATGCGAATTGATTGCGTGATACAATTTTTAGTATAAACAAAAATAATATTATTAGCTTAGAACTGGATATATATATATTACCTAACAATCGTTAAATAATGTAAGAAAACCACTAAGTTTGGTATAACACAATTGTTAATAAGTACAGTATGTTGCAATATTATGTGCTGCTAAGATTCATACAAATAAGGAGTAAATTTAAGTTTGAAGGCGATTCTATGTACAGTTTACGATAAATTAATTACTTAAAAAAGACCTTTTTACATGTAAGAATATGGAGGAATGGTAATAAATAATGATTTACACCACTTATATGAAAAATTTATTAAAATTACTTAAGTCTTGAGGTACATCATGAAACTAAAATTATACTTTCTCTGTCTAATTATTTAGTAACCGATCCCAATATAGAAGCAACCTATAATGAAAACTAGTAAATGTTATTTTAATAATTTTGTCAGATTAATTTATAATATTAATTTATAAAAAAAACATTAAAATTTTTTTTATTTAACATTTTTAAATTTACAAGTTGAATGCTTGTGAAAATAATATACAAATTTCATTTAATCCCCTAGATAGATAAATGGTCTTGAAATGCCTTAAACGAGGCTAACGTTGATGGTCGGCAGTCGGATTAATTATCTTTACCTATTCCTTTAAGCATGTTTGAAATTTGATTTGCATTTAACAAAAACTAGCTACGATATAAAGCAGCAAAATAATTAAAAGCCTGAAAGTTATTAGTTATATAACAAAAATTAATTTTTTTTTGTTTCGCGTTAGTTTCTCCTGACACACACGATATAAACTTGTCCTGTCTATTCATAGATAGTCTTCGTATTTAATATCATAGGTAGTAAAACATTATATTTTATGTTGTTGCCATGAGTATTTCCTTATGAGTATTAATAGAAGAAAAAAAGAAAGGCCCTTCTCATAATTTTCCATATAACATTATACAACCTTAATTCCCTCATTTCAATAACACAACAATTTGACATTGTATTTTATTATTTATAAATATTTTAACATCAAACATTACTTCCATAATTTCTGTTATCGTTAGATTAAAAAAAAAAAAAAAAAAAAAAAAAACTACGAAAAACTATTCAAAAAGTAGGCTTTTTAGTTTTGTAAATAAATGTATTGATTCATAAAGTATGCAGTATATGCTTACGTATAGAATAGTGTGTGTAACAGGTTCTAAGGTCTTAATGGACATATAAAAAGTTTGTATCGAAATTTTCCGTAATTATTTCTTAAATTACGCTGAAACGTAGCTGAACTATGCACATACAACTCTGAATTTTATCTTTCAAGGCGTGAGGGAAATTTTGAAAAAAATCCAAAGAAAAAATCAAATAATGTTGGATCCCATGATTTCCTCGGTCTATCTCTCTGAATATTTAAAATTTTTCTTTTCATATTTGATGAACCTAAATTACTAATACGACCGTAGTTTGTTTGAACAATACGAGCTGTAGCTGGCAAAACATGATATTTTTAAAACATTTCCCAACACTGAAATAAAGTTATTTTTCTGTCTAGTCCTCCGTTTTTAAAAACCCTAAATCATCAGTTTTCACACAGTTTTTTTTTTTAAATAATTGTCAACAAAGACAGTACAAATGGCATAAAATTAAAATTATGAAATTGGAAATGATCAAATTACAAACGACTGATCAAATTTCTTCAAATAACTTCATTACTCGAAACTTTTTGTATTTGTATTTGTACGATTTACTTTTTGGTAGCCGAGTAAGTATGCAACACCTTTATGGAAGTGAATATATAAATAAAAAGTTTATGTAATTCTTAGAAATTAATAATAAAAATAGGTTATATGTTATATGAAACATTACATTACCTTACCCTACGAACCTATACCTAAATATTTGTGGTAAAAGTGAAGAAAACCACAATTTATATAAGCAAGTAACTTGATAACTTGCTATAATCAACATACGGTTTAACATATACAATATGCATCGTTGTATTATATTAATAAAATAACATAAATTGTAACCAAGAAATTTATTTACAGAGTGTTTAGTGAAAATACCACATATATTCATTTTATTGTTATTTCAAAAACGTTAAAGGTCCTGAACATTTCATATTCACTAAGTTTCATAAGGAATTTCTTGATACTTTCTTTATCAAAGATTCAATATTCTTTTAGTTTTAAGTAGCTCCAAAAAAAAAAACTTTATTAAGGTTTGAAAAAAAAGCTAACGTAGGTGTTGAAATATTCCAAAACGGTTTGTTACCGAAGGTTGATTTCCTAAAGGAAAAATTTGATCAGTGGTTTATTCATCATCACCGCGTTTTCCTCTTACATAGTTTTTGAAACTTTATGTGTAGTATTTTTTTATCTCAGCAAGTTATATGCTCTTAATAAAAATATAATAATTATAAGGACGTAGAGACTTTGCTGCTTTAATTCGAAAATTTCTCAGCTTTTGCAAGTTTTACTAGAGAAAGCTTGCGGAGATAAAAATTCTTCCCACTGATCTTTTAGACTGTCTTGTATAGAGGATATACCTTGGTCTGATCAATAGTCTTTCATTAAAAGCAATCAGCCCTTCTTAAAATTCATGTTATTTGGTAAATTGTATCAAGGGAATAATAAAATTGCAATATATCATGATATTAACCTAACGAATATGAACGATTTCCTATAATATAAAAACTCATATACTCATTAGTAATCGCCCTCTAAATTTTCATTAAACACACCGTACACACATACTTCTATTACCACAACAAAAATAACTCAAAGATAGTTAGTTATTTGTTTATGTATTTAAACCGTACCTTTATAGTTCAAACTTTAACATTTTTAGAAAGAAAAAAGTGTGTGCGTTTTTTCTTTTACGTTTTTGTGGTTTTTATTTTAACTGATTGCCTGCTTATGATGATATAATTTGACCACAAAATACAATACAACAATAAAATTATTATCGTCTTTATAAATTCATATTATAATTGTTTTCAATAAGCTTTTTAAATTATAACAATCACATGATATTATTTACACGTATTTCTATTATTTTAATTTTTAATAACCATATCCGATTCAGTTTTATTTAATTTGTCTTTTGAAACTTACAAATGCGTGAATTTAATTTGTTCAATTAAATTTATTTTCCATATAGAAATTATGTTGAATTATTTAGATAATTAATCGAAAGACATATCATCAAGTTTGCAATACATGTCAAGTAATTACTAATAATTAATTATACCTCAATTATACCTAATCTTAATTAATTTAACCATTATTTTTAGAGTAGACAAAACTTGCTATGTAAACAAAAAATTAAACAATTTAAGAACAATGATATTTTTATGTACGGTGATAGAAAAAGAAAAAACTTGTATGATTCTACTTACAAACTTTTCTCAACTGCTTCCGTAAATTTTTAGAATATCATTACAGTGAACAAACGATATAAGATAATTAAAAGTCTTCAATATCAATTAGTTACTACTGAAATTAAAACAGCGACTAAAAAATTGTTTTATATGAATACATTTTTGCCATCAAAAGATAAAGTTAAAAAAGGTAGAGAATATAGGAGGTTTTAATTCAAACATTCACTTTCTCCGAAGAAGCGTTGAATGAATAACTGAAAATGTTCATTTCTTCGACTTCGAAGGCTTTGCTTTACCACCTTGCAACAACCATTTCATAAAAATTAATTTACATTTAAAAATAATTTATATAATTTTTTCATCCATACCTCGACTACTTCACTATAATAAAAATAATAATAAAAAAAAAATTAAAATGCGGTTATTACATTCAACGAAAACAGACCATTTAAATGACATTAAAATAAATAGTGAAGGAGCTGACATGAATTTTTAAGTAAAAAATTCATCATCATTCAAATCTGATCGTTGGTAAAAAGACAAGAAGAATGTTTCCTCCAAACTTGGCTGAGAGACCCGGAGTTTTCGAAATATTGAGTCTTGGGTTGAATTAAAAGGAGGTTACAAAAAATTGAAATAAATTGAATTAAAAGGAATTACAAATTACACGCGATCAGACAAGAATTTTACTTTTTCGGGATTAGAAATCCTTGTTGAGAAAGGGGCTCAAATTAAGATTTTTGCCTGGATTTGATCAGGTAAGACCTCAGTCAAAAAATTTTGCATTTTACCCGTTCCAACAGCTTAAGGCTTTAATATCTTGCCAGATTTCCAAGTCATATGTACAGATAAAAAAAAGTGTGTATCAAACTACCAAAAAATTTCACACAAAAATGAATGTCATCTCCTATAATAAAACACACAAAGGACAGTATAAACTACTTGGGATGGCTTATATTTGTTTGTTGTAATATATACATATATATATATATATGTATAAATAAGCCTTAAGTATTATTATCATCATATGATGGCTTATATTATATTATTTTGCCAATAATATGAATGAATTGTCGGACGAAAGCACCAAGCAATGATGATGGTTTGTGTTTTTGAAAAGGAAGCTATTAAATGTTTTTAAATATAAATTTACATAAATAATCAATTATTTATATTTTTTTTTTCTGTAATATAATTTTTTTTTCGCTGTACGAACTACGACTTCTATATTCTCGTTTATGGGTACATAAACTCCCATTAAATTTGCAGTGCAATTAATGAGTTTTTTTTTGTTGTTGTTTGAAGCAAGAATGATTTTTTTTAAACCTATTGATTATGACGGCATAGTTGGTACTACTTTTATTACTCCCACAAGAGTGTCTCATTGTTATTTAAAATTGGATTTAGACAGTCAGCATTATCACTTCCTGACAAACTTATAAATTAATACAAATGGATTTTGGGAATATTAAAAAAGTATTGTACTATAACGTTAAAAATTTTCGATATCGCTACATGGACGACGAAAGAGAAGATATGCACTAATAATTTATTACAGTATTTAATCCACAATTTCAATATTCTACAACTTTTTGAGCTATGTGAAAAACGCAAAAAGGTACGAGCAAAACTGGTCAAAATAAAATAGATATTTTCGCAATGTTTAAACTTTTTTCACTTTGTATAGAAATTATTGATGTTATATATTGATATTGAAGTTATACCAATTATGTAAATAGATCCATAGAAAAAAAAAACTTCTTAGACAAAACTCAATTATTCAGCTTAAAATTGTTCAAACTATACTTATCTTTTTTGAAAATTATTTATTGTTTTATTTTATTGAGAAGCATTATTTTTTTATACTTTTCCAAATTTATTTCAACACTTCTATTCTAACATCCTAGTCCAGTTGGCAGCGCCGGCATTTTTTCGCCCATTTTCCATATACTTTTAGTTCTACTATACCTAACTTTTATTAAAAATTTCTTACTTTTGCATTAAATTAGCAAATTTTGCGAGTAACGGATACAAAATTTATTATTCATACAAGATTTATCTTATCTCTCTACAAGATCCGCTCTCACAGAATATTACGCGTCAAAATTCTATACGTTATTTATGAAAATAATATCTCAAGATTATATGATAAATTAAAAAATTTTCATACATGGAAAAAATCACTGAAGAAAAGTGTGTGTATAGTTGTGAATTAGAAATATTTATTGACTTGTTATTGACAATAAATTAACAATAAGTATATTTAATTTAACCAGTGTTTATATAAATTACAAGTTAATTGGAAATCCCATACGTATGAACACAAATACACAAATACACGTATTTTAAAAATTAATTAAAATACTACTTATTTATAAATTAAAAAGTATAAATATATGCAATGCATTGCATATATTTACCTCGTTGCTAACAAGTTTATAGTATACAAATTACGCCATATTATATCTCTGTTTAAATATTTCTATAATAAATTGAAAAAAAAAGTTTTTTTATGATTAAAATCAAATATTACATTATTTCAAGAAAGTTAACTGGTTAATTCTTAACTGTCGTCATCTTGAATAGCCATTTTTTATTCGATTAAAAAAAAGGTTAATGTTATGTAGGTACTTCATTACGGTAAATATTGGTAAAGAAATGTTAATTTTTCAACTCAATATATTATTTCATACTTTTTTCCAATAATATTTTTGTTGTGTTATGACAATTTACTACCACTGCTACTAAGTGGACTTGAAAAAGGCTATATCTGTAATTAACTTGAATGATTTATATAGTACTAGCTGGGAACTACCCGCTTTGCTGGGCAACATCCCCACTTGCACCCCTCCAACTCCGTCCACATTTCCTTGCGTTGGATAACAGTTTTGTAATGTACACGTCATGCTCTTTTATTTGATACCCCACTTAGGTATATTTGTAAATATTCGATATTTCCTTCCCACTTTCTCGCTACACCTTTCTACCCTCCGAAGGTTAAAAAAATTTCTAAATGTAATTTAAAACATTCTGACCAAGTTTTGAACTATTAAAAGCCATAATTGAAAAATATGAATTTTTTATTCATGAACACCCCCGCAACCCCCCTTGTGGGTGGAATTTCGTAAAATCCGTTCTTAGCTGACCTCTACTTGGCAAAAGGAATATTCCTGCCAAATTTCAAGTCTCTAGGTCTTATAGTTCCAGAGATATCGTGATGAGTGACTATCTATATCTATAGAAAGTCTCCTATATATTTATAGATAAAATTGTACGCATAATCATGACTGTCAGGGATTTTAGCTATAAGTGCGCTCGCTTACATTTTAGAAATTATTATTAATCGGATAAAGGCTTTTGAGATAAGTGGACAGTTAAAGGCTTCGGAGATAAATGTAAATACGAATTTTATTATTATTATGAGAAGATAAATAAAAAGCTAATACAATTATAGCTATGTGTTTTTCGAAAATAAAAAAATTCAATTTTTCAAGTGTCGGACTACAGGGGAGCTATTTTTCTCAGTGTTCGATAAGATATTGTGCACTTCTTCTTGTATTCATCTCCTTATTAGAACGTCATAAAAAATTACCTACTGAAATTTTATGCAGTCCAATTAAGAATTCAAAGGTTGCATATCAAAAACATATTAAAGATGTTATGTTTGCCAAAAGTTTTTCAGTTCAACCTATACAAAAATAAATTTATTCATGATTATTGATTAAAATGAAAGAAATTATTCTATTGAAAAGAATACGCTTTTACTCAGTTTGGCGAATGTTTTCTACAAAGAATATACATTGCCAAGCAGGTGATGCCAGGTTAGTTGTGAAGTCACACAGCCTGCCATTGCAAAATACATTTAAAAAAAAAAAATTATAAACATACATGAATATAAATTGCAATTTTATATGTACTTCTTGATTTTACCATTTTGCTTATGGGATCTAACTGCAATTGTAAACCACCAACAGTAAGTTCAACTTTTATCAGATTATTATCATATTATATAAAATTAATAAATAAAAGCAAAATTATATGAACAGGATGATTTCAACTGAACATATGCAAAAAGGGTCATTATTTTAATTCATTTGTTTTTTATATTATACTGTTTATATATATATATATATATATAAGGTGTTAAAAGAAATCTCGTGTAAAAGTGTTTATCTGACAACTGATCTTAATTATTATTTTCGTTTCGATTTTTTTGGGGCCAATAGTCTCAGGTCAAAGATTTCAAGCATATTTCTCTCGTTTTTATTAATATTAATTTGTATGTATAATGCGAATATGTACAAAATTAGCAAATTGATCTAAAAACAAGCCGTTGGCATTGAGGGCCCCACGAACAACTTTTCAGCATAATGAAAAGTTTAAAAAAAAAATAGTAGTAAAAACTCGACCGACTTGAAACGACTCAACCTAATATTCCGTTTGAAATTCTTTTCAGATTCAATTGCCATTAATACGCTTCGATCAACACCTAAACAAAATCGATATCATTTTTTGGCTCATATGGCCCATTGGCCGGTGACGCCCTTGAAATTTAGTTCATAGTTCGGCACCGGGAAAATTTTTGAGATGTCGAGTAACGTACTCACCTCTTATTGGATGCCTCGTACTTTGTTTTTTGAAGATGGACAAAATAAATAAAATACTACTAAAATAACAATGAATTTTCAATTAGTATAATCTATGCATTTTACACTCGTAGAATAGAATATGGGAATATTTGAAGGATTATATTTTTCCACAAGAAACTACTTATTTTATTTTTTATAAAGTTAGTTATGGTTTATTTTTAGATGGCAGGTGTGTTGCTTTCATATAATTTTTTTCCATCATCTGTAATCAAGTAGTTAGTTAAAATTCGATTCAAACAGTGTATAAGCTTTATATTATTACAGTTGCACATTTATTTATTTATTTATAAATTTTTTTTGTTATAAAAATTCATATTAAATGTCATCAGCTGTCTACTCTTTGTATGTGTAATGTACTCCACGATACACAAATGTCATAATATTATATATTAATAATAAAATTAAATAGGCTCTTTTTTATATCATTAGCATTCCAATTCGATATTATGCACGCAAATGTCAAAACCATATTTTTAATACATTTAATATTTTTAAATTGTTCTCGTCGATACAAATCAAATTTCAAAATCAGTAAATTGTTTACATTTATTTCATTTTTATATAATAGATATTTTTATTTTTTATTAAAAGTTGCCTTTTATTTTTGGAAGCTTAGCTTTATCAATATTCCACCAAAATATTTGGATTAAAGTAACTGAAAGAATGTCTCAAGTAACTCATAAAGAAATAAATTACATAAAAACTGAACCCATAATAATCGAGCACATTTGTAGTTTTGCAAAATTTAAAACGAAACCTTAGAATATTATGAATATAAAAAATAAATTAATTATGGATCAATTACAAATTTTATCAATAAATTATTTATGCTATAAAAACCATTTTAATTTATCAAGCATATTCTTTGATTAATTGACTACAAATTATATACATTAATTAAAAAATAAATTAAACAATAATTAATAATATTTTGTTATAAAATTTTAATTATGTTTTAACAATTTTATTAATGTTTGTGATATAAAGTTTTTTTTTTACTGCTTTGGTTAAAAATAATTGTTTATTAATTTAAAATATCTTTTTGACTTTGTCACAAATTTATTTCATAATTTTTTATGGATTTTATTTGAATCAAACAATATTTTTTAAACATTTTTGAGCCTGCATTACTATTAATTTTTTTTATAAGTCTGTTCAGTAATCTCTTCAGTTTTTAAAGAGATTGGAGGCTTAAAATTGTAGGACTTTGCATAAATCGGATGGCTTAACAATATTATATATAATACAAAATGGAAGCATTTTAAACTAAGTTACTAATTTATTCCATTCCTTTCATCATAATTGTCTTAAATTAAAAACTAAGTCCATTTTTATAACGTAATATACTCATTAATATTTTTATGTAATTTCATTTAATGATTTTTAACTACAAATATTTTAAGAAAATTGTTTGCGTTAACAACATAATTTTGAGCTACCATAACACGATTATCTAAATTTTAAGGGACCCTCATGGAACTTAAGACCACAAGAATACACATAAACATAACGGCGATTAGCTTGCGACACATACAAAACAAAATCTACAATTATTTTCTATTGTAAAATTCTAACAGGTTTTATAAACCTAATGCTATTTTTTCACCCCCTTAAACATCTAAAACCCCATATGAATTATTAATCAAAACAATTTCAAACTAATTGATTAACTTTAATAAATATATTGCTCATTTTTATTTTTTCTTCACTATAACCAAGGACTACCCTTCACGCATTATGTGAAGGGATGATATATTCATTTACCTTTTAACACTTCAAATATGTTATTTTTTAAAAATATTATAAAAGAATTGGTTTTTATTAAATAATACCTCCCTTTTATTAATTTAACCCCCACTTTAATTACTTATATTCATTCTAGGTTAATAAATATTTACGAATATTTACCACATATGGAATCCGCATTATCAATCAAAAAATGTCTTGTTTTTTGGAAAAAATTTTTAGGACATTTAATATTTCTATAACATTCAATCTATAATTGATTGTTATTGATTGTCGGTTTATCTTATAAATATTTAATTTTTATTTATTTATTCATAGAAATTATGATTTTAATTTATTTTAGATAAATTTTCCATTAATATACAAAAAGTTATTTATGAGGAATTATGCGTACATGGATGATACAAACTTCTAGAGCCAGGCGTAGCATTTGACAATCATTTTAGAACGACTAAAAATTTAAGCAGCACTATTATTACTATTATAAACGATACCTTCCTTTGTTTACCGCCAGACAAAATGATTGTTCCATTTTTGTATTTTTCGCGTAATTAAAAACAAATAATATTCAAATTTTTTAACTTCTGTAGCACCTAAAGGAGGTGTTTTTGGACACATAGCTCGTCATGCCAAAATCCTTGTTTTGGTGTACCCTACCATCCCCATGTTTACTGACCGTGTTATTATAAATCATCCTGTATGCATGCATGTATACTATTAAGTAAACGTATGTGGTTGATTTTAATTTGTTGTAAGAATTGACAAGCTTTCACATTGAATTATCGGATAACAACAGCAATTCAATGTTATATAATATACATATGTACATAAGTAAGCGAGCTTTAGAGTTATTATTCTCTAAAGCACTGTAACGTGTATGTATGTATAAATTTTGAGTTATGTTAATATTGTGTACAAACTGATATTATGTATCCTATTCTCTCAAAGGTTTAATGCATTCAACATTATATTATTATTATGGTAATATTTAAGCAAATAAATATTGACAATACATACAGGACTGTTAGATTAATGATCTGATTTAAATCATGAAAATGATCGAAGCTTTCTTGATAATAATAGTATCCAGTTTAGATTTAAGTAAGAAAAGCTTCAGTAAAATATGTTAAATGCGTAGAGCCTATAAAGACTTAACGAAAAATTTTAATTAATAAGATCAATATCTAAAATATAATTACTAGCTAGAAATAAATTTAATTATCCCTATCCCCTATCCCTATATATTATAATTGTGCAGATAAGGATGTTTGTTTGTTTGTTACTCTATCAAGCAAAAACTATCGATGGGATTTGAATGAAATTTTACAACAATATGGCTCACACATCAGAATAACACAATGAGCTATAGTTTATAAAGAAATGTTTGAAAAAAAATTTAATTAAATCTGTTATTTTACTGCTCCATCTATAATCATCATTTTGAACCATAAATTAAAAATTTCTGTAAAAGTATTAAAAAAATAAATATAAAACAATTCATGGCCATTTTTTTTCTGATATACACAATAAAATATAACTATTTTACACTTAAAAAAATTAAAAACTGCATATATTTTAGCTGTTTAAAACAATCCTTTTGTGTGTTATGGAAGGGAGATAAGTGAGATCAAGAGAGGTGAATAATTTAAGCGGTGGTATTCACTTTGAGACCAAGTGAAGTGGGCGGGTATCAAGCTGGTGTATGTATATAATTGCAAACACTCCTCATTAAATTGCGCTTTTCTTTAAAGCATTTTGAAGATCGTCGCCAATTTTTTAACTTTTTTAGGGTACGAAACCTTTCTCGCTAAGAACATTCTCCGTTAAATTATCTTTCAAATGAAACCATAAAAGTTAAAATCGATCCATCTGTTTAGGCGCTACGATGCCACAAAAACAGACAGGCAGATAGGCACACACACACACAGCGGTCAAACTTAAAGCACCCCTTCTTTTAGTTTGATGGTAAAAAACGTTTGTAATCAGTGCATCTTTTATAAATTTTATTCATTTTAATTTACTTATATTTATTTATACATAGCTTTTAAAAAAGTATTCTTGGCGAAGTTCAATATGGTTTATGATAAAGAATTGAGATATAATATAAAAATTGATTATTATTATTTCCCAAATATAAATTAATTTCAACATCCCAATTATAAGAATTATTTTCATACACATACAAATAATTTTTATGATAATGTCGACAAATATCAAATATGACATTCTAACATCAAAATATTTAATAAATTTAATTATTTATTACAGCTACATAATATTACTATATACCATCCAAAAGCTGGCTACAACAACTTTTTTTTAATATATATGGTACAGAACTGTAATAATATTCATAATTTTTTTTTTCATAGAAAATATTTTGTTTTGACATAAAACATTTCTAAAACTAATATAATAATGTTGGAATGATATGTATGATATAAACTATGTACATAGATAATAATATATTCATAGCAACGTACTTGTATCATCACTAGAATAGGATACGTATATATATACACACTAACAATGCAAACATTTGGTTGTACCTACCCGATAAAGTTTCAAGTATACCCTACCGACTGCGCCAATCATTCTAATATCCATACTGTAAATCTATAAAATAAAACTATTTATGGGTGATCTATATAATTGATGTCAAAAACTTTGATTTGATTGAGAGAATTGAACTTTTCTTCACTTAAAGAATGGATAATTTCTTAAAACCAATTTAACATCCCATTTGTCATTTACTTAGTTTATGTTAATAATTAGCCGTACAAAAAAGGTACCTTAAGACTAAATGTTTTTGGTTCTTAAAAACATTGAATACACGCTCAAAATTAAACGAAATATTTACAGAAATTACAACTTCTCTATGACATCGCATGTTCATTTAATATTTTATCTTTTTACAAAACAATTTCTAAAAAGTTTAATGTGTTTTGGATCTTAATTTGTAAAAAAAAAATCTATACACGAAATTATTTTATTTTTCTCGATATTTGGCTCTATGATTTCATTAGATTATTTATTTTCTTCTGTGATGTGCACTCGGGTATTTGATATAAAAAAAATTAAATATATGAGTAATCTATACTTTTTGTATGCTCCAAGGTTACGAAACGCATGAAGGAAGAAATCTATATAAGTAGAAAATTGTCTAGCAAAGTAATATACGGAGGTTTAAGGTTTTGTATGCGAAGAAAACCTTCTGTGTATTTAATATATATCAACATTACACCTTCTCAAACTCAAACTTCACATGTCAACTGTGTATATTTATTACCCTACCTTACCCTACTAATATAATATATATGTGTATGTGTTTATACAATATACAGAATGGTTAAGAAATTTAGAGTACAAAATTATTTACTTTTATTAAATTAATGAAACTATCAATTTACGTTAGCCAAAAAGTTTTAGTCGTTATATTGGCTTAAAGACAGCTACTATATTATTTCTATTTTTAGTTCATTTTCTATATTAGGATTATTGATATTATATGTACTTTTCGCCCATACCATAAAGTGATCACTCAACATCCCATTGCAAAACCTGATTTGGGAGACCCCTCGATTCCATAACTTTGACAACTCACCTCAGAAGAGTGATATAAGATACTGATTGAATATTTATCAAACTGTGATGTACCTAGTATATTTTTGTATTTTAACGTTTTCATACTTTTGGAAGCATTTTGTTAACCAGAAATGTTTTTTGAGAATTTTTTCGACCATGTTGTACACACATATAAAGACACATATGTGATATGTTCTATCATCACAAAAATATATTTCTGGCTTTGTCTGTTTTATATTTAACTTGAACCTGCAGAAAATGATAGCGACACATATCTACGTTTGTGTATATAGTAGTATTTTTGTTGTGTGTTATATACACACAACAGGAAAAGTAGAAAAAAAAAAGAAAATTGCAGAGAAAAACTGTTTTCACATATATATTGGGTATCTATATAGATAGATGCTGAGACCTCTAGATATAGGTATATATACGTTTTGGGTGTTTATATCATGGTAGTATTAGTAATGGTTCGTATCGTAAGACCATAGCAGTGATGGTAGCTAAGCAAGTAACAGTCAGGTTTGAATGTTATTTATTACACTTTTCCCATTTTCCACTTTGAAAATAAGAGTTTAGTTGAATATATATATCCATTGCCACCATCCAACGAAATGTTTGGTTAGGTTCACTTTTTTTTTGTATTTACTCTTTTTTATTCTGCCCTACTTCTTAGAAGCAATGTTTTTTTGTAGATACATTATAAGTTATTAGATAAATATTTCCGATCAAAACGTATATTGGATATATGCATAAAATATTTTTGAATTTGTGTGAAAGCCTAAAAGTTATTTTGAAACTTCAAATTTGATGAACAGAATCGTGATTTATCAAGCAATAATGACCAAGGTTTTCAGAAGCATAGGTAATTACAAAACATACAACTTAAAAATAACAAATAAAATCGTAGCATAATATAAAATGAAGACATGTTAGATCTATGCTCATAATTCCAATCAACATTCATGAGCTAAATAATTTAAAAAACGTCCAACAAACATTGAAAGTGAATTCCAATGACCCAGAGCAAAGGGGAAAACCTTAATCAGAATGAATGCATATTGTTACGAACTGCTGAAGTGTTTCCATTGTTTATGGAACGTAGAATCCAGGAATAGTGGAAGTATACTTTAAATTTTAAAAGACTTACAATGAATAAAATATGCTTGGATGCTAGGTTATATTGGGTGTCCATGGGAGACACACTTAGGCCATAGGGCCCATTGTGATACCATATATGTGTTTTACCATCGTTTCCGTTGATAATTTAATTTATCAGCTCATCAGTTATACTAGAGTTGACTTTTTTGGATGTTAGTTCATTCCAATTTACTAATAAAATCTAAAATACACTTAAGTAGCTAGAAATAAAAATTATGGACTCTTTACTATTTGAGTACTGCTTCCTTACAGAAACAAGTCAAAATAAACAAAAGAGCTATACAATAACAAAAAAATAAACAATAAACAACGTTTTTGCTTTTTTTACCACACATATATATACCATACACATTCGTATACAGTATGTTCACCGATCGAGTTAGAAACAGTCATTCTTCATAAAAATTGATCGAAAAAGTAAGATTGTCGTATAACAATCTTCGGAACTACACCGTCTACAGTAATTCACAAAAAACAAAATGCAAAAACATTTTAATCGAGTCCACAAACTCTATTTTATTTGTCAATACCATAGCATATGTTCTTTTAAGTTTATCATTTACAGAATGTTCAACAGATTAGAAACTAACACAAAAAGAATTTTTAAAGATTTAAGGACTAATATCATTTCTTAAATCTGTTTAAAACCAAAACAGAACAAAAAACCACGCTATTGGTAGGTTGCTCTTCTTTTAAGTTATAGTACCCGGTTTTATAAATATAATTTTTGAGATTTGAAAATTTGCAGATTTGTAGCTCGCTCTGTGTACATACTGTATAAATATATCGCGTATTAAATATAAAACGTTATACGGTTTAACTTTACAATGATTACGCTACTTATGATGGTCGTCGTAGTCGTATAAAACACAATGTAAACAACACACGCGTTACTTCATTTGTTTTGTTACCAAGAGCAACGAAAACAGCCAACACTTATTACGATATCTTTTGTTAGTTTTAATTTATATTAAAATTTATATTATATTTTACATATACAAACATATAACAACATTATGGGTAATAAATCTACTTACAGCATACATAGACATACTGTTAGATTGAAATGGATGGAAGGTAACTTAGTAAGCACAATACACGATTACATTTACTCATTTTTTAAGATATTCAGTGTACATTTGGTGTGAATGTATATGTATCTGTTGTTGTGTGTTTATATATAAATAATGTAAATTACATCATTAATGAATGTTTCATTATTTACAAAATTAGTTTTTATCCAAAAGTTCATTAAGAAAACGAGACGAATATAAACGTTAAGAATACGAGAATGAAAATTGAACAATATCATTTTTCGATTTCACGATTAAATAACCGATGATAAAGCCCGTTTGTAGTGGGAACACAAATTCAAAAAAATATATATTTTCAATTTTGATGGTGAATTATGTTATAACTTGACAATATAAGACAAAAAGTAAGAATACAATTTTTCGATACCTGGAGTAATTTTCAAAATATTGAAATTGAATTTTGTTTAATTATTTAGCTTTCGATATTTTGAAAACCAAAGCAGATATCGAAAATTTGTATTCTTATTTTTCGTCTACATTCATGAAATTAAAACGAAATTCTACATCTAAGTTGAAAATAACTTACAAATAATTTCAACCACAAGTCTAAACTTGCCTTGGGGCTAATACTACCTTAATTTCAAATCAATTCCGTTATCAGTTACCACTTATGTGAATTGAATGTCTGCATATTTTTCAATAATTTATTGGTATCTTTAATGCGGTCATTATATGGAACACTTCATATCATAATGAATCGATACAGTGGATACCAGGTATCTTAGATACACTAATATGTGTTGTAACATACGTAATGAAAATTGAAGTAGAGCTTTAAAAAAACGGGGGAATTACCATAGAAAATAATAATAATAATAACACTACAATGTGTATTCATTACAACTGTTACAGAGTACTTTTTATCTGGTATAGTAGCTTATTTAAAGTAAGGTACAAATGTATGGTAGGTATGTATTGATGGTGTGTGCTTTGCCTATATTATAGTATAGAAGAGTTTCTGTATTGTTATAACAATGTTATACACATAATCTTTTTATTCAAATAAATTTAGCTAAGTAATTTATTTAACTAAAATACATAGATATATAACAGATATACATCCATGCATACATACATACACCAGCATTTTAGAATGAAAATAATACATTTGAAAAGTTCAATTGTAAAGCGTAGTCTCTGTTCTTTGTATTTGTATACGATGAGCTTTTGTTCAACTAGAAATTGAGTAATATAAAGTACAATATGCTACAAAAATTGTTTTAAATTGAGTTGTCACTGCTGGTGTGTGGCGTCCATACAAAAAAGGTTGAAGCAACATTATTTCCCAACAAAAATTTACAAAATTTAAGAAACTTCCGACAAATTTTTCGAATTTGGAACTCAAAGCTCGCTTTTGAAACATAGTTAAAAACAATCTTCATTAAAAAACCTTTCAAACAAAACAAGAACAACCACTTACAGAATAGCAAATCAAAACAGCAAAAACCTACACTTAGAGCAAATATTTCCACCGTTCTGAAAATTATTCCAATGAGGAGGTGTCAAACTAGAAAATCAAATATTCATGCTAATTTTCAGCTACATTCTGGAATTTTCTCAATGTAAAAACAATTTTATCTGAAACACGCTGTACTTCTATCTGTCAGTATATACATATTACACATTCATATTATTAAACACATTTAAAGGAATGAAAATGATATGGTGTACCTCCGTTCGTTTCTATAGTACAATAATAATATGTATATGTTTCAGTTTTGATACGTTTCATACAAGAGAAGTACCAAGTACCGCTACCATCTAATACAGTATCATCCTCTAACATTGATATCGTTCGTCCGTCTTTTACACCTACCCGCGTTTTCTATACAAACATACATATCGAGGGTTTTCCATTTAGGGTGATAGAACTTTAAATTTTATATCAATTTATGGGTACTCTGACGAGTATTTTATAGAAATTTGTGTCATCTTTATTAATCGTTTTAGTAAGAATTCTACATCAATTGATTAAGTTGCAACATACAAACGTCGTTCTAACGTGAGATTTGATCGAATTACCTTGAATTAAAGTACAGTTTATGTCATCGATGATATCGAATCGGATTCAGGCTGTCGAGTAATCGAAAAATTGTATATGTACCATCAAATTTTCATTATATCTTACACACAAGTTGTTTAATTCACAAGTTTAAAGCCATATCTATCACTCCTAATGGAAAACTCTTTACATTCATATCCATTACGAAATCCTTTTTACATCTCATACATACACAGGACAAACAATAGTTCTATTAACGGCTTTTGTTACACATAGAGACGACTTGTATTTTATAATAATAATACGTTGCTGCTAGTATCTATTTTACTTAAACCAAATCAGTTGTGTTATTCGTTTTACATACATTGAATTCTATTGTCCTTAGTATTATTATTATCCTGTGAGTGAAAATAGATATTTTCTCTTTTTTTTTGTACCTTTTGGTTTTTTATCAGATTTTATTTTTGGAATTCTAAAACACGTTTGCATATAGGTTTTTTAATTATTAGTAATTTTATTTTGAATTACTAAAAAGGAATTCTTAATCCTAGCGCAATCTCTTTTTATCGTTTGTTAGATACCTGCACAGATCCTTCCATAAAATGATATTGACTTTATTCTAATTTAAAGCGATCCAAAGTTTGATAAACAGGTTTATCCTCCCATATACTGATGCTACAATTAATCAATAAGTTATGTTTCTTACTTTTTAATGAATGTATTCTATTTGAACTTTTTTCCGGTACCACCATCAATTATTGTATATAGTTTTTTTTTACAATAAGGATCCAAAATAATTTTGAATGATAACACACTACAAAGTATAAATGCAAAAACAAGGTGCTCTTCCAGTCATCAAAGTTTTGCTAAAATGTTAAAAACACTATAAAAAACATAAGTATTCAATTTGTTTTATTTATATTACTTTATTTTTATTTTCCAAAACGTCATTGATTAATTCGATTGAATTGATTTCAATTACAGCGCAAACTATCTTACAATTTAATACAACCACAAAATTTCGTAAGTTGGCATTCAAATTAATCTGCCGAAGCTAATTAGTCCTAAAATATTTTTTTTGTCTTGACTGTTTCGATAATATCTGCTAATTCTTGTCTATTTTATCACTAAGTAGATCAAAACTCGTGCATTGTAAATCAACTGTCCACTTTGTAAATCAATAACAATTAAGATATGCTCCTTTTTCTTTTGCTTAGTGATCGTTATTTTCTTCATTAGAAAATATTCATTGTAAATATAACAAAAAAGTCTACAACTTGCAAGATTTCCCATAATTTATCTTTCTGATTAAAATTGAAATGCAAAAAATTGACCTTCTTAGTTACACCTTTCAAAGAAATAAATTTCATCTTTACGAATAGCTAAAAAAAAAACTTGTCTATGCAAAAAATGTCACTTTTGAGAGAACGAACAAAAAAAAAAGCATAACAAAAAAACAAGAAAAAAAAGCAACAAAACAAAACATAGGATAAAATTAGTTGTGATGTGTAAGGTGATACTAAATACTGTGGGAAAAATAATTCAAACTATCACACTATTTCTTTAAGATATATTCAAACAGATAATAAATCACTTTTTTAAATTCTCCGTCGCCGGTCGTTCGTCCTATACTCTTCTTCCATGATTATTTGATAAAGTGTTAAAGTGAATACGATATATATATTTGGATATTTAATATCATTTTATATTGTTATCTTTATTTAGTGATCTTGACAATTATAATAACAACACAACATATACCCGACCACTTCACAAGGTATATAAAACTTATACTCCAATAAAGAATAATATGTCTCCAAAAAAAAAAAAAAAGATATAGAAGGAGATGCTATTAAACAATACCCGAAAAGACACATCATCATCTTTAAAAAACGTTTTAGATACCTGGTGTCCACATTCCATACGCATACCATTTCAATTGTGTACTTCCATCATCCTCAGAAGCATGGAATTAATAAAAGTTCCTTATATAAACTTAATTTTTGGATAAACACAGTCATCTCGATTTAAAATATGATTCCCTATTAACAGGTCTCGTCAAAAGACAACATGTATTTATCAAAAGAATATAGCTCCTACCGGGTACTCACGATACCTCTCGATTTTTTTTTCTATTTTTTGGCTTATTCCTTAATTTTACTTCCCCTCATTAGGTTCAAAAATTATGAATACACTCATAAAAAAATATGAAAATACTTTTAAAATTGATTTTCTACGTCTTGGTTTGGGACTGAGAATTTTTGAACAACAAATAGTTTTTAAAACAACTCATGAACTTTTTTATAAATGGGACCTTTAGTTACCTTGAAAAATCTCTTTTAAGTTATTGAAAACCGATTAAAGCTGTAAGTTAATTTCATCACATAAATAGTTATGAAGCAATTAATAAATCCATACACATGTTATATGACCTTTACGTGCTTACGGGAAATTTCGTAAGTGCTGACCTTTTTCATCACATAAATTAATTTAAATATTTTATATACGAAATGAACAAAAGTAATTATTTTATTTCGAAATCAAAAAGAATTTTTATACAATTTTGAGTAAAGCTTACAGTTGACTGTCAATGTTGATAATAATTTAGATTAATATAAAAGAATGTACCACGGGCGGTTTTGGATGTTGGTGTTTTTTTTACAAAACGGCATTCTTAAATACAAAAATATTTATTTAAAAAATATATATGTATATCCAAATCAATTTATCTACTGCAAAAAAATAAATAACATGTTTAATTTTAATTTTACCCATTTTGCAATCTGAGTAGCTGAAAAAGTGTTAACAGGCTCCTTTATATTTGTTGGATTAAGTTTATTTTAAGAAAATTGCTCAGCAAAGTTGTAGAAAATCAATTTTACCAGAATTGAACTTTTCATATAAGACAAAGTTCAATATATTGTTTGAAAATGTAAATGTTTTGAAACAAAGCCGCAATACACATGTGTGGACAAATGCTGATTTACAAAGAGACCGTAAACTCATATCAAATTAAAAATTTTTGCTTCCTTTTTGAGGGTTGATAAAGGTAAGTTTGTGAACATAGAAATAAAAGATAGCTTAATACCGTCTTCGTTTTGATCTTGGTCTGTTGTTCATCACTACTGAAAAATGACTTTGTTTTTTATAATAACACTCTACTTTCAGCCACTTCGACAATTGAAAACTTTGGATCATTTTTCTAACCGGTCAAAAATACGAAAATCAAAAACTTTGATTTCATGAATTCGAAAATCGTGACAACTATTAAAATTTCGTTCTTTCCAAACTTATCTTTATCAATTCTCAAAAAAGCAGACAAAAATAAACATGTAAATTTGGCTTCATTATGGGCTCCCGGTCCTACGATATAAGAATACCGTACACTCGATTTACATAATATTTCCAAATGCTACAAGCTTCTACAAGCATTGAATAGCATAAACTATATAATCTATAAACACTATAAACAGACATTATACATTAGCTGTGCTATAAAATGACAAACAAGACATGATATTATATAAATTTGGTCAATATTAAACAACATTCATCTGATGCTAAAACCTTAACATATATCGCTCATCTCGTCAACAAATTTGTGTTGTTTAAATTTAGTTACAATCCATTCTACATGTAATATAATATTAAAATGAACTATATTCTAGCTTTGTGACATGTCACTATGTTTATCCTATGAAATTATACCAAGTGTCAATCTCTTAAAATCATTCAAATGTATTGTTTTTAAAAATGTGGAGATATTTAAGTTGAAATATTTCGATCTAGCTGGAAAAACAGGTTTTTGCGACATAAGCTGTTTAAATTGAAAGTTGTAAAGGCTTTAAATGAAGTTATAAGTTAGAATGTAATACGGGACAGTACAGTTTTAGGAATTTAAGTTTAATTCATAATGACGTCATTGCTTGAAACGTACATAAAAATTTTTTTAAAGATATTTTAAATTTGGTATTGAAAATAAAATAACTGACGTGATAATCGTTGAGGATAAACTCGAATACATTTCGATTTGATTGCTATAGTAGCTTTTTGTACGTTGATGAATGAGGTTCGTTTTACCTTTATCGGGATATAAAATATTTTAAAATATAAACAGTATATTTTTTAAATAAAAACACTTCCTTGATTGTATCCCTTGTATGTGTACAACTCGGATAGCGGGTGCAACCAAACCTTTCTTACAGTTCTTACAAAACTAGATATATTTCGAGAGCTAATCGTTAATATAGGCCTTAAAATGAATTATTTTTAAAATTTATTATTTTAATTCGTATTTGGTAATTTTTTCAAAACAATTGAATATCTAACTCAAGTAAAACCGATTTATAGTTTTCGACTATAGTAGACGGCTATTTGGCAGAAACATAGATACACATTGTGAAAGAGAGAATAAGGGTACATATAGTACATAGTAGTATAACTATGATATGTTTTACTCGACTATGTGATAGAATGATGAGTTAAAACATCCCTCAAACCACGACCACATTTCATTCATCCCTCTATGTATATATTACATGGTATAGAGTGGGCCGCAAGCTAGGCTACACAATATTGTGTTGTACACAAATGCTGGCTGGCTGGCTGCCGGTGGGGACCAGATAAGAGAATTGCACTGTCAAGTCAGAATGATATATTTGGCCAGTATTTCCATACCGTGCGCTTACATATATAATAGTTATAACGTTATATGTGTGTATATATGTATACAAATGTTCCCATTCTCATCCCAGTTTTGCACACTCTCTTCTCTTTCAAATGGTAACTGTATATATAATAAGTTCTTGTTGTCTATTCTCAATTCTATATATATGTCCTTTCATTCAAACACAAAACCTCTTTGCTTATTCGAAAACTATACAAAATGAAATTTATCCATTTATACTCAATTCTATGTAGTCGATACTTCTGATATTGGATTTTTCCAATTAAATGGAAACAAAATATGTACATCTTTAGAAATAAAACTTTCTATGCTCGTGTTGAGCCTAAAATTCATTTTTTTTATGGACAAACAAGAATGGCGCGATTGTTTTTTCAAGAAATATGCAATAGCGATATCACTTCACAATAATTTTATTATTTATTAAAAATTATTTTTAATAAATGGAAATTATTTTTGGTGCTTCGTTTCGGGGTAGTATTGTTTTGAAGGAAACTTTTACTCAGTAATTGTAAGTCTTTATTTTAAATCCTTAAAATCTAAATCACAAGTGTCCTAGTTGCAAGAGCTCCCTGAAGTTAACTATTATATAAATACTCTACTGTCGTCATCTTAAATATTTTTCATTATATTATTTTCTCCCTCCAGGCACTTTCAAAAACTTAGGAAAAAATGTTTGCAATCAAATTTTCTACGATTTAATTTAATCGAAGTTCAATCAGTACGAAATGTACCTACCGAAGAAATTTTTTTTTTTTTTTCATAAAAAGCGTCTATCAAAGCCTCAAACAAAAACCATTATATTTGAATATAATTACTTCAAATTCAAGATTAAATTTTTAGCTTTATGATTAGAATACGTAGATTTTCAATATCAATAAATTTTTGAATTAAAATAATTTTATATTGAACTCATTATGGGCGTTAAAATTATCGTAGAAATAAAATCGATATTATATTAATTTATTGCAAAGTGATTTAATATCACGATTATTGATTATTCACGCACGATATATTACGATAAACTCTCATATTATGCATATCCATGAGCATCTGAGTGAATAGGTGGTTTTTAAAGAGTATTATAGCTAGCAAATCATTTAAGTTTACACTGCTAACTAATTTAAAATTCTTATTTATTAAAAATTTTATGAATATAGTGTTTATGGTTGAATAAATTGTGTTCTTATGGGTACCATACCCACTTTATTGATTAACGAAAATCGAATGTGCCCTTTGAAGATACGTATAGATCGTATCCATATACATAACTGAAGCAACCAACGGAAAGCGACCCCAACGCTTTGCAACTCTATCTCTCTATATAAGCTTGTTCAAACCGTTCGAATTTCGTCCGGCAGTTCTAAAATACTTTGGTAAAAGCCTTTGCTTGAATCATTGTACAAAACATATCAAATTCTCGATTTACATTTTTCTTTTGCGTTTGGTTTATAATCAAACAGCTTGGAAATTTTAAAATGAAAGTACTATTATGCGTTTTACACGATCAAACTATATTAATTTAATTACGAGCAATATATAGTACTTATAATTAGTATTTTTTTTCGGACAGATTTCAAAAAACTGTTCAGAAAAGACAAATCAAATATCTCCCATCTTTGTCAAACAGAAAGAGAGATGTAGTAATTTTCGTTAGGAATTTTACTTTTTCACAGGTATTTCCGTATTCCGCTATCACCTTAAGGTGTCCTAACTAAATAAATATTCTAAAATATGATCTGAAACCAATAATTTTTTTTAATAACAGAATATGAAATTTTAATGGGATTTGGTCACAATTTAATCATAATTTAACAATTACTAACAAACTTAACTAATTTTAATGTGAATTTTGAACGGACCAATCTTAATAAGCATTATAATTTTGTACAAAAGAAATTACTGTAATTTATTGCATAATCAAAGAAACTGTATGAGATATTCACATATACATGTTTTCAATATAAAAAAAAAAAGCTGTATCCAATGTGAGAAAATTACAAAATAATTTCTTTAAATAATATAAAATCGATATTTCGGAAAAAAAATGGAGAAACAAAAATCATTTTAATCTTTTCATAATAATTTGTATAAAAACACAATTTTTTATATGAAGTATTCTAGACCGGGAACCTATAATAAACGAAAATTGTTCTGTAATAAATATTGATAATGGTTAGTTTAGTATTAAAGAAAACTGAGGTTGAAAATCTTGAATCGGGTATCGAACATGTGAAAATTGAGATATTTGAATATGTATTTTTCGACTACCGTTAAAAGTAATTGACAACACAATACATTCAATGATGGAAAAACGATTTCAATTGTCTATTTTACAAATGAGTGTCTCTTATAATTGCACTCAAATTTTCCAATCCCTTCCACAGTTGTATACTTTCTGCCATTGCTTTGCACGTATTGAGTTGACAAACATTGTGTTTGGAAAACTCCGTTTCCATAAATTCAGCATCATATAAAATAATAATAATAATAATAATAATGGGGATTTAACCTCCGTTTTTATGACATACGCCTTATCACAGAGGCCACCCACATCATTATTTGTTAATCTTTATTTATTAAATTACATTCATATTTACAATTACATTTTTGATGTGGGTGGAATTGGTTACTTCGTTCTTATCCGAGCGACGACAATGTGATCAATTCTGCATTCCCATTAATTATAAATTGTTCACACCGCTGCCTGAATTCGAACCCGCAACCTAAGTCTCAATAGTCCAACGTTTAAAGACTAACGCCTTAGCCAGCGCGGTGATTCAGGCTCTTCAATCCAGCATCATCTTTTTTGATTATTTTATCAATCCTCAAAAAAGGCTCGACTTTTTGAGAGATTTATCAATCCTCAAAAAAGACAGACAAAGTTAATCATATAAACTTTTCTTCGTTATGAACTTACGGTCTATATTTGCTGTAAAACACACACATTGTAAGACCATGTAATCATAAATTTTTATGTATTGAAATGTCACTTTTAAACAGAAATATATTCTGTGACAATTTCAATTTTATACAATTTTAAAGCGTGTAAGAAGAATAAATAATATAATTTTTTATATACATATATTTTGATTTAAATCTTGATAATATTTCTGGTTCAATAATTTCAATTTATTTATATATATATATATATTTTTTTTTTTTTTTTTTGGTATGTGGTAAAGATAAGTTAATTATAAAAATTATCGATTAATTTTTTTATATAATTGCTTTTAATTTCTTTTATTTGAATTTGTTAAGTAAACAATTCAAACCATGCAATTCTTTGCTTTGTAGTTTATTTAATGCATAAAAACTTATTCTGAATTTGTTTTTTAGTTGTCCTAAAATTCTCACGACCATATTTTGTCTAATAGATTAAGTTCAATACAGAAAAATAAGAAATCTTTTGTAGGTTAGGTTAGGAAGCTGTGCTGGGGTGGGACACACTTAGACCATAGGATCCGTTGTAATACTGAACCAAGGGTGGGGCCATCCCTGGCCACTACTCCATGAACCATTTTGAGCTGTTTAGGAGAGCTTTGACGTCGACGGACTTTAGGTCGGAGAGGTCGTCAAAGAGAGGCTAGCTCAAGTCAGCCCATCACCTCATTAAAAAGCTGGGCAGTGACAGAGAAGATGAGACATTGTCGCCTCCTCCTCACCACTGTGGCAGCTCTTACAGTAGTCGTGATACACTGCCAGGCCCAAACGTTCAGCATGCCTGCCGCCCAACCAGTGTCCTGTAATAGCTACAACAACTTTGCGAACAGAGGCCCCTTGGAAGTGATCAAATAAAATATTTTGTAATCGAACTAACACTAGCCTTGAATTACAATTTTGTATCTCACCAATTTATGCCTTAATCTGCTGAACTAAAAGATTTTTGCCAAACACGCAGTCACGTTGATAAAAAAGTGAACTAAAAATAATTTTTATTCAAGTTTTTTTTATTTTTTCTCTATTGAAGTTAAGCTTCTAGACAAAATATGTTCGTGGGAATTTTAAACCAACTAAAAAACAGCTTACAAAGAAATTTTTTACGCATTAAAGAATCTACAAAACAAATTTGCAGGGGTTGAATAGCCAGTTCACATCTTAAGTTTAAAAATATTTTACTTGCTTCATAGTTTCCCTGTGAACTTAATTAAGAAAAAATTAAATAAAGAAAATTAAACGTTTTTAATAAACATGATATATCAACTTGTAGGTGATAAAACATTATAAATATTTAGTGAAATTATTTCCTAATACATTATACAACAATACAATATTAGAATTAGATTACACTAATAGGATATAGTCAGAAATTTGTATAATAATGAATGATAAATAGAAATTCTTCTGTTGAATGTGAAATGAAACTATCTCTGTGTGTATAATAGTTAAAACATTTCATTGGTATGTAAAATTCATCATTTAAATTCGTACATCGTTGGTACGTAGACAAAACTGAAATTATTACTGAAATTGTTAGATTAGTGACCATTGGTTGATTATGTTAAGATCATCAGATCACATTTTAATACGATTGTAAAACAATATACAGAATGTTTTAGGTATAACGATGAACTCAAGACTATTAAACAGTGGCCATCCAAGTAATAACTCTTCCAATATAGTCACTGAATTCATAAAAATTAGACTTCAATGAAAATCATTTATAATATTTTTGGAAAATCCCTCTTTCGATCATTTACTTCCATCAATTTCCTAATATACGAAAAAAAATTTGTCAAAAATTAAGTCATAGAAAAGTTTTTTAAAATTTGGCTTATTAACTTATGAATGGGTTTTCGAAATTTAATGGCTTTACCTTCAATGATTTAGGCTGTGTAAATACGTTTTTAAAATTTTTTATCAAATTTTCCTACACAATCAAATCACATATCGTAAAGCGTTTGGCAGCGAGTATTTTCAAGTAAATTCTAAATAATTAGAGTTTTGGAATACTCATTTTTTAATATCACTTATTTAGTCAAAAACATAAGAAAAATCACTTTATTATATGGGATGTCATATCACCTTTCTTCGCCAAATTATTCACTGAAACACTAAGTAGAAGTTTATTTCACTATTCAGTTCAGTTTAACTTTAGCAAACTGTTTATATGTGCTACTGCAGCTGTAGAGAGTATTTACAAGGGATGTTTTGATATTTATCCATCTATCTCTATACATAAATATTTCACCCCGTATATTGTTTGTATGTTGTTTAGGGCAAATTACTATGTTGATCATTAACTTGGATTAGTAATAACAAAACCCTTCCTTTACCAAACCAAACCAAACTCACTGGCTAGCTCACTGCTATATGAAGCAGGGTGATTTCTTCTCTCTAATGGACATTCCCTTGTGTACAATATCAAAAAATAAATATTAACAAATGATATTAAACAGATAAAACAAAATGCAAACTTTTATCGATATATTTTTTCCCGAAATTTTTTTGTAGATTTTTCATATATAATGAAATTTTTATCTCAAAAAATATTCCATAGTAGCAAATTTATTGAGTATCTAATAATGACTGCATTCGAATTTGAGAATTCAATTCTAAGCAGAATCGTCTTTCATTATTATTCGATAACATCTGACAAACATCTTTTCAAGTGGTTTCTTATGATTATTTTTACAAAATGGAACCAAAAAATGTGTAAAACATAAAGAAGTCATTTATACAAAATAATTAAATTAATAGAGAAACATGAAATTTGATTTTCACCGGCCTAGATCAAAACACATGCATGTATCATTTCCTAATTTATCTCTTTATAATGTGTAGGTGCCCTAATTGACTAAAACAAACTTTAGCGTAGCGCCCTAAAAACTGTCAGGCTTACATTTATCTAAGAATGTTTTACAATAATTTCTTGTTTGCTAACAAAATAGAAAAATGAAGAATCTGATTGACTGACCACCGACAATGCAATCACGATTAGCAGCGCTATATATATGTACATAACGGCCCCAGTGCGGCTATCACTATTAAAATACACATAAAATCCATGACTGAAGCAAAATAATACTCGTAAGGAGTTATTGTAAAGAAGAGGATATAATTTTAAAACCTGTACTCCCACTTACTCACATAATATACATTGTTGTATAAAATTCATGGTTATTGTTGGTATCTTCTTTTTGAAGCCTCACTATATAAGATAATATGCTATTGAATTTAATGCCGGGTCAACCATGCGTTACTATTCTTTGCTATTCTACAGGGTTTTTTTTTACATTTTTTATTTTACTTCCATAAATTAAAAGTCGTGGAAAGTAAGTCGTGTCGCTTGTATCATACTGAACGAAAGGTTTTGCAAAAAGGGCTCTTTTATTCAGCTGTCAAATTCGGAAGTTATAAAAATGATTGTTGTATAAATTATCATGGAAATTTACAGCGTTTAGCAAAGCGTGAAAATTATTTTGCTTTACTATATACCTGCGATATATTTCATAAATACGGAATAAAAAGAAAAAAGCTACAGATCTGTTGTAAAAGTCGCTGACTTACCTGGAGTTTCGCTGATGTGAACTGGGGGATCTCTGATTTCGTTAATATCAATAACATACCCAATTGATGTAAATCATTGTCAAGTCTTATTATATGTGTTATAGATTTTCAAAACTTCCCAACGTATTTTTTACAACTATGGAAGTTTACAAGTTCGTTACAATAAAAAAAATTTTTTTTTATTTGTTAAAATATTTGTATACATTAAATATTTTCTTCTTTAAAGAAGAATCGATCAATATTTATCTTTAAACTATTTATTTATTAAGATGCGGTATAATGGAAACGTGAAACGAATGTAATCTTTTACGTTTTCAGTTTAATGAAAAATAATACATGCTGGATTGCAATACATTATGTTAGTAATTTATAAGAATTTAGTCAATTTTTTTTCGACTGAAGTACCTACACTGAAATTTGAAGAGTACTTGTTTGCTTTCGTTGGGTACATAATCAATATTTCGCAAGAGGTAGCAAACTTAATAACATAAATGATAAAGCTTTGAGTAGAAATTCTTAATGTTTTGAAAATTTGAATTTACCAAATTATTTCAATTTATCTATTTCCAGCATGAAAGCACTAGTAAACACATTTGGCTTATTTTTTCACCCGCTATGTAGCAGAATTTTTGGTCGTTTAGATCGCGAGCATCAGCTGCATAATTCACGATTTCGATGGTCAAAGCATGTAATACGCCTCACAGCTACTTTTTACGATATTTAAAAAATTATCTTGAAATAAAAAAAAGCATGAGAGCTGAAAGGAATGTGATTAGAAAAAAATAGCACCATGACGTTTTGTTTTCGAGATATTAATTTTAACGTAAATTGTAGAAATTGGAAACGTATTCATTAATTATTTCGGGTTTCAAACGGTAAAAATTTCTTAAACTTTGAAATTTAAAAGTAAACCCTATTCTTAGCCTGTAAAAAAAATCGTTAAATTTCTGTCAAAAAATGGCTTTTACGATAGTTTTATCATAGGAGCTGTAAATACCATGAACCTTAAAGTTTGCCTTATCTTCAAAGGAACCATATAAATCACGGTTAAATTTTTCTCAAACACACGGTATAAATAAAAATTTTGTCCATTTCGATGATATTTAATATAGAATAATAATAATAATAATCAGAGTGGGTGTTTTTATTAATAATACATAACTAACAAATATTTAACAAAGGAATTGTATGGACGGAAATGTTACTTAGTCACCCTTTTAAGGTCGATAAATGATAGATTATTGTTGTTTTTGTTGTAAAAGGGTTAGAAGGCAGTAGTTTTGTTATTGTATTACGTGTGTGTATGTGTGGAAATTATTATTGTATTATTATTTATTTTTCAAAATGAACATGAAGGTATTACTATATGTACTATGCACTGCACAAAGAGAGAGGGCTTATTTGTGATTATTATTCTTTTGCGTGTGAATCAATACAGATGACGATAATATTAAATGTGTATTATCAATCCAAAAAATATATATTCTATTGTATATATTCAATAATTCTTTTAAAGTTTAGTTTGTTAAACCATTTAATGCGTTTAATTAACTGTAAAGAAGTGCAAATTATGTTAAATATAAGTTAAAACAGAAACGCCGTGTTGGCAAAATTATCTTTCGTGTTAAAGACAATTTTTGTTACTACTGAATTAGCTCGAATTAGCTGACAATTCATAAGAGCTGTTGATAAAAATTTGCAAATTTTGACTATGGACGGACTACCAAAATCAGTAATAAATGAAAGGCAATGCGTAGTATTTGACAATTAATTCAAAACGGATGGAAATTTCATGACTTCTGTCAAGGTTTTGTCTAACAATTCCATCTACAAACATTTTTTCACTAAAGAGCGGTGTCGGGAAAATGGCATTTCTAGTTCTACTAGTTTTGAGAAGGAGTAAAAATTATAGTTGGGTTGCCATGGTTTGAATCCTCACCTCGGAAGCGACATGCAAACCGCGTGACACAAATACCACTACCCACCATTGGATACAGTCAGTACTTGTATGCTGTCGCCTTTTTACTATGTACTTTAGTTTTTTATACCCATTATATATCTCATATATAAAAAAATTATGACTGTCTTTCATTTTTTTAATTAATAATCTTCTTATTTGAATATTGGACTCAATGAATCAGTTCAAAGCTTGTCGAATGCTGAAATACGATCGTCCACTTCATCAACGGTGATCGAATGCACTAGTCATTAAAACGGCACCATAAAACACAACCATTCGAGGTTGACTAGATCAATTCGTATCGCATACAATAAATTTTCCAGGGATTTTTTTCAGCGTTTCTAAATTCTCGATACCATAAAAAGAAGTATAAAACAATTATCTTTTTAACGAATTTAATTTAAAAATATAAACTTCAAAAACAACACCCTATATATAAATAAAAGAAAAATAATTTTTCATCTTTGTTGTACACATTTGTAAATGAAATGGCCATTGGTAATATAATAATAACATGTTTATAATTGGTCTCAAAACTATTTTTGTGCTCCCAATGCACACATTTATAATCCGACCCGATGTTATTTGACACTAACGCGTTATGTTTAACTATTTTAGTTTAGGATTCGATATGATTCTACTATTGCAATTAGAACACGCTCACACAACCCTTTAACAATGATGAGTTAACTAAATAATATTTTAAGAGAGTTATACAGGACATATGGAAACAACCCTTTTTAGTTCACAAAACTGCAATTTAATAATGTTTAGGTGATGAAATACAACCTTTTAGTAACAACTAAATCTTTTAAACAATATGCTTACTATTTTATTGCATTAAGAACGAAAATTATAAACATGAAGGTACTGTTTAACCCATTAGCACTCTCGTCAATTGTTCGATAATCTTTAGGTGCATCGATGAGTCATTTGCCTCACGAAAAATAAAAATAGTAGATTCTTCATTTTCGATAGTTCAAAGAATCGCTATCAAGTTCTGCGAATAATATGGCATTGTTCTATTTTATTATCTGAAAGGATCTCAAAATCTATGTTCTCAGTTTTTAATAAGTAAAGAATACAAATAGCTGTTAAAAATTTTTAAATTAACATCTAAAATGTTTATAAACACTCAAAAGCAAACAATTTATGCATAGATTCCAAATGTAATATGGTAATAAATTTTCTAAACAATCTCAATGGTAGAAAATCCACTAATAAATTATGAAAATCTAAAAATTTAAATTAGAAGGTCAACTCACGTTCAAATTTAATGTTTAAAATATCCATTAAGAAAACTTTTGGTCATTTTATTAATGGTAATTAAAATTCATTTCGAAAAATTATAAATTGAACAAATTATAATATCTTGTCCTCATGAATAAAATTAATTGGTACCTTCTCGAAAATAATAGTTTGCTGTTTTTTTTTCTGTGTGTGTGATATGATACTCTTCGAAGTCCAATTATCTTTTGTATATTTATATGTATACCTAAGTACTTATGCCACCCACCCATACTATGCCCCTCCACAACTAATACCCCTGAAGGTTAATATTATTATTTCGTTTGGGTAGAAAATCATTTATATATGATAAAGTCAGTGGAATATTGTAGTTAAAGAGCCAATTTAGTGTATACGCACGTCCACAACTAATGTTCTGGCAGTCAGAGCTAAAATCGGAGATAGTGTTTGTGTGTTATTTCACTATAGTTTATTATATATGTATGCTACTTAGAATTGTATTGTGTGTACACAATAATATCTGATACAAAGTGTCACCATTCATCCAAATAGGTAACTTTGATGATTGAATCAAGATTGAGGCAACATTTGAAAATCCAATCTTGATATTTCAATCTTTGCTACAGCTTAAACCAAATCTTGATTAAATCTACTCTTGCTTTGCCAATTTAATCCCCAAATTTGGTTAAAGGTAATTAGTGTAGTTTTATTTTACCAGCCTTTCCGAAAGGTAAGCCAAGGCGAACAAACCAAAATTTTCATAATTCATATTTATATTTTGTCTGTTATACTGTTATATGTTGAGAGAATCTCCGCGGTAAAAAACGTGTCAAACTTACAGTAAGCCTGTAACTGATTAGAGCACTCCATGCTTTGAATTTCCCATTACAATTAAAATTTTTATCTAGATAGCCCGGTGAACTTCGTACACAGAAATTATACTATTTTCTCTTTGAGCGGCCTTCGGCTTTCGATCTGGTTCGAAAAAACCTTTTCAAAATACATGAATAATAATAAATACTAACGTAATAGTACTCAAATACCTTATCTCAATAGACCTTTTTCGTGAAAAACAGAAATGCTTTTGGATAATTTTTTTACGAAAATATGGATTGAGTAGAGCCTGTAACTCAAAAATTACGCATTTTTAACAATAAAAACACTATGAAAAAAATTGTTAAAAAGTCACATTTGAAATATTTTAAAACGATTTTTTGGCTCCATCGCACACGTGATCTGTGATGTCAATCCGACAAGCAATGACAATAAAACAGTATCAACAGTTGTATTAATATATCACTATTATCAATTTTAAATGACGTCAAACTAACCTTCGTGTAACATCGTGTGTTTCCGGATCGTTTTCGCCAATTTGAATTTTAATGATTTTCATTGTCTGTTTTCTCGGTTATATGGCTTCAAAAAAATCGGGGAAAAAATTTGCCCATTTATCAAGACATTTACTTTCATTTAAAAAAAAATGTGAAAAAGGTCTATTCTAGATAAATATGGTGGGAGCGCAAATAAAAACATAAATATATAAGGTAATAATTTAATGCACTATTTATGTGCGTTTCCACCATTTATTGCAGTTAATATTTTGTTTTGAATTTTCTAATATTCTCCTCATTTTCCTCAATTTTTTCTTTCTTAAGGACACTCTCCTGACAATAATTAACACAACAACAAAGAATTATCGAAATTATTTTATCCGTTCTCAAGTTATAGCGTGATCAGGAGAAAGAATGTTAATATAAACGTATTTATGTAAGAATGATAAAAATATCGGCTTCATCATGACTATCCTGGGTTGGAAACTAACTCAAAATAAATTTTTAAGAGTGTCTCTCAATACATACATACGTACATACATACACATATCCGTGTAGTGTTTTTAGTCGAGTATATATGTATTTGAACATGGATATAATTTAAGTCGGATGTGTGTAACGTACTATTACAATTATTGTGTAAAGTTAATACGTTGCTTCTTCACGCTGTCCTGTCCATTCTATTATGTTGTGTTCGTGTATAGATTGTATATAGTCAGTAATTTAGATTAGAAAATATCTAATCTATAGTATATATCTCTCATGATAATATTTTCACATTAAAATCCACCTACCTTACCGAATTTTAGGTATATATATATATATATATATGGTCAATTTTATAATTTGTACCACACAAATGATGGTCCTTTTTATTACAAAAGTATATGAAAATGGTTTAACAGTGTAAAATATTTCCATGAAAATGTTAAAAAAACTATTTTTAAAGATAAAAGCCGTGTTATCAGGATAGAATTCAAAATTTTGCACTGAAAAACGCTAGATTTTTTATAAAAAACAATGACTAGCGTAGAAAAGCAGCAGAGTCAATTTTCCATGGAACAGAAACAAGGCCACATATTAAAGACATTGATTTTCAAAACGAACCGATTATATTGACGAAAGGGTCCTAGCTGAATCCCTATGTAAACACATACATAAATGTATAAACTAGAACGGCGTATCGATTGTAACCATTTTTAGATAAACAAAGCACCATCGAAATATTTTGAACTTGATTAATTTTATTTTGAGTCTTACTAACTTTATTTTGGACCTTATTACTCATATATCGGTTTAAGCGGCCAATTGTCTTTGTAATAAGTCAGCAATAACGATCGACATGTGTACATATGCTCTTAGTTGAAAATAAAAATATTGCTAATAACGACGAAATTTGTTGATCCCTTCCATGTCGTTATTAAGTAAGAATGTTTGTAACATCTAAATTGGAGCTTCCCCTTCCTTTCTTGTGCGTGTATTAGAGAAAATATGTGACTTTCAAATATCAATAAAAATATTCATTTTTGTCCCAGAATTCATTTTTAATAGTTTACAAGCGTGCGAGGAAGGAAATTGGTATTCATATACCAGGACATCACTGCGAGACACCCTGCAACAGAGTATACGGAAAAGAGTATAAAGGAAGTATACGGAAGTATACGGGAATTTTTGTGAAGGTAAAACTGGTTAGTCACGATCTTATTCTAATGAATAAAATGGGTTGCCAAAAAATATATTGACCTTAAAAACCCCTGTTTATGATTTGAATTTATCTAGCCATAACACAATATTACTAAGCTAGCATCAAACATATCTTATGACGAGTCATAGACTAAAATATTTTGCTGAGTAAAATTTGACAGGATAGCATAGAAATTTAAGAAGTATGAATACATTTGAAACATTAAAAAAAGCAATTTATTGAAACTATAATTTAATTTAAGCTATAATTTAAGTATATTGCTTTGTGGGTCAAAATCAAAATAAAAGGATATATTTTGAATTTATGAACTTTGATTTATAGTAGAATTGTAAAATATTTCCAGCTATTTTTAATTCTGAAATATTTAATTTGTAAATTTTAATATTTATACATTAATTACTTTAAAAAATGTACCAAAATCATACACAAATTGTTAATAATGAAAGATATACCTACGAAATGATTTAAAACATAGTCTTTAAAACAAAACGGCGTTACGGCGCGACACATTAGACTACACTAGTCTTTGTTATATTAATTAGATGTACTGAATTATATTAATAAATATTATTACTGTCTTTTTGTTCACAAGTATCATTCTTTAAATCAGCATACTTAAGTTCAAAATTCTCATTTAACATATTTTCTATGTAAATATATTTGTAAACATGTTTTCATTTTGTTTGAGAATAATAATAATTTTTCCTTAAAAAATTTTGATTTATGTTTTCTTGGGAAAAATTATTTTCATAAATGTTTAAATGAAATTCAAGACTGGCAACTATCTGTTAAATATTCACTTTCAAATGATATTAAAAACATAGCTAGAATTAACACTGTTTTTGGCAAGAAACAAAATTGACTTAGTGTTCATTTAGAAGATCAAACTTAAAACAATGATACTTGAAATTCGATAATGTTCAAACTGTTTTTACATTTTTTTTTAAACAATATTGCATAAAAATTTCTGTAGAATAAAAAAATCATGGTAATATTTGGCACAAAAACAAATCATAACTTTTTTTATTGGCTCCAAAACTAGTACAAAATCCCCAAGAAACTTTAAAATATTAAAGTACGGAAAAAAAATTCTTGTAAAATATATTAAATGTTGTATAACATAATAATTTTCCTATAGTATATATTCTTTACTTCAACATTTTCTGCGTTTTTGTTATGTATATGGTTTCTATGACAACCGAGACACAAATGTTCACGAATCATTTCACAACCGTTTCCGGTGAGTGATCTCTCTATACTTTATATTATTGCTAACATAGAATGTTTTTTTTTTCTAAATATATTTATGCTGACTATACTGTGTATGTATTGATGTTATATTTTGTAATTGTAAGTCCGGTATTTATAACAACTCCGGGTACATATATTCTTTTTTTATACCATATACAAACATTTATCCGACATGGTTTATATGAAAAAGTTCTAGATAAACAAAAAACATTTAAAAGCAAAATATAAAAAAAAAAATATGAAAGCGGAAACAAGGAAAATGTTTCATATTGAATTGACGAGATTGAACGAATTATCCAACATCAAGTTTTGAATTTAATTTGAAGTATACCTACACACATATAATTCAGGAAAACTTTGTATTTGTAGGTTAGTTAAAGAAGTACGATCACGTTTGTTACAGTGGCACTCGCCATGCAGGTATAGAAACGTCCATTTATGCCGGAGTGAAGTTTATTTTTCAATTTTCTATTAACTCGATATGGATTGTAACGACCTGGTGATTCCTATTTCTTTTTGATCTTATCTTTTTTTGAGAAACCATCTCGCATATATCACTTGGTTACGCTAACAACCACTTATCCTCAAAAAGTGATCTTCAACACATCATTCAAGTTGTTTTCATTTCCTCTGAACGTTTCAGGTATTCCATTTTTTATTCCGGTTAATAAATTCATTTTATTCAATTCTCTTCTTTAATTGAAGAAAAATTGTAAAACTTAAATTTAAAATTTCCAAGACATCAATCAGTTTGTTTTCATTTTTCTCCTTGTTTCAGAATTCACATGTAATAGCAACCTCTTACAGGAATTATGACTAAATACTATACGTTATTTGTTTTCTTCAAATATATCATATTATTGACTAGATTTTCTAATTACTACTTCTAAAGAATCTTCAACATTCTACAACACATTTTAACTTAAAAATTATTATTTCAATAACAAAATTTTTTTATGTAACGGAGCAGTTTAATCTGATTTTCAATGGGTTTCATTGCATTAAATTTGATAAAAAGTTATTTAATATAATTAATTTTTTTTTTCTAATTGTAATTAAAAATTTTTTTATATTAAAAAATGCTCTGACAATATTTTAAAAATATAAATTGAAACATTGTATATTATATATAATGTACACATAATAAATTATTTTAAAAATTAAATATTTTTCATTTTTTATACAATTATATATGATTTTAGTTAGATATAATTATTTCAAATATAATTGCTCTGTGAAATAAATAAATAAAATTGTAAATTATATAAATCAAATTTCATATAACGTACCAACACTACCTACATTGAAGAAATTATAATATAGTTACAATTAAGTCATGTTAATATATTTTGTTGTTACTTTAAATGTAATTAAAATATTTATGTGCTTGTTTATTATTTATATTTTATCATTTATTATAAAATTTAATTTATAGCCACCTATAATAATTTAGTTTCATCTTTCTCAGCATATATCTCAGTTCACACGGACAAATTTGTAGATTTCCTCGCTAAAACGAAAATTTATATTTTTTGTTATAAATTAAAACAGTATTTTTAAACCTCGACGCAAAAAGAAGGTTGCCTGTCTGTCTGTGTCATCGTAGCTCCTAAACGTATAAACTGAATTTTTTGTTTTTGTTTAAATGGCAAATTAATGAAAAAGAAAACTTAGTATGTTTCAAGAAAAACAGTTCCGAGAAGATTCTGACGTTTAGAACATGACGTTTAGAACAATAATAATTGTTGAATCTAAACCATTCTCTTTCCTATTAAACAATATACCAAAAATCATACAAAAGTTGTAATTATAATATATAGATGGATGCACCATATGTCAATGATTACCTTCCACTTATATAATAATAAATAATAACTTTACATAATCAAAACAATGAAATACATAATCAGTCTATCCTCTTTCATTAATAAGAGATCATACCTACACAAACATATACCGGACAAACAGGGTTGGCTTTACTACTATTCTATAAACATTTGTATATCACAAATGTGACATGTTGTCAAGTTCTGTTACACATGCATACATATATACATTGTGGAGAATTTTGGGTGTGTGACGCCCAATATTAGTGTGTCAACTACTCACCCATTGATATGTGACAATTAGTACAGCTGATACATGTTTGGTTATTATTGTTTAAATGTAATTATCATACTCACTATGTGCCATGCCATGGCTTGCAGTGGATATGGCGACATATTGAATTTACTAATTTATGTATTTATATGTTTGGATTATTATTATAGGAACTCATATTTATTAAATTCATAATATGTTATCCTTTTTATTTATATTTTAAGGGGATGCTTATTTTCCCAACCATAGATTCTTTAATTAAAAACGATTTATTAAATTTAGCCCATTTAACACTATAGATAAATAAGAAACAAAAATAAAAACAATTATCATACTTTAATTCAAGTTAGGGTAATACATGCGCCAAGGCAAGTTTAGACTTGTGTTCGAAATTATTTGTACCTTATTTTCAATTTTGAAGACGAATTTCGTAATAACTTCATGAACGTAGACAAAAAAATAAGAATATAATTTCTCGATAACTGCCTTAGTTTTGAATATATCGAAAGCTAAAAAATTAAACTAAATTTTCAATTTTTTTATATTTTGAAAAATATAAAAAGTCGAAAAGAAATCGAAAAATTTATTCTTACTTTTCTTATATTGTCTAGTTATTACCTAATTTACCATCAAAGTTGAAAATGTATATTTTTTCAATTTGTGTCCCAAATACCGTGCTCATACATCCTTAATTAGTCGGACACAACGGTTTTTTATGTTTTTAATAATTTATAAAGGCTTTAACTATAATTTTAATAGCTTTTTTATTTCCATCCACTGGTTTTAGGGATATCTATGAAAACATATCCTCCATCTACGTGTTTTCCGTTAGGCCAATATTAAATATGCCTACTTTTGAAGTCATTTATTTATTTAAATATATACGGGCAGCCCCGCCTTAAATTTTCAGAATTGATTTAGTCCAACTTCATATAAAAAAAATCAAGCCTTTTAACCAAAATTGCCATGACGCTCGTACATATTAAATTCGAAGAAAAAACTAAAAGTATAGGGAGATATGCAGACTTATAACCATCGATTATGAATTGCGTAAACGAAGAAGATAATTCGATGTTTTACTAAGTTCTCTCGGAATCCATAAACATGGATGTGTCCAATATTCCTGATATTGGATATATTGGGTGTATTTATTCAATTTCATTTTTTCAAAATTTAAACTATTTTAAATTGTTTTTAAACCTTTTTAAATACATAATGAAACATTCAAATCATGTCGTCAATTCAATATAAAATTGTGAAAATTTTCCTTTTTTCCGATTTCTTATTTTTAAATTTAAATAATAATTAGATTAATTTAAGATAAATAGCTTTACAGTACAATCTACGAAACAAATACGTCTAATTTTCAGTTAAGCGTAAAAAAGCACCAAATTGTTTTTCTCTTTGTACAAAGTCAAATTAAGAAATTAGAATTCTTGAAATCAAACCAATCACAGACAATGGAAAAAATTACTTAGCTTGTATGATTTATATTTGTATAAATAGCACATCCTATAAAACCAAACAATATCCTGTATTGAAGAACCAATTCTGAACTCATTTTAGTTTATGGATCATTTATTACCCACTTTTATTCATTTGCAGTCCATATTGTTGTTAGATAGTCTTTATAGTGGATTTTCTTCTTTTTTTTCACCCTCTCAATATTACAAATTTTATAGTTATTTTTATATGTTCTACATATCTTTTCTCTATTGTGATTTTTCTAAACAATGCTTAGAAAAATGGACCTCTTCAATGGACCAACAAAAATGATTTATTTTATAGTTTTAATGAAATTTTTTTTCGATTTGATTTCCGATCATATTCTAAAAGATAAAATAACAAAATATAACGCATAAAAATTGAAAATAACAAAGACCTTAGTATTTAAAATTTTGAAATACACGAAAATAATATATTCGAAATAGTGTTAGAGCTAGTTTCAAAAGGTAATGCATTTAAATGGAAGACTTTTTACTTGTTTGGATAAATGTATTACCACTCGATCCATAATTTTATTTAATATTTAATAATTTTCCACAATCATTTCACAGTATATACAGACACTGACACATTTCAAATTATTTGTTATCAGTGTGGCGACTATTAATAGATCAAATTACATTCACAGCATGGGAAATTAGCAAGAACTATTTACCTTAAATTGATTGAGTTACTTTTAATCCTACTGCGATAACGTCCTGGAGGCCAACGCTAACCACCTTTGAATAATTACGTTATTTGACTTATTATTTGTTATATTTCGGCTAGGCAGAATGTTTTATTTTAACCGTTTTGGTGCATTAGTGTATGTTGGGCTTAGTGAATACCTTCAGTACTTTTTTTTACATTTCAAGTAGTTTCTTGAAATTTTTTACAGAAAACTGTGCGTAAGAGATAATATAATAGAATTTTTTATCCTTGTTTTTGAAAATCATGACGAAATTTCTTAAACAATAACTAATTTATTCCTTTCTGGATTTTTTTACAAAGTCAATATTTGCTTAATTTCATATGAATATGTCTGTAATGCAATGATAATGTATTAAACAAACTTTTTATCCCCTAAAGTTAGAAACAAAAAAAAAACTCTGTTTACATAACATTCATTACATATTTAGAGTATAATAAATATTATGCACCCAATTCATGATACAAAACTAACTCCGGATAGTGTTGATAAGTCACTGCTTAATCAGATAAAATCGACATCAACTGTAGAAATCATTCAAATATCATATAACATGATTCACACACACGCTTTCAATTCGTATATTAGTGAAACGACAATCGTTGTTTCTCATATTATTAAATAAACATTTAACATAAAAGATACTTATGGTTCTTGAGCCATTTTTCATTTCGAACACGGTTGAAATTCATGAATATATCCTTAATGGCGAAGTTTCAAAAATTCGTTTCGAAAACTAAGGTTATTTAATGTCAGACGCCCGAAACCTTGAAAATTGAAAACTTGTAAATGTCAAACTTCGTATGTTTCGCTGTTTCGAATCTGGAATAGTGATGAGCGAAACCAGGAACAAGATTAAAACCAAGACTGTATTTGACTATCTTTGTTTAACAAATTTAGTGTAATGAGTTTAGCATCTTTGTCTTACTCATTGGTCTTGGTCTTACAATTCTTGTTTATTATTGCATATGTGTAAGAGAAAGATCAAAGTCAACACCAATTATGCAAGATAGATGCAGTTAAAAGGACCAAGACCAATGTATAAGACACCTAGCAAAGTTCAAGCCTAAGATAAAGACAGTCAAATAATTCTCGTTTTGGACTTATACACGTCAATAATCTGGAACAATGTGGTTTATATACAAATACCGTCGCGTCGTTTTTATGAATATTGAGAAATTTTTATCTTGCCACAAGCAAAAGTTTTAAGAAACTCTTTAAGAGGAAAGTCTTTAACTGTAAAAATATTCGTAGAAGAAAAAAAATAACGACCTTGATCATAGCCTGTCAAATTTGCAGCTATTCCGAAATGACTGTCAGCTATCACAACACCTGGATCTCATATTACAAATATTACAAATATTAAATAGAAAAACTACTTTTGAACATTGAATATCGGAAAATCACACAGGCAAGAAAAACGAAAAGATGAGAAATTGAAAAAAAATTGAAGAAAATTCCATAATGAAGTTTCACTTAAGGTTAAAAACTAATAAATAAATTTCATTCTTAATAACGAACAACAAATTTACATTGTAATAAACATAAACTTAAAAAAAAAAAGCCATGAAAAATTTAACAGTAAAATTTATGTTTACTACAAAAAAATATGAAGGCTTTCCTTTTATATTTAAATAAGGTATCATCATTGAAACGCACATCGGAGGCAAGCACGTATGTTGTTTGAGGTTTTAGTTTTGTTTGATACCTTTTTTAGAAAATTGCTTATATTAAAGGTTAATCCTTCATAACCTATATAAGCGCCTTGTATATGTGTTATGATGGGTTTGTATAATGTTATAGCACAAGCACACAAACCATCTCTCACATATTATTGGCTACTTGATGGCCATTTCTATGCGTAACACCGTGTCAGCTTGTCGAGTCGTCCGACACACACACATAAAGAACGTCTAAAACTAACTATGTAGCAGCTCAAGCATAATTCTATATGGTACCATGTTACCCTGAAAATCTCTTATTTTCCTTCTACATTGTTATACCAATTGAGTTTCCACATCGAAATATATGTGTTTTTGGGGGTTATGGGATGGGATAATATGGTGGGAAAAACAGTATGAGCAAACGTGTGGATAACATAAGCGTACACAATGTGTGTATTCTATGTTTATATTATGTATGATAGGTAATACTGGCTATTCACAGCACTTTTTTCCATGTAGGTTCGGATTCTTTCTACACAATTCATAATATTTCTGTAAAACTGGAAAATAATTCACGAAGATGCAATTTTAACACGCCAATATTTATACACATATATTTTGTTTAAATTTGTTAACCAATTTACGAGGTCGATTTTCATCCACTTGTTATTATGATATCGTAACTTGGTACATTACAAACGTAGTGCTCACTTTTTGTATTTACTAGATATTTTTTTTGAAAATCTTAGGTATTAATTTAAGAAGTTAAATACTTCTTTGATTCTTTTATCTGAAATAATTGTTATATTAGTTTAAGAAGACATACTTCTGATTTAGTAATCAACCCAATATGTGCGTACATTATGTTTGGTTTGATCAGAATATTTATTATTAAATAACATAAAACTTCATTGTGTTTACTTTAAAGAATCTCTGTTATCTTTAACTTCTTATAACTTTCACAACCTAATTGATTTTAAATGATAAAACATAAAATTTGGACAAAAATATAAAACAGTTATAAAAATATTTTTGCATTTTCTCAAAATTAATTGAAAGATGAATCGAATGAAAAGGTTTTGATTTCCTAGAAATCCTAGATGTCGGTGTTTATTGTCGTTTTTTTTTTTGTTACCCTTTTTTATTTGTCTTACCACCCAACCAGCAAACAAATCAAAACGATAACTAATACTCTATGTATATTAAGGCGATAAAAACCTGTATTATAGAAATTATGATTATCAACTGTATGATACATTGCACTTAAGTAAGACTCAAACTATTACGCTAAATTGTTCAGATAATACCATGATTGTGGAAATCGCGATTCACAAGTGATCCAAACATAACACAAAATCTTGTCTTGGTAAAACCCGAAAGTACTATAAGAATAAACTATGGAACACTATAGTTTAGAAATATTTACGAAATTGATTGAAATATGAATGACGTTTACACCCAATAAAACCGTAGAAATCTGCATGAAAGAACCGAAAACTAAATTAAGGAAAAGGCGAGTACAATATTGTCAAATTCCGAAATATAAGTCTATAGTTGAGAATTCTGCCTCAGCATGATTTTTATTATTAAAGAGTGGGATATCTCAATATTTGTGATCTCACTTCTAATACTATACCTACCAAATACTATACTTTGTCCACCTCCCCTATAAACATTTTCATTTATTCAACTGGACCAACAGACTGACCCATGAACGTACGTCCCATCAGACAGACACTCTTTGGTCAGTAGCATAATCATACAAAATATAGCAATGGTATTAGATTATTATAAGAGTAGCAGAGATCAGAGAAACGAGCATTCTCACAAAACAGTGGCAGGCCAATAATATTACAACACATCCAGAAATGTATGAAAATAGGGGGTGGAAGGTGCAAGGGTGGTTAGAGATGTTTTGGTGTTGGTTAACTCTCATAATAACACAACAATTCTATATCTAGTGTGACATTTGTACATGATTTGTAGTTGTTTGGTATAACTCTCCACACGTGTGGCACCATTTGGCACTCTACTGGTGGTAAGATTATTAAAGAATATACGAAAATATTATGTACATATAGCTTTTGTTTTTTTTTTCTTTTTGCACAAATTTTGAAGTGTATTTATTTATTGGCAAATGACAAGCATAAAATATTTTGCAAAAATTGAATTGCATTTTGTTAAATTTTTTTCAATTACGGTTCAATTTGCAACAAAATAAATACGGATGCGCTTTCTTTTCACTGAATCTTGAATTTTTAGTTATTCATCTATCCTTAATCTCTCAAGGCAATACAATCACCATACAAACAAGTCTTACAGTCGCCAATTACAAATTAAAACCCCCAATTAATTTCCAAAATTTTCTGTGATAAACGTATTTCACACTTTGTACTTTTGAGAAGTTGAAATGAGAAAAAAACGAAAAACAAGGAATAAGTAACGGAAATACAAATAAAGAAGAGGTTCAAGAGCTCGAGAAATGGGCTGTCAAAGGCGAGTTTAGACACTTGAATTTTACAAAATTTTAAAAATCCCCGACAAATTTTGAAACACTCTTTAATTACCTTTTAATTGAGTTACCTTATACACGAAACCACAAAAATTGAAATCAGTTTATCCGTTTAGGCGCTACGATGCCACAGACACACAGACACACACACAATAGCTGTCGAACTTATAACACCCCCGTTTTTTCGGTTTATGGATTAAATAGAGAATTCTTTCGCGTATCCCTTCAGACTTCTTGCATTTCTATGGTTTTTGATGTGAAATGGGCCTTCTCTGCAAAATGCCTTTTGTGAGCCTCGTTGAAACCTCGTATTTTAAATTCGAAATTCGTGGTAAAAGGCTGGTATTGTCTGCTTGTTGACTTTTATTTTTGTAATAGGCTTTCATCTCTAATATGTTTGATATGGAGCCAATACTTAAATACTTAAATTTTCCGTTTAATATATTTTTTCAGTATAGGTATTGACAATTACAACCTTTCATTAACTAACATTGTGAAATTTTTTTATGTAATGAAAATTATACTCAAATAAGGAACTGCAGATACAATCAGACAATTTTAACTGTTTTTAGAAACACAAAAATGATCTGAAATAGTTTGGATAAGAGAAATACATGTCATTTATATTTCACAAATAAATCATAAAATCAAAATAAGGTATACAAAGGTCGAATCGATCATACATTTATAAATAAAATTTATTATCCAAAAATAATAATATTACCATTTTTCTATGGAGCATATAAGGGGTAAGCAGAGAGAGCAGAACGCGCATAAACATTGTATAATAATATGGTGCACCAGATTGTACACAAATAATATGTCATTGTTACATCATACTTAAGTTATGTGTTTATAGTAAACTTTATATTCTCGTCTTGTTAATAATATTATTGTTGTGTTATTTTATGCACAGGCTGCAACAAATGTCCTAACAATTTCTTATAATGGCTGATGTTGGAAATAAAGGGCACCAAAATATATTATTAAAACATAGTTCACAGTAATTTTGTTACAAAAATAAAGTATAGTTCGTTTAGGAATATCAACATTTATTTACATTTTGTAAAATGTTTTTAATAAATTTTTATTTTTGTTTTCGTACTTTATGTCAATACGTCCACAATCAAAATCGTTTATATACTAAAACAAGCTGCTTATTTTTTGAGTGCTTGGAGTATATATTATTATTGTATCAGTATCTTTGCCACTAGGGTCTGAAACTCTACCTGTTACAACAAAACGAATACAGCCCTCTTCTAGCATGTTGACTAAATTTTTTATCACTTTAGATGAAGAATTTTCACTGCACGGGCAGAAAATGAAGTTGGTTTATGAAAATCTTTAGAACGATTAAAATTCCTAATTAAACAAAGAGAAAGATATAGGTTAGTGGCATCATTGTGCGATATCGCATATAAAATATATATAAAACGTTGTTTTGCTAAAAGGAGATGGGAAAACAATATTTGAATTCTTATAACATCTTTGTTTTTAATTTCACTTTCATCAATTTTGATTTCACTTTCAAATTTTTCATGGTACCAAGTCTAGTTTAACATTTTTTTTGCATGATATGGCTATTTCGGCATCTGGCAACTACCGTATTAATTTACGAAAAATGTATATCTTTAAAAAATCGTAAGCGATTTCTAGGTTAATTTTTCTTAAAACCTTTACTTTACCATATAACAAAGTGTGACTAAGCAACAATGAGTATAATAAACGGTAATTTATAATTAGAATTTCCGTTAGGGATAGGTTTTCAAAAAATCCTAAAATGAATTCAAACATTACGATAGTTTGAATTCAGTTTCTTAGTCATTTATATTTTTTGTATGTGTAAAAATCAATGAATTGCAAGGAGGGTCGCTACATTTTTGCTAAAATAACCCAAATTGTGTATTGGGGTTACTCTTGACGAGTAGTCCTATTTCTAATTAAAATATTATATCTGGCATAATACTCGCCTAAAACGGAAAGACATATTGCTTTATTAAGACCTATCTTAATATACACTACTCAGTGTAAGGTCTGGGATATTTTCTGGGTAAATGTCTTTAACTATTCGTCCCATGAGGCCATATTAAGTCAGACATATGCTCTAAATACGTCTATAATTGCATACTTTTGAATATTTAACATCCATATCTCAAAATGTCAAATTTTTGAGGAATTTGTGTGGATGAAGAATTATGATCTGTTCATCAAGAATCAATGCTCGAAACCAACATAATACCAAAAATTTTTATCGACATTCTTGTCCCACATATACAGTAGAAGGCCCAGATTTTGTATAAAAGTTTCATTTGTCGATGTTTTTCATTGAACTATACCATTTTATTCACAAATTTCAGTGTTACTATCACACATGTGACACACCAATTTACTCTCTCTCATAGAAAGTTTACTCTTTCTTTGACTAACTTCCTAGAATATAGTAACTATGTGTATTGCTATGCTGCTTGTGTTTAAATATTACAGGATATTATAACGCGCCCTTTGCACTTTAGTTATTATAAAATAATAGTATTATATCATATTAAATAAACGTTGTGTATGGTGTATATAAGCTGTACAGAAAATTAGGGTTTTTCACATTTTCTTTCTCCCCACAACTTTCCCTGTAATATGTATGATCGTTTTACTTCACTCACTGTGTTACATATTTTATTAGCGTTGTATAAAAATTCAATTATAAGTAAAAAAATTGTTGACACTTGAATATATATTAAGGTGGTTTGTCCATAAATTAAGAGATATAATTTCTTATATAAAACACAAAATATTTCAAAAATGAATCAATTCTCATTATTCAAGGGTCAGTATAAATTTGGGCAACCCATTTTATTAATGAGAATTATCGTGGCTAATTATTTTCACTTTCAAAACTTTTTTAAGCTTGAAGCACAGTCAATAATACAATTTGTAGCTTGATGCACAGTCAATAATATTTTCTGATACTCCAGCTCAAGAAAGTTTCCATTTTGGTAAAAATGACTTAATTTTACACATTTTTCGATTAAAAATGATTAAACTTATAAATTAAAATAAAAAAACTTTGTAATCTTTTAATATAAAAAAAAACTCTTTATAAGATGGAGCGCTTAAAAAGATTGATATATATTATCCTTATCTCACAAAAATAGTCCTCGAAGTTTGTACACAGCTTTAAGAAACTTTTAATCCATTTCATATGCTAAAAAATGCATTCAATTCTATTATGCCATTTTTATTTAGATCTTAAATGAATATCAAACATTATTTATGATATAAATGATCGTTTTCAAAGACACTAATAATTAAAAGATTCCATTGTTATTCTATAATTCACATTTATCTACCACAAAATTTTCCTTTTATTAAATTACACGATAAAAAAATACGTTTTTCACTTTATATTTTAATTTTTTTTATCAATAAAAACCATCAGTGAATAGTTTCATTTAAATCTAAGTTAAGATTTTCGAATTCATTACGTAGGTACATATCGTACCAGATGAGACAAAGTTTTGTTGATAATACAGCTTTAAGTAAGTACGCGAATGTTTTGCATTCTCCCCTTTTTTTTGTACACCACGACGTTTGTATGTTTTCCCCTATATTTTAATAATAAATAAGAAAATACCAAATCCACAGAATTCTTCAATCAAATGTCACACAATTTCTTTTTAGATTCTACAACGAATCATTCATTCATTGCATTTCGTTTCATTTCTCTATATCGTTCGTTATCTATTTGGTGAAAAGACAAAAAATATATATTTATTTAAATGAAGAAACTTAATTTGATTTTTCATACGAAGTAAAAGTTTGATCAAGAAGTGAATCATTTTTCTTTTTTACGTATCCATTTATTGGAAAATGAATGGTTTAATAATGAGGCCTTCAATTGATCGGAAAAAATCTCAGTAATTAGAAAGAAAAGTTACTGTTAAGCGTATGTTCATCATTTCATAAAAAAGAAAAGTTTCTAAAATTAGTTTTTTCACAATTATTTTTCTCCAAATCAAATTAAAACTTAATGAAATGACCAAAATATTTTAGAAAAAACAATTTAAACACATTATTCGTGTTAAATATTCGAAAATGCCTCTACTTTCTTGGTGATTTCTTGACACAAAAACTACAGAAAACATCGAGGTTTGAATATTTTACTAATTTCTTGTAATAGTTTAATGATCATTTTAACAAGGGGTATAACAAGATATCCCGTAAGTCTTTAATCGAATTTCTTCTAAAAATAAACATGCTTGAAATGAGCCATCAACGCGGAGCCAATATTATGAAATAATTATCAAAAATTTGGATTAAAATTTTCCTTATCTTATCAGTTGAATAACGTGAATAGAATGAAATATATCCATAAACTATAACGAATTACTTAATTTGAATTAATTACTCAAATAAATTTTTGGACAGCAAAGAGAAAAAAAAACATGTACTTATACAATAAAAGTATTGTCGATCGAATTATATACTTTATTTTAAAGGGTCACATATGCAAAATGTCTGTTCGAACCCATAATAGTAATAACCAAACTATGAGATCATAGTGTTTATAATTTTATACATATAGGGTTTTATATTACGTATATGCATAGATGAAAATGATATAAAATAAGGGATGAAGAATGAAGTAAGAGCTCGAGATGACAAGACACCCCTTTGATGTAATCCATTTCCTACATACATATATGCATATATGTATATATATGTACAGTATCCAAGTCAAGCGGAAATTGTCACCCCCGTATATGTGATTAATGTCTTTTCTCTGAACAAATTGTCTAGAAAAACATTGTATCACAAACAGCAGTGCTCAGCATACCCTGAATTCAAACGTTTGATACAAGATGGTTCAGTCGTTAGAAATTATTCAAAAATACTATTGACTTGACGACGCAATTTGTTTTCATTATTTTATGGCACTTCGAATCATTGCAAAAGCAAGAAACCTTACAATCCAAAGCCTAAATTGTTGAGCCTACAAACATGAAAATTATTATCTTTTAAAAGCTTACGTTGTGGTTTTGATACTAAATAACTTAATTTTGAAACAAATTTTGATTAAAACTAACTACTACGAAAATAAACTGAATTCTTCTGATATGTACGGAAAATTTGACAAGTTTATAGTTTGTTTTTTTCCAAGTAAAACATATTTTATGAAATAGAACCGTATTGAAACAGACTCAAATGGTACCAATTTCTCAAATCAAGTGCTTACTCAAAAGAAATGATCCTTCAGGTATTTTAACAGAAACTTGAAACTGGAAACGGTTTGTTCTTGAATAATGTATTTTCCCTGAAACAGCCTGTATGTTTTATATATATGAATATATAATATAATGAATAATGGGTGTAAAGTTAACCCAATATCACAATTTATCCTTTTGAAATGCAATTGAAAGTAAAACGATATTATATATGCAACATATTCTGTTTTTTTAAATATAATAATATGCATATAAAATTTTATATAGTTATACCTATTTATTTTTTTATCTGAAATATGAGTAAACCTAATTATTGATTAAAATAACAATAAACAAAGTGTTTGGACGAAAGATGAATTTAAACATTCTTAGAAAATACTCACTTCCTATTCAAGTTATCTTTTTGTTTACTAATTATCAATGTCGACTCAAGGAACAAATACTCGAAATAAATCAAATTCTGGGAAATTTGATATCTATTTGATGTATTTTCGAAAATACCTGCAGCTTTAAAGCTTCAAACACCGATTTCGAGATTTGGGTTAACTTAGTAGTTTTCTTGTTGAATCATTCTTGTTTTAGTATTTTACACTTTGCAATTTGTGACCTATGCGTTCTATATATTTTTAATTTTGCCGTTTACTTCTTCCGAACAACCAAATTTGTGGGTATTTCGAAACCAACTAAATTTCAAAAATCTGAAAACTGTAAGAAACATATCACTTCCACGAGTTGTTTGAAAAATATTTGAATATTTTATTTCAATACACAAATAATACATAATCTATAAGCAAAAACAACACCAAAATTTTCTTTTCCAAGTTTAGTAAAATAAAAATACACTTATATATTTGGAAAAAGAAAAAAAAAACATCATGAAACACTCAGAAATATTATAAGAAAATAATGTTTTGTATATTATTTTGAGGGCATATATCCATTACATTGCATTTCCCTAGATAACTATTACACATGAGGCACCCATGGCAAATTTTGAGTGTATTATTCATAAAAAATGTATAACTATATATGAGACCACCTCATGTCTTACTTCTTATTCCTTATTCATTGTATAAAGTGTGTCAATTTTCATAGAGGTTTTCCATATTTTTTCTACACTGTGAAAGTAAGTTTTTTTGTTTTTGTTTGTTTGTTTGTATGTTCCGCTTTTACGCAAAAGCCACTGAATGGAATTTTAACTAAATTTATCAATAATATCACTCATACAACAGGCAAACACATGGTATAAAATTTATAAAGACATATTTTAATAAAAATTTAATTAAACCATGACATTTCACTACGCCACCTCTCTTTACAATATCATTGTAAAGTAAAAATAGTAAAGGAGATACAATTTTTGACCATCTGCCCAATCGAATTTTCTGATATACTGAATCACTATTTTACTTTGTTTTGAATTAAAAACTTTACATACACTTTTACCTATGTAAAGCAAGCTATGTCCTTATTTTGAGTGAATTGGAAGGGGGATAAATGAGAGCAAGATGAAGACTGTAAGGCGGTAGTCTTTACCTTTAAACCTAGTGGAGCAGGCGGATATCATGCTAGTAATAAATAAAATTGTCAATAATATCAATATTGCGTCAAATAAATCCGCTAACAAATAGATTTTCCAAGACTATATTTATAAACAATAATCTATAAAAAAAATATTCAAATTTTTTGAAAAATTTGTATTTATTTACACAATTTTCAAATATTTAAATATTATTTTACAAAATTATTTTATTATTCTTTAACAAACTAATTGTTGATCGTTTTCCGGAATGAAGGTGCCATTTGTGATTTACACCCTGTTACAAATGTTTACTTACATTAGAAGTGAGTCAAGTGAAATGAATGCATGAAAATTGTATACAAAATGTTTTTTCATTTCACATATGCGAATTGTGGCGTTTGTAGGGGGTTGGTGGTGGTTTTGTATTTAAGGTATGAGCGGATCTCAAGTATTGCTGCATCATTTTCTATATATGTATAAGAAAACTATCGTCTCCAGTGAAATATTAGTACGATGTGTGTTGAATAATATTTTGGAGATACCAAACAAAAATTACATTCTCTAGGTATATGTAAAAAGGTATATCGCGACGTTATTTCTTTTCTCTTTGAAAGTTGTTTTTCTCATTGAATATATGTTTGTGTATTTGTTTTGAAAGTATTCGACACCGGAACATTAAAAAATTCTATATTTATTTGCATATTTATGCAGGTGAAAGCTAGACTGCGCAAATATGTTAATAAGGACCTGATGATTTTCCTAATGAATATATCAAAAAATTATTTATTGATAAAATTTTAAACTTGTTAAACCTACAATCACAACTAACTATATTTCCGAAACTGAGCTTTTTAAATTTATTAAGCTTCTTGAAATTGTATTTTTTAATACTAATATTGACTTTTGTTTGTTACAGGTTTATTAATGCGAGACGTCGAATTGTACAACCAATGATAGACCAATCGAATAGAGCTGGTAAGCCTAATTATAATGCTGATTGTTATGATCCTTCTACACCATCCGTTAATTATCCTTCCACAACTAATATTCATTCGTATTATGCATCTTCAACTTTAAATTATTATTAAAGCTCTTACTGAGCTATATTGATTTTAAAATACAACTTCAAACATATTATGTAAATTCTAAACTAAAAATTTTATTTTTAAATTCTATATATTCCAAATTATAATTAAATTTTTACAATGAAAATCATGTATTAGAGAGAATGTTTATCTAAAATATTTTTTTATTTTTTTTATTAACTTTTAAATAATTTTCTGTTTATTTTAAAACTTTTTAATTATTTCATATATTTTTTTAAATTTATGTATTCTTTTTTTTAAATTTTCTAAATAAATCAATTTTTTTCTTCGTAATTTTAACATAGTTTCATTTAATTTAAAAGAAATAATTTTTTTTAAATATTACACTATTTTTATATCACTAAACGGTAAGCCCTGTTTCAAATTCTAATGATGACATTATAATTTCTTGCTCTTATCTTCAAAAAAATTTCTAATAGGGTGTAGTTTAACCATTGCACAATAAAATCATCCTTAAAAGGTCAATATTAGGTGCTAATTCACAACTGACAAACATAAGAAGACACACACTTTAAATTAGAAAGTTGCTCTTTGTAAATACGAAAACATTTTTTGTTGGAAACATTTTTTTGTTAACCGAATAGTTTTTTGTACTTTTTGTGCGTTTTTCAATCAATTTGAACAAAAATTGATCTTTATAGAAAAACAAAATACTTTTATTGTATTAATTGGAAAATGTTATTTGAAGAGTGCCTAGATTTCACAGAAAATATTATTCGAAATAACAACTTATATACGAAAAAACAATTTTGAGTAAAACTTTTCAATCCGTTTTTGCCTATAATGAACGGTTTTCGGAAATAATGTTTCGAACAAAAAGTATTACGTTTTTAATCCATAACAACTTTCCAATTTAAATTGTTCATCTATCGATTACCACTTATGGAGTGAGTGAACTTTTCATTGAGCTTGGAAATGTAGGTCAAGTTTAATATCTTTGTATGATAATATACAGACCCAACATTATGCGCTTGAAGCATTTTATCTAAAAGTTATTTTTCGAGTTTCAAGCATATGTAAACTTAAAAAAGGACCCTGTATAGTTAGAGTTTAATCATAGGCATTACTACTCTGATTTGGCAGTTTCTACGCTCCTGTTACAAGTAATTTTTATTCTAAACAACCATCCATCGTTTTAAAAAAATTGGTTGCAAAATATTAAATATTTCGAAAACTTTATGACATTTGTTTTAGTGCATATACATGCACAAAATAATATTCAACAAACAATTAATGTGATATAAAATATTTAAAACATGAATTCGCTGTGCATTTAATATTATTTAAATATACACAGTGCAAAATCTGTATATATGTATGTATGTATATGTAGAGATATGGCGCCAGTCTATATAATTAGCTGACTTGTATATAAATTATCCATTTAAATATAAATATTTAATAATGATACTTTTTTTTAGTTTAGTTACAAACTCACTCCATTTTAAAATATACAATATGATGACTCTCCACTCAATGTGACTGGATTCTATATCATCTATCTAAATATCATACATATATAATACTAATTTAATATTTATGCATAGAATGATTTTAAAATCACTGCACGCTTGGTTTACTGATACCCATATTGTTTTTTATATAAATCGATGAACATCTACTCATGAACTATAGAATTCACAATACCTACATAAATAATTTTAAAAAATGCCCGAGAGCTTGATCCTGTTGGGTAATTTATGAAATTTACGAATCGAAAAATGGTTTGTTATACACTATTTTGTTATAATATTTATATGTGGTACAACCAATTAAAAAAAATTGTTTAAAACTAAACTTTCTCACAAACAACCCATGCGATTGTGTCAACTTCAGCATTCCACCCCGTACGGTAGTTGTATCACATTCTGGGCTCCATTCACCATACTCACCGGTCTCGCGACGAGGTTGAGACAACCTCATATCGCGCTAGCTTGATGATTAATACTAAAAAACAAGTATACTTACCAACAATGTATAATGGAATGTAATCATCTTTATTGTTTATATAAACTATATATTTATTGTATATATTATTAATATAGGTATTATATTATATAGGCAATAATGTATTGGTATCAACCAATTATTGTTTATGATGTCACAACAGCACCTATCTAAATTAGTCAATAATCACTTCAATTAGTTTATAATTATTGATATATAATGGTTCTGAAAATTATATACATATCATAATATAATATACAAAATACATTATATTTTGAAAATATAAAACTTCACTTTTTATGGAATTTACATATTTACGTTTCTTCACAGAGTAGGAGAAATATTATCGTGTTTTGTTTTTAAAGTGTTTTCATAAAATAAATTCTAAGGATGAGTACTTAAGGAGGCTCTCAAAATTTTCCAAACTAAGCAAACCTTTTGATTGATACACTATTAAGTACATTCTATTTCTGGCTTATTGCGTAGTTGCGTACCCATTTCTAAAGAAGATTTATTGATGAGAAGTAGTTGCTAAAATGATTGCTCTTAGAAATTGATCAATTTTAAAATTGTGATGAAAACAAAATATAGAAATATCAAGGATTCAAAGCTCCCGATACCATAAATAATTCGATTTCTTTAATTAATATTGCAAATCTACAAATAATTAATATCACATGTTAAGATCATTCATTAATACTAATTGTATTCAATGTTTACTTAAGAACAAATTAATAATGTAATTTTCAACTAAAATATATGGCCACTATATACTATGTACCATAGTAAAATGGACTTTGCAATAACTATTAAGTTTAAAGATACAAGGTGATTGGAAAATTGTAAGCTATAAAACGATATTGAACTTTTTTAATTTATTAAATTCATGTTGACTGTAATGTGCGGTAATTTCACAATTGCAAACGTGTTTTGACTCGGAAGAGGACTGATAAAAAACTGAAGGGATCAAACTTCAGATCTCTCGTTTTAACGAGACTTTCTTAACCACCAAATTGCGGGTTCTATGTGGTTGGCATTTTGTGCTTAATCGATAAAATTACTTATTCGTGTTAATTAAGGTTTTTGGTAAATATATACATATAAATTTAATAACCGATGCTCATTTTTTTTGAAGATTACCAAACTTTTAAACCCCAACCTATTTAAAAAGGGGTGTTATAAGTTTGACCGCTATGTGCGTGTCTGTCTCGAAAGGTATTTCGTTTGAAGTGTGAGATTATTGTCCTGTACCCAAAAAACTAAAAAATTGGCGATGATTTTCAAAATCGGCTCAATTTGAAAAACCCTAGGGAAAAAGATAATTTAATGGAGAGTGTTCTTTGATATGTTTCAAGTGCTAGTTTAGGGTTCCGAACCCGAAAAATTTGTCTAATTTTTTTATTTTGTAAATTTCACTTGTCAAAAATAACAGTGAATATGAGAATATGAGATTTACACGTCTACCATTACAAGACTCCAGATTTTACTTTAAAATTATAGAGTTTCACTTGTTCAAGGATAATTAATTCAAAGGTGAGGCATTACTTTTAAATGTAGGTATTGTAAAGTCAAGTTTTGCTTGAACACTAAAGTAAAAATTAATATATATATATATGTTCTCTACAAAATAGATGCACGAATTTTTAGTTAGAAATAAATTTAGAAGCGATATCAACATTAAAATTATTTTTATTATTTTTAAAATTAATAACAATTCTAAACAATAATTCAATAATTCCTGTGTTTGTAGTACTACACATTAATGAACGAATGACCCTGTACGCACATATTGTGTTATTATATATAAACTATAGTACTGCAGAACCAGAGGAATAATATTCGAAATATCATTCCTTGAATGCTTTATGATACAATATTGTTACAATATATATGCAGTATAAAGTGGAAAGCCATGTTCTTCACTTAGATTATCGCTGGCAGTCAATTTTGATCAACTCCTTTAGTTTACTTATTACTTACATTACAAACACATAGTACCTACTAATGCGTACAGTCTCAAGTAACATCATCTTATTTGTGAAGATGTACAGTGTGGGTTGTAATATAAGGTCTTATATAACTGTCTATTTTGAAATTGTAACTACCGAATTCCCATCACTTCCACCAAATAAAAATATTTATTTACTGCTTACTATGTTGTAAAAATAAACATTACGTATGCTAAGAAACTTAAAACATTGGGTTACGATAATATAGCATTGAATGATCGGACATATCGTATACGTTGCTTATGTATCAGGCAATGTAACCGTGGTAACTATGCAATATAGCTAAAAGTAAAAGCAGTGATCTGGTATATGTCTTAAATTGGTGCGGATCGAGCAGTCTTTACCATTTTAAAGATTATTTTATTAACGGTCTTACTCTTCGCTTAGTGCTTCTGAAGTCAATTTGAAGACTCACATTAAAAATCCCTGCAGAGAAGATGGCAGCATTTCTGGTAATCTATTGAGACTCTCTAGTTTTTTTCTACTATATTAATACTACCTTTACGGTTTTAGCTAGCTGACAACAACTTAAGCACAAAATCAAGGAACATATATACATTATGTTTCTATTTTTTTTTTCGAAAACCCAGTGATCTAAGGATAGTCGACATAAATGTATCAAATTTTTTTCAATACGCAGAAAAATCGTAATGTTAAATATAACGAAATTTCTACGGTTTTAAAAAGAATGAAGAAATTTTAAATAATCTCAAAAAAATTTCAAATATAAATATTCTTAAGCTATAAAAAGTTAAATTGACTTACAACCATTATAAAAATTGCAAAACCTATGAATTTTTTAACAAATTACACTCAAATCTAAAACAAAACAAAAATAGAATTTCACTTCTCATATCAATAATCCTTATAGGTATATGTTTTATAGATTATAGTTTAAAATGAAATACAATGAAATAAATAGCATTTAGGGGACTATAATAGTAATCACAGACAACATGCATCTTCAAGATCTATTGTAATAAATACACTAACTCCAATGCCTTTGCCGATGATCCGGAAAGCTTCATAACAAAGATATAGTTTAAGGGAGAATACCGGAACTCGGAAATGTGTTCCGGAATCCCTTAACAATACTCACATGGCTTATACATGCATGTATATATAAGATGCTATACCTTATATTACAGAATCCCAAACGGACATTATATCATTGAATATCAAAATTATATTATTATGTCGAAAATTATATTTGTAAAGGGTTTGTTTTGAGTAGTATAGTTTTATTTTCTTTATTATGTTAGACTTAATTAAGAAATTTTAATTGTTCTTATAGAAATTTTCATTTTTAATTTGAACAAAGAGACAATGAATAAAAATGTCTTTTTTTAGTGTGTCATTATATTTGATGTCTTACTGTTGGCGTCGACCCGATCCGGCACTAGCAGAGCTTCATAACATACAAATTTTCAAAAATTTTGGTGAAGCACATAATATTGGACAATAATTTTAGTTAGATATAAAATCAGATATAAAGATTTCATAACCAAACTCATAAATTTTCCGATGGAATTTTAAAAACGAAATTTACCAATACCTTCCTATAGTGACAATAAATTAAGCCCCCAAAAAAAAAAAAACTCTTCATTATTCTACTCAAATTTTTATTCTGTTCAAAAGAATATTACTAACAATAGATGAAAATGACATAAAATATAAATTATGATGAATCATTTTCTTTTGAAAAAATTTTCTCTACTAGTATTATAAATAAAATATAATCACCGTATATATAAAAATATAAAATTATATCGAGGTTGGATTCTTTACACTAAGACAGAGTACGATCATCTTTCTTCATGAACTGCCTCACATTTGCGGTTGTGATGCAAGACGATCGAGAATTTGGTTGCGGAATAAGGGCCATAGAGAATTGATTTGTTAGAACATCTCAGAAAGCTTTATTATTTTCAGTAATGTTCCATAATGTTTTAGAATTATCTTTAATGGTTTAAACTGTACGAGAATGGCTAGGAACGTTTCAAAATTTTTCAACAAATATTTGAAATGTTTGATAATGATACAAAATGTTCCACAATAAGGGATCCATTATATTTCAAAATGATCTGCCATTGACCCGTCAACCGTTCGATATTCTTTAGTCTCGTGGTGAAAAATTTGCTTACGCGTTCTGCATCTTAATAATGTACGAATTTGAATACGTTAATAATTTTGAGACAAAAATCCAAATAATAATCTTCATATTCATTAATTAATTATTAATTATTTATTATTATCACTACAATTATTACACTATTATATATTATACTATATTATGACATTGCAACACTTTCGAAAGTTAAACTTCAGCGATTTATATCGTACAGAGACAAATAACCGAAAATACACGAACAGGACGGAAAATTTCCGATCTTTAGTTTCTGAAGGATTTGAAGAAAAAAAATTTTTATTTTAAAACTGTAAATATGTTAAAAAAATCAGAAAATTCATAATTAGAAAATTGATAAAATTATATGAAGATTAAATTACGTAGGGATACCATTTGAAAAAAAAATTTATTCAGTACTGACGGGTTAAGAAAAAGAAATAGGATCAAGGCTTAGATAGATGAGTTAATTTTGATAAAATCAAGCGCGTGGTTGTATTTCGGCCCAGATGAAGCGGGGTATTGCAGCTTGTTTAAAAATATAAAAAACTAAATTATAAAAAAAAACAACCATACATGCATGGCAATTGAGAGCGCGTTCATATTATATTAAGTGGCAAATTGTTGACAAATGATTGAAGTTAGAGAGAGGTGTTTTGTTTTTTTATTTTAATTTTTTTTTTGTATTTCCAAACACAAAAATTGTGAATGATCGATATATTTATTATATTAAATGTTTATTTATTATATACAAACAATATTTATATAACGTGCAGGTATGTGATGGGATGCCACAATGACCACAATTCACACGCGTGTTTATGTTTTTATATACCGCCAATATCAACTCACTTATATTATTACTACTCTCACTGTGTTTGATGATGATCCAAACACTATCATAATACTTGCATACTGCACCGATCGATTGATCCGACACTGTGTCGACACTTTCTATAATCATATCGAGAGTGAATTTATAATATTTTTGTATTATGCAAATTTATTGTTTTTTTTTTCTTTTAAATTAAATATGTGAAATGAGTAACGTTGATCTGAAGGTGAATATTTATTCCACAATGGACAAGGGTGACCAAAACTAATTTCGCATCTATTATATATTAAGAAGTAATTCACTGTGCTCAAGGAGAGCAACGTGCTTCCTTTTGGAGTCGAAATTTTATTACAAATGAATATTTTTTCTTAAAATAAACATGTGATGAGTTTAATAAACAATAAATAAACATTAAATGAGTTCTAGTTAAAACATTACAAATAAGGTTAGATAACCCATCCCAATTAACACAGTCTTAAAGTCACCCTCTGTCAAATTATTATCTAATCTATGATTTGATTATATTCAAATTTCAAAGAAAATATAACCAATAAATGAAATAAGCTTTTGTTTCTTGATCAAAAAGTTAAAAACATGATTTAGTTTTTGCTGGTATTATAAAAACACAAACGATTATCTTACGTAATACCATAAAATTTTAATTACTTTGTATTTGTCGATTAAAAAAAATTATAGCATTGTGACTTGTTATTTGCTTAAAAGTGTCAATTCAATTATTATTGGCGAGGTTTTTATGAATTTGTGGATGATTATATCATTCTCAGACGATTAATTTTGCCGTTTTTCTTAACTAAAAAACAGATATAATAATTGATAATGATAACTACATAAACTATAAATTTTAATCGCACTTAAATATAATTATTGCAAGTACAAGATTGTATTTCTTTGAAAAATGTCTTTTGATTTAAAGATCATGTACTTTAGATAAATACTTTTAATTATTTCAATAGAATTATATGAAAAGTAAACATAATCATTGTCTTTTACGAAACTACAACAAAAAATTAAAAATAGTTTAGCATAAAGTATATTTTTCAAGCTTATGCCGCGTAGAATCATCGTATGAATTATTATTTATATTAGCCAATTACAAATCATTTACAATTGCTAATTGCTTCAATTTTTTTATCTCTATTTATTTACAGTGTGTTCAAAGCTTTGATTATTTTATGTATATATATTTTTTATATGTATATTATACAGGGTGTTACAAAAATACGCACAAAAATCTACACATAGAAATAAGTAAAAAAAATCAGTTTAGTCGTAGTCCGCCAAACGAGTGACTGAAATTTTTTAATGTTTATCCTCCATATTTTCGTAGTTTTTGATGTTAACCAAAAATTGATTTTACACGTAATTTTGCCTCGATAACAAGCGTCGATAGAGGCAATACAAAATTTTAAGACAATGGCCTATTGTCGCACGTTAAATTTGGCCGTTGAAAACAAGATGAGCGCTGATGCTTCTGTTGTCAAATTTTTCAACGAAAATGAAGGTGAATTTCTGGAAGAAATATTATCATAGATTAAAGTTATCTTTGCTGAATGGATTTAAGGACACCGCAAAATGAGAGTTGCTTTCGACGGTCTTATTCTGTTTTTGCATATTGATATTCGGAGTACCGTTTGGAACTCACAACTCAGATTTTAAGCATAATAGGACAAAGTTATTAACATGAAATACTGCTTAAACGAAGCTTAATATTTGTACTTTTGAAATTTACAGCAAAAAATTAATATCACATTAACTCGGTATTATTTTATTTACATTTTTGTTCTTCTAATAACTTATAACAGACAGAAAACGAACGCATCTATACCGTCTGTATACAACAAAAGAATCAAAAATTTAATATAACAATAATGATAATAAATTATTTATAAGATTTATGAGATAATCAAAATAATTTTCTTAAATTATTTTGTTATATCCACATTTATATTAAAAAGCTAATGCCATTACATTTGATTGTATTGAATATTATTACAAGATGAGAAAGAATTTTTATATACATTATTATCCTTTATTTATTTATAGTGTGTCAATTTATTTATATTCAAAAAAAAAAAATTAACTTCTATAAACACATATAAACAAATATTGAATATGCATGTGAAATAGATTAAATGATTATCATTACTACAAAAATATATCTTTATATAGAAAATTTTTGAACTTTCCACCACCAATGGTAGTATAAATATCAAAGCGCTTGCAACAAATTCAAGTGATTCGGGGCTTGATTTTCACAGAACGCTCATAAATGGTGTAGGTTTGAAAATTGGTATTGAACGTCATGTTTGATTTATTAAATCACGTTGACGGCTTAGCAACAAGTTTGTATCAGGGCATTCATCAGAAATCGCCCACTAGCAAATGTATGAAACTAAACTTATTGTATATTTTTAAAAACGTTTCGGTTAGGTTAGGTTATATTGGCTGTTCACGAAGGACACTCTTAAACTATAGAGCCCATTGTGATACCATAAATGTGTTTTACCACATTTCCGCTGATCATTTCATTTAACAGCTCCTCAATTTCAGAGGCTGAGTGCACCCCCTTCATGCATACACCATGCACTACACCAGCCCATCACAACTATTAATTAAATTAATTTTGTTGCGACGGCGGGAATCGAACCCGCAACCCTAAGCATACCGCAGACGGAATTGGTTACGCCTTAACCAACTGAGCTACAAAGGCGACTAAAAACGTTTAAAAAGTCAATCAAATTTGAAAATAACGAACAAGTTGTATATTTTTGTTTCTGCTATTAAATAATGATAATAAAAGCAATATTTAAGACAACTGAGAACTTCTTCATTATTTACACGCTGTATCACTTTGGAATTATTCCATTTGGGAATCGAGAAGGGAATAAATGAGCAACATACAAGTAAAAGTGATGGGGGTACGTTATCGATGTTGTTGGACATTACATGTACCTAATATGCGTAGAGTGTGCTATACTACTATATTCCATATATGAAATAGTATTACAACATTACATTGACAACTGTGATAGATGACATTGATATTACCTTACCCTTCTTATCAAATCTATTCACTCTAGTGCTACAATACTACTACTACGAAAAGACTACTACTGTTCATATTGCCATTGCTTGCTCTGAGAAATTTAAGGGATAAATACTATATTCCAATTCCATACATGTTGAAGGGGGTTACACAAAAATATAATATTATTATTTATACTATTATTAGGTTTTGATTCACTTATGTATATCCCTGATGTCTGCAGTATTTATGTAATTTGTTCATTAACTAACTTTTTATTTAGGTTTATGTTTGTTTTTCGATAGACACGGCAAGTGATAGAAGTGAAAATTAATTATTTTAACGAAGAATATTTACGTTTTTATCAAAGGATATATTTTATTGTAAAAACCATTTTGCCATGCGAGAATCTGCATCTTAAAATAGAACTATGATAACACTCTAAAACAATTAATGGATGTTATGGAAATCATCATTATTTATAACAATACAGTTTAAATTTATGCATAAACTTTATTTGCTTATGACTGCTGCTATATTGAATGCTAGACATTATTAGTGATTTATCCAATAGTATCAATGTTGTAGTTGAGTTGTAGCAATTTAGTAATTTTGTGAAGTCTTTTATCGACATCTCAACGAAGTCGATGGTATTTTTTGTTCACGCGATATGTATCAGGAAAAAAATAACCACGAATGTACGTATGTACACACACATACCTCTTTTCCAAATTTTTGTTAATGCCTTGTCCTGATCATGAAACGTAGAGATATGTTGAAGATTTCTATTTCGAAAATCGGACCCATTACAATAACTTTCTCTGCTAGTTTTTTTTTATCCAAACGTGGGGTCAATTGTAATAACTATTCAATAACCACATTTATGCAAAGTATTAGAATTTTGATGTTTTTCTTGAAAAATGTAAATATATAGATAGAAATAATACACGGTTCAATAAATTTGTTTACTTACAAGTTTACTTATTGCGGTAAATTGAACAGTATACTTGCAACAGTATGAACCATTATAATCTATCTCTGTGTTATATTTTACGTCGAATATCTTCAGAAAAAAGCATGTAAGGAACACATAGTTTCGCACTGAACACTAAAAAGATAACCGAATATCAACAAAAATAACCAGATCAAACAATAAAAGATCAAACCAAATTTTGCTAGGCATACGAACAAGTATTGCTTATTTTAAGCTGGAAACAAACTTGATAGCAAAATAGTTATCAAGGAAAATATCGAAACAGTAAGTAGTAAGTATTTTTTACGTACTCTCAAAACTAGTAAAATTTCACTAAAAGGCAGGCATTTCACTAAAAGAGCATTGTTTATAATAGATATACGAAAACTAAACCTACTGTATTTGAAAGATATCTGAATTAAGTGATTTATAGCCATACACTTAAGAAATATATTTCTTTATATATCTTAACAATTTAAGGGATGATAAAATGGGTTTTTTTTCTTCAAGGTTGTTCTAATACTTATACAGGGGTTGATTATTATTTGATAAGGGCTAATTTTTATTTCGAAAAAAAATGCATAAACTAAATATATTCTTTGTGGTCATTTTATCCTATAAACTCCTGAATGTTTTCCATTTCCTAAAAATATTTTAATATTATAATAATTATATCTAACATCTTTGTGTGTAAGGGCAGTATGTGACTATGCTAATGTTTAGTATTTTCTCCTCATGCAGGTCCCAGTGGTGCATATAGTCCTGATGGTTCAATGGGTTACATGATGGATGGACAAGCACAAATGATGCACAGGCCACCCGGTGATCCCACATTTCACAATCAGTATGCGCATTACCCCGCCGAGTATTATGGACATCATCTGTAGTGGTAAAGAAGAAATTCATATGGCCAAAAAAATCATAATAAAAACATATATTAAAATAATTATAATGGCCAAGTGGGCATTCTAGTATACTCAATGTAAGTTCCAAATAAGTTTTTTTTTAATTTTCATCAATTTTAACGAATTTGATCTTCTTTTTCAGGTAAAATAAATTTCGAGAATTGTGAATTAAAAATCAATGGTTGCTATTTTTCACTATTTTCACCTATAAACTTGCAGCCACAAAAATTTTCATTTCATCTCATCTCATCTTGAAGAAAATCACAAATTTTCACACAGAGTAAATTTATTTAAATAAAAAAAAAATAAAATAAATAAATTTTTACATACAACGAGTGTAGAAAAATTCTATAAATATTATATATATATAAATATTATGTATAAGAAAACACTGTAAGAAAAAGTAAAGAAAATTTTTAAAATTTAAGTAAAAAAAAATTAATATTAAATAAAAAATTAAAATTAAGTAAAAAATATCGGAATTAAAAAAAGAGTTTTATAAATGTGATTAAAATAATTAATTAAAAAAAAAAAAATATTTGTACAAATTGTAAATGTTTAAGTGCGCGTGTGTAGAACAATCAGAGAAACATTAAAAACAGTTATTGTACAAAATTTAAGGAAAAAAAAAATATAATGCACAAGTATTAAAAACAAAAAGAGACTTTCAATCACAAACTTCATTAACCAGTGTGGTGAATAAAAAACAAATATTTAAAAATTTTTATTTCTTGTACATATAGAGAATTAATATACGTGTTTGAGTTCAGTGGACATTTTAAAAATGGAAGAGCAGACAGGAGGTACAAACTCAACAACACACATTTAAATGCATCATGGAATAATAAAATGAAGATGCAAAAATATTACAATTTAAAACATAATGTCTTTTTAGAATTATAACAAAGAAAAACTATGTGCATACTGTAAAAATTTAAACCATCTTTATTTTAAAATATGTCGTTGTGAGATTCGATTGATTTACCTTTTCAATTCCGAAAATTATAATTTGACCGATATGGTGCCAAAATTTTGTTTAGTTCTTTTCTTAAAATCATAAAAATCTCACACACATATTTGGAGGAACACGAAAAGTATACAAATTTTATATAATAATATGAAAAATATTTTTATTTTTGAATTACATGCCATTAAAAGAATGAATCATTTTCAGTTGTTAAAAATCAAAAGTATACGAAGTAAATACGAAAAGAAAAAACTTTTTATATACACCAAAAAAAAATAATAAGAAACAATTTTTTTATATAATTTTTTGAAAAATTTGTAAAATAAACAGAAAATATATATAAAATATATTTTTATGAAAAATATATATATATGATCATTTAATTTTATTTGTATGTAATTCGTACGGAAAAAATACCACAAAATTTCCCCTCATTTGTTTTGAGAAATAATAAGAAAAAAAAAAAAAAACAAAAAATCAAAAAAAATGTAAAAAAATTCTTTCAATAAAGTGAATTCGATATACGTAATTAAATTTAGCTAATTAAAAGAAAAATATCAGAAAAAAAGATGAACAGAGACAATTATTTATTATTTTGTGATATGTGTTTTGTCTCAATTTTTCTCACCGTAGGTTAAAAGAATAAAAAAAAATACACGAGTATACAAAAAATTAAATGAAATTTAAAAAACACAAAATATACCGATTTTTAAAAGATTTTAAGACTAACAGAGAAAAGCCACACTTTTAAATAGCAGTGAAAAATTAGTGCAATGAATTTTCTTTTGTAAAAAATGTACATTTGTAAGTTATTTTTGTTTTTTTGTTTTTTTTTTTTTTTTAACAATTTTTCTTTAATTTTTAGTTTAGTTTTCAAAAAAAAGTTTCGATTTTTTTTGCTACCCAAAAATTACATGCTTTTTGTTCAAAATTGTGGCTTTGTAATATTTTAAAATATTCAATAAAAGAACTTTAAAAAAAATAATTTTTAAGCAAAACAGGGTTTTTAATTACCAATATATTAATTAATTATATTAAATTCTGATTTTATAAAATGAACCACTGAAATTTGCAAAACCATTCATAAAAAGTCACTTAGGGTATACGAAGTTTTTGGTGATTCTTAATGTTTTTATATAGAAAAAAAAATTATTATATTATACAAAAAAAAAAAAAATATTTAAAAATATTTAAAAATTATGTGTACAATAAAAGTTGTAAAAAATAAGTATTAGAATTAAAAAAAAAAAAAATATTATTAAAAAAGTGGCATAAAGACATTTTGTTTTAAATAATGCTTAGAAAAATACCGCTGATCCTATCCCAAGAAAAGGAAAAAATAATTTTTAAATTAAATACCAGAGGTTCGTTTTATAGCTTGAATAGTTTGGTTAACAATTTTATTTTCAACAAAATATTAACGTCACAATCAAAAAATGTATACTATTTTGAATAAAATATATTTATTATAGTTTTTGACGTAAATTTATATCACGCAATTGCCTAAATACAAGTGTATACTGTGAAAAAATTCAAAATTAAATTGTTAACCAACAGAATTAAAATTTTAGTTTCTTTTTTTTTTTGAAAACTTAACTGAAAAATTGTTATTTTTTGTCAAAACAAACTTTTTTTTTCTAATTGTTGTAAATAATGTTTTTTAAAATAAATAAAATAATTAATTACCTCCACTTTAAACAGAATCCACGAAACACAGGAAAAAAAATAACAATTTATATTTTAACAAATTGTACAATATTTAGAATTATTTATGAGAAAAACAAATTATGTGAAAATTATTTAAAAAATGATGACTTCAATGATTTTTGTAAGAAAAATTTTCAAAAAAATTTTATTATTTTTTTTGAAAAATTAAATATTTTAAAATCATTGTACGCCTTACTTAATGTATACGAATAAATTCATACGAATAAAATAAATACCAAAACTGTTTTATGCAAAAAAGAAATAAAAAATTTATTATTAAAAAAAAATTGACGAAGTGAAAAATGAAGAAAATTTATCTATACACCGTTTATGTATTTACATGAATGAAGAAAATTTTAATTAATAAAAATTTCGAAATTGAGAAAAATTATCATCATATGTATACTTTCTAGACCTTAATTTTTGTATGACGTCTTTACACAGAATGTTCTTATCTTGTTTCGTTCTCAAACAGAATGGTTAAGTTTCAGGCATATTTAATGAATATTCAATTGGACAATGTTATTTCAAACCTTCAAGGAATAATTTTTTTTGGTTGGTTTTTCGGGTACCCACATGACTAAAAAACTATCGAAAAAATTGAGATTTGTTTAAATTTCTACGTAATAATTTAGTAAGCATTTTAAGCTATATTCACTGTTAATACATCGACATAAATGTTATGTACTAATTTATATCTCTAAAATCACTAATCAATTCGTAACTTTCGAAATGCGGTTCTTTGTAAATTCATCTAACTCGTTCAGTGATTATTTTAAGCTGAAAGGCACAGAGAAAATTCTTAGCTAGAAAGATTTAGAAACTTTAAATTGTCCAAAGAATGCACTCGATGACTTTTCAATTTTCAAGCGTACTAACAATAATACAGACCTTCACTACCAGTGAATTTCCAGTGAGTATTTAATTACCTGAAAAAAGAGTCGAGAACGCTTTGTCGTTGAGGTTCTTCTCTCTTGTTATTTTTTTAAGGAAATATAGGAAGAAAAACCTTGTTTAACAAAATTGAATTTTAAACTATAATGATTTCAAATTCAATTTCCTTGAGTTAAAAATTTTCCTCAGTTTTTTCACCTGAAGGATTAAATGGCAACGCTTATTGCTTTATCAAAATATAAATTCGATAAAGCAATAAGCGTTTATTTTTTATCAAACAAAAAAATGATGATTTTTAATCAATATTCAGGTAAACCATTTCACGTCTTTATAAAAAAAGTAAATAAAGTCATAGCTCGTTTTAATGTCAGTATTACGCAAAAACCCCTGAAAAAACTTGAGCACAGAAATCAACAAAATATATTTCAGATTGTTCAGAGATAGGATATCGTTTTGATTAGAAAATATCTCTTAATTTGAAAACCATTCTGTTGTCTAAGTTAGTAAGAGACAATCAATATTTTTTGTTTATCTTCCTTGTACAATCTTTGTATTTCATTCCTAAAATAGATAAAATTTCATTAAATAACCTCATACACAAATTAAGGTATACAAACACAAATCGAAAGTATATTGTGAATTTAAGGCGGAAAATTACAGAGAATGGAAAAGAGAAAAAAAAATGTAATGGAAATGAAAAACAAATACAAAATATTGTGTTCTGCTTTTTAAAAGAAAAAAAAGTACAAAATGGAAATAATTATAATATAAAGAAATTAATTTTTTTTATTAAAAGAGAATTAATTCCTCATTGAATTATAATTATTTTTATTTTTAAATCAATTATATGATTATTATTATTATTATTATTGAATTGATATGATTATTATTATTATTATTAATTAATTATTGTAATTTATGAAAAAGGGCAGCCAATGTGAATACCTCTATATATGACTATGTCCTTGTGACTCTGTATAGTGTTTTTTTGAAACGTCAGCATTAAATGCTACATCTTGTGTACTTAAAAAATTGAGTTTTATTTGTTTTACCTTTTTCCACTTTTATTAGTGATTTACGCAATGGAATTAAAGAATGGTGACCGATCACAGTTTTCCGAATAAAATAAAACATTTACAAAAATAACCAACCAAAATTAAATCCAACAAGATTAAGATTAATCCAAGAAAAAAATTATTATTCACCAATAACCTTGTTTGCAGAAAGTTTTCTTTCGAATATAGAATTTCCTTCTATTAGAGATAAAGCGAAGATATATGTCTGGTGCTTAACGTGGTATACAGATGTAAGCTTTCTTGCCTCTCTCCTTCGAATTTCATTAGAATGTCTTTCCGATTTCAATTAGTCTGTAGCTATAAAACTTCATTCATACATAAAATGAGTTAAAAATTTAAGATAATATTTTTCTGAAGGTATATTCTTATTTGTTATTATCATAAAATGTTTTTGTTTGAAATTATTTTTGCTAAGCTATTCTGGCCACAGTTATTTGTTCCTAGGATCAAATGCTCTAGTACCAATCTAATTACATTACAAGACACTGTCTCAAATGTTAAAAAGAATCTTTTAGGTGAGTATCTGTCATATTCTCATAGAGACACTCTATATTTTACTCGGGTCTATTTAGTTTCATGGAAGTATGAATTTTAATATTTTATAAATTATAGGTAGAATAAAATAGTGTCTTGTAAAAAATAAAAACCTAATATCCGATAGCCTATGACCTTAGCAAAAGAGATTACGAATTTCTTTTAATTCAAATGCAGTATACTAGCTCGATCCGTGCAGTAAACGTGGCTAAAAATAACCTAGAGAAAGTAATCTACTTTATTTTTATTTATAGGCAATTTAATTACTGATATGATCGACAGATTACATAATGAAAAACAATATTATTTCTCTAGTCGGTTTTTTCTTTTTTCCTAATTTTCAAACCGTTAGTCTATTTTTTGTCATTAGCCAGTACGAAAATTAATAAGGAAGATATCCATATGTGACAGAAAACAGGCGAAAGTAGTTATAAGTATATAAATAAAATATAAAATGGCTTATATGTGATATAAAATAAAATGACTCCATCCAATTTAAATTTCTGGGTTGTTGAAACTTTCAAAAAGATAGTGATTACAAGTTCTTGAAAGAGCGTTAAATAATTTTTATCGGAAAACTTCTATTTGCACTTTGAGGACATTATCCTAAATAATATAAACGAATTTATGTGAGTTTTGTTTTGAAAGTGTATTCATAATTTGTTTACAAATTATATGAAAATTGTTAGCCATAAGTATCGTTTTAAAAAGTAAGTATTTGGTTTAAGAGTAGGCATTAATTTCTTATTAGATTTCTTTCTATCCCAATCGGATAAATTGTAATTGGTTTCTCTTAATTTATGCAAATGATATTTATGAATTTAATCGTCAGAAACTAAGTAAAAAGATTAATAAAAGTTTAATGGACACTCTACGAACAAAGCAAAATAACTACAATTAAATTCAATCAATCGTTAATTTATTCAAACTATAAGCTATTTTGTTTAAAGGTAGGTAAGGCTAATTTAAATTATTATAAACAGTTTTTACTAAGAAAATAAGCATTGCAAAACACTCACATGACTTTCGCGTGTGTTACACTAATGTATAGTGATTTAAACTTTTGACATAATAATATACCTACAAACGAGAAATGTCCTTCTGACTACTCCAGACAACGAGCCTTTGTATTCCATGCCGGTTTTCTACCTCAGTTAAAATATGTAGACTGATTAAATATTATCAAAAATTGCTCAATGCTCACTTAAATGTGAAAAGTGATCGCAGAAAAGTTTTTCGCAAAGCAATGTTTCGTTACAGAATAGAAGAATAATAGTGGTAGCTGAAATTTTGAGAAACTATGAAACTTATGATTTTTATATCCCGGAACTGAAAAATCTATAAACAAATTAAATAATGGGACTGTAACAGTGATAAAGAAAAGAATAGAAACCCAACTATGGCCGAGTCCAATACCAATTATTGGCTATTCAAACAATCTCATAAACTATTATAATAATTCTATATACTACTATTTTTAATCAAGAATTCTTAAGTTAATTTTTACTCTTATATCATTGGATCAATATTCATAACCTTCCCAAAATAGGAAAGTTCTTGTAATCGATTCGAAAATCAAAATTTTCAGCATATCCTTACATTTCATGGTCAGGACAATAATTAACACGACTTGTAGATTGATGTGTGTGTTTATGCATGTAAATTTGTTCGCATTATGAAAGATAATTAACAAAAAGAACTAGAAATTTTTCTGTTAATATTAAGAGACTGGAAATTTTGTTAATAACTACATTTACTGGTTGTAGAAAATCACTTAAGGGAAAATTTATTCCTTTATAATTTTTTTTTCTGTAAGACTAATATTTACAGAAGTCGCCCTATTCGCTCAGTTGGTAAAGGCGTAACCAACTCCGTCCGCGGTATGGCTAGGGTAACGGGTTCGTTTCCCGCCGTCGCAACAAAATTAATTTTATTAATAGTTGTGATGGACTGGTGTAGTGTATAGTACATGCATGAAGGAGGTGCACTCAGCCTCTGAACTTCAGGAGCTGGTAATGAAATTATCAGCGGAAAGTTGGTAAAACACATTTATGGTATCACAATGGGCTCTATAGCCTAAGTGTATCCTTCGTGGACAGCCAATACAACCTAACTTAACCTAATATTTACAGAAGTACTTCAAAGCTACAAATCTTTGTTGCAAAACAATAATTATTATTTTCATCATCTGGGAAGTTCAATGTGTGGACCATGAGGGTCGAACTCAAATGAACAATTATTATTTAAGTTATATCAACCAAGCCAAATCATGTTTCAGTTCCACTACTCCAAACGTATTACATAGATGATTGTTAAAGTTTTTTTTCTTCATATTGTAAATACAATTTTATTAATGATGAGAAAATGATCTTTAAATGACGTTTAATATAAGTTTATTACATAAACTAACTTACCTTGATTCAATTTTGTATTCATATCAATAAAAATGATACAGTCTGTTTCATCAGAAACAAAACCGGATGAATATTATGATAAAAAAACATTTTAGTATAATGATTTTTTAATACTTTAGAAGAAACAGATTTAACATTCTGTTTTCATAGAAATTATGCAGTTGATTCGTCAGAAATAAAAGTGGATGAAATATTTGATTAACAAACATTTTATGAGAATGACTTTTGAATACTTCAGAGAAAGCAACTTTACTGTATCCACTATTTCTTTAATTAGTAGTTCAATAGTCTAAGATCCCAATTAGGATCGACCTTCACCCATCTGTTTACCGAATGAAAGTTATTTTTTATGAAATATAAAATGTTAACAAATATCCCTGCAATGGGTTGCCTAAAAAAATGTGATCCAGACTACTTTTAGTGAAAATATCAAGAGTAAAATTTTTTGAAATTTTTCACTGACTTACATATCTAACGAATATTGATCTACTCGAAAGTAAAAGCCATAAAGAATATGCAGCAGCTATGCTGTCTGCCTCTTTTCGTTCACTATTTTCGCATTTATACAAGTTGTGAATAGTAATTACGTTCATCTGTTAATTCATTGCCTCACATATATAAATAAAGATAATTTTATTGCAAATACGGTGATATGATTGTCCACAAAATATCAGTCAAAAAATAAAGTTTACAAGCTTTCCAAGTTTTGATGTTTTTATTAAAAGTTGTCTGGACCATATTTTTTAGGGCAACCCACAACAGGGATATTTGTAAATATTTTACATTTCATAAAAAATAACTTTCATTCGGTAAACAGATGGGTGAAGGTCGACCTTAATTCGGATCTTGTACTACAAGTACTTCACAAATTGTCTGTTTCTCAACTAATAGTATAAATAAATATTCTTATTATTCTAAAATTCTTAGAAAGAAGTATGTATAATATTTTAAAAATTGGAAAATGGTATCTTTCGATTATTATAAAATTAATGGTCAAATGCTTATCATATTCGCGATGTGAGGACAAGCACATATCCTTGTTCGATGATTTCATACCTTATAAATTCAAATAATTAATAAAACAAAAAGTTTACTTTTTCTAAAATAGGACCTTTTAATTGAACGATAATATAATACTTCAAACTGGTTCTTGAAAGAACAATTTTCGGTAATGTGAATCTCAAAAATTGACACGCTTTAAATTAGCACGAAGGGTGTAAGAAAAATTTGGAGCTCACTCTTGTGGAGAAATAAATAAATCATACTTGAAAAGTTTCAAATTCAAAGTAGCAATCAGATTCTATGTATGGTGACCACCCTGTATAAAATTATACATTAAATAAGATTGTTTAATAATTTTTATAATACTTACTTAAACAAATGCAATATGTTAATTATTTTTATTTTATTTCATTACATTTATTAATTTTTTTCGTTAAAAGCAAACAAATCAGTTTATTCAATTTTCTCGACATTAATGAGCGATAAAAATATTTTATTGACACCATAGATAATATTTATAGACCGAGTGATTTTAACAAAAATAATGGAATGGCAGAATGCAGTCTGAACATTCAAACTAAAGGTAGTTATAATGTTGAAAGCAAAATTTTATCCGGTCGTAGATTTTATGTGGTGATATATAACAGAGAGTAAAAAAAAGCTAATGTTCGAAACTGATAAGAGACATTGTTCTAGAACGTTATTCTTTAAAACACAAACAAACAACTTTTATTTGAAATATTTTTTTATAAATTTAACAAATGTTTCGAGCAAAAGTTCATAAAGAAAAACCCCCTGCATTTTGGCCAATGCATTACAGTAGTACCTGGAACCGCATTAAATTTTGCATTCCGTATACAGAAACAATATATTATTTCAGTATTCAAAAGGGTATTACATTATTTCTGTCAAATTCGGAAGGTTTGATATTACTATTTCGAAAAACAACCAAGATAAAAGCCAAAGATTTATATGTGTCTCTTTCTAGCAAAACGGAATTTAACATGGACCTTGTAACGATATTGCAATTGCATTTATATCAAATGTATGTATATTCGATAGAAGCGACTTTGCTTTGTAGACAAATATTACCTAAGCAACGTCAAATATTACCTTCAGCAGTCATTACTGATGTGTAAATTATTCTTAAATATTGATAATATTTTATAAGGTATATATGAACCTAATACAGAATATCAAAAATAATTCTCAAAATGTTATCGATTTTCCCTATATTATTCAAAATTTTCAAATAATACATCAAAATTTAATATGTTAATAGCAACATTTAAGATAATTTACTCCTTCACGGCTAGATAGATATTTTAATGTCTTTTTGAAACATAAAAACTAAAATGCAATTGCAAATATTCCATAATTATATTATGATTGATAGGAATCGTTTCATTCAAGAAGTCCAGTTTATATTCTTTAATTTGGTGTATTTTACACACCGACCTGACTTTTCTTTTGATTACTTTCATCCAAATTCGATTTATTCGATTTCCGTGTAAAGCACAAATATTTTGCTCGATATCTAGCAAAATGTCTCAAACTTGTTCCAATGCAAATGATTATCAATCCGTTTCAAAACAACAGGTAAAACTCAAGTATAGATAAAAAGTAAGGAAAAATATTTAGAAGAATTCCGAAAAATATATAATTAGTGGATGAAAGAATTTAGTTTGGTATTAACTTTCCTCTGCGATATCATTGTGAAATTCGTATATAAAAGAAAATATATTTATTTTATTTATCTTTTCGTAGAAAATAATTGCATTAACAATTCGAAATAGAACATGCATTTATACACCTGAAAAACAAATTTCATTTATTTTAACAAGAGAATAATTATAACAGATAATTTGGCACGAAATATTATTATTATTATCATTATTATTATATGAAAGAAACATGCTACTAAAACTTGATAGGTTACTTCAGTTAGCTGATACTAACTTCTAACTCTCATGTCGTGTACCTGTTCTACACACAAATATCTAGAAGAATCTAGGTGAATGCTTGTTATACAGAATGATTTATTATAACTAATATCATTGTATGAGTTCATTTAGCTCTTTAATAAAAATGTATGTATGTATCTTGCATGACGCAAAAACCACTTGCTGTAAATGTTGGATTGGACTTGAATTACACATTTTTGTATTTTTACTTCCTCACACAAAACTATATCGAAAAACTGGCATAGATCAATCCTCATTGATGGAACCAATGCATCTGAATTAGTAAGCGCCTGATATCGATATGTATATATCGATACGATATATATCGTATCGATGTATAACATTCTGTTATGGTTTCACAAGAACAAAACATTTACTTTGCTTACGTTTTTAATCGATTTTTCTGTTTTAACACTCGAGAAATTTTTTTATTGGTGACATTAGTTTCTTGGTATTTGACTGTTATTTGTGCTTTTAATTCTGAAGGGTATTAGTCTATTCCTTTGGCATAAAGCTTTATCGAATACAAGCATAAAACGGACCCATTTTCGAAATGCAAGCTTCTCCTGAATTAAATTAAAGGGCGGCAAATAAAAGTTGTGTAGAGATATGTTTTTGTGGTACTAAAAGACACTTCAGTAAAAAACAGATCAGTATATAATTTGAGGCGCTCCAATATTATATCTTCTCCAAGGATCTGTATACGTAGTATTGTAGCAACAATTACAAAACACTCTTTAAGAGGCAATAATGCCCAACAGTGAAGTACAACTCCCCTAATTACTGCTCGGAATTCTCTTTTGTTGCTATTTAACAGCTACAAATGCTTCAAGGAGCTTTTCATGAGACGCTCTTTTGTTATGTATCTTAATGCTTAACATTTAGACTAAGTTAGGCTAACCTAGATAGCATAGTATATTCCTTTATCAATTAAATTCGTTACTCCAAGACTATAAGTTATCTCTATGGTAAAAAGAAAAAAACAATTAACAAAATCTTAAAAAACATAAAATATATTTTTTATCATTCACAACTCTAGCTAATTAGTCAAAAACTGGATCAGTGGCGTTAGTTAAAGCACAATCGACTTTATTCGTTTGGCTACTGACTGGGCGGTTGCGGGTTCGAATCCAGGCAGCAACAGTTTGATTATAATTATAATAAATGGAGTGGTAAATTAATCATACTGTCGACGCTCGGACAAGAACGAAATATTCGACTCCACCCATATCATAAAGATAATTGTATATACGGATGTAGTGTAAAATAAAATAAAGAATAAAAAAATGATGTGGCTGGCGTCTGTTATAAATGGATATCTGAAAAAGAAGGTTTAGCTCCATTATTATTATAATTAGTCAATAAGAAGAAAATCCCAATTTCCCCTTGTAATTTGTATCTTCTGAGATAAAGTTTATATTCTCCCTGCAATTTCTTATTGAAATTAGTAAAGGTCAGGTCAGTTTTATGAAGTTGGGAGTAATTTTAATTTTTTTTACTGAACTTATTGTCAACAACCGTGATTTACGTGCTTATTTATATCATTCAGTATTTCATAAAATGTTAAACAAGTAGCAAGGTATGTAATATATAACATGTATATGTAAGTATGTGTATGTGTAGCTACATGGAATAAAGCCTTAATTTTCCACCTTCATGTAACTCGGTAAGTACTCATCCTTTAATATCGTATATAGTAGAATGCACCCAAATAATACATACATACATACATACATATACGTATGAGTAATATTTCCTTACATATTTTACCCGTTCGTTACTTAAACTAACTCACTTTACTAACAACTTCGTCTGTACGTACCGTAATACATACTCTACGTACCGTTCACTCGCGTTGTTAGTAGAATGAACAGCTCTAAACTTTACTAATTATTTTAATCGTTCATGTATCATATCATACATATTATGTAGTTTATATGTATACAGAATGTTACAGGTATCTGGGATTAACAAAAATAAATAATTAAAAGCAAGTGAAATTTACAAAATTTAAAAAACCGTCGACAAATTTTTTGGGTACGGAACCTTTAACTCGCATTTGAAACATATCTAAGAACACTCTCCATTAATTTGCCTTTGGAATATCTAAGAACACTCTCCATTAATTTGCCTTTTTCCTTAAAGCCTTTTTCAGACTGAACCGATTTGAAAGATCATCGCCAGTTTTTAATTTTTTCGGGTACGGGACCCTTAATTCGCACTTGAAATATAGCTAAAAACACTCTTTATTGAATTGACTTTCTAACAAAATCAAAATCGGTTCATCCGTTGAGGCGCTACGATGCAACAGACAGACACACACACATATCGGTCAAACTTATAATACCCCTTTTTTTTTAGTTCGGGGGTTAAACAAATTAAAAAACACGATTAATCTGGTAATGACGCACTGAAAAGTAAAAAAAAGTTTTATTTGTGAATCTTTACATACAAAGCGAATGGTCCCACATTTCTCTACTAACTAAATAGTGTTTCACGAGATACTGCGCCTCGCCACGACCTCGGCCGAGAATGTTGACTAGCCTGGCCTCGACTGATATGAAATTTTTACTAACTTTGACTTATTTTGCACGAATGTACATAATATGGTATAATACAGTGACCAAAAGAAAAAAATGTCTTTAAAACACGAAGCATAGGTTGCTAAGTCTCTTAATTTTCTAAGAGAAGATTTCGAGTTACGGGCAATCAAATCATGGCATATTTTATATTTACCTATATGACTAGAAAAATCGCTTTCTACAAAATTTTTGCAAACCACCCCCAAAATGTTCTTTGAATCGTTCTGATCAAAAAATGAAGACAACAAAATTTTTTAACAGGTAGTTTTCGAGCAACAGAAGATCAAACCTACACATACATTATAGTTACAAAGCCCATAGCTCGAAAACTACTCCTTAAAAAATTTTGTGGCCGTGAGGGCTTTTGATCAGATTGACCCGATTTTGGGAGTGGTTTGAAAAATTTTCACAGAAAACCTCTTTCCTAGTCATATTCGCACCGTGCGTGAGTTTTATTGGAGGCGTTTCCATGGTAGCGATACACTACTTTAATTATAGAATTTTATGGATGCAAACATTATTGTATGGATTGCATTTATGACTATGAAAATTTAATATTATTGTCTCACAAATTTAAATAAATAATTATGATAATTTACATTTAAAAAATAATATTTGTGCAATTTGATTTCATATTTTCACAATTTTTAATGCATTAAGTTTAATTAATTTATTAGTGTTTTTCAATAATTTTAATTTGACATTTTCTATAACATTCAGATGTAAAGAATTGCAAATTAGTCCTAACAGCGTCCTTTACCGCCAAAGTTTTTCATTGAAAGCGATTCGATTTTATTGTCCCTTCCATGACTATGCACACAACGAATAGATACAATAAATATATGTGTAACTTTGATCGCCCGTAAGTCGAAAACTACCCGTTTAACATTTCTGGGAGCGGGAGAGCTTTTGATCAGAATAATCCATAGAACATTTTAGGATGGGTTAGAAAAAGTTTCACAGAAAGCCATTTTCCTATATAATATTGCGGGGCCCTTTATTCATTTAAAAATATATAATATTATAATATGTATGAATATAAAATAAAATTAGTAACAAGTTCTTATTCTAATAGTTTAGTATTATAATATACTAGCGGCCCCGACGGACGTTGTCCCGTAAAAACGTAACTCCAATTCATGAATACCTATACTACGTTTAGCCTGTCCGCTAAACCCATCCCGCTAAACCCCAATTTAACTCCTATTTATTGGAGTGGCCTGACCTTCGACCTTTGGCCTGACCTTTGATAGTAGAGCTCGCTGCGCTCGCATATGGCTCTAATAAATGCCTATTGACAATACCTGAATACTATTAAAAATACATAGTACACATAGTATACATAATGTGATATGATTTATATGCGCTCCCACCATTTAATGAAATTTCATTTTTTTGGTACGGAGCCCTCAAAAACAGTTGTAGTGGACCGAATGGTAAATCTAAACCATTCTCCAATCCCCTTGAACTCACATAAAAAATTTCATCGAAATCGGTCCAGCCGTCTAGGAGGAGTTCAGTCACATACACACGCACACAAGAAATATATATATTAAGATATGAATATAAAAAAAGAGTGATTTGCTGGTTCTGGTTCTTTTTTTTCTTTAAATTTTTTAACTGTTGATATCTGACTCTGCAGGATGTAAGGATGGAAAGTATTCGATTTCAATACTAAAGAAGGTGTTTTTCTAGACACAATCGCCCTTTTCCAGACTTGGACAATATGTTCTTGTACCACTTGTACAAATGTTATAATACTTATAATCTAACATATATAATGTTTATCTCACTTATTTAATAATAAAATATTAGATCTCTTTCTTATACATTAACTAAAAACCATCATACCATCAAACCATTCATGTGTAGCACCACATCACTCCCATTGGATAAGAAATATATCTATAAAGATTGAGAAATATGTGTAGAGTTTGGGTGTAAAATGGGTGTTAATACGTTTAACTTTCATATTAAAATTTTCAAAGTTTAGGTAATAACTTCTAGGCTTAAAATTATTTTTAAGATATGATTTTGAGACACCGGTACAGAGCCGAACTTTTGTTTTCAATATTTTATGTGTTTATTATTAATATTAGTTTATGAATTACGTAGCTTTCATTTGTGTCTTGATCTACGGTTATAGCTTCGTTCTTTTTGAATATGTATAAAAATTAAAATTTATTGGAATGTAATAAATATATACAGGGTTGTTTAGAGTACACGACACGGAAAATTATGGCTAAACGGCTTGATTTAACTAAAAATTTTCTTTCACGAATAGAAGGAGGGTTAATATTTTGTTATATTCAGGTATGCACGACAAATTTCTAAAGGTATTTGGAAAGACGCAAACCATTTGACATAGTTTTTACCGACAAACCATTTTTAGACCGTCGTAGAGTCCATGATAAAGTGAATATTCTTTAATTATTTAAGCTGTTTTAAGTTGATACTGTCCCCAAAGTTTGTTAACAAATGAGCGACGAGTAACAACACTGTAAGGATAAAAGTCAAGATAAACTAGTTTATACTTAACCAAATACGTATTTATTATATGATTTACTCATTCGAGCGAATTTTACTTCACAACTTGAGTCTAAAACAGGGGTATGTTGGGAATCAAATTTTTTTTATTGAAATTTATTTTTTGATCTCGTATGAGGCAACTACCTAGTTTTCTAAAATTGCTATCAATTGTGAGTACTATCCTGCATTTTTGAAAATTTCTACTTGATTTTAAGCGTAGCATACGCTAGTTTATACTTTTACTAGACGATGTTTTCCATTTGAAACTGTAAGTAAATTGTTACTTATATATAATTTAACAAATAGCAGCCATAAGAAATGTTAGATTACATGGGACTGTGTTTTGTATTTAGAAAATACTTAGAAAAGTACTATTTAGAAAGGTAATATTATATGAATTTGATACAGAATGATCAAGAATTAAAATCTTTCGAATATTTGGTTTAGAAATTTAATAAAAAAAAAACAATATTTATGCTTTCAATAAAACTACCTTTGCTCTCCTCAGTCAAGCAAAAACTTTTTATTCTCTACGTCCAAAAAATAAAACTGTACAAAATAAAAAGTTTTATAATTTGAAGCTACATATATGTGCCTAATGTAAGCAAATGGTGTTAAGCGTGGTGTTAGCACCCGGAAAACTCCTTGATAATTATAATTTAAGCAGTAGTTTTCGGAAATGCGCCTCAGTGAGCACAGTAAGCATAATCGCTTTCTGATGCGATGCATAAGTACGTCACACCTGCCTGAAGTACGGCATGTTTGAGGTGGTTTACAAGCTCACCGGTACAGTTTTTTTGTCGGGAAAAATATTTTATAGGTTAACTATTATGAATGTTATCAAGTGGCCATATTGTCTGATAAATTTCTTGCTGCGTTTTTTGAGGCCGATAGCTTAAATATGACGACGCCGTGCTATTTTAAAAACACAGCCTTTTCGAAAAAAAATCGTAGGGGAAAGTTTGGTAGACTCGTCAAAAGGAAGCCACTCTCGAAGTTTTAACTATGTATTTATCATTTAAAAAACTTGGGGTGTCCCAAGATCTACTGTTTTAAATAATGTTTTTCGTATCGATATCATTTGTCATAAAATAAAAATATTGGCCAAAATGATTTTAATTCATTCAGTAATACAAACTAGACTACAACTCAACTGAAATGTATTACTTTTAACATCATATACACATGCACACCCTTTACCACCTCGTTCGCTTGCTGCTCCCACATGTTCGCCTTCTCGTCTAACGCTTCATTATTGTGAAACAAACACATAATATCTAAACGTATTCGCCGCTGTTCTTTACGTTCATGTTACTTACAATAACTTACAGTTGTTGGTTGGTTCTTGTTCTTGTTCGTTCTACTAGTACAAGTAATCGTAGTAGTAGTAGTAGTAACTACTTTGTTGCAAAACAGAAAATGGAAATATACAACAACAACAACATTGAACGTATGAACCTAACGGTATATGTGTTATGACCAGAACAGGAACGTCCAGGATCTAGATGAGGATATATTTATCCAGATAAAACTTATTGAAGACTGTAATTTGGAATAAGATCTGAAATTAAAGTAAAAACTCAGCATTTATCAAAAGAACGATAGTTTAATGGTAGAGACGAAAATTGCCGAGAGTCGAAACAACCAAGAAGGGAATATTATATCAAGGTTAACGATGGAATCGAATTTGGGTAAGATTTAATTTTTCAAGCCATAAATTGCCAGCTGTAGCCCAATCAATGATCAAGGGTTGAATTGAATAACCTTTATCATTGATTGGGCTAAGGCTGCAATTTGTGGCTTGAAAAATTAAATCTAACCCAAACTCGATTAAGGACTACTAACCGAAAGGCTTGGTTTAGTGGTCCTTGCCTAGTAGACCGCAGGACACCATTGGTTATTTTAAATGATAAATGTATACTTGAAACTTCGCAAATGACTTCCTTTTGACGAGTCTACCAAACTTTCCTCTATGATTTCTTTCAATGATGACGTCATTTTTGAGTAATTTTTTGGAAAAAACGCAGCAGGGCATTTATCGGAAACTTTGACCACTCGATTAAATTAATAATTATTCAACAATAAAAATTTTTGTCCGAAAAGATGCTGTATTTGAATATGTAAGTTCATGGTTCACTTTTGCTGACTTGTTTAATATTGTTGCAAGTGGTCATAGTGTCCGAAAGATTGCCTGTTGCGTTTTTTTAGAACGATAGCTCAAATATGACGGCATCATGCTCATATAAAAACACTGTCTTTTCGAAAAAAATCTTAGAGAAGTTTGGTAGACTGGACAAAAGGAAGCCACTTACGAAGTTTCAAGTATGTATTCATAACTTTCTTTTTTTAACCATGGTGTCCCACGGTCTATTACGCTCAACACATGAATCAATAAGTCCCGGTTTTTACCGGGGTTATAGTATCAACATTCAAACTTCTTTAAATCTCCAAAAAAAGCTTAGCGTTTATGGCAAGAAATTGGATTATTTCTTTCGTATGTCTTCAGTTTTAAAAAACTTCTACGAAAAAAAGATCTATTGGGTCTAAAATATCAAAAATAGCGAATTCGATGTCAGCAAAAACGGTTGAGCAGTTTTCGCATGCGTTTCATTAATCTCAAACATCATAATGTAAATTTTGACACCATCTCCCACTATAATATAAGCTGACGGTTTTCTATGTTAGTATGAAATCTAACTTTGTCCGAACACATATTTGAATTATACAATTCCGGAGTTTAGTCATACCGTATACATATTATATACAAGTAATACGTTATGATTCTTCTTCGTTCATTTGCTGCTGCTCCTAACATTTTGGTAGAAGCAAACAACAACACCAACAAACTTCACATATTAGAGAGTATGTAGACCAAAAGACAATTAACAAAAATGTAGACAGTTTTTTTTTGGAACTATGTTCCTCATCGCACGATCTAATGTGTTTGTTAGTTGGGAGGTAAAACCAAAAAATGTGCAACGAATAAAACGACTTCAAAAACCGACATGTAGAACATAGGAAACTAAATTAATTCAGCTTGCCATCAATGTTGAGAATATGCAAAAATATATAGTCTGTCAATTTGTATTTTTATCCAAAATTTATGTTTTTTCATTAAAAAAAAGAGTTTTGAGTTATCAGAAGTTAAAGATAATGGAGATAATTTAAAGTAAGTACAAGGAAAGTTAATGTTATGTCATAATAAATATCTTGATCAAGCCAAATGAAAGTAATAAACGCGCATATTGGATTGGCTATTAAATTAGAAGTATGTCTTTTTTAAACTAATATTAAAATTTATTCATAAAGTATAGAGTTAAAGTAGCTATAATATTTAATTCTTAAAACAATTAAACAAGAATTTTACTTCTTAAATTAATAGTTTAAATTTTTAGAATACCAATTCACAGATATACAAACTGGGGAAAAAATTAAAAAAAATAAATAATAATATATACTAAACCTAAAATTACCAATGCACAGAAGGTACACTAAACCTGCAAAACTAATACACCAAACCTGCAAAATATATTTGAATAATAACTATTAATACAGTTATTTGTATTTTCAAATAATTTTTATCTTGTATATTTTTCATTTTTTTGGAATTATGTTTTTTTTATAGCAAGTCGCACTGAATAATATAGACAGAAGAATAAAGCACAAAATGATTGTACAAAATTTAACATGTCCATAATAAATCATTAAAACCAGCAAAAAAATCAAAGCAAATACGAGTAAAAAATAAGCGCTTCATTTGTAATATACGAAGATACGATAGAAACATACGCCAAAATCTCGTTTTAATAAAAGTAATTAAATTGTAAGCGCAAAGCATAGTAGGGTTGTGTAGAGTTTCCCCGAAAAATATTTCCTCGAATCACTCTAATAAATTAGCTCTAACTAGATTAACTAGAGAAAATTGAGTAAAAAGAGTGGCTTTTTTATCTGTCTCACCCACAATTTATTACTTTTTTTACTTATTTATAACAGCGTAAACATAACATTTACACAAAATGCAGCAATTTGTTTGGAATCCAATATGGTGAGAAAATAAAAAAGCAGAAACACAGTCATGTTTTTATTGACCCTGCGTAGAAATAATTCACAATAACCTATAGAGAATTTACATATTTATGTGGGTGTACGAAGATTAGCGCTAGAAGAATTCTATCCTGCTCGAGGCAGACCAAGATATGTAAAGTTTAGGCTCAATGCAAACAATTTGTTAGAATTTCTATAGTTAGGGCTTTAGGTACAATGCATCCTTCTAGTCTTTTGGTAGGCATTTACTTCCCTACAACGGCTTTTGTCCAAAAAGTATATGATTATTTATTTTCCAATACTAAATTTTACTGACCACGATTCATCTTGACAATTCCGACCGATTCCAATCAAGTTTTATAGACTATCTACACTTACATATTAATATCTATGACATTAAACACACCAATATGGTGAATCCTGCAACATAACACAGACGATACTCCACTGTACGAACTGAAGAAGAAGTAACGATACCCAGAGTTTGATGTGATATGGTTGGTATAGAGTAAAAGTGGGTTGTTGTTTATTCTTGATGATAATGGTTTGAGTAGATGGTTTATAAGGAAACAACGCGAAACTTAAATTGCCAATAAACATGTCTATCTTACACAATGCACAATGTAATCTAACTTATATATATATATATATATATATATAATAGTGAAACTCCTTCACATATCTCTCCACTGTTTTGTATCCATGGAAGAAGTATACCAAAACTCAAATACCATCATACAGGCTCATATACATATGAACACAAATATGTACACATCATAACACCTACCAAACATATTATTATAAATAGTACAGGTTGGATAAAGATCTTAACATACTTAATTTTGCTTTAAGTTATCCATCAAATATCAATAAATTTTATTTTTCAAAAAATATTAAATCTACTATTAGTTAAATTATTCCAATTGTCGTATGCGTTATACTAAGGATCACAACCAAAATGAATTGCAATAGTTGTAATGGGTTGATTTATTGCATTCAGGTTCATTTGGTAGTAGCAAATTAGCCATTTGGTTACTTAAATTCTGAAATAAGCAGTTTCCCAACGTAACATGGTAGGTTTTTAATTTTTAAAAGAGTTTCGAAGTTTCGAGTCTCGTACGCATGAATTTGTCCAAAATATGTTAAAAATTAGAAAAACAGAAAAACAAAAGATTCACGAATTTCGACATACCTATTTAAAATACAAAAAGGGCTAAAAAATCCTTGTTGAGTTTATTGTTTTTTTTTTGCTGTTAAAATAATACTTGGATAAACTAACTGCATATTTGTATCATTTTCTTTCCATAATTAACTTCCCAGTATAGGATGTTATTTTAATGGGTCCGATTCTCTGATTAATCAGATATTCATGAATATATTGAGCTCGGTACATCATTTTACTTTGTATTTCTGTCGAGTACTTCAAACAGAAAATCTGGATCTTGGCGAGACTATCGAACTAACTGATTCTGCGAAAATATTTTGATTGAAAGAAGAGGAGGCGTTGGATAATAGTTTAGGAAAATTTTCAAAAATAAGAGCAATATCTGCGATGAATACGACATAGAAGTGCTAAACAGACTGATTCAGTTGAAGATTATAGATACAATTTTGAATCATCGCAATATTTTATCAAATTAAGCTTTTCTTTTTGTCAATAAAATGAAAAATTTTGATTTAAACTCTTGCTCCCGTGACATCTGGGTCAACGGAGTTCAACTTTGGCGAACAACCATCGCCGGACCGGGTGCCAAAAATTCATTCGAAGCACAATGTCAATGGCAATGTCTGAAGATCAGCTAAACGGTTTTGTCACAGAGTTTAGGAAAAATTTTTTTCTGCACCTCGCAGAATTAACTTATTGAAAAACAGTGACTGAATATCACATTTTGACTTAAATGTACTCTTACTCGAAAAAATAATTTCTTATTTTTATTGGCTTTAGGACCTAACATGGCGAACAAAAGTTTGAACCCTTCCCTTGGACTGAACTATTCACATTTATGCAGCGACTAACTGCAGCTGTCGTTATTGAACCCATAACTTCATAACATCCAGAATGGTTGACTTTTTAAGATTAATTTTATTTTAACTAAGCGCAAATTAAATGTCAGTAAAATTAATATAATAATGAGTGCCAACCTGTTATATGATTACATTGAATATAACAAACATTGTATCGTATTCCATCTGTTGTATATTTCTTCAGAGTTTACAACATTCTCAAATTCGTTGAAACTCTTTCTTATAATCAACGCCTTCATCTTCATATACATATATTCGAAGACATAGGAAGAATATCTTCTCTGCATGTATATGAACTCATATGTATCAAAATATTATTATTTTCTATGAATACAATGAATGAAAATGAATGAACTAAAAACGAATTAATATTTGCTTAGAGTTTAAATCATTATTGTACGTATTTTAAGGAAACATACTGTTACAAATTAAATGTCACTTTCAATCATTCAAAGTTTAATCAAGTGTCTATCTACCAAAGTTATGTAGGTCCAACCTATTGAAAATCCTCCTTTAAAGACATAAAAATTCGTAGCACAGGAGCTGCGTTAGCTAAACGAATTCCGTCACAGATTGAAAAAAATATTACAATTGTCTTAAAATCGAATATTGCAATTTTACAAGAATACTTTTTTGCTTAAAACTGATAAAAAACTACACAAATATTTTTTATTTTGTTAAATTTAATATTTTTTACTTTGCGCAACCTCTCCTCCCCGTGTTTATCTGTCGATGTTACTCATTAACGCACTTGATCTTTTAAATACCAAAACCCTTTTTGATACCAAATTTTATTCAAATTGGACTTAAATTGCGTAATAAACTTTTAAAGATGGTCATTTTTAACATCTATTTGGTGGGGTCGATGAACATTTGAAGATATTTTTTCAAAATTCCAGTCCAATTTTTTCAAAAATTAAGAGGATAGATAATGAAGAGAAATAAATTTTCCTTCCTGTCCAAAATATTTGAACATTACCGGTTTTTTTTTTGTGACACGAATTTGGCTGGAGTTTTGGTCTTTGAAAGTAGAATTATTTAAAAGCATAACTCTTTAATAGTAAAAATCTTAAGAGAGTAAAATAAATGTTAAAGCTAGTTTTTAACCCCCGAACTAAAAGAAATGAGAGTTATAAATTTGACCGCTATGTGTGTGTGTGTGTGTCTGCCTGTCTGTGGCATCGTAGCACCTAAGCGGTTGAATCGATTTTAACTTTTCTGGTTTCGTTTGAAAGGTAATTTAATGGAGAGTGTTCTTATATATGTTTCAAATTGGATTTTAGGGTTCCGTAATCGAAAAAAATGTCGGGTTTTTTTTTAAATTTTTTAAATTTTACTTGATTGTTAAGTAGTATTATTACTAAGGAATGTAAATAACTCTTAAAAATTATGGATTATTAAAAAGTAATGCTATTAAAGTAGGAAAATTTTATAGTGCATATTTTGGCGTAAAAAAATAAAAAGTAGAGTTATTTTTATGCCGATTTAGCTTATAAATTTTTAAAAAGTAAATTAGCAGAATGAACTGACAAATAAAACTCATCTGGTGTCTACTATTATAGTCTTTGTCTCAATTGTATAGATATACTTTATGATGTTTATTTTATATATTTTTGCTTATTATTATCATTATTATTAGGTGCGATAGTCTCATTGTTGTTGGTTTTGTTTTTGTGTTGGTTGTTGTTTGTTCTCTGAGTTTTCTAAACCATTTTCATTATTTTATATTTTCATTTATTTTCCACAATATTCCACACAACTTGACTATGTTGTTTTCTGTAAGTATTTTGTTTGTATGAATGTAGTATTTTTGTATTAGTCTTGAGTTGTTTTGTTTTTTTTTTTTTTTTAATTTCCTGATAAAAAATTATTGTGCTTTTTCCGAAATTTGAAGTAAAAAAATTGTTAACATTTTAAATTGCTTGCTAGTTGTGAAATCAAAAGTTTAGAATGACAGTGTATTATTTCTCTGATGAAATCTTGGGTAGTTGCTAAACTAAGAAGCACATGAAAAGTCATCTTTTCAAATTTTGAGATGCAAATTTCCAATACAGACGGCCCATTAAAAGATGAAATCACTCTGTGAATAGGCTAAAAGTACACTTGAAAATTTTTAGTTCGGTCAAATAATAAATGTTGTTCCAGCATCCTAAAAAGTTTCCAAAATTTTTTAGGATGCTGGATAAATTCAATAGTTTTCAATCTAGCAACAAGAAAGTTCCCGAAAGTGTCAAGTATCCATCTTCAGATTTTGGCTGCACAAAAGCCGGATTTTTTCAGTGAGTTTTAATCACGTGTAGTAGGTAATTAATCACATAAAAATCGAAAATTGTAGGTGCATGTTTAATTAATTACCACTGTACCATACATACTATAGGTATATTTTTTAAGAATTGGGGATTTTCCCTTATTTAAACGTGCAATAATAAAAAAATAATAATATACCTAAGTGCGGAAAGTGTGTAGCTTCTAATGGTCATATCTATCACAGTTTGTTTTGTTTTTTATTTGAGCTTACTGTATAGCAACGAAAAAAAAAAAAACAACAAATGATAAAAAACTAAAATAAATAAACATATAAATAGTATATACAATAATAATATAACAAACAAAAGAGAGATAGAGAAAAAATAAAATGAACAACATAAGTTGGCTCGTTGGATCGGTCGTAATACGTCATTTATGTCATCACATGACCACTATTGTGTATGAAGTCTACGACGAATTTCTTTTATCTATCCTACGTGGACCCAGAGGGAGGCCATTAGGGATTCCAAAAAGAAGGTCAGATTTTTAGTTGGCAAATAACTCACAGCTTCTGGACATGATCCCTATATATTATAAATGTGAAGGAGGGATGTTTGTTTGTTTGTTTGTTTCTTACTCTTTCACGCGAAAACTACCGATTGGATTTAAATGAAACTCTACAATAATATTGCTCATATATCAGACTAACACAAGAGCTGTAATTTATAAAAATAAAAGAAGATTTGAAAAAAACTTTTAATGCAATTTAGTCTATGACATTTCACAACGCTCACAATCTATTAGCATCACTTTGAATCATAAATTAAAGAATTCTGTAAAATTGTGAACGAGATACAATTCATAGCCACCTGTGCTGATATCAAGAAACAAGAATATATATAACATTCAAAAAAAATTGAAAACTGTACATATATTTTACCTGTGTAAAACAATCTAAATCCTTATTTCAAGTGTTATGGAAGGGGAATAAATGAGAGCAAGAGAATTGGAGGCTATAACGCGGTGATCTTTTCTTTTAAGCCCAGCGTAGCGAGCGAGTATCAATCTAGTACATAATAAATGTTGGATAGAATATGGAATGGAAGTTTAGAATACTTATCAAGCTTGTAGCTAGCAAGAATAATTTTGAATCAAAAAATACAAATATCGGTTCTCTTTGACAATTGGCCAAGAAGTTTCGGTGATATCGCCTAAAATCCTAAACAAGGGATGATATCCACCCATGTTATTAAACAGTTGGATGATATTAAACAGACTTTCTTATATGTAGATTACTTACAATAGTTAATATCTAAAAATATCAAAACGAGCTCTGTTAGCTATTTAATGAATATTTTTCGAGATATATTCAGAACGGCTCGGAAAAGCATTTCGAACTGAATTTTAGGCGATATGTCAAAAATATTGTATTTCGTTTTAAGAATCTTCAAAAACCTGAATTACAAAGTTTTGGCAGATCGAATGAAAAACGTGAATTTCTCATTACATGAGATTTATCTATTTATTTGAAAAAAAAAAAGATTTTTACAAATTTTTGAGTCGAATGACTTTCTACATAAAAATAATGGAAGTGAAAAATAAAAAATAAAAGCAACAAAAAAAACTTGCAAAAAAAGGATAAAAACATTGAAGAAGAATAACACAAAAAGAGTATGAAAGAAAATATAAATAGAGTTGATTGGTTGTTGTGTTAAAAAAGAAATAGAACAACGAATGAGGCAAATGGAAAAGCAACGTCATGTTTTCTAACAAACGAGACGAGTGCTACACAGCTAGCACTCACTATACAGAGAGATATTTTGTTGCTCTTCTTTCTTCAATTCATAATAATAGTAATTGTATTTATGTGTCTATGTGTTGTCTGTATACAAAAAAATATTTCTAATACAAAATGTAAATGATTATATTCGATTAGAGAAAGAAAGGTTTGAATTAGAAAAGTTTTTCTTCATTGGCATACTTCTTTTCTTATATATTGAAAATTTGAAACAGTCTTTTTGGATTATTTCAAAAATTTGGTAAGATTAAAATGTTCACAAAAGAATATTTTGCAGTATGAAAAGCATTGTCAATATGAAAAAAATTAAAAAATTATTGTTACGTGATTGAAAGTATTTTGGATTAGCTGTCGTTGAGATGAAGTAAAAAATTTAAAATATTAGAGTTGGCGTGCTAAGTATTTATCAAATTAAACATCCGAAGATATAAAAATTCGCACTCAGCTCGAAATTGGTTGGATTGTTCAGAACACCATCAGAAATGAAATCTAAAAAGTCCTCATCGATCCGATATCCGAAAAAAATTTACTTCAAAGAGCTACGACTTTTTGATTCGTTATATCTTAGAAACGATGACTCTTAGGAAAGAAAGTATTGAGGCATTTTTTATATTTAATTATCTAATCTACAAATTTCATCTAATAAAATGATAAAACTTACTGTTTTACTGAAAATCGCGACAAACCCGTTTTTGTGACCTTGGAGCCCGAGTAAATTTTTTTCTAGGCATCGGATCGATGAGGACTTTTTAGATTTCATTTATGAAGGTGTTTTGTGTACCTTCGCTCCTATTTTTTTGGTTAAAGACTGAATAATATACTACACATTAAGTGAGCAGAAGCAAAGAATGTCTCAAATCTCATGTCTGACAATGAACATGATTGAAAACAGCGTGCTCATAAGTCTTTGATTTGATATAGCTATTATACTACCAAAAATATCAAACCTATTTAGCTGGAAATGGCGACATTGTCTTCTCATCCGTGAAAAACTCTAGTATATTTATAATTCTTATTTTTATGATATCATAAATTTTAGTATGTAGCCTAGGTACCCATATTACAAATTACGTTTTGATGGTCTATTTAAATTGTGTTCTTTCATTATATAAAATAATTAAAGTAAACACTTTTTATGGACTCTATAATTACCGTATGGTAGTTAAGGATGGTTTTCTGAAAACATTCAAATACCAAATTGTTCAATTTTATCTTATTGGCTATCAGCAATGACGCCACAAGTGACAATAAAAGCAAGACGAGCTTAGTAGACGAGAAAACTATTATCCTTATTTTTCTATAAGTAGTCAGGAGACAGACGATTGATTACAAAAATAATTATAAATTTGCTATATTCCTGAATTTTTTGTCATACAATATTTATATCCTGCTTGAATTATTCATATAATTGGAGCTCAATATTTTTGGAGCCTTATGATGAGTTTTGTCTTGGATTTATATCTAAACTAGAGACAGACAGAGAAATTTATAATAACGTTCATATACATTATACAAGGTCTCGTATCTGGATCCCCTTCAGCTCATTCCAGAAAGTATAAAATGTTTGTTTTGCGTATACTTACGTTGAATTGACGTCAATATCAGACTGACAAAAAATAATAATCTCTAGCCCAAATTTATGTAACCTTTGTGATATCTATGAACATAATCTGTCCAGTAAGAGACACTATATTTATACTAAATAATATTAGTTATCTGAATAAATGATTGCTCATACAAAATATAAATTTTCTTGAAAATAACTCGGGGGAGATAGTACAAATAAGTTACAATATTTTATTTATCAAACCTTTAATCGTAGATCCACATGCGTGGTCATCTTTGAAACTGGTTGGTTGATATGTTTATCGAAAGCATAAAGATCTCAAAAAATAATTTAATCATTACCACTCAAATTTATTTGCTATTTTGAGATTAGTGCATTTTTTCAGATATAAATCTTTGGAGATTCAGATCTCTAAAATTGGTATTTCTCTTAATTCCGTACCTTATTCGCTAAAGATTTTTAATTGGAAAGAATATACACAGAAAAAAAATATTTCTTGATGTAAAAATTTTTTCTTTAAGATTTAAGATTTAAGAAGATTTAAGAAGAGAAATAAAAATATATTCAAAAATGAAAGGAGAACTTGTGGGAAGAAAATTTTCTTGTCTCTTGAAAATTTTTTTCTTTTTAATAGTCTTGAGCCAAGAAAACATTTTTTCTGTATATTAATCATAAATCAGCCAATCATTTAAAATAGTAATGATTTGACTTTTTTCGATAAACATATCAACCAACCAGTAATAATTATTCCTAAGATGGCCACGTAATTTGAGCTACGGCTAAACGATATTCTCTTATATTAAATTTTTTTTTTTCCAAAAAATGATATATTTTATATCTTTAATAATGAATATTTACTAGATCGGATTGCTTAGTGAAAAAACGTGCAAACTTATTATTCGTGGTCAAGAAATTAAATCAAAAATAATGAATGTTAATCGAAAATATATTTTAATACTTCAATCACATTAATTTCCATATTTATTCATGATTTAAAGGTGGAAAACTCCTTTTGAGCCTAGAGGATCCCTTTACTTAGCTGCAAGAGAATGGTAAAATAGAGTAAGCTGCCTACAAGTGCTAAAAAAAGTTACATAAAATACCTTAATAACTTATTTGGATCGAAATTTTGTTATGAAGACGCTTTTATTAGCTTGGTATTTATCTTTGTATTAACTTCGAATTAAATTTCTACTTCGCAAACTTATCAAGGACCGATGGCAATACAATTATTGAAGTGTTATTCTAATTATGATTATCCTGATGAGGATTTTTCGCATTAAATATTAACTAAAAATATTTGATTCTTCGTAACTAGCTGAATTATTATTTTAAAAAAATTTCGAGAAATTAAAAAATAAATTAAAAAGAGTTGTTTAGAAAAATTTATATTATCATAAAAAAACGTGGGGTACCTTTTAAGACATTTTATTAATCCACGAACCAAAAACGGGGTGTTATAAGTTTAAGCGCTATGTGTGTTTGTTTGTCTATCTGTGTTTCTGACTGTGGGATCGTAGCGCCTAAACGGATGAAGCGATTTGAATCAAGTGTGAGTTAAAGGTTCTTTATCCAGAATAAATAAAAATAGGCAATGATCCTCTAAATTGGTTCAATTTTGAGAAGGCTCTAACGAAAAATGAAATTAAATGGAGAGTGTTATAAGATACATTTCAAGTGCGAGTTTGGGTTCCGAACCCGAAAAAATTCCCAGGGATTAAATTTTGTAAATTTCAATTGTAATGACTTTACTTTAATCAACATCTGTCAATAACATATTAACAATAATTGAAATATAATACCCTGCGCTTTTTTACTATAAAATGGTTTTTTCTTTTTTTTTTTAAATTTTATAGGAATTATTTTTAAAAATTTTTAATATTATTATTTATTTAATTTTTTTAAAGGTTAAGGCAGTTAAGGCTACTGGACTCCTTTTGAAGAAATTTGAAGACCATTCACGTTCTTGGTATCTTACAGCTATCCATTCGAAAATATGATAAATGCATTCGATTTCTAATATTTTTCATAATTTTTCCAAAGCTTTTATTATTGCACCATGAGTAAGTAAGTGCCCTTTTTATTTTTAGTGGACACCATTACGGATAAACAATAGACACCCCATACATTAAACTATTTAAGTAATATAATGTGTTTCAATGTGATATTGAGACACAATCTTCTTGTTAAAATGGTATTTAAAATAAAATTTATTGCGTGTGGACATTATCTTATATTACAAGCGAACACATTCATTCATTCACCAGCCATTACACTGGTGAGTGACTCGTTTCACTATATACGAATGAGTATAACTGACCATTGGTGAAAATGATACCCCTATTTATCTAATAACAGACACTATGTACTAAATAGATACCTCTATATGTGTATAATGCAATCTCAACCATATTTTAAGGTCTGTTTTGTCACTTATTCCTATATAAATTATTTTAGATGCCATATTCAAGTATTTCGATGTTTTCTATAAATTGCTTGATATAACAACTTGGAAGGCAAAAAGCTTTGGAGCTGAGTAGGTTAGGTTAGGTTATATTGGCTGTCCACAAGGGACACACTTAGGCTATAGAGCCTATTGTGATACCATATATGTGTTTTACCACCTTTCCGTTGATAATTTCATTTATCAGCTCCTCAATTTCAGCTGAATGCACCTCCTTCATGCATATACCATGCACTACACCAGCCGATCACAGCTATTAATTAAATTAATTTTGCTGCGACGGCGGGAATCGAACCCGCTACCCTATGCATACTGCGGACGACAATGGTTACCTTAACCAACTGTGCTAATAAGGCGATGAGGGCGATGAGTACAAATGACCAAACAAAAATAATAGCTTTTTTAAAATCAGAAATACCGGAAATTTACAATGAAAAAAAAATTTACAATAAGATCAGAAATTCATCACCATCATTAAATTGAATGCTCAGTTTGGTTTCAATCTTTCCATTATTTTCCATCTTATGAAAATAATGGACACTACTAGTTATCAAGTATAAGAGAGTTGGAAAAAATACTACCAAGACTAACCAATTCCTCCTACCTTAGTTATAAAATAGAAGCAGATGAAAAAATAAAGGTTAAATGAAGTGGCCTTTCTTAAAAATATATTAGAAAACGAAGTTAAAGCTCCATTAAACTGTTAGTACAAGTGAAATTTACAAAATTTAAAAATACCCGACAATTTTTTGGGTATGTAACACTAAACTCGCACTTGAAACATAATTAAGAACGTTCTCCATTAAATTACCTATCAAACGAAACAAAAAAATCAAAATCAGTTCATCCGTTTAGGTGCTACAATGCCACAGACGGACAGGCACACACATTTCATTAATGCAGTATAAGAGCAATTTCGTTTAGCTTATTCATACTGATGATGACTACATGGAGTCGAAATTAATATTTATATAATGCAAAAGTGATCTCGGATTTTGGAAAAAAAATAAAAATTAAGTTCGATATTTCCCACAATTCTCATTTATTACCTTTGATAATACGATATATAATCCGAGACGATGAACTGACACGTATCTTTGTGTTTCCAAAACTGTTTTTTGTTTCTAAGTTGTCTACACTTGATTCCGAAATTCGGCGAACCAGTATTATATTAATTTCTGATGCATAAATATAATATATTATTAGGAACGATTTTATTTAAAAATAACCCATCTTTGCCGCAGTTGATTTCAGATTGAGAGCATTTTTATATTAACTTTGATTAGAGTAAACAGACTTTTTAAATAAATACAGTGAAAGTTAAGGGGAAAATTCCATTTGTGTATGATCTCGTATATATAATAAATACCGCTTTATATATTATTACACCAGCAGTCCACACAATTTTATCTGTTTTAGAAGATTATTAAACGCATAGCCATAGTATCTACACAAGTGTGTATACAGAAGGGGTAAGGTGTTGTACCTTGGATCATTCTTCAGTTTCTGGAAAGATATTGCTCTTCGTTAGACAGCAATTATATTTATTTAAATAAGTTTACATGCTAGAAGGTAACAAGCAAGCAACCCAAAAAATTAACGTGAATGCGCATTTTTTGAAGTAAAACAGATCCTCTAAACTAACTTAGATAATTGGAAATCGATATGTAGATTGGGCTAGTGTCAATTAAGGCTGATTTTTCTATTTTATACCGTAAGATCAAGTTTTTTTGTTTTTAAGGTTCTCCCAAATTAAGGTAAAAGATTGAAAATTTATTTAAGACTAGATTTAATGTTAAAGAAATGACTTTTAATATTATTGAATACCAGACCTCCCTTCCAGTCCTTTTATGTAAATATCGCATGTGTTCAAAAAAATGAAAAGGATAAAATTCCAAAATATGAATAATGTTTTTAAGAAACACACAATAATCCAGGGTACGGCACTGTCCCGTAAACGGTGCTTATATGTAATACGTATTACGTGTAATATAAATAGGATAAAACATTTTGCAATTTAGAGTAGATATAAGGATTTTCGAGATTTAAATGTAGAATATAATACCTAAACGAGAAATCATATTAAATTAAAATTACTCTTTTTTTTAATGGTTTTTTAATTTTTATAAATCTGTTATTTTTCAACTCTGAAAGTATGATGATTTAAAAATTTTATGCTTGAGTGAATGCTAGAATGGGTGGGATAGTTATCCAATTTTTCAGTTTTATTAACAAATTACACCTAGAAATAACCACAAAGCATGCGCTCTTTATCAGAGACATACTAAGAAGTTCTAAGAAATAACAATGTTTCTTTAAAAAATGATCAGCTTTGTCTTAAAGAAATGGTAAGCTTTAGGGTCAATTGGTAAATTTGAGTGACGGAACGGCAACTTCAGTTCAGTGAAATATCTGCTATTTCATACAAAAAATGTTGGAAGACGACTGAGATATCGGACCATCACTTCGTCGAATGTTTGTGAAAAACGTAACTATTGCTCTTAATTTGTTTACGTAACAAAATATTCATTCCCATTTTTCGTTTAGCTGACGATACCGTCACTAGATATGAAAGGAAAAAATTTATTGTTTTCGGTTAGTCAATTTATAGACTTTAAATTTGAGCCTTTGAGAATGAGGTATTAAGTGAATGTCTCAGAAATCGTATTTCGGAACGCAATACAATCAAAGACACGATTTAAATTAATCTTTAACGAAATTTAAATAAAATATTTTAAAAAAAGAATCATTTTTGTTTTTCAATTTTTTTTTTTCGAATTGAAATCATTGACATTTCCACTGCATATTATATGTTTATTTCATCGTCAGCACAGAGAACATCTAGTCAAAAAGCAACAGTAATATAGTCGAGTCAAGCGATAACTGGCGACTATATCTATAGAAACGGAAATTGTGTCCAGTGCCATGCTGGCTAGTATCCGGTTTCCGTTCATTTTAGTTCAGTTTTCTCATCTACAAATATTGTATATATTTACTTATATTCTAATGCATATTATGTATATGTTTATATTATACAAGTCTTTTATAATTTATAAACTGTCTATATTTTATGTATTTTATAATAAACATTTTTTAAAGATGCCACCCACATCCTTAATAAACGACTTAATTTCAATTTTCAATTTGAATATATGTATTTTAACGTTTCTCCTTGAGTTTATAAAAATTCGATGTAAAGAAAATATTATTACTACGACTGTAGTATAATTGAATGATCCAGACGCTTTACTGGGAAATTTTTAAAAACTCCAAAATAGCTGGTTTCGTAAATGATTCCAAGAACATTTTCAAATCTTCAAAAAAAATGATACTTCGATTTGATACTTGCATTACGAATCTCAAAAACGAATCAAATCGGAAAAAAGCAAGTTAAGATATATCAATGACCTTGATGGAAATTGAAATAAATTTAAAGAAAATTTCACTAATTCTTAACTGAAAAGCAAAAAAATTAAGTATTGTTTTCTAAGCTCAAACAATTTTATGGAAAAATGTTGATCATTAAAGCATTGAATAAAGTTGAAGCATATTACATGCTTACTAAATTTTTTCTAAATTTTTCTAAACTAGCACTAAACTAGGTACAAACTATAGACAATAAATTAGAATAAAGAATAAATATAGTATACAAATTAATAACAATGTAATAAATATAATAAATAGAATTTTATTAGAAAGACTTATAGAAAAAGAAAAGAAATTTTGACAATAATAAACAAACCAAAAATTCATAAAAACAGTTTTCTTGAAATACATTCAAACAATAAATCAATTATATTTAGTACTTTGAAAATATACCATAAAAAAAACTAATAAAGAAAATAGCCTAGCAGAAAAAAGTCTTTAGATATTTTTTTAGAATTAATATGTATGTAATATTCCATGTTCTCTGCTCCATGTCCTAAAATATGTTAAAATACTAAGATTTACACAGCTTCGAACAATCAACACAACTTATTTCCAAGATACATATGAAAAATGCTTTAACACAGTTTATGTCTCAAGAATTTTTGTTTAACAAAGAGCTTTATCATCCCTATTGAATACATGATTATAAAACTCATAAGAATCTTATGGTTGATCGGCTTTATAGTTAAGACTGGACTGATATTTTTTCAACGGATTTTTACTAATTTAATAAATAAAATAATAACAAATTATTTGTAAGAATAATAAAATTACAACCGATCAATGATTGTAGAAAAAGAGCACAAGTAAGCAAGAAGAAGGTAAATTTTAGTTACTATACAGAACAAGAAAACCACAAAACTCAAATAAAGCATTTTTGTGTACAGAATGCTTTGGTAATTCGGTGCTTTCCATAAAACAAGTTTTATCTAGGGTAATAAAAAAATTAAAACTGACAAAATAAAATTTTTTTACTAATTTATTAGTACATGATTTAAGATTCTTCTACTGACTTTACTTTGTAGGATATAAGATATAATTTTGAACAAGTCTGGGATTAAAGTTGGTTTTACATTCCAGAAATTGCAACCGGGCTTGGGTCAAACCAAGTATCCAATTCTGTTCTCGCGAAACTACCGCGAGAGAATTTATTGTTCGAATTGTGATAAATTTGATCTCGAACAGATGAAACGACAAATGGTGATTAAGGAAAGGAACATAAAAGCGACGTCAAGAATCGAATAGAAAAATCTGGCATTGCAGACCATGTTTTTAATACAGAAGGAAAAATTCTACCTGCAAAGAATAGTTAAACCTGTTTTGTTTCAGAATAATTTAGATGCTTACGAAAGCATTTTAACCGCATAGACAACCGTTACAAGCCATCAAACACTTATCGTCAGTTATATCAAACTTGGACACATTCATTTCACAAACGATACCAACCGCAATTCCATTATTGATTACGATCGATAAAATACCTTTTCAAACTCATGAAATATTTTTTGTAAACTGTTACTAAAAGTTTGGTGGTCTTGAAAAATTTATTTTTCAATTAGGGCTCATTTCTGTGTTTTTATTTTTGTGTTACTGTAATTTTTGGTATGTATTAAATACTTAATTTTAACTTTGTAAGGAAAGTTTGTAATTTAGCGAAGTGTAAGTATGTTGTACGTTTTTTAATTATATTTTTTAAATAATATTTCTTAGTATGCAATCAAATTATTTCGAGTATCGTGATATTTATTTCAATAATTATCATTCATTAGATTTTTTATAAAAATTATCCGAACATTTTGATAGCACTTATCCATCCGTATGAGTTTGTATATTTGTCATTTGAATTTGAGTGAATAAACTTCTAGTTAGTTCAAGATGTTTATTATTATATAACCTTAAGGCTTCATATTTATACAAATTTTGATCTGGAAATGTTTTAACGTACTTTGAATAGCTAATATAATTATTTATATTCCAAGTCAAATCAAGCATCGATTTACCAAACACCGTATTTTAACAAGACTGTGTTTACATACATAGTAAGTATAGTAGCAAACAGAAATTTAAAAAGCAAAAAAAAAAATACTATTAATATAATGGACTTATCTGCTATAAACATTTCAACTTACGAACGAAAAAAAAACAATATGAAGGAATTTTATGTTATACATATAACTAAGAAATTTATATAGGGTGTTAAGTTAATAAATCTAAAATTTTAAATCAAATATAAATATCTCGATAAAAATCATACTGGCACATATAATTCTTACAAAAACAACTTTATTCCTATATGACTTTCGCACAGAAAAACTTCTTCTCACGCTTCTCATGCTTTAAATTTTCAGGTCAGCTCTATAAGCATATCTTTAATCTATGCAAAAGAACTTTGTGACGTTACGGTAATCAAATATATTTTAATATTAAATTTTTGGGAGGCGAGCATAAGCCTTACATATTTTGATCGTTAACCATTAAGCATGTGTTTATTTGGCCAATCGATATTTTCCTCTAGGGCGCGAAGTCAATCTTAAATACTATATTAATGGAGCATATATTTTGCAAATGGTAACTTAATAAGAATCATTTGAAGATGTTTAAACGCAGTCCTGTAGGCGCTCCCTCTTGATGTCGTATTAATATGTTTTCTGTTAGTTGGTAAAAGTTCAATATACTGTTTATAGTATATTAATTATAGTATACATCAATGGTAATACCATACAAAATATAAGTAATTAATACCATACAGTAAGTCAACAAGTCTGACCAGCCACATACTATGACATCAGGGCCGTTTTAAAATTTGGATTTCTGTTTTAGAAATTTGAATTTCTCTCACTGAATTTGTACTTTATTAATGAATTTTAAGTAATGAAAAAGAATTTTATTTTTTATTCATTATTAATTACTAAATAATGATTTAGTTCAAATGTCCAGCCAATAAAGTTACGGGAAAAAAATATTTGAACCAAATTTAAATTTCCTGAATATTCCCTATTGCATTTACGTCCAACACTACAATGATATAATATTGAAATTGACTGTTAAACCCTAATATTAATATAACTACATTAAAATGACTTTTACTAACTTTTTTATAAAATAATGCCAAGAATGGATTATTGGAATTACGGGACTTCTTTTAAAAAAAGTCTGAACAAATAATGTTTAATCCAAGAGTAGGAGACTTTTTTAAAAATACACCCTGAACACATAATGCTTAGAATATGCTTTTCGTGTAGATTGAAAACTTGTACTATTGCCATCGAACGACTGGCTGACGATAAAGATACTATATAAGTATATTGAATGCAGCAATGAAGGATAGATAAACAAATACCCCCCTAAAACTAGCTGATCAACCACTATGGATGAACCGACCACCAAACATCATACCTTTGAATGTAATGTAGCCGTGTATATGTATGTGACCGGAAGTTGAAACGTCGAATCCCACAACTGATATATGAGCCAATCATTTTAAGCTCTCAATCTGTTCTTCTATATCTATAACAGCTATACAATATAAATAATGTATTTATGCTTATGGTACTGTTAGTGGTATGCTGGTACTACTATCCAGTGACTCGCCCATGTAAATGACTGACTTACTACTATCTTTTAATATTATGAAAATAGTCTAATTTGAATATACCGCATGTAATCATTTTCTTTAATTGAAATACAAAGTTATAAATTTGAAAATGGTAGGATTTTGGACTTCAATCAATATTTGAGATATACTTTAAGATGGTATGGCTTATGATTTCCTGAGTAGAATTCATCGCAGACGCGAGACAGACAACACCTCCAGTGTACGTACCGTTAAAAAATTCCATCACAAAATGCACAATTTTTATTATGATGAAGTATAATCGCCATCGATTAGCTAACAAAAATCGAAGCTTGTGAATTGTTGTTTTATAGAAGAATCTTCAAAATTAGTTGGAAATATTTTGTTTCAAATGATAAAGTGTGGAAAAAGGCTCCGAACAGAACGTGTCCAAAATGACTATCTTTAAATTATTTTTCAAACGGTTTTTTTGTCTTCTTTATAATATTTTTTCATAAACAAATCTTGTAATGATTATGTATTTCATAACACATACCCACATTCATACATCTTCAGGTAGAAAGCGATCAGGTAGAAAGGGTTTAAGTCAGTAATGCCAGTTTAAGAATTGCAAATATGTTGAAAGTTTATTTTAACACCATAGGGGTTATAGTGAATGAAATCTGTTGGTGATATTTTTTTATACATTGAGATTATGTTTTCCATATAAATAGATTCAGGTAATATAATTTACCCTTGATTTGGAGTTAGCTATCCCTTTTTGAAGTGTTAGGTCAACTTTATTCCCCAAAAGCATAGTATAGGATCATTTCTTGTTAGAAATCACAGTTTGCCAAAAATGGGCCAAAAATGATCGACCAACCCCTGGAGTAAAATATCAAATTCATATAGCAGATAGCAGCAGCTAAATTTTGTTTTATTTGATAGCTAATACTTTTCTCAGTTGCCTCCAATAGGTTTTAAGGCAGCATCCAACAACCAATTTTGTTAAAAAAAGAAAATTAATATTTTTATCTCTACAAATTTTCTGTTGCCACATTGACATTCACAAATTTTTATTTTTACGTTTTTCACTAATTTTCAGACGTAGATTCCATTTGGTTTTGTTGAATTTTCTTTACTTGAAGCACTTTCACACGTTTATGACTTTGCCCTTTATATGTACTATAATATTGTGATTGGGCGAAGGCCATATTCCGACTGAAAGTAAAGTGGAAAATTAGGGTACAGGACGTTTCTGTAAACGGTTTTCATTTCTAAGAGGGTCTCCCTATCTCAAAACTTTTTTTTTCGAATTGGGTCGCATTTTTTGGCTTTTTTCCGTACTGTGGCGACTCTTTTGAATCAAATCAAATATATTTGGCTGAAGCAATGATTCATTTACCTCGTATGTACCAAATTGCAGAACTTTTACATACTTCTCAAAACGATCATTTTCTGACTTAAGCCTTTTCTACATGATAACAAAAATATATAGTTTTAGTATACATATTTTATAAAAGTAGATATCTACCAGCAGCATAAGCAATAGTACACATTAAATAGACAAGTAATATAGAATATACTGAGTTTGCATTTCGCCGGAAATTAACAAACCTTTAAGCTTAAATCCGGTAGATGCCAGTGGACACCATTTACATCCGGTCAAAGTAGTACTACTGTAGCAGCTAGCCAATGTTACTTGTGAATAACATCCTTCTCATATTCGTACATATATATAGTTCGTTATTGTTAATATAATAATAACGTGTAATACTTTAATAATATGTAGATATATATAAATGTATATAAAATATATATGTACTATAATATAATACTACTTACTATGTGTATTATATTCTTAACTTTCTGATAGAAAGCTATTGTTTTCGCTCCGACAATCGAAATATATTTCTCGTATCGTTTTAAAACATATTATGGCATCAGGACTAACATAACAAGTGAACTTTACAAATTTTAAAAGCCCCCAAAAAATTATTCGGGTACGAAATCCTAAGCTCGAACTTGAATGTAAACACTCCATATGTATGATGTATGTATGAACACTCCATTAAAATATTCTTTTTCCTTAAAGACTATTCCAAACTGAGCCGATTTTGGCTCATCGAAAATCAACGGCAATTTTTTTTTTTTTGTTACGAAACCCTAAACTCATACTTGAAACATACCTAACACTCTCCACTAAATTACCTTTCAAACGAAACCAAAACATCAAAATTGGTTTATCCGTTTCAGACAAACACACACAAACTTAAAACACCTCTTTTTTTAATTTGGGGGTTAAAAATAATATAAATTTGAAAGAAGTAATTAACAAGCATTCAATCTTTTTACAAAATTTTTCAGTTACAAAATCTTTGTAAAACGCACTTTTTCAAATAAGCTTTTATTATTGCACTTTCCTCAAAATTTTCATCTGAATTTCCGATACGAGGTGAAAATATACAGAAAGTTCTATGAAACGGAGGAGTTAATGGCTTATCGGTTAATATAAATAACACGAAAATATTTATCATAAGCGAAGTTATAACAAATAAATTTTTCTAGAATTGAGCATAAAACTATTTAGCAAATATATTGGTTCTGAGATATTTGGGATCTTATGCAATTAGTACAATGGAAATATTTATCATAATCAAAGTTATAGAAAATACTGTTATTACTGATGTCATTATGTCTCTACAGTTTATTAAAGAGTATAATAATCTATTAGGAAGTTTCTAAGTAAGTCTTATGCATCAAGGCCTGTTCAGCTTATGATATACAAGCAAATATACGTTCAAATATACATTTAGTTGGTAAGGCATATAATAATCAGTGTCAGTATTCAGACATCATACAGATTTCTACAGAGACTTTATATTATGCGTTATATATGTATCTAGTATTTCATATTTAGAATTATTTTAATATAAATAGTATGAAATATTATAGTAAAACTTTTTTTTATAGATGGCTGATATTAGTGTCTTATTAGCTAGTAAAGTGGCTTCCACTGTTTGAAATAATAACCCCCAATAAATTCTTAGTTGGAATTATTTTAATAATTAGTTGGAAATGTAGAATTCCTACAACTAAGAAGGTGTAAAGAATTCCTACAACTACGAAGGTAAATAATCGCATATACGGCAATTTACTACATTTTGGAAAAGTTATAAAACGACTTTGAAAACTGTTTCGGAACGGAACCCTAAACGTATATAAGAACACTCTCCACTAAACTATCTTTCTCCATTTAGACTTCTGCAAACTAAAACAATTTTGAAGATCATCGCCTCTTTTTTAGTTGTTTCTGGTTTGGAACTCTAAACTCGCACTTGAAACATAGCTAAGAACACTCTTCATTAAATTACCTTTCAAACAAAACAAAAAAATCAAAATCGGTTCATCCATTTACAGAGAGATGACAGAGAGACAGACAGATATAGTGGAACATAATTAAGAACACTCTCCATTAAATTACCTTTCAAACGAAACAAAAGGAGCTACGATGCCACAGATGGACAGGCATACATAGGCACACTTATAAAACTCTTCTTTTTGGTTCGGGGGTTAAAAATAAGGGCCAACGATACTTGTTTACAACGTTATAGTTAATTTTGGCACCAACTTTTATTTTAAGTGAAAAGGAACGAATGTTTAATGCTCATGTATCCAAACATAGAGCCTGTATCGTTATCTAAACACCGATAAATATTGGGTAGGTAAATAAATACATTTTTTCTGAAAATATCAGGAATGGATTTCCTATACGATCAATTGAAACTTTTTGCATTTGTGAAATAATTCTGTTTGAAATATCTTATCTCTGTTTTAACAATTAGGTGCCATGTTGAACTTTGTATATTTTGAAATCTAAAATATAATTAATTTGGTTTTTAAAATAAGTTTTACTGTAGTTATATCAACATCATCCAGGAATACTTGGTGGATTGTATAATCTTTTGTACAGTGTTATTCCATCATATGTTATGTAAATGTCTAAAAATATTTCATTTGTGTTTAATTTTTTAGTCCACATATTAAAAGTAGTCTATTTAACTTATGTCTACACCGGTGAGCAAATTCGGTGTATTAAGAAACTAAGGCGTTAATATATTTATTCATTTTATATTTTTTGAAATATTCAAATTTAGTGTTTCATAAATAGAACCAACAAATGATCTCTGAATAAATTATTATTGGTCGTGGAAAAAAATATAAAATGAATCCAGTTGTATTGTCTTCTAATACAATCATTCCTTTTAACTCCTGGTCTATTGACCTTTGAAAACCTTTTGTGTCAAAACCTTCTTTCAACAGTTAGACTACAAATTCAAAACGCTTAGTAAACTTTCTTTTTATATGGCAGTTGATACTACGTATATGTGTCCTTTAGATCCTGTTGGAGATCTTCTTACATAAGAAGACTCTTCGCTACCGAAACATTTCTGACGTAAGAAGTTTCTCAACATACACACATTGTTGTTATGATATTTTTTAGATTTATGAATAATTTTGTCAGAACAATATTTTAAATGCAAATATTTATTAAAAATAGTTGAAATTTTGCCGTTCTGGCCTTGTGTGATTAATTAATATTCATAGTCAAACTTTTTTATTTTTAGGATAACGTTAAGCAATTTAGTTTCGATATTTTATACAAAACTAAAAAGCTTGTCTAAAAATGTATGAAACTTAATTTGAAGTTTCCAACTAAGATTCAATATTTAAAATTTCACGCAAAATAAAACACAAATTTAAAAATAAAAAAAAATTAAAATGTCGCGTTGTCATTTGAGTGCTACCAAACTAAACCAAAAACAGTCATGCAGTTAGAAAATAGTCGTCGAACTGGAACAGAGAAAGAAGAAGTATATACTACATACTATTATACTACTGTTTTAACTGGGAGGTGAAAATATAAAGTTTTACGTTTTAATGATAGTTAATTACAGATAATGGTTTTAAACTTGCAAAACTTATCACATTAAGCTGATGTATGTATACTTCATATATACATTGTAAGTGGCTTTCATAGTACCGATAAACGCTCCCATTTCGATGATTACTTTCTACGGTTGATGTTATATTCACATTCTATGTATGCTATGGTGGTATGGCTATATTGTATGTCTTGGCTATAAACACACAACTTAACTCTTACGATATTACACAATATTCTATTCTATTCCATTCGAAGAATATTACTATAGTTTTAATGTAATTTAATATGCATAATGTGGATATTCATATACATAGGTGTTGTGAAATGTTGAAGCTAAAATATTCTTCAATTTATATGAATTACATGGATACGCAAACTGAATTTTGGTACATTTAAACTACCGATAAAAGATACAAAGCTGAAATAAAACTTACAAGCCTCCTCCATACCCTCGCGAAGTAGCATAATATTAGGCATGGCTCGAGCATGTGGATGATGATACTTGTGTTGCCTTACCTTTCTTCTCTTCGGCTTGCTCGACTTAGAATCGGTTTTGTATCCAAGTCGAAGACAATACGAGACAGCCAGACGAGTACAGGTGAGCTTTAGAATGTATGCTTTAGTTTAGTATTTTGGCTTATATAAAGCATTACTTTTCAAATTTTCTTGTTATGGATAACGTTTAATTTCTTTTTTAAAAAAATTTTGAGTGATGAAAATAACTGTTTCTGTTAATTTTTTTTAAATATTATATATTTTGATTGTAAACATGAAAATGATTGTATTAGGTATTTGGCATACGCACAGGAAGCTACCACGGTAGCTGTTGCAGCTTCGATGTTTGCCATAGCAATGAGATACTTGGAAAGGAAGGCAAGAGTGTGGTCGTGTGTGCTTTATTTCGGCTTACTTGGAGAATATACTCTGCGAGGGTGTTGATTATGTGTGTCAGATTTTCGAACATTGCCTGAATACGGTATAAATAAATAACTATCCCATATACGATTTATCAAGCAAAGGCATAAATGAGGCACGGATTCAAGAAAAAAATGTTTAGATTGTTATAAAGTAGGTTTTAAACAAATATTTTCTTGGAAGAGTTGAGCCGCCTATCATTGATGCAATGATTTAAAGGCGACTTAATGTTATGTGTTGGTACTCGAAAAACAAACTGCTGTGAAATTTAGAAGAATGATGTTTTATCACTTAAAATTGTCATGTATTCATACAATTTTTACCAATAAATTTGCATACAAGTGAAATTTACAAAAGTTTATGTGTGCCTCTAAAATGTGAAAACAAACGATAAATATTATAAAAAATTTAAAATTAAAAAAGTTACTATTGTAACTGAATTCATTACCGCTCTAGCAAGGGAATGAATTCATTTATATCATTTTGAACAAATGTCGTCTCTGACACTTTTTTTTAATATATCCACAAATAACTAAATATGGAGGTATTATCTACTTAATCATCTACTATTAACATTCTCAACAATATAGCATCAGATACGATATAGATTCCTATTGGGGACAGTTTCGCTATGGAAGCACGGCTAGACTCTTTGTTTATTTTTTCTTACTTTTTTATTTTTTATGCTCGTCCTATCATCATACTAGGGCAGTGATGAACTATTATTCCCACTGAGTTTAATCGTACCTGAGCGAGAAAAGCACTTCTTTTCGCAGGAGCGTAGATAAAAGTTAGTACACAGTAGGTAAACAAAAAACACTGGATTGAAGTAAACACTGTTTATGTTCGTATAACAATTATTTATTAGCTTGAGTTAAGGTAGTACCAGCATGAAATCACTTTTCGACAGATTTGGCCGAATTTTTTTTCTCGGGTTTATAATAGCTTTATTTATGAATTCCTAAAATTTCATAATTTTTGACCGTTTAGATCGCGAGATATTTAAAGACAAAGTTCGCGATTTTGAGGGTCATGTCCCATTTAAAGCATGTAAAATGTCCGGTCTCTCCAACTATTTTTTATGATATTATTATATATTGAAGAAAAAGTAGAAAAAAATGTTTATACAATAAAATTCTAAAAAAAAAATTTAGAAATTAATTTTCACTTTCGAGATATTAATTTTGACGTAAATTGATCGAAATTGGGACGTTGGCATAATTATTTCCCATTTTAAACGGTCAAAATTTCTGAAACTTTGGGAATTAATAGTAAGCATTATTAAATTCTTAAATTTAATTTTTCGTTAAATTCTGTCGAAAAAAAAATTGTACCATTGCTTTAACATAGAAACTGCAAATACCATGCTGGAAATACCTTAACAATATACCTAAACATTTAATTCAAGAAAATAAATATTTGATTACTTAAAATTTAAAAATTAAATAACACCTTCAAATATTCAAAACCTTTTGTATTTAAATGTCTTTAGGTTTCAGCTGGATGAAGTAGAAATTTACTATTTGATTATTTCTAACGTAAAATTTCTGTTGTATAAATTTTAAATAATTAACAAATGATCTGATACTAAATTATTCAAAATTTAGATTTTAATGGAAACATAAATTTGAAAACATTTTTGCATACAAAAATATTTCGTAAATTCATTGGAGTTACGAAAATAAAAACATATTTTTGAAAAGAACACGAGTAAAATATGCTTTTACAAATATCAATTTTAAAATATTCAATGACATATAAATAATAGTTTTAAGTGGCCGTGGACAACCTGTAACCCTGAAACTAAAATATAAAAACAAAGAATTATTATAATTATTCAGTTGTCTATATAATTATATATTTTTTTAACCCTTGAACCAAAAAGAGGGTTGTTATAAGTTTGGCCGCTATATGTGTGTGTTTTTATCCGTGGCATGGTAGCTCTAATCGGATGAACCGCTTTTTATTTTTTTGAATCTTATTTTAACGGAGAGCAGATTCTTAGCTATAGCTCAAAATCGGTTCACTTTAAAAAGAGCTACAAAGAAAAACCGCACTTGTCGGAGGCTTTTTAAATTTTATAAATTTTACTTGTATTACTTTTTTTTTAATAAAGCGATGTTTTTTAAAGATATAAATTACCTATATACATCCTCACCAAATTACCAAGACAAAAGCTTAAGTTCAAACTCGACTATAAAAAGAAGTAAGAAGAAATTTTTTTCAATAGACTGGTATCTGTTCATAACACAGAATCTTAAAGTAATTGGAAACCATAGTAAGCGCTTCTTTAGAATAATCTGAAAATACTTATATACATCCGTATTTCACCTTTTGGAAATAAATATTACACCAAAAATGAAATTTTAGAAGCCCAAGTTGCCAAAAATACAAAATATAAAAAAAACTCTAAGGAAATAAAATTCCAAATTACTTTGTACTTTGAACTTTGTACTTTTCAAAATCTAATTAGAATGAGACTGGGAAATAAAAATATGTAACGGGTGTAATTAAAACCTGAATATTAATCATATTTAAGCCCGTAATTACAAAGGACCCCACACGATTCGAAAGGAAAATTGCTCACGTCCACAAAATTTTTTAGAGAATAATTTTCTAGCTACAGGCGAGCAAAGCTACACATGTAAAAATTCTAACGGGAACAAATTTTATTTCCTGATGCAAAATGTATATGTTCTAAATTTTTCAAATAACATTCCCTATAAATAACATAGAATAAAAATGTATGTACATACACAAGTCAAACCAATCTCGAATATTATTCCATTCGAAAGTTTGGAATAAATAAAACTGATAGTAAATATGTAGGGGAAAGCTTTCTAGGTAGGACCACCGTAATTTTTAAGGTTTTCTATCACATATATTGAAATTTTTTTCTTGCCATAAACAAATTTGGTTAGTATTTACGAAATGTGGCCAAAAAATGTAATTCATTATTAAAAATATGCTAAGCAGAACTCATTAGATCGAAAAACCTAGCTGTTAGATCGTAAAACTGCGTTGCACCGGTATTTTGAGAAAGTATTGTCGAAATATTAAAAATATTTCAATTATTTTCTCTCGGAAAGTAATTCCCTGTAATAAAGCAAAATTTAACAAAATTAATCTTTTAATTTCAATTAATTTATTTACAGCATTATTTCAGAATATATTTCTTACATTTCATCTTTCTCATAATTTTGCAACCATTCTTCAATCTCTTTTCTACTCTCTTTAATAATTAGGATTGACACCCAAAGTCAAAAGAATGAACGATCTAGGCAATCTTCCTATATTTATGGTTCTATAAATAGATACTATAGAAAGATACAATAAATGTATATCAAATATTATAGGACTAGCTGTTATATTACTTCAAAAAACCATAGTTTGTTGTTTTGAAGAAACTCAAATAGAATCGAAAAAGATACAGAGTGTTCTATAATACGAGAACTATTTATTTTAAATAGACAAGAGAGTAACACAGTAGATATACAATATTAAAGGTTACAGAATTAAAGATCGAAAAAATATTGCTAGAAAAATATGTTCATACACTTTTAAAATAAAATCGGTAACAAAAAGAAGGTATCTATCAGTTTCATAAATATTTAATCGTTTGAATATACCAGTGCACACCGGTTTTTTCTTTTTTCCTAAAAACATTTGTGATCCGCAGTCCTGACGTCACTCGGAAAGTTGAAATTTCAGAAAAAGGCCAAAATTTTGGAACCAATGAATACAAAAGTTTTACTACTTTCTACATTCAATCATATTTTTTCTCCAAACCTCGTAGGAATATTATTGATCGGTTTGGACCGATCATTTAAAAGTTCAATTAGGGTCAATTTAGTTAGTTGCCGAATCAATAAGTGGATCCATCTCATTACAATCAGTACGAAATAAGGAAGACATTGAACCGTTAAAATCATTGCGCCAGAAGGGTACTATAGTCTTTAAATTAGAATTTTAGACTCTCAAAACAAAATTGTTTAACACTAGTTTTCTTTCATTAAACGAACTAAGCCATAACTTTTCAGACTATCCATCTTGAAGCTCGATACCTTAAAATTGAAAAAGATTTAACAAATTGGAAAGATGAAACTCATCTGTACCCACCCGAACCGCGTCTTATGTTATCTTTGACTCCGATATAAGAAACCGCTTTGTTAGCTAAGTCGAGTATGGCTAGACCATACGAGACACTAAAAGCAATATATCCACCTACTCGTATCTTGCCGACATCGTGCTACTTCGCGATAATAGGCATTTGTCCTGATGTCGATTTCAACGTATTAATCGATAAAATTTGAAATTGTACGAAAATATATGATAAGATCTGAAAACAAAATTAATATCGATTGATAAACATAAAATATATAAAAAATTAAATAGTTTTTTCTATTTTATTCTTGCAAAACAACTTATCATATGTAGTCTCTATCGCAATTGCCTGTTATGGCGTCACTAAGTGTTATTTTCCTTTCTTTCTATTTGTACATTTAAATCCTTCCATTATTGGCTCGATAACGAACGACTTTTAAAGCAATAAAAAAATTTTAGGACAAAGACTACGTTTTTTCCGAACCTTCGTACAATAGACTGTACATGGAATATTATATAAAATATACTACATATACTTTGACGTCATAGAAGGAACATCTCAAAAAAAAAACCACCTCTTATTCTACATACCATCGGTATGTGATATGGTATAGCAGAATGTTATATTTACGTATATATTGTCATACCAGCATCGACTTCGACCGTCAAACATAACGTAACGTTTTGCATCCCACAGTTTTACTTTACCATCAGTTTGAATTGGTAATATGTAGCAGATACCTCCAGCTCACTCAGTCATTCACTTTTCCTTCTATATACTACCATCCAACAGCAAGCACGTTTGATTACATTCCACAAATACTTTGCATTTCCATCAGTTTAAATCTAACTTAGCTGTTTGCGATATTGTTGCCGGTTATGCTATTCGCCTTCTTTCTTCTTACTGATATTAGTTGCTTGAATGGTTGGTTTGTTTCATTATTATTATTAATACAATATGTTTGGGAAAATGTGTTGAGTAAATTGAATCTTTCAAGGAAGTTTTTGAACTTATACTAACCCAATTTTAAACAAAAATACCTATAAATGTATTATTAGAATACCAAAAGATTAAACAGAATTCTTAAAACCATGCATTTTATGTAATATGTTTAACGATCACACTCTTTCCGAGAAAGAAGCGCAGTTCGTAAATAATAGTATAGATTATCACTTTGTGTTGTGAGTGAGCTGGGTTTCAAAACGATCTTCACAATGTATAATTTCTTCCACGCGACACATTTCTATTAGCAAAAGTAGGATTTGTTTATTAACACCTAAATGGTCTTTCTTATCTACAATATCATGTAATACCTTGTTCTGTAACAAATCGTGATGTATGTTTTAATACCTATATTACCTTTAACTTTTCGATACAAATAAATTTATACTTCAATTTCAACCACCTGAAATTAAAATGTTGATATAAAGCTTTTGGAATTCTGAAATTATTACTTAAATCCCTTCCTTACTATAAATACCCAAATATATAATAAATATCCAAAATTCAAAGATGCCATTAAATATATACTTTTTTAGTTTCTACCTTTTCCTTAAGCTTTGTTGAAAATTATTTGAAAACAGAAAACTTTCAACTCAACCTCATCAACAAAAATTTTAGCTTATTTGAATAGTCCCAATTTAAATGAAGAATTTTCATAACAAATGTATGACTTACTAGCATAACAACTTACAAAAGTGGAAAAATGACTATTATTGCAAACAGTGACGAAAACGAGGAGGCAAAATTAAGCGCTGGCATTATTCATTGTAATTTCAAAATATTTTTTGGAGGGATCTTTGGAAAGCCGCAGAGTTCAAAAAGATCATTACGTGAACGTGAAAATGCTTCAAGTCAAAGAGTTATACTTTGGAATTAGTTACAAATAGAGAAATACAATGATTGTTACCAATCCAGTTTTATTAACTCGCTTTTTGTGTGTCCAAGTGGAATTTTGTAATTAATTTTCAACTAACCTATCAGCTAGAGACTCGAAATTGATGTGTTTTGCAAGATTAGAAACGAAAAACACAGGGCGCATGCAATACGTAACTATAAAGAGTGTTGTACCAATCTTACAAGTATTTTAAGAGCTATTTATTATTTTATACTTTTTAGTCTGTTATAAAAGCATGGGACATTACTAAACAATAAATAACAGTTATTTAAATCTTATTCGAAACAGTAAAAAGTACTTATCCTCAAATGAAATGTTACTGGCTACCAAACATCTGACATGGCAAAACAAATTCACTTTAATCTTTGGTACTCATCAAAACATGTTTTCATGTATTGAACTGCCATTCCTGGAAAGAAAAAAAGTGGTGCAGTAATCACCTATTCAAATCAGTACCTTTTACTTATTGACCTCAGAAAACTTAAAAGAAAATATTTTTAAACGTTCGCTGGTATCCTGTATCATATTGTACTTTCAAATTCATATACGATGATATACCTATATTCTGATGGTATGAGTATGATGATCCTACAGGAATTACTTGTAAATATTCGTCTTCTTTCTATGTAGATTGTAGCTAGATATATATCGTAACATTTTCGGAAAGAGTATAAGTTGATATACGTTGACAGTTGTTACCTCATTTAGAAATACCTGTGAATGTTATTATTATTATTATTACTTTTAAAATGGAACGAATATACACGGACGGATCTTATATACGCTGAATATTTCTAAGAATCTACAAATAATAATATAGTATATGTATTTTCGTTGTTGTCGTTCGTTTCATGTTGTCGTCTTGAAGAATTTTCTTGAATCAACCCTGCGTGTAAAGTGACACACCATCAACATCAGCAAGCTGTACTGCTTCTTCTATAGCTGGTATTCTGTGTAGTTACAACTATTAAAGTCGATATGAAAATGTGTGAAATTCTTGTGAAACAAAATTTTAACATTATTATTATATTGTAAAATATTTTTGTATTATTAAAAACATTCCATTTCATGATAGGTCTTGTTGTTTATAGATCGTGAGCCCATAATAATTCGAAATTTCCATCATACTTTTTGTCTGCATTTTTAAGAATTGGTAATGGTATGTTTTTTAATAAAGAAATTTGAAACTTTAATCGTCATTCAAATGTCAAATATCTGAAAAAGAAGTTATTAACTGGAAACATAGAAAAGAAGGCAAAATTTGCAGGTATCTTAAGGGTCAGAAAATGATATAAATTTCTAATAAGCAAAACTATTTTTCAATCTCTTTCGGTAGTTGCAAACTTTGTACCATTTCCACGTATTGAGTTGTCAACAACTTATAATATATATAGCACATTTCCATAAAGGTAATATCCAACAGAGAGCCGCAAAAATTATCATTATGAGCTCATGGACTTTAAAGCTTGCAGTTTGAAATGATTTTTATTAGTTTTGATTTTAAGAAAAAATAAATGAAAAAACAAGTGTAATTGGAATAAGTATTCCTTTATGTTTTCTTCAAAGTTTTAGTCAATAATGTACAGCAGTAATCACTTACCTTCGACGATAATATAATCTAGCTCGAAAACGGAGCCGGGTTCTCAACGCAAATTTTCTACCGTTAATTTATTACATTTCGGGCCCTTATAACATTTGGATCGAAAAAATGAGTAAAACAAATTTCAACACTGTTTTTCTAGATTTACGTTACATAACAATTTACGTTAAATAACAATTTACGTTATATAACAATTCCTATTAAAAATTTCCAAAATTCTTACAATAAACAAAGAAAACTTTCGTTCTTTTATTAAAGTTACTATTAAGCGAGAAAATCATTTTTGTCCCTTTATACGACGGTAGAATTATGAGTGCTGCATTTTGGAATGAAAGAGGTTCCGGGATCAGTTAATTGTACGCAAAATATATATTTCTTTTGGATACTTATTTATCATCACCTTCTTTCATTTCATAAGCTAGCACATACAAATCTAATAATATAGATAGGTAACACAATTAATTGCACTTAATAACTTTTCCCCTGCGAAAATGTTCGTAGCGAAATATTTCTCTTTCAGGAGATCTATTTTAGTACATAGCTTTAAATTGATATATATGCATTGAAAACTTACTTACTTCATAACTTACTTCATATTCAAATATGAAGATAATTGAATAAAATAAGCATATATCATTTCGTCAAATCATTATGCTTCCGTATGTACAAAGAAAAAATTTGTACGTGCCATAACTCTGTTTCAAAAGACTAGATAAAGTTATTGTATTCGCAATGGAGCCAGTACATATATAAAGTTCGTTATCCTTTACAGGATCTTTTAATTCGTAAGTGTTGTTCAAATTTGTGAATCCTTTGATTTAAGAGAGCCATATTGTACTCTTTCTTCATCGGAAAACTCAGCCAGTCAGGTTGCTAAAAAAAAATTTAAACTTTTGTTCTATCCTTAACTCTTGAACAGAAGCAAAACTCATTAACATCTTTCTATACAGTCGATTTGGATATACTTAAAAAAAATATCCGAAATTTTAAGATTCTGTATCTAGACAAATTGTTCTCGGCTATAAGTGTATTGAGTAATTATCATTAGAAGACCAACCTGTATAAGCTACTACAGTAGAACTTGGTTACGTGGGCCCTGGATAAATGAGAAACTTCCATAAATGGAACTCATGCTGAGGTACACGCTTTGGCATTGAACTACCTCTATTAGTTGGATGAAGCAAAACTCTATATCTGAGATTCGTTCGTTCGAATTTATCGTCATAGTTACCTCTATAACTGAGACAGCGAATGAATTGTATTTGCATAAACTCTGTAACTAAGAACTAAGATAACATCGTTTTGTTTGTTTACTTACTTAGTCTTATTATACCCACAAATTCCGCACTAATTTTGAGCCTCCATGACCTTTTAGATTTAGTTTTACTTTAATATCATACGGATGTTTATTTGAAAAATCCGAAACGAAAGTTCAAAATATTATCGGTACGTGAAGAACTGAAGTATCCGGTTATGAAAGTGGGAAAACACGAGATGAACTATAGGTCGAATTTAATGTGCCAAAATTTACTCTTTATAGTATTATTCAGAATAAAGATAAAATTCAATCACAAGGCTCTGGGGGATAAGGAAAATTAAAACGTAACAAGGGTGAAGCAACTTCGTAACAAAAACGATCCGATAAGTGGCCGACGATTAAAGAAAAGACACAAGCAATGATATTGATAATACGTTAGTTTATTTAATAATCGCACCTCTAAAACTGTATTCTGACCTTTATTAATGGAACCCTCTGTAAATGAGACATATGTTTATTTATACCTGGATATATGAGACCCTGGGTAAATTGAATACCACTATAAGTGACAAATTTGCAGATCCCTTGATGTCTCACTTAACCAGGTTCCACTGTATTTACATTTAACATTTTCGTACATTGTTAGTAAACACTTACTAGATACTTTATTATAACACTTCAGCTTGCCTACCTAGGTAGATACTATGACGAACGAGGTTAGTACTACACCTTTTACTATACAAATTGGTAAATGGATGGATGTTAAAATGTAATTTTGAACAATCCTAATGGCTAAATATTACAAATTTATACAATTGAGTAAAATACGATTGTAATGTTGTTGTTATTGTATACGGCATAGCATTATAATAATAGTGGTATCTAAATGGTATGGGTGATGTCTGATGTTATGTTAAAGTTTCATAATGGATGCTGAATTAGGAATCAGACAACAACTCTAGCAACTACCTAACTATAGATATCCTATCCATCCTTCTGGATGGATCGTACTTTATTTAGTGAGTACAACGACAATTATATATCTTCTACAAGGTCTGGTTAACTACCCATGTTCGTTATAATATCGTACACAATGTTTCAGGTTCACCATACTTATTTACATATACGAGATTAATAGCTGGTTACACAAAATTTGCTTGAATTATTGGGAAAAACTATGGATTTTTGTTTTTCTCAAGTTCTAATGCAATAAGTTTATTTTTTTTTTCAATAATATTGTTTAACATTTTATACTATTTACATGTAAAACAATTGAAAAAAAGTCATGTTTTAAGTAAAACAAATGATTTATTGCAAAAGATGGCAGCGTTTTGGACTATTTTGTTGTAACTTCCACCTATTATGCACTCAACGAATATCAAAGAAGCATTCTTTATGATGTGGAAAGCTTTTTTTGCAAATTTCAATCGTTTGTGTTAAGTGATTATTATTATTAACTTCCCAGTACAGGATGTTGTAATTGTTCGAAAAATGAAAATCAACATTTTCAACATATCGTTACATTTCTTCGTAAGGATTGTGTTTGTGTGAATGAAAAGTGATAGCCAAAAGCGGTGCGTAGAAATAGGGACCTTGTGGGCGATATGAAAAATAAGCTTAAAATTTTTCTACTATGATATATTTCATATATACATGATATAAAAGATAATTTTTAGTTAAAACCCACAATAAAACGAAACAATTAGATGTAGTTTTACTGTATCACACAGTTAAATATAGCTGTTTCATTATTGAGTATTAGATAATTGTTAGCCACTTCAACAATATCTATATCTTATTAGATGGAAAGGCGTCTGTTTTCAGGTGTTGTTACAGTGTCGCCTTGACAGCTTGATACATATTTAAACATTCAAGAGCTATACCAGTCAGTTCTAGTTGATGTAGTTTATACATATATTCATTCAACTGACGACTAAATAGAGTAAGAATAACTACATATAGTATATACATATATACATATACATCAGCTATTATCCTATATGCATATATAGATAGATTTAAATCCTACGGGAATATATCATATCGTCAATTTTGAAATCGTAATAATATCTACACTAAAATATAAGTACTTAAACTATTCTACATCAGATAGTTTTAACTGGATAATATTATAATCAGCGGTGGATTTACACTAGGGGCAGTTGGGGCTAGTGCCCAGGGCGGCAAATTTTCTAGGGCGGCAAAATTTGGAAAGTGTAAAAAATTTTTTTTGTTCTCATCAAAATTTCTCAATAGAAATTTTTATTCTTTTAATTAACCATACATCATTTAATAGATAATTTAAGAAATTCGACTCATACAATATTTGTCAAATCGAAATAATTTAATTAATTCATTTCTTAGAAGATTTGAAATGGTAATATTTGATTTTTTAATTTGCTGGAATCATAAAATTTAAATTTGGTGTTTTTTGGAAAAATTAAGAATGTTTTTGAGTTGTTTTTGCAAATCGACCAATAGCTTAACTATTCTATGCATCGACTCGGGCGTACTTCACCGTTTAGATTGTGAAGATTTAATCGTACAATTCGCAATTGAATAAGTCAGGCGTGTTTGCCTGTAAAAAAATTATTATAATATAATTATGAGTCAAGCTGAGTGCAAAATGTATAACTCTAAGAACAAAAACAACAATTTTTTTATGTCATATCAAAGTATACAATAAATTTATTTGCAATACATTAGATATTTTAATTTTTTTTAAATAAGATATCAAAACTACATAACTTTTAGGGGTATTTCAATGATGGGGCGGCATTCTTTTCAGTGCCCAAGGGCGGTAGAAGTTTAAATCCGGCCCTGATTATAATGATACAAATTACTCGTTTCAATCTACAATAAATATGAATTTAAAGAATGGAATATTTATATTTAACAAATAATTTTCTTAAATATCGACTCAAAATACATTATTAGTACAGACGTTAATTCGAAGAAAAAAAAAAGTAATTTTTAAGAAAATATACTTTGAAAAAATCTGAATGTAGGAAGTTATTTTAAAGAAATCGGATAAGTTCGAAAATCAGTTTTTTTGCAACAAGAAAGATTATAAAATATTCCCGTTTTTCTTCTTGTTTTCTCTGTTTTATCATGCATCTACAATACTTATAAATATGATTTATAAAAATGCTATTTTTTTAAATTATCGCAAGATGCTTAATTATGGATGGCGCATACAGCTTGAAATCTTCATAGATTTTTGAAATGCGGAAACTTTATATTATTTAGCGACGAAAATTTTTGTTAAAAAAGATACGATTGGATTTCACTTCAGCTAGTTTCGATTTTTTAGAGCTACAAGCCCTGTTTTTTCTAATAATTTTTTGGGATGCTGTAAAGGAAACCTTTTCATAAAATATTTCTTGGTCAGAACAAGCAATTATCATATTTATATGCCCACAAATTTCGAAAAAGAGATAACTGATCGGGATAAAATCAAATGATGAGGAGAGTCAGTCTTAGAGAAAACTCCCATCGAAGGCGTAAGGGGCAATTCAACAAAAAATATATTAGAAAGACTTTTAAAGAGTTACATTATTTAAATTTAGAGAACAAGTTTTTAAGAACATAGGGTAAAAATATTTCAAACTGTGATTTTCTTTTGAAAGCTTCCCGTAATGGCCAAATTAATTTGATCTTCAAACCTACCGCAAAAAGCTAGAAATGTCAGCAGCGTTTTTTGGAATATTATTCAAAGTTTTACACTCTCTTAAGATTTGCGTATCCTAAGAAACAGGTCTATGGTCTTCCTATATAACAAACCTACTCAATTGTTTAAGGCGGAAAATAAACAACAATAACTTCGATAAATAAATCACAATAAATTAAAGGTGATTTGCAATTTGGTTTCTTTGTGTTGTGTGTAAGTAAAGCTTACTAATATAATTGAAAGTAAACAAAATTAATTACAATAAACAATTAGTATCATACAAACAATTGAGCATATCTAGATATAAAAACAAAGGGAGAGTGTAGTATTAAGAACAATAATTTACATCGTATTTTTAATACCATTTTTTAAATATATCAGTGGAGATAACCCCTCCTTAGAGAGTGTAAATATTGAACAGCATTTATAAAAACGTGAATATGATGTAAAATGTGTACACAAGAGAGCAAAATCACAATGTATCCTGGATCACATCTTGATATATTCGGAACAGCCCCATAGGTTGCACCTAAAGGGGCTATTTTCAATTTGTTGGAGATTTGAAATGAAGTTCTTTAACGTGGCTTACCATGATTAACAAACTGACAGAAATCATCCCGTAACAGTGAGAGATGCTTTTTGTGTGAGTACCATATTCCATCACAACCAATGTTCACCTGCTTTGTATTATCTTTATTTATCAAAGTGCACAAATTTTACATTTTTGAACTATTTACATCCAAAACTAGTTGTGTGACTATGCATATGCATAATTGGTTTTGGCTGTAAATAGTACAAAAATGACAAAATCCGTGTCCTATAATTATATGACCAAATTCATTATTACTCTGTACAACGAACATCAATTTATGATTATTTAATAACTAATTAGTTTATACATTTATTTAGGTAAGCAGTCAAAACAGATTATATGTTTAATACAGATTTACAAAAGGAAGCTAATAAAATTTTATTTATTTAACATTTTTGTACAGGTTTTGTAGGGTACGTATCATATAATCTATGTATAGACTTCTTTTACCCCGAGCGCACGGATTAAAATCTTTTTTTTATTTATACTGTTGAATGAGACTTCTCTTATTTGCATCCACTACGAAAGTCTGTAGATGTAAGTAGTTGTATTATGGTAGTCTATAGCAATGACGAAAATCATTATAAAATTTAAGGCGTACCTAGTATCCTGTTGGTATCAGAGATACACTAGAGTGTTTGATTCACGCAATAAATGACGATGTATATTTTCAAATCCCTCGAAATTTAACGTTATTCATTATGAGATAAACTGATTGTGAGGTAAAGACAGTGAATTTGAAGAAATGAACACTAGAATGTGTTATGAACAAGAAATAACACTATAGTGTGTTATTTCCATTTTACTCGAAAACGAATGCATAATCATTTTTTTGGTTTCAAGCTAGTAAAACTTTGCCTTGATATAGTTACTCTTTCATGGATAACATTATATATGGTTATCGACAGACTGATAGACTGATTTGAGGTAAAATGTATCCACGGTACCACACCTTCCCCTTATGTATAGAGTTATTATTATTTTATTATTATATTATTATCGTTGTACTCAATTCGTTTTAATATACATGCCTACCTTCTATAATACTTTGTTGCGTGGTTAATAATATTATTATAACTATACGATATAGTATATAAAATAGACATACTTCCGGAAATGTACAATATCCGGCTGACTCTCTATGTCAATCATTTTGTTTGAATGAATGAAAATATAATAACATTTATACTTGTGTATTATATACTTGGAGAACAGGGTGATTTAGTTATGTATGATTCCATGTCTACACGAATCTTCTTTGACATTCACAATCATAGTTGCACAGACAGGCCAGGTTTCTGACCTTTCGCTGAATTTCCTTCCACGGGATACTATTATTAGCACTCGTAAGCCACTTTTTCTTTGATAGATAGGAATCAAACTTTAATGAATCTACTCGCAGTTTATATCTTCCTCTCTTCCTGTAACCTTGTCGTTTATTATAATTAAAAGTCTTCCCCAGTTTATTCTGTTGACTTTTGTATATTTTAATAAGTCTGGCTTTATATTTTATATAGCTCATAATAAAATTTTTTCTCCAAACTTTGTTTAATTTTATTTCACCAAGCAGGGCCCGTGGGATTTTTCGTTTAAAAAGAATTATTCGGAATTAAATAGACCTTTGTCTTCATGTCGATTTCAATGTTAAAATTTGAAAATGTGCGAGAATAGATGACAAGATCTGAAATCAAAATTAAAAATCGATTCATAGACATGAAAGATATATAAGCAATTAAATAATTTTTCTTGTCTTATTCTTGCAAAAAAACCACCAAGTGTTAATTTCTTTTCTTTTTTTTGTATATTTAAATCCTTTACGTTTTCGCAGTTATATATATTGAACAAAAATTGATTTCACACGATGTTTTTTATTGATAACGAGCATATTTATTAGGACACATTTACATCAGAAGATTTACTCTTTACAGCTGGCAAATTTTGGTCTATTTAGAACAATACAATATCTTGGATGCATCTCCTGCCAAGCGTTTTTTTTTTATATATGCTTTTTATTCCTCGCAAGGGATAATATAATATCAATACAATGGTATGATTAGTCATTAATCGAGATATGCTATGTTTAACTTTAAAAGATAAAAAATATTTTAGAAATACCGTCTAGTGTATGGCACTAAAACCAGTGTATGATATTTTATGAAGTCTATGGTTCAATAATCACGTGAATATGTGATTTTTGTGAACATTTACAAATAGCATTAGTATCGTCAGCTTCACTATCGAATGTTAGTTTACAGTTTTCCTTATATAGTTATATATCATATTTATAATTTTCTTAAATGTTCGAAGTACAACTGCACTTGCTTAAAGAAAACCCGAAATTCATATACAAAATTCTACCCGGGACGGGAGTTGTTCCATAATATGGTTTGGTGACCATTTTTTTTATGCTTAAAAAACAACTAAATAACTCAAAAATTTTCAAGTTTAAGTAATTAATTGCATCTTATTTATTTATTGTACATACATTAGGGCTGACTGACCAGCTCTGTTCTCACATATAACTGATTTACTGTCAATTTGTATAATAGCTTCCAGCTTTAGTAAATTTATTTAAATACCACGGCAATCAGAACCGTTTTGATAGACAATCAGACCATTTTTTTGGCCTCTTCCATTATAGTTTTCTAATATTTTATGTTTTAAGATCAATCGCGTAGGTAAACTACGAGAAAAACCAGTTTGAAAAACGTCTAACCAGTTTGAAAACGCATTTAAAGATTTTTTTAGTGCATAGAACCCGGATTGAATTATATGCAGTTACCGTTACGCGTGTACAGACGTAACTTCTTTTACTTCAAATTTTCTTCATTTAAGTTTAGGAGAGTATTTCTGTAATTCTAAGGAGCATTTTTTATGTATACAAATTGATTTTTCCAAATTTAAATGAGAAAGACCTCGAAAACCATAACATATTTGGATCATCGAAAGAGAACCAATACTTTAAACCACTCGCCAAAAATAAATATTGAAAATCTTAAGACCGTTAAAAACTATCACAAGCTCATAGCTTTGCATGGAATTTTTCAACGGATTTTATCTACAACTACAATAAATACACTATTTATATCATGTTGTATTCGAATACACAGACTCACGAATTGTATTGTTGTTGTTGTTGTTATTGTAGACTTCATTTGCGCTCCGTCAAACACAAATAATATAATACACGATTAGAGTTCATGTCACTCAAACATCAAATCATGTAAAATTACATACAAATACACAAAAACAATATTAAATAAGTGTACTATAATATTATATGTAGGTATAGTTTGTATATTTTATATATACAATTTTGTGTCTATGTACAGGGTGGTGCAGTGAAGGGTACAATATTGAAAACATTGAATTCATTCACAACCATCAAATACATATGTTAGATTATTGACTGTCCACGAGGGATACACTTAGGCCATAGAGCCCATTGTGATACCAAATGTGTTTTACCACCTTTTCCGCTGATGATTTTATTTATCAGCTTCTCAATTTTTTTTAGAAGCTGAGTACATTTCCTCCATGGATATCCCATGCACTAAACCAGCGAAAACTATTTAATGAATTTTCATTGTGACGACGAGAATCAAATCTTTGGGCATACCGCGAATGAAATTGGCTACGCTTAAACCAACTGATCCACTAGGGTCGACGATTTTTTCAAGTAAATTGTAAATTGAATTTTATCTAATTTAAAGTGATTAAATAAGTTTGAAATTAATCGAATAACAACTTTTCTTGTCAGTTTCTAAAAAGATATTAGGAGAGAAGTACTGAAAAAACGGAACTAACTATAGGTTGGTCCAATATCGTGAAATCTGCTGTGTAACTTGATTATCTGAAAGAATGCTTACGCCTTAATGGGCATCATCCCACATGAGTTCTATTTTGAACACAAGTACTTTAAATTAATTTTCTTGAATGCTTTCTTAAGTAGGTAAATAAATTATCAAAAATACAATTTACTTAATTAATTAAGTTTAAAATTCTCTTTAAAATACAATTTTCAAGATGGAAAAAAATAATTTTTACTTTAAATAATAAGTGATTATTTATGTTTTACAACGTTTTCAAAACCGCACACTTCTCTGTCTCACACTATGTATGTGGGACATATATAAAGAATCTTGTAGTGGTTCATAGTTTTTACGAAACTCGTTAAAAATAGGAACCATATATATTTCAAGTGAAAACACAGACACGGACAGAAATTTACTTTTTTAAACATCTTGTAGAGAACTTGTGGAAAATTTATACGATTTAGAGAGAATCATTAAAAACTCATCCTTGAATTTTCGTGACGCAAATATTATATCTCCTTATGTTTCTAGGCATATGCTAAGTATAAAAATTGTATTAACTTTTCTCAGGCAACATCAACGTATATTTCTGTACATCTATATTTATAGGCAAATTGTTTATGAATATTAAAATGTTAATAATTTTTGACAAAGATAAAAATAAATTACTTTTACAACTTTTATTTTTTATTTGCCAATCATTCACTTTTATTTGATAAAATTGTTGATATGTTTCGAGTTTTATCTTATTGTCGAAACCGTTCATGTAATTTATTTTTCCCAAAAATCCAGAATGAAAATTCAAGTCCAGAATGATTTTACATCACCAAAAATTGAACTCTTAATTCAATGATCGTAAAGTAAGCAGTAAAGCTACATTTCCAGATATCCAAACGTGGAAGTATTTTTATTTTTTTAAGTTTTGCTCAAAAATTAAATGATCGTAAAGTAAGCAGTAAAGCTACATTTCCAGATATCCCAACGTGAGAGTATTTTTATTTTTTTATTTTTGCTCAAAAGTTAATCATATCTGAATCTTAAAAGCTTGATAAATTTTGAATATCTTTCAAAATATTCTTTCTTTAGAGGATATACTTACACGCAAATTTTAACCTCGTACACTTATTTTCTAAATTCTGTAGAACAGAGAACAGTGCACATTGAAATTCTATCAAGTTAAACATTAAAATGATTGTTAATTTGAATATGATAGTCATCGCCAATTAGCACGATCAACACACGAAATTTACTTGTCTATCTGTTGATATATTCAGAGTGGTCGAAAAAGCCTGCTATTGATAACATATACAGTGCTTCATTTTGAGAATCCGTCATCGAATTTTGAATTGATCCTATTCATTTCATAACCTGCTGTGATTGAAAAGGCTTTTGTCCACGAAGAATAAATCGGATGGATAAAAGTTTCTAATGATTAATCATTATATGTAGATAAAAAATTACAAAATTATTATTATTATTTTTTTTTAATATAAATTCTTTAAAATTATACATACGGTCACGTGAAAGGCTATGTTTGCTTACATATGAAAGGCTTTGTTTGCTTACAAATATGCAAACATGTTATCTTGAAACTATTTGTAATTTGCATACACAAAAGTGATTGTCAAGTAATGGTGACATTCAAGACGCCATAATAGTCTACACTGTTTATTACAAATATTATAAGGAATATACTTATGAAATGTTTTTTTTTTTTTTTGTCTTAATTTCAGCTTAAAACGAAGAAAACACTTAGTAAGAATTGAAAACTGTCACGTTTACTACGATGCGTAAACATTATTCAAGCATTATGCAATCGATGTACATTATGAAAGCAAATTATAGAAATATCAAGTTTACTAGAAAGTTATTGATATTTTGATAATTAATCGTGAGATTTAATTTTTAATACTTTCGAACTGTCTTTCTTCTTTTCAAGCTCAAATTAAGAAAATAATTTTAGTGATAGATAAGCCAGATTTACTTCAAAAATTCATAAAATTACACATTAACTGACATACATTATTAATAAATAAAACAACAATATTATACAATATTACATATAATGCATTAAAGATATAAATATACAATATATTTCCACGCAAAATACAAAATAACAACATAATATATAACACCCTCTATTTAAGCACTGCAATGCATATATTTATTTATGATGATTATTTGTTATAGTTGTTTTATGGGGGTTGAAATTTATTCAAGTGTAAGATATGGTTTGTTATGTATAACACATCAATTAATAATCATCCCGTATAAATGATCAACAACTTACCAAAACCAAACAACATAACAAACATGGCTACGAAAATCAAACCAGGTACAAAACTAAAAATGCAATTATATTTTGGGAAAATTTATTAGGTACTATGTAAGACAATAAGGTCAATAATGTGTTAATGTGTACGAAAAAGTTTGCTGTTTAACAGTTTGGAAATTTTATGTTCTAGTCAACTAATTTTACGAATTTTCTTTTCTAGTAGTCGTTAACTTAAAACTTCGATCTCATTCCTAATATTATATAATTAAACAGAGGCCTATTTATTATATTATAACAAGAATGCTGAAAACTCTTTTGATTTCTTAAGTTTAGCTTCTAAAGAAACACATCTTGGCCTTTCAACTTTATAAAGAGCACTTCTCGTAGAATAATCAAACTCTAATTCGATATATCTGTACACGATAAGATGTGGATGTTCGTATGTTAGTATCGGTGTGAACGAAATACTGGATAATGTATTAAGGGAATAGTCAGGCATTTACTGGTTGGTGATACCCACAAAATTTCTGGTGGATAGTCCCATTCAATACTGTAATATTACTTATGCTTACATAGATACTATATATAACTGTCTCTATACCATACCAGCATTGTAGTAAACGCCAGATATTTCTTACCGTGTAGATTTATCTTGATCAAATACCAAATATGTGAAATACAACTCATCTTTTCAGTAAGATATCTAATAAATAAATCTATTGGAAATTTGACCTTATATACCAGCGTTTCAGAACTAATTCAGATTGCAAATAAAATTAATCTTTTCAAAGAAAATATAAGTATGATAGCACTGTCAACCCTCTTGAGATTGTATTTATGGCACCTTTAATATTAGTAACTCTTCTCTTGTAATATATGAATCTAAAATCAACTGAACCAGACTTAACGGTTGAGGTTAGCTGACAAACTTTTATATTTATGTAAATATGAAAATTTGTATGTAGCATGGTAATTTTTATCGAATTTCATAAATATCAGAAATGAATTTGATGCACTCAAAGATTTTGAAGAACCATTTTACCTACCAAATGTTCAACCAGGTATCCTATTTTGTTTTCTGATATGACAAAGATTAGGCTAAAATATATAGTTCAATAAAATAAACTCCATAATTATTTCGTCGAAGCTTGATGAAAATAAAATACTTAATAACTAGCTCTACCTGTGCGGATACCCATGGATAAAACAGGCCAAATAAATAATATATAAGTGAGTTATTTACTTTCTTTTTATTTTATTTATAATTTTACAACACTTATGATGTCAAATTTCATAACGCACAAAATCAAATCTTAAAATTCTATTAGTCTATTTTTCGTTAGCACGATAAGTTTGAAAATGAAGGGTAAACCATGGAATTGTATGAAGTTATAAGAAAGATCTCGCGTGGACAAGAAAAAACAAGCTAGAGGAATGACAAATAAGATATCTTATTTTTATTATTTTTGAAACGAAGCTACAAAAACAAAACGAAAAATTCATTGCAACAATGGACACACACAGACACACACTCACAAAACAAAACATAAATAAATTTATAATAATGCACTTTAATGTATATTTCGAGGTAATTTTATAACTTCAATTTTTAAAAATAAAAAGGCGCAGCAGCAGCATTCAATTCACAATGTGCAGCAAACATAAATATTTTAAAATCATGGGTGAACAATTTTATATCGGACATCAATACCACAAATTACATGGTCAGATTAACCTTTGGCTCACTACGATAGCTATATTATTATTATATGTTAAAAACAAATATAACTGAACTCATATATATTCTACTATAAAAATAAATATATATGTTTCATTTATTTCAATACACAAATTAATGAGAGCTTTTGTTCTAATTTTTATAATATTTTGTTTATAATTTTCCGCAAAAGTTAACTTTATGAAATTGTCAGGGAATCAACTATTAAATCTATTAGATTACTATTAAGACTTACAAAATTTAAAAACCCCCGGTAAATTTTTCGCGTGCGGAATCCTAAACTTGCACTTGAAACATATCTAAGAAGACTCTCCATTCAATTTCCATTTTTCTTAAAAGTTTCACCAAACTGAACCGATTTTGAGGCTCATCGCAAAATTTTTAATTGTTCCGGGTACGGAACCCCAAACTCGCACATAAAATACAGCTAAGAACACTCTTCATTAAATTACCTTTCAAACGAAACAAAAAAAAATCAAAATCTGTTCAGCCGTTTAGCCATAGCTTGTAGTTGTCAAATAAGTCGAACTTAATTTTTAATTCTTTGATTTAAAGTTGGTGGCTGTTGATAGACATTATCGCTTAAGTTTTTCTTCGGTCACCTTTTCTCACTATTACTTATTATAATCTACTTTTAACCTTATTAGTAGGCAGAACTACAGATTCCAATTTTTAATCCAAGTCGTTACAATCTTTCTTCTTAAAAAACAATTCCTTGTTATAAATTTACAAATAATATTTGTTTAAAACATCTGATTATAAATTTACAAATAATATTTGTAAATGAAATTAATGAAATTAAATTAAATTAAATTAATTTAATTACACAGTACCTACGTCCAAAAATCTCACGCAGAGATTCTTGCGATTTAGCTAACAAATAGGAAAGTACATTGAATTTTTCATGAAAATAATCATATTTTCTATCAAATAGAATCAACTATCCCAAATCATTGTTATGAAAATATACCTAAAATGAGATATAAAACACTATTCACGTATACAATAAAAAGAAACATCACATCCAACTTTATGAACATAATCTAGTGCAAGAGGGCTCTGTAAATATTGAAATGTGTATATATTTTTAGACGGCTCAAATATTTAATTGTATAGCTAACTAGGTCTGTAGTACTTCCGGCTGAAGATATTCTTGAATACTTGATTGAAGGAGAGAAGAATGTAAAGTTCAAAGCATTTTTTGAAGTAAGTAATGGGTGGTTCATTTGGAGGTCTTTTTTGCATCTTAAATCATCTCCCACCTACTACCAAATACATATCTTACCCGCATCTCTACCATTTTTCCTAATTTCTTTATCTTAAAGATCCTGATCTGGATAATCGGGCAAACTTATTGAATAATGTATTCGCATCGGTCCTTGATAAGTTTAAATTAAATTTGACGTTTTGAAAATTTTCTTAATTATTTTGAAGAGCAACCTGAAGAGATTCAAGAGCTTCCATTACATTCAACTAAAACAACGGTTTGGTGTGGTTTATCTGTGGTGGAATCATCAATCCAAATTACTTCAAAAACGAAAACGGCGAAAACATTACTGCCCATGATAACGGACTATTTATTTCTTGAAATTGAAACCCGTGATATTCGCGCCACACAGTGAACAGTTGTGGTGAACAGTGAGATTTTTTCGATTGGGGCTATATCCAAAATATAGATACATAAACTGCGTACCATTGAGCAACTGAAAGCCAAAATTACTCACGTTAATTGAAAATTGAAACTGTAGAATGAACAATGTTAACCGTAGCTAAGGACAACATTTGAAAGAAATAATCCTTAAAAAATATGTCAAGAATGTCAAGAATGAGATATAAATTTGCAGAATTCTTGCTGAGATAATTTTTCGTGAAGTCCGAGTTCAATTTCATAATTGAAACAAAAATAAAAATGTTATTTCCATATCTTAAAATTATCTAAAATAAAATGTTTGAAATCTTGATTCGTAAATATTTTTCAATTGAATAAGCTTCGCTATTGTAATAAAACCTTATTTTAATATACTTATGCCGATATATACTAGTTTAATATAGAATTCTATGATATAGAAATATCTATTTCAGTTTCATTTTATTTTTTTTATTTTATATATTTTTATCCAACCATATCCATTGACATTACAATGATATACTTTTTGGATTTAGCAAATGTTTTATAGATCTGCAGTGGTTACCAATTCCATACTGTATTTCACACCGTTGCATTGCCATGTTTGTTTTGGTGTAATTGTATATTATTTTCTAAATACAGGAGGGCTGATATATACATACACAAAATGCTACTATTTATTTTTATACAATTTTAAGACAGTTTTTTTGAAATTAAGAGCTATTACAGCCTCTTTATAAAGTCGTTGCTAGCTAGTAAACATCGTGACCATCGGGAAATTCAAAAGATTTCTAGAATTGCTACCAATTTCTCTGAAGTGTTTGAAAATAACTGATAAAACTTCAATAATGGCAGCAGATAACAAAGAACCAATAAATTATCAAAAAAGGGAAAAATTTGGACCCAACAGGTCACCAACTATAAAGTGTTATTAATCATAATTGATTTTAAAATTAATCATTTATCGTTGTATGTAACCGAAATGCTTTGCTGAGTTTTCACTTTAAATATCATAATGATATGCTTATTTGTCAGTGTACATAAATTTGTATAGATAATGTTGATTTAGTGATAATAACTAGGTCTTTAATTAAACATTACGATTTAAAGATGTAAGAGCAGGGTAGTAACTTAAAGATTAAGACTTGATCACCATGGTCTTTAATTAATTATTCAATGTTAAAGTTCAAGTTTGCATTGCTCTTATGGAAAAGTCTCAAAGAACACACATATTTTGAAAGCTTTTTATAATTTTCACTTAGAATAAAAAAAGGCGAATAAAAACAAAACTTTTTAATAGAAATATTTTAACAATGACATGAAAAAGAAAAAAACCAATTGTCACGGACCATAAAAGGGATATGCGGGCAGGGTAGATTTAGGGCTGAAATTACTTTTATCTTAATTTTAACATTGGTGATGAATTTTGTTATAACGTCTATCTAGGCGAAAATTAAGCGAAAGCTGAAAATCTAAACAAAAATTTTCAATTTTCGATATTTTGATACTTACTGCCAGATATCGAAAAAAACTTACTCGTACTTTTCGTCTTATATCGTATTAAAGGCCTAAATATCTCACGGAAATATTTATAATTTCAGAATATGTTCACGATATTAGTAAGATAGACGAATATTTATTTTTTTCATTTAGATAATATCTCGTTATCTTTAATATTTGATATTACTACTATATTTTTTTTGGGAAAAAATCAATTTTATTTTCTTACTTCAAACATCCTTAATTTTTCTAGTTTCTAGAGTTTCTATGAAATAGTCTTAGCATGAAATAATATTGCGTGTATTTTTTAACAAAATGAGAACCATTTTAATATTGTGAAGTTGACAAATCTGCTCTGTTCCGCTACCAATTTCCCGTCGTATGATCAGCAACATGGTCAGTTAGTGATTTTTAGACAGCTGCCGTTGAATTGACGTTGTAATCATTCCATAAGCAGATTACCTATAATAAGTCTCATTTTATATGAAACATCCTACACAATATTAAAGTACCTATATATTATTATTATATAGGTGTTTGATACTATTAACATGTCCATATAAAGAGAAATGTGACCACCGCGTCGCTAACTCGATACCACTGGTACGTATACACCATTCATCCGTCTCTTGTTTTTAGAGTCACACAACAATTTTATTGCATTGAAATGAATGAAACATAATATCAACAAGAAAATTTGTACAAATTGCTCCACCATAGGTAGGTATATTAAACTTTAAAAACGACAAATCATTCAATTCTATTACCATTTTTATCATTTTTGAATAGGAGTGTATAAGTCTTACGTTTTTAATATAATACGAACACTCAAATTACAAGTAAATTAAAACTCACCTTTCTGAAAATATAGTTAAGCTAAAAAGCGCATTAATCCCATAATTTTTTCTTTGCAGAAAACTGATACTATTCACCCATAAACTAGAAATACTGTACCATATAAATTCATTTTTTGGTTCAAGATATTTGTGACCGCGTACTCCTTAAGGGAATTTTTTCAGTTTTGAAGACAAGAATATTTGGAATTTTTTTTTAACTGAAAAGACCCCTGAAATAAATTGCAACATATCGGAAAAGTTTTTCTAGGGTTTATATCGGAAGTTGGGTTTCTTTGATAAATAGTATGGTAGTTTCTAACGACTAAATGTATATGCGAGGTCAGTTCACAAATCACAAGATTCCCCAATTTTCTAAATTCGTTCTTGGTGTTAATCTTTTATGGACTATTTAAAGTAATTTATAATAAAAATTTAATTCGGGTTCTACAAACCATTAACTTATGATCATAATAAGTGTAAATTTGTTAGTGCCTAAAAGTATAAAATTATATAATATTACAACAAAAAATTTGTCCACTTCTGTTTGTATTCTCTTTTGTTTTGTATATAAACAACGTAACTTACTTCTATCCACAAAAATGAATTTTAGTAATAGTATATGTCAAATTGTTATACTCCTAAGAGACTGTCCCAAAACACACCCCAAACACCTGTAATATAACATAATACCATCGAATTAAATTGTACTACACAAGTATAAGTATAGTAAGTATATTTATAAACAAGTTTTGAAATTGTCTTGTCACTTCCATCATTAGATACCTAAATAAAATAATAGTGATGTTTCGTAGGAACGCATAAGTTATTAGTAATGTGTGTGGATTAGAGGCGTATCACGTGCATTCTATAGAAGAGATGCATACCCGGCACTTTTATATATATTTTTTTAATTACATAAATTCATAAAATCAAATATAATCCTTTCCTAATTATCAAAATTTCCAGTTTCTTAATATTAACAATAAATTTCAAGTTTTAATTTTCTCTTCCTCTTCAATACACCAATTTCTATGTGCCCCTTTTGGAAATATTTTCAGCACATCTTGAAGTAATTACGCATTACGAGGCCGTGAATGAAATGTACCCGGGAATAGAAAATTTCGATTTGGATTTTGGGACCCATTACAGGAAATTCCCTATACTGCGGAGTTAACCATAAATAAAATAACTAGACCAGCTCTTTTATAATTTCTGTTTTAAAATGCATGGTATTTCAATAATTAACTCAGTCAATTTTTTGTTTTCACTTGTTATTTGTATGCTAGTAATTTTTAAACACAAAGCAGAATGATTTTCTCTTTAATGCTAAAAGTTTTTAAACGTTTTACAATAATAAATAAATCTATAGTTTTCTCATATATGATTTTCATCTTACGACAAAACTTGTATTCACAGGACTAGAAACTATCAAAACAATGCAAATTACTTTTCGCAAAAAGAACATTTTTTTTGAAATGTAATTCGACACGTTTCCTTTCATCTCGAAATATTTTCCTATTGTTTACTCTATCTTTAAATAATGGTAGTTCAAACGCAAAATTACCTTAAAAATTTAGGTGTACCTTTTTAAAAGCTTATTCAATTATCATCTACCATTAAATATTCGGTATGTATATACTAAAACTCAACTTTTAAAGTATATAAAAATATTAAGTAAATTAATCACTTGTTTCCTACACAGTATTTTAAATTATGAATGAGAATTTTCACGTTTGATATATTATAAAATAGAGCATGGAAAATAGTTCAGTACCCTAAGGAAAAAAATGTGCGTTCAAACCGAGAAAGCAATATACTGGCCCTAGTATTCCCATTAATAGTAGCGTGAAATATATTTAGCCAAATGTTTTTTCGAATTCAAAATATTATGTTTCAAACATTATGTTTTTTTTGTCAACCTTAAGATATGGGAAAATCGTACTTGAAAGAGATAATTTTTTTTAAAGACTTTTTAAAGATTTTATAATCCTATCGCGCTAATCAGTAGACAAAAGTAGCTCGGACTCTTCACATCATTGGAACTTTCTTCTCTTATTCAAGAGTAAAAAATTATGAAATTATTAAAATATCATTTGAATAGAAATTTGGCGGAGTCTCTGGGAAATCCCACTAAAAAACAAGCAAAATTTACAAAATTTAAAAAGCCCCCAACAAATTTTTCGGGTATTTTGCCCTAAACTCGCATTTGAAACACATCTAAGAACACTCTCCATTAAATTACGTTTTTCTTTAGAGCCTTCTTTCTCCTGAACTGAACCCGATGAATATGAAGATCATCGCTTATTTTTTAGTTGTCCCGTGTACGGAACCATTAACTCACACTTGAAGCTAAGAGCACTCTCCATTAAATTATGTTTCAAACGAGGCAAAAAAGGCGCTACGATGCCACAGACAGCAGAAAGATAGACAGTCAGACAGAAACACACACACAAATAGCGGTCAACCATTATTACCCCTTTTTTTAGTTCGGGGGTTAATAACAAATATTAACAAAAATCCTCGTCGATTTCATAACTTTTACAAAATAAATTTTGTAGGTATGAAATTGTAGCAATATAATTCATCTGACGTGAATTTCTGGCTAAAGAACCATACTAAACCATCCTAAATTTATTTAAAATACAAATATTTATTATTCATATATTGAAATAGGTTCAATTAAAAATGGTAAATTAAACTTGATCTTTATAAAATATTAAAAATATATACATAACGCATTATGTTTATGCATATATATGGTATGTAGTACCTAGAAATATAGGGCAAGCATCACGTTTAGGGCACCTATACCAAAATAAAATTACATAAATACACAAAAAACCATTTTCGAAAAAGTGAACCTTTTTAGTAAACAATTTATTATACATGTTTAAACATTTATTTATATATATAATATCAAAAAATTCTCTGTACTTCGTTACTCTACCAAAAATATATATATTAGGTTGGTAAACGTATGTGTACTGAATGGCACACATATTTTACATGTATGGAGAAACAAAGCTAAATTAGCTACTTTAAATTTAAACAGCTAATTTAATTACTTTCCAGCTGTCTAAATTATAAGTTTTACTATCGCTATTTGATAGCACAAAGAGAAACTAAATTATTGTTGTACAAATTTTTTAGCTGAAAACTTCTTTTGGCAAGTTAAGCACTTTTTGGTAGAACAAAAATCATGAAACTCGCGTTATCTTCACCATCAGCGTCATCACGTGTGTTTGTAATTGAACTCCTCCTAAACGGATGGACCGATTATGATGAAGTTTTCTTGTGTGAGTTCAAGTGGATGCGAGAATGCTTTATATTCCCATAGATAGAAAACCCAAACCAATGGTGGAAACGCATATAAATAATATTTTACATTAAATCTTACTATTCAAATGTATTTATTTGCGCTCGCACCATATTTATCTAGAATTATTAACACCGATTTGAATACCAACTATTCAAGTATTGTGAATAGGTATTTATTAGAGCTATATGCGAGCAGCGAGCTCCACTGCTGAGCCAAAAACCCAGTTATTCAAAAGTTTAAAGTTTTCACTTTTGTCGACAGGTTCTTAAAATTTAACTCATTTTTAACGTTTTAAATATTTACAAAACAAGTTTAATTTCAAAAATTGTTCAATAAATTTATGAAGATCTTCGGCATAGACATTTATTGTAATCGATATTATAACGAATATTTGGAAAAAAATGATGAAAAAATAATGATAATATTTCAATATTATTACTATTTAAAGAATGTGTAGTGATGACACAGAGTTCCATAAAATCCATACTAATATTATAAATGCGAAAGTAACTCTGTCTGTCTGTCTGTCTGTTACTCTTTCACGCCTAAACGGCTGATCGGATTTTGATGAAATTTGGTATGGTGATAGATGATAACCTAGAAATGGTCATAGGCTATAAATAATCACGCCATCGTTCTTAGGGGGTAGGCAGTAGGCAGATAACTAAATTGAGTTAGTGATTTTAGTCGTTTTTGTTGGGACTTTTGCTCTTTCACGTCTAAACGGCTGAACAGATTTTGATGAAATTTAGTAAGGTAGATGGTTACCTAAAAACGGATATAAGATCAAAATGATCACGTCATCGTACTTAGGGGGTAGGAAGTAGGCAGAAAACTGAATTGAGTTAGTGATTTTTTTATGGTTTTTGCTGGGAGTTTTGCTCTGTCATGCCTAAACGGCTGAACGGATTTTGATGAAATTTAGTTAGGTGATAGATAGTAACCTAGAAAAGGATATGGAATATGGGGGGAGGGGTGAAAGTGGGAATGTTGCCCAGCAAAGCGGGTAGTTCACAGCTAGTTATTAATATTTGTGAAAGGTATGAGCTTTGTTTTCATGAAGTTGTTTTTGGTACTATCCTTCGAAAGTGTCAAAATCGAATTTCAAATTACTCATAATCTACTATTTTAAAAAATATTTTTTTAGGGCTAGTATAGATCGTTTAATTAAAATAATTAACGTGTATTTTAATGTTCCTGATAAGCAAAATTATCAGCCCCCCTCCCCAAATTCTCGAAAATTCAAATAATTCGGCCTATATCAGAGTTGATATAAATGTTGAACTTTACTTTTGGAACGAATTTCAAGTAGCAAAATGTATAATCTCGCATACCGTCTAGCGAATATTACCTTACAAATCACGGATTTTCACTTAAAACAGCATTAATTGAACCACTTTGGCCAATACCCACTCAGTACATGTATGCTCTATACGAACCAAAGTTCAGTTTAATTATTTTCAAGAGTTTATATTATATACACAAAACATTAGCGCCCTTTTTCTATCGTTGCCAGAAGGTTTTATATACGTATGTTGCATGATTGTTTGTATGGTTTGGGGTTAAACAAGACTTTATGAATGTATGTATTATATACGTAGAGTAATGTGTAGTACCACGGATACACCACTCTATCATAACACCATAGTTATTGCTATCTATAAGATATTATAGTTTACTTAATCCATTGAAAACAAATTCAAGTAAAGTAGAAATGTCATTTCATAGTGTTTCAAAGAAAAATGTTTTAAGAAGATATGCAAGGATTGGATAATACTTAGGATTTCAATAAATTTTTACAAATATATTTTTTGATTAACAAAGTTTCCAAAAATCACAAAAAAATCCTAGGTCACCGAGCTTTTTATTATAATTTTATCGTGCAAAGTTGGCTGAAAAAAGTAGAGTTGGTATATATGATGAATCATATAGGTTATCCTAAATATTTAGAGTATCTTGTAGTTTATAATAATACCATAAAAATATAAGGTTGCCGATGATATAAAAAGAAAATTTTAATTTAATTATGAGTTCGAATCGAAGGTCCATCATTTGGAGAACAGCGACTACTATAGTTAGAGTATTAATGATTGAAGAGCAATATCTATATTATCAAATTTATATAAGCATCACTTGCATTCAATATATTATATATTTTTGTAGTTGCATGGTATTGTAAAGCCAAAAATATATCATTACTTGAGTTTACAAAACATGTATTTGGTTTATATGTATGTACTGTGTAATAAACCAAAACTTTTTTACAATACTGCAGGTTTACAATCACCTTAAGAACGAAATTAAAATATAGTGTAACAGTGAAGTTGTATTTCATATGTAAAAAAATTGTAATTTTTCAATCGATTGTGAAGCGAGATATTTATAATTGAAATACTCATAATTTATATTCAGAAAACCTTAAAGTAGCTATAAAATTATATTCATTACGTCTATTGCATCGAGCAACATGCTGAAATGCTGAGTTGTGGGTCACTATTTGTAGATTAGTATAGAACAAGTAAAATATCTAATTCAACCCAAATCAAAAAAATTTCTAATTAAAACTATTACTGGGCGCTCAAGTGGATACCCATAAGACACACTTGTAGGTTTTCAATATTTCAATCATTCACATTAAATTATCCAGTTTTTTAAAGTGAACTGTAAAGATTACATTACATGGTGAAGAATGCCATCAAGTGGGATCGATCCTAGGTATATAAGGATCTTTTACCATGAATCAGCGTGTGTCGGAATAGTAGTGCCATGTGGATACTATTTCCATTGTTGATGAAAAAAATAGCTTTAAGAAACACTTAAATGTAAGTTTTGTTCCCTAACACCACACTCTCCCCTTTACATATACTATTATATTAAATACACATATACATTCTAGGTATAGGTATATTGTAGATATGTTTGTCTCATAATCTCATCTCACTTACTCATTCTGACTTTAATATCCCGTGTGTGCGGGGCGATTAACAGACCTGTCAAGAACAGAAAAATTCATTTTTTATATACCTTCAAAACCACCCTCACTCATTCAACCACACTATTCGTAGTCAACCCATATTTATGCTGGTATAGTGAGAGTATGGATGAATGTATTCCCACACTAAGCAACTAAACAAGTTCATATACTGGCACAACACACACACATATAGACGCAAACACAGCTCAGAGCTTGGTAGAAGTATGGAAACTTTGAATGTGTTTGGAGAAAGTACACTACCATTAGAAAAAAAATTTTATCAATTCTGTTATTGACAGGTGAAATGTGTTCCAAATTTTTACTTCTTTACAATATATCGACCGGTTCATCATCAATAAAATAATGTGGTTTGTTTAATATATTTTCTATTGTAAGTAATCGGATCTTCTTGTGTATCAAGCTCTTTAAAATTGGGCATGTATTTCTTTAGTAAATATTATGTTTCATGTATTAGAAATAAACCTAACGCCCCTCATTTGATTTTCTTAGTTTTTGATAGGTCCCCGGTTTTTTATAAATCTATCGTTCAGAACTGTTAAATTTTTTTACTGTCCAAAAATGGGTAAACATTTTTTAGTAGAAGAAATTATCGTTTTATTTACGAGATACCTATAACTCCTATCCTAAACGTGTCACAAGTCCGCTTTTTTTAAATTTAATTCATTATTTTTTGATAATTATAAAATGTTTGCAAAAACTAACATCTCCACCGCTTTCATTACTATCTTATGTATAATTTTTTATTTTTTTTACATTCAATTTTCAATAATTATTAAGCTAAATCATGCATCAAATAAAAACGAAACACAAATTAATTATTTAAATTCCAAAAGTTCGCACATAACACTTTTAGATGTTGTAGTTATATATTCGTTTAAACAGATTTTCTTTAATATTTGAGGGAAATGTGGATGAGCGCAGAATAATTCTAAGCACGATACAAACACAAAAACACGAGACATTCCAAAAACTTAAGTTAAATGATTGACATTCGAAATAAAATATTTATTTTTTCTCACAGTTGTGTTTATACAGCTACATAATTTGTTTGATATTTTATACTTTGGATATTTGTGAAAAGTTTGAATTTTATAGAATTTTCTTGAAGATACAATACATATTTTCCTGTAGCGATTCGTATATTTTTGATTTAAGAAAACTATAGAAAAATAATTGTGATTTCTTTGATAAATAACAACCAAAAAATTTCCAAAGATTTCGATTGAATGATAAGATAAGAATGATTAATATTCCGCAAAAGAAGAGTATTACTAACGCGCAATGAATACCTACTTTTCGATAACACAAAATTAAACTTATCAAAACATCCACAAACATCCACACCAATAAAACTTATCGATCTAATAATTTTTATATAACTTCCATCCTACCAAAATTCCACACATTTTTGGTTTTTATACTATGTATATATGAAATATGCATAGTTCATAAAATCATCTAATTAGTCCATTTCCGGTTGTCTGTCTGTCTGTCGTCTGTCGTCTGTCCGTCTGTAATCACGATTACTCAAAAACGAAAAAAGATATCAAGCTGAAATTTTTATAGCGAGCTTAATACATAAAAAGTGAGGTCGATTTTGTAAATGGGCAACATAGATCAATTGGGTCTACCCATTTTATAAACCGTTAGAGAAAGAACATAATATTAAATGTAAAAAATGTTCCTTATCAAAAAATAAACCACTTTTGTTTGAAACATTTTTTCGCAAACATCACTGTTTACCCGTGAGGGCGCAAATTATACGCAAATTATATACTATGTATTGTATGGAAATCAGGTATATGTTTATATATGACATGTATGTAGGTATGTGTAATGTGACAGAGAAATCAAGACTGTATTTAAATGGTTATTCAACAATTAACTGAGTCAATTGTTTGTTTTCACTTGTTTCTAGTGTGTTTTGGGTTTTTGAAACTATATTCCCAATCGCGCGTTCCGCGGAGGGGGGCTAGAAAAAGAAAATGATCGACACCAACCGACAGCACTTTTTTTTATATTAACAGTATTCTCAATTATTTTTCCGCTTTTTTTTCTATCTGAACCAATCTTTCATTTGAAAAATATTCAATTCTTTGCTAACTAGTATTATAAAAGTAATCAAACAAATGTGAACAACTTACACATTCGCTCTGTATTTCCGTCTTATATTATTTATTACCAACAAAAATTTATCTAGAAAATAGGGGCAAAAAATCGAAAATTATTTCCATTTAAATTAGTTAACTTTTCAACGGTAGTGTAAGTATGCACATCAAATAAAATACAAAAAAAAACTCCACGTATAGAAAATATAACATAGAAAAAACTCCTATTACGATGTCTACTGGACTGAGTCTCCAATAACTCACTTACTACTGGTCTAGTCGAACACCCGTAATCATTCGAATATACACCAACAACTCATTTCTTTAATTTCTCTTTTTTTATCAGTGACATAACAGTGTATATGTATACGGGGTGTTCCAAACCACCCGTCCAGGCTGATTATTCTGAATAGTTTTAAAAAAAAATTGAAACGAAAAAACACGTATCAAATATTTTTTAAAACTCTATCTAACCATACCAAAAACACCCTCCACCCTCAACCCCTGTTAGGGGTAGGGGGTGTAACTTGAAAAAATCAAATGGAAACCCCTATTTTCTTCTGCAGATTTGGATTCTTCAGAAGAAAAGACAAACATTTTGTCTAAGAAATTTTTCCCGATTTTCGGTAGATCGCGCTACAATCGACAAAAATCGTTCTTTTAGATTTGGCATAAGAATTGCGCCGTTCAATGACAAAAATCAAAACGAAAAAAAAATAAAAACACAAACACACAGAACCAAAACAAAAACAAAACAAAAGCAACACAAAAGTTAGAAATTCAACGAAAATAAAAGAGAAGCGAAAATGTCGAATTGCGGTAATTGAGGTAAACCACTAGACAATTGGGAGGATACTAAATAAAGCTCTTAGAAAGAATTAGATATGAATCATTTTAGATTTAATTTTTTTTCAGACTTTCCAAAATAAAAAAAAACATTTTTACAAAAATAATTTTTCTAAATCATAATAAAATATGAAAAACAAAACAGAATAGTCTTTTCTTCAAAAAAACAAAAACAAAATTGAAAATAACTATTCTCGACTCAAAAAACTTTTCTCGCCTTCACTTGAACTGCAATTCTAATGCCAAATCTAAAAGAACGATTTTTGTCGATTGTAGCGTGATCTACCGAAAATCGGGAAAAATTTCTTAGACAAAATGTTTGTCTTTTCTTCTGAAGAATTCAAATCTGCAGAAAAAAATAGGGGTTTCCATTTGATTTTTTCAAGTTACACCCCCTACCCCTAACAGGGGTTGAGGGTGGAGGGTGTTTTTGGTATGGTTAGATAGAGTTTCAAAAAATATTTGATACGTGTTTTTTCGTTTCAATTTTTTTTTTAAACTATTCAGAATAATCAGCCTGGACGGGTGGTTTGGAACACCCAGTATACTAAGCAACATTCATTGGGATCTCACCATCTTTGGTACCTAGTTCACGATCATCGAATGACTTTCAACGACAAATAAAAAAAAAATAGAAAAATAATATTTAACGTATAGAATTGATAATGGCTCGGATTATCTCAATCTATATGTGGAAGGCAGAGTCTCTAAATTTGTATCCAATTAGAGGAACAACTATTATATGTAATTGGATAGAAGAAACAGAATTGATACAAACATTCCTTGAAATCAGTCATTGTTAAGTAGCAAATTGTTAAGTCATTGCGACTTCATTAATTATCCATTTTTTCTTGATCACCTGGCCAAAAGTACGTTCTTCTCGGCCGCATTTAGTCCTAAGAAGAACCACTTCTAAATTTTTATTTATTTATTTTTTCTTACCGGAGTTGAATGCGACCAGCTTTATTGGCACCTAATCCACAAGCAGAATGTTGGGGGCCCTGGCATATGTTATATAAAGCCTTCGCTAGGAAATCCAACTTTATTCTACAGGGTCGAAATAAAAAATTACTTTGTTATATTAGACTAAAGACTTAATTATTTCGTTAAAATCGAATCAAGTAACAAATCAACACTGACAGGAGCAAAGTAACGGGCAGCGAAAGCTAGTAAAAATTCCCAATAGCACAGGAAAACAATCTTATAAATTCAGTAGCTGCCCAGAAATTGCGTCTTACTTTCAGAAACTCCTTTTTATTCCAAGCAATCTATGTCTGTCTTAATATACACAGATTTACTACAAATATCTTGAAATTGTAAAAATTAAAAAACAATTTTAAATATTTTTCGACACTTTAGTGATTTAAACTGAGCCATTCATGTCACAATTGGCCACGAAAGGTTTAAAAAAAATTTCAAGCAGGTTTTACTAACGTGACTTTGAATTATAAATTCTTAGGCATATAACTAATATACTAATAATACCTCCGTGAAAATCAGTGAAAAAACATTTTTAGAAAATTTGCAAAAAAAGGCTTTAACAGACAATAATTTCTAAGCAAGAACAATTTGAAATCAGCCTACAGAAATTTATTTTTTATTAAAATTATTCGTTTATTTTTAAGAATACTGGCCATAATTTTTTTAATAAAATAAAATAAAAAAGCGTCAGAGAGAATTAGTAAATTTTTTTCTCTCGTTTCATCTCTTTAGTTAATGTCATCGTTAATAGGGAGGATTTTCGTTAATAAAAACCATTTAATATTATAACAATAGCAAACAGCATGATTAATAATTTATTCAACGTATGCATTTTTCCCAGAATATTCTCATGGTTTTTATATTTTCTATGCAAATGTATTAAGTATACTATAATCAGGCGTCCTATTTTCTACTAAATCTACGTGGCTCAAAATGATTGAGTAAATATTATTAGTTGTCTATTCAGTTGTTATTCCTTCTAATAAAAATTATGCAAATAGAGTTAAGGACCTGAAAAAGGAAAACTTATTTTTATCCCTGCGAAAATCTTGGAAACCATGGGCTTTTTTCTAGTTTCAATTGAAATACTTTTTAACCTCCTTCGAAACAGAAACAAAAACATTTAGCAGTCAAATTTTCAAAAATTATACAGTTTAATTGTTCCAATGCGATATCGTACAGATATACGTCACGTTCAAAATACATTGCATTTTAGAAATACACAAAATTTTCCATACGCATATCTTAAAAATGATGAACGTGTTTGTCAGAATAAGATTAATTTTTGTAGGAGAGAACAGTATTTTTGCAGTAAAAATAAAATTGACTAAAAAAATAAGAATTTGTTTTTATAGTAATTTAAATCAGATCACAAACCACATCTATACTAAAAGAAATATAATAAGGGAGAAGAAGCGATAAATCTTTTGCTATTTCATTGTCCGACCCTGAATACCCAATACTACTTTTTTTTTTAAACATATTCTAAACGGGCAAAAAAAGTGACGGCAATAGAATTGGAAGATCTTCATAAAAAAGTCCAATTTTACCTTCACGTATACTTAAGAACAAATATAAAGTTTAAACTCCTGTCTTCAAATTATACTTTTTTTTAATTGATTTTCTTGAATCTAATTTTACCATTGGATTCATTAAAACATTTTTATTTTCATTTTAAGCACATCCTTTTACAAATTTTTAATGTATGTAATAATAACTAAATAGTACTTTAAAAGGGGTAAATTTTCAAGAATTTTGTAGGTATGTAATTGTAACTTGCACTCAAAAGACACTCTTAGGTATAATACCAAGGTATACTATCTTGTTAATTTTATCATTTGCCATTTTTGTGAGTATATACACCTGCATATTTTGGTATGTATAGTGTAAAAAGTACTAAATATCTGTTACAAAAAATGTTACAAAGTTTCTTTTTTTCGATTCATTTACGAACTGTAATTCAGACTGCATCCGAAACAAATCTGAGTGAAACCCACATATTGTACTTAGAATATAAGTTATTGGCGAAAATTCTTTTTGAGACAAAATCGCAGTTTTTCGGCCACCATTTTGTTAGCACAAAATTATGAGCGTTGCAAATCAGGATTTAGACTAACAGTAATGGCCCAAAACTCATATTCAAAAGGAAGTTATACTCCATTTAATGTAAGTTTCAAGTACGTTTCGCTTGGGCTAAAAAGAAAATAGTTTTATTTCCTTTTTTATGTGATAACAGTTTAAAATCACAATTTTTTTTCCTGGCGTGTAGGTTTACAGAAAGTCATAGCAAAAACGTATTACTAATTTAAAGGAAACAAAAACAGGTTTATAGGAAATTACTCAAATCAAAAAAAAAATTACGTGTTTGTAGTTTCTGTAGCTAAGCAGTCGTATGAAATTTTATGATAATTTTCGAGTTATGCCTGAATTACATAAACTACCCACAATGTATACACAGTTTTATCTAAATATAATGAATTAACCGTTTATATAAATAATACAAAGTATTTATATATTATATTAAAACAAAACAAGTAGTAAAGACAAGAATGTACAAATGGTAGTAACAATGAAATGAAATGAGATATAAAATTGAATAAAATGAACAAAAAAAAAATTTATATAAGGGACGGATATATCTATATATAGGTATGTTTTGTGTATATGTGTATATTACATAAATACATTGTAGTAGAAGGTAAGGATTTTCTTTACGAAATAATTTCACAAAGTTAATGAGAAAAAATAAGATTTATATCAAATGGAAATGAAAAACTCAACATCCCTTCATTTACTATACAAGGTTCATCTTTTCCTGAAACAAAAACTGCACGTATATATGTGAGCTTATGTAAGGAGTGTTTGAAAAATATTGATATAATTAATAATTTGAAATTTCAATTAAAATTTATTACTTGCACTTGAATATGGGTACAAATAAAACATGACACATCGACTAAAACTAAAACATTTTATAATATCCTGCTTAAAAAAAGCACAAGGTTCTTAATTTGAATACTGATTCTAAAACAAACTCATATAAAGAAAATATCACTCACAAAATTTCAATGTTTCAAAAATTGAAATTATTAAGCCAATTGTTCTTCACCCTCTTCCAAAGAATTAAGAACTTATGCCACAAAGATTTTGAACCATAGAAAAAAAAAAAAATTGAGAAATTCAAAATATTGTTAAGAATCGCTACTATTTTCTTGATTATCTGAATCCGTCTTTAAATTGAGATCTCGGTAGGTGAAGAAATTAGGCCTAAAGACCTCATTATTTTCAAGACTGTTAACTGTTTAACAGTCTTAGATAAGCCATTTTTCTGTTCAAATTACAAAATACAAAGGACGCCATTTCTCAAGAAAGCAAACAATATATAAGCATCTTCAAAGATTTTTACCATATGTTTTTACACCTCTCTTAAACATATCTCGATTGTAAATGGTGAATGTGTTACACCATAACCAATTTTAAATATGAATAGCAAGTTGTGGCAGTAACCAAATTAATACTCAATCATCAGTATTCAATCAGAGACTCAAATGTCAGGTCGTTACACGATAAAATTAAAACAACCGTTTAACATAACGTAAAGCTGTTGTATTTTTACCTAAATACATTGATTATGGTGATATACGACGAAAAAGGAGGAATTATAGCGATTAAAAAGCTGCTGTCATTATTCCAGAACTTTACAGGTGATGTAATGTACTCTTTTAATCTTAATTGCTACGTCATAAAATTTATTATAGTAAGTCTTGAATTCTTTCTGCCACAGGTACGTTCTAATTCTTTTTTATGAGCTACGGGAGAATCAACAATATCGTCAAGCAGTTAATATAGCAAACATAAATAAGCGAGCCTTAGTTATTATATTCATTCATACATTTGAACTGTATTGTGGTGGAACATTATATAGTTTCTAAATATCCATCCACTTATTCAACGCCTGCTGAAACCCAGTTTCAAGCGATTATCGTAGTTCTATTTTAAAACAAAGATTGTTACATAGTAATACGATTTGTCCAATAAACGCTGTACTATAAAATGAAAAAAATTGTATACGATTTATCTCTTCTACTAGTTTAAAAACAACTAAAAATGATATCTGATATTTACAGAAGTATTTCCAATATGCTAGAATTCAGATTTTGAAATAATTTGCGTTTGTTTCGAAAGTGAAAATATTCTAACCACTTAATTTAATTACATTTCAGATTAAATCTATTAATATTATTCGATATTTTACAAAGTCTCGATTCGTACATCCAAGTGTTTTATGTTAGAATTGTATTCGAACATACTACTACAAGAATTTGGAGAATTGTTTTTGTTTTTTTGGTGTATTTATTTATATTTATATGAATAAGTTTTTTTCCTCTTGTTTCTGTTTGTTTATTTGCTTGTTTGTTTGTTGCATTCATTATATTTTGAACAGATAAAATAACGTAGATAATTGTACCTAAATATTAACTTTTTGGAGGCTAAGCTGATCTTAAATAACTTACGAAAGATATGTACTCACTCATAACGCTAAACTATAATAGGCCTTCTGAAATTTACGCTCTAGTCCCAAATTTTAGCTCAGTTGATCTTAGATTTTAAGTTCCAGAATTATTTTCTTCCATTTTCAGCCCTCAAACTAAAAAAGGGTGTTATAAGTTTGACCTTTATGTGAGTTTGTCTGTTTGTCTGCCTGTCTGTCTGTGGCATCGTAGTGACTTCACGGACGAACCGATTTTGATATTTTTTGTTTCGTTTGAAAGGTAATTTAATTTAGAGTTTTCTTAGCTATGTTTCAAGTGCGAATTTAAGGTTCCGTAGCCGAAAAAACTAAAAAATTGGCGATATTAAAAATCGGCTATGTTTGGAAATCGGCTTCTTAGTATGTTTCAAGTGTGAGTTTAGGGCTCTGTACTCGAAAAATTTGTCGGGGGTTGTTTTAATTTTGTAAATTTCTCTTGTATTATTCTTCATTATCTTTTTGCATTTTATTTCAATTAATAAAGGCTTAAAAATATTCCATTCAACTTAAAAAATTTTGCATGCAACTTAAAAAATTTTGCATGCAACTTAAAAAATTTTGCATGCAACTTAAAATATTCTTTTCGATGATATTTTTGACAAAAAATTTTAATCGGGTCGTTAGCATAAAAAATTTTACATTAACTACTCTATTAGCAGCCTATAGTAACAATGGGAATTGCTTTTGATAATGAACCTCGGACGATTGGATAGGAAACCGGCTTTCTGTGAAACTTCTTCAAACAGCCTCTAAAATGTTCATGGGATCGTTCTGATCAAAAACTCTCACTAACTATACGGGAATTATAATGGGAGAAAAATTAACTATTTCTGAATTTTAAAAAAGAAAACATATATTTAAATTAAATGGAAAATGATGTAAAAGTATGAATAACATTTTCTTTCTTAGTTTAAAAATAATTGTATAAAAAGTTTTAATCATGATATAGAATTATCAAAAATACCTGTAAAAATTACTTCTTCGTCTAAAGTTATATATATGTACATCGAAAACTCACTAAAAACAATCATAGTTAAGAAGAAGAATAAAAGTTCAAATATATAATACCAAATATATATATATATACATATATTATATATATTTGTATATATAAGTTAGCAGCCATTATTGCAAAACTTTCGAAGAGTGTAGAGGTTCAATAAAAATTGTGGAGGGTTTTGTTGTTTATGAAGGTGTTTTCTGTTGTTAGTGGAAGATAAATACAGTTTTGTTGTACGTACAGGGATTCAATAAGCAAATACACATCAAAATAATAAAACCTGACTAAAAATAGAGTATAGTTAGACTACAAATTATTAATGCTGCGTTTTTTCTTACCAATAGCTTAACTATATCGTGCTCATTTAAGAACGCAGCGCATTCGAAAAAAGTCGTAGAGAGAAGTTTCGTAAACTCATCTAAAGGAAGTTTCAAGTATGTATTAATCATTTTACAAAACACCCTTTCTGTCCCACGGCCATGTAGTTTTTATTCTATGTATATGAGCTACAACATCCTGTTTTTACATTTGAGATCATCCAAGCACACTTTCTTAGAAACACTCTGTATAAAGAAAAGATTTGTGTGTAATAAGTTAACGGATCGTACCAGAAGTGGGAGGTAAGATGATATGGTGTTCGTTGTACAATCAGCCAGCCAGCCACCAGCTTCATTCGTTCGTTTTTCATGGGTATATATGTTTCGTTTGGTGGAGTTAAATCAAAGTTAACTTTAAGATCGCCTGAAAGCATTTCATTACTTATCAAGAAAGAGAGTGTTTGTTTGTATACAAAAATATAACCTGAAACAATTCTTAGTAAAGAATCATCAATTAGGTTTTGTTACATTAAAGTTTTTCAAAAGTTTTCTCAACCTTAAAACTACTTAAAAACAATTCTATGCGGTTTTGTGGTGATCAAAACTCACCTTTATCTATCCGTGTATGTCTGTATATCTGTCTGTCTGTCTGTGTATGTTCTCTTTATCAACCTCCTAACATTTTCTTTATCCATCTTTTAGTAATATTATATATTTATATAGAGTGTTTCATGCATCTTATGCTAATTTATTTTATGAGAGTATAAAATTTCATGAGGTATTAAACAGGGGAAAGTTAACTAGGTCAATGTTTTGTTTTTATATTGACTAACATGAAGTTCATTTGATTATTTTTTAAAATTTATTTGTCTGTTTATAATTTTCTGATACAAAACCCTTTTTGTGCCAAAGGAAATAGTATTTATGAAGATCATTTATGAATAAAAAATTTCTTAACGCTTATGGTGGAAGTATTTGTTATCCATTGGATTTTATATATCAAGACACTAAAAGTATTTATGATTTTTATGAAAAACGTTTGTTTAAACATGGGAAAAAATCATTTAAAAAGGATCAACAAACTTCTCCTATGCTGCTTTCTTTCTGTAGTTATCGATTTGATGCGTTTTGTGGACAAATTCGTTTAAACCGGTAACAATAATGATCCTAGAATTCGGATTTTCCACGCACAAAGCAAACTCCTCGCTGTATAGATAAATTTTCGGAATGAATTTTGACCGAGAAACATAAACGCGTCAAAGTCATTTGATCAATCATATTCTTCACTTTTATACGTAAGATACTAGAGATATCCATTTCAAATCAATCGAGTCCATAAATTCATCTATATGTATAAAAAGTTTAGGTAAGTACTGAACATTCTATTAATGGAAAACAAAATTTAGCAACGTTTATAATAAACGAGTGAAAATAAACAATGGATTGAGTTAATTGTTGAAAAACCCCGTGTAAACAATGTTGAATAACAGTGCTTGTATTTCTTTTATATTTAAAAAAAAAATTCAGGTAGAATAAAATACCGGCCATTTTTCACCGAAAATTTTTTAAGGATTTTAGTTTGTTTTTTAAAATTTACATGAATGAACACCTTAGTATTGTCGGGCGGGTTTAATATGAAATTAGAATCAAAAGACTCATTATTTGAAGCCATCTAAAAATTATTATTTTTCTATCTTTTAGTATTTTAGAAAATAAAAACTAAGCTTTAGCCCTAATTTGGGTTCTCACGGGTAAACAAAGATATTTACGAAAAATTGTTTCAAACAACCTTAACTTTTGTTTCTTGATCTTTTACGGTTTTTAGATAGGCCCTACGGGCCCAAAACCCACTTAACCTATGTTGCTCGCAAAATTAAACTCACTTACGTCCTGAATCCAGTATGAAAATTTCAGCTCAATATCTGATTTCGTTTTTGAGTTATCGTGCTCACGTGCAGATTGACAGGAAAATTTGGTGAAAAGTGTTACAAACATAGAATTAAAATAAATATACCTTGATTTATTTCATATACTGAGTATAAAAAGAAAAATTCTCCTTTTTTCATTGTCAATTCATCAATTTACGTCTCTTCATAGAAAATTTAAATTACAACACCTTCACAAAATACTAGAAAATGTATCAAACTGAGCTTAATCAAAAAGTCATTTTTCGATTATTATCTAGTAAAACCCGCTCACTTATAATACAAAATAAAGCAGAATTTGAAATTATTATTCGAAAATAATTTACCAACAACGGGGCTCAATTAAGTGTATGTTAAATGTATACGTAACAAAATATCAATGACACCTTGTTATGAAAGAAATTGTGAATACACTAAAGAAAAGGATATAGAAATTCTATATACATTTACAAATGGTTTTGGTATTTTGGTTAGATTTTGTATTCTTCTTCCTCATCATCTTAACGGCAAGATGATTTTTTAAATTAACTTTCCAGATTGCATTGTCAGCAAGTTATAAAAATTATATGTCGCTTGAGACTCATAATGCAGTTTAGTAGTAGATGTTTGGTTCTCGTTCGCTGCTAAAACTTTAACTTAACATTTCGTGAAGTTGGAAAATATATGTATTTTTCTATTTACAGTAAAATTGTTCTATAACTTCTTACATTTTGAACTTTTATTTTGTTTTACAATTGAATATCAATTATAATAAATTAAGACTTTCCTAGCTGTTATTATAAACAAATAAGCAAATTACATATAAACAAATATCTGAAAAGAAATTTTCATAAAATTTAAATCGTTATAGGTTCATTGGAAAGAAAATGACTTGCAACTAATTCGACTCAAAATAGCGTTAAAAAAATTGTGCGGGAATAAACACAAATTTAAAAATAATGTTTTTCACATATAGTTATTTTTAAACCCCCGAACCAAAAAAAGATGTGTTATACGTTTGACCGCTATTTGTATGTGTCTGTCTGCCTGTCTATTTGTCTGCCTGTGAAATTATAAAGAAAGAGTACAAAAATGCTTAGAATAGTCCAATATATAATATCTAATGACTTTCAAATTAAATTTTGGAGCGGAACCACGATATAATCTTTATTTTCGTCATCAACGAGTTTTCGGAAAAAATCCGCAATTTTTTTCTCAAATCTTATATCTAGAAAACGGTGAGGTTAAGTAAAAAATGTAAAGGATCAGAAAATGCTTAAAATTGTCCAAAATAAAAAAATCCAATAGTTTATTTAAATGTTTAATAAAGACAACATGGTGTCCGGGAGTAGGAATCTTCTGCCCCGCCGCACGGGCGTAAATCGAAGGCTCCCATAAAAATCTACTGACAAAGAGACAATTCCTCAGTTAGACGGTTTTTTTGGTTTCATTTCCTCGATTAGTTTAAATATGTGCTCAAATTCACAGGTTTTTTTCTAAAAGTTTTATTTCTAAAAGATTTTCTTATTTGACCACTTATTTAAACATTTAAAAATGTTACTACAAAATTTAAACACTTAAATGCTTTCAATCAAATTTATCACTAGTATTTAATCGTAAACAAGCAATTTTTATTATTAATGAGCGGATAAAATTTTGTCACACAATGTTAAAAGATAAAATTCAAAGCGAACAAGAAACGTTTTTACAGCAGTTTCAAATGTCGTCTATCCCGTATAATATGAAATAATAAGATATTAACAGTAAATTTAAGTTTAAAAATTTCTTAAAGATGATTTTTTTGTATACATTGCAAATTAATTTCATTTCGTTTTCATTTAGTAAAGTATTTGGGTAAATTTTTGGATAACGATTGTGAAAAAAAAATGAATGAACATGATTTGAATTAAATGGCTCCAGGTTTGGAAGGTAATCCATTTAATGAAATCAGGTTTTTTCTAATTTAAAATTATCATAAAAAAACATATTTCACACGTTACAAAATCCAAATTTTTGGTTGAAAATTACAATAGGATATTCTACTATATTTGAAAAAGTACTTCAAAATGTTGATTTTGCTAATAAAAAGCCAAGAAAAATTTATTTCGGGAAAATACACACGCTGTGTTACCGAAAACTAAAATTAAATTTTAAATCTTTTAAACTGTCAAAAACGCGGGCATCCAATTTGGTGATGTAATATCGGTATCATTATACGAAATAAGACAGATAGGTTTGACAGATATATTCATAGACAACTAATTATAATAAATATAAATATTTATTATCTATGGATATATTATACCCAGCTGTCTACACTGAACTAACTGATGGTCCATGGTTCATACCGATAAGACATCACATCAGGGCTTACCCACGTTTTAGGGCACGTGATATACAGTTTAAAAATTACGATTTTTAATTTTAATATTATAAAAGCAAAATAGACTTTTATGACTCGAAATCAGAATATTTAAGCATATTTTTACATAAATTTTAACTTTTTTCAAATTTCATAATTTATTTTTAATTGTCAATAGTACCCTATTTATTTTTGTTCTTTACTATATGTTTTCCATCGAATAAGTTCTATTTTGCTTATATCGATGTTTCGCTGTAACATTGTATAATACATATTATATGTACATATATATGAGTATTTACATTGATTTTGGAACTAAACCAGACGATAAGAATATTATGATAAAGAAAATTAAAAGAATTATGTGGCTATTTCAACTATATATACAAGATTTTATTTATTTTTTATTTTTATATGTATATTTAAACTAATAAATATATGAATTATTTAATGACATCTGTTTAATATTTTTAAATTATCTTATTTAGATAAATTTATATATTATTAAAATAATTTACAAAAAACCAACAAGATTTTGAATACAAAGATTTGCGGTACTAACATTAAACCTCAATATTGAAATAATTACATTGAAACAACTTGTATTAAAATTTTTTGGAAAAATTATAAGATTCGTTCCAACAGAAAGGCAGTATTCAATTTTGGAATAAAATCATTATATTCTGCAAAATTTCATCAAACAACAATTGATTATGACAGCTACTACTAATCAATAATTTTCTAAAAAAACTTATTCCAAATGATTTTTTTTACTTGTTTCAAATCTTGTAAAAACTAATTAATTTACTCGAAACTAGTCGCAGCGCGTCTTATTCGCTGGTTTATTTCAACTTTAAAAAGACTTAAGACTCCTGGAACTGAATCGGAAAAAGTCAAAATCATCATATCCATCGTTCAAATCACAAAAATCCCAAAACAAGTAGGTACATTCAGTTTTTCCCGAATTTTCCACTTTTAACCACAAAATTCCATATAAAGTCACTTTCAGTTTTTCTCATAGTTTTCAATTTTTCGGATAACATTCCGGCCTTTTTTTATAGATAATACTCTTCCAACACGGTAGGAAATTTTTTGTAGATACTTTTATTTCTGTATCGGTGTGAACGCCTTACTGATTTGACCATTGAGAGAATATTAACGTTAGCAATATTTAAGGCGGATGAGTCAATGAAATATGAGTGTCAGTCCCATACTGGTTGGCGATATTACAATACTTCTGGTATTCAATACTGTAATATAACGTATGCTAAAATAGATACTATAGTATCAGTCTCTATACTATACTAGTATTGTGGTAAACGCCATACATTTCTTACCATTAAGTTTAGGTCTCACCAACAAACAACATTTCATTTGTATTTAAATATAAATCATGTAGTTTCAACCAACTTCATAATTTCCATAAAATCTATTCAATTTCAAAAAATTCTCAAAACCAAGAAAAATTGGTTTTTTAAAATTGTTTACTTTTCACATCCTCTGAATGTGTCTTTTTTCTCATTCTCTGAAGGTTTTTAAAATTAAATTTAAAGATAGGTGAGGTAGCCAATGTATGTTAGAATAATTATAACTTATTTTGATTTCAAACTTTCCACTTTCATTTTGTGTTTTAATCTTTTTTTGGCAACATACCAACTAAAAATTATTGTTAAAAAAGATTTCAAAATATTGTATTTATTTTGTATCAAAAAATCCCTAATTTTTTTAACTTAAAATCATATACCAATATCATGATGCAAATATCATGATCGGTGTTACTTTAGGAAATCGGTAGCATGTCGATATAATACTACAGGAAAATACCGAAATGAGGGAATCAACCGGTCCGTTCGTCTGGAAACTTAATTATATTGAATGGTGGCGTTGTTATATATACAGTGCACTTCAATACTGTTCGAATGGTGTTAGTATTAGGTACACGGCTTGTAACAAAAATCTATACACGAACAGTAATTGTAGTAAACCACTTTAGCACGACACCTATAGGTACCAAATACTATCGAGTTACAGAGATTGAAATTCAATTTTTTCTTAATAATACTGCAAGATTCAAGATTTAAACATTAATGTGAATGCGGTATTCAAGTATAATCCCGGAAACAAAGCACTGAAGTTCGAAAACTTGAATAGTAAGACAAACTTGAATGCGGTTTTGTGCGGCAGGAAATTTTGTGAGCTTAATTTATAAAATATTAAAAATATGCAATTTGATTAAATAATATGCATTTTAAATTAACCTAAAATATACTAAATTCGCAATTCGGTTGGGAATGATGAAAATGATTCCAAACTTTTTACTCAAGTGTTTTTGGGCTCGCTGAACACGAATAACACGACATATTTGTCTCCGAGGAACCTGGAGCTCTGGGTACCTCGGGTACTCTGGATACCCCATGCACCAGGTACCTGGTTCCCCATTCTGTCGCGATATTCGTATTCAGCGACCCTAAAAACCAAACTTGTGTAACAAGTTTGGTATCATTTTCATCACTCTTAACCGAATTGTGAATTGTATATTTACGGTTAATGTAAAATGGAATTGTAAAATGCATATTAATTATGCAAATAGCATATTTTTAATTTCTTATAAATCAATTTAGGTCACAAAATTTTATGACGCCCTAACGATCCGACTTACTGTCCAAATATTTCGTTTCTGCGACTTGTATAAATGTTTTAAAATATGAGAATATTTTTTATTGCAAAATTTTCGAAACTGGAAAATTAAGAAATTCAAAAGTTGTATGAAATCACTTAAACAATAGTTTATCCTTTGATCATTTTTTCTGCAAAAAGATTATTTAAGATATTCCAGAAATATTTACGTGAAAAGATAATTAATTTAATAACTGTATTACATTAAAAAATATGTTTTCCAGTGCGCAGTATTAATATCAGTACCATAGAAAGTTCGTATTTAACTTCTAAACTACCTACACATCTCTGTTTCAATACAATAATTATTATTGTAACTAAGACACTAGTTAGCAATTATGGAAAGTTATTTTTGTGATCTGGGAAGTTAAAAGTGACGAACATAAGGGTCGAACTCACAGGAACAGCTAGTTTTAAATAAAATATATAATTAAATACTACCCTGTATATGATTACTGTATGGGAATATACATTTGAATGGTATGTGTGTATGTATTCCTGTAGAAATATAGAAACAAAAGTTGAGCATGAGTAAAGTGGTGGCAGATTCTACAATCCAATCCATCGATGTATGTAAGTATGATTGTATGTATGAATTGGTGTATTATGTTTTACCTTTTCCAATTCTCAATATTCACCATACCATGAATGTAGGAATAGTCAAATATACTGGATGATTTTAATATTACTTAAACTCATCAATCGAGGAAATAAAACCGCAAAAACAGTCTTACCCACATATCTTATTCATGCAAAATTTGTGTTTTTTCGATTTACGCCCATGATAGTACCCTACTTCCGGACTATTGGACTATTAGATTTTATATTTTGGACGATTCTAAGCATTTTTAGATCTGTCATTTTTTTACATAGCCACACCACTTTCGCGATTCAAGCATATTTTATCCTCAATTAGCTATACATCAAAAACTTACCATTTATATTCACACCTCGATAGCTCGTACCTCAAGTAGTAATCCTCATTGAGGCTTAAAATAAATACGTGGTATCTCGAATTATTTAGGCTTTGTCACACGAACAAAATGTTATTTCCCTGCGAAGTATTGATACTAAGTATTTTTACTCGAATTTCAAAAAGCAGACTCCGTAAGTCGTAGTTAGTAAAATATAATGAAGTCGTAGGCAGTAAAATATAATCGCGCCTTTCTAAGTCGAAATTTTAGCAAATACATCCTCGAACTACTTCTTAAGTCGAAAACGAGTAATATGTATAAGTCATACTTTTAGAAAAGCAGCATACTTTTTAGAAAAATGTGAAAACAAAAATTTTGTTACTTTTTAAGTTCAATATCTGCCATATCCTCTTTTGTTATTCTAGCAAAAAGATAATTTAATAACAAATAAAATTGTGCATGGGTGGTCTAACTTGTAAATCACATTCGACGCAGTTTTGAATTAACACATTTCATAAACGAGTTTGCTATAACCGGGGTTAAAACCGGCATATGTGCTTCCTGTTAGGTTAAAACCTACATCATAAATGTGGATTAATCACAAAATAGGCCAAGGTTTGGACAATAGTTTACAAACCAGTATAAGACATGGGGAAAGGAATTGGAAAACCAAGACTTGATATATTAGCTTAAAGCTTGAGAAAAGACTAAAATCAAGGCTGGATTTTTCAATGTCGATTTCATCAGCATGGTATTTTCTGATTGGGTTATAAGTTTTGGTTAAGAAATAATATAGAATGGGTATTATCATTTTGGAATAGAATGTTATAATATAATTTAATTAAAAAGCTTTTTTAGAAGAACTTTTGTATCTTACTTAAATAATTCTGTACCAAATTGTATGTTTATATAGAATATACACAATTCAGGGTTTTACTTGTGCCTGAGACTACATAGTGAAACGAAGCAGAACCGAAACGAACGGGTGAGTGATCGATAGATATATGTCCTTTAGCAGAGCAACTAAACAGCCAAACTAACACCTAATACATCCCTCTTTTTGTTAGAATCTATATATATATATTTAATATACTCTCTACAACAGTTGAAATGCTTTACAAGCAATAAGCAATATTGCGATTATATATAAGCTATTAAACTAATACTTCTTATTAAGGTAAATAATAATCTTAGTTGTAGCCTTAAGTGTAACGATATATACCTGTATCCTACACTTATTGACATATCAATGTTTGGTATTAGTTTTAGATATTTAACTAATTTATTGAATGATCAATTCAAATGATTAACTTGGTGTGTTTTCAAAAGACGACGTCACTGAGAACCGAGTTTAAAAAATTCACTAAAATTTTATAGCTTTTCTATTTTTCCATTGTTTTTGCAGTTTATTTACTTTTAAATGTACGAAAAGTCTGAAAGTTTAAGAGTAATGTAAATTATTTCGTGCCATTAAAAATTTTGGAAAACAATACACATGTTTTTAATCAAGTTTGTAAAACAAAATTCCGAAAAAAAATCCTTTTGACCGCTAACAGATTATCTACGTAACATGACAAATAATATTTCTAAAAGCCGCAAAAAAAATAGTATGACATCGTTGCGAAAGGCAACCATTTTTAACAAAAAAAAATGTTTTTAATATTTGATTACTTTTTTTTAATAACTGATTACTTGTAAACAATAATACCAGAAATCTTGTGAAATAAGTCAAATATAGTAAAGAAGTTATGATCAAATCGGGATTATCACTGTATCGAGCTATTAACGATTTAATATTTTTCGAAAACTTGTTCCACTTCCTAAAATAAATAACAGTGCCACTAAAAATATACATAGAATGATTTTATAGCGTACCTCAATCAGATGATAAATTTGACATGTCAATGATTATTAAACCAAAGGGGAGTCAGAAAAAGGAAATACATAAACCCACTATTTTTTATAACCAATTTTTGCCCACGAAAATCTATTTGCAATTATTGCCATATAAATTGTGTGAGAAATTTCTTCGAAATCTTTTTAATTTTCAAACAATTAGCAGCAAAACAGATATATGGAATCACCATGGCAAGAATTGCAAAGTACTTATGTGGTTTACATTTTGCAAACACTACAAACGAGAAATTAAATCAATGAAACAATGCTAATGGACGTCACTTTACTTTTCTAGTCAAGCTGACCCATCAGTTTTGTGATGGGTGTGGTGAAATTTTATTAAAGTCTGCGTGAAAAGAGTAATAAAGTGAAATAGTCATGTATTGCCTTTTTTAACCCCCGAACTAAAAAAAGCAAAAGTGATGCTATAAGTTTGACCGATATGTTTATGAGTCACTCACGACTATTTATAAATGCCTGAGGCACATAATAGAAAATAGCAAGAATGAATCGGAGCTTCTCAAGCTTTTAAAAATAGTCATTTAATTTTTAATAAAATCAAACCTTGTGCTTTAAATTTTTATTCGTGATAGGGTGGGTTTATTTCGATTCCATGTATAAAAATGCTTAAAATTAATACACATTTCTTTTTTTAACCCCCTAGCCGAAAAAAGGGTGTCATAAGTTTGACCCATTTGTTTATGCGTGTCTGTCTGCTTTTCTGTCTGTGGCATCGTAGCGCCAAAACGGAATACCCGATTTTGATGTATAAGACTGTTCTTAACTATGTTCCAAGTGCGAGTTTGGGGTTCCATACCCGGAATAACTGAAAAATAGGCAATTAATCAAATGGAGAGTATTCTTAGATATGTTTCAAGTCCGAGTTTAGGGTTCCGCTCCCGAAATATTTGTCGGGGATTTCTTATTTTTGTAAATTTCACTGTTATAAAATATTGCATTATCGTTATACCTTGCTTACGTTTCTGAGCCTCACCTCCCTAAGAAAACATGGATATAGAAATCATTAAAACATCATTTGACACAGCTTTGAAGTACGAAATTAGTTGTATTCCAAATGTTTTATTACTATTTTTAATTTGTAATAAATTTTGTCAAATATAATGTCATTTCACACATTGTAATATGTAGTAATGCCGGCCCTGATATAAAAGAGGACCTTATTACAAGAACTTGACTAATGTTTGTGGCATCACCTCTTAGTCCAAACATCAGTTACTCAGCCGAGCGTCGAGCACATGTGTCTCACGTATGTATGTATACAATACATACATATATTGGTAACAGTTACCATCTCACAGAGAATGTACCTCCAACAGACGATAACAAAGTTTTCAAAATATAATTTTTTTTAAAGTCATAGTAAGTCAAACTTTCCTCTACGAGCATAATGACGTCATATTTGAGTAATCGATCTCAAAAAACATAGCAGGGAATTTTTCGAACGCTATGACCATGCACTTGATAAAATTAATTTATTAAATAACTCAGAAAAAATGAACTATTATGTATTTATTGAAAAAACAAAAAGCAACTTCAAGTCTGCTTATTGAAGTTAAGCAACATTTGCGACAGTCAGTACTTGGGAGACCGCTGTTTGCTGTAGGCTTTTTATTATTATAATTATTATATTTGATAAAATGGTTGTAAAAATTGGAAATTATACAGAAAAATTGCGATCACTGCAAGCTCTGGGGTCGAAAGCTCAAGCTATGCCACGGACATCTTATTTACTAAGAGATAGATTGCATTAGACTTGTTGTATGAGGAAATGTGAAAATAAGAGGCGAAATTGCATAGATGATATTTTTTAAATGTACATTAACATAATTACTTATTTAGATTTGTTACAAAATATTTCTCCAACTGTTGAGTCGTTATATCTCAGAAATGGTGGCTCTTTTTTATATTTAATTATCTGTCTTTCAATTTTGGTATGAAATAATGAGGTTTAGAACAATCCTACCCTTCAAGCTGGGTGCGAATCTTTGTACCTTCATTACAATTTTTTGCTTTAATTTGACCAGATAACAAGCATAGTATAGTAAAGCTATGAATGAATTTGTGGCTGCAGGTTAATTAAGATTAATAGTCGCTGATCAATCAGTTAAATCGTAGGTGAAACGAAGTTCAGCAGATGAGCTGGTGACATATTGGAAATATTTTTGAAATGTTTAACTGTGCAAATATATTATCATTCTACTTATAAGCAATATTGTATACAATCTATCTGTGTACTATATAGCTCTTTATTATATACATTTTGTGTCTGTATTCCACTCATAATATTATAGATGTTTTCTATCTCTCAATAAGTTTGATGGTAAAGATCATCTCACATGGGAACCATATATGTGTGTGCATACACCTACATGTGAATGATGTAAAATAGAAATTCTAGGGTACAGAACATGTTCACATAGCAGCTATCATACTCATACTTCGAACATATCGAACAGAAAACACACTTTCACTTTTCTCTATGTCTATATCAAATTTCCGTAAATCGTAGTTAGTTTCCAAGACATATAAACTTAATACTAATTTTCTTAATCAATTATTTGATTTATAATAAAACTTTTTAAAAATTATAAAATAACTTGCTTCAAAAAATACTAAAAGTAAAAAAATATTACCTGTAAGAAATTTCTATCTGAATAAATATCCAATTGAATTTTAAAAACTCGCAATGTTTTGTGTTTGTTCTTAGCTTTCACAGTTTTAATTGATTTTCCAGTCATCTTCAGGGTCTTACCTTATTGAATTTTTAAGCCTCGACCAACAAAGAGAGATGTTATAAGTTTAACGTGTGGCACCGTATCTCCTAAACGAATGAACCGTCTTTGATTTAGTTTTTGTTTGAAAGATAATTGTATCGAGTGTGTTTTTAAATATCTTTAACTCTCGGGTGCAATTGACAATTTAACACACGTGTTGCTCAAAATACGATTTTAAATATTATATAAAATTTTGTCTATTTGAAACAAATCCTGTATCCCATACAATTCCATATTATACAGGCGTACATTACACAGGCGTTAACCCCTTTATAACAACATTGTTTTCAACTGATTTATAATAAAGTTTTTCACTAATTTTTCATTATAAAAAAACATGACTGAACACAATGACAACTCAATTTAAAAAGATTACAATTATGATAATTCAAAATATACAAAAAGAAAAACTCTTTTTAAATATTTGAACAAAAAAATAAAATAAAATAAATATAAATAATTTTGTTTTTATGTATTTTTTATTTAAATTTTTATAAAAGTTTTTTTTTTCTTTATTTGTTAAAAAAAATTCATTCTATGTATTTATATCATGTTCCAGTGATTTTTCAATTTAAATACTAAATTTATACTTATTCAATACACAATATTCTACAATTTCGATTACACCCTTTTTGTTGACGGAAATCCGATGAAAATTTCCAAGTTCACAGAAAGAAAAACATTAACAAATTTAATTTGTGTAGTCGGATTCTCAATAAAATAGTTATGTAATTTGTTTAAAAATTTTTGTTTTCTGAAAAATATAATATGATTAAATTTTATATAATGTATATTTGAAATATATTAAGGTACTAGCGGACCCGACAGACGTTGTCCTGTACACACGTCTGAATTCACAAAATTATTTAGCGGCCCAAACAGACGTTGTCCTGTGGAAACGTAACTACAATTCATTAATACCTATACTACGTTTAGCCTGTCTGCTACACTCATCCCGCTAAACCCCAATTTAACTCCCATTTATTGGACCGGCCTGAGCTTCGACCTTTGGCCTGGCCTTCGGCATATGGCTCTAATAAATGCCTATTGACAATAAAAAATACATAGTACACATAGTAAGTTGTAATATAATGTGATATGATTTATATGCGCTCCCACCATTTAATGAGATTTAACTTTTTTGGTGTGGAACCCTTAAAAACAGTTGTAGTGGACCGAATGGTAAATCTAAACCATTCTCCAATCCCCTTGAACTCACACAAAAAATTTCATCGAAATCGGTCCAGCCGTCTAGGAGGAGTTCAGTCACATACACACGCACACAAGAAATATATATATTAAGATACTAAGTTTAGTCCCAAATTTTGAACACTTAAAACTATGGATGCTACGAACATAATTTTTGTATAGATGTTCATAAAATCCCCCAAAGAGTCCATTTCTGACTGTCCGTCTGTCCATAAACAATATAACTTAAAAAGGAAAAGAGTTTTTAAATGGGAAACATAGGTCTTATAAAAAAATTGCACTGGTTGCCAGTGAGGACGCAAATTTGGTTTGAATATATATAGTCTGTATTATATGGGAATATCAGTTATGTGTGTGTGACACCAGAGCCGTGCTATATATACACGACTGTGGCTACCTGAGAGAGACTATCTTCCTTTAATTACATGACGTCAAACACAAACATGGTTTTCACAATTAACTCAGCTAATTCTTTGTTTTCACTTTTAATTTTATTTTTATTTTTTTGTTTTAAAAATTTTAAATAATAATTTTAAAATTATGTTACAATATGGAAGAAAAATTGAAGGTCATCAGAGTTGGGCAGGTTGGCAAAGCTTATAATAGGAAACACCAAACTGGAAACGAGAAAAAACAGACCTTCAAATTAGTTTCGACAATAGCGACTAAGATCTCCAACCTAGTCCTAATTTTATGTGCTGAGAGAAATTGTTCCATCAAAGAAAAAGATTCCTACTCAAAATTTTACAAATGTGACTCATTTTCGTCCAATCTTGAAATTTTTAAAAATGCGAAGATGTAGCCAGTAGTATAAAACCATGGACTTCAGTAACGAACAACTCAATTAAAAATCTGGTAGTAAATCTTAAAATAATTTGATTTAATTTTGATTTTATTTAATGTACCTCTTTTCCTTCAAAGTGCTCTAGGAGCCCCATAAACCAAGAAGTTTATTAGTGCGGCATGAAAATTTTTGCATGTCAGCAATCGAAGAGACTGGAAAAACTTAAATAATTGAATAAGAATCCTTTACACTAGTGATTTAAATAAAAATGCATACATAAGTATTTTTATATAAACTCTGGGTGATTCGTTGTGTTGTAAGGAGCCCATTTCCTGGTGTTATGTATAACAACTAATGTAAAAACAGATCATTAGAGGGTGCGACCCTGTTTATATATCATCAAAACCAAACCATCTCACCAGCACCCTGTTGGAAACTCATACCCCATGATTATTTTTCATCAACATCATTTGGATATGTTGTTGTGCTTCTTACACCACACACCAACTTGCACACAGCCAATGTTCCAACAATACAATAACACCAGTTACAGTAACAGTAGCACTTTTTAGACTCTAGAGAATATTGACTGTTGAGTTTGGAATACATTAGTGTACATATAATGTTTTTTAGATAATAATATAATGAGAATTTTTATCTATTGTAATGTGTTTGTGTTTGGTGTGTGGATGTTTGTATGTATATACGTATGTATGTATGTATATGTATATACACGTTTTTAGGTAACGAATATATTTATCGAATGAATAAGGCGAGAATGGAAACGAATAAATACAGAATGTATCGGAAAAAACACATTTCAGTATTCTTAATAAATGGGTCTTTGTCCAAAAAAGTTTTTATTGCTTCAAAGGACGCTCGTTATCGAGCATAAACCTTGTGTAAAATCAATTTATAGATAACATCAACTGGTTTAACTAATTTTGATTCCAGATCTTGTCATCTATTATCGCACATTTTCAAACTTTAACGAAAGATACATTCAAATCAACATCAGGGCAAAGGCCTATTGTAAAAAGCAATTATCTTATACCTAGCTTACTCGAGTACTTGACATCATGCCAGTCCTTACCTGAGCCTGTCCTGAGTACTCTTTGCGTGTAAAACTCGGATACTTAGTGGAAAAATCACACACGCTCTTAATTTTACTCGATGGAGCTCTCGATGGGCGAGTAGTTTGGCTGAAAACTCTATTAACATATGTTTAAGTATTAGGCTAAGTCGGTGTTTAAATCTACTCTACTCTCTAGTAGTCCAATTTCACAAGACTGCTTACCTATAGGAATTATTTATTTATTAATTCTGGTATAAATATTCTAAACAGACGCCTATTCTCTTATAGTACCAAAATCCATAAATATTAAATACCACAAATATTCTTATAGTACCTTAAGAAAATTTTTGGGAATTGTGAAACTGGTAAGTTTTCCAGAAATGGCATATTTCTGACGCATCTTACAGTACCTTTTGTAAACTGCAAGCTACTCCTGAAGAAAACTTCTTGTAAAAGCCCAACAAGACGTGAGGAAAGCAACATCCATGTGATACTGTTAGCAAAATACGAGTACAATTCGAAGACATTTCGAAGATTTTTTCTCATTTCAAAAAAGTCTCTTATATCAATAACGTTACAACTAACGTATTGACTAAAATGCATACAAGCTGAACTTTTGAGTGTATCAGTAAATCGGGAACATGACTCTCCTCTGATTTTGCCCAGTCTGTTTATAAGAAGTTCGACTTATTTGAGACAGTTATTTTTTGTCAACATTTCAGATTTTAAAAGCGTTGGCTGGTGGTGGATTAGCCCTCTTTCAAGTATTACAATGCATCTTATGATCTAATACTGGTTGAAATTAGAGAAAACGTCAAATAATGGGCAATCAAGAGAGAAAATCTTCTCGTAAATATGCACTATGATAAAGAAGGTGAGTCGCTTCCTTTTCATTCTCGCAGCGACAATAGTCATACTTCTGCCTAACAACTATTTACAACTACTTACCTAAATTTCAACCAGGCTCAAACATAGGCAATAATTTAAGCCATCGCGAGAGCTCATAAAGACTTAATATTCGCATTATTTAATTTTATGAATACAATTTTGGAAGTTTGTACAAGTAAAAACTATTAGTATGGAGAACTATTTATATAACTCATGAAGAACTATCCGTACCTGCAATTTAGTGAAAACTTGCACGGAAGACATTTACATTACGTAAAGAGCGGTAGGTACCCTTGAAACGGACACCTATAATTACTGTTACATCTTGTACACTTTGATTGTGAATGTATAAGAGAGAAAGAAATTTAAATTGCATTTATGAATGTGGGTAAAAAATTGCTTTAAGCACTTTTTTATCATATTATTATTATAATTTAACTTTCTTCTTATTATATTATATATATAACTACGTTTGTATTTAAAGTGTTTATCAAATTTAATTCATACTAAATGAACCTTAATACCTCTTACTGTGTTTATACATAATATATTTATTTTCATTCAACTCGATATCTCAAATCTACCAATTAATCAAAATATTTATAATCTGTAAACTTGCATGACAAAATATTTTATCGCAACTGCTGGCAGAAATTGTTACCAGAGGGGAAATGTACTGATTTAAAAAATATATTTTACAGTTACCTAGCGCTCACAAAAGTTTAATTATATCTTCAAAGTGAAAGACATGCACCTACTCGGTGGATATTTTGTAGAGACTAGTAGGTACGAAGAAAGAAAATCTTTCCTAACTGAATGGCTTTGAATTAAGAAAATTTTTGTTCATAAAGTTATTTAAAAAGGAAAAAATATTTACTAAAAATATTCATCAAGTAAAAATTTATCAACTAACGGAGTTAGTTGTTTACATAACCTAGTTAGCTAAAACTTGAACTATTTTATACCAGGTATTTATAAATGAATGATCAATAATCAAAAATCTGCTATTCATTTTAGTAATAATAATTTTGAAATAAGTAACATGTGTGCGAAAAGGTTTGAAGCAACCGGCGTCAAAAGACCTTCAAACATCGTTTTGGATTGATGTTGAATCCAATGGGCTAACGAAATATTTTAGCCCATTTAATTCTCTTCTTGGAAACTTTTAATGGAAAGTTTTATACAAAAATCAAAAAGGTTTGGCTAAAAGTCCTTTCTTTTGGGTCTCAAAGTTAACAAATGTTGAATTTAAAAAAAAAAACAAGTGAAAACAAACAATTGACTGAGTTAATTGTTGAAATACCATGCATAGACAGTTGCCAATTGCGTTTACATTTTACCCAGAATTGCTTTAATCTAAGATCCCACTTTCCCAAATGAAAGCTTACCCTGATAAAAAATAGAAAGAGTATTAAGTCTGTTTGAGTCTTGAATCACTTTTGTAAGATACTTGAACTATGTGAGGCGTGCCATTGAATTACACAAGAAAAATTTAATTAAGATAAAAATCAAAGTATCAAAATATTTGGAATATTTTGTCCTAGAAAGATATCTAGGACATATCGACAAAGAAACTGAATTTGAAGAAAACAAATAAAAAAAAAAGAGTCTAGTAATCAGATTAAAGTAATTATCTTGTAATAAAATTAAAAAATTGTTTAACTGTTGAAAACAATACGTATTACACCGCCAGTATGCCTCTGCCCCGTAGAACAGTCATGCACAATGCCAACGGTGGTCGATCGACGTGCTATGAGTGAAAGTAAATAATTTTGGTTGATGCCGGCTCAGCTCGACTCGGTTCCTATTTATAAATTCATGATATTCATAATTACATATTTTGTTTCAAGTATTAAATAATTCCCTTAATTTATTACATGTACTGCAACTCTGCAAGTCATTTTATTTAATATCAAGTATTTTATAACGCAATTTTACTGTAATTACCTGTGAATGACATCGGTAAAGATCGATTTAACACGATCTTAAGAATTCAGTGCAAATTTTAAATAAAAAAATAATAAAAAGTTTAAAGCTTGTTTCTTTCTTGACAATCGAAGATACAAATAAGGTTTTTTATTTCGCATTTTATACTATTTTACGCATATAGGGACTGATTAATCTAGTTGGGAAAAATGTTCTGGGAACATGAATTCTGGATATACAGGGTAGAACATTTTAATCTATCATGGCTAAAATAGTTCGTTCAGATTGAATCTAGTTTTTGGGGTTGCTTTATTAATCAATTTTAATCCTAAAATGTAAGAGATAGCATAACACATTAAATTAGGAAATTGGTTGAAAATATTCTTTCGAAAATTGTAAGATTTCGGAGGAAATACGACGAAATACGAAAAATATATCATTGTTGCATTGAATCGAAAGAAAAAAAAAACGCAAGATACAGAAAAATGTTTAAGCAAAAGTTGTCCAAATGTTAAAATAATAAAATAATATTTGCAACTAATTTAACAGCACTTAGAATCGATATCCTAAGCCAATATTTATTTTCTAGTGATCAATTAATAAATTATTAATTTATAAAGAAATAAAAAGCACAAATTTTATTACAAATTTTATATTTTCCGGCATTGAAACTTTATGATACCTTCAAATATAATTTATATGAAACAGAATATTGAATCACGAAAACCATTGAATCTTGTTGAGTTGGATAAATGTTGTTTTGGATGACTTATTTACAAGAAACATAAAACAAATACTCACGTGTGCTGTTAAGTCTGTTGTTTGTTTAAATGTTTGTTGATATTATTTATATTCGATGGATATACTTGAAATTTTGGCAGATCGTTGCATTTTTAACCAAGATTGTCATTTGTAACCCAAAATTCTCACTGTAAAAGAAAATCATTATAAAAGAAATTTGTATCCGTTTCCACACTACCATTGAGGTAGGATACATCAGCGCGTTTTTTTTTACGTGGTATCCCCTATAGGCCTAATCCACGATCTTTTCCTTCTATTTAAGTGCATCCGGTTACATTTAAACAGAAGAAAAAGATAAATAATCATCCAATTTGTCGTGACCGGAACATGACAAATTGGATAACATTATCGCAATTCCTAAAAAAAAAAATTCACAATCCCCAAATACTATCAGCCTAAATTTGACATCACTTAATATAATTACAGGACAGGTATTCCTAAAATATAAGAAAGAGATAAAAAAAACATAAACCTGGAAAAAAATTCAATTATTTTAAAAAGAAAAGGAATAAATAAAAATTGCTTAATTTACAATAACCTTTATGCATAAATATTTCTGAAGGTCCATTTGAATTAACCATATCAATCTAGTTTTAAGTAGACTTACCCCAGAATGAAACCAATCCAAAATATCACAGGCTATAACACAGGCGAAAAATCCATGTAATCAAGATCATTTTTTCCGTACATTATCTGTCTAGATATACCTAACTCACTTTAAGCGATGACTGCGCTTTTTTGCATGTTCCGTCTCACCGTCATCATGAGTTGATACAATCCCCTATCGAGGCGCTTGGCTTATAGACAGACATAACGAGAAAAAATTGATTTTTGACTACACAATTTCTCATAGTATTATAACACATGCAACAAATCGAACGAGTTCTTCCTGAGAAACATCATACTAACCTTAGTTAGTCAACGTCGCTTCTCAGAATTTAGGGCAGACCGAATTTACAAATTTAAAATAATATATTTAAAAAAGAAAATAAAAAAAATTTAAAAAGAAAAATTAGGCAATTTTTCAACCCAGTTATAAGTAGACTTACCCCAGAATGAAACCAATCCAATATATCACAGGCTATAACACAGGCGAAAAATCCATGTAATCAAGATCATTTTTTCCGTACATTATCTGTCTAGATATACCTAACTCACTTTAAGCGATGACTGCGCTTTTTTGCATGTTCCGTCTCACCGTCATCATGAGTTGATACAATCCCCTATCGAGGCGCTTGGCTTATAGACAGACATAACGAGAAAAAATTGATTTTTGACTACACAATTTCTCATAGTGTTATAACACATGCAACAAATCGAACGAGTTTTTCCTGAGAAACATCATACTAACCTTAGTTAGTCAACGTCGCTTCTCAGAATTTAGGGCAGACCGAATTTACAAATTTAAAATAATATATTTAAAAAAGAAAAAAAAAAAATTTAAAAAGAAAAATTAGGCAATTTTTCAACCCAGTTATAAGTAGACTTACCCCAGAATGAAACCAATCCAAAATATCACAGGCTATAACACAGGCGAAAAATCCATGTAATCAAGATCATTTTTTCCGTACATTATCTGTCTAGATATATCTAACTCACTTTAAGCGATGACTGCGCTTTTTTGCATGTTCCGTCTCACCGTCATCATGAGTTGATACAATCCCCTATCGAGGCGCTTGGCTTATAGACAGACATAACGAGAAAAAATTGATTTTTGACTACACAATTTCTCATAGTGTTATAACACATGCAACAAATCGAACGAGTTTTTCCTGAGAAACATCATACTAACCTTAGTTAGTCAACGTCGCTTCTCAGGATATAGGGCAGACCGATTTTACAAATTTAAATTAATGAACTGATATTTAGAGTAAAATAAATTGAAAAAAAACAAAAATATCTCTGGGCATAAAAGTTAAAAATTGCTTAATTTGCAATAATATTTATGCATAAACAATTAAAGAAAGTTCTAGGATAGGATATGATAAAAAAAGATAATTCTAGGATAGGATATGAATTTTACAAGTCACAAACACAGAATTATACAAATGACAATGTCGGAGATGAAAAAGCATAAATATCTCTGGAAAAAAATTCAATTATTTTAAAAAGAAAAGGAATAAATAAAAATTGCTTAATTTACAATAACCTTTATGCATAAATATTTCTGAAGGTCCATTTGAATTAACCATATCAACCTAGTTATAAGTAGACTTACCCCAGAATGAAACCAATCCAAAATATCACAGGCTATAACACAGGCGAAAAATCCATGTAATCAAGATCATTTTTTCCGTACATTATCTGTCTAGATATACCTAACTCACTTTAAGCGATGACTGCGCTTTTTTGCATGTTCCGTCTCACCGTCATCATGAGTTGATACAATCCCCTATCGAGGCGCTTGGCTTATAGACAGACATAACGAGAAAAAATTGATTTTTGACTACACAATTTCTCATAGTGTTATAACACATGCAACAAATCGAACGAGTTTTTCCTGAGAAACATCATACTAACCTTAGTTAGTCAACGTCGATTCTCAGGATATAGGGCAGACCGATTTTACAAATTTAAATTAATGAACTGATATTTAGAGTAAAATAAATTGAAAAAAAACAAAAATATCTCTGGGCATAAAAGTTAAAAATTGCTTAATTTGCAATAATATTTATGCATAAACAATTAAAGAAAGTTCTAGGATAGGATATGATAAAAAAAGATAATTCTAGGATAGGATATGAATTTTACAAGTCACAAACACAGAATTATACAAATGACAATGTCGGAGATGAAAAAGCATAAATATCTCTGGAAAAAAATTCAATTATTTTAAAAAGAAAAGGAATAAATAAAAATTGCTTAATTTACAATAACCTTTATGCATAAATATTTCTGAAGGTCCATTTGAATTAACCATATCAACCTAGTTATAAGTAGACTTACCCCAGAATGAAACCAATCCAAAATATCACAGGCTATAACACAGGCGAAAAATCCATGTAATCAAGATCATTTTTTCCGTACATTATCTGTCTAGATATACCTAACTCACTTTAAGCGATGACTGCGCTTTTTTGCATGTTCCGTCTCACCGTCATCATGAGTTGATACAATCCCCTATCGAGGCGCTTGGCTTATAGACAGACATAACGAGAAAAAATTGATTTTTGACTACACAATTTCTCATAGTGTTATAACACATGCAACAAATCGAACGAGTTTTTCCTGAGAAACATCATACTAACCTTAGTTAGTCAACGTCGCTTCTCAGAATTTAGGGCAGACCGAATTTACAAATTTAAAATAATATATTTAAAAAAGAAAAAAAAAAATTTAAAAAGAAAAATTAGGCAATTTTTCAACCCAGTTATAAGTAGACTTACCCCAGAATGAAACCAATCCAAAATATCACAGGCTATAACACAGGCGAAAAATCCATGTAATCAAGATCATTTTTTCCGTACATTATCTGTCTAGATATATCTAACTCACTTTAAGCGATGACTGCGCTTTTTTGCATGTTCCGTCTCACCGTCATCATGAGTTGATACAATCCCCTATCGAGGCGCTTGGCTTATAGACAGACATAACGAGAAAAAATTGATTTTTGACTACACAATTTCTCATAGTGTTATAACACATGCAACAAATCGAACGAGTTTTTCCTGAGAAACATCATACTAACCTTAGTTAGTCAACGTCGCTTCTCAGGATATAGGGCAGACCGATTTTACAAATTTAAATTAATGAACTGATATTTAGAGTAAAATAAATTGAAAAAAAACAAAAATATCTCTGGGCATAAAAGTTAAAAATTGCTTAATTTGCAATAATATTTATGCATAAACAATTAAAGAAAGTTCTAGGATAGGATATGATAAAAAAAGATAATTCTAGGATAGGATATGAATTTTACAAGTCACAAACACAGAATTATACAAATGACAATGTCGGAGATGAAAAAGCATAAATATCTCTGGAAAAAAATTCAATTATTTTAAAAAGAAAAGGAATAAATAAAAATTGCTTAATTTACAATAACCTTTATGCATAAATATTTCTGAAGGTCCATTTGAATTAACCATATCAACCTAGTTATAAGTAGACTTACCCCAGAATGAAACCAATCCAAAATATCACAGGCTATAACACAGGCGAAAAATCCATGTAATCAAGATCATTTTTTCCGTACATTATCTGTCTAGATATACCTAACTCACTTTAAGCGATGACTGCGCTTTTTTGCATGTTCCGTCTCACCGTCATCATGAGTTGATACAATCCCCTATCGAGACGCTTGGCTTATAGACAGACATAACGAGAAAAAATTGATTTTTGACTACACAATTTCTCATAGTGTTATAACACATGCAACAAATCGAACGAGTTTTTCCTGAGAAACATCATACTAACCTTAGTTAGTCAACGTCGCTTCTCAGAATTTAGGGCAGACCGAATTTACAAATTTAAAATAATATATTTAAAAAAGAAAAAAAAAAATTTAAAAAGAAAAATTAGGCAATTTTTCAACCCAGTTATAAGTAGACTTACCCCAGAATGAAACCAATCCAAAATATCACAGGCTATAACACAGGCGAAAAATCCATGTAATCAAGATCATTTTTTCCGTACATTATCTGTCTAGATATACCTAACTCACTTTAAGCGATGACTGCGCTTTTTTGCATGTTCCGTCTCACCGTCATCATGAGTTGATACAATCCCCTATCGAGGCGCTTGGCTTATAGACAGACATAACGAGAAAAAATTGATTTTTGACTACACAATTTCTCATAGTGTTATAACACATGCAACAAATCGAACGAGTTTTTCCTGAGAAACATCATACTAACCTTAGTTAGTCAACGTCGCTTCTCAGAATTTAGGGCAGACCGAATTTACAAATTTAAATTAATGAACTGATATTTAGAGTAAACTAAATTGAAAAAAACCAAAAATATCTCTGGGCATAAAAGTTAAAAATTGCTTAATTTGCAATAATATTTATGCATAAACAATTAAAGATGGCTCATTTAATCTTAATTTACCTTTATTAACATAAACTTACTTAGAAACAAACCCGAAAATGAAATTTAAGATTTGGAATTCAAATGAAGGGAATAGATAAATGTCATATAAATAAGCTATTCATAGTGAATAGTAAAACACACACTCAAATTAATTATATTACTAAGAATAAATTATCACATGAGATTTAGAAAATAAAAATTTTACTTACCTGGATTTTGAACTCCATACCTGTGTAAGAGTTGATGCTTGTTACAATTTAAACGGCCATAATCGGTGGTAAAACTGGACCAACCTAATGAATAAATATATTTTAGTGACAAATAATTAAAAATAATTTTATTATTAGTGTATGTACAAATATCAGCCAATTGATTCTCTGTAGGTATATGTTCAATTTTTAAATTATCTTTTTTTAATTCTGATCGAATGAAATGGTATTTAATGCCAATATGTTTACTTCTTTTACTTTCCCAATTCTTAACTTATTGAATACTTGATTGATTATCCTCAAAAATTACTGGTTTAACGATAATATTAAAACATTCATTTTACAAACCGCAGCTAGCTAGCTAATGCAACAATATTCTGTTTTTTAGATTTTCAAAATATATTATTTCCAAATAATTGAAGGGCGTACATGCGTCAACGATAATAGTAGAGAAATAAAAAACAATATGGTAATGCGATAGTTTAAATGATTTTCTATGATTTAAGACAAGAAAAAAAACCTGTTATCGAATTATTTTCATTGAATTTTAAGTTTAAAAAATTGACTAAAAGTAAGATTTAATATGGGACTAAATGGAAAATATAAATACGATATTTTTCTAAAATTATATCGATACCAATACTTTTTTTTTACAAGCTTTTACCAGGTAATAAGTATTTAAACTTTTAATAGAATTTCAAAAAAATTTCTATTAATTTAAAATTCTTTAAAATTTACATACTGGTTTCCTATGAACGCACGTAGCAAAACAGGTTCACGCATGTACGTGAACTTAAATTACATTTCATTCGATCAGAATTTTAAAAAAAATTGATTATATACCTACAAAAAATGAACTGGCTGATATTTGTACCAAAGGTTTATCAAATCAAAAATTTCACAAATTTGCTAAGTCCATAGGAATCTGTTTTGTTTGAATTGAGCGGAGTGTTGAAATCAATTGAATACAAATTTAGTTTTATTTATTATTTTGATAGAATTTTTTTCGATATTTAGTAACGGAGTTGTTGATTAAAACAATAATATTAAAACATTTCATTAATATTATGAATGTTCAAGTGATTGTTCAAGTTATTTAGTTATTCATTTAAGGACGTACATTCATGAGACTTGTAAGTAGACAAATAAAAATAATTATGATGATAAAAAAGTTTAAATGATTTTGAATGATTTCAGAAAGAAAAGATATACAATTATATAAATTAATCGAAACGTAATTAATGTTAAATTTTAAATTCAAAAAGTGACAAAAATTAATCTTTAACATAGGTTTAAATGGAAAATATAAATCGATATTTCTCAAAAATTATATCGATAACTATACTTGAAACTTTTATCAGTTAGTAATTATTAAAAATTTTAATAAAATTTCAAAATTATTTCAAATTTAAATACTGTTTCCATATAAACGCAAGCTCGAAAAATTTTGAAATCAAATAAAAATACTTGTAGTCAATCACTAATAATAAAAAAACTAATTCTAGAATGTGATTTCAAATGGAAAAAATAAACAAATGATTAAAACATAATTTTTTTTAATTAATATTAAAAGTTTACTGTAAAAAAGTATTTGGACAAAATGTGAAACAAATTAAATATAATATAGAATTTTACAATGTACAAAAAAAGAATTAGAAAAATGTAAATTAAAACAAAAACTTACTCAGAAACAAATTCGAAAATGAAATTTGACGTTTGGAAGTCAAATGAAGGTGAAACACAAAGCACAAATGTAACCAACTGTCCACTATGAACGATGAAACACAACTGACCTAATGAATAATTTTGATTGACCACACCCGAAAAAAGCGCGGAAATTTAACACGCATTTAAATTAATGAAATTAATTTGAATAAATCAGAACATGAAATGTAGAGAAAAAATTTAAAATTTTTATTTGACCGAGCTTTGAACCATAGACCTTCGATCTACGAGTCGCATGCGCTTAACACTGAGCTGCGACACCTCTTATATGATGAAACAATATCAAGAGACATTATCGGTGATAAAGCTGTACAAACCTAATGAAAAACTTTGAGTGACTAAAACACCTGTGGGATTGTTACACAAACTTAAATTAATAACGTAGGGAAAAAAAAATTTTTTACCTTAGTGGGTTTCGAACCCACGATCTTAGTACTACGAGTCGGACTCGCTCACCACTTCGCCATATGACCCGATATAGTTACATACAATTTACACAAGCAATATCAGTGAGAAAATTATATTAACCTAATGAATAAATAAATTTAACTTATTCCAAAATAAATGCGTATTCAAATTAATTTAATTGATTTGCAAAAAATCATATTAATAAATTCATTTAAAAAAAAATTAAAGTTTATACTTATCCGAGATTTGAGTGAGAAAACCGAATAAGTATAAACCGAAAACACATGCTTCTAAACCGAAACACATTAAGTCATTCGGATACAGTGTAGTAATAACTATTCATAGACCCTATTTATTAAGAATTTTTGGCTTCTATTATAAAATGTTCTATTACAAATATCAGGTTTTTCCTCGGTTTTTTTACTACATTTATGTTGTAGTTAATCTCTTATACGAAAAGTTTTTTTTACAGATTTCACATGATTAATGCTTTTTTTTCCACTGTAAATGATTAACATAATGATTATCATTAAAATTTTTCGATATGTGGAGTAATTTTTAAAATATCGAAAATTGAAAATTTTGTTTAATTATTTAGCTTTCGATATTTCGATAACCAAGACAAATAACGAAAAATTTCGTATTTTCATGATCAAAGTTAGGAACCGGACTCTCTTAGGTCAAGGAAAATCCCAAATCGTTAGAAATATTTTCTAAATCGATATTAATGTATTATTTATGTATTTTTATTTATTCATATTCCAAAGTATTTTTCTTATTTTAAATACACAGTTCGTTAAAAACTTTTCCTTCATTCAATTTTTTTTTTCTTGATACAATTAGAAAAAAAACCAATTATTTGTGCACTTCCTTAAAAGGGATGACTTTCTCCAGATTACATACCTACACTACGAATTAAATAATAAACATTAATTAGTGGGTATTTAAAAATACTTCGATTCGATCAATGTATACAGTTAATTAGTGTATATAAATTAAAATAAATTATATAAAACGTTATAAATTTATAAATTAAAAAAGTAAATACTTCACGCAATATTAAATAATTAACATAAATCTTAAAAACAGATTCACTTTAATACGAATTTAATCATTAACCTAAAAAACAAAAAATGGTATGCAATTTTAAAGACACCATAAACAAGTGAAAAGAAACAATTGACTGAGTTAATTGTTGAAATACCATGTATAGACAGTGTTGATGCGCAATCGTATAGAAAGTGTTGACGTCACGTAAATAACAAAAGATATTCACTTTTAAATACACAACACACACACAACTGATATTCCTATATTAATACATACTATAAAATTTGCACCTATTTAACGCCCTCGTGGGTAAACAGTGATGTTTACATAAAAATGTTTCAAACAAAAGTTTTTTATTTATCTATAAGGAACATTTTTTACATTTAAACTTTTGTTCTATCTCTAACGGTTTACAAGATGGGTCCTACGGACCCAAGACCCAATTGACCTATGATGCTCATTTACGAACTTGACCTCACTTTTTACGTCCTGAGTACGCTGTAAAAATTTCAGCTCGATATCTTTTTTCGTTTTTGAGTTATCGTGTCCACAGACGGACGGACGGACGGACGGACAACCGGAAATGGATTAATTAGGTGATTCTATGAACACCTATACCAAAATTTTTTTCGTAGCATCAATATTTTTAAGCGTTACAAACTTGGGACGAAACTTAATATACTATGTATATTTCATATATACATGGTATAAAAAGAGTTTCTAAGAAAATCTGAAAAGGTGATAAAGTATTTGTAGGACTCACAGTTCTATGCCCCCTGGTTATATGGCTCATAAATTGGTAATAATAATCGAAACGGTATAGTTCAAAATTTTTTAGCTCTATAACTTACATAAGCTTAAGTCTTACAAAAATCTAAATATCTGCTCACTCCCTCTTGAGTTATGATACTTAAAGACAGGAATTCGAGCAAGAAAAGTTTTCTTGCTAGATAATTTTAAGTCTTGTACCAAAATTTAGCTATTATACTCAATATTTCTTAACATTTTAAGCGTTGATTCGAATAATAATAATAATATTAGGAATTTTAACTTCTATTCAAAGAAATTAAATTAATCCGTGTTTGATTTATTGTTGCCATTAAAAAAAGCAAAAAATAATAATAAAAAAAAAAGATGTATTTATTGGCTAAACGGATTTCCTGTCACAAACGTAGAACTTTCAGAAAAATAAAATATTCAATTTCGATACATATTTGAATGCTAGCCCAATTGGAATGTTTAGTAACCGATTTAATGTGAATTTGTCCACTCATTAAATTATCAGTTATTGCTACATATTGTAGTTGAATAATAACGGTCTTATTAATTATATTATTAGAACCCAATGAAAATATAGTATCATTTGTAAGTAGTCTTGACTATCAGTCTACCGGTTTGGGAGATCTGATACGCTTCTGTCTTATTACATTAGCTTTTTTGTCGACTGCTAAAAGACTCATATGATAAAGTTTATTGAAATATGTTTTATTTTCGTATCTAGAGCTAACTATTCGGAAGTATTCTGCATCTTCAAGACGAATTTAGAAAAGTGTCGCATTGTTACGACAAAGTTAACTTTCAATTTCACTTAACATAATTATGTTCAAAAATAATTTATAGCCATTAATATTAAACACAATAAACAAGACAATATAATTGTTGTGATCGGAAATTGAAGGCTATCACAAGGACGGATATCACATAGACAGAGAATATGTTTAATGCAAAGTAAAATTTATTAATCGCACATCAAATGTAAACATATTTATTACACACTAATAATAGACAAGAAGGGCATTAACATTGTATGCAAATTAATTTTAATATTACATGCGTGATATATATTTTATTATTAAACATTTTGTTAAACGTGCTGTGATTACTTAAAAAAATATTTTTATTTATTTATTATTCTTTTTTTACAAAATTATATTAACTTTGTTTATTATTGTAGTATTTTTGAATGTACAGAGTGACCAACATGTTTAAATTTTGAACCATTTTGAATAAGTAGACGATGGTGGTTACTTATATCTTCTGCTTATATTTATAAATCAAACTTCTCAAGAAAATCTCTAGTGATTACAAAACGGTGTCCTGTTGAAATGTTATTTCTATAGAATATATTATTGCCTAACTTCCATGGAGATATAATAATATAAGATAAAAGTGTTTGGATTGTCGCCCCACATCCTTACGATTACAATTATCGAATTTTCTTATGAATTATACATACAAATCTTTAAAAACGTAACCAAATCTTAAAGTTTTCACGGTTTTAAGTTTATCTCAATTATTAGAACTTAAAACTCCAACAACTCTAGAATCTTCTTCTTTTGTTAGGACAGCCGTTCACACTATTGGTTTGACAACCTTAATATTTGCTTTTTTTTACTGAGAAAACTCAATAGCTTCGTGTTCAACATATCTTAATATATAAATCCCGTGTCACAACGTTACGCTAATTAGTTACTCCAAAACTACTCAACCGATTTCAATGAAATTTCGTATATATGATTTTATAATTTCGTATATATTTTTGTTTAACTTTTAAGGAAGGATAGTATAACTTCGATTGATGAACGTAAATTTTTTTTAAATTGCGAATTTAAGGTTTTTTATAGAAAAAAAGTTGATATCATTCATTTTTATCAGTTCTATAAATTTTTAATAGATGGCGTTGTTGATGGCAATTTCAATTATTATATGATTCTTATCTTAAAATTAATTTAATTAATATTTATGATGGACTAGTGTATTGCATGATAAGTATATGCATAAAGAAGGTGTACTCAGCATCTGAAAATAATTGAGGAGCTGATAAATGAAATTATCAAAAAAGATAGTAAAAAACAAATATGGTATCACAATGGGCTCAAAATTTGGCTATTATAGCCAAATCGTGACTTTCGTGAACAGTCAATATAACATATTATAACTGTTCCACTGCAACGCGTTGTCGATTGTCGAATCAACTAGACTAGTATCAATACATAGATAGTATAAAATAAAGTGCCTTCCCGCTGCCTATACCTATCATGTCCCTATATATATGCTTATATCTTTAAAACCACGAGACGGATATTGATCCAGTTTTTTCTAATAGATGGAGTGATTCATAAGGAAGGTTTTTATGTATAACACATGCATATAGTAGAGTAAGGGGTTGAAAAAGGGACTGAAAGGGATGTGCTTCACAAGTCTAAAAAGTTGGGCATCAGTTTAGCTTATACAAGATATACAACCAGTTTCAAGGATTTTTTTGTCTTTTTTAAACCTTCGGGGGGGGGGGGGGTGAAAAGGTGGAGCGTGACGTGTACATTACAAAACTGTAAAACCTACAAAAGAGAATATGAGGGGGGGTAAAAGAGGACATGTTTCCCAGCAAAGGGGGTAGTTCATAGTTAGTAATATATAAGGCAGCTCGAGAAAAGGCTCAACATCAGTCAATCTTCATTGTAATATACTGTAATTGATCTATTCCACAGATTATAATTTTTTAATTTTAAAAAATAAATTATAATCTGTGTATAATCTATTCCAATAGGTTTACTTGAGTTTATGAGTTTCTAGGGTTGTTTATTTACATTGTCATGGCTATCAACTAATAAAAAATTATCACAAATCTACAAAAAAAAGTTGGCCCATTAATTGGTGGAAGTGTTGGGATCATTCAGTTTTATGTTCGGTTTTAAATAAAATTATCCGTACAATAATATTACTAAATCACTATCAATCTGTCAGCTCTTTTAAGGAATCTCTTCAAAGTAAGCCCACTGAACAGTTTCCAATTCAAGGCACAGTAAATATAAATATAACTTTGTACATATGTAAAATATGATATTAAATATGTCGGATAGAATATTTATATTTTTAAATAATTGAATTCTAAATTTTATATACTTTTTTGCATTAAAATTCTCAACTTAATTTCAATAATGAAATGTATTTATCATATAATGTGAATACATAAATCTTATCATATTCTAGTAATTTTCAACAATAAAAGTGTTTGACAAATAATTGCACGTTGTTAATTAAATATATTCGATCAAAACATGAAAATATACTCTAAAAGTTGGATTCGGAAAAACATTTTGAAATATATTAATATTAAATGCATGATAAAAAAATTATTAAATGTAATGTATGCAAGAATAGGGAATATTCATGTATTTTTTTTTATATTTTTAATTCATTGTTTACACCGTTATAACAAAGTAAAAAATATAAATACTACTTAAAAATGCTGTATTAAAGTGTAAAAAAATATTTAAAATACATTATAATTTTGAGATATTTAAACACAGTTTTGACGCTCTCTGTTAATGACGTATAAGTACGTGATCTGTCATTTGGCGACAGATTACACTTTAAAAAAATGAATTTACAACACAGAATTTACACTCGTTATTATTAAGTTTTCTAATATAAAGCCGTAGAATAGTATAATTTAATGAAATACCATATAAAATGTAAGTAATTAATATCATACAGAATGTCGACAAATTTGACAATCCCGTACTTTGATGTCACGTCCGTATACAAATTTGAATTTCCGTTTTAGAAATTTTTAAATGCCCTCGCAGAATTTGTACTTTTATTAATTAATTTTAAGTAATTAAAAAGATATTAATTACTAAAATAATGGTTTAGTTGAAATGAACAGTCATTCAAGTTACGGAAGAAAAATATTTGAACCAAATTTAAATTTCATGAATATTTCTTATTGCTATTCAAGATTTGTGCTAGGTAATTTAATTTGAAATTTTGCAAGGATGTGCGAGTACCAAGGCAATATTCAATAAAAAACTTGATTTTTTTATATAAAGTTGGAATAAGGCTAGATTAATTCTAAAAATTTTAGGGGGGTTGGGTTCCCCGATTATTTAAATAAATAAATGACTCTAAAAGTAGGCATATTTAACATTGGTTTTATGGTAAAACGATAATTGGATGACAAGAGTATATGTTTTCATAGATTTCTCCAAAACTAGTCGGTGGAAAGTAAAAAACAAACTATGTAAATTAAAGTTAAAACCTTAATAAATTATTTTAAACAAAAAAGAAAAAAATTGAATTATGTGATTACTTGACAATATAAGACAAGAAAGACAATATAAGCAGATTTTTAATTGTATGGAGTAATTTTCAAATTATCAAAAATTGATAATTTTATTTAATAATTTAGCTTTCGATATTTCGAAAACCAATGAAGATATCGAAAAATTGTAGTCTTGTTTTTCGTCTGCATTCAGAAATTTATAACAAAATTCATCATTAAAGTTGAAATTAAAGTATAAATAATTTCAACCATAATTCTAAAATTGCCTTGGTGCTCGTACTTACTTAAAATTAAACAGTTGAGAGATAAAACGACAAAAACATGCTGTTGTAACATCGGTTGCAACAGCTAATTTCAAAACAAATTAATTTGATCAGAGAATGAACGCGAATTGGGTGTTGAGTAAATATTTTATCCCAAAAAGAATATATCTATCGCTTTGTATATAAATAAACAGAATTTACCATACGTGAGGATAGAGAATGTTTAAATTTTATTACCCAACAATTGGCGCAAATCCGAGATCATTATAACCATTCATTTACGAGAAATAAAACTGATGTTAATACATTATCCTGGCTGTAAACGTAAAGATGTATTATAATATAATAACATTATATCTTACTATTTCAATGCGAATGGAGCATCGGGTAAACGCTAGTAAATAATAACTTGGTTGCGATCAGAAACCATCTTACCTTTATAAATATATTTATGAAATAAATGTGTGACTATTATTATTATTATGTTAGTCAAGTGTCTATCATTTGTCAGATTTACTAGGAAAAACGTCTCCATCTCCGGTCAAACACGTGATATCACATATTATCCTGTAAATCATTCGTATTACATAAATAAATAATTATTATAAGAACACATTACACGTTTGATTGCTATAAATAGATTTTTCTTCTTTATTTAATGCATTGTACAGGATATCCCAACAGAATGAAATCTAGACAAACAAAGACAACAACTGATTTTTTTGTCGTTTTTAAAGGCCTTTAAGACTACTAAGAAACGAAAAAAAAATTGTTTTCTTTATGATAATTTAACAAGCAATTTGTACAAGACAAAAATATCTTTTGGGCACTTGCGCAAAAAATACTCACTTAATTATCAAAATTACCCTTTTCACTTGCCGTTTATTCGCCAAATTAAACATATTTTCGAGCCTTTGGATTATTTAATGAATCTTAAAATAAAACAAACTGTCCAAAATCGGTCCGAAACAAAAACAATGAGTGCTGGAAGGACAATATCGCAAAGATATCAAATGAAATCACAAATTACTCACTCAATCCGTTTAATGAATTCGATTTTTTTTTTTTTTGGGTCAAAATTATTCTGTATAAAGTTTCGTCAAATTTCGAAACGAAATTTTTGTGTATCGTGTGTATAGTCGATAGTGCGTATATATGGGTAATATGTTTTTTGTGGGACATCAACTAAAATCATTAACGAAGTATGATTCCCCAAAGCAACTTGTGCAGACGATAGTTCCAAAAATTGTCATTCAAGTATTATTGTAGTATTTCCTAAAAATTTTTCTTTCTTGATTCACCTACACCTACAAGGACGAAATAGAGGAGATTTGACTTGATTACTAAAAGCACCTGAATACTATTTGAATACTTTAGAATAGAAGATCGGGCCCAATTTTTGTTATCACGTCAGTTGAAAAATTATCACTTCAGGAATATAAAAGTGAAGTTGGTTTTAAAACATCTTTACTATTATGAACGTTTAAAATTCCTAATTAAACAAAGAGAAAGATACCCACTAATGACGTCATACGTAGGTATTGCCTTAAGATTACGTATGAAACTTTGATTGCTTATAGCTTCATCGTTTTTTAATCAATTTTAATTTCACTTTCAAATTTTGTCATAATAGCAAGTCTTTACATTTTTATGTGTAATATGGCCAATCTGACATCAGGATTATTCCCAATTCTTTAAAAGGTCTGCTCATAGAAGTTTTATGTGGAAATGCAAAAGAGAATGAAGGGCCATGAAATCTCTTAAGGTCCATTATAGTCAAGTCTATAAAAACATCCACATGTATACGTACACTATTTGTGGGAACAGACGTGACACTGCACATAATACTTATACGTATACAAATTTTACACACACAGCGGCATATTATGACTGACGAGAACCATTCCACAGTGGAGTATTTATATCAAATTGCTGAATTACCTCAACCTCGCACTTGAGTTACCTCAACATTGCCCCCCCCCCCGCCTGTTTTGTAAGCCGCAATCAACCTGCTGTTACGGATGCATGTTATTTTTTTGTTGCTCTCAATTTCCCGTGCCATTCAATTTACGTTTACTGTGTTTGTTAGGGCAATTAAGTAAAAATTTATATTGAATATTGAAGACAAAGGTTTGTGGTTTATTTATCAGTTCTTAATTTTAATCTTTCTATTAATATAATTAAATTTTTGCTGTTAAAAAAGGTAATTTTTCACTAAATTTATCATATTCAAAGCTTTTTTTTATGTGTCAAGTTTTGTCAGGCAAGTATTAATATGATAATTCCAGATTCACGTTTGGTGGAAATAAAAGCAAGCATAGATAATACAAAAAGTGACTCAAAAGAAGAAGAAATTGAAAAAAAATTGAAGAAAAAATGAAATAATGAAATGAGTTTGAAGACGAATATGACTAAATATGTTTTTTTTTTAAATTATTATCAAATAACAGGTACTTTTGCATCTAAATAGTCTTTTGAATCAATTTTGAGCATAAAATCCCTTCATTATATTTTGCCAGAAACTTGAAATAAATACTCGCTTGTTTTCTTGGTAGGTACCAAAGCTATTCGTCATAAGTTAAAGAATTATTAATTTGTTTTTTAACAAAATTGGTAGAAAAGTTTCCAAGATATGACTTAAAATGTGTAAGCTTTAGTCAACTGGTACATTAAACTCAAGCAAAACATTAACACTTTGATAGCGAATATCTTTGGTAATTGACGAGTAAAATAAATTGAATTTAGAAATTATAAAACGGGTGATTATTCTTTACATTTACTTAACATTATTATTTCATTCTGTTAAAAAGTAAGTATGGACATTCTACCTAAAGAAATTCACCCTTGAGTTTTGTAATATACCTACTTACTTCGAAATAAACTATTAAATTTACCTCTAAAAACATTGGATTTACATTATGTGTCGCTTATTCAAAGTGTGTATACATATTTCAATACAATTTTTCATGATGAAAATTAATGATTTTGATTTTTAAATTTAAAAAGTGTAAGTTTACCCCGTATGCAAAACACGCAAATATGTGTACATACAAAGCTTTTAAGTTATTAAGTTTTTCATATTCTATGACATACATGGTATTCGATTCAATATGCTTGTAAATTTAACATACTGCGTGTATCATAAATCACGCAGCAACTATAGGGAAAAATCTCTTTTGGTCAAAATAAGTCGAAAATAAATAATGACCAAAATTTCATTTGAGTTTTCTTTAATGAACCACAATCATAAAATGCCAAATAGTTTTCAGTAAAATTTATTTGTAATCAGTTTAATTGGTCTATGTTAAGGCAATTGAACTGGAATTCGAAGTAAAAACTCTCTGTATATATGAAACTTAGAATAAAAATGAACAGATGGTCAATTTTAGTAAAATTTACGTGCTCCAACATTTTATTCATATAAAAATTAATGTTGTTAATCGAGAAATTCGCAAAAATAAAAACTATAACTAACGAAGCTTCATCATGTCAATCGTACATTGAATCGAAAAACTTCTGAATGATTTTCGACTTATTTTGACTTATCGAATGTATTCCCAAGAGATGTGGGGTTACTTATGATGAACCAATTCTGAAATCTATTTAAAAAATGTTTGTTAAATAATGTTAGATCTGGTTGTGACAGAATTTTTACCTCCACTGCGCTTTAAGAAGGGTAGTAAGCGATGAAGGATCCTTGAAGTTGTAAAAAGTGGGGCTTGAAAAATTCTCGTTATATGAATATAGAATATAATAACAATGAGGGGAACAAACTGTTTCGATTAACAGGACAGAAATAGTTAGGAAATTTAGATAAAAAAAAGGCTTGAAAATTATTGAAATTGGCTTCATTTGTTGTTTTACTAAAACTATATAATTATTAAGAGTGCTTTTTACATTTTGATCATCTTAATCCAGAAAGTTATTTTTGAGCATCCAGTAAATGTGTAACCATAAATTTAAATTTGCATATTAAACATAGAATTTTTTTATATTTTGTAAAATATTTACTGTCTGCTACATCATTAGTAATAGCATTCTGAATATATAATGAATTTTACTTAATATTAGGTTGTAGTATAATTTACAATTTAAATTTATAAAATTTAGTAAGCGCAAGGCATAAAATTGCAAACAATTTTGAAGATAAAATAGGTAATTTGTTCGGTGCAATTCCATTTTCCAAAATTATAATTTAAAATTTCATATGTTTTATAAAATGGCCGCATTCTTCCGATGATTAAAATGATTTTAAGAATTTTTCACCAACCAAAAGTGTGAGAATTTTGTATTTTGAGAAAAGCAGACAAAATATAGATAGATACAGAACACAATTCAAAAAGAAACTGACGAGATGAAAAAACTTTAAAGATTTTCTTGGTTTAAGAAAATATTTACCAATTAAGAAAATATTTTCTTGAATTAAGTATTAAGATGGTTGACTTAAGAAATATTTACTTGTTCTAAGGACATCAGCAGCCAAGTATACGTTTTTACTGCATTCCTGTAATTTCTTTTACTTTGTAAATGATTGCAGTATATACAACATTTAACGATCTTACTTTAATTAGGTCAAAAAATTTTCCTCGTGTTAATACAGCAACATCAAAATTCTTATGCAATTAAAATGTATGTTTAAGACAAAAAATTATACAAAAATAACTTATCTAATATTCTAAAATATCATTAATACTATAAATTGCTATGCGTAAAGCTCCAGTTTTCATAATAGTATTCCGTTCCACGTTTTCTGCGTTCTTCTAGTTACTTCACATAGGTATATACACGTTATGTTTACCTACAAGCGATGTAAATTTAGGGTTGATTTAGGTGAATGGATACAGTAACATACAATACCGCTTCAAAAATTTCTATAAAAAAAAAAAAATATTTTTCACATTAGTATCGGTTTCTAAACTATTAGTGGCTTCGACTTTCAGCCTCAGGAATACATCATAAGAAGTCATCATCCCTATCTTTTACAGTTCTGGAGAAAATGGACACCAAAATTTTGTCCTAATTTTCGCTCTCACGGGTAAACAGTAGCTTTTATAAAAAAATGTTTCAAACAAAATTTGATTATTTTTTTATAAGGAACATTTTTATATTTCAACTTTTGTTCTTTCTTTAACGGTTTACAAAGTGGGTTCAATGGACCCAAGACTCAATTGACCTATGTTGCTCATTTACAAACTTAGCCTCACTTTTTACTTCTTGAACACGCTGTAAAAATTTCAGCTTGATATTTCTTTTCGTTTTTGGGTTATCGTGTTCACAGAGAGAACGGCAATCAAATGATAATTTTGCATAGTGTTTTTTTCTATATGTAATGGGCCTTCTTGGGCAACTTTGTTCCTAAAATAGCCATTTAATTATTGTAATCATAGCAATTTTTTTACAAATTTTAATTTATGTCATTTGAAGTTAAGTGGGCCTTAATTGCAGACGCAGGTTATCTATAAGGTAAAGTAGCGCGCGTGTGGAAGTTTTGAAAATAAATAGGAAAAATTAACAGATTTTTGAATGGATATTAACCATACAAAATTATGAAATTATCTTTTTGCATAAAAAAATTACACAAGTGTTCAAAATTTTCTATAAAATTTTGTCACAGTAGTATACATAACTTTATATGAGTATATAAACGATATACGAATGTTCTTCTGAAATGAGGTAAGAGGTAGATATCTCGAATGAATTTGGTGTAGAAAAGCTTAGAGAATTGCGATAGTAATGAGAACACGGGACCAAAGTGACAGTTATAAATGACAGACCGGATACCATGCGTACAAACAATGAATATATTTATACAACGTGTATTTTGAGCTGCTGTATATACGAATGTATTAACTCTCTCTCTATCCCATTCAAATCATCATGCAGACCTTCTCTTACTACTAACAGTCTATTCTAAACAATATACAAGTATGTAAGACAAACTACGAGAAAAAGTACACATTCCTATATACAGTCGAGGGAAATACAAGTTGTATATACCGTGTAGTATATATCAGAGCTATACAATAACTACTAGCTCTGTTTTCAATTTTTATATCTAAGCTCTTATCATTTTTAGTTAATAAAAAAATTGTTTTTTTTAAATACAATTTAACAATGTTTAATTTATTCAAATAAAATTTTGTAAATAATCATCTTTAATTCTTTTAAATATAACATATATCCACCATTTTGAGTATATAAGGAGATCAATCGTTAAATCCTGTTTGTTTATAATTTTAATAGTTCTCAACTTCCTTACAATTTCAAACCATATTACATGCCTAATTGGTAAATCGATTTTGATCAAATTATGGATCACATTTTAATGAAGGAATAATAATAATTCGTTATTTAAATAAATAACATGATTTTACATCGTATTAAATATGTCAATGTGAAAAAAAATCAGACACACATAACGGTGTGCGTTAAGTAGTGCAAAATTATTGGGAGACAAAATTTTATTTCGAGCCCCTTGCGAAGGACCTCGTTCATGTGTAGCGCTTACCACCTCATCTAATAGAGAACTTTTTTTAAATTAATAGTTGTATTTTTATTAATTATTAATAAAAAATAGTTATATTTTTGAATTTAAAAAAAAACGGTAGTGATGTATTTACACCCGTTGAGGCTATGAGAGAATTGAAATCATACTAAATTTACATTTTTCAGCTTGTTTCTATGGAAAATTACGTTGTAATATAGTGAAAGCAAGTTTAGAAATAAACCATTTATCGTTCCAACGATCCAGTGTTGACGTCACTGGCGTTTGAATTTATAGTTTAGAAAAACCATTTTCAATTGTAAAATTACATGAAAAATAAAATTAAAAATTTTTTTTTAATTTTCTTAGTAATTTTTAGTGAACTTCGAAAAAAAAATGAAATTCAAAATCATGCAGCTTCTCTATTATACCTTTCAAATTATAATTTTTGGAAAAATGATACTATTCAACAAAAAGTACATTAAATTCAATTATAAATCGTCAATTTTTTATGTTTAGCTGATAACGGACTTAGCGCAGATCTTCATCCAGCAGTTCTGCATTCCGAAACTTTTCTTGAGAACACCTGAATGGATTATCGAAAATATTACAGGACGTATTGTCTAATTTAAAACGGGCATATTGTCAAGTGGGGTATAAGTACAAACGAACTTATGATAAAGCAACATAGTTTTCAACACAGTTCATTGGACCTTTCAATATTATCGATCAAATCATAGCACATCTACCAATCCTTGTTCTTATGTCTTAGTCTTACAGTCGAACAAATGCTTCAAACATCCTACTTTTTATTGGAAATTGAAAATGATCTAGATAAAAATTTAATTTATTCGCGTCAAAGAAACTCAAACCGATGAAATCAAGGAAATTTTCCAATTTTTTTAATCTTTACGATAAAAGCCAATGATTGAAAATTGCAAATTTCTATCGTATGATGATTTTCGAAGACTTAAAATTGTATAATAAATTTTTTTTTCTTTTTATGTTCGTTGTAATCGTCTCCGATTACAAAAGAGTTAAATTGTTTGTTATTGTCTTTATACTTGAAAACACAACGTTCAATTGAATATATGTATAAATTTAAATATAATTTATATTTTCAAAAAATAAAAATATAAAAATTGTAGTCTTTCTAATATATTTTTGAATATACTTTTATGTAAAATAATTTTTACTACTGAATGTATCAATAAAAAATATTCACCATTTTTTCAAAAATATTTCAAATTATTAACAAGACTTCTTATAAAATTATTAGTCGGTGTCAGCCAAGAAAACAACTGTGAAAGAACAGTTTTCTACATTAACTTGGCTGACACCGACTCCAAAAATAGCAATAATTGTAACTACATTATATTTTCGTAATAATTTGATTGACATTTAAGTAGTCGAATATTTTTTATTGCATTTTACTTAGGAGAACTCTAAGAAATGTTTTTTTATTATTGTTATTCAGAAGAATACGCAATTATTTTTTTACTTTTTAGTACATTTCGTGCACATACTTAATGCAAATTTAAGACTTTTATAGATTCCTCATGGATGTTTTTCACAAGGGAAGCACCAGCTTTCAAAAAGGAATCATCAAAATCGGCTCACTCAGTCAAAAGTTCTGAGGTAACAAAATATTTAAAAAAAATACAGTCGAATTGAGAAGCTACTCAATACTACTCAATACTATAATGTTATATATGATTTATATGCGCTCCCACCATTGAATGAATTTTTTTGATGCGGTACCCTCAAAGGCTATTGTAGTGGACCGAATAGTAAATCTAAACCATCATCAAATTCATTTGGACACACACAAAAACTTCATCAAAATCGGTCCGTGCGTTTAGGAGGAGTTCAGTGACTAACATCTACACACTCGAGACAAATATAATAGATAAGCTCGAGTATTTATTTTCTATTAAATCTAACTGAAATATGTTACAAATATTAGACTATAAGTCCGATCATCATGAAAATTAGTTTTTCTATTCAAACTGTGTTACCCAATAGATACCAAAAAAAAGGAACACTATGTTTCCTTATTTATCCTTATTTACAAAACTTATATTGTCAATAATATTGATTAATTGATATCTACCAATAACGTTCTTATTTTTTTATTTTGCCAAGATTTTTGATTTTGTAAAAGCTGTACACTTATCTTTTGTACCCACAAGTGAGGAAAACAACAAATATAAGGTGTGATTTACCTTTATAAGGTGCAAGTTTACAAATTAAAAACGATCTGTTGAATTGAATAAATTTTTTTGCACATTCAATACTTTGCATATGTGCACACTAGCGATTGTGGCAAACACACGGCTCGTTCGCTTACTCAACAAACAACGGCAGCAGTATACTTATATATCTACAGTGGATGAGATACATACATAGCGCATATTTTCAGCCTTCAAAGAAAAGATCAAGTCACCCTTTTGTTTACCATTTGTCATTGTCACATTGAATAGCGAAGCGCAATAGCAATGTTTTGTTATCCATGTGTTGAAATGTGATAAATATAACGACATACTATACAATCTAACATAAAACATATCCTTTTATATACCATAATGTCAATTTATCTTGTGAGAACTCTAAGCAGCTAGACCAATCGGAATATGTATTATTTTAATCATTTACTAGTAATAAAGGGAAGAAAATGAAAGGATTTAAAAAAATTAAACAATTTGCGTATAATATATCATAATTGTGTTTATTTCAAAGAGCATAACTTGTGTGATATAATATCAGTCATATATAGCTCACAGCTTGAAGGATGTATGAGCACGATAGTGGAGGCATAAGTTTAAACAAATGATATTTTCAATTTTGATTGTGAATTATGAACTTGACGATGTAAGACGAAAAGTAAGAATGCAATTTTTCGATACCTGGCTTATTTTTCAAAATATCGAAAATTGAAAATTTTGTTTAATTATTTAGCTTTCGATATTTCGTAAACCAAGGCAGGTATCGAAAAATTTTATTCATATTTTTCGTCTACATTCATAAAGATATACTAAAATTCATCATCAAAGTTGAAAATAAGATAAAAATAATTTCAACCCTAAATCTACTCTGATCGTACGTCGTCTATCCCTTATATGGATGGAGACACTTGGTTTATTTCTTTTCTATGTCATTGCTTATATTTTTATTTTCTATTAAAATGTTTTTTTTTATTTGTTTTCATTCGTTCCAAGAGAAAATTATCAAAAACTTTCAAAATATGTCGTTTTTTTGAGATTTCTGCATAAGATCAATGTATTTTATATCGATTTTCAATGATATTTTTCTCAAAAATTTGCATGGGTACCTAAGCTGAAATTTGAACCACAAATTCTTTGAGTAAAAGTCTACCTATAAAAAAAATTTTGATCCTTTAAATCAATTATTGTTGCCATGCCAATTATTTAGCGCGTTATTTGAATAATAAGGGACGAATGATAAAGTATTTCGAAATAATTTGAAGTTTGTTTTTATTTACAGTGAGTGTCTCTGACAGTGAACATTCTATGACAGATTGGCGCCACCAATTTTGAATGGAATATACATAGTGACGTCACATACGCAAGGTAGCTACCTATTCATTTAAAAATTATTCTGATCTTTCTTAATTTACCGATAAACTAAAAAAGATACCTATCCATATAATAATTTCAAATCTAGATGTACTTTCCATTCCAATATTTGATAATTAATCTTGCAATCTTTCTGGGAAAATGACATACCCAAACGACATTATCAATGTCTACAAAAATCACTTAAGTAACTAATTCTATGAAATCGCTTGTGTACCTACATGCAAGATTTTCTTCCAAATAGTTCATTTTTATTTTCTGTTTGGTTTATTAGTATTTTATTTTAATATTATTCTGAAATGTCACATTAAACGGTACAATATCACATAGCCGCAGTTGTAAAATATCACACTGCTCGTCACCAACTATCTTTGGGCTATGTGAAATCGTTTATAATGAAATTATTGACTCAAAGAAATTATTTCTCCGACACCATTTTTGTTATTTTTCTTCCCAGAAATGTGGATTAAAGTTCAAGTTATTATCCCTATTTTATTTTAATTGAATAGGTAACATCTGAGTTGTAAATTACGCCTTTAGGTGCTGATTGGCTATTACGTCACTAACACACTGTATTTTCATTTGCAATACCTTTTTTCCAGCTGTGTAAAGTGCTTCTTCTTACGCTTTCATATGAAACCCATTTATAACGAAACATAGAACATGAAATTTTGAAAAACTGTTTTACAATTCACAAATCCTTCTAAAAGAAACGAGTATTATTATTATGATCTTATATAGTAACTGTTTTTTATGAGAAATTTTGTGATTTAAAATGCTTAAAATCACATATTTTTAATAGTTTTCTTTATTCATTTTGGATTCAAAGTTTTGTTTCCATTTTTTTTCATCATTTTAAATGAAATTGCATTGGATGATAAATTTGACTTCCCTTAAAAATCTGCGCGTTGATGTACATCATAATACAATTATCTTAACACATTAAATAAAACAAGTAATTAAAAAACTAGAGACTATAGATATTTTTCTGTTTTAACAAGCTTTTAAGCTCTGCAAGTCAAATTTGATCCACATTCCGGTTTCCTATTGAGCTGAAATAATGCATGCATATTTAGTTTGGATGACAATGCATGGCATATTTGATATATATGCAGTTTTTTTAGTCTTAAATTAAAAATTTTAATAATAAAGATTTTTTAAGGGACAAGCTTTTGAGAACTAAAAAGTAGAAAATAATTTTATCTATGAGGCACGCATATCCGAGTATTTGTAAAAACTTGAGGCGCTTAATATCAAGAATGAATCGAAAAATCGGCGTTCCGATTCAATTTTGATATTTGAAATTGAGCACCTCAAGCTTTTACAAATAGTCGGATATGAGTAACTCATAGATAAAATTCTTTAAAAGTATTTTTATTAAAATTTTTGTATAAAAAAAGAAAAACAAAACTATTTCTTGATATTATATGCTTTATTCTGCTTTTACATAACATGCTTTTTGTTTTTTTTTCAAAATAATATTCAAATTCGAAACTCAACGCGTTACCAATTTTAAAGGGATACTATTTTTTATCGATAGATATACTAATCTAAGGATATTTGATTTATCAAAAAAATGCTGTTTCCAAGGAGGAGCACCTATTTTCCATAAATTCCCACAAGCTCGAGTACTGGAGTTTTAAATATACCTTGAACCACAAAATACACCACTTATATACACAAAACACTCTCAAGAAACTTCAAGGTATTCAAAAGAAGGGAAAAATTCTAATTGATTATTTGTTCGTTTGACCCTTTCTTATGATACTTTCCTAATAACTTTTTCTGGATAATTCATGAAATTGGAGGTTTGTGGAGCTAAAAAATGTAGATTAACATTTGTGCATTGAAAGAACTTTAAAACGCAGAGATGCATTTTCCTACGTTTAAAAAAAAAACCAATTAACTGAATTTAAATATTTTTACCAAATTTAATTCTACATATTTACGGTATTGTTCACTAAAAATTGTGAATTACCGTAACCTATATCGTCTATATGTTGTTATTATTTTTATGGGTAAAAGAAGATGTTATAGGAGACTTATATATTTGTTATATATATATATATATATATATATATATATGTATTTTGCACGGGTCACAGAGTTCGTTTATTTCTTATTGTGTTATGCGCGCACGTAAACTAAGCTTTTTGCGGCCGCTATTTAGTTGTAGGTATAAAGAGGTACTGACTAAATACCATGATAAAATCTTATATGCCCATGTACGTACTGAATCTTTAAATTTGAGCCGTTGTAATGTTAGAGTCAATTAGATCAACGAGTTATACTTTGAAGAAGCATTTTTTTAGTTTTTGCAACGCAAGTAGATTTCGATTATCTACTCTTCATGACAGAATTTGTAAAAATTCTGTTCGCTGTACGATTGATTGAGTATATTGAATGAGTTGGCTAACATTCTTGTATAACATGGAACAGGAACATTTGAATATTTTCCCATGAATTGTTCGTTTTCTTAGATGGGTACTTCCACATATTTATTACGCCAATAAAATCTTCGATCCTGAATTTTGTTTTGAAACTGATATTAATAAAATGAATTTCAAAGTGCCGAAGAGAATGATGGTGCATCAGAAAATTTATTTTTAATTTTAAACCGGATCTACATGAGAATGTCAAACTTCTGATGACTAATTTTCAAAACATGATTTATCGAATACTTCTTTCAGACTATTCAATAGAGTTTTTTTTTTTTTAATTATAACTCAGGAAGATGTTCAAACGATTTTTCATTACTCATCCCATTCACTGCGATAGTTGGAATTTGTAGTTCCCGTATTTGCTCTCTTATATTTACTACTGCTATTATTCAAACTTAGTTCACCTTCTTTATCAATCTTGGGCTACAAGTTTCGAGCTATGGTACAATCATCTCAATCTCGCTGCATTTCTCTTTAGTTTCTAATAGTTTCATCGATCGCATCCTTTAGATATTTGTGAGATAACGACTTTGACGACACTTTTATGTATTATGTAGACACATAAAACTTAAATAATTATTTAGTTTTAAATAGTTTCATCATAAACCGGCTCAGTGGTCGTACAAATTAAATCCACTGGATCTCATCTTTAAAACGTTCGGTTATTTACCGGGAGGTTGCGGGCTCGAATCCAGGCAGCGGCAGTGTGAACAATTATAATTAATTGGGCTATAATATTGAACACACTGTCGTCGCTTGGATAAGAACGAAGTTACCGGCTCCATCCACATCATGAAAATTTAAAACCACCACTCTATAGCCTCCACCTCTCCTGTCTTATCTTACTTATCCCTCTTCCATAACACTCGAAGGGATTGCTTTACACAGCTCAAATATGTGCACAGTTTTAAATTTTTAAAGAGAAAAATAGTCATAATTCATTGAGTATATCAGAAAAGATGGCCATGAATTGTTACATTTACTATTTTAAATTTTTACAGAAATCTTTAATTTATGGATCAAAATAATGATCATAGATGGAGCAGTTAAATATTAAATTAAATTTTTAATTTTTTTTTTTTATATTCTTACAGTTATTCTGATATGTGAGCTATATTGTCGTACAATTACATTCAAATCCATTCGGTAGTTTTTGCGTGAAAGCGTAACAAACAAACAAACAAACAATTAAACAAACAAACATCCTTACTTTCACATTTATAGTATATAGGGATGGGATAGGGATGTAGATGCATATGTAGACACATATACAACTAAAATAATCATTATGCACATCATTGAAAGAAAGTGGATCCTGCATTCTAAGCATAAACTTTCAATTTCAATTTTTTGATAATTCATTGTACCGAAGTAATAACGTACACTACACAAATCGTCTTTTCTTCTGTACATTCAAGAAGAAGAAGATATGATGCCAATTTCATAAACCATCTCCGTATATACGAGAAGAACGTTGGAAAAATATTATGAAACAACCAACAACATAACAAATAAACAAAAAATAAAAAACTTTAAAAACTAGCAAGCAAACAGACCAACAAACTGGCAAAAATAAAGAGAAATAACACCCACGTATTTTGTTTTTATGTTGTGTTATGTTCTGCTGGTTGTATTTGTATGGATTACATTTATAAAAATTGCAAAATGCAATTCATTTTTACCAAATATTTCAGCAGGCATGCTATAAATTAAAAGCTTTTTGTTCCTGGATGTTTCTGTATTTCCATCTATGGCGAAACCGTTTCCTGTTTTCGCATTTACGAATATTCGTTACATCACTTGATATCGCACCATCACATGCATTTGCAAATGTTTATAAAATTCGTTAGCCAAGCAAATTCCCTCTGAGATTGAAATAGTAACAAATTTTTCTTAAAATCAAATATTGGATTTTTAATTTTTTTTAAATTTTTATTTCGAAAACAAAGGTTAAAAATACAAAAATATTGTTTATTTAAAAAATATTCAAAATTTTGTTCTATGCGCACCCCCTCCCCCAACCCCTTCTTTGTTGATTTTGTTCATACGAACTTGATCTTTCAAATACCAAAACCCTTTATACCAAATTTTTATTCAAATCGGACTTAAATTGTAACCGCTAGAGAGTTTAAAGACACCTACCTAAACATATAGAAATGTATATACCTACATACATATATATATTTATATATGTTAATGATGGTCATTTTTGACATCTATTAGGTAAGGTCGATGAAAATTTGAAGAAATTGTTTCAAAATTTCATCATCAGTACAAAAGCAATGGCTCCAATTTTTTGGCAATTGCTAATAATTTTCAAGATAACAATTATTGTATCTTGTACCTGTAACCTTAAAACATGTACAGAATGCTGAAATTTTATGTTTAGGACTTTTATGTTTAGTTGCACTATGATATTTACTAGTACAAAATTTGTCAGTTTCACACAAGAGTTAGAAGAACATACAAAATGGTTACTTTTATCATTCACATGTTTTAGGGACATTCCGCATGAGATTCCCTCATTATTCACAATTTCCCTTTCAAAGTCAAGTAGCTTATTGTGTTTACAAATTTACTTACGCAAATATGAGCATAGAAATATTTGTCCATGATGCAGACATTATTGCATTTGACAGGGAAAAATGTAGAGAGCATTGAATTCCAAATTTCGTAATCTGGTCAAATGATCGAAGTTCTATTCTAAGTATCGGAACTAATATTTTTCATGGTGACGCTGGAGACTTAGCTTAAGTCAGTAAATGAAAACGACACGAATTAAAGTCTAATAATTTGTATTGCTGAATAGATACTTTAATTACATAACATTTAACCATTTAAGTATTATGGAAATAGCAACATCTATTACCGTAGATCAGGGCTTCTTAAACTTTTGTAATTCACGACCCCATTTATGATTGCGAGTTTCTTGACGACCCCATACAAATATAAAAGAAAAATAAATTAATATTTTAAGTTTAGAATTCGTTTTGAAACATACAAAAATCTAAAATTAAAAATTGCACAAAAAATTATAAAATTATATTTATTATAGTTTCAAAAATTAAAGTGGATTCTGACCGTCTTAATTCTCTCGAATATATTCCAGTAGTTTCGTGGTAAGTATTAAATTAAAGTGTAGGTTAAAAATTTAATGAGATGGATGTGCCTGTTTTTTATTGCATAACAAATCAAATCTTGGTGGAATGTTTGAAACTGCTGGACGTAAGACCTCTTTAACATTTTTTATCACTGAAAGATATTGGGATTTAATATGTGTTAAAGCTGTTTCTTCAGCAATAATACCTAGAAATTTTGTTGATAATTATTTCTCGGGATTATTTCGGCTCTTAGAGATTGACAAAAATAAATTTATATTTTTTATTAATTCCAATAACATTTCATAATTCACAGTAAATGTTATTCAAGTTATTATAATACTCTTAATAGAAATGCAGGTACAAACAATCTTTCCGAACTAGAAAATTTTATGATATATTTATCTACGATAATTGTTATTTTATCTTTATAACAATAATTTTACAAGTTAAAAAACATTTTCTGTTAAATTGTATTTTTACCTCTCGCGACCCCAGAATTTTGCTACGCGACCCCAAATGGGGTCGCGACCCATAGTTTAAGAAGCCCTGCCGTAGATCATAGATCATACACATTATTACCTAATAAGATAAAGATTAGAAAATTTATTGCTGCACGTTACAAACAAACTTATTTTTTATCCAATATATTACAACTGGTATTGAATAAGAGAGTATTTTAAAATCATACGGTTTATGGCTCATAAAACATATGGTACTGGAATAAATCAGGGCCGGTATACAAAATTTCAATCAAATTTATTCACTTCATTCATACCTACATAAAAACTTGATCACCGATTCTCAAATAAAAAAAAACAAGATAATCGTAAAGCAAACCAGATAGGAAGAGTTTAACTAATTAAATAATATTTTAAGCACATATTTCACGAAAATCTCAACCTAACCAAACGTAGGTAGGATACTTTTATCACAGAACAGTATGACCTCATCATCACTATCATCTAAAAAGTAAGAAAATGTAGACACTGACATCAACATTAGATTTCGTCACCTAAACAATATTCTGTAGACACTCTTCGTTTCATTATCTTTCATATTGAAGACAAAATATATTTCAGTCTTTTTTCTTCTGATGCGATTTTCCTTTCTAGTATCAACAAACAGGTGATTATATTAATAACAAGTGAAAACAAACAATTGACTGAGTTAATTGTTGAAATACCATGCATAGACAGTGTTGATTACTTTATCACATTACATATACAGACATGTCACACTTACATAACTGATATTCCCACATAATACATACTACACAATTTACGCCTAATTTGCGCCCTTACGGTAAACAGTGATGTTTACGAAAAAATGTTTCAAACAAAAGAATGTTTTTAAGTCGTTTAAGAAAATGTAAAAAAATAGAATTTGATGAAAATGTGAAAATTTGGTGATTTTTTAGCTTCATAGTTATTTAGTTCTTAATCTTCTAGAATATTAAGAATAGTCAAAAATATAACATCAGTTAGTTTTTTAATCAATTATTTGATCGAAACCATATGAATCGTCAAACTTTTAGCCTAAAAAGTGATTTTTTTTAAAACGTCGACATCTCAAAAACGGCGAAGCTACGAAGCTATGTGTAAAAAGGAACAAAAATTGTTTAGAAATATTCAAAATATGAAATTCAATTGTTTCTGAATCAAATATTTCATCAAAACCATACAATAATCGTTGATTTTGTCCGTAGGTATCAAAAATAATGAATTTTTTTGAACGTTTGTCTCTACAAACAGTAAGGTTTAGGAAGGGATTTTTACTATTTTCATAATTTTGCTGGACGATTGATTACTACGAACTTGTGAGCGCTCTACCGCACTTAAATTTGAAGACAACTCTTTCCGACCAAACTCCTTTTTTTCTTCCCCGTCATACCAAGTTTTCATCCGGTACCATAACATTTGGAGGGATATTTTAAATTCGTTCGCTTATATTTACTTGAATTGTAAATCTATTCAGTCAAAAATAAAATTGTTATTGATCATGAATACCAGACCTGGAATATATTATTTTACAAAACATTACTTATACCACATGTAATATACAAAAGTGTCCCGTTTATCATAATATTTTTCATAAAATAACTCATAAAATATGGCAATTGTTTGTGTTATTTTACATGTTTAACATTTACATTCTTGTACATTGTTAACAAATAAAAAAAATGATAAGCAGTTACGAAGACTGCCACAGAGGTGGAAACTTAAAACTTTGAAATAATTGCGTTTTTTTTTAATTTTTAAGAAATTATAGTATGAATAGTTAAAATTGCAATTATTAACATGCTAGCCCGGCCATGTTTCACTATGCCTTTTTTCTCTTTTTAATTGTTAGAGGAGTAAATAAAAATAGTCAAGAAACACATTTAGATTTATAAATATAACTTTCATTATTTTTTTCACTTATTTTTAAATCCCTTGAAAATTTCGGTATGCAAAGTATGTATAAAGAGGCGTCCCAAAATTTTAAGTCTATCCATTGAATGATTTTGAGTTTTGTGCCCATAAACATACGGAAGTTATTTTTTTATATGTAAAATATACAATAGATATAAAAAGAGATAAGGAATAAGTTGAGGATCCTTCATGATTAAGCCTTATGGCGAAAAATTACGAAAATCAGAGGTATAGCATGGGTGTGGCATAAGGGGTCATTCATTAATTATATAAGCATAATTTTGACGATTCTTGACATCCCTCCTCCACGTAAGCATACATTAGATTTCTCGAATCCCCTCTCCCCCTTCTTACTTAAGATTCAATCTCATTTTTCTAAGCATCCGTTTTGGCAATATTTAAATCCTTTTTTTTTCTAAAATCCCATCAATCTTTCGAAGAAGACACTTTCCCGACTATATATGTATTGAGAAATTGCCATTATTTTAACGTTATCAATCATTTGATGAAATTCTGCTGTTACCACGAAAAAACTGCGTCTCCGTCAACACACTTCAAAAATTTTAATTTTCAGGGCTTTGTTTTACCTAAGTTTTAGAATGGTGCCCAATTGTTCAGTGTAATACCTTCTTGGCCCACATCAACTTTTTTGAATCATTTTAAATAATTCCAAAAAACATATGCTTGCTATATACCTACCTAGAAAAGAGTTTTTGTAAATAATTGAATGGTATTAGGTATTTGTACTAAAATTTTAATAAATAAAATATAAAATACAAATAATTAGTACATGTTACTTACTGTTAATACATTATTTATATTAAATAAAATATCATGTGTATATAATTATAATACGAACATTAACATAGTAATTACTTACTAAACACCCTTATTTAATGTTTTAATTGATTATGGTACCATTATCATTAGTAAAGAGTTACATATATAATAATACAGAGTAACTTACACATAGGTATATATACTGTATTTATATAAATAGGTTCTTTTACTGGATGATTCGATAAATTATCTTGCGAGGACCCAACCTATATACAACCAGTGTAACAATAACTCCTTTTCAACCATATTCCCATAAAAATGATACCTGACAATAAGGTGTCAAGATTACAAACGAGAATAGTTTATGAATGCTTCGAGGATCTAAATCACTTGTCACTGAACAACACAGTCATACTGATCCGGATTGAAGGGAATGAAGCAGCAGACTCATTGGCACGAGACAGGTCGTCTGAAATGTTCCTTTCCCCTAAGCCATCAAACCTAACCAAGCTCAATTCAGATAAGGGAGTACACTTGACACAAAGCTAGACAAATGATCCCGATACCCAGGCCAATATGTTTCTGTTTTTATACCATGCATATATGAAATATTTCAATTTATACCAAGTTTAGTCCCAATAAAATTGTGATACAGATGTTCATAAAATGACTTAATTAGTCAATTTACGGCTATCGTTCTGTTCGTCTATCCGTCCGTCAATACGACAACTCAAAGACGAAAAGAGATATCAAGCTGAAATTTGTATAACGTGCTTAGGACTTAAAAAGTGAGTTCGAGTTCGTAAAAGAGTAAGATAGGTCAATTGAGTCTTTACTAACATGGCATAACAAAAAATAAATGATTGCGTAATTAAAACTGTCTATACATGGTATTTCAACAGTTAACTCAGTCAATTGTAAGTTTTCACTTGTTTTTTTCTCTATTTTTCTTCTATTGCCTAAGCTAAATCACCCTATATACCTATTTTACAAACATACAATACTTATATTCTCTAAACAGTCATTACTAAATGAATGCATCGCATCGCGCCGCGCACTTGTATATATATCTAATATGTCTTATGAATAGAAATTACACGGTTAATATTAGATGAACCTAACAATAACACACAACACACGAACAGCGAACTGAACGTATTCGTTGTTGTTGATGTAAGTAGAATATATATTCTACCTATCTTCTACCTACGTAAGTATAAGTATGTAGGAATGCTCTCAAGGTCGGTTGTAGTATTAAATTTGTGTCTATAGCTTTTGAAAGAATTTAGAAAATAATCCTCGCTCTTCAAAAGTCTGAGAAAATGGATTTTATTTATGTCTCAAATAGATTTGATAAACAATGAATGAACAAAATTAAAACCAACGCTAAAAAAGTCGCCCTATTAGCTCAGTTGGTTAAGGCGTAACAAATTCCGTCCGCGATATACTTAGGGTATCGGGTTCAATTCCCGCCGTCGCAACAAAATTAATTTAATTGTGATGGGCTGGTGTAATGCATGGTATATGCATGAAGGAGGTGCACTCAGCCTCTGAAATAGAGAAGCTGATAAATAAAATTATCAGCGGAAAGGTGGTAAAAAACATATATGGTATCACAATCTATAGCCTAAGTGTGTGCTTCGTGGACAGCCAATATAACCTAGCTAACCTAACGCTAGAAAATCGACGGCATATATGGTGAAATTTCAGCATGTATTCCGTTCTGTATAACAAAATGTCCCACTAAAATAAATAGAGAAACTATCAATGACTTTTTTTAATGTATTTTCTCTTAGTTAAACGTAGTACAAGCGCCAAGTTTAGACTTTTGGTTGAAATTATTAGTTCCTTATTTTTAACTTTGATGATGAATTTTGTGATAACTTCATTAATGTAGACGAAAATTAAGAATAAAATTTTCTATATCTGCCTTGGTTTTCGAATTATCGAAAGCTTATTAATTAAAAAAAATTTAAAATTTTCGATATTTTGAAAATAACTCCAGATATCGAAAAATTTTATTCCGACTTTTCATCTTATATTGTCAAGCTATAACATATTTACCATCAAAATCGAAAATATATATTTTTTTAAATTTGTGTCCCCACTACCGTTATTGTACATCAATAACTAGTCGGACACAAAGGGTTTTTTTCGTTTTCAATAATTTATTATTAAGGTTTAACTTTAATTTAAATAGTTTTTTTTAATTTCAACGGACTAGTTTTGGAGAAATCTATAATAAACATATTATTCGTCTATCGTTTTCCCATAAGGCCAATGTTAAATATGGCTACTATTGAAGTCATTTATTTATTTAAATAATCGAGCAACCCCCTCCCTAAAATTTTCAGAATTGATCTATACCAAGCCCAAATTCATAAAAAAATCAAGTCTTTTATCCAAAAATTCAAATTCATTAATGGAATTCAAAAATTTTTATTTTGTTGCATCCAATACAAATGTACTAATTTTGACGACAATTGACAATTGACATTATTTCATTACTTTCCATGACAACCAAACGCGTTAAGAGAATGAATAATCCGCTTGGCATATTTTCAAGCATGACTTCAACTACACTGATGGAATTTATCATTGTGACTTCATGTTTCTGTTCCACTTACATACATTAAAAACTTTTTTAAAAAAAACTTTCTCCTAAATTGTACGCTGCTGATTTCAAAACGTTTGTATGGTTTGCAGGGAAAAGAATCATTACCTTTAAGAAAAATAAAGAAACGAAATATTTCATAGCAGAAATCGAAAAAATAAATAAATTTCTTTGTAAAAATCTAAACAGAGAAATTTCCTAGACAACTCTCTCCTACACATACAACATAATAAGTAAGAACATACATACATTATATAACCATTTTCATATAAATAATTGACATAATATAATGACACAATCTCTTCATATAAAATAATCATCATACGAAATATTTAAACTTTAAAATCATTAATTAAGATATGATTCCCACATAATCATTAATGCGATAGGCAAACTTTGAGCTGTTCCGCCCCTGATTATATAGAAAGTAGAAAATTTTGATAAAATAAAATTGTCAGTGTTAATAATATTTTGACTGGGCTTCATTATTTAAAAAAATTTTAATAAAAAAGGGACAAGCTTTTATTGTACTAAAAAGTAGAAAATAATTTTATCTATGAATCACTCATACCCGACTATTTTAAAAGCTTGAGGCACTCAATTGAAATATCAAAAATGAATCGGAACGCCTCATCTACTCCACATGCCTACTTATTTTTCTATTCATTCTTGATATTAAGCGCCTAAAGCTTTCACAAAAAGTCGGGTGTGAGTGACTCATAGATAAAATTATTTTATGCTTTTTAGTACAATAAAAGCTTGTCCCTTAAATGTATTTTTTATTAAGACTAATGTATAAATATCTAATATGGTGGAAGCAGTGGAAAAATCAAGACGTCACAACCTTACCATACATTGTCATCCAAACTAAATGTGAAACCGGGAAGTAGATGAAATTTGACTTGCAAGATTTGATTACAGACAGACAACGGGACAAATGAAACAAAATAAAAGCTTGTAAAATCATTAAAAGTATGAAAAATTGTTCAAAATTATATCTGTTCTAAAGTAACAGACCACTGGAAAAATTTCCATTTTCAATAATACATATAAAGTTATATACAGTGTGCACGTGACTCGATGGGTATAGCGTATTCTTTGGAAAATTTTAAGTATAAAGTGCCTTATATATACTTGTGTTCAAAATCCAGTACTTAAGGAGATATGTACACTGTCTTTGCTTTATTACGATTGACAGCGAAGAGTAGCATATCTCTCTGAAGATGAAAAGTCCGAAATAATACTGTCAATTGGCTATATCTAGAGATCTAATTCATTATCTTTGATACATTAATAAGTTAAGATTTTATTTTCTCCACCTTTCGATAGAGATGCCTTATATTCTTGTTTTCTCCTTACTGGCCTTTTTTCAACTAAATGAAAGGTTTCGGTATATGGAAGTAAACAGCAAGCAAATGATAGCGTTATTCGTAAGATACTATTTTCCCTGAGATACTATTGGCCTAAGATATTTGAGATTATTTTCAAATAAAGTTTAAATATTATTTATTTAGCTCCGTAATTAAATAAATACAAATAATAAAAAGAAACTTTTATGATAATAAGAAAATTAATTAAATGTTAAATTTATACGACTTGTAATTAAATTTGAATTCAATTATTCTTTCGTAAAGGAGATGTTGCCATACGTTGAATTTTTGTTGAAAATAAAACGTCTCGTTTGTTGAAATTTTAAGTTGTTTTGAAGGATAAAAGCAGAAACAAAATACTTTGAATTTTGGAATTTGACTATGAATGTGACTTCAATATGAAACAATAATCATTCATTTCACAAGAGCTTAGCTCCCATTTCCAGTCATCCTAATAGTTCACGTTTATAGTTTTAACTTAATTTTATCCTGTAATACGAAAATTGAAAGCTGTAAAAGTTTTTGCAACTTGACCGATTTCACATCAGTTTTCTTGTAAATCTGATAAGCCATTAAGATTATGAGTTTTTTCTTATTGAATAAGTGAATAATCAAAATGTTGCAAGCGCTGAGTAGAATAAGTTACTTGATTAGGAAAATGTATTGCTCCTGGTAAAAAATAAACAAAGCATAAATTAAAATACACATATTTGTTCTTGAAGCTAAGTATGCTGTTTTACATATAGAACAGTTTAATGTTTTGTGCTTTTCCAAGACAAGAATTCTGCCCACAAAAATAATAAAAGCATATTCTTTGAACAATTTTAAGTCGAAAGTGCTTTATATACTTTTGTACAAAAGTTAAGGAATTCTGTGCACTATTAAATTTAACCAATAAAGTAAAGGTATTGTTGAGTCAAGTCACCTTAAAGATTCTGTACATTTAACTGACAAACTTTTTTAATTTATTCAAATGATAGAGTATCAAATTAAAGTATTGATTTCTCTCTACGTTTCGTAAATTATTCTTGGGTATTTTGCAGAAGGAATTGATGAATTTCCAAAATAAAGCTGGGGAAAATTTGCCTGTGTTATCAAAAAAATCGAATTTTTTTACTTTATGACGTCATCAAAATTCAAAAAATTGAATATTGCTCTATCATCAGATGGATTAAGGTCGATTTTATACCGTCTCTTAGACTAAAATAGTCTTGAATTTCTAATTGACATGACAACACTTCAAATCTTACAGTAGATGCGCTACTCAAGTTTACTTCACATTCTTGGTTTTATTGGATTGTAGCAGATGGTTTCTTAGAATTTTTTTTTTCAATTTCCTTGAAGAAAATAGGATAGATAAGATTGTATCACATTCGACATTCCTACACAATTTGTTAGTAAGTTGTATTGGAGTCGTAAAAATTTCTTTTTACAAGTTCTTATAACTAATTCCCCAAGAATCCTCGACTGTACAATATGTTTTTCAACGAGTTTTGTCTATTATATTATATAATGTAACATATAAAGCATTGTCTCGTAATTATTGTACTCTAGAGGATTTTAGTTATGTGGAAGATGTGCAATTAGGGACTTTGAGAGTGCACTATATAAATGACAGGCTATTATGTGACCCGCTGTCAACATATTACTCTTGCTATATCATCAACATATTATAAGTAATAACATATACGTATTCAATGTGGTCCTACATGACAAAAGTTCGTAAAAAATTCACATAAGTTTTTCTTTAAACATTGGCAAACACAAAAAAAACTTTTGTCTTAAATTTATCGAGCATCCTTTGATGGTTTTTTATATTTAGTTCATATGAATCAGATTTTCTTTAAATCGTACAATTATAACGTTAAACGATAAGCCTTTTTATCTTATACAAGCCGTTAATGATCACCAATAGGAAATGTTGTACTTTAACTCATTATCTGTCACTTGGCTGTATCCTCGAATAGATATCTCAGAATTTGTCTCATAATATCATTTTTGTTCCTGTTTTGACCATTCTGGCAACTAGGTACATCGATAAATAAATAACTAAATAAGCTCTTCTAAATTCAAATTCGTTGTCTCTTCTATAAGTTAAGAACGATTTAGATATAATATGTATATACAATGTCTTTGATATATAATGACGATTTTCGAAAATTAAAACCTTTTTCTTCTGGAAAAAGGGTATTATCAGAGACCTTAAGCGTTTTTTTATATACTATTAAAACTGTTTCATTAGTATAGAAAACTTTTTGTTTGAAAATTAAAATTTTCCTTACAAACTTTAATGTTTGTTGATTATTATTATAAAGCAATAATAAGCCTTGAGCTGGAAAATGTTTAATCCACCCCTGGATACAATTAAAACCTGGCACTACAAAAAAAAATCAAGGCTTGCAATAATTAGAGTTTGTTCCACCCATTTTACTTCCATAGTTAACATTTGATTTAAAGCATTTAACTATAATAAATGTTGAAAGAAAATTTGTCTTCTCTACTGAATAAATCCTATGTCAACAAAATGGGATGTTTATAGACAAAAGAAAATTTTAAGAACAGATAATCCGTATACATCGAATATGGTTGCTTTTTTTTTGGAAAATAAAAAAATGTAGGTATATGAGCTGTAACAGATATTGTAAGAATGCACATTGTGTTATATTAATACTGACATAGACATCTAACAATATTCCTTTGAACTAACCATTTTTAAACAACAATGGTTTGGAACTCCGGTATGAAAGTATATAATAAACGCACGATATACTAGAAACAAGAAAACCTGAAAGTTAACCAACGGCAAGCATAAAATAAAATTTTCAATCACTTAAACATAATGTATTTTTCTAGTTTTTACTTAAACAAGGCTTAGCTACCATTCGTTTGATTTGAACTAGAAATTAGTCCCCTATTTATCAAAAAAATATCTTATTTGCCGCTCCTTAATGTAAAATATGCACAATCTATGCAAGCCCATGCTTTTCACTGTTTGCCACTAAAAAAATTTGTCCATTCTAAACACGTGAAGTACCTATTGAAAAGTTTACCAAAATATGGTGGAAGTGACGGGAAGAAAAACGAAAGAAATAAAGAATTTAGTGTTTTTGTAACATGTATACCGCATTATCACCAATTTTTAAGTGATACTATTGGATTAATTTCTCATTTACACATGCCCTGTAAATTAATATATTCTTGATTCTGCGATTTTATTTTACATTAAAAAAGATTGATATAGCGAAGTCTCTCAGGCAGACAAGTAACTTGCAAAATTTGTATGAAGATCAATTAATTTTTTGTTTTTATTACAAATCAAGTTTTAGTATTATAAATAAACAAATAATAGGAATATATTTTAAATAAATTATGAATACTTACCTACATATAAGAAGTCTTGAGGTCTGTCTTTAAAGAACCACAGACATTATAAATCAATGAATCTTGTATTTAGTTTATTGTGCATTTTCATAAAAAAGGACCCACATCAACGTACGTTACGTATACATCTAGACGAAGAAGGTTTAATCATTTTATTCATATATTCGTTTCATTCAGTTACTATAATACAGAGTGTCCTCCAATGCTATAATCGTAAAATTAGCAGAAAGTATACGATATGCATACGCTAGTATACGCTATAAATCGGATAAGAGCAAACTCAAGCGACGAATTGTATTAACTCATAATTAATTATTGAAAAATGTTTGGGTTCAATCAATATTTCATAAAAATTATAAAGAAAAAGGGCACGTTAGCCGCTGCTCCCAGATGTAGACTTACCATAAATTTTGTTGGCGTGTTCATGAATTATGACTAACTATTGTTGAATTTATGAAATTTTCACGCAAAAATTTATAGTTTGCCCCCCTTTTAGCCTAAAATTTTAGACCTACTCCCTTCTTGGACTAAAAGTTTCTTATTGCCTGTCGCTTTTTTATTAATTCACCATCAACTTCATTTAATCATAAACAAGTCATTTTCAATCATTAAAATCTTCTATGACTTTTAATTAAAAATCTTAAGATTTGAAATTTCATTCCAATTTCATCAAATCCAAGATATATCTGGCTATATGGCTGGCTATGTATCTCGCCTGGCTATGTTTCATACCAGTAATGTCTAAACCATATTTTTATATCTTAAGATTATGAAGATGTTTAATGAAAATTAATATCTAAGCTCGTTGTCATTCAACATTCGTTAAGTATCAGTTATTTTTATATTCGAAAATTGAACATGTTAAATTTGTTTAATTTTATATGAGCCCTGGGCATGAATCAAATTTGAAGAAAAAAAAAAGAAAAAATAAGTAAGTAAGTATTAAAAAAACCAATCAATCAAATGAGATGCATTTAAAGTTCGTAATGAAGCCACTAAATCATTTTTTTAAGAGTATATAAAGTAAAAATGAATTCAAGGATAATAATAATAAACAATACATTGGAATCTGTAAATTAACAAGAATGTAGGTATAAAAAGGGAAGTTTAAATTTTCCCAATTAGATGTTACGTTAGTCCTAAGTACTAAAATTTCTAAATTATACGGCAAATGATTTTTGAACTGTAAGAAAACACGAATAAACGCCACGTACCTAAACTAATCAAAATGGATATTTCCAGTATAAAAACTAAGTCCACTAAGAATAAATCGGTTGAATAAAAGTTTTTAATGATTAATCATGATATGTAAATGACAAAACACAAAATTAATTGTTATAAAATATAAGGATTGTTATTATTTAAAAAAAATAAATTCTTTAAAACTATACATTCAGTCACGTAACAGCAAACATCAATCAGATGTATAAGGATGAATTCTTGTTGACTTCGAGTTGAGACATAGTTATTGAAATAAATACCACGATACTCGAAATAAAATAATAAATTTTTATTTAGAGTATCGTGGTATTTATTTCAATAACTATCAATCAGATGTACTTTGAAGGTAATACGTCACACCATATGAAAGGCTGTGTAAGCTTACAAATGCAAGTACATGTAAGCTTGCAAATACTTGTAAACTTACATATACGAAAATGATTCTGTCACGATTTGATGTGATTCAAGATGCCATGAAACTCTACACTGTTTTAGAAATCAATTTGAATTGGCTTTTCAAAATGCAAAATACATACCTACTGTAAATAGTATTTTTTTTTTTAAATAATACTTTTTGGTGTAAATTAGATACCTACTAAATTCAGGGGCGTAGGAACGAAATTTTTGCTGGGTGGGCAGGTTCGAAATTTTTTTTTTGCTGGGTGGGCAGAAAGGTCAATTGTTAGTGAAAAACTATTGTTTTGCCTTTAAAATTATCCTACACGAAATTTTAATAGAGCAATAAAATTTTTAATCTCTTCAACAAAGGGGCATGGCCCACCCAGGAAAATTCCTGGGTGGGCAGCTGCCCACCCTGCCCATACGGCTCCTACGCCCCTGCTACTAATGTAACGTATAATCCAATTTTTCAAATTTAGGACAAAAGTATATTGTAATACTTCCTTTGCTTTGTACAAAGACGGTAATAGATCTTAGATGCCGTTTGCCAAAATTTACATCAAATCCAAAAATTTTAAGTAAGTCGAGCCCCTTTTTTCCACTAACTCTGTTCTGTAATCGAATTTCAAAACGCTTAGTTGACCACATATGCTTTAAAATACTATATTTAGGAAACAACTTGTAAACATACGTTTTCTTCTACAAAATATCAGAGACAACCAAACCAAGTTTTTGCTAAATTACAGGGAATAAAAAAACCAAAACTGCATTTGATAATTATAAGGTTCATTGCTTGAACTATAACACAAAAAGTGATTAAACAAATTCCTAGAAATTTTCTGTATTTCTAATGAAACAAATTTAACAGCAGAAATTCTTTCGAGAATAATATTTTTCTATCTTTGATAATATTTTATCGATTCATACAAGTAAATTATCGATTTATCTTGACAAATAAATCGGCTATTTGCAATCCAATATAAAAAAATTACATTGATATGAATTTATACAATCAATGATATAAATTTTACTTATAGGCATACAATCTTCTTAGAGACGTGTCGAATGAACCAACATTGATCATGGAACACTTTGCTCATACTTCGCGCTTTTTTAAAGCGAACGATCATTAAAAAAAATGAAAATTAACATCTCCATATACATTGAAGTTAATCAATAGAAAAAAACCTTCGAGAATTCAAGCACATTTTTTGACATTCTGGAACTTTCTTAAAAATGGATAAACATCCTAGAATATTTTGAAATATTGCCCTCCCTTCTGTTGTATTGCAGAACTCTCTTCAATTCAATTTTTAATGTTTGAAACATTCATAAAAATTCAGAAATGGTTGGAATTTATTTCCAGATACATTACTGGCCATAAAATCTCATTGTTGCCCTTTTGACACGTACACCTTCTGCCCCAACCAATAAGTACAGTCCCAAAGTCTACAATAGTTTGGTGAATTTGTTTGATGGTATATTGATTATTTTAAGTCTGGAAAAATAAACTTTCGGAAAAAATCTCCACTAAAAAATAAAACTTTGGAGATCTTAAAGATTTTCCCCCTTTTCTCTCAAATACAAATTAACAATTTTACGAATATTCGTCGAATCACTATTATATGCATACAAATACGCAATCCACAAATATAAAACGTAAGTTAAAACAAGTGAAAACAAACAATTGACTGAGTTAATTGTTGAAATACCATGCATAGTCAGTGTTGATTTCTTTATCACATAACACATGCATAGACAGTATGTATAAAATGTATAGACAGTGTTGATGCGCTATCATTTGTTTTTTTGACGTCACGTAAATAACAAAAGATATTCACTTTTAAATAAACACACATACAACATACAAATACTATAAAATTTGCACCTAATTATCGCCCTCGTGGGTAAACAGTGATGTTAACAAAAAAATGTTTCAAACAAAAGTTTTTTATTTTTTTATAAGGAACATTTTTTACATTTAAACTTTTGTTCTATCTCTAACGGTTTACAAGATGGGTCCTACGGACCCAAGACCCAATTGGCCTATGATGCTCATTTACGAACTTAACCTCACTTTTTACGTCCTGAGTACGCTGTAAAAATTTCAGCTCGATATCTTTTTTCGTTTTTGAGTTATCGTGACCACAGACGGACGGACGGACGGCCGGACGGACGGACGGACAACCGGAAATGGACTAATTAGGTGTTTTTATGAACAGCTATGACAAAATTTTTTTCCTAGCATCATTATTTTTAAGCGTTACAAACTTGGGACTAAACTTAATATACTATGTATATTTCATATATGCATGGTATAAAAATAAAAGAACACAATACATTTAAACACAAGTTATAACCTAAGGCCACCATGATTGTTGGTTAAGTCTTAGTGTTTATAGGCTTTATAGCTCCACTGGAGATTAACCAATTAACATGTAAATACTTTGTTCATGTATATAAATTATTGTATTATTTTAATATTCTTGATTTTAACCTCTGTATTTGATGCCCGAAATGAAATATTGAGATTTTTTAAATTCGTTTGAAGTGAACATTTCTTGCAAAGGTTTCACCTGCTAAGGCAAAAAGTCATTGGGAATCTTTCATTTCATTTTAAATCTGTTAACAATACACACTGAATTTTACTTCATCGAATCTGAAACTTTTTATCAAAGTTTCAAAACTTGAACGGTGAAAGACAATAAAAGGAAATTGTCCAGCGAAGTGTGTAAGAAACGACTACAATTGGTGTATAATATTAAGGTAGTCCGACTGTTGTGTAGTGAACTTTGTAGTCAACTAGGCAATTTGTATGACGCAAATGTAATACAATGCTCTAAAAATATCGTAAAAGCGTCAAAAACCAAAGTGTTTTTATTTTTTCTTTTTGGAAAGCGCCGTAAGGTATTGTTTCTTTTTTTTTTTTGCATAAACAAAATCTGTAATAAATTTTCTTCGTGATGAAAACTTCTTTGAAGCTCATTCACTGATTAATTTGTGTACAATTAACTTTAGATATTGTCTGCTCTTCCGTAAGGTACTTTGTTAAATATCACAATTTTAAAATGAAATAATTGGAAACTGTGTTTTTTGTGATCAAGGTACTTTGAACTATCATTTACAGCAAGAAAATGAACATTCACCGTACTTGCTCAAACAGCCGAACTACTTTAATACAAAATCTTGTTTTTTATGTTGAAAGAAGAGATACAAAAAAAAGTTTGTATATGAAGGTTATAGAACATTCACATCCGATTTTTATTTCAATTAATTGTAAATAGTCTAAGATGCAATAAAAATTAGGGTTTCTGCTCGAGAATTCTCGAAAACGAACACCAAACAAAAATAAGAATAAGCAAGTATCATACAGTATATAATATCGCAAAATAAATAAATTTCATTCGAAGATGATTTGCGATTTAACATACTGTTTGGTACTATTTATTTTCGTTATTGTATGGTGTTCGCCTTTGTGTCTTATCGTAGCTTAATATCTTTATAATCTTTCAATCTTTGATTCCATTCGAGTCTGAATAATAAAATATGATGGAATGAAATAAGTTATGTCCTTAAAGGATTTAGTTCATGTTAGGGACGTTGCAAATGCTTTTCAATAAAATAATTTTTTGTTAGCTTGATTTTTCCTTCAGTGAGTTATTTTACCCTCGATTCCCTTACATTAAAATGTACCTATGTTTTATTTGAATTTTTATTTTTTATCTTAAAAGAAGCCGAACTAAAATATTTTTTGATAAGAAAATGAAAACAAATTGTCTTAATAATAATAATAATAATAATAATAATAATAATAATACTCTTATAAGTAGCCATATTTGATTTTACACGCAAAGAAAATACATTTAGGTATAACTTGTTTAGAGGTTAAATTTTTTTCTATGCTTTTGTTTTACATGATCACGAAACTAAACAAAGACTGATTATTTTTCATTAATAGAGATAATAATAGTGATTTAATATTTGTAAATTCCATGCAACAAGGAAATTTCATACATAAATTTTCTCAATTTTTTGTTTAAACTATGAGTCAACATCGCATCGAGATAAAAGTTCAATAATAGTACAGTACGAATCGGTGCATGAGTACAAACAACTATTCCATCTCAATTTTTTATACGATTCACTTCAAATTGGAAGAGATTCGCACACTCAAGCAGAAACGACTGTCCATCTGTATAATGGCTTCGGTTGAAGTGTAACTCTAATTAATCCTTTATACTTAATTGGAACTGGCGAAGCCCTACACCATAAATTAGCGGCAGGAATTTTTTTTCTAATTAGATAATACATCACCCAATACGAATTTTAAGAGTGGTCAAGTTCTACAAGCCCCTGCAAGGTAGTCTAAATTTTCAGCATGTTCGGCTGACTAACAAAGCGCCTTTGTCCTGCTCGATATGTAATAGGACAAAAACTTCAATTAAATATACCTATAATAAGAAGTCTCCAAAGTTTCAGCAGTGGTAACAACTTCGCTGTAAACCTTATGATAAGATCCGGTAATTGGCTGACTTATAAAAGAAACAATTTTTTTTTACCACAAGCTCTTTTTGATTTGTTGATTAGACAATAAAACGTCCAAAGTATAAATTACCCAATTAACCATTCGACTTTCATCAGCATACCAGCTCAGCGCAATGTTACTGCTATTTTGTTTTTATAGCTACTATAACATTCAGCCATTCATACATTCTAGAATTTTAAAAATTGGTTTTCGAACATTGTACCTAGAATAGAAAAAGTCCTTGAAGGCACTATCAAAAACCAAGTAAAAACTAAAATATAATATCAAACGCAATCTGCTCTATATATAATAATTTCATTCAACCAATCATTTTAAAATAATGTTGATTGCCTATTTTAAGGTGGGTTGTTTTTGATTTCCTAAAGGTGCAACATTACTTTCCACGATACGATATCATCATGCCAATAGAAATTATCAATTAGATAGAAAGAGATGGTGATTAAAAAATGAAGGTAAATGTATTTAGGTTGAATGATTTTAGTTGCATGTTTAAAATGTATCATCAACAAAACATCAATAGATTATTATAAAAAATTCGTTCATTATAGTTATAGGTTGTAATCAAAACGTAGCAGCAACAACACGACCTGCCTTATAAAATTGGTTGATGCTCCTCCCAAATCATTTAAACATAATTACATTTTGGGTATATGTTAATAATATACTAAAATAGTCTCCGATCCGTGTTAGTGATAGTTTTTATTGATTACCATCATGCATTTGAAAACTAGAGTTTTTTTAAAGTAAAGTTCTACACAAATATTGCAGTCAGGCCCGTGCGCAGGAATTATCCAAGAGAGGGATTCAAACTTTTGTTCGCCATGTTAGGCCATAAAGTCAATAATACAAGAAATTCTTTTTTTCGAGTAAAAGAACATTTAATTAGGTCAAAATGTAATATTCAGTGTTTTTCAATAAGTTAATTCTGTGTAAGTTGAGAAAAAACTTTTCCAAAACTCTGTGCGCATTGACTTCTACACCGCGATGTACAATTGAGCGAGGACTGAACCGCTTAGCCGGTTCTTCAGACATTGTGGACCTAAGGTATGTTTTGAGACGACGCGACGCAAGGTTGAAAAGGAGCGCACATTCGTCGCTGTTGTCACAGGCAAAACTGCCAAAGCACAATGCATTTAGTAGACATTTGGAAACGTGTCTTTATTGCAAATATCGAGTGCTTAGATTTAATTTTTGGTGAATCGCCCAAAGTTGAACTTCGTCGACCCAGATGTCACGGGAATCATCATGCAAAATTGAATATTCTAGCTCAAAAAGTCGAGCAAGAGTTTTCATAAAAATTTTTCGTTTTTATTTAGATAGAGAAGAGTTAAATTTGATAAAATATTGCGATGATTCAAAATTCGATCTATAATCTTCAATTGAATCAGTCTGTATATTCAAGCGTTGAGTCTGTTATGACGTAAACCTTGGCTTCCGCACTACTATGTCGTATTCATCGCAGATATTCGTGAACTTCAACGTTTCCTCTTTCAATCAAAATATATTTCGCAGCATCAGCTAGTTTGATAGCTTTGATAAAAAAGTCACAGAATGTACCGAGCTCAAAATATGCATGGATATCTTATTCGTCAGTGGAAATGCGTCTCATAAATGGATCATTTACAGGACTATATTGTTAGTTCAAAATTTATGTGGACAAATTCTCAATAGGAGGGGTTTTGACCCCCAAAACACCTATCTTGCGCAAGGGCCTGATTGCAGTTCTATTTCTGATTTTTGTAGTTCTCGATTGTTTTTGTGCTGTTCTCAAAATCAGTGCCTGATTCAGGGGGTGGCAAATCCTTAAAACATTGTATACAATAATCTAGATATTCGAGACTCAATAACACTAGGGCTATTCCGAAAACTGGAATTGTATGGAAAAATTCATTATAATTTATAAATAAAATAAAACACTGAAGAAACACCATTGAAATCTATGTCCCACGTTTCTATACTTTTAAATTCATTCATCGATTTCGATGGTGCTAGATTTAGATTTAAGCCCGTGAGACCTGTGCCTAGGGCGATAACATTTGACAACATTTGAAGGGAACCAAAATTTAAAAGGCGTCTAAACCCTTCGGTTTTGGTAGAAATGTAACAAACATCAGAAGTGTACAAACATCAAGTCAATATCATAGTTGAAGTTAATAAATTCTAGGCAACCGAGCTTCGTTAGTTTTTTACGAAGAACCCTATGATCTAAGTATGTCCCACCCCAGGACAGCTACTCTAACCTAAACTAACCTAACCATGGTCTGTTCGGCATGATGAATGTTTCGCTTTAGAGTAAGAAAGGTCTAAAAACACGTTCTGAAGCTATTGAATTGCAAAAAATATTAAAATCCTAGTTGTTGTTTGGAATACAATTGAAAATTGCTTTAATGCTACAATTCTCTTGCTATACATTTGTTCAAGATATAAGAAGTATAAACAATTTTGTTATTATGAAAAAAAGCAAAATTATGCATTGATTAATCGTATGAATCGAAAAAATGATAGATAACATTATTCTAGAAAAGAGAATTTTCGAACCAATATTTATTTCCGCATTTTAAATATGCTTATCGTAGAATCCGCAGACCGTAAAAAAGTATTTCAATAGCTTCAAAGTAGTTTTAATTTTTTAGAAATCTGAGATTGGCACGCTCGAATTGAAAACACAAACTTTAGAAGCAAAATTATGAACTGAATACTTGTATTTGCAGGATTATATTAGATGATGGAAGATGGTTAACGCTTTGAGATATCTATCAAAATGTAAATATTGGTCTACGTATGTGCCTACTCTACTAGGTACACTCTATTAAACAACCTGTAATTACTCATCAGAACTTTACGTAGGTTTACTTGGTTCAAAACATAAAGATTTGGCTGTTTCTGTGAAAGGGAGGGGCTATACAAAAATGGAGCAATAGGATTGCTGATAACATCCGAAATATAAATCTAAAAGATTTTCTGTACAAAATACCATTGACAAAATGCGGTGCATAATATTTTGCAAAATCAAATAGTATAATAATAATCGAAAAAATTCGGAGAATTTGATAATTAAATAACGAAAACAAATTAAATTAAACAGTGCCGGATTAAGCCCATCGCGGGCCCTAGGCCAATAAAATTTTGGGGCCCCCCTTTTTTGAATAATTGTAAAATTAATCGTTATTTGTATTTGTGTATTCATAGCATTCGTACAGCCTATTCATATCATTCCAAGGTTATAAACGAAATAAAATGAATGATGAATGAAGAATTTTCGAAATTTGAAAAAAAAAATAACTTGAAATTGAAAATTTTTGTTCAAAAATAATCATATCAATTTTCGTGGGGGACCCTGCCCGTCGGGGGCCCTAGGCCATGGCCTAGTCCGGCCTAATGGGTAATCCAGCACTGAAATTAAATCATTTTTTATTTTTTAAGTCCATTCCATATTATTAAGTGACACCTACTACGGTCTACTGATTATCATTGGTATGAATGAACAAACTTTTCAATTTTTTCCATACTCATATATCCAAAGTTAGGCCCCAGATCGAAATTTCGCCAAGAGCTTTTTCTTTCTTTTTTTCATCTAATTTAGGAAGTGAAGAGGTCTGCAGTCAATTATAGAACATCCTGTATATGTTAAAGTAATATTGTAATTTCTGTCAGATTGTAAACTGGCTACAAAAAAAAACTCCAATAGCGAAAACGAAAACCAACTTATTGGGTTATCTTTAGTTGATCTGGCTCTAGTAAGCACCAGTTGGGGTGGTTTTTTGCCCTATTTTAGAAGTAAAATCTATAGTTTTATTAGTCACTTTACAATCTGACGGAAATAAATTACGGTGATATATAAATCTTATTTACAATGAAGGGGCATATCAGCAAGGACCACCATCAAATCCACCTCTTGATTTCGATGCCTATTCAATTCTTAAAATTGCTTAGAAAAACGCTGTTTGCATGGTCTTCATCACTCAACATTTCAAAAATTAAAATTTTCGAAATATCATAGCAATGGAGAAATTGAGTAACGTATCGGATAAAACAATTTTGGTATTGGAAACCTGCAGTTTTCTTCTTATAAAAAAAATTGAGGAATTTCTAATTTTTCTTTCTCATATATCCGTTTCAAAATAAAAGCTTTTCGTTCAGGATTTTTCCTAAATCTCTATTTTTTAAGAGAGGCTTTTTAGAAAATTGCAAGAAATCGATAAAAAAATATCTACCTCGAATTTGAACCAAAACCTTTTTAGACTAATTTTGCCCCAACAAATAATATATTAGCCCCTTTAAATATTAAACGTGAAGTTTCTGAGATCAATTCAGTCGATAGTCGATGTCAGGCTTGTATTTCAATCACAAATTCGACTGGATTTTTTCATTTTAACAAATAAAATAGAAGTCCGGTTTCAATAGACAACAAAAATAAGCAATAGGTTAGGACATGAAAAACAAGATTATAAATTACTCAAAAACTGCTCATGAAAAGTTCATATTGCCCATTCAAAAAAAGATTTTAGTTACTCCCCTGCATACGAAGTTTAAAATGTGTGGTAATCAAAATGCAGAATTCGAGCTTAAATTTTGAAGGGATCCTGTATGTAATATAATAAAAAATATTCTTATTGTTCATTTAAACACAATATATATTTAGTTCTATTAAAAACCAAATGAATCTATTCTGAATAGCCCAGCTTTATTAATATATTAAGAACGAGAACGTATTTTCTGCTCATCTTTATTTGTGTATGTATACACTGCGCAGGCTACTTTGTACATACAAAAGAAATAAATAGAAATTCATTCGTTAGGGTCTGTGAATTGACGTTTAGTCTCCATTAATTTTTCTAAATTATATATTTATTTACAACAAACAACAAAGTAAGTATCTTTTGAAGTAATAAATGTAATTATTGAATATAAATAAATATTATTCATAAAAATCATGTTTACATAAGCTTTAAGTCGAATGTCATATTGCGACATTTTGTCTCATGTATTACCTTTTTTCTATTTAAGATGCCTAATGTAATTAAACTTCAATCGTCTGATGGCGAAACATTTGAAGTTGATGTAGAAATTGCAAAATGTTCAGTGACAATAAAAACAATGTTAGAAGACTTGGGTATGGACGAAGATGATGAGGAAGTTGTCCCATTACCAAACGTGAATTCAGCAATTTTAAAGAAAGTAATTCAATGGGCTAGCTATCACAAAAATGATCCACCACCACCTGAAGATGATGAAAATAAGGAAAAACGTACAGATGATATTTCTTCATGGGATGCTGATTTCTTAAAAGTTGATCAAGGGACATTATTTGAATTAATATTGGCCGCAAATTATTTGGATATAAAAGGTTTATTAGATGTTACATGTAAGACGGTCGCAAATATGATCAAAGGTAAAACCCCCGAGGAAATTCGTAAAACATTTAATATTAAAAATGATTTCACTGCATCCGAAGAGGAACAAGTCCGTAAAGAGAATGAATGGTGTGAAGAAAAGTAAATTAATCAGTATTTAGTCTTTTATTCTCGAAATTTTAAAAATGTTTTTCTTATTCAACAATTTTTATCTTTTTTTTTTTTAACACGTACGCTGGGAACCTAATTTATTTACTGTAAATATGGTGTCATCCACAATTAACGTGTTTATTAAATGTTTTAATGATTAATATTTGACTACAATAATTTATATCATGCATCTGATTTATGTTCATATTTTTGCCAACTATAATTTTCAATATTCGAATATGTAATAAATTTTCAATAAAGTACTTATCTATCAAAAATATTTTTGGGTTATTATATTATTTTTGTAAACATTGTCAATATCGTCACTGTTTCATTTAACTTTGTTAAAACGACTTATTCAAGATGGTCACAAGTCTGAAGCTTTTCTTGCTTTAGAAAATTTTCTTTATTTAAAGATCCTCATTCATCGATAATTAATTGAAGGTAAGGCAGAATTATTTTCCGACTTATTAATAATAGTACTGAGAAGGAATATAATTGAAATTAATTCAAACATCTAAGATATCATTAAGGCTATTTTTGAATGAGGGATATTTTGTTGCTTAAACGAGCATATGATATCTATGGTCGATTTCGATTTTTGTTCGGAATTTTATACTGATTGTTATATATTTAACAAATATAATTAGTATAAAATTCCGCACAAAAATGAGGGCTCCTTAGATTTTTTGTGATTTTAATAACTTTATTATCCATTATTATTCTGTTTATAAATTGGTTTGTTCAACAGAAATAGGCATATTGACAACCGTTTAATACTATTATATATAATAGATAATATTATCCCAGTCATACGCGCAAAAATAATTTTTTTTAGTAGAATTAAGCTTGTTTCTTTTATGCCGCTTCATAAAAATGTAGCGGACGATTTGTGCACAGAATTACTCTTGTGAGCATGACCGCGATCACAGAGAAGGCAAGCGCATCAAACCGCTTATTTCTGTTAAAAATCCCAATGAGTGTATAAGTAAAATACATGTGTCAAAGAAAGGAAAAAGCAATAGACAATTCTAACAACAATAGCTTGAATATTTTTGTCATATATTTATATTGAATAATGTAATGGTTGCATCCATCTAATACCAGGAACAAATTTTATCCATAACTGAGTACATAGCCAACAATTATTACATTTTCTTACAATATAATCGTCACACAAAATACCCAAATATAAAAGAATGTACATTAATAAGACCCACATAACATACAAGCACAATAATGTTATAAATGTTCTCCCAATAATACTTTGTTTAAATTTATCAAACATTTGTTGAAAGCAACTTCTAGAACAAGAATTATCTTCTGATTCACGACTCACAGTTCGTTTCCTTCTCAATTTATTCATTTGATCTTTAACCAATTTAATGATTGAACATTTCTTATGCATGATATCTTGTTTCAAATCATTCAAATATTCATGTTCGGATGAAACTACACAAATTCCATTATTTAATGAATTTGTAAGATAACTATTATATAAAGATTTGTGCATATTTTGATCATGGCACGTTTCAAAATCGTCCATTTCTTTTAGACGAATTTTTTTTTTTTGTATAAATAAGTAATTTTTATGACGAATTTTTAAACGCTTACTTTGATTTAAAAATTTATTGTATGCATAATAAAATTTGATTTTGAGAATCCGCTACATCGTTCTGGAAGTTATGGGATAATCCTACCATATATTTTATCTATAAATCCTACTAAGGAAGACTCTATCGATTTTAATTGGACCCTATTATAGGTCACTTTATAGACATAGAATATTATACAGATGTACGACTTCGGCATAATTTTATGCTATTTATAGTGATTATCTAATATTTAACATGCATTTCTTAAAGCAGAAAAAAAAATATAAAAAGGAATGGATAAGATAAGCCGGCGGGAAATTTGGATGGCTAAACTGAGAATATCGGAAATTATATATTAAATTTTTTTTCATTTTATGGTAAGTGATTTTTTCAAAGATATTTGTTACATAAATTTTATTCATACGAGGATAATAATACAGAAAATTTAGATACCACGAAAAATTAAATTCAATAAGATGAAGCAAAATATTATGCAATGTTACACGTGCCGTAGGCAAAATAAATAAAAATATCAACCCATTCTATAATCTTTCTATTCAATGAAAATAATCAGCTGGGTGACCTAATAAAAAGTTAATTTTTTTTACTATCGCAGCGCTGAAATCTTAAAAATATACTCGGCATTTCCAAATCACGAAAATTATTTATAATATATTATCAATTGCATACAAAAGTTAAACGCACAAACGAAGTTAATGCCGTTAAGTTATATTCGCTAGAGGTCAGGATCGAAACAACCTTCGTGATCGAAACTACAATAGGGCAACAGGCGTAGTGCACCTGGCAAGGGAGTTATATAAAATTTGATTTGGCGCACACAATTTTTTACAATCGATAATGTAGATTAAATTTAAATTTAGCACCCCTAACATTTGCTATATAAATGACTTCAATTGATATACATCAAATATGTATCTAAATCTAAGCACATAAGTAAGTTGTTAGACACATAAAGATATAAGTGAAGTTTACTCATAGAAGTAATAACACAGAACCGTAATGTGGCTATCCAAATAAGATTGATCGTTATAGAGAGAGGCCTAAAAAAAGTACGCGCATAGCTGTCTTCGTCTGTCTTGTATTAACTCTATGAAATACACAGGCATGCACGTGTTTATACAATAATTCAAAACATTAGTATACGCGCTTTGTCAGGCTGAGAGACAAAGAGGAAGTCCCTTTTTTCGGTCTCTTTTTTAACGGTCAATAATTCACTTAATGCGTTTCCTATGATTTTAAGCTTCTATGTTATATATTATCTCTTTGAGTTTATTAAATAATTATTTATAACATAAACATAACCTCAATTGTAAACTATATTCTCGCCGAGTAACAATCAAATGTTACTTAGATTTAAATTTAATTTTACTACATATTACTCAATTGATTTTAATTATATAATATCTCTGTGCAAAGAAAAAATCGGGCGAAATCATTTACGATAATATCTTCGATTTCTGTAATAGTGGCCCATTTTTGAACGTAAGGGCTTATAACTTTAGAACCCAACCAACTCCTCTTTAGTCGACAAACTCAATCCAACCAACTCGTAATTAAAACAAAAATTACATATAATAATGATTTTAAAAAAATTTGAGACTTCTGCCGGGTTCGAAGTAAGTAATCACTAAAATAAGAAGCAAAGTATGTGTCAGCCTAATGCATACTGTCGCGATACACTCTAAAAAATATTGCTATTTTTACTTTGCATTTTTAAACAAGTAATTTTTGGATAAGGCACCAAATTTATTTAGATAAAATAGATAATTGCCAATTGAGTGAGAGTTTATTCAGGCGATAAATCTGTATATAGAGGTAAAATTTCTTTGCATGTTAAGAGTTCTATCAAACCAAAATGACACTGAGCAAGAGATATATATGTATGTGCACTCATATCTACCCTCTCTCTCGCTCAGTGCCACTTTGGTTAGGTAGAACTAAATTACTATTAATTATTCAATCAAAAATTCATTGCTAACATGTTTTGTAATTTATTCTATTTAAACAATGTTTTCCTGAAGTCCTTATAAAGGAACGAAATGTGTCAACAAAGAATTTTTAATTAAAAAAAAAACAGTGGCTATACATAATATTATGCAACACATTTGTATCTGTGGCATTTTGTAGAGTATATTAAATTTGACAAAAATTCAGTTACATGAAATGGATATTTTTTACAAAAAATATGTAAAATCAGATTAAACGATTATAAATAAGGCCAGCGATTACAAGGTTGTAAGATTATTCCAAGTTTGGAATCAGAACGTGAGCAAACTGATTGTGAACCTCTGGTACAATTACCGTCAAATTTCTAGTACGTACGTCAAAGTATGAATATTTTCAATTTCTGGAAATTAATTCTTGAATTTTCATAAAAAATGTTTCGAAAAAAATTTATTCTTTCAAAATGAACAAAAAAGAAATTGTTGACTATGTTTAAAATCATATCATAATAATGTATAAATTTATCAAAATGAGCAATAAAATATTAAGAGGATTGCAAATAAAAAAGTTAAATCATATTTTCAATGTGAGACCGATCATCAAAAATAATAATCAGCAATTTTCATTAAATACTTACGTAAAGCATCACACATTTAAGTACAATTTAGTATTTTTTAATGGCTTAAATAAAATTTTCTTCAATCGATTTAATAATTCACGAAAAGACAGAAACTTTTTTGTTTTGTTTGCAACAAGTGCGTTAGGTTTGGTTTTAGCAACATGCGAAAGTAATGATAGCTATAATTATAAACGATTTTTTCGTGCTGCACAGTATGGAAATACAACAGAAATTAAACGGTATGCTTATTTTTTAAGGCTGAACCAAATTGAATTGTAGGATTACTAATTTAAAAAACAGTGCTTATGTTCCTTTATTAATGCTAATGTGTTGCCCAGCACGATTTTTCATTGCATCACTATGAATTTAACATTATTTCCGATGACGCTAACATACCGGGTTCCATAATTTTCACCTGAGATTTGATATGTATTTTATAACCGTAATATTTTTCATTCTTTTAGTAAATATTTTCAAAAAATACCATTTGAAACTTTCTAAAAATTAAAATGTATTCACCATTCAATATTAGACCCCTTATAAGCAATAATAAAACTAAATGATATATATGATATATCTGTGATAAATCTTGTCGTGAACATATAACTTTTCGGATAAGATAAAATAAATTGTAGATAAGTGTAGATAAGATGCAGTTTTAATAGTGCACACATATTTGCCATAATAAAAAGGAGGGAAATATTCACTTTATGTCGAGCCTATGTACTGTTATAAAAATAAAATTAAAAGAAAAAACATATCAAACTATTTAATCTCGATTTCTGTGAAAAATATCTCATATCTTCAGAATTAAAAATCGTATGATTATAAAATATATTTAAAATTGGAAGGGAAAATAGATGTTTCTAATATATATTAGCATTTTTATTATATGGATGGTACTTTACAAACATCGAGCTTTTTTCCAATGAATAATGGTCCTGAATTTTCGGTTACTTAGCGAAACTTCTAATCAAAAGCATATTGGACAGCCGCTTCTGCATTAACTTGCTTTTTTACCTTTAAAATTTGCCCTGGTCATTATAGTTCTTTATAATTGAAATAAGCCCAAAATAACCAAGTAAGGTTCTGTTTGTTTATGGATGCCTAACATGGTTTCATATCATGGAGGTTAGAGAGAAGGAGAACGATCGCTGTAGGAAATATTGTCCCAGAAATACGGGAAAAATAAATGAGGCGATACGATCGCTAAGTTGTCTCAATAAAATCGGGCTGTTGTGCGCTAATTTGAAATGATATATCAATTTATACATTATCAAACTAATTTCATCTACTTGTACTCATAAACAGCTAACTTCGCAGATACTACTTACCGACGACAGCGCGGCTGGTGGCTGAAAAATGAACTATAAATTCTACAAATTTCCAGGGACAAGCGCGCTATTGCTTTAGCGCGTAGCGATCGTTCTCCTTTTCTCTAACCTTCATGGTTTCATATAGAGCTGTAACAAATTGTATGCATCGAATACAGAGTAACGGGTACGTCATCTAGTACCGAGTACTGAAGCATAATTCACGAATTTATCTCGTTACTCGCAGTTTTCGTAACTCAAATTTTTTATTTAGAATGTATACACTTTGACTTATACAGATGAACTATAACTGACATAATATCTTACCAATTGAAAATTTATTAGGGTAATATGTAAGAAAAAGTAACGAGTACGGATACTCAATTTCTCCTTACTTTTATAGCACTAGTATCATAGTATGATGTTATCAATTTATATACATATAGATGTAAATTGATGTCAAACAAACAAACCGAGCCCAAATCAAAGTTGTATGTATACATATTAAATTTATAGTCCTCGAGCGGTTCCTAACTAAAATCCTAAAGTTTAATTAAATTATTTATTACATTACAATAATATTCAACAAATTTGAAAAACTTTACAGACTTATAAAAGAACAAAAGTTAAATCCTAATACAAGGCATTCGTTAGGATGGACGGCGTTAATGGTAGCTTCAGTTAATGGCAAAGTTGAATCGTGTAAAGCACTTTTAGAAAACGGTGCCGATCCAAATTTAGGAGACGATTTTATGAATGCTAATAAAACAGCAATGGAACGTGGATTACATTCTATTGATGGTAACTACATATATTACTTGAATTATTTTCCTATTTAATTCGAACAATTTCGTATGTAGTTTTAGTTCGCCGAGAAGAGGAATTTAATGACAAATTAAATAATCGAGCCATATTCAAAGGATTTACTGCGTTACATTATGCCGTATTAGCTGATAGTTTAGCAATAGTAAAATTATTATTAGAACATGGAGCTGACCCACGACAAGAAAATCATAATGGCCATCGACCTGAAATGTATGCTAGAGAAGGTGAAGTTCGTGTATTACTTCAAGAACATGCACAAAAGGTATAACTTTGTAGCAATAAAATAAATATTTTACGATTGTATATTTTTGGATATATTTAGTTTGAAGAAATTCAAAAACAAAAAGAAGCGGAAGAACGACGTCGTTTTCCTTTAGAACAACGGTTAAAACAATTTATTGTTGGTCAAGAAAATGCCATTACAGTTGTTGCATCTGGTAAAATATATTACTAATATTAACTTTGTTATTAACAGTGAATGAGAATTTTGATGATGCACTGATAATACTGAAATTTAGTGAAAACTACTATAATTAACATACTGGATGATGGGTCAGTTTTTTTAAGATATTTAACAGAAATCTGAACTTTAAACTCTAGTACAAATTGACTAATAGAGCCGATTCTTAAAATTTTGCCTAGCGTCAGGGATGGTTAGAGATATCGAAAAAAAACTATTAGAAAAAGTTGCTAAGTATATTTTTGTATACTCATTTATCGATTATCATGACATATACTCATTTATGATTTTCTGATTTCTACCCTGTATGACTGTGCAAAATTTCAAATCGATATTCCTATCAATAATGAAAACATGACGGTTTCTTCATCTTAAATGCGACACATTGTAGATAGATTGTACCCCAAAAAATGAACACCTGTTAAATGTCTTGATAAAAAAGACATATTCATGAATCGTATATTTCGGATTCAAAGTAAAGAAACATACCCTTCCTTTAAATAAATCAGAGATTGACTTCTTTAATGCTTTCTTCAAATGAAAAGAGGCTGTTTTGCCAACATTTTATAGAAATTCATGAATCCGACTTTTTTTATCAGAGGATGATTCAAGCTGTGGAAAGAAAGCATAAGAGCGACCAAAGAGTTAAAACGATACAAAACTTTCTTTATTGTTTGATCACTTTTACGCCATTGATTTCCCCTGTTTTTGGGTATTCTAAAAGTCAATTAATACATGATAACTCTAATTGGTGTATTCCCTGCAGTTTACCGTGACTGTACCAATCTAGCTTAAATCTAGTCCACACAATTCCTGTAAAGAAATTGTGATACATACAATTCCTTTTAATGTCTTATTTTTTTCATAATTCGGAAACTGTAATTATAAGCAGAAGCAAATTCATATTAAGAATATTCAGAAAAATATTTGAGTTCTTTTGTAGAATCAATTTCTTCAGAATTCACATTTATTGTAACTATAGAACTAAACAGACACCGGACTACCTTAAATGTTATGATTTTCTAGCAATTAGGCGTAAAGAAAATGGTTGGGCTGACGATGATCATCCATTAGTATTTTTATTTTTGGGGTCATCGGGTATTGGTAAAACTGAATTAGCTAAACAAATTGCATTTTACATTCACAAGGATAAACCGGCTGGGTTTATTCGACTGGATATGTCTGAATATCAAGAGAAACATGAAGTAAGTTTTTCTGGAATTATCAAAGAATTTTCAAAATTTTTATTTTATTTTGTTAAATCTAAATTTATGCATATTCTATAGGTTGCAAAATTGATTGGTGCACCACCAGGGTATGTAGGCCATGACGATGGCGGTCAACTGACAAAACAATTACGAAAGTGTCCAGGAGCAGTTGTACTATTTGATGAAGTCGATAAAGCTCATCCCGATGTATTAACAGTTCTTTTACAGTTGTTTGACGAAGGTCGTTTAACAGATGGCCAAGGAAAAACAATTGAATGTAAAGATGCCATTTTCGTAATGACATCGAATTTAGCTAGTCATGAAATTGCACAACATGCTTTAGATCTTCGAAAGGCTGTGGATGATATAAAAAAACAGCGTTTAAATGTTGATGGTAAGTGATTTTATTTTTCATTTTCGTCAAATACATTGGTTATCGGTTACTGATAATGAAGAACTTTTTATACACTTAGCCATATCATCATCTGATGGCTTACAAGATTCTCCGGTTAAAAAGTCTTAGGTTTGATTTCCATCCAAATGTGTATATTTCTTCATATCAGATATTGATCTCAGGATTATTCCAATTGTTCATACATGGTACGTAATGTCAGTCTAAGTAAACGCTAGCTGCTTTCGTTATTACACTTTAAAAAGAACCCTTACAAACGTAAATATATTACATTTACTATATTTATAAAGTAAATATATTACATTGACTTTTTTAAATTTTACAGAATTAGCCCTCATGGAGAAGGTATCCATTTCACGTAATTTTAAGGAAAAAGTAGTGCAGCCTATTTTAAAAGAGCATTTTAGAAGGGATGAATTTCTTGGACGTATCAATGAAGTTGTTTACTTTTTACCATTTTCACGATCTGAACTTTTAAAATTAGTAGGTCGAGAACTTGATATATGGGCAAAACGAGTAAGTTATTTAATAATTAGATTTATAAAAAAATTACCAAAATATCCGTTCACAATATACAATACACTAACTACTGAATCTACCTAGCCTAAAGAAGTCGAAGTTGTATTTTAAAAATTTATATGAATAATTAAATCCATTTATTTATTTACTAAAATAAAAATGTGACTTTTTAAATTTACTTGTAATTAAGAAACATACTAACCTGTAATAAAATGAATGTATTCCTTTTTTTTTTTTATGAACGACATTTTTAATAAGTCTTATTTTAAAACTTTCTATAAACATAATAAGAACTTTTTTTCTTGAATACTACTAATGGTATAAATTATTTTAGGCTCGACAAAAACATCATATTGAATTAAAGTGGGATCGTGAAGTTGAAGCAGCTTTAGCCGATGGTTATGACGTACATTATGGTGCGCGATCAATAAAATATGAAGTAGAACGTCGCGTTGTAAATCAATTAGCTGCCGCACATGAGCGTGGGATCATTGGAAAAGGTTCAAGTGTACATATATCAACGAATTTATCATCGGATGATTCTGGATCACCTATTATTAAATTACGTGTAAAAGTTCGTGGAAATAAAAATTATGTTGATATAGATGAAGTACCTGTAGCCAAAAATATGGGAGGATATTTTAGTTGAAATTTGTTTATTTGAATAAGTTAATATAATTTCTGTTGAATTTCGATTGTTCTTTTATTTTAATAAAATATTGTTATAAAATTTAAATTGTGTATATTCCGAGAGCTGGGTCTATTATGTGTATATAGATTTAAATGATATTGTGTGATAAGTTGACGTTTCTTCCAATGAGTTTTTATTACTTAATTTTAAGATGAAAATATTATAAATTCATCTAATTTGTTACTATTTTATTAAGTTCTGCTAAGGCTACTAGAGTTAAGTAGCGTGCTTTCTTTTTAAAGAGAGTTACAGTATTATTCTTACAAGATCATCTGTGTACTTTATTCATTGAATATTTATACACCCTGCTCTCAGACCACTATTTTCCCAAATAATTATTGCGATATTAATTTGTCAAAATAATAATTGAGATATATCGAAATTGGGTAAAAGGGCGAATTTGAATATCGAGTTCGTAAATGAGCAATATAGGTCAATTGGGTCTTGGATCCGTAGGACCCATCTTGTAAGCCGTTAGAGATAGAACAAAAGTTTAAATGTAAAAAATGTTTCTTATAAAAAAATAAACAACATTTCTTTGAAACATTTTTTTGTAAACATCACTGTTTACCCACGAGGGCGATAATTAGGTGCAAATTTTATAGTATATATTAATATAGAAATATCAGTCATGTGTGTGTGGCTATTTAAAAGTGGATATCTTTTTTTATTTACGTGACGTCAACAAACAAACGATTGCGTCATCAACACTGTCTATACATGGTATTTCAACAATTAACTCAGTCAATTGTTTGTTTTTACTTGTTAAACATGGTTTTATCAATGTTACCGATACAGTAAAATCAAAATATTACTTCAATGTTGAACAATTTACAATATTATAAATAAAATTTTAAATAAAAATTATTATGATTTAGGACATATATTGTATAAATTAGAACTATTATCGTTTTCACTTTCATAGTTCACTGAACTCTATGAAATAGATTTTTCCAAGTAGATTGTTCACTTCACTGATCGCTCGCCGACGACCTTGTGCGATGTGAATCCAACATTACAATAATTTTATTTTTAAAATACAACATTATTGTAACTAAAATAATTTTCCAAAGTTTTTGACTCCAAGGTATTAAATAGCCAAATCGCAGGGTCTGTAGGACGATCATATTAAATTTCGAATTTAATATTAAACCAATTTCATTTATTCATAATAAACATTAATGAAATCATTTGGAACTTTAACATAATCATTTTAACATAATTTTTTTCATTTTAATCATTTTAACATAATTTTAAGAAAGCGTATGGCATCAAATACAGCTAATTTTTCAGCCTCTTCTTTTGACAATCCAAATGCTGGTATTTCGTAATATGGATCCGATTGAATTTTTACAGACATACCAAACTTATTCGATACAGCACTAGGTAATTCCTCAACTGAATAAGTAATTTCTAATGCATTTAACGTATTTTCTAATTTCTTTTCTATACTTTCTTCTTCTTCACTTTCTAATATAGCTTTTGCGTTAGATAATAATTCCGCATCTAATTCATGAAATGAATGTGGATAATCACATATTCTTCGACTTAAATTTACTGTTGGTTGACCCTTACATTCATCACGTTTATCCATTGCTTCTTGATCACACGTTGACAATTCTTCATAAGGTACAATTATTCCACCACAATCCACGGTATCAATTAAACATTGTAACATTTTCTTTGAAACAGATTGTTTAGCTAGTTTTTTGGTATTTTGTGTAGCTGTACATTTTACAGACGCTACCGAACATGACATTGTAAATTTTCTTGCATGCGGTGGTCCAATGTCAGAAATGATATCAAATTTTGGATCAGGTAATCGTTTCTCCGCACAAAATTCCTTTAATTGGCCGACAAAGTTCACTTGAAATTTATCAAAACTATCGGGACTATCTCGGCGTGGACTAGAATGTAAGTATCCATATTCATTATCTGGTGAATATAACCCTACAAATATTTTACAATTAAGACTTTTTTCTATTGAAATTTAAATATAAAATTTCTTGCCTAATTCTGCTAGTTCTTTTAAAGCATTTTTAGCAGCATCGTGTTTTGCTTCTTTTTTTGATCGTCCAATACCGATGGCTGTCACTGGATTTGCCCTCACAACGAATTCAAATACAGGATCGTGAGTTCCGCCTGATTGGCGTGTTAAATTAAATTCTAGTGTCCCTTTTCGTTTAACCATAAATTCTTGTAATATCATAACGGGTGTTTTATTCGCCATCCTATTAAAATTAAAAACAAACACTTTTCAAAAAAAATCTTATATCAGTAACACCAACATTTTAATAATTATTTACCTACGCCGTACATGGAATCATAAATCTTTGAAATACGCGTACCGCAAATATATGCGTATCGCATACACTTAGTTCGAGTCCAACAATTTTCACATAATTTTTGATTTGTGATGCGTTTAATTTGTAAATTATAATTAATAACTTTTAACCGAAGTAAGCCGTCTTTGATGAAATATGTTATTCTAGGATGAGGGAATTTTTTATAGTGAGTGCGCCATTCGCCGAATTAAAAATTAACAAATTAAAGGCATAATCACAAATTAAAAGCTATATGTGACCATTGTTGGATTCGAACTAAGTGTGCGATACGCGCGCATGTATTCCGCAGAGAATAGACTGTACGTTCCTATCTAACTGTACAGTAAATAAAAGCAGAAATTAATAAAACAGACAAATATATAAGACTTTATGTATTTTTTATTTTTTTTGCATTGTAAATTAAATATACCATTGTTAATGGCTGTATAGCAGTAGCTAAAGCCAGTTTTAAATTTAAAAAAAATAAATATTTATATATATAAGACGGCCAGTTGATGTTCTCTATGTATATGATACAAAGACAAGTATTGGCCTTCTTGCGGTCAATTTCTTGAGGAAATTGCTAATCCATTCTCTATGTCTGTTATTCACATATGATATCAGTGGCACAGTACCTACTTAAGTTTTATACTTTTATAGTGTAGAACAGACTTTATTTAAAATACATCCCCTCCAGGACCCACAAAAAATAAATTTTTATTGTGGGTCCTGAAGTGGATATATTTTAACAAAATGCATAATACAGCCCACAGAAATGCTCATCTTTATTTGAATAAAAGACTTTATTTGTTTTTAGAATATGATTCATGGTTTGGTAAATAATTAAAAATCATGATTTGACATTGTGCTATTTGAAATTATTTGTAATTTACCTTTAATTTTGAACCTTTTTCGTAAAATAAAAAATTAATTTTTAACATGAATTTCGCATAACCACCATTCCCCAAAGCATAGATTAGACTCAATATATTAAACTTAACAATGAAAATTTTTTAATACTGTATTTTTATATTTCGCTAAAAACTACTCCAAAATTAGTTTTAAAAAATTCCAAGTATTTAAAAAAAATAAAATTAAACTAACTATTTCAATATTATATAAAATACTTACTGCGTCCTTTGTTTTTTAACGAATTTTTTTGTATCTTCTAATGAATTTTCCCGTTTTGTAGACATATTATTTCGCGGATAATATATTATTTTAACTTCTAATGAAGTCATACGAAACAGTAAAAAAAATTCCTCACATAACCTCGTACTAATGATTATTTTATAAAATCATTTTAAGCCTTGGTGTTAAATGAATATTTAAAAAAAGAACGCAATTTAAGTGTATGAACCACTAGTAAAATTCAATTAATAAATAATTTTTCCTTTAAAATTACATTCCAATTACAACAGAGTGCACCTATGCGGGGAAGTCCCCTAATGTTATTCATACAATATTTTACGATACGATATTCAAACGAGGCTATTCCGTATGTTTCCATGGTCAGAGGCGTAATCAGATGAAGTGTCAAGCCAACTGTTTAGTTCTGTTTTATTATAAATCGACTTTTTATATTTAAAGATTTATGAATAAAACCTTTTGACCTGCTGTCAAAGTAGAGTCATCAGTTTTTAATTTTGAGTGAAGTTCCTGTATATAAAGATTAATGAAATCCTGTCAAAATATTGGGCTGTGTGTATTTTAATTTAAGACATGAGTTATAAGAACAGAGACTATATCCTTTACTGATATATTCTCTGCATAAGAATTAGTTATGGGATTTTAATGTTAAGAAAATACTGCAGTGAAATAAATACTGTTTGAAATACTGTGAAATAAACTGTTTCCTGAAAATGAATGTTTATCTTACATAAAGACTTATTTATCTTACATAAAGTCGACTGGAATAATTTTGGCAATTAAAATCGTTTTAGTTTTTTCACACAGAAAAAAGTATGAGCTTTCAAAAAACTAGCTTTTGTAAATAGGAAATTAAATAATGTTATAAGTAGGGTCAAAATCTTCTTTAATTTCCTATTTAGAAAAGCTAGTTTTTTGAAAAAAGCTCATACTTTTTTTCTGTATGAAAAAACAAAAACGATATATATACTTATATATTTATATCTTAGTCTATAATGTAAGTATAAAAAAAAAATGTATGGTATATAATGTTATAAGTAAGGTCAAAATCTTCTTTAATTTCCTATTTACAAAAGCTAGTTTTTTTAAAAAAGCTCATACTTTTTTCTGTATGAAAAAACAAAAACGATTTTAATTGCCAAAATTATTCTAGTCGACTTTATCTAAGATAAACAAGGACACAACTATAACTTTCACATTCATTTTCAGGAAAAAGTTTATTTCACAGTATTTCAACAGTTGATGAAAAATGGATACAGTTTATTTCTAATGCAACCTCATACCTTAAATAATGATTTTTTTCTTCTTTTTATACCATGTATAAATGAAATATACATAGTATATTAAGTTTAGTCCCAAGTTTGTAACGCTTAAAAATATTGATACTACGAAAAAAAATTTGGTATAGGTGTTCATAGAATCATCTAATTAGTCCATTTCCGATCGTCCGTCCGTCGAAAAACGAAAAATGATATCAAGCTGAAATTTTTACAGCGTGCTCAGGACATAAAAAGTGATGTCAAGTTCGTAAATGGGCAACATAGGACAAATGGGTCTTGGGTCCGTAGGACCCATTTTGTAAACCGTTAGAGATAGAACAAAAGTTTAAAATATGTAAAAAATGTTCCTTATAAAAAAATAAACAACTTTTGTTTGAAATATTTTTTCGTAAACATCACTGTTTACTCGTGAGAGCGGAAATTAGGCACAACTTATATAGTATGTATTATATGGGAATATCAGTTATGCATGTGTGACGTGTATGTATGTGTAATGTGACAGTGTAATCAACACAGTCTATATATGGTATTAAAAAATTAATTCAATCAATTGTTTGTTTTCACTTGTTATATCAAAGTTTTAACATAGAAAATGGAACAAAATAAACGTCAAAATGAGTTTACAGATCTCAATTGTTGTTGAAAAAGTAAAAGAAAGCCGGAAATTCATTTGTCCAGGTTTATCTAGATCAAGAGAAAACATACAACAATATAAAATACGAACCACTAAAGGGAACTATGTTAAGGTTAAATTTAGAACAACTTACTTTCATAAAGAATAATGAAAATTAAACGAAAAAAATTTGAAAAATATAGAAATCTATTTAAAAAAATTTAAAAATTATAAATGAAAAAAATTGCAATACAATCAAGGTTGTTATGAAAGTAGAAAGGAATCTCATTGCCACTTCCCCAAGAACATATATCAGGACGTAAATCGAAAGTGGAGACAGTAGCAGGAAAAAAGGGCCCTATCTGAGCGAGTCGGTCGTTGCGTACTTTGTACTGCGCATCAGGCTGTCTTTTGTTTGAGAGCCTGATAAGCGCCATTAAAAATTGCATTTTCTTCATAACAACCTTAACTATTCAAACTTAAAATTTTTTTTTTAATAGGTAATTTACAACATATAATACTTTATTATATATAAAAATTTAGGTAATTATAAATATAACAACAATTTTACTTAACAATTTTAAATTATCCAACAATAAATATATAGTTATTTCTAATTAGTAATTTTATCACAAAAATTTTCTTTTTTAATAATATATATATAACATCCTTACTTTGACTTTTATAATATATAGGGATTAATATTGTTTTTATTACATTATCGTAAAAATATTTTTCTTCATGAACTGGACTTCTGGCATTTTAAAATGTCAATTAATTTTGTTATATATTTCATTTTTTTGTCAAAAGCAGATTGTGGTTAGTCTCAATAAGTTATATTACAAATAAATAAACGTGCCAGTCAAGGTCCACCATCAACGGGGTACCTCAAAAGCTTTTCGGGACTTTTATCAAAATAGGCGATACTAAATTTTGAATCTTTACAGGCAACTGCTTAAGGTGGGCTTATCACAACTGTATCGTCTATTTTGATAGAAGTCCCGAAAATCTTTTGAGGTACCCCGTTGATGGTGGCCAAGATCGACACGTTTATTTACTTGTAATATAACTTATAGAGACTAACAAGAATCTGTTTTTGATAAAAAAATTAAATATAACAACAAAATTAATTGACATTTTAAAGTAAATCAGAAGCCCAATTCATGAAGAAAAATATTTTTACGATAATGTAACAAAAACAATATTAATCCCTATTTATAATAAAAGTCAAAGTAAGGATGTTTGTTTGCTACGCTTTCACAAATGCCAATGAATGGATTTGAATGAAATTGCACAATAATATAGCTCATACATCAAAATAACACATGAGCTATAAATTAAAAAGAAATGTTTAAAAAAAATTATAAACATAAATTTTGTCTATGACATTTCATAACGCCATCTTTGAGCATTATTTTGAACCATTAGGTAATTAATCATTTCTATAATACAATTCATGGAATTTATTTCCAGATACATGGCCACCTTTTCTGATATACTTAATGAATCAAGACTATATAATTTACATATTTTTTACTTGTGTAAGCAATACCTACCACTATTTCGAGTGTTATGGATGGGGATAAGTAAGAGCAAGAAATGTGGAGGCTGTCTTTACTTTTAAGCCCAGCGAAGCGGGTGGGTATCAAGCTGGTATATCATAAATGTGAAAGTAAGGTTGTTTGTACCGCTTTCACGCAAAAACTATAGAATGGATTTGAATGAAACTTGGCAATAAAATATAGCTCATACATCAGAAAAACACATGAGCTATAAATTATAAAAATATATTTATTGTTTTGACATTTCACAAAATAGGGTGAAGGAGATACAATTTATGGACATCTGTTCAACTAAGGTTATCAAAAAAATTACCAATACTTTTACCTCTGTAAAACAATCGAAGAAGTGTTTTTTGATTATTACATATTCATTGAAAAGAAATAGTTTAATTAAAAGAATCATTTTTACATAATACAAAAAAAATTGTTTGTTAAACGATTAGTTTTAGTCCTATTTTCAATTTATTTATTTCTATTTTTTAAGCAATAGTTCATATGTTTCTAAGCAAATTAATTTTTTTGTTAGAAGTATGTTTGATAACCTTGGTTGAACAGGTGTCCATAATTTGTTTCTCCTTCAGTCTGTTTGTTTCATATTATTTTAATTACTTTTTAATGATCTTTGAAAGCTATTTAAGGACAAAAACGCAGGTGAAGCTGGGCTTAAAAGCTAGTTTAACATAATGTCCAAAAATGTAAATGTATTTAAAATTACATTCTGCTCAGCTTCTTCCTTTGATTTGCCGATTCCTGCAATTACATGAATCGGATTCGTTTTAATTTTAATTGTAAATCCAAAATTTTCTATTTCTTCGCACGGTAATACTTCTATATTATAATTAAATTCTAAAGCTTGCATAACAATTCTTAATTTTATTTGTAAATCATTTTCATCATAATTATGTAAAACATTTTTCGCATTTTTAATTATTTGTGGATCTAATCTTTTTAATACATTATGATATTCATATATTGAAACTGAATTGATATCATCTGATAGGCCTTTTAATTCATTGCGTTTATGTATTATATCAGAATCGGTAACATCATTTTCATAATTATCACTTATATTTAACTTATCTAGTAAATTTGGTAAAGTTTCTTCGCAATATGTTTCACCTTCACAGTAGCTAGATATTCCACTATCATTACAGTATGCTGAATTTGCAGTATTATCAAGTGAGTTTGGATGGAAGCCTAAATAAAATCGTTAGAATAATTTTTAGTCTAATCATAAGAACATTTTCATATGGCACGATTGGATACTGAGATGTATTAGATGATCCTTTTTAGCATGTAGTAAAGCGTCTGAACTTTACACAATTCAGAGGGGAAATTAGTTATATGTGAATTATATACTTAAAAAATTTAACATTTTTTTTAGAAAAAATAAAATTCAATTCAAAATAAAATTTTTTCACTACTACCTACAGTTTCATTTTGTATTTAACTCGAATTTAGTTTTGATTTTAGAAATTTTTTTGTGATTTTTTTTAACCTTTTTATACCATGCATATATGAAATACATACAATATTAAGTTTAGTCCCAAGTTTGTAACGCTTAAAAATAATGATGCTAGGAAAAAAATTTTGTCATAGCTGTTCATAAAATCACCTGATTAGTCCATTTCCGGTTGTCCGTCCGTCTGTGGACACGATAACTCAAAAACGAAAAAAGATATCGAGCTGAAATTTTTACAGCGTACTCAGGACGTAAAAAGTGAAGTCAAGTTCGTAAATAAGCATCATAGGTCAATTGGGTCTTGGGTCCGTAGGACCCATCTTGTAAACCGTTAGAGATAGAACAAAAGTTTAAATGTAAAAAATGTTCCTTATAAAAAAATAAAAAACTTTTGTTTGAAACATTTTTTTGTAAACATCACTGTTTACCCACGAGGGCGTTAATTAGGTGCAAATTTTATAGTATGTATTAATATAGGAATATCAGTTGTGTGTGTGTCTATTTAAAAGTGAATATTTTTTGTTATTTACGTGACGTCAAAAAAACAAACGATTGCGCATCAACACTGTCTATACATTTTTGTATGTGTAATGTGATAAAGAAATCAACACTGATTATGCATGGTATTTCAACAATTAACTCAGTCAATTGTTTCTTTTCACTTGTTTTATTCTTTTTTCAGTGTGGTGATGGTATACATATATTATATATGAACTGAACAAAATTCTTAATTTATAAAAGGCTATTTTATTTATAATACCGAGTACCGTAGACACACGTACACCCTTCCCAAAATGCAAAATACGCCGTAAAATATGAAACTTGAAATCTCGAATAAGTAGTAAATTTGCCACGGCGGATCGATGAGACGTATTCTCAGCTTCCTATCCTGAAAGTGGGTTATTCAAACTAATCTCTCGTAGCTGGTAAGAGGCAATGGCATACTTTAAATTAGAAAATTGTTCTTTACAAAATAATCAAAGGTTTTTTTTGAAAATAGTTTGAATTTTAGAGAAGTTGTACGAGTGGTCTAGAAGCTCTCGGTATAAAATTATGTATATAGAATTTTCTAATTAATTAAAAATTGATTACCTTTTTCCTTTAACTTGTCTAATGCATTTTTTGCAGCGGTTTGTTTAGCCTCTTTTTTAGTTTTCCCAACACCGGTAACTACAATATCTTTTACTTTTACAGTGTACTCAAACGTTGGATTATGTTGTGGTCCATCACTTTTTGTTAATTTAAATTCAGGTAAAACACCATCCCGCGAAAAACAAGTGTTCAATATAGATACTGGTGTAAACGTGCTACCATCACATGAATTATCTAGTGTTTCTGATGAGGTGTCGGTTTTATCTACATTTGTTTCATTCTTTATAAATTTTACTTGATTTTCAGCTAATTCACCTCCTTCTGAAAATGTTAAATCCGTTTTGAAACCTTTTCAAAATATTTCTAACCTCGGTCAAGTTTTGAAACAGTATCAAGTCTGTTTTAAAGCAGTTTTTGAACAAGTTTTAATTTTTTGACTAATTGGAGACCGCGGTACAAAGTTACACAATAGTATCATTTGTGAATCCAACAAAGCTTTTTAACTGTTTTAAATTTTCTACAATTTTGATTCTTATTTCGTTTTAAAAGAAAAAAGAAAATTTTTGTACAATAAATATATGAATTCTTCGCATTTCTTCATCCCATTTCAAACATATAGATGTGAGAAAGGAATAATAAGAATTGCGATACTCATTTTGTAACTAACTAGTTTGTTAACAAACAAGTAAAATTGGAAACATGTTCACTTTAATAACTAAATAACCATATTGTTCGCGTTTTAAAGTTATGCATACCTCCCCCCTCCTTGAATTTTCCCTATCCCTTTTTATGACATGCTCTGTACAATGTTTGAATTATCACTTGCTATAATACGGTCATATAATCGATTTTTTTTTTGCATGCAATCCAAGTTCATGGGAAATTTTAATGATAGTAACTTTTTTAAATATTTAAAATTTGAAAGATAAGTTTCAAACTAAAATTATTAGAAATAGTATCCTCGAAAATTTTTGGCAAGAACATAAAAATCTAAATACTAAAACCAATATTTACGAAAATAATTCAACTCTCATGTGAAATTGAAGATACTCTCTCTTATATATTTCACGGAGGGTGAAATTTTTCATTAAAATATCCCAGAATCTCTCTTTTTTCGTCAATCTATATATATAAAAAGAGAGTGTTTGTTTGTATGTCCCCGATTTTCCCTAAAACTAACCATTGACCTTCGGTAGGGGATTATGTCATTGGGTAGCCCTTAGGCTCCCATTGTGAATAAGGGAGTTTGGTGGGGGTGGAATTAAAAATGATCTAGAAATTCATAGAAAATAGATTAAAAAAATAGTTCTAATAGTACAATAAGAAATTCTGGAATGTTCCATGGATTTCTATCGAATTTTCTAGAATTTTCTCGAACATTCTGGAATGTTCTATGGATTTCTATCGAATTTTCTAGAACTTTCTCGAATATTCTCGAATGTTGTATGGATTTTTATTGAATTTTATCAAACTTTCTCGAACAATCTGGAATGTTCTATGGGTTTCTGTCGAATTTTCTAGAATTTTCTCGAACATTCTGGAATGTTCTATGGATTTCTATCGAATTTTCTCGAACATTCTGGAATGTTCTATGGATTTCTATCGAATTTTCTATAACTTTCTCGAATATTCTGGAATGTTCCATGGGTTTCTATCGATCTTTCCCTTTACTTTTCCGTACACACAGAGAGTGTAGACATAATATTGGGATCGGCCAAAAAAAATCTTACTGTTCCGTACACACAGAGAGAATTAAAAAAAAGTCTTTCATTTAACAATTTTGATATTTAAATGTGCAAAAACAACCCAGCGAAGCGGGTTTAACAGCTAGTATTACTATATTATTATATTTAATACCTAGATTGTTCAGTTTTATTAATGCATTCTTTGCAGCATTATGTTTTGCATCACGTTTTGTACGTCCTTGACCAAAAGAAGTTATGTTGTTTACACGTACAACATACTCAAAAATTGGCTTATGACTTTCACCAGCTACTTTGATTAGATCATATACAGGAGAGAAACCCTTTTTAATCATTATTTCTTGTAATATTGATACAGGTGATTGCGTCGTATTTTCCAATCCATTACTTCCTATACAAGTTTTACTTTCCTTGCAGCTGGAAACTGTATTTAATGCACCTTAAAAAACAATTTTTTTTAAATACCATTCAATAACATTTGACATAGCTGAGAATGAAGACAATTCCACAAAATTTCTGGGTTAATTGTTACAGGATGGCGGACCGTTAAAAAGTCCGATAACATAATTATTGAAAGGTAAATGATAGCCAAAGCGGTGATTGCCGTGGAATTATCACATGAGGATTGAAATTACTTGTTATAGGCTTAATTTTATCTGTTATAGGCTAATTTTTTGTTTATTAATCATTTTCCTTCTGTCATTCAAGAAAATCGTGATTGTTTTATTTCGCAAACTGATAAGCTGTTTGTTCATGTATCAAATATCCAAATATGAAATTTCATACAAAAATTACATACCGGATGCTAAAAAACAGCATTTTAAACTAACCTTAAATTGTTTACCAAGATTCTCGAACATTATTCATTGAAATTTCGACAGTTCGCATGTGATCCCCTTGGATATCGCTTGAATAATGTTCCAGCATCTTAGCAAACAATTTAAGATCAGTTTTCAATATTTACTAACTGTTTTTTTTTATCATACTCAAGAAACACCCGATATAATTATTGCCTGTAACTTGAAATTAGAATATTTGAGACATGAACAAACACATTATCCCATCAGTTTTTGAAATAAACCACTGCCTAATATACTTTTCTGATTTTTGCAATTTTGTAATTTGAATTGCTTCTCTATTCCAAAATACGAGGCGAGAGCTCCCGATTTTGGAAGCCAAGTATATTATAAGTATGAAAAATACGTACCTTCTTCATTTAATTGTTTTAAAGCATTCTGTGCAGCATTATGTTTCGCCTCTTGTTTTGTCTTAGCACAACCAGTAGCAGTTATAGAACCTGCACGGACTACATATTCAAATACTGGATTATGACTGGGCCCCGAAGTTCTTTCTAAATCATATACGGGTAGAGAATAACCATTTTTTACCATTTGTTCTTGTAATATTGATACTGGGGTTTTAAGATCCATATTGTAGAACGCTCAGATTCAATCTGCAGAACAAAAAATATTAAGAGAAATTTCTAGAAGCCTGCTGCATCTGTAAATTACGAAACCATTCTTAATATTACAAATGTTTGTTTATGTTAGATAAAAATAATTTTAAAAATACAATCGTGATAACATAAAATAGTGCGTTTCATAATTTTCTATTTATGCAATCAATGTCACGCGTATCCTGCGGATAAAAATATTATTTTATCACTAATCAATCAATTCAAAAATTTATAGTTAATGATTTTAATTTTTCTCTGTGGCACCAAAGTGGCACTGCGAAAGAGATATTTATGTATGTTCACTCATATTTACACTCTCTTTTGACCAGTGCCACTTAATTGTTTTGATAGAAATATACCTCATAAGATTTGTTAATGGTTTCAGCCGGCTACAACACTTCAGTCTTTAAATACTTTTGTACCAAAAATACTTTTTACATAAAATTCTAAGTAAAAAACCAGTTTTCTCAGAATAAAACATTGTTTATTATAATGCAGAAAATGTTAAATAAACAAAAATTGTTTAACAAACAAAATAATATCTGGGTTAATTGTTACAGGATGTTAAAATAATATAAATATTATTCTTACCACTTTTAATTATGAAATGCAATTGCAATAAATGAAGATGAAACTGTTGTTATTATGATCAGAGAATATATCGGTAAAGATATAGTCTCTGAGTGTTATGCCTTAAGACTGAAAATTTAAACTGATTTCTAGTTGCAACACGTAATCCTAAAACACACATTCTCATTGGTACTTATTAGTCAGCAGCATGTAATACTTCCACTTGCTACTTCCATGATCAATTTACACTGATAACTTAAATATGTAAAAAAAATGAAAATCGAATGTGCGACGGCAATCAATATAGCTATTAATAGATTGAACAGTGGCGCTAGTTCTGAGGAGGTGGAGACGTGTTTCTGGGGGGAGTGCCCCAATTGTTTTAGTTGATATTTGAAAAATATCTCGCTCAATTATCAAACGAGTTCGATTTTTTTTTTGTTAAAATGACTTGAGAAACTGATTCTTTCCCAAATCGGAGAACATCTTTCCAATTTTTTGCTTTCTTGAAAAAAAAAATTGAGAAAATGACCAAACAAAATTTTGTTTCGAAATTTGATCAAACTTTAAATGTATAAGATAGAGCAGAAGCTACAATTTACTCTCTCTGGATCCGCGTTTGATTTAAATTTTGAAATCTATTTCTAAAATTCCCATTCTGTAGGTTTATTAATTTATAATGCTATTATCTCCCATTAAAAATATTTTAAAACATCACTTGTTACATGTTACATTTATGGAAGTAATAGTCATGATTGTCAAATTGGAAATCATAAAAAGAAAAATAATTTTTATGTAGTAATAGAGAATATAAGGGGAATTATCAACTTTTTAAATCTTCTATATAAATTGGAATATTCTAGAATATTTTGTTATCTTTACAAGATAATTTTATTCGTTGAATGTATAATCTTGGATAAAATTCTTGGTAGCGGGAAGTTTTATCACGGGGCTCGGAAAATTTTTGGTTACAAACAAATAGATAGCCGAATAAAAATTAAAATCATTTTGCTCGAAATTCAATAAAATAGGGTGCCCATTTGATCGACACCTTAAAAAAACCATTTTGCCGAATGTAGGTTAACGAAAATCCTATTATATTGAAGCTCGAGCAAATTTATTATTCATTTGGTGTTCGATTATTTTTCTGTTATATTAACAAAAACTGAATATCTTAAAATTTTGAATCTTTGAAGCGTAATCAAAAATTTTCCTAGCCCCGTGAGAAACAACGCCCCACTATCGAGAATTTGTTTTTTGTAATATGCTAACTGCCAAGACATAAAGAACATATACAAAATCTCAAGGATAATGTAATCAGTAAATTTCTCAATTATAAAATAAATCAAAGTACAAAATTATTAATTTTAAAATAATATTTATTTTCATTCGTATAACATAAAAATAACACAACGATATTAGTTTAGACTCGTTTAGCTTCAATATGAAATGAGAGAAAAAAATTTTCTCTATCCTCTTTATAACGTGATTTTAATAAATAATCGTTTGCTAAATCGTTTTGGCATAGAGCATATTTGGCAACGGATTTTTGAAAAATTTTTAACAGTTCAATAGCTTCGTTTAAACATACATTTCGATTATCTTTAAAAATTGTTTTTGATTTACAATTATCGAAAAGGCGATTTCTTTTTCTCTTCGTACCTATGTTTATTGCATACATTATTATGAATAATTCTTGATCGAGTATTGCATACTTTTTTATGAAGAACTTTTGATCGAAGATTACTATTTTGTTTAGCTTCTTGCTGTAGTTTGATAGTTTCAAGTGTTGTTCTGTAGGGATTTGGTTTTGACGATGGTATGAAAGCTAATAAAAATCGTTGGAATACATTCGGCAGTGATGAAGATGATTCGATTTTCTTAGCATTTTTCAATATGTTAACTTCTTCCCCAGTTAATGGAATGGCTATAAGATAAGGTCCATAAAACATTATCATTTAAACAAATATTTTTATCATGCACGTTTTAAAAAAGTGAAAAAAGTTTTAACAAACGCAAAACTCAAAAATGGAAATTTTGTGATATAAAGGACTGAAGTTTAGAAGTTTAGAAAGGACTGAAATTCAGAAAGAAATTGTTGAGAGGGCACCGAAGTATTATTAAGACCTAAATATCATAAAATATTTCAATTTAGGATTCTCGCGAGAAGCATGACATTCTAATCATGAAGAGACCCTCACCCTTGGTTGCGTCAATAGATAAAAACATAAAAAGAAACTTAATTACAGTGCTGTTTTTCTTCTGTTAAGTTTCGACGCTGTTTTTTGCATGGTTTTGGTATCTTGTCCATCAATTGAAATAATATATCCCCAATATATGGTAAATATGGATAGTTTTGTTTGGCATGAGAAAAAGCACGTTGATAAGCTGGCAAGCGAGGATCACGATATAATTTGCACAATTTTTCAAATAATCTAGAAAAATTTTTAAATAGATTCATAAATTTGTAAATCTGAAAAGTGATATTTGCAAACCTCAAAAATCACCTTATATATTTTTCTTGAAAACTATATTTTTCTTGAAAAAAATCACAAGAAAGAAACCTATTTAAAAATACTAATACATTACACATTATCATCAGAGACTTACACACAAGAGCTAATAATCTCAACAAACATATGAAATTACCAATTAGATCAGATTTATTTTCTGTCTTTTCTGTTTTTTTAAACTTTAAAGTACGCGTGTTTGTGTTCATCACTAGTTGAATTCGACCCTGTGTTACTTTGGACAATATACTTACTGATACTTAGAAAAATATTTTCGTCGAATGTAAGACCATGTCAAATGTAATCTGTATACTGGCGGACTTTGTAATCCACATAACACACTTTTACATGATTGAAAGTTGCATATTCGATTACAATTATCAGCAATTGAAATAAATCGACATATTACTCGAGATCTTAACTAGAAAAATGAATACAAATAAATAAAAAATTAATTAGGTAGATACTTTTAATTTAAGTAGGTACTTATTTGCGGTTATTAGTCGAAGAAACGAAGCATAATGAAGTTCGAAAAATTTTAGCAGTAAGTCGGATTTGAATGCAATTTTCGGCATTCGATTCGTTAGAGCGTCAGGAAATTTTGTGACCTAAATTGATTTATAAGAAATTAAAAGTATGCAATTTGCATATAATGGTATATGATGGTAAAGTGCTTATATAATTTATACTCTATTTTTAACATACACGCATACGCATATTTTTAACAAAAAGGGTGTAAATTTTAATCCACCACTTTCTCGATTTGTCATATATGAGGCCTCAATAAAAAATGATCTTAATGAGTTGTTGGATTCTATAAGGGGCATGCGATAGAAATATTATTTTTGGTCTAAACCCAACAGTTCATTGAAAAACTGACTATTTTACAACTGATAAGAGAGAGAAGAAGTGAAACAATTAATTAATTAATTTCTGGCGAATCTATTAAGTTTATGAAAAAATGTTTCAAATGGGAAGTATTTGTTGCTCTTATAAGGAACAACTTCATAATTTCATATGTACTCCTATATCTCTTATCGGTTGTGAAATAGAATCAGCTTTTCAACGACCCGAAGGATCCAAGACAAAATAGAAAATGGAGGAGGGGATAGATTAAAATGAGCACTCTGTATGAAGGGTATATTAAATTTAATCAAGTTATTTGGAAGGGTAAGAAATACTGAATTTAGGAACAAAATTTTAATATAGTAAGGTTCACAAAACCACTACCATTTATGTCTATCTGTTTGCCCATCTTCGCGCACTAGATAGCTCAAAAACGGAATAAAATAACGAGCTGAAATTGCAACAGCGTGTTTTACACTTTAAAAGTGGCTCTATGTTAATCAACAAAATTGAATAATGGGTCCGAATCTAGGTCATGGGTCTATGGGAAAAACAAAAATTATTTTTTGAACCGTAAGAGATAGTAAAAAGTTAACAAGATAAATAAACAAACAATTTTTATTTAAAATATTTTTTCGTAAACTCTATAGTTTCATCACGATTTCATCTCAAAGTAGGTACAAAAGACATAATTCTGCATACAAAATGATCTATCTGGATATATTTTGCGTAATTTAACGATATCTTAATAAACATTTAAAATATTGATACTTGGACTGTAAATGCAGCGTATTTAAATAATTAGCTGTGTTGTTTATCTTAACTTATTTTAAACTAAAATAAATAACAAAATATTCATAGTAAAAAACCTTTTCAATATCTTGCTTTATAATTTCAGTGGTTACTAAACAACAAATACGGTGTGAAAATGCAATAATTGCTGAAATATTTGGAGCATTTTTACAAGATTTCTGCCAAACCACAATACCCAATTCAATTTCTTTAATTTTCAAAAATAAATCCCTATCAATAATAGTTAATTGATATGCCAATGTTGTTGAATCAAAATCCCAAATACTTAGCATAGTATTTATTTGTAACTTTCGTCGCATATATTCTAAGGACGTTTCTGATCGATGCTTATCAGGTAATGGGAAAGTACCTATATAAAAATTTAATTGATATAATTTTATAAATAATAAAATAGTATATTAAGCACCTAGGAAACAAAAGTAAAGAATGTCTCAGATTCATGTCCATGGTCGCACGTATTTATGCTAGTGCAAAACCGAAAATACTTGATAAAAACTAATCGTTATCCAGATCAAGAATCTCGAATCAGTATATAATGAGGATAAATGAACAAAATTTTGGATCGATAATATAATTTTTTTTTTGTTTATTAAACATAAGCGCATCTAGAGGGAGGATCATGACCCCCTCCCGCCAAATATTAAAACCCAATATTATTTTGATTACTTCTGATTTAAATCAATCACAATGGCACATTGCACAAGAGTGGTGTGAATGAAATCCAGTCGAGTAATTATAATTACTTCAAAATTTTTTTTTTTTTTAACAAATGAAATATTCTTTGAAACTATATTTTTATTTTATTATTTATAATGTTTGTTAGTTTCCGAGACACATTCTCTGGACCGACCACCCCTCCCCCCTTCTAAATTCAACTCTAAATCCGGGCCTGATTAAGCACAGAATTCTCTGATATTATCGTTTCATACTATTACAGATAAACTATATTGATACTCGTAGAAAATTATCCATTTAATTTTTATTATTAAGACTCACCTACGCCAATATATTTTTTATAATTCTGTCTAGATTTATCAAAAGTAAAATTTTTGTTTTTAAAATATCCTTTAGTACGGTTTAACAAATCTTGCATCGAATTTTTCTTTCCACTTTTATATCGAAAAAAAGATAATGATGTCAACACTGAAATTAAATTTATTATAAATTGTTTTTTGTTGTACTACAGAAGAGCCAAATTTTGTGATCTTTGTGATGTATTTATTACATATCATGACCTAAAACATCACTTTCGCCACACACATTTTTTGAAGTACGTTTAGCTTTAAGGGTAGAGGGAAGGAGTTAAGAAGGGGAGTTTTTTAATTCTAAAAAAAAAACTAGATTTAAGATATTTTCAACAAACTAACTGAACTATCATGTATTTGTTTTGAGTTTAGAAAAAAAAACAAAAATAATTGACCACTTCTTTTTTGAAATATAATTACTCAGTTATTTAAATTTATTGTATAACATTGATGTCTGATGTATGATGTAGAACATTTCTACAATACTGTACGGAGACAACAGCCTTAATACACAGGCCGTTTTTGTACCATCTAGGCATGCCAATATCATTAGTATGACAGAATACATTCCTTAAGCCATGCATCTAAATGAGAGGTGTATATATATATATATATATATATATATATATATATATATATATATATATATATATATATATATATATATATGTGTGTGTTTAGCATGTAATTGCCTCTACAGATACGATACGCCAGATCTTCTGTTGTGTATATGGAGAGAGTGGGAGTTTTGTTGCATACAAATATTATTAATTGATATACATATATATATAATACCTCTCACTTAGATGCATGGCTTAAGACATGCATTCTGTCATACTAATGATATTGGTATGCCTAGATGGTACAAAAACGGCCTGTATACATACAGTTCATACATATACAAATACACTTACACGAGCGCTATTATGCCCCCTTTATTTAATTTGAACAGCCATATAAGATTGTGCTCCTTCCCTCTACCTATAGATGGATAATATGAAAAAATTCATACAAAAGTCATTTGGTTCGAAAAATTAAATTCAGATAAATTATTTTTCCTTTTTATGCAAAAGAAGGGTATTGTTTAATAAATTTAAAAAAATTACTCTTTGGATTTAATTTTTGATGATTAGTTCGAAGTTTTCTTAAATGTGTTTGTAATTCTTGATACAAATCATAAGGTGATTTAGGTCTATACCAATATTCTGGAGTCCAAAATAATTTTATTGGATCAGAAGGATAAAGATTCCAGCATGTACTACTAAAACATTTTGTTGTAGATTATTAACAAATTAGCTTAAGATTAAGGAGAATCTAGATGATTATAACTTACTTTACAAGAATTGTGTTAATCATTTTTGGTTTATTTAATAGCGAATCCACAGAAATTGAAGCACTTAATTGCCGTTTAGATACTGGCAATCGTAGTTCAGGATCGAGAGGTTGACGATGGATTTTTACTTCAGACACAACACTTTTAGCCTATTTATAAAAATTTATTTAAAAAAGTTTGGCATTAGACACTTTTCAGCCGCATTTGAGTCAAAAGTGGTCTACATATAACGTAAAGATAACACTGCATAACACTTACATTATGTAGAATTTAAATAAAAATATTCACTAAACACTTATTAAATGAGGCTTAAATGAACTCACAAATAGGATTAACTAAATTTTCATAAAAAAGTTTACGAAAGAGTGAGATTGAAATGAAGCTCCAAACCAAACAGAAATACACATATACATGTGGCAATGTTATACATTACCATATATTTTAGAACAACGAATTGATCGTTATACTCTGATTTTCTAAAAAATATTAGACATATTTAACCTGGACAGAATCCCGTTCTCCAATTCTAACATTCCAAGGACCAAGACCATAAAGAAAATGTGGTTGAGGACTAAAAGCGTATCTACGTCGATGACGAATTTCAGTATGATTATCATTTTTCCGAGAATTTTCCCATTGAAATACCGCATGTTCAACTATTTGCATAATTTGATATCGACAAATTGCTTTGTTAATAACTTTGTCATGTTTTGTTAACTGCAAAAGTACGGGATTTCATAAAATGCTAAGAATTGTATTTTCATGCTGACGATTGATGCTAGTTTGAGCGTCAAATTAGATTACGTGGTCAGTTTAGGCCTTGCTGCCATCTGGAAAATGTATAATATCGTATATCTCGAAATATTGACTTTCATTATTAATAAATTTTTTATCGCTCATTTTTACAATTTGACCGCTTGTCCGTGGACATAACTTTCATTTTTTTTTAGATAGATGGAACCTTATTTTGACGCTCAGAGAAAGCATCAAGCGTCATCATGAGGATTACATCTTGAATAATCTTTAGACAGAAAATAAATACTATGATGGTTTTACTAAGGGGACAACAAATATGGGAAATTTTTGCTTGAAAATAGGGCAAAATGGTATAAATACTATTTACAAACCTTACATTTTTATCAGGTTTAACTCCATTATTCGAGTTACTATTTATTAGACTAGCGTCAGCTCGAAATATGCTTTTTTCATTTTCTGGTATCACAATTTTATCATTTATAGAAATGTTTTCAACTGTAGAAGATTCATTAATTGTTGTTCTAAAATCAAAATTAATAATACTTAAATTCATCAATCAATCACGACATGAGGTATAGACCATTTACCGATTTGCTTTTGTTTCAGGCAGTTGTGTAAAAACTATTTAAACACAGGGTTGCTAGAAAAATTTCTATCAAGTAGCCCCGTCTGTGATGAAAAAGAGCCTAATGTAGTTCCTATACCGCCTCATTATTTTCAATCAATAATAATATATTACAATGGTGCGCAAATTTTTGTATCACAAAAAAGCCAAATTTGAGAAAAGTAAATACAATAAGTACAATCGGACAACTCATGTTTAAGCAATAAAATATCTAATATCTTTTCCAAACAGAAGCGTTTGACAAAAATAGAAGATATAAGAATTTCGTCAATTGAATATCCTTTGGACATACTGCCCGAAATAAAAACGAATCTTTATCCTTTAAATAAAAAAGTATATTATTTTATTGCGTTAGTAATCTAGGATAATTATTATTCTCCATGTCTACCCTGGAAAATTTTTAAAATAAATAACATACAATTTTTTTTCATTCTCATCTATTTTTTTCATACTAGTTAGTGAATTTCCAGGAAGTGGTTGAAATAACCGCGATGATACTTGCTCCCAGCGATTTCCAAGATACAAATCTTTTTCGTTCCATTTGCGTTCCTGTTGAAGTAAATATTACCTATGTTATTCCAATTTTTTTTTCGAATGTTTTTTATCAATGATATGTAATCAAAAGTATACAGTGGCGGATCCAGAGTTTGAATTTGGTGGATAAATCCCCGAAGGTGGATTTGAAATTGTGTTGTAGTTGTAAAAAATTTTCATACTTAGCCATTTTGACATTAGACAAAGTTGTTTTTCGATTGTTTTCGAAAAGTTTTACCCAATATTATTACACTCGGCCCAATTCAAATTGATTTTGGTTGACTATTATTGGCCCAATTTAGGTGGTTTAATTAATTTTGGTAGAATATGTAGGTATTTGATCCACTTACTTACACTTGACCTAGGTAAAGTCAAATTTGACTAATCAGCTTTAATACATAGTACTATGTAATATTGGCATAGTACTATGACACTTGGTCGATCACCTATAGCGTGACCAAGCGGGATTTTTTTTCAAACTATGCGTATACTCTGTTGGACCCAGGTCTTTTTTGTGTTTTTAACGTTATTAAAAATTAGTTATAAACAATATTTTTTTCTAATAAAAATAGTGTGCTTCCTTGTACTTCTACAACAAGCCGTATTCTAGCTCAAGGGTTCTTTGTATAAAACTAATACTATGAAGAATTGATGAAGTAAAAAAAATGTCTGAGCTTAGAGTTTCACAACTCACTTCGGCAAATAGACAAACATTAGGAGTTTCTAGTCACTTTTTAAAAGTTCGAAAGAACAAATTATTTTAAAATTTAAATATTTACAATATTATAACCATCACCTGCCCCAAAAGTACACCACATTTGAGGCATTTTGTTTCGTGGGTATTTTGTTTTCGCATTGATTAAATACAAAGTGCTGGTCGATGACGAAGATCCTACAGACGTTTCAGATCTTGATGAAGTAATATCGTTAGGTGAAAGGAATTTCACACGTTCACACCACAAATTCCAGAACATCTATTTATTAAATTCGAATATAAATAACATCTCCCAATTTTTATTAATGGGATTGTGGGAATATACTTAAGTGGGAATATTCTTACTTTTCTCTTTTCGAAACCACCTAATTCATAATACTTGATACGATTATTACAAAAATGTGCTTTTATTGATTGCCTTTTCTTTCTACGAAATATGCTTAAATTTACACAATCTATAGGGTATATAGAAATTAATTCAAATGTTTCAATTTCTGGGTCTATGTTGTGTAAACACCATGGTTTGGATTCATTTGCAGATGGTATAACATCCATAGCCATGATTAATTTACTTGGTGTTAAACCTAAATAAAAATATTTGTTTATAAATATATCTCGATGCCTTGTTTTTAGGTGATGTGCGAACAAATTTGGAACTTATTGCTATCAAGATAAACCATATCTGTATTTTGATGTAGAAATATCACAGCCTGATTTGTGTTTATACATATACACGCATCGCTTAAAACTTAAAAAAGCTATCGAAATTGAGTTTTTTTATTTTTAAATATAATTTAGGGACAATTGAGAATATGATCATGGGAATTTTATCAAGTCTACTTAAAGTAATACAAAATTCCAAGTGAAGTTTACAAACTCACTGAGTGACTCACGTATGCAAATTCTAAGGGACTTCTAGACATTCTAGAAAGATGCGGTTTTATGCATTCGACGCGGAATTACTTTAAACCGATACGGGAAAAATCAGAAAACTGAAATTTTTTTATTGCAAAGAATTTTAATTTGATGGGAAATTTTTATTAATATTCATGTCAATAATCGGTTTACATTACCAATATTAACTTGTCGAACTCCTTTACCATCTCTAGTGGCTTCGGCAAATGGACTCTCAACTAAAACCATATCGTCAAAGTCACAATATTCTGAGAATAATAATTTTTGAATTCGATTCATCGACATATTATAGTATTCTAACAAGTACTTATCGAATTTTTTCGAAATTTAAGAACTAACATAAATAATTTGACATTTATAACCATTAAATAAAAATTGATTGAAAAAGTGGTACAGTTGGGTGCAAAAAGCAGATTTGTTAAAAATTTATGTTTATTTAAAAAAATATATATGTATACTAATTTTAATAACTCGCCTCTGAAATTTCAAGCTATTGTCCTTTTGTCGCCGTAACTATGCGTTGTGCCAACATTATAATTGGAAAAATAAAAGTTTGACAGTGTTGTAATAAAATGCAAAATCCAAAAACATTCCGCTGCCCGGATGAAAAAAAAAGACTGCGGTCGTGGACCCCCGTTAGGAACGAAGTTCCTTACAGTCTATAAACAAATGTGAACGTTAAATAAATACATACACGAATTTTGTCATTCTTGTATTATTTACATCCAAAACTAGTTATGTATAGTCACATAACTAGTTTTGGATGTAAATAGTACAAAAATGCAAAATTCGTGTACTACAATAAATAAAAATAGTATAAAGTAGGTGAACATATCGGGGTGGCCATGGATACGGTACAAACGCACACGCAAAGCATTACCACACCGTTACGTGATGATTTCTGCCAGTTTGTTCACTATTTAGAACTTTGTTCTAAAAATTCGATTGATATTTTATTTAGCGCTCGTGAAAGGCTAAGATTATACTCTGTCGACTTGGTAAATACAAGCGTTCGATATAAGGTCAGCAGCTCAGCCTCTAAGTGATGGAATGTGTTAAACGCTTTAACCAAACGAAACCATATTTGCTTATCGTCTTATGGTTTTTGCAATCACCAATCCTAAGGCGTAAAAATACAATAATTTCATAATTTTGAGAAAACAATGCAATAATTTAAGAATTTGGTGAAAGAAAATGATTTGATAAAACAAATAAAAAGTGGGATAAAGGAAATTTGTAATAAAGGACCCCATAGAAGGACCTCGGATTTTATTGAAAGTACAATAATTTTACGCCCTGATACAAGTTCAAGCGTCTGAGCCTTAAGACGAAAAGCAAATTCAGGATTCTGAATAATTATCGCGACCTAACGCGTCTGTTTCAGTACTATGTCGATAAGGCTCAGATTATCTTTCAAGAATTAAGTTTCTCCTACATTGCATATAGTATGGATTTCAAGATTCAACAATTAGAATTAGAATAACAAGTGGTTAACAATACTTAATGCTTAAGTTGGCAACAATGTTAAAAAAATAGGCTATGAAATATTCCGATAATTATGAATTCCACCTTATCTACAAATCGATAATCTTGTGTCTGTCAAATGTTAAACGTCAAAAAAGATGTATTTAAAGTGTCAAAAATGGTGTTAACATATTTATAAATTAGTAAATAAAATGACGTAGTATTTAATTTAAAAAAATAGTGAATTTTGGTACGATGTAATTCATTTCGATGTATGGTTATGTGTGTTTCAAAATATTTTTTATAAAAAAATAACATTCAAACTGAATGTTTCCTTATATTTTTGTGTACATATAAAAAAAAAATTTTGAATATTGCATGGTTTTAGGATGATTAATGTAACATACTTGTTTGCAATAATTATCGCTATACTCAGCATAATAACATTAACACCAACTATTTTTTCAATTGGTATTTACTTAATAATTACAATCGCATCCAGTGTATTTGGTATTGTAATTGCAATATGGATACATATAAAATTATCTTCACAACATACCACTGGTGCTGGAATCGAACGGGTCTTACAAAATTTATCAGACTATCGTAGCATTCTTATGGTATTTACTTTTGTACTGTATGCTTATATTTATAAATTTGTAGTTTTACAAGTTTTCTTAAATTTTTATTAATATTAATACAATTTTAATTATTATTAGTAACACAAAATAATAAGGTTGTGTCGGATATCGATTATATTTGGATATCCGTATTCACCTCACATTAAAAATTAATCTCTTAATGTAAGTAATAGCAAACATGTTTTAGAGGTAAAAATAAATGATTATTAGTTTTAGAACGTATCGATCGAAAGTAATTTTTTTTTGAGATAGTAGCGTTACTTAGATTTTTCTAGGTAATCGACCTTTTAACATTCTTTAGTGCTTTATTTGTACTTCTAATTAAAAATAAAACCATAACTAAAAATGAATTTGAGTGCTTCTATTAATGAAACTTGGCCTTACTTTTATTTATTTAGCGCCAGTTATATAAAATTAATCTTATCTAAAACATTTTTGCTATCACCACGTAATTGCCCAATTTGCCGGATAATATAAAATAAAAGATTTTTAGTTGCACGACATTTTACTCGTGACATTCATCTAAAGACAAAATACCCGTTAACCATATAAAAAATTTGTACTCATAACTTAATCTAATACAATTCGATTGATATAATATACAGAGAGCCGGTGACCAATTTAAGGTTGTCATTTCAAAAGTCACGAAACTTTTCATAAAAAAAAAACCTCAATACCTACAGATACTGAAAAGCCACTTCTGGCAGCTCAGTGTGACCGTGTTGAAATACCCTAATTTTTTAAAGAGGGTAAGAAATAAGGCTAATTTTAGTTAAAGTATAAGTCATAAAATTTTAGGAAATTACTTTTGACAATATTTTTAATTCATACAATTTTTGTCAGAACATTTACATCCTTCCTAATTGTTACCAGAACGCTATAAATATTTATTTAAAAAAATCCAATGTTGTCATTTCATCAGTCTTGAAATTTTAACAGAATAAAGAAAATATATTAATAATTCATAATATTTAATGCCAGAACAAAATTCCATCACCAACAGTCTGTCAGAACGAAAAACCCGGCCACACTGAGCTGCCAGAAGTGGCTTTTCAGTATCTGTAGGTATTGAGGTTTTTTTTATGAAAAGTTTCCTGACTTTTGAAATGACAACCTTAAATTGGTCACTGGCTCTTGGTCTATAACTACTTATGTTTATGTGATTAATCAAACCCTATATAAATGTTAGTACGCAAGTATAAGATAATACAAACTTAAAATAACCTGAGAAAAAATCCACGAAAAACTATTTGATGTTCTTACTATCTTCACAATCTCATTATTTGTGTCCTATTATTATATTATTATTATTGTTATTAATTAATAAGCCCGATTATCGTGGACACTCAATAACTTGTTTATCATGGGATTACCAAAGCACAGATAGTTAATTCGGTTTGTGCTAGATGCTTGCCATTGGCAGGTGTGATGGTTCCTGTATGTGCACGATATCATTCGTATAAATTGTCTAGATCCGTTCAGGAATCATCAGTCTTGCCGGTGACAAGCATAAATCGAATTTACTAAATGAGACAGTTTTCTTGTTTACTTATAAGCATGCGTATTATTTTGTGGCACCTACTATTTGGTGGTAAATGTTTTATAAACAGCACCCTGTATATTTTATTTTATATTTTTGTATTGTCTATGTTTTTTTCTACACCTTTTAGTTTTGGTTATAGATAAAAAATTATTATTTTTAATTTAATTTAAAAAGTTCGAGTTGGTTAGTTAAAAATGTCCCACAATAATCTATTTTAGCTATAAAATACTTATCTGAGATTGCCGTAATTCAACTAGCTCGATCTATTTATGGAATTTTTTCAATAATACTGAAGCTTTCGAAAAGAGACTAAAAAGTTGAAACAAAGTTTTAACGTATATGTTGCTTAAAATAATTTTGTATTAGACCCAGCAAAAAGACTATAACGCAAACTGATATAAAGAGAGAAAATTATCATTTCTGCACTGATTCATTTTTGGGATATATTTGGAAAGGTGTTTGAAAATGGACTCAATGGAACCTGAAGTTATTATTTTGCTTGATAAAAGCTTCTGAAGCTGTTAATTAAAATTTTTTTATATGGGATTTAGAACTTTGTTATGCAAACACCTATAAAATTTTGAAAATGCCACCAAATAGAACACATGAATATGAAAAATAAAATCCAAATTCTTTCTTTTATAAATGACACTGTATTATCAGCAGGTATTTTATTATGCCGTTAATCATTTTGGTTTTTGGATTATTTGTCTTTGGGTATTTTGTCGTCGGTTATTTTAACGTACGATGTTCCCTTGCAGGTGTTTAACAAATTAATTTATCCTTCATAAAATAAAATAATTTTTCTTGTCTATTTTTACTTATAGAATCAACCCGAATATGACAAAACACCTAAACATCAAGTTCAACGTTTTCCCGTTATATTTGGACGTACGGTGGATAGTCTTGTGCATCAATTATTGGACAATTTTCTACGAGATTATGTAAATGTTTGGCTTAAACAATATGCCTATAAATCTGATAAATTAATTGATCAACTGAAGTAAATTAAATTTTTTAAGTAAATGCATATGCTAATAGATTTAACTAAAATTTATATTTTTTAGAGAAGATATTTGGGGAGGTATTCAAAATTTACATGATAGAGCATCACGTATTGATCACACAAAATTAATTGCTGTTGATATGATCACACGAATAACATTCCATTTTGAAAAAATTCGTATTGAACAAACCATCGGGTAAGATAATGATTTATTTTTATGTTGTGCCTGCTATTTCGATATTTAACTTTATTCAACTTTACTTTGTTTTCGGGGTTCAGTATCCATTATTCTAATTGATATTAAAGCATCAAAATGTTTGATTTGGTCATTCTAAATATGTCTTAGAAGCAGCATACAAATTGTTCGGCAATAAATATAGTGGCCACAAACCAGGGTAATCTGGAATTATCAGAGAATTTGGGTCCGAAAATTAAACAAATCTGAGAAATATAAAAATTTCTTGGAACTTACCAAATAATTAAGTGTATTATTTAATTTTTTGTCTTATACCTCAGAAAATGTGATTTTAGTAGTGTGCTTTAAATTAGCAAAAAATTCAGAATTTTTATATCTCAGTTTTAAGACTACGTAAAAAAATCCAAATACACATAAATGTAGTTAATCTGAAATCTGAATGAGCAGATCTCGCAATACCACTGAAAAAAAGATACTGCTTCAAATAGGATTTCGGGGGGAAACGGGCTCATAGGAAGATTGATTTCTCGGAAGGATTTCAAACAATTTCTTTAATATTATTTATTTAACAGTCAAATGAACTGAATTTTTATGGCTTACAGCCAAGACCCAATTGACCTATGTTGCTCATTTACTATATTTAACTTACTTTTTACGTCCTGAGCACGCCATAAAATTTTAGCTTGGTATCTTTTTTCGTTTTGGAGTAATTGTATTTACAGACGAAAAATCGTTTTTTTTCGGTTTTTTAGGATTTTAAGCGGTTGAATGAAAAGTAAACCATACACATAGATAGACCATTTTAAAGTAGATATTTCGACGGTTAAAATAAGCCCAAGCAAAATATGAAAATCGAAAAAAATATCAAGAGAGTTTGTCGTTGAAAAATGAGAAATTTTAACGGACAATTTGGAAAATCTCAAAGAAAATTTTTTTTTTGGTTTCATAAAAATTCGTGATTTTTTTGTAGTTAAAAAGAAACACTTTCACCAAGGTTCATGAAACTTAAATTTGTTTTGACCGAAAAAAAAAATAAAAACGAAAAAAACAGTTTTTCGTGATTTTCATGGAATTTGAGTTTATGTTGAAAAAAGTCTACTACAAAAGTTTTACAATTAATTATTATCAAGAACTTTCTTGTTGACCATTTTTTGCAATAAAACGCAAAAAAACTTTTTCAACCCCTAAAATAAACCCCCATTTCGTAATTTCCAAGGGTCTCGAGTTTAATTGTTGTTTACTATGTTACTTACACCCCAAACTCACATTTCCACCTAGTCGCTAAATGTTAAAAATTTATTAAATTAGGACTAGAAACAAAATTTTTATTGTACTAGACTCTTAACTCTTAATTATTTTAAAGAATCGAAAAGTCGAAATAGAAACGCTTGAAGCATGATGGGTTCTTATCAATAATTTCATGTTTAATTTTGATTATTTACAGAATTGAAAAAAATAAGCCTCCAGTATTTTCTTTATCCCCACATTTATTATCTTCCGACAAGGAATTAGAATATTTACGAAAATTGAGTGAAATGTTGATTATGTTTTTACTGCCACGGGGTTATTCTTTATCTCCTGCCAAATATTTATTAAGAGAAATATTAGCTTGTAAAGGTATGTATAATTTAAAACTTCATTTTAGCATTATATGAAGTCCTCAGCTGGTTAATAAATGACTTCTAATGAATTGACTATGAGTACACCAGTAAAATCTTATAATAAAAACAGCTAAAATCACAAAATGTGATGTAAAGGTACATTTTTGATATGTTATTTGGACCCCTTAGGGAAGTGTGAAACCACATTTTGCAAGCAAAAAAAAAGTTGTGCTTCCTGCATAATGCGCGAAAAACTGAAAATCAGACTTTTTTCAATTTTTGCAGTGCAATTCAAAAACTGTGAGCTTTTTGACATTAGTTGCCGTATCATTTTGAAAGTATACTAAATTCGAAACAATTTAAGCCGATCTACAATTCCGTATGTCTAATAGTTTTTGAGATATGATGCTTGGAAATTCATTGTTTTCTCGTGCAGGGCCTAATAAGGACAAAACTTTTGTGTCCATTTTCTCCAAAAATATACAAAATCGAGGGATGAAAATTTGTAGGTAGCTTCATCTTGCGAGCCTTATGAAAAATTATTGAAAAAATCCAAAAAAATTTTCTAGCAAATACTTTGAAAAATTTTCGACACCTGGTACAAATGGGGCTGAGTAGCGACACAAAGCTGCTTTTTTGGTACTTTTTTTTTGCTTTCAAAACGTAGTTTCAAACTCCTCTACGGAGTCCAAATAACACACCAAAAAAGCAGCTTTATATAACTGCTCAGCCATTTGTAAATGTAGAAAATTTTTCGAAGTATTTGCAAGAAAACTTTTTGGTTTTTTTCAATAATTTTTCATAAGGCTCGCAAGGTGAAGCTACATACAAATTTTCATCCCTCCATCTTTTATATTTTTGGAGAAAATGGACACCAAAGTTTTGTCCTAATTTGCCCCTGCACGAGAAAACAATGATCTTTACGAAAAAATTTTTTGAACAAAAGTTGTTTATTTTGGTATAAGGAACATTTATCTTTAAACTTTTGTTTTATTTCTAACGGTTTAGCATAAGCAAAATTCAAAATTTTAGCATTTCTGAAATTTTCAAGCATCATATCTCAAAAACTATTAGACATACGGAGCTGTAAATCAGCTTAAATTGTTTCAAATTTAGTATACTTTCAAAATGATACGGCAACTAATGTCAAAAAGCTCACAGTTTTTGAATTGCACTGCAAAAACTGAAAAAATTTCGGTTTTTCACTTATTACGCAGGAACGACAACTTTTTTTTGCTTGCAAAATGTGGTTTCATACTCTTCTAAGGGGTTTAAATAACATACTAAAAAAGTAGCTATTTGACTGGCGTATAGCGTAACTGTGAGAGACTTTTCCTTGTAACAGCACTGCCGGTTTGTTTTTATAAGCCTGTGGTCGCTTCTAGTAGAAAAAAGTAAAAAAAAGCCATGTTTTAGTCCGAAAACATGGCACACCAATTCCAACCTGTTCGTACGTTATCAAACTGTGATACTACTTCTCTACTCTATGCTGCTTTATTTTAAAAATATGTTTTTTTGTAGTTTTCTTACCTACAATAAATTGTATCACTGAACCCGATTATATAAATCAAAAAATTGTCAATTATATTGAAAGTCAAAAAGCTTCAGCAGAATTACATCGAAGCTATGAGCTTATTGGTAGTTTTGAAGATTTTATACGACATATACATGGTACTACGGATATTGAAATCTTAAAAAATTTAAGGTAACTTATGAATTTATTATTAATAATCATATAAAAATTGACCTGAATTGTTTAAAATTTGCATAACTGAGCTTAAAGTAGATAGTTTTGATGTTCAGATGTAATTTGTTTTATAAACCATATGGTGCTCAACAAAGCCGTTTTGGAAGATATCCATGTCCTGCTCGTCATGTATTTCTTTTTAAACTTTTTATATCATTTCCTTAGAATAGTTATTCAAATTTAAAATAAATATAGTATAAGAAATTAGCAAGCAAATAAGCAAAGGTATATGACCTAAATGTAATCCTTATGAAACATCCGAGGTAATACTATACTAATTCAATAAATGATCGTTAACTCGCGATTGTCGATGCCTATTAGTTAAATATGACAAAAGCGGTTCCAAAGCTTTTGATTGTTCAAGATTTCCCATACAATTTCATACAAAATCCTTATTAATTTCGAAATTTCAGATATGAACTTGTAACGGAAATAATGAAAGCAACAACAATACAAAATTTGAAACGTGCCAAAGGTGTGAATCCTGACATGAATAAAAATTCAAATATACCTGGCGGTGTGGGTAAAGCTGATGTATTAGCTGCGAAAAAATTAAAACGTTATATTGGCCAACTGACAATTGCTAAAATGCAATGTGAAAAACGTTTAACATCATTAGGTTGGAATGGTGGATTTTCGATAGCGGATAATAACGATGGTGTAAGTAAAATTTTCGATTTCTTCTTATAGACACTTTTATAGAGTTTTTAAGATCTTAGTTTAAAAGAAAGGAATAATGAAAATGTGAAAAGTACTCACAAGAGTTTGATATTGAACCTCAGACTTCTTGTAATCGGTACAAATGCTTGAGTTTAGAATAATATAAATAAGCTACAGAGCAACTATCGCGGAAAATTAAAAGGCTCTTCGCATCGCCTGGATTCGATTCCTAGTAGTTGTATTCTTTATTCAGATAGTATTGTCTAATTAATTGTATAACATACTCTTGCCCATATATTTGTTTGTATTTTGGTTCTATTAACACAAGCATTATGCTTATCAAAAGAAGCACCTAATATTTTAAATATTTAATCTAAAATAAATAAATTTGGAAATTAATAGTTTGTTTTTTCCCCAGATTTTAAATTTAAACACAATATTAGATAATTTAATAGGACGAAAATATTTAACGTTATTTTTGGAAACTATGGCTAGTCAAGATTTAGTTGGATATTGGTCAGCAGTCGAAGAATTACGTATTGCACATAGAAGTCAATGGCATCAACTTGGTGCCGAAATATTTTATACATTTATTCGTTCACCGACTGCTGAAATTAAAGTTGATAAATTAACACGAAAACGTATGGAATCATTTTTATTAGGTGATAAGGGACCAGAAGTATTTTTTGAAGTACAACAAACAGTATTTCAAACAATTGAACAAAAATATTATCAACCATTTGTAATTAGTTCGTATTATAAACAAATGATTGAAGCAATGAATGCTGAAAATAATAGTTCGGATCAAGGTAAGTTAATTTATTTATAAATTATCGCGTCTTTTCTGTACTCCAATTTAATTGAAATAAATTTTTTAATTAATGATTTGCATTTTTATCGAATTTTTGTTAACTCAAAATTCTTATATACACTTCAATCTACCTATAAAATATAATATAATTGATTAATAAGAACACTGCATTTGTTCACTGGAAGTAACATTGCAACCAGAAAGCAGGAATAGAGAAAATTAATTAATTCTTATTGTAACATCCTCTTTACTAATTTACTAGACGGAATAACATTATTCAAACTGTTTTTAACCAGATTTACAATTATCATTGGAAGAAAGAACATCATTGGATGGTGAAGCAAATAGTAATACGGATGTCACAAATACAATTCACGTCGGTGATCATTCAACATATGCAAAAAGAAAATTATGCCAATTACAAGAAAAATTAAATAATAAAATGCAAGCATTACAAGCGTTACGTACATCGCTGAAACCTGAATCAAAAGTATTAGCATTTTTAGAGCGTGAAGTTGAATGGTTACAAGGGGAAAAACGACAATTAGAAGCACATATTACGCGTACCGAAGTATGGAGTGAAAATTTAGGAAAATGGAGAGCTGTTGTACAAAGTGCTGAGGTAAGTTTTTGTATTACATTTTTCATATAAAAAATAGAATCGAATAATTTTAAATAAAAAACACATTATGTTACAAGCTTTTAGTTAACTTGATTTTTATATTAATAGTGTCATAATTAGTGATATCTGCATAGATTACGGTAAGATAACATAAATTATGTCCCAAGTGCTTAGCCATTATTTTATGAGATCTTCCTTTTAAGGTAAGACAGATATAACAAAATGTTTAAAGCAAACATTTTTAATAAAGTTGGGGTATCTCATAGGCGTCTTGGATTGAATAGTGATCTTCAAGATAGCTTATAGGTCAACTCGTTTTCGTTATGTGGAAAATAAAAGCTGCTATATATTAGAAAAATTTTTCTCTAAAAATTAATTAAAAATTTGTTTGAAGTGTGAATAGATTCGTCCGAAATTGAAAGTAAAAATTGAATCTATACATGAAACAGCCTAGAAATGTTGAAACTATATTTGTGTAATCATATAATAGGATTTTTGGAATGCTTTTTTAAATCTTAAAGTGCGTTTTTACTTAAACTACCCCAAAACACACAATTGGAATCAAAATAAAAAATTTATAGCAAAATTTTGAATTTTAATATATTTTAACATTCAATTTCTGGTAAATCTATACATATTTCGAAAAAAATATTGGTCCAAAGCGTCAAAATACCGGGTACAAAATATAATGAGATACAATCGATTGGAGAAAAAAAACTGAAATTTTAACTAATTTTTGGTTTTTGACTTTTTTCCCCACACCCCATCGTGTTTAATTATAGATAATTTATTTATGCAAGAGGTAAAACTACCTATTTATTGGTTAGATGATCGAAATTCCAACACCAGTAAGGATCTTGTATTTCTATTACTAATTAAAAAAAAAAAAAATTTACAATCAATATTTCAAAAAAAGATTTATTTGATATAAGTGATATGATAAGAAGTGATAATTTTAATTTTAGAAACCGCAACTTATTGTGTAAGACTAAAATATAATTTTTATTTAGTAATTTTACTTTATTTTATTGCTTGCAACTTGCAATTGCTCTTATTCCATTAGTCAGATTTTAAAAAAAAATTTTATAAAAATTTTTCTTCTAAGCGTTTGATATAATCTCAAAATTTATGAGGTTTCTTTTATATTTAAATAACAAATCTATCGGAAACAAAAGTTGCTGTAAATTCTTAATTTCGAAAATGGTGTAAAAACTAATAGAAACCTTCCCAATTAAAATAATAAAATATAGTGCACACTAAATAAAAATTAGCATTTATAAATAAATCTTCACCTATTTCGTTCTTCTTTTATGTTCATAAAATTTATACAATAAAAGTTAAAAAAACTTCAATGGGTATTTGTAAAAAATATACTATTAATAATTTTGATAATTGGGTTCCAAAAAATTTTTATAAAAACATATTTCAAATCATTCATTCATTTTAAATCAATTATATCATCTCATCATTTTTTTTGTTCATTTCGTTTCAACGCCAGATCAATTTGTCGACATTTTGACTTGTCAACGCATCCACATTTACGTTCAAATAAAATTTTCTGTTTTATTTTATTATCAAGAGTAACAGTGCTAGTCTTATCAGCAGTTTTTGGTTTTGTAGTAATTAGAGCATCTTTTGGTATTATACCTAACTCTATCAACCGTCCTGTTAAATTTACAAATATCTTTTCTTTGCTTGGTTTGGTTGTTGTTATAATTTTGATTGGTGTTATTATCGTACCTAAATTTGTTTTTGTAATTTCTGGTAATATTATATTTGGTGTTGTTATAGTTGTTGCTATTTTGTTATTTATTCCTATTGGTGCAATTATTTCGGATTTAGATAGTATTGTTGGTGGTTCAATTATATTTGAAAATGTAAATATTTCCTGTGGTATATTTATTTTTGGTGGTGAATATAATTCTGGCGAAATTGTAATCATTTCTGGTTGTCCGATTATATTTGAAGCTGTAATTATTTCTTGTGGTGAACTTGTTTTTGGTGAATATATTTCTGGCGTTATTGTAATTATTTCTGGTGGTGCAATTACATTTGAAGCTGTAATTATTTCTAGTGGTGAGCTTGGTTTTGGTGAATATATTTCTGGTGTTATTGTAATTATTTCTGGTGGAATAATTACATTTGGAGCTGTAATTATTTCTAGTGGTGTACTTATTTTTGGTGAAAATATTTCTGGCGAAAGTGTTATTAATTCTGGTGGTGTAATTTTTGATGTTGCTTTAAATGTACCTATTGATATAATCATTTTTGGTGGTTTATATATTTCTGGGGATTTTTCAATTATTTCTGGTGATGTAATTATTTCTGATGTTATAATTTCTGGTAATGCAACTATATCTGATGCTCTAATATTTGGCGGTATTGTCATTGTTTCTGTTGCTGCAAATATTTCGGACGGTCCTGATTTTGGATGTTCTTTAATTGATTCGAGCCAATCTGCTATATTTGTGTCAATTGAAGCGTAACTTAATTTTGTTGTGAGATCTTTTAGATTTATCGATTTCTTCTGCTTTGTTTTTAAGATTCTTTCTGGTGGTATATATTTTGGTATAATATTTTCTGGTGGTATATCTTTTAGTGTTTGTGTTACTACTTCTAAGGACGATGTTACTTTCTTCTCACTCTCTTCCGATGGTGATAATTTTTCGGATATTGACGTTTCAGCAGGTGGTAGTATGTCTTCTGGTGTTTTTGTGACTACTTCTATTGATGTCTTTTTTTCTGGATCTGATTTTATTTGTGGTCTTATTGTAATAGTTTTGTTCGGAGTTAATATTTCAGTTAATGTTTTTCTGACTACTTCTATTGGTCTTATAGATTGTGTTTCAGTCGTGATTTTTGGAATTTCGAGTTCCGTAGGAATTATGCTAATCGAATAATATGGAGTGGATGGAGTTAAAATTTCTGTCGTTTCCTCTGGAACCACTAATTCTGAAGTAATTTTACTTTGCAAAGAGCTTAACGAATATTTTTTTGGGTGTTTTCCAAGTTTACTGATGGTCTCGGGTAATATAAGTTGCTTTTGCATAGTATATTTTTTAGTGTGTATTCCAAGTTTACTGACAGCCTCTGGTAATACAAGCTGCTTTTCCATAAAACCTAGTATAGGTGATGATTCGACCCTTACAGATAGAATTTCCAAAGAGCTTAAAGAAAATTCTTTAGAAAATTCAAGTTTACTTGATTCGGCTGGTGAAATATCTTTCGTTTTCTCAGGCAAAATCTCTTCTGGAGAAACTTTTTGAATTTTTTCTTTTTGTTGAGGGATTGACGATAACGAATATACTTTAGTACTGATCGGTTGTGAAAATAAAGATTTCTTATCAAAACTTGTTTGTATCCAACTTCCAATAACATCTTGTGACATTGATGATGATTTGAGTTTCGATGTAGGTTTTGTTTTCATGGCTATTGGCCGCTGTTCGGTTACGTAAGACAATGTGTCTTTTTCACTTTCTGTTTCAGCTGGTCGTACTTGCATACTGTTTACTGAATAGCTTTCACCAACAGATGGTGGTAAGATTACTGTTTCGACCGTTTGGGATGTAATTTGTAATGTTTTCGCAGTAAAACTCTCTTCTGGAACAATTTGGGAAGTTATTTTATTATCTAAGCCTTGAGGTTTTAGAATTGAGCTTAACGAATATTTTTTACTGCTAATTCCTAGCTTATTCAATGGCTGTGATGGTATTAGTTGTTTCTCAATAAAATTTGGCAAAGGTGACGATTCAGCCATTGGAGGTACAATTTCTGGAGTTGTCTCAATGGAAATAGTTTCTAAATAACTTTCTGAAATCTTTGAAAAGTATCTTGTATTAGTATCTTGTAAAAGGGAAGGAGGTGAAGTATTTGATGCATTTGTAAAATCAATATCGTATGAATCACAAATATCGCCAATGCAGAATGTGCGAATTGTTTTATCATAAGAATACGAAGATGGTTGACGTGGTAGGTTGTTTAGATAAATATCATCTAACAAATGTGTTTTTGATATGGGAGTTGTTGATAATAAATTTTCGAGCAAATCTTTATTCACTGTTTCATAACTATACGAAACTTTTACTGTTTCATCACCAAAATCAGTAAGATCAATATCGGACCTAGTTTCTGGAGTGATTGTTCCAAATGTATGGTAGTAAGGTAGTGGTCTCAATTCTTCTTTATTATATCCTTGGTTGTAAATTGGCGTCCAATGATATGATTCTTTGTTGGCAAGTGAATGTGTTAAAGATACATATGTGCTCCATATTGAACCTTCTAATGAATAATTACTCGCTAGTTTTGGTTGTTCGTTAATAATAATTCGAGTTTTTGCAAATCAATTTCTTTGATCTTATAACGTGCCTGATCTACTGTAGCGCTCATGGCTAAACTTGTTAAATCATATGTCTTATTAGAATCCACCCCTGATTGATTGTCAGAATCAATTAGTGGTGGCGCAAAAGGTTTTTGTGTAAGGCTTTTATTACTTGTGACATTTTGGAATCTTTCTGTAGTAGGCTGTAATAAAAGTGATGTCTGTTTTGTTTCCTCATATAATTCTTCATCTAATTCAAAAATAAATTCTTCATCAAATGCATGTGTACTTGCTCTTTTTGGTGCATCAAATACACTGATGGCAGATGTATACTCCGTTTCAAAAGTAAATGCGGGTCTTTTGGATGCGGTTTTATTTTCTAAAGGAATGAGTTTATTAGTAATATGATTTTATCAAATTTATTGGAAAGTACAACCATCCTCCAAGATAATTTTTGAGCAAATAAAAATAATCTTAAGATAACTCATACGGTGTTATCCGATTTTTATTTGTGTGTTTAAGATATATCTTTGTGAAAATTTGACTTTAAACATAAAATATTATGAGTGCTGTTAATATTTTCAACGATTTAAAATAACTTTTGATACTATAAACATTTCAGAAAATATTCTAAATACAATTTTTGATGATAAATTACCACAAATTACAACTCCAATGATTAAAACATTGCCTTACAATCGAAACACTATTTGAGTTTCATATTAAGCTTATAATTAGTAATAAAAACCATCCGTTAAGCTCTATTTTTAACACACCAGTAAAATTAGCTCTCTATGATATTAAAGCACAATAACTTTTTTAATGGGTGTACTCGTTTTGTTAATTTCAGATCTGTTTTATTATTCAAATATTTTTTACTAAATTTATGCGAAATTGTGCTCTCTACAACTTATAGGATAATCTTGTAGATTTTTTAATTATTTTCAAAAAATTTAAAAATTGCTATATCTTTGATTCCACGCCTTAACCTCACCTAAATAGGTAATTTTTCCAAACTCTTCGATTCATTCCTATATAATTAAAACGAAAATTACTACAAAGCCAATTAATTTTTACTGGGCTATAAAACACGTTGAAATGATAAGTAAAATATCAAAGATTGATTTGATACTATATTGCTACAAAAAAAATTAAAATAAAATCGGATAACATTTGAGTTTAGGTAAGGTATTATTTTTAAGTGTAGAATATATGCTTAAAGTCTGTTAACAATTATTTTAAAAATTATCGAAAATGTATTAGATTGTAAAATGATCAGAATGCCCCTTATTCTCGATTCTAATTCGTAGTTTGGTTTAAATATGCAATAATGTTGACTGGATTGTAAAAAAATTGTAAAAAAAATCGCGCGGCTAACAGTATACGCTATGTAGATACCGAAAAAAATTTAATGATAAATGATTCAAACCAAAGTATTTAATAAGGAACATTTTTTACTTTAAAACTTTGTTTCTCTTATGTTTTACAAAATGAGTCCTACGGAGAAAAGACCTAATAAACTTATGTTGCTCATTTACGAATTCAATCTCACTCTTTACGCACTGAGCACGCTCTATTTCTTTTCGTTTTTGAGTTATCGTGCTTACAGACAGACGGATAAACGGAAATGGACTAATTAGATAATTTTATGAACAACTATACCAAAATTTTTTTGTTGTATCAATATTTCTAAGCGTTACAAACCTGGGACTAAAATTAGTATATCTTGATATATCTGATATATATAATATAATCGTGAAAGTTTGTGTAGATGGATGGATGTTTGTTACTCTTTCATGCAAAAACTACTGAACGGATTTGGATGAAATTTGGAACACAATTTACCTGGATTAACACATAGTATAATTTTATCTCGATAGTATGTTCCCGTAGGACAATTATTTCTGACCGTTCGACCTATCGAAAGTTACATTATCAGCGAGTATCATGGGCTAAATTTTACTTTAAAGAAAATTAAAATCCATTAAATTGTGAACAAAAGGGAGGATAAGTGAGGTCAAGGAAAGTGAGTGCTATAACAAGATAGTCTTTGTTTTTATAGTTGAAATTGCCCAGCAAAGCGGGTGGGTATTTGCTAGTATTTTATATATACAGGATATACAAATCTATGAAGATTTTTTAAAACATACAATATATCAATACTTTACAATTTTTACCTGCATATGTAAGTGTTGGAGAACTAAATTCTTTCTTTTTCAATTCAGAGTTGGGTCTAGATGTATTATCCACAGCAGGAATATTATATTCAACAATTTTCCCACTTAAAGTCTCCATATATCGAAATGTCGGGGCCTTAGAATATCTGGGTTTTTCAGGTATAGAATCATCGATTTCTGCTTTTTGGGGTAATTTTTCAGGGGTATTGATAAACAATGATAAATAATCAATAGTTTCCACTTTTCGTATATGAGCACCTTTTACATCTTCAACATTCCCCAATGTATATTGGCTAGCATAGAACTTTTTAGGTAAATATTCAATTCTAACTGGATACATTAATTTAGAATATTTTCGAATATTTTCGCAATCTCTATAATTATCAATTACTTTGGACATTGTAAATTCAACAACATCACTCATAAACTCTGATTTGGTCTCTATGGTTTCTACGTCATGGTTAGTATCGTTATTACTTGCAGTCGAAGATATGCTAGAATATGTTTGAACTTCATTTTTTGGTTTAAATGTTAGACCAGAAGTGGAAGTACGTTTATTGTTCTTATCAATTTCCGATTCATCAAATTCTACTGTTTGTGGTATATTTCTAGGTCCATTTTCATCTTTTCCCAATGTATATTGTTCTGTATAATACTTTTTAGGGAAATCTTCAGTATTTACTCGATATTTAGTAGATGCAATCGAAGATATGATTGAATATGTTTCAACTTTATCATTTCTTGGTTTAAACGTTAGACCTGAAGTGGAAGTACATTTATCTTTACTATCACTTAACTTTGCTTTATCAGGCTTTTTCGTTTCTTCGGGTAATGGAATTTCGTTTGATAGTGATATAAATTTATGTTCGTCAAATTGTACTGTTTCTGGCTCAATTTGGGGTACAGTTTTAACATTTCCTAATGTATATAGTTCTGAATAATACTTTTTAGGTAAACCTTCTATCTTTAATGGATATTTAATTTTTGCAAATTTTGGTCTATCCGAAGTTTCTTCCAATTTTTCCTTGTGAATTCTAGGTTTGACTTCCCCGCCGTATTCCGAAACAGTCCACTCACTATTGCTAACCTCACTATGTGTGTAATCCTCTGCGATCGGTTCTGAACCTCCATATTCGGCTGAAACGGATATTCTATTTTTACTTGGTAAAGATTCAATGTAGCTTATTGGTTGCACCATTGGTTTGGTTTGATACTCATTAGAAAAACCATAAGTATCTTTTGAATATTCCATAGTTGCAAACTGTGGCGTATTTACAGTTTTTATTTCTCTAGTTTCCGCGTATTTCACTCTTTGGACTTCAATTTCAGGGACTGTTTCCACTCGCTCTAACGTATATTGTCCTGTATAATATTTTTGTGGTAATCCTTCTGTTTTTACTGGATATTGAAAGTATGCAAATTTTGGTATAGTAAAAGTTTCCTCAAATTTTTCCTTATTGACCCTAGGCACAACTTCTCCAGCGTATTCCGAAACAGTCGTATTATCTCTAATATCATTTTTTTCTTTTTCCTGTGATTCTGCATGCATGTTGTACATTCCATATGTATTTGATAGTGAATGTGTTTTCTCTCTATTATCATCTTTAGGTTTTTCATTTTCTGGAATATTATTAGTATCGTTCATCTTATTTACGGTATCAGCTGTTAATGCATACGCGCGTGCATGCGGCTCATTGGAAATACCTTTGCTTTGTTCTGAATACTTCTCTGTTGATTCCTTATATGTCACTGTTTGGGCTACAGTTTTAGGGACTCTTTCCATTTTTGCGAACTGTGGCCTTCCTACCGCTGCTGCTGTTACATTTGACATTAAATTTAATGTTTTATTCTCATTTACTTTAAGAAGTTCATTAGCGGGAATATATGCACCACTGCTTAACTTATCTATCATATCTGATAAAGAAATTACTTTATGTTTTTGATCATATTCAACAATTTTTCCATCTATATTCTCCATATATTGAGGCGCCGACGCAGAGTCTATAGATTCATTGAAAACTTCCTCATTGTCTAAATCCTCAACTTCGACTGTTTGTGGTGTCATAGTTTTGAGTATAGTTTCTGATGAATATTTTTCAGTAAAGAAATTTCTGGATACTCCTTCAGTCTTTAAAGTGTATCCAATATTTGCAATTTCTGGTGTACTTACATTTACTATTCCCAAAATATTTTCATGTTTCACTTTTTGAGACTGAGGTACTGCTGTTGAATTGTCTTTTATACACTTTGCTGAATGATAACAAAACTCTGTTGTAACTGTTTTAATATTCTTTATTTCTTTAGTTCTTTCATTTATTACTTTTTGTGGTTGAGGTACCGTTTCTACATTTTCTAAAGAATACATTTCTGAATAATATTTTTTAGCTAAACCTTCGGACTTGGCTGAATAATATTCAGCGGCTACCAAGGGTGGTAAATTTTTCATTTCCATGGTTTCTTCATGTATTACTTTTTGTGACTGGGGTGCCATTTCAATACTTTCCAATGTATACTTTTCTGAATAATACTGTTTAGTTAAACCTTCAGTATTTACTGGGTACTCAATTTTTGTAAACAGTGGTGTATTTAACTTTTTAATTTTCATGATTTCGTTATATACTATTTTTTGTGGCTGGGGTACTATTTCTACTCTTTCTAAGGTATATTTTTCTGAATAATACTTTTTAGGTAAATATTCGACCTTTGCTAGATACTCAATGGTTGTAAATTTGGGTTTAATTAATTTTTCAATTTTCAAAGGTTCTTCAATTTTTATTTTTTGCGCTTTAGGAACATGTATGCGTTCTAATGTATATTGTTCTGTATAATACTTTTTAGGTAAGCCTTCAATATTTGCTGGATGTCGAATGTTTGCAAACTGTGGTATACCATTAACATTTTTTATTTGCATGGTTTCTTGATATTTTACTTTTTGTACATTTTCTTTATTTTGTATTGCGTATTGTTCCGAATAATAAGTCAAGGGTTGAATTGTCTTATATCCTGGCTTATATTTTTGAAGCTCTGTTTGTATCCAACTTTCAGTACTATATCCCGAGAATTGTTTTTCTAATTCTTTTTCTGGATAATTTTCTGATTCTATCTCTGAACTTTTTGATTTTTTTGGGATTATTCCGGGTATATTAGATAGAGAATAACCTTTAGTTTCATCCCATGCAAAAGGCTTGATAGCTTCATTCTTAGATTGAATAGCTTGCGTGTCAATCTTTTCTATTTTCTGAGGGATGTTTTGTGCGATTTTTTTGGCGTTTATAATATTGGATAACGAAGTATACTTATGAATTGAAGCCTGTTCTTTTTCTTTAGTTCCAGATTCGTCTTCTTTATTATCTGTTTGCACATTTTTATTATCAAATTCTGATTCTCTGACATTACTTAACGAAATTCGTTTTTCGGGATAATAATTTTCTTTAGATTTTTTCTGACGCTTTTTATTATTAGGATCAGATCCTGAAATGTTTTCTATATCTTGTGGTTCATGTTTTGATTGTCTAAATGATTTTTCATTATAACTTATTTCATCGTTGGTATGTTCTAAATCATGCTTTGATATTTTATGATTGTCTTCTGATTCTAAACAATGTTCGTTTTCTTCAGTCTTGGTTTCTTCATTAGACATTAGTGATGATGTATCAAAGGAGTCTATTTCTGATATATTTTCTTTTGTTGTAAATGGAGTTAAAAGGTTTTTGCCGACATTTACAGTATAAACATCCATGAGTGATAAAAAACTATCTTCAGTTTGAATATTTTTTTCCCTTATCATTTCTGGTAAAACAACATTTTGGGGAATATTTTCTTCATTTATTTTACGTTTATAATTTTCAAATTTGGATTTAATCGATTCTTCAAATCCATTATCGTCTTCCACTTCAGAATCAGAATCAATTTCTCCTAAGTTCGTGGATTTAATTTTTATTATTTCTCCTGATTGACTCGAACTTTGTGGATCTACCCACTTTTTAATATTCACAGAAGAAATAGATCTATCTATTTCTTTCATAGTATCTGATGATTTTTTTCTAAGGAGCTTAAATTCCACTGATTTGCTAACGTGAAATCTCTCTGACTTTCTTTTAATCGGTTCATCAGCTTGGTAAGTTTCGATATTTTGTGGTATATTTTCATCATGTAATTTTTGTTTCAGTTTTTCAAACTTATTTGAAATTGGTTCTGTGTCTTCATATTCTTCATAATCGTCATTATCATCATCGTCTTCATCGTAATTACTATCTTCACGGTATTCATTTTTATAATCATTGGAATCTTCTTTAAATTTAGTTATTGATGATTTTTTGAATCTCACTTGAGAAGAATGTTTTGATGAATGCTTTCGGACTACTTCAAGTCCACTTTCAGATTGAGTATTATGTTTCATTTGGAATGATTCAGATGGTATCTTAAACTCAATTTGCACGGGGTTCTCATTATTTTCTGATATTTTTGATTTATTCATAGCTGCATCGTCAATTTGTGTCCCTGACAACTTCTTTTTTACTGATGTCTCAATTTTTTCAGGTATCCTAAATTCAATTTGATACGGTTTCTCGTTAGATGTGTCTATATATCCAATTTGTTGCAGCTCTTGAATTACATATGATTCTGCTATCATATTTGTATTTTCATTAGATGTTGAATAAATTGGATTAACTATTTCAGGCGTAAAATCATTTTGATCGCTTTTACGATCTATTTCTTTTGATGAATGTAAAATTTCTTCTGGATGTGTATTTGAACTTCCTTTCCCTTCCACAATTTTATGATGTTCAATAATTTCTAATAGTTCTTCCGTTGAAGTGGTTGAAAATATTGCTTTATACTGATTATTTTCTGAAAAATTGGATTTATTTATAACTGTATTGTCAATTTTTGTTCCTGACAACTTTTTCTTTTTTATTGATATCTCAATTTTTTCAGGTATCTTAAATTCAATTTGATATGGTTTCTCGTTAGATGTGTTTTTATACTCGATTTGTTTCAGCTCTTGATTTAAATTTGATTCTGCTATCATATTTCTAATTTCATCAAATGTTGAATAAAATGGATCAACTATTTCAAGCGTAAAATCACTTTCACGGTCTATTTCTTCTTTACGATCTATTTCTTCTAACGGATGTAAAATTTCTTCTGGATGTGTATTTGAGATTCCTTTCCCTTCAACAATTTTATGATGTTCAATTATTTTTAATTGCTTTTCTGTTGAAATGGTTGAAACGATTGCTTCAGGTTTATACTCAATTTGTGGCTTATCTTCTTCTGAATGCAAACTTGATTTGTTAATCTCTTCGGATTTAAATTGACTTGAATTTGTATTCAGGGATGAAAGGTCTGACAAGTTTGTAACATGTTCGGAAGAAACAAAATCTTCTGACGGCAAATATAGATTATTGATGACTTTAATTGCGCACTTGTATTCAATTTGTGGTAATTTTTTTTTAGCACGATCTTCTGAAGGTGGATCCTTCAAGAGTTCAGCATTCTCTTCTGCGGATGAATTTAATTGTCTATTTAAAAAACTTTGTTCTGTATTTGAAGAATTTTCTGATTCTTCTGGTGGTATATTTAATTTATGAATGACTTGGAGTACAGATGTGTGTTCTATTTGAGATTTTTCAGAATTATCATATAGTAAACTTGAGTATTCAGAGACCAAATGTGATTCATTAGTCTCATTTTTTTTACCAGTTTCTAATTTTTCATTGAAATTTTCATATAGTGCACTTAAATCGTTTGATAATAAATATGATTTACTGATTGCATCTCGCTCAATACGTGAATTTTCATCGAAACTTTCGGCGTGCATATCTATAAAATCTTCTAAAGATAAGACAAAATCTTCTGACAATAAATAAGATTTATTTACCATTCCTGTTGCAAGTTGATATTCAACTTTTAAATTTTTATCGAAATTTTCTTCTTCCATTTTTACAATATCTTCCGAGGATGGAACAAAATCTTCAGAGGGCAAGTATGATTTATTGTTCACTTTAGTTGCGACTTTGTATGCAACTTGTGAATTTTCATTGAAACTGTCTTGTGCTGTTACGAAATTTTCTGTACATGAAACAAAATCGTCTGATGATATATAAGATTTACTCATGAATTCTGTTGCGACTTGATATTCAATTTGTTGTTTCTCATCGAATCTTCCTTCGTGTATATTTTCAAAATCTTCTGAAGGATTATAAGTTTTCATTATTTCAAACGCGTTTTCATGTTCTATTGATGATTTTTCATTCAAATTGTCATTTTGTTCACTTAAATATTCTGATTTAGTGTCTTCTTGCATACTTAAAAAGTCTTCCGAATATAAAACAAAATCTTCTGATGGTAAATATGATTTAGTAATCATTTCACTCGAAACCTTTTCTTTAGAACTACATTTTGACATACTTTCTGAATTTTCTAAATACACATCTGATTTATTGGCGGCTTTAGAAGCGATTTTTTTATATTCAATTTGCCGTAACTGTTCATCAGTATTTTTTTCTTGTTTATATATAATCGATTTATATTGATAATAAGGAGCCCCTATATCCGGTAAACTCGATGGAAATGGCTGATTTGTAACAAAACGTTTTTTTGTATAATTTTGGCTCACTTTGAACGAGGAAATGTTTTGATTTTGTAGTACTTTTTCAGGTAAATTTTTGTGTTCAATTTGTGGTATTTTTTCTGGTAAACTTTTGTGTTCGATTTGTGGTATACATATTTTTTCTGGCAAGTCTTTATGCTCAATTTGTGGTATTTTTTCTAATAAACTTTGGTGTTGAATTAGAGATAAATTGTTTAGTGAATTTTTATATTCTATTTGAAGTAATTTTATATTTTCTTTTGGCGTATTATCAATTTCTGCTGGTGGTAAACGAATCATTACGTGTTCGATTTTATACTCAGTTGGTAGTTTTTCAACAAAATTATTTTCTGGTAAGTTCGGAGGAACCTCCAGCGGTAAATTTTCTTCTACTTTATTACCCCATAAACTTGGTAAAAGTAATATTTCAGTTTCGATTTTGTGCTCATTTGGAAGTCTCTCAATAAAATATTTTTTTGGTATGACTTTAGTATCTTCCAACGGTAAATTATCTTCTACCCTACTCTCCGTTTCTTGTGATGTTAAAGTTGATATACAACTGCTTTCAGATTCAATTTTGTTTTCAATTGATATTCTCCCAACAAAACTATTTTCTGTCAAATCTTGAAAAACCTCCAACGGTGAATTTTCTTCTACTTTACTACCCCATTCAATTGGTGAGAGACTACCAAAATATTTTTTTGACAAGATTTTAGTACTTTCCAACGGTAAGTTATCTTTTACCATACTCTTCGTTTCTTGTGATGATAAAGATGATATAAGTTTTCGTTCAGATTCAATTTTGTTTTCAATTGATATCCTCTCAGCTGAACTATTTTCTAGTAAGTTTTGAGGAACGTCCGACGGCAAATTTTCATTTACTTTACTACCCCATAAATTTGTTAAAAGTATCATTTCATTTTCGATTTTGCGCTCATTTGAAAGTCTCTCACCAAAATATTTTTTTGCCAAAATTTTAGTATCTTCCAACGGTAAATTATCTTCTACCCCACTCATCGTTTCTTGTGATGGTAAAGATGATGTAAGTTTGCTTTCAGATTCAATTTTGTTTTCAATTGATATTCTCTCAACAAAACTATTTTCTGGTAAGTTTTGAGAAACCTCCAAAGGTAAATTTTCTTCTATTTTATTACCCCATAAATTTGGTAAAAGTATCATTTCAGTTTCGAATTTGTGCTCATTTGGAAGTCTCTCACCAAAATATTTTTTTGGAAAAATTTTAGTATCGTCCAATGGTAAATTCTCTTCTACGCTAGCCCTCGAGTCTTCTGTTGGTAAACATGACATAAGTTTATTTACACTTTTTTCTGACAAGTTTTTAGTAACTTCTAACGATAAATTTTCTTCTACCATACTATTGATTTCCTGCGATGGTAAAATTGCCATTTCTGAATCGATTTTATTTTCAATTGGCAGTTTCTCAAAAATTCTTTTTTGTGATAAATTTTTAATAACTTCCAATGGCAGATTTTCGTCTAAGATATTATTACTCATTTCCTGTGATGGTAATAATTGACTCATTTCTATTTTGTGTTCAATTTGTAGCAGTTTCTCAACTAAACATTTTTCTGGTAAGTTTACTTCAAGACCAATTTTATTTTCAATTTGTTGTAAATTTTTATTTAAATTTTTCCCCTCTTTTAAAATAGTTTCCAATGGTCTTTGGGATTCTTTGATTATGCCCGATTTATTTTCAAGATGTAGGAATTCATTAACAAAATTTTCTTCTGGCGTATTTGAAATTTTTTCTGGAAATAATTTTTTTTGCACTTCATAATCAATTCCTTCTTTTGCTTCTTCCAGTTTTTTCTCTAAATTTTTCTTTTCAACCTGACATATTTCCTCGTTTTTTCCTAGAACGATTTCAATTTCACGGCCAATAAAGGAAGAGAGCGAATATGCTTTTTGAATAATTCGGGTCTTATCAGATTCTGGCAAAATTTTATTTGAAGTTTGTGTGGTGTCTTCAACTTGACGTTCAGAATAGTTTTCCTTGGCTTCCATTTGTAATAATCTCTTATTAGGATTATTTCCAGGACTAATTTTTTCTTCTGTTTTACCTTCTTTGTCTATTAATGGGAAATATAACTTATCAATTACTTCAGGAGTTATATTATGTTCTGTATCTAATTTTTCATCGCTTTCATCCAGTTTATTTCTATTATAATTAATTTGAGATTTTTCTAAGAGTATATTTGGTATTCTAAAAGCTGATAGAGAATATAATTCATTTTCCATCTTTTGCATCTCTGGAATTTCTGTACTGATATCACTTCCCGTCGTAGTATCACTTTGAATATCATTTTTATCAATTAATGCAGTTGCAAAATTTTGTGGTGTATGCTTTACCGAAAATATATGCATATTATGTTTATCTGGAAAAGTTGCATAAGAATCGGATATTTTTTCAATATTTTGTGGTACATATTTTTGCTCAATATCATCGGTTATTCTACTGCTATAAGAACCTGTTATATGAGAAGTTGATGATGCTGAAGATTGTTGAGGTGTATTTATTTCACTTGAATGCAATTTTGTTACAAAAATATCTGATTTAATATCAATATAATCACTAGGTAACAAAACAGAAAGTGAAGACGAAATACTTTCATTGTCAACTTTTTCTGGTGGGATTTGTTGTTTTGACGTTGCGGAGGCATCATAATTTGATGAAGGTTTTGTTATTATTGAATATTTTTCTGATTTTATTTCAATATTATTTGCATCGGCTAGAATTTCTGATGATTCATGCGTGTCTAATGTTTGATCTTCGATTTTTAAATCATGTTGAATTAGTTCCACATTTCCACTTTCAGTAATTTGTACGGAATACTCTTTTGAATCAGTTTCATCGCTAATAATATAAGTTTAAAAATTTTTAAATGTGTTTGTCATTTTTTTTATATAACACGCCTTTTATCGCACAAAATCACGAAATACTCCAAATTTCAAGGAAATTACGTCACAAAAGTTTTTCATTCTCATTCTATAAATTATCCACCTATAAACATGCATTCACCCCTCACATACTTTTTTTAGAGCTTTTGTTTTTAAAAATATTTTTAGGCTGCTTTGGGATTTTGTGCCTTTCAAAGTTTACTAACTAATTGTATAAAGTAAGGTACTTACTCATAATTTAATTTTCTAGACACATCAGCAGGTAAATATTCCTGTGAATTTGCGGATGCTTCATCTTCCGATGTGTTCTCTTTTGTAAAAATAAAATAAGGTTTGGCTCAATCAATTACGAAATATCAAGCTTTATATTTATAATTTATAAAGAAAATTAATTAAAAGTATGACATTTAGACATATTTCACTCAAAATAGAATAAATACACCGATTTCCAAAAATATAAAAAGCAGCAACGGTACTCATTCCAAATTGTAGCTTTTATCTTGGAAAAATCTCTAATTTTCCGAGTTTTTAAGCAGTAATGAACACTTTTCAATAGAAAAACTATGATAGGAGAAGAAACAAAGTGAAGATAACAACTAACTAAGTTCATTATTTAAACATTCTGTATATACTTGAGTACTAATGTTTGAACTGTACTGTTACAAAAAGAAACTCCCGAAAACATAAATGGTTTTGAAGAAAAAAAGCGCAGAAGAAAACGTAGGCAAGTCCAACGATATCAAATTTGACTGAATAGAACGCAAGATATGGGCTAAAACGTAAAAAATTCATTTTCCAAGATGGCAGCAAACGGGTTAATTTCTCGAATACGCAAAATCAGATTTAAGGTCTCCAAACAACTCCCTGTTGAATCAATGAATAAAAAGAACTAGTGTCAAAACTTTTGGGTCATCCCTCTACGAATGATGTTTTTTTAAATGTTTCACTTTATTACGTCCATTGTTAAAGAACTAAGATTACAGACGTATTAATTTTGAGATAGATTGGGAGTTTTTTTAATCGAAAAATTTACGGTTTAAAAAAAAAACAGATGGCGGTTAACAATTTTTTAGGGGTGCCATTTTTTATATCCTGCTAAGCGAATAGTTATAATTGAAAGTTATAAAAAGTAATTACCTTTTTTTTTGCGAAAAATGGATTTAAAACCAAATCCACTTCCTTTTTTAGACTTTTTTGTGTTGGGAGGGGTAATGCTGTTATTGTCTCTATTCATTTTTGTTCATCTTTTTTTGTGATGATATAAATGATATAAAATGAATGATTAAAATAATTCATTATAATTCATTGTCGAAAGATTTTGACATTTTTGTTATCGAAATATTTATTTTGTTGATCAGGATAGAGATGATCAATGAGCAGTAAAATTTTTTTTTAATTTCCATGGATAGATAAAATTTATACTTTTGTATCCATAGACTCGTTAGGTGTAGAACTAGAATTTTTTTAATGAAAGTTAAGATACTGTCCTCATATTTAACTATGGAATGTAGAGGCAAAGAATACAATGTCTGTGTAAAAAAGTGACCCTAAAATTGCATTATATTAAAATGGCATTGGTGTTCTAGAGCAGGGCTTCTTAAACTTTTGTAATTCACGACCCCATTTATGATTGCGAGTTTCTTGACGACCCCATACAAATATAAAAGGAAAATAAATTAATATTTTTTGATGATTTATTTATTAGGTAGCAATATACATTTCATATGTATATTTTCATATACATATGAAAATATATAAGTTTAGAATTCGTTTTGAAACATACAAAAATCTAAAATTAAAAATTGCACAAAAAATTCTAAAATTGTATTTATTATAGTTTCAAAAATAAAAGTGGATTCTGACCGTCTTAATTCTCTCGAATATATTCAAGTAGTTGCGTGGTAAGTATTAAATTAAAATATAAGTTAAAAATTTAATGAGATGGATGTGCCTGTTTTTTATTGCATAACAAATCAAATCTTGGTGGAATGTTTGAAACTGCTGGGCGTAAGACCTTACCCTTCAACATTTTTTATCGCTGAACGATATTGGGATTTAATATGTGTTAAAGCTGTTTCTTCAGCAATAATACCTAGAAATTTTGTTGATAATTATTTCTCGGGATTATTTCGGCTTTTAGAGATTGACAAAAATAAATTTATATTTTTTATTAATTCCAATAAAATTTCATAATTCATAGTAAATGTTATTCAAGTTATTATAATACTCTTAATAGAAATGCAGGTACAAACAATCTTTCCGAACTAGAAGATTTTATGATATATTATTATCTACGATAATTGTTATTTTATCTTTATGACAATTATTTTACAAGTTAAAAAACATTTTCTGTTAAATTGTATTTTTACCTCTCGCGACCCCAGAATTTTGCTACGCGACCCCAAATGGGGTCGCGACCCATAGTTTAAGAAGCCCTGTTCTAGAGGACTATGTATACTTATAAATACAGTTCATACATATACAAATACACTTAGACTCCGCTACATACACTCCTCTAGACGAGCGCCATTATAGCCTCCTTTATTTAATTCTATTTTGGTGCCACTCTTTGATTCAAATAGCCATATGAGATTGTCTTCCTTAACTCTACATTCCATATATTTAACCAAACACTGAAAAGGATTGTTAAATATTGATGATAGCTGTAGAAGGAGGAGGTTTGGTATAGAGGCGTAATTGTGACAACATGATGTAAGGAAAAGGTAAGGAGTGTTCACTTCGATAGTCAGTATGAGACTAGAAATCCCACGATCGACTGTATTGAATAGGTAGCCTATATGTATCAAGTATGTAATCAGGATAACCAGGCAATATGGCGGAAGGCGAGAGAATATTGGTCGCATATCGAACACACATCACGTTTTCCTGAAACTTTGTAGACAATGAGTTTAAAAATTTGGTAATCTATCTATGGCACCTATGTTGTGCTCTCTACGAAAATCAAGATTTGCATTAAATCAAAGTGCGTAAATTTCATCGATAGGTAGAGGGAATGGCCCCAAAACATTTATTTTATTTAAATTTCCTCTGCAGGTTTGAGAACAATATTCCCAACGATTTTTTTTTTTTTTTAATATTGAACATAAAAAGCCTTGTAAAAGGTTTTTTTAAATTTTATGACTATATACCATTAAAAACAATTCCCTCAATCTTCAAACGCAAATTACCCTTTTCTTAGAAGATATTACTGTATTACAAATAAAATAAACAAAGTTAATTATTTAAATACTTTGTATATAGATAAAAAAGTTTTAAATTTCAGATTCCTGATGAAAAAGAGCCTCCACAATTTGTGATTGTCGTCCATATGGAAGAAGATGGAAATAATGGTGAAGAAGGTATTAGTTCTGGATGGGTCGTATTACGAACATTAGCACATTTTCAAGAATTACATCGAAAATTGCGCCCATTATGTTCGGGCGTTAAAAATTTAGAATTACCATCAAATTCATTTAAATTATTAAGTTTTGGAAAATTTGACCATTCATCGTTAATTAAAGCCAAATATCAAATACAAAAATATTTAGAGGTAAGAACAGTCAAAGTTTCGAGTAAAGTTTTAGCATAAGGATATTTAATAAGCTTCTTTCCTTCCAATTAAAGTTTCGTTTGTTGGTTTTTAATTAACTACATTGTAAAATTTTTTAAATAATTACATGTAATGCGGATAAATAGAATTTAATCATTCAGAAAGGTACCTGAGCATGAGAAATAGCAGCAAAAAAACCAAACTAGCAAAAATCTTCAAAACTAATAAATTCCTCTGCTTAATTAAGTACAATAGAGTCTCGATAATCAAAAATAGTTATCGAAACACATTTCGCCCTCGCGTACTTTCCACATCGCTCTCTTCTAATCATAAAAATGTTTGTTTATACATCTAATATGATTCATTGTTATGATTCTAAAAACACAATAGCATCACAATAATACGTGTTTATTGTTGTTTGGACAGTCTCGCTAGTCGCTTGAATACATACGTTCTTTAATACTTTATTTACCATTTACCATGCAGGCAGAGTAGACACGTGCCTACGGCAGCAAGAATTAAAGGGCGGAATATTTAGACTATATCGATTTGTACATAGTTCACTACTTTTTTTTAATTTCTAAACCCACTCGCGACATTTTGACAAATTATACGTTGCCATTCATTAAACCATCGATGTAAGTGCAGAATGTAATATTAACTTACGATAAATGAATATTTTACAAATTTTAAGCCACAAAAATATTGGCTAAGAATGTTATCCGTTATCAAAAACTAATAATTTTATGTTTTTTCTAGTTTATATTAGCCGACGATCGTTTGAATCAAAGCGAAGCTTTATATTCGTTTTTAAGTCCAAGTTCTGATCATTTGAAATATTCAACACCATCACCAAAAAAATCCAAATTTTCATTTGCAACATTATTTAAAAGTGGTAGCGGTGATTCTTCACAAACACGGACCGATATATCCGGTAGCAGTAGCGGTCATCATAACATTAATAATGATGATGAGGACACAATTATATCACAATGTTTAGATGCACCAGGTGCAAGCGATATTGATCAAATGTCGTCGAACCGTGTTAATAATTACGGTGGTACACGATTTGGTATTGATGCCGATAATAAAGATCAAATTGCTGAACCATTGTACGCACTTATGGGTGAAATATTCGATATGCGTGGTGTATTTAAATTTTTACGCCGTAGTTTAATTACATTCGTACAAATTACATATGGACGAACAATTAGCCGACAAATCCGTGAAATTATTACATGGTGTTTTTGCGAATCAATGTTACATTATTATTTAACACTGTTTATAAAAAGTTGGTGGCCTGGAGGAGAATTAGCTGCAAATGATAGTATTCGAACACGTGAACAGAAAATTGAGACAGCAATAACAGCACGTAAAATGTTTGTGAATAACGTTCCAGAGGTATTAACAAATTTAGTGGGAACACAAACGGCGAAACGTGGTGCGTTGAAAGTTTTTGAAATTGTACAAAATCCACGTATGAATAAACAATTGTTTTATGTAAGTACGTTCTTATATTATAGCGAATACTACCGCTGCCGAACAGTCGGCACAAGTTTTTTTAAAAATACTAACTTGCAAAACGATTTTTTAATTTTTTTTCAACAATTCATAATGTATGGTCTTTCAGAATTTGGAAAAATTATACGTTTACTCTACGGCATGCCATACGGCTACGCCAAGCTTAAAATTAATTAATATCAGTTTTTTTTGTAGTTCTAAATAATCTTTCTTTGCTTCTCCTGCATTATTTTTCAGAACCCCGAGTGTTCCGGAAACTTATTCTAAGTTTATGACCTATTCCTCTATATAATATTTAAAACATTGAATGGTGTTTGTGAAATGTAGGATAAACCAAGATAATCCAGAATTACTGAAATATTAAAATAAGTTTTTTGTTACAGGATCTTCTAGAAATATTACTAAAAGAAGTATTTCCAGAATTAAAACATCAATAGTGAATCTAATAACTAATAATGCATACTCTCAAAACCAAAGACCCCATTTTTATAATACTCTAACAAACTATAATAAAACAAGGATCAGCAACAAAACAAGGCAGTAAAAATTTAAGTGTAATATACATATTTAATATATAAATTTATTAATGGTAGAAATATATTATTTGGTGAAAAATAAATAGTTATAGTGAAAGATGATTATTTTCTTTTTCATGGCTTGGTTACAAAATTTGTTAGTATCTATGCTAGAAAAAAATAAATTATTTTTATTTATAAACAAATTTTACTGTAAATAATTAATACAATATAAATGTTATTATGGATATATAAAAAAAACTGTATATAATATTTTGTTTCTGTAAAAAAAAATTATATAAATTTATTGTTTTTATAAAAAATGAGAAACTAACATCTTACATCTTGTTCATAAACATTTCACACTTCAAATACTAAAACGTATAGGACACCTTACACGATTAATATTACTGTCATCACACTTTGTACTATTGCACCAATTTTCTTTTACATTAATGAAAGAATTTTATTAAAACGAAAATGTATATTTTACTGAATATTTGAATAAATTTATTTGCAATCTTCCACGATTTATTTTAACGTTTTTTTTTTTTAATTAAAAAACCGATTGTTACAATTGTTTCACTTATTTAAAAGCATCATCAGACAATCATTGTGGCACCAACAAATAAATCGTGGAAGATTGCAAATAAATTTATTAAAATATACAGTGATAAATTTTCGTTTTATTAAAAATGACCTCTCACAAAGTAAAGCTCGAACAAATTAATTTAAGAAAGAGTTTTATTTTATTGCCAAAATGCATTTTAACGGTAAGTATTTTGTTCAAAAATTTACTCGACTGTCTATGATATCTAAAAGTCTTTAATGGTTTTTGGTAATTAGTCTAGTCTGTCTACATTTATCGGGCCAAATCAAATACACAAGAAACCAAGGCATATACATAATTAGAAACTTATCAATATTTTTCAAATTTGCAAAAAAAAAAAAAAAAAAATTCTTTGGCAAAGGGGTAGATTTTCACCAAGTTTCGTTAAAAAATATTTTTTTATTCTAAAAGATACGGATGTTTCAAAAAATGCGATTTTTAACGGTTTTTTTTTTCAATAACTTATAGTATATTTAACAATTTTTACATGAATACGCGACGCAAGGGGGGGGGGTCAGTAATGGGTTTATCAGTTTATATATGTATGCATGAATATGTGTGCCCTATGTGACACATTAAGAGACCAATCGCGTCGGCCGATTTTGATTATTCTTACGTCAATCGTTTTGTATTAATCTTGCGAGGGTCACTGACGGTATGGCAGTCATGAAAATGCAAAATGGTGACCACCAGACCCATACTGTAAAATAAAAAACAATGAAAATCGATAAACGACTATGTTAAGTGGGGTATCATTGAATAGCTATTAAATAGACAAGTCGATTGAAGTAAGAATCATTAAAATCGGTTTGGTCTCTAAAGGCCACAAAGGACCAAACATACTTCCACACATAGGTTGGAAATGAAAGTCGACGAACTACGCTAATTGGGTATCATTGAAATTCTAGCTAAAAAAATGTAAAATAAAAAATAAATTTAAAAATCAAAAAACCTGACTCTGTTAATATGAAATAAACACACATGAATATTCCTGCTTGTATTTTATTTTAAATTGACTAAATAAACTATCTCATCGTCAAACATTGATTCTTAACATTGACACCGAATTACTTCTCGGAAAACATTATAATGGGATAAAAAATATAAATTACGGTTTTCTTTACCTTAGCCAAATGGATCTAAATAAATTTTAGTTCAATGACTTAGAAATTATTACAACAGATTACATCAGCCTAGATAACAGTATATCGACCGATGAACTCCTCAGGATAGATTAAGTTTGATTTCTTACTCTTAGAGCATTTAAAACGGTTTAAAAACATACCAACTTATAATTTAATTTATCTGACCTGCTTAACACAGACAAACTTGAATTAAGTGCCTCTTCAAAATCATTGGCCGTGTTCAGATCATACTGCGCTGAGTCCGACGTTTTTAACTAGGGAGCGGGTAAATTTAACACACCCATCCAAAAAAGTACTCGAATGCTAAATTTACAAAAAGAACCGCCCTCGTTTTCTGCTTAATTAACACGCGACCACCATAATTATAGCTTTTAACTATAAGTCCATGGCCAATGAGATCCAGTACTCTATGTCGATGATTCAAACAAAATATATAATAATAGCTGGGAATCAATTAAATTAATTGTTGGTTGAGAGCCACTGGATAAGATCCAGAATTACCATCAAGGTTATATTTTCCATGTCACCGTATTATTATATGATTATAATATTTAAAATGACATTTTCCAAATATTTCATTTATATTTCTACATACAAATAATATTTAAAACTTGGCAGCATTTTTTATTCCAAAAGCTACGTGTACGGTAAAATCGATAAAAGTATTAACTGGTTTTAAATACGGATATTTGATAAACAAATTTTTACCCGGTTAATTTATACCAATGAAAAAGTTACAACAATAATTATTTATCAAATAAATAAACTCCTTTTTTTTCTTTTTTAATATTTGCTTTTAAAATAAATAAAAAAACAATCTACCTCTAGGCAAACTGCAAAGTGTAAACTTTTTATTGGTTGATTTTAATTAAAATATTCATTCAATTTAATATTTAAGCAACAACAAAAATGTTTTGAATTTAAACATCCTTTCGAAATCATAATAAGATTATAGCAAACATTTTGAAAGTTAACAAAAAATTGTTCGGAAATAATGGGTGATGAAAATACATTAAGTTCGACTGACTTAGAATTTCTAACATCGATTTCAAATAAATTTACCATAAGAACATTATTGGATGCCATAAAGAATTATTCAAATGTAGACAATGTTAAATTTCAAAAAATTGAGCAAGTTCCAAACAATTTTAAAAAAGGCGATTCTTATATGTCGAGTTTATTTCGATTTATAATAATTGGAACCGCTGACGATGGAACGTAAGTGTAATTCGCATAATTTATTTAGATTAACCTTTTAACACTAAGGGGTGAAAATACATTTCATTTGGGTCAACGATGGCATTTGAGATTCATTATATTAATAATTTTTATTTTACAAGACTATTGGTAATCTTTTACTCCTGCAGTATTTCCAAAGTTTGTTGACTAACGACCAATATATTCGTAAATAATATTCCCTCATTTATACTAAATATCCAAGACTTATATAGTGCTTTTTTTTATGTATTCCTATGAATCCAACATTATTTTTTTGAAACTTCATAATGTTTAAATAACAAACCCAATAACTTTATCTAAAAAACTTTTTTTAATAGTTTCTTTGTTAAAAAATATAAAACATGTACTCTATTTAAAAAATCTGACTGATTTTCCGATAAATCGGAATTAATCGTTAGTAATCGGGAATTTAATTTCCAATTCAATTATATTTAAAATTTTGAATCTAAATATAGATCGGGAAAAAAATATTAATTGAATAATGAATTGAATCGATAAATTACTAAATTAATTCTATTTTTTCAGGGGTGAACGTTTGGTAAATATACCCGTGGTAGTTAAATCAATACCAAAAAATATTGCTAGAAAAAAAACATTTCGCTCACAGGATTTTTTTAAAACTGAGATTAATTTCTACACAAAGGTAATTTATTAAATGAAGTTAATTAAGAAAAAGTTCGTTGAATTTAAAATTTTATCTAAAATAATACTAACCGTTTACTTTTAATGTAAATATCAGATATTTAATTCAATGATATGATGCAGAGCTTGCTTAAACTTAATCGGGGCAATTAAATAATAATAAAAATATCAGCAAGATAACCACTTCATTTTGAGTATGTAGGTCATAATGAAACACCATTTAAATCATATTTTAATATGAAATATTACCAAACAGCCTATTATCATTTAAGGCTTTCCATTCACAGTTTGCTTTGCATGTCCCAGCGAATTGTTCAAAACTGACTTGCCAGAGTCAGTCTGATAATGAAAGTTAGTAATGGACAAAAATAAGATCGGGTCTGGGCACGTATCAAACAAGAAATGTAAAATGTTTGCTTGTTTTCCGAGTGGCTTAAATTTTTTTAATATTTTCGAAAATTTTAGGTTTGGCCAAAACTATTAGAATTTCAAAAAGAAAAAAATGCTATTGTTTTTAATAATGTTCCAAGGTAAATCGTTTTTCTCTTGTGATTACATAAATGTGGTATAGAAATAAATTATCTCTAATCAAATTTCAGATGTTTAGCTACGATTTGCGATGGTGATAATGATTTTATTATTTTGGAAGATATTTCGACACGTAACTTTAAAGCTCGAGGTCGTGGTGATATTATTGATTTGGAACATTGTTTATTAGTAATACGAATGTTTGGATCATTTCATGCTGTGTCCCTTGCGTTTAAAGATCAACATCCTATCGAATATGAACAAATTGCGGTTCATTTAAAGGTAAAGATTGAACGAACTCAATCCATTAAACTCATATTAACTACTTATTTTCCAGGAAGTTTATTATTCAGAGAGTTTTCGTAAGTGGTATAAAAACTTTATGGATAATCTGATGGTAGTTTGGACGGATGCAATTGAAAAAGAAGTACCTGGAACAGTGTATGAAACTAAATTAAAAGATTTATTTGCAAATGATCTATATGGGTAAGTTTTAAGTTAGATTGATATGCAGGGGTGTCCCACGGTGACCGCCCATTAGAAGTTTCAGGAGAACCAGAAATAATAGATTTCTGAAAATTGGTATTCCATCATAACTGCTTGGGATAAATCCGCCTACTATATTTTCATATTTGTGACACTTCCGGTTATATTGGAAGTTGACCCTAAAATCGTTATTTCAAATGGAATGCCCTATTTATTTTACATTCTTTCATATTATCAATATAATATTTATTTTTTTTTTAATTTTCAGACAACTCATAAAAATTGCACAAGAAAAAGGCAAATATGCAGTTGTTAATCAAGGTGATACTTGGCTACCAAACTTGATGTTCCAATATAATGACAATAAGCCACAATCAGTATTTTTAATCGATTTTCAACTTTCCAGGTATCTTATCAATCATTACCTACAACGTATGTTCTTATAATTATTAAAGAATTGTATTTCAGAAACTGTTCCTTCGTGTTAGATTTATCATTTTTCATATTGGCCTGTGTTCAAACTTCAATTAGACGCGCACATTGGGATGAAATTTTAACCGAATATCATAAAACATTTACATCGTGTTTAGAAAAGTTAGGATCTAGGCCAGAATTATTAACTTATGATGATTTAAAAAATGAATTTGCTAAATATTTTAAATTTGGTTTGGGTTTGGTAATAGAAGCTGGACCGTTTTCGGTAATGCCTGATGAAGAAGCAGCTGATTTAGATGCCATGAAGGTAAAAATATTGCAATCCACAAAGTTATGAAAATCCTGCAACAATTAAGAAATCTTTATTAATTTTTTAAATTCTCATCCAAATTCGTTAAATTAATTTAAATTATATTCGTTCAAACCCATATATACAATCAAAATCAAAAATTATTCAAATTAAGATGATTTTTTCATATTTCTGTGGGCTGTATTATGCGCAAAATTCAAAAATATTTGTAACTTATTTTCTGTTAGGTAAAGTTTTTAAAATGACTGTTGTAGGGTGATGGTATTGAAGATATTGGAAATTTATGGATAGTAAAAAAACTAGCAAAAAAAGAACATAGATTGGTTTTAGTCAATATAGTTAAGGACCTTGTGGATAAAGGATATTTATAAAAATTTCATTATTATCAAATTTACCAAAAGTATTAAAGATTTAATTGAAAGTTTTAATAAATACTTTACTGATAAGATAGACATAATGTATATACAGAGTTTCCCAAAAAAGGTATTCACTGATGAAGTTATAACGAGACTCACAATTACGTGTTTATGCGTTTTAGGAAGAGGGATCTACCCAAAATGCCTTATAAATTTGTGTCTAGACCCCATAATATTTGAGATTATTTTGAATTTTGTAATTTATCGGTATCATAATAATTATATTACAGATTTAAATAAAATGAATACATTTTTTGGACCACTTTGTATTAATATTGTCTATTTCCTATTGATTTTTAGTAGTTAGTAGTAGTAGGTATTATATATTCATCGAATGTATTTACTGTATTTACATTCTGGCAAAATTTTAAAAATCAATTACTAATAAAATACTTCGGGAACTGTTTTTCATTTTAATTGTGTATATGGAAAATTTTCTGTTTATAATTTATTAACAATCACGTTAAACTCGTTAATCTTAACTTGATTGTTTCGTAAAACAAACAAAAATTAAATCTTTATAAAAAAACAAAAGTTATTTTTATATTTTAATAAACTTTGTAATCTAGAAAATTATTATTGTTTAATTTTAAACTAGCAAAAGTATTTTTCCCTTTCCTAATAACATTTGGGTATACAATAAATCATTTTTGCTATTACACAGATTCATTAAAATTACAACTTTTTAAAATTTATATTTGAGCGTCTTTTGAGAGATTTATGTTCCTGATCATATATTGTCATTAAGTACAACTTTTTATATTGCTACCCAATTTTCCAAATTTGTATTGGGGCAAAATAAATATTAATTATTTACATTTTATGTGGATATACATAGGCATATAAATTTACAAGCAAATAAAATATGGATATATTCATTATTCAGGCAGTATATTGACAATCAATTTTTACAAATTCACTAAGTATCGCAACAGATGCATTATTATTTTATTCTTATCAGCATTCATGCTGATTATTTTGGACTCATGGACATTATTAATCATAAAATTTCTTAACACAGACGACGCATGAATAAGTGTTTAACACTGAAAGTCTAGAGTGCAGGTATAGATCCAATCGCAATCTCATTTCAAAGTCATGCTTTGACTTACTCTAAGCAACGCTCAAGTGTTATATTAAATAGACCTTTTTCACTTTTTTTTTTCTTTTTTTTAAATGAAAGTAAAAGTCTTGATAAATGGGCTAATTTTTCCCCCGATTTTTTTGGAGCCATATGACCGAGAAAACAGACAATGAAAATTATAAAAATTCAAATTGTCGAAAACGATACGGAAACACACGAAGGTCGGTTTGACGTCATTTAAAGTTGATAATAATGATATATTAATACGACTGTTGACACTGTTTTATTGTCATTGCTTGTCGGATTAAATTATTTCAAATATTGTGCCTTTTTAACAATTTTTTTGATAGTGTTTTTATTGTTAAAAGTGCGTTATTTTCGAGTTACAGGCTCTACTCGACCTATATTTTCATAAAAAATTAACAAAAAGCATTTCAAGAGTTTTACGCTCACTAAATTAAAGAGTTTTACGCTCACTATTTGTGACAACAGTCATGTTACTATACTTATAATACTTATTGTTAGACGTAGTCTTTTAGTATACTCAAAATACAGACACGCACAACTGCATATTTATAAGTTTTTATTTTTTATACCATGTGTATATGAAATATATCAAGGTATACTAAGTTTAGTTCCAAGTTTTTAACGCTAAAAATATTAATACTACGAATAAAATTTTTGTATATAGTTGTTTATGAAATCACCTAATTAGCCCATTTTCAGTTGTCCGTCTGTCTATCTGTCTTTCAACATGATAACTCAAAAACGAATTTATTATAGCGTGTTCAGGACGTAAAAGTGCAGTAAATATGCAACATAGGTCAATTAGGTCTTGGGTCCGTAGGACCCATCTTGTAAACCGTTAGAGATAGAACAAAAGTAAATGTAAACAATGTTCCTTATAAAAAAAACAAACTTTGTTTGAAGCATTTTTTCGTAAACATCACTGTTACCCGTGAGGGCACAAATTAATGTGTGTGTGACATGTACGTATAGGTTGCAATCTTTTTTTACTTACATGACGTAAAAAAACGATTGCGTAATCAACACCGTTTATACATGCTATTTCAACAATTAACTCAGTCAATTGTTTGTTTTCAATTGTTGTTTATCTATTCAAAATATCGATAAAAAAAGATTTTCCATTCTAAATTTTCCTATTGACTACATAATTAAATACATCTTAATTAACACTATATTTTAATTTCATCGAATTCATAAGAAAATGGGTTTACGGCTAAACTAACTAAAATTGAGTAACTGATATCAAGTTAATACTGATATACGGTTAAAGGCTCATTCATATGATAAAAATCAATAGTTAAATTATTCAGAATCAATTTTTAAATTATATATCAAATTAATAAATTTGTGGTAAGTATGCAATTTATTTGTTTGGTTAGGATATTGTTCTTCAGTATTTACTATGGAGTGTAGAGTAAAAGGAGAATCATCTCTTATGACTGTTTGACCAAAAAAGTGTCCACAAAATAGCATTAAATAAAGTGGCTATAATGGCGCTTGTGTAGCAAAAGGGTGTTTGATGTAAGTTTCTCTACCCTACTCTAATAACTTGTTCAGTTCTCTATCCTACTCTTATTACTTTGAGCACATGTTTTAAAATGTACACTTTTAATACAACAGCGCTATCCTTATTTAATGCTTTACGACGGACACTTTTATATACAGAGATGGTTCTCCTTTTACTCTACACTCCATAGTATTTACATTGAGATAAATTATAACTATTATAATTAGTATTCGTTTTAATGATCTAATTAAATTCTAATGGGTGAAAATAATCGATGTTATCAATATAATAACGGTTACTTCTGATTTCTTTTGACATTTGTTTTTTTTACAAATGATTTTCTTTACTTTGGTCCATCGAGGTTAGAGAGAAGCAGAACGATTGCTACGCGCTAAAGCATTAGCGCGCCTGCCCCTCACTTATTTTGTCCGTATCTGGGACACTATTTTCTACATAGATCGTTCTCCTTTTATCTAACCTCCATGCTTTGGTCTATAAAACTATAAGGTAGACAGTGTCCTTGTTGCGCACAAATGCAAATTATCATTATGTATTTTATTTTGCTTAGAAGCATTAATTTTTAATCACGCTAACATATGTTTAATTTTTCAAAAATATAATCCGAGCATAAATGCACATATATCTATAATTAAAATCTATTTAAATTTTCAATTGGTTTGTATATATGATAACTGGGAGTTGCAACCCTGCCAACTGGCGATAATAATTCGTACTAATTAAAACAGGAAGTAGACCCATTTTCAGTAGTTCCAATTTAGACTAACAGGTTACTTACAATTTATCAATATTCATCCATATTAATAAGATTTTGTATAGGTATGAGTTTTACTAACGAAAATGATTAACGTTTAATAATAATAGTTGAGCAATATGTCTAAAGCGTCTTGGTGTGGATTGACACCAAGACGCTTTCATAATGTTTACATTTATTTACTGCCAAATGTTCTCGTTCTCTTTGCATTCAGTCAAGATGTGTATATTTCGTCATATGACATTTTCTGGCCACAAGAGTTTTTCCAAAAAAATTTTTAAAATAAATAAATGATAGCATACTTTTCTCTTCGACAGTTTGCGTTATTGACATATGTTGTTGAGGTAAAATGGCAATTCTAAAAGTGAAGAGCATTTATTTTTATTTTTTCCTATCTTTCTACAAAAAATACTCTATATCTTTATTCAATTTGAACATTTAAAATTATCTGTTTACTTGTTATTTATAGATGCAATGGAGAGGAAACAAATATTAAGCTCAGATGACTCCATTGAATTTTTAAAAAATATTTCAAAAAAATTTACGAAAGAGGTGTTATGTGATATATTAAAAAATTATTCTAAAACTGAGAATGTGCAGTTCCTAGGTATAAATCAAGGAACGAATAATTTTAAAAAAGGCGATTCATACTTATCGAGTTTAAATCGTTTTACTGTAGTCGGTACCATTAATGAATCCAGGTAATTACTTTTTTTTTTTTAAATTATTAATTTTCGTAAATAATAATCGGAAGATTTTTATTAAATGAACTAAAAAACAAATTATTTGATTCACGTCGTTTTGTCAATTTAGTTTATCTTTATCAGGCTTTGAAAATAGATACATATTATATTTCACTAAAAAGGAAATAGAAAAACCATACACATCACCATACACAAGTTTTGCTTTTCTTTTTCTCTGTTTACATCTCTGTCACAAAAAATTACTATTAAAATATCTAAATTCGAGGTAAACGGAAAAAAGAAAAGTTTGAGTTTAAATTCTACTTGAAAATCGAGGCACAGAAAATTAAATGTTATATTTATTTAGCAAAGGCCGAAGGCTGGAAGTACCAGTTGTGGTAAAGTCAATACCTACAAATATTGCGAGGAAAAAAACATTTCGATCTAGTGAATTTTTTGAAAACGAAATTAGCTTCTATACAAAGGTATTTTCCTGAGAGATTAACAACGATGAATAAAGTGAAATCATTTTAACGAATTTTTTTGTAGGTTTGGCCAAGATTGCTGCAATTCCAAAAAGAAAAAAATGCTGTAATATTTAATAATATTCCGAGGTAGGCTTTTCGTGCCGATTAAATATAAATATTTTATAGATTTTTTTTTATTGTTTAAGATGTCTAGCAGCTGTTTGTGATGGGGACAACGATATTCTTATATTACAAGATCTTTCAATTGAAAATTTCAAAACGTTAGGACGGGAATTTCGAAATAATTTAGAACATTCTTTACTAGTAATACGAATGTTAGCATCGTTTCATGCTCTATCCTTTGCATTTAAAGATCAACATCCTGACGAATATAAAAATATTACAATTCATTTAAAGGTAAAGATTTTACGACTTTTCGATGTGAAAATACTAAATGCCAAAAGAAATTATTTACAGGAAACGTTTTTCGGAGAACAGTATCGTAATTGGTATAATAATTATTTAAAAAAATTACTTGATGTTTGGGTTGATGCATTGGAAAAAGAAGTGCCTGGCTCCGTTTATGAGAAAAAATTTAAGGATCTTATTGCTAACGATTTTTATGGGTATGAATACTTGATTTTTGTGTTTGGATAATTCCTATTACATATCCAATCCAATCTCAGTGGCATTACAAATCTAAGTAAGGCATGGCCAACCTTAAAACACCTTTCATTCTGCCCGATTTTGCTAATATTTTCTATCTCTTAGAATTGGTTCTTGAATCTTCTAAGTGTTGTAGTAATCTTTTCCTTCATTTAGCGCAAGGAAAAAGGTCTTTCGATAACCTCTTCTTTATCTTCAGTTTTTTATGCTTCTTTTCTTCAGTTTTTTAATTTAATTTTGCAAATATTTGATCTCCTCCAAAAAGTTTTTGAGACATTGTTGGTGATATTAAACCCAACAAATTTGTATTTCTAGGCAACTTATAAGCTTAGTCGAAGATAAAGGCAAAAATGCAGTTGTTAGCCAAGGTGATACTTGGTTACCAAATTTCATGTTCCAATATGTTGACAATAAACCAAAATCAGCATTTCTGGTCGATTTTCAACTTTCCAGGTATTCAATATTTAATAAAAGTGCTTTAAAATAAAAAATTTAAATATTATATGCTTTTTGTTTCTATTACAGAAATAGTTCATTTGCATTAGATTTGTCATTTTACATATTTTCCTGTGTTGATCCTTTAATTAGACGTGAACATTGGGATTACATTCTTACCGAATATCATAAAACAATGACTTCGTGTTTAGAAAAATTAGGAACCAATCCCGGATTAACTTATTCTGATATAAAAAATGAATTTATTAAATATGGTAAGTTTGGTTTGGGTATGTGTTTAGAAACTGCAATTTTTTCAGTAATGCCTGACGAAGAAACAGCTGATTTGGAAACTATAGAGGTAATTTATCAATATATTCGTTTAAATTTTAATTAATTGTTATTGTGAATTTTAGGGTGATGCTGCGGTGGATATTGCAAATGTGTGGATTGTAAATAAAATTCCTCGTCAAAAAGATCGAACAGTTTTAGTAGATATAATCAAGGATCAAGTAGATCTTGGTTTTATATGAATAGAAATTGCTTCAATATTATAAAACGGATCTACAAATATAATAGCAGTTGAACATCTCTTATTTAAAAGTTATAAGGGGTTGAACATATATAATCTTACAAATATTACTTTTCTAATCCGAACTATACTAAAAACGCCCAATCCATTAATTAAAATTATTTTTATCTTAAATTGAATAAATATATACATTTAATGTAAAGATAATATGTTTTAGTCTATAAATCTTTAATTATATAAATAATGAAATTTGTATGAGTATTATGTAATTGTTTTAAATGTAAAAGGGGATAATAAACTGTTATCAAAAAAACAAAATAATGACTTATTATAATGTTAGATATGCTGGTCATTGCAATCTCACCTACAATATTTAGGTACAAAATGTTTGTAAAAAAAAAGGTTCCAAAATTTTTCAAGTACCAACTGTCCTTTATTGAAGTAACATACCTACGACGAATTTTTGTTTGCAATAAAAATATGGAATAAATTATCCCTACAAACCGCCCCCTCCCCCAGCCCTACTCTTTCTATATGTTTAAATGGAATTAAATTGCTGTTGTAATATCACGAGTATGACAGAATACATGCGTTAAGTAATGTATCAAAGTGAGAGGTATTATATACATGTGATGAAGCTTCGATATGCGTTGAGATAGTTGTAAGACGTTTGAAGAGTGGGAGATTCTTAGTTGAATAGATGTACTACAACAGATAAGCCACGATACAAGTCACTTTTGCAATTTCATTTAACATCTATAATATGTCTTACTTAGATGCATTGCTTAACGCAAATACTCTGCCATACTCGTGATATTTATATGCCTAGATGTAAATTGAACATGCTGTATCTATATAAATACAAAGATAGATTTTAAAAGATGGATTTAACTAAGTGGATTAACCGGGAGCTCATTATAAAGACTTCCTCTAAATTAAATGAGATGATTTACAATTTTAATGTAAATTGAATTAATTTAGGTGTATTTTGGTAGTGTAAGAATAAGCATTTAATGAGAAAAAAGGAAATATGACCTCTATTCTGCTCAAAATTTTTGTATACCCTGTATATATGTGATTTATATCAAGGTATACTAAGTTTAGTCCCAAGTTTGTTAAGCTTAAAAAAATTGATTCACCAACAAAATTTTTTTATAGGTGTTCATAAAATCACCTAAAGAGTTCATTTCCGGTTGTCTGTCTGTCTGTCTGCCCGTCTGTGAACATGATAACTCAAAAACGAAAAGAGATATCAAAATTGAATTTTTACATCGTGCACTCAGGGCGTAAAAATTGGGGCTAAGTTCATCAATGAGCAACATAGGTCATTTGGGTCTCGGATCTGTAGGACCCATTTTGTAAACCGTTAGAGATAGAACAAAAATTTAAAAGTAAAAAATATTCCTAATAAAAAAAAATAACTTTTGCTTGAAACATTTTTTTGTAAGCGTCACTGTTTACCAGTGAGGGCACAAATTAGGACAAAATTTCGGTGTCCCTTTTCTCCAAATCTATAAAAGAATGGTAGTTGAAAATTTACAGGTACCTTCAACTAGTGGTCTTGTGAAGTATTCTCGAAAAAGGAAAAAAATATTCTATAAAATTTTTAAAGTCTTCTAATTTATAAAAAAAATAATGCAAGCACTGATATTCAACACATTCTATACAGGGTATTTCAACAGTTAACTGAGTCAATTGTTTGCTTTCACTTGTTATACCATGCATATATATAATATGCAAGGTATAAGTATATTAAGTTTAGTCCCAAGTTTGTAACACTTAAAAGTATTGATGCTAAGCAAAAAATTTTGGTATAGGTGTTCATAAAATCACCTTATTATAGTCCATTTCTGGTTGTCTGTCTGTCGTCTGTCTGTCATCACGATTACTCAAAAACGAAAAGAGATATCAAGATGAATTTTTTATAGCGTACTCAGGACATAACAAGTGAGGTCGAGTTCGTAAATGAGCAATATAGGTCAATTGGGTCTTGATGCATCTTGTAAACCGTTAGAGATAGAACAAAAGTTTAAATGTAAAAAATATTCCTTATACAAAAATAACTAACTTTTGTTTGAAACTTTTTTTCGTAAATATGACTGTTTAAATTGTATAGTATATATGCATTATGGGAACATCAGTTATGTATGTGTGACATATATGTATGTGTAATGTGACAGTGTAATCAACACTGTCTGTGCATGGTATTTCAACAATTAACGCAGTCAATTGTTTGTTTTCACTTGTTTTTATATTAATAATAATATTAACAGTAGTTAAATTATTATATAATTTTTCAAAATGTTAAATTTGAAAAAATTCCAGTATTACTATAATTAAACATTAAAAATAAACAACTTTTTATTTTGTGGCAAGGTTATGGTATTTAATAATAAAAAAAAAACTGATGACTTAAAAATTACGTGTATTAAATAACAACTTCCGAAAAAAAAAAAATCAATTTACTTTTACCCAGAAAAAGCTTCGTTATTTATATTAATTTAAACATTCAATTCGTTTAAACAAATAAGAATTTGCCACCAACAAATCTTCGAAGTGGAAGCGTTTGATTGGTTGCTTTTTTAAATTAGTTATTTGTATATTGTAGGTATATATCATAGAATTGGTATATATAAGAATGAACGCCGTTTAATGTTGATTATTCGATAACTTTTTATCAACTAGATTGGATATTTAAAGTAGTTTCAACGAAATTAGCTCGTTTAATCAACTATAATATTTTCGAAAGTTTAGCAGAAGTGTTAATTTTATTTGGTAAGATAAATTCGTATCGCACGTAAAATATATTGTTGTTACTTAGTATCGCGCACTAATGTTTATTTTACTTTTTTTTTTCTAGATCCGTATAATGGGTGATCAAGAAGTATTAAGTTCAAATGATATCGAATTTTTAAAAGCAATTTCGATAAAATTTACAAATGATATTTTATGTGATGTATTAAAAAACTATGCTGAAACCGATAATGTTCAGTTAAAAGGTATAAATTTAGGAGCGAATAATTTTAAGAAAGGCGATTCGTATTTATCAACTTTAAATCGTTTTACGGTGATTGGTACTGTTAAAGATTCTAGGTAATTTGTTTTACTTTTTACTTACCATTATGTTACGCTCTAACGAATATTTCTGAATTTTCTGTATTTTTATTGTATTTAAAGTTATTTAAACTAAATTGAAATTTGTTTTTAATTTTTTCTGTTTTCGATATAGCGTTTCAAACTTAATTAAAGCTTTGTACATTCAAAATTTATATTTTATAGTATGTAATATACAGGTTATGTTTTCGATATAGGACTGCTACGTCCAAAATTCTTCGAAACCGGAGTCTGAAATTTAAAAAAACTTTTGATTCGGAAATTTTATAATTTTTTTGTGTTTATATGTTATTTCCCTCTTCTTGAAATTAAAAATTATTAAATTTTCCGTTTTAATTCGGAGAATCTGTTGCTTTCTCGAAGACCGGAAAAGAGTAAAACAAATAACAAAGAGAAAGCTTTATAACGCTTAGGTTTTGTATAATTTTTAAGCGACTTTTATGCAAAACATTGATTTATTTCAAATACGTAATGCCTATTAACTTTGTAATTTGGAATATAATGATGGGTACTTATACCAAAAATTGATTTATTTTTTAGTGGAGATCGAGTGATTGAAGCTCCAGTTGTAGTAAAATCAATACCGAAAAATATTGCAAGGAGAAAAACATTCCGATCTAACGAATTTTTCGAAACCGAAATAAACTTCTATACAAAGGTATTTTAAAATGATTTTCCGTAAAATTAAATATTTTTATATAAAGAAACGTAAATTAACTAATAAAAGTAATTATTTTTCCATTTTTGGAAAGTGTTAGTTTGTAATTATTTCAATCACTTTAATTAATACATTTCTTGAAGGTTTGGTCGAGATTACTGCAATTCCAAAAAGAAAAAAATATTGTTGTCTGTAACAGTGTACCGAGGTAAGCTGTAAATTAGCATAACGATTATTCCAAAAAATAATTATAAAATTATTTCTTCAGATGTTTGGCAGCAGTGTGTGATGGAGAAAATGATATTCTTGTATTGCAAGACATTTCTCCAGAAAATTTCAAAGCACTTGGGCGAGAATGTCGTATTGATTTAGAACATTGCTTACTTGTGATTCGGATGTTTGCATCATTCCATGCAGTATCCTTTGCTTTTAAAGATCAACATCCTGATGAATATGAAAAGATCGCTGTTCATTTAAAAGTAAAAATCACTCGAATATTAATGACGAGCATTTCTAATTTTGGTAATTGTTTATAGGAAACCTATTACGCCGAACGTTATCGTAATTGGTATGGTACCTTTTTAAAAAATTTGCTTGTTGTATGGATTGATGCACTAGAAAAAGAAGTACCTGGTTCCATATATGAAAAGAAATTTAAAGATCTTATTGCGAATGATTTATATGGGTAAATAAAATTAACAAAAATCTAATTCAAAGTAACTTAAAACATAATTGTTGCTTCTCGGTCCGTGAGATGATTCGAAAAAACTGCACAATCGGCAGTTTATATTATTTACCAATCATTTAACGGATTTTCCTTTATATAATACTCATTTGAAAAATAACTTACTAATAGTCCAAGAGCTAATAATGAATTTGAAGAAGATATTTTATTCATTTTTAAATTATAAAAGACAGCTTATATTATCGATACTAGTGAATCGAGAGTCTGGAAAAGGTTTGCGATTATTCCGCTATTGCGCAGCTTATGATATTTGCGAATAATTTAAGGCAATTTCAAATCATTTTAATTTTTTATTTTGGTATTTATATAAACTAGAAATGAAAACTCTAGACTAATTTGACGGTTTTAACACCAGTATGTGCCAATATCCTGTCTCTTTCTTACCTATGCCTACGCAACTTTTTTGTCCTATAAATTGAAAATATTTATTCTTATCAGGTAATTAAAAGCCGCCGTATTCGTCTGGCTGTTAGTACAGATTTTATATATTTTAAAATTAATTAATAAATACACTATAAAAATTTCATAGTGCCTTAAGGTACTTTTTGCGTATATTTATGAAAAAAAAAACTTTTTGGCAATCGCGTCATACTAAAATTAAAGATAAAAATGATATCAAGTTGTCTTTAATTTTTCGCGAAAGTCGTAATTTGCGTAATATCGAACTAACTACAAACTCTCTACCAGACTCTCCATTCCAGATTCGCTAAAATAGATAATATACTATTTTATTATTTTTATTATATATATACATTCCCTGCTAACTAACTTTTAGGGAATAGAAAACACCTTTACTTCCCTGACTATTATTTTAACTTTTTAATAGAATCATTAAACAAATAGAAAGTGCGTTATTCCTACTACTTACTTGAAAACTAAGACTAGACACCAATCTTCCCAACTTCATGGTATCATGGTATTGAATTTAAATTTGGTTTTCAGGCAATTTATTAATTTGGTCGAAGATAAGGGCAAATATGCCGTTGTCAGTGAAGGTGATACTTGGTTACCAAACTTTATGTTCCAATACATAGATAATAAACCAAAAGCAGTATGCTTAGTTGATTTTCAACTTGCCAGGTATTTATTGTTCACCTAAAATAATTCAAATTTGATTTTTAATTATCTATTAACTTTTTGTCATTTAATTACAGAAACAGTTCATTTGTACTAGATTTATCATTTTATATATTTGCCTGTGTTGATCCTTCAATTAGACGCGAACATTGGGATACAATTCTTACCGAATATCATAAAACATTTACATCGGGTTTGGAAAAGTTAGGATCCAATCCTGGATTATTAACGTATAATGATTTGAAAAATGAATTCGTTAAATATGGTAAATTTGGTTTGGCCATGTGTTTAGAAGCTGCACCATTTTCAGTACTACCTGATGAGGAAACTGCGGATTTAGATGCTATGGAGGTATGTTATCAATCAATATGAGACTTAAAAACAATTTCTTGCTATTATAGTTGTAATACGATTGCAATTCTAGGGTGACGAAGTAGTCGATATTGCAAGTGTTTGGATAGTAAATAAAATTCCTCACCAAAAAGGACGAATGGTTTTAGTAGATATAGTCAAGGATCAAGTGGATCTAGGTTTTATATAAATTCGCATTATGGGAAATATAAATTAGTTTTAAACGATTTTAGTTTAAGGAGCGAAAAACATTAAACATTATATTATATTATAATTAAACAAGTATTAATCTGCTTTTGCTATTATTGTATGGATTATTTTTCTAATATTTATTTGTATACGTTTCTAAGGATGTATTTATTGTGATTTAGACATTAATAAATTTTATACCTATACCATTCAAAATTTTGTTTGGTTGTTATTAGATGAATCCCTTAAAAAACAAAACAATAATCCGAGTCCAAGGTTTTGCGCTTAGAGAAAATAATTCATTAAGATAAGATAATAGGGAATATTTTCTTCAAATCCAGTGGCAGCTCAACTTTTTTTTTTAAATCATATTCTTTTTATCAATTTTTTATTTTAAATTTGTTATCATATGTAACTCTTATTGTACTTACGAGTTGGTTTGGTTGAGTTTGTCGACTACAGAAGACTTGGACCTTGGTTGGGTTCTGAAGTTTTCAGCCCTTGCTTTTAAAAATGGTTTAAGTTTGACTTTCGCGCGTAGTATTTAGAAGATTTTGACATTTGACTTGTTGATATTTGGGGCCATTGCCAATTAATGACACTCAGTTTGCACTTTGTAGTAACAGCTGTTTTTGGTTGTTATTTTTTACAAAAAATAAAAAAGTAAATAATTTATTTTTTAGTTAAAGCTCTAATGAGAGCCCTAAAAACTTTAATACTTGTTATCCAGAGTATTCATCACCTTATGCAGATTTAATTTTGAAATCCTAAATAACATTTCTAAATTTCTTCAAATGTCATTTCTTTAAATTGTACTGTCATTTGTATTTCTTATGAAAGGAAACATCCACCAGGTTGTTTATGATTATATGTCATATTTTGTTTTGGTCCTGGTAAACACAGATAAACACAAATAAATGCATATAAACAAGTATTAAAGTGTAGTTAAGTGCTAGAATAAAACATAATTAAAACAAAAAAATTCTAAAAATTAATATCTTTCTAAAATAAAAATTTATGTTGAATAAATTACTATTTTTCTTTGAAAATGGCTAGCCAAGAAAATACTATAACGAATTTTTTAGAGAAAATTTCCAAAAAACTTACTGTTGAAGTTTTATATCATGTATTACAAAAATTATCAACTGAAGAAAATGTAACATTTGATGGAATAACTCAACATGATGAAAAAATTTATAGTGATTCGTTTTCAACATGTATTTATCATTTCAAGATAAATGGCATCGTTGTCGAGGAGACGGGGTATATATTTTAAATTCTATTTTAAAAAAATTAGAACGTAAATATTAACATATTAAATAAATTGTAGAAACAAGCGATCTATCAGTTTTCCAGTTGTTGTTAAAGGGCTCCCATCTGATCCAACCAGGCGCAAAATATTTCGATCTACTGATTTTTTCGAAAATGAAATTAATTTCTATACAAAGGTGAATAATTTAATTTAAATTTATTTAACTCTTTCAGTATGTCGACTTGTTATTTTACATATAGTTCGTGCTTATGCGAATTTATTTTTCGATCACTTTCAAGAATTTCCATTTCCACACAGGTTTGGTTTTGATAAAAAAACCAATTTCTCTGTAAAAAATTAACTATCAATAAATAGATACCCAAGTAATGCGTTAAAAATTTGATAAAATTTTTAGGTTTGGCCAAAGTTATTACATTTTCAAAAAAGTAAAGATGCGGTTGTGTTTGATAAAATTCCAAGGTACGAATTACTTGTAAGTAAAATGAGTATTGATTGTTAAAATTATAATTTTTCTTTAGATGTCTGCTGGCTTCACTATGTGATGGAAAAAATGATTTTATTATTCTAGAAGATGTTACACCATTCGATTATAAATTGTTGGAACGTAATTATTGCTTAGATATTGATCATTGTATGTTGATCATAAAACTATTTGCAGATTTTCATTCAGTCTCATTTGCATTTAAAAATCAACATCCGAAAGAATACAATGATATGGTGGCAAATTTAAAGGTTTGTCTCGTTTCCTGAAAAGTTGATAGAAGGCACTTTTTTCAAACATTCCAGCCTTATTTGAAGTGGTTCTAAAGAGGCTCAAAGTCTTTAAACATCGAAAAAATAACTTGATATTGGGAAATAAAAAACAGAGGAGAGACGCTGGAAAGTTGACATAATCAAAAGGCACTTCCTCGTCTCTAGTTTAACCTCCATACACATTTTTAACTCTAACTCAATTAGAAAGGGCTGTACAGATGCGCATAGTTATAAAAATGGTTCTTACTCTGGTAATGCCTCTAAATTAATGAAATAAACTTCCGATCTAAAACTTTTATCCGCATATTTGACAACTCTACAATAGGGAGTATTCATGTATTTTTTTTATATTTTTCATTCATAGTTTACACCGTTATAACAAAGTAAAAAATATACTGTTTAAAAATGCTGTATTTAAGTGTAAAAAAATATTTAAAATACATTATAATTTTGAGATATTTAAACGCAGTTTTTTGGTATTCTCTGTTGATGACGTATAAGTACGTGATTAGTCAATTTTTGACAGTTCAATGTATAATTTACACTTAAAAAAATGAATTTACAACACAGAATGTACACTCGTTATCATTAAGTTTTCTAATAAAAAGCCATAGAATTGTATAATTTAATGAAATACCATATAAAATGTAAGTAATTAATATCATACAGTATGTCAACAAATTTGACAAGCCCGTACGATGATGTAACGTCCGTATAAAAATTTGAATTTCCGTTTTAGAAATTTTTAAATGCCCGCACTGAATTTGTACTTTTATATTAATTAATTTTAAGTAATTAAAAAGATATTAATTACTAAAATAATGGTTTAGTTGAAATGCCCAGTCATTAAAGTTACGGAAGAAAAATATTTGAACCAAATTTAAATTTCATGAATATTCCCTATTCAAATTTCAGCTTATTTTACCTAAAGGGGACCATTGGAGATGCTCAAATGTCCACACTAACTTCCCTATAAAATTATCAGATCAAATCAGTTAGTTGTCAATCAATCACAAGATAAGAAAATTATTGAGTGGTTTCTTTTAAATGATCGGGTATATTTTTTAACATTTTTATTTTTTAGGAAAATTATTTTTCTGATCGTTTAAGGCCTTGGTATCGAAAATTTTTAAAGAAAGTATGGGCAGTTTGGACTCACGCGCTAGAAAAAGAAATGCCTAATACAATTTATGAAAGGAAATTTGAAATATTGATGAAAAATGATTTTTATGGGTAGTTATATTTTTTACTAAACGTGAACTTAGTGATTAATTTCAATTTTTTTCGTAGACAAATTATACGATTAGTGAAAATTAAGGGAAAATATTCTGTCGTGTGTCAAGGTGAAGCATTATTATCGAAATTTTTGTTTAAATATAATGAAAATATTCCTGAATCGGCGTATTTAATGGATTTTCAACATGCAAGGTAAATATTGGGTTGAAATGTTATATTGCTTGAACATTTTTTAGAGGACGCCTTTTTTTTTGTGGGACATGTAGGTGTTGTCAATACAACCTTAACCCCAAGTTTGTGGGGTTGGTGCCCTTGTCCCCCGCCCGCCATCTTGAAAAAAAGGTGGAAACATATTTTTAGCTGTATCTTGTTAACTATTGATTTCTCAAAAAATTTGTAGCAATTCATCGTGGCTGATAAGTTTTCATGATAAAATGATAAGAAAAAAAGTTATTAAGCAAAAAAGGAAATTTTTGACAAGATTTTGTCACTTTTTGCTCATAACTTTTTAAATTTTAAGTTTATCGCAAAAAGTCACATAGACAAAATTTTAGCCACGACAATTTGCTACAAATTATGTCTTTACAAATTTTTTGAGAAATCAATAGTTGACGAGATACAGCTAAAAATTTGTTTCCACCCCTTTTTTCAAGATGGCGGGCGGGGGACAAGATCGCCAACCCCAAAAACTTGGGGTTAAGGTTGTATTGACCCGCCCCCCCCCCTAGATGTCCCACATGTTCAGTTTGGCCCTAGAATTGTAACTTTTCAATGGACTATAGTAGTAATTTAAGTAAATAATTTCTTTTAGCAATTTTTTTTTATTTAATTTCAGAAATAGTTCATTAATTATTGATCTTGCTGTGTTCCTTTTTGTCTGTGTTGGATATTCAGTTCGTACTGTACACTGGGACGAATTACTTACTGAATATCATAAAACATTTACTACGAATCTACAAAAATTTGGTACAGATCCAAGTATATTTTCATATCGAGATTTTTTAAATGAATTCTTAAAATATGGTAAATTTGGTTTGGGTAAAGGTATTGAAGCAATACCATTGTCATTAATGAACGATTACACGGATGAAAATAATCCGGATGCAATAGAAGAGGTAATTACACCACTTATATGAATATTTCGCTGTCCACATTTTAGAAAATATTAAGAAAATATGATAATCCAATTTGGAACATAAGTTTTTAGAAATAATTTTCATATATGTAATCATTTTCCCACAAAACAAGTATCATTAGTTATTAATTGCACTTATTGAAATATCGCAATCTTTTTAGGGAGAACACGAAGATATTTCATCCATATGGAAAGTGAAAATTTTTGAATCACAAGCACATACATTACGATTAGCCGATACGGTTAAAGATATGGTCGATCGAGGATTTTTGGAACAACATATTTTTAGCGAATAAGATTGTTGATATTTATTACGAATAATACTTACAAGACTGATTTTCTACCTCTTTATAATATAGTTACCTGAATTAATTAAATAATGTAACAATTAACTCTCCGAGAACTCACCATTTTTTTTCGATTCAGAAGAACAGTGTGGATTCATTTAACCCTATCCAACCTCGATTGTCAACCATTTTAGATCGATTTTGTTGAATGAACTGGTGCAAATGAAAAGTGCGATTGTAATTTGTTATCTGCATAAAAAATTAAGAAATTCACATAATTGTTCTTCGGGGATTGACTACTCAGACATTCAGAAACAGTATTTATTGTACAGAAATTAATGAAAATAATCACATGTAACCTGTAAGATACTCATTCTAAATTAAAAACATAAAAAAACAAGTTTTTACTATATTCGATTTAAAAAAATTTGCAATTTGTTCAAATTAACTTAAAATGGTATTAAGTTCCTAAAGTTTATAAAAAATTTGAAAAACAAAAAGTATTATTGTTTCCTGTTTTTGTTCTTTTTTTGGAAATCGTGCTTATTTTTATATTTTTATACCGATAAATATATTTATAAACAATTTATAGTAAAACATATAATAAAGTATTTGTTTAAATATAGTTTTAGTTTAATTAATTGCAAAGTTTCTTGCGAAGCAAATTTTGAAAAATTCCATATCATATATGAAATATATCAAGGTATTTTAAGTTTAATCCCAAGTTTGTAACGCTTGAAAATATTGATGCTACGAACAAAATTTTGGTATAGATGTTCATAAAATCACCTAATTAGACCATTTCCAGTTGTCCGTCTGCCTACCCGCCCGCCTGTTAACACGATAACTCAAAAACGAAAAGAGATATCAGTAAATCAGCAACATAGGTAAATTAATCTTCGAGTCCGTAAGACCCATCTTGTAAACCGTTAAAGATAGAACAAAAGTATAGATGTAAAAAATATTCCTCATAAATTAACAACTTTTGTTTCTAAATATTCCTTATAAATTAACAACATTTTTTGGTAAACATCACTTTACCGTGAGGATGCAAATTAGATTAGACCATTATATATTATGTATACAGGTATTGTATATACTTGTAAGAGTGACTATCTTTCTTTTCTTACATAACGTAGGTTAGGTTAGGTTAGAGTGGCTGTCCTGGGACACACTTAGACCATAGGGTCCGTTGTGATACCTTAAATGGGTTAGCCCATCCCCGGCCACTACTCCATGAACCATTTGGAGCTGTTCAAGAACAGCAGGAGGGCTTTGACGTCGACTGACTTTAGGTCGGAGAGGTCGTCAAAGAGAGGCTGGCTCAAGTAAGTCCATCTCCTCATGACAAGAGCTGGGCAGTGACAGAGAAGATGAGACATTGTCTCCTCCTCGTCACCACTCTGACAGCTCCTGCAGTAGTTGTGATACACTGCCAGGCCTAAGCGTTCAGCATGCCTGCCGCCCAGCCAATGTCCTGTGATAGCCGCAACAACTTTGCGAACAGAGGCTACATAACGTAAAAAAACAAACGATTGGATAATCAACAGTGTCTATATACATGGTATTTCAACAATTAACTCAGTCAATTGTTTGTTTTCGTTTAGGGTCTGTTTTTTTGTTTAACATGCAAATGAATTTTGGGAAAATTGGAGGGAGAGTACTGATGGTGAATACTTGTTTGAAATTCCAACAAAAAGATTTGAATAATATTCTTTCTTGATGAATATTTTAGAATTTTTAATTTTTACAAATTTGCGAACCGTCTACGCTAAATAATATTTTCTGTTATTCTACTCTTGCGAATTTAAGTTTGCTATAGCTTTAACTCACTTATTATGAAAATTTCCATGAAGAATTGAATTTTAGAGGTTAAAATACAAAGTTTAGTATTAATAAAGGCATCATTACTTAAAATTTTTGAACTAAGTGTAATTACAACATCAATTATTTTACACTGTGTCTATCATTTCGCTTAATTTTTTTGATTCGCTCATTAATATAAATCTTCAACCACGGTCTAGATACGACTAAACACAGAAAGTCATGGACTTGGTTAACACAGCACCTTGCTTTCGACGTTGAAGAGTTTATTCGAAATGGCGGTTCATCGATACTGATTCGCATGCCTTTCGTATTCACTTCAAGCTCAGGCAACATTATCCGGTTTCCGTTAAAAAGACAATTGGTAAATGGTTGTCAAACTTGCAAGAAACAGGACCGGCATTAAAAAGAAAATATCCTGGTCGAACTTGGACAGCGACAGGATTATCAAATATAGTCGCTGTGGGAGCTACCTTAAGGAACGTGTACCAACAACGTCCCCAAACTCTGAAAGCTCTTAGGGGGGCTATAATCCAGGAAATTGCTGCTATTTTGATGGAAAATTATCAAGAGAAGCTCCCTCAGTGTATCAAGAATGGAGCGAACAATGGGTGATGTAATTTATAAAACCCATTGATTTAAACTAGCATTATATATGTATATTCTTACTAATGAATAAAGTGTTTTTCTTACATTTCATTAGTTTTTATTAGCTATCGGGGAACTCTTTCTGCCCCACCCTGTATATTACTCTTGTATTGTCTTTTTAAAATACACATCTTAAGTGGTTTTTTGAAAAGTTAAGAATTTTGAATAATTGTTTTATTGATTTTTCAAACTTCATTAAAAAATTTACAAATTACAAACATTTCTAAAAATTTAAACTTCTCTAATTTTTCCATATAGAGCAAACAATTGATTTTGGTATTTATTGATTTTTCATCAAATAGTTTTCAATCAATTAATACTGTAATAATCTTAATAGGTATTTTTCGTTCTTTATAGATTTTCTGTAAAGTTTGAAGAAATCGATAAAAAATTATTAAGTTATGTAAAGAAGTCAAAGATTATCAAGCACTACGTGAAATCGGGGTGGGATAGGTTTTCTAAGTAGTATAATTGTCGTTACTCGATGACCAGCCGTGTCCTCAATTTAATTTGAAGAATTGAATTCACATCTAAGCTTGGCATACTCAACAAAAATTTTAATTGGCTAGCGCGATAATAGACACGGCTATTATTTTAACTTTCACTTTTTGTGTTTTTACACCATCTAATAATAATGAATGTTTCATTCAACTGATATTGTACGCTATTAAATATTTTAATCATTAAATATAAATAAAATAAATTAATTAATGTTAAAAAATAAACAAAAATCACCTAAATGTTAAAATTTGTTATTTATTCTTCAAGTAGTTGACGGAACACCAGGACACCGCATCACAATATAATTCGATTAAAAAAAGTGTTTAATATGAAGTTTTCAATAATTGTAAGTACCTTAATACTATTTACTTATTTTAAGGCCACTAAAACCACATTACTGTGTCTCAAAATAAAATTTGAATTTTTTTAATCTAAATCAAATCAAGTAATGCATTTTATAAAACCGCATGATCAAAATAAGTTGACCCAAAATATTAAGAACAATTTTTATAATATTTTTTGAGCTAATGTCTTTACAAAAAAATATCAATATAACGATTCCGGTTTAACTCCGCGAGAAAATTACTGGGGAGCCAAATTATTTATTAAATATTGTTTATTGTTTTACATTATTTTTAAGATTTATCAAAAACTATTAAGCGTCTATAGAAAAAATCACTTTTTGCCTAAAATTTATCCAAAAAAAGAAAAACTTTTTTTATTTTGAAAAAGTTCAAAATTTTGTATATCGACGGATTAACCATTAGGCGGATTTGGCAACTGACTAGGGCCCCTGCATCTGTTAGGAGTTTCGGAGAATGATCAAAAGAGAAAAAGACACATTTTTACGAAAAGGGAGCCTCAAGGGGCGCCCAGTTAGAGGATTAGTTAGTTATTTGTCGCACGGAAAACAGTGCGGGAAAAGATTATTTAAAATAGAACAATAATTAAAACAGAACAAGAGCCTTAATGGTCATCCATAATAGCCAAAGTATATGAGAGATGATTTCAATTTGTGTTAAAATGCATTTTTTTCACAGTTATCGATTATCTGCATCGTCTGCTTAAACATTGTCAACTGTCAATTGAACATAATTAAAGATATAATCCAATATAATGTAGCAGGTATTCCATTAATTCACAAAGTAAAAAGGATCGAATTTGATCCAGACGTATCTTTACGCCGCCGAAAACAATTTGAAGAATTGCATGGTGAAAAAGCTGAAAAACTGATTGAGCGATTGGGCTTGGGTATTGATGGCTATGCGGATGAACGTTTGCAACAACAACGTGCCAGAGACGAAGGCCATTTGGGTGGATTGAATTATTTAACACCTTAATTAAAATAGTAAAAATGTAATTTTTGTATTGTTAAGTAAATAAATATTAAACAGTTTTCATTAATTTGTGTATAATTGCTTAAAAATTATTATTCATTGGAAAACGTTTCAAGGTTTCTTTTTAAGATGCTCATAAACCTTAAAATCGAAACAAATACTTATTCATGGATTTTTTAATCTTAAAGGTAATCTGAGAAGCACAAAAATTATTAATGAACAAAATTAAATTTTTATATCTCCCAGCTGGGAGATATAACTAGTTGTGTCCATAATTTCATCGCGTGTATTACAGAATAATCAGATTGTCCGTGTGAGTATTAGGTATGTTAATAAGATATTTTAGAAACTGTACTCATCCAACCGTCAAAGAGATCTAATTTTTGTATTTTTGGAAAGGAATTTTCCTGATTTTACGAAGTTTCTTAAATTGTTTGTGAAAAACGAGAAAACCACGAGAACATATATTTGTTTCCAATTTTTTGTAACTTATTTAAGTAGGTATATATTGGGAAATTTTGACCCAAAAATTACAAAAATCTAGTTCCTTTAACGATTGAGTGAGAGTATTTTACAAGCTTTTATTTAGTGTCACCTGTCCCGTTATCTGCCTGTAATTAAATCTTGCAAGTCAAATTTGATTCACTTTCCGGTTTCCGATTGAGCTGAAATTTTGTACTCGCATTTAGTTTGGATGACAATGCATGGTAAGGTTGTGGCGTCCTGATTTTACCATCGCTTCCACCATACATTTTTTTTAGTCTTAAATGAAAAATTTTAATAAAAAATCCTTTTTAAGGGACAAACTTTTATTGTACTAAAAAGTAGAAAACAATTTTATCTATGAGTCTTAATATCAAGAATGAATCGAAAAATAATTAGGCATGTGGAATAGATGAGGCGTTCCGATTCATTTTTGATATTTTAAATTGAGCGTCTCAAGCTTTTACAAATAGTCGGGTATGAGTGACTCATAGATAAAATTATTTTCTACTTTTTGGTACAATAAAAGCTTGTCCTTTAAAAAGTATTTTTTATTAAAATTTTTTTTAAGATATCATCTGAATTAATATGAATATAGAATTTATTTAGAAGCGATTGCGGAGATGTCTCGAAAAATACTCATCTAATCGTTAGATGATGCAAATTTTTATTTTTGCATAAAATCTTGCACGAATAGATTTTATTTCGGAGCTGTACTTTTATATTTTTGGGTTCTAACTACTTAAAAAAATTAAAAAACATCATAATTTGGATGATTGTGCGATTGAACAAGTATCTGAGATTTCCAGTGAAGAAATTGCTCTGAATTATCACCCCTCGTACTGAATTTTAGCACATATCACAGAAACTTTTCGTATAATCGCATAAGTGAGCTTATTTTTGTATTTTTTGAATCAAAAAAATTATTTTTAACCAAACAGTAAACAAGTTTTCTTGACAATTGCAATTTTCTTAGGGAAACTCTTTGTTAAAAACGAGAAAAACGCGAAAAAATATTTATTTCGAAATTTGATGAAATTTGGTATATACTTATACCAAATATACTTGGTATATACTTATACTTATGTAAGGTAATTTTGACCCAAAAATTAAGAAAATCGAATTCATTTAACGATTTAGTGCCCAATTATTGAGATATTACACGAAATCCCATACTAAAAACTTTTATTTCCCATACTAAAAACTTTTATTTATGAAAACATGTGGAAAAATATACACCTAAATTTCAAATGAGCTAGATTTTTATATTTCATAAGTTCTAACTAGTAACTGCTCTAATTAATCCAACACAATTTAGTTGGTTGTGCGATTTAATAATAAGTTTCTGAGGTTTCGACTGAAGAAATACTCCGATACCTATATCACACCTGGTATAGGAAAAAGACCCAATTTTTTTATTTTTAGGTCAAAATTAATCTAGAAAATTATTGTAATCCAAATGAGAGATCAACAAAAACGAACAATTTAAAAAAAATTTTAGTATTTTGGGTAACTTTGGCCCAAAAATTACAAAAATTGTTTAACAATTGTGTATGTAATTTTCAAGATATTGATTATTATTCAAAAATTAATTATATTTATATTCAAATATTTCACAACCATCAGTGCATTCTGCAACCAGTCAACCTTTGACTGCAATTTAATTAATTGTTTGACAATAATTATATTGATGATAACTAGAAGAAAGTGTATAACAATTAATCGTTATAAGAGAAGAAGAAGGTCAACAAAGAACAAAATTCTAAAAATTATTGTTACAAAACATTAATTGTTTATATAATATATCGCATCATTATTTAAATAATTCATGAATTTCTATTAAAAATATTGTATAAGTATATTAAATTTGTACGTGATCAAAAACACACATCAACAAAAATTTAGAATCATCATATAATTAATTAATTGAAATATAATTAAGTTTATTTTGTGTAAAATTCTGTTTCGATAGTACGACAGGATCCTACAAACTTGACTATAGCATTCTTTCATATTTTGTGGAGAAATGTTGGAACTTCTAAGAACAGTTAAGGTTGACTGACTTCAGAGGAGGTCAAGTCGTATAATATGACCTCGATCAGAGATAAAAATCGTCATAAATATTTGATTTTTTAATTATCTTGTTCATCTACTTTTTAATCGTAGGCGTATGAGGCGGGAAGTTTGCCCTTCTTGGCTAGTTTCAACTTTGAAGTATGCCTCGAAAATTTAAAACTATTCAAGCTCCAATACTAAAATTTTTATGAATAAATTTTTATACCATGTATATATGAAATATATCAAGTTAACTAAGTCTAGTATCAAGTTTGTAACGCTTAAAAATATTGATGCTATGAACAAAATTTTAGTGTAGTTGTTCATAAAATCACCCAATTAACACATTCGAATGTTGTGAATGATGAGATCTCGGTTGTCTCTCCATCTGCCCGTCTGTCTGACGACACGATAACTCAAAAACGAAAGAAGATATCAAGCTGAAATTATAGTGTGCTCATGACGTAAAAAGTGAGTTCGACTTCGTAAATGAGCAACATAGATCAATTGAATCACCGTAGGATCATTACCCACTATCCTTACAAGGTCGGTCAAAACGATTCCTTTTGAGAAATATTGGATAGTTCTAAAAATTTGAACAACCAATTACCCCACGCTACCCTAACTCAATAATCATTTTAAGGTACATTTACTGACAATATAGCTATAATAAAGTGAAAATTTTATGACTCTTAAAAACTGAAATATCTTTGTCACAGCCTGAAATTGACCAGCGAAGCGAGAATCAGTTAGCCCTTAAAAAAACCAGACTTTGAATATAACAATGCGACACTTTTTCTTGATACATTCTGTATTAACAATGCACTTGTGTTTTCATAAAAATGATGCGATCAACCTCTTTATCAATCATATAATATTTAAAAAAAAATATATTTATTCATTCTATACTTTCACTTTCTCCAACCATTACAAGGTTTACTTCTAAGCATGATAGGTAAGTATTAACTTCTACTTGTATAGAAGATTCAGTTAGTTTCATGTGTGGTATTCAATTTGAAAGTAACTCAAACGAACAAAAAAATTCAATGTGTATAATAAAATTTTAATGAAATTTATTTGTTGATTTATAAATATATTTGAAAATTTATTCTTAATTATTTCAGTGTGTGATTTTTTAAATTTTATTGGAAAATAATGAAAAATATTAGTGCAATTATTTTTTATTTAGTGAGTATTTAATTATTTTAATTAATTACAATGACCTATACTGGCTTTACAATTAATATACCTCATTATTATAAAATTACGAATTTACAAAATTTGTTTTTATTGGCCATTGACAAGACGTATTATACTTTTGAATCTTCGTATAAGTGGCTTCGTTATAGGGAGTTTAAAAAATGTTTTCTTTGGGAAAATTCTCGAAAATAGTGTTTTATTTCGCGGTGCCAGGAAAATATTTATTAGTTTTCTAAATCAAAATCAAAAGAATAACGAGTATTTGGTTAAAAATTTTGCAAAACAGAGTGAAACATCCTCTAACAACCCTAAATCCGTCTGATATTGGTTAACCCCACGACATATACACCTTGATTCGTAAAACGTCGGACCAAATCACTGTTCTATTTGTGATTCTGTTAGAATAATAAAACACTATATTACCTAAAAAATTTCGAGAGAAATATTCTCGAGAAAACATTTTTTAGTCTATCCTAAATGTGTGTTAATGTGGTATGTGATATTGTATATCAATTTAAGGCATTATCGCATTATCCTATAAATCATAAGATAATTTTTTCTTTAAATAGTCTGTTTAATTAATCCATATATCTTCTGGAGGTAAAATTAAAAATTAGTGAAAAGTCCATAAAAATACCAAAATGATTAATTTAATTTTACTTAATGATTAACTTAACTTAGTTTATGGTTAAATGTAAAATAAATTAAAATAAAGCAAAATTATAGGACAAGTTTTCTTTTTGACTTTTGAAAAACGGGTAAACTCTATTGACTCTTTTTCCCGCCTGTAAAAAATTACTATATATTTTTGATTGTTGTAAAAAAATTTTTATTGAAGATTCTAGGCAATAGTCATTACAGTTATGCAAACCCCACTATTTGATTAAATAGTTATAATTTTTTTACATTTTTATTTTTGGAATAGTCGAAATTTGAAAATATTATACTATTCCAAGTAAATGGAGAATTTTTTATTAGTCTATTTTTGATAAATTTTCCAAAGAACAGTTTCTCAACGTAAAATTGCCGATATTGAAAAACTTTATGGATTAAAAAAATTACATAAAAAATTTATAGGCCTTAACATTTTTTCTACATATTTAATTTATTTTCTTTTCATTTTTTTATTTTTGTATTTAATATTTAAGGTATAAATGTCAAAATCCTAAAAAAAAAATTTTAAATACAATTTATAACTTTACGTTGTGAAATTGCTCATAGTTTAACGAACTAGATGTCTAACTTGCTTAAACTATACATAGAGCTCTAAAAAGCCATCCCAACACACTACCACATATTGTTTGCCTCAAAATAATATATTATAATTTTTTTTTAAAGGTTACATTTTTGGTAGCCGTTGCAATAAACGCACAAGGAACCTTATTAACACCAAAGGCACCTAATTTCCAATATTTTGAAAGGTAAGAAAAAAACCCAATGGACTTTTATAAGAAAAGTATAAGCCACAAAGGATTAGGGCAGATTATCGATAAGGCAAAGCGATGCACGAGTCTGCTGGCGCAAGGTTACAAAGGGGCACAGAGTGTGGAAGTTTTTAAACAAACATAAAATTAATTGTGTACCTATAGCTATATGCAAAAAAATCACAGTCCGTTGATGTTGACATTTGTATAGTTATTCAAATGAATGTCAGGCTAATTCATATAATTTATGCATTTAGAGAAAATTTTAATAAAAATGAACAGTGGTCTTGGAATCATAGTAGTCAAAGAATATGAAAAGGGCGTAAAGAGGATACGAGGGAATGTTCACAGTAGATGAATCTACCGAAGACATTGCTTCTTCATTATCTGACCGGGAAACATTCAGAGTGACAGTATATCTAGTAATCATAGACAGACTGGTGGTTTAAGCCGTGATATAAGAAGTACTTTTCTCGCACAGTATATGTGGGAAAAATAGTTCATTACCGCATTAGAGTGGTAATGAATTCATTACCGCACTTGTATCGTAATGAATAAATTACCAAATTACTTACACTCCAAATTACTGTCAAAATGTAAATTAATAACAAGTTAATATAGTAACTTTTTTAATTTTCTATTTTTCTCAATAAGCCATGATAAGTTTTAAATAATAATTATCGTTTATTTTCACATTTTAGATGAGTATATAAAGTTTTGTACGATACACGTGTGATAACCCATTATTAACGTACTCTTGCAATTGCCCAATTCGTGCAACGCACTCGTTGTGCAAATTTCGCAAGCGTACGTTAATAATACTGTTAACCCACTAGTATCGTAAATAACTATTTTAAGTGCTCGAGCCGGAGAAATTCCCCGAACAATCAACGCGATTTTACAAGTTTTAAGAAATAAAGTACTTGAAACTAAAGGCCTAAAAAAGTTCTTTATTGACAAATTTTTGTGTAGATCGACCACTTAATAGTTTGACGTTTTTTTACATCTAAATAAAAATTTCAAATTCTACCAGTCTACATGATTTTGAATAATTTTTGAATAATTGAAAATATTCTGATCTTCATATTTTCCATTCCATATTTTAAAATTAATAGGTAAATTATAAAGAAATAGCTGATTTAGCCTTATGCCCTTTACACTTTTTCTAGAATTTACTATAAACGAACATTCGAACTTCAATAAGTTGATTTTCTCAATTTCGTCCTTTATTATAGTACACAAGCTATCAAACTAATCTAGTGGGAGTGAGGAGCACAATTTGAAAATTATTGTTATGATTAAATAATTTTTTAATTTATATACAGGATGTATGAGATTTCTTACACAAAAATAATAAAAATTATTCATATAAACTTATACTCAAAAATTTTTCATTTTCAAGATCTGTGATGAAAAAGTTTCAGAACGAAAGTAGTAAAGTAGTACCTGTATAAATTGTGATGTTTTAATGTGAGATTCCTTTCAGAGAAATAAGAAAGAAATCGAAGTTTTCTCATTTTCGAGATAAAAGATGATTTTCAAAATTAATTTTCGAAGTTAATAAAAATAGTAAATAATCAAATTAGTTGATAATTAGTTTACTACCTATGCATGATATTTTGATTTTGTTTCAGACCAAAATATCGTTATCCGTATTATGATGAAAATGGGCGAGGTAGACTGTTGTATGGATATGGAGGATCAAAATTATATCAATACAAATCTTTCTCCCAACTTGAAGGAATCCATTAATTATTATGAATAAAATTTTAATTGTAAATAGTTTTAGTTTTGTAAAAATTTTTGTTAATAATAAAGTTTCTTAAAATATAATTAAAAAATATTTTTTATGGTAGAATGTCCGTAAACCCACTTTTTACAGAATAAAATAAAATTTTGAGTAAATACTAATTGAATAACTGCCCCATTGAGAATCGATAAAGATAAAAAAAGAAATTCGCTACCAAAGTTGTAACTTTTTGCATTTGGCAAATTTGGCTATACAAATGACACATTTTATATCATAACTAAAAATTTTGTATACAGATTTTTTACAAAATATTAGCTTGTGTATTTAGTAAGAAAAGCAATACAGTCTCGAGCGATTATGAAAAATACTGAAAAAATATGAAAGATGCAGTTGTGTGTTTATTGAGTATGCGTATACATATTATGTCTAAGTATTGTGTACAATAACCATAGTATAATGATCCGAATTTTTAGTAAGTTATAGTTAACGAAACAAAGTATTACATCCAAAAAAAATTTGCATACCTTACCGATCAATTAAAAGAGTAATTAATTAATTAAAAATACACTAAATAACATAGCATGATATGAGGATGATTATGTTATTTAATGTATTTTTAATTAATAATTACTGTCTTAATTTATCGGTAAGGTTCCCAAATTTATTTTGATATAATAATATGTTACATTAACTATAACATTCACCAAATTCACCAAGAAAGGATATTTTCGATTGACTTTTGAGAAGAATAGGTATTATTAGAAATTTTGAAAGGTAATATTCGTCCCCTCTCATTTTTGAAAACCATTAAAAATGAGCCTGGAAAAAAATTGTAGGTACTCCCTCTTCTTATAACCTGCGGTTTACATATCAAAGTAGATAATATTCGAAAATAAAAAGAATTACTGTCGGGGGTATACCGTACACCAAGTGCAATTTTAGTTTCCCTTGTGTTTTCTGAAACTGCCAGGATAAAAAAAAACTTTCAAAATTAGGTTTTATCCTAAGTTCAAAAATTTTTTGTCAAGTCTGTATAAATTTGTGCGATAATTTTGGTGAATTTAATGCCTATATCTGATATATATTTAATTTTTTCATGATATTAAGGGGCGTCAAAATTAAACGTGTATTAAATTTCAAATCAATTAAATTTTTTATAGAATTCTAATACAATTTAAACGTATTTCAGTATTCAAATTGGTAAGATGTTTATTTTTAATAATTTTTGGGTTCTTACGTTTTTCGCAACTCTCACTTTCATACTTTCAGTATCAGGTATGTAAAAATTGAAAGCTTTTAATTTAAAATTATAAAACAACGACGATCAACGAAGTCATAAAACTTCATAATAAGATCTAAGTAGAAATCACGTAAAACACGATAATTTGTAGTTCTTTGCGTTATAATCATAGTTTTAATAATCATAGTTCAACTAACTGTACAAAATACTGGCAATCTCATAAGTTTATTCTGATTTTTGAGGATTGAGAAATAAATTATTTTTCATTTTTAGCCGAAACTTGTAAACCGCAAATTAATAGAGTATTTGATTTAAGAAAAACACTATTTTGCAATTATGATACCTCATTAATTGCAAAAAGAGATAAAAATAAAAATGCAACAAAAATCAACGTGGGTTTCACGTTTAATTATTTTGATTTCGTAAGTATATACAAAGAAAAAATTCGAAAAATTAACCATTACAAAAGTGATTTTTTTATTTCAGAATCAGTGGGACAATACTGTTACAATTGCACATTGGTTAGTCTTGGTAAGTTAGTCTTTGAAAGTAAAAGCCATCGTGTTATATCCTCCCCCTCCCTTGCTCTTACTTATCCCCCTTCTATAACACTCAAAATAGGGGTAGGGTTTTTTACACAGGTAAAATATATGAACAGATTCCAATTTTTTTTAAATGTTATATAGTCTTAATTCATTGAGTGTATCAGAACCATAGAAGAGAACGCCAGGAGTCTGCTAGTCTGTAAGTGAATGCGATATGCGTATAGCGAGAGAGAAGATTGCCAGTGAGTTCCCCTGTGTCCTTGTTATAATCATATGTAAATCGATACTTATTATACACGATAGTCAGTATATTTCGTATAAGAAGTATATGTATTAGACAAGGACTCAGGGAGCTCACTCGCAGTCTTCTCTCTCGCTACGCATATCGCATCCACTTACAGGCTAGCACACCCCTCGCATTCTCCATCTGTATTACCTCTATGATCAGAACAGGTGGCCATTAATTGTATCTCGATCACCATTTTTACATAAATCTTTAATTTATGATTCAAAATGAAGCTCATAAATGGCGTAGTGAAATGTCATAAACTAAATTAATTTTTGTTTAATATATATCTTTTTACATTAAAGCTCATGTCTTATTCTGATGTATAAGCTATATTATTGTACAGTTTCATTCAAATCCATGCAGTAGTAGTACGTGATAGCGTAACAAACAAACAAACAATATTATTTTCACATGCATAATATATAGGAATAGCACGGAAAAATAAAACTCGAATAACACAAAATTTTCCAACTTAATGATTTCCATAAATAGAGATGCATCTTTTTCTAAATCGACTGAGAAAAAAACGAAAAGACAAAATTTACTCGGGCAAAAAAAAACCGTTTAATAATATAGGGACATACATTTTTAACAAATTTAAATTTCAAATTATTTAAAGAATGTGCGGTTGCGTCAAATTAGGATAAAATATAGTGTTGAGTCCCGTGTAATTTTCACCGTTTTTGTTTATTCTTTAGAGATGGACAGATGATCATTTAACGTGGAATCCAGATTTATTTGATGGAATTAAAGAAATTAATGTAAATGTGGATGAACTTTGGATGCCAGATTTAACAATTTATAATCCGTACGTATAAATTCTGGATGTAAAATATGATTAACTAAAGGGTGTCCAAAAACACGAAATTTACGACATAAATCCTTTAAGAAACATTAAACTTAATTAACAGATTTATGAAAAACGAATTTTAATTGTATAAAAAGAAATTTTGTTTAATTTTCCTATGTAAATCGATATGTTTATAAAAAAATTTTGATTTAAAAATTGCATACATATAAAATTTATCTGGGCTGAGTTTTCTTGTAGCCTTTTTTAATTCAAAAACGTCCAATAGTCTAGTTGACAAGTTCAAATTTATTGAAATATAGAAATAATGATCATAAAAATACATGTTATTTGGATGTAAGCTAATTGAATTCGTAATGATGTCTAGAAAAATGTGCCAGAAGCATTTTTCAGCACATATAGGTCTTTTTGCGTCATTTTTAGATTGTTGTAATATCGTCAAAAACGAGTATCTCACACTTAATTTTTTTAAGGTATTGAATATTAATTTAAAAATATAATCGAATCAATTTAAAGAATTTATTAACGAAAATAATTAATTTTTCAACAAGTTAGACAATTTTTTATTAACACAATTTTCTCGAATTTTCGTTTTTATTGTAAACCAAAAAAAGGATTTAATAATTTGCGTAAAATTTTTTGGCTTCGAGGAGACTTTCTTATGTGTATATTTAATTATGATCACGTAAAAAGAGTTAAAATAATTTTAATACTTTGTTTTTAATAATTTTTTAAGTTAACCAGAAATGAAAAATAATGCATTTTTGATTAAAAAATTATTATAAACAAAGTAATTATTATACCATGTATATGAAATATACCAAAGTATACTAAGTTTAGTCCCAAGTTTGTAATGCTTAAAAATATTGAAGCTATGAACAAAATTTTGGTATAGAAGTTCATAATATCACCTAATTAGTCCATTTCCGGTTGTCTGTCTGTCTGTCTATCGTCTGTCCGTCTATCATCCCGATAACTTAGGACGTAAAAAGTGAAGTCGAGTTGTAAATGAGCAACATAGATAAATTGAGTCTTGGGTCCGTAGGCCCCCACTCGTAAACCGTAAGAGATAGAACAAAAGTTTAAATATTCCTTATAAAAAAATAAACAACTTTTGTTTGAAACATTTTTTCGTAAACATCACTGTTTACCCGGGAGAGCGCAAATTATGCGCAAATCGTATAGTATGTATTGTATGGGAATATCAGTTATATATGTGTGACATGTATGTATGTGTAGAGTAATCAACACTTTCTATGCATGGTGTTTCAACAATTAATTCAATCAATTGTTTGTTTTCACTTGTTTTTATTAGAAATTTCCTCCTCTTTAAGCATCTTTTTTTTAAATATTAATATTTTATGAAGTATTGGCGAAAAACGAAATAAGTTTTTTTCATCTTTATTTGTTTATATCTTTTGCAATAATTTATGTGCTGAAAAACACTTCTCTCACATTTTTCTAGACATCATTCCGAATACAACGAGTTATCACATGCATTTTTTCGACCGTTATTTCTATATTTCACCAATTTGAACTTGTCGACTAAACTACAAAGCACTGGGAGCGTTAATAATATGACTTTTCGTATAAAAAATCCGAATAACATTTTCTTTTCTATATTTTTTTAGAAGTGGCATGTACAATTCCGAGATAACACATCCATCGATTAATTGTGATTTACAACATACCGGTTTTATTGTATGTGTAATACCAAATTCGTATTACACTTTGTGTAAATCAAATCATTTAAATTTTCCATACGATGAGCATGAATGCACATTACGATTTGGATCGTTATTGTATACAAAAAAAAATGTAGAATTTAAAATTCCAAAAATGCAAGGTTATTTAGGCACCCTAAATAATAAAAATTTAGAATGGAAAGTTATTAATGCTACAGGAAAAATAAAGGAACGACATATCGATCTTAATGATACAATGCAAGAAATAGCGTATACATTCCGTTTTGCACGTCATGCTACAGTACTTGAGGCTACATTAATTGTTCCAATGTTAGGTTTGTATATCAATTATGTTCTTCATTTCTAGCGAAAAATATTACAGGGCTGAATTCTGTGTGGTTTGAAACGTTTCCTCAAGGTATATAGGTCATTTCCAATAAACTCATAACAATGCGGACTACGAAAAACATAGCAAGCAGACGAGTCATCAGAAACCATTAAAAAAACGATTCTGCCAAAAACAAAAGATCAACTAAAATTCAACTTAAACTTTATTTGGAGTATAGGTCATTTTCCATGCCAAACCATCAAAAATTGATCCTATGGGTAGAGAAAAAGAATCAATCAATTTTTTTAATTTCAATATTGAAAAATTGTTTTATCTTTTTTTTTTAAATAGAACAGTTTAAGGATGTATGAGCACCAAGGCAATTTTAAATAAAATTTTTATCAATTCTAGAAATTTTAGAGGGGCGGGGGTTGCCCGATTATTTAAATAAATAAATTACTTCAAAGGCAGATATATTAAATATTAGTTTTATGGTAAAACGGTCAACGGATGATATGTTTTCATAGATTTCTCCAAAACTATTGCGTGGAAATTAAAAAAAAAAAACTATTTAAATTAAAGTTAAAACCTTAATAAACTATTGAAAAAAAAAAAAAAAAAAACGTTGTGCCCGACTAATTAAGGATGTATAAGCACGGTAGTGGAGATACAAATTAAAAAAAAATATATATTTTCAATTTTGTTGATGATACTTATGTTATGTTATGTTATGACAATATAAGACGAAAAGTAAGAAAAAATTTTTCGATACCTGGCGTAATTTTCAAAAAGTCGAAAATCGAAAATTTTGTTTAATTATTGAGCTTTCGATATTTCGAAAATCAAGGCAGATATCGAAAAATTTTATTCTAATTTTTCGTCTACATTCATGAAGTTATAACAAAATTCATCATCAAAGATGAAATAAAGATACAAATAATTTCAACCCTAAATCGAAAATTGTCTTGATGTTTGTACTACTATCTTAATTTGAAAAATAGAACAGTTTAAAATAAAGTTGGGTCGATTTCATAATTAAAGCTTGTATGGCTACAATTTCATAAAAACAGGAAAGTTTGAAGATTAATAATCAGAAAATAAATCACGCTAATATAACCCAATTTGATTCATTCTAAGGTAACCAAATAAACCAAATCGAATTAGGTCGAGTATTGGATTGAATTATATTGGGCTGACCTTTTTGCTTTTTTTGTTTGTTTTAATTTCTATCAAATAGGTAATATCCAAAATTTTGTTTTTTTTCAGTATTAATAGTATTCACAATTTTACCATTTTTTTTGAGTCCTATTGAAAATGAAAGATTTACTCTAATTATTTTCAATATATTTGCTCATATAACAATCTTCTATCAGATTCCATGGACAATACCACATTCGGGAGATACAACACCACTAATCGGTAAAAATAAATTCCATATAAAATTTCAAATATTCACGCCGATAAACAAACTGGGTCACTAAGAATATCCAAAATTTTCAAGATAAATACTTGAAAGAAAATTCAAAAAATTTTTGAGCCATATAGTGACTTGGTTTTTTTTACCGTGATGAAAGTAAAAAAAAATTTAATTCAAAATTGTTTTATAAATTAAATTTTATAATTTTTAGTGAGCTTCTATCGTGATTCGTTAATAATATCAATTTTAGTGTTGTTTGAATCCGCAATTGTTTGTTGGTTTGATAAAAAATCCACACAAATTCCAGACAGTTTGGCTCCTTTGTTTCAAATAATATTACAACATAAAAATTGGATTTTATTGACAGTTCCAGGTGAAAAACATGTGGAATCAGAGGTTTGTTTTTATTTTCGAGGATTATAATTATCTTTATAGGCAATTTATAGGATCAATTTTGATTTTGTCTTTCTATCACATTCTATTTTCTTGAAATCTAACTGGCGAAAACAGTTGAAAAATCACGGACGTGCAGCATTGCGCATTTCCTCCGAAAGGTTTCGAAAAAATGCTTAAAATAAAAATTGTTAGTTGTTTTATGAAGATCAACTTTCCAATTTAAAGTGTTGCTATTAAAGAAACCTGAAGAACTCTGCAACTTTTGTCAAAGTTATTTTTTGATTGGTTAGCTACAAACGAGATATTTAGGTGTAATAGATCACTTATTCAACAATAGATAACATATTCAGCTATCAATTATTAATTTTCTTTTATAATTTTATAGGAAGAATCAGAAAATGTAACATCGAATGGTGTTGATGAATCAGATTTAAAAACGGAATCATTAGATGGTCCTATACACGTTACGATTCCCATAAAACCTTCCAGTGGTGCACAAGATTGGCATATTTTAAGACTTTTTTTAGATCGATTATTCATTTGTATTATATTATTTTTGTACATTATTTTATTTATTACGCATGTACCAAGTCATTAATATGTAACTCATTGTTATTATTGTAATATCAAAAAATAAAATAATTAAAAAAAAAAAAAAACTTTATTTAACTAAAAATATTTTTCACCCCATACAAATTCAAATAAAACTCTTGAATATGGTTCCATACCAAAATAACTTTAGAAACTGTTGTAATAGAGAAGTTGAATGTTTTTAATTTTATTTTTTTTCAAAATTTTACTAACAGTGACGTCAACACATCGTTTTTTTTTTTGCTTTGTAAAATTAAACGTAATTTTCCATATAAGCAAACTGAAAAATGTAAATTTACCGTGATTCCGATTGGCTCACAGCCTCCACTAATGTAAACTTTTACAATTTGAACCTTGCAAGTTTCAGAGTTCAAGAGCAATTAGAAAATTGAAGGATGTATGGAAATTGAACGCATGAGCCAAAAAATCCCTAGGCTGGTGCTAACTGGGCCTTATTAGAGGCATTGCCCCGCAGATCACAGAGTGAACGTAAGACTCAAAAACTCGCAGACCCGTGGCTAATTCGGATCCATTAGAGGCATGGCCAACCCGCAGATTGCAGGATGAATGAAATCACAGGATGAACACAAGGGGCAAAAATTTGCGAGCTGGCGTTACGTTCATCCTTTCTACAGTTCTAATTGCTCAAATTACATAAGTACAAATTTTTAAAGTTTAATTTTCACAACCATTCTGGTCGACACCCTTGAATGATAACACCCTGTCCGTCTGTCCGTTAACACGATAACTCAAAAACGAAAAAAAGATATCAAGCTGAAATTTTTACAGTGTACTCAGCACGTAAAAAGTGAGGTCGAGTTCGTAAATGAGCAACATAGGTCAATTGGCTCTTGGGACCCATCTTGTAAACCGTTAGAGATAGAACAAAATTTTGAACGTAAAAAATATTCCTTATAAAAAAAATAACCAACTTTTGTTTGAAACATTTTTTCAAAAACATCACTGTTTAACCGTGAGGGCGCAAATTAGGCGTAAATTGTATAGTATGTATTAATATGGGAATATCAGTTATGTATGCGTAATGTGATAAAGTAATCAACACTGTCTATGCATGGTATTTCAACAATTAACTCAGTCAATTGTTTGTTTTCACTTGTTAAATGAATTTTCAAATTTATTGATGGTATAAAGAAGAATCAAAGTTAATACACCAAACTGATACTAAACACAATACAGTATCCATTACAGATGTTATAATTACAAAACATCATTAATTAAATATTCGAGAGGCGTTATTATTTCTAAATATCATGTTTCATTATGGAAAATAATTTTAAACATTAATTATTTTAATAAAACTTTAATTTAGTTTTATAATAATAATTATAATAATTATGAAAATTTTACAAACGTTTACTGTTTTAATAACTTTTTTAATTATTTTCAAAAATGGTAAGTTTTAATTATTAAAAATTAATTTTTAGTAAAGTAACCGGCGATGATGAGGTAATAATGCCAAAATAATACCCAACTGTCAATAATAATCAGCCTTTATCCAAGTTGTTTTTTTGGGTGTTTTTTTTTTTTTTTTTATGTTTCTTTTTTTTAATTATTTAAAAGGTAGGATGTAATCTGATGGGGTAAAAGGGGCTGGATGTTCCGACTTTTATATCAACACCCAGCCTAAATCGCTAATAATAATTCAGCAACTGATGAAGATCAAATAATGTTAGTTTCTCTATACATTTATAGACGGGAAAGTTCTGATTTTTCGAAACAAAGTCATGGCTCTATCATCAGTTTTGACAATATGCACGATAATTTCCTATTTTTCCAAAATTTCAACATTCTGTATCTAGAAAAGTTCGGTTTCCTGATTATAAGTGTATTGGGAAAAAGTCATTATTTTAACGTTTATTATTTAATGAAGGTTTACTTTTCTCTTTCAGGATGTTGGGGTTACATGCATGAATGTGACAAAAAATCAGAACCTGAAACAGGATACAAAAGTTTTATAAGAAAATTAGGACAAAAACTAATGTGTAATTACGATTATTCCGAAAAACCAGGAGAAAAAGAAGAGACAGTAATTATCAATGCAACAATGCTAGTCAATTCTTTAGACGTATATTTTCAAAAAGAAATTAAACCACAAATTTCCGTTCATAATCGGCTATATTTGGTAAAACCTTAAATTGATACTTTGAATGAAAATGTACACAAAATAATATTTTCTAAAAAATTAGGAATGGTTTGATAAACGTCTAGAATGGGATCCAAAGGATTTTGATGGAATAGATATCTTACCGGTACATACCTCTAATATTTGGGCACCAGAGATTTCACTTGCCAATGGGTATTAATTTAAATTTAAATGTTATTTGTTATTGTAAGCTATCGTTAGCCATATAAAATATATGAAGTAAGAAGAGTTTTTATGGACGTGTTTGCATGTATAAAACAAAGACAGAATGTGTACTGTGCGTTATGGTGTGTTATGGTTATGTGTTTCTGTGTGTGATTGGTATTGTATGTGTACAAATTCATGTGATGAATCCGATCGACTGGGTTCATACATACACATATACAATCCCTCTTTGTTTTATACATAAGACCGTCCGAAAGAACTTTTTTTACTTCATATAATATAAATGGCTTACGATATGGTTTAAAACAGTATATGTATAGGACCTTTGACTCCGATAGTGTAGTGCTTCTAATGAAAGCTTTAAAACGAGTTCTGTTTTGAGTCAAGGTTTTGTTTGGTCAAGCCCTCTACAAATTTCCACCCCTCCCTTTTATTGAGAATCTCTCCATATAAATTTAAACTAATAATATAGTCCTGTAAATGTAATCATTTATGAAACGCATTTCCAATGACTATAAGTTAGCTGTTCAAGCTGTTTCGACATTTTTTGACATATATTGAATTTTTATCTTAAGTATTTGAGTACTTGAGTACATCAATTTGGTTCTGACACATTTACAAGATCGATTTTTAATTCATCGCAATTTTTTATAAAATTTTGCTTGTCTCTTCAAAAATTCGCTCGTAGCACTCGATATTAGCAATGAAAATGCGATTCCAAATGTCTAACAAATGTTTCGTATTCTGGTAGTTTTAACTCTAACAACAGTGACGAATAAACGTTTCTTTTCAAAACGTTGTCTCAAAACATATGTTAGATCGTGAATGTCTGAAGATCATCTAAACGGTTTAGCCTCGCTCAATATACATAGCGGTGTAGAGATCGATACACACAGAGTTTTGGAAAAGTTTTGAAGTAAAACTTCTTTAAGCACTCTTGAGTTGGGGAGTAATCTGGAGAATGTATGATCAGAATGTCACGAGAATGTGTGATGAACAAGCTTGTTACGAAAAGTGTGATCAAGTTGAGAGGGAGATCTAAGTTAGTGAAGAAAGAAAGAAAGACTTACGTTTCAACAACAAAACATATCCAAGCCATACTAAAACTATATAAAATATTACCTTTACACAGAGACCCAGTAGCTCAGTGGCAGAACACTGGACTCCGATAGCGGAGACCAGCGTTCCATGCCAAATCAGGTATAGTAAAAAAAAAAATTGTTTTTGTTACTCAATAATCTTGTAAGTAATTTTATTCTATTTGTAACATGTATTAACACCAAAAGGTGGAGCTAAAGAAGTATTACTTCAGTCGTGTGGTCTAAAGCACACTCGTTTTTTTTTCTATACCACGCAGAATTAACTTATTAAACAAGTGGAAACAAACAATTGACTGAATTAATTGTTGAAATACCATATATAGACAGTGTTGATCACTCTGTCACATTACACATATATACATGTCACACATAAATAACTGATATTCCCGTATAATACATACTATACAATTTGCGCATAATTTGCGCTCTCACGGGTAAACAGTGATGTTTACGAAACAATGTTTCAAACAAAAGTTGTTAATTTTTTTAAAAGGAACATTATTAACACATAAACTTTTGTTCTATCTCTAACGGTTTACAAGATGGGTCCTACGGACTCAACTCCCCAATTGGCCTATGTTGCTCATTTACGAACTCGACCTCACTTTTTACGTTCTAAGCACGCTAGACAGACGACAGACAAACAGAAAGACAACCGGAAATGGACTAATTAGGTAATTTTATGAACATCTATACCAACATTTTGTTCATAGTATCAATATTTTAGGCGTTACAAACTTGGGACTAAACTTAGTATACCTTGGTATATTTCATATACATCACATTTTGGCATAATAAAATCTTACTCGAAAAGATTTTCTTGTTTTATTTACTTAATGTCTTAACATGATGAACAAAAGTTTGAACCCCCTTCTTGAATGATTTCTATGCACTGGCCTGATTTTAATGATTTCGAAAACTACATCTACCTTCCACCCCCACCCTAGTGTAAAATGAAGAAGACAAGTTTACTTCACAAGTAAATCCTTTTATTACTTTTTAATGAATAAAATGGTAAAAAAGTTTTGAATAGGCTACATATTATAAATTGGACAGTTTCTTGAATAATGATTTTTTTTTTCCAGTTTGAATTCAGATGATCACAGTGTATTATATTCAAGCGTATGTAGATTAACATATTCGGGTAAAGTTCAGTGTTTATATCCGAATACATTTACATCACTGTGTGTACCAGCTTATGAAAACTGGCCACTAAATACTGAAGTATGCGAATTATTAATTGGTGCATGGATAATGCATTCTGATGCTGAACATATCCGATTTCGATTCATTGAACGTGGCTCTGATTTTAGTCAATACCATCCACATAATGAATGGGATTTAGAAAGTGTTTCAAGTAGTTTTTTACCCGAAAGTGAATATTATGACGCTAATGAAACATATCATTTGAAAGGGATGCCTTATTTGGATTATATATTTACATTAAGACATCATTCTGCAATGTTTGCAACTCTTATAATTGCGCCCGTGATTGGTAAGTAATTTGAACACATAAAACATTGGTTGTTTGTGAAATTATTGCTTAGACACAAAATATATACCTTTTGTTTAAAATTATTGGAACACTTTGGTAGTTACTGTAACACAATTATCATTTCAACAGTAACACAGTTACTGTAAATATCATTTCTACGTTTTAAAAGATAGGCGAAAACATAAACAAATTATACTCAAATAAATTCTCTAAAACGCATAACACTTTATTGTTACGAAAAAGTAGTCGCTAGAAGCTTTTTAATTTCAAACATTTTGCAAGAAAAAAGCCTCAAAAGCCTCTTATTCGGTTAGAAATAAACAAGTTCAGTAGTTAACATAGCAACTAACAGTCGCGACCCATTAAAATATAGACCGACTCAAATCTTCGCGATAATGGCTCCCGACTGCCAGTTAAAGTCAATATGTAAACTATTGAATTTTTTTTTCTTTTCAATTTTTTTAACGAAGTCGGATTTTTTGATACCCCCACTTAACATAGTTTGTCGACTTTCACTTTTTTATTTTTCACATTAAGGCGTTTGGTTGGTCGCCATATTGAATTTTCATTACTGACATGTTTTCAATGACCTTCTCAAAATTGAGACAAATCGATTGGCGTAAGAATCATTAAAATCGGCCCACGCGTTGGTCTCTAGTGTGCCACAAAGAAGTCCTTTGCGTCGCGCAATCGGGTAATTAAATGAACTATATATCGTAAACGATAAATTTTATAAAAAATTTGGAACATAAAAAATGAGAAAACATTTGATTCTGGATTACGGAAATATTGGTAGGTAACTTATAAGTTCTAATTGGGACATTGCAAGCAAAAGAGTCAAATTTCCCCTCGTTGTGGCCTATTAAAATATAAACTGGCGAGACACAACTAGTAATCAATTTTTAATTATTTTTAGTGTTAATTACAATGAACTTGGTAGGAGTTTTATTAGATCCATCGTCATTAAAACGAATTGCATTGATTATGGCAAATATTTTAATTCATATAGAATATTTAAAAGAAATTTCTTATCACACAAATGCGAGTGGTACTTCTTGTCCATTAATTGGTAAGTTGATAAATATTATTCTGATATAAAAAAGATGAATCGCTTTAAAAAAGCTTTTTTAAAAAATGATCTTATTGTCAATAAGAAATTAAATAATCTTTTAATTCTACTTAGAAAAAATTCTCGCGCCAGACAACAATTTTTTTTATAGTATTATCTACCCAATTAAATCAATTTACAATCAATTATTGTTTTATGATAGTCCCCTCTATATTCTAAAATGACACTTGCTTCGTTTAATGAGTTTGATTGGTCTGTGCATGGAGGTTATTAAGGAGGAGAACGGTCGCTATGTACTAAAGCATTAGCGCACCTGTCCCTGAAAATTTGTAGAATTTATAGTTCATTTTTCAGCCACCAGCCGCGCTGTCGTCGGTAAGTAGTATATTAGCGCACAACAGCCCGCATTTAATGAGACAACTTAGCGATCCCAGCGCCTCACTTATTTTGTCCATATTTTGGGGACAATATTTTCTATTGCAATCGTTCTCCTTCTTTATAACTTCCATGGGTCTGTGAATGCACTAATGTTTCTTTTTTTTTGTACATAGTCACATCCCCCTAATCAGGCCTCAGATCGAAATTTGGTAAAGAGCTTTTCCATTTGTCTTGATAAGCTTAATTTACTGGTATAATTTTATGCTATCAATAACAGACACCCTGTATAAACATTTATTTTTATCTACATTACCGATTATAATTTCTGATAATTTCGTTTAATTCATTCACAGATGGCGAGACTATAGGTTGCGATATACCTTAAGCATCCTTGTTAATGCTCCAATAATGCTCATTAACAAACTTAGCCTTGAATATAAAATTTCTTTTAATATCCAAGATCTAAAAATTCGCGACAAACCAAGACAACAATTTTCCCATTTAATTAAAATAAAAACTTTTTTTTTCTTACAGTGATCTTCTATAGGAGTTCAATGATTTTATCTGTAATAAATTTAATAGTTACATTGATTATAATGAAGTTATTTAAAGCAAATATGAGCGATCCAACAGGAGTATCAAACATGTTCAAATTCATTGTAGATAATGAAATAGTGAATCTAATTACCTTAGACGAAATTGAGATAAAAGTAAGTTCTTTAAAAATGATATCAGTTCTTTACATGTAAACCAGTTGCGAAAATATTTACCAACAAAATTTGGTTTCGGTCAAGTTTTCTGAAACTGTGAAGTCTAGTATTTCTCGATGTGTAGATTTTCTTGGCGGAAAATTGAAATTCTTATTCGCAACACTTCCATATATGCCATGGAAGTATAATCTCATATCTTGTAGAGATCAACTATCAGTTGAGGCAAATGATCAAATTTTTCTTCCACATTTATTACCTAAAATCAATGCTCGCATGTAAGAAGTGTGCAGTTTTTGGTCTTTTAAATAAAACTGTATGCCTCATTATGATTATGATGAGGGTGTCCTGCTTAAGTTGCCTACATATGGAAAACTTTTTTATTATTTGGTTTACGAAAAAAAGTTATTCTTTATAAAAATCTATGCTTTCAAAAATATCAATATTCAGCTATTCATTCTTGACATCGAATGTACAGGGTGCCAAAAATTGAAAGTTCTACAGGAATGTTAATGGTCGTTTAGGAATGTAGAAAAGGAAACGGTTTAAAAATCACTCCCGAGATATGTAGGAGTGTATTTAAACAATTTTATAAATATAAAATAAAAAGTTTTCCATATGTAGCCAACTTAAGTAGGACATTCTATATATATCTTACTACTTTTTCACGTAAAAATTGATGTAAATATGATGTATAAATTGACATAATCATTACATAAAAAAAAAATGAGAAATATTCACTGGGTTTCATTCCATTTTTTTTTTACATTAACAATGATTAATTTTTTAGGATAATAAATCATATAATCAAAACAAAGAAATAATCAATAAGAATACTCAAACTTGGATACAACTTGGAAAATTACTTAACGTACTATTATTCTGGACCTTGTTTGTAGCCTACATTGTTTTAGTAATACGTTTTGTGCCATCAACAAGTTATTCAAAACCTTCTCAAAAACTATTTAATTATTATGGATCAGATTGATCTTTACTTTAAATAATTAGTGCATGCTTAAACTTTCGAGTCACCCAAACTTATCTACAGATGTTAAAAACGACTGTGAAAATAAATTTTTATTTATTTTCTAGGAAATAATGACATTTACAAAATAAAAGTTCAAATGCCTAGTTGTTAAAAAGCGACGTTAAATAAAAAAAAATTGTTTCTTGAAAATGTTATTTAGCTTGATTTTTTATGCGATTTTCTAGCATTAAAATTGTCAAACTTTTGTGTATCCACATCTTCTTCAATGAAATGTACGACTTTCGAGTATTTGAATATTTGCGAAAATTCTAAAAAGGAACTGAAAAAAGTACTATTCCTTAAAATAGGACTAATAACTCGGTTCATATTTATATTAGAAAGTCCTATAAAAAACAAAATTAAAGATAATTTTTAATGAAATAATTTTTTTTTATAAATCAAAATTGATTATCACTACCAGTTTTCATCCCCTGTAGGTAAGCGCGGATCAGTAAATAATTTATTTTAAACGTACAATCAAAAGTTTACGCCTACACAAATTATTTGTTTATTATCGCTCATTTTTGCCAATCTCTTTCCGTACTAATAATTAATATTAACTAATAAAAAACTATTAAAAATCAATTGCAAATAAATTATTTTATTCTAAAACACTTTTTCCCACAAAACTTTATCAATTTGTCATCATAGTGTTAAAAACTAATTCCGAATTCCACGAGGTTTCCAATCATTTCCCATATTTTAAAACCAATTTTTGGGCAAATATTGATTCTAATAAAGTAATCGAATTTTTCGTTTTATATTTAATATACAATGTCTCAGTTTGAGTGGAATAACATATGGTTAATGAATTGAGCTGGAGTTATCATTTCATCGTCTCCTGTGATTAAAATCACATCGCAAAAATTATGAAAGCATATTAGACATTGTTTAACATATGATACGTCTCCTTGAATAGTAAATATTGCGATAAGTAAATATTTAAATCGTTCTCTGTACTTTAAAAAGCGAGGGCGGTTACACTAAAAAATAAAAAACACACTGTACCTATGAATGTCTAAGAAATTTTTTAGTATTTTTCACAGAATTTTTGTATTATTTTAACAAATTTTGAACCCCACTTTGAGCATCTTAATATTATACTATTAAGATTAAAATATTAATTAATTATCTACTCTATAAAATTAAATGTTCAAATTTTTTTAATTAACAAATAATATATATCTAAATAGGGTATTATCGTTTGTCAAAAATAAATCATGAAATTTGAAAAAAATTATAATTTATGTAAAAATATACTTAAATATTCTGATTTCGGGTCAAAAAAGCACATTTTTCTTTTAAAATATTAAAATTAAAAATCGTAATTTTTAAACTGTATATCATGGATGTCATAGCGGTATGAGTCATAGACCATCAGTTAGTTCAGTGTAGACAGCTGGGTATAATATATACATAGATAATATGTATTTATATTTATTATAATCAGATGTCTATGAATATATCTGTCAAAATTATTTGTGTTATTTCGTATAGTGATACCGATATTACGTCATGAAATTGGATGGCCGCGTTTTTGACAGTTTAATAAAGGTTTAAAATTTAATTTAAGTTTTTGGCAAGTAAGCGTGTGTATTTTTCCGAAATAAATTTTTGGTGCCTTTTTATTAGCAAAATCAACATTTTGAAGTACTTTTTCAAAAATAGTGGAATACCCTATTCTCGACTCCAAGAAACCATAGATAGCACTATAATAGCGATTAAAAAGGGTGTAAGTATTATCAACATATATGACTAAAATATAATTAAATACCAAAAAAAAAGGAAATTTCTACTACTTGACTTACGAACTACTAATTGAACTACTCTTCAATCGCAATTACAGTGCTACATATATATGGTTTCTTGGAGTCGTGAATTCTGAAAGTTTTAAAATGGTATTTCAAAATAAATAAAAAAAAAAACGTAATGTCATGATCATAAGTGTATAATTTATCTAAACATAATCTAAAAATTTTAGCATATAATGAAATTGGATCACTAAAATAATTAAATAGAGCATAATTAAAAAGCAAAATTATGAACCAAATCCCAATTTATATAAGTAATGGTTTTTCACTAGTCGCAAAAAAAAATATATACATAAATTTATACAGCAGATCGTAATATGCATAAATACTTCTTTTCCACAACAAAACAAAAAAAACTATTTTATACAAAAAAGAAAAATTATTCGAGATCATCGAAATTGTGAAAACCAATTCGAACAATTAACCTAGCTTTCAGAAGTATTTGTAAATTGTATTAAAATGAAATAATGTACAATTACAAAATTGTTTTATCGATTATTTAAACATGACCCAAAACACACGATTTATTAAAGGTCATCCGATCAATGAAGTTCATTTAAAAATTAATTGGCTGGATTTTCGAAAAATATTTTATAAAACAGCCAATTACAGGCTATTTTTTTAAAAAGTAAATAATTATGATTCCAGAGATTATTTTAGATACGAAGTGGCGCATAATTTACGCACCACTTTTAATATTTGACTTCAAATTCTTTAAACGTAAGCTTGAGAGATTTTTAGGTGCTGAACTGGTTTAATTTTGACTGTACTGCACTACAATATAAAAGAATCTATTTTTTATTGATTTTGCATTCCCCTAAGTTAAATTTTAAAGAATTTAATAAAACAACAACGAATATTTCAAAAACAACATCATTCCAAGATTCGTGAGTCAGAGCTAGAAATTCTTAGGAATGTTCTTTATATTGAGATGCTGTGTGATTTTTCACATTTAATTAAATAAATCAATATATAAACAAAATCCATTGCGCCGTGGTCTGAAGAGTCTGAATTGATAATATTAAATGTAATAAATTGTAAAAAGTTATTCCAATTTAAAAGTGGTGTATAAATTATGCGCGCCAGCCTGTATTAACGTATTTAAAATAAATAAAACCGGTAACGAAATTGCAGCCAATTGTTTTTAAGATTTAGTACAATCTATCACTCCCGTAAGTTATTTTCATACTTTCGGAGACGTAACGGACGGGAAAAATTCTTTTATAAAAGTTTAATTTACCAATTGTTAAAAAGAAACTCTTTTTTTACTAAAAATACTTACATGGTTTACATTTCATCCCTGTCAAAATTTTGATAAAATTATATCTTGATAAAATAAAACGGTATACTTCATCCAATCAACTATAACCAGGGGCGGATTTATCCGTAGGCAAAGTAGGCCTGTGCCTACGGCGGCAAAAAATTCGTTTCAATTATTAAAAATATTTGCTACAAGTTGATCTGAACAAAATCATCGATACATTTGCTGTTGAAAAAGTCCGGCGTAAAAATGTACATTGAAATAATTGAAAAATGAATTGTTTTTGTTTTGTAAACCTTACTTATGATTAAAAAGTTATTTCATTTATTATATTAAATATTTTTCAATTTCCAAATAAATAAAACAGATTTTTGTTTATAAGAAACGGCGGCACTTTGATGCCTGCCTATGGGCGGCAAATTCATAAATCCGCTCCTGACTATAACAATTATTTAAAAATCGAATATATTTCATCATACATGAACATTTGTTGGGGAATGATATAACGATTGTTGTGTTTTTTTTCGAAATGTATAAACGTTTACTTTCTAGAATATTTTCTTTAAAATTACATTGAAAATGTAAAAATTGTCAAAATGAAATATCATATTTTTTTTAAAAATAATTATGATGAACATAATTGTTTTTCCTTAAGTATTTTAAATAAAAAAGAATTGTATTGAAGAAAATCTACAAGATTTTCTTAACAAATATTTTAATATCACTCTCTGTTTTAACACCATTAATATTCAAGTTTTAAAAAATAAAAGTAAATTTATTAAAGACTATCTGCGCACTTTGAAACCTTTGGTACCATCCGGACCTCTTGGTAAACGTATAATACCTTCTAATTCACTAGGTCGTAATACCCCAGCAGTTAATAGTCTATTATTTACAATAACACTGTTGGTTTCACAATTATTCTCTTCCGGACTTTTCGCTTCACCTAATATACGCAACCGTGCCTCAGCATATTCTTGTTCACGTTGTCGTAACGTTTTCATTGGTTGAATTGGTTTAATATTTGTTACTTGTTTATCCGATTGGGTCCCATTTGATGATGGTCTTTTTAATATTTTTACTGTTGGTTCCGGTGGTACATATTGACTTCGTAATGCATCCTCGCCGACAATTATCATATTAAATGGTCCACTACTGTTAAAATTATGTAATGATGTTATACAATATTAATTTTCAATAAATTTTAACTGACCTTTTCAACTGAGTTTCATTCGATGACTTAATTGGTAGATATTCGTTCAGCTTTCTATCGAGTACCTGAAGAAGAAGGTTAGAAAATCACATGTCGATTAATCTTAAATTAATTATTAACATTGGTTAGTTTGATTTTTTTATAAATAAAATTTTTATATACAACTCATAGTTTCTTACAGTTGTGTCTTCAATATCTTCCCAGCTCTCAAATATTTCAGTATCTTTATTTGTAGCCATGTTTTTATTGTAATTAATCAATTCTTATTCTACATAATTTTTCGGCCATCTATTAATAAAAAAATGAATCATCAACGAATAATTTTTTCAAACCATCTTGTTAATATTTAATAGATGGCCGTACATGTTAAAGTGATAAAATGATGATAAAAAGAGAGTCCCCAGTTGGAGATTTCTCTTATTTGTTAATAATCATCTTGATTTATAAAAATTATATCAAGAGTCCTTATTGTTGACAGGAATTGAATATTTTGTTATAATTATTTGTGCAACAAATTCAATTTTTTTTTCAATTTTATTTAATAATTGAAAAATTTAATGATAAAAGTTTAGTTTGCCGACTTTTCTTATCAGTTGACACTTAACTTGTAACTGCAAAAATTTACTTATAAATACGAAATTCTATGCTTTGGATAAACGCATTAGACGCATAAGTTGCTCTTGAGCAGAGAAGGTTCAATCAATAATAAATTTTAAGAAAAACTACTATTTGAAGCTACCTGCAATTTTTCAACTCCCTTATCCTAATTTCTGCCCTCACGGATAAACAATGATGTTTACGAAAAAATATTTCAAAAAAAAGTTGTTTACAAGGAGCATTTTTTATATTTAAACTTTTGATTTATCTCTAACGGTTTACAAGATGGGTCCTACAAGACCTAATTGACCTATGTTGCTCATTAACTCAAAAACACTTTTTACGCCCTGAAAAAAATTTTGGTCTAAGAGTATATTAGTAAATTAGTATATTCGAGTATATTAATTCCCCCTTTTTTTTTCTTTAAAATGTGCCGTGATAGAACCAACCTCAAAAGACGTAGGGTACCAAAGTTATATACACACAAACATTTGTATATTTTTAACGAACAAAAAAGAAGCTATACTTGATAATCCACTCTCCATAATGGGTGATCCCTCAATTTTATTCAAATAAATAGTACTTTTCACGTTACATATAAAATTTTTCTTTAAAAAAAATCAGTTTATAAATAATTCATAACAAATTAAGTGAGGAATGCAAATGCTCCATATTTATTGATAATGATTACGTCATTCTTTAAATAATTAAAATAATTATTGAAGTCTACACATTCACATATTGTATACATTATGTACACATTACTGTTTTACGTGAACGATAAATTTATTTAAAAAAAATAATAATGTGTCCTTTACAAATTAATTCAAATAAATAATTAAGATAATAACTTTTAAAAATGTTGTCTTAATTAGTATTTATTGAAATATTCAATAATAATTAAAACAGTTCATTTTACAACTGTGTGTTTTCAAATGATTCAAATAAATCAAATTCTTTTCTTGTAGGAGTTTTATAATTTAACTTGTCTAAACAAAAAAAATCTGGGCACTCAGTCAATTGAACACTCATTCGTGTTATTTAAAGAATTCTACAATTATTTAAAAAAGTATATTGGTGTCGTGAACACTACATTAGACATTACCTTTATATACGTAGTAAACTGTAAAACTCCTGAGTGGGAAGTAGTCGAACCCATGACCCCTGTTATTGCACTCTGCCTCTGCCACTCCTTAACAACAATTTTAGTAAAATAGTCAATAAAATCGCTTTTCCAATTTTCTGACGGAAAAAAAGTTTACCCGACTCACCTATTTTGGTTATTAAATCGCTTTGGAAACAAATGGAATATGACATGAAATTCAAGATTAAATTTCAAATGAGCTTTTAAGAATTAAATGTCGAGTTCAGTGTTAATATCTCCATACTTATCATTTAACTACATAAACTTCACTTTCAAAAAACATGGATAATTATTTAGCCATTAATAAAGCTTTAATTTAACGAAGTGTCTAAAGGTACAGAAAATAACGTACTTCTTCTTTTGATTGATGAACTACCAAACGAGCTATATTAGCCAAAATTAATTTAAATTGCCACCTTGTATATTATGTGATTGCGTTCACATTATACTGATCCACGGGTTGACCATACCTTTAATGAGATGCAGTTAGCACGTGTGTGCGGGTTTTTTTGGCCCTTGTGATTATTTTAGAGATTAGCGTTGGCAATGCAAAAACCTTGGATAAACCATGGAATGTATCTAGCGTCTCAAACGCTAATGTATCGTTTCTGTACCTGTATTCGCGTCGTTAATTTAATACATACCTTGGACCTGTGTCTTTTTATATTTATAAAAAATGTAAAAACATACTTTAGTAACGATTTACTAGACTAGCTGAATGCAATCTTGAATCTTTTTTTAAATTCTCATTCTCAGAGGTTGGTAAATACTTCAGGTATCATCTATTGTTTTAGTTAGACATTAAACTTTAAACATATTAAACAATTCTATAAAATTTTCAAATGAATTAAAATGTTCAAAGGTACAAAAACAAATGTAATTAAAAACTAAACTTTATCATTTAACATTCTGAGCAATTAAAAAGCTATTAATCTGGTATGATAAGTACCAACGTCATATACTCAAAAATGACTGAATTTCTTGATGAAAATTTTAGAATACATTAATATCATGCAATGTCTACACGTTTAAAAAGAAAGTATTTGTATGGGTAACAAGCTAAAATTTTATCAATCCGAGAAAGGTTGGCTTACGAGTCTTTGCGTCTTTTTAATAAAGAAATCATTGCAAATTATATGAGACTAGATTAGTTTTCATCGAAAACCCTCGACGCTGTTTGCCGCTAAAGCTATAACTGATTTTTTATAATCTAATCTAATTTCTACATTTCTTTCTCCAATTTTCATGAAAACTTTGTGTAAGTCTCATAGTTCTATACAGTTCCCAAGATTTAAGATTTGTGAACTACTTTTTTTATTTACTTCAGAGAAATAGGAGTATTTATAGTGCCATAGAAATATTGTAAACTAATCATATATATCATTGATCCGTCACAGTAACTTGTTTTGATCCAAGATACACGACGGTGCGTCCTTTCAAACTTTACCCTTTCAACAGTTTATCTACACTATGATTAAAACTTAAGTGTGGTATAACAAAATACCCACCAATAAGTAATTATTTATTCTAGGATAGGGCACGACAAAAAAACCATGAACTCTAACTTTTTGCCGAATAGTAGTTCTCTTATACGATCGATGTATGGCAAAATTATCATTTTCGAGATATAGGGGGTGTAGAAATTTGGGGGAAAAAAGTGGACACTAACCGCCTAGAAGCAACAGTAAATCAAAGCATCCATTTTTTATAAACCAGGGAAAAATAATGATAGACAAAACGTTAAGGAGGTTTCGAAGGGGTGGAGTTGAAGTAAACTAGGAAAAATTGGAGCCTAATCGGATAAACTCAAAAGCGATTTTCTTGTTAAAACATGTCCTTTTATGGAAAAATTGTGGCAGACACTGTAGACTGGCAGAACGACTGTAATTTGAAATCAATCAAGTGAGGGAGAATTCCCGAAAGCTGCTGTTAAACAAAGTAAGTAATAGGGAACAAAATTTCTGCCGCTAGCCAACTAACTTCTATAACGACCGCACAATCGTTACACAATACTGCCAGACATTTCCCCATCTTCCCTCCCCACTAAAACCACAATTTTTATTTACTTTGTTTTATAGCAGTTTTTGGGAATTATCCCACGCTTGATTTCAAATTACAGTCATACTGCCAGTCTGCGGTGTCTGCCACTATTTTTTAATAAAAGGCCATGTTTTAACAAGAAAATGGCACTTGAGTTTATCCGATTAGGATCCATATTTTTCGGTTTACTTCAACTCCACCCCCTTGAAACCACCATAAAGTTTTGTCTGAATTATTCTTTCTGTTAATTACCTTTTGGTAAATCAGATTTCTTTTCATATAATTGCTGTGTCATAGCTATAGTCTCATAGAGATACAACACTTTACCCTGCATGTAAGCTAAATAAAAGCTGAATGTACCAAAAGGATAAGTTAAATAAAAGCTTATTAATTACACAGATTTTTTTGGAAAATCATATTTCTTGGGATGCTGAATTCAAAAATAATATTCACTTTCTTCTATCATGCAAAATTTTTTTGCAAAGCTCATTTAAATAAGCTAAAATTTGGAAATTTGTTTAATTGAAACGGTTAGTAGAGATGATACTAACTTCTGAAATTGAATTGGATGAAACAAACCCATGAATCGTCGGTTTATCTTTTTTTCTTTTGTTTATTTTAGATCCTTGAAACATTTTCTTCTTCTTCTCGATGCTCTTGTGAGCACTGTTTTTCTTTTCATCTTCTGTTTTCCGCAAGGGTTATCACAAACTAATCAGGCATTTATCGTTAATTTGTTGAGATATAATCAACTATGATTTCCAAGGCTGCGAGGTTCCTTGAGTCCAGTTATGAAGCAGTTTAAAAAAGAACCTGTGCTATATTAGATATCACAGGATTTAAAAATATAAACGAAGAGTTACAAATTTTTTAACAATTTGGTTATTATAATTGCTTTATCTAAATTGTTTTTACTTGTTGCCAGACATTGAGTCATTTTATCAATGAAAAGAAATTGTAAATAATATTATGTGCAAGATAAAATTACAACAATAGTTCACAAATAATGTAAAATAAAGTCATTAAGTTTGTGGGAGTTGTCTGATTTATTTAAACCGATAATTAATATAGTCATTATGTTATGTTGCCCTGTTGTAGTACCATGATTTGTAAATAATTATTGAGACAAATATTGATTGATAGTTTAAATACTTCAAATTTAATGATTGGACTAATTTGATGTGGCCAGTCTCCAAACGAAATACGATTAGCAAAACGTCTGATTGGAAGTGTAACTAATCGTGTGATAATAAATAATCGTAAGTGTCTGAAATATCGCTTCGTGAATCTATGACATCACCGCTCATATATGATAATTATATTTTTTTGAGTCCTAATTATCATAAATGATCCATAGACCCGTAAATCCTATTGATTTTGTGATTGAACTATTAGTTTCTTTAATATCGGTAAAATTGCTCCAAGATAACATCCCTAGTTAACGATTTTAGCTGATTTCTCAGAAACTACTTTCAGAAACTAAATTTTTTTTCTAAATCGGAAGGTTGACAGAAATTTTTTTGTTTTCGAATATGTTGAAACTTGATTAGGGTAATTTTGACCAAAAAAAGCAAAAATCACGTTTTGAGATTTCACTTGAAATCATAGACAACCAGACCTTCCGTGGGGTAGGTCTGGTGCGACTCTTGAGGTTCACACGAATAAGTTCCCAGTATAATAAAGAGTTATGTAAAAACTCGACCTTAAATGAATACACTCCGAGCAACACAACAACGAAGTCGATACCATTTTTATTCGCGCGATATTACAGATAATTAAAGAGTTATTAATAAATATCATCTAATCAACAAATGAGCTAAGTTTATATTTTTTGAGTCCTAAGAAAGTATCCTAAATAATCTATAGACACGTAAATTTGCAGATTGATTTTGGGCTGGAACGACAAGTTTCGGAACTATCGAATAAAATTTCACCAATATATTCTCTCTCGTATAAAGATTTTAGTCAGTATACTTAGAAATTTATTTGTATTTAAATCGTACACATTTTTTTTGCAAATTTTTTAATGAGGAAATTTTCTGGTATCATAATAAAATAATTTATTTGAAAAATTAATAATGAATAACATAGATATGTAGCCACCATGCGCGGATCCAGGATTTCGTCTTGTGGGGGGGGGGGGGTGTGGTTGGTTTGTGGCTTTATTTGCTTTCAAAAAAATTCGTTCTTAACGGTTTGAAAAATCAAAAAAATTAAATAAAAATACTTAAGTATGAAACCATTTACCTATTTTGAAGTAAATTATATAAAATAACATATATGTCTACAATATTAATAATGAATCTCTTAACTAATTTTAAATAATGAACTCCAGTTTTTTTTTTTTAATTAAGCGGAAGAGAAGATATAAAGTTTTGCGAATAAAGTTGAAAAATCTGGCTGTAAAATTTACCTTCATAATCAAAAATAGAATCCAATTTTCAAAAAAGTATAATCAAAGCATATATAATACAGTAAAACCCGTGTAAATCATTCATTATAGCCAATCGCCTATAATAAAGTCCCTCAATATGAAACGTTTACTGATTATGGGCTTCTATGAGGAATCGATCCCTTTAAACTGATAATGTATTCTGTGATTAGCAAAATAGAGTTACAGAAGAGGAAGGCAAAAAATTTTTAATTGGTCGATGCAGTACTAAAATGGAAATTTTTATAATAAGCCAAATTATAAAAAATCTTGCTTTTTACAAATTATTATAAAAGTATTATTTATAAAATTTAATATTTTAATATTTAGATATTTAAATTTTATTGAGTAATGTATAAAATTTGTGAATATTTTTAAAATTGTTTTAGCAATTTAAAATTTTATACGCTTCGGGTATTTATTTCTACATTATAAATTTAAATATGTACATATAGGTTATTGAATATTAATTCATCATTTAATAATAATAAAATCGAAATATTTATCATAAGCTCCAGAAAATAAATATTACTTCAAATCATGTTTTCTATTCATATATTTATTATAACAATATATTTTTATTATAACAATATACTTTTTATTTATCATATCGTCAGTGTATTTTCAAAAGATCCTAAAAATATCTACAAATTTCTTTTTTTACTATTCATTTTTTTCTCTTTCATCAAATGGCCGCCCTTTTCCTTAAAACTTGTTGTTAAAAATGATTTTATTCAGTTTTTATACCTTATATATGAAATATATCAGAGTATATCAAGTTGAATCCCAGGCCTAGAAATATTGGTGCTAGAAATAAAATTTTGATAGGTATTCATACAATTAACCTAAAGAGTTCATTTATCATCCGTTAACACACTAACTCAAAACCGAAAAGAGATATCGAGCTGAAATTCTTTTTATAACGTGCTCCAGACCCAAAAATAGAATTTAATTTCGTAAAGGGGAAACATGGATCCATTGGGTCTTGTAGGCCACAAGAGGAAGAACAAACGTTTAAATGAAAAAAAAATTTCATATAAAAAAGTAAACAAATTTTGTTCAAAACATTTTTTCGTAAATAACTTTGGGTGAAATTTTAAATTCAGTAGAATTTTACTTTTTTAAAGGAAATGGTGCTTTGAATCATTTTTGTAAATTTATAGGGAGATGGCCAGCCACCCCTACCTGTTTTTTTTGACGCCTATGCTACTACTAATCATAAATCACACCTATGCCATAAATTACTCTTTCAAATAAAAAACAATTTTTGAAAATATCTCATACACAAATTGTTTAACTTTAAAGCTCGGACACCGTTAATGGAAAACCTTCTAGGCAAATATTCATTTTAAATAGATACTAATGTTAAAAGAATGGTAATTTCCACTTGAAAAAAGTAGATAAAAGTGTAACACTGAATGAATACCTAATGTTAGAAGAGGTTTTACTGTAATTTAAAGTGCAAATAATGCAATGCCATCTATCTAACATTTAATATCTTTATAAAATTATGTTTAGATTAATAAAATATAAAGTACACTCAAGGTCACAAATAAATTTCCATTACAAAAATGCATCATCACTTATTCGCATCATTCATGATTACTTTTTTTTTTTGTAATAAAACATATAATCTTATAAATATATGAGTTGCTCACTTGCTCGAGGTATTATAAAGTACATCTCTTTTTCTTCATTGTCATTTTTTTTTCTACTTTAGGAAAAAAATTCCAAAAATATGTGGTAATCATTAATTATACATTTCTATTGAGTAAGTTATAACATTTTAGTAAGTGTTGTTTTTTTAAGGTCATTATTGTTATAAGGAATTATATAAATAGAATTAAAATGTTTTAAAATGAATATGTTATTCATTTATTTAAATAGGAAAATTAAAAAAACTCTTAAAGCAACCAATATTCTTTTTGAAAAATTAGCTTTCATTTAAGGACGTTCCGAAAAAAATAAGTCTATGAAAATATTTGAGACTAACGTTTCAAAATTTAAAAGAGGATTCTGTTATAACTTGAGAAGATTAGACGAAAACTAAGAGTAAAATTTTTCCATATATACCATAGATAGTTTTGAAATATTGATGCCTAAACATTTAGAGAAAATCACGCACAAATACTATTCATTTTATCATTATACCATGCATTTATGTAATATGCAAGGTATACTAAGTTTAGTCCAAAGTTTGTAACGCTTAAAAATTGATGCTACAAACAAAATTTTGGTATAGGTGTTCATAAAATCGCCTAATTAGTCCACACACACACACACACACACTCAAACATTTAGTATTTAGGAACTACTTTATAGGCATTTGTATTACTCCAACATTAAATTTTCGTTCTTTTAGTTTCGGGGTAGTACATTGAGTCTAGGTAAAAAAGGACAGTGCTATTATGGTTTTTATACCATGTATATATGAAATATACATAGTATTATAAGTTTAGTCCCAAGTTTGTAACGCCTAAAAATATTGATGCTACAAAAAAAAAATTGGTATAGGTGTTCATAAAATCACCTAATTAATCCATTTCCGGTTGTCCGTCCGTCCGTCCGTCTGTGGTCACGATTACTCAAAAACGAAAAGAGATATCAAGCTGAAATTTTTACAGCGTGCTTAGGACGTAAAAAGTGAGGTCAAGTTCGTAAATGAGCAACATGGGTCAATTGGGTCATGGGTCCGTAGTACCCATCTTGTAAACCGTTAGAGATAGAATAAAAGTTTAAATGTAAAAAATGTTCCTTACAAAAAAATAAACAACTTTTGTTTGAAACATTTTTTTGTAAACATCACTGTTTACCCACGAGGGCGTTAATTAGGTACAAATTTTATAGTATGTATTAATATAGGAATATCAAAGTGAATATCTTTTGTTATTTACATGACGTCAAAAAAAACAAACGATTGCGCATCAACACTTGCGCATTATATGAGAATATCAGTTAAATATGTCAGATATGTATGTATGTGAAATGCGACAGAGTTATCAACACTGCCTATACATGGTATTTCAACAATTAACTCAGTTAATTGTTTGTTTTCACTTGTTTAAGACTATCCTTACTAAGTCACAAAAAGAACATTAATAATATTTAATGTATAAGGAAAACTCAAAAACCGTGGACGGGCCATCTGTTCATGTCAGTTGTAATAGTCTGTCTACATCTTTTTTTTTCAAGAGCACCTAAAGTATGTGTTATCTAAAGTCAAATTTATTAATAGTTTTACTACACCTTTTGTTAAAAAGGTGAGTAAGCTAAACTATACGTAGTTCTGAATTGTTTAGTAGTTGCAATCTATTTTTGATTCATAGAAAGAAAAAAAAACTTTAATTTTCAAGGTTTTTAATTCAACATTGTAGTGATAATTATTTAAAAAGAAAATTAATCGTAGTACATCACGCCACTTCCTTTAATTTTATACAGACGTGTAATCTAGGCAGAGAGACAATCAATTTTTTTATTATTAAGAATATTGAAAATCGGTGAGAAAATTTTTTTTAAAGCCACAAGCCAAAATTTATCACGTTTGTAATACAAGGAAAGAGTTTTCGATAAAGAATGGTATATAAAGATTTAGAAATAAAATCTTACTATATGTGTCATATCATTTTTTGGATTCTGGTATGTAAGTCACCGTGTTATTGAGCTCCATCTCTTCAGTAATCTTTCTTCTATAGACAGAAAATATACGTTATGTTCAGTATAATTAGGTTTTTGGTATGTAAGTCGCTGTGTTATTCCGGCCATATCTATTTAATAACCTTGAATTTATAATATGAACAAACGGGTGGGGAGTATATAATACAATTGAATACAAACCCCTGTAGGGTTGGGACGGAAAGAACTGGGAAGTAGTTGCAGAACATGTTAAATATCAATTTTTTTGGGAATAAATTGTCAATCATTTGTACCTGACCTGCAGGTTTAATTTTTGTTTAATTTCATATAACTTTTCAATTATTATACTATTATTATTATACCATGTATATATGAAATATACATGTATAAAGGTATACTAAGTTTAGTCCCAAGTTTGTAACGCTTCAAAATTTTAGTCCATTTTCGGTTGTCTGTCCCTTTGTCTGTATGTCTGTCTGTCTGTCTGACAACACGAGAACTCAAAAGCACAAATAGATATGTATTAAGCTGAAATAAGATATAACATGTTCAGGACACGAGAGTGAGGTCTAGTTCGTAAATGAGCAATATAGGTCAATTGGATCTTGAGTCCGTAGAATCCATCTTGTAAACCGTTAAAGATAGATCAAAAGTTTAAAAAACAACTTTTTTTAAAAACATTTTTCCGTAAACTCCATAGTTTACCCGCGAGAGCTCAAATGAAGTTAAGAAACATTATATAGTATGTATACAGGTACCTATTGTAAATAGGTATTGTATAGTTTCCTCTTATAACTTTATGTGTAAGAGTGGCTAACTTTCTTTTCCTATATGGCGGGAAAATAAAACATTGCGTAATCAAAACTGTCTATACATGGTATTTCAACAATTAACTCAGTCAATTGTTTGTTTTTACTTGTTTTTTTTTATAATACCAACTCAAAAATTTGATTTTCAAGCATATAGCGATACCAAAGTAACTAAGTGTGCCGTGCGATAAAGTTTTCGCATCAGAAAAATTGACTTTCAATAACTCATTTACAAATAGTAGCTATACTCTTATGCAATTTTGTCCAACTACACAATTTCGTTAGTTATATTTTCTATTTAATTGGTAATAGAACTTGGGAATTAAATGTCTTAGCACATACAAATGAAATTCCCTCTTGGAAGGAGAATCTTTAATGAAAATGAAATAAAAATCCTCACGGGAAAGCATATGACAAATTTTAAACATTTTGTGACGAAAATGATAAAATTTCAAAAATTATTTATTGTGAATTTATTTCATCGTTCTATTGGAAATCTGTATACATTGCACAATTTGATAATCAAAATTTTATCTCAACAAATTTTTTACCAATATTTACAAAGTTCAAATTTTAATCAAAGTCTGATAATTTTAAAAAAATATCCCAAAACATCATAAAAACTTCCATAATTTCAAAAATTAAAAATACATAATAACATTTAAATGATATATTTCTGCACATTTCCTCTACTCATAAAAATATTTTTTAAAAACAGGATTTTAAAATCAAGATACGATTCGAGGATATGTACAGTCGTCAGAGTTAGTCAGGTCACCACTCAGAGCGAATATTATTGTTTATGCGATGATATATACCAGCAATCAGTGTGGTGTTTGTTTCATCACAATTTCGATTTGACCTAATTTTTTTTCCGTAGGAAAGTTACACCAAAACACTGATAAAGAAATATTTGAAACAAGTTGTTTTATCAACAACAAAACACACAAAATATCAAAAACCTCCTCCATATTACATATGATATTTAAAAATAAAAAAAGTATATAAAATTATGATTGCATAATTAAACATATTTATTTATCATAAAATAATATTAGAAACAAAGCAAAAAAAAAATGGAATGGGTATTAGGTAAACGTGTCAAGTACACCAAGGCAAGCAGCAACATCAGAGCACCAGAGTACTAAACAGTACACATACAACCATTAGAATGAGTCAACCGATATCTCTGCAGTTATATAACGAATCCTTTATATATTTCAATAGGTTAGTTGGATGTACATACGTATGTTTTTAGTGTATATGGTGGGGAAAAAGTATTATTTACACAGTAAAAATATTATAAAATCAATAATATCACATAAAAAATCAGAAAATTTTGTTATTAAATAATTTTTTATTAAATTATAAACGTAACAATTTTATTTTGTTGTACTTTAAACTCCCCACTTTTAACAAAATTTAAGATAACATACATTTTGTTTCAAAATTTCAATAAAAGTCTATTTTTCAAAAACAATTATTTATTTCAGTGTTATCTATTTGATGATATTGAAAGATTAAATTTTATAATATATTATTTATCAATCAATAGTTTTAAATTTTATTATAGACCATGCTGCGAATATGAAAAAATATCATAAAACTATTTTAAAAGGATATCTTAAAACATGCAAAGTTTTATAAACTAGGTCGTGACGTCATTGGTGTTTGTTTGATGTCTTCTATAAATATATTGCAGAAATAAATTTTTAAGTTGATCTTAAATGTAAAAAAGTATTCAAATATGGCACTGTTATTTGCTCTTCAGTAGAAATATACCCGGAGTTTCAATTTTTGATTGAGGTGCCAAATACTATCTAAAAAATACCTATAAAATTATTTGGATATTCGCTGTATTGCGTCATAAAACTTGTTTAAATCTTCATTTAGAAAAAGGCGAAGTGAAAGCAAAAGAAACACACCTACAATTGTTATAAAAAATATTCCAGAAGCGGAGGAAATCTGAAGTGGATGTTAAATGCTTCTTATGTTAGATTTTTCGGTGTGGAGAATTTCCAACTTTACTTGTTTAAAAGCTTTCCAGAAATTCTCTAAGATCTATTTCTTTCATCATCCTTGTATAAAATTGCTCTTCTTAATTTGGAAGGTCGGTATTTGTTGTTAATTATAAAGAATAAGGTTAAGTAAGGTATATTTCTTAGAATGCCTTATTAAGAAAGTTCTACTCTTACTATGTCGTAATTCAATCCATTTCATTGCGTCTTTTATTATAGAAATACGGCGTCTTGCAATTGATTCTTTGCGTTTTCATCTTTGTATATAAAGAGGCCAAATTGACCCCGTGTGTTAAGACTTATTATTTTCCAAGTTTTCCATTGACTCTTCTTCAGGCGAATATTACAATCAATTTTCATAGAACGCACACTTTTCATTTTAAGAAATTTGTTTCTAAAACGTCTGGTGTCTTTAAAATATCGTTGGTAACATTAATATATTATTTCACTTAAAATTTTTGAGACTCTGAATTCTGATAGTCTTTGATGAATATATTATATAAAAGTCTCCACATGTACATAGAACAAAGTCCTGAGAATAGAGGTTTTAAAATATGAAAGAGAAGCGTATATTTGTCTAGAGAAAAAAATCAATGGAAAACTTGGAAAGGAAGAAGTCTAACACTCGGCGTCAGTTTGGCCTCTTGGTATACAAAGATGACGGCACGAAGGATCAATTGCAAGACACTGTACTTGTATTGAAATGATTTTGCATGACGTCGACATTCGACAGAAGTATCGTTAAGGTATTTACATTTACCTTAAAATGACCTAAATAAATACTAATTTCCCAGTGTGAATTATGATTAATGTTACAATTTCTAGGATTATTATTGTAAAGTTTACTATGTATAGGTCATATTTCCGGAGGAAAATATACTCTCAAATTTCTCGAATCCAGAATATATATATATATATATATGTGACCTCAAAATAATGTTATTTGATATAAAAATTTTAATTAATGACATTTAAACGAAGAAAAAGACCAACATTTATAATAATAAAATAGCTCTTCCGCCTGGTCTAATGATATTTAAATTTTGTATGGTTTGTATACGGATATAATATTTTTTCGTATTATCTTTATTATTAAAGTGAGTACACTGTACACGTATTTGTATATATTGATCTTTATTTAATTAAACAATAATAGTGCAATATTTATTAAAAACTGTGTAGTAACTATTTATTGTAAAAGAAATTCTAGTAATAAAATAGTTATATAAATATTTTTTTTGTTGGTAACAATATTACGTATGATAAAAAATGACTATATTAAAAGAATATTAGTTTTTTAATTTTGGTGATATATTTTATTTATTTATGTTTTTGAAATGATTACAACTAAAGTTTATGTAAATAATAATAAGTCATAATTGTAATAAATGGATTGGACAGAAGATAGAACACGACAATAAATGTTTAAAACATATATTCACAAAAAAAAAAATTAATATGACGATATTATGATATGATTCGTGTTGAATGTGTTTGATTAGGAAGAGTGCGCTTATTACTACATACACCGCGGTGTACTTTACACATACTGTGAGTGGAGTGTGCATGATATATTCGAAGCAGTTGTAACTCGGTCGTCTGTTGAGCAACACGTTGTATATAATAGTTAGTTAATATAATCAGTTCATATGTGTTTTGTGTGTTCATGTGATAAGCTCGGCAGCGTAAACAAGGCTTCGTAAATTTAGCTGGTGAGCCGAGCATATACGACATTTGTTAAATAATTCCAACCACAAAAAAAATAATAATATTATTTAATACGTACGAATACAATTACTAAGATGGCGGCAGATTCGGGAATGGATACATGCCCATCGCCTGAAAACGCGGACTCCAGGAAAAGGCCCCTGGATTGCGGCGACGAAAACGGCGAAACAAAGAGATCTCACTTCAGTCCAGGTACAAGTGCGCGTAAACAGTGCCCGTGACAATAAATTAAGTGTATTTTTTCTATCTATTATTTTGATTTTAATTTATTACATTTAAAAAATATTTATTTTTTGAAGTGCGAAATGAAAATTTTTTCCTCGACTAAAAAAAAATTGATTTTCTTTGACACACTCTAAAAAATGTTTCTTCTTGATAAAAAATCATGAAGCAAACCATCTAGATTCAAATTTTTTTTGGTATTTTGATTTGAAAAAGAGGGATTTGATTTGTTTTATATTTTTACTGAGTGTACATAGAAGAACATTTTGACAAGTAATAATAATAATAATAATTACATATAAAGAGAGTTATTACGACACATTCGACGACAGTAGTACACTCTGGTGTACTTGTAAATAAAGTATAAAATTTAACACATATATTTAAAAATCGAAATGAAATTTTTTTTAAATAATAAATTGAAATATTAGGTTTGTGTGTGTGTTTCAAAATATTTTTAAAACAAAAGTATGTATTCAAATAAATAATTAGTTGTTGGAGAGGATTGAGGATAGAATACTCACTACTCGGCATATTATGATGACATACTCTAGTGATGTAGTTTACTGTGTATATTTTACTATACCAAGTATATAATACCAAGGCAGTATATAGTAGTCAGTAACGGGTATTGTTAGCAATGATGCACGGGCCAACTAATCAATCGTGAGAGTGGCCCGTTGCTGTATCATACTGAAAAATTTTTTTTTGTGTATATTATACAACAAAAATATTGAAAAAAAAATTTTGACGTGGCTGTCAGCTACACTTTTGTCTGTCAAATAATAATTGATTGAAATTAAAAATTTGATAATGTGATCGTGAGTGTTTTGCTTCTGTGTTGTTTCCACGACATTCGGTTGATGACATACTGTCCTGGCGAGCTACTTCACTAATGTGAACAGAATATTTCCGCGATTTTAATAGCATATGTTACCGCAGTCGGGTTGTTCACCACGCCGCGTTATTTCCAAATTTTTTTAATTACTATTTTTTTATATTTTTGTTTTGGAGGTCAATGGAAATTTGATGTGCGGATTGCTGTCGTGGCGATTCGCATTCTCACAAACTCATGTTAAATAATTCAGGCTCATTTATCCTGGATAATTTGCTGTGTGCTTTGCCGACGCCAATAGGTGAGTTGTTGTCAATGTCAAACAAACAAAAAAATTTAATCAAAAAAATAAATCGCCCGTCTCTCAAGAATCGCCTCTGCTCTCTTATTATATCAAATTATCAAATTCATGTTTGCAAATATTCTCAGCTGTCATCATTTATATATATTTTTTTATTATTCATATTATTCAATGTACAGTGTGATTCAGGTGAAACGAACATATTTACATCAATTTTTTTTTATAATGATAGTTTCATAATTATTTTCAATGTTATTTTTAAGCCCTAATTTAGGTCTTATTTAAGTATTGCTTACCATTTGCTTTAATATAGCTTTTAAATATGTCCATCTATAAATCAGCTGATTTAATATAATCAATAGCTCTCAAAAGTTACGTAAAATTTATATCGCTATTAGTATTTGGCTTTAAAAATGGCTTGCTTAGAAATGTTCAATGAGTAAAAAGAATATATATTATGAATTTCTCTACCCTCTCCAATGTTCAAGGTTAAATGTTAACTAAGTTATGTGATTTAGCAAAAATTATTTCTAATTCATGTTTTTAAAACATGTGATTGTATTATGTGTAGATATTATGACTAAATTAGTACCTAATGGATGTTTTTAATCAGAAATTTAAACAGCTGTTACCAATCATGATATAATTTAAATGTATTTTCCAAGTCGTTTGAGTTGAAGAGTTCGTTCGATTAAGGAGATATGCCAACAAATTTTATGCATCATTTCATACTGGTATAAAAAATATATTGCATTTTTCCGAATCCCCATTTTTTCAAAAAAGAATGGGTTATTTTCTGACCCTATAGCTTTATATGTTGGTTTTTTTAAATGATAGTATTGCTTGGAGTCCAAGTGTCATGTGCTACGGTTTTTTCTTTTAAGGGGGCCCTATAAACCTAAGTTTTTGGCATGTTTCCCTTATATATGACACCATTTCCTGCTTTATGTAACACATTAGGGGACTTTTACGTTAGCATTTTGGAGGGGGTTTAAAAAATCTATACGCGCGCTTATGTGATGGGAGGGGGTGGGTTAAAATCCATTCTTACGTAAGATTTTATGTGTTGAAAATCTATATAGATAGCAATAAAAGAGTATATAAAACCTAAATTATCTGCTAAAGAATAAAAATTTTAAATTTACGTAAACTATGAGTTTTATTGCAACTGATACTTTTCTAACAACGTTTTATTATTCGGCGAAACGAGATTGATCGTACGTAAGAAGGGGAGGGGGTTCAAGAATTCTTATGGATGCTTACGCCTGGGAGGGGGTTAAAAAAATGTCAAAATTATGCTTACGTAATTAAATGAATGACCCCTTAATGCATGTGGACGATAATTCCAAAAGCCAAAATTTTTGGAAAAAAAAAATGGTTAGGCAAATATTTATTACTCATAAATTCAGCATTTGAATTCAGTATGGTCAGAATTTTGAAATTTTACCGTAGTTAACACCTCATTCCCTTGTTGTAACCCTTCGAGAATTTGGATCCTTCATATCACTAAAATTTAATGTGTGATGTCTTCATGAGGTTTAATTTAATTCAGACGGAAATTTACGGACCTTAAAACGGACTAAAATTAAACTGTTTTTGAAAACACTCTTAAATAACTCTAGATATTCTATACATAAATGTAAATTAAATTCCAACTAGTTACTAAATAAAAATTATTGTAAAAAAATTTTCTGTGACCCCGACAATTTTTTGAGAAATATTCGGTTGTAGCTTCGAAACAATCCTTCAAAAAACCACTTTAAAATTTATACTCTATATAAGTAATAACAATTTTTTTCGTCAACCTCACCAAGTTTTCGATAAAATCATTCCTAATGATATATGTACTTTAGTAATAACTAGAAAGATGTTGCGATTAGTGAATTAGAACACCTCGGGAATTTGGCAGTCGAAGGAATCAGAAAAGAGACAAAATTAATTATCAAATTAATAACCTTAAGGAACTCAAAGTTTTTAGAATCATGGCGCACCTTATTTGGGTGCCAACATGGCTGAGAGTCGGTTTCGCACATAAATATAATGGTTGATGCATAAATTTTTTTATTAGGACCCTCTGTTCGAAATTTCTTTAACTTCATAGTCTACAACGAGACTAGTAAGGTATTTGTCTATTAGCAAATAGTCCGTTTCTTAAAAAACTTTCAAGCTCAGCTTAAAAATCTTTGAGAGCTGTTTTTACATTTTAAAAATTTTATTCATAAATATTAAAATAGTAGTTTATATGAAATCGAGCCTAAAATTATGGGAACGATTCCCTTTCGTATATAAAAAAAGGATTCGTCACAATATTACGATTTTGCATCTAAAAAGAAATATGTTTTAATTGCAGAAAAAATCTATTTATTTGACAAGTACCCGTATTCTTGAAAAGTCGTCGATTATTTTCCCTAACCTTTTTTTATTTTTTTCGGCAAAAAATAGATAAATAAATTTATATATATAATAAATTATTCATTTTACTTCCCTTTTCACAAAATATCTCACGGTTTTGTCTTTTCAAATAATGTTTCCGTGCAAAAATTTCTAAAAAGGAAACTTCAATGATATAATTGTAAAGTAAATTTGATAAAATAGTAAAATAAATTTGTTAAAAAAGTAAAAAATTGAACCGTGTAACGTAAACTTTGTTTTGGTTAGTAAAGTTTCAGAGAGCATGTGTCAACTACGTAATATTCCAGAAAAATATTCAATTTTGATAAAAATATCCGTGGAAACTTTCGATTTAAGCAATGGATTACGTAACTGCCCAATAGACAAAATATTTTTGTATAAACTTGCGCCTCCGAAATGTTCAGATAGTTCTGTTCAAAAACTTTCATTGCCACAAAATTTACTACTAATTAATTTTAGCTACGAGTCATCAAAGCTACACATATATTATAGTTAGATAGCCCGTAGTTCGAAAACTACCTGTTAAAAAATATTGTGTCCGTGAGAGCTTTTAATCAGAACGACCCGAAAAACATTTTGGGGGCGGTTTGAAAAAGTTTCTCAGAAACCTATTTTCCTAGGTACTATAAATATATGTGTAGCTTTGATCGCCCGTAGCTGTAAAGCTACTCGTTATAAAGTTTTGTGGCCGTGAAAGTATTTGACCAGAACAGTCAGAGGAACGATTTCTAAAAGTTTCACGGAAAGTCATTTTCCTTTCTAATCTTGCGGGGTTATTTCGTTGATAATTTTGTTGTACTCGTTTCTCGCTATGAGCTGCATGTACTATTAGTTTATCTGGAGCTTTGTGCGTGTATATTATCGAGCCATTATTGTCACTTGTCATTGTTTTTCTGTTATTCTGACACGATATCTTTTTTCACATTAATATTAGTGACTGCTGTCACGACAGTCACTAGTACCCCTAGATACCAACACTTTCTCGTCAAAATGCCAATGGTGATTATCTTATCACATTATTTTTATGTAAATAATTAATTAATTATTAACTAGCAGTTACTCACTCGCTTCGTTGGATAACTTCGACTTTAAATACATACAAGTACTTAAAAAGTGACAAAGTTTCATATAAAATTTCACCTCCTATTTTAACCCCCGAAGAATCAATTTTCATTAAAAAAGTGATGCAGTAAATTCTTGCCTCAAACCATGAGCACATATATCAATTTTTACATTTCTAACTTCTAAAATGAGTGTTTCATATAAACTTTCACCCCCTATTTTACTTACCCCCTTGAAGAATGAATTTTTCGAAAAGAGTCATATGTTTTGAATCATAAGCTCATACCATTTTTCACATTTCTAATTTCAAAATTGACCAAATTTCTAACAAACTTTCAACCCTCATTTTAACACCGCAGGAGATGAATTTCCAAAAATCCCTTCTTGGCGCTCACCAACGTCATTTAAGGAACGTTTATGCAAAATTTCATGGTTCTAGACCCCAGCGGTTTTAGTTGTGCATTATTCGATCAGTCAGTGAATCTGTCAGTTTCTTCTTTTAAATATATAAATATCGTGAAACGAGTCTAGGGCAAGTTTTAAATTTAATTATTTGGATGTCGAGAATACGGGATCGGACTAAATTTTTTTAATCACTCCAGATGAAGAATTCTCACCTCACAAATAGAAAAGTGAAATTGGTTTTTAAAATCTTTACTAGAATGCAAGATACGCACATTTAAAATTCCTAATCAAAGAGGAAGATAGTGACGTCATACGTGGGTATCGCCATAGAGATTAAATATAACATTTTTATAAGGATATGGGCAACCGTTGAATGTAATCTTTGATTGCTTATAACTTCTTCGTTTTTTAATCATTTTTAATTTCACTTTCAAATCAAGGTATCAAGGCTAATTTTACATTTTTATGGGTAATATGGACAATTCGACATGAGGATTATCCCGGTGGGTTCAGTTTTTTTTACGCCGAGAGTATACAAAATTTTCTAATGAAAATGTTTTTGAAAAAATCTTGAATGAAACCGATTACAAAAAATTATTTTTATACTTGCAATAAGGTTTTGTAAATAAATGATTAATTTCTTATCGACGATGATAAAATAATTCTATAACCCAAATAGTACAGCATTTATCGGCGTACGAGTAAGAAAATTTATTTACTTGATTTTCTAAAGGTAATGTTGTATATCGATGATTTTCACATTCTTGCAATTACCTTATTCAAATAACAAAAAACGATTATTCACTGAAGAAAATTGGTAACGTTGACACATTCAGCGGCAAATTCTTATTCTACGAAAACCCTAAAATCATTATATTTTCTAATTTCATTCGCCGATATGAACCTAAACATATCTTTTAAAAATAATTGACACATTCAGGAAATTCCATTATAAATTATAACATTGAAAATTTTTTATGAACTATGCTATTGAACATTTTTTATGAACTGCTGTTAACTCAAATTATTGTATATCACCATTCACTCAAATTATTTTATATCAATCACAATGAATCACTCTGTACGTTATCTTACGTGAATCTCCTAATTCATATGTCTCGCTCGCCAAGATAAAATTTCCACACTCAAAATATATTCGTTTTAGAAAATTTGTTCAAAAAATCATTAAAATTTATTTACACACTCAATTAAAATTTTTAAAATATCATCCTTAATTCGCTATTTCAATCAATACGCTATTTTATAATTCGCTCTCTCAATTATCAACCCACACACGTTATAAATATTAATCGATTTTTTTAGATGTATTACGTATTTTGTTGATCGTTAATCGTTATCGTTCGATATCCATTTACCATCTTGAGCCCATTCATTTAAGATATTTGCGAAAAAATTATTATCTAGTCGAATTTTCTATGCATTTATTGCGTCAGGTGTAGTATTTGTGAGTCATTTTAGAACGGTTTAAAATTCGAGATGTGATTGTCAAGGTATCGTATGTCATCACTTTTCCTCTATGAAATTTTCATAGCCGAGGACTTCTCTTTCAGGGGCTTGGAAAATTTTTAATTTAGTTTGCCCGTGTTATTTAAAATTTTATAAACCCCTTGAAAGAAGAGACTCGGCTATGACAATTTTCGTAGAAAAAAACCTTGTTAACACAACCTTGACAACAGCTTATACCTTATATTCAGCCATTCTGAAATTACTGTCGAATATTGCGCTTGATTTTAGACCTTTATTTTAAGCCTCTATCGTCATTGAGCCAGCGTTGCATATAATATTCAAATACAAAGATCGAAGGTCATGGTACAGGAGACAGTATAATGTCGACCTTCACCCATCTGATATCATAGATGATACATATTTTTTATGAAATTTTATTAATTTACCAGATGGGCGATGGTCGACCTTATACCGTTTCTTAGACTATCACGGAAAACAGTTTTCCACGTATATCTTTTTCAGTTTTTCACGTATATCGCGTTTTCTCGTTTCCTGTGTGATAATGAAATTTAAAATTTTAAATTGTCAAAAAATGTTCACTGTTTCTGTGAGATCAATAAAGTCTGAAGTTATGTTAAAACTATTATCATATTTACAAAGAATAGAGTTCGAAAGTTGTTCGTTATAAAATCATTATTATTACTTTTTTAGGCAAAAGAACAGAAAAAATTTCTTTAGTTATTGGTAATTTTATAAAAAACAACTTTTTTTAATTTAAAGTTTTATTTTTTACGAAGTAACCGGAAATTGAAAACATGTACATTAAAGCATAGTCGATTTTCGAATAAAGAATTCTATATTCGACGAAATTTATTTTTTTTTTTTATAGTACGGATAGTTTCATACTTTCAATATATTAATACAATAAGAACTTTTTATTACATGCGCTCATATTAAGAAAAAGCACTCTCTTAATCCATATAAAAGTACCATTTTATAAATAAATTTTTTCTCTTATTGCGTTCCAGTAGCGTAGGTATAAATTAAGGTACAGGCAGGTAAGGTGTCATATATTGTTATTAAATGTGTGATTTCGGCCAGGCTTACTACAATTATACAGAGTTCTCCTAAGTTATAACAGCAGGAATTAATAATGTTAAAATAATGATAATTTCTGTACTCATAACCGAGAAAACCTTTTTTTTCTAGATACAGGGTGTTTAAATTTTGGAAAAAAGGAATTTTTGTGAGTATTCCTAAAAAAAAACTGTTAAAAAAAATTCGAAATTTAGTACACAAAATGAGCTAAGTAATCCCTCATGATTTAAAGCAATGGTCATAAATTACAAAAACCTGCGGCGGAGGGAGATACGAGTGTTCCATAACATAGTTTGGAAAAAATCTCCTACGCCACTGATTTTATTGCAAAGACAATAACGCCAATTTCACTTTCAATGAAGTTGGTAACTTAAGATATTTTTTCGAAACAAGTTCATGGCCTGCCCAAGTCTCCGCACCGCTGATTATCGTAATTTATCACCATAAGCTTTAAATCATGAAAGATTCTAAAGTCATACTGTGTGCCAAATTTTAATTTTTCTAATCACCTGATTTGGAGAGAAATTATCATTATTTTAACGTTATCTAACATTTGCTGAAGTTCTGCTTGGATCACCCTGTATGGTATCTAGTCAATCGACACTCAAATTTATCTTGCAAAATGTACATAAAAAATTTCAGTATCCTTTGAAACACAGAAAACAAAATATCCGAAAACATGTTTTCCGTAATCTCTAGCAATGTTAGCAAAGAATATTGTGCATATTTTTACCTATTTAAATACAAGTGTATGGTTAAAAATTCTGCTAGTTTTTAATTTTTTGCTATTAAAATCTAATATGACTGGGCTACTCTTTTATTACCGTTAACATGATATCAACTTCCACCCACCACGTTTATTTACACACAAGAACCACTCACAACTCAACCAAAACAAACCACCTTTCAATCAAATCGTTCATCGTTCGTTTGTTGTTTTTCATCTCTTGTTAAATCGATAAATAATTTAATCTAACGAATTTAATCAATAACCAATAATTCTAAATAATAAAAATAAAATTTAATATAATTATAGTAAAATATATTTCATCATTATCATATAATACACATCGTAAATCATTACAAAAGTGTAAAGCGGGGAGTGCCAAGTGGAAGGGGTTAGATTTATGGTGAATATGTAATATGAGGAAGTATTTGTGAGAGGAAAATTGAATTTAGAAAAACGATGGTTTAGGTTATCCTAAAACTTTTAAAAAGATCGATTTAAAAATTAAAATTTACATAAAAAATGTATTATTCTTATGGTATACTATATTTTTGATATTTCTTTCCTTATTGAAATTAGGAAGAGATGAAATACGTCTGGCATCTCAGAGCGGTTGCTTTCATTAACGATGAATTCGCTCTTGAGAAGCAACCTAATTTCTGTCTGCCAAATTAAAATTACTTTTTTTAACAATAGAACTAAATCATATTAACTGGCGCGTTTTTAACGGCAAAACTGTCTGGCAAATATAATTTATATTGCTAAAAGAGCGTGATAAATAAAATCGTCTTAAAATGATTTAAATTTAGCAATTTCCGCAACCTTTTTTCGTGCATACTAACCTCAGTAAACGCGACCAATTTACAAATTGATTTAATTTCAAACACAAAATAAATATCCAAAATCCAGCCGCCTTGAAATTCATTAATTATGTAAGGGTCCCGAGGGAAAGGGAGATTTAAATAAGCCTTGGGGGTTTGCTTAAACCCATTCTTACGTAATATTTTGTTAAGTCGAAATATATTAGAATTCTAGTTACATTTCGGGTGCCGAATGGTTTTCTTCATTCAATTCTTAATGACCCCTTTAACTCTTATTGGACACGACCGTGATAACCGTCTCAAATTTCCATATATTCTAAAATGACTGTTAAATATTACGCCTGACCCCAGACTTATAATTCAATAAACTAAAAATATTTTTTTAAATATTTACATTTAAAAAAAAATTCCTTCAATGATAAAAAACAAAGCAAAACTTCCGCATATTAATGTATTCACTACTGGAAAATCTATAATACTTTGAACTTAAAAATTAATTAAAAATTTAATAGTAAAATAAAAATCTATATAAAATTAATCAAATCACACCACAATCAAACCATCAATGCTTCTTCGTTATTTATTTAAATATTATTTTCGATAATTTCGATCACAACAGCAACAACAGTAAATGAACTACATTAATTTTTTATTATGTTTTTAATTAAATTTTATCACGATTCTATGTGTAAAAGAAACTGTTTTCTGGTTATTTCAAAACTTCTTTATACACTCTTAAGGTTGATCGGGCATTGAGGCAATTACTGACTTTTACGTATAAAACAATTTTTTGAAAAAAAATCTGACGAAGGGTTTTTATGTAAATAATCATTGTATAATTTGAAATTTTTACTTGTTATGAGTAGTAAATGTATATATACTCAGTGGTAGTCCCGATTTTACGTATTTGCTTCGGCAGTACTTATGCTAAAACAAAGAGTATACTTCACTAAAAAGGATCACAAAGTTCGAAAAATTTGAACAGTAAGTCGGATTTGAATTCGGTTCTCCTCATTCGACTCGTTAGAGCGCCAGAAAATTTTGTGAGCTAAATTGATTTATAAGAAATTAAAAATATGCAATTTACATAAATAATATGCATTTTATAATTGCATTTTAAATTAACCGTCACAATTCGATTAATAATGATGAAAATGATTTCAAACTTGTTACTCGGGGGTTCTTGAGGTCGCTGAGGTCAGAATTGGTGTCCGGGGTGAACGGTATCCCCACCGTCTCATCGTGTTCGGAAAATTCGTTATATAATCGATCCAAACTCGTTACTCGGGGGTTTTTGGTGCCTGGGATACCTAGAGTATCCGAGGTACCCTGGGCGCCAGGTACCTCGGAGACAAATTCTTGTTCACATGACATTTGTGTTCAGCGACCCCAAAAACCCCCGTGTAACAAGTTTGGAATCACTTTCATCACTATTAACCTTATTGTGAATTTAGTATATTTACGGTTCATTTAAAATGCAATTATAAAATGCATATTATTTATCCATATTGCATATTTTTAATTCCTTATAAATCAATTTAGGTCATAAAATTTCCTGGCGCTCTAACGAATCGAATGCCGAAAACTGTGCTCAAATCCGGCTTACTGTTCAAATTTTTCGAACTTCATAGCTCCGTTTCTGCGACTACAACAAGATGTTGTAGTTAAATATAAATGAAATCAAATAGCGTGCGATTCGTGATTACACAAATCCGTCACTTTTTACAAAATCACTAAGACAAAAGAAATATACTAGTGGAAAGATGTTATACACCGAAAATCATTAAAATCGGAGCTGTTATTGAAGACTTCCTAATGTTGGCTATTTTACGTATTCATTGATTCGAACATATCGACGTATTTTGTTGATTTGTGAAATAAATGTCACTAAGAGGTTAATCAGTATTTATTATAGTTATTCAAAAGCAGTACTAGTGTACCGTACCTCTCTGTATATCTCATTCACTAATAAAAGTAATGCCACGCGCAAAGCTTACTTACTTTATATGTGACATACACGTTGTTGCTGTTGTGTTTGTTACATCACGACCATGACCTTTGCACATAAAATTTTTTTTTTTGTTCGTTTTGAGAAAGGCACAATTATTATTATAATTGTGAATAAATAATTACAATAAAAAATTTTTTATTACAAATGATTAGTTTTTAAACTTTTTGACATCAGGTTACGTAATTTTTTTATGAACTTGACAATATTCATTAGATAATATTGTTTAACATTAATTTGTAACGACTTCGCTCTCGTATAAATAAATTTTGCACCTTCATTGTTCAGGCACTGTTAATTATTATATAATATTTTATTAATTAATATTAATTATTAATTTTGAACCATTTATTTTATTAGAATTTTTTATATTTTTGTATAGTAGATTTCATATATTTTTTATGAGATGATCTATTTTTTTTAGTATACGAACTATGACTTTTAACTACTCACGAACAAACACCTGTTGGAAAAATTCAGAATTTAATTTATTTCGTGAACCAAGAGTGATTTCTTGAACCGTTTCCCTTATTATCTGTTCTAAGTAAATGGTCTTCTATATTTCAAAACGACTATTAACATTACTATCGAACTTTTCAATTTGTGGACATTCCTGTACATTTGATGTCAAAAATGAATAGCTGAATGTAAATATTTTCGAAAGCTGAGATTTTCATAAATAATAACTTTTTATGTCGTTGGAAACTAAATCTTTGAAATTTTTCAGGCAATAATATTTTTAGTCGCATATCGTTAGAAATACCTTAAATACTGAAACTTATTCTTAATTAATTACCCACTTGTTAGTATTCATTTTAATTTAACTGATAGAAATTTTGATGAATGATCAAAAATTAAAAATTAGGTATAAATTTTCAGTTGAATGTTTATTTCTCATGCATCATCAATACAAATATTATAAGCATCTAAAATGACTCATTTTTGTCATTCTTGTTGTCAATAAAACTTAATGGGAACAGGTGTATATTTATTTTAGTTTATTTATATTAATTTTGAGGCCAAAACGATTATACAGGCTTTTAGCTAAAATAAACCTATGCCTTCATTCCATAATAAATCGTGATCTGAATTCGTAAACTAAACAAAATTTCGTGAAATTTTATATAAAATTTTTTATAGATAATCAAATTTCCCATCGGATTAGTATTTTTCAAAATTTAAAAAAAAAAATTGTTTCATGCAAACAGATGAAACAAACAAGAAAAAAATTTAAATAAAAAATACTTTATAGGGACAAGCTTTTATTGTACTAAAAAGTAGAAAATAATTTTTTTTAGGAGTCAGTCATACATGAATATCTTGTAAAAGCTTAATTGAGCGCCTCAAGCTTTTAAAAATAGTTATGTATGAGTGATTTCTAAAAAAAATTATTTTTGACTTTTTAGTACAATAAAAGCTTGTCCTTACAAAGTATTTTTTATTAAAATTTTTAATAAAAGACTAAAAAAGGCATGTATATAAAATATGATGGAAGCAATTGGAAAATTAGGACGCCACTTACCTTACTATGCATTGTCATCCAAACTATGCGTGCATGCAAAATTTCAGCTTAATCGGAAACCGGGAAGTGGATCAAATTTGACTTGCAAGATTTGATTACAGACAGACAACGGGACAGGTGAAACTAAATAAAAGCTTGTAAACTTGTTAAAAAAAAGACAAAATTTTGCTCTTTTGTGGTTTTTTACTTTTTGCCTCTATCTATACAATGCGTTTTATTTAATAACACAGTTAATAGATTTATAGATCGTCTCATATAAAATATTTAGTGTTGTAGAAATTTTATTTTGACTAGTACAGTGCATTTGATATGATATTTGCAAAAAAATTCCTAGATCTATTGAACCTTACGTGAATGTATAAAGGTTACGGAAGGATGAGGAAAAATGCTAGTTGATTTTACTAGTATTACTATTGAACTTAAATAAATCATTCTTAGAATTAAATCTAATTGCCTTCAATAATACGCTTTTGTCCTAAATTTGAAAAATTGGTTCATATGTTACATTAACATTAGTATCTGATTTACACCAAGAAAGTATTATTAAAAAAAAAAATACTTTAGGTATTTTGAATTTTAAAAAACCAATTCAAATTTAGTACTAAAACAGTGTAGAGTGTATTGGCGTCCTGTATGATGTCACTTCATGACATTATATGTGTTTGTATTTATAAGCTTACATAGTCTTTCATATGATGTGACGTAGTACCATGAAAGTACATCTGATCTGTGTTTGCTGTCACGTGACAGCAAACAATTATTATATAAAAATATTAATGATCATTAAATTTTATAAAAATTAATTTTGTATGGTTAATATTAGAAATTTTTATTCAAATCATTTATTCTTAGTGGACAAAAGTCTATTATCGGAAAAGAAGGAAGCTATATGAACAATTTCACAAATTATGAACAATTTCAGGAATTATGATTACGGTCTATTTGGTTCAGTCTGTGGAATTAATAAGGCGTATAAAATCAAAATCGTTTTTTGAATCTTTATGTTTATAATAAGATCAATACACCATCAATATTTTAGAAATAACACAAGTCTCAACAAAATTTTGTGAAAGCTGCTCTTGTTGAGTTATGTGCCCGGCATTATATTTCCTCCCCTACAGCTTAGAATTGATAAATAAAACTTTTTTGGAGGTTTTTTAAGCAAAAATTCCAGAAAAGATATGTAAGGTGAAATGTTACATCATTTTTACATTATTTGTTACCTTACTTTTTCCTCTTTTTTTTTTGGTAAGCGCCCCCGAATTTATAATCAAGATGTTATTTAGATATTTATCAACTGAATTAAAAATAAACGGTAAACTCGAAAAAACAAGTGTTTCACGAGCTTAAGTGTTAAAATATTTAGCAAAGTTATCTCTTTCGATAAAATTATTCTTTAAAATCATGCTGGATCATTAAGCTACGCACATAATTGGGTCACTTCGCAACAAATCATTTAAATGCATTGTACTACAAAAATAGTGACTTGTCATAAAACGCATACTATTATTGGATTCATATTATTGATATTTGTTATCAAATAAAAAATAAAAATTTTTTTTATTTGATTTAAAATCAATTTTTGCCACATATCGACTGTTTCAAAAAACTTGAATACATATTTATTATGATTTTTTTAATAAAATGTGTTCAATTTTGTGTAATTTTCAAATATAAAATAAATAATTATAATTATTTTGTTACCTATATATGTTTAAAATAGTTGTTAACCTTCAGTAATATCTCTCAATGCCACCGCCAAGCCAAGTAATCTAAACGTATACCTACCTAACAGCTGTTTTTTATTTTAAAAAGTATGTTTTAGGAATTTGGATGCACATTCACTTTATTATATAATTTTTTTAAATATATTTTAATATGTTTTTATTCATTTTTTTATTACAACAGTGTTTGCAATTTTATTTAACTCGTGGATTTAATAAGATTAAAATTGTAATAATTTTCCCGATACAGTTCCGCATTTACCATTTAGACAGCCTAGGGGTCTCCACCAAAAAAATTGTTAGCTTTTCTTTATTTTGATAATAAATGTTTTTGTTTAAAGGGTTCCCTTGTGGGTCCAGGTAGATTAACGAGGGCTGAGCTGAAAAAGCGCGATGAGAGCTGAAAGAGAAAAAGTGGACAAATATAAGGAAATTTTTGTTGTAAGAGCTCCCGTTGGGGGCTCGAGGTAGATATACGGAGACTTAAACAAAATTTGACACCAAAAATCCGCCTGGGAGCTCAACAATTCTAAATACGGCTCTGCCTCGAAACTTTATTATCTTTGATCCTTTTGGGTTCTACCTAGTTCATTTTGAGGACAAAAAAAGTGAACTTGAAGATGCACTATTCCAATTTACTCAAGAGACTTGAATTATTGCCATGGTAATTGGAAATTCAAAAGCATTTATAAAAAGAAAACAGCCCTATTATGATATTTAGAGAGTACTATTTTCCCCTCTAATTTGATGTGCGTTTCATAGCCGTAAGATTTTTCGTTTTTGTAAGAGGTGATTAAATACGACCCTATGAGATGATGAGATTTTGTTGAGTACACTCAAACATTTTCCACTGTCTGCCATATAAATCTAAGTACTGGCGCGGAGTTTTTCCCTGAGTCAGATTTTTTTTCGGTTTTATATCCTCGATTAGTATTAAAAACTTTCTTAAAATTACTGAAGGTATATACATCATCATTAAAAATAATTGATTTTTATGAATTTTTGCATGGAACTTAAATTTGGGTGGCACTTTATATGCTTTTCCAGTGTATCCTGTATTACTTACTTGTTATTAAGGTTAATTCTTGGATCAATGTTTTATTTTGTATATTTATTTTTAAAATTTTGGGAATTGATTTCTACATAATAGCCAGTTGTAAATTTCTATGATGCCAGTACTGTACAGATACTGAATGAATAACAAAAATTTTATAAATTTTATAATTGGGCTAGAAGGAAAAGAGGAGAATTTTGTAAGTTTTAAAATTACAGAAGAGGGGAAAAGAGGATGTTAAGTATTCACTGTCTTACATCATAAAACATCACAAACGACATAAGGACGATGATACATTTATAAAAACATTAAATTTTATTTGCGACATTTCAATAATAGCTTTTAGATTTTCGTTGCTTCAATCAGTTCATGTCTCAAAATCTCTCATGAACACATTACATTTTAAATTATTTTTTATTTTAACATCATAATCAATGTTTTTCAAATTCATCCAAGCTAAAAATAAAAATTGGGCTTACAAAACAAATATTAATAGTTGAATCCAATTTTAAGTTGAAAAATTAAAAATTTATTATAAATTAACAGTTAAAATTCATGGATATTCGAATTTAAATCATTTTCAGGTGGAGATGGAATCTTTCACTTTAAGTTATTGGTGCCGAGCGTGGCTGCGGGTGCTATTATCGGAAAAGGAGGTGAGACCATTGCTCAACTCCAAAAAGATACTGGTGCACGAGTTAAAATGTCCAAATCCCATGATTTTTATCCAGGTAAGAATCTGTTTTCACAATTTTAAAAATAATTTCATTTTTCTACATATTTTTTTAATTATGGAACTGAATTTTTACATTTATTTCAAATTTTTGTGTACTTGTTTTTCCTACATAATATTTTTAATAGCTTTTTCTATCTCAACACATTATACCACTTAACATATGAGAACGAGATTTTACACTTCAATGGAAAACGCACATTACGTATTTTCATTTAAATAAATAGATAAAACGTAAGAATTACACAGAAGCCGGGAATCAAACCCGGGTCCTATAAATATCAAGTCTAGGATATCCGTGACTCCTGTTCTCTGTCAATAATTCAAATTATATAAAACCTGCAAAAACAGCGACTATCCGTTGGAATTTTTATTATGAGAAAAAAAATTTACAAAATAAAAAGGAAATTTATTTATCTACAGTAAAGGTTATGGCCATTTCTTGCCTGAAGTGTACGGCTATATGGATAAGACCGAAGCAGTTTTTCTCATAAATCCAGCTTGCAGCCAGAAAAAAATTCACTAATTTCTGTAGTATTATACGTTTTTTTACTATAGTTATAAAAAGGATTTAAAAAGGGTAGAAGGTTTCTATAGCCTACCGGGATATTTTTATATCCTGTAAATATGAAATATATATTTTTGGTTAAAAATTAATTTATTTGAAACGAGGGATAGTATGAGACAATCCCTCTAAGGAAGACTCTATTATTTACCGATTTTAATTGGAACCTTTTTGTAGATCCACTTTATAAATATAAAATATTATACAGATGTACGTGTATTATAAAAGTAGATTTATAAAACACACACAACACGCTCAAGTACAATATTTATAAGAAAAACACATAACGCTATAAAGTACAAAATTTTTAAAAACAAAACACGCTAAAGTCAAGGAGGGCAATATTTTCAAGGAACGAAAGGAATCAGCTGTCAAAATTCAAAAGTACGCTTTAAACACAGTAATGCAAAATTTCTACAAAATAAATAAATATATCAACGCATGCTATAATTGTCCTATAATCTTTTTATTCAATAAAAATGATCATCTGGGTGACCTAATGAAAAATTCATTCACTCGAATGAGCTTTAACAATGCCCCTTTCCTTCCTTCCATCTGCCTGCGAATTTAATGACAACTTCTACTTTTTAACGTCCTGGTTTTTAAAAATTTGAAAAATTATTGAAGTTTTTTTTTTAAATGTTGTTTTAGGTACAACTGAGCGAGTATGTTTAATAACGGGTACAGTCGAAGCGATAATGTCAGTGTTAGATTTTATAATGGATAAAATTCGTGAAAAACCTGAAGTAAATAAGCCACTTGGTGATTATGATACAAAAACAACAGAACGTGAAAAACAAGTCAAAATTTTAGTACCAAATTCAACAGCGGGTATGGTTATTGGTAAAGCTGGTAATTATATAAAACAAATCAAAGAGGACACAGGTTCATATGTACAAATATCACAGAAGGCAAAAGAAGTATCATTACAAGAACGATGTATAACAATTATAGGTAATTCTAAATCATTAATTATTTGTTATTCTTGTCTTCTAAATTTAAAGTCAAATCAATTAAGGAGATTAGTTTTGGCTAGACAGTAAATGGACGTTTACATTAAAACTAAATAATTTCTCAATCACATCCGTGCATAATCCATCCACATAAATTTGAACTAACAATATAGTCCTGATAATGCAGCCATTTATGAAACGCATCTTCACTTATTAGTTAGCTGTTCAATCTGTTTCGAGTTCACGCTGTACGAAAACCGTGAGCGAAATCAGCAATGAATACGACATAGGATTGCGAAGGCCAAGACTCGCGTCAAAACAAATTCAACGTCCGAATGTACAAACTGATTCAGTTAGATTAATCAAGATTATTTCCGAATCACAATCTATATACCGTTCATTGATTTGTTTCTGACACATTTACAGGATCGATTTTTGAACCATCGCAATATTTTATCAAATTTTGCGTGTCTCTTTTCAGATTTCGATCAGTTGTTTCTCCGTTTGATAATATGTAGCGTGTTCTAAAATTGTACGTACGGCTCTATCTCATGGTGATTCCGTATTATGTTTTTTATGACGTATAATATCCTATCTAGCCCTGTTCAAGATACGTGATTATGAATGAATGGCTATTTTTATACTCTCCTTATCCGTTTTTCTTAATTGAATAAACAAATTAAACGTGATATAAAAAAAAGTATTCTCCGCTTGGAGAGCACGAAATAATCAGAATCAATTTCTTAGAAAGTTGTTATAAGTATTGTGCTGCGTCTATTTGTGGCTTATATCAACAAATCCACATAAACCAACAGTTATTTTTGTTTAATCACAGTATAAACCTCGACTTTGATGCGACGCGTCAGTCATTAGAGACATGAAACTGGATTCACATCTGTGTGTTTATATTTAGAAGTATTCTTCGGCTACATATTACACTATTGAAATTACTGAGTTTACAAACCTAACGGACTGTAATTTTAATTTTATCTAAAATGGCTATAAAATCACGTATGTGATTATTTAAGTGCAGTGCGAACTTATTGCCAGTAAGAACTAAGGTTAATAACTAACTGAATCCTTTCAAATGTAAAACTTCTATATTTAAGGTAAAATTGATTAATCTAATTTTATTTATAAATTTTTAGGTGAAAAAGATTCAAATAAACGTGCATGTTTATTAATATTAGCAAAAATAGTAGATGATCCACAGAGTGGTACATGTTTGAATGTATCATATGCGGATATGCCTGGACCTGTAGCAAATTTTAATCCAACTGGTTCACCATATGCGGGTGGTACAACAGCTGCGGGTAGTACATTCGGCTCAAATTCAACGTTAAGTGGTGTAACAAGTGCAAGTGGTCTTATGTTAAATGGTGCTGCCACTGGTGGTCTTAATCTAAATTTAAATTTAAATGCACCTATACAAAATGTGAATCCAGCATTAACTGCACAATTACTTGAACATGTAAAGGTTCGTTTATACAAGGTGGATCATATGTCATGCTCTTATTTTCGATTTAATTTTTATCATTTCTTATATGCTTGAACGTTTTTATTTTGCAAGTATATTTGAGTGTAGAAAAGTTTATGTAAAAGATGTACGAAAAGTCATTTATCATTAATATCGGAATTTAACTCGAATATACTCTCAAATTAATCAGTGTTTTTCTATTTTTAATATGCAAAGTAATATAGGGCCCTTAAAGACAATTTCGAAAAGTTAAAGCTATGTAAAAGTTTCGTAGTTCCATTACTATAACAAAAAAAGAATGGGAGCAAAACTAAGTTGGATACATTTAAGGCAAAATAATAATCTTATTACAAAATCACAAAAAAAAAAATTCAATAAAAATACTTTAAAATTATGGTTTAATACTAAATAATTCCCAATAAAAATATTCTAATATTAATTATAAAGTGTGTTTAGTCTCCTCAGAACCATTTTTAATACCACTGCCGTAATTAATACGCTTTTTTTACGTAGAAAATTGTTAATCTAGATTTTTTTTCAAATTTCAAAGGTTTTTCGAATCTTCTAATCAGTATATATAAAATAATGGGGTTTAACCTCCGTTTCTCTGACATATACGCCTATAACAGAGGCCACCCACATCATTATTTGTTAATCTTTATTCATTTAATTACAAACATATTTACAATTACATTTTGATGTGGGTGGAGTCGGTTACTTCGTTCTTAAACAAGCGACGACAATGTGATCAATTCTGCACTCCCATTAATTATAAATCATCATCATCATCAGTATATATGTCAGTATAAAAAAATTTAATTTCAATTTATTACCCGTTTATACTAGTTTTGTAAAAACAGGTGATTAATTGATAAAAAAAATTTATAATTTTGGGTATTTATTTCAATTTTACACGTAAATTGGGTTTCGAGATACTTTAACGCTCTGTCAAAATATATTCGGAATTAATAAATAAAACATAACAATTTTCGTTAAGACTTAAATATATATTTCATTGCTTTAACTATTTAAAAAAAAAAAATTATTTTAAAAATTTGTCATTGCACGTTCGGTTTTAATTTGGGTCACATAGTCCGCAGGACAACACTCTTTTTGTTAAATGATTAATACATACTTGAAACTTCGTGAGTAGCTTCCTTTTGGCGAGTCTACCAAACTTCTTCTCTAGGACTTTTTTCGAAAGTGCTACGTTTTCAAATGAGCATAATTACATCATAAAGTTATGCAGTATAAAATTTTTAGGACACTATGAACACTAGATAACATTAATAATTATTAAACAATAAAATATTTTGTCCGACAAAAATACTACACCCAATGAGGTCTCGAACATGGCATACTTAAGCATATTTGAAAACGCAACACTTTCGAAAAAAGTCTTAGAGAGAAAATTTTGGTAGACTCGCCAAAAGGAAGCCAGTCGCTAAGTTTCAAGTATGTATTTATTTTATTTTTTACTTGCTTGCATTCAATTGTCCTGGTGCGAGAGTATTTTTTCCATTTCTCTTTGATTATGTATTGATTGTTTAACAAACAAAAAAATGCTATCTCGCAGAATAACAATAATTGTTCCTCAAAACAAAATCTACAAATATCCCGATAGAATGTATGGCTCAACCACGAATATGGAATGAATAGTAATACAGATTTCATTCTGATTTTGAATCGTCTCGTTTTGATAACTTATGCTTTGTGTGCACTTAAAACTTAAATCATGCGTCATTACCTTTTTTGATGTGTTCCTTGGATAGGGAATTATAATTGGTGGTTAATTAACCAAAATTTAAAGAGATACTTTGATGTACTTATGTAAGCAGAAGCATTTTAGGCATGGTAGTTAAGGGAATAAAGTTTCCAAATCTCTTTTTTCAAAAAAATATACCCGTGAGTTGATTTTCCTGAATATTTCGGTCTTTTCAATTTACAATTCCTGGTAATTTTTGACAGAATAATGTAATAATTTCCGAAAATGTTAACTATGACTGTAAATTATAATTGGCACACGGAATATAAAATGTAATTGACATATGGTACACCTTGTATTGAAATTAAAACAGTTTTAATTTTTATACTTGATTTTAATTATTTTCAGGTATCGTTACGAAATGGTGGTTATAGTGACGCAGCTATTGCTGAAATTATTGCAGCAATGGGTGTATTATCAAAATATGGTATATTAGGTATGGGCTTAGGTTTGGGTGCTGGTACAGCATTAGCCATGCAACAGATGCCTGCTGCAGCGTATTTAGGTGTTGCCATGGAACAAGCAGCTGCTGCAAATTCAACTGGTGTTTTTGGCCCTATTGGACAAGTTAGTCTTGGTAATTATTTATATTCAATTCATTCGAACTCCATTAATTTCATTTTTATCAAGTCATTTTTATGTGGTCTTTTAATGTCTCTAGTTTCTTCGTACGATTTAGTAACTATATAATGTTTTTTCATGTTTCTTTATATCGTTTGGAATCATTGCAATAAATTGTGAAATAAATTATTTCCACAAGTTTATGATTTAATAACTTTTGATATCAATATTTAACAATTTGTATTTTTGAAAGTTGTTCATATAAGTTAATTTTATGATTAATGATAGTTTTCTACTCTCCCTAAGACAGTATTTGTCAAAGACATAAATATTCCAGTAACTTTGGCATTTGAACGCTGTAGCTCTAGAAAAGTCTCTATATTCGTTCATTTTGTTTTCCTGAAAACTAATCCAACTGTGCATAAATCTTCGACATAAAAGTAGGCAAAATAGTTGAAAACAAGTTAAAAAAAGTAAAAATTCAAAGATATGCAACAGATCCGGGAAGCCAAAGCCTGGTTTTAAATTCCCTTATATGTGTATCTCTTCATAAGTAACATTCATATAAAAAAAAAAAACTTTAAATGTAAGTTTGCATTAACCATCGATGAAATAAATTAAATTAGAAAGTGGGAAAATTAAAAATAATAAAATACAATTTTTGTAGACATTAACTCGAGATTGATTTTAAAATATAACACCGAAAAAATTAACTATTAAGATGCTATTTTCTTTTATTTTTTTTTTAAATAATCGGATTCTTATTGTTAGGCACTTATAGATCTGCGATCAGGCGTATAGTATTTGACAGTCATTTCAGAACCGCTGATAATTTGAGAGGATGTTGTTCAAGGTCGTATCTAACAACTTTTTCCTCTACGAAAATTTTCAAAGCAGATCACTATTTGACTAGCTTTAAATTGATAAATTTTCGTTGAGGGATATTCAGTTAAGAAGAAAATAGAATAAAAAATGCAAAAATCTTTTTTCTTTCTACCTCGGTCGAAAGTACGTATTTCCGGGATAAATTTTAAAGCAGAAAGTCTAAGATTTATGCATTTGGGGGATTATATGCACGCCTGCACGCCATGTAACATAAGACTTGTGATCTACTTCGCCCAAGATTTGAAGGACAAATGCTTAAATTTTCAGCCGTTAGGAAATGATTATAAAATACTAGACGTGGCGCTATTATTACCACTAGCAACTGTCTGCCACCTTAATGTTCATATAAACGTGAAGAAATTGAAAAAAATAAAACTCCAAACGATTTTAATCAATCAATATCATTTCACAACTTGCCATCAAAACCAATTATTATCATGTCACATTTCGATCGATTCGAACATCCTCATCCACCTATGGAAAACAACAAAACAATTTTTGCCCTCTTTTGGCAAAAATAATTTTTTGGCGGGAACTAAAATAATCTTGATTTATATAAATTGCTTATTTTTAATGCTTTAGAATCCTAATTTTTTGACTAACGCGGTTTTATTATTTATATTCGCAATTTTCAACTATTTTTATTTTGTTTTCAAACAGTTGCACAAATGAATCATTCCCTGGCGGCCGCAACTGGTACAACATCACCTACATCAAGAACAAATTTAGATCGATATGCAGATAGTGCGGCATTCGATCCATTTCGTGGATCATCTGCAGCCACAGCACCTATATCATTAAACAATAATAGTTTTGGCTTGGGTACATCAGCAACAGGACAAATAGCTACAGCAGCTGCTGCCGTCCAACAAATGAGTAAATCACCAACACCGGCGGCTGAAATTACTGGTGGTACTGGTCCTAAAGATACAAAAAATGTTGAAATCCCTGAAATTATTGTTGGTGCTATATTAGGTCAGTTTTTTTTCTATACATTATTTTTTTATGAGAGGAGGTAAAGAAAAATATTTAAATTGTCTTTGGTAAAAAGTTTTGTTAGAATATTTCATCAAGCAAAGTGTCCAAAAATATCAAAAGCTTAAAATTTTGTTTCCTTTTATTCTAAATCATTTTGATTTATAGGCTTGAGTCTAGATCTATATATAATTTAGTTATTTCAATATTACAAATTGTTTTTAAACGGTTTATTTATCCTTGTCATTGAAAATTTATTATTGTCTCAAAATTCTAAACGATTTACCATATTATTTTTAATTTAATTTAATTTTTATTATCATAATTTAGTTTCTGATTTCTGTAATTAATTGGAAATATTAAAATGCATTGTGCACACAAATTTGAATTGTAAAAATTTAAATATTGTGTTATTTTAATTTAAGTTTTTTTTTTGTCATTAATTGTAAAATAACAACTCAAAAATGATTGCTGATTTGACAAAACTGTATCCAGCCTCTACACTGCTATCTATACTACGTAAAATCCTATTTCAATATCACTAACCGCCAATATTTTATCATCGAGAACTGTGAAAGATGCTGAATTTAAAAGGAATGAAATATTTTATATACATTTATACTTGTAATTACAATTTCTTGTATTGTGATTATTTCTAATTTATTACCTAACAAATTTATTGCTGAATCTAAAATTTATTTCAAATATTTCTATTTTTGATTAAATGCTGATTTGGCATTTAATCAAATTGACTATATATACAAGTCATCAATATTAAAATTTATTGCAATAATTCAGGATTATTAATCATAAATAATAATAATAATAATAATTAATTAATATCTCCACAGTTTACAACATTTTTTTTAAAGGAAATGAAAATTTAAAAAAAGGCTTATTTTGGTTTCGTGATGAAAATATTAAACGGTTCAGTAATCAATTGTATGTGAGCTGAACTACAAATAATAGACCTTGGGAAAGCACGGTTTTTTAAATGATGAATACATGCTTGAAATTTATCAGTGGAGTATTTTTGCCGGACAAAGTATTTTATTGTTTAATAATTATTAATGTTATCAAGTGGTCATAGTGTCCGACAAATTCCCCGCTGCATTTTTTCAGAACGATAACTCTTATCACGTCATTAAATCGTACAGGAAAGTCTAATAGACTCGTCAAAAGGCAACCATTCACGAAGTTTTATTTATCATTAAAAAAATCCGTGGTGTTCCAGAGTCTAGTCAGAACATTCCAAGATATTTTTATGTAAAAGTAAACAAATTTTGTTAGAAATGCACGGAATTTGAATTCACTAGCTATATCAATCTCAATCAATAATAAAAAATTCACTTAGAGCGAAATACTGAAGTAGATAATTACCATAATTCACTACTAGACACATACTGTCGAAAAGTCTACCGCTTGTAAAATTTGTTAACAAATTTTCAATTTCACATAATATATCTACATTTTAAGCTTTTATGGCATCTATCTAAATCATACCTAAGGGTTTTTTAAGGTTTCATAACAACAATAGAGGAGAAGTCACAAATCAAGACAATTTTAGCCTATGATTTTTTATAGCATATATTCAGGTAATATAAGTAACCTTAGTTTAGATTTTCTAGGTTGCTCTTGACTTATCAGGTGTATTACATTCAATCTCATTTTAACTGATAAATATAAAATATTTAATTGAAGTATCTAAAAACTATTCCATCGTTGATTTTTCCTAGGTCCTGGTGGACGATCATTAATTGAAATACAACATTTAAGTGGTGCCAGTATACAAATATCAAAGAAAGGTATTTTTGCACCAGGTACCCGAAATCGTATTGTAACAATAACAGGTACACCTGGACAAATAAATACGGCACAGTATCTTATTGAACAACGTATTACTGAAGAAGAGGGTAAGCGTGCTCGACAGACAACAGCTATAGGAAATCTCATGCAGTAATTTACGGTATGTCTACTACTTCTTCATCATAAATCAAAAATATTACCATCAAACAAAATTCATCAACAAAATTTCATCGATCGTGAAACATCGTACGCTAATCATTTATTTTTGTTTTGCTTCAAAACATAAAAACACCATTAAAAATCATCAACACTCAAACCATCTCAAATCAAAAATCCACCATCATATTGTCAAACATTCTACAAAAATTTTGAAATTTTTTTCGAGACATATTAAATATTGTATTTATACTTATATAAGAAAACATCTGCGTTAGGATATTTCAAAAAAAATTGATTTGTTAAGATATGTCGAATAGTAGGAGCACTCCCCTTAGTACATAGCCTTCTTAGTGTGCCAAAATCTTAGAAGTTTTCTCTTATTAATTAACTATTTTAAATTAATTAGATACGGCATTATTAATGTCTTTGTTTTAATTCTTTGACTTTGAACGAAATTTCAATGATGGCTTTTTTAGTTTCCAAATACATACTACATTGTAAGTATACTATTTAATAAATCTTAACAACAATCAATTTTGGATAAAAATCAAAAAAGAAAATGCTTTAAAAAAGAAAATTCGAGATATTTCACAAACTGTGTTTAAGATTGAATAATGTAGCCCAAAAAAGACATGTTGACTGCGACTCATGCGTAACATATATCAAATTGTAGGGATTCTTTCAAAGAAAAAATTATTTTGACCAAGCCACATAATTATGATTCATGTTTGCTTCATACTCTTAATGTTTCAAAAAAATCACCGTTAAATGAGCTGTTTTCATGCTGCCATACATAAAATCATAGAACCTCTTTTTATTTTCAATAAAGAATGTTATTTCAATTTTTAAAATTAAATTACAAATGCGCCCTATATACACCAGGGAAAATGTAATTATAAATTCATCATAAATTCAAGATACAGTGACTAATCATTAGAATGATTTAAACTTGAAATCGTTTTTTAAGCACTCAAATCGATATCAAAAAAATATTTGAAGTAAATGCGAAAAAATTATTAACTAGGTTGGAGTTGGAATTGTTTGAAGGAATTGCAACAATTTGATTAATGTGACACTTGATTTGTAGTTAACGGTCATTTTTCAAGCTAAATTTTATAACGTTCTACTAAGGGTACCTCATTTTATTAATTTTGTGATTTTTTTGTTAACACCTCATTAAAAGAAAGAAAATTCTATGCAAATAGTAAAAAATTTATTATATTTATGAAAAATAATAATATATTTATATAATCCTTGCCTCTAATAAACAGATATAAAAATTTATTTAAAAAAAAAATATATATATATAATAGATATTTATTTATATATGCTTGGTTATTTATAAAAAAATTTTAAGTTTTTTATTTCGTTTTCCATATAAAGTTTGTTTTATTATATAGTTTATATATACTTTAAATTTTTTAATTTCAAATTTTATTTGTCCCATTTGATAAAGACGTGTAGGGGGATGATAATTAAATTGAAAGTTACCCACAGGCCTGTATTATTAATGTTTAGGTATTTTTTTACCAATTTAGTTTTGAATAATATTTATATCATTCATACATTACCTTTATCGACATCTCCCACAACTCTTTATCAATCATTTTTACCATTTTATTAATTCATATTTGTCATGTTAATCATATTCATTATCAAAACGATACAAAAACAATTCATTATCAAAATTATATCTCGTATCAGTCAGATTATTTTAATTTTGTATATACAAATTTTATTATAACTTGTACCAAAATATTTTTGTTATTCTATTCTGAAAATATTGATGTAACTTGGTTTTGATTAGTCTTAAGTTTCTTATCTTTTGAATTTTAAACGTATCTTTGCGTTTGAAGTTTACAGGAGTCAAAAATTTCAAATTTATCCCAGTATATCTTTCTATATTTTCAACTCTTTGATAATTTAATAGTATTAAAACCTCTTAAAGATCAAATATTCGACGATTTCAAAACGCATCAATTCAAAATAAAAGCTTCGATAAACCTATTTGAAATAATTCTTAAATATTTTGGAACATGTTATTATCTAAAAGTACAAACTTAATTTTATTGATTTTCTAATTAATTGTTATTTCTAAGGTCTTTCATTCTCCGCATTTTGATTTGGATCTTTCTTACAATTAAAAGTCTCTGAAAATAAAGTGACATTATTTTATTTCTGAACAACTGATAGTTATAATTGTATTAAAGTTCCATTTCCAGAACCTACTTTATTAAAGGAGCATGTGTAAAATTAATCAACAGAAGGTATCATTAATGGTTCTTATACTTGTAGTTGAATAAATTCCAAGATGACAATTATGATTTTTCAAGTGACTATGAATAAACGGTCAACAATCAATAGCTCAGAATAAATAGTGAAGCACATAATCCTGGAGCGTTATAATGTCTGTATTATGAACAGCTGACATCCTTAGTGCAAATATTATAAATAGGCTCTAAAATTAATCTTTTTGATAATCCAAGATTTTTGATGACTATATCGGAAAAATTATTGTAAGTAATGACCAATTTGAAAATTACTTTAGAGCCTAATAACGTTACAACACAATTAAGGTAGATTAGCCAGAAAAATTCATTTCATTATTTTACTCCACGTAAATTTGTTGTGTCGTCTTGGAAACATCAAACTTTTTGTTTCTGAAAAAAAATAAATGATACCATTTAATCTCCCCCTTATTTTTTTATGTTATATCCCTGAATTAGAATAAAATCTTTAAAAATAAGTTTGTTCTCTTTTAGTATGAAAAGAAAAACGAATAAATAAATAAAAAAACATAATTTTTTTTCTATCTTATTTCAGATAAAATCGCTCATATATTATATTTATAACAAACAAAAAAATATATAGAAAAATTTATTCTAAATCGTTACGATGATGATGTTACAATGACATAATTATATATTATATTATATTATTGCGAAACAAAAATGAAAAAAAACTATTATTGTTAATTATTTTTATAAATTTTATGAATTTTATTGTTAAATACTTTTTATTAAATTTAAAAAAAAAAAAAAGAGAAAACTACACATATACACACGAAAAATACAATTCAAAACATACATACACACATGACACATACAAAATCCACACTTAGCAAAATAAAGAAATGTAAATTTGTTCAAGGAGGTAACAAAACAAACGGTGGCCCTCAATCAAATTTGTATATTGGGAAATTACAATTTGGATTGGTTTATATATCAATGTGATTTATATTTTTAATGGTGATGTGATGATTATTATTAATATTTAGGATGTTGGGGCATATGGTTGATGAGAGAGAGAGAGAAGAATGAGAAAATGTTATAAAAATATGTTGTTGATAATACCTCGGGGTATTTATTTAAAATAATCTATTGAAATCGCGAAATAATTCTTGTATATTTTTAGGACGAAGTTTAAATATGTATATATAAAAATAATTGTATAAAAAGGGATATGAGGAAGTTTTTACCTCAACCCTTTGAAAAATAGCAACTTCTATTCCTCAAAATATATATAGATATATATGTGTAAATATACATAGATAAACGATTATTATGTATAATTATATGTATAATTAACAAAAATATATATAAACAAAATATTCATAGAAATTCTAATATTTTTTTCTCTGTTAAAAAAAGAAAAATCATTTTTAAAAATTTTATGCTATTTTCTTATTATGCTACGCAAGAAAAATAGCTAACAAAATTATTTATTTAAAATTTTATTTTTCTATTTTTAATAGAGTTTTTAATTATTTCATGCATATTTCATTCTAAAATTTGGATAATTTTAGTTAAAAAAAATGCTGATTTTTTTTTAATTAAAATTTTTTTTCAGATATATTGTTTTTATTAATAAAGTGTATGTTATTTTTAGCATTATTTACAATTTACAAAGAGTATTTCAATTTTACAGAAGAACTGGTCAAAATTGCCTTAGTCAAATCAAAATAAGATACATAAATTAAATAGGTGTGGCGCTTAGAATCAATGTTGTAATTCAGTAGCTCTACTACTAAAACTAGTAGTTTTACTCTCCCTTTAGTATTCAATACATTTTTCCCACTAAAAAAATTGTTTAGTGGGAAAATAATTTAATGTTTTAATAACATTTATGATAATTATTGAAAGTTTTGTAATAAAAATCTAAAAATATTCTGTTAACACTGCTGCCTAGTATTTTTGTAATGATTTTCTATCGTCTGTTTAGTGCGGTTGAGGATTGAAAATTGACAAGACTACTTAGAATATTATGAATTTTGTAAATGTCTTAATCATTGCTATAGATAATTGGGTGTTTTTCTTTTACTGGTTATTTCTTTAGAGATGCGCTGCCTTTTCTCAGTATTTAGCCTACCAAATTCCATTTACATCATCTAATTTGGAAAAAGATGTACCTATATTGAAATACTTATTCTGGTTATTAACGTTAAATACTTTAACGACCAGACCAAATATGGAAAAATGTTTGAGGTTTAGAAAAATTCTACAAAACATCCAATTTTGCTTTATAATGTTATCGGCAAATATAATATGAGGAGATATAACGTACCTATTTATTTATGTATCTAAATTGAATTTTAACGGTAACAAAATTAAGAGTATAATTTGGTGTTTCGTTTCACATCGAAAACATTGCTGGAAAAAAATCTAAGATTTGAAAATAAAATTCATAATAATTTGAAACTGATGTTTCTAATAAAGTGCATACATAATAAATATGTGAATATTTTGTGTATATGAAGAAAGCAAATGCTTAACTCAGCTGATATTGTTGGACTAGTGATGTGGGCATTATTTTAATGATCTATCTATAAAAAAAATGACATAATATTTAATTAACATGTCGATGAATTTTATTAAAAAAAAAAACTAATTGTTGACAAAAATCATTTTTCGGGGTGTTCAATAAATTTAATTTCAAACGCTATCTTATAATACTAAATATATTGACTAGTTAAATTTTAAAACAATAGATTTTAGGGATCTTCCAAAATAAATAACAAAAAATAGATTCGTTTTCTATTTTAAAAACGATTTTTCAAATTTCGATAAAACACCCCCTTCTGTGTTTACATGTTTGAATATTTTCATAAATTTACTACAAGTAATTGATAAAACGATAAGAACCCAAAAAGTTAAAATTTTATGGTATATTTTTTGTATTTATATCGAAGTAAAGTGCACACTCGCACTAAATCTTCGAACTTTCCTAATATGCTTCGCCACACTGTTCTACCATGCCTTAGCAAACAGAAAGAAATTTCTCGAGGAAGAACTGAATTTAAAAAAGGATTGTTTTTCTGGGAAAGAAGTTGAAGTATTAGTAGTAATTTTCTTTCAATAATTACGTTAATTCAATTTGGGTTGCCATACCGTAACAAATAGTTACGGAAATTTTGTGTCAGTGTCTCAAAGTCAGAAATGTCGGATTCAAAATCTTCCCAGTTGGAACTGCGAAAAGGTTTATGAACATATGCCTTTTGTAGTCCTAACTTGATTATATTTGCTTCTATTATTGAACAATAAATATTGCATGCAGGAGAAAGAAAAAAATTTAAGATACTTCTAAAACTATTGATTCTATCGTTATTCAATTATTTATACAATGCGCTTTTCAAATTCAAACATGTAAACATAATAAATTTTTATATAAATTAAAGAGAAGTAATGTAAGAAAAAAAATTATATATATGAAGTAAAAAGTATATATATTTACGTGTAAATGTGAAAAAAATTTAACTATATTGTTGTTATCGCATGTTGTTAACCAAAATAAAAAAAAAATCTTGTTAAAAAATTTGTTTCTCAAAATATATTGACGATGATTATATCTGACGAAAGCTGAAAGATGATGACACTTAGGTCAGAAACATAAAAATTCATCATCGTTGCTTTGTAAAAAGAAAAAAAAAAGAATAAATTATATACAGGACTTGGTGAAATACAAAAAAAAATTATATAAATATATATAATGCCTTTTATGTTTATAAAATTATATATATATATACAACAGTAAATATGAGCAACTGCTGATTTTTTCTAAAAAAAAGATGCAGTACTGCTGCTGTGTACCTTATTAGAATCAAATTAAAAAAATAAAATTAAATTAAAATATATTATAAATAATGTTGTCAGAGTAAAGAAAAAAATTCTATAAAAAATACATTAATGTTCTGTGATAAATCACTCACACATCTAATTAAAAAAATTTAATTAAAAAAAATTACACATAGATACATTATCACATACTTACACACTCGACGCAATTTTTACTAAGCATGCGTTTGTTCTATATATATATGCAGACAATCTTTTGCATAACTGGAAAATGCATAGATTAAAAGCCACACTAGTGGGCAGGTTTCTGTTGAAATGTTTTTTTGTGCGGCATAAGGTTGTGTCTGTCAATTTTTACTCAAACATGACTATAAACGAAGGTATTCAATTATTCTTAAAAAGTGTATTATGAGATGCTGTGTTATTTTCCAATTCAGGATCTTAGAGAACCATTTATATTAAAAAAAAATTTTTTTAAAAATAAATTAACTCAATTTTAATGAAATTCTAAAAATTTTCGTCCGTTTTTTCATTTTATATGATATTATCTAACTATTTTTATTGTAAAAGTTTGAAAATTATTTTGTAAATATTTGAAAAAAAAAACAATGTCTGTGATGTTTGAAATCCCCATATAAAAATATGTGTAAGGCAAATTAACTTCAATTTTCTAATATTCCTTTATATTCCAAAAAATTTATATTATATGACGTCATAACAGCGTTGATTTTAATTTAAAAAATTCAAAAGCAGTACAATTAATAATTTTAAATTATTTTTCATTTTTTCTTTTAAATAAAAACAAATTGTTTACAAAAAACAGGGTACGATTTCGTAAAAAATTTATTTAATTTTCTTCAATAACTTGCTGGCAAAGATTTCCAACCGTCCAAAACTTGGCAATTTGATAATTTGTTGCTATAATTTTTAGATACTATTATATATTTATTTTTCATAAAGTTATAGCAACGAAATTTTCTATTGTTCTCAATTATTTGAATTCACATGGCGTTATGTAAAATGAATTTCCTTACGAAATAAAAACGAGTTAGATAATATTTAAAAATGAAAGAAAAACTTTCAAAAGATATAGAAATACAGGTTGTCCGGAAATCGCATTAAAAAAGCAAGGTGTTATATATAAATTTTATTCTTTATATCACTTTGTTCTTATAATCCCGAGCCATTCCATATAATATATATATATATGTAATAAACTTACACATGCTTAGAAAAGAAAAAAAAATATATTTAAAAGAAAACAAAAATAAAATGCTATCTATATATTTTTGGAGTGTAAAAAAATGCGTATCTCGCCATAATTTTAGCTAGTTTTCATGTCATTTTCAAAAATTTTGTTTTGGGACGGTGTTGCGCCTCATAATTGTTGATAATAATATTATTAAAATAAAAGCACACCAGAGCAAATGTTATTAATTACATTACATTCGCGTAGATTTATAATGTTTGATGAACGGTGAAATTAAAAAAAAAATTATAAATAAAAAAATACAAAAAAAAACATTTTTCTTGTAGCTTTCTCCACCGTTCCAAATTTTCATAGTATATAAGTTGTCTCATACAATATTGTAACGTAATGTGATTTCAGTAACAAATTATTTAAAAAAAATGCAAGGTGAAAAAATTAAATTATGAACATAAAGCAAATCCATATTTTAAAAGAAATATAAAATTCATTTTAAGTAGTTTAGTCTCAAAGAATTATAATTAAAAGAAATAAAAAGGAAAATTTATTGAGATAATTATTGACAATATTAATTAAATAATATCGTTTGTTTATTTTGTTTTTTGAGAAATGAGTAAACTATGTTTAAAAATTTTATTTTACGATTTCAACCATTCCAAACTTAGTTGTTCGGGTTTATTTTTATTTAATGAGTAACATATTTGATATTGAAATAACATAACTGCTTAAAATTTGCATCAAATTTTTGTAAAGTACGAAGATCTGAATTGCAACAGCTCTTCAATCTGTGGTCTACTACCAAGTTTAACCATTGGTTATCAAAATTACTTCGAATTATTATATTTAACAGTTTTTATTTATCCGTTAATATTTTTATAGGCACTATCCAAAATAATCTTTAGCTCCTGCCACGTATTTCGTTTTATGGCCTCGATTGACTGTTAGTAGTTCGTCCTAGATAGGTAGGATAAAACGTTTCCAGAAGGAAATAAATAATATAAAAGCAGTGATTTATGCAAACGTGCGCTATTGTGCAAAATTTACGAACTTTCAATAGTATTCTTTATGAATCTATCGGTCCTTCCAGGACTTAATCATGTTGTATCTTAACTTGAAGCGATATTGCGGTGCTCTCTTAGTTCTTTAAAATGTTTATACAAATAAAACTCCAGACTATTTTATGTTTATGCACATATCACGTAAAATCTATTGGTGATTGGCGAGACGACTTTTTAAAAATATTTGTAAACTAATTCAGTAATATTTTAAAGCTATATTTTTAAATGACAATATGATCACAGAAAATCTTTGAAATCAGAATATGTGTGGCTTCCCTTTTAATTTAACAGTATAGCAATTCCAGTAATAATTTTAAACTGTATTATAATGACTATATGACCACAAGAGAGCGATTTTTAAACAAGATAAAATCTCATTCAAAAAGAAATTAAACAAACGATTCACATAATTTAAAAAACCATCTACAAACGTCAGGTTGCAATCGAAAATGAACTGTATTCATATATTAAAGAATATAATAAAATATTAAATAAATAATTATTTTATAAAAAAAATTCCAACGCAATTTTTTTAGTAAGTTTGATGACACTTTTCATTCATCTTTCAGTTGATTATTTTATTCTTCAAAACTACATAGTACACAATTTCATAACACTATACTATATTTAAATAAGTAAGAATTTAATTAATTAGCGGACGAACGAATTATAATAAAAAACCTTTTTAATTTTTTTTTGGTACAATAAGAAAAAAATCTACTTGCATGAATATTGTTAAAATTTTTAATTTTTTTTGGTTTAAAGCTATTCCAAAAATTTATTTTTGAACATGGTGTATAAAGTCTACCACTTATTTCAGGTCAAATAATGGTTGAGTACAAGTGAAATTGTTAAAGGATTCATTAGCTGTCAATATTTACCTTAAGTGTAATTAATTCAATAATCAATCGATCAAACCGAAGATCTATCAAATTAATCTTTCGCTGTTGATAGGTCTAGTATTTGGCAGTCAATTCAGAACAGCTAGAAAACTTAGAAGCTGTTATCAAGGTTGTGTTTAACAACTTTCTACTCCAGGTAAATTATCATAGCCGGAGATTTCTCTTTCAGAATCCCTGGAAATTCTTTAATCGCCTGGAAAGCTTGAAAAAATGTAAAATCATTTTGCCTAACACTGAAAAGATAAGGTGTTTGACATCCGACACCTTGAAAATTGCAATTTTTAAGATGCAGGATAACGTACATTTCGCCTTTTCATCAATTTTAAGGTTTCCGTTTAATCGAATATTTTCCAGCAAAAAAATTTCATAGATGTTAAGAACGATCTTAACATCCACTAAAATTTACAACTGTTCTGAAATTACAGTCAAATACATCGTGTGGTTTGAGTCCTATGGCAGATTGAGCCTCGAGTTAGTAATACACCACGTTTACTCGTATTTATAAGTCGGTCAGTTCCAAGGAGTCCCCGATTAGTAGAAGTCGAGAAATAGGAACCATTTGTACAAATCTAAGACTGTTTGGAACCGGCGAACTTTTATGCATGTGAACTAGGTGATTTTCTACCTTAGTAAATTGAAAATAATTTCCAAACATTTTGTACTCAAATACATAACGAGAGGAAGTTTTATTCATAAATATTTGTAATAGTAAAAATGCTAATTTTTTTATTTAAAAAAAATTTGGCTTGCTAAAAAAACATTAAAAAAAATTAAGTTACCAATTTTTATTTTTATTTTAACGAAAAAAATTGTTATGTTTAATATTATTATTTAATATCATTATTACGTTGTTAATATTATATAAAAAAAATAAAACAAAGAAATCATATAAAGTTTAATATTTATTTCATAAAATTTAAGTAGTAATATATCGCAGGACGATACAAATATTTTAGGTAGAGATGATTTGTGTTTACCTTCTAAGTCAGAGTCAAACAAATAAAAATGTTCAATCGTCAACTCAAAATAATTTTATTAACTTTTTAATTAAAATCATTTTTAATCTACGACAAAAATTTTCAAAGTTTGGTGCTTACATATAGGTGCAGACATAATAATTTTATCTGAAAAATATTAAACTCATAGGGGATAAACAATAGTTCCAAGTTCCACCTTTCTTCATATTTAAAGATAATTATAACACGGCTATAATTTCTTAGTTAATGCCTCGATCACAGAAGCGTCAAAGTTGGTTAACGTTTCCAACGTGCTTTTTAGCCATACATTGTGTCAGTCTGTGCTATTTGCATGGACGTCAATTGCATCGCACTTTAAAGCTCTAAAAATAAGGGAAAAGAAAATGCCGTATTTTATATTTGAAAGCTAAAGATTCTTTGGATGTTCAGATTTACATTTATCTGCATTAAAGCCGAGGCAACATGAAAATTAAAAGTAGCAGCCAGGACTTGCTTATATGTTCAGATTAGCACGTGTTGAAATTATTTGAGTTGAATACTAAACACGCTCGACACATATTCCTTAACTGTAGTTTAAAAATGAATAATGAAAACAATTAACGAACAATTCTTTCCAATATGGTTCTTATCCTCAGCATTTTACAAGGATGAAAAATCGAAATTTTTGTTGTAGATTTAATATTAAAAATTACATTTTTATTATTGAGTTGAAAAATTAATTTAATATTTATAATCAATAAACGGGTTTGTTTTTTAGAAATATTATTTTCATATGATATAAAAAGTTGTATAAATAAAAGTTTATTATATAAATATTATAATATTTTAATTATTAATTAATATAAACATATTAATTAATTAATTCATATATAGTTTATATTTTATGTTTTTATTATTATTATTAATGGTTCTGTTATATTTTCATTTTATATAGTTTAAAAAAAAGTTGTATATTATTTCATAAATGATAATTACTTATTAATTATCATGGTAGATTTTTCGAAGATGTTTATTCAATATAAAAATTGCATCATACTCTTCATATCTTTAACTTGAGACAGACAAATTTTCACCTAAAAGGGTATTTTTTTACTTAAACGACAATTATATTAATTTTTTGAATTTTTATTTGTTTAGACAAAATAATACCTAATTTTATTTTTTAATCTTATAAATGTCGATTTTTTTTTTTTAATACACCCCAAAGATAACTGGACTGGATTTTGCTAAACTACCCTGTTAATTTGTTGCGTGCAGAACAAATGGTCATATGAAGTAATTCACATCGAACAATACAAAGTTTGAAGTGTGCAAATGTGTTTACACCGTTGTATGTACACTCGGTGTGATAGAAAATACACGTGTTTTACCATTCTAAGTGATATAGCTATAGCATTATATGTGAATTACATGTACTATAGTAATACCACTTAGAATGGTTCAACTTTTGTGTTTATTTTGGCTTAGAGTGTACATTTTTGATCGGTATAATGTAAACGTACCTTTTAGAAAACTGATCACATAATCATAAATTTTATATTGAATAAACAGCGCACGAAAATTCATTTTTATATATATTAAAAAGAAAATATATTAATTCTTGATTTTAATCAATCATAAAGATGAAGATATTTGTGAGATTGCAAGTTGGATTTTTTTTCAACGAGATTTGTATACTATTTAAATAAAACTACTGTTGTTACTACTTCACGAATCAGAAAAAAATACAAATGCATACATTAATTACATTGTCAAATATCAAATGAAAAAACATACATAAATGAGATTCACACCATTTATTATATTCAATAAATTTCCATAGTGCCATTAAAAATGATAAAATATTTTTTGCGTTGTTTGTTTTATGTATAATCTAAAAGCCTGTTCCCTACATCCCCATTACAGCTAAATTCGAGAAAACTGACATCATTTAGTCAACTTCAATATAAAATCGTAGCATGTTTCATAATGACATAGTGTAGATATGGTGAACCAACAGCACACGACAAATATTTTAGGCACGTTTTGAACCATACCCACAGTTGTTGCTTGTAATGCGGTTGTGTTATGTAGCTTTCAAACTTGATGTTTTTTACAGACATATGACAACGTTTCAGAGGATTGAACGTGTAACTTCAAGGCACAAAAAAAGCAATTATCGTCATGATAGATCTCATTCGCGCTTTCGACGCTAAACTACATATTTTCAGGAACGATATTATTACAAGAAACTACAAATATTTCCATACTTGAAATAAATTAATTGCGTTAATTTCAAGGATCTAGATGTATACTTGCCGACAAAAAAATGCGACACTAAATCAAACGAAAAAGTGAATGAAGAATTAATATCTGAAATGGATTCTTCAATGGATTTTCAGCAAGATTTTCTCGGGAATTAGTCGGATACTATGACCATTTGATGACATTAATAATTATTAAACAATGTAGCAAAACTGAACCATGTATGTAATGAAAAACAAAAATACGTAAGTACGGCATGTGCACGAATGGTAGACAAGTTTATCGGAGCAGTATTTTTGTCGGATAAAATAATTTTCGAATTTCTTAGTAAATCTATCTTGCAAAATTAACGCAGGAAGTTCGAATCAGACATTAATCTTGGGACATAATAAGGAACGAAGAATATCTGTTAATTTTTTTTATGAAAATGTACAATATGATTTTTCATGAAAACTTAAAACATTTTTTTTTTTTGGTTATAAATAAATAAAAATTATTATATATTTTAAATTTCGTTTTATTTTTTTAATTTTCTATCCTATTTTTTCTTGCAGAACAAAATTATCAATTAATTAATTATTTTGCAAAGCTAAGTATTAAGTTAATTATATGTTCATATATAATTTGGGTGGCTGTGTGGGTATAGTTCTTGCCTCTGAAACCAAAGTACGCTGGTTCGTACCCGACTGGATATCGATCCTTGCTGGGGATAAAATTTTTACTTTTAAATTTTTGATGATGTTAAAAATTTTTCACTCTTTTTATAGTTTTAATTATCTATACAACCCGCCTTCTTGCAATAAATAACGACAGTTATACATAGATCATAAATCACTATTCTGTCAGAGGGTGGGAATTTAAATAATCATAAATAAATATGTATCTCACTCTTTAAAATCATGTTCTCCTGCTACAAAATATTGAAAATATGTACAAAATGGCTTGGTTATGCTAAAATATGAAGAAACTTTTTAATGGGAGAACATGTCATATAGTTTATCTCACTCATATTCTCCTATTACAAAATATTAAAATTTGTATTTATAAAATTAAAAAATCGCTCGTTAAGAATAAAATTTGAAATTTTGTAACAGGAGAACATATTATTTCACAAAAAAAAAAAATAAATTATGTTAGTCCCACTTTCCTACTTATGTCATAAATCACTCTTTGTTCAGGGGGTGTTAATTAAAATATCGTAAAATATACCTCGCTCTCTTACTTATTTGTCGCTTTAGGTTCTCATAACAATTATCTAAAAAATTACTTATCAATTAAAAATTAAACGTGACAATGCTAGATACGAACCGAGGTACTTGGTAACCAGAGGCAACTAGGCTAATCACTACTCCACCTTTTACTATCCTTTTTTCAATAAACTTGTTTTCTTAAACTTAGTATTTATTCTTATGGTTTGGAGCTCTTCTTTGTGGAACACAGTGTTTGAAAATGACAAATTTGGAACGAAATATATGTCACAAAAAATTACATTTTTGAATTGTTAAAAATACAGTGATGTATTTTAATTGTTAAAATTTATATTTTAATGGGTGGAATAATAAGCAAAGTATTGTGATTTTTATTTAATTAGTATTTATTCTTTTTTTCATTAAACTTACCCATTATGTATTTCTTTTTACTCGCCTTTTTTCAATAAACCTATAAATGAATAATTAAGTAATATTTTGTTAAAAATGTAGGTTCTGTTTGATATTCCTGAAATCGATGTAAAGGATAAAAGATAAAGGTAGGTATTATATTGAATAATAATTAAACCAAAAAATTGATATAAAACGATATTTTATTATATATATTTGTACATATTTCACCTAAAATAAATATGAATGAATAATGATTATGTTAAACGGTATAAAATCACTTTTCGGAATAACGTTTTTTATCATTTCTTTGTTGTTTTATTTTGAATTTTGTTGAACATGTTCTCCTAATACATATATATACAAAAAAAAATCATGAGTATAAAGCTAACGTAATTTGGCTTCCCACAAAAATTTATTTTCGGATTAATTATAATCTTTTTGAGACATTCTTATTGAAGTTAAATGAAGAGTATTTTATAAATTTTAATTAATTGATTAAATGTATTCCTTTCTTAATTATTTCATAAAACTACTTCCCCAGAGAGCTAGGATTTGAACACGCTTCCTAGAAATTAAGTTTTTTTCAGTTTGATAGCTGATAAACAGTGTTACGTATACTTCAAAAAGTTCAAAAATAAACAAGAGATCAGCTGGGATTTCAACAATCTTTCAAAAAGAAAAAAATGCCAGTAAAAAATCTTACTAAACTTGTAAGTATGTATATAAATTTTCAAGTCTGTTAAAAAAAATATTTCCTAAATACTTTTTTATAGAATTTTTTATTAGTAAATTTCAATAAATCGTACTCTTTAAAATTATTAACAAAATAGGTTTTATTTATCTAGGAATTAACAACATTTAACATAGAATTAATGAGGAGTATAATGATTGGAGACTACTGGCAAATATTTAATTAACAGCGCATGCACTACTTATTAAAAAAATAAAATCATAATGAAAGCGACTTATTTTTAATAATTTAATAACTAATATAAAACGACTTTAATTTTTAAAATATTTTTAATTTCTTTTAAGAAATGGCCTATGAAAAGTCCATTGCAAAATCGTGAGGGAAAAAAAATTCAAGGTCAAATGTCTCGAAAATAGTTTTTTTTTCAAATATCTCGCAAAGTATTAAGTTTATCCCAGTTTTAGGTATTATAAAATTTGTTTGTGAGTTAATTTTACATAAAAAAGGTACTGCACAAAATTTCCGTAGAAGCAATAGTTTTCGAAATATTTAACTGAAAAAAATATAAAGTATGCGACTTACTCTAAGTTTCCTCAGTTAAATATTTCGTAAACTATTGCTTGATAACTTAATAGTTTACGAGATTTTTGAAAAAAAAAACTATTTTTGCACACGATTTTGCAATGGACTTTTCATTGGTCATTTCTTAAATCCAAATAAAGATAATCCCGGTGAAAAAACTTCACTTGAATTTTTTAATCAGATCGACTTTTTTATTGTCTTATTTTCTGGGTTATTAAAGTTTTCGATATCAAAAAGAGGTACAAGTAAAGCCTCCTAACGAGAAAAAAATCGATTGCAAACAATTAGTTGTATTGCAGGGTGGTCTATTTTAATATATTAGAGCTATAAGTTTTATGGTTAACTAATTGAAAAATAACTTTTAAAAAAGTTGCAGAGTTTGTATACTATTGCTCATTTTTAGATTATATAAAACCTTGTAGTTATTGCGGTGATTTAAAATAAACTCGTCACTGTTTAGAGACTCCTCTCCTCTAATTAAACATTGATAAAAGCGCTACCTAACAATAATACTTATAAATATATTCAAAATTTTCAGTAATTTAATTAAGACCAGAATATTAAAAATTTTTTTTATCATTTATAAAAGAAGGTTTTATAAACAACTTGTTTGTATAGTGACGACATTCTTGATACGTATACTGGAATATTTTTTAGCGATATAAATAAAAACAAATATAATTTGTATATGTAATTGAGAATAATCCTTAATCATTCTGTGATCAATTGTATTTTTTAACCCCTGCAATAATTGTATTTGATAAGGGGTTTGTATCGTGCACAATCGTTATATTCGTGTAAATTCGACCGGCTTTCTTTCGATGTATGTATACTTATAATGTGCATATATATCTATATATGTATGTAAGGTGGTTGTAACTCCCCTCTTAAATAATTCATCAAAAAATATAATTTTTTTAGTTTAATAATCAAAAATAAAATATTCAAAAAAAATTTTATAAAATACTAATCATACAGTGTTCAAAGTTCTCAGTTGTGTGGTCTATTTAAGACGTGAAAAATTCAAAATAATTTTCTTTTTCAACCGGGGTGCTTCAGTAAATAATTCAAAATTTCGAACTCTAAATATCATTATAATATGGCAGGAATGGCCAAGGTAATACTTTTATAATTTTTCAATGCTTTAATCTGTTCTTTAATTGTAGACTATTTACCAAAAATTTCAACCCTTAAAAAAATTTCAAATTTTAATTATTATTTAGAAAGGCATTAACTTTTATATTTTACAAATTTGGAAATGATAGAAAAAAGAAAATTTTTTAATTTTCAGGTTTTTATAAATTTTTATTTGATATTGAGAATCGGAAATTGTTACCCTATTTGAACAGTGCAGGTTGCATAGCCTAGAAAATTGAAGCGATTTCATTATTTGTTGTCTTAACAATAATTTTTCCATACGAAAAACCAAAAAATTTATTTATATCAATCGTTATCTAATATTATATTATCGCAGCAATGCTTGAAAATAATAATTATTAAATTGGAGTGTCTTTTTTAAGGGCAATTCGTGTTTTCCTTTAATGCAATTCGTATTAAACCAAGAGCTAGTAAATTTTTGGGTAGGATAAATGATAAAAATCGCAATTACTAATCTGACCTGACATCAAGGCTGACCGGAAAGTTATTTCCAGAAAATTAAGTCAGATCTATTTTCCTGAGACGCCTGCTTTTAGCAATTTACTTAGTGACCCAAAACGCAGTTGCTCTTATAACAAATGTGCACCCTGCGAGCTCATTTTTCAACAATTTAATAAAAATACAATTTTTGGCAAATCAAATCTACAAATTTAATATCATAAACAGTATTCAACCTTTTCCTACATATATTAAGAACATAAATGTATATTAATTTAAGCTTTCCAATTGGCCATAAAAAAAGAAAAACGATTCTTTTATATGAAATTACCTTTGATATCATATATAAATTTCCATTATTATAAACGGAAGCATCAAGAATGATTATTTTTACTAAAAATACTTGAAATTTCACATTTAATAACAATATTTATTACTGTGTTTATTTCTTCCAATGATATGCAAATAAGAATAGAATAACCAGTTTTCTTTGAATGTTGATAATTTATTTTTACACAAAACTTGAATATATTTATTAATAAAAGTTGTTTTTACAGCCTGTTCTTTACTCCTATTGGAGAAGTTCGTGTTCTTGGAGAGTTAGAATTGGTATGTATTTGTTTTTTTTTTATGAAAAAATACATAGTTCCCCATCTCTTTACTTGTTTACTTTTTAGTAAATAAGAATATATTATATAGGATGTCCAAAAGATTGTCATGGACTAACAAGTAGTCCATGTTAGTTCCCAGCCGATCATCAAATCCATGAATATTTGTTCTCCCTTTCTATCATCTTTTCAAATTATAATTATGATCGTCCCTTATCGACACCCAAAAACTTCTCTCAGTAATTCATGCCCTGGGGGAAAAATATTTGAAGAAAGAATAAATTTGAGAAACTCTGAAAAAACCTTCGAACTCTGAATTTCTCAACGTTTTTGGACTGTCTAATTCCGAGCTATCCAAACTTATTATGTCTGAATTAAACAAACCAAAAACGTTAAGAAATTTAGAGTTATTCAGAGTTTCTAAGACTTATTAGCACTAATTCTTTCTTCAAATATTTTTTCCACCAGGGTGGCTATCCATTGCGTCGCGTTGGCATGAAAAAAGGGAAAATTATTATAAATAATAATAGTTTAGTAGTTACCGAGACTCTGAATCTCAGTAACTACTCAATAGTGGCTTAAAAAGCTTGTTTTTTTTATATAAAATTGCACTAAGTCTAAATCAATTCTGAAAATTTTAAGGAGGGTTGCCCGATTATTTAAATAAATAAATAACTTCAAAAGTAGGCATATTTAACATTGGTTTTATGGTAAAACGGTAGATGGATGCTATGTTTTCATAGATTTCTCCGAAACTAGTCGGTGGGAATTAAAAAAAATAAATAAAATTATTGAAAACTCGTTGTGCCCGATTAATTAAGAGCACGGTAGAGGGGACACAAATAAAAAATAATATATATTTTTTCAATTTTGATGGTGAATTATGTTATAAACTTGATAATAAAAAAACGAGCAGACAAGTAAATTTTGTTTAATTTTTCGAACACCAAGGCAGATATTGTTATTCATAAAGGTATAACAAAATTCATCATCAAAGTTGAAAATAAATTACAAATAATTTCAACTCTAAGAAAATGTTACTCTTGGACTTTTAGAAAAATCGATTCAAAGATACACTGAAAATTTTTATGCATTAGTGTAGATAAATTATTTCCTATGGAAAAAAAATACTCTAAAAGTACTTTAATTTGATTGTTTTCTCAAACAGCTTTAAACTTAAAAGAAATCCCGTATGACATCAAACCTGTCTCGTTAATCAAAGGCGGTGGTGAGCAGCATTGTAACGAATATCGTGAGGTAAATCCTATGGAACAAGTACCAGCGTTACATATTGATGGACATACATTAATTGAATCATTAAATATCATGCATTATTTGGAAGAAACACGTCCACAACGTCCATTAATGCCACACGATGTAGTAAAACGTGCAAAAGTCCGTGAAATTTGTGAAGTAATTGCGTCTGGTATACAACCATTACAAAATTTATTGGTGTTAATTTATGTGGGTGAAGAGAAGAAAAAAGAATGGGCACAACATTGGATTACACGTGGTTTCCGTGCTGTGGAACGTTTATTGAGTGCAACAGCTGGAAAATATTGTGTAGGAGATGAATTATCGTTGGCTGATTGTTGTTTAATACCACAAGTATTTAATGCACGGAGGTAATTTGAAATTATTATTATTCTATATGTAAAGAGTGATCACATTTGAGTTTCCTATGTTTGCAACTCTGTGAATACTTTTGCTTGTTTTAAAAGTCAGATGTTAGTTTGAATAATTCTATTTGCGACATGAATCGTTTAACTAATGCTCAAATTGTTCACTTGTTCTACAGAAAAAACAATTCTGTAAGAACTGTGTCAAAGGCGTGTGAATCATCGTACCTCAAACCTAACATACGGCAATTCATAACCGAAATAGCCCCCCGAAATTTGCGAAAAGTCACAGAAAAATACCTCGAAGTAAAAAACTTCAGTAGAGGGTTCATTTGGCTGACATCATTTTTCATATTAAATGGATACTTAATATTCGATTAATAAAAATATATAAATATTATCAAAGATAATAAATTAAATCTCTAGGATATTTCGAAATAAATTTCGATTTTTTACCCAATTTCCAGATTAATTATTGTATTATTGTGACGTCAGCCAATCAGCTTCGATCAGGTGACTAGTGCTTGGCCAATGAGCATGATCCTTGTGGATCCCAATGAGCATGCTTGAATAAGCATCTAATTCGCTAGGGTTGGGTACTGATTTTAAAAGTTTTAAATTAGATGGTAGTATCCAATGCCAGCGAATTAGATGTTTATGAAAGCATCTACATTCTACGACTAATGCAACAATGAACTTGGAAAAGGGCCCAATTACAAATTCATTAGCTTTTTTATCTGTAATTAATAATTCCTTTATTTGCGGCTACAAGTTCCAATTTTTGTCCACTTAGGTTCCTTTTCTTATGCTTTCCTCCGCACTTTAATTACGATAACTAATGAATTCCTTTTTAATTTTTAGGTATCATGTGGATTTACGACCATTCCCAATAATATTACGTATTGATCGTGAACTGGAAAATCATCCAGCATTCCGTGCAGCTCATCCTAGTAGTCAACCAGATTGCCCTCCTGAAGCTACTAAATAAGAATATTTTACAAAATATAAAACGTACATATTTATTTATGTTCGTTTAATTTTATGCTGTTGTGCTTTATTGCTGCAACAATTTAAAAATCAGATTGTTTGTAAAATCCAGATATTATTATTTTCTAATGAAATTTTAGATATTAAGCGATACTTTATTAAAAAAAAAAAGAAGTAAAAAAAACAACAAATCCCAGAAACAGTTCAAACAGAAATTCATTTATATTAAAACAGTCAATATCGGGGCAACTTCCTCTACGTATGCGTAAACCCTTTTACATTTAATATATAAAACACGCAGTACTTTCAAAAGATTAATTAATATACAATTGTTAAAATATTAATGAAAAAATTTAACTAATGTTGTAAAAAATAATTGTGATTGGTGCAGTTATTAGTGTAACTAATAACTTTGTGGGAAACAAATTTGAATGGATCGATTGAAAGAAAACTTTTTTATTTGGAATAATATACTCTAGTCGTTAATTGTGATTTAAATTAGAATTTATTTTTTTGGAACATTAATACTCTGATAACTGTATCTTTTGCAACATGTCGAAATTTGTTTATTACTTTAAAGAATTGTCCTTAAAAAGCAGAATTTTGTAATGAAAAATGTATCCCAAACTTCATAAACCCCAAGCGTTGTCTTATTTGATCTAAGGAAAATTCACAGCGATTTTAAGAACATTTGCTCGTACCAAACTTTTATTTTAAATAGTTTGTAAATTTATTTTCTAAGTAAGATTTTACACACATTCTGTGCATCCAAAAAACTTTTTTTTCAGATAATTGTGGTAAATAGTAATTAAAAAAAGGTCGTGGATGATGTTACGAATTCAATATTTATACTGCTCTATCAAAAATCTAGCGAAAATTCGTTCAAAATTTATTATCTTGTCGTTTTAAAAGTAAGTCTCATTTGACCTAATATAATACCAACGAACGATATTTCTTCAAGACGCTTTCCTGTAAAAATTTCTACTTTTTCAACGAATTTTGCTTTATGGATTCGGTTAGTTCAGATCGGGTACTACGAACCAAATCTAGTGAATGTTATGGTGGTTGATAGATTCTTAGGTTTTAGCCAGTCCTTTGTCCACCATTCTGTTAACTAGTTTATCTGTCATACTATTAGTCATTGGTCCACGTTCCATCACCAGATTCGTTTATGTGGATCAGAATTAACGCAATCTGGCAAACCTGTTATATTCAGGTCTTTTGGAACAAGCATTCAAGCGACACGTCTTTAGTCCAAATTATCAAGCAAAATCGAATGAATGGACAAGTGAGAGATCCTACAATACTTCATTTTTTCATTATTTCCGTTGATTGTTGACCACCTTGAGTGCACTGTGCCACTCGTAACCTCGTGTTTACTAATTGCCCAAAAGCGTTTTTTTTTAATTTTTAGGAAGTTAGTCCACGTAATTTCACTTTTATTTAAAACATAATATTTAAGATAGAGCTTTATAAAAATAAGAATTCATAAATACATGCGATCTAAAAACAGTACAAAATGACTTCAAACCAAATAAACATCAATTCTTTGACTCTTTCAAAAATTACTTCAATCTTTGTAGAATATAATTTTTATGCTGATTGCTGGCAATCATTCCAAAATAATACGAATAAAAAAGAATCAAAATAACTTTTCTCTAACATTACTCTCGGTCTGGAAATGCTTTAATATACCTATTTATTTTTTTAATTTTTCTGAAGGTATTGTAGATTCGATACCATTTCAAAATTATCGATTTTCTTGAATTTTAAACAAAATACAAAGCGGCCTGTTAAAAATAATTACATAACCACTAAGAGAACGTATTTGGATATGATTTTCAAATTTGATTGTAATTTCGTATCTTTGTTAATTTCATATTTTTTTAGTACAAATGAATACAATTTTTAAATTGGTAGAAAATGAAATTTAAAGATATTGTGAGAAAAACATTTTTAGCAGCACTTCTTTGAACCAAAAAGGAACCCCAAAAACAAGATCGTTGATATTGGAAATACCCTTCGATACATGTTTTATAATTTGTCAAATATTCCAGAAAAGACTCTAGCCATGAAGGAGTTCCATATTCTGAGATGGTGAAAGTTTTTATATTTCCAAAATTATGTTTACAGTTTTGAAATGGCAAATTTTTTAAACCAAATAGGTAAAAGGGGTTTTTATATCAAGCGAAATATCTTCACAAAAATACTAAAAACAGATCATATGAATCACAGATGGTTCATTTGCTTCTTCTTTTTATGTCTTACAACATTTTATCACATCGAAATTAACACCTTTGTAGATTCTTGCGTCTCCGGAAGTCTGCAATGTGAAATTGATCTTACAATGTTTTTTAAATTTAATGTCCTGTATCATGAATATTTTTGAAAAAATTCTTAGATAACTAGACTATTTGGTTCCTAGGACCAAAATTACAAAACTGCCAAATTTTAATTGTTCTTTGCTATGCAAATAAATATTACAGTGCAACCTCGATATAACGAATCTGAAGGGAACCAGTAAATATTCGTTATATCAAGTAATTCGTTGAACTGAGGTTCGTTATGTTGAGGTTAGATTGGTCTAAAATTCGTTATAAAGAGGTAAAAGAATAGTTTTATTCACCTCAATATGTATTACGTACTTATACTAATAAATGATAACACATTTTTATCAAATTACTACATATGTATATGTATTTTCTATGTATTTATACTATTTCTTGATAGTTGAAAATTCGTTATATAGAGGTTGTACGCAAAGAATATTCGTAATGTAGAGGTATATTTTATATTGACTCTTATGGACAATTCAAGGGGATTACGAAAAATTCGTTAAATCGAGGAAATCGTTATATTGAGGTTCGTTATATTAAGGTTGCACTGTACTTCGTGGAAACTCAAATGATTATTAAATACCTACAATTATTTTATAAGATATAATATTCTTAATTTTTCATTCACTCCAAAAATGGACTAAATCCGCGTACTCCAATTAATTTTCGAAGTTTTTAAATTTATTAAATATATAGAAAAGTTATGGAGTCAAAATAATTTTTTCATTCATCACTTGTCAAAGTTAAACATTTGTATTCGTGTGATAAAATTTTAATGAAGCACAATTTTTAAAATCCTTATAAATTAAAAAAAAAAAATTATATTCAAAATAGTCCATTAATCTCAATCATCTATCAATTATTTTTTTAATTATATTTAATTAGTCAATAATTATTTGTCAATCTTTATAGCATTTAAGCATATTAATTTTAATTAATAATCATTTTTCTTCAATCATTTAATTGTAAACTATGAAGATTCAATAAAATTTCAAATTCTTAATATGTGTTTGTGAATAAATTCCTAAATTTAATTTTTTGACTGTCTATAATGTTGCGATTTTTGCCGTAGCACTTAGCAATTATCCAAATATCAACAAGAGTCGTCGTATTTACTAAACCTGAATAATAAGGTACCAAAGAAACGAATTAATAGCTCAGGAAGAAGAGAAAGGGAGGAAGTTGATTCAGAGATTATAGAAAGAATTATCGAATTGAAGAAGCAGAGAGATGCAATTAATAATTAGTACAGTAGACTGGATTATTGTCTATAGATATACTCTCATAAATCAACCGCTTAGTCTAATCGCGAAGCAGTCAGCAATCTGTCTGGCTCGAACCGTTAGCTATTGATTTTTCAATCAGAAAAACATCCTCCAATTTATAAGGAGACATTGTACTCTAGGCGGCCTAAATTAATGGGACGAAAGACTCTAGTGGCTTTTTTCCCTTATATTTGTATTTCATTACTAGGTCTTGGGATTAAGAGAGGTTTTATATTGAACCGTTTCCAGATTCATCGAAAGATTGCTGCTCTTCAGAATTTTTTACCCCTCCTTTACTAGTTCCCTCTTAGACCAGTGGTAAAAGAAAAGAATCCTGAGGCACTTAAGCGGTCAGATGTCATGTCGAAATGAAAGAAATATTAGTAGTATTAACTTCCATTCTCAAAATATCTCATGAAAGTTAAAATTAAAATCGAAATGATTGAAGAAATTAATTTAATTAAACCAAGTCATATTATTTATAGAAGAAATATTGTCTTTTTTTCCAAATAATATTTTTGTATGTATACTTATACCATTTATAAAAATTTGCCAATACAAATCAGGGGAGCCCATAATCATAAATAAAATACCACATTTTTTCAAGAGCAAAATTCCACAAATTAAATATACTTTAAATTCATACCTGTTAGTTATCAAAAATACTATGAACATTTAAAATACATTAGAAATGATAATTACTCATACAATAAAGTAAGCTGGTAAGGAAAGAATTCTTCTGAATACGTAGACAGGTAACAGATTAACGGTACCAAGATAAACTGTCTTAGTGCTTACAGACAACAAACTGACATTTAATTTTTGTTTTTATAAAATATTTACTTTTTAGCCAATAATTTAAATGTTGGAAATAATTTTTATATTCAAAAATGTCCGTGGCAAAAGATAATCAAAAACCATCCTCACATTCTAATTCGTAAGAAAAAGTTCATTAGAAAATTTATGTATATTCTAATTCATCAAAATTACTTTCTTTTTAATTTTAATAATTAGGTTATGGTGGTTAACATTTATAATTATTGTTTCAATTACTTTTGCGACCCGATTTTATAAAGTCACTGAACCTGATCATGTTTGGTAAGTTAATTAAAAACTTTTTATAATTTGAATATTTTTATCATTTGAATTTGTATGAATACGTCACACTTTATGATATCAGTATTATCAGAGCCGGATTGATCACTTTTTCTGTTGCCAGAGCCGTATTTCAATAATATTATACTTTATTTATTATACCATGTATATGAAATATACATAGTATATTAAGTTTAGTCCCAAGTTTGTAACGCTTAAAAATGCTACGAAAAAAATGGTTTAGGTGTTCATAGAATCACCTAGTTAGTCCATTTCCGTATGTATGTCTGTCTGTCTGTCGTCTGTCCGCCTGTCATCACGATTACTCCAAAACGAAAAGAGATATCAACCTGAAATTTTTATAGTGTGCTTAAGACGTAAAAAGTGAGGTCGAGTTCGTAAATGAGCAACATAGGTCAATTGGGTCTTGGATCCGTAGGACCCATCTTGTAAACCGTTAGAGATAGAACAAATGTTTAAGTGTAAAAAATGTATTAAGTGTAAATGTAAAATAAACAACTTTTGTTTGAAACATTTTCTTGTAAACATCACTGTTTACCCACGAGGGCGCTAATTAGGTGAAAATTTTGTAGTATGTATTAATATTGGAATATCAGTTATGCGTGTGGTGGCTATTTAAGAGTGGAAATCTTTCTTTATTTACGTGACGTCAAAAAACAAACGATTGCGTCATCAAAACTGTCTATACTTGGTACTTCAACAACAACTCAGTTAATTGTTTGTTTTCACTTGTTTTTATTCATATAAATAGATTGTAGATATCAGAATTGTGGAGATCGGAATGTACATTTTTTCTGTTACAGACCCATACTTGATTTATATTCGAAATTCCACAAAAAATATGATAATTCGTTTATTGTTTTTTCTTAGCAATAATTTCAATTATTTTTTTACAGGCACCGTTTTTTAAAAAGATCAATTTAAGAGAATTTTGGTTATATTTTCCTCGAAAATATAGACTGGCACTATATCAAAGCTCAACGGGATGGGTTAGGAATACTACAAATCCTACGTACTTATTTATTTCCTAGTGCTCTCTTTACTGCAAAGGAGCTGAAATTTAGTATGCATAGCAAGCGAAATTTGGTTTTTGTTTTTGTTTATTTTCAGGGCTTCCCTGCCTTTTCCCAGTTTTAAAGCTTTTATTATCTGTACAGCCACCAGGAGATGTCAATCCCAGCCCCTTTCCTCTTTTTTTTTTTATATTAAGTCATTTGGTCTACATTCACTTTTAAATAAAAATATGTTTTTAATTTTGTTTACTAATTAAAAATTTTAGCTGGGATGAAACGCATTTTGGTAAAATGGGTAGCTGGTACATCAATAGAACATTTTTCTTCGATGTCCATCCACCATTAGGAAAAGTAAGCAAATATTCATATCAATTTATTTCTCATTTTATTGAAACAATTCACATATTTTAGATGTTAATTGCCTTATCTGGATATTTAACGGGGTATGATGGAAAATTTGCTTTTGATAAACCGGGTGATAAATATGAAGACACAAATTATGTTGGAATGAGAGTTGTAAGTATTAATTGAAAAGAAAAAAGTTTTCAAATTTCAGAATGATAAATTTATTATCAATTTTTAGTTTTGTACTGCTTTAGGAGCTAGTATTGTTCCTATGGCATACTTAATTGTTTGGGAATGTACACAATCCATATCATCAGCGTTTTTTGCGGCTTTATTAATATTATTCGGTAAGTTGAAGCTTGTTTATTACTAGAGGAATGCTGTTTTATTTTGCACTTTTCCGCATTTAAACTAAGAAGTTTAGAAGTTTTGATCTCCTCAGCTACCGTTGCTGTAAGTATTTGGTTCTTTTTTTTGTAGAGCATTTCCCATCTACTAGGTATGCTAATACGTACGTTTATTCAAGATACAAGCGTTGGTCACATTTCTCTATAACTTCTGTGTAATTTGAAACTTTTTATTTTGTAAAAATACGAATTTGTTTCATTATCTTCTAAATGGCTAATCGAGCCTTCAAGGATGCTTTTAATAACTATTGTGATATTCACATATTATAGCGTTATATGTGTAACTAAAAATGCACATTTCGTTATTTTAAATTTTAAATAGAAAGAAGCAAAAAAAAAAAATTATAAAATTTTTTCAGATGTTGGTCTCCTAACTTTGACCCAATATATTTTATTAGATCCATTATTGCTATGCTTTATGATGGGTTCAGTACTTGGTATGGTAAAAGTTTCATCAAAAACTCAATCTGGGGACGTCTTCCAATGGAATTGGTGGGGTTGGTTATTATTTACTGGCACAATGTTAGCATTGTGTATTTCAGTGAAATTTGTTGGTTTATTTGTAATTTTATTAGTTGGATTATTTACAATATCGGATTTATGGCGTGATTTTGGCGATTTATCAAAACCAGTGGTAAGTATCTATATTAATTTTTAGAAGCATTTCTAACCCAAATTGTTTATGATTAATTTGAATTTTTATTTTTCTAGATATTTACTGTAAAACAATTATTTGCTCGAGCTTTATGTTTGATAATTTGGCCAGCATTAGTATATATGTTAATATTCTATATTCACCTGAGAGTTTTAAATAAAAGGTAAAATGACATAATTTTGAGTAAAATATTTAGCCACTCTAAAATTAGGACGATATGTATCCGTCGCAGCCAACTAGCTTAGTTTGCCGTTCAATTAAAAAACTTTTTAATAAAACTAGGAGCCTGACAGATATTTTCAGCCATTAAATCAAACAGCTAGGCAAATGACTTCGATCGATAACGTTTAATTACTTGCCCAATTTATACTTGAATTATTTTGCCAACTTTTTGTGTGTTTTCGAGCTTAATAGTACAATTTAATTGATTTGAATTTTATAATTTTGCTAAATATAAATAAATATTTTAAATCAGAATTAAAAGATCGAACCTCTTAATTGATGCGTGCTTTAAAAACTTTAAAAACGTACTTGGTTTTTATCAACGTTGGCCTCGGTAAAATAACTCAAGTATAGTCATTTAAATTTAGTTCCGCTTCCGCAGACTCTCAATTTGCGTGATTTTCATCCAGGTAATCATTTTTTTTCCTTAAATAACACTTTGAACTCTACAATTTGACATCCGTTTGATCACTATAACAAATGGACCAACTAAGTGTGTGAATTTTACAACAAAAAATGTTTCCCCTTCTCTTGGGGTCATACGGAATATCAATTACAGTCATAACTCCTAATTGAACTGGACTTAGAAATGATAAATTTTGTAACAATATAAATTCTCATGCAAAAATCCTTAAAATAAAAATCCGATTAAACTTAATGTACCACAAAATTTAAATTTTTCAAAAAACCACACCGTTAATGTTAAAATAAATCTGACCAAATACTAAAACAAGGGGTAATATCAATTATTACGGAAGTGGTGCAAAAATGTTACATTTAGGTCTTCTATCTCTTTTCTCAATTTTTAATGCGATTAATCTAAATTATGAAATTAACTTTTATAGTGGTAATGGAGATGGTTTCTATAGTTCAGCATTTCAATCACAGTTAGAAGGTAATGGCTTGCACGGAAGTAGTATGCCGTTATATGTTGGTTACGGAGCTGTTGTAACAATTAAAAATCAACGTACTGGAGGGGGCTATTTACATTCACATCCACATTTATATCCAGCAGGGGTTGGAGCACGCCAGCAACAGGTAAATATTTTTAAAACCTACCAGTCACCCAAAAGCTAATTTTTGGTCTTTTTTGGCTAGTGTAAAACAACCCTCTTTAATGAGAGGCATTCTTTAATGTAAAACTTTAGATATTATCACACGCTTTAGAGTCCAATCATTTTGAGGTGGAACCTAGATGTAGGAGTTATAAAAGATTGAAATTGATTATAAATTAATAGTTATTTTACTTTTCAGATAACAACGTATACTCATAAAGATGATAACAACAAATGGTTGATTAAAAAATATAATACAGATACTTTGAGTGATGATGTTGAATTAGTGAAGAATGGTGATTTAGTTCGTCTAGAACATGTGACAACAAAACGTAATTTGCATTCACATCGACTTCCTGCTCCCTTAACAAAAAAATTTTATCAAGTTACTGGATATGGTGAGGTAAAATATCAGATAAATTTTAAGTTGGTTAATAAAATCCTAAAATTTGTACAAATTTGTCCACATTATTAGACAGGGTATTCCAAAATTATCGACCCAAAAAGCAAAAGTCATCTCTTCAAAATTATTTCTTTTACTTGCAATTTTTCAAAATGTAAACCAGCCACATGGGACGCATTTTTCACTTGAGCTGCCATGGCCACAGCCAGATTTACTGAAGCACTTCTCCTTATCTCTCGCTTCTTTACTGAAACCTCTGTGATAGCAGAATTAAATAGATAAAATAAAGCTCGCTTTGATTGATTGGCCCACTTTAACCGCAAAGAGAAGATCATCACAACGATTGATTTTTAAAGAATTACGATTAGTACGTACTGATGTACCATGATGAATTAATTTAATTTTATCTTAAATAGGCTGGTATTGGTGACGCAAACGATGTATGGAAAATTATAGTTGATGGCGAAAAAGGCGATGATGGGAAAATTTATACAGTTAAATCAAAAATACATTTTGTGCATTATTTATTAGCTTGTGCCTTAACTGTTAGTGGGAAACAATTACCAAAATGGGGTTACGAACAACAAGAAGTTGCATGTAATCCAAATTTGCGGGATCCAAGTGCTGTATGGAATGTTGAAGAGAATATTTTTCCAAAATGTAAAACTCCATTTTAATAGTTTATAGAATATTTTAAACAATATTTTAATTTTTTTAGTACCAAATGTTAGCTTTAGTGTGTATGCGCCGAGTTTTCTCGAACGTTTCATCGAATCGCATGCAGTTATGTTTCAAGGTAACGCTGGATTAAAACCCAAAGAAGGTGAAGTTACATCCCGTCCATGGCAATGGCCAATTAATTACAGGGTATGTAGTATAAATAATTAATTGTATCTCAAACATACTTCACAAGAAAGCAAATCAGAATTTCAACAATTTTTTCCCTTGGATTCGCCATCCAAGTATAAAAAGTAACCACAGTTATTTTTCTTACAGTTTTTAGAGTGTTTCATTTGTTTACAACTTACAAATTTTAATTAGAAGTTTATGTTTTAGGGTCAATTTTTTTCGGGGTCATCACACCGTGTATACTTATTGGGTAATCCAATAATATGGTGGGGAAATTTAATATTTTTGACATTGTTCTTAATCATTTTCATTATAAATATTGTTAAAGAACAACGGAGAAAACATCAAAATAATAACAAAGGTATACAAATGATTGATTCTACGAAAATTTAATTAACAATTTATTAAAGATTATTAAAATGTTAATTTTGATTAATATTTTAATACATAATATGGTTTTTAAATTGTAGTTTTAACATCAAAACCGAAGTTAATGACTGCTGTATGGCTCTTTGTGGGATGGATATTACATTATGTGCCATTTTGGGCAATGGGTCGTGTTCTATATTTTCATCACTATTTTCCGGCTTTATTATTTAGTTCAATGCTAACAGGTAATATTACTAAAATTTGCTCCAATACTTGGCTAATCATAATTTTTTTTTGGGAATTATTACTTGTCACTAATTCAAGCATAAATCCATAAAATATTTTGAAGGACATTATCTTATGTATTCTTATTGTATCTTATATATTTAAAGGAGCAATTCTTGTATATCAAAAATCTCGGAAATGGCTCTAATGATTTTCATGAAATATTGTGTGCAAGGGAGTTTCATCTCTAGAAAACATCGTTTAATTCGTGTTTTCAGGAAAAAATTACATCAACTGCAAAATATGACATCTTCCTCCTCTTTTTCCTAACATTTATTGGCGAGTACATACATTGTATGTGGTTCGCTTCGTATGTATTGTATAGTGTGAAGTCTGTGTGGCTTTGGCAGTTTTGGTTCATTATAGCTCTTGTGATATAATAAGTATATCATAGTTTACAAAATAAAGTACATTACCGGGACGTTCAAATTGGTATTTGTGTAGAGACATTAACGATTCTTATATTAGTGATAAAATTTGTGTGTTTTTAGCTCAAAAAATACTGAGCAAAGCTCGGCCATCCATGTATTATAAACTTTACGTGAGCATTCTTTGAGTAATTATAAATTAATTTTTCTTGCTATTAAATTTTGTTTGTTACATTGCCAGTGAAACCTTAATCCATTTTATGATTGAAACAGAAGTTTTCGAAAAAATGACAGAAATTGCTCTGAGATATCGTCCTTTATATACGATTTTTGGCGAAATTTCAGAAACTACATGTCCAATCGTAAAAAGGATTCGATTTTGTATTGTTTTGGGACAAAATGATTCCAGGAATGTACGGTTTACGAGAAATCACTTATTAACAATCTTTTTTACATAGTATATGGAGAAGTCGTAATAAATGTTGGTTTTAGTCAAAGTGCTTTTAAAAACATTACTATTTATAATTATACCAAAATTAAGAACATTCAGTCTCATTATTTAATAATTTAAATAAAACTGTGAAGTTTTCGACTTTTGAATACAATTGTTATATTGGATTTTTATATTCGTTGAATTTTTAAATATACCGAAGCAACGGGGTATGACCAAAAAAGTTACCTTTTTTAAATTTTTTCAGGTGTTATGTTAGATTACATAATTAGTGGAATTATTGATTTAATACCAAATGATTACAAATATCTAATAAATCATACAATAAAAGGTAGTTTAGTGGCAGCATTATCATATAGTTTTATTATATTTTCACCATTATCGTATGGTATGAATGGTCCCACGGCATCCGAAACAAATTCAAGTATGCACCGACTTAAATGGCTTGATACATGGGAATTTTAAATAAAATTTTTATAATTATTCTTTTTTGTACATTTTTTAAAAAGATTTAAAATATATATATTTTTTTTATTTTTATAAATAATTTTTTTTCACTTATCCATTTTTTAAATAATTTAGATTACGTCAAGGTGTTTGTCTCCGTACAACATTGTAAAAAAGTTGTGACTATATTCACAGATTAGTGATGTGCCGAATATTCGTATATATTTTAACATTCGCATTCGCAAGAAGAAACTATGCGAATGTTTTTGAAAAAAAAATGACATTATGTACGGATATATAATGAAAAAACAACTAATAAGATTAAAATTTTTATTTTAATTCTTCAAATAGCAAAATATGATTATTTATTATTTAATTTGTGCATATGAACCACCCTTAATAGACTTATACGGTCTGTTTTTAATGAACTTATACGGTAGATTCTTTTACGCTATTGAAAAATTATAAACATTAAGTAAATACATAAAAATTTGCGAGAGCTTTAATTGAAAGTTAATACTTGCGAATATTGCATTCGGTTACAAAATATAACATTCGGCACATCACTAGTATACATACATAGTCAAATAATGTGCTATTTTTAACTCTCATGAACAATGTGGAGATATTCTCGTATTAAAGTCTAGATATCGCTCTTTATCTGCCTCTACTCTAGCTATAGTCGTTTTAATCTAACAATAAAATTGATTAAATTTGAGTAATTTATATGTCTTATATGTTTAACACAGAACAAATGCATCAATGTTCGGTTAGTTTTTTTGAAAATATCTGAAGGTTAGGTTTTTTTTTAGAATAAAAACACTTATTAAAAACGCAACGTTTCCTATGCTCTCCATCACAGATTATAGTTTTTAATTTAAAACAGATCTGCAACTCCCTGTAAAATTTTTACTATTTTGGTTCTCTGAAGATACCTTTCTCCAGGTGGCTCTACACGTTATATTCATGTAGGGCCATCTATTAGATTTGATAATAATTTATCCATTTCGATAGTTGTTGGGGAAACAATATTTTATATATTTTTAAATAAATAAGCAATACGTCTTTCAAAATTCGTTTGCATGTCATTAAAAATCGTTAAATTTCTTTGAGTGTATTCTCAATTGATTGTCTTTATTAACATTTTGTGGATTATTTGTATAGTGGCATTATTTAAGTATTTTGGTCGTTTTTATTATGCCCCTGTTCATGAACTAATTAGTGTAATTTAGTCGTTTTAAGTGTGTTTATATTATTTTCCGATTTTTTTATGGTATGTACTGGGATTATTTTAGCGGTTAGGCCTTGTTAATCGTGTTGATTACATTTAGGTAGTGTTTAATTGTGATTAAAATTGATTATTAACGAAATAAAATGGTTTTACATTGCATTTAACTTACATCAAACTAATAATTAATTGTTATTAATAATGTTAATATTAAAATAAATATGCTATTTTATTTCAAATATTGCAATAAATAACTATTTTATTAATATTTGTTATTTTATTTAAAAAACTTCATTTTATTTACTTAGAAGGCAAATAAATACAAAGAAATTAAAAAAAAAAAAATGATAAACTGAATAGAAATATTTAAAATAGTACCTAGTTCCCGCCATTTAAAAAAAAAAAAAAAATAGTTTATTGTAAGTGCCTTTCTCCAGGGGGCTTTTTGGACAAATTTTCATGTACAGTAGAGTTGCCTATCTATTTATGTAATAAATTATAATCTGTGCTCTCCATGTTAATTATCCGAACATTAAAGACGGTCAATCGATTTAATAGTATTATGTATAATATACTAAATAAATATAAAAAAAAATTATAATTTCCACACTATGCCCATAGTGAGACAACAAGCCTTAACACCTCGATACTATTAAATTAGCAAAAATAAATTTAAAAAACTTACCCTTCTGGCATTACCTACATTTGTTAGACCTTTAAAAGTCAACCATAATGTGCACATCCATGGTTTTTTACATTTTGAGCTGTACTCGACTACATTATACAGTGTTTTAGCTTCCGTTTAAGGTCTGTATTATTACAATTACAGACAATTTGATCAAATTTCATATAAACCTGTAGGATATGATAGGGCTTTTTGTAAAAGATCGTTTTCTTTAGAACTTTAATTTAATAAATAAGAATGTTATTAAATGATAAAATATTTGATTACAATCTAATTTGTTTAATATATATTCACGATGCAAAGGAAGATAAAAAACTTTCTCACATTATTGTTACGAGTACGAAATATCATATAATTTTTCCTGTAGAATCATTCTACAAAAATATAATTATCTACCAACTTTCCCTAATTTAGTATCAGTTTTCGGATTAGCCGTAATTGTTTGCACAGCAACAATAGTTTCATTTATGCGTGTTTGTAATTTACGTAAATCTTGAATATACAATAATCGTAAAATTTTCGCAGCTTGATTGTACACATAATCGCCAGTTGTAAATCCTAAATTTGCTTCCTCCAATGGAATTGGTACACCCTAAAATTAGTTCAATAACTTTAAATACAATAATTATTTTGAAACTATAGATTGATATCTAGACGAGAAAATCTATCTAGTTAATTACGACTTAGGCGACAATCATCGTATTGTTTCATATGATTTTGTAGCCAAATCACCTCATCGTTATTTCGTGCAGTTTAATTGGAATCTGACAAAAGGAGGCATGACACCTGGTTGTCAAAGTAGAAACTAATTTCAAGTTACAGCTTTTAGTGTTGAGCATTGAAAAGTTTGGATTTGATTACTTTTTGCAAGTTATAATTACAACAATAATAAATAATTGATAAAAAAAATTAAATTATTTCGTCTGAAAAGTAAAGTGTTTACTGAAAAATTGCCAAAGTCCAAAAATTCCAATACGAATACAGATCTGATATTTCATAATTTGCCTCAAGCAGGCAAATATTACATGAAGCACGAAGGGTATGTATTGCTATGTTATTTTTAAAATTTGTCACTTTATGTCAGCCATGTTGTTTTAGCCCCGCTCATATGTCGAATCCCAATAGATTAAGCTTAAAATAGTTCTAAAATTTGATGAGTGGCATATGAGTCATAATCAACAATTTTCGGCTAAATAAGATACCGAACTATTACTAATAAAATTTAAATTTACCTTTACTAATATTAAACTTGGGTTTTGTAATACTTGCGCATTTAAACGAGTTGAAATAACTTTTGAAACTGCTCTCAATGTTATTAAATGATTTGCATGTGGGGTAACATTCAATAATTTTGCTAAGGAATTTACACCTTTGATAAATTCTTCACTTTGAACTGGAAAATCAAAAATATTTGATCCACGAAAATTCAACATCAAACTAGAAAAATTATTTAAACTATATTTCGGTAATTACGTACAATCTAATTTATCTAAAGGATTTGATGAAATTACAGTTGGAACCGCTTGCTTTTTTACTTCAGTTGTTACAGAATTGTATTTATCAACATTATCCGAATATTCTAAACGTACAGCAAACGATAAAAGCCATTCAAAACATTCCATTGATTTGTTAATTGGAATAGGACAAGCCAAATCTTTTAAATATTTATCAAAATATTTTTGCCAATCGTTATTCTTAATCTGACGAAGACCTTCTCTGTCTTCAATTTTATAGTGTCGAATTTTTTGATCTTCTAACCATAACACTAAACTTCGAAATTCTTGGGTATCTAATAAAATACAATTATTTTGTTAAAATTATGATCCTCTAAGAAAATGATTAAAATCAAACCTTTAAGATTAATTTTGTCTGGTGATGGATGATTTAAAGCTGATAATTTTCTTTGAAACATATTTTTCTATGAAAATCAAATTATTTTGAAGATAAGTAATAAGTTTTCTACTAACACAATCCCGGCGTATTCCCTAGCACGCTACAGTCAAAATGTCACATACAAAAAAGAAAATACAATGTGGCTCAAAAAAAATAACCATAATATTTGAAATTACGAATTACTCCAATTTTACAATTCAATTAATTAAGGGCTATTTCACATAAGTGATATTAAACAATTTTTTTTTGTATGTGCCTGTTTCTTGAAAAAGTTACAGCTAATTAACCACTAAAGGGTAACCACAGAGATTAACTGACAAGGTAACTCGCACTGTCTCAAATCAGAAAATGGCTATAACCTTGACTACGGCAAGTCCAACTAGCTCATTTAACTGAGCTCGATTGAAACTGACTAGGATATGGGTGAAAAGAACTGTGAAACTGATAGTCATATCATGCACTTGTAGAAGCCTAAGGGGAATTAAGTATAGAATGTTTGGATACGAAGTTTTTAACTTATTCATTCTGAGAGATTTCTCTAAATAAAAGCTGTGAGATTTTCATTACCTCTGGCTTCGGCTCTCTCTACCAATTCGGCTCTCTCTAACCTCCATGGTACCATGGTTAAATTATTAATGCTTAAATATAAGCATTAATTTCACTCTAGTTGTACTTTTAAACTTTTATCCATTCGCATTTTAACTATCATACAAACATGCCTTTAGATTTTTGACATTTGATAGAATATTCACTACTCATACAACAATTTTTTTTTTCAGTTCTAAAAGTTGGTTGAATTGTATTTTCAAAATAATATTTAGGTATTTAACCGACAAGTATAAAAAAGTTTTAATTTTGCTGTGCTTTTGTAATAAAAATTTTTTAAATGGATCCTTCATCACAATTAGTATATGAAATTCAATTTTATAGTATGTCGTTACAAAAAATTAATTCAACAAGTTAGTATTTGTTACATTCTAAACATTATGTTTTTTTCTACTTGCATAACGGTGTTTTGTTTTTAGTTAAAGAAGAACTTTGTGAAATTTTTTTAAACAGTATCGAACAAATGTATACCACTTTTAAAGGAAAATATAAAGATATGGATATTGATACTCATGAAAAATTTGATTTAGAAAAAGAAAATGTTAAAAAAAAGATTATCTCGAAACTTGAAACACCTATCGAAAAATTTCAGGTAAGTAACTATTATAATTTTTTAATAATTGGCCTCTGATAAAAAAAATTTAAGTGTATATTTAATTTTACTTTTTAGACGCATTTATATAATAGTTTGAGAATACCTGATAATGTATTGTTACCAGAAGATGAAATTTTTGCAAATTCTATGGATAGTAATATTGTGGAAGAATTAAATTTAACAATATCAAATTTGGAAAAAGAAATTTTAAAGGTAAGTATTTTTTATTAAGGAATGATAGATAATATAAAAGGCTTTATTATCCAGTCAAATTACACTTTTAAGGTTTTAAGAATTTTTGTAACCTTACTTATATTTTATGGACTAATTTGATTGGCTATTAGTTTAGAAACTTAGAACCTTTTAAAGTTATTAGTTTAGAAACTATTTGAATCAGTTTCTAAAACAAAAGTTCAGAGCTATTCATAGTTCCTAAGACTTTCACAGAGTTTCAAAAACTTATTCTTTCTTCGTATGTTTTTTTCCACCAGGGTGCCTATGTAGGAGAATAATATCGACGTTACTTTGATTCAATCTCGTCTCTTAAAAACATACGGGAGACAAAAAAGTGATTCGAGATGGAATCAGAGTACAACTTGATCGAAAAACCTGTAATAAAGATACTCATATTGATTCCCATTAAGTGTTTTATAAAAATAGTTTTTTAAAATCATTTTCAGACGAAATATGAAATAAAGAAAATTTCATCAAAGACACAAAAAATGGAAAATTTAAGTAAAGAAATTGAAGAATTGAAAACGTCTTTAATGAATTTTCCAACTGGAGACTATGATAATAATATTGCAGTAGATATTTTCAAATCTTTAATGGAAATGAAACAAAAGGCTATTCTAGTGTTGTCGCAGAATGACACAACGGAGAATAGTATATCAACTTAATATAATAAGACTTTTTTTTTTAAATATAATAACCCCCCTCCCCCATTGAGAATCTATCCACATAAACATGAACTAACAATATAGTCCTGTAAATACTGCCCTTTATTAAACGCATTTCCACTAACTAGTTAGCTGTTCAAGCTGTTTCGACATTCGTTGTTGATTTTTAATCTGAAGACTATTGACCATGGATGATCGTCGAAACAAATCACGCATTGAAATTGTTGAAAACGAAAATGTGAATAAAAGGGTGTTGTTGAAGTTATTATGATAAGAATATCAATGATTGTATTAAATTCGTTTGTTTATCAATAAGATGTAATCAGGGTGAACCTCGCGAAACAGATTTTGATTGAATGAAAAGGAAACGCTGGAGAAAATTTGTTGGATATGTAGATTTGAGTGGACTCATATGTATTATACATCACAACAATATGTAAATGGATTAATATTTTTAGCAATAGGCCATGATTTAGTTTCTATGTATTCATTTAATAATTGTTATTTTGTCAAATTAAATATTTAGTCTATTAAAAATATTTTACAAATTACATTCAAATTCTTATAGTTTTATTTCATCTAAAGTAATTTATGATCTACGGGTAATCCAGTATTTCTACACAGAGATGAATACGGTATGGAAAGCCAAGACTCGCGTTAAAACGGACTCAACGCTCGAATATACAAAAAAAAAACTGCTTTAGTTGAAAATAATTTCCAGATCAGAATCTACATACCGTATATCGATTTGCTTCTGACACATTTACGGGATCGATTTTTGAATCATCGCAATATTTTATCAAATTTCTACTTGTCTCTTTCTCAATAAAATGAAAAATTTTGAAGAAGACTCTTGCACGATGATTTCCTTGACATCAGGTTCAGCGAAATTAATTTGATATTTGCAATGAAGATGCGTTTCTAAATGTCTACCAAATGCTTCGCGTTCTGGCAGTTTTACCTGTAACAACAGCGGTGACAGTCTCAAAACATGCCTTAGATGGGCTAAAGGGTTTAGCCTCACTCAATAGAACATCGCGATATAGGAACGAGGTGCACAGAGTTTTAAAAAAGTTAATTATGTACCTCGCAGTCGCCCTATTAGCTCAGTTGGTTAAGGCGTAACCAATTTCGTCCGCGATATGCTTAGGGTAGCGGTGTGTCCTTCGTGGACAGCCAATATAACCTAACCTAACCTCGCAGAATTAACTTATTGAAAAATAGTGACTGAATTTTAACATAACAGTTCCCTTACTCGAAAAGAGTTTCTTGTTTTATTGAAATTGGCAACTTCGAGAAAAATTGTAAGAAAATAAATTTGTAGTTTATTTTATTTTATTCAACTTATAAAACTGCAATTTTATATTATCAGAGAAATTATGCAAATGCTAGGCTCATTTTGTACCCAATTTTTTAAGTACCTATTGATCTCAGATATGTTAATGACAAGGATAACTCTGTGCAGGAAAAATAGGAATGAAATATCATGATGCGTATAAAAAAATGGAATACAAATTTTCTGAAATAATCACAGCGTACTCATATTTTTACATAAAGTTTAATTTAAACTGATTTCACGATCGAAACTATGATTTAGTTTAGACTCTCGGTAATTCGGCATATTTTAAAAATAAGTCGTAGATTGGATTGTCGAAATTAACAGATTATGGAAGCATTTACGTTATTTTGTTAGAACATCCAATTGGAGATAAAACAAATCATCCGTCAATTTCAGTTCTTAGGTTCAAGAAGCATTTTCCTTGAATCTCGAACCAGAAGCAATAGTATACACTGAATTAAAGAGAGTATATTGTATTTTAAATAAAAAAAAATATGCTAGTTTTAAAAAATAGTTTTTGACACTTTTTTTGTGCCTTTTTTTTATTGCACGTATCTAACCACTGAAATCTATTTAAAATTAGTTTCATTTATATATGAATATAACAATATTCTAATAAACTAGCTACACTATATTAGAATCAAATTTATAATTGTACACTTTAGGTATGAAAAATCATTCAGGTTTTGCTGCATTTTTATCTCCAGCACTCCAACAAAATATTTATTATATCCAATTTAAATATGTTTCCTATTCAGTAAAATCAAATATTCCTGAATATTTTTAAGAATATATTTCCAAACACGTCACTGAGTGTATAGTAAGTATTTATTTAGGACCTAAATTTAGTTGTCTTTAATTATCTTTAATATCTCAGAGATATTTCTATTGAGCATGCAAATCTACGCATTCTGGGAATCTAAAAGGCAGATGGAAGATTTTTCATACCAAAATTTATGCATTAAAAATTTTACAGAATTCTAATTGTATTTTAAATCTCATCTGATATTCTATGTACATTGATGAGTGTAATCAAAGGAACTTGAAATATTATGATAATTCCGATTTGAATTTTTTTTTAATGTGCTTTCATTTTCAATACTGTAATATATGACTTAAAGAGCTTGATTCTTTATTAACTCACAATGATCACTTAGTTCCGTTATTGGTATGAAAGAGAATTGCATGAGCAAGTTCGCTTGTCATACTTTTATGTTAAAATACATCGAAGATATTATAATATCTCAGATATTTGTAATGACTGTTGAATGATGCAAAATTTTTTAAGAAAATCTGAATTACATAAATATTAAATAACTCTAAATAACGCAATTTTGTTAAAAACTCCTTTACACTGACTGAGTTGTTTAGTACGAACAAATTATTATCCGGCGTAAGAAGCTTTAAGCAACAACAAAAAATTGGTTGATAAACTCAAAGGCAGCTGTCTACCCAGCATTCGAAGTGGTTTTTGAAAGACTATAACTTCGTTAATTTTGATCATATGGAGATGAAATCTTGAAAGGAACATTCATTATTGATGTTTAAAAAAAAATTTTTTTCCATAGATGATATCTAAGAGATAAGTGACCATACAGAAAAAAAAAATATTCCAAACTCAAGCTAATTAGGCTAAGTGATCTCAGTATTGGTTAGGCCAGGACATTATTTTCGCCCAAGGACAGTTTTGAAATATCCAAAAATTTATTTTACGCGCAATTTTCTTTTGAAAGCGAAATGCCATTTCAAGCTTAAAAAGATATTTTTCATCTTGATTATTACAGAAGTTCAAAAATTTTCAAATTTAGTTTGTACGGTTTATTTTGTCTTTGGGTGTATTAATTTTTAAAATTGTACCCTTTATTATAGGTTTAACGCCAGGGTATATCTTGACAACTTATTTTAACAACGGCAGACATTTAAGGGAGTGTTTTCAAAGTCGCACCTGTCGAATTATTACTTCTTCTTGAATTATTTTCTTATTAGAAAATCATTCTTAATTCTCAAGGAATATTCATTGAAAATTGTGGCCCAATTAAAACATTTTCGACCCCCTGAAACAGAACATCCCGGCTATGAGAATGTTTGTAGAGGAAAATATTTTTAGGCACAATCTTGACAACACATTAAAAATTTGTTTCCTAAAATGAATTGCCAAAATGTATCCTGGGCCTTGACCTGTTAGTTAAATTAAAAATTTAAAATAAAGAAACAGTGCCAATTTAATTTGAATGCATATTTTCTGCTTGTTGCTGCTGCTGTTGTTGTTGTTGATGATGTTGCTGTAATTGTTGAGCTTGTTGTTGCATTTGTACAAGATGTTCTTGCAATTGCGGAATATTTAAGGATGTTTGTAATCCATGATGATGTGGTGAATCAAATAAAAATGTTGGTGTACACATTAACATTGGATGGCGTTGTTGATCATTCGAAGACGATTGTTGTGACGATGTTGAATGGTGGTTTGGAAACATTGGAAAATGTTGCATTTGTGATGTACGTTGTTGCATTGTTGAATCTGCGAATAAAAAATTACTGCACTTGTAGTAGTTTTAATACTATAGTAGAAGTGATGGCAAACAGTTAGAACCCTGACAAGTAAGCTTTTCTAGGCTTTTTTTTACCGATAACAATAACCGTTCATGAGAAGCAAGTATGAAAGTGGAATATCAGAGAATTGTGTATTAGCCGTTCGTATATTTAAGATATTAGTTGGAGAGAGGTCGAAAATGATGGGTGTAGCGTATTTTGGACGTTCCCTAACTTAAAAATGATAGTATTACTGTAATGTATCGTCATATTTTTTTTGGTTTGGTGTATACGGCCCTGAAAAAATTACCTAATGCTCCATTATTCAATAAAACTGAATGATTTGTCGGTACTGATGAGTTATTAATTAGAAGATGTGATGATAAATGGTTTGTGACATTTGTATTTCCAGTTTTAAATTCTTGTGATTGTGATGCCTTTTTATTATTATTACTTTTTACATCGTGGACTGTCCTTGATGTTTTGTTCACAAATATTGGTTCAGGTTGTGCTGGACAATTATGTACAAAAAAACTAAATGCTTCATCAGTCTTGACATCATGTAAATGTGTGAAATTTATCTAAAATAAAATTTTTTATCAAAAATAATACAAATTCTACCTTCTATTGGTACTTAAGTTTTAGTTTCAGTTCTTTGAAACGATTTTTTTTTTGCATAAAGTATAAACTTTTTTCTGGATTTTTTAATTTTCTAGAGTAACTAGGACCCCTAAAAATATGAAAATCTAGTTCATTTGACTAATAAACAAAGATTTTCTAAATAATTACTTGAAATTGATTCGAAAAAATCTCTGCGTATGGGATTGTGGACGATATCTCAGAAACTATACTTCCAATCATCAAATGAACCCAATTTTTGTATTTTTATACCTTGCACAGCGCCGGCGGCAGCCAAAGTAAGGCACTTTTTTAGACATAAAAGTTTACCTTGCGAGCTTTTTGCTTTCCAAATGTGTCGAAATCGAGAATACGTGAAATATCCTGAGCTATAGTTGATCTCAAATAGTTTTTGATCAATTTTAATTTTGAAAACGATTTTTCACCACTCGTTTTCACGTTATTTTGAATACTCTAGCTCATTTAAATTACTCACCTCTTGTGTGTGAAGAGGTGTGTCTTAGCGAGGCCCTGGGCTGTGGCCCAGGTTTGCCACACCTAAAACCGCCACTGACCCTGTATATATGAAATATATACATCAAGGTATACTAGTTTTAGTCCCAAGTTTGTAACGCTTAGAAATATTGATGATAAGAACCAAATTTTGGTATAGGTGTTTATAAAATCACCTAATTAGTCTAATGCCACTTGTCTGTCCGTATGTCATCACGATAACTCAAAAATGAAAAGAGATATCAAGTCATAATTGTTTTAGCTTTTTAAACTCTTCTAATTTATTAAAAATAATGCAAGCACTGACATTCAATACTTTATATACAGGATATTTCAACAATTAACTCAGTCAATTGATTGTTTTGTAAAATGCGGGCATCCAATTTGATGACGTAATATGGGTATCACTATACGAAATAACACAAATAAATTTGACAGATATATTCATAGACATCTGATTACAATAAATGTAAATACTTATTATCTATGTATATATTATACCCAGCTGTCTACACTGAACTAGCTGATGGTCTATGACTCATACCGCTATGACATCACAACAGGGCTCACCCGCGTTTTAGGTCACGTGATATACAGTTTAAAATTACGATTTTTAATTTTAATATTTTAAAAGAATGAAAGAAATGGGCTTTTATGACTCGAAATCAGAATATTTAAGTATATTTTTTAACTTTTTTTTTTCAAATATCATGATTTATTTTTGACAAATGATAATACCCTATTGCAAGGCTATAAAATTCGATTAATCTTTTGTAGGAACCCTGTATATAATAATAAATAAAATACCTTAACAACGGCATTCAAACCCATACGCATATGTTTATTTTTTCGTCTCGTTAACGGTGTATCAGTTAACACTTTCATATCAAGAACCGCACGACATCTTCGTGCATCAAATAACAATTCTTTTTTCACTTTACCAGCACCATTTGTCCAACATTGATATTGTTTGCGAAATCGTATTTTTGGTCCAGTATTTGATATTTTTTTCACCCAAATTGTATTTGTTACTTTTGAAAATTGTTCAACCCATTGATCACATAAACCATTAAAATCTTCGTTGTCATGATCGATTTCAGTTCTAATACGTACTTCAAATTCTTTTTCATTTGTCCATTTACATAAAATTACTTCAAATTTACGGTTTAAATTACTCAGTATTACAATAAAATCTAATTTTGCCTGTTGATTACTCTGTTCTGTCATTTTTTTCTTTCATTCTAGAATTTCATTGAAATGAAAATATTTTTTCACATAATCATTAATTGATAATAAATCTAGTTTATTAATGTGGATTAAGTTTAAATTAACTTTTTTTAATTTACAAAACTTGTAATTATTTTGTATGAACAACTGTCAATGTCAAAATTAAATAGAATACACAACTTTATTGTAAGTTGCCTCTTTCTTTTTGTTCTAAAGTTTCAATACAAAGTGGTGCGAAAAATTTATACATCATACATCATTTGTACATATGTATGTATATATAAAATCACCGGATCAAACAGAAACTAAATTCTAGATTTACTTACAAAATTCTAAGACAAACAAGTGAAAACAAACTATTGACTGAGTTAATTGTTGAAATACCATGTATAGACAGTGTTGATTACTCTGTTACATCACACATACATACATGTCACACATGTATAACTCATTCCCATATAGTACATACTATACAATTTACGCCTAATTTGCGCTCTCACAGGTAAACAGTGATGTTTACAAAAAAATGTTTCAAACAAAAGTTGTTTATTTTTTTTTATAAGAAACATTTTTTACAAAATTGTGAAAATAAAAAATCAAATTGCACAAATATTATTTTTCAAATGTAAATTATCACAATTATTTATTTAAATTTGTGAGACAATAATATTAAATTTTCAATGTAAGTGATAAATGCAATCCATACAATTATATATGCATTCATACAATTCTATAATTAAAGTGTATTGTTACCATGGAAACGCCTCCAATAAAACTCACACACGGTGCGAATACATGGTATAAAAACATCAAATGAATTTTTCGTCTAATATTTATAAATGTTATGGAAGACATTATACAATCTAGAGAAGTTCTTTTTTACCCATATCAGCACTTCACTTCTGGAAACACTCCAGCTTTTTCGCCATAAATGAAATTATTAAAACAAACAAAATAAGACAACAAAATCAAAACGATATCGTAAATCATTTTTCAATAAGGTAGTCCATTTTTAAGAACTATTATGTATACAAATATGTTTATGTACTGATTAATTTTTTTCTAATCAAAATCTAAATTAAACACGTTACATATTAAAATGTTTATCGATAGTTAATTTATTAATCTATTTTAAAATATTGAATAATTTTGATTAAATATTGTATAAAGTTTTAAAAATAATTTGTTGGTTACAAAATAAAATATTCCTAAAACTTTGGTTAGGTAACTTTTTTATGAAAATATGAAATATGGTTTAAATAGTTCAATTGTTGTTACATTTTATACGAAGAAAGTTTTTTCTAGAGAATTTCTTCATGAGAATATACACATTTTATCGTAACATTCTAATAGGTATTCCCATTGGAATTACTGTATTAGATTCAGTTGGTACGTAAACTTTGATGGATTGTAGGTGGTAAATAATATGGTTTAATAAGTTCTTTCGGGTCAAATTTCTAGGATATGTAGCACGAGTTGATGGATCGTCTATGCAACCAGCATTAAACCCAGATAATACCGTTACAGATTATATATTTTTAAATCGTTGGGCAGTGCGATCATATGAAATTGAACGAGGTGATATTGTGTCATTAATTTCACCAAAAAATCCTGATCAAAAAATTATTAAACGTGTAATTGGTTTACAAGGTACTCTGTTCAATTTTCCAAATTTATTTACAATCATTTAGACCTGGTTTTATTTTAGGAGATATTATTAACACAATTGGCTATAAGAAACCATATATTTGTGTACCAGAAGGATATTGTTGGATTGAAGGGGATCATACTGGAAATTCTTTAGATTCAAATACATTTGGACCTGTTTCATTAGGATTAATTACTGCAAAAGCATCAGTAGTTGTTTGGCCTCCATCACGGTGGCAAAAATTAGAAACTAAATTACCTCCAGATCGGACACCGATTAATTTAGGGTAAATAATCATTTTAAAAATATATAATCTTGATAATTTGGGTACAAATTCAAAATATCAAGATTCTAATTTTATTATCTAACCTTTTATAATTTGAATTATAATACAGAAATAGATTATTAAATGATTTGGAATTGGATTATTAAATTTAAAAGAAGATACCGAATACATTTTTGTAAAATGTAGAACAACATGGATTTCATAAGATAACTGTTATATTTTTCCAATCAAAACAGTAACTTTATGATTTTTTTTTTGTATTTTCTTAAAAATGTTTTTAGTTGTTATTTTGAATCAGTACTGCCATTGCCACCCGCGACGGATATTCGTGCCCGCGGATAAAGTAATTATAGTAGGGATGTAGTATAAAGTCCTACTTTATACGAGGGGGGTGTATCACTCAGGAGGGAAGCAATATTCCTACTTTTGATTGGCTGCGGCTCTCATTTGCGGGAAATTAAAATAGAACGTTAATATTTCGTGTGTTTTAGATTTTAATATTATTATATCCATGGTTGTAGATTGCCTCAAGCAATATGCCTGCTTTTGATTGGCTGCGGCTGTTCGTACTCTCAATTGCGGGAAAATTTAAATGGGTAGCGAATTCTGCGTGTGTTACAGATTGGTCCGAGCAAAAAATCTTTCTATTTAAAGTAAAATATTTTACCCTAATGAAAAAAATGTATTTTTTTTTAAATACAATAATTAATTACAAATATAATATCTTTAACTAATTACCCTTGGATGAAGAAATATACCTTTAATATTCCTATGATCGACTAATTACCTAAAGAAAACATCGTAAATAATACAAAGCAAACTTCACTTATTTAAATTTAGATTAGGTTCACGGGTACATAATTCAATACATAAATAAGTAGTAATTTCCCCAAATAAATTTTTACATTAATTTCATGTTTAAAAAATTCTATAATACGTTGAAATTTAGTATTGAAAATTAATCGACGTATTTTCGAGACATTCTTAAGCCTTCCGTTGAATTTCATTAATTATAATAGTCGTAACACTAGGATTGAAGATTCACTAAATTGAATAGAATATTGTTGCGTTTAGGTTACTTATACCATTAAAAAAATTGTTTTGAAACAAGCATAAATACTTTACGTATTTATTTTTCTTTACAAAATTTACTTCCCTTTTGAATATAAGATTATTTATTTATGTTGTCCACACACGTCAATCATATGTCAAACATGTTTCCATGCTGACAAACGAATCAAAAACACTTAAAGAAGGCTTTGAGCATACTTTCAGCATGCGCCTAGTTAACAGCCAATAGAAAGTAGGCGCAATGATACCCTGCCTCTTCCCCCTGAGTGAGACTCGCCCCACTCGGTTATACTCCATCCCTTTTAAAATATTCCTATATCCATGTCCGTGCCTTTATTTAAACATTGGATCGCAGAGTGTCACCCTGGAAAACAAGGGCCAAAAAACAGGCCTGTGCTAACTCGACCTCATTAAAGGTATGGCCAATCCTTGGATCACAGGGTGAGACTACACGAGAGAAAATTCTCAATTCGTGACTCTAACTGTATCCACGGATATTCGGGTATACAAGAAATCCGTTCCTGAAATTATAGGTACGGATATCAAAATAAGTAAGTTATTTTTGATCATTTATATATCAATGAAAGAGAATTAATTATTGCAAGTACCGTAATTTCTAAATTTTTCGTTTATAAAAATTTAAAATTTAATAACTAGTTTTGAAAACATCCGTGTTTTTATAGTCAAGGATATCCACTGCGGGTAGAAATAGACACTTCGATTTTGAATATACTACGTGTCATCGAAATCTTTTTTTAACATTTTAATTTAATTATGAATCATTAGGAGAATCACTAATTACACAGGTCTGCAAAAAAAAAAATTTTTTTTGTCAGCTGCATGAGATATTTTTACTAAATTATATGTTTTAGAATGCGCTGATTTCAGAAGTGATGGCCATTTTTTTTCTATCACGTAAGGTGTTTTTGCAAATTGAAACACAAAAAATTGGTAAAAGCACTTTTTAATAAAAATTATACAGTAGCCTGCAAGCATTGTAACATCCCATGTTTCTTGGTACCGTCTATCGATATCGCGGACATCCTGGTGAAACCGCTCCCCCTGCTTTTCACTATAAGCTCCCAGGTTTTCAGGAAAATATTCTATGTGGGAGTGTAAAAAATGGACCTCCAGACTCTTCTTGTAGCCTTGAGCTTCGTATGCTGCTAGTTGAACAATGGTTTTGTAGTCAGGATCCTTAGTATTTCCCAAAAACTTTCGCACTACATCCTTGAACGATACCCAAGCTTCTTTTTCCTTCTTAATCATACTTTCCACAAAGAGGGTGTCAGTTAAAAGCCTTCTTATGTCGAGGCCAGTGAAAACTCCCTCTTTCAACTTTGCTTATGATAGCTTCGGGAATTTTGTACGTAGATATTTAAAACAGTCTCCATCCTTTTGTAGTGATTTTACAAATTGTTTCATCAACCCCAATTTGATATGCAGAGGTGACAACAAAACTTTCTGGCGGCACCAAAGTAGTACTGATAACATTTTTATCCCCGGGTTTTAAAATTTCTCGGGGTGGCCAATCACTTTTAGCCCAGTGCTGTTTTCTAGCTCTACTGTCCCATAAGCATAAGAAGCATGGATATTTAGTATAGCCTGCCTGCTGACCCAAAAGCATCGTAAGTATTTTGTCCCCACAAACCATCCATTGAAGGTCCTGATATTTGATTCTTTCCAGGGTAATGGCCAAATTGTTATAGTTAGTTTTCTTCCATATGCACAGAATAACCAATTAGAAGTGAAGCTAATTTATTTTTATTGTGCAATAATAATACTTTAAGATTAGTTTAATATAATATTACTATAAAATACTATATAATACTACTAAGACTAATTTATGTTGTTACTACTATCTATGAAAACCTATGTGATAGAATGTTTTGAATAATTTTCCTGTTTTTGGTAGGTCAAAATCTATAAGAAAATTAAAAAAAATCCTATGCAGTTTTTTAGTCGCAGACCTGTGTTATCTTTAATATCAATAAAATTACGCTATGTAAAATGTTGATGACACCCAGTGTATAAATTTTTGCTTATAAGAATAAGTCACAGTTTTACTAAGGAATTACTAATTGTTTTTTTTTTTTTTTTCTAAATTGATTACCTAACATTTTAAACTAATTTTGTGTAAAGATGTTAAATTTTACTTTCTCTAAAAGCTAACTTAAAAATGGAACACATTACTAACCTGTACAATAATTACATTACCATTTTAAAATGGCAACAAATTTTATTTTTTAATACTTGATTTCGCTTAATAAGTCAGGTGTGTGTTGTCCGAAAAATCATGGTATCATTGGAATGTTCAAAAGTCGCCTCATACGACAACGGCATCGAAAGTTCATTCGCAATTATTATATTGAAAAAGTAACTAATATGTACTTAGGAACTTTATTCGCATTTTAAATTTTTACTATTTGAAATTAAAAAAAAAAAAAATCTATCGCCATCTTAATTATTATTTTCCTATTTCTTATAGGTAGTATTGTAATAAAATTCACGGATAATACTAAAAATGTAAGAACTTTATTTGAACCTAGTAAACGAAGCGGAAACAAATTCTCAATTTAATTTTTCCGAATTCCTGAAAAAACATTCTTTTAATTGATATTTGTTAATCAGTTGAATAGGTCAAATCATAATAAATATTAATTTCTTGAAAATACTGAAGATTGCCATGTAAATCTGAGTAAACTATCATAGTTTACGAATTTCACACGACATTTTCCCGGGTCTCAATATTTATTTACTGGAAAAATTGAATTGCAATTTTGCTCGTTTATTACATTAAGTACAGCTAGGTCTAGGACGTTGATTTTGACAATCATTTCTAAATAGCTGGAAATTTTAGAGATTTTAGAGATCATGTCTAATACTTTTTCCATTCCAAAATTTCCGTAGGCGTGAACTTCTCTTTCAAGGGAGCAAGCTTAAAATTGATAAATAATCATTGAAGGTGATACGAAAATAATTGAATAAAAAATGACATTCGAAATATCGAGATAACTGTTGTCTAATACAAATAACAGTTTTTAGGGTGTCGTACAAAATTTTTGCATTTTTCATTCAATTATCATTTTATTTGAATCAATGAATATTTAACAATTTTATGCTTACTGGGCAATTGAAAATTTTTCGGGGCCTCTGAAAGAGAAATATCCAGCTATGAAAATTTTCGTAGAGGGAAAAGTTTTAGGCACGAAATTGAAGCATCCTTTCAAATTTCTGACCAGTCTGAATTAATTGTCAAATAATACGCTTGGCCCTAGCTAAGATATGATACATAAAATTTTGTATTATTTTTAGTTACTCATAGATTTTATATTACAAAATTTGATTATTAGAAGCGTTTAATTGATCTTATTACAAAATGCGATCAGTGTGCTTTGTAAAACGTCTAGAATTTGATTTTGCATGTGGTACTGGGGTTTCAAGAGATGCAATGACTATTGGTGATGTGGATAATGATGGGCGTAATGAATTAATTGTTGGAAATACAAGTGGTGATTTAGTATTATTTAAGGTAATATTAATTTTAGTTTTACATCAACATAGTAACTAACAGTTAGTTAAGTTATTCGAATCAGTAACGTGAAATTTAAGTCATGTTTAAGAAGACCCTGACATGAGATTAGTCTGACCGTGCTCGCATCCTCGATATAAAAAACGTGCAATGTAGTAGAAAGAAAACTAATAATGATCAAAAAAACTTTTCATTAGCATTAATTTTCATACGAAATTAAAAACAATCTCTTTTAATTAGGAAAAAGAACAATGGCAAAAAATCACTGGCTTAGGAATGATTACATGTGTTGGAATTGGTGATATCTTAAATTGTGGGTGCAATGCATTGGTCGTTGTTGGTGGGGATGGTTGGTGTCGAATATTTTATTGTCCAAGTATGATCCCGTCAAAAGAAGAGTAAGTGTTCTAATAATGAAATTGTTTTAACAAAGATGATCCTAAAAGAGGACTTCTTCTGCAAAATCGATACACATTTTTAAAGTGAAATATTTTTAGCCACAAGTGTGGATCTAGAGTAGTCCAAGACTTACTTTATTTTATTTAAAAATCTATGGAAACCTCCAAATCGAATAATTTTTGAGAAAACAAGGTAGTGCTTATTTTAAGCGGTAATTATTTTGATAAATTTACTTTTTTTACAGTGAAAATAGCTCATCAGAACATCATCGTGTAACTCCCCCACAATTAGAATGTATTCACATTCAAAGAATACCAGCCAATTCGAAAGTATGTTTATATTTTGTTTCAAAATAAGTTTGCGATTTTTTGATTCTGTGTAACAAACTAAATTGGTTACAGGTTGTTCTTTTAGGTGATATTGACGGTGATGGTTTAATTGAAATGGTAATAGCTTTAACTGATCGTGTAGTGCGTTCATATCGTTGGTATGAATCAGATCAGCTCTCATCTTCCGCCGAACCAAAGCAATCTAGTGTAAATGAAAATTTTAAATCTGGTAAAAATAAAACTATGAGGTAATTTTCATTCTATTTACATTTCGATTGATTTAGGGAAATTGGTTTGTTTAAATAAATGGGAATCAAGTAATCAAATAGGAGCCGTAACACTTCAACAAAATCCTGATGGAATACCTGCATTATTGGTCGCTCAACCTGGAGGTACCTTTATGCGAATACGATGTAATCATGAAAATAATATGCCGGAGCATAATTTGGACAGTGCTAGGTATGTATATTTATCGAAATTGTTGTATGTATGTATGCATGTATGTATATTTGTTTGTAAATTTTTTGATTACCTCGTATCGTCCTAACAGCTATTTGGATTTCAACGTTTAAGGTATCGTTATATTCTTCATAAAAACCCTGTGTCTTTAGATGTTTGAACAAATCACAATCAAAATGGCGGAATTTGGCGCGAAATAGTAATACGTTAATAAAAAAATTAACCAGACTTATTGAGTATGGTATAGTAATTAACGAAGCTCTGCCTCGTTAATGGTATTTATCACTTCCAACGTCGTATATTAATAAAAACTATTTTTCCAATCAAAAAATCAATCTTATTTACCGGAACTAATTAACACACTTCAGAGTTAAGTACATCTTAAATTTTCTTAAAATAAACCCATATAACATTTTCATTGATTCCGAGAAAACTTGGTTAAAAGAATTCCCAAAAGCTTATTTTTTTATTTTATTCTTCCAGCATGACAAGTGAAAATTTAACAGCCCCTGGTGTTGACTACCAATTCCTTGGTATATCACAAATGCGCAATCAAAGTGTGTCAACAGAAGTTTTAGCTGATTTAAATCCAAAAAATCCAATGGATTTGAATAAAATTAAACCGTACGCTGTTGCAACATTAGATGGAACAATTATGTTAGTTCGCGAAGAAGTCATTATATGGTAAATATTGACATTTTTCTTCCTATTAATTTTCCTGAATAGAATATAACAGAAATTTTGTCGAATATCAGGGCCATTCAAGTTGATCATCAAATATTTGCATTAGAAAAACTGGATATTACTGGTGATGGATCTGAAGATATTGTTGCATGCTCATGGGATGGGCAAACCTATATGTTAGATCAGGATAAAAATAGTGTGCGATTTCAACTTGATGAACCAGTTCAAGCATTTTGTAGCGGTTATTATAATGTTGAAAGTGCTAACAGTAAAGGATCAGCTAGTTTAGTTTACGTCACTTTTAAAAATAAGGTCAGTATTTTCGATTATATTAAATTTTTATTTCATTCAATTGGAATAAGAATAATAAATAGAACCAATTCTCTATTATCTAAGCTTTGATGCCCTTTGCATGTAATTTCAAAATCAATGTATTTGACAGACATATTTGTAATTAGGTATCTTTATGTTTTTACAGATCTATGTTTATCACGATTTACAAATTTCAAATATGGTCGCAAGAAAATTAAATATTGATTCATTGCCATTAAATAATTTAGAATCGTTTGATCATTTACCAGAAAATGAAAAAAAAATTAAAAAACGACAGTTAATTGAAAAATTGTTGTACGGTTAGTTGTTGTAATTAATATATTATCTATGTTTTATATGAATAAACGTTGTTAGCTTTTATTTTTCTTTTCTTTCTTTCTAATTTTTACCAAAAATCAGTATCAGTCGAGAATTTCATTTATCGAATGTTTTGTTAGCGAATATTTTGTTCACCCTTATGTAGTAGTTTGTATTGCGAGATTTTTTCCCTTATCGCATTGCCTACAACAATTTCATGCATACAATATATAATCTAGGTGACATGTTTTCGCCTAATAAGTTCTTAATAACAACAGTTATTCGCCTTAAGAAAGTAAGTAAGCGACTAATTAAATCTACTCCAATCATTTAAATAAGATTTTACTACTCAAAGTCCTAAAATGGTTGCTATGAGCTTGACTTTTTACTGCAAAATCAAATAAATTTGACCTTGGGTATCAGTTTTTGACGTCTAATGTATGTACATTAATTCTAAGCTTGAATATCAAGGCATAATTCAAGGCTTAGAATGATTAAAAGAGTTCTTTTCTCAAAATAACGACAAGGAAGTAAAAGTTTAAACTTTCACGAACGTATTTTAAACTGTAACAAAAACAAAAAACTAGAGATGATAGAATTAAGAAGTGTTAATATTATTCACTTGATTTTCACCCTTTTTATACCATTTATATGAAATATACCAAGGTATACTAAGTTTAGTCCCAAGTTTAGTATACTAATTAGTCCATTTCCGGTTGTCTGCCTGTCTATCGTCTGTCTTCACGATAACTCAAAATCGAAAAGAGATATCAAGCTGAAATTTTTATAGCGTACTTAAGACGTAAACAGTGAGGTCGGGTTCGTAAATGAGCAACATAGGTCAATTGGGTCTTGGGTCTGTAGGTCCCATCTTGTAAGCCGTAAGATATAGAACAAATATTTAAATGTAAAAAATGTTCCTTATAAACAAATAAACAACTTTTTGTTAACATTTTTTCGTACACAACACTGTTTACCCGTGAAATCGTAAATTATGTGCAAATTGTATAGTATGTATTATATGGGAATATCAGTTATATATGTGTAATGTGACAGAGTAGTTAACACTGTCTATTTATGATATTTCAACAATTAACTCTGTAACAACAATTAATTAATTCTGTGATATTTCAACAACAATTGTTTGTTTTCGCTTGTTTAGAGATGATTTATGCATTGTCATAAAATAAAAGTAAAACATGAAAAAAATTAGAGGTGGTAGAAGTAAAAAAGTGTTAATATTATTCACTTGATAAAATTTGAGTTTAAAATTGTCACCCTTTTTTTAGAGATATTGCATGCTTTGTCTTAAAATAAAACATGAATTTTAAGCATTAAAAACATGTTGTATATATTTTAAAATAGTATAAAAATATTTAATAATTTGATTATCACTTAGCATACACGATTCACAAATGAAAACCGTTGAAGTTAAATTAAAATTGTCAAAATTATATATTGTACCAACAGGATGACAGCACAAATCAACTTTATTGACATTCTTCCTCTCACTCATTTGTTCATATACATCATTGACTTCTTTTTGACTTATTCATAGATATTTGCACAATCCATTCTAATTTACTCTTATAATCCTCTAATTCAGTTTGAAGTTCCAAATATTCCTTATCCTTTTGTGCCATTTGTTCTTCATTACGTTTACATATACTTTCGTATGTTGAAACTTCCTATAAGAAATTTTTTTAATACGTTACTAGATTGAAATTATAAAATTGAAAATACTAAGTAATATTTTTACAATTTCTATTTAGAGAAAAACCCCGAAGAAGCCGTTCAAAAGTTACACAAAATTTAAAAGAATAAAAATCTTTGAAATAAAAGCCTTTGACGTTTCCTTATGACAGAATTAAAATCCTCTTCAACACATGTCTGCTTTTTTTACGATTTTTGGATATCTAAATAAATACATTCAATTAACTCAATATATTTAATGATTTTGAGTTGAAGAAGATTTAAATTCTATCATGCAGAAACAGAAAAAGCTTTTAAATGCCACCCCTCCCCTAACGCTACCGTCTAGCAGATCTTTTATTAATCTTCAGAGGGAAAAGGCTAATTTTCCTTTACATGGATAGAAACAAAGTAATCAGTTATGCGAGTAAAAGTCTTCTGTAATTTTCATCTCGGGTTCCAGGCAGAGATTTGTAAAAGTAAAAATAAAGATTAAAAATAATCGCGTGGCTGACTGATATCTGTTGATGTTAAAAAAAACGGGAGTTAAAATCTCATCATCATTATTAAGGTAAGCCGCGATAGGGTAGCCGCCGAGGGTTAAGTATCTTAATACTTACATCCTGTAATTTTGTTATCTTTGTATTAGCCTTCGTAAGTGCTGTTTTCTTTTCATCTAATTTCTTATCCATATCCAAAATACGGTCTTCCATTTTTTTAATCACCTTACAAAATTCGGCATTTTTCGTTGAATGTTCATTAACACGATCTTCTAATTGAGTAATTTTTTCTAACGCTTCATTATAACGTTGTGATAAATTTTGATATTTCTCTTCACTAGCGCGCAATTCATTTGTTCGTATTTGTAACTGTGATTGAGTTGCTTTTAATTGATTTTCAAATTCAGAACAATGTGTTTTTGATTTGGCTAATCGTATCACTGTTTGTCGCATATTCTCTTCAACTTTATTCAATTTTGCTGTATTATTCTCTTGACATTGTTGTGAATGGAATAACATTTGATGCAATCGAGATGATTCCGCAGACATTTGTGCCAAACGATGCTTTAAATGAGTTGCTTGTTTTCCAGCGGCTTCTAAACTTATTTGAGCGGCACTTTCCGCATGCCTCATTGCAGCCATTTTATATTCAAATAATTCCATTACATCGGATGTGGCAATGTTAGCTATTTGGTTATTTGCAACAGCTTCCTGTTGAAACACATTCGACTTTATTTTCAAATACATAATTTATTGAATATTTTGGAAATAATAACTCACTTAGAGAGTCTTAGATAAATGGAGGTCGTCTATTCACTATTTTTCAATGCGTTTGCATGGTATCTAGGTTTGCCAAAAAATTCACCAATGCGTGTTTTCATAATTTAATCGTATTCGATTTTAACGCTAAGATGTCAGCGCTACGAGTAAAAAAATTCTGCTAATTTTTGTTTATTGAATTCAAAGGCAAAAAGATACATGCTATATTATAAACACGAACCCATGTAATAAGGACGTGAAACTCCTATGGCGAGTTATAAGCACCTGTGGCTGGTCTAGTCATCGGTTCTTGCGTACTTTGTACTGCGTATTAAGCTGTCTGTCTCTCGAACGAGAAAGCGATGTTAAATGATTAAAAACAATTGAAATTGGTAGGCGCCTTTTTTCCTGCTACCCTCTCCACTTGAGTTTACCGTCCTTGTTATATTAGTTCGTGATTATACAATTTAATGTGCTGTACTCTTTTATATGTGTATGGTTTACAATATTGTAAACAAACATTTCCGTTAAATATTATGTATCTATGTTCGTAGCAAACTATAGTTATTTTTTCTATCGCTAGATAGAGTCTTTTTATACCATGTATATATGAAATATGCATAGTATTATAAGTTTAGTCCCAAGTTTGTAACGCCTAAAAATATTGATGCTACAAAAAAAAAATTGGTATAGGTGTTCATAAAATCACCTAATTAATCCATTTCCGGTTGTCCGTCCGTCCGTCCGTCTGTGGTCACGATTACTCAAAAACGAAAAGAGATATCAAGCTGAAATTTTTACAGCGTGCTTAGGACGTAAAAAGTGAGGTCAAGTTCGTAAATGAGCAACATGGGTCAATTGGGTCATGGGTCCGTAGTACCCATCTTGTAAACCGTTAGAGATAGAATAAAAGTTTAAATGTAAAAAATGTTCCTTACAAAAAAATAAACAACTTTTGTTTGAAACATTTTTTTGTAAACATCACTGTTTACCCACGAGGGCGTTAATTAGGTACAAATTTTATAGTATGTATTAATATAGGAATATCAAAGTGAATATCTTTTGTTATTTACATGACGTCAAAAAAAAACAAACGATTGCGCATCAACACTCGCGCATTATATGAGAATATCAGTTAAATATGTCAGATATGTATGTATGTGAAATGTGACAGAGTTATCAACACTGCCTATACATGGTATTTCAACAATTAACTCAGTCAATTGTTTTCACTTGTATAATAAATAAATTTAATATACATTTGGTTTTATGGTCTATATTTTTTTTAGTTCAAAAGTTATATAAAAACTCAAGTAATTTACTTGTTTTTGTATTAAAATCCAATACTGACCAGCACAGAAATGCTGTTATTTAATTAGTTTATAAGTTGCAATACCATTATAACCTGTATTAGCATTATAAATACATTCTGAAGTAGGAGAAGCTTAAAATTTCTGGTATGTTTAACAGCTTCAAACGCCTTACCATTGGAAAATAAATTCGAATATCTAAATGAAAGATAAAGTGCGTCTTTGGAAATTTTTCGATTTGTAAAATTTCTTACTCTAATTTTTTAGTAAATTTTGAAATTTTGATACCTTTAAGTTTAATATTTAATGAAAGAAAAAATTGAACTATTTTAGACAGGATATAGATGCTTGCTTACTTGTAATTTATGTATAAGGTTATCCAATTTTTCTTCTTGACCCAAACTCATAATCGTATAAGGAACTTGTTGCTCCGTATAACTTGACAATTGTTTACAATCACCCCCAATCATAATTATATCACTGCCATTACCAAAATCAATTAACGGTTGAATTTCTAAGAATGCTTGTGCAACTTTTTCACTTTGAAATTCACCTGTTTTAGCAATTTGGAATATCAATGATTTGATTTCAGCATTGCCTTTACAAAATGCATGTGCAATCACCATATGTATTTGTTTATGTTCCATTAGTTGAATATATAATGACTGCCATTGTTTATCTAACGGTGCTAATTGTCGTACCAATGCTAAGGCATTTATATATAATAACGTTGCTTCTTCACTGAATGTATCTTGATCACGACTTCTTGGTGAAAATGTTAGACCTTCAAAAATTAAAAAATTATTTATATTAAATAGTTTTTTAGTAAATTTTTTTTTTCAAAATTCAAAAATAAAAAATCTGTTTGCACTCCATGATATTGACAATCGTAAACTAAAAATTAGATTCAGATAAAAATTGGGAAGTAGCTTATAGCACAATGAAACTAAATATCTAAAAAGAAAAAATTAATGCATCATTGAAATTTTCCACAATCGTTTATTAGGTTGTAAAAACTTCGTAAAAAAAGTCGACTTTTCAGGGGCGTACCTACCCCCATTTTTAGGGGGTAGTTGGGAGTTTTAAATGGTTTTTTACAAATTAAAAAAGAACTATGCATCAAATAAAGAAAGTTTTATTAAAAGTTCTAACTGAAGTATATTTTCGTTTTTTTTTTTTAATTGTTAGCTTCAAAATTGAAAGAGATATGCCAATTTTAAAATGAAATTTTTTTGTAACTTTCAATTAAATGAAAAAGTAGCCATCTTGTAAACCATTAGAGATGGAACAAAAGTTTAAATGTAAAAGTTATTTCTTGAAAAAAAATAAAAACCTTTATTTGAATCATTCTTTCGGCAACATCACTGTTTACCCGATAGAAAGACGCAACTTAGGAAAAAATTTTGTGTTCGTCTTCTATAAAACTATTTAAAAAAAATTTTGTTGATTTTTTTTCAAATTAGCTTTAACTAGTGGTTTTGTGAAACATTCTAGAAAAACAAAAACAAATTCAGGAAAATACTTGCGAAAATTTCGAAATATTTAAAAGTATTTTGGAGACGCCCTCACAGGTGAAAATGGAAAACAATTGTGGAAAATTTCAAAAATGCATTAATTTTTTATTTATTACCATGATATTTTATTTAATTTTCTTGTGCTATATTATTAATATTAAAGTGAAATTGGCAGTTATTTCATAGCAACTAAAAAAAATACAATATAATCTTAAACTTATTGTACAAATTTTTATCAGAAAGGTCCTCTAAGCGCCCCGACAAACGACATTAAAAATACTATTTACAAATGTTTGTAAACCAAAAAAGATAGATGATACTGATAGTTTCAAATATGCAAATAAAATTTGCGAATAATGAACTTATTGATTCTAATTAGATGTTGATATAATATTTTATTATAGAAATATATTAAGAGGATCGGCTTTTTAAATTCCGTAAGTTATCGGTTAATTTCGTAATTGTAATAAAACTATTAAGGTACGCAAATTTACTTTCCAAATAAGTTCGCATCACGTTTCCAAGAAATGAAAACTTTTCTAGATAATGGAAAAAAAGTAATCATTTTTTACAGAAGAGTAAAAATGAAAACCTCCCAAACGAGAAAACATTTCCAATTTCTTCCAACTTTCGCTTATCCAGTTTTGATTATAACTCTTTTATATTTATTGTGTATATACTTACATACTAATGGTGAGAATACTTTACAAACAGATTCTTGTTTTAATCCTTCTAAAACATGCACTCGTAATGATGGACACTTGGTCATTTCACGTAATAAATGAAATAAACCAGTTAATCGTGTTTGATATTCAGCAGTTTGGTGTAAAGATTCATCTTCAGTGCATCCTGTATTCAATGTAACTAATAATACTTGTAATCCATTTGCCAGTGGTTGTAAAATTTTTTCGGTGTCAACACCTTTTGCCGTTGCAACACACCGTAATAATGTTAATGCTTTTGTGCTAACATGTTCAGTTTGTACCCAATTTAATGAAAGTTGTGCCAATTGAGCATGCATTGGTATTATATCGGGTAAATTTAATTGGACAAGTGCTAAGAGAAATTCAAATAACATTGCTACACATTCTGGATCGGTTATTGTAGCATCGCCACCATTTTCATTATTAGTATTTACAATCTGTAAAAAAAATTGTTTCACTGTCAAAGTTTCAAATTTATGTTAAACATGTGAAAATAAACAATGAAAGTGAAGTTAACAAGTGAAAATAAACTGAAGTTATTAATTGTTTAAATATCTTTTATAGCCAGTGTTGAATATCAGTTTATTTTTCAAAATTACAATATGTTTATTTTTCAAATTCATCAGAAATTCACGTCATAATAGTATAATGTTTCGATTAAAAAGTTTTGCTTCATGCTAGGACAAACTTAATAAAATATAACATTGCCTACCTTAATAAGTTTTTCAATATGATGAACATAATTTTGAAATTCCGAAAAAGCTGCACGTTGATTATGCTGTGATTTTACATCAATAAAAAAGTCAACAATATGTCGTAATTGTACAACATCTCGATTTTGAAGCGCATCGGCAACTGTATCAAATGTAACAGCGACAAATTTTAATATATCTTTTGTTGGTACTTCACCATTAATATTTTCCAAAATTATTAATAATTTACAAATTTGTACATCGATGTTATTGCCCTAAAATTAGACGATAAAAGTATTTATTTCTCGAATCGATATAAATAACAATATAATTACCTCCATGCTCATGACTGTTCGCATGAAAGCTTTTGTGTCAACACATCGCATCAGTGTATAAATAGCCGGTAAATTCTTATAACACAAATTAATAAGAATACCCAATGATAAATTCACAATATTCTGTTCACCAGATTGTATCCACTTGACCATTGTAGCTATTAAATGTGGTACATGTGGCTCTTGCCATGAGATACGTATTCCATATGTTAGCTCTTGTATTAATGTTAATAATCGTACTTTTTTCTCGCGTGTTAATTGATCACCAAGAAATCGACTTAAAATCGGTAAAAAATGATATGTATGAATTAATGCAAAATGTGCAGCTCGATTACGACACGCCTGTTGTAATACGTTAACGCCGCCCCATAGTAAAGTTGATCGAGATTCTAAGCCGCACATTAATTCATGTAAGCTCACGTAAAATTCAGCGACTACACTGCTATGAGGATCAAATGTACTTAAATCTATAACAACTCCAATTATCTGAAAAAAGTTAAAGTTTTATTAATTATAAGTTTAAGTTAAGTTTGTAAGGCACTTGCTTCTTATTCATTTAGTTTAAATGTTTAAACTAAAATTTTATATTCATCAAGAAGGGTCAAAGTATATTTTGCAAAGCCAATAGGTGCTAAAGTAAGAGTTTTACAGTTTGGTGATGGCTTTAGAGTAAAACGGTTATTTTGGCAGTATTCTGTAAATCGAAATAAGGTCTACACGTTTTTATATCCTGGGTATAATTAAAAAAATAATATAATAAAGTCTCCACATTAAATTTCCTTTTTCCCCAATTTCCTATAGATCAAGTTTTGTATTATATAAATACGTATTTTGACTATTATGCAGTCATCGTCAGTATGAATTAGCTAATCGTAATTACTTTTATAGTGTATATATTACTCGTTGCTATTTTAGCGACGGTGTGTAGAATTTAATTCGAAATATCTTACGAGTTCTCATTTATTATCTTTGATAATATTTATAGTCTCCATAATTTACATCTATTTCGAATATACAAAACATTTGACTTATGGTGATTTTAGACTTATTAAGGTTAAATAGATAAATATTCCAAATTATAGAGGTAAAGAAATCAAAACTTCGACTTAAGGAAATTTGAAAGAAGGTTAATTTTATCGAGATTTTTATTTTGAATATTTCGCATGTAGACAGGTGTGAATATAAACATTTCAGTATAAAACAAATAAAAATAATAAACAGAACACAGGCTTAATTGCTTAAATGCCCTACACATAATGAGCTTGTTTAAATAATTTACACATAAATATAAGTAAATTTTACCACCCTAAAGCAGGTATACGCTTCAAAATTTGCCTTTAGTTTACTGAACTTTAAGGTGAAATTGTGTGGCAAAGCTATAGAGTATAGATAAACTTCTATCTTTTACAGTATAAAAGATATATTTTTTCTTTTTAAATAAAATAAAAATTTCAGGCCAATTTCTCTTTTAGCTTTTGAGTTATCGTTATGCAGCATGTAAATAAACTAATTCAAGGACCCCGCAGGATGGGGTAGGAAAATGGCTTTTCGTGAAACTTTTTCTAACCGCCCCCAAAATGTTCTTCGGATCGTTATGATCAAAAGCTCTCACGGGCACAAAATTTTTTAACGGGTAGTTTTCGAGCTACCCTGGGGACGGTTTGAAAAAGTTTCACCAAAAGTCATTTTCCTATTCAATCATGTGAGGTCTTTAAAGTGTTCTTCTGTCTCTGATAATAAATGAATTTGAAGTTATTTTGAGATGATCCTGAAAGTCAAGGTATCTAAAATCTTTCTTTTTGTTTGTATACATTTTTCATATTTTCTTTTTACTATTTGGCGAAATTTCAAAATTTTAGAAAATGGAATGTTTTTTTTTATAGCATCTCAAAAATTATTAATCATGTGACAAATTTAGGAATTTATTTACTATAGTAAAATAATTTAGTAACAAATGCGAAAATCATTTTGTTTGATTAAAATAACTTAAAACAGCTGGAGTTATAATTAAACGTGATACACTGTGTCATTGGGAAGCCGAAAATATATATCTTTAGTATTGGCCTGTTGTTTGTTTTGTTATCCTCACAGTTTTCAATTGCTTTGTTGACGTGTGTGTTTGTGTTGGCATGAACTTGAAATACGCCTTTTCATCGCTATATGCATTTGTTTCGGACAGTTGTCAAAAAACTTTTAAACTAAAGAAAATCCAATATATTTTACCTACATGCATCAAAAAACTCTTTTTGAAAAGGATAATGTGATGTCTTTACTTATTGATATTTGTCCGAAACAAAAAAAGAATCATTTTTAAAATGAAAAGCGGAGCTTATTTATTTTTATTGTGCAATAATAATAATACTTTATGACTAGTTTATGTTGTTACTAATATCTATGAAAACCTATGTGGTAGAATGTTTTGAATAGTTTTCCTGTTTTTGGGAGGTCAAAATCTATAAGAAAATGTAAAAAAATCCTATGCAGTTTTTTAGTCACAGACCTGTGTAATTTTTAACGATTTTTGTGGATACTAACACCTTAACGAATATATCTTTATACTTTCCCAAGTTATTAAACACATTAATTTTTTAAAATTAAAAACTTGAGAAAGTATAGAAATAATTTCGATTTGAATAGAAGCTAGATCCAAAAACTTTTTTAAAGTTTGAAAACATTTGAACTAACTAAATTTTTATTGAGAAAAGTAAACTCAATAATAACTAGTAAAATTTAAAATTACTACCATAGTGTAAAATGTTGTGAACATACTTGTAAATGTCGATTTAGTTGATTTGCACAAGCCTCTGATTTAGTCCTGCTATATTCCAATGCTGTACTTATAAATTGTTTCATATGTAAATGCTTGTCATTTAAATGCGATCCTGTCAAATTTAACGATGTCCCAATTCCTGAACTACCATTCGTATTCATCTTGACAAATTTTGGTATAAACTTTTTTTTATAATAATTGCTTTGTTTCACTATTTACGTCCACGCGAATTAGTTTTAAAATGTTAACAATCCCATGCATTACTTCTTTTTAAAAGAAAGTATGAAAACAAATGAGTTTTTATTTTTGTTATAAAAAATTTGCTTATTTTTCTATTAAAATAAAACTTTTGTATTTTATAAATTAAAATTTTTTGATCATTTTTAGGACAAATGTTTTCATACTTTTTAACGATTTTGTTTGAAATTAAAATAGTCAGTTATAGACATAAGGATGTTGAACTTAAAAAATATAAAATCCCAACATCAATAAATTCCATAGGCGTACCAAAATAATTGTGATATTGTTAATGAAGTGGTTCCACAAACTTATACATGTAGACTGTCAACTCATTATAAGAACACAACAGTATAATTATATATATACACTTCGAGTCTAGCTAGACTTGTATATACCGACTTAGTGGTTAGATTCGGTATCTTTTTTACGACACTCATAGTTAACGTTAAGCTTAGCAAAGGACATCGAACTTGATTAGGAAAGTGATGTCAATAATAATTGTCGTCAACGCAGCTACATCCACACAAATATGTCAGTGTCTAAACTAAGCCTATACCAGGGCCTGGATGGAAGACGATGAAACCTTCGTATATGTTATTTGAACCTGTAGAAACATGCAGGGCGACAGGTTCAAAATTTTTGGGTCCGAAACCTTGGATCCATCAATTCTGGAAGAAATCCCGGCGATGCAGCTGTGAGTTTTCTGTGGGGCGCCTGGCCTTGACAGAATCTTACAGCTTCATCTGCTTAAAAAGACATTCTTATCTAGAAACGTCTCTCCTTCGGGTGACAGGTTGTTCTTAAGAAGGGCATAGAGAATTACTTGGTATAGCTGCTATAGGGATCCATTTGCGGCACCCCTTTTATGGTTATATAAATATTCTAACCTTCATGGTGAAGCGTGAAGTTAATCAATTAGAAACAATGTTAGTTATCGTCTATGGCACGAACGTCAATGAAAACCAGGGTCCAGAGAGCTACAATACAGTAGGCACATATGAACATAGCCATATTTTGACGTTTCACTTTAACAGAAAATGAAATGTAACTAGCATTTTCAATTTGACGTTTATAAATTTTCATAAAATTTATTTAGATTTTCTTTATTTGTATAATTTGAATTTTAGTAAATTAAGATGCTGAATTCTTATTGTCGTTTATGTGCTGAAATTCGCCAGAAATCAGAATTAGTTGAAATACAAAATAATGTTGCATCCAACCTAAATATCGAATTTAAAATATATCAATGTTTTCAATTACAAATTGAAAATGATGGCAAATTGCCGAAAAGTATTTGTACAGAATGTTTTAAACAAGTAATTACAATCTATGATTATCATGAAAAAGTTCTTCGTGCTCAGCAAACATTATATTCAATTTTGGCCGAATTTGAAAATGATTTAGATGTTAAGCTAGAACCAATCGGTCATGAATTTACTGATGAAACGGTGTCTATTACAGATTTAGATAATAAGTCCACAGTTGATACGACCGATTTTGGCCATAGTATATTTGATGATAATACAATTGATATTAATAGTGGTGAGTTTTTACACTTAAGGAAAAGAAAATTCATATCTTGATACTTTTTTAATATTGGATGGTTATAGATGCACACAAGCGGGTCTCTAACGTGAGTCTTACTTACATAAAAATTCCCAGTCCTCTCAGTACTAATATCTACTTTGTTAATCCAAAATTAAATAGTTTGCTACACATAACTTTGAAACCAAAGATCACACTTTTTATACCCTGCATATTATAATTATAATTAATACATATGTGACATATTAAATTTTGATTTTCATGCTTAGACATATTAGGTGTTTATAAACATAAAAAAAAAAAAAAAGAAAAAGAAATCGCTACCAACGAGCAAAATCGGACTGTGGGTGCCATAGATCCATGAATCTTTTTATCGACAAGTTTGTTTAGATCTTTTAAGAATTTTTATCCCGATTATTGGATTTTCTAGAGTTTATTAGGACCTATAAAGATAACTAAAATTTAATCCATTTGGCTTTTAGGCATAAAGGGTGTACCAACTTTTATGTCAGTATGTAAACATTGAATATCTTTGGAAAAAGACAATCGATTTCTGTATATGAAGTATTTTTATTCAATTTGTTCCTTAAAAAAATCAGGTTCAGTGTCAACCATTCGAGCGACTATTTTGGATTCTGGACAAGGCTCTATCTGACCAATTCAACAAACGACATTTATTGTTGCCAGACGATGAATGTTGGCCACGATATTTTTGACGATATGCACGTTGAACTAAAGCAACTGAACGGTTGTACAGCGTAATACCCTACTTCATCGCATTGTTTCGGTGTGAGGCGATTCATGGTTAAAATTGTACTGAATTGAGAAGAATGTCAAAGTAATTCAATTTTTACATACCGACATAAAAAATGGCGCACCTTTATATTTTCTAAAAAATTTACCTGATATGAATATAAGGTTTCACAAATTTGGTTGTATAGAATTTCGGATTATATTTTAAAAACCGTCATCCAATCGTATTATATCCAATCGTCAAATGAAATGAACTACCGAGTATTATCTCTGTATACCGAGTTTTATCAAATTTTGAAAAAAAAGTAATTTGTGACTTTATTGTTTTTCATAAAGGTATGAAAAAGCTCAGTATATAGAGTAATTGTGACCCAAAAATTGAGATTTTCGGATAGCTGTTTTAGACAAATTCTATACTTTAGAACTTCTATACTAGATATACTTTAAGAAAATCTAAAAACCGAAAGTTTTTTTGCAATTTTTAGTGTGCAAGTAAATTTGTAATTTGTTTCTCATAGCGGTTGAAATTCTATGAGTTTATTTTATAAATGAATGTATTTTCTAGGAAGTGAAGATGAATCAGAGGATGATATACCACTAAATGAACGCAAGTTACGAGATCAACAAGTAAGTAAATTAATAATATTAAAAAAATCAAAAATTTTATATAATTTTACGAAAAGTCAAAATATCGGAAAATTGGAAACATTTCGATTTCTATACAGGGAAGTCTTTTATTCTTTCTACGAATATTTATTATATAGAAGCCTAAGAATGTCTAAAAAAGTTTGAAGTCCAACCATACAGTGTGGGCCATTTTAATCTATAGACCTAAATATCTCGTTTTGTAGTTAACCAATCAAAAAGTAACTTAATCAAAAAAGTTGCAAAGTTTTATGGGGGTGGGGGAGAGTATCATGTTCTAACATCAGATTGGATCTGATTCCTCGGGTTTCTTTAATAACCAATTTAGATCCTAAATGGTAAGAGATAGAATAACACTTTGAATTAGAAAGTTGATCTTCATAAACAAACCTAAAATTTTTTATCTACACCATTTTTCCGAAAATCATCAGCTTTCGGAGGAAATGCGATTTAAATATATGTCATTATTGCATTTAATCGAAAGAAAACACGCTAACTACGAAAAAATGCTATAGCCCAAAAGTTATCAAGGTCCTTGACTTTAACCTGCAATTATCGATAAACTTTATTTTCTTTCTTTCGAGTAAATGCAATAATGACATATTTTTAAGTCGTATTTCCTCCGAAAACTAACGTTTTTCAAACAAATGTTTTAAACAAAAATTGTTAGTTTTTTATTAGGATCAACTTTCTAATATAAAGTGTTTTTCTATCTCTTACTATTTAAAATCAAAATTGGCTATTAAAGAAACCCGAAGAACTAGGTTCAATCTGATGTCAGAACATGATGTCCTCTATCAAACTCTGCAACTTAGGTTTAAGTTATTTTTTGATTGGTTTCCTACAAAACGAAATATTTAGGTGTATATATTAAAATGGTCCACCATGTGTATTTCAATTGATATTTTAGAAATACATTAATTTAAAATTTGACTAAAAATTTTGGGATTTTAGAACAAAACTTCTGCTGATAACAATATTGCCGATGAAACAAAATGCGATCCTGAAAAGACAGCAAATGCACGTATCCGCAAACTTTTAGAAATTTTAAAAGGTATACTGAATTAAATTTTTACTTGTATCATAGTTGGAAAATACTTAATTGAAATCGCTTTTTTAAAGCAGACGCTCTCTCTGTACTTTTAGTACTTCCATACATTATCTATATTTTCCTAATAACAGGGAAAATATAAAATGGGTGCTAAATTTACAATTATAGTGTCCGCTTAAAATAGGGCGGAGTATCTACCAACAACACCCTATAAATTTAGTCTAAGAAAATATTCTAATCAAAAATTTATATTATTTTTAGAATGGAAAACTTATAAAAAATGGTTTTGTATAAAATGTGACAATAAAATAGAAGTAGGTACAATAAAAGATTTGAAAAATCATTGGTTTGATGTTCATAAAGCACCCCCAAAATATCAGTGTATTGTGTGTGACAAAGTGTACGAGAAATTCGATTTATTTAGGAAACATATTAACGCCCATCGAGATAAACATAAATACAAGTAATTTTTTTAAATATATCTTTTAAAATTATTTGAAAAATTAAAATTATTGAAAATTGCGAAAATAATTGAAAAAAAATCACCTTTTTGCTATTTTTCTGCGCGCTTAAATCCTAAAAAATTGTTGCGTCCAGTATTTGTTAGATAAAACCACAGAAAAATTTTCCCCTTTTAATAATTATAAAAATTGCTCTACGATTAAAAATACATTCTGGATATAGATAGTAATCACCTTGAAATATTATTTTATAGTCAGTAAAGATTTTTGGAGGTAAATAACTTCAAGAATACAAAATGTTCGAAGAACCATTAAATGACTTTTCTAAAAAGTTTTCGAGATATTAGGTTGTTTTTTGACCCATTTCAGACCCAGAATGTTTAAGTTTCTATATCTCCACCATCTTTAGCACGATGCCCATGAAAATGATAAGTTGATGTAGATCTTTTAAGAATAATAAAAGATGTCCAATAATTTTTAGATGAATATTTCTAACTCCTCAGAATAAAATTGCGCGAAATATAAGCCCCAAAAGTGGAGTACGTAAAAGTTTTTTATCATTACTCAGTAACTTTAACTTAAGGCGTAAGCACTTGGTCTATTTTCTTAGAACTACTCAAGATAATAAATATTAAATGTATATAATTTATGTACACTTTGTGTTACAAAAATTAAATTATTGTTTTAGATGTGATGTCTGTGGGAAATATTCATATAAACGAGCTCACCATGACCGTCACATAGAAACACATTTAAAAGTTCGTAAATATATGTGTTCAACATGTGGTAAAAGTTTTAAGACGCATGGCAGTTTATATTCACATAGTCGAATGCATTTACCAGATGAATTAAGAAATAAATTTCAATGTGAAGTGTGTCATAAAAGTTTTAATTCTTCGTCAAATTTAACTTCACACAGAAAGATACATGCAGGTATGATAACAAAAATAAATGCATAAATAAATTTTTTTTTCAGTCGTGAAAGTGTCCAGCCATTTTAGTTAAAAAATCTAATATATAATAAGAATTTAATTTCATAGAAATTTTGTGAAAGCTATGAAAAATAAAATAAAATTTTACAAGCTTTTTTTTAGTTACATTTTTTCTTAAAATTAGGTTTTTTTAGGAATCAAAGAATATGCTTGTGATCAATGTGGCAAAATGTTTACACAAAAAATAAATTTAGATCAACATTGTACGAGTGTCCACTCAGACGAAACTCCATTCCATTGTTCGTTGTGCCCTAAAGCGTAAGTATTTTATTGGTTGTGCGGTTTCTTGCAATAAATTCCCCGCTTTATCAGTTGTAATAACATCATCGTAGATGTTAAAACAACGCATAATGAATGTAACTGGCGTGATAGAGACTGCAGTACAGCATGAATTCCGTTTGAGATTCAATATCAATCGAAATAATTCTGTAGATTATTCACCCATCCAAAGATTGTCTCTTGAGCGGGGCCGAACCAAACTATCATACAAGACTCTGCGTTTTGCTAACGTCCACGATGATAAAAAGTCCTATGGCAAAGAAATTTTTAAAAAATGAAAAGTTGGGAATTCATCTTATTTAAAACGGAATATAAACATTTTTTAACAAAATTACAATTTTTTCAGATTTAAAACAATATATCGATTAAAAAGTCATCAAACATTACATTCGAATGTTAAACCATTTAAATGTGAGACTTGCGGTAAAGCATTCAGAGAGAAAGGCATGATGAAAGCACATGAAAAAATACACACAACTGAATTACCATTTGAATGTGAATATTGTAAAAAATGTTTTAAGTTAAAATCATTTTTAAAGGTAAAATAAATATTTCTTGCATTGTTACAAACAGGACAATAACAATTTTAAATACTGTTCGGAAATCAAATCACGGAGATCTATCTTTAGCGGTAACAACGCCTTACCGTTTATAATTACATGTATTTAATATATACTGGGCTTTAATTTAAGCCCCTTAATATTCCATCAATGAAAAGTTTTTGGAAAAAACAATCAGAGTATGTATTGTTGCTCAGAGAGAGATATACAAGGGCGTTCCAGGGGATCCTACGTTGACTTGCCGTATATTTAGTTAACTAAGTATGTGTCTATGCCAAAAATCGTTAAATGAACTAGATTTTACTATTTTTTGATGAAAGAATGTCATTATCATATATTTAGCTGTTTTTTTTACTAAATTCTGTATACAATTTTTTTTTTCAATTCTGTTTAATTATAATTATCTCGATGTTTCTGCAATATTCTTAAGGGAATTTTGTATTGATAAAATATTCTCTTTTACTCTTTCCTTTTTTCGATGATAATTACTTGATGTGTTCCAAAAAGAGATAAAAATTGCATACGTAAATTTTTACGTTTGCAGATACATTTACGTCAGCATACGGGTGAACGTCCATACTCCTGCCAAGAGTGTAATCACCATTTTACAAATTGGTCTAATTATAATAAACATATGAAAGGTCGACATGGTATTAATGTCAAATCAAAAACAACACAATTTTTACAACAACAACGATTACAATTAATGAAACAAGAAGAGCTTATACAAATGCAACAAGAACAAGAACAACAACAAATGAGTAATGAATCATCTGATAATAATCATCATACATTAAACAATATTAATAATACAATTTTACCAATTCCACAACAACTATTCCATTCAGATCTTTAGTTTATACATGCATATTAAGGTAGCGAAAGTTCACTAGTTTAATCAGAGTTCTTTAACGAAGAGTAGAGAAGTGTTTCTAGAAATTTGGTCTATGTAGAACAATCTAAAGCTATCGTAGAATTACTCTACGTAAAAACCTTCTTATTGATTCATATAAGGACTTGGTGACATTGACACAAAATTGTAAACGATTAGATAGTTAGAGTATGGCGATCCAAAAAGTGAGTTTACTACTAGTTGATTTATGGACTAGACAAGTTAATGATTCCTCTTCAATCACCATGACAGTGCCTTCATTGTACCATCTAAAAGCTTCTGTAGTCGCGAATATCTTAAGATACGTGGTTCGTCGAACGCGTTCAAATATTACATTTTAAGGTTCTTTTTTTAAATAAATCGTATATTCCAGTTTAAACCAGAATAAATTTTAAAATAACGAGTGATATCAAAGTCGTATCTGCTACTGAAAAGGAAGCGAGGGCTGCTGGTTATATAGTAACTAAGTATATTTTAAGATTCATGGATCTGGTTCGTTGGTTGCTTTCAAATACATTTTTAGAAGAAATTTTAATAAAGGATTAGTAAGTAAACGTTTTTTACTATAACAAGGTATAAGGCATTATAAGGCATTGATTGATTAAGAGAAAAAATTTTAATATGTTCGGATATCAGAATTGATTTTTATCATGATAGCCAATGAACGCTTTGTTAAAATATTTCTTCTACAAATTTTTCTTTCCGTACTTGGTGTCCGTCCTATTAATAAAATAATATTTGTTTATTTTTATATACGTATATTTTTCTGTATTTTAATTCTAAAGTTTCAATGATTTTTTAGACTTAGTGAAGATTTTTTCAAAAATTATACTTTAAGACCGATATTGATGTGAGTTTCTTAAATCTTTTTTACTTATATATTTTAAAGTTATACTAATTCAGATATATGCTTAAAATTTATTCAGTAAAATTTCAAATAGCATCCAAAATTTCATCGTCATATTTATGTATTACTACTTATTTAACGATACGTTTTATTGAATTTTAAAGTCTATTTTTTTTAATATACGTAAATAAAATAATAAATCGTGTTTCGAAATTAAAAATATTAATTTAGATTCTTTTATGATAGGTCTAGGGCCAGGGTACATTTTTGATACTCATTTTAGTAAGCATAGAAATTTGATGGGCTAATAACAAACCCGCGCCTAACAATTTTTTTCCCTACAGAAATTTTTATTCGTAGTCGTTTATCTAACTTCTCTTTTAGAGAACCCGAATTGAAAATTTCAATTTTTACAGTACTGAGAATAGCCCTCCAAATTTCTGTCCTTTCCAAAATGAGCCCACCTGGATTTTTATTTTAGTTAATATTTTATTTTAAGAAAAATCTATTTAATTTTCAGATTATTTTTTATAAAAAAACATTGTTAATTTGAAATACATTCACGAGCAAAAAAATCAACTCAGATTTTTACATTTTTGTATGCATAAATAAAAAAACGAAGCAAAATTTCGCCTCTTTTGTACTTCGATTGAGAATGGCATTAGTTAACGCACTAGCTTAACTCCTTAATTGGCGTTGAATAAAGAAGTCTTTTTCTATGGATTTCATGGAGGAGAAGGCATATCTGAACTCTATAACATGCTTTATATATTTAGGAGACTGTATAATTTATTAAGGTTAAATGAACCCTTTAAATTATATCAAGTTTCTATCCAAAAGACAGAAGGGATTTAAGTATTAAATTTTGGAGGCTATGCTTATTTTAAATGACCTTTTGGTTTATATTAATTTTTTATCCCAAAGACAAAAGGTAACGAAATTTATGGATAATTTAGGTTTTGTGAACCTTTAAAAGTACCGTAGTACAAAATTAATACAGATGTTAAAAATTTAAAGTCAATTCTATTTTATTCTTTAAATAATTGATTATCAATAGTTCAACAATATTTTGTATAATTTAAAATTTGAGTCGGTTTTTATGTTCCTCCGTATTTTATGAATATTTTATCACCTTTATTGTTCAGTCTGTAGTCTGTAAGCTCTAAGCCGATATAAAAATGAAACAATCGTTAGTGCGGGCTATTATTGTTGAAAAACACACCTAAAAACTGATTAAGAATAATAGAGAGTACTTAACGTATCGGAGTTTAGCTACATTCAGAACTATAGCCAAATGTAAATAGGTATGTACTTAAATTGTAAAAAGTCTTTGTAAAGTGCAATTAAAAAAATTGATATTGTTTTATAAAAAAAAAATGTTTGTTTGCAATTTGATACAGGTCCAATTTCTAACTAAAAAAAATTTGTATTTAAAAATAAAAAGGAGAAAATTTATCAGTACATTCATTTCTTGGATAAAGCTAAATTTACGTATAACACAAGATTCATAAAAATTAACCAAAAACATTTTATATAAAAGATTTTAAATGAAAAATTGGCACCCTTTGCGGGTTCATTCGATATTACGACTTACATACGGTAAATGTATACGGTTGACTCGATTTTAAAAACGAAATCTAATCGATTTGTTTGTTTCTTTTTTTTTACGTAAATCTACCGACTAGTTTTATATTGTCTTTTTTTATATTTACTATTGACTCGTTTTATTTGTATCGGCACATTTTAATAATTATTTTGACAGCGCTGATAAGGAGTAAAAACATTATACAGATAAACAATCGTTATATATGCAGTACAAAGTAACATTTACAAAATTTAAAGAAACTACCGACCCCTTCCCACCTCAGATTTTCTTTTAACACAGCTAAGAACACTCTCGATCAAATTACCTTTAAAAAAACCCGCATTCAAATCGGTCTTTATTAAGACCCAAACTTGTAAGAAACTTCTTTTTGTGTCAGGGGTTGAACCGATTCTGATAAAACAATTTTTCATGATGACGCTTGACGCTCGCTTTGAGTCAAATTAGGGTTACACTTCCACCTAGCTGAAAAAAGTAGTAATGCCTAGCGTCAAATTGTAAAAATAAACGACAAAAAAGTTTATTTATATCTTACGTCGATATGTCAAAATATACTTATTAAAAGCAATGGGCCATTGTCCTAAAACTTTTATTGCTTCAAAAGACGTTGTTCGTTAGCGAGGCAAAACATCGTGTAAAATCAATTTTTGGATAACACCAATAATTACGAAAATATGAAGGATTTAAATATACAAATAGAAACAAGCGAAATTTGCAAAATTAAAATTCCCCGAGAAATTTTTCGGTTACGGAATCCTAAACTCGCACTTGAAACGTATCTAAGAACACTTTCCATTAAATTACCTTTTTCCTTAGAGCCTTCTCTAAACTGAACCGATTTTGAGGATCAACGCCTATTTTTAGTTGTTCCTGGTACGGACCCCTAAGCTCGCGCTTTAACATAGTACCGCTAAGAACACTCCCCGTTAAATTACTTTTCAAACGAAACAAAAAAATCCAAATCGGTTCATCCGTTTAGGCGCTACGGTGACTATTTTAAAATGTTAAAAATTTATGCGTTACTTCTTTTTAATTAAATACAAATGAGTCAGTCTTTTTGTTATAAACTGCAATTAATTAACTTATTTTTTCGACTGAAACCATTTTTATGATCATTTTTTTAAATCCCAACATCAATAAATTCCATAGGCGTACCAAAATAATTTCGATATTTTTAATAATAATAATAATCTGGTTCACAGACTTATACTTAATATAGACCACCAAGACATTAAGAACTACATACTATTATTTTATCTATGTTAAGAACACAACTGTATGTTTATAACGACTCTAGCTAAACTTGGTTGTTGTATATATCGATACACATCGTTTCGTTATCTTTAATCTTAGTTAAGGTTTAAGGACATCGAGCTTGATTCCTGTAGTGATGCTTAGTGTAATAATTGATGTAAACACAGAAACATCCACAAACTTATCAGCGTCTAACTAAGCCTATAGCAATGACGATATCGACAATTATCGTTTAAAAAAATTGCTAGTACAGACTTGATTGGGCTAGATCATCACTAAACTTGTGTATTACATCTTCGTCATTAAGTTGCCCCAAAAGTTGTAACTTAAGCTCACATTATTTTGAATTAAGATTTTGTTTTACTGACATTGCTCACACATTCGTTTTACCGATATATTCTCTGCACATTCGTTTGGTGACGGTTACGAAGACCTACATGCATAGATAAAATTGAATACTCAAACCATGGTATAGGAATATTTTAAAAACTCAAACTGAACAGATCGTTATTTGTGAAGTAGCTACATATGAACTTAGCTCACATTTCAGCTTGTTTCAACTTAAAAAGCATGGAGGTTAGAGAGAAGAAGAACGATGGCTACGCGCTAAAGCATTTGCCTCTGAAAATTTGTAGAATTTATAGTTCATTTTTCAACCACCAGCTGCGCTGTCGTCGGTAAGTAGTATCTGCGAAGTTAGCTGTTTATGAGTATAAGTAGATGAAATTACTTGCATAATGTACAAATTTAACAACAGCCCGCTTTTATTGAGACAACTTAGCGATCGCAGCGCCTCACTTATTTTGTCCATATTTCTGGGACACCATTTCCTACAGCGATCGTTCTCCTTCTTTCTAACCTCCATGTTAAAAAGTAAAAACAAAAATAAACAAGTGAAAACAAACAATTGGCTGAGTTAATTGTTGAAATACCATGTACAGATAGTGTTAATAACGCAATCGTTTGTTTTTTGACGCCACGTAAATAAAGAAAGATATCCACTCTTAAATAGCCAAACACACATAACTGATACTTCCATATTAATATATTCGCTTCGTGTGTGAGTTCCGTTTCCATGACAACGATACACTACTTTAATTATAGAATTGTATGGATGCATATATAATTGTGTGGATTGCATTGAAAACTTACATTTAAAATTTAATATTCTTGTTTCACAAATTTAAATAAATAATTATGATAATTTACATTTGAAAAATAATATTTGTACAATTTGATTTCTTATTCTCACAATTTTTAATGCATTAAGTTTAATTAATTAGTGTTTTTCAATCATTTTAATTTGACAGTTTCTATATCATTAACATGTAAAGAATTACAAATTAGTCATAACAGCCCCCTTTATCTCAAAAATTTTTCACTTAAAGCGCTGGCATCGATTTTATTATCCCTACCATGACTACGCACACAACGAATACTAAAAAATTTGCTTCTAATAAGCGCCCTCGTGGGTAAACAGTGATGTTTACAAGAAAATGTTTCAAACAAAAGTTGTTCATTTTTTTATAAGAAACATTTTTTACATTTAAACTTTGTTCTATCTCTAACGGTTTACAAGATGGATCCTACAGACCCAAGACCCAATTGACCTATGTTGCTCAATTACGAACTCGACCTCACTTTTTAAGTCCTGAGCACGCTGTAAAAATTTCAGCTTGATATCTTTTTTCGTTTTTGAATAATCGTGATGACAGACCGGCAGACCGGCAGACAGACAACCGAAAATTGACTAATCAGGTGATTTTATGAACACCTATGACAAAATTTTTCTCGTAGCATCATTATTTTTAAGCGTTACAAACTTGGGACTAAACTTAATATACTATGCATATTTCATATATACATGGTATAAGAATGTTACTAGTATTTTCATTTTGACGTTTATTAAATTTCAGGGGTGCCAAATTTCATATTACTTATTCAGATTTTATTTATTTATATTTGTATATTTTGAATTTTAGTAAATTAAGATGTTGAATTCTTATTGTCGTTTATGTGCTGAAATTCGTCAGAAATCAGAATTAGTTGAAATTAAAAATAATGTTGCATCTAACCTAAATATCGAATATAAAATATATCAATGTTTTCAATTTCAAATTGAAAATGATAGCAAATTACCGAAAAGTATTTGTACAGAATGTTTTCAACAAGTAATTACAATCTATGATTATCATGAAAAAGTTCTTCGTGCTCAGCAAACATTATATTCAATATTAGCCGAATGTGAAACTGATTTAGATATTAAGCTAGAACCAATCGGTCATGAATTTACAGATGAAAAGGTGTCTATTACAGATTTAGATAATAAGTCCACAATTGATACGACTAATTTTGGTCATAGTATATTTGATAATGATAATACACCTGATATTAAAAGTGGTGAGTCTTTACAATTAAGGAAAGGAAAATTCCAATTTTGATGCCTTTTTTATGATTGATGATATTCATACACAAGTGGGTCTTTAACGTAAGTCTTATTTGCATAAAAAAAAAACGCAAATGAAAAAAAAAACGATTCAATTAACTTCACTTGGCTCACGCTGCGTTTACCGATATATTCTCTGCTGCGGCTGAGTACACAGTTATGCATAAAAACAAATTGATCTATTCTAGGTTAGGTTATATTGGCTGTGCACGAGAGACACACCTAGGTCATGTGGTACCATGCTTGTGTTTTATCAAATTTTCCGCTGATAATTTATCAGCTCCTTAATTATTTTGAGAGGCCGGTGAGAATCGAACTCGCTATCTTAGACATAAAGCGTACGGAATTGGTTGTGCTTTAACCATCTGAGCTACTGAATTATAGGGTTGACTGAATTATACTAGTAGCTGTATACTAGTTTTGCTAAACATAATAATTTATATTTAGCATAATAATTATTAAATCTAATTAATTAAATTGTACTAATAGACTCGAAAACAGACTTTGAAGTTTCTAAAGCTGGCCTCTAAAATAATTCAGGTATAGACATATATTTTCAACAAAAATTACCTGATTTCGACTAAAAAAATCGCTATATATGTATGAAATTTTGGGTGATACCTCAGAAACTATGTATACAATCATCAAATGAACCCGATTGTATTTTTTGGGTTAAAATTACTTTGGTACTGGGTTTTTTTTTTATCAAATATCAAAACGTACAGTTATTTATGATTTTTTTAAAAGGTCGAAATAATTTTTTTGTCCCCTATATGGATGAAACTCAGTATTTAAAGTAATTGTGATCCAAAAAGTACAAAAATCGGATACATTTCATGATTGAATGCATAGTTTTTGAAATATTTTCCAAAATCATACACGAAGAGCGATTTCTTGGATCGATTTCAGAAAATTTTTATGAAAATATTTGTCTTATACTAAAAAGTACGAGATATTCGTGCATTTACGTCTTATTTAAATACTTTAGAAAATTTAGTTTTCGATATATAATTCTTTGAAATTCTATGAGTTTATAAAAAGCAAAATTTAAATTCATTTTCTAGGAAACGAAGATGATTCAGAGGACGATATACCATTAAATGAACGCAAGTTACGAGATCAACAAGTTAGTAAATTAATTATAATACAAAATTAAAAAATATAATTTTACAAATTATAATGTGAGATGGTCCAAAAAAAAAAAAAAATGAATGAATGTTTGCTTAATCATTTTATCAATCAAAAAAATGAACCTATTTGTTGCTTTTAATAAAGCCTGTCAAAATAAAAAAAATAGCAGTAAACGGTCCGAAACATCGGACAAAACTTTATTATATTATTAAATTGATATATTATTCTTATAATATTTTTATTGAAAGCAGCCAATTGTAAGAATTATTTAAAAACAAGTAATGAGGAACAGGCCTATGTATTTATTGGATTTAACATAATATTTAGAAGGATGTAGTTTGGTAAGGGTGAGGTTAAGCAAAGATTACCAAGTTACAAAAGTTACTTAAAAAGACATTTTAAATAATATTTGACCACTTTTGACGATTGCATCCCCTCCGGCTCCACAGCTACAGGGGGAGGTCCCAGAGGGGAGTTATATCAAACCTAGGACCTTGTTGATATAAACCCTGATACGAAGTTTCACTGCTGTCCCCTCAGCCTCTCCCTAGAAAATCCCATTTTCCTGTATTTGGAAAGGTTTTCCTAAGGTGTGTGCCTTCTCGAATTTTCCCGGATATGTGGCTTATACCATTCCTAGGAACACCTTAAGGTCTAGCTTTGTGCCTAGTTTAATCGAATTGTTAGAGCCGTTTTTGAGAAAACCCCAAAAATTCTGTTTTGGCCTAGAGGGAAGTACCCTTGAAAAAAGGCCTATAGAAAAAATGAAAAAGTCGTCTGAAATTATGACCAAACAGAACCTATGTACCGAGTTTGAGAAAAATCGGTTGAAAATTGAAGGCTCCAGCTTGGTAACAGACATACCGGCGGCGTAACATTTATTAAAAACCACTTTTTTGGAATCAGGGACCCTCAAATGTGTATTTCCGTTGAAACCCCGATATCGATTTTTTTTTTCGATCACAATACTTTATTATATTTATTATATAATAAAGTAAACAAGTGAAAACAAACAATTGACTGAGTTAATTGTTGAAATACCATGCATAGTCAGTGTTGATTTCTTTATCAAATTACTCATACAAACATGTGACACATACATAACTGATAATCAAGTATAGTACATATGTAAATGACTTTATAGGGTTCTGCATTACCGACCGACATTGAGTGTATAGTTTGTACACATATTATAAAATTTCCGCCTAATTGGCGCCCTCACGGGTAAACAGTGATGTTTACGAAAAAATGTTTCAAACAAAAGTTGTTTAATTTTTGATAAGGAACATTTTTTACATTTAAACTTTTGTTCTATCTCTAACGGTTTATAAGATGGGTCCTACGGACCCAAGACCCAATTGACCTATGATGCTCATTTACGAACTTGACCTCACTTTTTACGCCCTGAGTACGCTGTTCAGCTCTATATCTTATTTCGTTTTTGAGTTATCGTGTCCACAGACGGACGGACGGACAGTCGGAAATGGACTAATTAGGTGATTCTATGAACACCTATGACAAAATTTTTCTAGAATCATTATTTTTAAGCGTTACAAACTTTGGACTAAACTTAATATACTATGTATATTTCATATATGCATGGTATAAAAATGGACATTGATTTTTTTTCTCGTGTAATGAAGTTTGAAGTCCAACATATATTTCAATTGATTTTTTTAGATATACCTACACTAATTTCAAATTGATAAAAGAATAATATTATTGAAAATAATAATATTTATCCAAAATATGGGAATATTAAAAAATTTGATTGGCCGATAGTAATTAAATAAATATATAGATTTCGATTTTGTGTCTTTTTGAATTTTTCTAAATATTTTTGGAATTATTTTCTGAATGTTTTACATGGTTTTTGGTTGCTTACGAGGAGTGGTTGCCATTCACCCCACCACGGATCCTTCCTTGAATTTATATTTCTGAATCATGGATTATAAGTTAATAATTGACACATTTTATTCGTTCCTTTTTTTGGTGGGCCACTCTGAATAAGTTATTATTTAGGATTTATTTAATTTTATTAAAATATTTTTATGGATATCTAATATTGAGTAAAAAGTTTGGGATTTTAGACTGAATCTTCTGTTGATAAGAATTTTGTCGATGAAACAAAATGCGATCCTGAAAAGACAGCAAATGCATGTATCCGCAAACTTTCAGAAATTCTAAAAGGTATACTGAATTACATTTTTACCTGTATCATGGTTGGTAAATACTTCATTCAAATCGCTTTTTTAAAGTAGACGCTCTCTCTGTACCATAAGTACTTCCATACATTATCTATATTTTTATTATTACAGGGAAAATATAAAATGGGTGCTAAATTTACAATTATAGTGTCCGCTTAAAATAGGGCGGAGTATCTACCAACAACACCCTATAAATTTAGTCGTAAGAAAATATTCTAATCAAAAATTTATATTATTTTTAGAATGGAAAACTTACAAAAAATGGTTTTGTATAAAATGTGACAATAAAATAGAAGTAGGTACAATAAAAGATTTGAAAAATCATTGGTTTGATGTTCATAAAGCTCCCCCGAAATATCAGTGTATTGTATGTGATAAAGTATACGAGAAATTCGAAATATTTAGGAAACATATTAACGCACATCGTGATAAATATAAATACAAGTAATTTTTTAAATATATCTTTTACTAAAATTTTTTGAAAAATTAATATTATTGAAAGTTGCAAAAAATAATTGAAACAAAATCATTCTTTGGCCATTTTTCTCCGCCCTTAAAAACATTGATGTGTCAAAAATTTATTTGATAAACCCATAGAAAAGTATTTTCCTTCTAATAATTAGAAAAATTTCTTTTCTATTAAAAAATACATTCTGGATATAGATAGTAATCACCTTGTATTATTTTATAGTCAGTAAAGATTTTTGGAAGTAACTGCCTTAAGGAATAAAAATGACCGAAAAAGAACCATTAAAAAGAGTTTTCAAAATTTTTTCGAGATATTAGTTTTTTTTTATTTACCCATTTCATTGTCTTAGATTTTTCCAGTCAATTGACAAAGAACAGAATGTTAAAATTCTTATAATTCCGCCATCGTTAGCACGATGCTTGTGAAATTGATAAAATTAGGCAGATTATGTAAGAAATAAAAGATGTCCAATTACTTTTCAAAAAAATATTGTTAACTTCCCAGACTCAAAAGCGTGAAGCGTAAAATTTTTTGTTTCATTACTCAGTTTTAACGTACTACTACTTAGTGCAATAATGATACATACTACGGAACCCTTAGGCCCATGCGTACACATTTGGTCCATTTTTCTAGAACTAGTAAAGACAAAAGATATTAAATGAGTTTAGAAAGTATATTAAAAAATTAATTTGTTATTTTAGATGTGATATCTGTGGGAAATATTCACATAAGCGTGATCACCATGACAATCATATAGAAACACATTTAAAAGTTCGTAAATATATGTGTTCAACATGTGGTAAAAGTTTTAAGACACACGGTGGTTTATATTCACATAGTCGGATGCATTTACCAGATGAATTAAGAAAGAAATTTCGATGTGAGATGTGTGATAAAAGTTTTAATTCTTCATCAAATTTAACTTTACATAGAAAAATGCATGCAGGTATGATAACAAAATACTTGGATAAATCAATTGTTTTTAGTCTTTGTGGAAGTGGTGAAAAATTAAATTGGTTTTTAGAAGCTTTTAATTAATTCCATTTTTTTAGGAATCAAAGAATATACTTGTGATCAATGTGGGAAAATGTTTTCAACAAAAAATAGTTTAAATCAACATTGTACGAATGTACACTCGGACGAAACTCCATTTCATTGTCCGTTGTGCCCTAAAGCGTAAGTATTTTATTGTTTGTGGGGTTTTTTGTTTTAAATTCCTTAGCGCGAATGTTTTTTGAGCTTTAAAAATATAATTATCATCATCGTAAACTTTAGAACAACGCATTGCGTGATGGAGACATCAGTACAGCGTAAATTCCGTTTGTGAATCTCCGGTGGATTCATACGCATATGCGTTGTTCTAACGTCCACGATGATACTAAATCCATTATGATAACTGAAAAAATTTTTTAATTACTACTTTTCGAATGACATAAATAATTTTAAAAAAGAAATTTAAAAAATTGAAAGGCATGTAAACATTTTTTAACCAAAATATAATTTTTTCAGATTTAAATTAATATATGGATTAAAAAGTCATCAAACAGTACATACGAATATTAAACCATTTAAATGTGATACGTGCGGTAAAACATTCAGAGAGAAAGCCAGGATGAAAGCACATCAAAAAATACACACAACTGAGTTACCATTTAAATGTGAATATTGTAAAAAATGTTTCAAGTTGAAATATGTTTTGAAGGTAAAATAAATACTTTTTGTATTGTTACAAATAGGGAAATAAAAATTTTACATATTCGTCGAAAATTGAACCTTGGAACACCTCTTAATTTTAGCGGTAACAACGCCTTATCATTATAACTACACATATTTAATATATACTGGGTGCTTAATATATCTTTATTGAATAATTTTTGGGGAAAAACAACCGGGGTAAAAGTTTGTTGCTCAGAGAGAGATATCCAAGGGCTAAGTATTTGTTTATTGCAGACTACGGATAAATTAAGAAAATTTCTAACACTCCTGAAATTGATTCGATAAATCGTTGTTCGTATGAAAATTCCAATCGTTAAATGAAATAGATTTTTCTATTTTTAGATTAAAAAAATGTAATTATCATGTTTAAGTTTTATCGGAATTGAAAACTAAAAATTTATCTCGATGTTATTACAACTTTCTTAAAGGGAGTTGAGATGAATGAAATAATCTCTTTTGCTCTTTTATTTTTTCGATCATTATTACTTGATGTATTTCAAAAACTGGCAAAAAGTAACATAAATAACCACTAAAGAAAGTTCACTTTCGCCGTAAGTTATGTGAGAATCAAAATTTATTATAAAATTTTGTCGTTTGTTTATAGGTACATTTACGTCAACATACGGGTGAACGTCCTTACTCCTGTCAAGAGTGTAACCATCAATTTACAAATTGGTCTAATTATAATAAACATATGAAAGGTCGGCATGGTATTAATGTCAAATCAAAAGCAACACAAATATTACAACAACAACGATTACAATTAATGAAACAAGAAGAGCTTATACAAATGCAACAAGAACAAGAACAACAACAAATGAGTAATGAATCATCTGATAATAATCATCATACATTAAACAATATTAATAATACAATTTTACCAATTCCACAACAACTATTCCATTCAGATCTTTAGTTTATACATGTATATTAAGGTAGCGAAAGTTCACTAGTTTAATCAGAGTTCTTTAACGAAGAGTAGAGAAGTGTTTCTAGAAATTTAGTCCATGTAGGACAATTCAAAGAAAAAAATTACTCTTAACCTCCTTTATGATTCATACAAGGACTTGGTGACACTGATAAAACATTTCAAACGATTAGATAGTTACAGTATGGTTAATGAAAGTGAAGTATCTACTAGTTAACTTATATGCTAGACGAATGAATGATACGTTTGCAATCACCATGACAGTGCACATTCATTTATCACCATGACAGTGTAATATCATGACAGTGCAATCGTGTAATATAAAGAGTTCCCGCAGTCCCGAATATTTTAAGAAGCGTGGATCGCAGACTCCGCTCAAATTTTACATTTTAAGATTCTTTATTAAATATTGGTCTATGAGACGGCAAGTTCGATCTTCACCCATCTGATAACCAGATAAGACGTATTTTTATGAAATTTTATTGATTTATAAACACGCCTATGCTTGCCTATCGAAAAATGTAAAACTGACTAGAACTTTAACTTTCAGAACTCTAGGTAAATCTAAATACATGTGTACTGAAATTATAAGAAGTCTTTGTAAATTAGAATTTAAAAAAAAGAAGATATTGTTTTATAAAAAAGTATTTTTTTGCATTTTGATACAGGTTCAATTCCTAGATTTATATTTTTAAGTATGCTTATTCAGTTCAAAGCTATTACATTCATTTCTTGGATAAAGCCAGGTTTACACTATACAAGGTTTTATAAAAATTAGCTAACAAAATTTTATCAAAATTTTTGATGAAAAATTGTCAATATACGGTAATATACTGTAAATGTATTATTCGATTGGCTCGTTTTTAACTGATTATTTTTTTTGCCGCATATTTACCGATTAGTGCTATCCTGTCTTTTCGAAATTTATTAATAAATATTGATAGCGTTAATCAGAACTAAAAACAGTATACAGATATACAATCGGTAGATATGCAGTAAAAATAAAAACTAAAACCTGTGTTTGTTTATTGTCAATATCTAAATACCATCACAGTATGACCTCATCGATACAATATATTTAGGTTCTGTTTGTTTATTGATGCCATCAAAGATGGTATTACAGTATGATGTCAGAATTTATATTGCATAGATGTAAACTAATGACGTCATATTGTGATATCACATTTAATAGTATTAATAAATAAACAAAACCTTAACATTATATCGACGGCGACCTTATATCGACCAAATGAGGTGAAGTAAAGCAAACGTAATGCAACAGTGATGTCATTCTTTTAACCTATGATTTATATACATATCAATTTTTTAGTTGAAGGTTTACTATTTAGCGCTATAGAGTAAAATTCGATAAAGGATTATGGTGGAATGGTTGAATTTCAATAGAAGAAAAATATTAAGAACTATTTCAAATGGTGTACTCCGTGATTATTTTATGTGCCACAACTGTCTAAATTAAAGCAGAATCGGACTTTTAAACTGTTATACTTTGCATTTTTAGTATTTACGTCCGAAACTAGTTATATACTTAGTTTTGGTTCTAAAGGAACTTCGTTCCTGGACGGGGTCCCACGACCACAATATTTTTATTTATTAATACTTTAAAATAAAATTAGGTATATCCATAGAATAATATAACCTGACGGTATATATGGGTATATCATTCAAATTGTTATTGGTATCATCCATTAATCTTTGAACATAAAAATTAATGTTTCTGGCTTTCTAAGTTAGCTTTTAATGATATTGTCTGTTTTGAAGTCTACTTTCTATTCGATTCTGATGATGGAAAAATTTGTCAATATAAGATCTTGTGTCATGGTTTTATTTTTGAAGAAGACTTTTCGTCTTCTGCTACTGTCACGTAGGAAGTTTTAAATATATGGATGAGGATGTTGAAATATTATAGGAAAAACACCCTTAAACTATTGGAATAATATTTTTTATTTATTTATAAAAAATTAAGGGCAGCAATTTCAACTCATAAAATAGATCTTCCCCCATCAATATCCAATATATTTTCATATGTCAATTTTTGTTCTAAGTTGAGGCATTTTTTTGGTCTTTCCCCAATTTCCTCCATCCTTTAATGGTTTGCAAAAATTAAAACTTATTATTATGCTCTGTTGAAAAATCGAATCGGTTATTATTTATTCGTTATTTATTATCGTATTATCGTTATTTTTGATTGATTAACTTCAATCGTGATTGGCTAACTTCAAAACGATCTATTAGCCATAATAGATTAAAATAGTCCACCTGTATAATTTTATATTTTGATTATAGGCGTAACAATGTAACGCCGTTTACAAATCTATAGGTAATTAAAAACTTTTAAACTCTTCAAGATTTTTATTTGCCTTAAAAATAACAGTAAAAAAGTAAAAAAACCATTATTTGAATTTTAAAAAATGTTTCCGAATGAAATCAGGTTTTTTTTTTGGATTCAATTTATTTCAAATTAAAATTCACAATACTTTTTTAATCAAACACAAATTCAGTTTATTTTGAGAGTTTAAATAGAAGTTTACTTCAAATACTTTAATAATACAGGCTAATACCAGTGGTAGATTTAGGGGTTTTGCCGCTCTAGGCTGATGAAGGACCGCTTTATCAACACAAATATTTGATAAAAAAGATTTTTAATTTATTTAAATTCTTAAATATCTTAGAAAACGAACAACGTACATCTTCAAGTTCACCTTTCTTCACCTTATCATCAGATAAAACTTGGAAAGAGGTAATTATTCAAATTAAAGTCTTCTCAACCTATTCTTAAACCCGCCACCGCAAAGACGAAATTTTTATGGATCAAAGTCAACTTTATTACCCAAATGCGTTTTATTAAAATTTTTTTTTAATTTTAAACAACACTTCAACGAGAATCCGATGTTAAGATGAAATAACGGTTTATTTTCGACAATTAAGTAACAAAAATTTACCCCGCGGTTTTCACAAAAGAACTTGTAAGCTTATTATGTTTCAAAAGCTTATATTGTTATTATAAATATCCCTCGATATATTTAGGAATGTGGTTCTTGCTCCGGTAGACATTTGTAATTCTGTTATATTCTTTAAAAAAATATGAAAAAAATTCAATAATTTTTTTGTCTTGCAATTGACAAAACAATAGTCTTACTTCTTGTAGTTTATAAGCATTTGTATGATTGCCTTATTTTATTGTATTTCTGGTCAAACCGGAAATGCGAACAACTTTGGTTCTTCACACTCAAAATTTTTTGGAATTATGAGTTTCTTGTTATGCATGTTTAATTTTGTGACCGTTTTTTTTTCGATAAAAGTCTCATTTTCATGAGACTGAAATTATAAACCCTACTACTATTAATACTACATTTGGTGATAGCTGACTTTTAGCATCATTATATGTATTCCTAGGGCCTTGTGTCAGAACGCTTATTATCCATGGACGGAAAAAGGATACATTGGAGTATATACCTGGCCAATCTGTTCCACATTTCACTCCAAAAGAAGTGATACCAACTAGAACGTCTTCTCCACGTAGGGTACACACTAAGGGTCCACCAGAGTCACCCTATATAATTAAATATTTAATAAATAAAATTATTAATATTTTATTTTTAATGTGCGAAAACTACTAAAAAAGTTTTGAGCCATCATAAACTAAAGGTAACTTTACTATTATACTTTAAGAAAAATTTCGTGGGAAATCCTTAACATTCGTTGATAAATTACTATACAGAAAGCTCTAAATAATGATACTCTGAAGATCTTAGCAAGTAAACAAAATTGTTTTAGCTTAAATTGTCAATAATATCTCCTAATGATTCTAATTCTTGCAAATTTCTTGCTAATCTTCTGAGTTCTCAATGATTTTCTTTTAAAATTATAGTATGGCACAAAAGTCATTAAAACATGAAATAATCGATCAATTGAATTTCGATAAGCCACTCCAGGCATTGTGAAAATTTTAATTTTCTTTTTTATAAGCGAGCTCTGAGGTCGAAAACAGATTTGATCTGAAAGACCCTTTTAGGGTTTAAGAGAGGTGGATATCGAGGCGGTGCCTTACTTTAGTAAAGAGCGCATGAGGGAATATTGTGCAGTGGAATTTGTTAATAAAGTTTGAATTTTCCAGCGAAGATGATGAGTAACGGGTGGTATATATCTAATAAAAATTTCGGTTTAGATATACCTTAAATAATGCAAACACGATTAATTCCTTTTTTAATAATGATATTGCATATCAAATGTAGATATACCTGGCATGTATCAATTCCTGGTTCAAGGCAGCACAACATTCCATCGGTAAGCTTAATCCCCGCTTTCTGGAATCGATCGTGACATTTACGTGTACTGATAAGTTCTACTGTAGCATATTGCAATATGTGTGGAGTATAATTTTTCGCATCTTGGCCCTGTGGAACATAGCGAGTATTACCCCATCCCATTATTTTACATTTTGAATGTGATTCAATTTTCGTATCAGCCATACTAAGCGGTTTTATTAAACCTGTTGATTCTTTATTCCAAAATTCTCCATCAATCTGAAATTTGTGTGAAGTAACAAGAGAGCAACCAAGAATCATTTAAAAGGAGGAATGAATATATGGATACAAATTTTTAATTAATTTTTTTAAAAATATTATAAAGTTTGCTTGTTTTCATCTATTTTGATTATTCAAACTCCCATCAATTCTGATCATCCTTTTTTTCAAGCTAAAAGCAACAAAAAATTTGTTATTGTTATCTCAAAGTTGGTACTTGTTTTCCATGGATTAATAGTTTGTTCAATCAGTTCAATGATTGTTGTATCGATCTTTGTATCATGGATTATTTGACTAAGCCCGTGGCTAAAGCAACCATGCCCATAGGGGAAGGTTGGGCAAGATGGAAGGAGCGGATAAGATAGAAACTACAATCAAAATCGGTTAAAACGACATTGAAGGGAACAAGTCGTAATAAGCGATATGTACATTTTTATACAGTGGAAGTATATGTGTATATGTACACATGTCGACCTGACAATTGGCTCCTACAACCGATATACGAGTTAATAAGGTCCAAAGTAAAGTTAAAATAAAGTTTATAAGGTTGAAAAAAGTATTAGGATGGTGTTTCTTTTAAATTGTATGCATATGTAAAAAACTGTATTTTTACATGCGTTGGACGTTAAAGCCGATATATTTGCTTATAATTCCAAATAATATTCGTCGCTATAGCCGATGTATCGTTATAACTGACATTGAAAAAAATTATAGAAATTTAGTCGAGACCTTTCATTTACGTCGATATAATCGGTTCGTTGTTATAAACGTTTTTGAGTGTATTTACGGATACAAAGACTCGTGGCCGTGTAAACTTTACACATGAAGTTCAGTCAGGCTTGTTCTCGCCAGTGAAGAGATCAAGTGTTTTGTTTTTTCGACTTTGTATTATTACAAAAACATAGGATAGACTAATCACTTTAGCATAAAAAGATGCAATTATTTAATTATTAAATACAAAGTTAGACCTATTAAATACAAAGTTAGACCAACGATCTTAGCCTCCCTTCCGTTCTCATTATTACACTTCACTTGACTACCTTATGTGTCTCGGACCTCCAAATTATTTGTTAATGAGCAATAGAATTTAAAAAAGGAAGCTCTGTTTTATCACTCTGTTTTATTTTATTTTATTTTATTTTTGGGAACGTATACAAACAGAATGGAAATTATTTGAATGAGCTTACTCTTATAATTGAAATATCATTGGGTGATGCCTTGACATTTGCTATGTATTTCTCATGAGGATTATTCCATTCTGCATGAAAATATTTCATATTATGGACGTTTTTCTTATCAACTCCACCAGCAAACACACGGACTCTTTTATCAGGTACTCGTTTTGCTGGATGCGTGTCTGGATTAAAGAAACAATGGGCTGCCGTTAAAACAGTATTTATGTTAATAATAGTTCAACCACACATGCATCTTTCTATCAGCAAGTACAAGAGCCTTAAAAGAAAAGATTTTCGTTTAAGTTTTGTTTGATTTTACATAATAAAATTTTTTTTATTTTTTCCCAATTTTGAACAAAAAATGTAATTTTGTGATTTTTTCCCCTAATGCTTCGTTTTTGAGATTAGAAATGTTAGAGTGGCTACATACTATTTGTTTATGGGAAAAAAATATAAGTAATTTTTCCAATTAAATTCGCAAGAGAATCCAAAAAATTTATGATAAAAAATTTAGACAAATTTCTACCCAAAAAATTCGTGCGTTCAAGGGTTTAAAATATAAAATTTGGGTAAATCCATCAAATAATGCTGCCCATTTAGAATGATATTTGCGCCAGTATTAATATTAAGAAGCATATATGTTTGAATTTTTCTTTACACTAGACTTAATTTGCAACTACATTTTCGACTATATTTGCAAACATACGGTCCGAATATTTTATTCCAAGTGCTTAAAAGGCCGTGGATCTGATAATTATAGTTCTTTTTAATAGCTTTATCCCATCCTGAAATGTCCGAAAATCAGAATGGCGTTGTGTTTAATAATTCAAACCTTTATTTATTGAAGTAAATGTGAATGAAAATTATCGGACTTAAATTGTTGTTTCATGGAATCCCATTTGATTTGGTGTCTAAAATTAAAGACCTTTTTTAAGTCAAAGTGCAGGTAAAGATATAAGTGCATTATCAAAACGAAACTAAACCATAGGAATTAGTATATCTGATTATAATTATACCATGAAAGGAAATTGTCCATTTTTAGCATTTTGTCCATTTACTATGCGATTCTGTTTATTTTGTTTATTGCAATATACATACTGAAAAAATAAAAGGTCTAAAAAAGGTTGTAAGATTCCATTTCCAAACTTGATGATAGTAACAAATATGATATACCAAACCATGTTACTCACATAGAAAAATATCCACTATTAATTTAAAAAGATCCATCAATATGCGGAGTCGTTTAAAATGACAGTAAAAATTTTATGTTGACACATGTAAACCAGTTAGGCTGGGCGAGCCGAAATAAAATATTTCGATGGAAAACGAAATATTCGAAAACTATACAACTGCTATTAGAAGTAAATGGCGTTTTGGTTTTATAAAAAATACCCAATTATAGGTGTATTTTTTACAAAATTAAAAAAAAAACTATTCTATTATAATTTCTACAAAAGAATTAAAAAAAATTCCCCGTTAGATTCATATTGGTAAAAACGAGCTGCCGAATTTTTTACTTTTTGTTACTTCGAAAGATTGTTTGAGTCATTAGCAAAAAATAAAGATTCTTCATTCCATTTCAAATTCTTTAAACTAAATTACAGTTGATTGTATAGAGAGTATATATTTTTGTCTGTTTATACCTATATTAGGCCGAAAACATAGAAAGAATAGTAAAATAATTATTTTATATGGATATGTAGTGAAATATAGTCGTAGAACTGCTATTTAAAGGATATAAGTTAGCCAGAAGAGGACACCAAAAACTCTCTCAGACAACTGTTACAGTGCTTATCTAATATCACAGTGTCCTCTAAAAGTGTACATAAATCTGAAAATCTGAAAATGATAAGTTGGAAGAATATCTTCAAAAGCGGCAATTTATGGGATAAGCCGTAGTCAAGCCGTAATCACCTGCAAGTTAGCACTTGTTAATAGAATGCAGCGAATTGATATAAAAAGAAATTGGTTACCTGCTTGAATATCAGGTATCCGTAAGAAAATTTCTATCATTATTTCATAGTAATAGAATGAATGTTAAGGAATCAGGCAATTCTTTATTATTTATGCCCGAATTTATAAAAAAATTTATTGAAAAATCAATATACACATTTGCGAAAACAAATATTATGTAAGACTGGAAAGTGGTATAATCCCACGCTAGTATTATAGTAATAATTAATTAGGTACTATAATGTTTGTTACCTACTATTGGGAAAATCACTAATGACGTCAATATGGAATTCACAAGTAGGCTTAAATCTTAATAAAACAACAGTGGTCTATGGAATAACAAGATGATTAAAAAAGTAGACTATTTTTTACTAGGCAGTATATTCATACATTTGAATAGTATTGTTGTAAATTACTATCGATTCTTGATATCCCTGATAAAAAAATCCGATACATAAATTGGAAAATTTCCAATTAAATTCATTGGAACAAATGGGATTCAGTTGGGAACAAAATTTCCAAATCATTCCAATTAATTTCATTGGAACCAATTCAAAATTTTAAATCAAATTTTAAGAGAGATGAATGGAAAAATTTTTTTATTCATTCCAATCAAAACTGATTTAATGGTTTCGTCGGATTTAATTGGAAAATATTCAAAAAAAATATTTTTAAAAATCTGGTTTTTTTGAAAACATGAAATAATATTTTTATGCAATGTGCACATGTCTATACGTTGTTACGGTTGCCTAGATATAAATCAAATTAAAATAAAATTCTCGCCCATAGAACATTGTAAATATTTTGGGAGAAATATAAATAAAAAAATAATAACTTTACCGTATGAACCTTATTCGTGGTTTTTATTCAGTTAATTAGCGTTGAAAAACTAATAAAAATTTATAGTAGAATAATTTTACTTCAGTTGCATTATGCTTTATGATAAAACATTCATTTCTTTCTTTTTAATAATTTTTAAGTGTTGTATTTTATAAAGAATTATAAATTAGGGAAAAATTCTTGACCGTTATTTGATTTTGAATAAATATTGACTTAATACTTCCTTCATATGCAAAAATAAAACAAACTCCGGGAATAAGTAACTAATGATTACTTAATTAAGCTAATAGAACACAATTAGGTAAAATATTACGATAGGGTGCAGTTTCTATTATTTTTCAAGAGTTATTGCTTTAGATAATACAATAGAAATGTTGAGAACTAGTAAATTGTATAAGGACAATTTAAAAGTGTAATTGATGTCTTTTCTTTCCTTAAGGTAGTACCAGCATGAAATCACTTTTCGACAGATTTGGCCGAATTTTTTTTCTCGGGTTTATAATAGCTTTATTTATGAATTCCTAAAATTTCATAATTTTTGACCGTTTAGATCGCGAGATATTTAAAGACAAAGTTTAATAAATAGAAGGATATCCTTCTATTTATTAAACGTCTGCCGAAATCCTATTTGAGTCTGCTATATCTTAGCTGTATTCTAAGCTAGCCAAAATAATTTTCCCAATAGTAGTCGTTAGCGTATGAGCAGACACGATAATTAAAAATGTAGTCCTTGCAATTAAAAAAAAAACTATTGTTTATCTGAAAAAAGAATTAGACGTGTTAGCATAGTTGTGATAGATGGCATTTGCTTCAGTTTGTCGAAACCAATAAAGTGAGAATCATTAATTTCGTAATCAGTAGCAACACGACGGGATACACGTGTTAGAATTCTTTGAAAGTCTAGTATTTTGCCATTGGTTTTTAATTCATCACACAATGCTTCCATAAACCAGGAACCATCTTCAGTATCCCGAAACGAATAATAACCTATAACAAAAAGTATAAATATAAAAAGATACTTTAAATTATATAGGTATTTTAGACTATAAGGACCTGCCACAGTAGAATATGCAATTAAAAAATCTGCATATATAGGTATTCGGTATGATTGCATTGGTTCACCATCAACTTGAATACGCGAGCGTCTCATTGTAATGCCGGAATCAAATTTTTCTCCTCGACAAGCCTAAAAATATTAATAAATAAATCAATATCATCGAGTCAACACTTTTAAATTTTATGTTTCTAAACATTCTTAACTATCTTTTACACTATACAGAATGTTCGATTTACATCTAGGCATATAAATATCACGAGTATGACAGAGTACATGCGTTAAGCAATGCATCTAAGTAAGAGGTATTATAGGTGTTATATGAAATTGCAAAAGTGACTTGTATCGTGGCTCTTCTGCTGTAGTTTATCTATTCAACTAAGAAATTCCCACTCTCCAAGCGTCTTACAACTATCTTGACGCATAACGAAGCTTCAACACATGTATATAATACCTCTCACTTAGATGCATTGCTTGACGCATGTATTGTCATACTCGTTATATTTATATGCCTAGATGTAAATCGAACATTCTGTATAACGCTGAAGGATTAGTGACGTCATTGGAGTGATGGATAATATTATGTGATGGTATTTATTTTTAAAGTCAGTCTTATCCTGCAAAGCGGGCGGGTAGCAGCCAGTTTTATATAAGCACGTATATGATATTACACTAGCTGTGAACTACCAATTTTGTTGGGTAACATCTCCCACTTTCATCCCCCTCCTTTCATATCCTCTTGCGTACGGGTTACAGTTTTGTAACTCCTAGCCATCCCCTCCCCCCGAACGTTAAAAATAGATTTTGTTAAGTTTTTGAAGCACATCCCTTTCAAACACTTACTCTACTATATTTCAACCTCTTACTCTACTATATTATGCATGTATTATATATATAAATCTTCCTTTTAAATCGCTTTATTTATTAGAAAAAACCGCATCAAAATTAGTTACGTAGTTTTAAAGATCTAAGCATACATAGGGATTAGGGACAGGCGGCCGGGCATTATACCTAGTAAATAAGACTAATTAAATAAATTTGTATACTTACTTGAACAAGAAATAATTTGGGTTTTCCCGCTAATGTTGGACACCGATCTGCAGTAAATTTTGACCAAAGTTCATCTAATTTATATTGACGATCGTTCGCGTATAATATGTCTGAATCACCACCATGCGTTAGAATTGCCATTAAGAAACAATCGTTATTCGAATGATCTAATTCTACAACTAATTTTTTTTTCGTTTAACAATTGATCAAATCAAATCAAAATTAAAATTTCAAAAGGAACTACACGTTTTTGAAAAAAAAAAAATTCCAATTTTTCTTTACATTTTTAATTGCGACACTGACGCAAAGAATTTACAACCAGTAACACGGACCTCTGACCCAGTGCCGGATTAACCTATGACGGTGCCGTGTTTTTAGTCTTCGTAAATAACTTTACGCCCCCTTGTGGGCGATCCTTCTCATAAAAATTTGCCTTTTTCCCCATTGTTTATTGTGTTCTTAAATTAATTTGGTGCCCTTTTTAGCACCATTCTTGCGCAAATTTGTTTATTTTTCTGTGTATTTGACCTTTTCCCGGCTCCCCTAGGCAGTTACCTAATCCGCCAAATGGTTAATCCGGCACTGCTCTGATTAGTTTTAGGTTGTTAAAGTTCCAATATTTATCATTTTTTTAAGTTTAAAAAAAGTACTTTCACAATAGACCTTTTTCACATTTTTTTTTTTAAATTAAAGTAAATGTCTTGATAAATGGGCTGATTTTTTTGGAGCCATATGACCAAGAAAACAGACAATTAAAATCATTAAAATTCAAATTAGCGAAAACGATCTGGAAACACACGATGTTACACGAATGTCGTTGTGACATCATTTAAAGTTGATAATAATAATGATATATTAATACGACTGTTGACACTGTTTTATTGTCATTGCTTGTCGGATTGACGTAACGTGTGCGGTGGAGCAAAAAAAAAAGCATTTATGTTTTTCCTGAAAAAGGTCTATTCAATTGTATTTTTTTTGTTTAAGGACTTATGTGTTACGCCAAGTCTTTGCAAATTGGGAATCGATTTTAATGATTCTTTTCTTATTGAATAGGCTATATATCTAGGGTAGTATCATTCAAATTTGAAGTAAAAGTTCTTTCTATAAGATGTAATAGAGTTTTTCTGGGAAAAAATTCAAACTTACCTTCATCAACAGCTTCAATTAAATCATTATATTTGTAATCTTTAAATATTTTTACATTGAAGCCCAAACTTATCAATTGTTCATTTAAATTTCTACAATCAACATCTGTACCAGTTCGCTTATTGAAATTACCCACAATAAATGTTTCATGATTAAAAATTAATGCTATTCCACGATTTGGATGATTCATATTATAATATTCTGATTCTTGTTCTACAGGCATTACAGCCGTCACACTCTGGGAAGAACTTCTGAAAAATTAAATAATTTTAAACAAGATATGCTTTTTTTTTTAATGATAGACTTATATTTACGCCGAACGTGAGGAGACATATACGTGAAATATTTATTAAAATGTCGATGGATCTTATCTAGGAGTCGCCGAAAATCACGGACTTGAGAGATTATTTAGACAAAGACAAACAAAAAATTTGCAACAGTACAGATCTTACAATTTTTTTTTATCAAATGTACCACTATTGAGAAAATTCTAAATTGAGCGAATTTTCTACCGTCTGCGGATATTTAGTAACTCTTATGGTAATTAATTAAAATTAATTCAGAATAGTAGGCTTTAGGGTGTAAAATTTAGAAAAAGTACCTTTTTGAAAAAGAAACAGAATCGAATAAATAACATAAAATATCACATAGCACCAGTGCCGGATTAAGCCTTTATGGGGGCTGGGAGCCCCAGCCTTCACCAAGAAAAGGGACCCTCTTAAGGGCTGAAAAAATATTTTTTATTTCAAATAACATGGTTTCTAATACATTTTCAGGAGCCTGATTTCCAGTACATTTCCAATAGATTGTGGGGTCCGAGGCTACTACCTCACCCTAATCAGCTATTTGGTAAGTAGTATGAAGACCGGTCTACCACACCATTTTAAATTTTAAAAAAGTTCAGGAAATTGGTGTATTTTATCAAGCCGCAGAGTATTTCCTTGAACACACATGATGTTGCACAATGATTAGATTGATAATGATTGATTTGGAGGTATTAAAAATTACTGTAATTTTTCAGTGCTATGATAATCACTGGATAACAACTATTAATTTTGAAGTGTTTGTAAATTCTATTAGTAAACGAATTTATTATTGTTTTAACTGTTATCTAATAATGACAAGAAATGAGGCCTTCAGCAGCCCAATTTTAAAAAGGATAAAATTTCGGAAACATCTAAATTTTTTTAAAGATTTATGTTTAAAAGTTTCAATCAGCCAACAACAAAAATTTAGAGTGCGGTATTATAAAAGAGATGGAATATTAGAGCGTGCCTAGAGAAGATATTTAATTGGTCGTGGTTGGAAAATATTCCTTTGCGTCCGCTCCATAGCTTGAGTGTTACATTTACAGAGAGAACTTCCACTTAAAGAAGAGAGTAATTGCATGATCAAATTCAGGTTCAGATCAAATTCAAGAATATCACAAATCATCCACTTTTGCGATAAACAAATTTTGTTTAAAATATTTGTATCAAATTAAAACAAACATTTTGTGTAGTTAGTATAGGACTTACGTCATATATTGTCATTATCAAATTCAACCCTCTTGAAAATCATTGAAAGAAATCATCTGGAGCACAAAATCAAAATGAAATTGAAAATAAATTAAAATTTCACCTTATTAAACATTTTCGCTACGAAATTATCGAAATTACTAACTCAATGTAAAATCCAGGACCAATGGAAGCCCCTACCCTGTCCCAACTTACCCTTAGTACGCCCATGGCAGTCGTCATAGAAATATTTAAAATTGGTAACCGTGAAAACACGTCGATTTAGATATCGAGGGGAAAGTTCAAAACTGATACCTAGAAAAAGTTTCACCCCTTTCCTCCTAGCCACCACAAGTTTGAAATTTCAAACGGAGCGGAGCCTCCTACCTTGTTATACCTCATTTAAAAGGGGATAAAATTCTCTATTCACAATGATTAAAAAAATGAAATCGATCGATTGGTTTTTAAGATAGTACCATTCTAGTAGCATTTATGAGCTCCCCCTCGATATGTCAATCGACGTGTTTTCACTCAAAACAATAATCACATCAGGTCAAGACATATTAAGGATGTATGAGCATGGTAGTGGGGGCACAAATTTAAAAATAGATATTTCCAATTTTGATGATAAATTTATATTATTACTTGACGATATAAGACGAAAAGTAAGAATAAAATTTTTCGATATCTGGCTTAATTTTCAAAATATCGAAAATTGAAAATTTTGTTTAATTATTTAGCTTTCGATATTTCGAAAACCAAGACACATATCGAAAAATTTTATTCTTATTTTTCGTCTACATTCATGAAGTTATAACAAAATTCATCATCAAAGTTGAAAATAAGATAAAAATAATTTCAACCCTTAATCTACCCTGCTCTTACATCCCTTATATGGACGGTGACACTTAGTTTTTATACCATGTATATATGAAATATACATAGTATATTAAGTTTCGTCCCAAGTTTGTAACGCTTAAAAATATTGATGCTACGAACAAAATTTTGGTATAGGTGTTCATAGAATCACCTAATTAATCCATTTCCGGTTGTCCGTCCGTCTGTGGACACGATAACTCAAAAACGAAAAAAGATATCGATCTGAAAATTTTACAGCGTACTCAGGACGTAAAAAGTGAGGTCAAGTTCGTAAATGAGCATCATAGGTCAATTGGGTCTTGGGTTCGTAGGACCCATCTTGTAAACCGTTAGAGATAGAACAAAAGTTTAAATGTAAAAAATGTTGCTTATAAAAAAATAAAAAACTTTTGTTTGAAACATTTTTTTGTAAACATCACTGTTTACCCACGAGGGCGTTAATTAGGTGCAAATTTTATAGTATGTATTAATATAGGAATATCAAAGTGAATATTTTTTGTTATTTACGTGACGTCAAAAAAACAAACGAGTGCGCATCAACAATTGCGCATTATATGAGAATATCAGTTAAATATGTCAGATATGTATGTATGTAAAATGTGACAGAGTTATCAACACTGCCTATACATGGTATTTCAACAATTTACTCAGTCAATTGTTTGCTTTCACTTGTTTTCTTTTCTAATTCATTGCTAATATGTTTACTTTCTATTAAAAAGTTTTTTTTAAATTTGTTTTCATTCATTCCAAATGAAAATTATCAAAAACTTCCAAAATATGTCGTTTTTTGAGATTCCTCCATAAGAGCCAATGTATTTTATATCGATTTTTAATGACTTTTTTCTTAAAAATTTGCACGGTTACTAAGCTGAAATTTTAACCACATATTCTTTGAGTAAAAGACTACCTACACACAAATTTTGAGCCTTTAAATCAAAACATTGTTGTCATGCTCATACATCCTTAAGGGTGGATACTTTTGAAATAACACTCTGTATGTAGGTATCTTAGTTGTACATCTGATCAAAAAACAAACAAAAAAGACACCACAAATACAGAAGACAAAAAATAAATAAATAAAACTTACGATGGTAAAGGCTGTTCAAAGCTACTACTATCAACATTTCCATCAACAGCATGTTTAGAAGCTTTACTATCCATTTTTTTCTAACTTATTTATAAATATTATAAAAAGAAATTAAAAAAAAAAGTAAAAACGCTTTGTTTTCATGCAATCAAAGTATATATTTTATTAAAATGTAACTACCAAAATCTATTAAGCACTAGATACAAACTAGTAATAGTCAGTATATAATATTTTTGGATAATCATTTTATCCATATTATATCTAATCTTTTATATATCCGCAAGTGTTCGCTTTGCCAAGTAATTCAAATTAGTGTTGGTGATTTATTTATCACCTAATTTTTTTATTCAAGTAACAGATAGATAGATCATGATTAATCGATTAAATTACATTTAATTTAATTGAAATAACAAATAATTAAATTGAAATTCGCAATTTCAAATACAATAATTTTCCAATATGTATAATAATTACAAACATTTCGGCAACAATAAGGGTTGTTCGATTATCTTTAAATAATTGTTTGCACGCAAAGTATACTGAATAAATAATATTTTGTATTAATTGGAGCGCTACTTTGTGGAACATTTTGAATTTGTAAAAATTAAAAAACAAAATTAAGCAAGTGAAAACTAACAATCGACTGAGTTAATTGTTGAAGTACCATGTATAGATAGTATACCGTGTGATGTAAGTAAAGAAAGATAAACAAACAAATACATATATAACATATGGGACGTATTTTAAAATATAAACTGTAGGAACCTGTAATTCATATTAAATATTGTTTCTAAGCTAATTTGCGCCCTCACGGCTAAACAGTGATATTTACCAAAAAAATTTTTCAAATAAAAATTGTTTATTTTTTTATAAGGAACATTTTTACATTTACCTAATAAACTTTTATTCTATCTATAACGGTTTACAAGACCATGTTGATCATTTACGAACTCGACGTCACTTTTTACGCCTTGAGCACTCTATAAAAATTTCAGATAATTACTTTTTCGAGCTATCGTGTTTACAGGCGACAGACGCATAGTCAGGCGGACAACCGGAAATGGACTAGTTAGATCATTTTATGAACAAATACCAAAATTTTGTTCGTAGCATTAAACTTGGGACTAAACTTTTCATATAAAGGGTGTTATGTTATTGATAGCAGAAAATTGTACCAGTAAATTAAGTTTGTCAAGACAAATGGAAAAGCTCTTTACCAAATTTTGATCTGAGGCCTGATTCGGAAGATGTGACTATGGGAAAATAGAAAGATTTATGAATTCACAGACCTATCAAACTCATTAAATTAGTAAGTGTCACTTTAGAATATAGAGGGGACTATCATAAAACAATAATTGATTGTAAATTGATTTAATTGGGTAGTGAATACTAAAAAAAATATTTTGTTGTCATTATTTATAAAGAAAACAAAAAAATTATTCACCAATACAGAGACAGTTAGATGTGAGAGGTATCAAATTATATCTTAATATACAAAATTTTATTGAACTGTGATTGGGTAAAGTTATTTACTTTTTATTAATATTATATTTATTTATTTTGTTAATTATCTCGCAAAGTAGGCCTCAGATCCAAAAGTGGTAAATAACTTTTTCCTTCGTCTTTATGAGCTTAATCTGTAGGCCAACGATCTACAGTGAATAACAGAACGCCCTGTATACATTTCATATATCAACACTCAGTGTTGATGATGACCGAAATGGATGAAAAATATGTCGAAATTATTGTATTGTTAATTTTTAAATTAAATACAAATAAAAAAGGTGGAATATAGAAAAAAAATGTTTTTAATTTTTTTTTTTAAATATTTTCACAAAAATAATATTTAAACTTTTAATGCTGTATTTTGTTACCTCCTGATACTGGACCTTGGGTTTATTTGAGAAAAAAAGGAAAAATTTGATTACTTTTGCGATAAAACGACAAGTTTCTGGAGTATCAACTGATGAAATTGCTTCGGAATATCATCCTTCCTATACTTATGATTTTAGTCGATATTTCAAAAACTATTATCCTATCATCAAAGGAGAATTAAATCGTTTTTCGACAATCGCATGCTGCCTGCTATTTTTTCATTAGATAGATAAATTTTTTCATTAGATAGGTAAATTTTAACATTATACACCAGACAAGAAAATCACTGGCGAAAATCGAAAACAGATAAATAATATGTATCTGTATTCTTTGTCTTTATCAATCCTCAAAAAAGGCAGAAAAAATACTCATAGAAATATTGCTTCTCTTTTTTCCAAACTCTATAACACCTTTAGTCTTGAAAATAGATCATAGATGTCACCATCAATGGTTTAAAACTTGAATAATTGTACGAAAAAAATTCTACTACAATAAATTCAAAATCAATTCAATCATGATTCATTCAAAATTAAATATTTGAACAAACAATTAAATTATTTGTACAAAATTTAAATGATTATTTCAGATAAATAAGTAATCTATAAAATTAAATATGTTTATCTCAAAATTCTGTATTTGAAAAAGTAAATATAAATTTGAATTGTCAAATTTGTTTCGTATCCTAAAATCAAAACTAAATATATACATTTATTATTTTTAAATTCATTGTACATGGGGTTTTTTATTATACCTTTTGTCTTTAGTATACGCTGGTATACGTTTCATTATTGATTTTTGTTCTTGTTGTTGTTTAGTTTAGTACCAAGAACATCTAACGGGAGTATTTGTTGTTACCATGTTGAGGTTGTTTTCCGTGCCATAATAATATTCAATACACCGCGGCCGACTGACGTGGGCACGAAAGATATTAAAAATGTTTTATACAGTGTTATTATGATAAAAGTGTTTTTTATTTCTTATTTAAAAAAATCATTCTGTTTTTAGTTTCATAAAAAAAAATGGATGTGTTTAGCATATTATTTTTATGTTTAGTATCAATTATTATTGGTATTATACTAACGTTAGTTGCTCAGTATTATATTTTAGCCAAAATTGTGCAACGAAAACCACTGATTGCATCTGTACATAAACCAATTTTTGAGAAGTATTGTTTACCAGAGGTAAAAATAATTTTTTTTATTGTTGTTTATTATTATTTTGTAATACATGTAAATTTAAAGTTAATTGTTTATAAAAGGGTCATACAAATTTAGTGTTCCGTACCATAAATATGGAAAAATTCATTGTTGCTATTTATGTTTACAATTTGTCGAAATTAGTTTAATTGTTGAATGAAAATGTATTTTAAAATTTGAACTATGTTGCCGTACAAAGTTCAAAACACAAATTAAGCATTGATGTTTTTTTTAAACGTTCTAGTATTGATGTGATTCACTTTCGTGAAGTATTGTAGTGACGCAACTCTTCATATACTACATATGGTATCATGCTTTAGATGACTTGTTAAACGTTTTAAATTTTGCTTTTCTTTAATTTCAATGAACATAATAAAACGACAATATCTTAATTTTTTATATTTATTTTTTAAATTTAGATTATTCTGTTCGGCTTTTAGCAGCAAATATTGACTCGCAAAAAACAGAAAATTATTATGCGTATTTCCCACTTTTCCATGTTAAATAAAATAAATAATTATAAAATTCAAACCCGACTACGTTAAAATAATTCTGAAATAATAAAAAAAACGAGCAGTTGTTTACACAGCGACTTTAACAGTCGGGCCCGGGCATTATTGGAAAGATTTGAGTCGGTCTAGATTTCAATGGGCCCGACTGTTAAAGTCCTATTGTTACAAATTCCTATTCTTGCTAAAAGAATAACCGACCCGTGTTTTTCGTTGTCTGCAGAATCTATCCAATTAAATTTTAGAAAATTTTACACTTAGTTTTAAAGGTTGCGTTGATTAATTCTCAAAACTTGATTTTAAAACTACGAGCAAGAAAACTAGAAGGTGCTGTGGTGAAAAGGGATAAAAAAGGTTTTTATCTTATAAAATTAATGATTCTTTTATTAAATTTTTCGATTTTTGCCATGTCGCAACATGCTTTGTTGTTAATCTTCTGAGGAATAGGACAATTAAAAAAATAATAAATTGTCAAAATTAAGTACTTATTAATTCTTAAGACTTATTATTAGCGAACTAAAAGTCCCTTCATATAAACACGAGGCTTATAGCAAGGTATATCTTATTTAAATATTCAAATGAGTAATTAAAGTTGAGTGTGTATAATACCTAGAATACAAGTTAAAAAATTCATAAAATCACTGATCCGTGCCTTTCGTTCCATGACAATGACATTAACTAAAAAAAAGATTTTTATTTTCTGCTTATAATATTTCCTTATTCTCAGAGCATGCTTACTTACAAAGTAAAATTGTTTATATTTCTGTAATTATAAGCGTCGAGTTTAGCCCTGCGGAGGCTTATGGGAAAAATTTTGTGGAAGTGCCAGAAAATTTTTTGGCACTGTTAAGTGCAAAGAAAATACATTTATTTTTGAAATGAAAATAATTAAAAAAAAACAGTGGATTTTCTTTTATGTAGCAGCATGAAATATTTTGTAGTATGAAATATAGAATCCAAAATTTTGCAGAATTCTACAAATCGGTGTGCTTCCCAATATTTTGCTTATTAAAGCTTTTGTTTGCTTATTAAAGCTTTTGTTTTAATTTTTGCTTTGGGACTTGCTCTACTTCTAAGGGAGATATCAGGTGGTTTTTTGTTTTTTGGCAAAACAAATTTTTTTAACAGGGTGTTCTGTTATTGATCGCACAAAATTATACCAGTAAAAATTAAGCAAATGGAAAAGCTCTTTACCAAATTTCGATCTGAGGCCTAATTTGGGAGATGTGACTATGGGAAAAATGGAAAGATTTGTGCATTCACAAACCTATCAAACTCTGCAGATACATAATGTCTTGGGATAACACAATATATCAGGCTGCTCTATCAAAGTTGTTGTCAAGAGTCAAAAAATACCTAGACTTGTCCAAAATAGAATATTTAATCTTTTTATTCGTAAATTTATTTATACTATAACTACTAAAAGGTATATTGAAAGCTATAATTTCATGTGAAAATATTCGCTTCCTCCTTCATTTTTGCAACCGGTCTGTTAGGTTTTCATATCTCGTTGGTTTTACGGGTCGAATACCGGGCCTTGTTTTGATCATACGCTTTCACTGCGTAAGCGGAATCTTGTGCTTCTTTATGGCTGCATGAATAACAGAAAAGACGTGATAAAAGACAAGAAATGCTTTTACAGCGTTCTCAAAATCGCACACTTCTCTTCTCTACCGTGTACAAGGTAGAGAACGTTACACACTGAAATGTATCTAAAATATATTGTTTGATCATTTGTGACATATTTTTGGACATTAGATAGCACACAGAGGACTTAAAATAAAATTATCCATGGTTTAGTTAAATCTTCTATTATAGGAATAAAATGTAATAATAACTCAAATCTAATTAATGATACCTACTCAATTTAAATATTATATTACACAATAAAATATTACCTATTAATTACTTTAACTAATTAAATATTTAGTGTTGGATTTGAAACATTTCTGAGTTTTAATATATATGCTTACTCAACAATGTCTTTACTTTTTTGGTTAAATTCAGTAGCGCTCGTAACTCCTTAACTATTGGGTTTTAGATAAAAGTCCAAAAGGCATTTTTGATTAAAAAATTTTCTGAGAATACACTCTAATACTATGACTATCGAGTCATGGGACACTCTGTAGAATAATTATGTATTTGCATAGTTATTAAATATTTATTTTTTTTGAGTTGTTCAATATCACTTTTTGTGGTTTATTTCTGAATCAAAATTTATTATTATTATTATTGTCAACATTACTTACCTATAAACTTTGAAAATTTGAATTAAAAATCGAAAAACAAGTCTTCATGACTATAAAAACTATATAGGTATCAGTTACTATATTTGATTTATTCTTTCGCTTTTTTCAAAACAATATACAGAATTTAACAGTAATTTATTTTATTTCTATCCCGACGATGTCGAAGTTTATGTGTTTGACCGGTATGTATGTATGTTCATCTGTTCCCTCATAGCTTCTAAATTGCTTTTGATAATTTGACAAATGAGGTATCGTTGAAAGCGTCTTGATCGTACGCTGCTTATAGGCTGGTTATGTGAAATTACAAAAGGGTCTCTTATAAAAAAATCATCAAGTTTTGTTGGAAACTTTTTTTGTAAACGAGACAGATTCTGTTTTGAGGTCTTTACCACGAAGGCAGTCATTTCCAAATATATGTTTATTATACCAAAATTCTTGTTTTGGCTTACCCTATTAACCCCTTAAATATGGACCATTTATTCTGATGCATTCGGTATAATATACCGGGAAGCTCAACCTACCAAATTTATTAAACCATAAGATAGTCCTTAATTGGTGTTTTTTATTTTCAGGGAATTAAAAATCAACTAGATATTATAAATGAAGACGATACGAAAAAAGAAAATTCAAGTTTGGCTGTTAGTTTACTATTACAATTTTTATTTTATGAGCTACGTAATAAAAATACGATAAAACAGTGGTTTTATGAAAAGCTATCTTTGGAATTTGATGATTTACTTACAAAAACAACAACTGGGAAATTCTTCGAAGCTGTGAACGTAAGTTATATAAGAATATTGAAATATTTTATAGATATAGATATATACCAGAGGTGTATTGAGAAATTTCTCTATAAAAATAAGATATACAGTGTGTCACATTTAAGATGAAGGCATTTTCAATCTTTCGTCATTTATAGCTATAATATATAGATATATATCCTAGGAATATCGATTTGAAAATTTGAACAGTCAGAGGGATAGGTCACTTTTCACAGGGGGGTGGGTTACATTTTTTAAGATATGTAACCGAAACCTGAACCTCAAACTCAGCCTACTACAAATTGACAAATAGGGGAAATTCTTAAAATTTTGCCTAGCGTCAGAGATAGTTAGAGATATCGAAAAAAATTATTATAAAAAGTTGCTTAGAATATTTTTTTATGCCCATATACCGAATTTTATGAGAAAATTCGCATTTTTAATTTTTCATTATTTTGGTCTTTACTCAAAATTATTATAAGTTTATTTTTTAATTTTATAACTATGGAATGTATAAACTGGAGAAATTGATAATTTAATAGTATTCTGTATTCAAAAGTTTCAATAAACTTGTAATAATTTTGAGCTCAGACCAAAATAATGAAAAAATTAAAAGTGCGAATTTTATCATGAAAAGCAGTATATGGGCATAAAAAAATAATCTTAGCAGCTTTTTCTAATAATTTTTTTCGATATCTCTAACCATCTCTGACGCTAGGCAAAACTTTAAGAATTTGCCCTATTTGTCCATGTGTAGTTGGCTGATGAGTTTAAGGTGCAGGTTTCGGTTAATTATCTTAAAAATGTGACCCGTCCCCCTGTATGACTGTCTTCATCTTAAAAGTTACACACTGTATATGAATTATGGAGAATGTTATGAAAACTAATTAAGAAAATATTTTATATTAATTTCAAAGGAATATGAAAATCTCTTTATTTCATTTTTAGATTGTTGATCTAAGTCTTGGCTCACAATTTCCAAATATTAAAGACATTAAAATTGATGATGTAGAAATGGATAGTACTAATGGAAATATTGAAACGTTAACATTAAGTTTGGATATTGATTATTCAGGAAATTTTCAATTATCTGTTGATACAAAAATGAAATTTGGCAAAACAGCATTTTTATCTATTAAAGGTTTGTGTGATTTTAAAATATAGTGAAATTTGGAGCAGCAAGAAAATTTTATAATTGCCAGACTCCGTCATATTTACCATGGAAAACTTAAAAAAATTTACAAAAACAAACCTGTACAAGAGTAACTTTAGGAGAGAGTTCTTCTTGGTGTAGATCTCTTTAATAATCTCATAACCATCTTTTATAAAATCGTAAAAATCGCGTTTTTCATGTTGAGATGATTAAATGCAGTCCTTTTGGCGCTCTCTGTTAATGACGCATTAATATGTGACCTGTCAGTTGGTAACAGTTCAATGTACTGTTTACTACAGGTGTAATATCCACGTATGTAATAATTATAGTATATATCTATGGTAATACCATACAAAATATAAGTAATTAATACTATACAGTATGTCAAAAAGTCTGACAAGCCACATACTATGACGTTATGTCCGTTTTAAAATTTGAATTTCACTGAATTTGTACTTTTATTAATTAATTTTAAGTAATTAAAAAGATATTAATTACTAAAATAATGGTTAAGTTAAAGTGTCCTGCCACGGAAAAAAATATGTGAACCAAATTAAAATTTCATGAATATTCCCTATTGTTGATTTGCTTGGCGTATAATGCATGCAATAAAAATTAATGATTATTTTTGTTTTTATTACAGTAAAACAAATAAAAGGATTAGCAAGATTACAATTTACAAGAAAACCATACACACACTGGTCGTTATGTTTTTATAGTGATCCATACATTAATTTAGGTGTTGATTCACATTTTCAAAGTAGACAATTACATTCAAATATAACTAGTTTAATTATAAATCAAATTAAGAAAGCTATAAAACGTAAACATACCCTTCCTAATTATAAAATAAGGTAAGACTTAAAACATCATATGACGATATACAAGAACCGCACTCAAGGTATAATAAAAATATTTATCAAAAATGGGTGCGTTACTTACATATCGCCTATTTCATTATACTTAGAAGATATAAATTGAAAGGGGAATTCTTTTTAGGTATAAACCCTTCTTTAAGAAAATTGATACTGGTCAAATTATAAGCAGTGATGATTATGAAATAGCTACAATTTATGGTCAATTAGAAGTTACATTTGTAGAATTAACTAGAATTTATGTCGATGATTCAATTACGTCAGTATTTTGCACATTTTCTGTAGGTAAGTACCTATTACATAAATTTTAGGGGAGGGTATCCTAAAATGATCCTCTTAAGAAAAATTTAATTTATAACCAAACTATTCGAGATTTGAAAATTTCGAAATATTTTTGGTTTCTTTATTCAAGTGTTGAAATGTTGGCATGCCAATTCCTATTGAATTGTTCAAATTTTAGGAACTATTCAATATTTGTCAAAAGGGGTCGTTTTACTGACCTTGTAAGAAAAGATGGATAAAATGATTGATTCATTTTTTATTTTTTGAATTCTGATGACGCCATAAAGTTAAAAAATTAGATTTTTTGATAACACAGGCAAATTGATCCGATCTTATTGGTATTTTTTTAAATCCAACTAATTTCGCGTCATTCTTTTCAGCTGTGTTGTCAGTTTTTCGCTAGATATTGCTTATTTGCTTAATTCCGGGACCAGGACTCCACATTCTTGAAACCTATTAGAGCTGGGTTAATTTTGATCACAAGTTTGGAAAGTATGACCCAAATTTAGTAGGATTACATATTTGGTTTATAAAAATTTGATAAAATTTAGATGTAATCGAGCGAAATTAATTTTTTTGAATTCTGATGACGTCATAAAGTTGAAAAAATCGATTTTTTTTTATAACACAGTCAATTTTTAATCCGATCTGATTGGAATTGTTTTGAATCCCACTAATTTTGGGTCATGTTTTGCAGCTGTGATGTCAATTTTTGCTAGCTATCATCTTTGTGCTTAATTTCGATACCAGGACCTATAAGATTTAGGTAAAACCTATAAGAGTTAGGTGAATTTTGATCACAAATTTGAAAAGCATTACCCAAATTTAGTAGGATTAAGTAAATTTAAGTTAATTTTCGAAAAAAAATATAATTAAAAAACATGCAACTCTATTGATTTCTCTATTGGGTTTATTTGACGATTTAATGCATAAGTAGTTTCTAGGAAATCGTCCAATTGTCCGGAAAAAAGGGCATTTTTTTAAATGGATTTCAGGCAATATATTAGTAAATATTTGTCTAATAATCAAATTTACTTTATTGTCGTTTTGGTCTTAATTTACTCTAGAAAGTCAAGAATTTGGGACACATACTTTTTTGGGGTATTTTGCAATTTTTTAAGTTTACTGGTCCAGTAAGCAAAAAATATTAAAATCAAATATTTGCCTAAATTGCTTGTAATCTGCAATTTTATTTTAACAAAAATATTAGATGCTTCCTTGTACCAAACCTAATAAATTCCATCAGAGAAGATCTAAAATCCAGGATTGAGTTAATTGTAAAAAATAATTTCAGATACACTTCCATGGATAAAATTTCTTCAAAATGAAACCGACGAAACTGAAATAACATCAATTATAATAGATTTGGTTGTATATAAAGAACGTCATCAAAATTTGGGTGTCGTATTTAAACATGGCCCTCAACAATTACAGCAAACCCAATTACAAGAGTCCACAACACAAAAATCTGTAAAATCACAACAGCAACAATCCTCAACTGTAATGGAAGTAACTGCAGAAACAATTGTAATAAATAGTCCCGCCTATAAAGCAGGCCTAAAACGCGGTGATTTAATATTAGCTATTGAAGGCAAAGAAATTAATAATGTTGCACAAGTAGCAAAACTTTTCAAATCTGTAAATAAGACAGCTTTTAATGTTCGTATACAACGTCAAGTTACTAATTATAAATTAATTAAATCAAACATATCAACCAGTAGTGAAGTACCAGTAATTGTTAATAGTAGTATTGAAAATGCCGCCCCCCTTGTATCATCCAACAATGATACAGATGTCCTAGATATGAATACATTTACAATAATTAATGATGAAGACATTTTAGAGCCTATACAACAACCTCAATATTTAAGCCGTAGTTTTAACGAGTCCCGTACCAAAGGATTGAATCCTGATTCAAAAATTTCCAAAATTTTATCATCCAGCAACGAAAACATGTCCAAAATTGCACATACAATTGGTAATTTTAGTTTACGTAAAAGAAAAATATCGGATGATAAAAATTCAAGTGATAGTAGTAATAAATCGACACCAAATATATCCGCATCGAATTCACCGGATCGTACATCCAAATTACGTGGTACGGAGCCACTATTGATTAAAATTGATAATCCTTTAACGGAGCAACCATCAATGCCAACACCTGTGAAATCGGTAGGGGATACGGTTGTGGATGAGAGTAATTTGATACGATGTTATCATACAAATTTATCGTCTGTGAGTTCAATTATGACTGGATCGGAAGATGAACAATTTTTATTTGATTTACGGAAAGATTTCAAGTATTTGAATGTGCAAGTGTGGGGTGTGAAATGTGAGAAAAATGTGCCGATTAATGTATTGTGTGGGTATATTAATATTCCATTAATTAATATCTTAAATGAGTGTAATAATTCTGCCTTTGGACATTATGTTAATTGTTATTCATTTCTACCACCGGATTTTGCTACAAATCGATTTTCGTAAGTTGAAATTGTTTTCTAATGATTACTAGAATAAGTATAGCTTAAAATTTTATTCGTCAAACAAGTTAAGGTAGTACGAGCGCCAAGGCAATTTTATACTTAAGAATGAAATTATTTGTACCTTCTTTTCAACTTTGATGATGAATTTTGTTATAACTTCATGAATGTAGACGAAAAATAAGAATACAAAATTTCGAAGTCTGCCTTGGTTTTCGAAATATCGAAAGCTAAATAATTAAACAAAATTTTCAATTTTCGATATGTTGAAAAATACTCCATATATCGAAATATTTTATTCTTACTTTTCGTCTTATTTTGTCAATTTATATGCCGTGGTCATACATCCTTAATTAGTCGGGTACAACGATTTTTTTTTTTTCAATAAGTTTGTAAATTTGCCTGAGAATTTTGTTGAAAAATTTTTTTTTTCCGCCTATTTCATAAATTCATCTATTTTGATCTCATCTGTATCATAAATATTTTATATTGTCATGTACATCTTTGTTTGGAAAGTGGAACGTCGAGTTGAGGCCGCTTTTTCTCTCTCTGCGCCGGGGCCTTTGTACACCTAACACCTAGTTACGCCGTAGATATTCCAAGTAACACAGTCAAAATTATTTTTATCATACCGATTCCCGAGTATTGTTAGAACTAGAATTAACTAGTTATTGAACTAGAATTAACTAGGTTCATTTTGAATCATATTCTGAATTGAATCCGGTTTAATAATTAAAAACAGTCTCGTTTAATTGAATTTTAATTTATGGGGGGCATAATTTATTTAATGATAAATTTGATACGACTTTGACCTGCAAAGAACTTGCATAACTAAGCTGGTTAGAGTATGCAGTCTCTCTTAAAAAAACGCACAAAATTTTCTAAAGCTCGTCGAAAGCTTTTTTAAGTCCTCGTTCTATAACTAAATTTCTTTTTAGAAATTTATCATCACATTCTGGTTTTGATTCAAAAAGCTGTTACGGAGACATATTATTATCATTTTCATGGAAGTCGTCCGAAATAGTACCACCACCTACGGAAAATTCATCGCTTGATTGTCCCTCACCAACAATTGAAATAACCGATACAAATGAAAAGAGAAAACATGATTTTATTCGAACACAATTTCACCAATCAACACAATGTGATTTTTGTTTGAAAAAGGTTTGTATATCGTCTTATTTATTTTCCTTTGAATGAATGGATTTATTGCCTAGCCCACCGTATACTAAGAAATCAGGATTATTGACAATTGCAAGGGAATGTACCATATTACGGGATGTTTAGACATAACGCACTGTAGCGGACTTAACGTAATCAAATTTCGTAATGAAATAATGAACTGTGAAATACTCAAATACTTATACGAATTTTAATTGTTAAGTTTTTTTTGCTAAATACTAATACAATATAACTCGCAATACTTTTATTTTAATGTTATTCCGTTAGATGGTAAAACTTGACTCATTCTGTGTTAACTTGAAGAGCCAGTATTGTAAACTGACGGTATCGCACTCTGTGAATGTTTATATAGTTAAAATCAATTGTTACCGTACCAGTCTAGCAAATTCTAGAACTGTCACGTATGTTATATTGCATATATGTATTTTAACTGTATATGTTTTCTATCTTTGTTTAAGTGATATAAAACGATATTGTTTATTTATGATTTTTAGAATTGTCTAGAATTCTAGATAATGCTATATTATTTATATTGTCGGGTTAATTGTTAACCCCACAGCACTTTGAAGCTGGTTATTTTAGTAAATACATATATTTCCCCCACGGAAATTAATTTGAAGAACAAAATAATTATTGACAATTAGTTATGAACATCTTTCACGTCTAAATCTTTAATTTACAGTGTTAAACGTTAATTTTCTGTTCTTCATTCTTCTTTTTTCTCTAATTCTGTGGTAAAGACTTTGAACCTTATTCCGAGAATAGAAGTACATAATTCCTGAATATACACTTAACATAAGTAAACTTTAATCTGTATACACAAAGATTTCGGTAAGATTTTCGTGCAGCAAAATTTCTAATATATGTGGTAACGAAAGATATTCTATTCAGTGACTCAGGAAAGGGTGGATGTTGTCGCGTAAGGGCTCTTATACAATTTACGACTTGACAACTCTTTTTCTGAAAGTATAAGAATGAACCAAAATTTTTCTTATTTAATATCAAAATCTTGATTGATGTTGCTTATCTATAATTATTTTAGATTTGGTTAAAAGATGCGGTACAATGCCGAAATTGTGCAATATGTTGTCATAAAAAATGTATTGAAAAATGCCAATCAGGTACAACGTGTCCATTAATTAAGGATGCAACTGACTCAACTAATAATGGAAACCAAAAAACAAATCCATTTATTGTAACAAGTGAACCTACGGAGAGTGGTGATGGGAATATCGATGAATTGTCAGACGCTTCACCAACAGGTGCGGGCTTGGAATATCATCGTCAAAGTTTCAGTAGTTTATCGACAAATGAAATGACTAGTTCGATGAAACGAGTCAATTCAGCGCATAATTTAACTATACCTGGTAAGTCTAAAAGTGTTTTTGTCTTTGTCAAAGTGCATTGTCTTAATTCTTTGTTATTCTCACAACTGATCTATAGTTTCCATTAATTCTAAATTATTGACAACAATGTAAACTATTTATGTTTATATCGTAAAATCCAGTTTTTATTTGTATCTCTTATCAGTAGACTAGAACTTTAATCGACATGATTCTAAAACCAACGAAAAGACTAACGTTGAAAATAATGCTTAAAGCTGTAAATTGTTCACGGCGAAAAGAAGTGAAGTTAAGAAAGCACGGTTTTTTTTCGCGTAGGTAAATGAATAATAAATAAGCCACACGATTGCGGATCTGTTAAATTTTTGCACACGATTTCGTGTGCACAGATTTATTTGTTGAACTCAAAATACCATTCACACCCAACAAGTAAATTTTACGCCCTCGTTGCGTAATTATTTGCCTAATGTTGTAAGGAACAGACCGTGCAAAAAAAAAAAAAAATTTTATCCCGTGTTCGACAGAAATGGTATTACTAACTCTTGAGACTCTCTATTAACCACTTGACGGGAAAAATGTTAAAATTTTTGATCGCGTTTCCTTAATTTTACTCCTGTACAAGTGTTTTTGCCAATTGCTGGTAACAAGGGGCAAAAACTTTTTGAAAAGTTTCTGTTTTATCCAGGATAGTCCGCCGAATTCTGGAATCGATAGCACTATATACTATGCTTTCAGTATGTGGCTTAAGAAATATACATTGGAATCGACTGAAAACCTTAGTACATTATCAGAGTGACCCAGAAGAAGCACATAGGGATAATTCAGCAAAATTAAGAAAAAACTTTAAGCATCAAATTAATTGTAACAATAACGAAATATTAAATTTTTATGAAGATAGAGACGTAACATTAAAGAACTTTCTGCTTAGATTTCGCTCTATTTCATTGTCTTTATGTAGTCACTCTGGAGCACTCTGCGTAAAGTGTAGAAAATAATATTTTAACTAAATATAAATTTTTGGAATTTATTTTATTAACATAATAAATAATTTTTTAAAGAGACAATTGATGAAATTATCCTATAATTTTCTTATCATGGGGCATCATGTTTTCCAAGAAACATTGATTCTTGATGGTGATTTCATCTATTCATCGTTATTTCTATTCTTTCTCTATGGGCACACATTTTTCAACTAACAAAATTCATTCTATTTAATTTCTTTGTAAGTTTAACTACCCTTTTAAGTGTATCATCCTATTATTAAGTCGTTCCCAATTAATGTGTAGGTGAATTAAGTAGTAAGAATGCATTGCCCCTTTAGAGATATCGCTATACCTTTCGATAAAACATTATAATAGCCAATTTATTTGGTTGTGAATAAAAAGAAAAAAAACCAATAAGACCATAGAAATATTAGTAAACCATAGAAATATTAGGAATAGACTTTGTCGAAAAATGTAATTAATATTTAGAAAACGAATTTGAATGATTTGATGAAAGTATAGAGGTTTAGAATATAAAATTAAAATATACTATAGTAAAAAATTAGAGTTTGTTATTTAAAATATAAAAATTTAAATTAAAAATGACTTATTAAGTACTAACCAAATTTTTAGAAAAAATACGATTTCATTAACGTGAGACTGTCATACATGTTTTGATTGTTTGCTTGCTGTCATACATGTTATGAGATTTCATACATGGAATTCAAAATTTAACGACCAGCATATTGCGTTTTACACTTTTACACTTGAGTTTTAAATATTTCATTGTGTAGCTTTATCTTGATTAACAGGAATTACGACTAAAAATTCTAATGAAATTTAACCTAAGCTTCAAAAAAACGGTGAAGATAGCTTTTAGAACCAGAGAAAAAATAAAATAATTGAGAAAGATAAAAACATTCTTAGAATGTCTATCATTTTCTAGGAATGTTTGGTAGTTTTCTAATGAATTTTTAGGAATTATAAAAATAGATCGATTCAGTTCCAGTTAGAAATAAGTAAAGATAATAGTCACAGTGAAATCATTTTGGAACCAAGGATTTTTTATGATTTAATTAAATTTATTCGGTGGTCCCTTATCGTTCGCTCGTTTGTCGTCATGGTTTGAATTGCATAAAAGCGACAAGCTGAGCAATTTTCGAATAACATAGGCTTTCGATATATGGCTTTTTTAGGAAACGAAAGAATAAATTTTGGTAGGAATTTTCACGCATTTGGATGTGTAATTTAAATTTTTGTAACGCTTGCTAATGTTATTTGTATTCTAAATATTATAAAATATTTTTTTCCTTGTGTATAATATACTTATAAATCGCTACATATAAGAGGGAGATTCGTGCTAAAAAAGCCAGTAGTTTTCGGCTTTTCAGCCGCGTAATCTACGAGGACCAAAAAATCTAAAAAAGTAGAGTTATTTTTAATAAAATTAATTTTTTGAGTTGAAATAAAACTAATAGTAATTTTAGAATTAAAATCGAAACCGTCTGGATCAATATTAGATTTAAGAGTAAATAATTTAATTATCTTAAGACTGGATCTCCCTTTTCTATAATAATTTTAATAAATACTTAATAATATAATAATATTTATTTATTTGCCAGAATTACAATCAGATGGTAATCAAGTATCTCGAAGTGTGCCACATTCATCACAACATACGCCAAATAGAAAAATGTCATTAGTCACAAATAATCCATTTACTGATTGTGCTGATTTATTAAATAAATTAGTTGAGAATTTCGAGGAGAATGAGGAAAACATGTCAATTATTTTAGGTCATATTCAACATTGTATACAAAATGAGAATATTATGGATATTGCCAAAGAATCTAGTAAAAATTTATGTAAAGATGTTTCACAAGAGCAAAGAGCAACTAAAATTTCAGCTATGGTAAGCTATGAGATATTTTTGTATTGTTTTATTATGCGGCATTAGGCTAGTTTGTAGTTTTTTCGAGGGTGGGGTATGCCAAGGCCATGAAGTTTATTGTGTCACTAAATTGAAATCTGTTAAACTAGCCACTACTATTTGAACTATTTTAAGCTGTTTAGAAATAGGAAAGGAGTTTTATTTACAAATATTTCAAATCAAAGAGGAAAATGGTTAGAAATGATCAACGACGGATAAGGGAATTATCATATTTTTCCTCGTCTGCTTCTGCAATAGGGGTGATGTAATTGTTTCTCTCCCAACCAGTACCCTGTAAAGGCAACTAACACAATGCCTAAAGCAGGGGTGGCGAATCTTTATGGCTAAACGTTTTCAATTAGACCAAAGACGTTCCGTCAAATAATTTTGACTTCGTGATTATTGGAAAAATAATACTAAATACCATGTACTTAAAACTCTTAATGTCCATTTTTTGTTGATCTGTTACATTTTCGGTCGTTTTAAGATTCTTTCTTTTATTGTATTTCTAGATAGAGAAGTATCTTTGATTGCTCTGCGCTGAATTATATAACCAGGCAATTCCTTCAAAAACTTTCCCTCTTGAAAAGGCTTACCATGTCGAGCAGTGACAATATTTAATCAGATGTCGACTGTTTATTTTTTTCTGTTATTGCCCTTGCAATTAATTCCTTTTGGCCTGGTTCGCTTTTTTGACCAACGGATTTGTGATTTGCTTCAAAATGCAGTTTTACAGACGATGTTTTGCGTACCACTGTCCTAGTACATAAAACACACACCGCTTTGACGCCTATCTAATCATGCTATATTTCTCAGTTTACCAAGTTTGAAATTCTCTGAAATACTTACTATCTTGCACTTTTTTTTTCTGAACTAGCCATATTAAATAACAGTTAAAAATTGTAAATATAACACAAATAAACTTTAAATTCAATTGTGTCAACGAAATTGACTATTACGCTATGCGTAAACAAACTATGTGTCACTATGGATCACTCGCGTCAAAGAATACCGTTTGCTCGCGTTCTTTCGTAATATAATACTTCACAATGAGCTTTGTGATTCGGCGGCGTGCCCAAAATATTCTATCAAATGCCACTAGTTCGCCATCCTTGGCCTAGAGCGCTTCTTAGGAGGTAGATAATATTTTCGAAACTCATTCAATTGTACTCAGACTTGTAAGTTCCCCTCTCCATTTAATATTGGGATTTTTGAAGATAATTACATTCATTTGTAGTCTAGTCATGCTTTTTTCAATAGCCGTGTGTTACTACTGGGGAACTTGTCGGCTGTGACAATACTCTGATTGCCACTATGGCACATACCAGGTTTGCATTGACCCATACACGATTTACATTGAGTTGACAGTTCATTTTGGAAATGTTAGTTATTTTTTGGCACATATGTTATATTCTAGGAGAATATGTAGATTGAGTTAAGGGAGCTAAGAAAAAATTTGTCCTTTTTGAACTAACTACTTAACTGATTTTAAAAATTATGTCACCCATAGAAAGTTACATTATCAGCGAGAATCAAAGGCTAACTTTTATTTTAAAAAAATTAGGGTTCTTCACCAAAAAATTAATTTCATAAAATTGCGAACAAAAGGTAAGATACGTGAGGGTTATAACCTGGTTGTGTTTGTTTTTAAAATTAAAATTGCTCAGCGAAGCCGGTGGGTATCTGCTAGTATATTATAAATGTGAAAGTACGGATGTTAGTTTGTTTGTTTGTGTGTTTGTTACGCTTTCATGCAAAAACTAATGAATTGACTTGAATGAAACTTAACAATAATATAGCTCATACAACAGAATAACACATGAGCTATAATTTTGAACCATAAATTAAAGATTTCGAAAAATGTTGAACGAGATACAATTCATGGCCACTTGTTCTGATACACTCAATGAACCAAGACTATATAATATTTTAAAAAAAATTTAAATCTGGAAATATATTTTACCTGTGTAAAACAATCCCTACCCCTATTTCGAGTGTTATGGAAGGGGGCTAAGTGAGAGAAAGAGAGGTGGAGGCTATAATGCGATGGTGGGTATTAAGTTAATAATTTTCAAAAAAAAAAAAAAAAAATGTTTTCTTTCTTATTTTACAGATTGCCAACTTAAAAACATCATTAGATGTACAAACAACTAAACATTGTGAATTACTACAAAAGTTAAATGATGAACCGAATGAAAATGAAAAAGCACGTACAGCATTTTTGATTGGTGAAGCCGATTCACAAATACAAGCATTATCTATTCTAATGTTATACTTTTGTTCAGGTTTACAAGATTGTGCCCAATCAACTGATAGCACAATTGATAGCCTTGGTAGTAAATAAACCTTATATGTATATGTTAAAGGCACTAAAAATGACCATTTTGCAAAAATAAAGTCATCATGTCTATTACCTAACCCCAATCGTCTTTCTTGTTGCTAATGCTGCGCTATACTTGTCATTAGATTTTAATTAAAAAGTAAATTATCGTTTTGTCGCACGTGATTTTTATACAACATGAGTGATGCGTATTATGGATGTTTGGGATCTAACATTTTATTTAAAGGCAATAAAAATGAATTTGTAAGGTAGTTATCGTGTGAAAATAAAATGAAAAACTATGACCGACAAAATTACCTTAATTGTTAATAAATTTATTAAAACTATAAATATCGTCTTGCTTTATAATTAAGTTTTAGTAAAAGCCATTCACTGATCGTACGATTGATTATTAAGGTAGTACGAGCGCTAAGCCAAGCTTAGATTTGTGGTTGAAAATATTTGTACCTTATTTTCAACTTTGATGATAAATTTTGTTATAGCTTCATGAATGTAGACAAAAAACGTGAATTTTTCGATATCTGGCCTGGTTTTCGAAATATCGAAAGCCGAATAATTACATAAAATTTTCAATTTTCGATATTTTGTAAATTACTCCAGATATGGAAAAATTTATTCTGACTTTTCGTCTTATATTGTTAAGTTATAACATAATTTTCCATCAAAATTGAAAAAATATATTTTTTTAATGTATGTCCCCACTACCGTGCTCATACACCCTTAATTAGTCATGCACAACGTTTTTTTTTTTGTTTTCAATAATTTATTAAGGCGTCAAAAACAAAAACTTTAATTTAAATAGTTTGTTTTTAATAAAGTTATCGCCCATAAAACCAATGTTAAATATGCCTACTTTTTAATTCATTTATTTATTTAAATAATCAGGCAACCCCCACCCCCTAAAATTTTCAGAATTAATTTAGACTTAGTCCAACTTTATATAAAAAAAAAAGCATGCCTTTTATCCAAAATTGCCCTAGCATTCGTAAGGTTGCTCTGTATTATTAAATCGGAATTTCGAAATATTTAACAATTTTATATGATAGGTCAGGTTTTAGATTTTCCAGGGCCTACCCGGGCTTATTTCTGGCTATGGGTTGTATTAACACATTTTACTTACACACGGTAAAAATAATTTTTTATTTTTAGAAAAAAAAATACATTTTTTCTTCTTTTATATTGATAAAGTTTATTTGTCATAGAAAAAAATTATTCTAAGTCATTTATTTTGTTTTTGCGATAAATTTTGGAATTTATATTTTAATTTCTTTTAAATAATATACCATTTATTGTAAAAAATGACGCCAGATTACAAAATTATGTTTAATTTTGAATGAAAATATTGTCATGTCTTTTGGCAAACAGTTTGAGGTGAAAGTTTTTAAACAATTGAGTTGAAACAATTTGTTAATAATAATTTTATATTTTTATAAGGATTTAATTTATTTTAAACGTGGATATGTCCTAAACATCCTTTAACAAATCCATGATAATAGTAACTTAATATTAAAAATACATCACACGTATGTATATTTATTATAAATTATTATATATACATTGTTATAATGCCGTAGTAGTAAATCACATTGTTACGTAATGAAAAAATAAAAATGTTTTTGAAAAAAAAAAAGGTAAATAATTTAATTGATTTATATACAATTTTATATTTATTATTATGATTATTATATAAGTAAAATTATTTATATTTATTAAAAAGAATGAAAGTTATAATTATTTATTTAATTATTATTATAAATGAAATAAATATATGAAGATTATAAATTTTAATTATTTTAAAAATATTTGTTTTTATAATAATCCTGAAAAATTAACCTGGAAACCGGAGCTAATACTTAGAACTTAAGGCAGATTGTTCTAAGACGTTCACATTTAAAAGGTGAGCTTTAATTTACTATAAATATTTCGTTTAAGGTAGTACGAGCAAAAAGGCTAGTTTAGACTTGTGGTTGAAATTATTTGTATCTTATTTTCAACTTAGTCCAACTTCATATATTACAAAAATCATACCTTTTATCCAAAATTACTCTGGTGCTCGTACATCCTTAACTGGGTATAATGATTTGTTTTTCGAAGGACTTTTTGATATTATTAAAAAAGGTACGCATTGAATAAACGGAATTAAATATTGATTTATTTGATAACTATTTTAACATTTTTAATTTAATTGAATCGTTTATATAATACTTTTATACAATCATGTTTTATACCAGTTAAATTGACGCCTGTGTCTTTTTCAATATCAGAATACAATTTTGAAAGATGAAAATCAAAACCAGCCTTTTCACCAGCTCTTTGACCACCTTTACTAGTGAATGCTGTTACGGTGAATTCTATTTTATTGGCTTTACAATATTCCGTCCTAGAAAAAAATTGAATTACTATACAGAGTGTTAAAGATATTATTTAATATATTTTTTAAAGTTGAAGTAGGGGAGTTGATAGACATTTTTAGGTTGATATTTGAGTTAGTAAAAAAACTTTTAGCACTAAAAAGTAAAAAAATAACGATAATATAATGTAGATATAATTATGGTTATTGTTACCTAGCTAGTAACATTTCGACACCAATGCCAATTCCACGGTAATCACGATGTACACTTAAACCATATGCTGAAAGATATTTATCAACATTAAATGCTTCATAAATTTTCGCTACTTCCAACCATATGTGCTCCATAATTTTATTCATTGCAACGAGAGCTCGACCAGTTGCCTGGGTAAAACAAAAATAATCATTTTGAATCTTATATATTTAAATATACGAGCAAATCTTGTATATTAGTGTGATCAAATAAAAAAAAAATGGCGTCAATTTTTAGATAATTCTGAGTTCGGAGAAAAAAATTGAATTTAGTAGATCATTATGATACAAATTGAGGAAACTAAAATCCAACATTTTTTGATGGTCGGAAGGGGTCCAAAAAAAATGGTAAAGTGGCCTAGTCCGGTCTTTCGCGTCAGACACCGTCGGATTGAGTTAAAAATAAAAAAGTGTTCAATAAGCTTACGCGCCGTAAAAAGGCGAAAAGAATGAGCTGCGAATGAACCCGATTGGTCCATCGATGTCCCCACAAATTGCAAAAAACCATCGATTTTGCTCGAAATTTCAAAACTCCATAGCTCTTGTTGTTTTAAAGATTCAAAGCTGAGATTTAAATGGATTGTAGCTTTTGTACCCATGAAGTATCACACACAATTTCAGCAAGATCGAATGTATACTTTTTGCAAACCGCAGCTGAATGCAAAAAACAGGACTTTTGTAAAATGGCCCTAAAAAAGTTGTGGTGCGGTAACGCGCTATTTTTTTTACGCGATCATATGCTTCAATAGTTAAAGTAATACCTACTAAAGTGTCAACCTCTCATCTTAAGTAAAAGTTAATAAAATATTAATTTTAAATTACTATTATTTTAAATTATGACATTAAAAATAGGATGGGAGTAATGGGAGCAATTATTAAGACTATAATGTCACATAACTTCTGTCTCTTAATAATTGCTCTCATTACTCCCATCCTATTTTTAATGTCATAATTTAAAATAATAGTAATTTAAAATTAATATTTTATTAACTTTTACTTAAGATGAGAGGTTGACACTTTAGTAGGTATTACTTTAACTATTGAAGCATATGATCGCGTAAAAAAAATAGCGCGTTACCGCACCACAACTTTTTTAGGGCCATTTTACAAAAGTCCTGTTTTTTGCATTCAGCTGCGGTTTGCAAAAAGTATACATTCGATCTTGCTGAAATTGTGTGTGATACTTCATGGGTACAAAAGCTACAATCCATTTAAATCTCAGCTTTGAATCTTTAAAACAACAAGAGCTATGGAGTTTTGAAATTTCGAGCAAAATCGATGGTTTTTTGCAATTTGTGGGGACATCGATGGACCAATCGGGTTCATTCGCAGCTCATTCTTTTCGCCTTTTTACGGCGCGTAAGCTTATTGAACACTTTTTTATTTTTAACTCAATCCGACGGTGTCTGACGCGAAAGACCGGACTAGGCCACTTTACCATTTTTTTTGGACCCCTTCCGACCATCAAAAAATGTTGGATTTTAGTTTCCTCAATTTGTATCATAATGATCTACTAAATTCAATTTTTTTCTCCGAACTCAGAATTAAATTATTCAAAAAGTTAATTTGATCATATCATATATAGGTGGTGTATATATAATATTTTGATGCAAATTCGTAAACAGAGAGATAGTATGAGTTTTTTTTGGGAAGGTATTTTTAGGGAGAAGTCGGTTCAGTTGGTGTCCGAGGAGGGATATTTCGGAGTTCTGGTGGTAATTATTTCAAGAAGATATTTTAATTGTAGGTATATTGAAAACGCTCGGTCGTATTTTTTGGTGAGGAGTATTTTTTTCAACACGAGCAAAGATCGGCTTTTCCTTTCAAAATAGAGAAAGGAAAAGTATTTTCTTTTGCTTTTAAAATATAGAAAGGTACTTTTAATAATGTAAATGCATGATACAAGTTGGAAAGGTATACCTACAGCTACTTTTAACAAATTGCCTTTGGTTCGCACACCCATAACGTTACAAGATACTAAAACATCTTTACCATCTGGTACTTCTTCAAAACAAACGATTAACGTTTTTCGACGTAATTCAGATCTCCAATATATTTCCATTTCTTTTAATGATACTTCATCGTTGACCATATCTGAAATTAATTTATTTATTTCAATACACTGACTACAGCCTAATATTCAAAGATTATAAAATTTCAAAAAAGAAGTGAAATAATTTTAAAGTAGTAACTTCAATCAATAATGTCTTTGTTATTAAGTACGCTTTGAAATTCACGCCAATAAATTGATTTTTAGTTAGGGATATGGTTAGCGTCAACTACAAAGCGTAATTGGGTCAAATTGGCTTAAAATTGTTCTTTTACATATACATACCGAGATCACATCAAAAAAGTTTAAAAAGTACGTTAGCAAAAAAAATTCATAAAAAAGGGAAAATCATGCATTATTTGTTAACTTAAAGTATCAAATTTTTTTAAATTCTTATGTATATATATATATGAGAAGGGTTCCACGAAGCCAAAAAATTTTACGCCAATTATTTAAACACTTTTTTTAGTTTACAATGAATACAAAAATTCGAGAAAGTTTTGTTTATTAACAATTGTCTAATTTGTTGAAAAATAAACTTAAACAAAAGTTTCTAACGTAACATAGGATCCTAAATAAATAGGATAAAATAGGATAAATAAACGAATATTGTGAGCGTTAGCGACCATAACATCCGCCATAATAATAATTCTACGTGGCAACAAATTTTTTTAAATAATTTAACCGTGAGTTTATAAGTTTGAAAATTATTCGACTTTTAATAAAGAGTAAAAATTATATTTACAATTTTGTTTTTATTTAAATATTCATTGGTGGGAAACAAAATTTATAAAGAAAAGTGGTTTTCCAGATAAGAATGGTTAAAGTTACAATTCAATTTCAAGCACTGCCATTATATCTTTTACTCTATCGACTTATTTGAATATGTTATAGGTATACTCATATTCTACCTGCTCTGGTTACTTTGATTTTTTGAAAATCCTGTTATTTTTCAATTTTCATCGTTCACATCCAGGTATAGTGGAATAAGAAAAATTATCTGGGAGTGAGCAAATGAAAATTGGGAAAATTTTGGGGAAGTTAACAGGATTTTCGAAAAATTAACAGGGTTGGGGAAAATTAGCAGAATTTCGAAATATAATTAACCAGGGCAGGTAGAATATGAATACCTACAACATATGCAAATTTCAAATCGATATAGTAAAGGGTATAATCGCAGTGCTTGAAATTCAATTGTAACTTGAACCATTCATATCTGGAAAACCGATATTCTTTATAAAATTTTTTTTTCCACCAATGAATATATAAAAGGATTTTTAACAAAATTATAAAGTTTCATGCTAATGCAAAATTTTGTATAGAACCGTCTTAACATTTTGTTTTCTAACATACATGACTCAAATTTTGATTCTACGATTATGTTTGCAATTTAGTAGAATTAGGAAAAGTTTGATAAAAAAATCAATAGCAAATGTTTAACTTAATTTAACTATAAAATTATATATAAAATTGGTATTCGTAAGCCATCTGAATAATCAATATAAAAAAATAACAAATAGATAGTAAATTAAAATCAGGTAACCAAAAATATATGAAATAATAATTAAATATTACTAAATAATTAAAAATTTACATAAGCAATAAGTTAAATTTAACATACCAAGAACACTACATATAGGTTCCTCCGTCATAAAATGTACTTTAAATAAATCATAAATTTCATCGAACATATCTTGTGATGCATCCTGAATACGAAATTTATGTTCCCGGCCATCGGACATAGTTCGTGTAAATTTACGCCATACCATTGGGTATGGTAAATCTTTTGGACGTTCCCAATCAGCCATTATTGTAATACTTTTTCTGTTACAAAAGTATAGAAGATTTTTTAATTTCTTTTATTTTATAAAATTTTTGATTTTTTTTTTATCTTCAAAATATTAATATATTTAATAATTATTTAAATATTTAAAAAAACAAAATACAATTTTTTATGTTTATATACTTCCAATATATTATTTAGGGAAGTTTTTTTTGAAAATTATTTGATTTTATTTTATTGAGGAAAATTGATATTTTATCTAATCAATCATTAATATCTTTTAAAGTGGGAAATAATTTAAGAAAATCATGTTTATTTTAAAATTTATGAGTAATTTACTTTGATGATTTTATTGTATTTATGCAATAAAACTTTATACATAAAGAATATTCGTGTTTTGTGAAAAACCAAACGGATTTTTTTATAATGCCTAGTGATAAGAAGATTGGATCTGAAGATGTAGTTATGAATAATTCTAAGCACCTTAAGAAACGATTAAACAGTAAGTACTCTTAATATTTTTTAAAGATAAACCAATTTTTAATAAAAACATATTTTTTCGAATTTCGCAAATTTGATTCCGATTGAGGGAAGTTTTTTGATAATAAAAGTATATCGTAATTGTTAATAAACCTATTAAATAGTATAACCTATTAAATATTCTTCACAACAATTAACAATATCATGGAAGAATCATACAATTCTTTTTTATTAAACTTTATACAGTGAAGTCCGAAAAAATTGGGTAAAAAAACACCCAATATATAATTACTTTTTTTAATATATTATTGTAATCATTTGTTTGCTTAAATTATGTGGTTTAAAAAAATTCTATATCTACACTAGATGTCGGGAGCTGAACTATGGACTTTAAGTTTATTTTTTGCTTTTAGTGTATATTTTCAACCAGCAAAGAATCATCTATAATTTTAACGAATTAAATGTTTCTAAGATTCATGTTCTTAAATCTTCTTTTTGTTATTATATAACAGTAACTTTATACATTAAAGTCTGCATTAAAACCGGGAATTCGGATTATTCGCAGACTTGTTTATGCTGTTGTTCCAATGAATAATCCCAGTTTGTGACCTCGAGTGCCAAACGCAACTTCGTCAAAAATGAAAAAACAGTAAAAATTTCAAATTTTTCAGATTTTGGCAATTATAACCCTAAAAGGACAGTTTTTGAAGTAACTTTTTAAAGAAGACTAAATTTGGTATAATATGAGACTAGAATCGTCTCTGTAGACCCAATAGTTTCCGAAATAAAGCTATTCAAAATTCATCATTTATTCTAACGTCTCAATTTTTTGCAATATTTAAGACATCACTCAAACTACTCTAGCTCGAGGTAGTTCCACTTACCTCTGACGGAGTGTCCTAGTGTTGTTCTGGGCCAAAATTACTTAAAAGCGACATAATATTTATGAAGTTCGCAAAAATGATAAAGTTGAAAGGATTTATTTTGTAAAATATTGGGTCCATATCGTCTCATATTGTAGCAAATTTAGTCTAATTTAAAAACGTTCAAAAAAAGTTTCATCAAAAAACTAGTTCTTTAGGGTTATAATCGCCAAAATCCAAAATTTTTCGATTTTTGACCAAGTTGCGTTCAGTGCTCGTGATCATTATTATTATTCATTAGACCAACATCACAAATAAGTCTGCAAAAAATCGAAACCACCGGATTTGATGCAGACTACTGCGTATTTTCAAACGATAAGGTTACTGTATTATATTAATAAAGACTTTGTTATGAAGCTATTCCATTTTTTCATCCTTTCACACTACAATATCAGAAGTAATTGTTTTTAAGGAAATTCTCACATTAAATAAACGATACTTGAAAAAATAATAATTTTATTGACATCAATTATTTAATTATTTTATTTATATTATAAATTGCAGTAATAAATCGATTAATATATCAAGTTGACTTCAGCTATGTGTATAACTGCATACAAAGGCAATGATTTTTTTACCCGTGTAAATGCTTTTACATCCCGACTAGAAATTTTCACGTGCTCCCACTTGGGACCCAGCTTGGTTGCCCAATTGGGATCCCAAATTGGGCTGTAACGCAGAAACTTATTTGGGGCCCGGTGGGGCGATCCCTATTGGTTCCCGATTGGGCAGTCCCTATAGGTTCCCGAATGTGCAAGCCCTATGGGTTCCCAATCGAATAATCCCGGTCTGTTCCCGCTTAATTTACCTTATTGTAAATCATTTGCTCCTTGTTAATCAATACAATCATGATGTAGCCTATAGCTTCAAATTAAAAATAAACTGGAAATTACCAAGCAAATTTTTTTATTTATAAATTTATAAAAATACAATAGATCCAGTCAATAGAATGATCATTTTTTAAAACGAAGAAGACGATGGCCATTCCAATCTCGAGCACCTTGTATCACTGCTGTCATTGCCTTCAAAATTTCTTTATCGTCTAGTGGGTTTTCGGGACTGGAAGCTAGTTTTTTAATAAAGACATCTATAATAATTTTTTAAAAAAATTATTAATGAAAGAACTATTTTTTTTAATAATTACAATATAACTTGTAATCGAAATTTTTACCTTGTATACTTGAATAAAAACTAGTGCGGAATTGTTTGACATTTTCTGGTCCGTAGACGTCCAAGTTCACATTTAAGTTCACATAACCTCAATCTCCAATTGACATTTTCAATTACTCTCATATGTCAAAATAATAAAATTCAATTAAACGTAAATGCACAAAATTTTATGATATAGTATGATGCTGAATTTTTATAAATTAAAATACCAAAAAAAACTATAAAAAATCACTTATTTTCGATTCATACTCGATCATTTGTTAATCACATGTGTTTTTATTGTGACAAATAAAAAACTTCTCGTAGCGCCATCTGGTGAAATGTTTTAAATAAATAAAACGCGGAATATTCAAAAATGAACAACTGATACTTTTGATGCAAATAGAAGGGATGCAAATAGGAATAACAGAATAATATTAAGAGAAAAAAATAGATTATGTAAAAAACGAAAAGTTTATAAATACTCAAAGTACACAGTTAAAAGTGAAGTAAAGCGTTTTGAATTAAACTTTTTTAGGGAATTTTTTTTTTTCTAAATTTATAACTATTTACTTACTATAAAAAAATAACTTAAACAAAAAAAATTAATTGAAAAATTATGATTGTTTTTAATAAAGTAGGAAATTTTTTGAATCAATTAACTGTACTAAGATTAAGAACATATATATTTGCTTTATTCAAAGCAATCAAATTTTTCAAAATCCGGTAAAAATAGAGTAAAGATTATTTAATTTTTACATCGGGCTATCCCAACGTGTTCCCAACCAGGTCCCACTCAAACAATTAAACCGTTGTGTTTATCATTTAATTTAATTTGGGCTTTCCCAATAAGTTACCAAATAGGCCCCAGTTGGGAAAAATTATTTAAAATCGCCGTTTTTTACATTGGGCTATCCCAAAAGGTTCCCAATTGGATCCCAATTGGGATAGACCTATTTAAATTTAATTTGGGCCTTCCCAATAAGATACCAAATAGGCCCCAGTTGGGAAAAACTATTATAAAATCGCCTATTTTTACATTGGGCTATCCCAAAAGGTTCCCAATCGGATCCCAATTGGGATAGACCTATTGGGCCATGCCCCAACAAATCCCAAGCGGGCCCCAATATAAGTACTGGGACAATTTCTAGTCGGGATACTATAATTTTAATAATTTTAAAGTACCGATTTCATTTTAAAGCGTAAATCGTCCGTTTGCAGCAGTGAAGAATATGATTGATGAAGAATTAATTTCTAAAGTGAACAATGCAGTTACGGACTGACCCAAAAATTTGCAACAGTAAATTTTTTTATTCAGGGTAAAGAGTGATGTTAACAAAAAAATAATTCAAAAAAAAGTTGTTAATTTTTTTACATTTAAACTTTTGTTCTAACTCTAACGGTTCAAAACAAGAATCCTACGGATCCAAGACCCAATTGACTTATGTTGCTCATTTACGAACTCGACCTCACTTTTAACTTCTTTAGTACAATATACAAATTTCAGCTTGATATCTTTTGAAGAAGATGAACAATTAAAAATCTATTTGTAAAAAACCGTTATAAAAAAGAAACTCACGAAAAATTTTTGTCTTTGAACAGGAATAACTTTTTTTCTATCAATCGTAGCGTGTACTTTGAAAAAAAAACGCAAGACATGGGCCAAAACGGCGGTGAAAAGGGTTATTTTTTAATTTGGCGGTGAAAGGGTTAATTTCGCGAATACGCAAAATCATATTAAAGGTCTCCAAACACCCCTTTTATTGAATGAATGAACAAAAATCTAGTGTCACAAACTTTTGGATCACCACTCTTCGATTTTCGCAAATGCACTAGACTATATATTTGGGTTTGTTTATAGGTGATAGTATATTTCGTGCTTGTATGTAGAAAAATTGTGTGTAATTGATATATAAAGTTGTTGAAAATTTCATATAATTTTAAAAACTTTACTCCTAACATTTTCTTTTGTATTTATAAAGTAAAGTCATTTATAAACAAATTGGAATTAACTCATGTATTCTAAATAAAATTATTATTTATTTCTAAACATAAATAGGTAGTTTTGTTTAATCATTTTTCAAATTATATAGAAATTCTTAGAAGGTTTTGAAAATAATTGAAATTTGAACTGTTTCAAGAGAAAATTGTGTTTTTAAAATTCACGATTGTGTCCAAACAAAAAACTATAATTACAACAATCTATAACTATTTACATAAAATTGAAATAAATTTGAAAATCATCAATCATAGACATTCAGGATGTCTGGAAGAATAAAAATATTAGAATTTTATTGTGAATTTTAAAATGATTTGATGAATGGAAAAAATTGTTTTTTCTAACACAAATCCAGAAAATGATTTAAAGGGTGCAATATGAACTTTTAATGTATTTCCGGCATGTTATTTGTAGTGCCTATGCTAAAGCTATAGTAAAATTTTTTTTCGACAGAATTTAACGAGAAATTAAATTGATATTAATTGGGCTTAGATAATATTCAATCCCAAAGTTTCCAATTTTGACCAATTTACAATTTAAAATTAGTTTCACAATAACGAAAATTAATATCTAAAAAAAATATCTAAAATCTCTTTTTTGTTTATTTTATTCTAAAAGCATTTAACTCTCCCAATTTTTTTCAATTCTGCCTAGAGAACTTTTTAATATCGTAAAAATTGCAAGAAGGGCATTGAGTTTTACATGCTTTGATTCTCAAAATCACGAACTTTGCAGCTGATTATCTCGCGATCTTAACGACCAAAAATTTTGCAGTTTCGGGATCTCACAGCTAACATTATTATGAGTCGGTGAAAAAATAGGTCAAGTTTGTCGACAAGTGCATTCATGCTGTAAATACCTTAATTAGCATTTTTTGAGTAATCTTGATCATTTTACGATTGAACAAAAAGTGATTATTGGATCAAAATAAGCCTTGCAAGTTTTTGTACATTTTCTGAAGGAGTTATCCTTTGAAAAAATCAACAACAAAAACACAAAAATTATTTTATTGCGGAATTTTATGAACTTATTTCGGAATTTTATGACTTAATATAAAGGGTAATTTTGACCCAAAAAATACAAAAGTTAGGTTAGAGTGGCTGTCCTGGGATGGGACACACTTAGACCATAGAGTCCGTTGTCATACCGAAAAAGGGGTTGGCAAATCCCCGGCCACTACTCCATGAACCATTTGGAGCTGTTTAAGAACAGCAAGAGAGCTTTAGAGTTACTTAATAAAAAAAAATTCGGGGGGCAGGAGCTGCGTTAGCTAAGTGAATTCCCTTGGAAGGTCATAGAGACTACTGACACATAAACTATATATACATACATAAACTATGTTTATAGACGAGAATTCCTTAAAAATTAAAAAATCGAATATTGAATTTTTATTTTTCAATAATTTTTAATTCGAAAACTAAGCGTCCAGGAAAAAAATCACAAGAGTATTTTTTGTTTAAAACGATCTGATCAAAAAGTTAAGAACCCTCTCAACAATGACCATTCAATTAAATAACCTTTAAAAAAAATTCAAAACCGGTACAACTGTTTAGAAACTACGATGCCGCAACCTAATCGAACAGATCTGATTATATGTTGGGGCATTTTTAAATTTTTATTTTTAAAAACGTTTTAATTTCTTATAAATAATATCAATAAACACATTATTACTAAAATATGATTTTCAACATATTATTTAAATATGAAAAATTTATTTTTTATTTTGTAAATTTTGTTTTTTAAACAATATTTATCAATAAATTGTAAATATTTTTACTAATAGACTGTGTCAAGTTAAACACACGTCGAGGTCGTAAAATTACCATGTCAATATTTAAATCACTTTACTTAGGTATAATGAAATATCAAATGAAAATTGATACTGATACTGCAATAATAATAAGCATATGTTGTAACTAAGTTTTTTCAAAGACAATAAGCATTTTTGAAGTCTATTGTGTATTATTCTGATGGTTGTGAAGCGAAAGTGTAAGAAGTAGATCGTTCCGTTTCAATCAAATTTTCTTTTTCAATTAGTTCTAATGGGTCCTAACTTTTCAAGTCATGATCTATCTGGACTTTCGAGAAGGTAGAAATTTGTTTGGCAAATGTTTAATATAGGTAGGATTTTAGCCATTTAATAGCCCGTGGGACAGAAAGGGTGCTTTGTTAAATGATTATAGAATATATACTTCGTGAGTGCCTTCCTTTTGGCGAGTCTACCAAACTCCTCTCTACGACTTCTTTCGAAAGTGCTGCGTTTTCAAATGAGCAGGATAATGGCATATTTAAGCTATCGGTCTGAAAAACCGCGACACTGAAATTGTCGGACACTATGACCACAATTGATAACATTTATAATAATTAAACAATTCAGCAAAAGTGAAACATGTACGTATTCAAAAACAAAAATATAAACAAAATGCGACAGCATGTTCGAGGTGGTATAGTCAACCTCATCGGTGCAATATTTTTGTCGGACGAAATATTTTATTGTTTAATAATTATTAATGTTATCAAATGGTCTCAGTGTTCGAAAAATTCTCTGCTGCGTTCTTTCAGACCGATAGCTTAAATATGAAGTTATCATATGCTCATTTGAAAACGCAGTACTTTTGAAAAAAATCGTTGAGAGAAGTTTGGTAGACTCGTCCAAAGGAAGCTACTCACGAAGTTTCAAGTATGTACTAATCATTTAACTAAGCACCCTTTCTGCCCCACAGTGTGTAATTAAACATTATAAAATAAAAAAAACATGTTCAGAAGTATCCCATTTTCAAAATTCCTATTTGGTTTGAAGCTTCTTATACCTGTATTTTGTCTTAAAGACTATCCTTAAAATACATCACGATAAATTTCTTGCGTCTTTGCTCTTGTTACTTTGCGTCACGCTAAGTACTACCCCTCTCTTTGCTTTATTTTTCGATTTTTTTACTCTATAACTGTTTTAGGATTATTGAGCGTGTATTAAATTCATTTTTGGGAGGATACCGGCTGCCAAATTGAATTTAGAACTGTATTTTCTGTTCCATCGCTACACCCATTGTGCTGCATTTATTATTGTATATATTTTTGTTCCGTTTACATATCGATTTCAAATAGTTTCGCACCATTTATAATTTTATGCCACAGTATAACAAACTATTTTGGTGTATCATACCAAAAATTTATGTTAATCACAACGATTGCAACATGTTAATTAGCTGTTTGTTTTGCATAGGTGGATTTTGAAGCTGATGAATTCATTTCGATGATCCAGCCCTTACCCATCCAAGAGCCTAAATGGCCGAGTGGTGTAAGGCGTTAGTCTTTGACCATTTGACTACTTAGATTTAGGTTGCGGGTTCGAATCCAGGCAGCGGCAGTGTGAACAATGATAATTAATGGGGTCTGTGGAATTGATCACATTGTCGTCGCATGGATAAGAACGGTGTGTATGTAATAACATTAAAATAAACGCACATAATGCTGCAAGGTACAGCTATAGTTTAATTAATTTTATTATAAATCTATTAATATATAATGATTTTTATCATAATTATTTGTAAATTATAAATACAAATTGAATTTCTTTGAATTGTAATGTGTTAATTTTATTATTACTTATTAATTTAAAAATATAAATTCAAATATTAGTTTTAATATTAAAGACTTTTTGTTGTCATTGAGTCAGTGTGTCTATACTAATAAAATTTTTATTCTAAAAAAAAAAAAATTTTCATAAATATATTAATTTGCGTCAATTTTAATGTAAATAAATAATATTACAAATGGCAATTATTGCATTCACAGTTCAATGTTATTGATTTTTATAATACATGCTGTGCATTTAGGAGAGAGTTGACCATAGCGTATCGCTATTGAATCGTAACTACTACATACTTTCTAGATTTTTAACTAGAGGCAGTATTCTGGTATAGAAATTTGAAGAAATCAATTTGTATATCTTTAATGATAAGACTCTTAAGAGTATGCCCTAAAACGGATTTTTCAAAACTCGAATTATTTTCGAAGATACAGCTAACTGGTAACGAAGTTCGAATTGATCCCTCTGTAGTGCGAACTTCTGCTGTTTCAAAAGAAGGGAAAACAGCTCGTTTAGCAGAAATAACTTTACAAGACATTGCGTATATGAATTTGAAGAAGTAATATTATTATACGAGTTACTTTGCTGAGTTATTCCTTATTTTGTGAATTTTATTTTTTTTTTGGCTGAGGTCCAGACGTTAGCGACATCTTTGCTATTTAAGAATTAAGAAATTTTTTTTTTGTTTCCTAACACTACAAGGGCTGGAATCGTGTCAACCAGAGTGCTGTGTTTTTTTTGTAACCCCCACTTCACCGGCCTGTAATTAGAATAATTTTTAACTTTTTACTTTACAATTTTTTTAATTATATTTTTAAAATATCAATAAATACCATATGAAAAATTGAGTACAAAAATGTTTTTCATTTTTTTACTAGCTAAAAGTATAAGTTTGTACTGGCTCGCGAATGGTATCATATAAAATATATATTTCTAAAATAAAATTATACGTCAATTATTGACAAATATTTTTTATATAATTGTTTCTCAACAAACGTTTATTTCTTTAAAACATCATGTTGTAAACCAGAATCCATGTTATTATCCGCTGTGAAAATATTCAATTCATTTTTTATTTTAAATTTATGGGAAATACAACAAAACCCATCTTTATTAATTTGTAAATCAAAACCAACGACGATGACATACATTACATACTTCAAAATTCAAATTCTTTTGAGAAATCTCATTTTCTGCATACATTTTAAAATTAATATCATCTCGATAAAGATATAATTCTTCTTGATCTTGTTTTCGTCGTTTCCGATCATCACCCATTAATGATCGATTACGATCACCCTCTTTACGACCCGTCAACGTACGACGTCGTGTCATTTTATTGCTTTAATAACAATTAATTAATAACTTTAAAATTATAATAACTATAATTAAAATTATTTCATTACTTGTATTAATATCACTTAATTTTTTTAGTTATTCTACTGTAGAACTGCAAAAATTAATTGTTTATGTTTTGTTATCACGATTTTTGTATTTTTCATTATGCCGTTTTTTAATACTTGAAATACTATACTAGATGTAGCTCATAGATGGTGCCACGGTCTCTGCATATATATTGACATATACATTGTAATAAATAAAAAATACTGTTGTTTTTTATTATTTATAATTTATATAGTTAATAATACTCTACATGGAACTCAATTTACATATAGTCCAGCTTTATTATGAAGTTTAGGATTTGTATTTTTATTTACTGTTGGGGGATTAACTGGAGTTGTATTAGCTAATTCATCAATTGATATTATTCTTCATGATACTTATTATGTAGTAGTTCATTTCCATTATGTTTTATCGATAGGGGCAGTATTTGCTATTATAGCAGGATTTGTTCATTGATTCCTATTATTTACAGGATTAACAATAAACAACAAACTAAAATTAATAATTTTAGTTTGAAAAGTGCCAAAATTTAATTTATTTTGCTTAATAGTAAACTTATTGTACTAAAAAATGATCCAGTGTGTATCAAGTTTCTAAAGTTTTGAAATGGAATCTGTTAAAACTTATACCATTGTCTGAAAAATAGAATAATTTGTTCAAAATCTAAGATTATAATGTTTAGAATAACAGCTCGGTACACCCAACCTTCCCCTAATATTTTGTTTATTTTTATTTTGTATGTAATTTTTAACTTTATGGAAATTTTTATTTAACTAATGTCTGAAATTTTTATGAAGATGTCTGTGACTTTGAATTTCATACGGGGTTTTATAATATAGTTGCCAAAGGGCTAGATTTGATCTTATTCATCACTATTAATTTTGTGATCTTAATTAAGCGACCTAGAAGCCATGCTATTGATAATAAACTTATATTTAAAAAATTGAAAGCATAGTACCTAAGTTGCAAAAATTCTGCGATTTCATACAGCCTACCCACATAGACACTGAATTTTACAATTAGGTATTTTGTCCTATTAAAAAATCTTAGTAAAATGAATTTTTGTTTACAAAAAAATCGAATCAACGTTTCTCTAAACCATACAATAACAGTTAAAAGACCCAATACAGAATAGTGTTTTTTTAACTGCAAAAGATGAAACTATTATTATTAGAAAAGAAAACTTTCCTCAGATAAAATTATAATTAATAAAAGCGATTTTAGTCACATTTTCTAGTCTTCAGTGTTGTAAGACTTCTTCTGTTACTTACATTGAGAGTAGAAACAAATTCTCTACACAATTACAGTTATAGTATAGTTAAAGATACATATTACAAATAAAGGAAAATGGAAAAGAATCGCTCGTATTTTACTAAAACCTCATGGAATGTGTTTCTAAGACGTCAAATATCATTAGTAACGCACGAGTTAGCGGCGTAAATGTTTTTATTTGTTAGTAAGCAATAAATAGGGAATATTCATCTATTTTTTAATTTTTTTTAGTTCATTGTTTATACCGTTATAATAAAGTAAAAAATATAAATGCTGTAATTAAGTGTAAAAAAATATTTAAAATACAGTATAATATTGAGATTTTTAAACGCAGTTTTTTGGCGCTCTCTGTTGATGACGCATAAGTACGTGATCTGTCAATTGGTGACAGTTCAATGTATAATTTACATGCTAAAAAAATGAATTTAAAACACAGAATTTACACTCGTTATTATTAAGTTTCCTTATAAAAAGCCGTAGAATGATATAACTCCAATGAAATTTCCTATAAATTGTAAGTAATTAATATCATACAGTATGTCTACAAATTTGACAAGCGTGTACTATGATGTCACGTACATATAATAATTTGAATTTTCGTTTTAGAAATTTTTAAATGTCCTCACTGAATTTATACTTTTATTAATTTATTTTAAGTAATAAAAAAGATATTTATTACTAAAATAATGATTTAGTTGAAATGTCCAGTCAATAAAATTACGGAAGAAAAATATTTGAACCAAATTTAAATTTCATGAATATTCCTTATTGTTAATTCAATGGAACGATTAATGTTAAAGTAAACTTACAAAATTAATAAATAGGCAACTTGAATTACGTATACGTTATACATGTATAATAGTTGTCGATTATTTGGCAAAAACTTAACATTTACGCCATACAAGTTGCTTAATTACTAATTTTTTAAGTGAAATTTAACATTGATTAACAGTGAAAAATTGATTGTTTATTAACAAATAGATACATTTGCCCCACTAACTCATGCGTTACCAATGACATTTGATACCTATGAAACACATTCCATGAGGTTTTAGCAAAATACGAGCGGTTTCTTTCATTTTCCTTTATTAGCTGATTTTTGTAACATCTTTTACTGTACTATTAATAGAACTGCATAATATATTGTGTATCGAAAGTAGGTAGAACTGCACGTTAAAAAAGGCTAGCTTATAATATTCCTTATTTTACATGACTTGTTGACGGATATACCTATATCTGGAAGCTGGATGTACATATTTATGATGTTTGTATAATATCTACAATTATTAGGTATACAATTTATATGATAATATGATTTTAAAAGAGCAATTAAAATTTATGTAATTTATGTACTGTCATGCTTCTAAATACAATGTCATAAAGATAATGTACCAAATGTGTAACATATCGTATATGAGGTTGGTACGTATTTCAGGTTAGATTGATCATCCTTTTTCAAGGAAGGATTTTAATATATAAAAAAGGAGATATTGCGAACTTTCTTTGTTAATGAAAAACTCATTTTGCTAATGAAAATTGGTTCTAACAATTAATATTATTAATTATTATAATGGAAATTTTGGCTGAGAACACAAAATTAGAATTTCTTATACGAAACTCATATAAGAAAATCTGACACACAGCGTACACCATTAGAAAATCTTATAAGGTAATCTGATGGAGATTCAAATGGACTGCGCATATTGTATAATATACTATGCAAGTGTATGCTTCCATTCGAATTTCTTGAGAAACTGGCTAAGATATGCGATGTGTTTAAGGATTCATAAGAATTTCGTATACAAAGTTCTTATTTTGTGGTCTCAGCCTTTAACTAACTCGTACGTGGAACGTATAATAATACGTTCCAAGAGAGAAAATTTTAATAAGAGAAAATTTTCATATTAATTTCATGCTAATATCGCAGGAGCATCTTTGCAGACAGAGTTTGGTTTGAAGATATATGATTTTAGTTTGGAGATTTATTTAATATATTTCATAGTCTTAAGATTATACAGAAATACTAGCGGACCCGACAGACGTTGTCCTGTACACACGTCTTTTTTTAATGAGCTGAAACAATCTGGACCGCTTTGATGAAAATTATTATTGAAAAGTTATTACTTTGTTAAATAAATAACAGCATCGTAAATGAAAACTTTAACTCATTTTAATGAAAGGTGAAAAAGCTTGCACTCAAAACATTTTATAACATATATATTTATTTTTTTTTAATTTACAAAAACTTAATTTATCGTAATGCCATTGGATGTACAATATTTTTAGTTAGTCCATGAGGAGTATAAACAAACAAACTCGATGGTTTTCCAACTCTGGAACACGCAACGTACAATTGGCCGTGAGAAAAACACGGATTTTCTAAATCTAAGCCACAAAATGTCATCGTTTGACCTTGTGACTTATTTATAGTCATAGCATATGCCAAACGGATCGGAAATTGTAAGCGTTTAAATGGTATAGGTGAATCTGAAGGAATCATTGGGATCCGCGGTAAAATTACCACAAAATTATTTAGCGGCCCAAACAGACGTTGTCCTGTGGAAACGTAACTACAATTCATTAATACCTATACTACGTTTAGCCTGTCTGCTACACTCATCCCGCTAAACCCCAATTTAACTCCCATTTATTGGACCGGCCTGAGCTTCGACCTATGGCCTGGCCTTCGGCAGTGGAGCTCGCTGCGCTCGCATATGGCTCTAATAAATGCCTATTGACAATAAAAAATACATAGTACACATAGTAAGTTGTAATATAATGTGATATGATTTATATGCGCTCCTACCATTTAATGAGATTTAACTTTTTTGGTGTGGAACCCTTAAAAACAGTTGTAGTGGACCGAATGGTAAATCTAAACCATTCTCCAATCCCCTTGAACTCACACAAAAAATTTCATCGAAATCGGTCCAGCCGTCTAGGAGGAGTTCAGTCACATACACACGCACACAAGAAATATATATATTAAGATATAAAATACATCTTCAAACTAAAATTAAATCTGACAAAGATAGCAAATTGATATTTATCGAAAATTAAAAATTTAAATAATTAGTAATGATGGACATGCGGTCGGATAGCCTTTTTTTTATATGAATGCATTTATTTTAATTCTTATACATGAAAAATTAGATTATAACTGCATTTTACAGACAGGTTGGCTATTCAAAAAGACATTAAATAGTAAATATTTTAGTGCCAGTTGTTGGAAAATAATAAATTTTGATGTTAAAGTATGCTTCTGAAATAATATCCTTCTAAATATTCATGAAAGACGACACTATCAATTAAGCTGTGAAGCTATTATAAAATAGTACACTCACGCCTTAGACTTCCATCACATAAAATTGCAGAAACAATTCTTTAGTTATTTTTGTTTGCCATTCTTGTTTTTACAAAAAATGAGGAAAATTTTATTTTACCCCTGAAAACAATTCTGATAGTAGATTACAAATTTTTAGAAAATTTCGACATGGTAAATATATTGAATACCAAGATCATTTGCTGATATCAGAGAATCTAAAATCCCATTTTCCTAGTCATTTCGGAAACACCTCGATATATTCGAGAAATGAATATAAAAGTATGAATAGTCCAGATTTAAGTGGGTTTTAGAGCTTTTTCGAAGATTTAGAACATTGAAATTTTGATGGCAAATTTGTTTGTCTTGTGGAGCTTACGTGAGCCAACTCAAAAATTTACCCCCAAAATTAGTTTTTTTGAGGATGTGAATTTTGGAAGCTACTTAGAAATGATGTACAACAGTTAACAATCGATTGATTCACTTGATATTTGGTATAGTAGATCAATTCCATGCTATATAAATGGTCCAAATGTTAACTCCTTGTAGGCAACTTGCTTTCAGATCTTATTACAAATCAGGCTAAATATCATAGTATCATATAAATTTTTTGGTGAAAGTGAATTATATTATATAAGTTATATTATAATTGAAGAATGAATATTATTCAAGTTTTAAAATAATAGCTTTCACATAATATATGAATGTTTGTAATAAGTATTTCTGTATATCTATCAACATTCTACAGAAAGCTTTTCATACAACTTTCAACTATACTCTTAAACTATTATGTGTCACACTCAATACTAATAATGGCGGGCATAACGATCTTTACCGAATTATATTGTCGTTTGATTTCGTTCATTGTATATATGAATGACGTAATTTCATTCAATATAGTTCATTTCTTGAAGAAATGAAAATTTCTCATTAACAACATATAAATGTGGGAATGAAATATTATCGAATCAAAAAATTATTCGAACAAGACTAACAGGATGTTGGGCGATACTGCTGGAAGTACCCGATCAATCGTTAAATGAACCCGATTTTTGAATTTTTTGGATTGGAATTGTAATCTTTGTTGTTAATGTATTTAAGAAATATTGTATTAGCACAGTCGTTGACTTTGTTGCAAATCGTTGCTAATTTATGCAACGACAGTTTAATTCATTATAATCTCTCCTGTCAATTATAATAGGGCATTCTACTATATTTGAAAAAGTACTTTAAAATAATGATTTTGCTAATAAAAAGCAACCAAAAATTTCTTTCGGAAAAATACCCACGCTTTCTTGCCAAAAACTTAAATTACATTTTAAACCTTTTTTAAACTGTTAAAAACGCGGGCATCCAATTTGGTGACGTAATATCGATATCATTATACGAAATAACACAGATAGATTATACGAAATAACATAGACAACTAATTATAATAAAAATAAATACTTATTATCTATGTATATATTATACCCAGCTGTCTACACTGAACTAACATGGTCTATGGTTCATACCGACATCACATCAGGCCTTGCCCGCGTTTTAGGTCACGTGATATATACAGTTTAAAAATTACGATTTTTAATTTTAATTTTATAAAAGAAAAATGTGCTTTTATGATTCGAAATCAGAATATTTAAGTATATTTTTACATAAATTTTAACTTTTTTCTAATTTCATAATTTATTTTTCATTACCGAAAGTACCCTATTGAAGTTCTGAGCCCGTAAGATTTTGTCTTAAATTTTATTGCTTACTCGGCTTGAGCTTACTAAAACTACTTAAAAATAGTATTACATTAAAATATTTCTATCCTAATTTCTACTTTTTATAAACTATACTTAAATTACATGCTAAACGCATGGTACTAATAAACAAAAAGCTGCTTTAATACGTTTTCACTATTTAATAATTCTACTTTTAAACATTTATACTTTTAAAGATTTTGACTGTCAAATGTATTTTAAAAGAATACTAGTCCTGGAAATTTCAATGGTTAAACATTTGTTTTCTTGGACCTCTAAATTTTTTTCTCTGAAATTGGAGTAACTAAAAAATTACCAAGAGACGTATAATGAAGACTTTTTGACTTAGAATAGGGGATCGGACTAAATTTTTTTATCACTATAGGAATAGAAAAGTGAGGTGTCGATCGAAGCATATTAACAGCAATATGATCCTAAAAATATTTCATAACATTCGGTGGAGTCCTTCGAGTCATTTCGAGCCGAGCGAGCTTTTTCTTAAAATTTTTCCTGATCGATAGTCGTGTTTTTTTTTAATTTTTTTTAATTTTTTATAACTTTTTTTTTATGCTGGGAAGTTATCCGTGTGGACATCAAGGGTCACACCAGATTCTACCCACGGCTTGTTATTTTCTGTGCGAATTACACGAAATGAAAAACTGAACTATTATAACTAATATAAGCGTCGCGACGTGGTTCTAACATATAAAATATTGCGCGACTGTATTGGAGGGGAATGAAATCTATATATCTATCTATGTATACACTTCGTATATAATGTATATATAATATACTTATGTATACAAATTTGTATATATGTGTTAATATATAGAATCAGCTCGTTTTCACGGGAAACAAAATACATATTATAGCATCGATGTGCAACATCGAATAAGCTCCAGTTCTGTGTATGACATGATCGAAGTAATATCACAAAAACAGTGTGTAACAAACATCTTACACCGGTGTGACAACAAGACATGTATCATTATGACAGCAAACAAAATTTTTACGGTAGGAATTCTAAATATTCTTTTTATAAATAGCTTTTAAAAACTTTAGTTTCTATTTATTCAAAAAAATATAATTATGTTTCACGATTTTATGCTTGTTTACGCATATGGATTACAGTGAACCGCGTGTACCGGCAGCATACAATGATGCAATAATTGACGCGGTTTTTTTAAGTTATCGAAATTCCATTTACAATGATGCAATAATGGACGCGATTTTTTAAAGCTTTCGAAATTTTATTATAATTTATTTAATAATTAAAAACCAAATAGATATTTTTATGTAGAAAATAATTTGAGAAATGTTTATGTTTTTAAATGTTATCTTAACAAAATGAAATTAATTAAAAATTTTAAACGTTTATCAAAAACTTTTTTATTTTATCTAAACGGGATTTTTAATTGACATTAAAAGTTTTTACTAATTAATGGAAAAAAAGGGACACTACAGTGGAAAAATAACGTGATAATTATACTTTTAATAAGACGCGCCCCCTATGAGTGGTTTTTATTGCACATACGAACTGTTTTACTGAAATATCACTCGCAAGTGACATTTCAGTAATTCAGTAGTGAATTTCATTGATACAGGGCTCAATTTCTTCCCTCAGGGTGTGAGTGATTGATCATATGAGTTTGTTGATTCTAAAACGTTAATATGATATTTTGATATAATAAGTATGACAGTTTATTCGAAATTGCAAGCTAAAACCGCCAAATAATATTTTTTTATAATGTTCCTCAACAATAAAACTGCGACGTTCTTTAGTTCTACACTCTATTTTTAATAGCACAGCTTTCAGACTGTGTTTGTTATGGATCGTACATTCCAAAAGTTTTAACTTTCAATTTTTTACCCATAGAGAAACTTTATGGTTATAATTTATTTAGAAGGAAATTAGTTTATCTTTTGTTCCCAAAAATTTGTGTGCTCTTTAGAAAAATGTGTTTGTATGTGTGTTTGTGTTTGTGTGTTTGTATGGACTGTATGTCTGTGGACAATGCGCGCGTGCGAATGTTATTTAATGCTGCGGTTTTGAAATTTTGACAGGTGGTGAGGTTTTTATGAGACTCTAATTCCGTTATATTTTGAGCTACATGCGTCAAGAAATAGAGCTTAGGGAGTGTGGGAAAAGGAAAAAAAAGTTTTGTAAAAAGTATGGGATTACGGATACGCCGTTTTGTTGAGTGTAGGATTACAATTTTTTGCATTTATCTTTTTATCAGAATACGAAATGAAACTAGACATTCATAAATTTTAAGATGGTATTGAAATTAAAATAACACCCTTGTTCAGTTTTGTTACACTACCTCAAGAGTACGCCGCGCCGTTTCAAATTTTTATTTTGTTATAATGATCTAAGAGATGGTATAAGACGCCTATCATAGTTTCAAGCAAGAACAGATCGGTGTTATCTGAATAAACACATGTGTTCTATGAATAAATTTTGCTACTGATGATGATTGCATTGCAATCGAAATATCGATATTTAGCGACATGTAAGTCTGCTGTATGTTTTTAATTGTACTTTTTAAATAGAATATACAATTTTATTTCGAGTATCGTGGTATTTATTTCAATAACTAGATCTATACCGATCTGTTGAAAATTGAAAATGGTACCAGAAAAATATAATTTAATTAAGAAAATAATGGTATAAGGTGAAAAAAAAACAGTTCGTGGAAAAAATTGATTAAAATTAATTTAATTAAAAATAACCATGAACATTTTCGAGAAACCATTTTTCCATGAAAAACTATGATAGGAGTGTTTAAAAATCAATAAAATTTCATAAAAAAGTGTGTCTCATCAGATAGGTAAAGATCGACGCCAAAAAATGTACGCCAGCTTAAAGGTGAGGGTTAAGAAGGGAGTAGTTTTCGATGTAGAATAAAAATATAATAAAACTCTAAAATCGTTAAGACCTATACACCAAACGATGAACAAAATGGTGCAAAAACTGAAATATAGTGGTTTTTTAAAAAAACACTTTATCTCTTTCTCCTGATTGTGATTCTCCAACAATTTAATTTTAATCTCCTCTAATCTGCTAGTAGTTGTAAGTTTTTACAAAAAATAGTATAATATTAATTAGTAATTACAAAAAGGCTTTAATCAGTGTCGATTCTACTAGGAATGTGTTTAATAAATGAGAACATTATTGAAAATACGGAATAATTTAATTGAAAAAGTTATGGACATTATAACATATCCCCAACAAGTTATGTATAGTTTAGTAAACATTGAAAATAAACTTTTTATTTTACTTATAACTTTAATGCTGTTAATACACCAATTAGAAGTCAGATAGAAATGCGATAAATAAGATATTACTGCGAAGATTAATTATGGAATTTATCACATTTTATAATTTACTCTCAAAAATTACTACGAAATTACAAAATGAAAGGGTTAAAACTTTGTGGTTTTATAACGTAATTAAAGATATTTCTTACGAAATTCTCTTGTTATGGTAGGTCCACACGATACCAACTTCACACAGACTTCTATAGCATTTTGTCTGTGAAAAAAATCAGTGCAAACAAAATTCGGTATGATGGTAAAGTTTTACATGAATATTTTTACTCAGATTTTCAGTATCTATTAATATATCTAGATATCTGCACAGACTGAAAGTCTGAGTAAAAATGTTCATGTAATGAATATGATGACGAAATGTATATGCAGACCCATAATTAGTTCAGACTTAGATTATTTCATACACACACGAATACTTCCAGCGCAGACATACACGAATACTTTAGTTCAGACTTAGATTATTTCAGACACACACGAATATTTCCAACTCAGACATACACGAATACTTCCAACTCAGACATACACGAATACTTCCATCGCAGACATAAACTTCCGTGCTCAGACTTTTTTAACTCAAACTTAACCATCATACCGACTTTCGTTTGCACTGATTTGTTGCGCAGACAAAATTCTATAGTAGTCTGCGTGAAGTTGGTTTCGTGTGGACCTACCATTATTCTCTTGCTCGAATAACTTTAATTGGTTCAAAAAATAATTTTTGTAACTAAGCACAAAATATGTGTTCAAGCGTGAATCGAGAAATTAAAGTTGGATATTTGAGAGGCGGTTTTTTTTAGCGTGACGCGACGGGCAAGAAAGTTTCACCAGTCAGAGTTCCAAGAAGGAGACAAGGTGGTGTAAAAATAAAATTAATGGTAAAATTTCGGACATAAAAATATAAGAAATAAATAAAATAGGATTTGCGAAGGCAAAAAATGACACGATATCCGAAAATCAGTCATTAGTGAAGCTGTTGCCTCTCTCGGTCCCCTTCTTTTTGTGTTGACGCTCTTGTTGATTGGACAACTTTTAACTGCGTGACAAGCTTCAAATTGATAAATATTCATTGAGAACGACAAACTTGTAAAGTTTTATGGTGAAGAAAAACGTACATCTTGCTTGTTCTTTTGAATATCGTGTAATGTTTGTCGTTTATTACGCCTAGCTCTAGACCTACGAACATCTCTTTAATTAATTACGAGTTGATTGGATTGAGTTTGTCGACTATAGAGGAGTTATTTGGGTTTTGGAGTTACCCCTTGCGTTCAAAAATGGACACAATAAAAAAATTTTTTTTCGGTCTATTTTTTTAAAATCCTTTTAAACACATTTAAAACTTGCAATGAAATGTTTATATTAGTTTCCAAATTATCGTCAAGTTAATTTTGTATTCTTTTGGGAATAATTAAATAATCTTCTTGACTTTCATACTGAATGCAATAAATGGTAATCGAATAAAATAATGCACTCTGAAAAAAGAAAACATAGAAACAATATAAAATTAAGAGTCTGAAATTTATGAGATTATTAATTACAAAAAAAGATGTGGGGTTCTTTGATAATCAATTATACATTACATTAACTAATTATTAGTAGGTATCAATAGCTTCTAGAAAATTCATTGAACTGCTTTCGTTAATAGTAATCTCACTTCAAAGATCATACACATTTGACACAATCACGTGATAGCAGTATGTAAAAATTGTCTAAAAAAAATAATTGATTGTCATATATAAGTTTAATTAAATAGTTCAGACTTGTGATACAAACATTCACAAAATAATGGCTTAATTAAAATTTACTACTATAGCTTCTCATATGACTTGAAAATATACTTCGATATTATAAGTTAAGTTGATATTTCATAATAATATATTCTTTTCCGTACGGAATTTATTATAATGAGAGTTTTAATAATGCATTTTGTGCTATGATGTCTAATTATATTAACATCATTATAGATCAGATTATATAATTGAAAGTAAAGATAAAGTTTAAAAACTTACCTATCAAAACCAAGTTTTTATTATACTTAGCTACCCATAAATTTGTAGGTAGCTTCAACTTCAAAATTTTGCCTAAATGTGACTTTTTGCGCTTAAATTGCCAATTTCTCACTCAAGATGTTAGTGTTCAATGGTGCCAAGTTTCCGTATTAGGTAGCGACAAGTGATTTTGGCTAACAAAATGCGGCTATTCTCAACTTCTATCAAAGTTTGCAAATGCGAAAATTTTTGAGCACTTGACCTCTCATACGACTAAATTGGAGGAAAAAATAGGTTGAAGCTATATGAACGAAACTGTTTTTTTTTTGTAGGCAAAATGGTCAAGGAAAATTTCGTCTTAATTCACAGTTTACCGCACTAGTTTTACATTATAGGTACTAATAAAAACCTTGTATTTTTCCCCCTAATTATTTACAATTAAAAATAGTTGAAAACTCGTTACCAGATAGGTTATCGTTTGTTTTGAATAACTCATAGATAACTAGAACCAATTTTAAAATAATAACAAATGAAATTATTATGAATAACAATTAATAATTTTAATAATAACATTATTAATAATTAGTAATCAATTAATAAACTATATAAAATACGTAATTTAAAACTGTAATGAAGAATTATTCTTATACGATTCTAAATAATATGTGCCGTGGAACAGAGAAGTGTGTGATTTTTGAAAAGTTTGTGGAAAGAAATGACCTTAATTTTTCAAAATTATGTTTTTAAAGGAGAATTTCTAAGACTTACTACTAATACAAATTTAATATAATCTAGTGTACTAAGTTCATTTAATTTACTTAAGGTGTTTCGATACCAGAATGAAAGTGTTACTAAAAAACTGAAATTTTGTTTTTCAATTAATGAGTATTTAATACGTCTTCTGTATAAGTTTTAAGTCAATTCTCTGTACGGTTTACGATAAATTAATTATTAAAAACAGTCCTTTTTATATGGTGGTATATGAAGAATAAATGAAAATGTTGGTATTCGCTCCGTGCGTGAGTTTTTTAGGAGGCGTTTCCATGGTAACGATACACTACTTTAATTATGGTAATTATAGAATTGTATGGATGCATATATAATTGTATGGATTGCATTTATGACTTACAATGAAAATTTAATGTTATTGTCTCACAAATTTAAATAAATAATAATGATAATTTACATTAGAAAAATAATATTTGTGCAATTTGATTTCTTATTTTTACAATTTTTTATGCATTAAGTTTAATTAATTAGTGTTTTTCAATAATTTTAATTTGACACTTTCTATAACATTAACATGTAGAGAATTTCAAATTAGCCATAACAGCCTCCTTTAACGCCAAAATTTTTCACTGGTAGCGCTGACATCGATTTTATTGTCCCTACCATGACTACGCACACAACGAATATGAGTCAATAAGTGTTTAGTCAATTTAAAAATGTTTTACAATTTACATAGAAAACTTTTATCAATATTCCTCAAGTTTTAAGCTTTAAAATAATACCAAAATTAAGAACTGTTCATAAAAGTGAAAAACTTTGTTTGGCAAAAACATTGATTTTGATAGTTTATTTCTCCTAAACCGTACAAAGAATCGCTTCACAAAATTTCGTACCCAAGGATGATTAATTGATAAATAAAATTCCGAAAAAGTCATATTGATTTTCTGTACGGTTTATGAGAAACGTGCCCTTTTTTTCGTAAAAAAACTGACTTTGCTAGTTACTTTCAACTAAACCGTTCAGAGAATCGATATGAATATTTCACAAAAGGTGTATAAAAGGATAAATATAATTTCCAATTTTTTTTTTAATATAATTTTTATTTGTTCGATATCGAAATACATAAATATATATTTTTATTTCACAATTAAAAGTACAAGCACGTTATTTTTTTACTTGCACGTTATAAGTAGTTTCAGGTATTTTTACAGTCTTTTCAAAATCAGACCCTTCTCTGCTGCACTTTGTATTTTATTAAACAAATGTTTTTATTAGAACAAAATGAATGTTAACAATTAATTGATATTTATGTTAATTATATTACTATTTAAATTTTTAACTTACCATTTTTTTATACAATTTATTTAGATTATTATTTACTAAAACCATTTTTCCTCCATATACAGACAAAAAAAAATAAAATTCTAAGATATGATCTGTTTGAAGGTGTTAAAATAAATAACAAATTGTAGATTTTTGTCAAAAAATGAAATCTTCATTGATTATCACAAATTGTTGCAAATAACTTGGTCAAATTTATGTTTGGAATTTTTTAAGAATATTTCACAGTCAATTTATCTTTCCCATACCTTTTTTCATATAATATAGGGAAGAGTTAGCTTCCATTAGAATCATACCACTTATAGATTCACTTCAAAATAATCTATTTTTTTAACTGGTACCTAATACCTGTTACATTATACTTTAATAAAGCCTCAAACTGCTCAAATCTATTACGTACAAACATTAATTTTTCTTTAAGAAGAGTAAGAGAATTTAAGTAGAGTAGACTTAATCTAAATTTTTTTATTGCGTTGCTAGGATATAACTTATAAAAACGTTTTGTTAATTTATTTTATGATGTGCCTAGGTTTTACAGTTTTGCTCATTAGTTGGTTGTTTCAAAAAATAATCCTGTTTCATTTCGATTACTAGTTATGGAGTAGAGTGAGCTCTTCATTGAGATTGAAAACCCAGGTGAAGTTTAATGTCTGCGAAAGATATGCGCACACACAAAGCATTTTTTGCTTGAAACATTTTTATCGCTAAAACTTATTTTTCGTTTTTAAAGCGTATGTCAACTGCATATGTTTAAAAGCCAAATCGATAATCTCTTGTCTTTTTCAAGCGTATGTCAACTACATATGTTTAAAAGCCAAATCGATAATCGATTGAAGTTCTTTAAAAATTGATAAAACTTTTAGAAATCTCCTTTATTTATATAACTAACTCTGTTATGCATAATAAAATTTTGAAAATTTTTCAATTTACTGCGAGGTATCATTTAACGATTTAGGTGCCAATTCAAATATTATTTATATTCAAATAGGTAAACAAATGAATATAAAGGATATTACATATTGTTTTTGATAAACAAATGATTCAATTCGAGCCAATTCAATGAATAAAATATTTTATTTAATAATATAAAATTTATTCTAAATTTTACCATATTTTCGAATTTATTATCATAGAAAATTTCTTTAATGAAGAATGAATGAAAATATCTTTATCTTTGTTTGTCTGAAAAAAGTTACTTCAATGAATTCTTGTTTTGTAACGACCTACGTCAATGATTTTATGGAGTCAATTTTATAAAATAAGTTGGCCTGTTAGAGATTCAATTTTTATTTTATAATTTTCCAGAATATTTTAACTCGAATACAACAGAGTTTATTGTCGTGCGTCAACAAAAGCAAAACGATTTTTTGATCAATCGAAAAAAAAAATTCTTAAAAAATTTTAAAGCAAATTAGTTTATTTCTTCGATCATTTTGAAAATTAAATTAAAAAATGGATAGAAAACAAGATATTCCTCAAAATTAATTAGTAATGTAGCAAATAATTACAATATTTGTTCTACTTATTTTAAGAAAAATTTACGAAATATTTACGAATTTCTAGGTAGTTTAAAATATTTGCCTTTTTTTTCTTACTGCTTAAAACAAAAGAAAGTCGGTGTTGGCCTATGTTTATGTATTTATCTGCTAATTCTTTCCTATAATCTTCAAATGGGTCATCTATGCACTTGTGCGAAGCTGCAAAGACTCACTAATAAAAACTACTTTGAAAAAAAAAGAAAATAGATGATTGGTTTTGATTTGTTCTCTTATATTAAAATAGAAATTAGCTTTTATGTGCAATTAAAACTATACTTGGTCTCATACTCAAACAGCGCTGCTCTAATAATCGTTCGCTTTTGTTCAGTTTTGTTGGACCTAAAGCGATTGCGTACAAACAATTTCTTGACTTGTTGCAAATAATTTCAGAAAATGCAATTCGAAAATATTAAAACTTCTTATTAGGACATCCTTAAAAGTACTAAGTCGAGTGGTGTAAGATTTTCTTGAAAGTATTTGAATTAAAACTATAATTTTATTTTATGTCATTATTAATTTAGTTATTACCGAATAATAATTTATGATTTGATTTATTAAAATGAAAATGTACTTGGCATAAGTTTTGAAGCATTTGCAAGAACGATATACTTATAATATCTCACATTTTCTAATACATAAACATAACATAGATATTATCTGTTGTTTGTTAGTAAAACTTAATTAATAATGCGCAATTGAAAACAATATACAGGCTGTTTTTGCAAACAAGGAGTGATCATATACAGGTTATTCATTTTTAAATTGGACAAAAGATATCGATGTAATTCTTTTTAATTTTCAAAATAATCTCATTTAAAGAATGCCTCTTTGAAGTATAAACAAATATAGTTTCATTTTCAAATATACGATCCAATGACACTTCTATACCACAAACTAGTGATGAGGAAAATTAGTCTCGGTGTTGCAGTCTTGGTCTTGCAAATTTTTCAAGACCAAGTTGAAGACCAATATAGCTATCACTTCGACAAGATCAATACCAAAACCAAGCAAACAAGAATGAAGACTACGACCAAGACGCAAGATTTATTTGGTATTTGGCCACGACTCATAACAAGACTTTTACCAAACTTATTGTTGAAAATAATTAATTAATGAACCACCCAAAGAGTTCTGTGTGCGTTTTTATTATACCTGAGTAAATTTTTTTCGTATTTTCAGTAAAGCCAGACAAATTAAAGTCCTAAGACTCCAAAAGTTCTGTAATAATACAATAAGACTTAATCGAAATTTAAGAGTTCAAAATATAGTTGATGCAAGGCTAAAAGCAAGACTCGATTGATCAAGACTAAGACTGAAATCATTTTTGCAAGGCCAAGGCCAAGACCAAGACTAAAACTAATAATGTAGGACTAATACGTAGGTGGTCTTGGTCTTATCCTTGGTCTCGCTCATAACTTCCATAAATACAGATCAAACTTTTTTTGACCTAGATGTTATAAACGCACTATAATTAAAAAAAAACTTTCAACGTCATTCATGAACATGTGGGTTTATCGTAGAGAGTTTAGAGAGGCATACAGTGGGGTTTATAACTTTAGATGTGTCAATTTCTGTATTCAAGGAGATCCATTATTTCTTGAAAAAAAAAAACGATCAAACTTATTTTTTTTATTAAAATAGCTTTGCGAACAAGCAAAATTGCCGCTTTGGAAATAAGAATACTGTTCATTAAACTTTTTGTTTCTCTAAAAGTCATTTATTTACATGAAATTATTTTTAAATGTAAAAACTTTCACCTGTAGTTTGTTTTTTGGGACTGTTGCAATATCTAGAAGCTTGTGTTGCGAGATAGCTTTTAATTTTGTGATGTCTCATGTAAACTTTAAGATTTACTAGAAGGAAAATTAACTAAATAAAAACTGTTCTTAATTTGATTTTATATTTCAACAATTATAATCATTATGTAAGTTTTAACGTTTCAAAATAATTAACAAAGGTAATTTCATGGTAAAATATATATAGGTACATTTAATTAATTATAAAACCATACAAACGTTCATATAAAAACTTTGTAAAGTATATTAAAATATTTTCTGTAAAAACCATGTAAAGTTGGTAAAACTATTTAGACATATAATAAACAAAAGTTTCAAAAATTTTAATAATAGCCCAATATGCCATTTCAGTTTTTGCATAGTTTTATATTATAATTTAAATTTAAGGTTGATATGTACGTTTATGTGTCAAACTTTAAATAATAATGTTTTTTTCGTTATTTTCTTTGACACAAAATATGTTACAAGAAAAAACTATTTTTTTTTACTTTTTCGGTAAATTCATAAAATATATGTTGGTTATTCTTTTTTATATTATATCTGACGACCTTCCGCATGAAGAGATTTATTTATAAATCATTTTCAGCTTCTTTTAATTATATTAAATTCTACTTTGTTAAATAACTTCTCATTCTGATTTTTGGTAACTTCTGATTACTGTTTGTAGATGACTTTAGATATAAAATTTGAAAAGCTATTTTACAATAATAAAAATAAAATATCTATTTCCCAACTTTGTCAAACGAAAACTTGAAAAAAAAAGTTATTCAATACAATTTTAATACTATTCTCTCATTGTGCTTACAATATATAATTTATAAAGAAAGAAACATAGTTCCTACCGGGTCCCCACGATACTTCCTGAAGAAACTCAAAATTATGATGTCATGTCTTATTATTAGAAAAAGTTAACATTGGCAAACAAAGTTATAGTAAATCAAGTTTACTACAATTTATCACTTGTAATAAATGTCTGATTATGATCATTTGTTCTTCTGAGACTGAGGATTTGCTTAAATTAAAACTTCTTCTTTTCGATAAAATTTCATATCTAATTGGACTAAAGATGTCTATTAAAAATCTCTATTAGAAGAAGGAACATTTAAAATTATAGGAATGAATTTACCAAAAAATTAATGAATTATAACATCAAAGTTCAGAGGCAAAATTATTCGTAGCTTTTAAAAAGAAAACTGTCGGTGTTTCGGTCGGTGTTTTAGTTTACAAAAAAAACATTTTTACTACAATTTATTTTTATTACAGTCATAAAAAAGTTTTCCTTGTTGATTTTCCAATTTTTTTTTTATTGATGTTTATAAATAACCAGTCAACAAACAAAAAATCAATGATTGTATATTTTTACTTCAAATATTTTTAAAATTCACAATCACAAATGAGTAAGATGAATTACGATTTATATCAAATTTCTGGTCAAAATATAATGAAAGTATTGTTATGCTCAAAATTGATTAAAAAGACTATTTAGATGCAAAAGTACCTTTTATTTGCCAATAATGGATAACAAATTTTTAGTCATATTCGTCTTCAAATCAAATAAATTCATTTTCTTTTTCAATTTTTTAAATTTCTTCTACTAAGGGGTCAATTTTTATCTTATCTATGCTTGCTTTTGTTTCCACGTAACGTGATTCTGGAATTATAAGTTTCACTCGGAAATTGCTTGCTTCTTTTTTGGACTTTTGCCTAAAGCTATTTTAATCTATCCTTATCTTAGTCTTAAAAGAAAAGTTGCAAGGTTGCGTAAGATTTTTTTCATAAACATGTCATAAAATACTTAAACTTTACCTTCTTACAAAAAATTTCGCCCGACAAAATCTGATACATAAACAAAAAAGCTTTGATTATGATAAATATTGAATGAAAGAAATTACTTTTTTAACAGCAAATATTTCATTATATTAATAGAAAATTAAATAGTAGTAAATAAAGCAGAAACTTCCCCTTGAATAATAAATATACATCTTTACTTAATTGCAGCAGCAAACACAGTAAACATAAATTGAATGACACGGTAAATTGACAGCGGTAACAATAATGACATGCATCCGTAAGAGCAGATCGATTGAGGCTTACAAAACAGGCGGGTAAAAAATTAGCTACCTACACTAATTACAAACATAGAACAGTTTAATTAATTTATTAGTAGGTAAGTACTAAAATTAGTAATCAAAATACTATTTTTTACTCTGTAAAATATTTATAATAATAATATAATTTCTCTTATTACCGAAATATAACACCAATATATAGCTTTTAATTATTAAATACCAGCAGTTACCCATTTGGTTCGGTGGAAAATTTCATCTTTAAAATACTACCGCGTTATAGCCTTTTCTTCTTTTGCTCTCACTTATGTTATCTTTTTTTTCACAATTTATTTGGTGTTAATTTGTTTCTATGGTTGCCGAATACTAATTCTTTTTTTAATAGTAACACTTTTTAATTAAAAACTATAATCTGTGAGTAACACAGTTCTTTTTTTTTAAATATATTCCTTATATTCCGACAAGGTAGTAAAAGCTAGTGGAACCTTAAAATTACCAATAAAAAACTAAAGTAATGGTATTTACATGAAAAAAAGGGATAGACAATATTAAAATAGAGTGTAATGTTGTTTACCTAACAAGTTGGTGAATTTCGCTACCTGGGAAAACTCTTATAGGTCAAGCAAAGAGTGCATTTATGAAACTAAAAAAGTTCTTAACGGGCAATAAAATAAACAAAAGTATACGTGTGCGGTTTTAAAAATGTTACGTGTGGTCAGTTTTTCTTTATGCTTGTGACACTTGAACCTTGACAGCAAATATAATAAACACAATATAGGTATGCTTTTGAAATGTGGTGCTATAGAAAGCTTCTAAAAATTTCATGGAAGACATATACCTCAAACAGTAAAGTGATTAAACTTATCGGACATTCACCAAAACTGAATAAGACCGTAAAAAAGAGACAGTTAGGCTACTTATATTCGATCAAACAAATGCAATATTATTCGATCAAACAAATACAATATTTTCAAGGCGGTTTTATTTGGTAAAATTTCAGCAAAAAGAGCAGTTTGAAGGAAAAAAATTAGCTGGATGGATAATTTAAAAGCCTGGATGAAATGTTTTTGGAAGAAATCTGCTGGGTCCCGGAATAAAGGAAAATGTGGAATAAAGTAGTCTCTAACATCCCTTAAAGAGATATGGAACCATACATATTATATACATCCAGGAATAATGTTCCATAAGACTTATATACCAAACTGCAAGTGAATATGTTCTGTAGTTCGTTTTATGAAACCACACAGTAACCTTAAATTATTCTATGTGTTGATAATTCAGATAATAAACTATCTGTGTGTTAAATACGACCCAAAATCCGTTCAGGCACTTTCGCGAGATTAAGTAACAATCATCCATACATCTAAATATACAAACATACAAACTATGACACTTATGTATATAATGAGTAGGATAAAAATCTCATATACCTGTAAATGTAGGTATAAATTTAGTAATAAATAAATAAGGTATAAATTTAGTAATAAATAGTGTATTTTTGTTTTGCTGTAAAACTGGAATATACAAAATAGAAATTTATGTAGGTTAGTAAAATTGTTTAAATTAATTCTGTACCTTTATATATAATACAGAGAATATAGACATTTCATTTCGGAAAAATTCCCGGAAAGCTGGATTTTTGCATGAATCTTCTATTTTAACAAAATCCCAAGAGCCACCATCGATTCGAATGTCGGTACAATAGTTATCCTGAGTCAACGGTCACAAAATAACGATTATTCGCGAATATTGAATATTCGACAAACAGATACCGTTAAGAAGTGCATACTGTTACAATTTTTTGAAACGAATTTTTTTAAAAACCATTAGTCTTACGAAAAAAGTAATTTTTAATATACTTTGATAACTTCTTTGATAAATGGAATCAATTCTACACTGAACCCTATCAGCATAAACCTAAAATTGATTGAACTATATTTTACCGAGACTTATCGTGCAAAACTTTCCAGAAATATCTTCTTCTTTTATTTATTTTTTTAAAATTTTCTATGGGAGAATTTTTGTAAGGTTTTTATTAGGAAATTTTTAATTGTTTGATTATTTTTAAATACTCATTTTGAATTTCATAAGGCTCTGAGTTTACTTACAAAGCTCCAATGCAACCTTGAAGTTAGTAAAGATAGAAAATTTTTTTTTTTAAATTTGCCAGGCTCCCAAGTTCCTTGGTGGTCGAGTCTTACAGTCCTTGTGAGTCTAAAAAGTTTGTTAACCGACTTCAAACAAAAAAGGAGGAGGTTCTAAATTCGATTTTTTTAATGTTTGTTACCTCAGAACTTTCGACTGGGTAAACCGATTTTGATGATTTTTTATCTGTTTAAAAGCTGGCGCTTCCCGTGTGGCCCCATTTCAATTTAGTCCTATTTTGACAATGACATCTATGAGAAAACTATATAAATCTTAAATTTGCATTAAGGTTGTGCGCGACAAATGGATGAATAACTCAATATCACGCCAACCAATTTCGATTATTCTTTTTTTAGTGAAAAATTACTTCAGATTCACTAAAAATAAAAAAAAAATAAACTTTTAACAAAAAAAAAACCGACTTCAAAAGGTTAAAAATGCACTAAAAAGTAAAAAAATTACGATAATATAATGTAGTTTTAATTATTATTATTTTTGGGGTCGGTGTCAGCCAAGTAAACAACTGTGACAGAAGAGTTTGATACATTAACATGGCTGACACCGGCTTCAAAAATAACAATAATTATTACTTACTACATTATATTATCGTTATTTTTTTACTTTTTAGTGCATTTTTATTTTTTTACTGAAGTCGGTTTTTTTTTGGTAAAATCAGTATATTTTACGTAAATTATTTTGTATTTCAGCTAATATTTTACTTATTTTAATTCGTTATCTAAGAAAGTTGTAAGTAATTTTCATAAAAAATTTTATTTAAAAAGGCCAATTCATAAATCATTATCCAAATCATTTACAGTTCATAACTATAATATTTTATACTCGAAAAGAAGGAAAACTATTAACAGTAAATATTACGTAAAACGTCTCAAATATTATTTATAAGTAAATACCCGTAACGAAATGGATATTTTTCAATCATTAATATATTATTATTGATATCATCACAGAATCAAAAACTCAATCATTCGAGGAAAATAAAAAAAAAAAACCACTATCTTTTCAAACGATATTAAGTCTATCGTTCGTTAATGTCTTTCTGAAAAATATATTGTTACATTGATTCAAAGAAAAGTTTATTTTCAATATATTTATACTTTATATAAAGTATGTTCCATTCATTAAACAATTTTTATTGAAAAATTACTTATTTTTTAGAATATTATAGCAAATAAATTTGAATAAAACGCAGAGAATTCTGTTTAAATAGTTTATTAACAAAGAATACATAGATTTTGAATATCTATAATAGGGAATATTCATGTATTTTTTTTGTAATTCATTGTTTACACCGTTATAACATAGTTAAAAAATATAAATACTGGTTAAAAATGTTGTATTTAAGTGTAAAAAATATTTAAAATACATTAATTTTGAGATATTTAAACGCAGTTTTTTGGCGCTCTCTGTTGATGACGTATAAGTACGTGATCTGTGACAGTTCAATTTATAATTTACACTTTAAAAAAATTAATTTTCAACACAGAATTTACACTCTTTATCATTAAGTTTTCTAATAAAAAGCCTTGGAATAATTGAAACCAATATAATACTTGGTAATACCATGCAAAATGTAAGTAATTAATACCATAAAGTAAGTCAACAAATTTGACAAGCCCGTACTATGGAGTCACGTCCGTTTAAAAATTTGAATTTCCCGTTTTAGAAATTTTGAATTTTTCTCACTGAATTTGTACTTTTATTAATTAATTTTAAGTAATTAAAAAGTAATTAATTACTAAAATAATGGTTTAGTTGAAATGTCCAGCCAATAAAGTTACGGGAAAAAAATTTTTGAACCAAATTTAAATTTCATGAATATTCTCTATTAGAAAACCTCAAACGTTTTGTGATAATTTATCGCATGCTGAATCTATACTAATAAATTTATACTCATTGAAAACAAGTGAAAACAAACAATTGACTGAGTTAATTGTTGAAATACCATGTATAGACAGTGTTGATAACGCATTCGTTTGTCTTTTTACGTCATGTAAGTAAAGATAGATAAACAAACAAACACATACATAATATATGTAACGTATAACTTTAAAATATAATTAATAGATACCTGAATATACAAACTATATAATGTTTTTAAGCTAATTTGCGCCCTCACGGGTAAACAGTGATGTTTACGAAAAATTGTTGCAAACAAAAGTTGTTTATTTTCACAAGGTGGGTCCTACGGAACTTGTTTATTTTTACAAGACCTGTGTTGCTCATTTACGAGTTCGACGCTACTTTTTACGTCCTACGCACGCTATACAAATTTTAGCTTGATATCTTCAGTAATCGTGTTAATGGACAGATAGACGGACATAAAATCGAAAATGGGCTAATAAGGTGACTATGAACACCTATACCAAAATTTATGAACACCTATACAAATTTGGGTCTAAATTTAGTATACCTTGATATATTTCAGATAAACATGATATAAAAATGAATACTTTCTGAAATAGATTGGAATATATGAAGGAACTTTATATATTCTTTCTGGTGATCTTCTTATGTATAGACAAACCCGTTGATAACTCATCACTAAATTTTGGATGGAAAACATTACCATTATGTCACTGCATATCTAGTAATAGACACTTTGCTTTTGAAGTAAATCTTTAATAAGATATAAGCATTCTCTTGAAGGCAGGGAAGATTTGCATATGACCGGGTAAATAAAAATTTCCATACGATAACAAGAGTGTTGAATATAATTTATAAATTTATACAATTTTCATAAATATTTTCCGTCGTTTTACATTAATATTATCGATATCTATTATATTTAATGTATTTATAAAACGTGTATGAAATATTTTATTAAATATATACAGTGTGGGCCATGTTATTCTATACACTTAAATATCTCGTTTAGTAGTTAACCAAACAAAAAATACATAGTTTGATTACGGATATCATGTTTTGGCATTAGATTGGACTTATTTCTTCGGGTTTCTTGGAACTAGTTATATACAATGCATTACACCAGCTTTTTTTTTACAGGCCATAAAAATATAAATATAATGAATGTGAAAATGGGCTGGTTACTTGTTTCACGTTCATAAGGTTTTTTTATTGCCATTTTCAATTGTAAAAAATTTAAAAAAAAAAAAAAAAAATAAATAAAAAAAGTCTTGATCCCAGTAAATGGGCACCGGCCTCTCTTTTCACAAATGTAAATAAAAGGCAGAATGTCTGTCAGTAGCATTTCTCGACCATGTATTTCCACCGTAGTTTCTAAACTCACCCGACCATCTTACGTTGTCTCCCACAATTTCTACTATTCATTCTTGGTGACCAGAATATAATTCGATTTGCCCACATATCGGTTTTTGAACGTAAAATGTGTCCTGTCCAGGTCCACTTTAGCTTTTTAGACATAAACTTTGGTGAGCAAATTTGTGTTTTTGAACGTATCACTTTATTTCTAATTTTATCTCTCCGGTTAATATTGAGAAAACAGCGTTCCATACTCTGGCAGGTATCCAGTTGATTGAAAATCATGTGTGTCAGAGCCCATGATTGACATTCATACGTTAAGACTGGTGTTACTTAGAATCAATTATCTGAGCTTCCACCCTCTCCTCTCCGGACTTCTTTAGTGACTTCTGCCAGGCTTTGGCACAGCGGCGTTGTATTTCTTTGTTATAATGGTCTTTAAAAGATACAATTATACTGCCCTTTAAAAGATACAAACCAAAGACATATTCAAACTTTCAGCTCAATCCGTTGATGATAACTGCTTCAAAATTGAATTGCAAGATAAACATATATGCATACATTGTAAGTTAAATAAAAGCTTGTTAAAAAGGTTTATTTTGAAATTTTTTTATAGATCAAATGTGTTCGATGTTAAATATTTTTATAACACTCTGTTTAAATCAATAAAACTTTTCGTAGGTAATTAATTACTTTTTAATTATGGTTGTATTCTTAAATTGGGGTAATAAAGTAGTATTTAAGTAGTAGGAAAATGTTTTAAATTATTATAAATAAAAAAAAAAATTTACTTAAGAATTTATTTTGAAGTTTTGAGTATCATTGATTGAGTATGACCTGTATTTATATGACCAAATATACAAGCTTGAGTCGTTAAGTTTTCAATTGTTCAGAAAGCAGGAATTATCTTTATAGGTTTGTGGTACATAATACTTACGATCTTATATTACATGTGATAATGAATGATGTGAAATGATAATCTTAGATAATTAGAGACGAATAATTTGCAAATGAAAAAAACTTTTGTTTTGAGTTGATACAATTCTATGCAAGCAAGCAATTATGTGTTATTAGCTGAAGCTATTTTTAATTTAACATTTGTTTATTTCCATGTTTTACAAATGAAAACAATTTGAAAAATGCGTAGTAAAATATAAATATCTAAACAGAAAAAGCATGAATGAAAAATACTTTTTAAATCCTTGGGGTAGAATTTGAAGCATGAAGGATAACATAATAGACATGGTTTTAAAATGTGCTCATATTGTATTGTTTAGGGTTCTGTAGGCGAATGTTAGTAAATTATACAATCATAATTAATGAGAGAAAAGGAGTTAAGAAGTTATTTATTTGATTAAATTTGCTATTAATAAACATTACGATTCTTCTTGGTTTCCGCTAAGAATAGTTTTTGATGAGATAAAAAATTTATTCATTTGACTTCATATAGGAAAGAGATTACCACTAACCACTAGAAATATGAGATTAGAAGGTAATTTCAAATTAATTAAATAAATTTTAAACTATAGTTCTTATGAAAAATGTTCGGAGGAGGTAATATGAACTTTTTTGAGCTATATTCTGACATTAATAATTTTTGAATTTCATGGTCTCGCATTTTATCTGTTTCTTTGCCTAATGATTCTGAAGTATTATTTTATTTGAAAGAGAGACAAAATCTGATTTGCTTTGAAATTGCAAACGAAAAATTTTCGAGTAACGAACTGAAATTGTTTCGAGATCGCAGCCTTCGATTTTGGAAACTAAAAAATGAATTATATCCAAATTTTAGGCAAAAAAAAGTGCTTGATTTTTTGTAGTTTTCTTAAGGTAAATATAGGAAATTTTTGGTTTCGGTATTGAATAGAACTTGTGTACTACATACGGTAATTTTGATCCAAAAAATAAATAAAAAATTTATTCAACGATTGGATGAAAAGCTTTTAATTTGTACGGGATTCTGGAGATAATTCGAAAAATGCTCATATCATATCGTCAAATGAGCTAATTGAATGAGGTTTTGGTTCTTATTACCCCAAATTGTCTATAAACACAAAAATCTTGTTTAATTTACGATTAATCGACAAGTTACGACGGTATCGATTAAATAAGTTGCAGTTAGTTGTAAGTTGAAGTTACTACGGAACCTGATGTGTAAACGAATACTTAGGGCATAGTTACATTATATTGAACGACTTTTTTTTTCTGAACTACAAGCTTACCTTCAAACACGCAATTTCATAAATAAGTTATTAATAATGCAAAGGTATGAACAGGCTTCCGTATTATATATATCTATTAAAATTTCAATAATTTTTATGAATTGTACTATCATGACGACAATAAGCACGTTTATGTGAATAAAATTTTATTTTCAAATTAAAAAAAAAGTAAAAAAAAAAATTAAAAATAGTTTTTAAGAGTTTTATTGTATGATTGAAGGTAGTCAGAGCCGGATTTAAGAGAGTTATATTAATTTGTTTGTGTTCCCTGCAAGTCAATTTTAGCATCCTACTCAATTTGGTGTTTCTTTGCTGACTCTTGTCACGTATGATCTTTTATAACAAATAGTGCAGAAGTTTTTAGCAAAGTATAATTCAATGTAATTTAATTATTTTTGGAGATAATTTATTTGGTTCCCTCGCGGCCTTTTGAATCTTTATGTTTCATAGTCAGGACAATGTATTGACATCAGTTTTATATTGATGTCTGTGCGTCAATCACAATGATTTGCGTCAATCGTTGCTTCAAGATACAAAAAGGACTGAAAAATGCAGTACATAAAAATTGGGAAGTTTGGGGGAGAGCAGAAAACAATAACCTTGAAAATTTCCTATTAATATTAAAAAACATGCAAATTTAGATCGGCAGTTAAATAGGTGCATCATATTCTGGGTGCTGCTCACAAAGGGCGCCAAATGATCCGCAAAACAAAAAATTGCTGAATAATTTTTATTTTTATTTCTGGATGTATTGATGTCTGGAAAATTTATTTTAGATTGAGTGCTAATGTAATATAATGAATGTTAATTCGTAAATAAAAAGGAAAAAAAGGAACAGTAATAGTCTAAATCAAACTGTAATAATATATTCATAATAGAAATGGCATGTCTTTTCTACTGGAAGGGCTGACTCGACCTGTGTCTGTCAGCACTTTCTTATGGCATCTACACTGTGTGGTTACATAAATGATCTCTTTTCTTGATTTTTCTGATTAAATGTTAAATATGATTTTGAATCATTAGGGATTGAACTAAAAGCGAAGTCTCTTTGTGAAAAATTGGATATTGATAGAACAATGCGTCTAAGAAGACGCCGTAAAACTTTCGGTTAATTGGCTAGAAATAAATAATAGGTATCTCTTGAACTAATTCTAGATGAGCATATACATTTCAAAATCTAATCTTGTTTTATCAACCATATATTTTGTCTCAAATTTAAAGCCTAGCTTGAACCCACGACTTTATTTATTTTACATTATTTATTTATTAATTACCGAGTAAATATTACATATAATATTATATGTTTTCCATAAGCTCAATGGGGGAGGGCTAAAAAGGTATTGTGCCCCGGGGAGTTAAGTTCGTTACGTCACTGGGCATAGACTCACGAGAATCGCACTTACATGATCGACTGGTTTTCTGGTAAATTGGTTTGCTTTAAAAATAGATTATATTTTGAATAGGCATCAGCTCCTGCTGAAAAACTTTTCAAATATTTATAGTTTTTGCGATATTTTTGAATGAAGAAGTGGTGATCGAGGACACTTAACAAGAACTGCGTCTATGATTTTGACCAAAGATCTTTGTACATGCAGCATGTGTACTTGACATAGAGACAATAATATAATTTGATTAATAACGATGATTTATTGATAGTAATATTTACCAATTAATTCCAATTAGTTTGATTCTGAGTTATGAGTTTATGAGCGTGTAATAAAAGTAGATAATATGTCTATTTTTATCATGACATATATTTTTAGTTAATTTTGTGATCATTCTAGAAATTTTTCAATAAAAAAAGTCAAACTACCCTGTGGTGACAAATAGCTTGAATTCTATACAACTAGGGAGAAGAGTTGGTAAAACTTAAAAGGCTGGTAAAATTTTCATAAAATAATACTAAAAACCATTCAGATTAAGGATGTACGAGCACCAGGGCAATTATGGATAAAAGTCTTGCTTTTTTTTATGTTGGACTAAGTTGGGCTAAGTATAAATCAATTCTGAAAATTTGAGGAGGGATTGTCTGATTATTTAAATAAATAAATGACTTTAAAAGTGGGCGTATTTAACGTTGGCCTTATGGGAGCGGTATATGGATCATATGTTGTCATAGATTTCTCCAAAACTAGTCGGTGGAAATAAAAAAAACTTTTTAAATTAAAGTTAAAGCTATAATAAATTATTGTAAACAAAAAAATCTCGTTGTGCCCGACTAATTAAGGATGTTGGTGGTGAAGACACAAATTAAAAAAAATATATATTTTCAATTTTTATGTTATAACTTGACAATATAAGACGAAAAGTAAGAATAAAAGATATTTCGAAAACTAAGGCAGATATCCAAAAATTATATTCTTATTTTTCGTATACATTCGTGAAGTTAGAACAAAGTTCCATCATCAAAGTGGAAAAATAAGGTACAAATACCTAAAATTCTTTTAAGATTTGAGTAATGTTGGATCCTGAATCAAATTTGTTTTATTTTCGATAACAGTTTTATCCCTGGAAAATTCACTGTAATTTCGATGTTACTTTCGTAAAATAATACTTTTGAGACTTCAAATCTGAAACTTTATCAGATTGCTTTTTTCAAATTAAAAATTGGCTACAATATTTCTAAGCATAACTTACTATTAAATGACACTGTATGCAAGAAGTGTATTTCACTAAAAAGCTTTTTTTGAATGAATATATATTATATATGTAAATAGTATAGACACTCTAGATAAGAAAAAATTGAATCAATTAATTAAAAAACTTTATAAAATTTTATTCCAAATGATTGGTAACATTTTCTGAATTTTAGTTTTTATATCATTCTTATAGCTATGTTTCATTTTAAAATATTCAGCGATCAAAAATATAAATATTAAGTTCTGTGGTCTCGTTAAGATTAATTAAACTTTGCTTGAAAAAATTATTTGGTAATTTTTTACTTCATATTTCAATAAAAAATATTTGCAAGATGAGCTCATTTTTGTTGATCGTACGTAATTATAATAAGACTGTGCGTGCTTCTTATAGCGGTCCTTGCCATGAAAGTCACGTAATAGCTTTGAGTTATTTGTTATTATAGTAAAACTATTTTTAAACGTTTGAAAATAATTTGAATGTGACTTTTATTCATTTTATATAAATCTGGAGTTCTTATACTGTAATAAATTTTCAGAAAATTTAAGTCTACTCCTTCTACCATTCATTCAATTTATGTAAAATAATTTTTTGTTTTTAAATAAATATTATTTTAATATATCACGTCCTCTAGATTTTCTCTTTTTTTTACTGTGGAAAACTGAAACTCTTTTGTTTTGTTTTTTTACATTCATTTTATTAACGCGGTTAAATTAAGTATTATTTCATTGGAAGTTTTGTTTTTGATTTTGAAAATCGATTCACTAGAACATCGTAGCTTGCGAGTTGTTTGCCGAGGTCGTGTGATGTTAACAACAATAGCGTTGCGTGTTAATGTTATATGTGTTAAAAGTATATAAATGTTTCAATTATATTCACAGGCTGTAATATATTTCCCTTGACAATTCTAAAGATTTTCACAATGGAATTTATAGTTCATACATTTTTGAAATGAAGAAAGATAATTTCATTGAAATACTCAAATACAAAACTTCGTTACAAACCACACTCAAACAGACAATTGCAATTGCAATACACATTGACTTAGAGTCTTAGACTGACACATATTTACGTGTTGATGTACTCTTTTTTGTTCGAAACTTTATCATCATTAATCTAAACAAGTGAAATTTCCAAAATTTTAAAAACCCCCGACAACACATCTAAGAACACATCAATTTTCTTTCGGTAACTTTAACATTAAATTACCTTTTTCATGGAACCCTCAACTCAAACTTGAGATCTAGCTAAGAATATTCTCCATTAAATAACCTTTCAAACGAAAAAAAAAAAAAATATAAATCGGTTCATCCGTTTAGGCGCTATGATGCCACAGTTAGACAGACAGACAGACCCACAGACAGATACACACACGTAGTGGTCAAACTTATAGCAACCCTTTTGTTTTAGTTCGGGGGTTGAAAATGAAAAGTCTTTGGTCAAACATTTATATGAACTCTTTTTCTTATTTTTGTGAAAGGACTCTCACACAAAATTGTTTGCAATATTATTAATACATACAAATGGTAGGGAATATGTAACTGTCGAAATGTTTGAAAAATCATTTTACTTTAATTGTTTTTCGTTATTTATCTTTTTGACAGTTGCCAAGTGCCTGTCACCTGATCTGCTAATGACTATTAACGGCAAGCACAAAAAATTGAAAATCAAATTTTCTTTTTCATAAATACGGGTCTCAAACCACCACAGTTGAAACCTCTTTTTTCTTTATTAACTAAATTTACTTTTATCAAGTATCCAACAGTAAGAAAAAAAAAAGAGGCATAGAAAATTCGCTTTATTATGAAATAACGGTATCTTATAGGAAAATATGGTTATAACAAGTGAATTTAACCCCCCCCCCCCACATGTATTTCAGGTACGAAACCCAAATCTCACACTGAAAACATATCTAAGAACACTTTCCATTAAATTACCTTTTTCCTTAGAGCCTTCTCCAAACTGAACCGATTTTGAGGATCATGATCTATGTTTTACTTGTCCGAGTACAGAACCTTTAAATCGCGCTTGAAACAAAGCTAAGAACCCTTTTTATTAAAGTACCTTTCAAACAAAACAAAAACAGACAGGCAGACACACATAGCGGTCAAACTTATAAAGCCCCTTTTTTAGTCCGGGGGTTAAAAATACTTTTTAATACTTATATATTATTGAAAACGCCAGAGTGTCAACCCGTTTTATTGCTATTCATCTATGATAGACGTGTTATATGAAAATTGATTCACTTGCAGTCGTTAAAATGTTTTCCTTCCTTTTTCACTACTCGCATACTTGAATGGAATAAAATAATCGATTAAGTTAAAATTAGATATTTTAATATATAAATTGAAAACTTAATAATATATTATTATGCTATAAAAAGGAAATTTTTTCTTATACGATAACGGAAATTATATTCTAAGCAAACAATTATATTAAAAATTATAAAAGATAATAATAATAGTGAAAAATTTCCAGAAAATTTAAGTGTATTGACACTTTATAAAGAAACCTTTCATTAGATATAGGTATTAATTTTGTATGTAGGTACTGTAAAACTATTTAATTTATAAATATTAATAATTCATTAATATTGATCTTAAAGGTGTTTACACTTAAATTAGGTTGCTTAAGAAAATTGAAACAACGATATTATTTTTTTTTTTAATATTTAATATCGTTGTTGGTTTTATTTCAAAGAAATTATTTTAATGGTAAAAGTTAAGAAAATTTGAACCAATATTACCGACTCGCCCAACTAATTATGTCCAGATTGGGCTGGTAAATAGTCGAATATTTTACCATGCATATAACAGGTTGGCTGATAAGTCCCCGGTCTGACACATAAATGGCGTCGCTAGTATTAAATGCATATTATTTTTATATAGTACCAACCTTCAAATGATTCGTGTCAAAATTTGACGTCTGTAAGTCAATTAGTTTGTGAGATAGAGCGTCTTTTGTGAAGCAACTTTTGTTATTGTGAAAAAAATGGAAAAAATGGAATTTCGTGTTTTGATAAAATACTGTTTTCTGAAGGGAAAAAATACAGAGTCCGGAAACTCATTATCAAGCCAAGTTTTTGCTTCCACTGTATTTTTTCCCTTCAGAAAACAGTATTTTATCAAAACACGAAATTCCTTTTTTTCCATTTTTTTCACAATAACAAAAGTTGCTTCACAAAAGACGCTCTATCTCACAAACTAATTGACTTACAGACGTCAAATTTTGACACGAATCATTTGAAGGTTGGTACTATATAAAAATAATATGCATTTAATACTAGCGACGCCATTTATGTGTCAGACCGGGGACTTATCAGCCAACCTATTATGTGCCTTTATTCTCTAATAATACTAATTACCAATTAGAATGGTGTTTTCTTAAAACAAAAACAAAATGGTGGAAGAGTTGGGAAAGGAAGAATACATGAGTTTATATATTGGAAACATATTACTTCTTTGCGCTTCCACAATAGAAATAAAATTAATTTTAGCATCCGCACTTGGTGCAAAAAGTTTGTTGTTTTACTTGCTTAAATTTTAATTACCTTTTATTACATAATGAGTTTTCAAATAACCTAATTTGAGTCGTTGAAAGTTTATCTATTTTACATTTAAGGCTCGGAAACATTGAGATTATTTACGTTTAGTAAAATAAAAACAAATTTTTTAATGTTTAGCTGTTAGACTTCTGTGTAAATAATATTTGATTAGGTCAAAGACTTAAATGAAGTCATATTACTTTAACTAACACTAACTTTTTGTATCCAATTTTTCCACGGTTTACATAATTTATTGAAGATAATTAATTTCCGTTGATAAAGTTAAATTAAAGGAAATTTACAACAACAAAAAAAACTTAAATTTCTGTCGACATCGAATTCATGTTCTTGAAGGATAATTTAGAATTGAACTTTAAAAAAATTCTTAAGCAAATGTCAATCTTTCTGGGTGAATCTGCACTTGCAGGTGCTGTAATTTCTTCGAGTTTTTGGTCAAGATCGAATTATTCATTCCTTTACAATTATATCTACCTCTAAAATAGATATAAAAATAGAAGAAGATGTTCAAAAACAAAAAATTTTGCTTTCTTTAATACAAAAAAATCTTGTAAGAATTAATTAAACACTTGACTTCTTTACTTGTTTATCTTCGAAAGCATTTAAAAATTCTATTAACAATATCAATTATGCTAAGTTTTTAATTACTTATATAATTAACTAGTGTAAGTAATATTTAAGATACGTCAAAGTTCTTAAAACTGAAGTATTTATTTTTATAAGTTTTTCTAGTTAACAATATTAAGTAAGAATAAGAATGGAAATATTGACAGAATGGCCAACATTATGATATGCATGTAAAAATTAAAACAAATAAATAAACTTTTATTGTAATGGATAATGGGCCCGAAAATTAGAATAATTATTTCCAATATATTTAAATGTTTTGTCGACATAAAAAGTAACTTAAAATATGAAGCTTAATTTAATCATTACCAACTGAAGAAAATAATTTTAAGCTTTATTACAATTTGATGTTCGACTTGGAATACTGGGAAGTTTATCATTCGGTGAGAATCGTCTCGAAGAGTTGCAACTCCAAATAACTTATTTTTTTTACGAAACGACTCATTTTTAAATATTAATTATAAAAAATTGCAAAGTGTCGAATTATTTAAACTCTATTAAATTAAAAGATTATTCAAATTATTTAAGTGTTGTTAGAAGAGGATAATTGAAAGTTCGAAATTTCTCTGAGACAGTTTTTCTTACTATTGTTAACAAAGAGAGGAGGGGAGAATATTATAAATTTGACGCATGATAAAAGATGTTTTCAGACATTATTTATAATTTAAATTAATTATTTTATTACGATATAATTTTTTTTTTCTTTTATTATGATATATCGAGTTTTTTTTCATATTTTTTACTTTTTTCTACAATTTTAATATTTAATAAAAGTTCATTCAAATTGGAAAAATTCATTCAAATTGGGTCACAAGGAAGAGGTTGCAAGAGCTTGCTCTTACGTCTGAAAATGCTGGAATCTAAAATACGAAATAAAACCAAAAAACTATGTTTGAGAATTTATTCCGCAATTATATAAAGTACAAACAAGGTCGTTACAAGGTTCTAAAATCATTCAAAGTTTGTTTACACAATACTTGAATGATGCCTTAACACAAATTAATTACTGAACAGTTTTTATTTTGTTTTACGTCATTCACAACTTCAATAAGGTTGAAACATCTTGTACAACATTTTTGAACGATGAATATTATGCTTTGATTGGTTACAAATAAAACATATCATTAAAGGATTACATATTTTTTTCTTCTAAATCTCGAGTGAATGTAATTTCAACGTATAGAGCAAGAAAATACCACAATATTATTAGGTCAAGAGCAAAAGATTACAGCTTACCGAGTTACATACCCTGGGTAAACTGTAATATCTAACTAAAAACTATATATTGTTGGAGATTGTGGATGGGTGAGTCGAGTTTGCTTGTTAGTCTACAACATTATAAAACATGACCCAGTTTTCATGAACTTGATCATATTCATCTATATTTGTCTAATACTTTCATACTATTTTATAGAACTTGCAACGGAACTGAACTTGATATAATGTTATTGAGTAGTTTATGACTTACTTTTAAGTAATAAATACATCACTAAAGGATTAATTTTAATATTGTTAAGAAGAAAAGTTTTGTACTAAAGTTGTTTGAATTCCTTACTAAAGTTACTCATAAGAAGACACGCTTTTCATGCAAGACGACCTTTATGGTTCACACATTCAAGGACCCCACAATATAAAATAGGAAAATGACTTTCTGTAAAACTTTTTCTAACCCACCCTAAAATGTTCTTTGGATCATTCTGATCAAAAGCTATCACGACCACAAAAATTTTTAACGAATAGTTTTCGGGCGGTCAAAGCAACGAATATAATATAGTTTTAGTATATGACTTTGAAATGGCTATCTATGAAACTTTTTCTAACCGCCCCCAAAATGTTCTTTGGATATAATTTAATCAGTATGATTAAAAACTGTCATGGTCACAAAAATTTTTAACGAGTAGTTTTCGAGTTACGGGTGTTCAAAGCTACACTTACATTACAGCTATACAGAATGTTCGATTTAGATCTAGGCATATAAATATTACGAGTATGACAGAGTACATGCGTTAAGGAATGCATCTAAGTTAGAAGTATTATAGGTGTTATATGAAATTGTAAAAGTGACTTGCATCGTGGCTTATCTGTTGTCTTACAACTATCTCAACGCATATCAATGCTTCAACACATGTATGTAATACCTCTCACTTAGATACATTGCTTAACGTATGTATTCTGTCATATTCGTGATATTTATATGCCTACATGTAAATCGAACAGTCTGTATAGCGAGTAGCTCGAAAACTACTCGTTAAAAATTTTTATGGCCGTGAGAGCTTTTGATCAGAATGGTTCAAAGAACATTTTAAAGTGGGTTAAGTTTCACAGAAAGCCATTTTCCTAAACAATCGTGCGGAGTTCTAACATCAATACCAGGCTACCAGGCTTTTAATAGTTTCTAATGTGAATAAACACATTTTTGTATATAAAGACATTCTGTAGTATATTTGGTATCAGCATTGCACCCGTGCGAAGCCGAGGCGGGTCGCTAATCATACATATTCCGCTTTGAATCTCAGCTCTAAGTCTTTGTTATCATCCCTAAAGAGAGATAATTTAGATTATCTCTCTAGATAAATTGTATCTTATACATTTCACTATTTTGAAACAAAGCCTTAAGGTGTTATAATCATTGTTGATAAAATTTAGAGAAAAATCTTATATTTAAAAAATTTTTATTTTTCCATTTGAAATAACCAAGATTGACTCATCTTCAGAAAAATTACAACTCAATTGTGTTTTCAATTATTACTCTCAATTATTTTTTTAAGAACGCAAACTATCTTTTAGGGAATAAATTAGAGCCTAATCTCTAAAATTAAATTTTGCCCTGCTAAATTAATTATCTATACTAAGTCTCTTTTATATTTAAAAAAAGATTAATCTACATATATATAATGAACATTTTAAATGATTTTTGATAAAGAATTATTATTATAACTGAACATATTTATTTGAATATGATGTCTGCATCTGTTGCCAAAATACTAAGTTTGTTTATTTGTTTGTTTATAATTAGCATTTAAAACAAGTCAATATTGTTATATTTTATAATAATTTACTATATATATTTATTTTATTTTACCTTCTTGCGAAATCGAAAATATGTTTGAAAATTATATCTAGTTCAGACAGCTCCTGCAGTAGTCGTGATACACTGCCAGGCCCAGGTCAGCATGTCTGCCGCCCAACCAGTGTCCTATAATAGCCGCAACAACTTTGTTAATAGAGGCCCTTCGAAGTTATATAAGATCTTCGGAACGCCTGCGATTGTACTCTGACCATATCTGCTTGTAGTACCACAAGTAAGTTCCTTCCTCCATCTTAGATTGGCTTTTTTTAAGATATCCTCTTTGAGAAGCAACTTGTAGTTCGCAAATGGAACTCCCGCATATTTATTGATGCTTATGTCAGGCGGCATTGTGTCATTCCTTGCAAGCTCGTTGGCTTCACAATTTCCGGGAACGTCTCTGTGTCCCGGTACCCATACCAGGTTTATATTCATTTGTTCTGCCAGCTCATTTAAGGGCGCAAGGCAGTCCTGTGCTACCTTTGAGGTTAGATAGACTGAGCTAAAGGATTTAAGGGCTGCTTGGCTGTCGGTGAAGATTGTAATGTCCCTGCACCTAAGGGTGCTCAGTCTAATTTATTCACATACCTCGTAAATAACCACCACTTCCGCTTGATACACGCTACAGTGATCCGGCAGCCGAAATTGCTGTGAAGTAAAATTTTCATTAAGGATTTTTCATCAATCATTAAAACTTTAAAGGATATTGCCTTTTAACGACACATACAGACATGCGTTAAAAATTATGGTAGTTTATTTTTTGTTCGAGGGCTAAAAATTAGTGAATTATCCTGTATTGCATGCCCTTGTAAAAGGATTACTTTTAATATTTATTTTACAAACATATCTCGATCGAGATGGCAGCAATGAAAAAAAATAATCGAATGTAAATAAACCAATGGGAAAAAAATAGAAAATTGAACAATAGAATTTCTCTACTTACTTAACTTCATTTAATATTTATTGAATTGGATGAATGAAATGAATGTGTTTACAATTTTATATCCAATTTTTACACTTTTTAAAAGCGTAGAAACTTTAAAATATGTTTTTCATTAAATACAAACATGAGTAGGCAAATATCTTACCGTTCCTCAAGTATTATGTAACTTGCAGTATTTATACTGTCCATTCAGAATGTTGTGCTCCATTCGGTTTATTATGCTTATTGATTTTATGATATCTCCACCTGTTTTAATTTGAAAGTTACCCACATTTTGCAATTCATAAATGTGATAAAATTATACACCAGATTTCAGGGAAGTGGCAATCTTGGCAATGGAATTGAGACTGTGTCAACGTAAGGAAATCCAACCTTTTAATTCCAGTTTTTGCCCATGCTTCAAAAAAATCTAATGAACTTCGCCTTGATTTGCCAGCTTTTATCAAGACTCGCCAAAGGATGGTAAATCAAGTTTTGGCTTTCCCTTAGGTGAAGTAGGACTTGGTTTGAGAGCCAAGGCCTGATAAGTACGTCTGGGTGAAGATCAGATATCAATTGTTATCCGATGTTAAGCCAAGACTGTACCAATCTTACTTTACAAACTTCATACATTCAAGTTTGGACGAAGGAACCGACTCAGTGGCCGTGCGAGTTAAAGCGTAATCGTCCTTAAAACGTTCAGGTACTATATGGGAGGTTGTGGGTACAAATCCAGGCAGCGGCAGTATGAGCAATTATAACCAATTGGGCGGTAAAATTGACCACACTGTCGTCGATTGGATAAGAACGAAGTTACCGACTCCACCTACATCATCAAAATTTAATTGTATATTGAATGTAGTTTAACCTAAAATAAATAAAGATTAAAAAATAATGATGTGGGTGGCCTCTGTTATAGATAGATATATGAAAAACGGATGTTAAACCCTATTATTATTTATTATTTCTAAGCCTGGTCGAAGGCTAGATAACCACGTCTGGGCGAAGGTCAGATAGCAAAGCTTGACCCGCTGTTGTAATTCGATATTATAACTCTTTACAAACTTGGTCCAATGGACAATAATTTACTTTCAAACTTGAACCAATATTTTTCCAAGTTTTGTTTTCTGTTATGAATTTTTAAAAATCGCAAAATTTGGCCTTTTTTATAGAAAAAATTACTCTATACAAAATTTAATCTATGCCTTGATAAAATCGGTACGTCAGACAGTATAAGCTACACCAGACAGTATAAATACCATTGGTTGCTAAGGCTACAGTACATAAACTTCAGCTTTACAGAATTTTGAGATTTTAACAAAATTACCAGAACTTTAATCTCCTATCTTAGATTTAAATATTTTTATATATGTATTTTCTGATATTTAAAAAAATTATATTATGGAAAAAATTATATTCTTGACTTTTACTTTATTGTCGAATTATTTATGAAAACGATTTTCGAGTAGCTGACATTGAATTTGAAAATATAAAATTTTATAGATGAGTCTAGGAGAAGTTTATCCCCTCTTTTTAAATGACCATAGGGGATTATTGGAAATGATTAACTTTACAATAGAGAATGGATAATATACATAATCGGAAGACGCTTTAAAATACTTTACGGAACCGATATAAAATGTTATTACTGCTATTATTTTGATTAAATCTATTCACAATCTTCTCTCGTCTACTTACAATCAATTTTGTTCAACATTTATTCTTGACTTTTACTTTATAAAAGAAATAACTTTCTTTTCCTTATAAAAATGCTTCAACCAGATAATTTTCTTTATAAATAAATTGATGTAAGATACCTATCCGATGTTAGTAAAGATGACAAAGAAGAATTTTTGATGACGTTGACAGTCCAAAATATGATATCAAAGTTGTTATAACAACATCAAATACATCATCGAAAACAATTTCTAAAAAGGTTAACCGCTCTACAGTGCTCTGTCTATTCACACTATGGCGTAATAATATATTTAGAAAAATTCTTTCCACTCAACAGAAGCTTATGGTTTGATTGAAAACGAGAACAAGAGTGCCTGAGTAGGCAACTTCAGAAGATTAAAATCTAGCAAGGTTATAATGAGCCCCACTAATATCTCTAATTTTTTAGGTATTTGTGTTGATTTTTACTTAAAAAACTTTGTTAGAAAATTTTTGATCATTATCACGATTTATCTAATTTGATCAGTTGAAATACCATGTATAGACTGGTTGATTTCTCTGCCACATTACACATACATACATGTTACACATATATAACTGATATTCCCATATAATACATACTATACAATTTGCGCATAACTTACGCTCTCACGGGTAAACAGTGATGTTTACGAAAAAATGCTCCAAACAAGAGTTGTTTATTTTTTTGATAAGGAACATTTTTTAAATTTAAACTTTTGTTCTATCTCTAACGGTTTACAAGATGGGTCTTACGAATCTAAGACCCAATTGACCTATGTTCCTCATTTACGAACTCGACCCCATTATTTACGTCTTAAGCACGCTATGAAATTCAGCTTGATATCTCTTTTCGTTTTTGAGTAATCGTGATGACAGACGGACAGGCTACAGACGACAGACGACAGACTAACAACCGGAAATGGACTAATTAGGTGATTTTATGAACCCTATACCAGAATTTTGTTCATAGCATCAATATTTTTAAGCGTTACACACTTGGGACTAAACTTAGTATACCTTGGTATATTTCACATATACATGGTATAAAAATTATTTTCGTAAAAACCATTTTAACACATGTGAAAATATGTGAAATGTGCCTCGTTCTTTCTAAATTTGTTTCTTTTCCAAAATTTTCTCTTAATTAAGTTTTGTAACGAAATTTAAACAAAAGTACCAAAAATATTTGTAACTGTAGCGTGTAACTTGACGCAAGTCAAACGAATGTTTATTATTCGTATGATTCCAATTCATATGTTAATATTTATAGTGCTAACCCTTATACGAATTGTACAAACCTCTTCAGGTTGAGGACATTCGAATACGACAGTATAAATTAAAAGGTAGAAACCTAAGAAAACATACTTGACGCCCATTCATGATGGTTATTTCGTAATTCAATTCATATTCATAATTCAAATTTTTGTGAAAAATTCTTATTTATTCCCGAAAACAAGGTATATAAAAACAAGTTGCAAAGCATATTTCGCCAAAATTAAACTATGTTAACTTAGAAAATGAGACTATAGAGGTGTGCCAAATCCGTAATTGGCCGAATGGATGATATTGAGATTTTGTCAATTTCAAAAAACTTTTGAAAAAAAAAACCGACTTCAAAAAAGAAAACAATTCAAAAACAAATTAATAGGCACTAAAAAGTAAAAAATAACGCAAATATAATGTAGTTACAATTATTGTTATGTTTGGAGCCGGTGTCAGCCAAAGAAACAACTGTGTATGCTAAATTAACTTGGCTGACACTGACTCCAAAAATAGCAATAATTGTAACTACATTATATTTTCGTTATTTTTTACTTTTTAGTGCATATTAATTTGTTTTTGAATTATTTTTTTTGAAATCGGTTTTTTTGTTTTGTTAAAAGTTTTTTTATTTTATGATTTTTAGTGAATCTGAAGTACACTAACTAATTTGTCACTAAAAAAAGAATCATCGAAATCGGTTGGCGTGATACTGAGTTTTTCGTCCAAATGTCGCGCCCATACTTGTAAATTTAAGATATATATTAATGGTTTTCACATGGATACCATTGTCTGAATTGGACCAAATTGGGACCACACGGGAAGCACGAGCTTTCAAATAGATAAAGAATCATCAAAATCGGTTCACCCGGTCAAAAGTTGTGAAGTAACAAACATTAAAAAAAATACAGTCGAATTGAGAACCTTTTTATTATTGTTTGATGTCGGTTAAATATGGTAAGTTTTACAGAACGGAACCCTTACAAAGATTCGAAGATCCGTACACTTGATCATACCACATACATAATTGTAATAACCTTTACACTTTTTCCAGCTTCTCATATTCAAGAAATTATTTCAAAATAAATATCATTATTTGAAGAAACAATGATATGATTTTACAATTGTCATAATTTATTTTCCATAAAATTTATATGAAAATAAAAATACTGAAACTAAAGTCATGTAATAATATAACATGTGCCCTTGACAAATGAAACATAAAAAAGGTTGATACTACCTTCAAATATAAAGGTGAATTGTTTATTTAAATAGATGAAAATCTCCTTAGGGTTTGATATTTTCTTTCATATGTGGTTTTTGTGTTAATAGCATTCAATATGAACTTTATTTTTTATTTTTTATAACCAGAATGTATGGTTGTTTTTATCATTTTATTTCTGATGCTAACATTTTGAATGTCATTTGCAATTTATGCTAAAATTAACTTTTACCTGCAGTTTCGCTCGTGTCAATTCAGATAATTCAATTTTTATTTTATTAATGCTGTATATTACTATAGATACAGTATCTTCGTTTATGCATACAAAATCTGTTTTTGGGTTCGAAATACAATTTGGATAATTATTTTGTTTTGTTAAAATATTAATATTGAGAAGAATACTTCTAAACTAATCCTGTTTTTTACGTGTTAAGAAAACTTGGCAATTATGACATAAGTTAATTAAAAATCAAAGACTTTCTCATTTCAATTACGATTCACTTTTGATTTGGACTAAATGTTGAATAACCAATGTGACTAAATGTTTGTAAAGGTCTATTAATGCATTAAGAGCCAGGCCAAAAAAATTCTCTGAATTTACTAAAACTGATTTGACGATTGGTTATGGTAGTTGTGTACACCCACATACTACAGTCAGTCAAGCGGGCGGCAGAACATGTGTCACATATATGCTTTCAAATCGGTTAAGATTGCATGTTAATAACAATAATTATTGCATATAACAGTTATGTCAACCAGTTAGTTAAATGTTAGAACAGAGCTGGCCAGTCAGCTCTAACATAAATAAATCAAATGCTATTATTTGATTGAACTTGAAAATTTGTTAACTTAAACTGATGACACTTATCAAAATTTAATTGAACGGCTTTTTACAAATGATTCTTTAAATTTTATATTCCCTAATTAAATTTCGTAATTTTAGAAATTTTATATTCTCTAATTAAATTCCGTAATTTTAGATTCCGTTTATTCTTCCATCATTTATTCGTCTTCCATCATAATTTTTAAAAACGTCTACTTGAACAACTTAAAGCGAAACAGTGTGTTAAAGAGAAAAATTGTAAACTTAAAGTTCCTATGAAAGAATTTCAGAAGTTCCTGAAAGGCAATGTACCAATATTATTTTCGTGAAAGTGTACTAAATAAGCGACAAGTAACAAATATAACATTATAAGAGTGCATTTGATTATTACGTTAGAATTAAAATTATTGTCAACTTTTTAGTGCCATAAAGCGTAAAGTTTAGTTTTTTAAACTTTAATTTTTTCTCTCATTTTTTAGTCACGCTAAGATAATGATTACACAGACTGAAGACTGCACAACGACGGCGCAGTCCGCCACCAAATTTCAAATAGCTAATTCTTACTGATGATGGCCACTTGGTAGTCGAAATACGTATTTACATAATACAAAAAAGCTAAAATTAGGGCAAAAATCGAAATTAATTTCTTTTTCGGTGTTTTTTCTGAATTAAATATTAGAGTTTAATACAACAACCAAAACTAAAGAAGAATGTTCTCAATTTTAATCGAAATTTTTCTTATTATAAAATAACATTTCTATTATAATTCTAAACTTAACGTTAGAAGCAAAGGTGTTGCTCGAGAGAAGCTATTAAAACATAACAATCACAAAGCGATAAATGCGATGACAATCGGAAGCTTGAAGAAAACTAATTAAACATTCCAATCGAAACAAGAAATACATATTAATTATTCGAGGAAAAAACTAAATTGTTTGCTTTATTTCAAAACTGCAAATTTTAGCGCATTAAAACTTATTTAATAATATTAAGAATAAAAACTATTTGTCATTATTCAGAAAATAAGAAAAAGTTTTTCTCTACAATTCGAATCAAATAAATGAAAAATTCGCACGTGTCTTCGTTCAAACCAATTGGTTGTTTGTTAAACATGATTGCATCATGAAAACTATATATTTACTAAAAAGTTTTTCATGTTTTTTCTACGTATAGCTAGATATATTTATGAATGCGCGTCTATTGGGTGTAACCCGTACAATAAATGGTGATCATGAATCCCGCCAGACAGCGCGGGGCAGGCGTCAAATCATTGATCTTACTACGATGTATATATGTATGTATGTATGTGTATTGTATATATAGATAGAAACTTTTAGGTACATGTGAACTGAAGGTATTCCATTTATTATATACATTCTAAAATTGCGTTGGTGTACCCATACGTAGTACAGATATACTACGCGCTCAAAATGTAAAAGCTTATCTTTCTAGTATATTGCTAGTATATGTTGACAGTTACTAATTTAATGAAATCATAGTTAATAATCTAGTGAAATTTTTTGATTAATTTTTTGTTTTGAGATCACCCCATGTTAAAATAAATTAAATATTAGTGTTTAACAAATTTAGAAGGATGCTGTATTCTACCAGATTCTAATATGATTTGTTTTAAACAATTTATTGTCAAAATGAATTATAGTTTTAGCTATATCATAAAGAGAACTATAGTAAATTCAAAAAAATGCCCTAAAAAACTTGATATTGACATTATTTTTACCAGTAATTTCTTTTTGAACAATTTTAAGGATAATTTTTTGTTGTTTTCAACTATAGACATAGTAGAAATAAAAGCCACGATACTCGAAAATTGTTTATTACGAAATTTCATTTAAAAAATAAACAGGCTTACATTTCGCTACATAACAATATTTCTATTACAGCGCAAACATCGTCAGTAGCTAAATTTATTCATATAACACATAATAAATATTCTTTACAAAGTTAAAAATATATCTCTTGCAATCGTCATTTCCATCGCTTAAACTTAATTTTATTAACGGCGAGTAAAAGATTTTTATAATGATAAGATAATAGTCGCGCTTTCGTTCAAAAAATTATTCTAATTTTTGTTAATTTGTGTGTTTTTATGGAAAAACTTTTTTTAATTTTATTTGAAGTTTTTGGCCGATGAAAAGTCTTCCTTTTATGAATTATGTTATACATTTATTCTTCTATTGAGAATTGAAGCCGTCTATGAAGCCAACAGTAAAGTTTCTTTTTTGTATAGTTACTTACTTTGAAATTGAAATATTAATGTAATTAATTGAAATAGTAAATTACCATTTATTCCTAAATAATAAATGCAAAATACCTTTTTTAAATTTTTAATAAATCAACCTGAAAAGGCAATATCTCCATCAATTTTGAACCAAAAATTTTTTTAGCGAACTATTTAAAAAGCACTTAATTCTACTTTCTTTTGTCTGCGCAATACCTATACCATAAAAACTACCCATACAAAAGATACAGACAATGCAAAAAACCACAAAAAATCGAAATTTTGCCTTTTTTTTACCAGTTTTCAACTGTTTTGACATGAAAATTTTTTTTAATTTAATAATCCGATGGAAAATTTGATTCTCAAAAGTTTACAAAAAGATTACAAAAAGTTTTATATAAAAATACCTCGAAATTTTGCTTGGTTTACTAGATGTTTGGAAGAAATCAAAATTAGTGTTTTTCACCGCTATCTCCAATTTCCACCCTCTAATTTAATAGCACTCCGCGATCTTCTTTAATAACCCATTGAACGATTCTTGCAATAAAACCCGCGAAAGGTTAATTGCAATGAAGACAAACATTCATATCGTTATTTTATCATAAATTTTACCATAGTGTGGTAATTTGTCGAGAGTTTGGCAGCCTTTCAAGGTAAAAATTTGACACAGAGAGGTAATCCATTTTATAAAAATGAGTTTAGCTTGTGGAAATATAAAAATTATTGACAATTAACCAAAATACTTTTAATGAAAATAATCGTTTGCATTTTTTGTAAGCCTGATTGTTGTATTATCAAAATCACAATACAAAAAATGCTAAAAATCAATGTTAACGTCACTAAAAAAAAGTTCCTATATTATATTAATTTTTATCCCGTGGGTGTAATCGCAGTTGTTACACATATGAGAGGGAGTTGTAAGTCCTAGTATAATAATAAAAGGGTAAACAAAGGTAGGCATTTTTATAAAATTTAATTACGTGAGTCATATCCGACGATGCGATACAAGGTAATGTAAATTTTTATAAACAACGTCTATATCACTGGATAATAAATATAACATTGTCAGCGATTTCCATTAAAAAGTGATTCAATTACATTTATACGATAATTACATATACAATGGCTAGAGTTTTTATACGATTTAACGCTGTATGTGTTTGGAGGGAGTAAAAATGTAGGGGTAATATCGTTGAATGGATATGTATCGTTTTGAATTGCAAGTGTAACTGAATCTGAATCTCAAAATAGCTTGTATAAGTGAGTTTGACGCATATAAAGTACAGAAAAACTTGTAACAAATGTAAACATTTGGTTTGTATAGTCTAATGCGATCCTTGAGGTCCACTTGCATAACTTACCAACATAATAACTAGTTAAAAAAAAAAAAAACTCGATCAAACATTATGAAATTCGTTTTGGATCATTTTGCCGTTATTATTTCGATAGTCATATTGCATCATATTGCCGTTATCATTTCGAAGTCGATATCATTTTTTGTTCGCGTGATATCGAACAGAATATAATTGAAAAAAGACTAGCCTGATTCGACCGAATGTTATGAAATTATTTTTGGATCATATTTCTGTTAATACTGTTCGATCGACATCTCAACGAAGTCGATATCATTTTTGTTCCTGCGATATCGACGACAAAAAAAAATATCTACGGACGTACGAACGTTTCATATGCGTCAGAAAATCTGCACTAGTTGATTATCCACATCTATTAAATCGGTAAAAATTCTAAGGTTTTGTTGATAGGTTATCACATGTATATTACCAAATAGTTATAATATACTATTGTATATTAAACAAAAATATTTTAGAGAAAAAAGTATGGCACCTTTTTACATTTGCTTAGCTTAGTGCAAATTTTGTGACGCAGAGCAGAGTGTGAGTACACACACTCACACACAAATACATACTTCTTCTCAAAATTGGTGTTAAAGCCTTGTCCTGACCATGAAACGTAAAGTTGTTATTATGACAATAACTTCCTATACTGGAAAGTTAAATATATGGCAAAAAAGTTTTTGAGATATTTGCGGGAAAAAACCACTTGGTTCACTAACTGATGAAAATTTTAATTTTTGTACACTTCCTTGTTGGAACTGATTGGCTGGTAGGTGTCTATTGTTATCTATGTTTCTAATTTTGACTTTAATATATCGAAAACTATCCACTTAAAAACTTTTTGTTCCGTGGCACTTTAGAGCTGTAGATTAAAATACATTTTTCATTTGTTTTGTGCTGAGTTTGTTGCCATTTGCTTGTATACTCAACAATATTATTGGCAAAGCATGTAAAATTTTAATATACCTGGAAATTTTGTCTTCGAATAATTGTTAAAAATTTATTCACTAGTTATTGTATACAATCACATTGAATATAATATGTATACGTGTTTAAGTATTTTACATTAATTCAACAATTTTAACATTCTTTAGTTAATAGTATAAAAAACAATCTGATGTATCTCCTGATATAATTTTCATCAAAACAATTTCACCCACATGATTGTAGCAAACTGTTTATAAATGTATCATACGTATGTATGTATATATCTATCTATCTTTATATTGTAAAGATATTAGACGTTATTAAGGTTACCATAAATACGCGGAAAGCTTACACCACATATTATAAAGTGTAAAAAAAGGTGTAAAAAAAGCTTTTGGTATTATCTCATACTAATACCAAAAGCTTTTTTTACACCAGGAAATAAACACTATTTTATAATTTTTTTACTGTACTGCCCGCTTTACTGTACATTCTATTTTTTAAACAAATACACCCACATAATTCTCCGCATTTGACAAACTGGGATTTAAAGGGAAGTAGCTCTTGGGCATCAAAGATAATATGGTTTAGATATTTGTAGGTCAAGGGAGAAAGAGATAAGGGGACCTTTGAACTTGTTTCGATATCTAAATATCGAGGAAGAAAGGAATACAGATATACGTATGGTGCTATGATAGTAGAAATAATGGCCTTGTAAATAAAGGATCAACTTACAGAAAGCCCATATACATATTCGAACTTCGGTTGTGACAAACGTTTATTGACTATAATGTCTTATACATGTAATTCATTTTAATCTATACACCTGAATATACCGTTTTGTAATTTTCTTTCGATTAACTACAATAATGACATATTTTAAGTCTCATTTCCTCCGAAACCTAACATTTTGCGAAAAAATTAAACAAAAATTATTTATGTGGATCAACTTTCTAATTTAAAGTGTCATTCTATCCTTCCGTTTAGGTTTTAAATTGGCTATTAAAGAAACCCGAAGAACTAGATCCAATCTGATGTCAGAACATGATGTTTCCCATCAAACTCTTCAACTTATGATGGGTTAGCGATAAAACGAGATACTTAGGTGTACTTATAGATTAAAATGGCCTATCCTATATAAACAAATGTAAAAATATACGAAATAAATATACGTAAACTCAAAAGACATTATGTCGTACTGTACAAAACAACCACAAAATTAACGAATAATTCGATACGGATAAAAACTAAATAGATTACCACCAAATACTTCGAAAAATCGGGTACACAGTTTTGGGCTAATATTTGACACACAAGATTTAAGCAATAGTATCATAATTCGGTGAAAATTCAAAGACTGGAGCATTTTTACCTTTAAAGCTTGGTTCAGTTTTGATTCCCAACACTTAAAGAAACTCTTTTAAAAAGTTACCCGTGACTGAATGTTTCTGGTTACCTTAGATATATGTATAATACTAGAATGCAGTTTTTGCTATTTTTAGTGAGGTATGTGGAAACTATTTTATTAATATATTTAAATACAGTGTGTTTTTTTTGACATATGCTTGAAACTTGAAAAATAACTTTTATCGGTAAAAAGGCTTCAAGCGAAAAATTTTGTATGTGTAGGCGCACAGCTTACGCGGACATTTTTGACTTGACCGATGTTTTCAAGCTCAATCAAAAGCTCACTCTACTCCATAACTAGTAATCGATAGATAAACACTTTAAATTAGAAAGTTGTATTTGATTAAAAAAGTAACATTTTTTTGTTCGAAACATTTTTCTGCAAACTGAAAAACTTTACTTGCTTTTTCGAACCAAAATTTCGTATAATTGTTTCTTCAAAATCTAGACAATCTTCGAAAAAAATTGTATTCAAATTGAATGAACAAACGCACAAAAATTTAAATTACTGTAAGCTATTCGGTTTACAAAAAAAAAAAAAAAAATGTTTATACAGTACAATTTTCTAATTTAAAACGCTTGTCTAAAACTAATGTTTGTCAGTTATGAATCAGAGTGAGCTTTTAATTGAATACGAAAACTTAGATCGCATTCGATGCCGGGATAAGATTTTTCGTTTGAAGCATTTTCCTCGATTAAATAAATTTATCGAGTTTCAAGTGCATGTCAACTTAAAATTGACACCCTGTATATATATTTATATATATATATATATATATATATATATATATATATATATATATATATATATATATATATATAAAATTCTAGTATTTATACATAATATGTACAATGTATATAATTTATAAATATAACACGGAAAATATTATAGTTTTCATTTATATAAATTGACCTACGACAATAATATACCAGGTATGTTATTTAATAAATGAAAGAAATTTTTAAGCAAATAATTTTCTGCTACGAAATGCATCAGTGGATCATCGTTGTTAGAAATATGAATTTAAGAATAGCACGAAAGTTTCAAATGGACCAAAATGATCTCGTTTTTCCCTATTATCAATTCTTCAAAACTTTTTTATAAGCTCTTATTTAACTTGCTAAGTTTGTACGTATATATTAAGTACTGTTTGCTCGGTTTAAATATTGCAGATTAATTTTAAAGCAGTTATCCTGAAACGATTGTTCTGAAATTTTTATAACAAGTGTAGTTTGGATGACAATGCATGGCGAAGTGGCGTCATTATAAATCCAATATGGCGGAGTAGTAATTTTTACGTATTCCCAAGATATGTACGAATAACATATGTAAAACGGATGACTTTGCATTTTTATGGTAAACATGACCCGATTTTCCCATCGCTTTTACCATATTTGATAAACATACCTTTTTATACTATGTATATATGAAATATAAATAGGTATATTAAGTTTAGTCCCAAGTTTGTAACGCTGAAAAATATTGATGCAACGAACAAAATTTTGGTATAGGTGTTCATAAAATCACCTAATTAGTCTATTTCCGGTTGCCCGTCCCCCGTCGGCCAACATGATTCATCTTTTAAGCCGTTAGAGATAGAACAAAAGTTTAAACATACAAATGTTTCTTATTAAAAAAACAAGTGAAAACAAACAATTGACTGAGTTAATTGTTGAAATACCATGTATAGGCAGTGTTGATAACTCTGTCACATTTCACATACATACATATCTGACATATTTAACTGATATTCTCATATAATGCGCAAGTGTTGATGCGCACTCGTTTGTTTTTTTGACGTCACGTAAATAACAAAAGATATTCACTTTGATATTCCTATATTAATACATACTATAAAATTTGCACCTAATTAACGCCCTCGTGGGTAAACAGTGATGTTTACAAAAAAATGTTTCAAACAAAAGTTGTTTAATTTTTTATAAGCAACATTTTTTACATTTAAACTTTTGTTCTATCTCTAACGGTTTACAAGATGGGTTCTACGGACCCAAGACCCAATTGACCTATGATGCTCATTTACGAACTTGACCTGACTTTTTACGTCCTGAGTACGCTGTAAAAATTTCAGATCGATATCTTTTATCGTTTTTGAGTTATCGTGTCCACAGACGGACGGACGGACGGACGGACGGACGGACGGACAGCCGGAAATGGATTAATTAGGTGAATCTTTGAACACCTATACCAAAATTTTGTTCGTAGCATCAATATTTTTAAGCGTTACAAACTTGGGACGAAACTTAATATACTATGTATATTTCATATATACATGGTATAAAAAGTATACAGCTTTTGTTTGAAACATTTTTTCGTAAATATCACTGTTTACCCATGAGGGCGCAAATTATTACTTTTTTGTGTAAAAAAGGCTATCTTTCTTTATTTACATGACGTAAAACAACAAACAATTGCAAAATGAATACTGCTTACATATGGTGTTTCAACAATTAACTCAGTCAAATGTTTGTTTTCACTTGTTTAATTTTAAATTAAAAATTTAAATTCTCATAAAAATAATTATCTTCTACTTTTTGTACAATAATTTTTATTTACTCAAAGATTATGTCTACGAAACGATTAGAGTCTTAATCATAATTATAATTCCTAATTTAACTTTAGAGGATTTGCCAAGTTTTTACAACTAGCATTAACTTGAAATATAATAAAAATGTAGCAAAATTTTTTTATTCCATTCAATGAAATTCGTTCAATGAAACTAATTAAGATAATTTATTAACTGTGATTTTTTTTCATAACAATGTTTTAATTACATGGTAAAGATAAAAACAATTAAAATACTAATTAAATTATTGTTTAATTGTCATTCTGATACTACAGGCGCCAAATTTTAATTTGTCTCATTCAATATCGGTTTTTTATTTTAACTTTTTTTACGTCTATATACAGAACATTTTAGAACATTTTAGCTCTATGGCCATGGGTGTAGTATTCGACAAATATGTATCAGAATGGCAGAAAATAAGAAGGCTGCTATAAGGGTCGCACCTATAACAATTTTTATGTGTACGAAAAATTTCCATAGCCAAGGACTTCTCTTTCAAAGAGTTTGGAAATTCTTGTATGCAATCTTAATATTCTCCAAATTTGTGTGAACTTTTAATTATTTTAACTGTTAATAGCTTAGGTGGTGACTGTGCGTTTCATCAAATTTGCACTTTGCGTGATTTTTATTGGAGGCGTTTTCATGGTAACGATACACTACTTTAATTATAGTAGAATTGTATGGATGCATATATATAATTGTATGGATTGCATTTATGACTTACAATGAAAATTTAATATTATTGTCTCACAAATTTAAATAAATAATTATAATAATTTACATTTGAAAAACAATATTTATGCAATTTGATTTCTTATTTTCCCAATTTTTAATGCATTAAGTTTAATTAATTAGTGTTTTTCAATCATTTTAATTTGACATTTTCTATAATATTAACATGTAAAGCAAATTAGTCATAACAGACTACTTTATCGCCAAAATTTTTCACTGGAATCGCTGGCATCGATTTTATTGTCCCTACCATGACTACGCACAGTCGCACACAACGAATACGTTGACTGTCGTCAAATGTTCTGAAATTATGGATTCTGGTAGTCCTTGAAATGCTACTTTAAATGTTCAACTACATTTTTCTTACAATAAAAAAATGAATTTTCATAAAAAGAAGAAAATTTTAGGTGAAAAAACAATAAACAAGTGAAATTTACAAAATTTAAAAAAAAAACCCGATATACGGAAACCAAAACGCGCGCATGAAACACAGCCAATAATACTCACCATTAAATAACCAGTCAAATGAAACAAAAAAAATCAAAATTGGTTCATCCGTTAAGATGCTACGATGCCACATAAAGACAGACAGACACACACACATAGGGGTCAAACTTATAGCACCCGTTTTTTTGGTACGGAAGTTAAAAACCAAAAATTTCTCCTAAAGTAAAGCTTATCCGAGTACATGTGTACCTACTTATATAAATTTCATATTAGTTTCTTTTTTTCCCTTTGACTTTATGGAGATGTTTAAATTTCAAAATAATTTTAATTAGGTATTCATTTATATATTCATTGGTATGTATCAACAACGCTTCTTAATTGAGTACAATTAAAAACAGGTCAAATTCATTGACTTTGGTCAGATATTTGAAGAACGTTGTCTATATATTTATATGAATTTGTAGATATCATTCATTTTCAAAATGTATAAAATCTGGCGGGAAATATTCCCATGACCTCTATATATAAATATGAAAAACTTCCTATGATTTTTTTAAATTAAAGTGAGGGAAATTTTTCTCATAATTTCGATAGGATTTTTCACAATAATTTTTAACTAGTCATAAAAATACCAACCTTCTTACGCTGGATTATAAAGTTTATTTGCTACTTTTTTTCTTTTCGTAAGGAGTAAGAGAAAGTAAAATTTTACGAAATATTGTACCGTAGTGACACTGTAGTGAAATTATAAGGTTTACGAAACCAACAAAAATTGATTGAAATTTAATAAAGAATTCTTATTTAAACATTTCTTTTATCTCTTTCCATTTACGGCCATTAGTTGAATTTTTGAGGTTTCTGTGAGATGCCCTCTCCAAGTAGAACAATTTTATATCTCCTTCAGGACTCACAATAAACTTAATTAAAAAAAAAAATGAAAACAAACAATTGGCAATTGAGTTAGTTGTTAAAATACCATGTATAGATAGTGTTGATGACTCTATCACATTACACATACATACATGTCACTCATACATAATAATACATACATATTCCCATATAATACATACTATACAATTTGCGTTCTCGCGGGTAAATAGTGGTGTTTACGAAAAAATGTTTCAAACAAAAGCTGTAAAAATTTCACACAGACAGACGGAGGAACGGGCAACCGAAAATGGACTAATTAGGTGACTTTATGAACACCTTTACCAAAATTTTATTGGTAGCATCAATATTTTTAAGCGTTGGAACTAAACTTTTTTTTTAAACTTGGGACTAATCTTAGTATATCTTGTATATTACTTATATACATGGCATAAAAATTAATTAGCTATACCGTTTTCCACAATTAAACCGGCCCATTAATAAAATATAATGAACAATAAAAATTAAAATAAATATATGTACAATACCTTTCGACAAAAGTAATTGATTAATTTTACCTTTACCTAACATTTTTGATATAATATAATTTTAATAATTTATCAATTTAACAAAAAATTATAATATTCAAAAGGTTATACGTCTATTTCATATAAGTAATTAATAATATCTTTGATTAGAGTAAAATTTTATTGAAAATATGTAAGTAATTAATTAATATGGAACCAAAATATTGCTATAGACACTTTTTGATTTATAGATTTGTTTGGAAATTGGTTAAAGATTTATTAAACTCCTCTCTCAAGGAACAAAAATCTTGGTGAAATACAATTTATCAATCATAAGTAAAATAAAAATTCCTTTCCTAACAATAATTCATATTTGATATCGTAAATCATCAAATTGGAATTCTGTTTTGAACATTGATTGTTAAGAATAGTATATTATTTGATAAATAAGCATTCTATTATTCATTAATTATTTACAAAAAAGTGTAAATAAATCAGTGTTTTATAATTTTCAAGGTAAAATTTTCGTTACATATATAGTTAGTACGCAGAATCCAATTAAAAAAGATCTCTATAAGACAGGCCCAACAAAAATTAGAAAAAAAAATGGCTGTGTTACCCAAAATAAAGTGCAAATCTCAAAAAATTATCTATCTAAAATTATATCTCTTAAAATTATTTTATTTTTTATTATGAAATCGCTGGGAGCTAATTGATTTTAAATTGATCAACATGGTTATTCGTTCTTTACTCTTCCTAACTTTTCTATATTTGTATCATTGATCAGATCAATAGGTGCCTTTTCAAACGGCCGATATTTTATCGTCAAACATAAAAAATATCCTTAAATCAACCTTCAATTTCAAATAAAAAATTACTAAAATCTATTTGGAGGATTTGATTCCATAGACAAGAGGGCATAGGTACGAGTTAAAATTGTAGCATTCTAAGTTTCTTTTCATAGATTTAATAAATAGAAAATAATCAAAAGAAAAACTTTTCCAAAATAAATTAATATACACTAAAATGTAAAAAAATAACGATAATATAATGTAGTTAAAATTAATGTTATTTTTAGAGTCGCTGTCAGCCAAGGAAACAACTCTGACAGAACAGTTTGCGACATTAGCTTGGCTGATACCGTCTCCAAAATTAACAATAATTTTAACTACATTATATTATCGTTATTTTTTTACTTTTTAGTGCATATTAATTAATTTTGGAGAAGTTTTTCTTTTGAAGTCGGTTTTCTATTTGTTATAAAATTTTTTTGTCGGTTTTCTTTATGTTATAAAACAATTATTATAAAATTTTTGTCTGATTTACGATATTTTGTTAAGTGATAATATTAGCACAGTTTAAGTTATCATAACGAATTTAAGAGTCTTTTTTTATTACTGATTATTTTCTTAGTGCTTCAAGACTACGCAACTCTTCCGCAATTTTGTTTTTGCTTTAAAATACGTGTATGTAATACGACCAACACTTATTCATCATAATAACAAGACAAAAATACTTATTTACATAAAATAATTTGCCTACGTGAGAAAAATCATGTCAGCAAATTATCCCATAAATCTGATAGAAAAATGTATTTCTTACAAGAAATACTGTCGTCATTTTACGTGGTTACATTATTATATTCTTTAATTATTTAACCACGATACACTACAGCAACAACTGGGAAATGTATTTTCATACTTAAAAAAAAAAACACCAGAAAAGTTAAAAATAAATGTCTACCGATTTGATTTATTTATTAAAAGCTTTATTTATTGGCTAAAAATATTTTGTTTTTTTGCAAATATATTTTATGTTTTATCCACTCTTACGACTTCGTCGCATAATATGTTTTATATTTTCTTATATATTTTTTTTGTAAATAATCTGTATTGCGAATTAATTACGTATTTGTTTAGGAAAGTATTTTTATTTTTAATTTAAAATATAATTTCCGGCATTATAGATCTAGCTTATATGAAATGTTTTTAATCGTGATTTATAGCTAAATAAAAAATAGCTAAAACTTCGTCGCACATCTCTGTCGCTATTGCTAATGTGTATGTTATTATGTTATTCAAATTTCAGCAATTTTATTTATATTATATTTTGGTCCATTTGATAGTTTTTTGGGGATCATGTCCATAACGAAGCTAAGAATTTTGACAATTTTCATAGTTAATATTACATGATCTTTCTCACGTAGGCAAATGATTTTATGTAAAAAGTTTTTTGTCTTGTTTTTATTGTAGTAGCTCTAACTTCAGACATTTCTGATCAACAATTAAATATTTAAACTTTGCATGATATATCTCAACAATGAAACGGTCCATAATCTTGGTTTTTAACCTCCGAACCAAAAAAAGGGATGTTATAATATTTGACCGCTATGTGTGTCTGTCTGTCTGTGCGTTGCATTAATTTTTTTTTTGTCTGTGGCATCAAAGTGCTAAATGAAAGAACGGATTTGGATTTTTTTGTTTCGTTTGAAAGGTAATTTAATGGGGAGTGTTCTTAGCTTTGTTTCAAGTGCGAGTTTAGGGTTCCGTACTCGGAACCAGTAAAAATAGGCGATGACCTTTAAAATCGGTTGAGTTTGGAGAAGGCTCTGAGGTTAAATGAACTAAGTCTAAATCAATTCCGAAAATTTTACAGAGGATTGCTCGATTATTTAAATAAATAAGAGATTTCAAAAGTAGGCTTATTTAACATGTTTTTGGAAATTAAAAAAAAGAAGCTATTTAAATTAAAGTGAAAATCTTAATATATTCCTGAAAACAATCCGTGTTCCTGACTTATTAAGCATGTATGAGCACGGTAGTGGGGGGTACAAATTAAAATATATATAATTTTCCAATTTTGATGGTGAATTATGTTACAATTTATTGACAATATAAGATGAAAAGTAAAAATACAATTTTTCGATATGTGGAGTAATTTTCAAAATATCGAAAATTTTATTTAATTATTTAGCTTTCGATATTTCGAAAACCTAGGCAGATATCAAAAAATTTGATTCTTATTTTTCGTCTACATTCATGAAGTTATAACAATATTCATTATTAAAGTTGAAAATAAGGTACAAATAATTTTAACCACACGTCTAAACTTGCCTTGGTGCTGGTAATACGTTAAGAAGAAATTTTCATGAACTTTTTCCAAAGAGCACTTGCACTTTAAGAAAAAAAAGGTGGTTGGTATATACTTATTAAACGTTGATAAACAAGTGAAAACAAACAATTAACTGAGTTAATTGTTGAAATACCATGCATAGACAGTGTTAATTACTTCACATGCAATACCATGCATAGACAGTGTTAATCAAATAACACAAACATACATGTCACACATACATAACTGATATTCCCATATGATTCACACTATATAATTTGCGTCTAATTTTTGCCCTCATGGGTAAACAGTGATGTTTAAGAAAAAATGTTTCAAACAAAGGCTTTAATTTTTTTATAATAAAAATTTTTAACATTTAAACTTTTGTTCTATCTCTAACGGTTGACAAGATAGGTCCTTTGGACCCAAGAACCAATTGACCCATGTTGATAATTTACGAACTCGACCTCACTTTTTACGCCCTGAGCACGCTATAGTAATTTTTGCTTGATATATCTTTTCGTTTTTGAGTTATCGTGTTGACAGGCAGACAGGCAGACAGACAGACGGACAGACAGTCGGACAGACAACCAGAAATGGTCTAATTAGGTGATTTTATGAACACCTATACCAAAATTTTGTTCGTTTCATCAATAGTTTTAAGCGTTACAAACTTGAGACTAAACTTAGTATACCTTGATATACTTAGTATATTACATATATACATGGTATAAAAATAATGAGTTAATAAAACAGTTTTAAGTGCATATAATTTATTATATAAGACGTAAAATTAAAATTGTTTATTTTATCTAATAAAACGATAATAAATAATTATTACTCAATTATAAATATTCCCATCATTTTAAAAATACTTTGTGATCATATGCTTACATTCTTAGAATAAAAATTTTTTGTTTTATTTATTCTAGACTATAATATTTTCTCTGAACACGATGCTTCATTGGTTCAAAGGTTTCCTGTGATGTGACGACATTTTATTCGTATACATATATCTTGAGTGCAAATTTAGTGTATATGTGCATTGTAGGTACAATATTTTTTACGATACAATGAATAATTTAGATTATTCGGAGTACAGGAAGTTAGAAAATGAAATGGAAAATTCATTAAATAAGGAGATTTCTTTTTTTAGATTGTATTACTGAATCTCCAATAATATTTTATCGTTTAATGGTAGTTTTTTATTAATTACTTTTTTTAATTAATATTCTAGTTGATGAGAAGGATATGAACAACCGAATGAACTTTAGATATCGTCCCTTGTGGAATGGTTTTTTTTTTTTATATATGTGAAAAGAGTGACATTAAAATTATGTTCTAGAAAAAAAAATCACCATTTTTCGTTTTGAATACTAGCTAATTAATTCGAAAATCTGATGAAACTTATTGTGTTGACATATTTGAAACGAGATTTTCTAGTAATTTTATACTTCAACGTCATGAAACTGTTGATTTTAAGAAAATTGAATTATAGATATTTCTTTTTTAATTGAAATAACGGAGGAGTAGATTTAATTAATAACGGATTACACAGCGGCTGCGATACTGATTTTACTAGTGCGCATTTTAGAAAAAATATGCGAAAAGTGCTGATTTTGAACTCATTTTAATACATTTTTAAAGAACTTTTTAAATAAATCTTTTTGTCCTTTTAACAATATAAATTATAATTTCCAGACAATTTTGCCGCGCTCATTTTGTAAGGAAAGGTCGCAGTTTTAAGGATGTACGATCGCCAGGGCAATTGAAAATAAAAGGCTTGAATTTTTTTTATGTAGTTGGACTGAAGTCTCAAGGCAGTTGGACTGAAGTCAATACTTATGCAGTTGAAGTCCAAATCAATTCTGAAAATATTAGGGAGGGTTGCCCGATTATTTAAATAAATAAATGAATTCAAAACTAGGCATATTTACCATTGTTCTTATGGGAAAACGGTAGATGGATTATATGTTTTCAGAGATTTCTTCAAAACTAGTCGGTAGAAATTAAAAAAAAAAACTATTTAAATTAAAGTTAAAACTTAAATAAATTATTGAAAACAAAAAATACCCGTTATGCCCGGTTAATTAAGAGTGTATGAGCTCGGTAGTGGGAACACAAATTTAAAAAAAAATCCCTGTTATGATGGTGAATCAAGTTATAACTTGGTAATATCAGACGAAAAGTAGGAATAACTTTTTTCGATAACTAGAGTAATTTTCAAAATATCGAAAATTGATTTGTTAAATTATTTAGTTTTCAATATTTCGAAAACCAAGGCAGATATCGAAAAATTTTATTGTTATATTTCGTCTACATTCATGAATTTATAACAAAATTCATTAAAGTTGAAAAAAAAACAAATAATTTAAACCACAAGACTAAACTTGCTTTGGCGCTCGTACTTCCTTAATGTGAATTAATTTTATAATAAAAGAATGTAATTTTAAATTGCCGCGTTTTTGTGAACTGTCTGTAGAATATAATAAAGAAGTAATTAAACAATAATTCAAACTTTATACACTGTGTTTTCTTGTAGCTTACTGTAGGTAAGAACAGTTTTATTTTTGTCTAGGCCAATGTTACAACAATAAACAACATAACTGAAATTCTATTCCTAGCTTTGTATACATACAAGCGAAAATATGTGTTCAAAATTTTAAGCATACAAATAATAAACAGTGGTTCAAAAACTATTTTATTTATGCCATTCAACTTTTGTTTAACGTACAGTTTATGGTGTTATATACGTAGGTGTCTATATCTGATATTTCAACAATTATCCCAGTCAATTTTTTGTTTTCACATACCTTTAATGTTATTTCAACACTATGTGTCTACGCAGCTTAATTTAATTTATTTTGGACAAAATTAAAGGTAACATTTCTTAAATTAGTGGCTGCTCAAATTTTGAATATTTCCCATAATTTTCACCAAATTTTTATTGATGGTATATGAGAAAAATGATATCAGTTCGATGATACATGCAAATTATTGTAAAGCTTCAACCGCAAAATTAAACATTTCGAAAATTGTTAAGAAAGTGGAAACTTTTCTAAAATTTACAAGGTATTTCTTTCCCAGCACTGTAGTTAAATATTATTGGTTGATTACCCATGCTGTACCTGCGTACACACACAAATATAAAGGTTTCTTACTGCTACAAATATAAAGGTTTCTTACTACAACCTAGATTTCTTACTGCTTACTGTAGTGTTACTTCAACTAATGAATACAATACAAGTAAGAAATGCACATATATATTAGGATGAATACACTCACTCATCTCTCCATTAAAAATAATTCTTTAAATGTAATATTAAATTTCATTTTTTAATAATAACTTTCTTTTTTTTAATGATTCGAAATTTTTTTGTCAATTGATTCGAAAGATTAGTTTTTTGTCAAAACGCTAATTATCCTTCACTGGAAAAAATTTAAGAGATTGACATTTTCACACGCTTCTCTTATGCTAAGTGTATTAAAAATGTCATTTTTAATTGCAATTAGATCATGCTTGGGGTGGTAAATTGTCTTCAAATTTTAACAGCGTGTGAATTAGGCTTTTCATTACTTATATTAAAAATTTTTAATATCAATTAAAGAGAATTGAAAAAAATACACTCGAACCAGGACTCGAACCCGGACTTCTTGTATTCATGTCAAGCGCCGTCTTTAATTAAGATTACTAGGCAAGCATTTGTCAATAATTAGTTTACGATTGAATGTAACATATTATATATCAAAATTAGTCAAACAGACCATGATGTAAATATTGTGTGCATAATTAAATGTGAACAACAAAAAATAAGTAATATTTTTAATATCTTTTAATATTTTGATTGCGTGAGCCAACTACCTTAAAGCAACCTTGTTCGGTTAGCCATATAAGGTAGTTTTAGTTATATATCAGTTTTAAAAGAAAAAGAAAATTAAGCTATTCATATTGTAAAAATTGTATCTTATGAGCAAAATATTTCAAAAACAATGGTCTATTTGATTACATGACTGTTGTTTAATGTATCAATATCAGCAGTTAACGCAGACGCTATCAGATTCCAGACGTACCTCATTCCTACGTAATTTGAATAAGAAATTCTTAAAATCAACTTGTTCGTGCCGTTTATACGTGGTATTTTTTCAGGACTTCAAAAGCTGAATTGCTTTGCGAATACACAGGAATTATATCAAATAAAATAATTACTTTAATTACGAAGATTGATAAGGTTATTTATGATTTAGAAAAACGATGTTTATCTGATTTTCATTAATCTCCGACTTAATTCAGAAAAACAAACTTTATACGAAACTATATTTAGAAAATTGTATGTTTAAAAGTTGATAAACAATAAGTTTCAGTGAAAATATAATAAAGCAATTTTTTAAAATTTATTATTCAAACAGACACGTTGGAATAAATTAGTCACGAAAATGCCATGGTCTATAAAATGTTTTCTTAAATATTTTCTATAGTAAGTTGGCTAAAGTTTTAGTAATAATTCAAAATATTATGTGTAATTTTATATGAAGTTAAAAGCTAAATATAAAATAAATTTTTGGCATTTATAAATACTTACAAAAATGTATTGCTTATTTATCTACATAATCATTAAAATCTAGAAATGTGTATATTTTTGGGACCATTTATTGGATTATAATGTTATACTTATTCAATCTTTGAATGAACTTTAGACTTTTGAATAATAAAAGCTTTCGGGGAATCTTGATTACCTGTTTGATACAGGAGGTGGTGACACCACGATACAGGACAGCAAATGTATAGAAATAGGATGCTTACCAAACTGCAAGTGCGTGGCTGTCCATATACTTGTCTCCGAGTTTAAGGAATGAAAATTATTAGGTGCAAAAAGAAAAATTTTGATTTTACTGTTTATTTATTTACGTTCAGTTTTTTTATTATGTTCTATGTTTTAAATTACATTCCACCTAAATAACTGTTTATTATTGGTGAATAATTTATCACACTGTATTTCAGTTTTAAGCATAGCGTTAATTTGAAATGAGTTTGAATGTTTTTATTGATAGCTGTATAATATTTAAATTCTCACAATTTTTAAGCTGTACATAATGGAGCAAAAGAAAGAATAATGGAGCTTTCAGTAGATACTATTTCCATTATTACATTTTAAAAAAGACTTAAAATAAATAATAGTTTTAAAAAACTACAATCCACGCTTTTGCAACTAGCTCAACTAAAACGTAGAAAATAATTTCTTTAATTATTGTAAATATTTTATGGACAGATATTGGTAAAAGTAAAGCCTTTATAAAATATCTTAAAAAGCACCTCGCTTAGTTTTTTTAAACAATTATTCATTTTGTGTTTTTTAGTTTTTTAGACTATTATTTAATTATCAAGAATTTAGCATAAATATGGTGGAAGCGCAAATAAATGTATATATTTTCAGATATGAAAACCGTTAACCCTGAAAATCCTGGTCAGGAAAATTTAATAATTATGTATTGTAATTGTCAGTCCTTGAAAAGTATGCCAAATTTCGAGTTAATCCGAATTTTTGAAGGGTGTCAAAATCATGTTCAAAGTTTATGTTACATACTAACATACGTATGAAGCTAATAAAAGCGTGTTCAAATGTATTTATACAAATTTTTGGTACTTAAATGTCTATATTCATATCTTAATATATATATTTCTTGTGTGCGTGTGTATGTGACTGAACTCCTCCAAGACGGCTGGACCGATTTCGATGAAATTTTTTGTGTGAGTTCAAGGGGATTGGAGAATGGTTTAGATTTACCATTCGGTCCACTACAACTGTTTTTGAGGGCTCCGTACCAAAAAAATGAAATTTCATTAAATGGTGGGAGCGCATATAAATCATATCACATTATGTATACTATGTGTACTATGTATTTTTAATAGTATTCAGGTATTGTCAATAGGCATTTATCAGAGCCATATGCGAGCGCAGCGAGCTCTACTATCAAAGGTCAGGCCAAAGGTCGAAGGTCAGGCCACTCCAATAAATAGGAGTTAAATTGGGGTTTTAGCGGGATGGGTTTAGCGGACAGGCTAAACGTAGTATAGGTATTCATGAATTGGAGTTACGTTTTTACGGGACAACGTCCGTCGGGGCCGCTAGTATACATGTGTATTTTAGTGACATACAATAGAAGGTTATTCCACTAATTTATTCAAGCCCGATTGTCAAACTCTACTCTTTCGCTATGCCTAGCTTTTTATTTAATGATTCATATGAAATCATTATTCAAATTTATTAAAAATTTCACGTCAATGAAAAGTGTAAAAAATTTATTGGCAAAAATACAGAATATCATTGAACAATATCTAACCGTATAGTGGGAGTATTTACGGACACTGATATAAGTTTAAAAAAAGCCTCACGAATAGAATACCTTTATCACTGACATTCAAGCTCTGAACTTTCCGTCTGCTCAAGATCCATTACTGATATCTTTGATCTCAACTTATTTTAATTAAAACTTTGCCAATTTATCAAGGTAATTTTCTTTGAAAGATAAAAAATTATCATTCTTGAGCTTATAGGAAAACGTCGTAAATTAAATCCTGCCAAATATTCAGTTTTTTTTTTCAATAAAATTTAATTTGAATTAAAATATTTGTTTATAAATTATTTTAATTTTTATGTGAGGGAAAAAATCATTATGAATTATGTAAAAAATATGTGATGGAAATATTATATATATGAATACGTCATCAGATAGATAAATCATTTGATGATTAAATTAGATTTTGTGAGTAAACTAAATTTATAGGGTATGAAAATAAATGAAATACTATAAATTTACTGGAGATATGTAGGTAGTCTGAATTTAAGATTTATAAAATGCATTTAAATATGCATTTATTTAGAAATTGGATCAAAAATGCATTTACAATAAATAATACTTGCAAAATGTATGATTCTAAAATGAAAATTTAAACTAGTTTTAGGTATGAAGCTAAGAACTCATTTGCAACAGGACTGTGCAAAGGCGATATATTAAGATAAATGCCGTTTTTCAAATACCGGCTCGGCCAATTTTTATACCAGCACCAGCTTCAAATTAATGCATATATACTTTTTTTCTTATTTTAATAAGAAGCTAAGCGACTCTTTGACACTGTCGACGTCGATTTAAAAACTTCCAAAGCGGTGTGCCAGTCTATGAAAATTTCAAATTTAACCTTGTTCAGTATCGAACCAAAGTTGCCAGAATCAGATATAGCCGATTATCTATCTTTTTTTTAGAATAGAGACCGTTAGAGATAGAACAAAACTTTATGGGTAAAAAATGTTCCTTATAAAAAAATAAATAACTTTTGTTTGAAACATTTTTTCGTAAACATCACTGTTTATCCGTGGGAATATCATATGGGCATATGGGAATATCTGTTTTGTGTGTGAGACATGTATGTATGTGTGAGCTATCTAAGAGTGGCTACCTTTTTTTCTTACATGACGTAAAAAAAACCAATTGATTGCGTAATCAACACGGATAGTCTATAAATGGTATTTAAACAATTAAACAATTAATTTAGTCAATTGTTTGTTTTCACTTGTTGAAAATCGTATAGCAATGATTTTCAAGATTGCAGTTGATTTTCATGCCTTTAGTAGACTAGAAATTGATTGATTTACAAACTGTATTCTAGAAAATTTTGCATTTTTAACTGACCTAAGTTAACTAGTTTTAAAAATGTGATATATTGTATTTATAATTGTCATAAGATAAACTTATTTTATTAAAATTATAATAATGTTAAACTTGTTTTGTCTAAATTGTTGACTTTTTAATTGGCGCCAACTTAAATATTATTGCAAAGTCTGATGTTGCCTCAAAGTAACAATAAATTTTTCTATCCAGGCACTAATTTTGAACACACGTTATATTTTTGTATTTAATTTTACTTTCATACCTGTAGGCTAGTATTCTATATGCAAACAGATAAAATTTTGGAACCATGCCAACTGCTGACGTAGAAACAATATATCATTGAGCCAGGCGAGCAAACCACATGACTTTATACACAAAATTTCGGTGGATATCTCGTTCAGACGTAACGAAATGACTGTGTTTGTCATGTTGTCCTCTACAAATATGAACATCGTTGAGTAGTTTCAATTTAACATTCATGAGTATCGTTACAAAATAGTTATGTGCTAACAAAATTTATTTTATTGAATTTTTTTGGAAAATTTGTTTTTTTAATTTGGTTTTTTTTTTGGAAAAAAAGAAAAAATAGTGAATGCTTAGAATTCATAATAGATAATGTTAGATACAATTCAAGACATATTTAACTGCACATTTGCAAAATCGAAAAAGTGTTCTCAAAATAATAGATTTATAAATCAAGATTTACATTTAGGTACAAATCTGTTTATTTTATTACCTATTTTTAGTTTTAGAAAATTGTGTGAAAATTGATTTGCATTGTTATGAAAAGTGCTTTTTCTGTGGTTTTTTTTATTTTAAAAATCAATTTTTCCAATCAAAATTTTTAAAGAAATATTTGTAAGTAATATTATGTATATTGGCATATTAACTATAAAAAGATTAAAAATTAGAATAATCTTTATTAACGAAAAATTAGAGTTTTTAGAAAGTCATACTACAAAATACTCATACCAATGATGATCATACAAGGTGCTCTTCTATTTTAAGTTGGCATATACTTGAAAAATAAGATTAATCGATAAAAAATGTTTGGTGTATATGCACACATCTTACGCAGACATTAAACTTGACCATGGTTTTCAAGCTCAATTAAAGGCTTACTCTACTCCATAAATGATAATCGATAGGCGAACACTTTAAATTAGAATGTTGTTATTGATTAAAAACATAACATTTTTTGGTAGAAACATTTTTTCACAAACCGTACAATTTAGGCACAAACGGACTGAAAAATTTTACCAAAAAAAAGTATTGAAATTGTTATTTTGTATAATTTTTCTTGTGAAATCTAGGCACTTTTCGAAAAATTTTCCAATAAATCTAATAAAAGTGGTTTGTTTTTCTACATAGACCATTTTTGACCAAGTTGAATGAACAAACGCACAAAAAGCTAAATTTCGAAAACTATTCGGTTTACAAAAAAATGTTTGTGTATTTATAAAGAACAGCTTTTAAATTTAAAGCGTTCACATAATGTTTGTCAGTTATGAATAAGAGTGAGGTTTTAATTGAACCTGAAAACTTAGATCTAATTTGATGCCGGTATAAGATGTGTTCCTTTAAAACTAATATTTGAAGCATTTTCCTCGCTTTTTATTTGCCAAGTTTCAAGCATTTGTAAATTTGGGAAAAAATCATTTGTTCACTCTAAACTTACTTAGAGGTTGGCACATATTATGGGTGAAAACCACTTTAGTACATTCCTTGCTTTTTAAACTGACGTTATTAAGTGCTAAAACAATGATTTAAAGCGAGATCAAGATAAGATTCTAAAAGAGCATATACCATTTTATCAAAACATTATTCGAATATAATTCGTTTCGAATACTTATTCAGAGTTAGTATCCAACAACGTGGTATATATTTGCTGGTGCAGGAGTGAGACAACAAGTGGTGTGACATCCATATTTTTACTTGCACTCACCTGTACCGCGTAAAAATGACGCCCTGATGTTTAAACTTACTTTTACATTTAGGAGCTTTATTATTCAACATATTTCCTGATGGGTCATTTCACCCAAAAAATTTCAAAATGGGCTTGTGGTCTATAAGCAAAATAGCCTTATTGCACTTTTTATTACCCCGACTATACAATGGCGAAGGCTATGTGTTGGACCGATATGTGTCTGTTCATCTATTCGGACATAGCTTCTAAACTACTTATCATAATTTGACAAATGAGGTATCGCTAGCAGCATCTTGAAGCGCCCGCTGCTTATCAATTGAATATGGCGCCCTCTAGAGGACATAAAGCTATGACAGAAAAACAAATTTCGATTTAATTATAGCGTGTTTGGTATAAAATTAAAGGACGTAATTACCACTTTTTAAAAATATATATATTGTTACACTTAATCACGAAATTATAACCGCAAAATAGTTTAACATGTATGTATTTTCGTCTGCTCCCTCCGAGCTTCTAAACTACTTATCATAATTTGACAAATAAGGTATCGTAAGAAGCGTCTTGATCGTTCGCTGGTTATATTCTATGTACCGTCACATATAATTGAAAATGGTGCTCTCTAGAGGACATAAAGCTATGATAGCACTTTTCAAATAAATATTTGTTGTTATACTTTCTCACGAAATTAGGTATAACCCTAAAATGGTTTAAATAAAATAAAGTTTGAAAACTAAAACAGTAGGAAAAAATGAAAATATTTTTATCTGAATTTGTTATAGTAAGTAAAATCGTCATTACAGTCGGGGGACCTGTCAGATTAAACAGTTTTTCGAAGGACCGAAAAGAGGTTCCCCGACTGTAATGGCAATTTTACTTATCATAACAATTTCAGATGAAAATATTTTCTTGTTTTCACACTTTTTAGAGGGCGATTATGTAATTGTCGGAGTTTTAGTTTTCGAACTTTATTTTATTCAACGTGTTTCCTGCTGGATTATTTCACCCGAAAAATGTCAGCATGGGCTTGTGGTCTATGTAAAATAGACTGATTGCACTGTTTACTTATTCTATATAACCCACGTTGCATTCCAGAATCGTTCAAGTATATCGCCTTACCGAACGTAATGTATTTAAATTATATACAATATCTTCTTAATTTATTTTAAAGTATTATTATAATAATATTTGATTCATATACGAACGTCATGTATTTACGAATGCTTTTCTAAAATAAACTTTGTCTTTAAATATTCTCATAGTTAAAATCTTTATACGAGTAATTTATTTCAAAATGACCTAAATTTTAACGTAAAATAATTTGTCGTTTATTACTTAATCTGATCATTTTCTAGTGCATAATATATATTTTAATATGTTTATTTACTACGTTAATTTGTTTAATTCGTTATAAATTTTGTTTTTACAAATTCAAATATAATCTTAGGTTTATACCAAAAGGTCTGATTCACACATGTACACCCCTAAATAATTCCAAGTTACATAGGTACTGAGCATTTGTAGTTATTTACGATATTAGTGGGATAAAAGCATTACTAATGTACGCCTGCAAAATTTGCCCAATGGTCCTGCAAAATATGCCCAACGAGTGCATAGTACGAGTTGAACAACCGCAGAAGTACGTTAATTGTGCGTTATCACACGTGTATCGTACAAAACTTTATCTACGCCTCTAAAATGTAACTTATTATTTATAAAAAAATGCATTACTTTTCATATTTACTGTCTCTTATAATGCCTTCAGAATACTTTAATATTATCATTCCAAACTTCTATTCCACTATTATACACAAAATAGAAACTTTCTTACTTTGTATACCTACTCTTCTTTGGTTTTAAATAGTATATATTGCAGTTTACATAAATTAAGTTTATTAAACTAATTGCTTTATTTCCAAATTTGAAAATGCTACAACCTAAAACTTGCATTTTAGGTACTCCATTAATAGTAAAACGTCTTCAAACCGAAATTCGCATAAAAACCTAGAACTTAAATTGTCATGAAAAAATTAGAAAATGGAAATTCTTCTTGGAGGGGTGGTGCATTACACTCCGTATATACCAATTCGATTATTGTACATAAATTGTTCATTTGGTTGAATAAAAACAATGTCTTAGATACAAGTTTCAAAATAATTTGCAAGTTGATTATAGTTGTAGTTAAATTTTACATTTGTTTGAAAAAAGTTTTTATTACGAACTTTTTATAAGAAAAAACAAGTTTTTCAACGAGACATAAACTTTATAATATGGTTTCTTTAATTTCCTAATTTTCATATAAATAAAATGAATACTTAAGGGACCGAACATTAGCTAATAATATCTGTGTACATAGAAGCTTTGGAATATTTTTATTTTTTGTTAAATTTATTGTGTGTTAAAATTATATACAACTTTATACCAATTATTATTATAATTTTTGGGTAATTGTATTTCATGGGACATTAATTTGATACTATAATTTAATAAAAAAAAAAAAAAAACAGACATTAAAATTGTTTATAAAATTTCATAAATAAAATTATTTGTTATTTATAAAATTTTATAAATAATTTTATTACATACTAAAGTAAAACCTAAACTATAAAAGTAATAATTTTTAAATTATTAAATCGATATTACAATGCGGTAAATAAATCAAACAATATGAATTTTTTAAATTTTATGAAAAATAAGGGAATAGGTTTGTTTTCTTAAAAATTGTACTCATTACTTCAAATTTAGATCATTTACACTACTTTCTAGTTTTTTAATACTTGAATAAATAATCAAGTTAGATCAAGAATCAAGAGCCAAGAGTTTTTTTTCTTGGATTTTCTTTGCAAAAAAAACCTACCGTACAGTTTGTAACTGATTTCATGGTGCAATATAATTTATACCTGATTCCGCACTGCATTCCAATTTATAAAAGTCTCGCATGAGTAGAGCTAGAGAGGTACTCTCGGTTACGCTTGATGAAAGTCGAATCGGCATTTTTTTAAACTTCTGGCGATTATATATTAATTTTTTTAAATGTATTATTTCACAGCGCTTCTATATTAAACTTATTTAAGTTTAAAACACTCGATGTAAAAGGGTTCGTTATTTTACGTTATTATACGTTACTATAACTAATTTTTTTTTTTTTAATATATTGATATCTTCATTAGTTTATATTTGATTTATATATATCATTTTTGATTCAGGCTACGATTTTTATTTTTATAGTATCCTGTTTACCCATTTTAGTCGAAAAATGAATTCCTATAATTTTTATAGTGATGACCAGAAAGAAATGACTTTCCCAAAATAATTAATGTATTGCAGCATCCACTAGCTTCTGAAAGAAATGTAATTTCATAGCTAAGAAACTGAACTATAACTAAAGTCAATTATTTTGAAGATATTTTTTAAAATGATAAAATTAATTATAAACAAATAAATTATAAATATGATATACAAACAAATCAATAAAACAAAAGCTTAAATAAAGCACGAAATAGAGAAATGATAAACTATTTAAGATTAAGTGTATAAATTGTTATAATTTCATTTGAAATTAAAATAAATTGTTTCACTATAATTTCAAATTGTCTATTTATGTTGTGAATGTCTTCTAAGATCAATGTACGAAAAAGTTCATTGTGCGTAAAATTTATACTGATATTTATACTGATATTCTATCTGATAGACCGACCTAAGGCAACAAAACTTTGGACGGTATGAAATATTTATTGATGTTTTTATATATATTTTAGGTCTGTTTACTATTATTTAAAAAAGTTAACTATAACACAATACGTGGGGAAATTGATAGTATGCAACTATCGACAGCGTTGGCAAATGAAATGAAATGGCAATTTTAAACATCCTGTTATTTTTGTGTTTCCAACCGTATTATCCAACAAAGACTAGCTGTTAACATAAAGATAAGCAGATATATATAAACAATACTTTTGTATTGCTTGATTCATTTTAAGCAAAAAAGTACTCTTGTGATTTTTTCTCTAGACGCTTAGTTAAAAATTCTTGGAAGATTAAAAAGCAATATTCGACTTTAAGAAAAATATGTTATTTTTTCACTAAGCTAACGCAGCTCTTGCGTTACGAATTTTCATCTTTATATATAGTTGCTATTTTATTTATTAAATTTTGCCGAAAAATGAATTCTTACAATTTACATAGTTTTTCTGCTAACTTATATCGATGGAAAATATTGCATACTTCAATTTTTAGTCATTAACATTATTTTTTATACCTTATACTCATGTTGGTATAGTTTTGAGGCTGACTTTTTGCATCAAAGCATCAAAGTTCTTGGAATTAAGCATATTGTTTTTATTTTTTATGGACAGTTCTCAATAAAAGAGGAAATTGATTTTTTGCTCTTGATAAAATAAAGAGCAGGACCAAAACTACTACCTTTAGAAATTACGATCAATATGCGAACTAGTATTATTTATACCCATTTACTAAATTTACGTTAGAAATTTGTTTATGATGATGTACTATGTGCTTTGGTATTTCTTTTGTACCACGATGAATTTCCATCGTTGATAATATTTTTGTATGTATGTAAATTTATTGCAATCTTCCGTATTGTGATGTGTACTATACATCAATATTTACCTTTATTTCTAAACGATTTAGTTATTCTTCTCTTCTCTACAGTAGTATCTGTGTCATTTCATTCATTAAACCGTAGAAATAAAGACAAATGTTTAATTGAAAATTAAAATTACATAATTATCTAGAAATTGGAGGGTAATTGATTTCATTAGTGATTTTTTGACGTTATCATTACAAAATAAAAAATGAAGTTTTAATTTTATACTCATACTAGCGGCCCCGACGGACGTTGTCCCGTAAAAACGTAACTCCAATTCATGAATACCTATACTACGTTTAGCCTGTCCGCTAAACCCCAATTTAACTCCTATTTATTGGAGTGGCCTGACCTTCGACCTTTGGCCTGACCTTTGATAGTAGAGCTCGCTGCGCTCGCATATGGCTCTAATAAATGCCTATTGACAATACCTGAATACTATTAAAAATACATAGTACACATAGTATACATAATGTGATATGATTTATATGCGCTCCCACCATTTAATGAAATTTCATTTTTTTGGTACGGAGCCCTCAAAAACAGTTGTACTGGACCGAATGGTAAATCTAAACCATTCTCCAATCCCCTTGAACTACACAAAAAATTTCATCGAAATCGGTCCAGCCGTCTAGGAGGAGTTCAGTCACATACACACACACACAAGAAATATATATATTAAGATTAGTTAGTTATTTCTGCACAAAGGAGGCTGTGAGTTTGAAAAACATATAGTACCGATTCACTCACTAAATTTATGTAGGTATTAAAAGAGTTTAGAAATTCGGAAAGGATTTTTTAAAACCAACCTTCCAAGTGCTCATATAATAATAACACAAAAATTTTTGGATTGAATTAAATGTGTAATACTAACAAGTACATAATATTTCTTGAATTAACGATCTCAATTCGCACCGTGCGTGAGTTTTATTGGAGGCGTTTCCATGATAACGATACACTAATTTAATTATAGAATTGTATGGATGCATATATAATTGTATGGATTGCATTTATAACTTACATTGCAAATTTAATTTTATTATCTATCAAATTTAAATAAATGATTATGATAATTTACATTTGAAAAATAATATATGTTCAATTTGATTTCTTATTTTCACAATTTTTAAGGCATTAAGTTTAGTTAATTAGTGTTTTTCAATAACTTTAATTTGACATTTTCTATAACATTAACATGTAAAGAATTTCAAATTAGTCATAACAGCCTCCTTTATTGCCAAAATTTTTCACTTGAAGCGAGCGCTAGCATCATTTTTATTGTCCATACCATGATGTTAAGAACATATTTTCTTGCAATTAGCACTTTTTTTGCTGTGATTCCACAACAAAATTACCTAATAATTTTTAACTCTCGATTTTAAAAAGTTATGTTGATTATCTGAGCCATAATTGAAATATAGATATTTAATTTTTTTTTTAACATAATGCAATACTAATTTTTCTTTAAATGTATATATTTACAAATTTTTTTTCGTTTTAATCAAATAGGTAATGAATTTGTGAAGTTATATAACCAAAGCAAACTTGAATACACAAATATAAAAACCCGCAGGCATGATATATTTTCATTAAATGTATTTCTGAATAAAATCAATACCACAAGAAACACTATATTATATAGAAATTCAAATGTATTACAGAATCGAGGGTTAAAAAACTCTGTATAGTGTATACAGTATTAGGTCTTGGGTATGACGTAATATCTTACAGTCATTATTTAAGCATAGCTGTAAATTTGAGAGGCTGTTGTAAAAGTGGTGTCCAAAAATTACTTATGTATGATGTTTGATGATGTATTTTCTTTTTCTCTAGGAATGTTTTCCGGGGTATGGACTTCGTATTTCTGGAAAACTTGTAATTAGGTACATAGAAATCCATATATTTAAAAAAAAATCGCAGACTGTGCCGGTATAAGTTATTATTATTATTTATTATTTAAATTATATGACACGCGAGGCCAATTTAATTTTTTGTTTTCGTATCGAGGTAGATTGGAAGTAAATATGTGATAAACTAAATTAATTAATTTATTAATTTAAAAAAAAGCAAAAAAATTATTTTAAGAATCTTGAACTAGGCTCGAACGCTGACATCCTGTATCGGAGTTGCTTTAACACCTTTTTTTATCCTACCAAATTTTATTTATTATACATATATTACAAAATTTCTATCGCTTTAGAAGCTTTCACACTAAAAGAAAAAGTAGGACGATATTCAAATAAGATGCTTATTCAATAAAAAAAAATGCAAGAAGCCGTTGTCCGACATCTTAAAATTCCAATTTTCAAGTTGTCAGACAATGAATACCCCGCTTTGTAAAGGTTTGAGGAGTTTTTTCAACTATCTTCCTATTTACATTTCATTAATGAATATTCATCAATTGGAAAAAGGTGTTAGACACAACAATAATCTCTCAAATTTCCAGTTGTTCTGAAATGTCAAATATCACACCTGACCTAACCCAGACTGAATATAATTCGAAAACAAAAGCAATTTGCTTTGTGTTTTGAGATCTTTAATTTTTAATTAATTATGTATTTTTTTGTAATTAAATATTAAACCTGTCTAGACATTAAAATATGTGTGAGATTTTGCTAAAAGCAACCATTTGATTGAAATTACAAAGGATTATGAGAATTTATTTAACACAGATATAGTAAATTTATCCCTTGATATTTAAATAACAAGCGTCAAGGGTCATAGAAAAATCAAATTTATACAAAAATATAATCTCACAAACCCTTATCTAAACTTAACTTAGATAACTTAGATAATATTTTCTGTGTTAAGTATATTGTATTTTTTTATTGAATTTCACGAGTGATTTTGTGAAATCACATATGGTTGACCTAACTTAATAGAATCTAGGTCCTCTAGACCATTCTATATACAGATGATTTTATTATTTTCATAGGAACATCTCACATACAGGTGTTACTTTTTAATAAAACGTATCGAAAAAAAAGTTGAAAACACAATTTGAGGAAAAATTACCATTTAAGGGCTTCTCGTCTACCTAAGCCATTACAATAGGGTATCGGACTAAATTTTTTTTATTAACGAATTGAAAAGTGAAGTTGGTTTTTAAAAATCTTGACTAGCATGCAAGATCTGAACGTTTAAAATTCCTAATTAAACAACGATGAAGATACCCACTAGGGACATCATACGTGGATATCGCCGTAGAGGTTACATATAAAACTATGTTTTGTTAAATGGAGATGGGCAAACTTTGAATGCAATTTTTATGCTTATAACTTTTCTTCGTTTTTAATCAATTTTAATTTCACTTTCAAATTTTGTCATGATATCAAGTCTAGTTTTACATTCTTATGGGTAATATGGCCAATTCGAAATCAGTATTATCCCCTATTGAATTGTTAAAAATCGTTACAAATTTGGGACTAAACTAGTATACCTTGATATATTTTATATATACATGATATAAAAATAGTAAACACAGAACGAACAATTGTATTTTTTCAAAGAGGTGTTATATGTTTGGTCGCTATGTCTGTCTGTCTGTGGCATCGTAACGCCTAAACGGATGAACCGCTTTTAATTTTTTTGGTTTTGTTTGAAAGGTAATTTAACGGTGTGTGTTCTTAGCCATATATTTCAAGTGCGAGTTTAGGGTTCTGTACCCGAAAAATTTGTTGGGGTTTTTTTAAATTTTGTAAATTTTACTTGTTTCCATACATTAACTTAAACTAGGAACGATTCACCTGTCAATATCAAAATATTCATAATCTCCTCCTATAGCTCTTCTACATTTTTGAACTATAAGCGCATAATAGAGTCAAAGTTCAAGAAGTTTTTTATTTGCCTGTCTTGGTAAGGATAATGGTATTAACGAAAATTTTGTCCTTGACTATAGCTCGACGATTTTTTTGACAATTTTTTTACCTAGCATATATATTTATTAAAAGAAGGTAAAGACAACAAAATACTTAAAAAAAATGACAGGAAGTTCGCAGCTGTCGAAGGTTCTGAAGCAAGCTTTTGCAAATTTCAACTCTTGCAAACTTCCCGCCTTTATATTTTTTACATATTGGGTTGTCAATTACTTCCTTTTTTGAAACTTGCACGGTAGATAAAAAATATCGTTGACGAGTGAAATTTACAAAATTTAAAAAACCCCAAACAATTTTTTCGGGTACGTAACCCTAATTCGCATTTGAAACATATCATAACACTCTTCTCAATGCTTTGCCTCAGACCCACAGACACACGTATCGGTCAAATTTATAACACTACCCTTTTTGGTTCGGGGTTTAAAAAACATTTGGTTCGGGGATTTAATGAAGAAAATTGAAAATCAGAAAACATAATCTTTGTGCAAATAAATGTGCACATAAAACCAGCATATGGTGGACAAATCTGATTATCTACGAATATAAAATTTGATTTTATGGAAACAACTAAAAATCACAAAAACAAGCGATTTCTTTGGTTTCTAGTAAACTACATTTCCATTAGAATTGATTGAATCTGCTGCATTGCATTGAGTGAAATTCTATTAGTTATTTGGGTTAGTAGTTTTAAAACTATTGACGATGTTGATATAAATTGAAATAGTGTACGTCATCAATAGAGTATCACTGAAATTCACTATTGCAATTATTTTAATGCTACATCAAAATTTATATAAGACTTCTCTTGAATATGTGACATAAAAATTTACAAAAATGTATTTTGTTTGTTTTAGGAAATAACAATGTGTCTACAAAAGACGGCACCGTTTTACAGTGGCGTGGAACAAATGGTATACAACACAATGGAAGCGTACCGAATGCGGGCACACCAAACAATGGTGGAATTAATGCAACAGTCAGATCCTCTAACGGGAGCTGCAATGGGGGTCTCATCTGCAGCGGTGGCAGCGAGGACTCGGGCGGTAGTGATGCCGCACCAGGGCCGGACCAGTTGGAGGGACCGGGCACAATTGCGGATGACCCTATTCACCTCAAGAGACGGGTGGGACTCGTCAGTGGGGTGGCTCTAATTGTTGGAACTATGATTGGTAAGTGTGTAGACTAAAAATATGGTCTAAAATTGTATATCACACGAAATTTTCTATTATCTCCATGGTTTCTATTGACTTGCATATTTGAAATTTTAAATGGCACTTCCTACTTTGTGATAAAAAAATGAAATCGACCGATTGGTTTTTAAAATAGACTACCCAGAAGATTGAATTCATATCACTATGTCAGTATTGGTGTGAACGTCATACTGTGTACTGTATTGAGAGAATTGTAACATTATCATTAGTTATAGCGGAGCCAGGCCCATACTGATTGACGAGACCCGCAATGCTTATGGTGAATAACCTTTTGTAATACTGTAATATTACTTACGCTAACATAGATACTATAGTATCTGAATCTTTACCATATCAGCATTGTAGTAAACGTCATTCGTTTCTTACCGTGTATTCAAATGTATGACTGATAGTCTAATAAAAAACAACAAACTTTAAACAGGCTCAATTTCAGGATAGAAAGTTACTATTGTTTTCATATAAATGATATATTTATGGTGTAAAACTATAAAGGCATTTATTTATTCAATATAAGACTTTACCAAATAATGAAATCATCTTGCATAATTTGGCAATGCTTCAACAAAGTTCAAACAATTAAAAAATTGTATAAACGCGCAATTTTTATTTTGGTAAGCGCCTCACAACGAAAATTAAGAATGAAAATTTATGTATTAAAAAAATAAAAAACAAAGCATTTTTAAAATACAAAATTAAATACATAATTATGTCTAATATTATCAACAATAATAAGATAATTTGATTGTTACGTATACCACATTTGGCAGCCTATCAAACTTATTTATTGTTAGACGGTAAATGTAGATACAGGTTGAACTATCAATTCTATAACAAACCATCGTAGATGAAATCATAAATAAAGAATTCCGTGGAATTTATAAGACTATTCTGTGGTAATGCTCGAAAGTAAATGATGACTTATATCGTAAGAGCTTGGTATTATATCGTTCTTCTAAAGACATTAAAAATATTCTATAATAATTTATTTTCCTTATGGAAACATTCATGTTTACATAACTTAAAATTATCTGAAATGAGGTGCCAAAAATTGAAGCTTAGGAATAAAAGAACAAGAATTTGCTTTTAAAAATATGTAGTTCCATTTAAAAAAACAAAGTTGACTGTTTGACCATGAAGGCATCCAGAAAATTAATATAATATTTTTATTCTTCCTTAATCTTTTAAAAAATCACCTCTATATTAAACAAATGTCACATTTGCACACAAATCACCCAGTAAAACAAATTTTAAAATGAAAAAATATTTTATGTAAATATAAATTATTTAAATTTTTTCTGTTTTTTTAAACTAGTCACAATTTTAATGAATTATAATTATACGATTTTGTCGTAGTGTTATCTTAAAGCAATTATAATGAATGACATTTTGACATAGCACTGTCAAATTCCAATTGTTTTCTTTGGCTTTTAATAATATTTTCAATTATATTTATATTTTTATGCCAACATTTCTTCCACGAGTTTATTGAAACATAGTTAAATATTATAAGTTTGTTTGCATATGAAATTCAATAGGACAGAAAGTATATTTTAATGAAATACAAAATATTTTTCGCGTTTCCAACAAATGATAGTTAATAGCAACATTTGAAGTTGATTTATTTTTGATTCTCATTGAGAAAAAATCAATTATGTTAGTGCCATCGAATTACATTGAGAATTATATACTTTTACTAGCGGCCCCGACGGACGTTGTCCCGTAAAAACGTAACTCCAATTCATGAATACCTGTACTACGTTTAGCCTGTCCGCTAAACCCATCCCGCTAAACCCCAATTTAACTCCTATTTATTGGAGTGGCCTGACCTTCGAACTTTGGCCTGACCTTTGATAGTAGAGCTCGCTGCGCTCGCATATGGCTCTAATAAATGCCTATTGACAATACCTGAATACTATTAAAAATACATAGTACACATAGTATACATAATGTGATATGATTTATATGCGCTCCCACCATTTAATGAAATTTAATTTTTTTGGTACGGTGCCCTCAAAAACAGTTTTACTGGACCAAATTGTAAATCTAAACCATCCTCGAATCCCCTTGAACTCACACAAAAAATTTCATCGAAATCGGTCCAGCCGTCTAGGAGGAGTTCAGTCACATACACACACACACAAGAAATATATATATTAAGATTAGTTATGGAAAAATAAATCTGGACGGAACTCTGATCTAAACACTGCACTAATTGTTAGAATCCCTCCAAAAGACATTTTTAGTCTACTACGATAATTTTCATTCACTTTTACCTAATTTTTATACCATGCATATATGAAATATACATAGTATATTAAGTTTAGTCCCAAGTTTGTAACGCTTAAAAATAATGATGCTAGGAAAAAAATTTTGTCATAGCTGTTCATAAAATCACCTAATTAGTCCATTTCTGGTTGTCCGTCCGTCCGTCCGTCCGTCTGTGGTCACGATAACTCAAAAACGAAAAAAGATATCGAGCTGAAATTTTTACAGCGTACTCAGGACGTAAAAAGTGAGGTCAAGTTCGTAAATGAGCATCATAGGTCAATTGGGTCTAGGGTCCGTAGGACCCATCTTGTAAACCGTTAGAGATAGAACAAAAGTTTAAATGTAAAAAATGTTCCTTATAAAAAAATAAAAAACTTTTGATTGAAACATTTTTTTGTAAACATCACTGTTTACCCACAAGGGCGTTAATTAGGTTGCATATTTTATAGTGTGCATTAATATAAGTGTATATCAGTGTGTGTGTGTTTATTTAAAAGTGAATATCTTTTGTTATTTACGATTTACGTGACGTCAAAAAACAAACGATTGCGCATCAACACTGTCTATACATTTTTGTATGTGTAATGTGATAAAGAAATCAACACTGACTATGCATGGTATTTCAACAATTAACTAAGTCAATTGTTTTTTTTCACTTGTTTTTCTTAAATTTACCCCTATTGTACCCCTATCAGCTATAAAACGAGATTAACATTTTTGATACACACTTTGTGACCATGGGGGATGGATTCTTAATTTGATGCTTTGATATTTTGTAGATGTTTAGTCATACTTCAATCTGAAGGGGCTCATTTTCAAAAACAAACAGGTATAGGCTCGTTTCCATTATTAATAAAAATTCGAAAAAAGTACATAGGTTGTACATAAAAAGTGCTACCGTTTCATACTATTATTATCCCTCATCCCCGCCGGTTCTTCGAAAAAAATTAGTCAATTTCAAAACTTCAATTGCTTATAACTAGAGAAATGGTAAAGATACATGATCGAGTATCTTGGCTCAAAATACATATTTTTGAATTATCTTCAACTTTCCCATTTAATTTTATCAGCGAAAATCAAAATAGTTTTCCAGAAAACCTTTTTTCAAATTTTTCAAAAAAGCCGATTTTAGTTTTTGGTAACATTACGTACCCATTCCCCATGGTCACGAAGTGTGTAGCCCAAAAAAATTGGCCTCCAATTAGGGGGACTGACCTATAGGCACTTCTCACCCCTTCAAGTGCTTGAGACAACCGCTATCGATATCGTCAAAAATATGGTCAGTATAATTATGGACATACATTTTTTACTTCATTTCTTTGTTTTCATATCTTTTTCTTCAGATTTTTCTTCAGAAAAACCAGCCGTTAACATTATTTTGGGCCGTTAACATAGAAAAAGTACCCATTAATAGTAGCCGTTATTAATATAAAAAAAGTTTCCTTTATTAATATAATCCAACATAAATTGACGATATGAACTTTCTTGCCAGAAATCCTCCTTTTTCTTTGTATAGCTCAGTAATCGTCATTATTTTGCTTCATTGGATACTTCGAAAATATCTTAATTGCGTCGACTACCCCTTTTTAGTTATTCGAACGTGTGTAATTTTTGGTTACTAGAACGAAACATGTTAATGACCACTCGAAAAAATGTAGGTAATATTCCACATTTTAGAGAATCGAAATGAATTTTCATTCACTTCTGTCAATCTTAAAAATTATCGGAAAAAAATTAAGGTGAAACGAATTTTTCACGTTGACCGTCGCCAGTACTTTCTGGCTTAAAAAAGCTTTTAATTTATTATTTTGAAAATGATTTATAATTCTATGACATCACAAAATACTAATATGTATTAGAGTTTAGCGTGATGTAAGAGATTTTTTCAATTCGATATAAAAAATTATTGTATTTCTTATTTTTTACTATGCAATATCATGATTTTATGTCATTAAATAAGACAAATTTCGTACATAGATCAAAATCATAATACTGGCTTTATAGTTCAATAGTATTTAAGTTCATTCATCTTTTCTTTGTCCAGGGTCTGGAATTTTCGTGTCACCGTCAGGATTGCTGGTACGTACCGGCTCCATCGGGATGAGCTTTATTATATGGATGGCATGTGGCCTCCTATCATTATTGGGTAAGTTTCAATTCATTTTTTGATAATATTATTAAAGGTATAAATAGAGAACTTGAATTAAGTAAAAAATATTTATATTTTCGAAAAAAAAAATATTTTTATTTAACAAATCATTAAATACATCAAATTTTAGCAATACTATTACTCAATCAATGTGATTAGTATTTTAGGGTATCAAATACACAGTTAGTAAATTCGTCCCATCTCTCCTGGAACTAGAGTTTATCTTTTCCTGGGTTTGACTTTTGCTCTAAAAAACAATGTTTTATTCATTTAGCTATGATAACTAAGTAGAGTAGATAGATAGATATTTGAAGACGTTCTTGCAACTAAATTCGCATTTGTTGATTCACACATTTGAAAAAAAAAACTCAAACTAAAATTACATCAAATTGTAAGTATTGCTTCGAAAATTAAATTCTATATTTTTATTTAGAATATCAATTTGCGTTTGATTTTCTAGATATTAAATTTCTAACTTAAAATCAGCATCAACTACTTTTATTTAGAACTCAACATTATAAAAATCTTATTTGTATATATTAAAGATCAAAGATCAGGGAAGTTTCATTTAATTAGTATTTTCTATACATTTACAATTTGTAGCCTTTGAAAACAAAAAATAAACAAAAAGTTTTTCTTTTTTCATGTAATTATCAAAACGCTTTGAAAAGAAATCAGTCGTTATTGAAAAAGTCAATTGATGTCAAAGACAACGTAATTTTACCAATAATACAGTGTAAGAAATGAGCGCCAAAGAAAATTTCTTTTTATTAAATGTTTCCATCTAAGGACTGGGTGATTTGATTAAATCTCAATTTTTCGAAAAGTATCGGAGTATGCTATAGTTGCGAAAAAATCTCAACAATTTAATGTGAAAAGAAGCCAAATCGAGATAAATCTCGGAATATAATATTTAAAAAGTCTGCTTAATATAAGTAAAAATGAAGCTTGTTTTTTAGAAAGCATGTCTCTTGTATTATCTTGTCTTGTAAAAGTTTTCTATCACCTTGGCTTACGTTTGATTGAATGTTTTCTATCGTTTCGTCTCGTTATTGTAGTTAAAATATTTTTAATTTTCAAAAAAAAAAAAAAAAATTATTAATATCTGATCATTTTATACGTTTGTCAAATATTTTGAAGTAAAAAAAATAGAAGATCCTCAAGGCTAATTTTTCAATATTAAAACCCAATACACAATAATTTAGAAAATCAATTACTGTCATAATTATCAAAAATTAGAATTCATTACTTTTGTTTTGCTTATCGTTGACGTATTTTCATACCGCTCTATTCGTCTGTCGCGGGATCAATATTTTTTATAAGAACAACTACTATACACACCCTTTTTACCCCACAAAGAGGAGCAGACTAGGCTTTCGTTAGTTATGGGAGAAATTTATTAAAATCGATATCTTCAAATTAAAAATGTATCAATACATTTAGAGAAATGAATCGTCGTTCATGGCTATAGTTTCCGAGTCACTTGTTGAGAGAACCACTATTTTCAAAACTTATACATAAAAATTTTCCAGAGCGTTTTTGGCAACTAAAAATATACTAAATCAAATTCATCTACTCACATGCATTATCAATTATCTGAAATATTTACCCAATACTTGCTTAAAAAAATAAGATATGTCAAGAGCATTTTAAATAATCAATGGAAGGCAAAAGATTTAGTCGCTTTTCGATTTTTTATTTAAACAATCATCCTGTGTATTTTATTTTAAAGCATATTATATAATTTAACCTTGAATATCGAAATTGGATTTATTTTTTATTATCGAAAAACAACATTTTCGGTATAAAGTGAATATAATGAAAAAACAACATATAAACATTTTTTTCTTTTGAAAATGAAGTTTCAAGTTACAAATTGCAAATTACAAAAGAATACATTTTAACTAAAATGTTGTATTTTTGTTACAAATACATTTTTCTCTTTTAATTTAAAATCACTTACATTTATTAAATAAATTTCAAATTATCAAGAACATTGTTTTTTACACTCCGATCAAACAACTCATATGGAGACATTATAGATAATTTAAATTTTATAATACAATTTTTGTATTTTTTTTAGATCTTTCGTACTATTTAAGGAATGCTTTCTGATTCATGTTCACAGTTAAAATCGAGATTGTTCATTTTTTGATACCTATATTTAAAATTTAGAATTTCTTTTATTACCCATGTAAAAAAATATTAAAATTCATACATATAGGTATTACTTAATTTTCCGTGTAAGAAATGCGCCAGTCACATTCGTGTGTACAAAAGTGTAAATATTTAGAAAATCCCGAAATAAGGGCATTAGTAACTTTACTTTTTTTATTCTACTTCCATAAAAATTTGAGAGTTCAATATATCAAAATCTGAGCACGCTCATATGCTTTTTTGTCGTTGATTTTATGACTACTTATAACATTAAAATAGGAGACTATGATTGTGAAAATAGTGTACCTAAACTGGGTTTTTTTATTGTCTTGCAAAAGAAAATATAATAAATTCATCAACTTACATAGAAAATATTAGTCAGTTAAATATTTTTAAAACTAAAAATATTTTACACATGACGACATTGGTTCGTATGCTGATGTTCCTATATAAATCAGTAAAAAGCTGCAGACTACACACATCTCAAAACTTTATCGGGTTTTAATCATTCTGCAAGGATTGGCCATAAAAACAGAATCAAGGTTAAAAACACGATATATCTTTCCATGGGTACCATATGTATTGCAAATAAACTATGAGTATCATATACGAAAGATAGGTATAAAAGAAAGCAACAATTTTACTATTCCATAGGCACTACAAGAAAATACTTTTATTCCGGCTCGGCGCCAAAAATACTACTAAATATTTGACAAAGATTTAAGTAAATAATACAAAATTAAAATAATTTATACTTTTGTTGTCTTCGAAATAAAAACGAAAAATTTATTTCGAACATTTTTTTGTAAATAAGATTTGTTTGTGTCTTTATTGTAAAAATTTATTAAATTCCTCTTAACATAATAAATATTTGGTGATGTGTGTGGTATTTAATCTGTGAAATTTATTTTGAAAATTCCTATGACATAACATGTATAAATTCGTTCGTTTACTTCGTATCCCTTTATTCGCTTTTATGATAATGTTTAACTTAAAACTTACACATTTTTTGTGTGTTGGCTCAGTTAAAGAATTTTTTTGTATGAATAATAAATCCTTTAATACCTTAGAAAGTAAAAGTAATAAATAATATTATTAAATTTTTCATTCATTATAATTTTATTTTTGATTTATCTATATTTTAATAACGACTATTTTGATAAGAATTCAGTAGAGACTCGATATAAATCTAAGGTGTCACAATACCTCAATCAGGTGTTAATCAGGTCTCAATATAAATCATGGGTGCTTCCGATTATTGGGTTTCTCCCAATAAATGGAAACATTACATAACAACATTAGAATGTATACTCAGTGTCACAAAAAATGCACGAATTACATATAGTTTTATATGTAATCCGATGCATTTTTGTGACAGTGAGAGTATGTATTTAAGAGAGGCTGTACACACAGCATACTTGTTGTACGCTTAGATGTATACACCGTGTTCTGTTATTGACTGCAGAAATCCAGCTTACCAAAATAAGCTCATCAAGGATGCATCTGGACTTTTGCAGTCAAAAACAGAACACGGTGTATATAAAAAAGTTTCATTTTTAGTGATTCTAGAAAGCTGTGTGGAAAGTGCGATCGGGTGAAAAGTGGTTCGATTACAGGACCTTTCCGATTGTTGTGAGATCCGATTATCGAGACTCTACTATATACCATTTCCTTGCGTTGCCACAAATAAATAAATTTTTATGTAATAAAAAATACATATATAATAAAATTATTTTTATTTTTTTCGTTGGTTTATTAAGTTTTTTAAATTTTACTTGTTTTTAAATTCTTAGAAAAATTTTATAATTATTTTCATAGGGAGTTTTTACAGGGTATTCCCAAGATAAACAATAAAAAATTAAACAAATTGTTGGATCCACATTTATTTCAATGTAGATATAAAAGTCGTATTAATTGATACTGATGAGTTTCATTTCAATAACTTGGCACCTACATAGGATAAATTTTCTATAACATTATTGAAGTGAGAAGAAGACTTAATTTACTTTTAACGAAACCTCTAACGATGAAAATTTAATTCATTAAATGTTAAGGTTTTTATCATTATACAATTTTTGTAATCAGTTTATCTATGATATGAAATCTGTGTATCTGAAATCTATATGTTTAATAAAAATAGAAACCTTACACAATATTAAAATATATGTAGATTACTATAAAGAAATTAATTCACCTTGAACTTACTTGATAGAAAAATAATTATTATTATTCTAGAAAGCTTTTCATATGGAATCATATTATATGATTGTTAATAGAAATTTAAATAATCAAGGACTTTTTTCTAATTTTAACATTTTGTGTCTAGTCAAATATAGGATGATCATTAAAACATTTGTAAAATCTAAAAAATCGAACATAAAGCATAGATTTCTTAGGAGAGTTGTTTCGTTGTGTAACTGGCAAGAGTTTAGGGTTTTTTTAAACCATAGAATCGATTTTTGATAGTTGCAAACCTATACGCTCGATCAGTTTTCCCAAATCGGAATTTGATGGGTTTTGTACTTAAAAAATAGAGATTTCGGAAAGTATTGGCCGAGCATAGGAAATGATAGATATCTCGAGTAAACTTTTCTATTTTATTTAAAATACCTAGAATTTAACTAATTATTGTTTGTAATAATTTAATCAATAATAATAATAATTCATTTATTTTCCTAGTCCTATTTCCTGCGAATTAATTAGTAATATAAATTATGGATATACGAATATTGAAATAATAATATAATAATAATGTTTCTGTGTGCAATTATTGTCATTTTAAACTTGAATATTTTACGCCTACGCCAGTTAAATTTTACAAAACAAAAAAAAAACTAAAATCGCAAAACGCGATATAAAGCTACTTTTGTTGTATGTTTTTGCAATTTTATTCAAAAACTATGAGCTTTTGACATAAGTTGCTACCATCATTTTGAAAGTATATTAAATTTTAAATAATTTAAGCCAACCCGCTGCTTCGTATGTCTAATGGTTTTGGTATATGATGCTTGAAAAATTTACATGGTTTTCAGAAATGTTAAAATTTTGAGTTTTGCTTATGTTATACCGTTAGAGATAGAACAAAATTAAACGGTAACAATAGTTTTTAAAAAAATAAATAACTTTTGCTTGAAACAATTTTCTGTGATCATTGTTTTCTCGTGGAGGGGAGGCAAATTGGAACCAAACTTTGGTGCCCATTTTCTCCAAAAATATAAAAGATAGAGAGATGAAAATTTGTAGATGGCTTCAATTAGTGAGCCTTATGAAAATTTATTGTAAAAATCGAAAAAAAAAATTATTTAGATTACTTCGAAAAATTTTCAAAACCAGTACAAATTGCGGCTAAAAAGCGATGCAAAGGTGCTTTTTTGGTATGTTAAACCCCTTAGGGAAGTGTGAAACTACGCTTTGCAAGACAAAAAAAGTTGTGCTACCTAACTTTTAATAATAATAATAGGTGAAAAACTGAAATAAGCCCGAAAATCTAAAGCACAACTTTTTTTTTTGCTCGCAAAAAATAGTTTAACCTCCGATAAGGAGTCCAAATAACAAACCAAAAAAGCAGCTTTACATCGCGTTTTTCGATTTTAATGTAGAATTTGACTGGCGTAGCTGTAAATAGTATTGACATAGTATTTTCAATTGAATGCAAACGAATTAAAAGTACTTGACCGGAGCATTTATAATCTGATTTTGATAAATTGGTACTATAAGCTTAATTAATAGTTAATTGAGTTGTTGAATAAAAACAAGTAATTATTAACTTTGATTTTGATAATTAATATTGAAATTCACCAAAAATTATTTATAAAAAATATATTTACAATCAAATCTAAAATGAATTTAACTCAAAAAATATTCACAAATTACAGGCTTGCTATTCGCTCCGAGCGTGAATTTCGTTTCCATGACAACGATACACTACTTTAATTATAGAATTAATGGATGCATATATAATTGTGTGGATTGCATTGAAAACTTACATTTAAAATTTAATATTCTTGTTTCACAAATTTAAATAAATAATTACGATAATTAACATTTGAAAAATAATATTTGTACAATTTGATTTCTTATTTTCACAATTTTTAATGCATTAAGTTTAATTAATTAGTGTTTTTCAATCATTTTAATTTGACAGTTTCTATATCATTAACATGTAAATAATTGCAAATTAGTCATAACAGCCCACTTTATCTCCAAAATTTTTCACTTAAAGCGCTGGCATCGATTTTATTATCCCTACCATGACTACGCACACAACGAATAGGCATAGTGTACCATGTTGGTGATGAAATGTATCTCAGTGTCCGTGCATTTTTTGAGACACTGAATACACAAACTCGAGTAATGGTACTTATTAAAAACTTTCTAAGCATGCTTATTCGAGCTTCTACTCTATTATCATTTTTAAGGGTTTTAAAAAAGAACAAATTCAATTTTTCAATGCCCAAAATAAAGTTAAATCTAAATGACAAAACAATGAGTCAAAAATAAATATAAAAATGAACTTGATCTATTCATTAAATATACTTGAAAATTTTACTCGATTCGACCTTGTCAACAACAATATTCAATAAATGCAACTAATAAAATTTAATTATTAATAAATGATTGCCAAGTTTAGATATGAATGAATATTCATCTAACAAATACTCAAAATTATGTGACTTTACTTTATGTAGGTAACTACATAATAGCCCTTCGTGAGTATTTTTCTAGCTAACTTCAGAACCACTTATGACATACTAGCCTTTTGTACAGTACTTAAGTTATATCTCAAAAACTTCTCACACAATTGTGGAGAAATTATTCTATTCGCTCCGAGCGTGAATTTCGTTTCCATGACAACGATACACTACTTTAATTATAGAATTAATGGATGCATATATAATTGTGTGGATTGCATTGAAAACTTACATTTAAAATTTAATATTCTTGTTTCACAAATTTAAATAAATAATTACGATAATTAACATTTGAAAAATAATATTTGTACAATTTGATTTCTTATTTTCACAATTTTTAATGCATTAAGTTTAATTAATTAGTGTTTTTCAATCATTTTAATTTGACAGTTTCTATATCATTAACATGTAAAGAATTGCAAATTAGTCATAACAGCCCACTTTATCTCCAAAATTTTTCACTTAAAGCGCTGGCATCGATTTTATTATCCCTACCATGACTACGCACACAACGAATACATATATAGAGATTTGTTCAATAAGATGCTACCAAGAAAATAGGCGACATTTTGATCAAAGAGATGTTAAGATTAAGTTATTTTAAATTAGACTAAGTCTAAATCAATTCTGAAAATTTTAGGGGAGGGTCCGATTATTTAAATAAATGAATGACTTCAAAGGTAGGCATATTTAATATCTTATGTCTTATGGGAAAACGGTAGATGGATTATAAGTTTTCATAGATTTATCCAAAACTAGTCGGTGGAAATTAAAAAAAAAAAAAAACTACTTAAAGTTAAAGCCGTAATTATTTATTGAAAATAAAAAATCCCGTTATGCCCGATTAATGAAGGGTATGAGTACGATAGTGGGGACACAAATTTAAAAAATATATATTTTTTCAATTTTGATGGTGACATGGTGACTTATGATATAACTTGACAGTATAAGACGAAAAGGAAGAATAACACTTTTCGATATCTGGAGTCAAAATATCGAAAATTATAAATTTTTTTTCTTATTTAGCTAAACTAAGACAGATATTTAAAAATGTTATTCCTATTTTTCGCCTACATTCACGAAGTTATAACAAAATTCATCATCAAAGTTGAAAATAAGGTACAAATAATTTCTACCCCAAATTGCCTTGGTGCGCGTTCTATCTTAATTGGTAATATCTTTCTTTAGTGAACAAATCTCTCCCATTTACCAAATTCCAAAACACAAATTTTTGAGGGTTTTCTTAATTTTCATTTGTTGTTTCCGTTTTTCCGATTTGCATAAAATCCCTTTAATAGCTACCTCCGACTATAGGACGAGTTAATTTTTTAGATATCGACTAAAATCGTATACAAGGAGTTATACTCCAAAGCCATTTTCTTCGTACGATAGGTACTTATCGTTCAATTTTTTTAAATCAACCAGATATTAGTCGAGTAACGAAAGATCCAACGTCAGTGTGTAAAACAAATCCAATTAAAATATGATAACATCAAAAGTAAAAAAAAAAAACAAAAGTCAATATTTCCCAAACCAGAAAAATAAATGCTTCATAATAGCTTTAAAAAAATTAATTACACTATATTATAAGTATTTATTGTTACAAATGTATTTATTCAATTACTTTTTTTTTAATGAATATATTTTCAACTAATCCTTAACGTAATAAATAGACTGTTGCGGTTAGTTTATGTTAAAATTGTAAATTTGCCAAAATTGTTGTTCATAATAATTTAAAGAAAATATAAGCAAAACGGATAATAAATTCTATTGTCTAATGATAATGTTAATGATGAAAATTTTGTATTAATTTCAATATTTTTCCACTTCGTTTATTGTGTTTTAAAATGTAATAATAATTAAAGAATTAACCTCGAATGCTACTCTCCTTAAATATAAATACTGTAAAATGTAGTTTAAAACTAAGTCAATTATTTATGTAGTCTGAATATTTTCAAGATTGTCTATGTCTAGACTCAAATTATGTTTGATCCTTTTTCTTGAATCGAATCAGAACTTGCGCTATTATGCTAACGTAAGACGCAAGTAGGTGTCCTAGGTATATTTTGATACAGTCTTGGAATTGTTAAACGTAAAAGTTACTTCCTGATTTAAAACACCAGTTACGAGTCTTTTTTCCTGATTTAAAACACAAGTTTAAAAAAAAAAAACACTAACTTTCTCTTTGTGACTTCGCTTCGCCCCATAACAGGTGTGATATTTTCAAGAGGGTTGCAGAAAATGTATACGCAGTATGACTTTTATTAAATTTCTTTCAAATTTGTTCCATTTCAATGTAGTGAAAAGATTGCATTATTCTGTATACTTATAGGTGTACACTAGCAAAGTCTCAATGAGAAATTGAATGTAAATAAGAGTTTATAACGGGTGTCTTTTGGTCAATGAGACAAAATATTTATTTACCTTTTAACCAATAAGCGATGTTACTAATAATTATTTTATTCCATTTTTAAAAACAGGGAGTAATTTTCACGTTTAACAATAACGTTCACTAGCTCGTCCCGTGTGGAATTCCACAGTGCGGTACTCGTTGGTAATAACAGGCTACAGAAATAATATATAAACTAGCGGACCCGACAGACGTTGTCCTGTACACACGTCAATAAAATAGAATAATATTGAATGCGATGATAGCGCCATCCGTCGAATCTGATGTAAAACATTCCAAAATCAAAAACTCCTTACAAATAAAAATTAATTAAAAAAAACATCTGAATTCACAAAATTATTTAGCGGCCCAAACAGACGTTGTCCTGTGGAAACGTAACTACAATTCATTAATACCTATACTACGTTTAGCCTGTCTGCTACACTCATCCCGCTAAACCCCAATTTAACTCCCATTTATTGGACCGGCCTGAGCTTCGACCTTTGGCCTGGCCTTCGGCAGTGGAGCTCGCTGCGCTCGCATATGGCTCTAAAATACATAGTACACATAGTAAGTTGTAATATAATGTGATATGATTTATATGCGCTCCCACCATTTAATCAGATTTAACTTTTTTGGTGTGGAACCCTTAAAAACAGTTGTAGTGGACCGAATGGTAAATCTAAACCATTCTCCAATCCCCTTGAACTCACACAAAAAATTTCATCGAAATCGGTCCATCCGTCTAGGAGGAGTTCAGTCACATACACACGCACACAAGAAATATATATATTAAGATGATACAAAAATTATTTCCGTTTTATTTTATAGACAATTTTATTGCAGTTATTATGTACAAATTACATAATTCTGAATATTATTTCTCCTGTCTGTTTTTTCCTAAGCGGTACGTTTTTAGATTGTGAGTCTATTTTTCGTCATTATCCAGCACACAAAGCTTTGAAATAAGGGAATTTGATAAAAGAATAACGAAGATCTTGCATGGACAGGACAAAGGAGGCTAAAAAAATAATATGTAAGAATATAAATATTTATGTAAAAAAAAATGATTAAATTAAAATTTTAAAAAGAGAATCAATTCAACTTTGATTCTGCTGTACTGTTTAAATAAATTAAATTTGATGAAGCCGATTATATGCAACAGTTTATTTCAACTATTTTCTTTTTTCCATTCACAAAATGAAACCTTAGAATTTTTAATTATAAAAAAAATCAAATATTTTGAATCCGTAAAAATATATTTCAAGATAATGTTACATTTTAATTAAATGTTACATTTTAATTTCAAAATAATTAATTGGAAAATTTATTTTTGTGTAATTATAATTAAATTGAAAACAGATTAAAACAATTAAATGTATAATTATAATATACATTTAATATAAATTTACTATTTCCCCGGACATCGTGTATTTCGTTTGGCTGGCTTTGCGTCAGAGACAACATTTTCGTTTCATTTTTATTTATTTACTTGAGGTTGATTGGACTCCTATGTTTCAACGTCCTACATTTTCTATTATTTTCAACAAATATCGAATAAAATACTTACATTTGCTACAGAAGTACGTACCTGAAAATGTGAATAGCTTAGTTAATAGTTCAGATTTAGATTTGAAGTATTTACATAATTTACTTAGATTTTTGTTCACCATCCAATACGTCGCCTTATTAGTTGGTTAGAGCGAAACCAATACCGTCCGCGGTATGCTTTGGATAGCGGGTTCGATTCCCGCCGTCGCAACAAAATTAATTTAATTAATAGTTGTGATGGGCTGGTGTAGGGCATGGTATATGCATGAAGGGGGTGCACTCGGCCTCTCAAATTGAGGAACTAATAAGTGAAATTATCAGCGAAAAGGTGGTAAAACACTTATATGGTATCACAATGGGCTCTAAAGCCTAAGTGTGTCCTTCGTGGACAACCAATATAACTTAACCTAACATAACCTAACACGTACAAAATATCAAAAAAAAATTTTAATTTATTGTTTTTTTGTTTAAGTTTTACTTTGGCATTTGAACATCGCATAGTTTCTATATAGCACAACCTTTCATAAAATTGTCCAGTGCTATGACTCTATTTGGTTGTGCATGTGGTTTTTTTTCAAGAACTCAATTCTACACTGTTGAAAAGTACTAGTTGCAAGAAAATATATTCTGAACATAGTAAGGTAACAAGTGAATATTTTCTTAGCTCAAGAATATTTTTAAGCAGTCAAATACTTGTTTCTTTGAAGTAAGTAATAACTAATAAGATCGTTGACTGAATAAGTATTTACTTGCTATAGAAACATCAATAGCCAAATAAATGCGTTTACTTCCATGAAGTAATTTTTTTTACAGGGTAGGCATTTATCCGATTTATGATGTTAAATAAATTGCCCCGTCCTAATATAGACCCGGCCAAATCCGTCATTTAACATGATTAATTTTCGCATTTCGTTTCCTGAAATTGCAAATGGTTAGTCCATTATTAAAGAAACGTCGGTTATCAGATATCGTATATCAAATATTAACAAAAATAAAATATAATATCATGTACTATAATATAATAGTGGTGACATGCGTCATAACCATTCAACTATGACAGATAATCTGACCATCCTATTTATATGGTATTGAAAACAGCCTTGTATCATCGATTCATCAATAATAATTAGAATAATGTATAAATAATTAGTTAAAAACTATAAATGTACTTTACACAAGAGTTTATTATTATACTTCTAGTAATTTGTTAATTTTAAAGCAGCTCCTCAATTAATACAATACAATTATCAAATAATTCACTAAGATTAAGATAATTGAAACACTATTCTAAATCTATTTACAAATTTTAATCCAAATCGGCCTGACATAGTTTCCCAAAATACGATTAAAAATATGCTTCTTATTTTTCTTGATAACTTTGAAATCTACTTTTATAATATGGTATTTGCACACAACTCGAGTAAATCACTTATCTGTACATTTAAAATGACAACGATTTCATTGTTCATCACATCTAGAATGAATGTAGAATTTGGTTGCCTATAAATTTAAACCGTAATGAGCATCCTTTTGACGTGATCTTGCTAGGTACATATAGGTACCTATAAGAAGGCCACCACGAAGCCAACAAATTTCAAGTCAATCATTTAAAAAATTTTTAGTTTACAATGAAAACGAAAATTCCAGCAAATTTTCTGAATAAACAATTGTCTAAGTTGTTAAAAATTTACTTCAAGATGAATAAATAACAATTTAAATAAATTTACTTCAAAAGACCTATTTTCAGCGTTAAATTAAAATTATAAATAATAGAGATAGAGTTCCGGGAGAGTAGGTTTTTTATTGGAAATTTTCTCCTCTTTAAGAATTTTTAATTAATCTTAAAATTTCTTAAACATTAATATTTTAAGAAATGTTGGCGAAAAACAAAATACCTTTTTTTTCATCTTTAATTGTTTATAGCTTTTGCAATTTCTTACGTGCTAAAAAATACGTCTGGCACAATCTAGACATCAATCCGAATCCAACGAGCTATCACCCGTATTTTTGCGACCATTATTTCTATATTTCACCAAATTGAAATTGTTAACCAGAATAATAAAGGAATGTATAAACTTGTGATCTCAAATAATACAAACAATACAAAAATTTTAGGCCAAGTAAATAGAAACTTCGAAAAGGATGATTTAAAATATTTTAGAAAGTTTTCTAAATAAAAATTCAATTTTTTTTCAATTCAAATCTACCCATTATTTATGTCAAATCTCAAATAAAAATTCAAGAGATTCCATTATTAATTTTGAAAAATTTATTTGTTACAGGTGCTTTAGCGTATGCTGAACTAGGCACAATGAACACCAGTTCAGGAGCAGAATATGCATATTTTATGGATGCATTTGGTGCACCACCAGCGTTCCTCTTCTCCTGGGTAAGCACTCTGGTATTGAAACCATCACAAATGGCAATTATATGCCTCAGCTTTGCCAAATATGCAGTTGAACCGTTCGTTTCAGAATGTGAACCACCAGACTTTATAGTCAAAATCGTTGCTCTACTGGCCGTAGGTAAACACATATTAAAAATTTATTTAAGAACATAGTTTTAAAACTCCTTAAAAAAAAATCATAAAATTCCTTCTTTTAAAATTCCTTACTTCTAAAACTCCTAGTCAACGCATGTATCTATCGTCGGCTATGTTGGCGAGACAATTCGATAAAACACTTTTTAATTTCAGATTGATTTTTATTTCAGTGCTGATATTATTTGTTAACTGCTACAGTGTTAATTTGGCAACATGTGTACAAAATATTTTTACAGCTGCAAAATTAGTTGCAGTACTTATAGTAATTATCGGTGGAGGCTATAAATTAGCAGAAGGTAATGACATAATTATGCTGGATAATTTGGAAAATATACTTATTTCGTATTTATGTTTTTCGTGTAGGAAATACCCAACATTTACGAGATCCATTTGAGGGTACTTATTATAATTTTGGCAGTATTGCAACTGCATTTTATACTGGTTTATGGGCCTATGATGGTTGGAATAATTTGAATTATGTGACTGAAGAAATTAAAAATCCCTCCAGGTAAAAAAATTGTTGCCAACACAAAAAAAAATCTTAAATGATGAAAATAATTGTTAAAGCTCAATTTATTGTAACCAAAAATTTTCTAAATGAAAAATTCAAAGTAATTTTGTCCTATATACAATCTGATTTTCATTTGATGAGCTCGATTCTTCTTTTGTTATCTTAGAATCTCCGTCTATATAACGGTATAACTGTAAAATTAAAAGAAAATCAAATCCCTCATATAATCATATACCTTCTTTCCATAAGTGTTTAAAAAATGCACAACTTCACTGGGTTACTTGCATCAAAAAAATTAAAAAAGTTCATATGAAGATATTAGAACACAACCCCATGTCGAAATTTTTCGGATGAAATGACCCACCAGAAATTATGTTGAAAAAGATGCTCCTTTATGTAAAAGTAACTGTAAGCACCATGGCGTTAGTTTTGTGCAGTACAGATGAGTAGGTACAGATGAAAATATGGATGTCACACTCCTTTCTACCTCACCCCTGCACCAGCAAGTATGTACGGCGTTGGTGGGTACTAACTCTGCATAGGTATTCGAAGCGAATTACATTAAGGTTAAAAAAACACTTTTGATTTCCGGTAAATTTCCGAAGCCCTACATATATATTTCTGTATGGCATTTATGTTATACGCTTCGAATAGGAACTAATGCAAAGTTCGTATCCTGCAACGTCGTACATATTTTATGGGGAAAAATTTCAGCATAGGATTGTGGTCTCTGTGGCAAATAATTTTTCATTTCTGAAATGAAGTTTTAAAACAAAAATATAATAATAGTATGCAAATGAATTTTTGAGTGATTCCTTAACTAAAAATAAAAAAATTTTAAATGACCATATTTTTGACTATATTTATTGACTTCTTTTGGTGCAAGAAAACTATGCCCGAGTTTTTTAATCACCCTGCATAAAATTTAAATTATTTTCCCAATCAAAGTTGTGAGCACGCTAATGTTGATTAGAGATCCTTATTACGTTAAAATATAGTGGTAACTATATAATAATAATAAAAATGGACGAACACCAGCGAAAAGTTATTTAATACTTAATTTTTTTTGCAATCGAAATCGTGTTTTATTTAACAACCCATTGAGATGATTTCACCCTTATATCAGAAGTATTTATACCAGTTTTTGTTTTCAGAAATTTACCACTGTCAATAATCATTGGAATTCCATTAGTGACAATATGTTATGCATTAATAAATGTATCATATTTAGCTGTTATGTCCCCACAGGAGATGATAGATTCAGAGGCTGTGGCTGTTACATTTGGCAATAGATTATTAGGTATGATGGCATGGTTAATGCCATTATCAGTTACTGTTTCAACGTTTGGATCTGCAAACGGCACATTATTTGCCGCTGGACGGCTGTGTTTTGCTGCTAGCAGAGAAGGACATTTAATGGATATTTTAAGTTATGTGCATATCAGGAGATTTACTCCAACACCGGGACTAATGTTCCATGTAAGTATACTCCATTAGACAAATTTTAATAATGGTTTTAGCAATCACCCAATTAATACAGACACCAACGGTCTTTGTAAAAAATCTTCGATTCAAATAACTCAATTTATACAGACACCAACCGTCTCTGTGATTCAAATAACCTACCATGGCAATATTTTTTAAAAACTTTGTAAATGATAAAACATAAAATTTTGACCAAAAATACAAATTGAAATTATAAAAATATTTTTGCATTTTCTCAAAATTCATGGCAAGCTGGTCGGTATTTGGTGTTTTTTTTTTTTTTTTGCACTTTTTTTGGTTTTACTCTCCAACCAGCAAACAAATCAGAACGATAACGTGCGATAAGGAACATAGTTCCAATAAAATGAGTAAAAATTGAGAAAAGCACCACGTTATGATCGCACAAAAGTTACACACTTCTGACATTTCCGTCCTCTCCCTCCTTCCAAACACCTGAAAAAGGGGTAAATGGTTTGAATGATATTACCTGGGAAGGGAAGGGGGATATGTCTGCTAGTATTGCGTAACGTTTGTGTGGTCCTTAAGGAACTTATTTTGCAAGGAGTATGAATTTTTTTTCAATTTTTACTCATTTTATTTCCCCCTTTTCTGCCTCTCGACCGATGACCGCTCTGCCATATATATGTCTTATGAAAAATAATGCTCCACATCGACTCAAGAGGTTATTTACCACTCAGCAGAAAGTTAGCGTTCATAGATTTTTTACGTTCCATTTCCTTGAATAAGCTCGTAGTTCTAATAAGTAATAAGTATGAACAGATTTATAAAAATCAGCCTTTGCTCTCTTAATTTCCTTATAAAAATAATTTAATTAATAATTGAAATTTTAATTTATTTCAGTCCTTAATCGCTGGTGCAATGGTCCTATATGGAACAATAGATTCCTTAATTGACTTTTTCAGTTTTACGGCATGGATCTTCTATGGAGGATCGATGCTTGCCCTTATTGTTATGCGTTATACCAAACCCAATTATCCGCGACCCTATAAGGTAAGTTGTTTTGTAAATTCCTACAAAATTATTCCGCACAGATCATAAAAGATAAGAGATAATTTCATTTAAATTTTTTTTTTTTTATATAAATTAGGTGCCGCTTATCATTCCAATATTGGTTTTGGTAATTTCAATTTATTTGGTCGTCGCACCAATTGTCGAGAATCCAACGATTGAGTATTTATATGCAGCTACATTTATTTTGACAGGAATGATTTTCTATGTCCCATTCGTACATTATGGTTATCATTTACGGTGCTTAGGTAAGACGCAAAAAAATTATATTTTCTCTATTCGAAAGAATAAAAAATTAAATAAAACAAATCTTGTATCTTTAATTTTGGTTTAAAGCCCAATCCTAAAAACTTTTGTTCGAAACTATTCAAAAGTCAAATTAGGTAGCAGAAAATTACAAATAAAGAAAGGTGTCCTATAATGATCCCCCGAAGAAAAAGTGTAATTTATAGCCAAACTGTTCTAGATATGTATAAGGTCGAAATATTTTTGGCTTTTTTATTTAAGCATTGCGATATTGGCATATCAATTTTTATTTATTTGTTCAAATTTTTAGAGCTATTCAATATTTCTCTACTTTTTTTTCTGACCTTGTAAGAATAGGTAGGTAAAATGATCCTATTACATTATTTCCAAACAGTTCACATAAAATATTTATTGTTTTTTTCCATCAACGATTAGTATGAAAACAAAAATCACTGGTTAGATAATCTAACTAAATCAACACATTCAAGACCCGCCACATGAGGATCATTATACCTATTATAATTTTACACACAAAATCGGAATCATTTTAACACAAAATAGCTTATATATCGCCATAAGTCTTTGCTGAACATTAATTTGATCACGTGGATTCACTTAAAACAACGATAGATCATTTCTCCCTGAGAGGTCATTATTTAGCACTTTCCCCTTTGTTTATAAGATTTTTGTAGCTGACTGTTGCAAAGATTTTTCAAAAAATATTACAGCAATAATTTGAATTTATTATCAATATTTTAATTTTATCTACTCCTTATATTTTTCGAAAAATATACGCAGTGAAATGCGGGATGCCGAAAATAGTGTGTGCGAAACTAGCACTTATATTTCTGAAACTGAGACATGTAGAAAAAAAAATTTCCGAGCAAAATTGCTTTGTTAGACTAGCAATTAGTACAATAATAGCTGTTGTTATTTTGTTATGAAAGAACTTTCTTTATTATACTAATCCAATCTGGGGGATTTGACCTCTTTAAAAATGAAAAAAGGTATCCACAGACATTACACACATAGTAAAATAAACCTTCAAAACGTGTGGATTCGAGAAGAGAGCATTCGAGATTTTACTCTATAATTTGAGTCATATGTCCTGGTTTTGGCTGCTGAAAGTTGGGTTAAAGCACAAGAGCTCAATAGAGAGAGACTTAACAATATGAAAATACTTTATTGTACGCTGTTTTTTACTGTATTTGTGATTCGCGAACATGGCATACGAAATTGTAAAATAGGCTTTCAGGCTTGCTTTTACGGTTGAACCTACCTAATTTTCTCATATTTTAGTAAGTCTTCGTAACCTTTTTAAAATTTTACTAAGAGTTTTTTCTTTTTTGCAGATGGCATGACAGTATTTTTACAATTACTCTTGGAAGTAGCTCCAACACAAACAATGTTTGAATAAAAATATAAAATCATTATAAATACTCTAAGAAATATTAAGAAAAAAACGTAATAATATCTAGACAAAAATAAATGTTGTTTAAATAAATAAAAATAAAATTGAAAAACACAAAAAAAAAATTTACAAAGTAAGATTGTTGGTTTTATAAACAAAATAACTAAAATAAACACAAGTTAAAAAAATATTTCAATGGGAATAATTAGAAAAACTATCTCTAAAATAAAAGAATCATTCCGAAATTTTTAAGACAAAATACGTAATTTTGTTCAAAAAAATATTTAACTTTTTCTATATTCATTTTTCGTAAGAAAATAATTTTTGTTTTGTATATAGTGAGTTAAATATTTCGGAAAAACTACAAAGTAGGTAGTTGAAAAAGCAATTTGAGTGTCATTTAAACCTAAAAAAAACTTGTGATAATTTGTGGATTTAATAACTAAAAAAATAGCATTAAATTGGATTTGTAAGTGCAACTTTTTAGGGGCAAACTTTTTTACAAAGACGTTGAAAATTTTTTAACTTCTGTACATTATTAAAAATTGTATTGAATATTGTAATTGAATATATTTTTGGTAAGGACTCGACTCATTCACAATTCTAGGCCCATAATCTTTTCTAACTAGTATTTCCTTCATCTTCAATTTTCCGAAACTGAAATCAGACAAATTTTTACTTCTCTTTTTTATAAAATATAACCATTTTTGATCTATAAAAAGTACCATTACATTTTTATCAGTATGGGCAAAAGAGCTTGGAATGGTTTGTAGATAATTACAATCACTTTATTATTTAAATCGTTTTTGTACAGATACTGAATTTAAATTGTTATCTTGATTTGAATTTATTCCGAATGTGTCCAGATTTTTTGAAGACGAGCGAATTATTAAAAATATATTTAATAAAAAGTCAAATACGTAATTTAAAAAAACTGGAAACTTAAAAGACTTTAAAGCTATTAATGCCAAAATAAATACAATTGTTTTTAAGAATATTTTACATTTTTATTCGAAAGCAAATCCAATTTAATTGATAGCAAACAATATTTTTAGTAATACTTCTAGGATTATTAAAAACAAATAATTAAATAAAAAAAAACTATTTAAAAAAAAAATAGCTGCAACTTGTAAACTTTTGGACTTATCATTCCTTACTTGGGCAGCTATATTATTAACCAAAAATAATAATTATATACAATCAAAAAAACTTAATTGTTTTATTTAAAGTAAATCAAAATACATTTTTTTTAACCAAAATAAATTTTATTAAAAATACAATCGTCAATCTCATTTTAATATTCAAACTTTTGAAAATCCTTAATCCTTGCCTATTAAGGAGGGCTGACTCGCAAGTAATAGAAAAAAATAAATTAGTATTTTGTAATTTATTTTTTCCTATTACTGGTGAGTCTGCCCTCCTTAATGTTTCTTTTAGTTAAATTAAAAGACTACCTATAATTTTAATTGTTTTGCGGTAATTTCCTACGAATTTAACTGTTTTTCAAAATTTCTCATTATTCACAGAGAAAAAAAAATCGAATAAGATAACAAAAGAAAGTTTCTCATAAGGAATTTTTGCTGATAGCATTATCATTTGTCAGCAACGGTATTATAGTTTACATTTTATATGTATTTCATTTTTATAAGGCCCATAGTTAAATTCCGACTAAAATAATTCAAAATATTTATTGGGCTTATAGTAATGTTTCGGAAACTTCTGTTTAATTTCGATTCATTTCCGACATATAAATAATAAAAATTTTCTTTAGTCCAATTTCAATTCCAGTAATCGATTTCAAGCCTATCGTTCAAATACAGCACAATTGAAAACAACAGACTTGCATTTATAAAAACATATAAATAAAACAATTATGTTTTGAATTTAATTAAAATGAAAAAAATAATTATTATTTTCTAAAAAAGAAGGAAATAAAAGGAACTATACATTTTTATAATTTACAAATATTTAATTAAAAAAATAAAAAAATATATATTTTACATTTTACATAATTTGTTAATAAAGATAAAATAATTAATACTACAATTTTACAAAACTATTTGTTAAAATAAAAACACACAAAATATGTAATTATTTAAAAATAAATATATATTTTTCAAAAGTCAAATGAAAATAAAACAAATATTTTTAAATTTAATAAATAATAAAAAAGTAAAAATAAATAATAATAGTAATATAAAATAAATAAAAAAACCGTTTTAACAAAAATGTACAAAATGAAGATATATATTATATGTTTTTAAATAAATATCATTTGTTATTTAATAATTTTTTTATTTTTAACAATTCATAATTGTCTAATCTTATTAAAAATTTTATCCAAGCCAAAGACTTTAACAAGGTGAAGGGGCAAAGAGAGTGACAGCTGCCTACTAAAGACTCGAAAAAAGCAAATTTATTGTCCGTTTTTTAAATCTCACCCAAATTTTTTGCCATTGCGAAAACTTGATCTATTAAATTTAAAATTTTTTATCCTACATTTTAAACTATAAATTTTATTTGTACACCATCCAGCCCTCTTCCGTGATCAAAAACCTTCAGCCCCTGGCGTGGTTCTCATGCAGATTAATCGTTAAATGAACCCAATTATTTTATTTTTGAGTCAAAATATACTCCAAAAGCTCTGTTTCAATAAATTGAAATTAAAAAGTTGTTTGTGATTTGTTCGATTTTTTCAAGGGGGTTGCTGGTACTCCCTTAAGAAAATCGCAAAAAATCGTGTAAATTTCTGATTTTCATAAAATTCAAAAATAAATAAAGACGTCAATTATTGGGAGGACACTTCGAGGCTTCATCCAATAGAGATACATATTAGCATATTCGTTATATTTTGGACAGATAGATACTTTTCTAACTAAATACATACTGGCCTAATATGGAGAAAAACTTTTAAATCGGTTTGATTTTCGAAGATATGCTCCACCAAAACTTGTTATCTACTTTATTTTATGGCAAATAACTTTCTAACTTGAAAAGTTCTCCTAGAACTAGATAAAACGCCTGGAATGTAAAGGAAAAATTCAAGCACCATTTTTTTGATGATTTTCTTGATGAAAAGTTTGCAGCACTATTTTAAAAGGAAGCATTTGATGTTAAAATAATCATAATATTATTTTTACATTATTAAAATGATAATATTGGAGTTTTTCTGTTCGTGATCGTCATCTATAATACGATTTCCATCCGAGTATGTCACCCTCGTTTTAAGGTGTTCTAGAAGAAGCAAAAAATTTTAAAGGTAAGTACAACACATCTACCTACGAGAGGTTCTTAAATTGATCTATGAAGTCGACATTAGTTATGGAAGTCAAAGACGTGTTAGGAGTTTTTTAAATTGGTTTAGGTCAATTTTACGGATTTCTCCAGTTTTAATGTTCTTATATTGCTAAAAAACCTCAATCCTGCTGATATCAGACTTTCTAAAGTTCGACTTTCTAGAATTTATTCGTAGCTAGATATTCTTGCATTTGTTATAATTGTTATATTGAACTATTTCGTAACCCTTATTTAATAAATAATTCCTGCCATTATTATCGATCTTCGCTTGCATACTAATATTTCGAAAATCAGCTTAAAATAAGGGCCGTGCTTCGACATAACCATCTTGAAAAATGGTTGTAAAAAATTCGATATCATTCAGTTTATTCGACAAGCGCTCTATCGGGCTAAATACAGTAAATAATTTGTAATTAATTTAACTGTGGGTAAAAATAAATTAAAACTAGATAATTTGTTAATAAATTAATTAAAATTTAATAAATTAAACAGCTAAAAATTCCATATATAAAAAAAATACATAAATAAATAATAATATTCAACAAGTTCAATAAATAAATTTAAATAAATTTTAAAAACACTTCATTTACGTTTTTCTTACAAAATTATTTCAATTTTTCCTCTAGACGATTTCAATTTATTACTCTAAATATAGAAATATCTATAATTTCCAAACGATCTATCATAATGATAATTTGCGTCTTAGAATCTTGGAAAGGTCTTTTGAAACAATTGTGGATAATATTATAATATTATATAGAGAATAAAGACAAGATTTAACAATTGGTGTTGAAGTTAAATAGCGATAAATTGACGGATATCAATATCACACAAATACCCAATATAGTTTGGTTTAAGTAAAAACTTCAAAAATGTTTCGAATTCCTGTTTGTTCCCATTATTATATTCAAAAGACGCCTGTTAATATGGATCAAGAGCAAAGTGAAAACCTGGTAACATTATTTTATTTTTTTATTTAATATTAAACGGCAAGCTCTTGATCCTTTGTAAGGGACACCTTTCGAATGTGAACATGCAAAAAATTAAATCAACTAAAAAGCTGTGAACAATATTTGAAATTAAAACTTTTCAAGTTTTTTTTCGAGATTTACATTAATTAGATGTTGTTCTAAAGCATCTTGCCGTTTACGAATATTAGGTGTACATATAGTAAGAATTAATCCAATTATTAAAAATGCCACCATACCCATATTTGTCCAAAAGCTGTTAGTTTTTGTTAGTATAAAAGTAAAAAATATTGTAAATAAGCCGCCCATTGTATGCGATCCAGTACTTAAAACACCAGTTGAATTAAATTCACTCTCAGGGTATGTTAGTTCAACTCCCGTTTCATATGCTACCGGAATGTAACCATTTGCAAAAAAGCTAAAAAATAATACGATTTATTGAAAATGTACTTTAGTTTTAAAAATACTTTCATAAATTTACCCTAGTAAAAAAGTTGCTAAGTAAATTAGAAGTTTATGTTCGGAGGTCACTGCAAATGTAAAGGCTAACATTCCTACTGTTGTCATTGCGTAAGCACCCAACGATGTTTCTCTGAAATAGTTTAAATTGTTTGAAATAAGATGTTATATAAGTAATTTCTGAAAAAAGTGAGATAATGTAGAAAATACAAGCTAATCTAGAAGAGAACCAAGGTGTTGTAAAAGTAAGCTAGCTGTAAAAGTACGTAGCGGATAAAACTTACTTAAATCTTTTCGTTTTATCTAAAATCACTCCAAATAAAACTGTGCTAAAAATTCCAGAGAATATGAATACTACTCCAATATGACCAGCAAATGGCCCACCATCCTATAAAGAAAAATAATTTTTTATTAGATACAAGAAAAAAATGTCTTGAATAATTGTGAAAGCACATGAAAAAAGTATAAAGATAAACGGAAAATAATGGGTTTAGTTTTCAATTAATCTGCCAAGATCCAAAAAAATTCATATAATTAATAAAGGAGACTCGAGACGATTTTTTAAGGGATGGTTTCCGGTTAAATTGGCTGAAAAGTTGGTGGAGGATATATTCCTAACAAGCTGATTATAGCTGCTAATGAGCCCAAAATTGTGTATTGAACAGTTTTTGACATATCAGGGGTGGCAGGTCCCCATTTTTTTTATTAACTAATATCGAGCGAGTATTCTAAAGTTTAAGGACCAAGTTCAGAAATGAGAAGCAAAACTGCTTGTATATATTTTTACGTTTTATTTAGTATGTATTCAATCTCTAGAAATAAAACAGTTTAACATGCGGGAATTGATCCCTTAAATTTGAAAATATACGAATCTAGTTATAATACAAAAAGGTTCCTTTGACCATAAATATCTTAAAAAGTGTTAGCCAAATTAGCTGACAACCATTCAACATAAAAATTTTGCAGTCTCCTTTGGAAAGAAGCTAAACGGGTAAATGTATCTACCAACCTCAAAATGTTCCAAAATAATTGGATTAAACAGTGTACTCGTAGCATTGTAAACACCTATATTTAAACCATATGCACACAATAAAGTCATGAAAGGCCCATTCGTTAACAAATTTTTATAAGATTGTAATGTATTCGAGCTTTCTTGTGTTTGCGTGTTTTGTGCCTCGCTTGGAGGAACAGGTGGTGCTTCTTGAAAAGCTAAAAAATAATAATTGAAATTAAAAGCCATTATCAAATATATATTGGCATGACTCATCTAAGCAAAATTTAGTTGCATTATCTTGAGATAAAGCAATTCTTTTGTTATTGTCAAGCAATAAGATAATATGGCGATTAGTTGAGTAAGTCTATTTTTTGGCCTCAATACAATTTAAAAGATAATATTTTGAATGAATTAAAACAAAAGATTTTTAGATTAGTAGGGGTCATAAGTTGATGTTTCTGAGTTATGGTGGGTCAACACCATACAGACTATTGTTTGGTGCAGACTGAAAGTCTGAGTAAAAATGTTCGACTTTACCATCATACCGACTTTTGTCTGCACTGATTTGTTGCGCAGACAAAATTCTATAGAAGTCTGTGTGAAGTTGGTATCGTGTGGACCTACCATTAGGTATTTTTCTTCAACAAGTTTATATAATACACTTTCTAATCAAACATACATTTGAAGTTTATAAATAAAAACTCAAGCTGAGAAGTTTATGTAGGAACAATTCATAAAATGTATTAAAGCACATCCGGTTACTATTGATAAATGGTAAGTAATCAGGTAGTCTAAATCGGAACTACTGAAAAAGCGGTCCACTTTCCGTTTAAAATTACAAATTTTTATCGCCAGTGAACGGGATTTATCCGATCTGAATATTTTGAATATTTTTATTGGTCTTAGAAATGGTAAGTACAAGTATTGCCACCTGGTAGTCGAAATTGTAACTACTGAATTCGGGTCTACTTCTGATTCTAATTAGTGCGAATTATTATCCTAAGTTGTCGTGTTTTTGAAAACTAAGATTGTTTTAGCTTTATGACCATTGAGATATTGTTTCTTGTTTTCATGTATTAATAATTCGCAAACTTTTTAATAATTTAACGGGGACCACTTTTTTAATCTTCCCAATCATCTGGCACGCGAATGATTCATCCTTCAGTATTCAAGTTTGTGGTTCTAGCTTTACTTGGCTTTTAAATAATATTCGAAACTTGAAAATAAATTTTAAAATTATTATGCAAAATTAAGAAATGAACTGAGTTAAATCTTTTTATCTTGTTTCAAAATGAAAAGCTTCTACTAATAATTTGTCATAAATTAGATAAAACTCACACACAAATATTAAAACGGTCACGACTGTAGTGGCTATAGCAATAATTAGAAATAAAAGAAACAAATCATTTCCAGTTTCTTCGACACTCTCAGGTTCTTGTTTAACAATCATGGGTGTAATTAAATATCCCATAGCAATACCCATTGGAGATCCATAAAACGCAATTGTGCATGCTGTACTCATCTGAGTGCTGTCAAACCAAATGCCAGCCAATTTTGGTGGCATACTTACGACAAATACCTGAGTCACAGCAACAAGTGTTTGGCCTACAAATCCAATCCAAAAACCCGTTTGGTGTGTGGAAAATAATTTTATCCATGATCCAATGCAGTGCCCAGTCACCGCAATAATCATAGAAAATCTGATACCCTAAAACAAATGCAAAATTAAGGAATAATACGCAATTTGAAAACGCACCTTAGCTATCGGCTAATCCCTGCATTATAACTCTCATTTTATGTAATGTCATACCCAGTTCGTACACTATCTATACATGTTCATATTTCAAATTCTATAACTTTTAATTATGTCGCATAGAAAGAAACGAATGCGGAGTGCTATTAAATTAGAAGATGAAAATTGAAGATAGGGGTGAAAAAGCATCTCCTTTGGTTTTTCCCAAATATCTCGTAAACTAAGCAAAATTTCGAGAAGTTTTAGATAAAATTTTTTGTAAAAAATTTAATTTTCCACCTGTTATTATAAAACATGCCAAAACAGTTGAAACAGAGATAGGTTTTGGCATTGCTTCAAATAAAAGAAGGTAGGTTAAATTTCCTTTGAAATTGTATGCTGAAAATTTTGGTTAAAAATTGATCGAGATATACCCATTTCAGTCTGGCTTTTTTTCGCATTTCATCCCTGCTTCGCTTTTTATTATAAAAAATTGTTGTTTTACTCAATGAATAATGGTGTCTTACGCTTATTATTAAGCCTAAGTATGTTTGGAAGAATGGTGCTACTACATTTCCTCGATAATGATATCACACGTGATATCGATATCATCATCTATGTCGACTTCATCAGGATCGAACAAAGAGGCGGAAAATAAACTATACAGCTGCAGCGGTTAGAGTTCTAAGTGCAAGTTACAAATTATAACTGCCATTGACCACAGGCAAATTTTGAAATCTCTCTAATAGATATATCTGATTCTGCATAACGAATTCACTAACAATTAGTTTAAAATTGTAAAATAACATCAATTACCTTTTTCTTAATAACATATGAAACAGGAAAAATTAATGGCAAATACGTTAACAAAAATATAACCGATGTTAAATTAACCGTACTTGCACTAACACCATAATAGTCCATAACGACATCTTCAATTATTGTATATTGGATCCATTGTATAGAGCCCACAAAATACAGTACAAAAAATATAAAAAGAATAAACCATCGACGTTTGTAAACACGATAAGTTTCGACAGTTTTGCCTGTCTCAACTTTCAAAGATTTTTCTTTAATTACACCCATTTATTTTTGTTGAATTTCACAAAGTAAATGTATTTTCATTCGTGTGAGAATAATCATTTATTTGAAAAATTTAATCGACACATCAATTATATTTTAATTGATTAGCGACATTAAAATTGCTTTCCAAAAATCTGTTGATTATGATAATTTTAAAGTGGTTTGTTAAGTGATTTGGCTATAACAAAAATATTTCATTGTTATGATTTCACAAAACGTCAAAACCGCGAAAGTACCTCATATTCCGTCGTAAAAAGGGGAAATGGCTCGGAAGTTAGCATTCCCAGGTTAATTTATTAGGTTTTCGAATATCTACAATTTATTTATCCAAAAAGAAATTTTTGTAAATAAATGCGTAATGGGACTTGCAATGAGAATAATTTATCCAAAGTATTCTTTATTGAAATTTTTTTAATTTTGTTCATTTTTAGTTAATTCTAAGACACGAATTCAAAAAAGAAGTACAACAAGCCCCCTGCTATTTTATTCCAGCCACTTCTAATGTTGTGAAAATTTTAATGAAAATAAATATTTCTATTAAAAATTTATTAAAATTTTATATGTATTAATTGTTAATAATTAAATAATATTAACTTGATCAATTTACCCAGACAATGGGATAAATTGAACATCTTGATCTTCGCAAGTAAAACTCAATTCTGTACAGAAAGCGTTTCTTAAAGAGTTAATTTTCTATTTGGTAAACATATCAAATAAATATAATGTACCAATTAGGAGCTACATAAGTGAAACCTGTCTGCTACAACCTGACCTTGTCTACTAGAAAAATCATTTAAATTAGTTAGAAATAAAAATAATGGAAGCTTGACATTCCTAAAAACCTCGAATTTTTGAAATTGTATTTTCTTGAATGAAAGGCGGCTCTTAACTACCTAACAAAACCTGAAGCAAAAGCAGCACTAGCACGACCATGACATAACATCATAATTAATTATGTTTAAAGCATATAAAAGAAATACACAGAAATCATTGTATGTTATCACGTTTCATTCGATATTTATCTAAGAAATTTTACGAAAAATAATAATAAATTAATTATCAAAAAAATAATTTGAACCCATTAAGGACGTTTGTCTAAAACCACGTTTCGATATCATCTTTTAATCGTATATATGCATTCTGATTAATGTCCATAAGACCACGTAAAATTTTTAGATTTTAGCAATTTAAATTTGCATTTTTAACATAAAGGCTAGAGACCAATTGCTTTTTTGTTCATTTTTTTCAAGAGGTTTGGAAAGTTATGAACAATGTATCATTCGATTCGGAATACCATGTAGGTAAATGATTTTTGAAAAAAATAAAGTACCGCTTGCGAAAATTGCAATAGTACAAACTGTGTAAAAATTGCAATTAGAAAAATTTAAAAATTCTTTATCATCAATTGCACTTTTAAATTCTTTAAGAATAGCTCCAAGGTTTCCTAAAAATTTTCATATTGATAAACGATACATTTGTTTATAACAATTTTTTAAACAATAGGAGATTAAAATGTAAAAAATCATTTGACGCATTTTCCAATTCTGACATATAAAAATTGATTATCACAAATATTACAAAACAAAATTATTTTTCAATGATTAATTGAACTTAAAGTAATTTGGTGTTAAAAAATCAAAAAATGAAAATTCTTTAATTTTTCAACGGGGGATTTTATATAAAAATCCAAAAGTGAAAATACCGACGAAAACGAGTACTCTTCTCAAACAAGTTATTTAAATCTTTATCTTACTCTTATTACTTTGTGTTTGATGTGAACTTCTCTATCCTTCTCTAACAACTTGTTTAGATCAGTATCTTACTCTTATTACTTTCTTAGGCGCTTGTCTTAGATCGTTGGACTATTTAGACTTAGGTTGCGGACTCGAATCCAGGCAGCGGCAATGTGAACAATTTATAATTAATGGGAGTGCAGAATTGGATCACATTGTCGTCACTTGGATAAGAACGAAGTAACCGACTCCACCCGCATCAAAAATGTAATTGTAAATATGTTTGTAATGGAATAAATAAAGATTAACAAATAATGATGTGGATGACCTCTGTGATAAGGCATGCGTCACAAAAACGGAGGTTAAACCCCCATTATTATTATTATTATTACTTTCTTTTAAAACTTACAATTTTCGTGGACACTTTTTATATACAGAGCTGTGATTTTATATCCATATGTCAGAACAAAATTTTATAGGGGAATCGGGACATCGGAGGAATGTCTAAACTTTTTTTTCCAAAGTTTTCGATTTTGTTTTAAAGAAGTCAAGAATTATTGGGAGAACACGTGTCCTCTATGGCTCTCTTCAATAGTGATACTTATCAGTACACCGGCTATATTTTCGTCAAGTACTTTCCTAAATAAATACTGTCTAAATATTGAGAAGTTCTTTTGAAAAGAAATGTTCCCTTCAAAAATTGTTTTTATTTATTAGGAATAACTTTTTAATTTTAAGTGTGTCTCTAGATCTAGATTGGATTTAAAATCGTCTAGAATGTCAGGTCAAATTCGAGAGTAACTTTCTTTGATAACTTTCGTCAAAAAATTTACCGCACTATTTTAAAAGGAGACATTCAGTGCTACATTATTAAAATGATAATAATATTTGATTCTACCTAATTTTGATCGTCTTGCTTAATACGATTTAAATTCAAGTATGTTAAGGTCTCCCTGAAGAAATTAAAAAATTAAAATTTTTTTTCGTCCAGTTCTGACAATGGCATTCATGAGAAAACCATAAAAGTCTTAAATTTCCATTAAGTATGCACGACAAGAGGACGAATAACGCAATATCAAGCCAACCGATTTCGATAATTCTTTTATTGGTGACATATAAGTTAATGTACTTCAGATTCACTAAAAATCACAAAGTAAAAAAAACTTTTAACAAAAAGAAAACCGAGTTCAAAAGAAAAAATTTCCCAAAATAAATAAATATGCACTAAAAAGTAAAAAAATAACGATAATATAATGTAGTTAAAATTATTGTTATTTTTGGAGTCGTTGTCAGCCAAGATAATGTAGCAAACTGTTCTATCAGAGTTGTTTCCTTGGCTGACACCGACTCCAAAAATAACGATAATTTTAACTACATTATATTATCGTTATTTTTTACTTTTTAGTGCATATTAATTTATTTTGGAAAAGTTTATCTTTTGAAGTCGGTTTTCTTTTTGTTAAAAGTTTTTTTTTCCGCATATTATATTTGGTATTATTTTGAACTATTTCGAAATCCTTCTTTTGGAAATATTACTTATATTTTACATTATTTCACTTCTACATACAAATATTCTGAAAACCAGCTTAAAAAAAGGGTAAAATGCTTCGACGCAGCCAATAAATTTTAATTAATTTAATTGTGGATTGAAATAAATTATAACTTGATAATTTTAAATAAATTAATTCAAATTCAGTAAACTAAACAGCTAAAAATTTCAAATTTAAAAAATTACATAAAATGAAAATAACACTCAACAGTTTAACAATTTCAATAAATAAAAGTAATACTTCTTCTTCTGCGATGTTTTTTCTGCATATCTCACGAGCTTCCACTAATACGGTTTCAATTTATTACTTAATAGTAATCTCTATAATTTTAATTAGATCTGATTGTGGCTCTGTTAACTATTTAAGATTTGGATCACAAAATGATGTACGATATCGTGATTTTGTTTAAGAAGGTGAAAGGGTCTTGTGAAACTATCGTAAATAATATTATGGAGAATAAAGAGAACATTTAACAATTGAGGTTGCTCAAGTTAAACAGATAAATTGTCGGATGTCAATATCACACAAACACACAATATATTTTAGTTTATGTAAAAACTTTTTTTTTCCATAATCACAGATGTGGGTTGACCCTTAACATGGATCAAGAGTTTACCGGGTGAAGTCTCGTTTTTCACACGACAATATAAAAATTGGACGCCTTTGAATTGAAACATACATAAAATGGAATTCAAAAATTTTCTCCGAATTTTGTGTTATGTGTTCCACTAAAAAGCTATTCAGGTTTTTTTTCAAGATTTGCAGCAATTAGATGTTTTTTTAAAGCATCTTGCCGTTTAAGAATATTAGGTGTACATATAGTAAGAATTAATCCAATTACTAAACATGCCACCATACCCATATTTGTCCAAAAGCCATTAGTTTGATTTAATAAAAACGTAAAAAATAGTGTAAATAGGCCGCCCATTGTATGCGATCCAGTACTTAAAACACCAGTTGAATTAAATTCACTTTCAGGGTATGTCAGTTCAACTCCCGTTTCATATGCTACCGGTATGTAACCATTTGCAAAAAAGCTAAAAAATAAGAAAATTTATTGAAAATTAAATAAAATTTAAAATATACTTTCAAAAATTTACCCCAATAAAAAAACTGCTAAATAAATTAGCAGTTTATGTTCAGAGTTTACTGCAAATGTAAAGGCTAACATTCCTACGGTTGTCATTGCGTAAGCACCCAACGTTGTTTCTCTGAAATAATTTAGGGTGTTTTAAAAGTGATTGGCAGTGAATGGAAACGTGTGAATAAGGAAAAAGGAGTGGATAAAACTTACTTAAATCTTTTCGTTTTATCTAAAATCACTCCAAATAAAACTGTGCTTAAACTTCCAGACAATATGAACACTACTCCAATATGGCCAGCAAATGCCCCACGATCCTATAAAAATTTCGTACTAGTTAGAGCAAAAAGGTAAATTTAAACATTATAACACAAATAAAAATAAAGATGCAATGGGATGATTTTGTTTTCATCTTACCAAAAATATTCAACAATTAATAAAGGAGAGTGTAGAATTTCTTATGGGGAATGGTTTTCAGCAAAATTAACAAAAATTTGGGCGTAGGATATTTTCTTAACAAGATGATTAAAAATGTCAAAGATTGCAAAGTTGTGTAGAGAAAAGTTTTTGTGATATCTATGGTCAAACGTCCCAACTTTTTATGAACTAGTTTTGAATATTTTAAAGTTTAAGAATTAAAAAATATTATTTTGTTTATTTCGGTATGCATTCAATCTCTAGAAATAAAATAGTTAATTAACATGCGGGAATTAATCCTTGAAATTTCAAAATGTTTAAATTTAGTTCATACAAAGATAAGGACCTTTGACTCTAAACATATAAAAAAATGTCCATTACACAATTGACCCCTAAATATCTCAATAACTATTCATTACACAATTTTGTTCATTATCTTTTCATCAAATTTTCAGCCAATTTACCTGAAAATCATTTAACATAAAAATTTTGCAGTCTCCTTTTGAAAAAAATTAAACGGCAAAATTTATCTACCAACCTCAAAGTGTTCCAAAAGAATTGGATTAAACAGTGTACTCGTGGCATTGTAAACACCTATATTCAAACCATATGCACACAATAAAGTCATGAAAGGCCCATTCGTTAACAAATTTTTATAAGATTGTAATGTATTCGAACTTTCTTGTGTTTGCGTGTTTTGTGCCTCGCTTGGAGGAATAGGTGGTGCTTCTCGGAAAACTAAAAAGATAGAATTTTCATTAAAAATTTTATATACGTACATACATACATACATACAAGATACGCGCGAAAAACATAACCACTCCTTGACAGTCGGGTAAAAAGATATTGGAGTATCTCAGCTAAGCAAATTTGTTGCATTATCTCTAGTTAAACGACTATATTAAATGTTGCTATTAGCAAGTAATGAGATAATTTCGCGATTAGATGAGCAATTAAAAATTTCTCCCTGAATACAATTTAAAATATAATAATAAAATATAATTGGAAGGAGTCAGTTGATATTTCTCGGTGTATTTCTACACCAACGTATAGCCCCTCTAATCAAATACACATGAGAATCTTTTTTTATAAATAAATACTAAAGTATAGTAGTTAATGACAAAACAATTAATAAAACGTACAATTATAATTTAACGTGGACCAATTTTTCAATCTACCTTCTTGTCTATTAAGTGAGTGATTCATAGTTCAGTATTCAAATTTGCGGTTTATCTTACGCAACCATATCGGCTTTCAAATAATATTCGAAACTTTAATTGAAAATAAATTTTAAAATTATTTTATGATAACGTAGAAATGAACTCTGTAAAACCTTTTTCTCTTATTCCAAAATGAAAAACTTAATATTTTATCATAAATAAATTAATAATTAATTAAAACTTACATACAAATATTAAAACGGTCACAACTGTCGCGGCTATAGCAATTATTAGAAATAAAAGAAACAAATCATTTCCAGTTTCTTCGGCACTCTCACGTTCTTGTTTAACAATCATAGGTGTAATTAAATATGCCGTAGCAACACCCATTGGAGATCCATAAAACGCAATTGTGCATGCTGTACTCATCTGAGTGCTGTCAAACCAAATGCCAGCCAATCTTGGTGGCATACTTACGACAAATACCTGAGTCACAGCAACAAGTGTTTGACCCGCAAATCCAATCCAAAAGCCGTTTGGATGTGTGGAAAATACTTTGATCCATGACCCAATGCAGTGCCCAGTCACCGCAATAATCATAGAAAATCTGATACCCTAAAACAAATTCTAAATTAACGACTAATGACTATACGTAATAAAAAAACGAATTTTATCTATCGGCTAATGTCCTACATCATGGCACCCGTTTTGTGTAATTTCGTAACCATCTTGTACTTACACATATTTCAAATCTTTAACTTTTAAAGTTTGAAGAATATTCACAATATTTTGATCCCAAAAATTACAATTTACTTAAATACAAATGATATAATTTTCTTATATATTTATTTATGTATTTTAAGTTGGAAAAAAATAATTTGAAAAAAGTTATGGGTTTTTGTATCACAGTGTATTTAAACCGCACACTTCTTTGTCCAGTCTATATTTAAAAAAACCTCAATTATTTTTTGTAAATTAAGTAATGAAAGTTTTGTAAAATGCCTTGCAAGCTACGAGAAAATTATAGTGGGTATAGTATCTCTTATTTTCAGCTTTATGAGATTTTGTACGATAATGTCGTAAATAATCATTGTCTATAAACGAAAAAAAAAATAAATTTAAAATTTAGTTAAATTACTCACATTTAATAAATCGATTTAAAATCATTATTAAACATACAACTCAATAAATATCACTTCAAAAATTCCAAGCGTAGGAGAAGGTGGTCTAAAATGATCCCCCCAAAGAAAACATGTAATTTATAGCCAAACTATTCGACTTATGTACAACGTCGAAATATTTTCGAGTTCTTTATTCAAGTGTTACAATATTGGTATGTAAATTTCTTTTGATCTGTTCAAATTTTTAGAACTATTCAATATTTCTCAAAAGGGATCGTTTTGACCGACCTTGTAAGGATAGTGGGTAAAATGATCCCATTGCATTTTTTATCAAACAGTTCACATAAATATATTAATTGTTCTTTTCCATCAACGATTAGTATGAAAACAAAAATCACTGGTAAATTCATCTATAAATCAAAACATTCAAGACCCGTTACATGATGGGGGATCATGTATTATTATAATTTTACACTCAAAATAGGCATCATTTTGGCCTATATAAAGGGGATCATTTTAACCGTAACGACATATTTGAATTTCGTCATAAATCCTGACCTTAAAATTTATTTTTATACGCCTATGAAAATGTGTTAATATTATTAAAAGTCAACAAAATAATATTATTAAAAGTCATCAAAAGTCCATAAAAGAAATTTTAAGTTGAAATTTGTCTTACCATAAATCATTATAAAAATTAATATTTTTTGCTACGAAACACAAATTAGGTTATACATCAACATAAGTCTTTGTTGAACGATTAATTTGATCGCGCGGTAACCATATATCGATAAATATATTGGAAGGCTTTAATGGTTTATTTACCCTGAGGGATCATGATAGACCGCTTTCCCATACAGTATTATTTTGAAAATTGAAGGTATATATCGAATCATTTTAAAATAAAGAATGTTCAGTTAGAAGCGCTTTCCTTTTCAGCCACAGGTGTAAATTTTGCACTCTTCCGATTTTTGTCAATCAGTTGTTGGCATTTATATGAGAAAGATTTATGTAGTATAAAATTTACATAAAATATTGCTAGCCTTTGACTCCGGTTTATATCGTAACTAAACAAAGGGCTACTCTGTCCAATGTGCGTGGGCAAAGGGAGGGTGGATTTTTCTCTAGGCGAGATATTAAAATCTAAGTAAAAATTGTAAAATAACACCAATTACCTTTTTCTTAATAACATATGAAACAGGAACAATTAATGGCAAATACGTTAACATAAATATAACCGATGTTAAATTAACCGTACTTGCACTAACACCATAATATTCCATAACGACATCTTCAATTATTGTATATTGGACCCATTGTATAGAGCCCACAAAATACAGTACAAAAAATATAAAAAGTATAAACCATCGGCGTTTGTAAACACGATAAGTTTCGACAGTTTTGTTTGCCTCAATTTCCAATGATTTTACATTAATTACATCCATTTGCTTTTATTGAATCGCACAAAGTAAATTTAATTTCATTCGTGTGAGAATAATAATTTATTTGGAAAATTTATTTGTCATATCAATTATAATTTAACGAGCGACAACGTAGTTTCCAACAATCTGTTGCATATAATTAATTCCAAGTGATTTTTTAAGTGATTTGTAAAAATTCCGTTGTTATGTTTTCAAAAAACGATAAAATCATGAATAAACCTAATATTCCGTCATAAAAAGGGGTATGAGGTCTGAGAAGTTTACACCCCCAAGCTAATTTAACAGATTTTCAAATATCGATTAAAAACTTTTCTTACTCAAAAAAGGTATTGTAGTTTTATAATTTAAATTTGTGTAAATGAAATCGCAATGAGTCTTGTAAGGGAATTCGTTGCTTCATCGTATTATTTATTCAAATCTTGTTAAAAAATAAATTTTTTTTAAATCCTGTTTATTACAAACTTTTATTGAATTTCTCTTATATGTATGCCCGTGGAATTTTAAAAGTTAAATTTGAACGAAATTTACATTCGATAATTCATTTTCATTGTATGACCTGATTTTCCCATAACTTCCACCAAATTTTTTTAGAAAATTTTCAATAATAAATACTTTTTAGAGACAAGTTTTGTACTAAAATGTAAAAAATAATGTTTCTTATCAGTCACTCATACATGACATTGGCAAAAGATTGAGCACGTTCAGCTTTTTCAAATGGTAACAATGTATGCGTGATTCATAAGAAGTATTATTTTCTACTTTTTAGTTGAATAAAAACTTGCCCCTAAAAAAATATTTCATTTAAATTTTTAATTTTTAAGATGCAAAGTAAAAAGATTACAACAAAGTTCCCTGCTACTGGATTGTTGTCACTTCTAACGTTACGAAAATTATTGAAATTTCAAATGTATTAACTATTAAAGTAAAACTCAATACGGAATCAATCAATTTTCTATCCATAGATATACGTACCTAATAAATATGTATAATTATACCAAATGGAAGCTACATAAGTGAATACCTGCCTGCTACAACATGACCTACCATACTTATAAAAATAGACTTGGAAAAATCATTATAATAAATTAGAAATAAACTAATGACAACATGCATAATTAAAAACCTTGAATTGTTTGAATTATCTTTTCTTGAACGAAAGATGCCTTTTAATTAATAACACCTGAAGCAAAACTATAAAATACAAGGACGACCATGAAATAATACTATAATTACGCTTAAGGTTGTTGTCGTGGTACAATATATATATAAATATTATGGAATATGCGCGATGTAAAAGTATACGAGCTTGTAGCTTAGTGATCCATAATATTTATGCATGCCGTGGGTAGGCTCTGACGCAACGCATGAGGTCCTCACTTCCCAACATAATTCGACTCTATCAAATGTTATGAAATTCTTTTCGGATCATATTGCCGTTTATACTCTTTGATCGACAACTCAGCAAAGTCGATATCATTTATCGTTCGCGCGATATCGGCGATGAAAAAAATTACTACGGACGTACGTAAGAACGTACGTACACACACATTCTGACAAAATTGGTGTTAAAGTCTTGTCCTAACCATGAAAAGTAAAGTTATTTTGAAAATTTCGATTTCGAAAATCGGACCCATTACAATAACTTCCTATACCGAGAAATTAAAAATATCACATATTGTTACACATGTAAATATTTAAAATATTATTCGTTAACGCTAGTTATAACTCCATGGGATCTGAATCCGCATGAAGCTTGTTTTTAAAACAAGCACATCTACTATTGCTACACTGATTCGCAACAGGCTTTTTGGGAATCCCTGGCAACCAAATAGTGACTGATTTGCCACAGTCTTTAATTACTAGACTAGGCAAATAGTTAAACGCCATCGATCCAACTCATTTGGCCAATTATTTGATTGAATGGCTGAATATATGCTGGTCGCTAGTTGAATGGCGCCATTTAGTAAAAAGGCAAGGCTGTTATTGAACGGCTAATTAAGCTTGTTGGCTTCGTCATATACATTTTCTTTTATGTTAATGTTAATGACCAGGTTAAATTTTTAGATTTGATTTATTAAAGCTTATATTTTTAACATACAAAGCAATTCAATAAATTCTGTATTGAACTGCATTCAAAGTGATGTAAAATAACAGTTCTAAAATTGACTAGAAAAGCGTAGCAAAAGGTGTTTGATGATAACTTCTCTATCCTTCTCTAACAAGTTATTTAGATCTTCACCTTACTGTTATTACTTTATTTTAAAAATTACAATTTTTCTATAGTAGTGCCGCCAATTTTAAGCTTTTCGAGGACACTTTTTTAAACACAGAGGTGATATATATACAGAGGTGATCGGAACATCTGAGGCAATGTTAAAACTTTTTTTCCACAAGTTTTTATTTTTTTTTCAAGAAGTCAAGTATTATTGGGGAACACGTGTCCCATATGGTTCTCTTCAATGGTGAATCCTATCAGTACACAGGTTATATTTTAGTCAAGTACTTTCCTAAATAAATACTGTCTAAATATTGAGAAGTTCTTTTGAATCCGTTCCGTTTTCGAAAAGAAATGTTCCCTCCAAAAATTTTTTAATAGTTTTTTTTATTAAGAATGTCTTTTTAATTTGAAGCGTTCTTCTAGGTCTAGTTTTGATTTTAAATCACCTAGAATGTACAGGTCAAACTCATGGGTAACTTTCTTTGATAACTCTCCTGAAGAAAACTTTATGGCACTATTTTAAAAGGAGGCATTCGTTGTTACATCATTAAAATGATAATAATATCTGAGTCTCCCTGCTTTTGATCCTGTAATACTCTTTATATTCAAGGATATTAAAGTTTTCTTGAAGAAATTAAAAAGTTAAAAAGGAAAATACAATGCATAAATGGGCAATCCTAAAATTGATCTATGAAGTCGATATTAGTTAAGGAAGTCCAAGACGCGTAAGGAGTTTATTATATAAACAATAAATGACGTATGTATATTTTAACAGATTTACTTTTCAATTATTGTAGTGATATTTTTACCTTTCCCAATCCTCATATTAATTTTATTTCAGTTTTAGTTCCTTATAGAGGTTAATTCAGTCATCGGATTTTGTCTCTCCACGAGAGTCCCGGGAATCTAATGGTAATGGTTTTTGAATGCTCCACGAGGATTCAACAACCATTTTATTTTAACTTCCACTTACTCTGCTCATCTACAAATTATTTCAATTGTGGTAGATAGCTAAATAATTTTATTCAAATCGTACGTTTCTTTTATTTAAAAGGGAATAAGAAACATTCTTTATTTTCAAAAAAAAAAAGTTAAATATTAAAAATAAAGGTATATCTTCCAAAAATTTTATTTTTTACTATCAAACAATAATATAGTTTAACAATTTCTATAAATAAAGTTAAATACATTTTTTAAGGCAATACTTCTTCTTCTATGACGTTTTTTCCTCGTTTCTGACGAAATTATTTCAATTCTTTCACTAATACGGTTTCAATTTTTATTTAAATATAGTACTCTTTATAATTTTAATTAGATCTTATTACAGCCCTGTTAACTATTTAAGTTTTGAATCACAAAACGATGTACGATATCGCGATTTTGTCTAAGAAGCGTGAAAAGGTCTTGTGAAACTATCGTAGATAATATTATGGAGAATAAAGAGAACATTTAACAATTGAGGCTAGGGTTGATATTAAACAGATAAATTGGCGGATGTCAATATCACAAAAACACCCAATTAATATAATTTGGTATGTTTCCATTTTGTTTTTCTTTCCATAATTACAAACGAAAGACGACCCTTAATATGGATCAAGAGTTTGCCTGGTGGAAGTCTTCACGAATAGAAAAGTGAACTTGGTCTTTCAAAATCTTTACTAATATGTAAGATATGAACGTTTAAAATTCCTCATTAAACAAAGAGGAAGATACCCACTAGTATCGAGTATCGCCATAGAGATTACATATAAAACTTTGTTTTGCTAGAAGGAGATGGATAACCTTTGAATTCAATCTTTGATTGCTCATAACTTCTTCGATTTTAATCAATTTTAATTTCACTTTCAAATTTTGTCATGGTATCAAGTTTAGCTTTACATTTTAATGGGTAATATGGCCAATTCGACATTAGGATTATCCCTTATTAGATGTTTTTTTAAAGCATTTTGCCGTTTAAGAATATTTGGTGTACATATAGTAAGAATTAATCCAATTACTAAAAATGCCACCATACCCATATTTGTCCAAAAACCATTAGTTTGATTTAATAAAAACGTAAAAAATATTGTAAATAAGCCGCCCAATGTATGCGATCCAGTGCTTAAAACACCAGTTGAATTAAATTCACTTTCAGGGTATGTTAGTTCAACTCCCATTTCATATGCTACCGGTATGTATCCATTTGCAAAAAAGCTAAAAAATTAAAAAATTAATTGAAAATTTATTTAAGTTAAAAAATACTTTGATTTACCCGAATAAAAACGTTGCTAAAAAAATTAGAAGCTTATGTTCGGAGTTTACTGAAAATGTATAGGCTAACAATCCAACTGCTGTCATTGTGTAAGCACCCAAAGTTGTTTCTCTGTAATAATTTAGGGTGTTATAAAAGTAATAGGCAGCGAATTGAAACGCGTGAATAAAGAAAAAATGGTGGAGTTAAACTTACTTAAATCTTTTCGTTTTATCTAAAATCACTCCAAATAAAACTGTGCTAAAAATTCCAGACAATATGAACACTACTCCAATATGACCAGCGAATTCCCCACCACCCTATAAAGAAAATGACTTGTTACTAGCTACAGCAAAAAGGTAACTTAGGTAAATGTTAACATAATAACATAAACTGAAAGTAAAGTTACAATGGGATTTAATTTTGATATTGTCTGTCAAAAATTTGGGCGTAGGATATTTTCTTAACAATCAGATTAAAAATGTCACTGAGCGCAAAGTTGTGTAGTGAACAGTTTTTGAGATATCTAAGGGTCAAAGATCCCAATTCCAAAAACAAAAATTCCAGAAAATTTTCTAATTGTCTAACTTGTTAAAAAATTTGCTTTAAGATAAATTTTCATCGATAGTAAATTCTTTAGATTGTTCAGTATACACCATAATTTCTTGAAATTTTAAATTAATATTGAATACCTTAAGAAAATTATTTAGCATGAGATACTCGTTTTTGACGATTTAACAACAATTAAAAAATGACGCAAAAAGCCCTATTTTCAGCGTTAAATTAAAATAATAGAGAGAGAGAGAGCGAGAGAGAGAGAGACTGAGAGTGGAAGTTTTTATTGAAAATTTCCTCCTGCTTAAGAATCTTTCTTAAGAAAAACGAAAAAATATTGGCGAAAAACGAAACCTTTTATTTCATCTTTAACTGTTTATAATTTTTAGCATTTTTGTGCTTAAAAAATGTTTCTGACATATTCTTTTCAAGACATCATTCCGAATCCAACGAGCTATCACACGTATTTTTACGACTATTATTTCTATACTTCACCAATTTGAACTTGTTAACCAGACTATACAAATTGTAGATTAAATTCGGTATTTAATCTAAAATTTGAAAATGCATAAAGCTAGTTCATACAAACACAAGTGAAAACAAACAATTGACTGAGTTAATTGTAAAATACCATGCATAGTCAGTGTTGATTTCTTCATAACATTACACATACAAACATGTGACACATACATAACTGATAATCAAGTATAGTACATATTTTAAAATTTCCGCCTAATTGGCGCCCTCACGGGTAAACAGTGATGTTGACGAAAAAATGTTTCAAACAAAAGTTGTTTAATTTGATAAGAAACATTTTTTACATTTAAACTTTTGTTCTATCTCTAACGGTTTACAAGATGGGTCCTACGGATCCAAGACCCAATTGACCTATGATGATCATTTACGAACTTGACCTCACTTTTTACGTCCTGAGTACGCTGTAAAAATTTCAGCTCGATATCTTTTTTCGTATTTGAGTTATCTTGTCCACAGACGGACGGACGGGCGGACAACCGGAAATGGGCTAATTAGATGATTTTATGAACACCTATGACAAAATTTTTTTCCTAGCATCATTATTTTTAAGCGTTACAAACTTGGGACTAAACTTAATATACTATGTATATTTCATATATACACGGTATAATAAGGAACCTTTGACCCTAAATATCTATAACTATTCATTACACTATTTTGTTCATTATCTTTCCATCAAATTTCTAGCCAATTTGCCTGGAAGCCATTCCACATACAAATTTTGCAGTCTCCTTTTGAAACAAATTAAATAGAAAAAATTTATCTACCAACCTCAAAGTGTTCCAAAAGAATTGGATTAAACAGTGTACTCGTGGCATTGTAAACACCTATATTCAAAGCATATGCACACAGTAAAGTCATGAAAGGCCCATTCGTTAGCAAATTTTTATAAGATTGTAATGTTTTCGAACTTTTTTGTGTTTGCGTGTTTTGTGCCTCGCTTGGAGGAATATGTGGTGCTTCTTGGAAAACTAAAAAATAGAATTTTCATTAAAATGTTTTGTATGAAATAAAAGCCATTATAAAAAAGATATTGGAGTAACTCAGCTAAGCAATTTTGTTACATTATCTCTAGTTAAACAATTTTATTGCTATTAGCAAACAATGACACAATTTCGCGATTAGATGAGCAATTAAAAGGTTCGCCTGCAATACTATTTAAAAAATAATATTTTAATAAAAAGTAGTTGAAACAAAAGATTTTTAGATTGGAAGGAGCCAGTTGACGTTTCTCGGTGTAGCTATATTTCTACATCAACTTATAGCATCTCTAATCAAGCACAAATGAGAAGGCTTATAAATAAAAACTAAAACTGAGAATTTAATGAAAGAACAATTAATAAAATGTATTATTATAATTTAACGTGAGCCAATTTTTCAATCTACCCTCCTGTCTAGTGAGCGAGTAATTCATGATCCAGTATTCTAATTTGTGGTTTACCTTACGCAACCATATCGGCTTTCAAATAATATTCGAAACTTTAATTTATCATAAATTAATAAAAACTTACACACAAATATTAAAACGGTCACAACTGTAGTGGCTATAGCAATAATTAGAAATAAAAGAAACAAATCATTTCCAGTTTCTTCAACACTCTCACGATCTTGTTTGACAATCTTAGGTGTAATTAAATATCCCATAGCAATACCCATTGGAGACCCATAAAACGCAATTGTGCATGCTGTACTCATCTGAGTGCTGTCAAACCAAATGCCAGCAAATTTTGCTGGCATACTTACGACAAATACCTGAGTCACAGCAACAAACGTTTGACCTACAAATCCAATCCAAAAGCCGTTTGGGTGTGTGGAAAATACCTTGATCCATGACCCAATACAGTGTCCAGTCGCCGCAACAATCATAGAAAATCTGATACCCTAAGACAAATGCAAAATTAACGATTAATATCTACGCAATTTAAAAACACATCTTTTTTATCGGCTTATGCTCTACATCATGGTACCCGTTTTGTGGAATTTGGTAACCATCTTGTACTTATACATATTTCAAATTCTGCGGCTTTTAATGTCAAAAATTTCAAAAATACAATTTAGAATTTATATAAATACAATTGATATAATTTTCTTAAATATTTATTTATTTACTTTAAGTTGGAAAAAAGGAAAGAATTTATGGATTTTTGTTTCATAGTGTATTTAAAAACACACTCTTCTCTGCCCAGTCTGTATTTACCAAAGGCGAATTTTTTTGTAACTTGAATAATGAAAATTTTGTAAGCTACTAGAAAACTATAGTGGAGTATTTTTCATTTTCAACTTTATGAGATTTTGTATTAATAAATAAGGAATCAGCAAGTAGTAATGGATATACAATTATGTCGCAATTAAACATTTCATATAAACGAAAGAAAACAAATTGAAATTCATAATTAAACATAATCTGCAAATTGCTTATATTTATTGCAACTCAATAAATATAGCACTTCAAAAATTCCAAGCATACAGAATGTCCGTTTTTGAAGATATGATCAATAATCCAAGATAATTTCGAATCATTATAATAAAAGTAACGTATTGTTAGGAGCGCCATCCTTTGAAGCCACAGGTGTAAATGTTGCACTGTTCCGATTTTTTTAAATTAGTTGTTGGCTTTTATACGAGAAAGATTTATGTGGTATAAAATTTATATAAAATAATGACTTTCTTAGCTCCGTTTTATATGGTAATTCAGAGAGTAACACACTAGCAATCAATTTCGATATAAACTATGCCCATTGTTCCAGATTTCATGATCGAAAAACTTCTGAAAACTACACTAGCATAGCTGGTTACTAATAATAATATCTGATTAATAACTGATCCTTTAATAATTATAATTGACAGGATGACGCTGCTGAGACTTGACGCTTCAATATCCGTTTTTACCTGTTAGCGCCTTAAAAACCGTAATGAATAATAACAGTATTGAATTAATGTTTTAATTTTTTTTCACAACACTACTCTGACCCTTGTAAAAGTAATAACCAAGGGACAATGCGAAGTAAACAAAATAGAATTTCGGCATGCGTGCATTAAGATGTATAATTTCGTATACCCCCGCAACAGTGATAGGGTTGGCAATAATACTTAGTCAATTAATCGGCCTTTTTACAACTGACTAATCGGCTAGACGGCCAAAGTCATAGTCGGCATATCACTAAATTTATACTTTTTAATTCATGATACTATCGATGACTGTCTTTTGCCAAAACTTAATTTGAAAGGTGTATTCTTTCTGACAGAGATATTTGAAACAGAGTAAAACTTGTAAAATAACACCAATTATTACCTTTTTGTTAATAACATATGAAACAGGAACAATTAATGGCAAATACGTCAACAAAAATATAACCGATGTTAAATTAACTGTACTTGCACTAACACCATAATAGTCCATAACGACATCTTCAATTATTGTATATTGGATCCATTGTATAGATCCCACAAAATACAGTACAAAAAATATAAATAGTATAAACCATCGACGTTTGTAAACGCGATAATTTTCGACAGTTTTGTTTGTCCCAACTTCCAATGATTTTTTATTAATTACATCCATTTGATTTTATTGAATTGCGCAAAGCTAATGAAATTTAATGCGTGTGAGAAAAATAATTTATTTGGAAAATTTATTCTCACAACAATTATAAATTAATTAGCGGCAACGTAATTACTTAACAACAATCTGTTAAATATCATAATTTTAGAGTGATTTGTTAAGTGATGTAACTATAACAAAAAAAATTCAGTTGTTATATTTTTTAAAAACGTCATATCCGCGAAAAAAACCTGTTATTCCGTCACAAAAAAGAGGGAAAAGTGCCGGGAAGTTAACATTCCAAGGCTAATTTAATACGTTTTCAAATGCCTATACTATATTTATTACAAAATAGGTATTGTTGTATTACAATTTAAATTTTTTTAAATAATTCATCGTATTATCTATTGAATATATGCCCTGGAATTTTACATGTTTAATTTGACCGATATTTCATTCGGCAATGCATTTTCATTTTAAGTTTCATCTGATTTTCTCAACGCTTCCGCTATATTTGATATACAAACGTTTTTTAGAAAATTTTAAATAAAAAATACTTTTTTAGAGACAAGTTTTTATTGTACTATAATGTAAAAATTAATTTTTCTTATGAATCACTCATGCATGACCATTTGTAAAACCATGAGGCGTTCCGAATCATCCTGATATTTTAAACTGTACACGTCCAGTTTTTACAAATAATCATTTATGAGTGATTCATAAGAAAACTTATTTTATACTTTTTAGTACAATATTAGCTTGTCCCTAAACAAGTATTTTATTTAATTTTTTTAATTCTAAGCTGATTTTAAGACGCAAAGTAAAAAGATTACAGAAAAGAGCCCTGCCACTGGATTGCAGTCACTTCTAACATTGCGAAAATTATTGAAATTTCAAATGTATTAACTATTAATAATTAATTAATATTACCTTGGTCAATTAAACATTCGTCTATTAAAGTAAAACTCAATACGAAATTAAAAAAAATGGTACTAAAGACGGTTGCTACAAAGTAAATTTTCTATCCATTGACATACGTATCTTATAAATATAAAATACCAAATGGAAGCTACAAAAGTGAAAACCTGCCTGCCACTACCTCACCTACCATACTTATAGAAATAGACTTTGAAAGATCATAAAAATTATTTAGAAATAAACAATGATAACATTACAATAAAACATAATTAAAGCAATATAACTAAATCTTTTATCTATGATTAAAACCTTGAATTGTTTGAATTCATTAGACAACAAAGAAATATTTTTTTTCTGCTTCATTAATTTTGGTATACCTACTTACATAATAATATGTGTTAACTTTGTTTGGATTAACTCTGGTTCATGAGGTAAATGATACAAAAACAAACATTTAAAAAAATGTTAATCTACCCTCCTGAGTTGTTAGTGCAGGCTCTGGGTGGGGTTGAGTGTGCAAAATATGAGTACCGTACTTTGTCAATTGATTCTTGATCAGAAAAGCTTATAGATTAATATTCTGGATCTTGCCATAAACCCCATTGGTCCATTTTTTAACCCCCTCCCCTCCACAGAAACAGTTAAATGACATTTTTTTGAATCAAATAAGTGGAAAAACTCCAAAAAAGCGATTTTAAAAGCTGAAAAACTCACAATAACATTTTTGAGCTTATCAACATTCTAAAATAATGTTTGAATATCCTTAAAATAATCCTTTAAGTTCTGAAGAGTAATGAAGGATGTTCAAACACTATTTTAGAATTTTGATAAGCTCAAAAATATTTTGGAGTTTTTCCAAACATTAAACTGTTAATATCTCGAAAACGAAAAAGTTTACGAAAAAATCACAAAGAGCCTCTTTGACGTTAAATAACCCATAGAATCAAGAGTTACTTTTACTTGATTCAAAAAAAATGTCATTTAACTGTTTCTTTGGAGGTGGGTTTTCAAAAATTGGACCAATGGAGTTTCTGGCAAGATCCAGAATATTAATCTATAAGCTTTTCTGACCAAGAATCAATTGACAAAATGCGGTACTCATATTTTGCACACTCAACCTCATCGAGCGCCCGCTCTATGTACATTCTCAACTAAATCTTGTTTTTGTATCTTACTAAGTTTAAAAAATTTCTTTAAACAAATATTAGACCTAGAGTTGAAAAATATGAATTCGTCTCGTTAATCTTGTGTTAACAAGCCCAACAGTTTCTGTTTTCTATGTGGAAAATATTGTCAATAAAAACGAAGAAAGAAAATCACCAACTTCGTGAAACAAATGTATAAAGCATATTTTGGGATAAATCTTGTACAAAAAGATAAATATTGGGTGCCCAATATCGTGTGTAAGTCGTGTGTAGAATCCCTGTGCTACTAGAGCCAAGGAGGGCGTAAAGAGCTTAATTATGGAAAGTCGATATATGGAAAGTAAAAGGTATGAACCGGTACAAAAACGTACTTGGGTTTATCCTAATGTTGAATCGGTTAAACCACCCCTGTTACACAGTATTACAGAGCTATTTGGGCAGATCCCCAGACAATCTGGACGATTACAGTGAGTAACAACGCGAACGGTTCCTCCAGGACATCGTAACGATGGAGGAAAGATATCAAGACCGATGAGACCGCCATATGATGCCAAACTATTTTTGGACGTTAATGAGGGATTGTCCGGACCTAAAACACGGTAGAAAAGCCTACAGAAAAAGTTTTTTGTGACATTTTTTTCATTATGTGTCTTAAGTAGCTTGTGTTTTTAATATATATATCATTAATACATAGTTTCTCTTAAAAATATACATTTTTTAATACGTATTATATTTTTTATTCAAGTTTTCTTAGTTAATTAGTTGATGGTCATGAGATACAATGAACTAGAGTCATTTTAACAAATCTGCTATTTTTTTTCGTATTCAGCAAATTAAAATTATACAAAATTGACGTCTATTTACCATTCCGCAAAATGACTGTTGCCCAGTGTATCTTTTCTTGAACGAAAGATGGCTTTTAATTAATAACACCTGAAGCAAAAACAATACAATACTAGCACGACCATGAAATAATACTATAATTACGCTTAAACTATTTAAAACCTCATTGAGAAATCATTGTAAGTTATCATGTATTTATTCAATAATTATATAGTAATGTGATATTTATTTATACAAGTAAAATAATAATCATTTACCTAAATACTAAGTAATATAATAATAATTTACCTAAATTATTAAAAAAATAATTTTAACACATTAAGGGCCTCTAAGCGATCCGGAAGTGGCAAAATTTAAAAAAAATAAAAGAGAAGTGAAACAGCATAAAAACCACTCGGCCGACATACATTTTATTTTTAGAACCTGCCTACCGAAAAACATCATTCAAAAAAATCGGTAAAAAGAGCATAAGGGGTCATATCTGGGGCCCATAGCCCATAAATGACTCTACGTGTGTATGTACTTTACGTACAACTTTTGTCTGAAAACTTTTTTGACTTTTTGACTCAAGAAAACCGAAATTTCCCCTTAGAAATTACCCCCTCGATTTTGACTTCTAGGAAACTGGCTTATAGCCTTCTTCACCCACAATCATTCCACATATCCATATACTGCATGTAGATCACTATTTTAGCACTCGTGTACTCCGATTCCATCGTTACATTGGCTGGTGTCAAATTTTTCAATTGCTCCAATATATTTACACTCAAAATTATTATTATAGACGTTGGCATATCTGGTCCATTTAAACCCGCTTTAGGTTCACTGTCAAATAGTGATTTATATGGAAATCTTCCATGTATTTTTGTCACATCGATCTATCGATCCATTTGGCCAGTTATTGGGTTGAATGGCTGAATATATGGTTGGTCGCTAGTTGAATGGTGCCGTTTAGAAAAAAGGCTAGGCTGTTAATTGAACGGCTAATTAAACTAATTTGCTTCTACAATTAAACTACTTGACATAGACATTTTCATTAATGTTCTTAATGACCAGGTTAAATTTTAAGATTTGATCTATTAAAGCACATACAATTTTAACATACAAATTCTGTATTGTGAACTGCTTTCAAAGTGATATTTTATTATGTTACAAGGGTAATACTTTACTTAGAGATTAATTTTAAAACTAATTTCCATTAGATAAAAACTTCTCTGAAGAAAATTACAGCAAGCGAAACTCGTTTAAAGTTATCGTTCTCATCTTTTCTATTATATTTTTTTATCAAAATTATTAACAAAGTCGAGTTTTGTGGCTTATGCTCCTAGGTTTTGATCCATGTAACATTTTTGATGAAAAAATGTCAATTGTGACAAGAAAATGGTGTATTTCATTAAAATAATTATTTCTACTAAATTTTCATGCTTCAATATTGTGAATTCATCATCAAAATTCATTTAAGATCATACACTCATTTATTGTCGAACTTACCTTACTTTCGTGCGTCAATTTTTCCAAACACGTGTTTGAGTCGGTTTTAATCTAATTAAATTGTGTTATTGAAAAACCCAAATCTCTAATTTGTTCTTTAGATTTTTTTGTTCTTATTTTAGGAGTTCCAGCAGTAAAAATGGGTATAGTGTGTGGTTATAAAGTTGGAATTTATCAGCGAAACGGACGAGTAACGGCTAGTATTATGTAACTTTTTTTTAACCTGATTATTTTAAAGAGTCAAGGAACTTTCTTTAAAACAAAGGGATTCTTTCGTAAATTTTTTAATAATTTTTTATATCTATATAAATTTTTTCTGTATTTTTTAATTTCGATAAAATATCGTTTAGTTTGAACCGTCGGTTTATAAGGGGGAGTGTTATTTATCTATAATGAGGTGTGTTAATAATCTGCAATAATATAAAAACATCTGTAATAAGGAATTTTATCAAAATTTATTGATACTCAAAATTTACAAAATGTTATTATTTTAAATATCTAATTATCAAAAAGTATTTTCCACATGATATGCCCACTTCAATTAAGTTAACTCGATCAATACTTATCGAGAGGTTGAGAAAGATTAGGCTGTTTATTTTTTTAGTATTTTACATTTAAATATGCTTAGTTTTTTGCAACAAAATATTCAGTCTTTTAAAATTTAAACTACTTTTACTGTGAAAGGAATCGATCTAAAAGCCTTTTTTTCTTAATAACTAATTTTGTCAGATCTATAAAATTAAATACATGTAAGCTTTTCCGCTTGTTCAAAGTTCACAAATTTTCTATTCATAGTTCAATAAAGTTAAAGTTTTGTGAACAGACTTCACAGTTTTTGTGAGTAGATTTCACAAACAAATTTCACGTTAATTAAACAGCTCTTTCAGTAATTGAACAAATAAGGTATTTCTTTGCAAATATAAATATAGTCATACTATAGAGCTCATAAATTTTCTGAACTATCTTTAAAAGATCCATTATATTATTCCTAGAGAGATCCAATAAATATCCGCATAGCTTTAAAATTTTTCCGTATTCTTTTCAATATGTTGCTTAAGTTTTGACGGATCTAAAGCTTCTTGTCGTTTACGAACATTACGTGTAAATAATGTGAGCACGGTTCCAACCATCAATAACATAGCCATACCCATGTTGGCCCAGAAATCACTGGTTGTCTCCAAAATATATGTAAATAAAAACGTGAAAATTACTCCTGCCATTGAAGACACTCCAATTAATAAACCAGATGAATTAAATTCACTTTCAGGATATGTTAATTCAACACCCGTTTCATATCCCACAACTAAGTAACCACTTACGAAAGTTCTAGAATTTAATATAGCATCATTTAATTATAAAGGAATGGTTTTTTTAATGATAACTTAAACTCCAACTTACCCAAACATTAAAGCAGATAAATAAATAAATAATTTATTTTCAGATATCACTGCAAAAGTAAATGCCAACATTCCGACCACTGACATGAAGTAGACAACGGCCGTAACTTCCCTGAAGAAATTAAATTTTAAATAAAATATATTAATAAATAAACTTAAAACTCGAGAAAGAAAATTTTACTATTGAGCAAAAGTAAAGCAAAATGTATTGGAAATTGCAAAAATTTGTCTAGAATTTGTATCGCCTTTTTTTGTAATGATTTTCGATAAACAAAATCAACAACTTCGGTGATTCTTAAATGTTGCCGGTTTAAGCCCAGACCTCACGTACTTATGCCTAATTTTGCCACCGTATTATCTAAGGACTAAATATTTTACCCACGGCTTAAGTCTATTTAACTTTTATACTTCGTGCTTTTCTGAGGGTTCAATAAGCAAAGATAATCATTTTTTAGTAAGCTGAACTAATAACGGATAGCTATTTCCGGATAGCACTTGTAATTTTCTTGAATGTTTTTATAATTTTTGTTCACTTTTTTTTTATATATCGAATAATTACGACAGTGTCTTTCTTTATAGAATAATTAAGGCAGGGTTTTTCATTAACAGAAAATTTAAATGAAAATACACATACTTAAACTTTTTAGTTCTGTCTAAGATCATTCCAAAAACAACTGAACTGAAAGTTCCAGACGCCACAAACACAACTCCAATACGACCAGCGAACTGGGCGCCATTCTTAAAAAAAAAGACCAAGTATAATAAAAGTAATAACACTTTATAATAATACAAAAAAAAATTAAAACGTACGATTTTAAAATGCTCTACAAGTATTGGATTTAATAACGTATTTATGGTATTATATATTCCAATATTTATGGAATAAGCACAAAGCAGCATTACAAACGGTTGATTCGTTAATAATTTCTTAAAGGATTCAATAGGATTGGAATTTTCTTGTTTTTTTAATTTTTGAGCTTCACTTGGAGGTGTTGGTGGTTCTTCTTGGAAAACTAAAAATAAAAATAAGACTTTACTGTTTATAAGGGTCCAAACTGTTTCGGAAATCATACTCCTTGAAAGTGTCCTTTTTGAGACCTTTTTGATTTCCCTCTTAGACTAAAAAGCCAGAATCAAATATGGAAAAATTATTTCTTTCTATAAATACTTACATAAAATAGTTATAATTAAATTAACTGTTGTATATATGGCCATAAATATAAACAACCTATATAAATCATCTCCAATACTGTCCAAATTATCATGGTCTTGGACAACAATAGGTGTCAAAAAAAAACTGGTTGCTATGCCTAACTGTGTACCAAATACTCCAATTGTACAGGCTGTACTCATTTGATGTTTGTCAAACCATATCCCAGCTAATTTTGGTGGCAAACTTAAAATAAATAATTGTGATATAGCCAATATTGTTTGGCCAGTTAATCCAATATAAAATCCATTGGGATGTGCAGAAAAAACTTTTAACCAGGATCCAAAAAAATTACCAATGGCTGCTAGTAATAATGTAAATCGGACACCCTTTCAAAAATAATAATATATAAGCTGTAAAGATTTTCCTCTAAATATGAATATTTGAAAAAAAGTTTTTCTCAAACATTAGTGCTGCCTCCCCACTTTTCAACTCTCTTTTCTTATCAGTTCAATAGCTAATTCAGTTAATTATTACTATAACTAAACCTGAATATTAATATTTGAAAAATATCTGGAAAAAATATCCAATTGCAGGCAAAATTGCGTAGGGAAACTATCCTTAAAAAGGATAAAAATAACGACAATTATGCATTATGAAAAATTTTATTTTAAATAAAAATTATCTTCTTAAATTTTGGTTGCCAAAGTAAGCAGGTATAAAGATAGAAGAGAGAGAAGATAGAGGTCGAAAGTGGCATCATTACGTATACATTCCTTTAACCATGAACATATTGAGCTCAGTATTGGATTAAAGTGAAAATGTTTTTAAACAAAATAGACCCAGCAAATGTGTATAAAGACGTATATTTTTGGAATTATTTGCAGTAGTAAAAATTACGGAACCAAATTTTATTTTAATGTCAAAATTTTATACCCAAATATTCGATTTGTTTTGTATCCAGTAAATTTATTAATTTTTCATTTACCATCTTATTAGAATAACCCATAAATATAGGTAAAAAAACTACAATTTTGTCAGGATATCAAAAGACTTCGCCTATCCAAATTGTTTTTTTCTTGCTGGAAATAACTCCAAAAAATACACGTTGACTTTCTTTTAAATGAGAAACAAAAATTAAATTACCTTTTTGTCGATTAAGTAAGATGCTGGTAGTATTAATGGTAAATATGGGACTAAATACACCACAGAAGTCATATTAACCATTGTCGTATCCACATTGTAAAATTTCTTAATTGTATCCGCAATTATTGTATATTGAACCCAATGTGCTGAATTTATGAAATATATTGCAGCAAAAATGAATATCATTAACCAACGACGTTTATAAACACGATACGTTTCGGGTTTGGATTTTTCTGAAACGGCAAACGATGTTTTTCGTACAGTCATCTTGCTTATTAATATTTATAATTGGTACAGTTATTAAATATAAAATAATCATATATTTTTCCATTAATTTTTAACGAAAGTTGTTTGTGCGGTGTTTGTAGGATAATGTTTAAATTTGTTAATAATTTTATGTAAAGTATTGATTTATTTTTTTAATGATAAAATTAATTGATTAAATTAAAAAAGTTATTTAATTATCAATAAATTTGACCATAGTACATCAAACTTAAGTTATTTAATGTTCGATATGAGTACCTCATTTGTACGTAAAAGTGATTTCTACAAATCCGTATGTTTGATGACTTCATAGCAAAAAAAAAATTGACGAGATATTTACTCATACTTTATTGGACTTGGGAAAATTTTGTGATAGGCGATGAAGCCCTTATAATTTAAAAGGACAAGCACTTTAAAACTTATTTTTACTAAGCAAGTGCATATCAGATTACTTTTAGACCAAAAACTTGAATTGTTTGATTATTGTAATTCTGCTGATGATGATATCGACGAGAAAAGTATATTTTACTAGAAAAGCTGGATTTTTTGCTTTTAAATAATACTCGTAGGTTTTGTACATAGGAAAAATATCGAACATGAAAAAAATTTGAAAAAGTTTTAGATTTTTATAGCATGATAATCCGTTAAATAGAAAACAAATGAAACATTGGCGACGAATGGATTCTTTCTGAGATGTGGTAAAAGCCAATCTCAACGAAAATTAGAGTACGTATCCTCTACAAGCAAATTTTTTCTTTCTTTTTCTATCTGTAAGAGATAGAATAACACTTTAAATTAGAAAGTTGATCCACATAAAAAACTAACATTATTACATTTAATCGAAAGGAAACCCGCTACTTACGGAAAAATGCCTTAGCCAAAAGTTGTCAAGAGCAGTAGAGGACATTCGCCTGTGTCCATGACTTTGACCTACAATGATCGATAAACTTTAAGCGTTTTTTTTTTCATTAAATGTGTTAATGACATATGTTTAGGTCGCATTTGCTCTGAAAGTTAACGTTTTTCGAAAAAATGTTTAAAACAAAAATTGTTAATTTTTTTTTTGAGGGTCAACTTTCTATTTTAAAAGTATTATTCTATAACTTACCGTTTAGAATTTAAAGGTCTAGGTTCAATCTGATGTCAGAACACAATGTCCTCCATCAAAATGTACAATTTTTGTTTAAGTTATTTTTTGTTTGGTTAAATACAAAAGGGGCTAGTAGCCATTATAGATTAAAACGACCCATCCCTATATATATTTTTTTTAATGAATATACACTTTTAAACTTTTTGATATTTAGGAAGTATGACGAACTACAACGCAAAAAGAAAACGACGCTTACCTTTGGTTGAAACGGAATCCTTAAAAAATACTCACGTAATCAAAAATACTTCTTGATAAATAATCCTACTTAAAAAAATATGTTTTTATAAAATACCTCAGAAATATCTCTACCATGAATATGTAAAAACCAATTTCATTAAATCTTATCTTTTGCATTGTTTTAAAAAATCCAACAAACAATAATTAGTGGAATAATTGATAGTTTAATTAGATAATTAGATTTCTAATTAATTAATTTTTTTTTTTTTGAATATAGGTGTAAATTGCAAATATTAAGTCAATGGAAAAAATACCTCCTTGAATATATTGTGTAATTCGGAAGCATTCATTGAATACAACAAATTTCTAAATAATTCCACTTACTGTAGGCGCCAAGCCAATGCAATGCAATGAGCATTGAGTTGTAATAACTGCAGCATATATTTAACATTTTTATGTGCCAATTTTTAAAGATACGGTGCTTGAATCCAAAGTACTGGTAAAAATCATTTTCAGGATTTTTATCATTATCTCCTGGTATAATTTCAATAAATCCTGTGCTCATGAATTCTAGCTTAAAAAAATCATTTAAAAGTAGTAGTCTCAAAAAATCCTCCCCAAGAAAGCTATATACATAGTTAAGATAGTACGAGCTCCTTATTTTCATTCATTTGTACATAGTGATTCTCATGTATTTTGTAAAAATCGCAGTTTTACATATAATAGGTACACAATAATTTTATAATATTGTGAGAATTTGTAGAATCAGCCATCGGTCTAAGACTTGTGGTATTTACACGTGTCACATGAAATTGTGACAAAATTCAATACATGTGCGTGATTGACTATCCTCAATCGCGTATAAAGGGTGGGTCGTTTTAATCTATAATGACTAATAAGATCGTTTTGTAGTTAGCCAATCAAAAAATATGTTGAAATATTTTATCATTTAGCCTTTGCATCGATTTCAGGAATATCGAACAGAACCTACATTTTTAAAAAGGTGAGTAAAAGGTATGTGTATTAAATTATTGAGAAGTATAATGAGTCAATGGTGGAGTAGTGGCGAGCACAGTCGCTACCGGTTACAGAATACCTCGGTTCGTATCTAGCAATTTTCCAGATTAATTTTTAATTAAATAAGTAATTATGCCGACAGAAAGTTAAATTTTTTAGAAAATTTTTATGAGAAACAAAATCGACAAATAAGTACGAGAGCGTGGTATATTTTATGTTATTTTAAGTCCCACCCCCTGGCAGAAGAGTGATTTATGGCATAAGTAGGAAAGTGGGACTAACATAATTAATTTTTTTTGTTTTCTCCTATTCAAAATCTTATAAATTTCATTTAACAAGAATAAAAAATATTGGCATGTACAAACAAAAAAGCAAGCAAAAAGCTCCGCGATCTTAGCACTTCATGTGCGGAATTTCGATTGACCAATTATACCATCTGAAAGGTCAGAAATTGGTCATAAAAGGTCAGTTGGTCTCATTAATTGGTCAGCATCAGAACATTTTTTATTAAAGATTGAAAAAACTCCACCTATGCGCGATCGGGAAGCATTCGCTGATAATTAATTGGTCAGCTAATATAAATAATTGGTCGGTTTAATTTTATATTCAAAAAATAATATAATTTCGAAAAAATTTTCAATTTTTTCAACATTTGTACTAGGAGAACATAAGTGGGAATTAGTAGTTCCTGATAAGGAGAAAGGTGAGTAAGTGTTTTCACCCCGAAAGCCTATAATTTTATTTTGGCAGAAAGTTATTGGTCTGCCCACTAGAGGTCACACTCACCAAACACGGGTGTGCAGACCACTAACTTTCTGACTTACGAGGTGACAACAATTACCTTGCTATCAGGTACTACTTATTCCGTCCGTCCTTGATGTTCTCTTAGTAGAAATGTGAAAAAAATTGAAGTTTTTGAACGAAAAAAAACTAATTTTTTCATCATTTACTAGGCAAACATGCTGTGGTGGAAATTTGAAAAAAAATGAAAATAAAAATCAGATTTTGCTTAAAAGATTTAATGAACTTTTTTAATATATGTCCTCACCTAGTTTCGAACCAAGGGACTATTTATTCGAAGTCAGATACGCTAACCATTATACCATTAGGGCTCTGTTATCCGTATTAATAAATAATTATATTCATATTTTCGACTTTCTTAAATTATAACAAAAAGTAAAACTCATTTTCGGAAAATTTTGAGTAGTATTATTACAAAAAAAAATGGCAAACGAAGTTTGAAATACTTACCTATCGTGAAGTTCGAAATACTTACCTATTTTTAACTGAAATAATATTGTATAGCTACAGAGAGATGGGGAAAAATAAAATAAAAACAGGGTTTGAGTTTTCAACTTTATTTAAATGAAATCAAAATACATAAAAACTATTTACGAATTACTTGCACATAATTCCATATAATTAATTTCATCTTAAAAAAATTTTTTTGCATCAACTTTTTTTTTACAAACCAAATACCACACAAAAATAAAATGAAAATCCAAAAAGAATATTACGTATTTACAATCCAACTTCTTTATCTCACCTATATTTTATAAGAATTTGTTTGTGCCTTTACTAAAAAAAAATTAATTAGTTAATTAATAATTTTGTTCTGAAAGGAAAAATGGGATAGAATAAAATAAAACAAAATTTTAAATATATAACGATATTTATTTATTTATATTAATTTGAAAACGTTATCCCGAAAATTGATTTTTTACTATATAAAATAACCATTATTATTATTCATTCAAATTTTTTATAGGTGACATATGTACAAATATATATAATACAAGTGAAAACAAACAATTGACTGAGTTAATTGTTGAAATACCATGCATAGTCAGTGTTGATTTATTTATCACATTACACATACAAACATGTGACACATACATAACTGATAATCAAGTATAGTACCTATTATAAAATTTCCGCCTAATTGGCGCCCTCACGAGTAAACAGTGATGTTTATGAAAAAAAATTTTACATTTAAACTTTTGTTCTATCTCTAACGGTTTACAAGATGACCTCACTTTTGAACCTATGATGCTCATTTACGAACTTGACCTCACTTTTTACGTCCTGAGTACGCTGTAAAAATTTCAGCTCGATATCTTTTTTCGTTTTTGAGTTATCGTGTCCACAGACGGACGGATGGACGGACGGACAACCGGAAATGGACTAATTAGGTGATTTTACGAACACCTATGACAAAATTTTTATACTGACATCATTATTTTTAAGCCTTACAAACTTGGGACTAAACTTAATATACTATGTATATTTCATATATACATGGTATAAAAAGAGTGAAAAATTTAAATAAAAGGAAAAATTCATTTTTTTAAAAGTAAAAAATTATAAAAAAAATATTTCCCCTACTCTGGTTTATAGTGAAGAGCTGTGCGTAAGTACTCACTGCCCTGATAAAACCATCCGGCTCAAACATGCGCGTTACGACAGAGACAACTTTTTTAATTTTTTTTAATATTAAATTAAACTGACCAATTATTTATATTAGCTGACCAATTATCAGCGAATGCTTCCCGATCGCGCATAGGTGGAGTTTTTTATTTTTTCTGCGAATGAGGTGCTAAACTTATTAATTGACCTTGAAAAACTTTAATCTTTAATAAAAAATTTTCTGATGCTGACCAATTAATGAGACCAACTGACCTTTTATGACCAATTTCTGACCTTTCAGATGGTATAATTGGTCAATCGAAATTCCGCACATGAGGTGCTAAGATCGCGGAGCTCAAGCAAAATAAGTATTTTTTTAACATTTTGTAATAGGCGAATATGTTATAAAAAAGTGGGATAAAATATATAACATGTTCTCCTGTTAACGAGCGATTTTTTAATTTTAAAATTAAAAATTTTAGTATTTTGTAATAGGAGAATATGAGTGAGATAGACTATTTGACATGTTCTCCTATTAAAAAGTTTCAAATTTAGCGTAACCCAGCTATTTTTGTGCAAATTTTTTTAATATTTTGTAACAGAAGAACATGATTTTAAATGATTTATTTATGATTATTTAAATTCCCACCTCCTGACAGAAGGTGATTTATGACATATGTATAATTGACATTTATAGCAAGAGGGCGGGTTTTATAGATAATTTAAACTATAAAAGGAGTAGAAAATTTAAACATCAGGAAAAATTCATTTAATTTAAAAGTAAAAATATTAACCACACCAGGATACGAATCAGCGCACCTTGGTTTCATAGGCAAGTGCTGTATCCACACAAACACCCGGCTTACTTACAAGATTATAATTAACTTAATGCATACTTACCTTTACTAAATAATTAATTAATTGATAATTTTGTGGGGGGCCAACTTACGTTAGCTTCAAATTAGCTTTAGAGCGATCATTGTTTATACAAAAGTGGTCCTACCTACTAGCTGCCTTGTTTTAGACATAAAAACAATTTAATATGCATATTTTACTTATTTTTTATCTAATCTCTTTAGTTAATATAAAACAATACATAATGTAATTAATTAATGATAATTACCACTTAAACATTTTGATTTGATCTTATTAGATGAAAACAACAGAAAAACAAAACCTTTGAACATTCATTTTACCAATTAATGCGGATATATCTGGTTTATAATTTCAATAGAAAATAATTTTCGCATTTAAATATCTACCTATATAACAATGAACGCAAAGCTTCATTTTAAGGAGGGGATTATTGCAGGGAAAACGTAAATAACACTCGTAAATAATTTTATCAAAATATTTTGTACTAAAATTTACAAAATATAAATATTATTTTAATTTATTATAAATTAATTTCTACATAAAAACATTTCGAAAAAACTCATCAATTTAGGTACAACGGCAAATTCAATGAAACTCAGGTCTAATATTCATTGAAATAGGTAATAGCTCGTTGGATTCGGAATGATGTCTACAAAAATGTACCGGAAGCTGAAAATAGGTCTTCGTGCGACAAAAAGGAGCACTCATGTCATACTAAATAACTATTTTAAGGTATTAAATATTAAGTTAACAATTTAAAAGAAATTATGGTGTATTCTGAACACTTTAAAGTATTCACTACCGTTGGAAATTTATGTTAATGTTAACTTTTCAATTTTGTTAACAAAAAGAACTTTAAAAAAAATATTATAAACAAAGCATTAAAATTTTTTAAACGTTATTAACATGATCATGTTAAGTATATACACAAGAAAAGCTCCATGGAGCCGAAAAATTTAACGCAATTATTTAAACATTTTTTTTTTAGTTTACAATGAAAACGAAAGTTCGAGAAAATTTTGTTAATATCTTAAGATAAATTTCCACCGATAATAAACTTTTTAAAGTGTTATTATTACCTCTATATTTCACCAATTTGAATTGTTGGATAGACTATTTGGGGAGAAAAAAACATTTCCTCTTAGATAGGAGAGTTTATTTAATTTAATTCGGGTCTTTCAAATTTAAGCGGTTACCTATTATTATTGCCGAGATTATATTTCTTAAATACCTTAATTGAGTGAGAATTTCGAAAAAAATATAAAATATTGTTCAGATCTATAAAAATAAATATACACTAATTTTTTTAAACTTAGCAAAATAAACCAATAAACCAATTCTTCAATTAAATAACAATTCAATAAATTTTGCAGGTACGGGCATTTTTGTGTCGCGATTCCATAAAATATCTAAAGGACCATGGCACACACAGCGACTTTTGCCGCCGCGGCTTTTTATCACTGTTTCTCATTGAGAAGCTTGCACCATTTTACTCTCTATACCAGTTTATATGTTCTTGTTACATGTGTTCTCATAAATTAGATTTAGTCAAATTTTCAGAGTGTTTTTGCTCAATATGCATGCTCCTTTTTAATTGAATTCACTATTGTCGAAACGATGATAACGATAAAAACATTATTGTGTGTAGGAACACTGGCCTTAAGAAACGCTAAAATTTAAATCCACTCTATCCAAACTCTTTTAGCAAACTGAAAATTTCACCAATAGACAAAAGCTTTTAATTTATATATATAAAAAAGTAGTTATCAATATTAATATAATATCGATAACACCAATATTGATAAATAAACCAGTTCTGATATCATAGATAAATAAATATATGTAGGACGCGGTCTTAAAATTTTTCCAGGTTTTTAATCACATTTACATTAAATCTGGATGGATCTAAAGCTTCCTGACGTTTACGTACATTACGTGTAAATAATGTGAGGACAGTACCAATCATCAATAAACCTGCCATGGTCATATTGACACAAAAATCATTCGTCTTGTGCAGCATATCTGAAAATATAAATGTAAAAATTCCTCCTGCTGTTGAAGACATCCCAATTAATAAACCAGCTGAATTAAATTCATTTTCAGGATATGTTAATTCAACGCCTGTTTCGTATCCCACAACTAAGTAACCACTTACGAAAGTTCTAGAATTTAAAATTAAAATTTTTATTACAAATGAATAGTTTTAACGATTTAAACGCCAACGTACCCAAAAATACAAGCTGATAAATAAATAAATAATTTAGTTTCAGACATAACTGCAAAAGTAAATGCCAACATTCCGACCACCGACATGAAGTAGACAGCGGATGTAACTTCCCTAAAATAAAATAAAATCGCAATTAATTATTTAACTTACTTGAGTTTAAAAATTAAATTTTCAGTTAGTTGGGATTCATTTAAACCGAATACGAAAGACAATTTGTTTGGAAAAGCGAGGGAAAATAAATGAATAAGGGGTTTCAGAAGACTCGAATTTCAAGTTTTTTTCAAGTAGTTCAAAATAGCGCTAAGAAGATTCGGACAGAACCGTTTTTCCGAAAATCCTCAGAGAAATAAATTCAAAATCAAAAAGTTGCAAATGAATACACTGATTATCTGAGCTAACTGTGAACTATTTTTCAGTTGAAATGTACAGTTCTGGCTTCTAAAGTACAGTTCTGGTGTTATATCAAGTACCTTGCACTTTGTAAAGTCTCATTACTACTAAAACTGCATCTTTTGGGCATCTATTATCCAAAGTAATAGATGCCCAAAGCAATTTTTGACGCTTTTATCCAAAAATTGTACAAGATAAAAGATTTGAGGAATAATAATAATTGTAAATTTCTTATATCGTTAAGTATTGGAGTATTTCGAGAAGATGATTATTCCGGAAAATAAATAATACTTACTTAAATTTTTTAGTCTTGTCTAAAATCATTCCAAAAACAACTGAGCTCACACTTCCAGACGCAACAAATATAACTCCGATACGACCAGCAAATTGTTCGCATTTCTTTTAAAAATAAAATAGTTTTAATAACGATAACACTTTAAACTTCTAAAGAAAAAAAATTTTGTGTATAATAAATTCAACGTACATCTTCAAAATGTTCCACAAAAATTGGATTTAATAACGTATTTATGGTATTATATATTCCAATGCTTATGGAATAAGCACAAAGCAGCATTACAAAAGGTTTATTTGTTAATAATTTTTTAAAAGATTCAATAGGGTTAGAATATTCTTGTTTTTTTAATTTTTGAGCTTCGCTTGGAGCTGTTGGTGGTTCTTCTTCAAAAACTGAAAATAATAAATTCATTTAACGTGACTATAGTAGCAGATTCATTTAATCTTTTCTCCTCGATATCTTCGAGGAGGGATATCTTCTTAATCGGCGTGTTTTTACTCCAAACAAATTTTCCTCGATATCTAAATCGACGTGTTTTTACTCCAAACAATAATCGCAAGTCAAGAGTTATTAAGGGTGGATACTTTTGAAATGAACACACTGTATAGGTAATAAAAGAGGTTTGTATAAGCTTTGGTCGTTATATATAGACTATGGGAGGGCAGATTTTGATTTTTTATACTCTTTATGACTTAACAAAAAAGGTATGTTCCGAAGTGAGACGGAATGATATACTGTATGTATGGTACGAAGTGAGATGTTTGATACTCCTTGAGAGTATCTGTTTCTACCTGTAGAGCTGAGTTATTCTAAAGTCTAAAGCGTGCATGGGCAAACGTGGCTTAAAGTGACACTCATACGAGTAAGACAGAGAGACAACATTTTTTTTCTATCTGTCTCAGTTTCTCTTATAGAGAAACTGAGATAGGTAGACGAGTCGTATACCCGTCTCGCTTCCTCCTCTATGAGCCATGCGGTCTTGGATAAAGGAACAAAAAATAATGTTTATGGCACCCAATAAAGTTATAACAATGGTGGCTTTAACTTAAAATAATTCGCCCAAGTCTGCTCTAAAAAGTAACCATTGGCCACGAGTGTTATAGACGATATGTGTCGACTATAATTCCAATTAACATTGGTTGCTATAGCTGAATCGTTATAGCCGATATTGTATTTTGCCCAAGACTTCTATTTCAGAATATAACAACTTGATACAAAGACGTTATAATATTTCAATATAAAATACTTACACAAAATAGCTATTATTAAATTTATTGTAGTATATACGGCAACAAGCAAAAATAACTTGAATAAATCACTTCCAATATCATCTTTATTTTTATGATTTCGAACAATAATAGGTGTCAAAAAAAACCCGGTTGCTTCGCCTAATTGTGCACCAAATACACCAATTGTACATGCTGTACTCATTTGACTTGCATCAAACCAAATTCCAGCTAATTTTGCTGGTAAGCTCAATATAAATAATTGTGATACAGCCAGTATTGTTTGACCAGTTAATCCAATATAAAATCCATTGGGGGTTGCAGAAAAAACTTTTAACCATGACCCAATAAAATTACCACTTGCTGCTACTAGTAATACAAAACGCACACCCTGTTCGGTTAAAATATATAAGTTTATAAGAAATTTAATAAATCGGCGTTAATTTTGGATTTTTATGAAAAAGTATGATTTTTGAATACTTTGAGTTGCCTACATATTCGTATTTCAAAACTATTAGACATAATTCCCGTCTTAGATTTAGTTGAAATATATTTTTTTGAAAAGTAACAATTTCGCTGGCTGAGAGTAAATTGTGCACTTTTTACACAAAGATAATAAAAGCAAGTAAAGATTTCTTGAGTTAACGATCTCAATTCTTAATATTCAATAAAATATAGCATTTGACTTCTTAAAAATTAAAATATCAGATGAAAATATTGTCTTATATCTAAGTATTTACTTGCTGCCTTAAGAACAAAATTTCCTACTACATAGAACGTTTTATCCAATTTTTTATTTATTTCTAAATAAATTTCACGGTAAATTATATATTTTAGTACAAAAACAGAAACCTGAATATTTCGAAAAACTATTTTTTTAGTAATCGAAACTTGACTATACGATAGATAGAGACTTAAACTATTATAAAAAAATTATCTTTCCTTATGATATAATATTTTTTAATTAACATTAAATCAATTGCTTAATTTTCAACTTGATTTATTAGAATGATAAGGAATACAAAAGATTTGTATGTGTTTTACACAAACAAAAAGGTTTTCTTGTTTCAAGCAAAAAACTTTTAGATATTTTTCTACCCTCAGCTAAAATTTTTCTCGCTCCAAGTACATTTTTGTAACCCTCTAAATATTCTTGGTTCATGATAAAATTCCTTAAATCAAGAAATTCTTCTTTTTTTTTAGAACAACACTGTAGTACAGTAAAAGATGTTACAAAAATCGGCTGATACAGGAAAATGAAAGAAACCGCTCACATTTTGGTAAAACCTCATGGAAAGTGTTTCTATGGTGTCAATTATCATTAGCCTAACGCATAAGTTAGTGACGCAAGTGTTTCTATTTGTTAATAAACAATAAATTTTTAATTGAATGAAACGATCAATATTAAACTTCTCTTAAAAAATTAGTAAGTAGGCAACTTGTATGACGTAAATGTTATGTGTTGCCAAGTTGCCTATTTATTAATTTTGTATGTCAACTTTAAAATTAACCGTTTCATTGAATAAACTATTTATTGTTTATTAACAAATAGAAACATTTGCGCCAATAACTCATCAAATTTTCTTTCTTTATTTTTTATTAGAAACATTTACTGTACTACTGTTTAAAAAATTTCTACGGAAATCAAAATTTGTGTCAAATTCTAAGCAAAGCTCCCTTACACCACTATCAAGCATTTTCAGTTTTGTATCGTTATTACGTATTTAGTTATCAAAATTGAAGAAAATTATATTTGCATAAAAATTTCTTAAAATTTGATTACAAAATCAACGGATACAAACTTTCTTCTTGGAAGATATAATAATTATATTTCATTTATATTGAATCTATTCAGTTTTCGTATTCCAGATATATAGAGGCAACAGCAAAAAACGATTTACCTTTTTGTCGATTACATAAGACGCTGGTAGAATTAATGGCAAATATGCGATTAAATACACTACAGACGTCATATTAACCATTGTCGGATCCACATTGTAAAATTTTTCAATAATATTTGCAATAATTGTATATTGAACCCAATGCACTGAATTAATGAAATATATTGTAAAAAAAATGAATATCATAAACCATCGCCGCTTATAAACACGATACGCTTCAGGTTTTGATTTTTCTGAAACACCAAACGATGTTTTACGCACAGTCATTTCGGTAATAAATGTTTAAAATGATTGTTAAATATTAAATAAAATAAGTTTGTTGATGTTCTTGCATTTAACTAAAATAAACTTGTTTGTAAACTGTTATTATTTAAATTTACATTAATTACTTTTCAATGATAAAATATATGCGATTAATTAAAGAAAATTAGTTATCAATAGATTCCATCATAATACATTAATCTTACTTATTTCAAGTTCCGTATAAGTGTCTCGTGATTACCTAAATGGTTTATATATCCGAATGGTAGCCTACACGAAAATACTGAAAAATAGATTGAATAGTATAATAGAGTCTAAATGTCCGAGCGGTCTAAGGCGCTAGTCTTAGAAAGTTGGACTATTTAGACTTAGGTTGCGTGTTCGAATCCAGGCAGCGGCAGCAGCGGCAGTGTGAACAATTTATAATTAATGTGAGTGCAGAACGAAGTAACCGACTCCACCCTCATCAAAAATGTAATTGTAAATGTGTTTGTAATGGAATTAATATAGATTAACAAATAATGATGTGGGTGGCCTCTACGATAAGGCATGCGTCACAAAACGGAGGTTAAACCCCCCATTATTATTTACATAGAATAGTTATGTAAATTTCTTTTATACGAATGCCCGAATGGAGAAGTATTTTCAGTGCAAAACACTGCCTAATTCCGTTTCTCAAGAAATCATATAATTTGCTTAGCCAAAATTTGAGTAAAAAATTTGCAGAGTATACCTACTCAAAGTATATAGGTACCTACTATTTAATCCATTTTTACTTTTGACAGGGAAACCTTAAGATAATTGCAATTTGGAACGGTAGTTATGAAACATTGTTTAACATTTAATCTTTTAATCTGATTTCTTTTAATCTATAAATTGGTTAATCTTTGGTGCATATTACTTCTAATAAAATATCAAAATAGTTTTGAGTTCAACTAAGCTATTAATAAATTTTATCTAATCTAAAAAATATAACAAAATTGATCGTAATCTACCTAGAATAAGCAATTTTATGAAGCTATTCATCATTGAATTCACAATTGCGTGTAGATACTAAAAAAATTGCACTAAATTAATATAATCTTTTGTAAAAAATATTTTGCAGCAATCAAGTAACTTAAGGTATTTCCAACCAGTTCCTATGCTTAAACAGTGGTAAAACCCACTTTTTGACAGAATTGAACGGATAACTTTTTTGACAGACTAAGAATCGGGCTTATTATTAAATCCCAAAGTTTCAACAATATTGACCGTTTAAAGGGAATTTTTTTATATCTTAAAAATAGCTGGGAGGTCCTCAGGGAGGACAGTGAATTTTACATGCCTTGACTCTCGAAATCTCTAACTTTGCAGCTGATTACCTCGCGATCTAAACAGCCAACAATTCTGCAACTTGGAGATCCAACAGCTAAGTTAGAGAAAAAAATAGACCAAATCTGTCGACAAGTGCTTTCATGTTGGAAATACTTTAATAAATAAATAAGTCTATAATATTTGAAAGTCATTTTAGTATGGATGTAAAGCTGTTCTTAAGGTCGCCCCTACAATTTTTTGTGTACGAAAATATTTATAGGCGGAAGGATTTCAAGGATATTCAATACGAATAATTGAATAAAAATCCAAAAATGATTTTATATACTACACACGATAAATCAGGATGTCCGTCTTCCAGCAACGAATATCATATTCTTTGACGGAAAAATGTATTTGAGCTTGGAACGCAATTTTACTCTCCACCTGGTCGTAGGCCTATAAGCTATTTCTTATTGAACTAATATCGAATTAAAAATACAATAATCTCTTGTAAAAAAAACGTCTATAATTTTAAGAAAGCAAAAAGTGATCTAATTCTAAACAAATTAAAGCTCGATACAGTTGGTTCGATCATATCGTTCGATAAATATTATCTTAATTTGAATTTATAGTCATCAAATCAGCCAAGACTAATATATTTCCTTCCCCTGAAAATAATTAAGATTATCTGCCTATAAATTTTTATCGATTCATACTAGTGAAAACCACTTTTAACTCGAAATAGCATGTATATTATATTATAAATAATTGATCTTTATCGAATATAATAAAATTTTTTTTATACCATTTGAATATACAGGGTGCTCCTAAAACTTTTTTCTAATGCTGTACAAAGCCTGCTCAACTTAACCACTTAATTTGAATATCTTTTTCTATCGATCGAAAGGAAAACTCAACTTAGCTATTGTAACAGCAACTGAATTAGCATCCGAAATTGATACTCAGCCATTTTTCAAACCTCAAACGTGACTAAGACATATTAATCGTTGACCGGGCGAAGAAACTACTCATGAACCAACAGCTCCAAAAAAAGTTTGAAGCCGAATTTTTAATGCTCTTTTGGACACCGGACATACATCTATAAAATAAATAGTTCCCTACTTTTTATTTTTATTGTTTTTAAATGTTCCGCTACATGACTAAAAAAATATAGATATACACGTGTGTAATTTTCTATTAATGCAATAATAAATATGATACAAATTCGAAATATAATCAACTAAGTATAACTAAAAGGGTCTAGATAAATCGATTAAGGTTAATTGACCTCAATGTATATATACTATAAAATTTGCATCTAATGTGTGCCATCGTGAGTAAACAGTGATGTTTACAAAAAAATATTTGAAACAAAAGTTGTTTATTTTTTGATAAAGAACATTTTTTATACTTAAACTTTTGTTCTATCTCCAAGGTTTACAAGATGGGTCCTTAGGACCCAAGACCCAATGGACCTATGTTGCTCATTTACGAATTCGACCTCACTTTTTACGTCCTGAGCTGCTTTAAAATTTCAGCTTGATATCTTTTTTCGTTTTTGTGTCATCGTGTTCACAGACAGACGGGCGGACGGACGGACAACCAAAAATGGACTAATTAGATGATTCTATGAACACCTATACCAAAATTTTTTTCGTAGCATCAATAATTTTAAGCGTTGCAAACTTAGGACTAAACTTAATATACTATGTATATTTCATGTATACATGGTATAATAATGTTCTTGCTTTAATTATGTTATAATAGCGTGTGCATCCTTTATGTTATAGCATGTGTATCAACTTTTTAACTTAGTTAAATTCTTATTTAGCGAGAAAAATACATTTTGGCAAATCGATTATAAAATTGATTAGATAAAAAATAAAGAAGTTTCATTGTGTATTCGAAAAAACGTTTCATTGTGTGCTGGAAATGTTTTGAAAGTCACTGATCACTTTACAAAACAATGGGTAAGAATTTTATCAATATGTTATGAAGTGGTATTTAAAATTGACAATGTAGGTAAATATTATTTTTATTCTCTTATCAATTCAAAAAATTACAAAATAAGTAAACTGAAAAATTACCTTGATTGATTTTACAAAGTACATAAATATATTCCATTGATAGAACAATTTTTTATTGTTGTCCTTAATTTCTCTAGACAAACAATTTTATGTTTATTAGGTATATTGGCCTGTGTGATTATCAGTACAAGCTTTCGTACTTTTCAAAGGATTGTTTCATTCGATATCAGATTTTATTCAAGGATTTTCTTTTTATAGATAATTAAATTTTTATTAGTTTTATTCCAAAATAAACATTATTTTACCAAAATAAATATTTAAACAGCGCCAAGGCAAGTTCAGACTTGTGATTGAACTTGCCTTGGCAAACCTTTTATACAAAATTGCTCTGACACTCGTACATCCTTAAAGGAATTTAATTTTAGTTTTTGAGAACTATCTGATTAACCAAATTTTACCCTAAAAGTTTCCTAAAATCTTAGGGCGCAGTTACAAGTGATAACGTACACAGCATCCACAGAGTCACTTCTCCATACTTTTTCACGCAATCGGCATATAAAAACAATGATTTTTCAAATATGACGAAGGGGAATTGGGAGATCAGATTAAGTTTTCACTTTTAGCATCAAATAAAGTCTTAAGCCATGTGAATTTTGCTTGTAATTTCTCTAGACATAAGGAAATTAAAAAGTTTAGATACAATCTAAAAGGTACGATTTAATTGCTTACCACAGTATATTTTCCGATAAAATCAGGTAATACATTTTTTATGGGCAAGATAATCGATGACCTTGGTCTTGGTCTTATAGCAAAAGCTCACCTTTTGATTTTCCAATAGAAATAAAAATATCTTCAAGGGACAAGCTTTTATTGTACTCAAAAATGGGAAATCATTTTTACAAACTTTTACAAATAGTCGTAAATGTCGCATAGAAAAAATTGTTTTCTACTTTTGAGTACAATAAAAGCTTATTCCTCAGAAAGTATTTTTAGTTAAAATTTTTAATTTTTAATTAAAAAATATATCTATATCAATTATGATGGGAGAGATGAGAAAATCAGGTAATGCTCACCATAAAAATGCTTTGTCATTACATAGGCATGCATTTCAACTCAATCGATTAAAGATATCTCCTTCAAAATTGAGTTGCAAAAATCCAGCCGAAGAGTCCCTTGTAAATCCTTGCGTTTTTTGTGGCACAGAGTGTACAAACACACATATATTGTTTTTTTAATTATTTATTTTTATTTCATACATTTTAGTGACAAGTTTTATTTTAAAATCATTGTCTATTTATAAAAAGTTGCCTTTCTTTTGTTCGCATTATTAACTTTTTGTCAATGTGATCAACCATTTGTCACCTTCCTGACTCTTGTTCCACGCGAGGCTTAGAAAAACCTCTAGAAAAAGAAGGGTCCAGAAAATTGCTAGTACTATCCAAAATACGAAAAGAAATCCGTTTTCAGAACTTCGCAAGTTTAAATCGCTTGATATCCCTTCCATATTTACTCATTTTTATACAATAAGATGTAAAGTATTACTTCAAATACTTCCAAGGAAATGTTTGACAAGTGCAGATCTTGAAAACTTATGTTTTAATAATTAAATATTCATAAATAAAAAATGGTCTAAGAGATGAAGCCAGAAATATTATCTGGGCTAAAATATAAGCCAAGAAATTCACTGTAAAAACATTCATTCACTGAAGAATATCGAAAAAAGCCTTAAAATTTTTCAATTTTCTGATTCACATTTTCATTTAAATTGTATGGTCGTAAAGCGTCTTGGCGTTTACAAACGTTACGTGTACATATTGTCAACACAGTTCCAATAGTCAGTAATATAACCATGACCATATTGGACCAGAAATCACTAGTGGTTTCCAGAATGAAAGTAAATAATAATGTAAAAATTCCACCTGTTGTAAATGATATACCAAATAATAATCCTGATGAATTAAATTCACTTTCGGGGTATGTTAATTCAACGCCTGTTTCACATCCCACAACCAAATAGCTGCTTGAAAATCTAAAAATTTTGTTTCATTTAATTCATTTTTTAGGCGCTTAAAAAATGAGTGTCTTACCCATACACCATGGCAGATAAATATATAAATATTTTATTTTCTGATGCTACCGCAAATGTAAATGCTAACATTCCGATTACTGACATGACATAAACAATTACTGAAAGTTCTCTGCAAATTATAACTTATTGAAATTAAATAATTTAACTAAATACTTTGAAAATTCATGGTCCCCGTGCTAAAAAGTGGGCTATAAATTTAACGCGATTGTGAGTTTTTCGATGCCATAATCGGTTTATGCCTTCGGATTTCTTCTATATTAATAATAATTAAAATTATCTACGACCTTCCTTGCGCTTCCACCATAATAATATACTAATTGTGAACTAAAAATAAGTAAATAAAACCGAAAGAACCCGATTAATACGGATTATTAATGCAGGATTATAATTAAGAAGGAAAACACGAGTTATTGCAACATTTCCCTTTAGGTATATCTCTTTTCTACAGTGCCCTTCTTGGTTTTTGGTTCCTGAATGAATTTTCTGATAATTAATACTAGGTACAGATTTACTTACTTGAATTTTTTAGTCTTGTCTAAAAGTATTCCAAAAATAAAACAACCCAAAACTCCAAACACAACACAAATTACTCCAACATTACCAGCCAATCGTTCACCATTCTTTAAAAAAGAATATAAAATTAATAAAACTAAGCTTGAAAAAAGACTTTCAACTTAAACTAGGTACATACAGTTTGGAAATGTAGTAGTAGTATTGGATTTAACAATGAATTAACACTGTTCAAAATTCCGATATTTATAGCAAAAGCAAACATTAACATCACAAATGGTGGATTGATTAATAAAGCTTTAAAAGATTTGATTGTATTCGAGCTTTCTTGAGATTTTAATTTTTGTGCTTCACTTGGAGGTGTAAGAGGTTCTTCTTGGAAAACTACAAAAAATGTTGATAAAAGGTTTTTTTAAAATGAATGCTTATTTGATAATGATATATAATTTCGCTACAACATTTCAAGTACTTTCATTTATATTAGAGGAGAAGACATTGGCACCAAATGATATACGAATGAAACTTTAATAGATTTCTACCAAAGAGATAAGGGGGGTATTCTGATCTAGAAGCCTAAATTGTAGTTTCAAATAAGGATATAAAAAAATGAAAAACATTTTTGTATTTTTGTAGCCATTTTTTAACCCCCGAACCAAAAAAAGGGTGTTATAAATTTGACCGCTAGATGTGGGTCTGTCTGTCTGTCTGTGGCATCGTAGCACCTAAACGGATGAATCGATTTTCATTTAGGATATTTAAATGAGCGATTAACTTTAAAATCGGTTCATTTTGGAGAGGACTTCAAGAAAAAGATAATTAAATAGAGAGTGTTCTTAGATATATGTTTCAAATACGAGCTTGGGGTTCCGTACTCGAAAAAATTGTCGGAGGTTTTTTAAATTTTGTAAAATTGACATTTAAAAAATATAATTAAAAAATTTTATTGAAAAAAATTAAAATTCTTCGAAGTGAAGTGGGGGCTACAAAAAACACGACACCCTGGTTGGCACAATTCTATCCTTTGTAATGATCCGAAACAAAAAAATTTGAAATATTGCAAATACTGTCTTAAGAAATTTAGAGAGGGTAAGATATAAATACCAACGATGTCGCAGTCAACGACTAGTGATATAATGATTCAACAAAAATACTCACATAAAATAGTTAATACTAGAATAGTAAAAGTAGCTATTCCAACAATCAAAAATAGCATAAATAAATCATTTCCAATTTCGTTCATATTTGCATGATCGCGAACAACAATCGGTGTAAATAAAAAACTTGCTCCTATGCCTAATTCAGATGCAAGTATACCAATTGTGCACGCCAGGCTTATTTGATTTGCATCAAACCATATTCCAGCTAATTTTGGTGGCATACTTAGCAAAAATACTTGTGCAACAGATGATATTGTTTGGCCAAATAATCCAAGAAAAAATAGATTTGGATGTGCCGAAAATACTTTTAACAACGATCCAATGAAATTACCACTTGCTGCTAAGAGTAGTGTAAATCGTATACCCTGTATGAAAATACAATGAATGTATAAATACAAAATGTTGGTTGTATGAGCTCCAAAGAGTTAATAATTATCTAATATTGCAAATAAATGTGTCAATAATTTGGTTTAATTGAATACGGAATTTCTTTCTCTGAAATAAGAAAAGAGATAATTTTAAAAATTTTTCATTTTCGAGATTTCTTCTAGGCTCTAATTAAATACCTCTCTGCTACCTATAATATTTTTTTTCAAAAATGAAAATAGAAAATTAAAACTATAATTATGGAAAAATTAATTACCTTTTTATCGATAACATAGGATGCAGGCACGATTAATGGCAAATACGGGAGTAAATACACTACGGATGTCATATTAACCATAATTGTATTAATATTATAATATTTCTTAATAATATTTCCAATTATTGAATATTGCACCCATTGTGCCGCATTTGTAAAATAAAGTGCAGAAAAAATAAATAACATAACCCATCGTCGCTTGTAAGTTTTATAAGTTTCCGATTTCGATTTTTCTGTTATAATAATTGAATTCATAACGACTAATGTTTGTTGGTATTATAATTCCACTTTTCAAATATATTTGTGAACAGATAGGAAAAATGATTTTTTTATATTTATAGTATTGAAAATTAATTGAAATTGCTTTTGTGTTGCACAATGAAAATTTTTGGCTGATTACAAAATATTGATTAGAAAATAATAGGCCAGCTTATTTAGAAATTCCCAATTTAAAATTTAAGTAGTCTTAAATTTTACAAGCACATTACGAAAATATTACGCATAAAAAAAGGTAGGAAATCGAAATATAAAAATCTTTAAAAGTATGCGATATCCGAGTTATAATAGGAGAGATCCTAAATCTGATCATTTAAAGATTGGTTATAGTAGTTGTGTACTCACACATACTGTGGTCAGTCAAGCAAACGATTGAACAAGGATCAGACATATGTTATCGAAACGTTTATAATTTCCATGGTATTTAAATGAATTGAATAAAGCTATAAATTATTATACAGATTGTATATTGCATATAAATAACATTTATGATAGTCAGCCAGTTAAATGTTAGAACAGAACTGGTCAGTACAGCTCATGTATGTACAATTAATGAATAAGATTCAGTTATGATTGCAGTGGTATTTAAATGAATTTACTGCAGCTGAAAATTGTTATACAAGTTGTATTGTATGTACTATACACGCATATTTTTGTCAAATTTTTCTTGATTTATGCCACATTTTTCAAATTTTTGATTAATTTTATTTGCAGGATTAATTTTATATATAGAACCAAATTTGACTCGTTTATCCAAAATTCCATTTTAGGATGACGTTCGGGTTTATGACTGTGATGGGCGAATATATTCAAATGGACAAACCTAGTTAATTTTAAACGGCACATAATAAAAAGTTTTAATTTTCAGCTTTCAAATTATTCCCAAATTCATTTACTCGTTGACTGGTGTAAGTAAGCATAGGGTAAAAGCGTCTAATCTCGCTTAGCTGATAATATCGTTCGCCAACGCCAAAATAAAAATTAGCACGGCCTCGGGAGCGAACGTATATAATGACCGTACCGTGTGATGACAAAAAGCAATTACTGTTTTAATACCAAATTATTATAATATTTTGATATCAGATAATGATAATTAACCGATTACTTTAAGAAAGAAAAGCTTACCGTTTTTCTTTATTCATAATTTTAAGCTATAGTTGAATATAATTTTAGCTTTGTAACTATTATTCTTTGAAAATTTGTTGTTATATAGGTTTAAGAGAAAAATCATTAAAAAAATATACTCCGATTGTAAGCTATCTCGTTAGCCATATAAAATATATGAAGTAAGAAAATCTTTTATGGACTTTCTTATGTATAAAACAAAGAGGGAATGTGTATTGGATATTATGGTTATGTGTTACTGTGTGTAATTGTTATTGCATGTGTACAACTTCAAGATATTGACCGGCTGGGTTCATGCATATATACATATACAATCTCTCTTGATTTTATACATACGAACGTCCATAAGAACTCTTCTTACTGCTAATAATATATATGGCTAACGATATGGTTTACAAACAGTATATAAATTATGACAATACCAGTCATAGTAACCGGTAATATGTGCAGCAATGGTAACAAAATAGAAATATCAAAAAGTCTAAGAAAAGTAAATCTTTATAGTTTCTAACGTAAACGAGAACAAAGTATTGCAGGATACATATTCATCGGATACAGACATATAAAACAAATGCCTTCTTTGTAATTATTACGACCATGACAAGACGTTTGGAATTTGATATAACTAAGAATTCCCAAGTATAAACCTACCAAAGATTATATTCGTAAATTATATCTAAGTCGTATTTGATCGGTATTATAATCAATCCGGTTTTGCCGACCACGTTGTCTCTTATCGGTTATTTTATTTCATTTAATTTTTCTATTACACTAAGGTTGTTATTATTTTTTATTTCAAAAATCTAGAATTATTAGGAGAATACCCCAAGTTTTATTGAACTTTTTTCTTAAGTTATCACTAATACCCCGTTTTACCCTAAATAAATTTGCAATCAAGATATAATCAGATAGATCTTCTATTGTTTAAATGATAAAAACAAATTTTATTCCCGAAAATATAAACTTTATTTACATTATTAATGATTCTTATCCCTTGTATCTCGTATTATTTTATTATTTACATAATTGATTGTTTTCAAGGGATAAGATTAATAATGTAAATAAATATTTTTGTTATGAAATTAAATATTTGCATTTATTTCAAATTTGTGTGTACTTTATATAAGTCAAAGTCCGTCATAAATGATAATTTGAATAGCTTTTGAGGGGGAGACTGTAAGTACACTTCAATGAAAATCGCACATATACGTATTTTCATTTGAACAATTTGTTCAAATTTAAATAAAGTTTAAAGTTCTTGGGGAATGATAGTTTCAGTCATTCAGCATTCTGAATAATAGTTTCCATGGCCACAAGTCATGAAAATGACAGGATTTTAAGTTATCGCTAAATTAAAATTGGAAAATGTACTCATTTATATAAAAAAAAGATTATTGTAATTTAATTGTCAAAAATCATATACGTACATATATATGTAGCTGAAAATATTCATCTTAACAATTCATATTATTGATCCACTGAACATTTAACACTGCTTCTTCTTTGAATTTCGTAACATATTATGTACGACTGTGCAAAATTTCTAATCGATATTCTCGAAAATAACGAAAATATTATGGGGTATTTAGGTTAAATGCGACGCACTGAACTTGTAATGTGTTCATAGACTGATTAACACATTACCACTCCTTTGCGCGGCACAGTCGGGTAAAAAGATCCGTTTTAAGAACTTAATATCAAAATAGGGGATGGTTGGTGAAAATACCAAACACAATGGGAGAACGGTGGGTAAAAAATTAACTCTAAATTATTAGGTTCATACTGAATAAAAATTAATAATAATAAATCTTTATTCAAATAAAACAATTTCACATCGTATTGAATAATTCTTAATAATTTTTGTAAAAGTACTAAATGTTAAATTACTTATGATCTCTCACTATGTATATTACAAAAATATTCATAGATATAATAATATATAGAAACTTTAGCTATAAATCTAATTTGGACTAAAATATAAGCCCATTAGGACATTCGATTATATAGTGTTCATTCTATAACTTCCGAAAATATATTTTATTAATTTCCGTTTACTGTAAAATAACAATCGTCGAAAAATATCGAAATCATACAATTTTTTAGGTGTCATTCACATTTAGATTGAAAATCGATGGTTGTAAAGCTGCTTGACGCTTACGCACATTACGTGTTAATATTGTAAACACAGTTCCAATTATCAACAACACGACCATACATATATTGGACCAAAACTCACTAGTTGTCTCCAAAATAAAAGTAAGTAATAATGTAAAAACTCCACCCGTTATAAACGATGCTCCAAATAATAAACCTGATGAATTAAATTCACTTTCAGGGTATGTTAATTCAACTCCTGTTTCACATCCCACAACCATATAGCTGCTTGAAAAGAATCTAAAATTTGAATTTTTTACATTTAAATTGTATTTTGGGCCCTCAACAAATGAATGAACTTACCCAAACACCATGGCAGATAAATACACAAACAATTTATTTTCTGATGCTACCGCAAATGTAAATGCTAACATTCCGATTATTGACATGATGTTTACAATTATTGAAAGTTTCCTACAAATAATAACTTTTTTAAATTAAATTAATAACACAAATTCTTTGAAAATTTATTAATTTAATTCCAACTTTATTCGCATTAAAGGAATATAACATAGCGTTGGCTGATATAGCTAATAGCTGAATGCCAGTTTATTCGATATCATAAAAAGTTTTTGGAATCGGGCTCTCTTGTCTATATTAATAATCAAATATCTCTGCCACCTTTCCTTCTCTCCCATCATACTAATTAGGTGATAAAAACACTCTGATTAAGAATTCCACAAATAGCAAACGAGTGAGCTTCTTTTTGGAAGGTAAAAATAAGGGCGCTAAAAGCTACTTCGTATACAATTTTCCTTTAAATAGCTTTTCTAGTTAGATTTTTGTATAAAAACACCATAGGTTTTTTATTTTGATAAATAAGACCAGATCGAAATCACAAAATCTTTTCCTCTTTACAAGATGGAAAAAGCTAATAGTAACTGCAACAAATCCAGCAGACCACAACATAATTGGTTTTTAACTTTTCAAGCAATTTATCGTTGAAATATTCTTTGAAACCTGTAGGTATGCCGTTTCTATAGAAAAACGCATGTACATTAATCTTATTTTCTTTTCTTTTTCAATTTCTAAGGCCTTCAAACTTTTCGAAAACATCTATTTGAGTCTATTTTTATGGAAAAGATTTTTATTGCACTAAAAAGCAGAAAATAATTGTTAGTATGACTTTATTAGTAAAAACTGGGCACGCTCAATTTAAAATATCAAAGGATGATTCGAAGAGTCTCGAGCTATAATAAATAGTAATTAATGATTGACTCATAAGAAAAAATATTTGCTACTTTTTAGTATAATAAAAGCTTGCCCTAATAAAGAATTTATTTAAATTTTTATTTAAAACTAAAAAACGTGTCTCAAATAAGGTGGAAGAAATGGCAAAATCAAGTCATGCTATCTGGAGTCCATACATTGTCATCCGATTTAAGTATGTAATAAAAATTTCAGCTCTTCGGAAATCGGGTCAAATTTAACTTGCGTTTAAATTAAAAGCTGCTAAAACGCTTTTATTTTATAAGTATACTACATATTGAGGTATTTGCTATGTTACTTTTTTTTCAATAGAATAAAGAAATATGCCTGCCTTTTGTAGAAATAAAAAATTGAAAAAATACAACTTTTGTATTTAAGACGCCAATAATACGCCTGTTTCTTTTATTGTATTGGAAAATCATTATGTATATCCGAACCTAGATAGGTATACAAAAAATTTCCGAATACCCATTTTATAAAAAAATAAAAACACATAGAGCTACCCTTAACTAATCTTTGATTTGGTCTTATTTATCAGAACGAAACAGAGCTCAAATAAAGAATTTAATGATAGGCCTGTTTCGTAGGTTTTTAAAAAAAATAGTGAGTATATACTTACTTGAACTTTTTAGTCTTGTCTAGAATTAATCCAAAAACAATGCAACCAAAAATTCCAAACACAACCCAAATAACTCCAACATAACCAGCCAATCGTTCACCATTCTTTTTAAAAAAAAAACACAAAATTACTAAAACTAAGCTTTTAAAAGGTAACTAAAGGTACATACATTTTGGAAATGTGGTAATAGTGTTGGATTTAACAATGCATTAACACTGTTCAAAATTCCGTCAAATATAGCAAAAGCGAAAAGTAACATCACAAATGGTGGATTTGTTAATAAAGCTTTAAAAGATTTAATCGTATTCGAGATTCCTTCATATTTCAATTTTTGTGCTTCACTTGGAGGTATGAGAGGCTCTTCCTGGAAAACTAAAAAAATTCTTCAACACAATGTTCAAAAGTAGTATCTAAATTCAAAACATTTTAAATGGAAGCAGGATTTTGATATTCGTCTATACTCTACAAGTTGTAAATAAGGAATTTCTGAACTAGAGAGGACCAATCAGAAATTTTTGGTTCAAAGAATATACTCAGCCATGTTTTGGCATTTCTTTCCTTCCCTTCCCTTTGTACGCATTTCAAGCTTGTTTTCAACTTTTGTGTGATTGAAAGCATAACGCAAAAACAAATGGACCGATTTTGATAGAAGTTTTTATGATTAGACGACATTTTTCGCAAATGATAAAAACAAATTTTTCACAAATAAATGCAGCCAATATAAGGTGAGATCTCATTTCAAGTACATACATTCATGCAAAAAAAAAAAACGGAAAAAGTCAGTTAAGATTTAAATATTAAAGGAGGTTTATTCTTTAAAAATACTCACAGAAAATAGTAAATACTAGCATCACAAACGTAGCTATAGCTACAATCAGAAATAACATAAATAAATCGTGTCCAATATCGTCTATATTTTCATGATCTTGTACAATCATCGGTGTGAATAAACAACTAGCCCCTACACCTAATTCAGATCCAACTATACCAATTGTGCACGCTATGCTTATTTGATTTGCATCAAACCATATTCCAGCTAATTTTGGTGGCATACTTAACAAAAATACTTGTGCCACAGATGATATTGTTTGACCCAATAATCCAAGTAAAAATAAATTTGGATGCGCTGAAAATACTTTTAACAACGATCCAATGAAATTACCACTTGCTGCTAAGAGTAGTGTAAATCGTATTCCCTGTAAAAGATATAATAAATGTAAAAATGTCTAACATCGGTTTATGAACACGAAAATTTTAATTCAGATGAAAATGAAATATTCTTTAAATTTTTTAAATAGCAACGTAAGTGCTGCGAAGATTTTATATCACTTCCGAGGGTCTCTATAAGCAAAGTCGTTGCGGCTATTACAGTACACTGATTGGGTGGCAGCCACTTTGAAGTGTCTGTAATAAAGACAGCCTGGGCCTGATAGTGTAGCACGACTATTGTAGGAGCTGCAACAGCGGGTAGGAGGAGGATACTATGCCTCACTTTCTCTGCCACTGTCCAACTCTTGCCAGGAGGAGATGGACCTATTTGAGCCAGCCTCTCTTTGACGATCTCTCTGATCTGAAGCCCGTTGACGCCAAACCACTTTTACTGTTCTTAAACAGCTCCAAATGGTTCATGGGTGGTGGCCGGGAATGGGCTAACCCTTCTTTCGGTATCACAACGGACCCTATGGTCTTAGTGTGTCCCACCCCAGGTATTCACATATGGGTACTGACAAGAAGCATTAGACGAACAAGAAAAAACATCCGCCCAATTCCTGCTAAAGATGATTTCCTGCAACAAACGTACTAACTCTTAATGAGTACCGTAAGGTACGAACAAAAAATTTCTCATCTAGCTGCATGCATTGCAGCGGCGAGACAAAAGTTGTCAGATTTTATATTTGATGATATAAACTCTAAAAAAAACTGACAGCACTCTATCTGAGGGCAAGTTTTATAGTGTATTTCATAAGTTAATTGTACATGACCAGAGGCGGATTATCCTATAAACTACTGTATGTATAGCCGTGTGAGCAGTAAAAAATAAAGAGGCTGAGAATAAAACAGGCATAAGATTCTACATGAGAATAAAAGACAGAACAATAAATAGATTATAGCATGTTTTTTAAGAGCGGTAGGTTTTAGTGGAAAATTTCTTAATCACCCACTAAAAATGATAATAATTAGTGGAAGCAGTAGAAAACTAAATTATACTTCTCTCTGAGACAATGAGAGGTATGTCAAAAAAGAACTATATCAAGAAAATTAAAATTACCTTTTTATTAGTAACATAGGATGCAGGTACAATTAGTGGTAAATACGGAAGCAGATACACTACAGATGTCATATTAACCATAATCGAATTAATATTGTAATATTTCTTAATAATATTCCCGATAATTGTATATTGAACCCATTGTGCGGTGTTTGTAAAATAAAGTGCAGAAAAAATGAATAACATAACCCAACGTCGCTTGTAAGTCCTATATGTTTCTGCTGTCGTTTTTTCAACTTTAGTTAATGATATTTTCCGAACTAGATCCATAACGAATATTATTTACTTCTAATATAATTTTCACTTTTCTTTATAAATGAATAAATTGTCTAGTTAGTACACCCAATTTATATTATTTAAATTTAATTAAAATAGGTAGTGTTAATAATAATTGATTAGAAGATAATAAACCAGTCATTTTAATAACAAATTTAACAACAAAGAACACGCACAAAAACAAGATTTTAAACTTCAGCAAAAATATTACGGACAAAAATCGGAAATCGATTTTAACATTCTCGGCTATGGTACAACATGTAAAATTTTTTTTGCCGTGTACCATTTTTTTTTTTCATTTACCTGCTGACTGGACTAAAAATTAATTTTTGATAAAGGTGGAACCAGATAGATCTTCTATTGTTTAAATTTGATAAAAACGACAAATTTGACCCCCCGAAAATTCATATTTAAATTGTTAATCTTATCCTTATGTTCAGATTTGTACTATTAATCCGGATTTGTAGAAATGATAAAAAATACTTCAGAATCTTTATACCGTTACCAAGTAAATCTTTTTTAAGAGTTAACAAAAATGGCAGAGAGAAGCGAAAGGTATTTGCGATAGTTACCTTTATATTCTTCTCGGCGCTTCCACCAACATTTATAATTCTTCAATGACTTCAGAATTTAGTATGCCTGTACAAAATTTCCAATTTATCGCAACATTGCTGTATATTTTAAAAAAAAAAAAAGCTTGCTAAAAATAATTCAAAACAAGTGAAAATAAACAATTGACTGAGTTAATGAAATATCATGTATAGAAAGTGTTGATTACATATATAACTGATTTTCCCATATAATACATATCATACAATTTGCGCTTAATTTGCATTCTAACAGTAGTGTATGAAAAAATGTTTCAAACAAAAGTTTGTTTTTTTATAAGGAACATTTTTTACATTTAAACTTTTGTTCTATATCTAACGGTTTACAAGATGGGTTTTACGGACCCAAGATGCAATTGACCTATATTGCTCATTTACGAACTCGACCTCACTTTTTACGCCCTGAGTAAGCTGTAAAAATTTCAGCTTGATATATTTTTTCGTTTTTTCAGTTATCGTGTTCACAGACGCACGGACGGACGGACGGACGGACAACCGGAAATGAACTAGTAACAAACTTGGGACTAAACTTAGTATACCTTGATGTTTATTACATATATAAATGGTATAAAATGTAGGTATTAAACTTACTCCATGAAATTGTAGGTGATATATTTGAAGTGGTATCTTTTAAAATTCATTTGCCTTTAAGGTGAGGGGATAGAAAATCTTATAGGATAGAACATTCATTTTTTTCATATTTTTTAATATTAAAAATAAATTAAATTATATACAATATTTAATAAATAACAAAAAATAATGACTATTATTATTAACAATTATACACAATCAAAGTAGTAAAGAAACAAAATTTTTACACAAAATTGTACCTAAATTTCAAAAAACTCGTTTGAAAATTTTAATTCTCCAGTTTGCAATCCATTGCTAAAAAAAATTCTTTGCTGCTTTCCACAGAGAGCTGAAAGGGTGAGAAACGTTATCCCTAAATTTTATATAGGTTTAGAAGAGTACCAAAATTTGTTTGAAGAGTACCAAATGTTTTAAAAACGAAAAATGGGAGACTGATACGAATTTTTCCAAAACAAGACTGTTCGAATGATATGAAAAAAATTTCGATGATTATTTCCAACGATACAGGATTTAAAATCCATAGGTGTCAGTTTTGTTTGGAATGCGAATATCGAAAAAATCCTCTTCCGTAAATTCGGCACTCCAGGCAAACGGATAAGTTAAAACGCCATTTTTCTTCAATGGCAGACAAAAAGAATCCTAGCAATTCATTACAGACTAACAATATTATAAGTACATATTGCTCTTTAACATTTCTAAAAACAATTGTTGTGTATTGAACAACTTCGAATACAAATGAACGGAATTTTGGAAAACTGATTTTGGCAATCTAAAATTTTCAAATAAAAACATTTATTAAGAGTTTGGGTTTTCGTTAGTGAATATGACCTCTTTATAATTGTCTACTATATGACCTCTTTATAATTGTCTTTGGAATATTTTTAATGGAACTCGGAGAGGGGTTAATCGTCCATATCCAGAGTGGTGCAATCGAGCAAAGAGCCCACACAAGAAGATTATTTTCAATTATTTTTTTGACATTTGGATAAAAATTATTTTCTAGAGTAATTTTTACTCGCAAAAAATACGAAAATCGGAAGACAATTTTCTTATCTTTCTAAGTACTTTAACCAAATTACAAAATAAATTGTTTTTGTGATTTTATTGATTTGTTGCAAGAAAAGTGGTGCAAGAAAATACATAAAAACCGGAAAAAATATTTGTTTCTCCGATTTTGTCAAAAATCATTGCCTTGTGTTTCTAAATGAAAAAAATACAAAAGTTTGGTATATTTAACTTTTGAACGAGTTATTTCCGAGGTGTCGGCTAAAATTATTTACGAGAGTTTATATGCCGAAGCAATTTTTTTTTTTGATTATGTCACAGAAACAAAAAACATTTTTTTTTTTCGAATATAAAAAATCGAATAAAGTGTTTATAAGCCTCACAAAAAACTAAGAAGTAAGTGCATGAAGATTTTAAATTATTAATTGCTCAAAAATTGCTCGTGGAAACTTAATATTGATACTCTCCCTCCCTGCATCCAGTGGGTTAGACATGTGTTGTTATAATATAATTAAATATATGAGATCTTGACTATTTAAAAAATAAAATTAAATAGTTATTAAATTATGTTTAATTCAATATTTTGCAGCTTTATTTTCTGTAACACTTTTATGCTGCTGTAATGCATCTTGTCGTTTACGCACATTTTTCGTAAAAGCTGTCAGAATTGTTCCAATCACTAATAAAACTACCATACAGATATTAGTCCAAAAGTCATTCGTTATTTCCAAAATATATGTAAAAAGTAATGTAAATAGACCACCAGTTGTTTGTGAAACTGAATTTAATACACCAGATGAATTAAACTCAGTTTCAGGGTATGTTAGTTCAACACCAGTTTCAAATCCAACAGCCATATAACCGCTAACAAAAAATCTGAAAATTACCTCAATAAATCAGTCAATACTTTAAAGTATCATATATTTAGTATTCAAAAATTAAACTTACCCCAGAATCAGAGCTGATAAATATACTAATATTTCCATTTCAGAAGCTATTGCAAATGTAAAAGCTAACATTCCAATCACTGACATTACATAAATGCCAATGGTTACCTCTCTGGAAAATATTAGAAAAAACTCACAATTATTAAATATTATAGGTAACAGCGCTGTAGCTGCGCTGTACGAATTTTCGTCTTAATCCACGTTTCGTCTTAACCATAAGGCTACACGCAGTTTCGTAAGAATATTTTGAAAAATCATTGTTGCTGGCGAATGAAATTCGCAGTACTTAATTTCAAATAACTGAAAAATTTGACGTTTTTTAAAAGTATATCATACACTTTTTAAAGGATAAAAAAAAAAACTTTAAAAATGAAGAAAAGTTTCAAGTCATTTTCATGAAAATTAACGGAGTAAGAATAAAAGAAAGTTGCTCGTATCTATGATTGACTCAACACAAAAACTAACGAATTTACCACGGAAACTAAAATCAATGCTTGCGGCTTTCCAATTTACTTTATTTAGGTACTGCAGTACCTATGGCAACGTGCTCAAAAAGTTCTAAAAATTTTGGATATATACAGTTGAAAAATTGCAATTTCAATGCAAAAAAAAAATTCGAAAAAAAAGGTTTCAAGGTTTTTTATAGTACTTTAAAAACTGTATGTTATACATTTTTCAAAAAAAAAACCATTTTCCAATTATTTAACGTTAAATACTCCGAATTTCAATCAAAATTCGAATCGAATAATTAACTCGGAAAGTATTGACTTTTCGAAATATACTTAAATGACCCTTTTTGCTTAGATTTAATCGCTTTATCGATTTTCGTTGTCACTTTTAACATATATTTTTACACCTCCTAGAAGAGGTGTCTATCACCCCCTGGACAAAAGCACGACTCGGCATCATATTACTTTTGATGTAGAGGGTGAACTTGATTGATCCCAAATTTTCATCAAAATTGGTGCTTTAGATCAAAATTTAGGGATTTCGCCTTTTTTCCCCTCGTTTACTGGAGTATTAATAAATAATCAACTCCCTTCTATAAATTATAAAATTATAAACTTACTTAAATCGTCTAGTTTTATCTAAAATAATTCCAAACACAACAGCACTAAAGCTTCCAGAGGCAACTATAATTAAACCAATATTTCCTGCAAATTTTGCACCGTCTTCCTATAATTAAAAACGCAAATGAATCAGTCAAAAAATGAAATTTGAATTTCGAATTTAACACTTACAAAATGTGGCCCAAGTATTGGATTTAACAAAGTATTGATGACATTATAAATACCAATATTTAATCCATAGGCACTTAACAACATTAAAAATGGTCCATTTGTCAAAAGTCTTTTATATGATTGTAAGATATTTGAATTATCTTCATTTTCTTGTTTCTTCAGTTTATGTGCTTCACTGGGTGGTGTTGGAGGTTCTTCTTGAAAAACTACAATTAATTTCACAATATAAGAACACAGCTTAAGTATTTGTCTTTACACAGTTTCGAAACCAAATGTTCAAAGCCTAAGTACAGACACTAGAGTCAAATCTACACCTCAAGCTAAAAAATTACGGAAAAAAGATGAAAATTTGGTTATACTCTGTATCTGGATTTATTGGCAAATTTTTTTTCGAAGAGTGTCTAAATTTCGCAATAACAATTATACGAAATTACAATTTTGGGTAAAACTTTTCTGTCCGTTTTTGTCAGTGCCAGTAAAACTGCATCTACACGGATTTCGAAATTTCGCATTTGAATTAATGCTATTAAAGGATACGTACAATATGGACTAGGTGTGTCAGGATTTATCCTGGCAGAAATATTTTTATATTTTTAAAAACTACAAGTATTTTGCACTTTTATGGAAGTTAATTAGTAATGAGACCATTTTATCGCAAATTTTATCTATTTTCAGGAAAATTTGATGTAACAATTCTCTTTTTGTGGCAGAAAGGTCTGTCACAACGATTTTTAATATATAAAGCCCATAAATTTTTACTGTTATCACGGAATTACTTTCTTTTTTCTTTTTTAATTTGTTTGCTTTGAGTTCTACTTTCGAAATATCTTGATGTGACAGCTCAAAACTTGACCAAAATATCTGTCACACTAGTAAAAAATAAAAAGCAAAAAATAGTTCTGTTAGGATAAACCCTGGAACACCTAATCCATATTGTACCTATGGTTAAATATAATTGATTCATATGCAAAATTTCGAAATCCGTGTAAGTGCAGTTTTACTGTCACGGGCTCCAGGGTTTTTATTGTATTGAACAACTTACATGCAAATGTCAATATTAAGATGATAGTGGTTATTATCGCTACAATTAAAAATAACATAAATAAATCTTGACCAATTTCATCCGGATTATCATGATCATTTACAACATTTGGTGTTACAAGAAATCCAGCAGCTGCACCTAGTTGTGTACCAAATACTCCAATCGTGCATGCTGTACTCATTTGATTGGAATCAAACCATATTCCAGCTAGTTTTGGTGGCATACTTAACATAAACAATTGCGATACGGATAATATTGATTGACCGATTAATCCAATGTAAAATCCATTTGGATGTGAAGAAAATACTTTTAGCCAAGATCCAATAAAATTACCACCGGCCGCTAAAAGTAACGCAAATCGAACACCCTGTTTGGAAATAATATTTTAGATAAATTCATTTAGAAATAGGAACTAGACTTAAATTGTTTGCATTTCAGCAACGTTGAATAGAAAAATGATTCTGAGAATAAAAGAAAAACGTATCAATTTGTATAAAGTATTTAATACACGCAAGCTATGAGTGATAAAAAATCATTAACTTTGATAACTAATAAACATTGAAAATGAATTAGTACCTAATTTGATTCGACGCTTAAATTACAATTTGATAGGTACTGTGGAAGATCAAGGTCAAATTATCTCGATACTAGAATTTCAGGTCAAAGTCATGAACACAGGCAAATGTCCTCTATTGCCTTTAGAATTTTTTCTATATCTTTCGATTAAATGCAACAACGACATATTTTTTCGAAAGCAGACGATTTTCGAAAACACATTTTAAAGAAAAAATATTAGTCATTTATGAGAATCAACTTTCTAATGTAAAGAGTTATTCTATCTTTTAGCTTTTAGGATCTAAGTTGACTATTAAAGCAACCCTAAAACTAGGCCCAATCTAATGTCAGAACATGATGTTCTCCATGAAACTCTACAACTTTTGTTAAATCTATTTTTTGATTGGCTAACTAAAAAACGAGTTATTAGCCATAATAGATTAAAATGAGCCACCGTGTGTATCAAGTGTGATCAAGATGAAACAAATTTCTTAATCAAAATGTTTCTCATAGTACTTGTATTATGTACAGTGTGTCGCACTTAAGATAAATACATCCTCATATTTTCGTAATCATATTTTGGTAATGCTAGTCTCTAAAAGTTGGTAATACATCTCTAAAAAGAAAATATTTCCTTGTTGCAAAATTTTTCTTACGAAAATTTTCTTACTACTTAAATTACCAATGCAAGAGAGAGAAATATAGAGTCCCGCATTCGTTAAAAAAATTGTATGTGAAACTTGTTTGGATTGTCTTTCACGCACTCGAGTATGGTTAAAGCACCGAGAGTATAGTAATTGCACTCTCGTGTGCAATTAAAACGTTTAATTACAACTTTAATAGATTATTTAGAAAATAATTTTTTGTAAGTATTACCTTTTTGTTCATGATATATGATGCTGGTAAAATTAATGGTAAATATGTGATTAAATACACTACAGAAGTCATATTAACCATTGTCGCACTAATATTATAATATTTCTCAACAATATCTTCAATAATTGTATATTGAATCCATTGTGCTGAATTTATAAAGAATATTGCAAAAAAATTAAATAACATAAACCAACGGCGTTTATAAACACGATATGAAATTGTTTCTGTTGATTTCTGATCTTCAATAGTTTTCGCTGGATCTTTAAGGGCACCCATCTTGGTAATTTTGGCACAAGAAAGAAACTAATTAAAACAAAACTAGTTTGTATAATTATAATAAGTTTTTTAATATATTTTGAATAATATTTAATCCAAATCAGTGCAGGGAATGTGTCTTTTAAATGAAATAAAAACAATTATTATCTTAATGAAGGTAAAAAATTATTTATTAATTATAGTCAAAGCTAATTGTTTGGATTATTATTACATCTTACAATTAATTACATTGCTAATAAAAATTATGTACGATTTATAAACTTTCCTGAATCATCTTCGTATCTCAGAAAATGTAGGAAATATGATAATATTTATTCATTTTTTATCTTTTTATCCTTCTCTTATAAAGAAAATCGTAACCTGTTTTAGAGATGTTGGTTCTTTACTCAAAAATTATAGTTAACCGGTTTGTTTTAGTCATTTATAAGGAGAGTCTAATATAAGTGTATACTATAGTGATGGGACGGGTATTGTATTTTATACAATCGCGAATGCGAATGTTAACTTTCAAACGAATTGCTCGAAAATTGAATAATACATATAGAGTGAACCATTTTAATATATTAAGGCAAATTGCTTGTTTTGTAGTTAATCAATCAACAAATGACTTAAACAATAGTTGCAGAGTTTCATGGGGGACATCATGTTCTAGCATCAGATCGGGTCTAGTTCTCCAATTTGTTTAATAGATAGCTCAGGTTCACACAACAGTAAGAGACAGAATAACACTTTAAATAAGATTAAACCTTCATCTAACATTTTTTCGAAAATCGTTAGCTTTCGAAGGAAATACGACTTAAAAATATCTCATTAGTGAATTTAATCGAAAGAAAACACACTAGCCACAGAAAAGCTATAGCCGAAAGTTGTCAATAGCAATAGAGAACATTCGCCTCTATTTTGCCGAATACAATTTGATTGTATTCTGCCGAATACAATTTTAAAAATAAAAGCATCTTGCAGGGTTACAAGCCTTGCAAATGGCCTGGATTGTTTATTTTCTTCATTTTTTTCAATATTTAAGTTTACTTAAAAAAAAAATAGAAGTTTCCCCCGCTATCATCCAGCCAGGTCAGCATTTTTGTATTAGGATATTATGGGAGAGATATCTGAGATCTGACGAATTTTCAGAATTCCTCAAACACCTACCCAAAAATGTCTACCAGCTCTCAGGCTTAAAAGTCATTGTCCTATGTTACAAGTGAAATTGAATAATGATTTAATATTCCGTAAAATGAGTAAAAAACGATCGAATCGAAAGTATTGAGTTATTAATTGTGAAAACACACCCAGTAATAATCCAGAATTACAATTTTACCGTTTTCCTGTATATTCTTATGAATAAGAGGGAAACCGAACCCACAAAATAAAACACGAGATGGATATTCAAGATTTATAGGTTCACTTTCAATATTGCAATGGAGCTTACATTTTGTACACAGCTTCAATTTTGATAACAACATGAAATTATGAATCCATTTATCTAACTACATAGTGGACTGCTGATATTTGAAGTAAAAATATTTTGAAAGCGTTATAGGGAGAAAGCAAAAAGTATATAAATGGCAGCAAAGGAAAATTAAATTCATCTTCGAACCACAAAAATTATTTTGCCCCTAAATCGTCCATATTTTATAATTCTATAAACACAAATTAAAATTATATTTTGAGTCTGTCAAAATAGTGAAATTTAAAATCGTTTTATAAAATTATAGACCAATTCATACAATTACTGAAACAGTAAGGTCGCTTCAATTCAGTGTCGTACGCAGAGCAAGAAAAGTTTGCAAAATGTTTTAAAAATCTCATTATAGGTACTTTTTAAATTTGGCTAGTAAATTTCATGCTATTTTATCCTATTATGAATATCATTTTCCTCTGAGTTGATTGAATGATTCGTTTTGAGTTTGTAGGTTCTGTTAGTTAATAAACATTATTCATTTTAAAAAATGAATTTTTAGCAGAAATTTTACAGACTGCTGCTCAAGTTGCACAATAAGTTTTTTCTCTACGAAAATTTTCAAAAATCATTCTGCCCGATACTCAAGAGATATGGTAGTCCGATACCCAACAAGAACAAAAGTTTTCAAAATGTTGGGAAACGGGTATCCTTAGTGCTGTAAAAAATTTTCTTATTTTACTTGGCTGTGAGAATTTTCGTAGAAGATAACGTTGTTGGATTTGTCTATGACAAGAGCCTTTTAAATTTGTATACTTAATAAAATGAGTTGCCAAAAATGTACCATAGCCCTGGATCTATCGCCATAGTATGTTAAAATTTCACTAAATACTTTAGATTTTTTTTAAAATCTACTAACTTTTTTTGCTTTTTTATTTTTAATTATTCATACTTTTAAATTATTACTTTATATAGGTGTTGTTGTTGGTTCTTTCCTATGTTATGCCTTGCACTTATAAGTCGCAGAAACGAAACACTAAAAACGGGCAATGTTCGAATTTGAACAGTAAGTCGGATTTGTTGCGGTTTTTGGCATTCGATTTGATCGAGCGTCAAAAAATTTTGTGGCCTAAATTGGTTTATAAGAAATACTAATATGCAATTTGCATAAATAATATGCATTTAAAATATACTAACTTCACAATTCGGTTAATAGTGATGAAAATGAATCCAATATTATTACTCGGAAGTTTTTGGGGTCGCTGAACACGAATTGTAAATTTAGTATATTTACGGTTAATTTAAAATGCAATTATAAAATGCATATTATTATTTATGCAAATTGCATATTTTTAATTTCTTATAAATCAATCTAGGTCACCAAATTTCCTGACGCTCTAACGAATCGAATGCCGAAAACCGCCTTCAAATCCGACTTACTGTTCAAATCTTTCGAACTTCATTGCTTCGTTTCTGCGGCTATACGAGTTTAATACGATTTCGTTTTATGATACAATCAATTAACTGATATCTGTCCCCATATATACTCTAAAACATTTCAATAAAATCTCTTGCTACGCTACTGAAACAATTATAAACAAATTACAAATTTTGCTATCTATCAAACTAATTTGAAGTTGTTTGTAATGATGATACACGTAAGTGAGTACCACGTACGCTTGTCAATTGAAAGAAATAAAAAAAATATCAATAAATTAAATCAAAGTATAGTAATTTTATCAACATCCTTTCACGAGAGCCAATACATGATTGCCAACACCGGTTATCAAGTAAATATTTTCGGCTAATTAATTAGAATAATTCAATTGATTATTCATTAATTTTATCATTTGTTTTGGAAATTTTAAAAACTAAAAACAAAGCATAAATACCTAAACGTGAAATTGATAACTTTTATCTGATTTTTTAAACGTGATTGCCATCCGATCTGGATACAGGATACTCAAAAAATTTTTTTGTCCAATTAAAAAAAAATCTAAATTATATTTTCAATGGTATATTGGGAATTCGAACTTTGAAAAAGACCAAAGTAGTGATTATTGAAATTAAAAATCTAATTTTCAAAATAAAATAAATATAATTTCAAATGTAAATTAATGAGAAATTATATTAAGTTTATAATTATAAACTTAATATAATTTCTCAAAAATAAACATCATTAACAATTAGTTAAATATATAAATCACTAATAGAATCATTTTCTTTTTCCTAGATTTGGTTTGCGAAAGTGATTCTACAAGTGATTATTTAACCAATTTAAGGAAACTTAAAGCATTAAGTCTCCTATGCTTTAAACGTATATATAAATATTTCTGAAGTATAATTAATAAGTATCATCCAAAGTAGAATTTGTCGGAATTTTAAATGTTTCAGTTTCAGATACATAGAGGTTTATATTTTTGATAACTAAATGTTTTTGTTGCCGAATAATTTTTTCTGTACATTTGTAAATTTTACACCCTTAGATGAAAATTTTTCTACGAAATTTGTTGTTTGTTGTTTTTAGCCACAGGTACAGGGTAACTATACAGGGTTACTGTACTTATAGAAGCGGAATTCGGCACGTGTCGAGGTAATTCATGTTATTTTTTAATAAAAAAAAAATACTTAAAGAAAACCTTTTGTGTTTGCAATTAACCTTTACAGCTTATATTATCTTATAACATGTATTTCTAATTTTAAAAATATATATATACAAATAATTTAAGTAAAAGAAATACCTATAACAAATTAAATGAAGTAGTTAAATTACTTAAAAGAATCTGAAAAGAAAAAACCGAGATGATAACTAACTCCAAGACATAAGTAAAAAATAATATAAATAAACCACCTGTGATTTGCGATACAGAAACTAAAAAATCTGAAGAATTAAATTCACTTTCAGACCTCGTCAAGATCCAATATTACCTTTGCCAATTAATTTTTATTTACCTTTAGACTTTGGGAATCAATGTAATCAATTGACTTAAATTTTTCTTTTTCAATCTTTCTATAATCAGACCGAAACAAAAACAGGTTGTAAGATAGAGGTAAGGAGTCGAAGATTGGAATCTTGGGCCCATAAAGTAATAGTATAAAAACAGTTTGTAAGGGAAACTAGGCAAAAGTAGTTCTACAATTTTATTATTATTATTATTAAGATAAAATTTTCATTTTAAAAATATCTGCTTTTTTTTAAATTATGCTGTTGTCTTATAGCCCATAAATTGGCTACCGCTTTTTGGGCCTCGAATCTTACAAAAAATAACTTACCCTAATATTAGAGCAGATATACTAATAATTTATTCTCGGAAATGATAGCAAAGGATTCCACCCCTAGGCTAGAACGTAATTTTTTTATTATCAAGTCAAGAATATGGTCAGGTCATTGTAAGAATATAGTTTTCGCCTTTCCTATTAATTCCTATATATTATAGTTGAGAAAGTAAGGATGTTTGTTTGTTTGTTACGCTTCATACATCAGAAAAACACATAAGCTATATTATTACTTTTTGTTTTTGTTTACTTTTAATCATGTATACGATATTTATTTACATCATGTTCTCTCGATTATAGTTGATGATTTTTAATATGATACATACAGCGTAAACTAATTATTGACAAATATCTTGTCTAGTAATCTTAATTAAAAAGAACTAAAAAAAATCAACCACCAACCACTTTAATCAACCGAACACTTTTTAATTTTTTTTCTTTATATATATATTTTCAAAAATTCTGTACAAAAGGTATTGACAAGAATTCTTTAGTCTGGATCCCTTTTCATAAAATTGCACTAGTTTTAGATGTTTCTAATCGTAATTGCCTCTGCTGTGGAAGCTTGGATTAAATCTGATTCATCTCATATTAAATAATAAATTATACTATAGGTATTTCTAATGTAGTGGAATTAATGTTTGATTCAATCAAAATATTTGTGATCTTTTAACTAACAAGTTTATCAAGGTAAAACAGCCGCACGCGAAATATTAAAATAACCGCTAGCAACATTGGAAAAATATTTATTTTATTAATATCTCAAACAGTGGAGTACATAAAGAAAGCGAATCCGTTAGAGAAAAATTTTGAATTCAATTTTCTCCCATTTTTCCATTCCTGAAACTTCCCTTAATAAGGGTCATGAGTTTGTCAGACAAAAATCTGATCCAATTTTTTTTTCAATCAACTTTCGTTTTGATAACTGCCAACGTATTATAATAATAATAGTATATAATATACGATTTATAGTAAAAAAGTTGATCTAGGAACTCCAATGAACAAATTTCACGATTTATGCACATTTTGAATCGAAAATTGGAGGACCAGATGTATAGTTTTTTGTATAAAAAAGTATGCAAAAATAATTACCTATAGGTACGTATTTTTGGCTGAATGAATATTACAGTTATACAGCCCGTTGGGGAATTTTTCGTATTGGATTTTTTTTTTTTTGGAGATAATGTCATTAAATTTTTTAATTTAAAATGTGTTTCTAATTTTTTTAATTTTTATGAACAGTCCGGGAAGGTACTTTTCCTACGAAATGCACAAGTTGAAATTGCTAAACAATAGCAACTTTCAATTAGCGTTTTGAAGAAATTTGTTTTCTGGTATTTTAAATAGTTACCGGGCAATGACAGTACGAGAAAATTACTTTCCCGGTCAAGGGCAGAAAATTTTCACTTTCCCGTAATATTATTTGTTTCATTGTCCAGTAACCATTTTAAATACCAGAAAACCAGGTTTGTTGGTATTAAAACGCTACTTGAAAATCACTATTGTTTAATAATTTCTTAACAATTTCAGAAGAGTAATATTTCTATAAAACCTACAATTTTATTAATATAATTAAGAATCATGTGCTTCAAAAAAAAAAAAAACAAAATCCATAAGGTTTGAATCCAAAAATGTAAAAATATAAAATGCACTCGCACTCTCCGGCAGCAATTTGAGTTTTCATCAGAAACGAAAACTTTTTATATACGGAACCCTTAAAATTTTTTTTATATACTAACTGATAACCTATCAGCGAACCGACCTAAAATTACAAAAACCTTTATCTTTCACTTATTTATGATTCCCTGTTAAATACAGAGTGATTTTTTCTTGTTTCTGGTCGATATACAGAGTGTCCCAGATAACTACAAGCTGAAGTATACCATTAAGTCTACATCTAATATTCATCAAAGAGTTATTTTGCAGTTTTTTAGCCCGACGCAGCATTTACGCGTTGTTTGTTTATCGTTAATTTTCATTTGTATTGAATATTAATCAAAATGAAAGTTTCATAGCTTCCAAGAAAGTTTCAAAGGACAGTTGCAAAAAAAACATTTATTCCAAGTCATCTTCTAAGAAATTTTCTGTAACTTTAATATTTACTTAGATAATAACGTTCAAAGTTCTTAAACACATTTGAAATTTTTCAACCAAACCCATAAAGATTGGACCATACAGCATGGACATGTATGGACATAGGAACCGCAATAAGTGAATTCTTGACCGCGAAGGTAGAAAGTATTATCTCTATGACAACAACTCAATGTAAATACCTACTAGATGATTCCGTTCAATATTATAAAATAGAAAATTTGATTTTTTGTTGAAAAACTTTTGTATTTTACATCTTTGAACCTTAATATCTCCATAAATACTAAAGCTAGAAAGAAAATTCTTAGGGGATAATGTAATATTAATATGGTTATGTCTGTCAGTATTACATACTTCTGTTTGTGCGGCCGTTAGGCAACTTATTTGGCAAAGCGCACACAGTTTTTTCAATTTTTACTTTTTATGTTGTTTTACAGGAAATTTTTGATTTTACAGCTTTTTTATTTGATTTATTTGAAGACAAATGGACTAAATGCAGAAAATCCTAACTACCCTATATTCTATTTTTTACGGAAGTAGCAAGGACATCGAAAAGAAATAGGTCTATCCTACCTTGTTTCTTACGAAATTTTGATGACTTAATAGAAAAATTTATCTCTTTAATGTTACATTCTAACGAAAAGTTTCTAACAAGGACTTTTCTATTAAGAATTGCATACTCTATAGCCTGCATTACTGTATTGTTATATATACCGGACACCCTATATATTTATTACAATGCCACACGGCGTGTGCACACGATGAAAGCATATTTAAGATTAGTAGGTAATGTACTAGCGTATAATTCTCGAAATTTTTTTTTATAGATCGATGTTTTGCAGAGTTATTTTCACTATTTTTATAACTAGAGCAAAGGCTAAATTCACTTAGTTTTTCTAAATTCACTTAAGTTATCGTTAAATTTGTTTGTTTATTTATTTTTCTTAGTATCAATAAATTTTATACTTAGTATCAATAATACCACTACTTTGAAGTCTTATGTACTTTGCAATGGGGTGGAATTCAAAAAATTTTGATTGTACATACTCTTTTAATTGTCGCCCTATTAGCTCAGTTGGTTAAGGCGTAACCAATTTCGCCCGCGGTATGCTTAGGGTAGCGGGTTCGATTCCCGCCGTCGCAACCATTTAAATTAATTAATAGTTGTGATGGGCTGGTGTAGTGCATGGTATATGCATGAAGGAGGTGCACTCAGCCTCGGAAATTGAGGAGCTGATAAATGAAATTATCAGCGGAAAGGTGGTAAAACACATGTGGTATCACAATGGGCTCTAAAGCCTAAGTGTGTCATTCGTGGACAGCCAATATAACCTAACCTTACCTACTCTTTTAATTCAGGTACAGTAACGAATTTTCCATATAGGGCGGTGATAAATGGAAATAAAAAGGGATTAAAAAAATTGTGGTGAAGATAAACGATGCAGACAAGTTTTTTGTTAAAGGCGGCCATATACGACAAATAGGCGAAATTTTTAGTAATAACTATAATTATTTTTTACTTTTCATACGTTTACTTTTTAATTTATTTCGTTGTTAAATGACACTGAACCATTAGTTTATTTGAAAAACAGATCCGGAATTTCAACCGAAATTGCTCTAGATAATCGCTTTTCGTATACTATTTTAAGTGATATCTTAGAAACTATACGCCTAATCGCTTTTTAACTTTTTGGGATACTGTAGAAAAATAATTTTATTCAGATGAAAGAAAAATTTTTTTCTCAATTTTTTGCAAATTTGTGCGAAAACGTCTTTCAATTAAAGTTTTAAAAGTTGACATCACATTAGACAAAAGACAGCAAAATTATACATACTATATAATTGATAAAAGATGAAACGACCACATAAAGCTGGCACCTAATCTAATCGCTGTTCTGGTGAATCACATTTCGAAAAACATATGGATACCTGTTCGAATGAGAAGGAAATTTTATGATCTTTTATGAAAAAAAACGACGGGTTGCACTCTGGGAGTGCCGGCAGAAGTGAAAACTTGAATATTAACGTTGTGCATTTTTGATATTTTGGTATGGTTAGGGAATAATTTTGCACGAATTGCTTTAATTATCAGTATAAAAGTACTCTCATTTATGTGGTAGAATACAATATTTATTTATTGGGCTATCGTACACAAACATGACATTTTATATTACATTAAAAAGTTTATCTCTTAGAAAAATCAACTTACATCCATAATTTCGACGACTTTTTCCCCATCATTACTACCAGAACCATCATCGCCAATCTCTAAAACTGATACGATCGGTTTATGATAGCTGAAGTAAGAAACGAACAGTTTTGATTCGAACCTATTTAAATGTCTAATAAAGACCGCATCAATAGCAGTTTTGTATTTCGTTGTGCTAACATTGCGATCATTTGACATAGTTAAACCAAATTCATTATTTAAAAATTCAATTAATAGTTGATTTTTATCGTCTGCAAAGTTTATGTTGAAATCTCCACTCAAAATCATTGGCAATTCATAAAAACTTTTTCCAATTTTTTTTTTGAAGCAATGCAGAAGCGTCATGAGAATAAATGAATAAAAAAATATATTTTTAATAAAAAGGCAACCGCACACAGTGTTCCCAAGCGGTCACCCATCCAAGTACTGACTGTGCTCAATGTTGCTTAACTTCGGTGATCGGATGCGAACCTGTGTACTGACTGTGACAAGATCTTACGAATTTTCGATCAGGACACGTGCCCTGTCGCGAGTTCAACATTTTTTACCCATTACAAAAAAAAGTGTACAACGCCGCTAAAGAAGTTTTCACTTCAAAAATTAATTATTCTTCTCGCCATTATAAGAAGTGCCAAAATTTCGAATAAAATTGAAAATATTGATAGTTATGAAAACATCCCGCATCGCTGTATAATAAGTTAAAAGGGATATTAATGACCAATTGGTTACCAATGAAAGCTGTATATTTTTTCTATTCTATTATTATTTTGTATTGACTCCAGCGAGAAAAAATTATTTAGAAATTCCCGTGGCCCTAATTACTTAGTTGCTAAATTATAAACAAAATCTGCGAACGGCTAAAACACAGAGGGAGCCAAAACTCACCACTCATTTTCGTATTGTATCAAATTAGTTACCTAATGAATAGTAAATCTTGTTCCTCCGTGTATATGCACGCTAAAGTCTAAACTTCAGGTAAAAAAACGCGATTCCGCGTAATTTCACTAAAATTTTTCCTCATTATTTGATCCGAAATTGTTTTTGAATATCGAGGGGTGTAAAAAAGATTGACTTGGAAGAAAAAAGTTAAAAGATGAAATTTTTCGTTTGCCAAAATTCTTAATTTACGCCAATAAAAGTACAATTTAACTTCACACCAAATTGCCAATCCATGATTTAGGGTCAACGTTTTTGGTCGATATCTCGGAAACTATACACTTTAGAGCAAGTATGCAGACCATTATGGTCCCATTATTATCCCCTAAACTTTCTTGTAAAACTTACCGCTTACGATTTATGGCTCATTTAATGAACAAGTTTTACTACCTCAGCCGATAACTCTTATAATATTGAATTAATGAATAAAATACATCTATTCATTTTTAAAGATCAATCTATTTTTATAACTTATAAAATAAACTTTTTTTTCTAATGTCCTTTTCGATCTATAGGATGATTTAATGTTGGGCCGACGGGTGCAAGGTCTAAAATTTTAAAGGATGCATAGAGTAAAATGGTACAAATTCCACAAATAAATTAGATAAAATATCCCGATTGTTGATGTACTTAACAATCAACATTCTGGAGAATCAAATTTCATCCTCAGGTTTTAATTTTCATTTGTAAGTAGATGTCATTTTTCAAAATATTACCCCAGATTTATACCACCTACATTATCAAGATTTTGGTTTATTTTTCTAAAAAGAGTTTTTTCATATACGAGACTGTTTATGACTCGGAAACGTTCAACTTTACTGAATACTTGAAAATTTGTTAAAACTAGTTTATAACATAAAACTCAAAATAAAATCTACTCATAAGAAAAAAAGTAGATTATTCAAAAAAATAATAATAATAATAATTTCTAAAATACGACCTTTTAAATTTTGTAAGTGGTAAATGAAGCTGATAAAGTGTCAGCTTTATGGAGCCGCATGAAATAACATATCATGTTAATAGTGATAATGATAAATAATAAAAGCAAGACGCAACTAATATTGCATTCAACAAAGACACAATATATTAATCATTGAATCTTTTCAAATTCTCTCAGTTAAAAAAGCAATATTCATTAAACAATATCACATATAATGTAAATTTTTTACTTGTTATAATTAATTTTCTTTAAAGATCAAAAATGGAAAATTATACATCAGATAGTAGTGACAATGATAATCAAAATAAAATAATTGATTTCTCAAAATTAAATCAAAGTGAACAAGTGATCGAAGACAATTTAGAATACATATTAAATTCAAATAAATCATCTATACAAGATATTGAAATTATGGTATTAAGTAATAACCAATTGAAAATAATACCAAATAGTTTATCAAACTTTACATGTTTAAAATCATTAGATATTAGTTTTACTGGTGTTAAAAGTTTACCCGAATCATTAATACAAATACCATTATCTTCATTGATTGCTAAAAATAATCAATTACGTAATGAAACTTTACCAAAATTATTACCAGTAACTTTAAAAGAATTAAATTTTAGTGGAAATATGTTTCAATATTTTCCGGATCAAGTGTTAGAAATGCCAATATTGAAATATTTATATTTAGGTGGTAATCAAATTAATTCAATACCAAAAGAAGTAAAAAAGTTAACAAAGTAAGTAACATATTTTTTACAATATTTGTTAATATGTTTTAATTAAATTTTCGGAATCGTTAATTTCGGCTAGTTTTAAATGAAATCTTACTCACGTGTATAAGCTCCGAAAAATATTCAAAAAAAAAAACGCTGCGAAATAAAATTAGAGTGGAAGCGATTCGAAGAATATATAAATAACAATTCAGGAACAGTTCCTGTGAAAACCTAATTGAACTTTTAATTAAGCCTTTAATTAAAATAGATCCATACAGAAATCTACATGCTTTTTATTTTAATAGACGAAAAAGTAGAAAATACCTTTTTTCCTTGCAAATACATGTAATTATATTAGAAAGCAGAAAACACCATGTTTTAGTCCAGTCAATATATTTTAAATATAAAAATTTGAGAAGCTCTAAGCCAGACCCGGTAAAAAGGAGGGGCTGTGAGTACAACTGTACCGACTCCAAGACGATAGTAGGCCTCCAATCCTACTTCATATGTTAGGTACATCTACATACAAATATAACAAACATAAATAAAATAAAAAGAAAATAAGGGACCAGGGCACAGGAGAATCAGAGTAACGGGCCCAAATATTTCTGTTACTATATTCAGATACTTCAAATGTGAAAATCCAGAGTTAAGAGCAGATTCTCTTGAAATATGTAGGTCTTACGTCCAAATGAGCTTTAATTTTCTTAATTTGTGGTTCAACATTATATATAAAAAAAAAAAAATAAGTGTCATTGAAATCGGGAGAAAAAAAGATCATTATTTTCTAATAGGTTTTTAAAAAAGATGCATAGTCTTAGACCTCCAAATTTGTACACTTTTTTGCACTACCATAAGAAGTAAAAATTCCCATTGGCAAAATTCGTGTTCAAATAACTCCAAAATAACTAAAAATAATTATCCAAATGTAACGAAATAACATGCGCAATCTGAATTTAAAAATGCAGGAGAATTTTCTGTAGAAAAACATTTTAAACAATTAACTTTTCAAATTTTCTCCCAATTTCACCTTATTTGAATAAGTAAAAGATAAATTTTTCAAAAATATAAATTATTAAACACACAGGCATTACCTACTTTATGCGGTGTTTCAAGCTTTCTGATTTCTGAATCCAAATTTGAAGTATAAAAATTCAACATGGCGAAAAACGTAGAATTTTTAAACAAAACATTTCGAATGATTATTTATTTTTAATCCAAGATTTTGATCACAATTTCCAGCTTTTTGAAGTTATACTTCTTTTGGCGCGTTTGGATGAGAGTGAATTTGTGAGCTGCGCGCGCACGAACGACATGATGAAGTTAGCCACAGAATTGAAATAATAAAAAAATATATTTTCAACACTGAATATAGTTACAGTACTGAGTGTTCATACTATACACTACATAGTACTTATATCCCTGAGCCAGTTCAAGTCGATGGTTGTGAAATATAGTATTCATATGAATAATTAATTTTGAATGAAAGAAGTATAACTTCTAACGCGTGTACATAAGTACACACACTCTTTTTTCTTCTCATTTTCTTACTTCAAATCTTAATTCAGCGAGATCAAAAACCCTTTTGAAAGCATTATTTACATTTTCTATTTCCTTCCACAATAATTTAAGTTCTTTAGGGGACGATTTCGAAAGCCTAGATACGAGGAATTAGGATAAAATTTAACCAGAATAAAAGGTTGCTTTCTAGAAGTGAAATCATTAAAGTAGACGATATAAGAACACGCCTTCTTCTTCTTCTGCCTGACTGCCAAAAAGGAGACTCAGAACTTCTGCCTGACTGCCAAAAAAGAGACTCAGAACTATTAAAGTTTCGGTTTATATAAACCAATAGGCATGTTGTTAAATTTTTTTATCACTTCAGGTGAAGAATTCTCACTGCACGGGCAGAAAAGTGAAGTTGGTTTTTGAAAATCTTTAGAAGTGTGCAAAAAATAAACGTTAAATATCCTAATTAAACAGAAAGGAAGATATAGGTTAGTGACGTCCTTTTCCTATATCACCATAGAGATATATAATAAAATACATATAAAACTTTGTTTTGTTAAAAGGAGATGGGCAACAATCTTTGAATGCTTATAACTTCTTCGTTTTTTAATCAATTTTAATTTCATTTTCAAATTTTGTCATGGTATCAAGTCTAGTTTTACATTTTTATAACATGGCAAATTTGACAACAGGCAACTACCATATTATACTATAATTTTAATTCTGAACTGGGCTGATTTATAATTAAAGATGTAAAAATTTCGTAGTTTCATAAAATTTCATCAGCTTTATACTTACGTTGAAAATCATATTTTTTTTTAATATCTAGTTTACAAATACTATCAATGGGAGGAAATAAACTGGCCGAAATACCAGCATCACTTGGAGAATTAAGACTTCTACAGGCATTAGTTCTAAGTGACAATGAAATTGAATCATTACCAGCCAGCCTTGGAAATTTACATCAATTGAAATCATTACTATTACATAAGAATAAACTTCGGACACTTCCACCAGATATCATAGCACTTAAAAATTTACATGAGGTAAATTTTATTTTGTATAATTGTTATTATAACAAAAAAAACTTTTTGGTTATTAACCCAATAATTAACCCAGGTTAAACTAGTTTATTTCATTTAAATAGAATGGCTGGGATGTTAACTTTCAAACAAAAATGGAAAACACACAATTGACTGAGTTAATTGTTGAAATACCATGTATGAACAATGTTGATTACGCAATCGTTTGTTTTTTACGTCATATAAGTAAAAAAAAGATAGCCACTCTTAGAAAGCCACATATACATACATGTCACACACACGCATAGCTGATATTCCCATGTAACACATATATAATTTTTGCCCTCACTGGTAAACAGTGATGTAAGTGAGGTAAACCTTAATGAAAAACACCTTTATTTTGATTGTAGAATCTGAAAATTAAATAATAAGCAGGTGTTCAATTAAAAATACAACTTTGATACATTTCGCGTTTCCGATAATCCTGCACATTACCAAATAATTTTAAAATGTACAGCCAACAACCCTCCATCTATTCCTGAAAATTTTATTAAAATCAAGCCGTTTTAATTTTCCGTTTCGTATAGCGTGAAGAACCCTGGATAATCGAAATTACAATTTCCTAAAGTGAGTTTTTTTTCTTGTATAATTGAGATTAACTGGAGTATGTATTATTTGTTTACATTATTTATGAATTATTATATTTGTTATTACCAAAGAAGAATAACTGCTTATGCGCGTATATAAATACACCCATCTTTTTTTTACAATATGGCTACACAACTATTGAAAGAAAAATGATGATCACGGCACTACTCGTCGGGGCGCAAAATAAATAAAATTAAAATAATTTTTTACGGGTGTTATTTTGTTTGCTATAGACTAAATTTTTTTAACTAATCATTTTCTAAAAGTCTCACGAAAATCATCATGTCATACTTTTCCGACTCGAAAGAGACAAAGCGACTATGCGGCCAATTTGTCTATTTTCAAAAGTCTGTAAAAATTCTAGAAAGATTCAACTACTGGTCGTACATTCGCTTTATCTGTCTCATAGTTTCTTCCCCGTATTTTAGCCAGCGCTGTGACCAATATTTTCCTTTCTATAATTACGTAATTCGACCAATTAATGAATTGTCGTACTCAATCAAATCAAATGATATAAAACTTTGGGTCAGTATATCCAATTCTCTTATGTATATTTATATTTTTATTTAATTTTTCAGTTAAGTTTGCGTGATAATCCACTTGTAGTACAATTCGTAAGTGATATGACATATAATCCAGCAACATTAATGGAACTGGCAGCACGTGTTGTAAAAGTAGCTGAAATACCATACAATCCCAGAACAATACCATTCACTGTTTGCAGTTATTTAAATAGCGCACACTGTTGCGTGAACCCCAAATGTAAAGGTCAGTATAAATAATTTAAATATCATTGATTACGTCTCTATACAAATGTCATATATACAATGTTTTCGTCAATGAATTACATTATTTATTAAACATAAAAATTAATGTTAAAACAATTTAATCATTACTTTTTGTCTAATTTATTTATTTTATATTTGCCGAATCATCCAAGTCAAAGTGTATCAATTTCTTAAATTACATTTGATTAAAAAATGTACATGGTACACACATGCGTTATAGATATTTCAAGTTTAGGTAAATATTTATTTGGCTAGACATTTTAATGTTTATCATTTTGCTAATTACGTCTTTGAAAAATTTTGCAAATATAAATATTTTTTTATGCAAAATGATCGATCGTTCTACTTGATAAAATAATTTTTTAAATCTAAAAGAAAGATTTAGATGCAATCTACTGTTTATAATTTCCCAAATTTTAATTTTTCGGAAATCGAATTAATTACTTTCGTTGAGAATATATTTTCAACCAGATAATGCAGCCAGATAAATCAACAAACACTTAAATGTTTCACATAAATATTTTTATTATTTATTACTAAAGAAATAATAAAAATTGACTTAACAAGCAAGGCAAATATAATTTATCAAAAGAGACTAATATTCAATAGTTAATTCAATAATTAATAAATTACATTAATAAATATTTAAACATTCAAGTCCACGATGAATACATAAAAATTACACTCACATAGAAAATATTAATATTATATAAAATAATATTTTTTTATTTCCTAACAAATAGGTGTGTACTTCGATAATCGAGTGGAACATATTAAATTCGTCGATTTTTGTGGAAAATATCGAATACCCTTATTACAATATTTATGTTCATCCAAATGTGCAGCTACAGGCAGTATTGATAAATCAATGGCTGGACCAAGTCAACTTCCTAATAGACAAATGTTACGAAAAGTTCTATTGGGTTAATTGTGATTTTTTAACACTTCCAATTCTGCAAGAAAATACGTAAAAAATGTAATTTTTATATTTGATTTTTATATAGTGCCCATTAGTATATTATGTCATTGATAAATATACGTCTAGAAAATTATACTTAGATTAGCAATTTTTTTCTCTGTGAAAATTATACCACTGGAAAAAGTCAAAGTAAGAATAAGTAACTCATACAAAAATTTCTAGAAGTGTTTTTACCAATAACATAAAATCCTGACGGGCATCTTATCTATAAAGAAGTATTAGTTAAGACCTTACCAAAGGAGGCCAGCTAGATAATATTTTGAGACAAGGTGACCCACAGAAGAGAATATACACAAGCGGTGGCTTGATTAGATTGCAGTGTTGTGTCGATATTCTACCTGTAGTGAGTGCTCTGCACTCTAGCCACTAGGCAATCCACGAACCCTTATAAATAATCAAACAAATAACTAGATTTGGTTTTCTGGCACCTAGTTAGTCTCCTCCAGTGTGTCCTTAACCTAATACAGAGTTTCGCCAAATTTGGCTTAGGTTAAAGTTAAAGCCCTCAAATCTGAAAGCAAAGCTTTACTAGACGCATTTTCCTTTAAACAAAATGCTAGTCTCGGCGTACACTTCTATTTACTTGAATTCTGATCATTTATTCAAGAACACCATGTCTTACTTTCCAAAACCTTATTTTAAATTTTGCAATTTATAACTGTATTTACTACCGACTTTATTCTAACAAATACAATTTGTGAAATTACCATCGAAGACGTCGTGGATTATTTATCTGTATCCAATTGAAAGAAATCGCACTGTTTAAATCAATGAAATTAAAAATATTTAAAATTTTAATTCAAAAAATTATTAATTTAAAATATAAAAATTTTAAATCTGTGAAATATTGGTCCGTCACCCTCCCAAAAAATGTGGCTTATATAGTATCGCTAACATCAGTTTCTAAATTCGAAAAAGAATGAAAAAGGCAATCGGAGATCACCCCCCTTACCAATTTGGTATTAAAAATATATCTAAAAATTTTATAATTATTTTTAAACTTATTAAATTCCATTATGTTACCATTATTCTGATTGGAATTGATCGATTTACTTTTTTCCTAATAAATCTTGAAATTTCCAATACAAAGTTATTGTTAAAAAATTTGTGCTGTGTATGTTATTTTTATTGAATAAAATTTTTTTTAACTGATGTATTTTATTTATTTTTTTATTTAAGACTCTATACGTAAGATTTGATATTTAAATTGCAAAGTAGTTGGCAAATCGATTTCCGTAGTTATTCGTATACTGGGTGTTCGTTTTTTACTTGACATATACGTGAATCATGAAAATAAAGCTTAATATTTCATAATTTGAACAAAAACGGACTTTATAGAAAAACATACCACTCTTATTGGAATTTTTTTCGAAAAGTGCCTGTTTCTGCGATTCCGCAGAAACAATAACACAAAAAAACAATATTGGGTAAAACTTTTTAACCCGTTTTTGAATAAACTATACAACGTTATTTTAAATTGTTCATCTATCTATTACCAGTTATGAAGTAGACTGAGTTTAAAAATCTAGATCAAGCAACAAGCACCCAACATTTTTAGCTTGAATCACTTTTATCGATAAAAATTATTTTTTGAGTTTCAAGCATATGTCAACATCTGTATGAATTTCATTATAACTAGATCATCTTTGTCAGAATAAGTAATCAACCTCGAAATCTAACGGAATAAGCTAATTTTTTGTACATTATAAAAATTGACCCTGCACTAAGGTACGTATCGCTGAGATAATATTTGTCTAAAAGCTTTTTTTATACGTTGGACCGTTTTTGAAATAGGGGGAGCAGAAGGTGGAGCGCTGAGCTATACGTACCTTAGTGCAGGGTCAATATTTATAAATATATGGTATTAAAAAATTATTTAAGTAATATATAATCGATATTAAGTGAAAAAACTGTATAATAGATAAGGTCAATCGTGAATCCCAGTCTATTATGCGGTTTTTTTCCATAATTATTCATTAAATATTACTTAAATGATTTAATACCTTATATTTGCAAATATTGACCCAGAACACAAGTACGTTAACTTGAGCGCAACACATTCTGCGCCCTCTATTTAAAAAACGGTTCAACATACAAAAAAAAAGTTTCAGGCAATATTTGTAGAAAATTTTATCCTCTACAACTTTTATAATAAATACTAATACGATTGAACGCAAAAGAAACGAGATATTTATAAAAAACTGATTTTCGATACCTTTGACCTTGAATATCTAACGACGCGAACGCGTTATCATTTGTAACTTTTGAGACAAAATTTGTACTATCAAAATAAAGGTTTGTACAAAAAATTAGCTTATTCCGTTAGATTCCGAGGTGAAATTCTAAGATGATTGGAGTATTACATATCATAAGTCCAACTGTGAGACCATATTTCTCTATTTTAGCTCCTGAATTCGGTTTTTAAAGTTTTGAAAGGCTTAATACATCCTCTCCATGTGTATGCCATGCAATTACTCAGCCTATCACAGAGACTTTAATTTTGTTGTAACGGCGGTTGGTTCGATACTCCAGGACGCACAATTTTAGGTATACCGTACGTTTTTACTGAATGAGCCACTTTGGTTGACAATGTTTTTATGATTAACTGTAGATGAACTGCAGATTAATAATGCCTTTTTTACTCACAGTACTTTTCTTCTGAAATAAATAAATTGAAAACTTTTGAGTTTTTGATTAGAAAGAAATAAAAAAAAAAAACAAGACCATTATATTTGTGATTTATACATCTTTATTTGACACAAGTCCTGATATTTTATTAATATTATTTATACTAAACAACTAAAATCTAATAATTCATAATTTCTTTTTTTTTCTTGCTTCGAATATCAATTAATAATAATATAATATATATTGCAGTGTAATTAAAAAGAATAATTTGTGAAGCGATAGATATTTACAGCATGTGATACAATATAAGTGAATCATTATCAATAATTAAAAAGTATAATTAATAATAATTGAATTGAATTATTATTTTAGCTATTCTCATATTTATATAACACTACCTCAGACAATCTGTGTGTGTGTATATGTGTGTGTGTCGTAAACATTTTTTTATAAAATAGTGTTCAAATTTCAAATATGTCAACCTATCATTGTTTTGAAATAAATCTTACCTCTGTATGGTGTATTGGTTTGTATTCCATTACAAGACGTTTTGTTGCGCAGAAAGTTCAAAATCTTTTTTTAAAACTTTCAAAATAATCGCATCAGTTATTCATAGTCATAATTAAGGCAACATATGGACATGATTTTGTTTTAAAATGATAATGAATGAATACTTTTTAATCAAAAAGGAACCAAATTTTTAAAAATTAGATTTTATAGTTTATTTACAGTATTTTTGAAAATTCTTATCGAAAATACATTAATAAATCATTTATATATTAGTTTAAACCTTACTCAAACGCATTTAAAATTTCAATCAATGAAAATTTAAATTACGTTGTTAGTTTCGTAGCAAGGTAGATTATATATATTATCTTGTAAAAGCAAATTGACTTTCTTTAACCGAATGGCTTTGATCAATAAAACAATATTAAACCAGGTCAAAAATCGGAATATTCTGGCAAGTGCGTCAGTCGAGCATTATTTTCTCCCGTTCCTCTTATTTCGCCAAATAATGTTATATAATAGAATACAATTCCTCTTCGAAGATATCAAAGCCTGATTAGAGACTTGCAATCCTAGTCATTTGATTAGTTTCCAATAGTAAAACTGTTAGTTTTTTGAGCTGGAACTGGAGTGTACTGTTGGTAACGTTATCTTTTGCTGGAAACAAAGATAAAAGATTAATTACTTATCCACGACTTCAAATAATTTAAACCTGATTCACTGTCAATAGCAAGAAAGAGAATTCAAAGTAATCTTTTATACAACAAGCACGCCTTTTGAAGGTTTAATCAATGTTTCAAATAATTTTCGATTGAACTTTGGTCGCAGTTTCTACATGATATCTCTGACAATGCTATATTTTGTGATGTAATTAATGCGGTAGCTTCCGTCGCGCAACTATCAATCCGACATTTGAAAGTAATTTTAGAAAAGATGCTGTAATTGTTTCTTTCATAGCTTAGGAATTTCACTTTTAAAATCATCGTCGTAAATAAGATTTAGATTTTAGATTGAAGATAAAATCTCTTCTACATGCATTAATTAACATACTCTTATATTCTTGACCTGTTATAATATCATTTGCTTCTTATTTCGTCGACTGAGAACGAACTAACATTACCTGTTTTTAAATATCTGGTACTTTAAAGAAACGTAGTTGTATCGTCTTATCTTAACCAAAACGTCTTTGGACAATTCTATAACAAATTCACAGTCCAGCCTTGAGGCATTTTTCTTAAGTCGGCTAAAATTAAATACAGACAGCTCTGTATATGCGGACTGTTAAATCATGGTGATAGTTACCGACGATCCATATTAGGCTGAGGACTGTGAACTTGTTAAAATAATTACTAAAAAACAAAAAAATCGACAACGCCATAGAAAGATAATTTTGATTGGACCTAGGCAAACTCGATGCTGAGATGATAGCTTGCAAAGGACTTATAAATTTGTTACATTTTCTCTAAAAGGCTGTAGTTATTAATTTTACTGAGGCTCATTAAAAGTTAGAAACATACATAGAGCTTATGCCTCTTAGCAGATTAGTGCAGTCAATTTTTTTGCTCTTAATGTATTTCATAGCCAAATGATAACTTAAATACGAACTGTGTTTACTTTTCCCAATTTTGAATATCCAAATTAAAAACTAAAATGACATAACGTGCGCCACGTTGCAAAATGAAACGCCAAGCCTTAAAATAAGACTTTAGTTTCTGTACAATTTTTTAAATATTTTTTATGAAGGGAAGGATTAAAAAATGTAATAATACTCCTTGAAAAAACAGCATTCACTAGAGTATTTACAAAAATTTATTTGATAATTTTAAGTGCGATGTTTTAACAATAGTGGTTGATATTATTTTTTTATAAATTTGAACACTTAGTGTGTTATCAATTTTTAGACCATTTTTTTTTAAATGTGCGAGTACAGAGTTTTAATTCAGTACTAACATAAGCCACGAGCCAGAAGGAGGTTAATTTCGATAAAAATTTTATAATGTAGTGATGAAATATCTTTTGCTATAATTTTTGTTCAAAGTTTTAGATTCTCCAAAAGTGATTAACGTTTTGATTACTGACAACTAGCGAAGGAATGCATGAACAAAAGTGGATAACTCCGTTTATTAGAAGATTGGAATCATCTATTTTCAAAAACAACAAAAGATAAGAAATATAACAAAATCAGATCCTAAATTTACTTTTTGAAAATTAATTTTAGATAGGCTAAAAATGATACTTATATTTAGTAATGATTTTACTTAACATTCCACGCGTTGCCGAAGAAATGACGTTGAGAAATGATATAAGTGGAATGCCACGAATCATATTATCACATCACACTACGAAATTTTTTATTTTTCCAGGATATATTTATTTGTTTTCCATTAACACACGACTATGAAAATCTATAATGGGGCTCTCATCAATCACTACATTTAAAATAAGAGGATGTGTGGGAAGTGGGTTAATGGGTGGTGTGTATACTAAATTTTTTTTAGTGCAATTTTACAAAAAGCTCATTTACAGTAATTAAGTAGAAGCATATTTTCAATAGTATATTCAGAAATGCATTTGTCAACATGCAGACATGCATGTTGCGCGAGCTTTTAAGTATAAATTTTTTCATATTCCTGAACACACGATTTTTAAATATTGCTCATTTAACAGTGTGGAGTGATTTACGTAAATCACATGCAAAATCACTGTTTTTTTACTATGGATATTTTTTTTTTGTAACATACATATTTTATTTTGATTCAAATTATTTAACATAAGAGCACAATATTTATACGTTGTTCTTGCTGCTGTACTTATTTGTTAAATTTTTTTTTGGAAATTATTAACTATCGTGAAAAATGAAAAAATTACACTTTGTAAATAATGAAAAAGAAAAATCACAAGCAAAAATTACTATATAAAAAACATATTTAGCCATATTTTCATTTATAATTATAATTTTGTTACAAGTTAATTTTTTTTCATATTACGCTAGTTTTTTGAAGTTTTAGATATAAATTTATTTTCTCTGATTTGTTTTTTATAATGTTGATGGAGCTTTTTTACCATGCATCATTTACTATTAAAATTACTATTACATAATTTTTAGGATGTTTGGTTTTTAAAAGCTACATCACCATTTTCATTACAAAATCATTCATGTTACATAAATTCCTTAACGAAATAATATAGCATGCTATTTTTTTACAAATCTAAATTATAAACCAGAAATTTTACACATTTATTTTAATAAAAAAAAAAAATAATGCTCGATATTTATATATAAATTCGATAGTCGAAGGACAATAAAATAAGAGACGTTGTAGCTCCTGTGGGTTTTTTTTATTATTATCAAATATTTTGATAATGACGGTGTTATGATTTTATTATAACAATATACACTACATATTAAAAGTCGTTTATCGCCATTTAACAACGCTTAATAAATTTTTTTCCCTTCAATAAAAAAAAAATTGCCACAAACGACTTGTAATAATGAACAAGGCAAATATTCAACGTATGGCCGTATAAAAAATAGAAGAATATTTGTCCCATATAAAATTGAGCTAAAACTGTCCACATTGACCCAAGAATAATCAAAAACGAAAATATTTATTTTAAATATGATCACTTTATAATCATGGAAAAAACTGTTTACCTAAATGATCAATTTTAAAAATTTGAAATCACTTCGATAAAAAATTTATAAAAATTCTTAAAAACTCAGGAGATCTGTGTGTGTGGTGTTTCTTTTTTTGTTTTATTTATTTAAATGTAGCCTACAACCAATCCAATGAAAAAATAACTTAAGAAAAATACGCATTTGACTGCATATATTTTTAACACATCTATATTCGTACTAATTTATACGTCTAATAAAAAGATAAATTTATACAAAAAAAAGTAGTAATTTAATTAATAATTAATATATAATAATAAACATTTTCCCATCGATTAACTCGGAAGTATACACAAAGAAAATAAGGAGAACAAATAAGTGATGATTTAAATCAAATTTTAAAAAAAATTATAGAGCAGAATTAAAAACAAGAGAAGCCCAATTGATTATATTAATTTGCAGTCATATTTTTGCTACCAAATATAAGTAGTTACGGTTATTAATTAGAGAGTGTTTTTTTTTGTTTGTTTAAATTTTAATAGCTTTGGAGACTTTTTGATATTATTCTGCAGTGGTCGGTTTTTAAAAACATCCTTTTCTTTAGCACCGAAGAATACATCCGTATGCTGCGTTTCATTTGACAATTGCGCCTCACTGCGCGCTGCTTTGTGTTTATAAATTTTTTTGGTAAAACGCATAATATTTATAAATACGCAATTACCGCACAATATATTGAATATCACAATGCAGCAGTCGATAAACTATTTAAATTTGTTTTATAATAACTTCTAGGCTTCCACAATAATTAAAAACAGTTTTAAAACTAGATGACTGTTAATCTACACGATCATCTCGTTACTTTCAAAAAACAAATAATTAACAGAATAACTGTACAATTTTAACATAACACTTATGGTTATGTTATTTTAAATATATCAGCTATTGTAATTACATAATTTTTAATTAATTCATTAATTAATAATTATTAATATTAATAATAGTAGTAGTCTTGCGATGAAGCATTATCTAGCAGGGATATAGAGCAGAGGGTACACGTCATCATGTTGTTTTGAAATGGCCCTGTTCAGAAATTGGTTGTATTGTTTATTTTATTTTATTTTTTTTGATTTTTTGTTTTTATTATTATTATAATTATTATTTTTTTATTATTTTGTTTTAATTTTAAATAGAATTATATATTTATTTGGTCATGACTTAAGCCAATCCGGTACTAGCAGGTGTAGCTTGAGAAGTTGTAGTGGCAGCAGGTGATGGAACTGTAGCCTCAGTTGGTCCATCAGTTGCAACATTTGGTGCAGGGCTGTTTGTCGTCGGTTCTGTGCCTGCATTACTTGCTTCACCTATTCCGCCGCTCGATCCCCGCGGCAATAACACTGCATTCAAGGACGGCTGGATACTCAACTCTAGATAATATAGAAATAGTTATCAATGAATAAACTGTTTTCAAAAAATTAATTTAGATTTAAATGATGGACTATTTCTACATTTTTTTTATGTAAATGAAATAAATGGGGCCAGTAGTCAAATACCTTCAAAATTATGTTTGAAAAAATCAGCAACAAGTATAACTGATTAGAAGAAAACTAAGGTTTACTATACTAGTTTTTTGGTAATTTTTAGTATTAATCAGACTTTGTATTTTTAACCAATGCCATACACGATCCATTCAACGTAAAAATGAAACTAACGAGTTTATAAAATTTTCATATGATAAGAGTTCCGAGACTGATACAAAGATGGTGGCTCTAATAGCGTATTCAAACGACTTTGAATAATGGCGGGACTATCGAAACATATAAAATTTGTAATACTTTTTAATATTGTTATGCAGGGTGTGGTATAAAAGCTAAGTGTTCTTTGATGAGAAAGTACTCTTAATATTAGAAAAGTGAAAGATGGGTTACTCAAAGCATTTCTTTTTTAGTTGCCAGCATCGTGGACGTTAGAACATCGCATTTTCACGCATTTCTATAACATTCGAAGTGGTAAGTCAGTGTCTGCAGTACGGCGTAAATTTAAAATAAATCGAATACGTTGTGTTAATAATTTTCGAATAGAAAGAACAATAATGAAAAAAAGATGCATTCTTTCATTATTCAGACGAAGATTATTAATCCGACGTGAGATATGTATTTCGATCGATATTTGAATCATCGGCAGAGTAAGTTAAGTGTAAGTTTTGTAAGTTAAAAGTGTAAGTTTTATTTATTTACAAAAAATCTCAATAGGCATTGATAAATATTTTTTGGCTAATTTTTATTTTTCTTTCAGAATGGATCAGGTGTAAACCTTGTGTATTTCATCTAGGAACCTGAGTATCTACTGTTAGCTATATTCAAAAACAAACGACTTCTATTAAAAATTCAATTTTAATAGAAATAAATATTTGTATTAAATCAATTATAATAATAAAATAAATCAAATTACCTTGTGCAGTAAAGTTGAAAAGAGGTGGAAGATCGCGACCATTAGGTAGACGCGTATTAGGTTCTCTTAGCTCGTTGAAGAAAGGATGTGCACATGCTTGTAATGGAGATATACGTGATGATGGAGTGTATTCAAGTAGGCGCGACACCAATTCTATAGCTTCAGGTGGTGTACGTGCTCTAAATACCTGCTGACACATGAAAAATCTCAAGTACTACAATCAATGTATACATTAATGATGTATTTGTTATAAAAAGAATGATAATATACACACATATGTTCCATTCATATACATATAAGATTTGTTCTCTTTGTATTCTTATATATACACTATTTACTATATGTCAGTAGAAAAATAGACTAGCACTGTAATAGCATTATCATATCCTACTTATACTGAGTGTAATACACCGATACAAAGAGAACAAAGAATTATACAATCAATCAATAGTGTACCACCATATCTTATATTCTTCCAAAATATATTCGAAAATATACACATAAAAAAGTCTACATATTTTATTAAAAATTTCTTTTGAACATTCGGTGTCAGTTGTGGTCCAGTTACCAAAAATTTTTTGCTTTTTTTAAATATCTTGAAGCAATTAAATGGGAGATTGACGATTTTCAATTTGAAATACAATTAGAAAATTTATCGCCAAATAATGGTGGTTTTAAAATTGTTTCTAAAATATAATTTAAAAAATATCCAGGTTTTTCATTTATTATAATACAATTTCTACTCACGACTTATTCGCTATTAAATAAAGCTTGCAAATTTGTCTGAATGCCATTTATATCACTAATAAATAATTTCCCCCGAAATCTAGAGGCAAAATTTCGGATAGATAAAACTCATGATGGTGTTCCGCTTTAATATATGATTTAAAACAATTTTTTAATTAACGAAGATTTTGAATTCATATATAGATAAATGTTCCCAATTATTTTGAGGTATCTGGAATTTCTCTATAAATTCAAGCTAAATTGATTAAATCTGTACACCATTTAACAACTTCATTTACATTTTTTATCATTGATGTAAAGGACAACCAGTGACTCTTTTTATGGTTAAAATTTTTACAATAGACAGGTATTCTATTCCTAGATTTTATCTTCACAACTTTTGAGTAAATTTTAGTTGTAAATTTTTGCTCTTCTTTAATTTTGCAAACAACTTACTGTTATTGAAAACTTACAAATAAAAATAATTTTTTGGAGCCCTTTTACCCTAAAATAGAAGAATTTTTATCCAATCATCTGTTTGAGCAGTTGGTAACTGGTATCAATGTAAAAAAAAAAAGAACTTACGACGATTCCTATGTGTATATTTTACGAAACAAATATAGAAAATAAAAAAAGTGGTGGTATGAGCTAAGCTTCAACCAGACCACTGACGATGTTGTCGGATATTCATTCTACATAGTAAATTTAAGTTTTATAGTTGATGAATTCAGTGTTTTATCTGTTTTGGCGGTGAAGTCACTCAAAGTACAGTACTATTAAATTTTAGAGTACTGAATTCATCTCTCTCATAAAAAATAAAATCATATATTCAATAATTCAAGAGTTTTGGAAAACTCGTTTGGTTATTCCTTGAAACTTACAAAACATCTTACTGAAAGACCACAAGTGAGTCGAAGAGCTGTTTTTATACCATGTTTATATGAAATATACATAGTATATTAAGTTTAGTCCCAAGTGTGTAACGCCTAAAAATATTGATGCTAAGAAAAAAATTTTGGTATAGGTGTTCATAGAATCACCTAATTAGTACATTTCCGGTTGTCATTCCGTCTGTCTGTCAACACGAAAACTCAAAAACGAAAAGAGATATCAAACTGAAATTTCTCAAAAATGAAAAGATTATTATTATTATTATTACCAATTTTAAAAACTATTGGATATTTTCTTCTCTATTTGACCTATTTGATGGAGGGGAAATAATATTGATTGATATTAATAACTGATATGCCTATGGTCAGGATACGTATTTTACAGACATTTTGGCTGTTAATTTGAGAGGCTGAAGATCGTACCTAATAGTTTTATGTTTCAGAGTCGGAGACGATTATCTTTTTGGGGAACGGGAAAAATTTCAATCACGTGGCAAGTTTTAAAATTGAATATTCATTTAGATTAGTATTCAAATGGACCGATAATTAAATAAAAATACAAAAATTATTTTATCTAAAACCCAAACATGGTGTCCTTTGCATGACACTTGGAAAATTTTAATTTTAAGATGTCGGATAACGGACATCTGATTCTTCCAAAAGAAGGATAATATGATTTTTGCATTATTTATTCAATAATTATTTTCTTATTTAAACATCTTTCTCAGCTAATTATTCACCAATCTTAAGCTTGCTTAACACGCAATTAAAAATTTTCGTAGCGAGAAAAATTGAAAAGACACGATCTTTGATAAGAGCCTCTCGAATTTTCAACCGTTCTAAAATGATTGTCAAATAAAATATCTGACCCTAGACCGATTGTACAGAAAAGTTAAGTTCAGATTAAAAACAATAAAATGACTAAATCCGACAATAACATCAAATCATTTAAAACACATTTGTGTAGAGTAGTATAACATACAAAAAGAAAAGAAAGGACCCATTACCACGTGTTAAAAAGAAATAACATAAAAATTAATCTCCATAGCTTTATTTGTTAATATTAAGATGAAATAAAAGTAATGAGATTATCTTGTACAGACTGACAGACCCTCGACTCAATGACCAATAGAAGAAAACATATTTCCCAAGTTTACACCAATATCAATGAGTATTTTGAGTAGACTAAAGGCATTCGTAAAGAATGATATAATAGTAAAAGAAAATTAAGGTTTGATACAAAAAAATTTCCACAACCAAGGACTTGAGCGAAAATATTGTGTAGATCTTACTGTTGAAAAGTAATCTAAAATTGAAACTGCTGCAGTTATAGATGGAACTCTTAATTCTAAGTAAAAATCATCTGTAACTTTATTTAATTTTTAATGCGTAGTTTCTAAAATGTGAAAGGTTGAAGTTGATCTAATTGAGTATAAAGTTGTTTATTCTTAATAATTTGAAAATCTTAGAATTTATCGAAACTGTTGTCGTGACCAAATTGGAAAGTTATATCAAAGTAAAAGATTTTGTTGTATCGCTTTCTCTAGCATTAAAAGCTAAAATATTTATTTTAGAGTGAAAATTACAAAAATTTTGAATTTTATCACGGTCAATTATTTCAAACATTCTCCTACTATGTTCATTATTTAAATAATTATGACCAAAAACTTAATTTTGAACAATATTTTCAAAAATGGTATCTTGAACATACAATTGTAGGAGACTGTCAGTATGTTCGACAGCGAGATCCACACAGTATTTATATTAATCATCTTGCTAGTTTCTTTCTACTATGACGGCATAATTATTGATTCACAGTTTATATTAAAAAAATCAGTATCTCTCATAAGCTTTGTTATATACTTTTTAATTTCCTGCTTAGTACAATTTTCTTTAATTTTTACTTTTTACATAAGAAGTAGGGTTTTTTTATATTATGTTGCACATCCTTTTTTCCCTAAATCTATCCTTAAGAATACATTGTAAAAAAAACATAAAAATTGTTAAAACTAATACGTAAAACAAAACTTGGAATATACCAAAGATAGCAATAAGAGATGGTAATAGAACATTGGAACATCTACGAATATTTGTAATACTTAATTGTAATATTATAATCTGGCAATAAATTCTTTTTATCTTTATCTTTATCTAATTTTTACTTATATCTGCTTTCTTAAAAACTGTAATTGCTGCATCCCTAAAAAAACTGTGGCTCATGATGATTTTGTTTTCTGTTTGGGCAGTAGTACAGCAGGTTTAGCGTTCCCTACATTTTCTTAAAAAATTTTATTTCAAGCCATTACGCTTAAGGTAGTACGTTCGTAAAACCACTTTTCCATAGAATGGAATAACATTTTGAGTAGATGTTAAGAATAACGTCATAATAATTTAGTTAATTTTTAAACTTTAACTGTGAATCAAATATCAAAATGCCGCAGGAAATAAATCTTTGTAAACTCGGTTAATATAATTTTATATGCTTAAGAAACATGCTTTTTTTCTTCGGTCAGTATGCCGCCAGTATACTATTCAATATTATTATATACAGAAAATATTTTCCCCCGTACTAATCCATGTTTAACAATATTCGAAAATATTATATGAATATAATAATATTTTTCAAAAGTTAATTATATAATTAGTTGTTGTAAGCAGCAGTAGCACCAAATCAGAACACCGCCACTTACTCTAATTTTTTGATGTTCTGTAGTACATTTAGGAAGAGATGTTTTCTGAAGAAGAATCTGCAAAACATGCCCAAGTCTTTATTAATATCTACTTAAAAACTTTTAAGCCTATAAATATATTTGTTAGGATTACTTGAAATGATTTTAAAGCATTTAATGAAAGCATGCATAAATTATTTAAATTCCCAAAAAGATAAGATAATTTTACATGATGTGGTTAAAACCTTTGATCCGCCTTGAATCAATTTAAATCTAATTCTGAATTAAATCTTTTACAGTCAAATTAAAGAAAAAAAAAACCTTTCCTTACCCGTGTAGTTCTAGTCGCACGATCCTAGCAAACAAAGTTGTATAAAAACTCTCGATTTCATTAAAACAGAAATTATAATATACTTAAATTCATTAATCATATTCAAATCGTACACAATTATCCATAGATGGTCATTAATTTAAATTTTATTCTTAATTTGTTGTAAATTAGCGCAGATATTAATTTTATTATTGTAGATTTTTTAAGATTTGGGATGCATTCTCAGGTTTCCAATTTAGACGCCATTTATAAAAAATGTTGGAATTATTTCAAACAACAATTATTCCAACCAAATTCGATCAATTTCTTTCGCTTTTAATTTGAGGAAAAACGATTTTTTCGCAAATTGGATGTGGTTACCGTTTATATTAACAAAAAACAATATAAAACTGAAATAATTTATAAAGGGCGAACGGATTTTTTACCTATTTTAGGGCAAAGTGGACTGTAGAAGTTATCTAACGTTCTATTCGTAAGCTAATTTTTAAAATTAGATTTCAATTCCCAAGATTCTCAAGACATAAATAACATAAAATTTAAAATACGGACTTTTTGCACATAATAAAAAGATGTGCACAAAAACTAGGCGTTACAATAGTCTCAAATCTAAAATTCCAACATTTAAAGGCAAGCATATACATTCATGTACCAAACCCTCCCCCCCCCCCCAAATAAGCGCATGTATAGATTTTTTTAAAACGCCTCCTACCAAAATGCTTTCGTAATTAATGAATCCCAACAATTGATATTTACCTATTAGTGGTGTCCAAGTCGGAATTTATTGACCCATTTTATGCCTAAATTATTATAAAAAAATATTGATAGTCTATGAACGCTTTATTAGACATAAATTCAAAATAAATCGAGTCATTGTTTTCAGAACATTATGTGTCTACATTTCCCGTGAATCACCTCTTGATTTATAAAGTATGTTTTAACGTTTACGTGTTTTTTAAAATTTGCGTGAAGGTCATCATCACGCGATTTTTTTATACAAAAATTTGCATTCGATACTGTTTCATAAACATTCAACGTATTTAACAATGATATTAAGGTCGGTAATGCCTTATCAAAATTATAAATCAGAATAATTAGAACTTTTAAACATCAATATATCTGATCTCTTAAAGTCACAGTCTAAGTAAGTCCTACATTTTAGAATATCAACGCTAATGAAGATAATACAAGATTAAAAAGACTTGGCGTTTTGTTTGAAAATTTTGCAGTACATTGGTAAAACGAACAATTAATACACCTTTTATCAACTTCGGTTCATTTTTAAATGGCATACAGATCAAATCAAACAGAAAATATTCATTTTTGTTTAGAGAAATATCAACAATTTGATGCGTGACACGTGAAGCAATTAACTTTTTTTAGATTTAGATAAATTGGCCATTTGATCAACGTTTGGTCTATTTTAAATAAATTTGATGGTATCTTATTCAACCTTGATTTTGCGATTTCCTTCGAAGTAATTTGCGTCAATAAATTCAATAAAGCAGCCTCCTCTGCGATTCAAACATGTATACAATTAAGACTAAACGTCGAATTAATTTAATTATTTATTAGTAATTATACTTTTCATGCATGCACCCATTGACTTTGTTTTATTAACAGATTCAAAGTAGCAAAATTAATAACTAAAGACTTGGGCAAATTTGCTTCCAGATGTTTAAAATATGAACAAATAGAAAAACAAATAAAGTAAGCAATAAATACAAAAAATAATATGAAAAAAGTTAGTAAATGAATAATGAGTAGTAAGGGGCACGCAATCCGTGGTAATGGGTATCCATACCTGTCCTACCTTTTGCCATGGGTGGGATTTTATTTGTGGAAATTTAAATTCCGTATAATTTGGATTCATCTCTCGAATTTGTTCTCGAGTTGGTGTACCCAATACTTTAATTATTTCCACTAATTGATCAACACCTGAATCACCAGGGAAAATCGGTTGACCAAGTAATAATTCTGCTAATACACAACCAGCACTCCATACATCTAAAAAAAAATAGAATATGAATTAAATAACATAAAGAGCTTAAAAATTTGATAGAAAAGAATTAAAATCAGATAATTATCCAATCAAACTAGGCATTTATTTTATTTTATTTTTTTAATGAAAGGTAAAACCGATTTTTTTAAATAAAATCTGAAAATAATTTTTCGAGGAAACTACTCCTGTGATAATCTAGAGCATATAAAATTTAACATAAAAACGTCTACCGTCAAATCGTTAAGAAAAAGTTTAGTTTATTCAGCCGTGTCTATCTATGAAGTCAATTTTTTTGCACAAACTACAAATCACTTATTTTTGTTGTTAGTAAGGAAACGAATAAAAGCTTTCCTGAAATAAGTTATTGAAAAACTTTTTAATTTTCTACAAACAAGTTTTCCATCTCAAATATTTCTTAAGATTTATAGTTTGAATGTATGTATTCCGTGCGTTACGAACATATATCGTGCCCGTGTATTCCAAGCGTTCATTCAAATAATTTTTGTGGAACGCTGTGTTTCTTAACCTTTACGTTAACCTGAAATTTTATATTTATCCGTGGACGGCAGTTACGATAGGTTCCTTTAGAAGCTTCGAGTTCAGTTTCTGTTACTTCATTTGGGTTTATGCTCTGAACAACCATCGCGGCTGTAAAGCCGCGATAATAATAAATATTTATTAAGTTAATAATAAATATTTATTAAGTTTATGTAGTTTTTTCAAATTATTTTGCGTATCATGTACACATTTTTCCAAATATATTGTAGAAAAAAAAGCATGGGGGATGTTTCTGTAGAAATAAAAGCATGTCCATACCTATCGAGATCTGTGAGGGTGCGAGAAACATTAAATAAGAATTTTGAAGTCGTAGTTTTTACCATCATGGCTTAAATTTGAAGCAGATGATGATGGGGAAAAAGTTTGAGAATAATATGGATACCTATGCTGGGGTTTCGAACCGTGAAGATATGATAACAGCATCATATTTTAAAGAAAAAAATTTATGTTTATTGACTTAATTCTTGTTAGTTTCATTCTTAACTTAATTCTTGTAAGTGTTAAAATTGTATTTGGAAGAAAAACATCTGAATTTTTCTGATGTAATAAATCTGATTTTATTATTTTAATTTTGTAGTTTTATTATAAGCACCATTTTAATTTCGGAGTATATTAACACCAGTCCTTATATTAAAAAAATTTACATGTCAGTAGTTAAACGTTAAGTTAAATCAATGAAATATCATCAAACTTACCTATTTTAGTTGTATAATCAATTGCACCAAATATAAGTTCAGGTGCACGATAATAACGTGAACAAATATATGAAACATTAGGTTCCCCTTTAACTAAATGTTTTGCACTGCCAAAATCACATAATTTCAGAACGCCAGTCTCTGGATTTAATAGAAGATTTTGTGGTTTAATATCTCGATGGCAAATTCCAAGTGAATGAATGTACGCCAAACTTCGAAACAGTTGATACATATATAACTACAAAAAAAAAAAAAATTAATATTCATAAATTTTTAAGTAGCAATTTTAAATACTTACTTTAATAAAGCTGATTGGTATCGTCTGTTTACATTTGCTGTAATGGCGGGCAACTTTGTACACGGTCTCGGGTATAAACTCCAGTACCAAATTCAGGTACACTTCGTCTTTCTGTGAACAGAAAAGTTTTTATTCGATTCATTAAGAACTTGAATTATATTCAAGTAAGTATTTGCCTCGTACTGTCAGCAATAATTTTAAAATGACAACCATTATCTAAACTACCATAATTTTTTTTATAAATATAATAATTTTTTTTTTTTTTGCAAGCATTAAAAGTTCCAATTGTAAAAACTAAAATTGCACCAAATTGAGAATTTAAATGATTTGAATAATTTGTTATCTTTTTTTTAATGATACAAAACAATGTTTTTGAGAGTTTCTAAGTTTTAGCAAGAGGGACTTCCGTGATCGATAGAGATTTACTGCTCCACCTTATATTTTTATCTCGAGAATTCAAATTTCGTGAATGGAACACGAAAAATTGTGCAAATTTTTTATAAAAACAAAATATTCTTAAATCTTTTTATTTTTTAAACAGAAAAGATATTTTATAAAAATTTTTCTAAAATCTTGAGTTTTCGCGAAAAAATTCGTAAAATTTGATAATTTGAAATTTGAATTTTTTATTTCTATAATAGTCGCATAATATTGGGTGACTATGTAACTTTTAAGTGAAAAAGGATTAACGGAAAATTCTTCAAAATTAAAATTTAGAAGGTAAAAATATAAAATCTGCATGGAGGAGTAAACTTTAATCAGTAACGAAAATCTCTTCGGCCACAAAACTATTAAAAAAAAATTCAGTGATATATTAAAAGAAATTTTAACTCATTTAAGTTTTGAGTTTCTGTAGGCGTTTTAATGAAAACTAAAAAATATGAATGGCTTTCTACATGAAAAAAGCAAAATCTACATTAAGTAACTTCTGTATATTTATTTTTAAAATTCAATATTTATTATTTTCGAAAAAAATGAAAGGTTCGAGAACACGAATACTACAAATTTAACTACTTTGTATATTGTTACTAACGGGTTCGAATTCCTAAATCAATATTAAATCTTTAAAAAAATTTTAAGGTTCCGAGGACTTTTTGAAGCTTCTTAGATTCGTTGTGTTTCATACAAAAATAATAACCAATTAATGCGCTAATTTTTTTCTAGGTTCTCGTAGGCTCAAGAGACATGTACGGCTAAATATGTACAAACTGAAGAAGACTTGATTATCGCATTACTGAAATTTAACAGAAATTTCGTTCTTTCGATCTTTATCTTTTTATTTTAATATCTCCAATAAATATTTATTAAATATAAAGCTTGTCACGTAATTAAAAATTTCTGGAGCCTCCTGAAAGAGAATACGCAGTTACGAAAATTCTAAAGGAAAAAAGTGTTAGATACGACCTTGCCAACAGATTCGCATCGCACGCTTGAATCAAGAAAACATTTCTTGGGTCAAGAAATTCTTTTCTTCTTTATACATCGAAATAAACTTCGAAATATTGATTCAGAAATTTGGATAAACCTAACAATAATAAAAAATTATCCGTTACATACAAAAGTACTTTATGAAGAATTCTTATCAACAAACATCATGTGTTCGATACCAAAACATGTCAGATAGAATCCGTTATTTTTAACATTAAATTACCTACAGAGAGCGAAAAAAATTTCGTAATTTAAGTTTTTCTTGGTCTCTTATATAAGTATGTTGTCCCGTAACGACAAAAATTTAATTTCTGTCAAATTTGGTAATTTGAAAAATTACGATACCAAATTTATGCAATAGTTATATTATATCGCTGATTAAACTTTGTTATTATAGGAATAGAAATATAAGAATATTTTTTTCTTCCTAAATGCAAAAATTTTTCTTGAATCAAGAAAAGATTTCTGGCCTCAAGAAACCTTTTTATTCTGTGTGTAGGTGAGTGAAATAACAAACTTTAAAAATACAAAAGCGATATAGCCTGCTGGGTGTCCATCAGCATACATGGTCATTGATAATAATCGGGGAGCCCAAGAGGGGATTTGTGTAGTAACTCGAGCGCGTCAGATTAACATATGAGGGGTTCCTTGGACTTACTTTAGTACCTCCTCCAAATATTAGCCCAAAATATGGGGGGGACGCACGTAGGGCAGACGATCAGATTAGTAAAAAAAAATTGTGATAGGTGAATTAACACGAGCGCGTCAGTTTAAGATATGGTTGGTTAATTATATGCTCAAAAATGTTCATTTCAATAATCTGATGATTTAAGCGTGACGCAAAAAAATGGGAGGATTGCAATATTGCGTTACCCGTAGTAACTTGAGCGCGATCAAAATTTTTCAGATTATTGAAATGCACATTTTTGAGCATGTAATTTATAACCCACCATATCTTTATGTAATCTTCCGCCCTACGCGCGTTCCCCCATATTTAGGGCTAATATTTGGTGGAGCCTCCAAGGAAGGAAGAGGCTAAGGAAGATCCAAGAAACTTCTCATATGTTAATCTGATGCGCTCGAGTTTCTACACAAGCCCACTCTCCTGTGTATGTATCTTGTGTGTTATCTACGACAATTCTTGTAAGTGGAACTTCGCTTTCACACGATTAGAAAAATTTTTGATCGCCTTCACAGACTTCAATTTGACAGGTATTTATTCCAGTTTTTGGCATTCCATTGATCAAGATAATTGAGCAAAAAATGGCAATCCGATACTGAGTTTAATTAAGTGTCCGTTATGCGACAAGTATCGCCCTAATGGAATAACAATAAAGCGAAAATCCTTCAAATTTGAGCCTGTGGTGCCGATTGAAAACTTTCTGAGTAGCATGTAAGAGAACGCTCAGCTTGCAAAAGTTTTCACTTACAATAATGCATCATAATTGAGGAGGGTATTTATTATTGACAATATATGCTGACCGGCATCGAGACAAGTAAATAATGCATAAATTCAACACGGTGACTTCTAGCTCTAGTTCGTTAATAATTAGGTAGCTAAGATAATATTGTAGAGGTAATTAATTACTATGAAAAACATATTTTTTAAAAACATGTTTGCTAGCTCTCTGATAATTTTAAGAAGATTTAGTAATGGATTTATAAATATTAATGGATTTTATACAAACATATTTTGATTCCTATTTTTATTGAATCATTTTACTTATCTTATACACTTTTTTGGAAAGTTGACAACACATTTTGTGGTTCCAATTTTGTTTTTTATGCTTAAGTTTTTGATTGAAAATGATAAAAAAAAAACAAAAAGAGCTAACATACAGTTGGTGTTTTATTTGTGATAATTTAAAGGTGAATATGATGTGCATCAAATAGGAGGCTTTTGGAAGAGAAGATAATCATAATCTACGTTCTTGACGGTACCTGATCACTGGTGCCTGCTGCCATGAATATGCTCATGTCGCAGGGCACCACAGCTCGCTAAACACAAATTGCAAATTGATGTTTTAATTTTTGTTTTGTTTTTAGGTCTTTTTTTAGGGTTTTAAAATACAATTTTATTTTTCATATTTCAGTTTTAATAATAGTCTAGAAATCTTAACATTTGTGAAATGTACTCTTTACCTGTTATACAGAATATTATATTTAATGGGGAAAATCGACTGTTGGAAGCCCAACCAAATTTATCTGTTTCAGTTTTTATCAAATATTCGAAAAAGTACAAATTAAAGAAAAACAAATTACAATTTTTGTATTGAAAAAATCTTTTGTCCGTGAGATTTCGCATGATTTCGAATCAGTAATATTTTTAGAAAATTTAATAAAAGCGAAATTTTGAGTAAATTCGTGCCATTTCTACGTATAATTTAGAATATAGAATTCTATACTTGCAATACTTTGAAACAGAAAAACATATTGGAATTAAAATGATCGGATATTTTAATCTATATCAGTTGTCAAATGTTCGACTCCAATAGATATCAAAAACACCAAATTGGTATTAAATCTCAAAACCGGGAAACCTTTCAAAAATTACTGTTTTTGACATTTAAAAAAAATTTCAATATATTTTGTTTTTGTTTTTTTTTAATTTTAACTTTTGGCTTTGTATCAAAAACCGAAAAATCACTTTTGTTTCGCATTTTTACGTCACAATTGAGAGCTTGAAACGTTTTAAAAATATTGTCGAAACGTTTTAAATCAATTAAATCTGTTTAAATTGAATTATTCAACGTTCCCAATAAAATATCTCATTCTATGAACAGATAAAGAATATAACTTTTCGTCTAGCCTGATTCTGGACTGTGATATTCGTTATTATGTAATAAATGTCGAAAAAATTCCCATCCCAGCTCTTAGATAGTATTAGTAGTGTTTGAAAAATTATATTATTTACAAATGGATGCAAAAAAAAGATAAAATGTATTCAGCATTACTAACAAGATAGTTCAAACGTATTAATTAATTCGTATGAATTATTTCAACGAATCATTTTTTGAAAAAGAAAGCGAACAATGTAAAAACAAAAATGAAGCTGGAATTAATTATGATCTGGGTTAATTATTGTGTACATTAATACCACGGAAAAGCCTATACCGTTCGGACTCCTTGTATCTATACTTCGTGTTTGGAAGTTAAGAACTTTTCTTTTTTTTAATCAATTTTAATTTTAAGTTTTTTTAGGCATTACGTCTAATTTGATGTGTAATGTGGAAAATTCAGTATTAGTCGTCAGCTGACCAATTTTAAAGATAAACGTCTTATCTATCTCAGTATTGATAATTCAAGCTTCATTATTTTGTTTAATTTATATGAAAATACAATGACAAGAAAATTTGTTGAAATATGTTACAAGACTGAACCATTAAATATGAAAGTATAAATAAATATATTTATAAAATAATTCGAATATTAAAGAGAAAAAACAAACGATACAAACTTGATAAAAAAATCTTTGATTAAAGAGAATAACAAAAATCAATAATGATATTTAGAGAAAAACGTTGAGAAGAAAACTTGTGCATCGAAAACAAATGAAAACACTAATTTCTTACCTTTGCTTTATCATTTGCAAGCTACATTAAAAACAAGTGAGGTATTTTCAATTAGTTTATTAAGTTCAAATTTATTTTATTCCTAATAATTCTTCTATGAGTATTAAGTTTTCCACGATCAAGAAAATTAATCACGAATTTTTTTAAATATCCCCAAAGGAAAAATGGAAAAAATGTTGAAATTTTATTTTATTTTTCTTATTTATTAATACTTTCATTTTAATAATATCCAAAAAGCAATCGTGAAATTAGCGAGGGATTATGATATTTTTTTATTATTTCATTTTTTTTTTAAGCTTCCTAATAGGTATTATATACGAAAAAGGACGATTATAGACATAACACGACACAATTATATTAAGGAAGAACTTAGCGAGAACTTTACAAAAACATTCGAACGTGTAGGACGATTTAAAAAGATAGATACTGTTTTACGTTTTTGGTTAGAATCTCGTCTCAAAGATATGTATGTCTAAATCAATGATTACAGAAGAATTCATGTTGTTAGTTAATAAAATTGAAGGTTGGGGGAGAAAAACGAAAATTATATAAAATAATATCAATTTTTAGGAAAAAATTAAAAATCGATCATTTTGATTTATTTTAGGCGTTGAATGTAAAGAAATATACTACCGATTTAAAGGCATAGAATGAATAGGGAATTATCGATGCTTTTCTTTCGCATTTCTAAACAGAATATTAAATTATCATAAAAGATATGACAAAAAGTGAAATTAAAATTAAAATCGATGATATATGATGATATAAGTATTTTAAACTATTAAGTAGACAAATAGGATATAATATTTGATTTGTTTGTTACTTGAATGAGCTCTTATTAAAGCAAAAAAATCATCGATATTCTCTATTAATATAATAAAATTTGTCAATATTTTAGACTTAAGCTGGAGGCATGAGTACAATCGATTACGCATATCTGTGATTCAAAAATGTCCAATGAAACTACTATATGAGACCAATCATACAGTTCGAACAAATTATATGCTAGCGTCTATGCTAGGCCGCTTATACTTATACTTAAGCTTTAAATTCAATAATTATTTTTAAAAAAAGAAACGGGAAAAAAGTTCGGAGAATGAAGCTGCGGCCATATACGTGGCAAATATCACATCAAATATAAGCGAGTCGATTACATTTATTATGTTTTTACTATGTTTGCCACATATGTGGCCGCAACACGTTAGCTCCTAAAATTAGTTTAAGAGTTAGTGCCAACTTGAAGCTGTTACATCGAAGACCGGCATAATTTCTTGAATACTTTCAAAAAGTATCACGGCTTTTAACGAATCGATTAAGAAATTAAACAAAATTACGCACCGTTATTATAGAAAATGTATTGATAACAATGTTTAAAGTTAGTCTTTTAGTTCCTTGCCATTTAACCGCAATGTATACTACCATATTACATAATCAAAGATTATGCTTAAATATCATAAAAACTCATTTAATAAATATTCGATATTTTCGAAATATGTAATTAAAAATAAGTAAATTCCGTTTATCTCGAAGTTTACCCGTTTTTACCGAAATCTACAGAGATTGATTTCATTTTTCGTACGTATTTGTGTTATTCTTTATTATTACGTTTGATTCAAATCCAAAATTTTCTGAGATATGATATACGTTGAATATTAATACTCCAATGTTCATAACTCAAAAGCGTATGCATTTGCTCGCGTAATGAGTAAATTTAACCGAAACCCAATTCTCATAAGATTAGTGCAACGTCTTTTATTTATTGAAAAGTCGTTAGATTGACTGGTGTTCCTATACTCCTGTTAAGCCCAGTCTTTAAATTTAGAATTTCAAAGATAATACGATATCCAGCTACTATAATTTAACGATGATTAACGTATATCATAATCATACCGATAACGATTACTTCGTAATCGAAATATATAATATATATTTGTCATTGAAAAATCGTTAATATAGAAATTGGAACATCAACAAAGTAAAATTTTATATTCAATTTAATATGATTTTTTAATAAAATAAATATACTGAGTGATTCTAAATGACTGAAGCGTTTGGAACCGAGCAATTATGGTAACTGGAGAATAAAATGTACATCCTGCAGTACCATTTTGTCTCTTATTGGAACAATAATAAGCACGGTTTTATTGAACCATTTTCCTGAAATATGCAAAACTTGTATACTAAATAGGCGTTTGTGGTACAGCAGATACAAACATGGACTGAATAAAAAATTATGGTCTTAAAATTTTATAAATTCAACAGAAATGAAAACTTTGTGTAAGTCTACGTCCGTTGGAGGTCGCAGCTGCCTTGACTAACGCAAATTCTTCGCTAGGGCTTTTCTTCGGTTGTGTTTTTTTAGGATGTTCAATACGAATTTGATATTTGTAAACAAAATATCGTATTTTTCTTTTTTTTTCTTTGCTCGAGCATTGTACAATGAGCTTAGTATTTAGATATCTGAGAGAGTTTAATTCATTAAAAATAGATAAAGCTGTTATACTTTTATTGAAAGGGTCTGTATCAAACTTTGGTGATAGAAAAAGTTATTTGAATCACGTAAAAATTCATTTTGTATTGAAGACGTATCTTTCCAACGGTATACAAAACTTTTGCATTTAAAAATTTAGAATTGAGTAATAAAATGCGAGAGCAGGATGTATTTAAAAAAACGATCTTACTGCTTAAAAAGCATTACCAAAAAGTCTATGTGTTATTCTACGCAATTTTCGAAACATTAAACTTGTATATTATAATTACTATGTGCTCGTAAGTAAATTTTATCCCTCTCTTGATGTCCCTATTTTATATCGTACAATAATATACTTATATATCACACTATTTCTTCACACAAATCGTAAAGTAGTGCCTGTACGAGATAAATAACTTCTAGCACAATATTTTTACAATACCAAAGCAAACTAATGGAAAATGAAATCGAGCTTGCATACTTGTGATAAATCCACTGCATGATTTAAATTTTAATATATATTACCCTTATTTTAATAATTTTATTTCTCCAAACTAATTAAATACAACTGTAGAACTTCATGTAATTATGCTTAGTCTACCAACTATTTTCTTATTAATTGACTTTTAAGTCATTCGGAAAATTTCTGACATGCTTCAAATTTACGAACATGTTTCTTTTTTTTATTATTTAATTTTAATTGAAGATAATTAAATAAAACCACCTGCAAAATAATTTTGGCTGCGAAAAATTCATTATACCATTCTGACACAGTGAGTCGGAAAGTCTGAGAAATGACGAGCAAAATGGTTCTGCGCATGTGATATAATTTCCTTCTTAATAGAATAACAAACAGAAAATTTATCTTTAAATTTTGGCTTTACATTGCGAACTTTGCGTGCCCGTTGAAAGAGAACATACAACATAGAAGAGTATTCGTAGAAGAAAAAGTTGGTAGACTCAGTTAAGACTGTTACTTACAAATTTTTGATTGGCGTAAATTTTTTTAAGAACCCTCTTAAATATTAATTTGGCGGCAAAAAAATTTTATAAAGAAAAGCGATTTTAAAGATAAGAATGGTTCAAGTAACAATTGAATTTCAAGCACTGCGATTATATTCTTTACTCTATCGATTTGAAATTGGGATATGTCATAGGTGGTATTCATATTATACCTGCTCTGGGTACTTTTATTTTTCGAAAATTCTTTTAACTTCCCCAATTTTCATTTTTCACACCTACATTGGTACAGTGGAATAAGAAAAATTTCTACAATCCCAGTTTAAAATTTGTAAATAACAGCCTTAAATTAAGCCACTCAAGATTTTTTGGAAATCTTGAATTATTAATGATAGCATATGCTAAATAACACTCTGTCTAAGACTGATAACGTCGATAAATTGTCGAAGGTCCCGATTATTTAAAACCATGTACAACATTTACGAACAAAAAAAAAACGTCCATAAGCATTATTTGATACTTAACTGGAGACTTTTTCTATAATTTAAGTTCCAAAAAAATGCTTGGGTTTTTTTTTGCCCGTAAATATATTTATATGAAAAATTTTACCCCGAATTATGCGATCATTGTTGATTTCACATAAAACGCCATAACTTCGGAATATTACTGCATAATAAAATAATTGTTCTTAAAAGCGTATACACATATAACCCGACTGACATTAAAGTACATCTTGGAAAAAATGGAAAAATAACTGCGATTAGCCAAAATGAACGCTTGTGATCGTTCCAGAGGAAAGTTGCGAATAGAACACTCCGATTATTGTGAGTTGTCATCGATTACTCAGAACCATTCACTTTTTTGGCTAAACGCAGCTGTTAAGAAAATAAATATTCTTTTATATTTATTTTGCCCACAAAATATAAAAAAACACAGAGAAAGAATAACCCATTAAAATGAAATAAAAAGGAGGTATTGGAGAGTGTCACGACATTAAGAACAACATTATTAAAGGTATTTAAAAGAGAATGCGATCGCATACCTTATCACCACTTGAATAGAAGAAATATTTTAATTTGACTATGTTACAGTGTTCCAGTCTCCGCATTATCTGAAGTTCTCGATTCTGAAAAATTAAAATATGAAGATGTTACTTAAAATGTTAAACAAAAAATTTTTCTTTCAAATTATGGAGGTTCGGCAATATTAACCGAAAAAAATTATATATTTTTTATTGAAGATTTCTGCAGATTATAACATGCTTGTAGAACACTAGATGTTTAAGTTTCCATAAATGGTCAAGATGATTTCATAAAAAAGAGAGGGGGGGAGGGTCAAGGAAAACAATAGCGAATTGTTCTGCCGAATCTATCTAAAAAAAAAAATAAGATGAACACCATCTAATTTCAAGTTTTTCTCTGGACTCTTATTAGTTAAAAGTTCTTTGGTCTACAACTTTTTTATGAAACTTTTTCTAAAATTTCCAAATTTTGCTGTTACGGGACTTTTCTAACATCATATATAACTGAATAAAAATTTAATAATACTCACTTTAAACCTTTTGTCTTGAAGTACTTTTTTAATAGCCACCATTTCACCAGTCTCACATAATTTTGCTTGATAAACAACACCAAAACTTCCATTTCCTATAACTTTCGTATCAGTATAAGACACTTCTTGCGGCCGATCTGGGCCTTGTCCGGGCGTTGCCACTACGGTTGTCACCTTTCCACCATCCTTAACTGTAAAGTAAAAATTAAAAAAATTATTAATAAATTTATTTGTATAACAATTTTTTAATAAATCTGATTATTAAATTTTCATTCATGATTCCACACATTTTTTCACTAATAGCTAACCGAAAATTGGATTCATTTTATATATCAATTCAAATTAAACAAATCCTTAAAAAAAATTAGACAATTTTCAAACAATCCTAGAAAAGATAGCGATTCTACGATTGCTTTATATGGTTCTAAAAGTTATCTTCACGGATTAATAACGATTTGAGTATTAGTATTTTAATAGCTAATCTTAAAAATCGTAAACGAATTATTGATATTTTATTAAACAAATTAATATAGATAAAAATTAAATTAGATCAATTACATCAGATTTCTTCAGAAAATAATTTTTTTAAATGAAATAATGAAATTAATTAAACTTTCTTTTTAATATAGAAAAGAAAAATCCTGTCAATTCTCAATAGACCAAATTTTCAAGTTTTATTTTGTGAATCGACCATATCCAAACAATCGACTATTAGGAGGAGGTTAATAATTAGGTTTATTCCTCAATATCCTCGCTCATTATGAACCGAATTCCAAATTTTAGTAACTTTACTACTTAACAAGCAACCTTCGGGAGCGTAAACAAAAAAAATATTTAAAATCACTAAAAAGTGCAAAACAAATTTTGTCTAGCAAAATGAATACTTACAAATAAAAATAAAGTTATTCAAGAAATATTTCTATTGTGAGAAAATTTTCTTATAAAAAAAATCAAACTATCAAGAATTATTAAGGTTAATTAAATGTATTTACCATATTTACTAACAACGAAGCATTGAAACTGAAAGTATTTTACAATGTCCATAAATCATTTATTTCGAATATTTTCCCAACAGAAAAATTAAATAACAATTTTCTGTCTAGTCAGAGAATTAATTTTAACAAACTAAATAATTTTTACTTAATTACAAATAAAATCGAAAAATTATTTCACACATTATTAAGTATTACGTCACCATTAAAATTGATTAATTGTTTTGAAATTAGATGAAACCTGTTGAAAAATAAAAGGAAAATCTGATGACGATTTAACTAAAATTGCAAATTAGAATACTATTTCTTTTGATTTCGAAAGGGCGTGACTACAAGAATTATATTTCTAATATTCTGATAATTTCCGATTTTCCACTAACGAATATAACGAATGCAAAATTTTACTGAACTTTTATAAAATATTTTTATTGGACAGCATACATCGAGGAAAGAACACGATAGAAAATTTATATTAAATTATACAAATACGTGTAGGAGGATTGTGGAGTTTTGTTATGTAGGGTTCAACACTTTAAATCAATTAAATAATTTGTATTGGAAATATAAATTAATACATTTTTTACCAATAACCGAATCAGGGGTGTTCCATTATAAACAAACCAGACAAATATGAAGGGCGTGCATTTTTGGGGGAAAAAATGTCTTAAACATATTTAGCGTTATTTGAATGAAAAATATACAGGGCAAAGATACATCTTTAGAAACTCATAATATGAATAGAAATTGGAGTAGCTGTTATCAAGGTCGCGCCTAAAATCCCCTTCCTCACAATTAAATCAAATTTGAAAATATTGTACGGTAAATTTGGGAAAAGTGAAAGTGTTTTTATGTGATTTTTGAAATGGATTAAGAGCCAGACCAAAAAAATTTATCTGAATTTATAAAAGCTAATCATTTGAGGATTGGTTATAGTAGTGTACTAACACACATACTGTGGTTAGTCAAGCGAACGGTAGAACAGGGGTCAGATATATGCTTTCAAAACGGTTATGATTGCTGTGGTATTTAAATGAATTTACTAAAGCTGAAAATTGTTATACAGATTTTATATTACATATAAATAACAGTTAGGACAGTGAGTGAGTTAAATGTGAGAACAGAGCTGGTCAGTCATCCCTAATGTATGAACAATAAATAAATAAGATGCAATTAATTTTTTAAACTTGAAATTTTTTTTCTAGGTACTTAATTGTGCATTAACTATAAATAAAATGGTCAGTGAACCATATTGTGGAACAACTTCCATTATGATTCGAACGGTGATTTCAAGTCAATGGGACTGGAGGATCAAGTGGCTCAAGGGGAGAGTTTAAAGGGGAATATTATGTGATGTATTTTTTTAATTGTATGGTGATATTTGTTCAGACGGATAACGGTGTATTTCTAAATAAAAATAACATCAGGTGCAATATCTATTTTTGTTTTATTTGTATAATGTATTATTAAAATTATTTTTTATCCTCAGTAGATTTCAAGGTAAGTAGTTCAAGGTGAAACATAGCTGATCAATTACAAAAGTTCATATATTTAGTGGTGTAAGGTAATTGGCTATAAATTAAATATTACCTTTGTAAATGTCCGAAACTATTTCAACTCTAAATGTGTTGATATCGTGTATAAGCAAATAGGGTTTACACAACGACACGGAGAACACCACACTAAATGAATCATTCATATGCTTATAATATTATTGAATATTATATAATAAACATTTTTTATGATTAAATACACTATGTTCTGTTATTTAAGGTTTGAACTTTGAACATGCTTTATATTTTACATGGTTTCGACCGCACATTTCGAATCTTTATTGAGGCAAGAGAGGATCGAAAAGAGGCAATTAGGGCATTTGACGGGTCTCTCACTATTTAACAATTGGTTTGAAATATTGATTAAAATCATCGTTTACGAGCAATGATTTAGCCAAGAGCAATTTATTTAGTCAAATAGTCGTTTAATCTCAAAAATCGAACAGATTTTAGACGATATCTCAAAAACTACCTACTCAATCGTTAAATAAACCGGATTTTTGTATTTTATGGGTAAAAATTATCTTATTTACCAAGTTTTTTCAAATTAAGAAACAAAAATCATCTCCGATTTAGATAAAATACATTTTATATCGTAATTTTGATTCCAACAATAAAAAAATAGAGACCAGACCCTTTGATGATCCTTTTAAAAATTTTGTGAGTGTTGATTTGTATTAAAATGTAGATATAAAAAAGGCTAAATGAATGAATTTTTTTAAAAAGGTGGACTATATGAGCTTTTTTGAGAAATCTTTAAAATAAGCTTTTAAGGTCATTTGGGCATGTGTTTTTTCCTTCCAATATTAGTACCAAAATTTGAACATCGATAGGCATAGGTGCGTAAGCTTCGTAAAATTTTATTTCGATATTTGAAAAGAATACAATAAATTCTTGTAAAAAAATTAATAAGCCTATCCTTTGCAAACAAACTTGATAATTTCTCCACGCCCATGCTCATATCTTTGATATAAAATCCTCTTTCCAATTATTCAATTCAATGAATCTGAATTAACACTTGAGGAAAAAAACTACTTCAATATTAATGAATATCCAGAACAATATTAATTTATTAAAAATAAAATAAGCCCACGACACGTACTTAATATATTATGTTAATTTTGTTTATCAGGCAATTATTACAAATTTTATTTACAAACTACTGTTAAAGTATTATTAAAAGTTCAAGATTGTAAATTTTTATATCAAATATAAAAAATCCGCTACCTTCGCAGAGAATTTCGGAGGTAGTTAGATCAACAAATTTTGTTTGTTGTGAATCTACAAAAATAATCATACAATCATCAAATGTATTCGATTTTCGGAATTTTTTTTAGTAAAAATTAAGCTTGAAAATGATTTATATACAATTCGAAAACAAACTTTTCCGGTTATTGGCAATTTTTCCAGGGGGTACGATACGTATGTATCAATTAAATTCACAAATTGGGTTCATTTAACGATTGGGTGATTAGTTTTTGATACATAGACTAAAGCCTTGTACAAAAAATTATCCGAAAATCAAAGAGACCCCATTTTCGAGTGGAATGTCTTGTGTGAATCCAACATGCCCACCACATGTTTTGAACCCCAAAGCGTATGTTTTTAAAGTAACTTCTTTTCCATGATTTATCCTTCATTTTCAAGCTTATCATGATACCTTCTGGCAAAAAATAAGACTCACGGTCAAAAAATGTACCGCTGAGGAAAAAAAACAGACTAAACAAATATTTTAACGAAAAAATATACTAAATTTAAATAATAAATGTATTAGGCAAACATGTTCCGAATGATTTTTATAGATGTTATCCTAACACATAATACCAACCGATATGAGGTTGTCCCAACCTCATAGCGAGATCATATATGGCGAATGGTGCCACGAATGTGATACAACTACCGTTCGGGGTTGAGTGGTGAAGGTGGCTAAAAGAAATGACAAACAAAACAAATCATTTTTGATTGGTTTTACTACCACTTATAAATATTATAACAAAATACTGATGTGATTGTCACAACTACATACATTTGGCTTCATTTTCACGATTATATATTCCAACTAAGTACAATTTTATTTTCCATCAATAAAATGCATAACTATAAACTAAAATCAATCTCTTTCATAGAAGTAATGATTTTGTTTATTTAACTTCAGTGATTTTGTATCAATGAATTCATATTTTAAATTCAATCCCATTTTATTGTAAATACAAATATTTAGCTGTACTTGTTCCAATCGTTAGACAATTGTTTGAAAGTATTTTTAATTTACTTCAATATGAAACGGCCAACTTCGGGTTGAGGTTGTCATTATTTTAATTTTTTCAAGCAATAATATTTATAGTCCGATATCGTGTCAGTATTTTACATGAAAGAAAAATACACCTTCATTTTTTTAAGTTTTAGCAAAAATATAAGGAACCCATTTAAAGTAACTAGTTTGAAAGTAGTACATCGCCACTTTATACATGTTTCTTTATTTGAATTGAATATGTATGATAATAAAAATAGATAAAGTGTATAGTTATTTATTATAAAAGTGAATGAGAACTAAAATACATAAAGGGAACCTAAGAACCTTACGTAAAACGATATAAAAAGTAAACTTTCTTTTCTTTAAAAAAAATATCAAATTTCGTTTTGAAATGACGAAATTATTCAAATATTTAAAGAATTGGGAATATGTAATGTCCATTCCGCGACCATAATAAAATAAAGTATATTCGAATTATTTTAAAATGATTAGGTTTCTTCAAATGTTATATTACTTTCTTTAATGTTTTAAAAAAAGTCAGCAGTGAAGGACAGTATTCCAAATTTTTAATAAATTTTCAATAACCTGTGAAAGAAGAAAATAACGAAGTTAAATAGGAAATTTCGGAGGGATGATACTGAGGACTATAAATTTTATTTGGTGTTAACTTCTTTGTATTATGAGAGATTTGTTGCTAATTTTTTCTGAAACTTTTAAGAGGGGGGAGGAGGTGTCCTCGCTAATTTAAATAAATAAATGACTTAAAAGTAGGCATATTTAACATTGGTATTATGGTGAAACGGTAGATGGATAATATGTTTTCATAGATTTTTCCAAAACTAGTCGGTGCAAATTAAAAAAATAACTATTTAAATTAAAGTTAAAACGTTAATAAATTATTGAAAACAAACAAACCCGTCGTATCCGACTAATTAAGGATGTATGAGCATGGTAGTCGGGACACAAAAAACAAAAATATTTTTACTTTTGATGGTGAATTATGTTGAATTTAACAATAAAAGACAAAATGTAAGAATAAAATTTTTCGATATCTGGAGTATTTTATAAAATATCGAAAATTTTGTTTTATTATTTATTTAACTTTCGATATTTCGAAATCCAAGGTAGATTTAGAAAAAAATTTATACTTAATTTTCGTCTACATTCATGAAGCTATAACCAAATTCATTATCAAAGAAAATAAGGTACAAATAATATCAACGTTAAATCTAAAATGGCCTTAATACCTAATGATGGCTAATGGTTAATATTTGTTCAATTAGCTGATTTTGACAGTTGGCCGAGAAAATGCGATTTCTTTTTATTTTGATTAGGTTCCATCGTGTAAATTTCAGTTTGGAATAGGTTCATTATATAAATATTTGCCCCAAATCTAATAAATACTTTGACTTACTACAAATCATGAAAAGAAAACTAAAAATGATTTTAAAAAAATTTAAGGATCTATTGAAATAAATGCTTCATAAATACGATTTTTCAAAGACGAAAAAATCAAAAAAGTAAAATAAAGCTTAATTTGATAGAAACACTAAGATACCTAAAGTGTTCCGCTATAAAATTGCAATAAACACGATATTTATTTTTGAAATTGACTGTAGAGCAGCAGATGAATAATTCTCTATATATTTGAAGATATTTATTATTCAGTACAATAGTATTGTTTTTATCTGAAAAACTAGTGCAATTCTCTTGAGTGTTTTTAAATGAAATTTATGTTACAACAAATACGAAACTTGATCATATGTGAATAAATTATTATATAAAAGAGTTTTTCGAGTTCCCAAAAGGCATTTTTCCATTATAGATTGATCTGTGTTCTCTACAAACTATATAAAGTTTGATTTTATTATAGTACTATTTTTTAATTAATCCAGTTAATTGAATTGCGAGACAAAATACCTAGTAAATTCCTCATGGAAAATGGATTTAGTTTAATTTTCGAATGTTTAAGTCTATACGTAAGTGTTACGTAAAAATAGTATTTTCTATTCGTTGCATGCAGAACCAAATTTGGCATCACTGCTTCTGTTGGAATGCTGAAAGTCCAACATTTATGATTTGGTGTCAAAGCATAAATGTCGAACTTTCTGTCTCCCAACAGAAACAGAAAGTAAATACTTTCGGCCATGGATAAAGAAAAAGTTATTTAATTACACTTAGAAGTAATTTCCAATTTTATTATTAATAAAAATAGGGCAACTGTGTGCAAAGATTTTGTTGACACCCGGTATATACTCATTGACAAATTCAAGAAAATTAGTAATTATTCTACATTTAATTCAGTAGTATCCTAAAAATAGTACTTCTAAAATCAATGATGCTAACAATATTATGGAATAAACAGAACCGTTTGAAATATTGATTCCTCTTCACCACTTATCGAGACCCACTTTCAATTCATTGTAGTTCGATGTACATGCAATTTTAACTATTTACAATAACAACACAACCAAACATTCATTTGGTTTGATAATAATTTTAACCCTATCATGTTAAATATAACATTTTGTTTCCCTTATATTGACATTAATTTTACATACCATATTATAAATATCACAAATAGAATACCATAGAATGATTCAAAAGTCTCAGTGCATTTTATAATACAGTCAAAGTAAGTTATAAGAACGAAAAGACCCGCAATCAATCCCTTTTATATAAAAACCTATTTGAATGAATCGGCTATAGCGATTAATATTTATTGAAATTATATGCCGACTATCGGTTATAACGACCAACGCTTGTACATACTTTTGTTAAGTTTACATACTTAACAACTTCATAATACTATTTTGAGCCTTACAAAATTAATTTCCAGTTTCCTTATTAACTATGTTTACTTTCATATGTTTTTCTTTAAAAAGTAGGTTAGAGTTTGAGTAGTTGAGAAGCCGAAAAATCTCAAAAACTATGAGACACGTACGAAAAGTTCGTGAAAAATTATAGGACTGTTGAGGAGCCTAGTTCTTCAAAACAGCAGTTAAAAAGCGATGTAAAAAAATTATGTAAAAATATCATACGGCAAAATTTGACAGTAAGTTATAATAGAAAGTAAATATAATTTCAAAATTTATTTTAACCCAAGGGTAACTATATTTCAAAATAAATAAATACATTCGTCAAGGTCCTACACACACGATGATATTTAGGCTACAAACTAGTAGTAAACTAGTTTTAGGCTACAAACCCGAACTAAAAAAAAGGAATGTTATGTGTGTGTGTGTCGGTTCAATCGGTTCAGTTTAAAGCAGTTTCTAAAAAAAGACACTTGAATGAAGAGTGTTCTTAGATATGTAAGTTAAGGGTTCTGCACCCGAATAATTTTTCGGGAGGTCTTTCAAATTTTTTAAACTTCACTTGTTACAAAAATGTTTATCCAAACTAGAATTAAGGACGTTCCTCGCTAAGTGATGAAATTATTTGAGACTTCCGTTTCTTATTTTCTAGGTGGATTCTGTTAAAAATTGAGAAAATTTACCGAAAAAGAAAAAAAATTTTTCGATATATACCATACTTTTCGAAATATTGATGCCTAAATATTTATACGAAATCGCTTTTAATAGAAATAACACACAAATGCCGTTCCCCTTGTTTTAATTTTCTTTACAGGAAAATATTTGTGTCGTGTTTTTAACTAATGAAATATTAGTTTTCCAAACTAATCCTAAGAAAGTTACCCTTGTGACATAAAAACATTCCTTTAAAAATCCTCCAATATAGGATTTTTATGTTAAAAATGTAAACTTAAACAGCTTAAATCTATAAATTTACCACCGAAAGGCGAATTAAAAAATTTATCTGCTTATAAAGAAAATTAATGAGAATGCATATACACGATTTACAGATGATTTTAAGAACACTTGATTTTTTGGCCCTTCCCAAAGAACATCCTTAAACAAAATTCTTCTTGCAGAATTTTCCAAATTATGATCTTACTATATGTAGTAAATAATTATGTATAGATTGGAAGACATAACTAAAAACAAGTATTAGTCCAGGTAAAATTTACCAAGAAAATCGTAAAACAGCTTTTGATGACAACACTAATCGATGAACATACATTGATAAATCAAAGAAAATATTTAAAAAATCTATAGGAAAAAAGTTCATTTTCATTTTAAACATTTACACCTATGACAGAATATGGAAATCAGAAAACAGTTTCATTCGGTTTGCGGAATTTGGTAAAATATTTCGAAAAAAAGTTGGTAATAGAAATAGGTTCCGACAAAATAATGTATGTTACTTTTATTGATCACAAAAGACAATGGACTTAAAGTCTACAAATAAATGTTTTCCGAGATTTTAGAAAATAAAGGAATAATAAAAAAAATAATCTTAAATTTGGAATATTTATTTGATAAAATTTTAAAGAATAATTTTGGAAATAAATACTCACTCCAATATCTTACTACAATCACTTATTATTCTCAGGTTATTGAACTTTCACAAATGTGCGACTAAAATAATAACACATATTTGTTTAATTGTTTGCAAAGCCGTGACCTTTCACATAAATTGCTTAAAAATAATCAACACAAACAATTTTTAGGTTTTCTATTTGCAATGCCAAAAAAGAGCATGCAAGACAATCATTATAAAAACTAAAGTGCGTTCAGATAAAAAAAAAAAGCGCAGAAAACTCGTGTCGATTACTGGCAGAAAAATCGTGTCGATTGAATCGCATATGACCTTCAGAATTTGTGTTTCGAAAAATTAATAAATGGGATAGGTTAGTTAAATCATAACCTGGAACAAGATAGTTACAATTCAATTTTTCGAATTTTCTAGTTTTATAATTCGATTTCGTGTTTCAATGTTACTTTTTTGTCTGCCGCATGTTCAAAGAAAGTCATTACCAACATAATACATTCAAAAAAATTTCCTTGAAGTTTGGAACTGTCGAAATGATCGAATACCGGAAATAATCATTTATCAAATATTTTTCGAGAGTTGCAAAATTTCTACGTTTTCAATGACTTTTTACTTTCATAACAGACATAAAAAAACTATATTGAAAAACAAAAATCGAATAATTGGACTGTATGTTTCATGTTCCAAGGTTATGATTTAATGATTTCGTATAATAAAAATTCGATAGGCATTAGATATAGTTAAATGTTTCTGTTAGATGCTACCGGACTAAATATACAAAATAGCCCGAACAAAATATAAAATAAAAATCGTATTGTTATCGAAACACGCGACCACAATGTGATGTTATAAATTCAATAATTATTATGAGATAGTTAAAATAAATAAAATGATAAAACAATTTTTATATTATTTATCATTAAGCATGAAATTAATGTTAAAACGCGTGGCCTTTCAAATAATAATACATCACTTCTAAATATTTTAAAAACTACATAAATTTTTTTCATTTTCAGACAAAAATCACTTACTGTTACATGAAACAAAAACATATTGCACATTTCGAGTTGACATTAAAAAACACACGTAAATTTACAGTTTTTTAAAACACTCAAATTTTTCTTCTTAAGTAAAAATGATTTGACACTTTGCAAAAAATTTTATTGTAAAAAAAAAAAGATATGTTATTTAGTTAAAACTGCGCATACGAAATAATAAAAACACCAAGGATTACGCAAGTAAATATGAAGTTGAAATAACAAAACTTTTGCATCTTCATTGTACAGTTGTTCACAATAAAATTGTACCAAACAGAATCGTAAACTGCTTTTTTACTTGTGTAAATTAATCAAATATTTGATGGATTGAATAATTTTGGTGGCTTCATAATTATTATTTGAAAGACATTTACTAACGAGTGGGGTATATTAGATAGAGTGGAATTGAATTCTTTAAATTATTAACCGAACCACGTGTTCTGTATACTACAAATCAGAGGGTGTTATTCAAATAATTTTTTATTCGAATAAACAATAATTCTAGCCCAACAAAATTAATTCAAAAATCATAGTAATAAAAAAAAGTGTTGCGTCTTTTTTTTCAACTTTCTAGCTTCCAAATACGCTGAGATATAGACCACAAGCCCAAGCTGAAATTTTTCGCATGAAATGACCCATCAGGAATCATATTTAAAAAGATGCTCCTATATGTAAAAGTAAGTTTAAGCACCATGAATGTCACACTTCTTGGTATTTCACGCCTGCACCAGCAAATATGTATGGCATTGATGGATAGTAACTTTGCATAGATATTCGAAGCGAATTACAGAAATGCCGTACAGAAATGGAAAATGTATCAAATTTTTAACTCGGTACCAGAAGTTAAAAAAACTATTCTATCTCTATTTCCCATCAATTTCGAGGGCCTTCGTGTTTATTTTTTTACGGTATTAATATTATTCGTCTCAAATACGAGTTAGTATTAATCAACGCCGAATATATTTGCTGGTGCAGGGGTGAGATATCAAAGGGTGCGACATCCATATTCACATCTGTACTCAAATGAACCCCGCAAAGCTGACGGCATGCTTAAACTTATTTTTACATATAGGATTTTACCCAAAAATTTTCACCATGGGCTTGTGGTCTAATATGCAAATTTTAAATGGTGTGTATATTTTGATCATTCAATGAAATAAAAAAGTATTCTTCCTGTAAACCGTTAGAGCTAGAACTTAAATGTAAAAGTTATTCCTTAATTAACAAATTTATTTGAAATATATTATTTTTCATAAGCATTGCTATTTACCCGTGAGGGCGCAAATTAAGATAAAATATAGATAATTTTTTCTATATTGCAAATGATTTCACAAATCGGCTGCAAATGATTTTTAAACAAAAAAAAAAAAAAAAAAAAAATGAAGCAGTACCAAACCATTGACAAATAGAATGAATCTTTTTTAAAAGTCTAAATTCGTAGCACAAATTATTTGTTGAAAATTTTAGTTCGTAATTTTATTGCCAAGCATTGTAGATGTTTCGAAATTATAATACGTATTTAGTTGGAAAATTTAAAAATAAATTTTTATAAATACAAATTCATTGTTTACTTCCAAGTCCTTAATACATTGATGTTTGCAATCCTAGTCTGTTGTTTCTCTAAACAGGATGAGTAAGATTAGTGTTTAATCGTTAGGCTCGTGATATTTATCTTTATTATTTCAGGCCCGTAGCCACGTATGGGCATGTAAGAACGACGATCGTACTATTGGCTTGTTAGCACGTACAGTTCAAGAAAAAACTAATGTTTAGCAAATATTAAGCATTGATGTGTGACCGAAGTGCATGAAAAGTATAAAAATTACAATTTAGTGTTTATTGTTTAAAAAGTCGCAAAAGTGAGAGGTCATGTTGACATTGAGGAAGTGGATATGCGCGGTGATTTAAAATTCTAAGTTTTAAAATATCAAAAAATCACTGAAAATTTCCTCTTACACATATCATTCTTTATAGATCGGCACTAAGACTTTATTAAACAGAGCGAAATTTTGTGTTATAAATTTCCGAAACTTTTTGTCATCCTGTAATGAATGTTGCTAAGTTTTGCAAAGAAACCTTCATTTTTTCTTCTTTTAAATAAGGTATGGCCTTCAGCATTACTCCCAAACATCATTTTTTCCAACAGAATTTCTTCAAGCATTAATAGGCGTAATAGAATATAACGACTACTCATTTTAAAAACATTTTAAAGGGACGCATACAATTGAAGCTCTAGAAGCAACAGTCAAGTACGCGTTAGCAGTACATGTCATACGCTATAGCGACAGACGTTGGTGTCCCTTCTAAGGCGGGTGGTATCGTCCTCCGGCTCACTACGTACACGTAACTGCAATTTTGACTAGTTAATAAATTCATATAAAAAAGTCGACTTTCGAAAAGCAGTTTATTCGCTTTAATATAGACTGGTAAATAAACGTAAAAAAAATTCTGTACCTGTTTCGATAACTTCAGATAATCTAACATGATCATCATCATTAATGGCCCATGTTTTTTTATGGCGATCTGGTAAAATTTTATGATTAGCACGACTGTTACTTCCACCTGACACATTAACACTTCTACGTTTTGCGTTTGATTCTTTACGATCTGACATTTTGTACCCGTTTTATGCGATTGCTGTTAGTTGATGTTACGATATAAATGAGATCGATTTAAAAAAGTTTTAAATATATATTAATTGTTGATGTTAATAAAAATATATGCATTATTGTTTTCTATAAAAAAAATCTGTTTATCTTTTAATGTAAAAATATACTTTTTGTGACATTTTAACTCATATGTCAGGTGGATAAAATTTTGACAGGGAACTGTAAAAATTTGATGTATTTTCTATAAAACGTCACTTACTTTGATTTTTTTGAATTAAAATATGGAGTTTGAATGATTTTGTAAGCTTATTTATGAATATTTCACGGTGTTATAATATTAAATGACAGTGTCAAAAGAATAAAGAGAAGAAGAAATAAAAGGTACCTACAGTAGAATCTTGATAATCCCAACATCCGAAACGTCCAGTGATTTGAACACATTTCTTCCGCTCTGCCTAAAACTGTTTCTTACGCTTGTGATAGTACAATCACATAAAAATGATATCATGTGTGTACGTACATACATGCATTTGGTATTCTACACAATTCCAGTAATCCGAACACTCGATTTATATTGAGTCTCAAAATTAAAATAAATATTTATACAATTAATACCTATATTAATTGTGCCGACACAAGTGTGGATCCAGAAAATTTTTTTGTACAACTTTTCATGAGCATTTTTTGAGTCATTAATAATTTTATAATTAAATTGTCATTATTAAGGTAGTACGAGCGCCAAGGCAAGTTTAGACTTGTGGTTTAAATTATTTGTACCTTATTTTCAACTTTGATGATGAATTTTGATATAACTTCATGAAGACGAAAAATAAGAATAACATTTTTATCTGCCTTGGCTTTCGAAATACCAAAAGCTAAATAAATAAACAAAATTGTCTCCACTACCGTGCTCATACATCCTTAATTAGTCGGGTATAACGATTTTTTTTTGTTTTCGATAATTTATTAAGGTTTTATCTTTAATTTAGTTTTTTTTTTTTTTTTTAATTTCCACCGACTAGTTGTGAAGAAATCTATGAAAACATATCATCCATCTACCGTTTTACCATAATCGATGTTAAATATGCCTACTTTTGAAGTCTTTTATTTATTTAAATAATCAGGCAAGCTCCCCTAAAATTTTCAGAATTGATTTAGTTCATATAAAAAAATCAAATCTTTTATCCAAAATTGTCCTGGCAGTCGTACATCCTTAACTAATTTTTATTTATTTCGTTGCTTAATGACACTGAATCTGTTTTGTTTACTTCACGAAAATCTGATGATTTTACGATTAGACGATTAAATTTCGAGGCGTACGATTTTTATATTTTTTGAGTCAAAGTTTCCCTAAAAAAGTGATTTTCATTCAAATCGAATTAATTCTGAATTTTTGCAACATTCTTATTAAATATTAATGTTTTATGAAATATTGGCAAAACACGAAATATCTTTTATCATCTTTATTTGTTTATAACTTTTGCAATTTTTTATGTTCTGAAAAACGCTTCTGGCATATTTTCCAGACATTATTCCGAATCCAACGAGCTATCACAAATATATTTACGATCATTATTTATATATTTCACCAACTTGAACTTGTCGACTAGACTAATACATAACTTCGTTTATTAAACTCCAATATGCATTTACATCCCACTGGGAATTGATAAAAAAAATTCGTCATAATCATTACATAACCAAATTTAATTTTCAATCAACGAAAATCTAAAATCTCCTTTGAAATAAAATACTAATTTAAATATTTATATTTTAATTTTATAATAAATATTTAAAAAGAATTTTGAAAAATATATCAATTTTGTAATAAGAAACATTTTTCAAGTATAAATTAAATATTTAAAATAACTTTATTAATATCGTATCAATTTATTTTAGGTGGAGAAAATTCAATTAAATTTTGATATGTGTATATTCTCAATTTCATGCATATTTGCTTTTAATGCAATTAAGAATGTGGTGTTGTATGTGTAGTTAGCAAGTACTTCCTAATTACCCTGAGCATTTACTTATAGGTATAAATTTTCTACATGAACTATCATCTATACTGATCAAAAAAGTTGAACTGATTTTAATATCATTCTGATCAATGTATGGATACTACTGACATTGCTACCATAAGCAAGTCAAAATATAGCATTTTCAATTTTTTTTTTATAAATATTGCTAGAATGATTACCTGGGCTAGCAAGGATTAAATGCAAAAAATTTAGACGTATAGAAGTCTATTGTACGATGTCGTTTTGATCTCAACATGCGCTTTCAATTAAAATATTGATAGAAAACGTCACTTAAGGGCCAAACATTAATTATGTATGCACGATTTCAACAATTTTTGATTCCTTCTTCCCCCAAGTAAGCATTAAGCATACATAAGATTTCTCTAACTCCCCTCCTTCTTCTTACGTAACATTCAATATCTTTTTACCGAATAATGAAACGCTGTTAGAAAAGTATCATTTACACTAAAACTCACAGTTTGACGTAAATTGCAGATTTTTATTTTTTAGTAGATAATTTAGATTATTATACTAAATTACAAAATCTTTCTTCGTAAAAATGGGTTTTACATCCCTCTCCCCTCACATAGGCGCATGTATAGTATTTTAACCCTGCCCCAAATGCTTACGTAATTAATGAAGAGTCCTTTTAGCAACCGGAAGTTGAGGATTAGTGGACAAAAGAAGAACTGATTTGATGTTTACAAAGAAGTTACGCTCTGTATGTGCTACTTGCGTAATGCAAAACGTTAAACTCAGAAGGAAACTTGTGTTTCTTTTCATCAACCTAACAATTTTACGTTTTCAAGATATAAGAAGTGTTTTTGTACCCAGAGGCAAGCCTAATTCAGACCTTACTTTAAAAGTTTTAATTAGGAAAAACGAACCATAGCATGGCGCAAGGATTTCAATATAGGCCGTCGCTAGGAAACTCGATATTGAAGTCCAACTTGGACATATCTTTGGAATTTCAGATTCGTGTCTTACGCTGATAACCAAAGACTTATCAAAAGGCATGACGATTTCGACTGCTATCAGGAGCACTCTATCAAAACTAAGTATTTTTTTTTACATATATATTATATATATATAAATATGTATCAAATAATTGTCATGCTATAGTTAATCTGTGCCTTTAGTTTTTTCTAGGATTTCTTCTAGGAATTTTCCGTAAAACCATTAAATATTAACTCTAATAAATGTGATACCGTGGTATAAAGGACAGCATGTGAGATTCGGTTTCCGAAGGGCACCAGTTCGAATCCCATCATCACCATTATCAAAATTAATTAATAACTGAGATCAATTAGACATTGTAATTAGTAGTAGAAGAATCAATAGAAATGCAACGAGAAGTGTGGATATACTTTATTTTTTTAATTGTTTCGGCAATAATTAGGAAATGCAAATGTGGATACACGGGCGATTAAGAGGCGGTATGTCAGCATTGAGCTTTTTCTTTTTTCGAACGGTTCTAAGTTTACGGATGTTTCAAAATACTACCGGCGTTTACAAATCCACTTCTTTATCTTTAAAATGAGTGTAAAAGGATCAAGTGCGCAAGTGTAAAATAACATACCTTTTAAAAAGTGCATGCTTGAATAATTTAAAATTTTAGCACTGTTGGCATCAATGCAAGTTTATCGTACGACTCAATGATTTCTATGGTGGCATAACGCTGCTTTTTTCAAATCTAGCATGGAATGGAAATTACAGTGACAGCGCAGGTCATCAGAACATGATCGGATAAAAAATTTCATCCATGCGTTATATTATTTGTTACAGACAAATTTTTTCCTTCTGTTATTTACGAATCATCATACCATACTTTTTCAATGGGTCAACTACCCGCTTTACAGCTGCGCAAGAAGCATATTACGTCGATATAGCGGCTCTTTAGTCCCGTCGTATATGTATGCCTGGATGATTTTCGTGAATGCCAGAAGAAAAATGTATTTACAAAAAGTCAAATTGTAGCAAATAAATTTTGAGTCAGTGTCTCGAAATCCATAAATTGAACTTGAAACAAACGTATATAAAAATATGAACTTACGGAATATTTTACGAAGTTTTTTACATATTTGTGTAAACAATTTATCATGTCTGTTTTTATTAAATTTACTACACATATTATTATTATTTAATTGCAAATCAGATTTAGTTATTTCACTAAACTTAAATTTTTCATTATTGTTATCTGTTGCCGTTACAACTACACTTTTTGGTCGTTTTAATTGTTTTTTATTATGAATACATGAACAGTTTTTATCACAATTACAGCCTGATGTAGCTTCACTTTTATTGAATACACAATCACGTGATTGACGACGCCATTTTATATTATCACAGTCACTTCCAAATGGTTTTGATTGTGTTGGTCCTGTTGCTCCAGTTGTAGCATTACAGCCTTTTGGTGCCATTTTTATTTATTATTTTTTTTCACGATTGTTTTTTTACATTAATTCATCACTTGCAGAATTTGATAAATAATTTTTATTACTAAATAAAATAATTTTCAAATTATTACTTATGTAAAATTATAATTGTTGAAGATATGATAAAAATAGAATTCGTCATAATTTTACAATAAAAATATGTTTTAATGTTTAATTTTGTTATCATTATTATCATAGAAATTGGCTCATACGTAAGGTCTTAGATATCAACCTGTATTGGTGTTTATATTAATGTCGATGCTATTTATTTTTAATACATTTACACATCTATCACTGGAATAATTACGATTCAGTAATGTGTTTATAGTCCAATGAAATTGGAAAATTATACAAAAAGGTAATGAATTTTTGAATAATTTTTATACTTTAATATATTTCAACATTTTATTAAAGACTGAACCTAAAAATAATTCTACTTTCAATGTTTTATACTTAAAGCAGCAGTTTTCTCACTCGCTTTGCTGGACAATTCAACTTTAGATTGTAAACAAAAACTACAGTCTACTCCTCATTTGATTTAAAAATGTAATATTCTTATAATTATTTTAATGTAATATGAGTTCAAAATTTCATTTCAAACTTTCATTTTCTATGATAAAATCACATTTCATGTAAATTAATGGTAAAATAGGTCTAATTTTAAAATACTGCCATTTTTGCGTTTTTATACCATGTATATATGTAATATATATAAAGGTATACTAAGTTTAGTCCCAAGTTTGTTACGCTTAAAAATATTGATGTTACGAAAAAAATTTTGGTATAGGTGTTCATAAAATCACCTAATTAGCCCATTTCCGGCTGTCCGTCTATCAACACGATAACTCAAAAACGAAAAAACATTTTTAGCTGAAATTTTTAGTGTGCTTAATACCTTATAAAAAATTAACAACTTTTGTTTGAAACATTTTTTCGTAAACATCACTGTTTACCTGTGAGAGCGCAAATTGTATAGTATATATTATATGGGAATATCATTTAAGTATGTGTGACATGTATGTATGTGTAAAGTGACAGTGTAATCAACATTGTCTATACATGGTGTTTCAACAATTAACTCAGTCAATTGTTTGTTTTCCCAGCTATTCTTATTGACGTGAAAGAAAATGCACCACCCTTTATATAAACCTAAATGTTACCGTAAAACTAAGTTCGCGACCTAAAAGCTAGTGTGAAAGTATTAATATATGAATAGAATGAATGATATGATTGAAATTTTAGAGTGTTGTAGTAGGTTCGTCCGATAAAAACCGTCTGTTTGTCCGTCACTGTAATCGGAATACACGGCTATTGGGAGTCGTTTTGCATAGGATAATAAAAAAGTATTTGAAAATGAATGTAATCATGTCCAAACAATGATTAGCTTCCTCAAAAAAAATTTACTTTATCTAAATTCCAAAGAATCATCAATAATCAATTAAGCAAAATGTACCATCCTCTCTAAATATCTGTTTCTTGCTCTTGATTACTCCCACTTTTGTTCTCAAATTCAAAGCAGAATCTTAATTTACAAATCGGTTCAGTAGTTTTTAGTTTATCTAATGGATAAACATGCAAAATTTATGCTGCTGACTTTACGGGTCCAGAACTTAGAAAGCGCAGCTTTTTCAATAACGCCTTTGTTTTTGGTTTGCCAATATTTTGAACTATCTAAGAACTACGATCACCCAAATTTTTGACTTGTTACAAAATTTTCCAAAATAATGTGTACTTTGTTTATCCGCATAAATAAATTGCACGAAATTTACATGTGATAAAACTACCTTGAAGGATGTTCAATTCACGTGCGTAAGACGAATATATAATCTGTACATAAACGTATTATTTATATTCTTTTGAACATCAATTGTTTTGGCGAATAAAAAATGAGGCTTAGGTAAATTGTCTTTAAAAATGAATAGATAAGATACAAATAACATTTATACTGTATATTTATCGGTTTTTTTTTAAATACTAAATACTTTGTTAAAAATGATGTATGTTTTGTCCTTGACACATTGATTTTAAATTTGTGTTGAAAAAAAAATGTGTTGATGATATATGCTCATTTCAAATTTGAACGTGTATGATTGATTTAAATAAGTCACTCATCCTACACAAATACAGATTCAATTTATATGAATTTCGGCTTGAATGCAATTTTAACATAATTCGAAAGTTTGATTTTAATCGAAACATTATATTTGATATTTATATTTGATAAAAATATATTTGATAACATTTATATTTGATAAAAAACAAAAACATCATTTTATAAAAAGCAATTTTGATTAACCCCGCTTTTTTTAAATCCAGGAACTTTAATTTTTAAAAAGCTCCGCGAATCGATCAGCTCTTCTGATCATATCCAATGATCAACTGTTACCCTCCCCAGCCCCCTCAATGTAAATGGTTTAAAAAATAAGTAAATTAAGATCAATAAAATATTTAAAAAAATTCATATATTATTTTTTTAGGCCCAGTGTGATATATTTGTGACGTAGTAAATGTTAAAATACAAAAGCCTTTAAAAAAATAAAATTTCACATTGCTGTTAATTGATTTCTTAGACATAGACTTACTATTACTACCATAGAATATTACACATAGAGAAGACGAGGGATTTGCTAGCCTGTAAAAGGATGCGATATGATGAATGAGAGAGAAGACTGTCAGTGAGTTCCCCTGTGTCCTTGTCATAATCATATGTACATATATACTTTTTATATGTATTAGGTATAAGTATATGTATTAGACAAAGACACAGAGGAATTTACTGGCAATCTTCTTTCTCGCTTCGAATATCGCATTCACTTACAGGCTAGCGTTCTCTATCTTCATATCTCTATGATTACTACTATCTATTTTTTATACCATGTATATATGAAATATATCAAGGTATACTAAGTTTAGTCCCAACTTTGTAACGCTTAAAAATATTGATACTACAAACAAAATTTTTGTCTAGATGTTTATAAAATCCATTTCCGATTGTCCGCTGACATATCAAGCTGAAATTATTATAGCGTGGTTAGGGCGTAAAAAGTGGAGCCGAGTTCGTAAATAAGCAAGTCAATTGGATCTTGTAAACCGTTAGAGATAGAACAAAAGTTTAAATGTAAAAAAAATATTCCTTATACACTCTTACTACTTTGTGTAAGAGTGCATAAATTTTATATTTATTACAAAATAATTAGTTAAATTTTAAAGCTCGAATATGTGACAGTTAAAATATAAATTTTTTTAATTTTAAAAAGAGTTTGCCCAAATTTTGGATTAAAAAAATGATGTTAATCGTATAAAAATTCTTAACATATCGATGCAGATACAAAAAACCGGAGACGTTTCAGACACCAAAGTTAAATGAATGGGTTTTCAATTAATCGTAGACTAAGAACTGATTAAATGTTTTATTCATTTTCGTGTTCCTTCGCTTCTTTCAAACAGAATTAATAACACTACTTAATAAAATTTATTATTATTTCTTTTTGTTTTTGTTTACTTTAATCATGTATACGATATTTATTTACAGCATGGTCTCTCGATTATAATTGATGAATTTTAAAATGATACATATATTAAATTTGAAACTGATGTAAACATAATTGATCATAAAATACCATTTATTTATTTATTTAATAAATTTGAGTACAACTAATAATTAATAACTAAAATATTTACATAAATTTGTAAAGAATATAGCAATAAGTGATAATTATCACAAAAAATTAATATGTTAATTTATTTGTTGTCAATCACATGATATGATACAGAATTTCAATAATACAAAAAAAAATTTCCTGACGTCAATATTTAAGTAAAACAACACATTTTTACAATTAGAAATAAAATTTATTTAAGATATAGTAACAAAATACTAAATTTATAATTAGCCTTAATGGGAAAAACCGTTGAAAAAGTAATTACGGACTGCAGAAAAAATATACTTACAGTTTTTAAATCGTGTAAAAACACAGTGCTAATATAGAGAATCAAATTTTAAAAAGAAAGTTTTTTACCGTTTTTTGGATCCAATATGTAAGCTTTTAGATAACGAGATAAAGCTTCTTTAATCGACTTTAATTTTATTTTTATCATAACCAAAGTTATACAGTGTGTTGCCGGCTATGTGGTTGAGCGGTCTAAGGCGTTAGTCTTTGACCGTTTGGCTACTGACAGGGAGGTTCTTATTTTCACAATTTTTAATGCATTAAGTTTAATTAATTAGTGTTTTTCAATAATTTTAACAGCGTCCTTTATCGCCAAAATTTTTTAATGGAAGAGCAGGCATCGTTTTTATTGTCCCTACCATGACTACGCACACAACGAATACTTATACGATAGTTAATTTAAGGACCTCCGTCCTATGTTTTTAGTTATTGATGATTGGAACTTCAATAAAATTATTCATTCACTCGTATGTTTTATTGATTAATTACAATTCTAATATACAATAATTAAAAAATAATTAACACATATCATAAAAATATGTAATTTATTTATATATGTTCATTTTTACAGGTGTAATTAATGAATCGTATCTTTTTTTTTTAAAAGTTGTTTTAAAAACATGTGGCTGACATCTCTTTAAAATTTCTGTTTCAAAATAAATTTAGGAATTTATTGTTTCAATAACAGTGTATCACCTTGACCTAAAATCAAAACTTTGTTTTAATGAGAATATTATTTTTACATATGCGGGAGACTAAGCCGTATAATTAAAATTGTTTCGAATTTTTATTCTAATTGAGTTCGACATTAGTATCTGTTCTTAATTTGTCAAATTAAAAACAAAAAGCCTCCAAAGTGAATCACGACAAAAAATACCAATAGACGAATTTCGATTATGTTTTTGTTTAAACAACATAAATAAACTAGTGTTGGAAAACAGCAATCGAAAAGTTGATTTTTCAGTTTTAACAATTGATATTTTTTATTCAATTATTCGATAAAAAAAAGTTTCTAACAAAATATAATAATAGGGTATTTTTTTGAGTTAAAAATTTCTCTATTTTTGAACGGTTTTGAAATCAAGCTGCCATTTACATTTTTGAAATCCTACAAGAACAAAGAGCCGAGATATTGATAATACACTTATCAAAGTGGCCGTTATAAAGTCAAATAAGATAATGCATTCATTGTAAGCAAAGTTTAAGCTAAGCACTATAGTTTTAAAATGTATTGTATTCTATAAAATTGTTAACTTGCAATGACAAGTGAAATTTACAAAATTTAAAAAACCCCCCATACATTTTTTGGGTACGGAGTCATCAATTCGCACTTGAAATGAATCTAAGAACACTATCCTAAATAACCTTTTCCTTAAAGCCTGCTCCAAATAATTTTGAGGATCACTGCCTATTTTTTAGTTGCTCCGGGTACGGAATCCTAAAATCGCGCTTGAAACATAGCTAAGAACACTACCCATTGAATAACCTCTCAAACGAAACAACAACAAAAACACAGACAGCCAGACACACACATAGCGGTCAAATTGATAAAACTTTTTTTTTTGATTCGATCAGGGTTAAAAAATAAATAATTTTGAATTTGAATAATAAAACCTATAGAACAGAGGTGGAGAAAGCTTCTACCAAAAACTGAAAGTCAGTCTACCAGATGCCAGAGAAAAATTGATTTTATTAATCCTAAAAAAAGGATGTTATAAGTTTGTCCGCTATGTGTGTGTGTGTCTGTCTGTCTGTGGCATCGTAGCCCTTAAACGGGTGAACCAATTTGGATTTTTTTGTTTAGTTTGAAAGGCAATTTAATGTAGAGTGTTCTTAGATATGTTTTAACTGCGAGCTTAGGGTTCTGTACACGAAAACTTTGCCGGAGGTAATACTCGACGTATAATAGCATGTAAGTCTGAAAACAGAAAATCATTTTTGAAATTTGTTTACTGTCTTTCTGTTTGAACTAATTTAAGCACGCTTCACATGAAATTTATAGCTTCAAAACAAAGATCCATATCTGTATTCGCAGATCTCCGGCACATAACTTGTATAGATTTAAGGGTTGAAGTTTGAAGATGAATGGTTACTTTTACATAAAAATGTTATTTTTATTTGAATGACATTAAAGAAAAAATACGATTGTTAAACAAATCAATTATTTACAGTCGATTAATCGATACAATATATATTCATGTTTCGTTCATTTATTTCCTCCACCATTCAATGACGGAATATCTTTAAGATTGATGCAACAAATTTACAATGGTAATTTAATTGTAACGAATTAAATACTAGTCAATGAATAAGAAATTTTAAATAATAAGTGGTGGATGGAGTGAATGACCGACCCACCACTGTATGAAAAGCGATTATTAAATTCAATTATCAATTGCAATAAAAGAGTAAATAATCATCTCCAACCACAAACAAATTTAATGTCTACGTTATGCGGTTGCATATCTTTAACAATGACAAGATAAGAAATTGAAAGAAACACGTGTAAAACTTTATATCTTTTATTAAAAAAAATCAGGTTACCAATTGATGAACTATGATCTCAGATCTAGGACCAAATGTATCAATTGACAGCCATATCTAAATCCCATAATACATAATACTCCAGTATGTAATCGAGATATTAAAACTGAAAAATGATCAAAAGCTTGGAATTTAAACATACACCTCCGATTTATGGAAGGGAGCGCAAAATGTTCGTATGAAGCTGTAGAAAAAAGTCACTTTAGTTAGAAAGTGTGGACTTGATCCGCAACAGAGTGCTTATAAGTTCGTAATAACCAATCATACTGGAAATAGAAAAAAAAAAAAACTATTTGGTCTGGTATTTTTAACTATTTTTAGCCTTTTTTGTCCTTTTTCGTCGCCGTTTCCAAAAAATTCGTTATTTTGATGAAAATTTGATACTTTCAAAATTAACGATTGTTGTGTAAAATTCAAAACCAATTGGATCTTAAATTTTGGACTTTTCTAAATAATTTTTCTTATGGCTTTTTCCCCTTACCTGGCCGTTTTCGAGATGTCGTTTAAACTTTTAAGTTAAAATTTTGTTATCAACAAGTCTGACGATTATCGAGTAATTTTGATGGAATATTTGATTAGAAAACCAACTGACTTTAAATTTAAAGACCACACTTTTTGACCAAACTGACTTTTTTTAAAACAACTTCCTCTTTTGGGGCTTAAATTGAAATATAAACATTTTATTTCGAGAATTTCTCTCAAAAGATTTATTTGGTCGGTGCTCACGAAGTCGGCGTTTAAATTCAACAATTCCACATTCTACAGAGATCTTTGGCCAAAATACTTCGTTTTTTGAGCGAAATATAAAATATAAATATGTTCTAATATTTCGTACTTTAGTGATGGTATTGTTCAATTTTAGCCCCGGATTTCAAATTAGCGAATTTTTTTCGTCCCTAGGAAGAAATTATCGCAGGACGTTATATTTCTACACAGTTAAAGATTAAATTTTATTGCAGAGCGGAAAAATATTATATTTATTGATCCAAGAAGTGGAGCAAAATAATATAGAGAAAAGAAAAAGAATAAACTGCGCATAAAACAAAATAAAATTCCCATAAAATTAAAATAATTGTATAATAAAAACATTATTATTGAATTTATTCACAATTTTAAAACAATATCATGTATAAAATTATGACTAAGTATCATATTTATATTTAATTTATTTAATTACTAGTTCAGTAGATTTCTAAAACAAAAATAGCAATATACCTCACACAAAGTTAACGTCGCGTCGACTCTGTTAACTGAAGATAATTATTATTTGAACACGTGTGTGATATTCTTTTATGACGTACTAATTCAACCGGGGTGAAACGAAACTATTAAAATATGTCCATAAATCAGATTTCTGACCTTTCTGGCACATTGATTGAAAAATACAGTCATTTTTTGAAAAATTAATTAAATGTGCCTTAATAATTTTTGTTTGAACAAGCGATCAGAGATCAAATTTTCAAAATGAAAAGCAAAATTCAAATCATTTTTTTTCGAAGTATATAAAATAAATGGTTATCGTGTCAGGCTAAAATTATTTGAAGGAATTCCAAAAATTTGTAGCTTTGTAAAACGCAGTCAATGACTGGTTTTCAGGCTCGGTAGCGATCTATATTCTTAGAACTGAATTGAGAATAAACTCAAGTGACCCTAGAATTCAATGAACTTAAGAAAAAGTCATAATATGCCATTTGAAAAAATTGAAGGAAATGTATTATATTTGAGTACAAAACGCATAGATGAACAATTAATATTATACCAAAAATAAACACAAAAAGTGGATTCAATGACTTTTTTAAACGAATGTGATATTCTGTGCAAAATCATAATACACATGTCAGTTTTTTCATTTAGTGGCATATACAAATTACCAAGTACTGTCATCCGAACATTGGTTTGTTCAAATGTTTTAAAAACGAAATCGTTAAAAAAAATAAATAAATATCATTTTTAAGGTAGTTCATTCGTAAACTCCAGTAATTTTTTTCCAAAGTTCAGAAAACTAGTCATTATAGTGATTACCTTTCCTAACCCTAGTTTGTAAAGGACATTAATTCATGAGACTTGTTAATAAGACAAATAAATACATTATGAAAATATAAAAGTTTATAATGATTTTGAATGATTTAAGAAAAAAAAATTATTATCGAATTATTTTCGTGTAATTTTAAGTTTAAAAAGTGACAAAAAGCAAGGATTAACATGAGACTAAATGGAAAATATAAATCGATATTTCTTAAAAATAAGATCAAGAACTAAACTTCAAACTTTTACCAGTTAATAATTATTTAAAATTTACATACTATTTCGGATTTCCCTATGAACGCACATAGCAAAACAGGTTGGTGAGTAAACATCTTTAAGGAGAGAATATTTAGTAAAAAATTTTTTCCTAATGTCAACATAAACTTAAACTGTAAACTGTAATTTTCAAGTTGCATTAAATACGATTTTAAGGTAAATTTCCTTTATTTATTTAGATGATAATAAAATTATAAAATTTCTGTAAAATAATAAAAACTCAAAATAAAATAATTTACATGTCTTAAACAGGTACGGATTATCGAGGATTTTTATAATGATTCTGCCGTAAACGACTTGCGTAAAAATATCAGATTGTGGCTAGTAAACCACCTTAGAAGAACAAATTCTTTATTTAATTTCTCAAAACCATTATATTTTTAAGATTTATTAGTGTAATTTTTTAAAGATAATATTTGAAGTATAATTTTTGTTTTAGAACTTTATGCCAATTACTTGTCATCGCATAAAAAAAATTATTGAAAAACAAGTAACAATTAAGAGTTAACTATTTCAACACTTGTATATCGTGAGTTGTAATCAGGGCTTGAAGCGTGTTGGGCTAGAAATCTGAAGTCTCAATTAATAAGTTAGTATATTCAAATTAAATATATACTTAATTATTTCACTACTTCTAAAAATAATTCATGTCACTATGATAGTCTACGACTTTTTATTGCCCTATAATATGAGAAATTATGTAAAAATATTCTTACAAAATCCACCTTATAAAAGTGGCGTTAAACATAAAACAGTGTTATGAAATAAAAATAAAAATCAAAGATTGTGGTAGACAAGCATGTGATCAAGTTAAAATTACTTCCTTGTATATTAGATTTTTCTCATTCACGGCAAAAAATTGTTCGTATATTTGATTGATTTGCGCCAAAAATATAACAATGCGATAAAATTTTTCATAAAAATGCACTGAAAATTTAAAGAAATGAAAAATATTTACTTTAAAAGAAAATCTAAGATACTTTTTATAATATTAATGAGAATCTAGTACAGTTTTATACTCAAGAGATGTCATCCTCATTAACGAAAAGCTTGCATGCATGCATGCAATTAAAATTTTAAGAATACGCATTAATTATGAATATAATAATTATGAATAAAATACTACAACGCTTCCAACATGTGTCATTGTACTAAATGCATACCTGAGATAGTGCCAAGCTGGCAAATGATAACATAATGTTTTTTTATCGATAATAAGTAATCAATGAAACTTTTTATAGTATAACTTCGATATTTTTCACAGTACAACTTCAATACTTTTACTAAAAATACGAAGATTTTACAACTAAAACGAACCCTTACAGAAAAAGCATTAGTTTAGACGCACACAATACTTGAAAAATTTGAATTCACAAAAATATTATATTGATAATTTTCTTGTCTGATGATTGATTATTAGAATTGGAACTACTAATTAATTTTAAATACGAGCGCCAAGCCAAGTTTAGACTTGTGGTTGAAATTATTTGTACCTTATTTTCAACTTTGATGATAAATTTTGTTGTAAACGAAAAATACAGATAAAATTTTTCGATATCTGCCTTGGATTTCGAAATATCGAACGCTAAATAATTTAATAATATCGAAAAATTTTAGTCTCATTTCTCGTATTTTATTGTCATAATTCACCATCAAAATTGAAAATATATATCTTAATATATATATTTCTTGTGTGCGTGTGTATGTAATTGAACTCCTCCTAGACGGCTGGACCGATTTTGATGAAATTTTGTGTGTGTGTTCGTGGAGATTCGAGAACGGTTTAGATTTACAATTTGGTCCAGTACAACTGTTTTTGAGGGCTCCGTACCAAAAAAATGAAATTTCATTAAATGGTGGGAGCGCATATAAATCATATCACATTATGTATACTATGTGTACTATGTATTTTTAATAGTATTCAGGTATTGTCAATAGGCATTTATTAGAGCCATATGCGAGCGCAGCGAGCTCTACTATCAAAGGTCAGGCCAAAGGTCGAAGGTCAGGCCACTCCAATAAATAGGAGTTAAATTGGGGTTTAGGGGACAAGCTAAACGTAGTATAGGTATTCATGAATTGGAGTTACGTTTTTACGGGACAACGTCCGTCGGGGCCGTTAGTTTATTTTTAAATTTGTGTCCCCACTACCGAGCTCATACATCCTTAATTAATCAGGCACAACGGGTTTTTTTTGTTTTCAATAATATATTAAGGTTTTGTATTTAATTTAAATGATTTTTTTTTTTTTTTTTTAAATTACACCGACTAGTTTTGTAGAAATCTATGAAAACATATCATCCATCTACTGTTTTCCCGTAAGACTAATGCTAAATATGCCTACTTTTGAAGTCATTTATTCATTTAAATAATCGGGAAACCCTTCCTAAAATTTTTAGATTTGATTTAGACTAAGGCCAACTTTATATTAAAAAAAATCAAGCTTTTATCCAAAATTGCCCTGGCGCTCGTACATCTAGCAGGCAACATTGTTAATAGAAAAATTGCGTTTTTTGTTTAGAAAAAACTACTAAAGATTTTCCGTGTGCGCATGATTTCCAAAAATGGTATTGAAAGAGTGAATGCTTTTCTTTTGAAATTTTTTTTTATTTACATAAAAATAGATGTGCATGTCTCGACGTGACGTAAAACTTTTATCATTGATGTTACAAGAAATTTTAACATATCAAATGCACTCTTTTTAAATGCAAAATAGTATAAATCTTGAGATTATGACATAAAAAAGAATTTTTATATTTTGTCATAAAAAATGTAAATTTTTTTGATAATTTTCACAATAGAATTGAATTTATTACATGTACACTGCCGTAAAATGAATTTTAGACGCACACGTGAAACATATTATCCGCCTCTTAACCTCACTAGCTCTGGATAAAAATAGATATTAACACGCTACACACAACATTAATTTATAATGCAAAAGAGTATACGTTTAAATTTAGGTTCACACGTAGGTATACGTTTTATTTTAAAATCATGGAATATGTTATAAATAAAATATGAATTATCATTTTCTAGATGAATTCCATGCATCCGAACATTCATTTTTTGCAACTATTAATTTAATTGAATTTGTTGGTAATAAACCTGTTTAAAGTTATAATGAAAAAAAAATTTACTCCTTTACATTTTCACTCAATTATTCTGCCAGTTTGCAACCAAAAATCTGATAATAATATAATATTGATATTAAGAAGATATGCAAGGATTGGATAACACTAGGGATTTCAATCAAACTTAATAATATAATAAATACATTCACCATTGAATGACGTTTCCAAAAATCACAAAAAATTCCTAGGTCACCTTGCTTTTTATTATTATTTTATTTTTCAAAGTTTTTTTTATCTATATCATATATATCTATATTTTTATATTTAGAAATTAAAAATATCTATATCAAAAAATCTGGATATTGTGATAAAAAACTACCTAAAATATTGACAATCTTGGTGTTTATAATAATACTATAAAAATATAAGGTTGTCAATGATATAAAAACAAAATTTTAATTTAATTATTAAAACTCGAATATCCATCATTTGATGAACAGAGACTACTATAGTTAAAGTATTGATGATTGAAGAGCGATATCTATATTATCAAATATATAAGTATCACTTGCCCACATTATATTTTTGTAGTTGCATGGTATTGTAAAGCCAAAAATAACTCCTTTCTTGACTACAAAACATGTATTTGGTATATATGTATGTACCGTGCAATAAACCTTTTTTACAATACTGTAGGTTTACAATCACCTTAAGGTTGATTGCCCGGGCCTGACAAAGAAACATGATTATTGTAGGAGCTGTCACAGTGAGGAGGAGGAAGAAACGAAATCTCATCTTCTCTGTCACTGCCCAGCTCTTGCAACGAGAAGAGAGAATGCATATGCACGATTTAACAATTTTCCTAAGAAAACTAATCTGATTTCAATAGTTTCTATGTATCATGGCTTTCATGTTTGCAAAATAAAATTGTGAAATACAAAACGAAAAACACTTAATTCGAAATTTCATCATGGTTTTTGAGTTATGCGAGATACGAACATACTTCACGGCAAAATTAGTCAAAATTGATTCACATGAGAAGTTCGAAATGAAGATTTCTGTTGAAATCACAATTTGAACTTTTGAGGGTTGATCTCTCTTTTTATAAACATTAAACTTCGTATAAGGAGAGAATAAAAAAAGCTAATCCGTTAAAAAATAATCCATTAATAAAATAAACCATTGATTTGTAAAAGTAAACATGAAAAAAAAAAATAAACACGAAATTCATACAAAATAGAATAGCCATTACTGACAGTGAGTGTGTAACTGGCGCCTTTTACATGACCTCCGGTACTGTCTGTGTCATTTGTAAAATTCAAAATGTTTTAAATAAAAAAATGTTGATAAATATCGGAGATTCGTGTAATAGGCACCAATACATTTGAAAGTGTCTGGCAGTGACATTTGACAATGATTTGGACATCATTTTTTATTCAAATTCATTAGTTAGTAAATATGAAAAATATAAAGCTTACGGAATTCGGACTTAAGAAGTAGAATTTCCACAAAAAAAAGCAGTACGCGACATGGAAACAAGCAAATTGGCAAACGTAGAAACTGGACACAAATATTAAGAACTGTTTAATTTAAAATTCAAATTTTTTGAACAAATTATTTGAGTGTATCGTAAATGATGGTGGGGCGGGGGAGTTTTTTTTCGCAATTTACGGAAACTTCTATCAAATTAATAAATAAATGTGAAAGTGCAGGACTAATGAATTAGCCTTAAAATGAAACAACCAACGTTTAAGGACTTTGCTTCGTCAGTAGTTCTCGCGCTTAATTAAGTTTTCAAAATTAAATCTAAGTGTGGAAGGTAAAAATTAAAAGAAATACTAAAAAAAATTGATGTCAACAATTTCGTTAAATAGTTGTGATTCTTGACTTTTCTGGAAAACTATTCAGGAAAAATTTATGTGAAACTTATTACGTCAAACCTAATAATAATAAACGGAAATTTTATATTTCATTGAAATGTTATTGATTTAGACTCAACAAAAATTTTGAGGAAAATATTATGATGATTTGTTTGGCGGTAGCCCAACATAAGAAAAATACTAAGTAATTTTTACTGAATTTATATCACATAAACATCTAAAAATTTCGTAGTTTACAACGCCTGTCTGTCAATTGGTGAAAATTGTACAAGCACGAGTCGTACATGCACGGAAAAGGCTCCGTAACTACAGTTTTCGATTTTCATACAGTTTATTTATTTTTAAGCTCTAACATAAAAATCATTTGTATATGCTACATTACACGAATTTTTTTAATTTTCACATTTTTCGTTCATTATATTTGGAGGAAATTTTGGGATGTAAAAGTCAGACATGAGTGCAGTCTTGTAAAGCCTATTCTATTTTATTTAAATTGTATATTGTCTTGTCAGCTGGCATACGACTTTAATTGGGAAATAGATTTCAGAGTTCCATTTTTATTCTCATTAGATATACTGAACCCTTATAAATAGTTTCGTTCTAATTCGTGTGAATATTATTTCTGCAATTTTAATTGCATTACGTTCTTATTAACGAAGGTTACGATAACATGAATGCTTTTGCCACGAAAATTTTTATTATCATTAAAATTTTGTTTAGTTTATTTTGTTAACGGATCACGAAGCGGCTGTGCAGTTTTTCTGATAAAAGGCAGACTTAATAAAACTAAATAAAAATGCCTGCTGTAAGTTGTTTTTCTGTTTTCAACGGTGCACAAACATTCTAATGAGATCAAGTTTATTTGAGTCACCAGAAAACGTTCCTCATAGTTTCATACTAAACTACCTTTAGAACCTACAAAATTATAACTTTAGTACAAGAACGTCGCTATCCGCATCTATCTGTTTATCTGCTAACTTTTTCTAAACCATGCAACGGTTTTCACTACCATATTTTTAGATGTGTGAAGGCCGTGTGATTACTTGACGGTAAACCGGATGCATACTTATTCTGGTGTCTGCTTGGATTGCGAAAAATTTTGACGGATCATTTAAATTAAACCCGAGTGAATCCAGATCGAGTAGCTAGCTTTAATGGCCCTTGAACATGTAAACATAATGGCTATTGATTTTTAATTTAACTTTTGAACGATTTTTCACACATTTGACGACTTTTCATACTTTTCTTAAGGAAATAAACAATGATAGTAAAAGAAAAATAAATTTTTAATGGTTAAAATTATCAATAGATAGCAATTGTGAAGTTTTTGTGGGAAAATTAACCCCAGCCTCCAACTTTGAAATATAATATGGCATCCCTTACCTTGTGAAACCTAATTTCTGTCCTCATGAAATGGTATAAATTCCTTCTTCAACCATGATAAAAAAATGATATCGATCGATTGGTTCTTAAGATAGATTACTCAGAAGATGGAAGAAATGAATTCCATCTTCTGAGTTGAGATGAGTTAAATTCTAATCTTAAGGACCAATCGATAAAACTTCATTCATGTTAAACAGAGAATTTTATGCCATTTCAAAGATGTAGAACAAGGTAGGGGGTGCATTTCAAATTTGGAATGGCTAGGGAAGAGAACTATTTTATTTAAATATTTTTATTATTTTATGTGATCTTTTTACAGTAAAAAAACTTTTAAACGGTCTCCCATATTTTTAATGGTATTGAAAGTCTAAATATGGAGGTCGTATAGCATTCACACAGGATACTTTGATTTCGTATATCAAACAATGCTCCTCAAGTTACATTATATTAATTTGTTTTTCTAACAAAAAGAATCATGACTTATATTTCTTCCATTATGTGTGTCCTTGATTTTAACGATTAAATTACAATTTTTTTTTTCAATTATGATAACGCTACATACCAGAACAAAAATTGTAGTTTTATTTTGAAACATTATCTTTTCTTTTTTTTAAACAAACGCACTACTTTGTGAATTTGATCATTTAGTTATTTATTTTGTAAAATGTAACAAATAGGTCCTAGTATTTAAGATTCGGTAAATTCCGTCATTGAGAATGAATAATTCTCGCATGGAAAATACTTTCAAGATCTCGTTTTAATAATACTCCTGAATGCAAAAGTGTAGGTAACCAATGGGTAACCGATAGGATATTGTTTAGACTAACTTTTTTTAAACAAATAAATAATTTTGACCAAATCGCTTTGGAAATTTTTTATTTTATAATTGGGGGTCAAAAGTAATAAAAAAAGTTCTTAGGCATTTAACATTAGGCAAAGTAAAATTAACAGTTCGAAAAAGTTCATTTTCCACAACGCAACCCCCCGATTTTCAGAGATTTTTCTGAGGGGTCTTTATCTCGAGTCGATTGGTGAAAATTCCCTTGAATAGCATGTGTATAACAGACCTTAAGGGCTAGAATCGGCTCTGAATTGACAAACGTTCAAAATATCATCAGATTTGCGAAAAAAAAAGTACTCAAGTATGGTATAGTAAAAATGATCATTAGTAAAATGAGATAACAAAAATTTTCATTTTATAAATGTACAATATTTTGATGCATAAATAAAATTTGAATATTATTTTCATAAATCATTATCTTTTTTATAATTATAAAATTGATAATTATTTATAAACAATTTAGAAACTAGCTATAATTCTTCGACTTGACAACAATTTGATATAAAACGAACAAATTAATAAAAATATCACTTCAAATAACCAGCAGCTCACTTTTTAATCCAGTTAATCTATTCATCAATTTAATAATAAAACTTGTTAGTTGGAACTTTCATTTTTGAAAATTGTTGATGAAAATCACTGTTATGCAAAATTGTTTAAATTCACTTTTTTTGTTATTAAAACATCTACGCTTATGAATTTTGTTTAATCATATTAACTATTCAACCAATGAAAAAATTTGACTTTAAAATCTCATCCAGAGCTGATTTTATTTTGACAGAACAACAGGAAATAACAATCGGGCTAATATTTTTTCAAGATTGGGTAAAGATTTTGTTGGCATCGAATTAAGTATAATCTCTTTAATAATCTAATATTTCTCAAGTATAATATGACATGACCTATAAGTATATTAATCTTTCATGAACTAGTTTGCCAAAGTCAGTCACTTTTTCTTCATGGGACCCTACTATGGATAGAATCTTCAGACTAAGAAAATTTTTTTGTTTAATCGGCCTAGTCAATCTTCAATCCGGAGGGACCTTTTTCCCTATATTCATGGGCTCCATGGAACTCGAGACTTTGGGAACTTCTCACAGATATCGATTGAGAAAGAGGGGCTTAAGAATATCTAACAATCAGATTCTTTTGTGGATGCGCATGCAAGTTCAACAGTTATTATTACGCAGATATAATATACAAATATCCTCGATAGAAAACATCGCACTTTCGAATTGTGGTGTATAACTGATTCAGGCAGTAAATACTAGTGGGGGGGGGGGGATATTTAGCACACTTGACACAAGTTTTAATATTAACAATTTTACATAGGGTATTCGTATTTCAATCTTTTCTGGAATGGCTGGTTCCCTAGACACTTTACGCTCATGGGACACTTATGCTATAAAAAATTATTTCTCTCAAAGTAGGCGATTACGCCCCGTTAATCGCGCTAGAGGTCTATAAGGGGGGGGGGTAAGGCTAATTGGTATAGACTGTAGAATAAGACTGATTTAACACGCTTTGGGGTCGCTGAAAAAAAGATTGATTCCCGAAGTAGTGGATAAATGAAATAAGTTTGAGATCCTCTGCTATAAAATACACACAGGTGTCTTTTTTGGGGGGGCGAATCTTCAATTCGCGGAGCAGGCGGGACCCAGGGCATTTTTCCACACTTAGTGTATGTGTTTGTTGCAAGTAAATGTTCGCTCATTGCTCGGAAATAGTTGGAAACACTAAACTTGATTTATTAGGCTTGACCAAAACTTGGACAGAAGCTGTCAAATCAACGCCGCTCTAACCTCAATTTCAATAATTGATTCGGAGCATGAGTGGGGCCAAGACAGAGTTATACAATTCAGAGAAGTCTTCCAATAAGACTTATACGGAATTAATGTGAGATTTGTAAAAATAACCATTGAGCGCGTTAGAAGGTAAGTTTTAAAGTAGAAATGTCAGTGAATTTAATATAAGATCTGAGATGGGTTTTTCTGGAATAAGAACTTAATATTTGATTATTAACCAAACGGAATAGTTTTCTTGAGATAATGTTATCCTTTGCATTTTAAAATAACGGACATAATATATACACTTGAATACACAGATTCTGAGATATGAACGATATAAGGAAGAGAATTGTAATAAATCTAAAGATGTAGATATAAGTGGGAGGAATTTTGCTAAGTTACTAACTAACTAGTGTATAATTTTATATAAAATAATTGATGTTAATTAACAGTTATGTTCAGAATATATTATTAATATCACCTTGATATCAACTTCAAATTATCAATATATGCAGAATAATGTAACATGCTTTTTAAGATATACTTCTTAACACAACCTTCTAATTTTTGAGTATCAAATTTAAAAAAATACCTTGGACTGCGACCTATATCATATATTTAATTTATATAAAATGTTTTGAAAAATTAGTATGAATAAAAATAATTTAGCAACTAACATAGTTATTTGTTTAAATACCTTGTTTATCCTTATCCCTATATATTATTATTGTGAAAGTAAGGTTGTTTGTTTGTTACGCGTTCACGCAAAAATCACATCAGACTAAAACTTCAGCCCTATATATTATAAATGTGAAAGAAAGGTTGTTTGTTTGTAACGCTTTCAGGCAAAAATTATTGAATGGATTTGAATGAAACTTTACAATAATATATCTCATACATCAGACACATAAGCTATAGTTAAAGATATATTTAAACATAATAATAATAAATTTGTCTTTGACATTCCATTGCGCCATTTATGAACATCATTTTAAAGATAAATTAAAGATTTCTGTAAAAATGGTGAACGAGATACAATTTATGGGCATTTGTTCTGATATACTTAATGAATTATGACTATTTTACATTCGAAAAAGAAATTGAAAACTTTATATATATTTTACCTGTGTAAATAAATCCCTATTTCTAGTGTAATGGGGGGAGGGGGTAAGTGAGAGCAAGGGAGGTGAAGGCTATAACGTGGCGGTCTTTACTTTTAAGCTCAGCGAAGCGAGTGGATATCAAGTTATTTTTAAATATCCCTACGTGAATTTTTTTAAATCGCTTCAGTTATCACAAGTTCAGGTTGCTGTTTCTTTTCATTTTCTTGTTGAGTAATTATAAGTCTATCTTTCCGCTATGAGTCAGATGTATTGTGGGTCATGGGATATATAATTATACGATTTAATTAACACCTGTAAAACTCTCGTCTTGTATTGCCAATATTTCAAACCGTTGAATTTTGGATATGTTTCGAATATAAAATAAAAAAATTCGAATTTTTTCCTGAAAACTCTTTATTATGAATGTTATATAATAATGTTATCTTGATGTGCGATAACCGCAAAAAGTTGAAAAAAAAATTTTTCAATCTTCAATTAAGAACGTTAAATTAATAAATTAAGTTAAAATTAATTTTTTTTTAAATTATTGTTGAGTTAAAATGTAAATTAGAATAAGATGAGAAAAACCTATTCACCGATTTTATAACGAAAAGACGATTAAACAGGCCATAACCAGCACAGGTCGGAAATATGTTCTGTTACGTTAGTTTAAGGTCCAACACTTTCAGAATCCGTGCGTTTAAAAATTTGTAATATTTACTAAAATTTTATGTAAATATTTAATAATAGATCATGATTTTATCGTCTGGGTCATAAATCATCAATCAATCATTATTTTAATATGTTCAAAGTTTGTGGTAAAATATGATTTTTGTAATTTAAAATAAATAATATTTATAAACAAAGTGAGATATTTTACGGCATTATAATATTCTGAAGAATTGAATCAAAATAAATTTTATAAAATCATTCCCCGTTATAGAAAAGGGAAATGTATAAGGAAAAGGGCAAAATATCGCCTATAATTGCGTTCGATTTACTCTTGTTATATACTGAGCGTTTTTAAGTTAATAATTGGAGGATTTTGTGTGTTAGTATTAATCGCATCGGAGACTCTTTACCTCTTAAGTTAAGCGTTTGTTATGATTCTACGAAATTTTTTATTTGTATAGTCCAAAAATGAATAATTTTCTCCAATATCCAATTTAATACCACGATTTTGTATAAAAATTAATCAAAACGACAGAAACTCAATCTTTAAAGTTTAAAGATTACACTACTTTACAATGTACTTATGGCCCTTTTTGCTCTAGTTGGATACACATTACATGTTAAGCTCGTATATATAATTAGAATCTTTCGATTATCTCTAGTTTTTGAGCTTCAGATATCTATGATATCCACGTTATCAAGGAACAACAACACTTAATAATAATAAGCCGGAAAATACCATTATCACTTCTGGAGGTGGTTTTAATGGTATTAGAATTATCTTCAGTTGATTTTTTACATAAGAATCATAATCAATGACCCCGAAAACCCCGGAAGAGGATTTAAAAAATTTGTATCCTTTAACTATTTGGAATGCTTTGGGAATAAGAAAGTTATCCTAATTTTCTGATTTTTCATAAGCTCTGCAGAAGCTAGAGAGTGTGAATGTTCCTGAAGGTCTATTTTTTATTTATTTATTTGATATGCCCTATTGGGCTAATCAACGCATACATTAGCTCTGATAAAAATTAAATACCCTCTAGCCTCTGCAATTAAAAGGTCTAAGAAGGTCCTGGGGGTCTAAGAAACACGTACAAACAATAATTTTTGAAATCGGAGTTGTTGCACCACTTTTCCGGCTTATTAATTGTACTCTATAAATAATGAAAATCAACAATCAAGTTATTTGAGCTGCACACAAATATCTGAGGAAATTTTTGAAAATAACATATAATCAAACAACAGCCACCAGAAAATTCGTGATAACAGATAAAAATTAAAATTTTGTAAACTATATAGTGATATCAGTATTATCGCCGTATACTATGAAAATTGACCTGACCGTGACCGAAAACCTAAAATGTATTGTTTTCGAGTAATCTACGAGTAATGGTGCCAAAATGGTTTTATATATGTTTATCTCGTACATGAAAAATTGGACTGACTTAGAATATTAACTTGTTTACATTTCGATCATCTTTTTTTGAATATTTAATGTTTTTGCGGCACTACATTTGTACAAGTGCATTGAGCACTCTGTAAACCGCTGTTTATTTTGAAAAAATGCAGTATTATATTTATAATAAAACAAGAATAATTCCAATTAAATGACTAATTATTATTTTCAAAATTTTTATAAACCTAGTTAGTAATTAATAAATAAAAATAATAATGAATAAATTCACTTTTAATGAAACTAGTTTTTATAAAAATTTCCTACAATTAGTGTAATTTTTATTCTATGAGATAAAAACTAAGAATTTTAAAATCATCCAAAAATGGAAAATTGTTTAATAAAAAACTTATTTTAAAATTAAGTGAAATACTTAAAAAATTCATTATGCATATATTTTTCAAGGTGAATTGAAAAATAACTTTAAGAAAATATTTATGATGTTGATACAAGAGAAAATAAATAATTTTATATCCCTATTTTCCACATACATTTCCCACACAATATAGTAATAATAATTATATATAATTAAAAATTTTATATTTAGAATGAAAATTAGAAAAACAAGGTTAGAATAACACAATTTTAATCGGAGCCAATTTCTCATAATAAACAATAAACAAAATTATTCAACAGTTATAAACAAACACAGAATAAAATAAAGAATAATAAAAAATAAAAATTCCAAAAATTGTGTACCATCACGTTTAGAAAACAATCATAACACTAACCGTAAACAACCGCACTGACTAATAAAAATATTTGTTAAACACTTGGTTGAGAACTGATCACAATAAACCGCGAATTCAGATAAGAATAAGTTATGAACTTACGGTGTGTACCGTACACATTGCATTCTCTGATTACGAATATTTAAAATGTCACCATGTTTCGTTCTCATCAGCGATTTTATTACGGACTGGCTTGTTTACTTGAATATTACAGTGAACTAAGCCACATGACTCAAGAGAGTAAGCCCCAGCCACACTAAGAGCGTGTGTTTGTTACTTTAACTTAAACATTAAACAGAAATGAATTATTCACACAATATAAAGTATCTTATTTTGTCTGCACTCTACTCACTCCGTCCGCTGCGGTCGTTATTATTATATCTGTGTGTATCTCTGTACTTATTATCATATAACACCGAGAACTGAGGAGAGTAGTTTGAGTAGTATAAAACACACCTCTGACTTTACTACTTACTACATAATTATGTTGCCAGATTTCTTTCATCCAAAACATGGTTTGTGTGTACCTATATTATGTTTTTTAGTGATGTGACGAATCTGACATGTATAATTATTAAGATGTCTATAAACAAATATAATGAAATATACGTTTAAGCTAAACCAGGAGCTGTGACAAGAGAAAACAATGACCATATTCTCTGTCACCACCCTTGGATTTGATGACCTCTCAGGATTGAAATCTGTCAATATCGAATCCGTTTTGTTGTACTTGAATATCTCAAATTCATTTGGGAAGTAGCAGTTGAGAATGGGTAGGTACCTTTTCAGGTATCACATTAGGTTTTAGGCACCTCATTGAGCTTGTGTCTTTAAATAATAAGAGAAATTTAAAGAAAAAAGATTTGCAATAAGTGTCGCAGAACTAGCGTAAAGATTAGGACAAGAAGGGTTTAAAAAATAGTCAATCATTTGGTAACTTTTAATTCAAAATTGGTTATTTTAAATCTTGATAATTCAAACCTGGATTACTTTTACTTAAAATATTTATTGAGTTTTGTTTTTTGGGAAGACCATGTATAAAGGAAGACCATAAATATAAAAAGAAGTATACATATAGGACATTTCTTTAATTTTAAGATCCCGTTGTCCGATTTCAAAAATTTGATATGGTACTGCTGCTGTAGGCGATCTTTTGAAGGTCCTACAAAAAAGGTGTCCGGCGGTGAGCACCATATCTCTGGTTTGAATTAATTAAAATGAAAATATCCAGAAAATTTCTTTAGTCGATAGATGAACACGGGTATTAATCGAAGAAATAAAGAAAATTATTATTTTTTACAAAATGACGACTTCCAAAAAAAATAAATAATAATAATAATTCAAAATGCTTCATAATATTTTCAACTTTAAAGTGGTCTAACATATCGAAATAATTTTCAAAAATCTTATTCCTTCAATTAATACCTGGGGAAAATATCTAAGAAGATTGTGTAAAAATTCGAAACCGATGTTTCGAGCCGTTTTGTAGGAATCTTGCTCACCGGCTTTGAAAACGCAATTTCAAAAAATATACGTCTAAAGTTTCAAAAGAAATTCAATTAAAATTTGTTTTTCTTTTGATGATGCGTTTTACCATCTTCATGAAAATTTTTCGTATCAACTTGAAATTTTCAGAGAACATACTTAAATATATATACATTTCGGAAAGGCAGAAAAAAATGGATCCTTTGAAATTCTAACTGAATATAATACCATATACAACGCTAATTTGTTTTCGTAGATTAACAGTAGATTTGTCGCATCACTAAAACTGATTATTATTTTTACCTTTATACTATTTATTTTTACCGCTTATTCTTTGATAATTCATATATTTTGTTGGTGTAAGTAAGTATTTATGACAAGTACAATACAGTATGTATGCAAATTAATAAAAGGAGTCATTTACTTTTACTCTTTTAAATTTAGTAGTTCAAGCTGTACATAGAATTCAGTTTTATTTTTAACTATAATTATAATGTTCTAATATAAGTTTACTTCGAACAAAGTTAATTACCTTGGAAATTTAAAAATATAATATAAACTTTTCAGTATGATCAATTATTACATTGAACTGCGTATTATGAGAAGTAGTATACAGTAATTTGTTATTAAAATCAGAGAGAAAAAATACTCGTTGATAAAAAGAAGGTACACGTGCATTTTAAATATACAATTTGTAATTTTTATGTCATTTATTGTAACAACACTGAACAAGAAAGAAGGAATAAGGAAAGCATTTGTGATAACCCGATACGGTCTGCTATGGAGCTATAGCCCTGCAAATAAGATTTGGTAATTTTTATATTGTCTACAAAATAGTTCTTCCTGTTTATACTCAAATAATAAAAATACATGAAAATAGAAAACTTTCATGGCAATTTTCTCGAAATTTTTTATGAATTTTGCCATTTTCCAGAAAAACAATGGCGTATTTCATATTCATAATGTTACTTAGTAGGTATGTCGTCATTTAAATAACTTTTGTTTGAAAAATTTCTTCAACTAAAGCTCGAGATTGTAATATATCGTTTGTTTAGGCCAAATGGTTTTTGAACAGAATCCACCATAAGAAAATTTTAATATTGTTACCATTTTGAATACTAACTGTTATAATCCAGTACATTTACGAAAATCGAAGAGCGGTATCCCAAAAGTTTGTGATACGAGATTTTTTTTATCCATTCATTCAATAGGTGGTTGTTTGGAGACCTTAAATCTTATTTTGCGAATTAACCCTTTCGCCGCCATCTGGGAAAATGACTTGTTTGGGTTTTGGCACATATCTTGCGTTCTATTAAAATTTGATGAATTTGGTGTCGTTGGACTTGTCTACGTTTTATCTTCAAACCGATTTATGTCAAAGTACACGCTACGATTGATAGAAAAAAAGTACTTCGTGTTCAAAGTCAAAAATTGTTTCGTGAGTTTCTAATATTCTGTGAATAATTAATTATTATACAGAAATGAATTCATCTTCTTCTTTAAAAGATATCAAGCTAAAATTTGTATAGTGTGTATAGGACGTAGAAGAAGTCTTTTAAACCGTTAGAGGTAAAACAATCGTTAAATGTAAAAAAATGTTCCTTATAAAAAATAAACAATTTTTGTTTGAAACATTTTTTCGTTAACATCACGGTTTACCAATAGATGAACAGTGTCAGCAGATAGGGAAAGAAATACAAATCGTTACAAAAAGAAACTCACGAACAAAATTTTGACAACACGAATAAATTTTTTCTATCAATCCTAGCGTGCACTTTTACATGAGTTTTGAGGATAAGACGCAGACAAGTCCACAAAATCATAAAATTGTAATAAATAGAACGCAAGATATGGCCCAAAATCCAAAAAACAAAGTTATTTTCCAAGACGGCGGTGAAAGGGTTAATTTCGCGAATACGCAAAATTAAGATTTAAGGCCTCCAAAACCCTCCTATCGAATGAAATATTTCAAAAACCAAAAACGTAATCTTAGAAACACACTTTAAGACGTAGTAAAAATTTAACTGTAGTGATCTTATTCACCTACGTTGATACTCTAATAATTTCTTAGTTGGAGGATCGGTTAATATTAAAAATTTACTGACTCAATTTTACGCAACTGTTGAACAATTCTGTGAATATCTAAAGAATATTTTTCGAATAATTTTCAATGAATAACGCAGTATTCATGACTTAAAATATATCGTCACCAATGACAGTATTCTCTTTTAATAACTAGCAACAGACACGTTGTGGGCGTTGCAAAAAAAAAAATTGTTTGATATTTTTCTTTAGATATTAAATCATTCTTTAGATATGCAAAATATTTTATACCATTGTTCACGCATCATTTAAACATTAGGGATGCGAAAAAAATTGATTTATAAATTAAGATTTATAATTTTGGTTTTTTAAACTAGAAGATTGTTTGTGAGTTTTCCCCTCAGGAGAAAATTACGCCAATTTGAACGTGTTTATTATTGCTTAAGTAGGTTTTAAGTTTGCTCCTTGTAACTAAAAAGACACAAAATTTTATTTGGACCGTAGAGATTATTGAACTTTGTATGTTATTAATTGCATATATGGGCGAATTTTGTGTAATTTAACAGTCAATCTTAATAATTACAAACAATAAATCTATGCATAATATTTAACCAATCAACTCTATCAGACCTTTACTTGTTAAGTTAACTAGTTTCTGTGTTAGTAATTCATTAAATTTAACGATAAGAATCGTTTATTATGTTACGTCATCGAATATAAAATACATTTTTACATAATTTTTTAATAAACTTATCATACAAGTTCCTTGTTAATGAAGAGTATTTTATATTATTTTAAAGAACATTAATTATATATTCATGAATCTAAACAAATTTAATTTAAAAATATTCGTATTACGTAAGAGGTTATGAAAATTGTATAACAAAAATTATGAAGGTATCATAAAAGCAGTGGAAGGTTCCTAAATAGGTTCATAACTAGCAAGTTTCACAAGGGATTTTGGAGGACATCTCAGAAATTATGAATCCAATCAAATGTTTTTGATGTCTTGGGAATAAAAAAACCGAGACTTTATTTCTTTTTTTTTTTTTTGAGAAGTATTTACTTATTTATCGTATATTTTCCATAAACAAGGACAATTCAATTTCTTAAGTTTTCATCGTTAAAACCTTAAAAAAAGTATAAAATCGAAAAAAAATGTAAGAAGTTTATTTGTGATTTGGATAAAAGTTGTTTATTGTTTATCATAGCACACGAGCTCAACGATGCGAATTGAGTTATTTCATTTGAATAGAAAAAAAGACTTGTTTACATAACAATCCAGCAAAAATTTTAATATTTTCATTGGTATGTAAAAAATACACATATTTGGAGAACGATAATAATTAAATAATAAGGTTATCAAATAAAATAAAATAAACCTTATATGTATTTCAAAAATTTTTAAATTGAAAGCCACATTATTATAAGCTTAGTGCAGACGCCGGTAGGGGCTGCTCTGCGGATACTAAAATATTTATTCAATATATATCATCGTGAACGTAATATCTGTTACGGAGGTCGAAAGTTCCCAAAAGCATCCTGAATCTAGCCGCTTCCGAAAAATCGTACCTCAAAATTTAAAAAAAAAAAAACTTCTTTTTTATTCTTAGCATAGATCAGGGATGCCCGGTAACAAATTCGATGTTTTCAAAATTGTGTTTCTAGATAGACGAGAATCTTTGATACGCTGAATTATCTTATCTTTATTATCGAAATCATCTAAAAGTAAGGGTGTTCAAAGGATAACTCGCGTTCGTTCGTGATATAATGATAGTTCGTAATAAACTAAGAAATAAATCAAACTTTCGCAGGTATTTTCCACTTAGCCACTTTGATCTTACCTAAGCAGTTTCTTTCAACTCTTGTTTTCTTGTCTTAATTTCGGAAAAGATTCATCAATTATGGCAAAAATCTTTCTGTGATTTTTTTAAATTTAGTACCTAATGACTACGAATCAAATTGTTATATCAAGCAGACCAAAGATATTTTTGAAGCTTTCCAAGAAAGTAGTGCGAATAATTTGATTGAGAGGATGGATATGAAACTAAATCGATTCCACAAGTCAAAAAATTTAGGAAATGAACTATATATCAAGTCAAACATTCAGTGTCTTCCGAGCTGCTGCCTGGACTAAATATAAAGTTCATATTTCAAAAATGTTTGAATTAAAAGACACAACATAAATTAATAAGTATAGCAAAAAATTTACAAAGTTATAATATCAATATTATTCAATTATTATTTATATATTTATTGAATACATTAATTTTCTTATCACATGTTTGGAATTATTTAACAACTACTCATGTGACATTTATTAGAATAATTACTATGTAATAATATAATATTTTAAATATTATAAAAATATATTTAATTTATTCAGTTCATGAAAAATTATAAATTCAATAAATTTTTGCTTTTTTTTTTTTAATAAACACTCCACAGTATTGAGATGGTATTCTAGTAAAAAACAAAAGTAAAAGATGGACGTTTTTCAATAAGTTAACATTTTAATATATGAAAGTAAGCCATTACCTATAAAATCATGCAAATTAATTTTTAAAAAGTTCAATAGTACCGTATAAAATATCGCAAAATCGTCGAAATATGCCCATACATAATAGCAATAAAAAATCAATGGTCTGCCCAGTCTAGTCTGGGCTTTTCACACTCGGGCAATAATAATCACATAGAAAACGGCGGACAAAGTTGGTCAAAAAAGGTTTAACGGTTTCTTTTAGTTCTTTTTTAAAAAATACGCTTCGTATCAAAGAAAGTTTCGTACAAAAAATTGTGTAACTTTTTATTTCGGATCGATCTAGCCCAGTACGATATGGCAAAAATCGCTTTTTTCGACAAAAAATAGTATATTTAAATTCTAATAGTTCATATACTTGTGCTTTTTTATAAACGTTTCTGTGCTTAAAATTTTCTTCATTCGTTGCCGGGATATAAGTGGGAATTGCGCGCTTGGTTAATTGATTGGTAATATGTGAAATATTGGTAAAAACAATCAGTTGTGAAACTTGCTTTGAGCCTCTATATATAAAAAAACACGTATTACTTTAAATTATGAAAGTTTGATCTAATCAACGGAAGCTATTTGGGTTAGACAAAAGATAAATAAAAAAATTTTAGTTCAGTCTCTGAAATAAACTAAGTACTTTATGTAAAAAAAACATGTTTAATCAGAATACAGAAGTTTTTGATCGAAATAATCAGATTTATTTAATTTCATTTCGGAACTGAAATTTTTGAAATTGTAGGTAAATTTAAATAATAAAAAATATGTGTTAATTAAACTTACCAACCGGATTATCACTAAACGTTTCAGAAGAAAATAGTAAAATTTTTCACTTACCTAGAAAAAAAGAAAATTTTAAATTAGTTAAACAATATTACTTAAATTAAAAAACTAACTGATGAAGAGAGTTGAATTTAATTTAAATGTTCCAAATTTTAAATCAAAAAAAGTTGCGTGGATAAATGAAAGGCACCATATATTCAAAGAAAAACTCGAATATTTCGGATACATATGAAAAGATTTCCGAAAATGTAATAAATTTTCTACGCTTTGTTGGTATAATGTTCACTTCCTGAGGCGTTCACGAGATAATTCTAATGTATACGTAAGTACTTTAATTACAATTGTTATTGTTACCTTGAATAGTATTTTTGTTATTAAAACACGTAAACAATAAATAATGCATGGATTATCCTGTAGGCGTTTGAGGAACTTAAAAACAACTTTATTGAAACGTTGAAAATTGAATAAATAAAAAGACCATAATAATAATAATTAATTTTCTGATAGCTTATGATATTTTTACATTTCGAGGTGATTTTAATACAATTGAACTTTGTTAAGTGGGGCCTCGATAAGTGAGAAACCTCCATAATTGTAACTCGTACTGAGGTTGTCAGTGGGACGAAGCAAACTTCTATATCTGAGATTCGTACTTGCGATTTTGTCGTGATAGTTACCTACATAACGTGCTCAGGACGTAAAAATTGAGTTTGAGTTTCTTAAATGAGCACCATAAATCAATTGGGGTCTTGTAAACTGTTAGAAATAGAACAAAAGTTTAAATGTTAAAAATGTTCTTTATAAAAAAATAAACAGCTTTTGTTTGAAACATTTTTCTGTAAATATCATTGTTTACCCGTGAGGACATAAATTAGGACAAAACTTTGGTGTTCATTTTCTCCAAAACTATAAAAGATAGGCAGTTAAAAATTTGTAAGTAGCTTCAACTAGTCGTCCTGTAAAAAATTCTCGAAAAATGAAAAACAAATTCTAGAAACTACCTTCGAAAATTTTCGAAAACTAAATAAATAACGGCCGAGAGGGCGGCATCAAGCCTAAAACCACCCCTGCGTGTAATATTTCAAAACATAAACCTAACGTCAAAATCGTACAATTAAATGAAAGTGACTGGAAAACCAGTATTAAATTGAAAAAAATTACATGTTTATTGAAAATTGAAACTTGTTGCTTAAGATTTTGATACGATTAAAAAATAATTAAATATTAAAAGTAAACTTAAACTTCTTGATTTAATGATTATTATTTATCAACAAAATACTGTATAATTATTATTAATAACTGGTGTAAGTTATTCATGCACACATACGTACATATATCTACCTCAAGGTTAAAGGTCAATAATAAAAAATGAAAGTTGATTTATAATTATTAATGTATAAAAAAATATATGTTATCAATATGTTTGACTAACAATGATCGCTGCATAAATCTCATACACATATAATATTATTGTATTCTTTCTTAACTACTAGAGATGGGATTATTATGCAGTAAAGACAGGTAGGGAAATAATTCGCGTGCGATAATAGAATGGTAAGGGTTATTTTCGATTCGTAAATATTGTTATTTGCATTACACATAAGTATTTATTTCCAGAATGGCTTGGTATGCATTATTTGATTACTGGTGGGTAAGTTAAATTTGAGGGGATATTCTGGTCTAGAAGATTATAAAAAAATATTTTTGTAGCCATTTTTGCATATGGTATTTATTGACTTTTTAAAAATATAATAAAAAAATTGTTAAAAAATACTAAAAATTGTTCTAATTATAGGCCGGTGAAGTGAGGGCTACAAAAACACAGCAACTTGGCTGATACGATTTCAGTCCTTGCAGTGATCGTAAACAAAAAAATTTGAAGAAATTCTTATTAGTAAAGATGTTGCTATCATATGGACCTTAGCTTAAAAAAAATGCACAAAATGGCTTCAAAATTTAAAAAAAAATTGTTTGCCTCTTGCTTTTGACCTTTTCGAGTTTTAAAAAATACTCAAAATGAATATTTTTTAAATCAAAGGTTCAGCAGATAGATAAAGAGATTCATAAAGAAGATTCCTACCAAATTTCAAAGGAATCGGTCAAGTAGAACTTGAGATGCCATGTCAACCACCTCAAAAATGTAGTTTCAAGAAAAACGCAACTTATTTTTTGAGAGGTAATTCCGACAGAGTAACTCCGATAATAATATTACCCATTTTGGATTAATCGACGATCCCAGTTCCATAAATTGAGCGTTCTTCTACATCGTAAGGAATGTCGTGCTAAGTTATTTCAGCTAACCAAGCTGTTTTGCCTTTTTTGAAGCAGTAAAAGCTCGTAGTTCAGAGTAATTATTTCGAACTTCTTTACCAGAAAATGAGCTGTATCTCCGAAAATTATTAGAATTAAAAAAAATTCGTTTAAGGTTAATTCTTAAGAGTCTAACCTTTAAAAATATTCAAAAAAAAAACAAATCAAATTTGAAATTTCTAGAATACTGCCTTAAGAAACTTTTGCTTTCGATATTTAACTTCCTTAATAACTGAAATCTCATAAGCGAGAGTTAGCTAGCTTACAACGCTTTTGAAAGTTTCATTTAAAACGGCTGCTTGCGGATAATTCTTTCCTTATTGCGCTTAGATTAGGATGAAGTCCATCTTGCACTTGGTAGTGATTGCGCTAACCAACCAACGATGCATGTGCGCTAGTAAAGCAACCGAATTCCTGCCTATCCAATTAAAATCACATTCTTTAATTATAAAATTAAATCATATTAATTAGAACCACAAGGAAATGAATTGAATCTTTTTTAAATTATGAATAAAATATCTGCGCGGTGTTGTCTTAAAATAATTTTATAATCAGCCATATTCGCTCTTTTTCATAAATGCTCACTATAGCAAGCGTAGTAAATGTAACCGCTTTCAGCTGCTAGACTTACTTTATCTGAGCCGTCTTGAAATCAACTTTTTCGGAACATTACTAGGTAGCAAACTTATTACCAATAGCAAAATTTTTTAATTTCAACTTTAAACTAACAAAGAAATTCATTTATATTTCTCTTATTAGAATTATACGAATATCGTAAAACTGCATAAACCATAGTGCATAGTCGTCAAACAACATAACATGCAAATGCATATAACGCGATCTCTACAATTTATTTTTATATTTATCTTAACTGAACATGTTCAGTTTTAATTTTCACTTATTAAAAACAACAAAAACTAGGTGACATAGTGTGGATAAAAATAGAAAACTTTATTTATTAATTGTGTTGTTTTTGTAGCTAGTCTAGTTTATTACTTAACGTGAATAGAAAATCTATGAATTTTATATTCTAGTGAAAGTGATTCACTTAAACAACTCTTTTAATTTTCAAGTTAAATTTCAGTCTTTATTTAAAATTTAATAACTGAGACAAAATTCCAAGTAAAAATGATAAATAGAAAATTACTTTCCAAAACAATCAAATTATTAAAAATAAATGTTGACTAAAACATTTTTGGTACAAAAGCTTTATTAAAAATTTAGCCTGAAAGTCAAATCAGTTGTCCAACACTGATTCACTTTCACTAGAAAAAAAGTTTCATATTTAGCAAAATATTATCATCCATCGTTTGCTAAAGACGTAATCGAGCTATAAAAAATGTATTACCCTCAATTTTACAAACGTTTAAAAAAAAGAGCGAGATGTCATGGGCACCTGATAGGAATTATGTTCCTTTCCCTATAAATGATGTACTATTTGTTTACATTTGTTACTCTATGAGAAATAAAGTCGAATTTAAAAAATTCTAATCTATTAACATGGATTAGTTCCGACCTGGCGACCTTCCGCATGAGGTGCGCTACCCTAACCGCAAGACAAAGTCCTCTTTGGGAAGACTTAATATTTCAATATAATATACCACAAAAAAAGTGTCAGTCGTTTTTTGTTTTCATCTAGCCACCATACGTGAAACGAACGACAAAGATTACTATTCCAAAAACCTTTAAAAGACAAGCTTCTGTATAACATAATAAACTAAATATAAAATAATTTTTTTTTAAGTTAAGTATCTATATTTATTTGTATTCATCCTAAAGTTTAAAAAAAAAAAAGCTTCTTTCTTATTACGCATTAAGAAAATGTAAATTTTGCGAAGAATAAACTGATAGTTTTAGCTCACTCTGTATGAATCTTAAAAAAATTATGTTTTTTTTTTTCAATTTTTTCAAATATTGTAATAATTATTTTGCGATACCGAAACGTTCATATAAACCAGCATGAATTTTAACACCCTAAATTTTCTGATAACATAAGAAAATTTATGGTAATTGTATAAAATTTCAATTATTAAACTCCATTTAATAATCGTCCCCGCACACGATGTAAAATATACAAATAACATTACAAAAATACCCCCTCTATTTTTCAAATTGATAAATTATTCGATAATTATGAATGTATTAGTTTTATTTTAAAGGAAATTGCACTTTATGATGAATAATTTCCGTTTTTATTACTGTTCCAATAAAATTATTTAATGTAATAAAAAAAAAATGAAAATGGTTAAGTGGAACGCCCAAACACAAATTTAGGGTTAGGTAACTTACTAATTGTGAGTATAAAAAATCGAATTTTTCATTATTTTCGTTAGAGAATTAAAATATACAAAGGCAGTTCTTTTTGCATTAGGGTAATTTCGAACAGAAAAAAATAACACTTTAATTTTTCGAGTTCTTTTCATTTGTTCCAATTAATTAAATGTACACAAAACTTATTTTTAAGGCACAAGTATTATCGAAGATAATAAATTTATTGAGAACTCGGATATTTCGTAATAAATTTCGATTTTTGATCCAATTTCCTAGATCAATTTTTGTATTATATACGTATTTCGATTAACAAGTAGTCATCACAAGTATGAATCAGTTATAAATATCGTTTGTAGCTCAAATTAGCAATGGCTAACAGAAAATCCCTCGAAATAGACAGGAGTTTATTTACCACTCGGCAGAAAGTTAGGGTTCATGGATATTTTTTACGTGCCATATCTTAGAATATGTATATCGTAGAAAACAGAATATCTTTTTGGCTACGGGACACCAAAAACAATAACGTTGTTATGTAATTGGTTAATCAAATTTATTCGTATTTTTGTTTTTTAGGGAGTATTAAATTATCTCGAAAACGGGAAAAATTTTTATGTCGATTTTGAACAACAAATAAGATTTACTTTGTTATTTTATTGCAGATAAATACATCGATAAGAATACTAATAGATACATCGATAAAAATATAGTAAGCGAATATTTCGCATCTTCGTGGAAAAGTTCGAGGAAACTATAAAGCATTGGTAATCAAGTAATGCATGCGTTCAGTCAAGAATACGCAATTGGATTTTTTTTTGTAGGATTTTCTTAAGTGTCTATATCAACAAAATCGGAACGTCGAAACACCTAAAAGCGCTAAGTTATAACCAAAAAAATAATTACCTTGAACAAATAAACTGCTGCAGAAGGTCCAGAGGCGGTTATTTGGCGGACGTCATTTTTTATATTAAATGGAGTATTTTGTGTGTGTGTGTGTTTTAAAATTAAATTTGCGACATTGGGATCAATTAGCTAAGAAGTATGGAAACCAAGAATTTGTGGCTTTTTGTGGTACCAAAACAGTAAATTTTTTTCAATTTTAATTTTCACCAATCTTAATTAATCAGTTTCTCCAAAAAACAATGAAATCCAACTCTGATAATTTTCATTCATGTTTACTTCGAAAAATAATGATTTAATGACTGTGTTTTTTGCTTCGTAAATTGATTATTGAAGTCAGTAAACCGTATTCTATAAATCACGCTTTTCCGTTTTGTACTGAAATAAATATCGCTCAAATTTCCGAAATACTAATTTTTTTCTAAGTAAACATGAATGAAAATTATCTGAGTAGGCAAGAAATGTTTTCTGGAGGGATTCTAAAAATTGATGTGTATGTTGTTCGGATCAGGGTTCCGACCCATTTCCGGGCTAGGGACTAATCTAAAACGAATAGGTATTGTTTTGGAACAATATTAAGATACACAATAGGTATTTTATGTCAAGAAAAACTAAAGCATCGTAAAAACGTGAGCTCGTGACATGAATTTTCACCTTTATTCTCTTAATATTTGTTGATTTTATATAAATGTAAGTTTATAGAATGAAACAGAATTAATATAGAAATAAAACATAGAAAATAACACGAAGGATCATGAGAACGAAACCTTATGTGAGTTCAATTCTTTAATATATGTGTTCTATAAATGTGGTTATTTATTATTCGAGTAGCTAGCTTATAATACACAAATAACGACTATTGATTTGTAAAATATAATTGAAAATGAAATGTTTTACGTTTTCATATGGTTTAATACTTAATTTCAATATAAGAAACATTGGCTTATTGATAAATTTTAAGAAAAAATATTTTATCCTACTACAAAATTGAAAAATTCACAAAATCGATAAACGTTATTAGTACACCAAAAAAATTGTAGGTATAAAATCTAAAATTAATTTTTGTATCCGTTGTTTATTGTCATTTCTTTCATTTCAATTAGAGTTCAAAAGTCACGAATCTAGTTCATTAGACAATTGGACAAATAGTTTCTATGAAATGGTTTTTAATAATCGATCCGAGACATTTCTCTTCATATGGATATCTCAGAAAATATGCAAAAAATCATCAAATGAATTGGAATTTTGTATATTTCGGGTCATAATTACAAACTGTTTTATCGAAACTGGAGGTAAAATATTGTCGTCAATTTTTTGCAATTTTCTTAAAAAGGTTTGAATAGATCTAAACAAAACCACTTTTTATTTCAAACTTGATAAAACACGCTATTTAGAGTAAATTTGACCCAAAAAAAATAAAAATAGAGTTCATTTGACGATAGGTTAAATATTTTCTATAGTACCGCCCGAAAGTCTGTACATTAGAGAAATATTCATCAGAATTCCGAAAAATACTCATCTAATCCTCAAATGAGCGGGGTTTTTGTTGCTTATGGCTTTTCTTTCTACATTCTACAGGGCATTGACTTTAGAATATACATAGACATCATCGCCTATTTTGCCATACAGTGAGAAGCGTACCAACATCTGAGCTAATTGATTAGGTCACCTAGGGACATTTATCAGATAAATACATTTATTAAAAGGATATAGATAGGGACGGACATGTATCAAAAAAATATACATTGAATCAGTTAAATTTTCATATCACAAAATGTTTTACATAAAAGATCGTGATTTCACTGAAGTTTTTCGCTTTTTGACTTAAAAAAATACTTATCACGTATCACTTTACATTTTTTCTTACGAATCTACAATGGATTAGACCTAAGCCTTTACCTCAGATGTTGGCACGCTTAAAATCGTTTGACATTCATTCAGTCTATGTAATGTAACGTCAATGCCACAGAGACAATAAAAATTTTTAATTTCTAGGTAAGGAATTTTTTAAGTGTTATAATTATTAATATTAATTGCAAAAATCATATGTCCGAAAATTTAAAAAAATATTTCGTATGGCTATCGTAAGATAATAAAATGTTAAAAGCCCAATAAACTTAAATCAATTTTATTATATTGCTGGATAGTTTCAAAGATTTTTTACTTTGGGAAATATAAGTTAAAATAGAAGAAATAAAATTTGAATATTGGATCTTGAACAAAGAACAGTTCCATGTTCTTAGAATAAAGTGGCATCAACATTAATAAAAACGAAACAATAATAAATGTTGAAGTTTTTACATTTCATACCATACTGTTTCCAATAATAATATTATCAGTTATAAAACCAACCATATAGAAAATAAAATCAATACTTAAGTTATTCAAGAAATAAAGAAAATCATAAATACAAAATAATATAATCATTATTTTATTCAAGTTTAACAAGTATTTCTTAGTCAGCCCTAAATTTAACAATTTTATATACCAGATGTTCAAGTAGAATGGTTGGTAAATGTAAAAGAAGGTGGTGGGTTGCTGCGATCGCAATTACAAATCCAGTTTCAACGAAGAAAATAGAAAAATTCGTTTGTAGATCTCGAAAAACAAAATCCGATGAGTTACAATGTATAATTAGAGCAATTAAAACAAGTGAAATTTACAAAATTTAAAAATCCCCCGACAAATGCGATTTATTTTTTGTAAACCGATTTTTGGAAACTTAACTATAAAATGTTCTCAATGAAGTCGGTTCGCCCGTTTAAGGGCTACGATGTCACTGAGAAACACATGGACGCACGGATGAACACTTTGAACTTTTAACACTCCTTCATTTATCAATATCAAAGTGATGGTCAAGGACATCAGATGAGATGAAAAGAATACTTAAAGAGCTATCATTTTTTGGGACAAATTTTTGGAAATATTTTAATTGAAATTTAACTTTGTTCTTTTGAATTATTGTTTTGAATTACCTAATTATTTTACCATTTCACTTTTCGAAAGAATTGAGCCATGTTTATTTGACCATTTATTTCCATAGTAATGATTTATATGTTAAAATTATATGCCATGCCTTTTCCAAACTGAATCGATTTTGAAGATCATCGCCAATTTTTTAGTTTTTTCGGGTACAAAACTCTAAGCTCGCACATGAAACATATCTAAGAACGCTCTCCGTTAAATTACCTTTCAAATGAAACAAAAAAACTTTAAATCGGTTTATCCGTTTAGGCGCTACTATGCTACAGACAGACAAACACACAGGCACACATACATATCGGTCAAACTTAGAACACCCCTTTTTTTAGTTCAGTTGTTTAAAATAGCACAAATCAATTTTTCCACTCTCGTCTTCAGGATATTTTTTTCAGTTGTGTTCGACAATCGGAAATCAACATTTGAATACATGGATGCAATCTCTTCAAAATGAAAAAAAAATTATTCATTTAGAACACACACTTTTAAACATAGAGCTTATAAACAGTGTGTCGCAAAAATCGTAGTTTCATTAGGTACTGGACTTTATAGAATGTGACTGACACTTACATAAATTTTTAAATAGCTGGCCATTTTACAATATGAAAAAAATATTTAATTAAGACCTATTAGATAGGTAAGAGATTCTTTTAATATCAAAAGAAAAACTTGAAAGGATTATAAAATATTCCATATTTCTAAATCACGGTTGACCCTCATTAAGTCAATCTCGTATGTATTACAAAATCTGCCACTCTTTTTTTATTTGGGAACTTCCTGGCTACACTAGCCCTACATCCGGTCTAGTGGATTTCACTATTTTATAGCACTTTCACAATTAAAACAATATTACCCCCTGAAACACTTTGTATTTGTAATGTTATTTAATGTAAGAATATTATTAATATACACTTATCAACATACAGTACTTGTATCAATCGATTACAGCAATTTCACCAATAAATTCTCTTTACATTTAAGTTACAATAACTTAAGATTTAAATTAAAAAATAAAATATCAAAAAGTGAAAACGGTTGTTACCATTCGATTTGATTCATTTATTTATGTATTTTTTTTCGCTTTTTAGAAAGAATTGATTTTATGTGATATCGATACAGAATGTCTTACAGAAACAGTTCGTACGTTCGTTTCATGTGTGGATAATGTACGGTATAAGCAGTCTGGAATAAAAGGGCACTATTTTTTTTTTAAATGAGTTAAAAACCTTCTCCTTTTTAGCGTGGATGAGTCTTTTAATGGTATAATGAACTCTCAAATCAAATGGTTAAGCGGGAACATTGCCTTAATGTCCGATCAACCTTAGGGTTAAACTTGTATCTTTTTATATGAAAAGACTATAATAAATAAAACTACGGAGTTATTACTTAAACCTTAAGGCAGTAAAACACTTTTTTTTTGCATCATTTTAAAGTTTTAGACCCTTAAAAATATGTTCTTAAACGAATTTTTCAAAATTCGAATTATTTTCGAAGAAACAGCGGATTTTAAGTTTACTGAACCGATTTCTTTGAAATTTGGAGGAAATCTTCTTTAAAAAACTTTTTGTCATCTGAACTTTGAATTAAAAAAAAAATTCAATTTTACATTTTTTTTTCTAAGGTTTAGGCGATAGCGAAGTCTTTACGAGCTAAGAAATTTTCATATTTTTTGTTTCAGATCACTACAAGGGCTGGCATCGTGTCAACCAAAGTAGCGTGTTTTTTTTTGTAACCCCACTTCAACGATCTGTAATTCGAAGAATTAAAATTATTTTTTTTAACGCTTTTTTTATTATATTTATAAAATGTCAATAAGAATATGAAGAAAGAACCCCTTAATAACTTGCAATAAAGCTGCCAATTGCACATATAAAATTAGGCCACCTCAATTTAATTACTATATCTAGTGTATTGAAGTAGCTTGTTAATACTGTGAATGTATGTTGCTGTTGATATTGACAATATGAAGTTAATATTATCATTATCTTCAACACTATACAGAACGTATTCAATACACTGATGTATGTATTATACCTTCTACCCACTCAACACACGCTATGCAGCTAGGTCTGGGGCCATTCGTAGGTTTTTTACAATTATTGCAGAACCGATAAAAATTTGAGCAAAGTTGCAGAGTTTGATGAGGGGCAGTCATGTTCTGACATCAAATTGAACCAAGTTCTTCTGATTTTTGTAATAATTAATTTAGATCCTAAACGGTAAGAGATAGAATAACATTTTAAATTAGAAAATTGACCCTCATTAAAAAACAAACAATTTTTGTTTAAAACATTTTTTTCGAAAAACGATAGTTTCCGGAGGAAATGAGACATTATTGCATTTAATCGAAAGAAAATACACTTAAAGTTTATCGATAATTGTAGGTCAAAGTCATGGACACAGACGAATGTCGTTGACAACTTTTGGCAAAAGCATTTTTCCGTAGTTTTCTTTCGATTATTAAATGCAATAATAATGACATATTTTTAAGCCGCATTTCCTCCGAAAGCTAATGTTTGACGAAAAAATGTTTCAAACAAAATAGTTATTTTTTATGAGGATTAACTTTCTTATTTAAAGTATTATTCTATCTCTTACCGTTTAGGATCAAAATTGTCTAGGATCAAAAAACCCGAAGAACTAGATCCAATTTGATGTCGGAATATTATGTCCCACATCAAACTCTGCAACTTTTCTTTATTTTTTGATTTATTAACCACAAAACGATGTCGCAGATAGATTGCCGAATCAGCTGTTTTACAAAGCCGTTAGTTATTTTACAAAACATTTCCGTTGTGCAAAACTAGACTACCCTAGTTTAGACACATAATGCAGACTGGCTTATCTGCAGTCACAATAAACGTTTTGGGTAGAGAGTGACCATGATTAAAAAAAAATGAATATATAACTTCTGTTTCAAACAAACTATAAAAAAATATATTTAATTCTATCTGAGTCAACAGAATATGACACAAGAAAAAGTATTTTTTAGGTTACAAAACCTAAATAAAGTAAAAACAAATTCTCAGAATTTTGATGAGAAAAAAGGTGTTAGCACAATCTTGACAACAGCCTTTCAAATTTCCAACCGTTCTTGGATCATTGTCAAATACTACGCTTACCCCTTGACTTATGCTGGTCTTTCATAATAATCAAGTCAACAATAGACAAACACACACATGCAATCAGATGTATTCGTTCATTCGATATATTATTAATAATTTTAATTAACTTTCTTCTTGTTTCATCTTAGGATTATTTAGTACACTAGCCAGTAGCTATTTATTACAAGCTTTTATTATACTTGCAATGTTTTTAAGTATGTTTGTATTTATGTATGATGTTTGTATACTCTGTGTCAAAAAAAAACCCGCATAGATTTATTTAGAGTATATATACTATAATTTGATTGGGCTGCAAATTTTGCATACATATTTTGTTTAGATGGCGAATACATGACATCATTCCAAATCCAATATAGCGCACAAGATAGAGGACTATTTATTTTTTATGCACTTCCATGATATGGGTGTTAAATGAATGCGATTAACATATATACATCGGATGACTTGATTTTCTCATCGCTTCCACCATATTTTTGATGCACAAACTTTTTTTAGTTAAAAATTTAAATAAAAACACTTTTTGAAGAGCCATCATACATGACTACGTAAAAAACTGAGGCGCTCCGAATCATCTTTAATGTTTTTAATTAAAATTCACTTTCAGCTTTTACATATAGTGACTCACGGAAATAATTATTTTATACTGTTTTGTTCAATAAAAGCTTATTCTTTAAAAAGTATATTTTATTTAAACTTTTTTTACAATAAAATCATGTTAATTCTTAATTTCCATAATTTGTTGTTAAGCAAATTTTTTGCAAATTAGAGAAATAAGTGAAAATTCGTTAAATTTTAATGTATTTATTTCTTCCCCAAAAATAATTTGCCTAGTGACACATTTGAGTACCTCATTTTTTTGCTTCTATTTCGGAGGGAAGTGTGCTGATTCCATTTTTGGGGAACTTAAGCTTTCTTGACCATTTATTACAAAGTCATGCCATTATTACAACTCTTTTGAGAATTCACATGAGTCAAAAAATTGTACCTGTTTCCAAAAAAAATTAAACTAATTTTTCAAGTGTAATTATAAATTAAAAAATGCAAAAGATAAACAGGGGGAGGGGTATTGGAAATGGGCTAATGGATTTAGAGAGGGGGGGGGGTATTCATAAAGTAAATATCGTGCTCACCTAATGAAGCTGTGCATTTCATGATAAGAATGTGCACTTCATAAGCATAACTGACTACTCTTCATGAAATGGGATAAATATTCGATTATTAATCGAATAAGTTTCTATAGGAAAATATAATTTGGAGTCTTATTTGGTGAAAAATATCCTCCTTTAAGATCGATATATGTCAAAATTTGGGCATTAAAAGGACAAATCGAATTACTTATATCTAAAATAATTCATTATAGTTTTAAAACCAAATCGGAAAACTTTTTTGTGACTTTCCTTTCTGAACTTAAGAGTTTACACACTTATTCTCGATCTAGCTCTCTTTGTTTGAAAGCATACACAGATCAAGGATTAAGAAATCATAATTGGAATTTTCGGGTAGCAACATTACCTCCAAAATAATATGTATGGAGTGAGTAAAAACTAATTTATAAAACATAAATAATAAATGAAAATGAATACAATTATAATTTTAACTGATGCAGTGACAATAGCTATGATCACATACCTATTAATTAATATTAATACGACTGTTGTGTATAATACTATCACAAATCACACGCAAACGTGTTCCAAACACGTTGGTAACAACAATTAATAGTTATGTAACAGATGTTTGTAACAATTCTCAACATATTATAGACACCATTTTTCTGAGAGAAGTACGGCCAATTAATAACTAGATGTCAGTTTCTAATATCCCCTCATACCAGATTTGGCTCCCTCTTCGCCAAAAATTTCAATCATCTTCCCCTTTGGTAAAATGCTGGGTACGCATAAGCTGTCATTTGACAAAATGTTATTGTCTGTGATTCGACAGGAGCTTTTATTGTACTTTGCATTCCTTAGAAAAATTTCTCCTAGAGGCAGTTTCTCAAAAAGTGACTGTATAATAATATTTGAGACTCCCGAATGTTGAGTATGAATTTTGTTAGAAAATTAATAGGAACATATCGAGTTTATCAAAATATCATCCCAATAAAGAATCTGAAATCAAAAGCCTATTTTGCTTAATAATAAGTATAAATACAAAAGATATAACGATTACTTTAAAAGTATTTTATGGATAAATTAGTTCCACTTGCCATAATTTTCCTTGCCATAATTTTTTTAAGGAAAATATTTTTCATGCCAATTGATATTTCTACGGAAATCTAAAAATCCAAAATTTTCGCTTTCACGAACTATTATAAAGAAGTGAAAAAGGGATAGAATTGTACAACAGTCAGATTGTACAACAATCTTGTATCCAAAATTTCAACAATCTACGGATGATAGTTTTTGAGTTATGCGAGGTACAGAAATATAAATCTAAAATTTCAGCATCTGAGATTTAAGGTTTTTTATAATGTTAGGTACGTAAACGATGCAAAATGGAGTCAAAGTTGCAAAACGGTTGAGCACTAAAAACTCGTGTTTTTTCGTGACTTTCCTATACTTTATTGAAGTAAAAAAATATTACCAATATTTTTACGATTCAGAATTCTTCACCTTTCGGAACGTCAATCCAAATCACTTTTTCAGAATTACAATGATTTATTATTTTAAATAAAAAAAGTTTATTTTGAAAGTTACCAAATAAATTTAAAAAAATAACTAATATTCGTTACATCACTGTAAAATTTTGTAACAATCCTTCCTGTATTGCATGTCGTAAAAATATGGCTGCTTGTATAATAATGCCAATATTAATCATCTCTTTCTGGCTTAAATAGGGGTATAATAGAGTAAACAAAGTAAACTAACTATAAAATGTGGTAGCTTGTGTACAATGTCCCAACTTTTGACCATTTGTTACCATTATAGAGAATAAATTATTCAAAGTTCATTAACATTTTAATTATAAATTTTATAACTTTAGAATTTGAGTATAATAAGCTTGTTAGTTCAACTCAATTGAATGACAAAACAATGGACATCTTTATGAATTAGATTTATGAAAATTTCAACTTCCAAATAGGAAATTTTGATAGAATCGAGGTTGAAGAGCATTGGGCAACCGAGATCTTTTCCAGGCCTCCACTAGAACTTGCAAATTTCGTCTAATGAACTAAGGCGAGTCCTTTTCCAAGGCTTAAATCGTTTCTTGGTCTGCCAACTTTCCAACCAAGTTTCCTGTTTATTCTTTATGTTTTAGGTGTTGATAGTAGAGATTTAAAAAAACATTGATCCTTGAATTTTGTTGAAGAATATATTCAATACTAGAATGATACCCACTCGCTTCACTGGGTTTAAAAGTAAATATTGCTCTCGCTTATCCCCTTTCTATATCACTCGAAATAATCGTAAGGATTGTTTTACACAGGTAAAATATATGTATGGTTTTCTATTTTTTTAAATGTATAATAGTAATTATTCATTGTATATCAGAGAAGATGGCCGTGAAATATTTTATATTGACTATTTTTACAGAAATCTATAATTTATGGTAATGTCGAATTACTACTTTCACAGAAATCTGTAATTTATGGTAATGTCAATTAAAGTAATTTAAAATTTTTTTTATTTTATTTTATTAATACATCTTTATAAATTATATCACATGTGTTATTCTGATATATCAGCTATATTGCTGTACACTAGTTTTAGCGTGAAAGCATAACAAACAAACAAACATGCTTCCTTTGGCATTTATAATATAGAAATAAGATATAAGATTTTTTGAGAAAATAATTTCGGATGTTTGAATTTGAATTCTCGAAAACGATAACCCTCACTTGTTTTATAGGTTTTGTTTTGTATCTGTTTGTTTACCCATTATTAATAATTTTGGTGTATTAAAAATGTGCGTGACTTCAATTACACTGTAAGCATTTTGTGAAAATTCATGAAAAATGAAATTTTTCTCGTGTCATTGTGAAACATGATAATATGTGATAAAATTGGAGTTCATAAAAACGCTATTTATTAAGTTAGGCATGTCATTAGCAAGGTTATTTTTGCTACTTTTGCAAGGTCCACTAAAAAGTACTGAAAATGAAGATATTATATAGACGAAAGAAAATATAGAAACGAACACCGCAAACAAACAAGGTTTAAATAATATGCATTAAATTTTCAGAAAATCACGCTATGGTAGGAGGATCATGGCATATCCTGAAGGAGACTGAGGGTATGTACGTGTGACCATAAAGATAAAAGGGAGATTGTCGCATGTCTAAAGCTTAAAACAAATAAAAGAAAATCGTGATAGGTTTTCGTTTTGAAATATTCGACTTGGTTACAATGATGAAATACAGTAAGGGTTGAAATGCATTCAAAAAATTTATTGAGGTTCTTTCTGCAAGGTATTATTTTGATCGATTGATATGCGGTTTTGGAAATATTGTACTCATTACCTGGTTTTGGTTTATCCTTATCAATATCGTTTTGAAGTTTTAAATCCCAATCATTTACATCATCTATAACAAAATAAAAAAAAAGTATTACCTTTGATTTTGTAGAAATTTACAAAACAAGATAATAAAATTCGTCACGCTAGAATTGCGTTGTCTTAGCGAATTTTCTGAGATGAAGTAAAAGTACACAGACAAAAAATTATACAATATTACGTAATATGTCTTTTTATGAACGAAACAAAAAGAAGGTAAAACACTCATAGCACAATTTTCTTTCAGAAAATTCACTAAAATCATCGACTTTTTTGGAATCTAATCTGATTAATTTTTCAACACAAACATGCAAAGTGTAAAGTAGACAGTTTTGAAATGTTGTGAATTTTTGAAATTGGATGTTCACTTTAACTCTCGTTTAGTGTATCACTATGCACGACGAAATTTATCTAATAGTCAGTGTTAAAAAAAAATGTACTAATTTCTAGAAACCTAATCTACAAAACAATCAATTTCGATTGAGTGTAAGTAACTACTATTCAAATAAAACTGAATATATTAAAATTCTTAAAATAAACTTGAAATTTTTGTAGATTGAATGGTGCATACTCGTATGTTTTGAAATAGAATATACATAAACATTTGAAATATTTATGGTGTTTAAGTTTGTTCGATTGACTAAAGAGAGTTCGAAACGGTTAACATTTTTCGAAGGTAAAATTTTTTTCGATCTGATCATGTCTCTCCAATGCTACATGTTACGTAAACGGCTTAGTGAAGGTCATTGTCAGTAATTGAAGTTTCGTTGAATCTGTCAGAATCATGCGAATGAATAGTTTTCAAAATTAACAAGCCTTCAACATCAACATGTGTTTTTCTATTTAATTTCAAATCCGTTGATATTAGAGATTCCAAGAATAGTAATTTAGCCGAATACGTCGAAAAACATTATTACACACATCTACATAAAAGCACTACATAACGTACATTGAAAAAAAAATTAAAATAATGACAACCTCATCCCGAAGTTGGCCGTTTCATATTGAAATACAGTAAAAATATTTTCCTAATGATTTTAACAAATACAGCTAAATATTTGTGTTTACAATAGAATGGGATTGAATTTAAAATATGAATTCATTGAAGTTAAATAAACAAGATCATTACTTCCATGAAAGAAATTGATTTTAGTTTAAAGTCATGCATTTTATTGATGGATTCAGATTTAGGTTGCAAGTTGGAAACTGAATTCCAAACAGTCACTTTCCGCAGTTATTTATTTAAAATTTTAAATAAATTCATTTTGATAGCAAATCAACTAATTTGAAACAAAAAATTGTATCGATGTTTGTAGTTCCTTAATAAAACAAGCTATTTTAAGAATTTTGAATAAACAAAACCAGTGAAAATTAAAAATATCCAATTAAAGCAAATAAATTTTATTTATTTGTGATTATTGAAAATAAAACATTTATTTTGAAATATAATAACAATTCGTAATAGAAATTGATACGAAGTTCAAGTTAGAACTAGGAATAAAACAAAATATAATAATTCACTGAAAACAGGGTGATATTGATTTATTTAACAAAACTAAATGATTGGCAACAACCGAATCAATTGCCTTTAATTTTATCCATAAAAAATTGTAAGATTGGATTGCTAATTCGGATTGTTCTGATTTTCTAGAGTAATTAGGACTCCAAAGATACGAAAATTTGACAAATATTTTGTAAGAAATTTCCTGAAATTGTTCCGAGAATCCGTTTTATAAAATGATTTTAGACTATATCTCATAAACTAAGGATCGAATCATCAAATGAAAAATGTAAAAAGTACTGGATTTTGAATAACTTTTTGTTTCGGAATTTATTAAAACGGGGCGTGTAACTTTGATAAAAAAACGTAAAATTCAAAAAAATGGAGGGGATATATTTTTGTTGAGTATTTCTATGATTTCGACCAAAATCCTGTATGAATAATATCTATATTTTTGCGGAATATTCGGAGATTAATCGAGAACTAGTAATCAATCAGAATAAAATTGACAACAAAAAGTTTTGGATTGAGACAAAATCAATGACTAAGACAATTAAAACCTTAAAAACATAAAAATTCATTCTATTGTTAGGTAGTAGTTTCCAAAATTTTTTGATAATTCTTTAAAAAATTTTTGATTTTGAAAATTTCTGGTCATATTCCCTAATAGTTCCCAATTTTTTCATTTTTATGAATCTCGGCTATCAAGAAAACAGACGTCGCTTGAAAATAAAAAACTTAAAGAGGTAAAATAGAAAAGTGCAAGAAGCTAGAAAAAGAAATCCAGATAAAAATTAAAACTTTTAAATGATTTTAAAATGGATTATGGGTAAAAAATACGACTATAGCCGAATTCGTTCAATGCTTACAAATATGCATACTAGTTACTGTGAAGTGACAAAGGTGTTTGTTTGGTGTACTCACGGAAATGTCTAGAGTTTGTTTATATCGTATTCGTAGTACATAACTAACAACGACTACATATTTAGGTCACGCTATGCCTCTTGGAAACAAAATATCATATTTTTTTTTCGCAATGGAAAAATAAAAACATTTTCATATTATACAAATATTAAACATATCACTGTCGCTCATACATGTTATAATCTTATGTACAATGTAATTCTAGAAAATTGAGCTTATTACAAAAATTTCGATTTTATCCATTCAAGAATATAAGGTATCTTTTTTTATTAAGACATTATTTAAGCAAAGGCGTAATTTAAAATCTGACGCCAAAACAGAAGTCTTCTAACCTTTTTCGATGTAAAAAATGAAAATTTCAAAGATGCAACACTTTTTTTGTTTTAGATATTTAGTTTCATTGTACTATTTTTCGCGAAATAATTTTTATTTGTATAAAAATTGATTGTGAATATTGACTTGGATTAATGTTGTTCTTTTTTAATTTTTATTTCCTGCTTATATGTATATGAAGCTTCAATACTGAAATACTGTTCTAAACTCAGTCTTTATTTATTTATTTATTTATTCAGTGACTAATGATATGACCTACATTATTATTCGTCGAATAAAGAATGATGGTTTGAATAAAAATTGTAATTAGTGTATATATTATTATGTGAATACGCAATTCCATGTTAATTTTTTTTAAATGCATAAACAAACCATTTACTTCACAACCATCATATTTTTAATAAAAATACGTGACCAGCAGAGCTCCGTAACTAAGGTTATATTTCCCCTTTATTATATACATCTTATTATCTAATGTTCTCTATTGTAACGGGATTTATATCTTTTCATGGATATTTAACATTAACTCATTTATTCCATTATTTTCAAACCTATAACCCAATTTGAAGGAGCTTTGGAAGTGCCCAAAGCCTTAAAAATTGCAAAAATACAAGCTTTTTCGATATACAATTGAGATGGACCTTGACTTTCTAAAATGACACTTCCTTGACATGGACTCGACCTATATAGAGTTTTTCAATTCTCTATCACATTTTGAGAAGAGATTGTGGAGCCACGCAACGCCACAAAAACTGCGAAAATCCACATGTGCCGTCAAAAAAAGGAGTGAAGTAATTTGAATAAAAAAAAAGTTATAAAATTCAAAAAAACCGACTGCGTTAAATAAAAACTGAAAAGAAAAGTCCAGAAGTTCACATGGCATGTTTTCCATTTTTTTTAAAACCATGTATATATGAAATGTATCAAGATATACTAAGTTTAGTCCCAAGTTTGTAACGCTTCAAAATATTGAGGCTATGACCAAAATTTGGGTATAGGTGTTCATAAAATCACTTTTCATTTCCGGTTGTCTCTTCATCAGTCCGTCGGTCTGTCTCTCTGGACACGATAACTCTTAATCATAATAACTCTGAAGTTATCGATAACTTCAGGAGATATCAAGCTGAAATTTTTAAAGCATGCTTAGTACATAAAAAATAAGGTCGAGTTCTTAAATGAGCAGCATAGGTCAAATTGGGTCTTGCGTCCGTAGGACCCATCTCGTAAGCCGTTACAGAGAAAAACAAAAATTAAATATAAAAAATAAACAACTTTTGTGTGAAACGTTTTATTGTTAACATCACTGTTTACCCGTGAAGGCGCAATTTAGGTTAGAAACATTATATAGTATGTATTATACACGTATTGTTTGTTTATCCTCTGAGGAAATGAGAAGATACTCGTATTACTTTGAGTATAATAATGGCTCTATTTCTTTAATTACATAAAAAACACTCCTTGCTCACCTTTGATACAATGCATAAGTCTATATTTTCATGGAAAATATGGCTACAAACGTATATCATATTTTGTATGCAGTGTGCATTCTAATTCATGATAATGCTGGTCTATGTATGTAAATGTATATTAGAGATATTTATATAATATACAGGGGTGTGAAAAATAGACTTCGTTCAAATCAAAGTGACACCGAGCAAGAGAGAGTGTATGATGTATATGTGTATGCAATCGTATCTACTCTCTATCTTGTTCAATGCCACTTTGATTTGAACGAACTCTATAAATTTTTAAAATCATACTCGGCTGCACTTTTGCTGTAAGCTGTTGGCAATGAAAAAACAAAAACAATACTACAGATTGATGTAACATGGTATTAATTATTGAATTAAAGTAATTCGCACCGTGTATGAGTTTTATTGGAGGCGTTTCCATGGTAACGATACACTAATTATATAATTGTATGGATTCATATATAATTGTATGGATTGCATTTATGATTTACATTGAAAAATTAATATTATTGTCTCACAAATTTAAATAAATAATTATGACAATTTACATTTGAAAAATATTTATGCGATTTGATTTCTTATTTTCACAATTTTTAATGCATTAAGTTTAATTAATTAGTGTTTTTCAATAATTTTAATTTGACATTTACTATAACATTAACATGTAAAGAATTGCAAATTTGTCATAACAGCCTCTTTTAACGCCAAAAAATTTTCACTGGAAGCGCTAGCATCGATTTTAATGTCCCTATCATGACTACACACACAACGAATAAGTTTAAATTCAAGATATCTTTGGACACACTCTATATTCAAACGTGGAAGACGAAAATAGATCATCCTCTATTTTATGAGAATGTTTATCATATTATAAGATATCAAACTGCAATTTTAACAAACCAAACTCGTGAAATACACTCTTAATTCCATAAATAGAATTTTCTTATCGATTCAAGAAAATCATGCATAATCGAGTTAACAGTTCTGCAAAACATGTCAACAATAAAGATTTATTAAAAATTCAAGAATACTGTGCAATTTTTCTTCAGTCATTCAAATTCTCATTCAATCATTCACCACTGGTTTAGTAAAATCATGAGTGTAAAACATTTAACGTTTACGGTTTATAACTTGGGTACACAAAAAAACTTAAAGATAGTCCAAAACAATTTATCTTACAATGTAAGATGAACTTTTTTATTTTCAGAATTTCGTTTTGTGAAATTTTAAAAAAAACATACTGAAGTGAAAATTTATTTTGTTGTTTATTCTATTTAGAGCTGAAATTTTAGAAATTATTGTTCGGGTCTCATGTAACTACCTTTTTAGTAGGTACTTTGTTTCCATTAATATTTTATATTATACCACGCGACGTTAGCAACTAAATGTTAGTTTAAATTTTAAAATAAATGATAAATTTACACAATTATTTAGAAAAATAAATTATAATATGTCAATTAAATAATTTTAAAAGATTCTCTATACATCTTATTTTTAACCGACTTCAAACAAAAAAAGGAGATTCTCAATTCGACTGTATTTTTATTTTAAAGTTTGTTACCTCAGAACTATCGACTGGGTGAACCGATTGTGATGATTTTCCGTGTGGTCTCATTTCATTTTAGTCCAGTACTGACAACGGCATTCATGAGAAAGCCATAAAAGTCTGAGATTTGCATTAAGTATGCACGGTAAGAGGACGAATAACTCAATATCACGCCAACCGATTTCGATTATTTTTTTTTTTTTTAGTGAGAAATTAGTTAGTGTACTTCAGATTCACTAAAAATCACAAAATAAAAAAAAAATTTTAACAAAAAGAAAACCGACTTCAAAAGAAAAACTTTTCCAAAACAAATTATTATGCACTAAAAAATAAAAAAAATGACGATAATATAATGTAGATAAAATGATTGTTATTTTTGGAGTCCTTGTTAGCCAAGCTAATGTAGCAAACTGTTCTGTCAGAGTTGTTTCCTTGGCTGACACCGACTCCAAAAATAACAATAATTTTAACTACATTATATTATCGTTATTTATTTTCTTTTTAGTGCATATTAATTTGTTTTGGAAAAGTTTTTCTTTTGAAGTCGGTTTTCTTATTGTTAAAAGTTTTTTTTATTCTATATTGTAGTAGTTACACCCAGATATTCTGCAAGCAGGCGTGGATAATGTTACAATCTCGATTTTTTGCTTGTACCCTTCATTTAAAATTGAAAATAAAACATCTTCTGATCGATATGCATACATAAATTAAGAGTAAAAAACACAAAGTTAAAACTGCTCATTTTCATTTTTTATTTATTTTGTGATTTGTTCAAATATTTTTATAAACAAAACCTATTTATTTTTTTTAACATTACTTAACAATATTCAGAGGTCATTCAACCCGGAAATATGTTTATTACACTGACAATGCGTGAATATTATGTGAAATAATATTTTTATTTATAATTATTTTGTTAAGAAAATTGTCTTTTTTCATGCAAATTTCGAACTTTTTGTAAAATAGAGTGATCGGTTCTGAACTTCCGACGATTAGAATAATTTTAATATTGTTTAATTTATATTTATCTTAAACTAACTTTAGTAGAGCTATTTTAATTTCAATAGTTACCTCATTAAACAGTTATTAATTTTGCATTGACAATGCATAATCCAGTCACGGACTTTCTGCATTTCACGGCCTATTTTTTCCGAATCTTCCACATACATGAATTGAGAGCGGAATCAATCATTTAAAATTATGTCCGTAAAAAATCTGTCAAGCACCAAGTGTATTGAAATACTAATGTTAAGGTAACCATAACCGTTAGGACATCGACTACGTTGTACTTAAATTTTCAAATATTGTGCTATAATAGATTTTTCCATGTACAGAAAATATTTTTACAAGTATTCAAAAAATGATCGTAAAAACATATTTTCTTTGGAAATATATTCGCTCCGAGCGTGAATTTCGTTTCCATGACAACGATACACTACTTTAATTATAGAATTAATGGATGCATATATAATTGTGTGGATTGCATTGAAAACTTACATTTAAAATTTAATATTCTTGTTTCACAAATTTAAATAAATAATTACGATAATTAACATTTGAAAAATAATATTTGTACAATTTGATTTCTTATTTTCACAATTTTTAATGCATTAAGTTTAATTAATTAGTGTTTTTCAATCATTTTAATTTGACAGTTTCTATATCATTAACATGTAAATAATTGCAAATTAGTCATAACAGCCCACTTTATCTCCAAAATTTTTCACTTAAAGCGCTGGCATCGATTTTATTATCCCTACCATGACTACGCACACAACGAATACCTTAATATTTTAAATTAAGGCGTGTTCGCCTTGTTCAAACACGAAAAAACTGAAATTTAGTGTGTCAATTAATGAATAAAAGTGCTTTTAAAAATGTTACACCAGTAACGTAAAAAAACTTTTATCAATATTCCTCAAGTTTAAGCTATAAAATCATACCAAAATTAAGAACTGTGCATAAAAATGAAAAACTTTTTTTGGTAAAAACACTGACTTAGATAATTAATTTCATCTAAACCATATAGAGAATCGAATGAATTTTTCACACAAGACATATAAAAGAATGATTAATTGATAAATAAATTTCGAATCTTTGGTCTCATTTTCAATTTACGGTATCGAAATACCTTAAAGATTTGAAAAGAAAAGAAAAATTTTAAATTTTATTTATCAATTAATCACCCTTGTATAGGTCTTTTGTGAAAAATTCATATCAATTCTCTGTGCGGTGTATGAGAAATGTGCCCCTTTCTCATCTTCATCTTAATTTGAATAACTGACTTTGATATTTAATTTATCATAAACCGTACAGAGGATCGATGTGAATTTTTCACAAAAGACGTATAAAAGGATGATTGATAAATAAAATTTAAAATTTTTTTGGTATCGAAATACCTTAAGTTAAGAAAAGAAGAAAAGAAACATCCAATTTACAACAATCTCCTCTAATTTTGAAATTGTGATTGCGTGGGTTATTAATTTTCTAATGATTAACAGTAAATTGTTATCCAAAATCAAAATGTTTAATGTATAAAAAAAATGTATTTGTTAATTGACGACAATAATTAATATAACATGCCCAGAGCTCTGCAAATACATATATTTTTTTTCTAATAAAAATTGCAAAACAATACCACAATTCAAATAAATATAAAAATGAAATTTTAATCTTTCATCATTTGGCACCAAACAGTAAACACCCAATTGTAATTATTTAGCATGAAAAAATTTTATTGACAAAAGATAGTATGACGTACAATAGGTATACACTAGAGTCCGACGTTAAACAATAACGATTTAACAGACTATTATACAGGTTGTCTTTTTTAAGTTGACATATGCTTGATAATCGAAAAATAAGTTTTATCGATAAAAATAGCAAAAAATTTTGGGTCTATAGACGCACATTTTACGCAGATATTAAACTTGACCTAGGTTTTCAGACTCAATGAAAACTTAGTCTACTCCATAACTAGTAACAGAGAGACAGAACACTTCAAATTAGAAAGTACTTATCGATTTAAAAAGTAACATTTTTTGTTCGAAGCATTCTTCCGCAAACCTTACAATTTAGGCAAAAACGGACTGGAAATTTTTTCCCAAAAATTGTTTTTTCGTATGTCTTCTTCGTAATGTAAACACTCGTCGAAAAAAATTATCCAAAAAAGTGCTTTGTTTTTCTATAAAGATCATTTTTGTTCAAATTGAAATGGACAAACGCGCAAAAAGCTTTGATATGTCGTTTGTTATAGCGTCTTATAGGGTTTTTTTGGTATTAATTACTGTCTAAAAAATGTTTACTCTTTTATAAAGAACAACTTTCTAACTTAAAGTATTCGTCTAATATTTACCAGTTATGAATTATGGAGGATTTTTTGGAAACGGAAAACTTCGATTGAATTCAATACCCAAATAAGATTGCGCATTTGAATTTGACATTTTTGGTCGATTAATCTTATTTTTCGAGTTTCAAGCCAACTTAAAAAAGCACCCTGTATGTGTAACAAACGTTTACATATATACCTAGTGCGGCTGCTATAGATATCCATCCAATTATTATTCAAAGCAATTTGAGAATTTGTTATTAGTTTTTATACCATGTTCTTATAAAATATGTCAAGGTATACTAAGTTTAGTCCCAATTTGTAACGTTTAAAAACATTGATGCTAAGAACAAAATTTTGGTATAGAAGTTCATAAAATCACCTAATTAGTCCATTGCCGGCTGTTCGTCTGTCAACACGATAACTCAAAAACGAAAAAAGATATCTAGCTGAAAGATAGAAAAAAAAGTAGAAAATGTTGTTTAGGTTAGAAACATTAAATAGTATGTCTACAGGTATTGTATGTCTACAATTTCTTCTCTCCAGATACAATGAATTTTTATTTCCGATTTGAGATTATATTTCATTATTTTTATTTCGGTGGCGCCTTCAGGAATCTTCACAAAGTGGAGACCACGAAATCTCAATTTCAGAATAAATATTGATGTACCTATTTCGTACCTTTTTATATTTGAATTTTATGCACCTCCCTAACAAAGCGAACATATTAACTTGGAAACATAGGGATATCATGTTATATTGCTATCGCAGCCGGACTATATGAGTTAGAGAATATAAAATTACATTTCCTATTATTATATAACATTTTTGTTAGATGTCTCATAAAATCATATAATCAAAAGCGACCATCATATCATCAGCAGTTCACAAAATGTCAAAAAGAAGTATAATGAACGAGTGTATTTGAAATGTTAAACAAAATGAATTATTTACTTATTATGTAACAGATTCAATATAAAAGTTATTCAGTTTAGTTCAGTATCCTCATTGTGATTGTTACAAAGATAAAGAACACTAGATGAGAAATGAGATAGAAAATAAAAATAGTTCATATTGACCTATAAATTTTACTAAACCCGTATATTTATGTAATTTATAGTACATGTATAGTTTATAGTAACCGGCTAAGTAGTCAAGCAAGTAAAGGCAAGTCAAGGCGTAATCTCCTTTAATCGTTTGACTACCTATCTGGGAGGTTGCGGGTTGTAATCCACGCAGCGGCAGTCACCAATTATAATTAATGGAGTGGTAAATTGATCACACTGCCGTCGCTTGGATAAAAACGAAGTAACCGACTCCACCCACATCATACATTTAAGTATATGTACTATGTGTCGGATTTAAAAATAAATAAAAATCAAAAATAATGATGTGGGTAGCCACTGTTATAGGCGTGTATATCTAAAAAACGGAGGTTAAAACCCATTATTGTTATTATGATTATTATTAGTATATATAAATAAGTGGAATTTTGCAAAATTCAAACACTCTCATTCAAACAACAATCTCGATTAAATTACCTTTGAAACAAAAAAAAGAATCTAAATAGGTTCATCCGTTTAGGAATTACGATCCACAGAACGACAAATTATCGCTGAAATCGAAAATATGAAAACTTTGTGATTTGGATGAAAATTATTTTACACGGTAAGACATTTTTGTATCACTATGTCAGTATCGATGTAGGCGCCATTCTGTATTGAGGGAATAGTAACATAGTAAAATAGCAATAGTTGTGCCGGGCGGGTCAATGTCCATGGGCATCAGAATCATACTGGTTGACAAAACCCACAATACTTCTGGTGTATAACAATATTCAATACTGTAATATTACTAATGCTACCATAGATATACATAAGTATCTGTCTTTATTCCATACCAGCATTGTAGTTAACGCCAAAAACATTAAAATTCTTTTCCAGATTTCTCTACTTTGAAACCATTCTGTTTAAAAATTAATTAAGTTAAATGACCCTAATGGATTACAAGCCCATGCTAAAATTTTTCGGATGAAATGACCCTCCAGAAATCATGTTGAAAAATATGCTCCTATATATAAAGTATAATCATCATGGTCCTAAGCTCCTAAGTATAATCATCATGGCGTCATTTTTTCGTGGTACAGGTGAGTATAAACTGTGAATATGAATGTCATACCCGTTGGTTTCTCACCCCTGCACCAGTAAATATGTACGGCGTTGCTAGATACTAACTCTGCATAAGTTTTCGAAGCGAATTACATCAATGCGAAGCGAATTACATCAATGCCGTACCAAAATAAATCACTTAGGGCTTCGGAAATTGACGAGTTATCTGAAAAATTTTTTGTAACTTCCGGTACCGAAGTTACCGAATCTATTTCTGTACAAATACTTATGCCGAGTTCGTACCCAGCAACGCCGTACATATTTGGTGTTGATAGGGTGAGACACAAAGGGGAGTAACATTTATATTCTCACATTTATAAACTTACTTTTACTTATAGGGGCAACTTTTCCAAAATGATTCCTGATGGGATCATGTTGAAATTACTTATTGTTATTTCCCACGAAAAATTGTAGCATGGGCTTGTTATAAAGAAGCTTAAAATTACATACGACGTACTTGACTTGACATATAAAGCTTTCTCATGAATAATATGAATAATGATAATTAATATTTAAACTTGTAAAGTTGTTTCGAATGAAATTTTGTGAATTTGTACAATAAACCATTTTATATAATAAAATAATATAATATAGGACATGATTATAACGTGAACAAGGAATGACTTCTTTATATATATTTGACCTAGTTCTGTCTCTCTGTTGTAATATAAGAAAAATATTCTTATGAACTCTCTGTTGTAGGGTAATAACAATAAATTTCAAAATTTTAAAAACAAATATTAAGAATATTTTTAAAAGTTAACTTTTATGATTTAAAAGAAAGCCTGTTTCATGTTCAACATTTATTACATATATCCGCAAAATTTTTTTTAATTATTAAGTTTTAATAAAATAAATACATAAATGTTTGTCTAAAACAGGCATGGGTAAACGTAGCTCAGAGTTCTTCAGACTTTTGTAACTAACATACAAGAAAGACAGTGATAACCTAACCAATGACAACCAAATATACGAGTAAGACAAACAGACAACTTTTCTTTTCTATCTATCTCATTACTATAAAATAAACTAAGATAGGTAGAAGATTCGTATACCCGTCTCGCTTCCTCCTCTATGAGCAATGCGGACTAGGATAAAGAGACACACAATAAAGTTTATGGCACACAATAAAGTTATAACAATGGTGATTTCGACTTAAAATAACTCGCCCATGTCTAGTCGAAAAAGGCGTTGTTTTAGAGGCTCACATTTTTTTATTAACAACAATTTTTGTTTGATAACCGATAGCTCTTAAATAAACCAGATATGAAGGTTCTACCTAATTTAGCATGGAAGTTACAACTTTTTTACAACACGTCTATTAACTGCAAAATTTCTAATAAATATCGTTTATCTCGAAAACCTTAACGATTAAGGTTGGTTACTTTATTATAAAAGATACTCAGAATTATTGACTTAAGCGAGTTATGTAAAAATAAATTTAAAAACGATTTTAGGGTCAACTTCCGGTATAAACGGAACTGTCACGAATCTGAAAATATTTTAGGCGGATATATCACAAACAGTTATGGTGGAATACCAAGGTTAAGATTTCTATTATGTCTGGTTTTCCATAAACTTCTAATGGGCGGTCAACGAGGGCACCTTGTATATTATAAAAGTGGCAGTAAGGTTGTTTTTTTTATGCTTACACGCAAAAACAACTAAATGAATTTCATTGAAACTCGAAAATAATATCAGACTAACATATGAGCTATAATTTATAAATATATATATATTAATTAAAGCGTGACATTTTACTGCGCTCTCTAATAGCATAGTTTTAACCATAAATGTTTCTATAAAAATGATAAACGTAAAAATGGTAAAAATACAATTCATGGCCATCTGTTCTGATTTACCCAATGAATTATGACATTCATGGCCATCTGTTCTGATTTACCCAATGAATTATGACTGTACATATTGAAAAAAAAAATTGAAAACTGTACATATATTTAACCTGTGTAAAACAATCCCTATCCCTATTTCGAGTGTTATGGAAGGGGGATAAATGAGACCAAGGAAGTTGAAGGCAATAACACGGTGGTCTTTACCAGTCTTTACTTTTAAATCCATCGAAGCGGTCGGGTATCAAAATAGTTAAACATATATTTCTTTGTTTTATTTTAATTTAAAGATGTGAACCTCTAAAAAAAAAGAACCATTACTTCTGTTTTCACAGCTAACGAACTCTCTTTTTGGGTTACACCTAAGAAATAAAAACCTCAGTAGATTACCATTACAAAATCTTAACTAAATCAATTAACTGCTAACAAGAGTATTATTGATAGTTTTTATTTTAACATTATTTTGTACATTTCTTGAAGTCGGTTTTATTTTTTTGCAACAAACTTTTGATTGAAGATAAAATGTTTATCTAATGAGCTGAATTTCATTACCTTTTTATTCGAAGTTGAAATATTAAATACTAATAAAATTTAAAGATAATATTTGAAATTCTTATATGAAATTCATGATGAAATTCTGATTTCTGTTTAGTACACAAGTAATTAAAATTTTGGAAATTATAACACAATTTATTATTATTTTAATTAATTAATAGAAATTATCAAAATTTATTGAAATTTCATAATGTTTTTTAGTCATTGAAACTAGTTTTAAAATTCAAATTTAAATACCTTTTATGAATGAGGTGAATAACATCTGAGCTAACATGTATCGAACATGACTTGTATGTCCTTCAACAATAAACAGTTTTATTAAACCTGATATGCTTATCGAGTTTATTTAATCAGGGTGGGTTTATATTACCTTACCTGAGAAAAGAATAAATGATTTGATAAACTTTTAACATAATTGCATAATTTTACAAATTAAATAACTTAATGTACAAATTAATCTACGTATTTAAAGTAAAATGTTCGTAAATCAACCGCTTTGAGACTTAATTGTTCAAATTAAGAATAACCACCCCTTGAGACTTAATTGTTCAAATCAAAAATGTGTTCCCGCCAATTAAAGCAGTCTTTTCGGAGCTTTTCTGGGATTGCGTCTTAGAGTGAACGCAACTAACTCAAACAATCTCAAGAACCAGGCGTAGTGCTTAATTTCTACTTAAGATCAATAAGAAAAGAAATATAAACCTATAAAATGCTTTACCCTAACGGGGTTAAAAAGAGGTAGAAAAAGTTATTTGCATCGAAGTTGATATTCGTCAATTGTGAATTAAATTCTAAACCGAATTTAAAAAATATTTAATCTGTAGAAAGTTACATTATCAGCGAATATCACCGGCTAAATTTCACTTTTTTTAAAATTAGGGTCTCACGCCAACAAATTTAAATCCATAATAATTAAATTCATTTTCCAAATTCATTTATTGTTTGAAAATGTCTTAAATCAAGACGAAACAATTGTCACAATCGATTTTTATTAAAAAAATCTTAAAATATTATAGGGGATTACTGCAAAGTATAATAAAAATTTTTTTTAAATATATTACGTGTATATTTTAATTATTAAAATGCAATTCCACAAAGTAAAGCTCAACACAATCGATAAATCCATAATATTGTAAACAAAAGGGAGGATAAGTGAGGTCAAGGAAAGTGGAGGCTATAACACGGTAGTCTTTCTTTTAAAAGTTGAAGCAAAGCGGGCGGATATTTGCTAGTAGTAATCTAAATTCACCGTCTTCAATTTTCTTATGGCGTTGTCAAGTTTTATAAATGAAGGATTTTTATGGATATTCATAAATGCAAATCGGATGCAGTCGTGTCTTGTACGAATATATTTATTAAAAAAGAATTTATTTTTGACATTGTTAGCATCATTATTTTAATAAACTATTATCTCTATTTGGTACCGAGGTTATACCATTTATCGACTAATTGACTACTGGTGTATAACTGAAACACGTGAGTTTATGTTAAATTTTTCGTTTGTAAAAACCAAACGAATATCAGGAAAAAGTAATTCGGAGACTGAAGTTCTATTTAAAGGTCAATTAAACTATTTAAAAAGTATGTTAGAATAACATCAACGCATAGAGATAATATAAGAAGAGCTGTAACATTCAACGATTTCCACATACGACAGGTGAAGATTATTGTCTTACCAATGTGACGATTTCGACATGGTCGTACCAATAAATACAATTCATGAAGCAAAATCAACTTATCATAATAAATACAGATGAATTTCAAGAATTTAATTAGAACAACAATTGAATATGAATAAAAAAAATTTGATTTGGATTAATTGCGTAAACTTGAATAAAAAAATAAAAAAGTAAATAAATAATAAACGCTGTAAAATTAAATTCACAATTTTTTGTATCCATTAAAATACCATTAAAAGTTTTTGCACCATATTTGAATTTAGAATAATTCTACTTATTTCCCGTCAATTAAAATAACCCTCTATTTGCCATAATAGTTATATAAAATATATGACAGTTGTTAGTATTACTCTTACTTGAATCCATTCCACCTGACAAATGATGATTGTATGCATTTGTATAATATATGGTGTAGAGAGACAGACAGACATGTATATTATTTATATACAAAAGGTAAGTAACACCTGTACACATTTTAAATGCATACATTGTAACACACATTGTATATGCAACCGATGCAACGTCATATCATCTGATGACCAGCATAAGGACGTTAATAATTCAGTCTCTTATATCATGGGACATGATGACCTGAAATATTTGTAACCCTCGCTCGAACTAAAATAAGGGGTGTTATAAATTTGACCGGTATGCCTGAGTCTGCCTGTCTGTCTGTGGCATCTTATTTTTATTTTTATTTTTTCGTTTGAAAGGTAATTTAATAGAGAGTTTTCTCAGCTATGCCCGAGTTTAAAATTCCGTGTCCGAAAAAACGAAAAATTTGGAGGTGATCTTCAAAATTGGTTCAGTTTACTTCTCATATTCATGCGAACTTGCATTTCTCGACTTACGCCTATAAAGTGGAGCAGAAATACCCTAATTCCCGACGCCACATTCTCTTTAACATTTCATCCGGATACAACATTTAAGAGGGTCCTTTCGCCGCCAATGTTAATTCGAAAATATTAGATTACAAGGAAAAATAATTTTTTTATAATACTTTAAGTCTTTATCTATCGTATAGTTTCGATCATACTTTACGGTGTAAGTTTTTGTGAAAACATTTTTTTTAAATGTTAATATTTGTTGACAGTCTTACGTGAAAATAATTAGATGGTAGATTATATTAGATGGGATTCACGATTGTAGCCCATTAAAGTACGTTAAGCTGAGCACACCATCTTCTGCGCCCTCTATTTCAAAAAGGATTCAACGTACAAAAATTTCAGGCGAAATTTGTAGAAAATTTTATCCTTTACTTCTTTTATAATGAATGTAAATACGATTGAAGGCAAAGGAAACGAGATATTTTCTAAAAAATTAATTTTTGCGATCATTGACCTTGGATATCTAAAGACGCGTACACGTGATCGTATGCTACTTTTCAGACGACATTTATACTATTAAAATAAAGATTTGTACAAAAATTTAATATATTCAGATTAATATATTCAGAGGTGAAACCCTAAAATGATTGAAGTAAAAATTAATATTTTCGAAAGCAGAAATTTTTATATAATTTTTTTTTTTTTTTTTTTTTTGTAAACCTTATAATAAACAAGTTTTCCATATGGAGCCAACTTAAGTAGACACGCTGTATATTCTCATAATACTGAACACAAAATAACCACAATCTTTCTATAAATATAAACCCGCCACAGCTCCATTACCCAGAAATTATACACACAACCACAGAAAGTTATACAAATTCATTTTTTAGTTTTTGTGTTTTAACTAAAAACGTTGTACGTTTAAGCCTCTAACTATGATTTTAAACATTTTTATCTCTAAATAATAAAATTACTCACTGCAACCATATAATAATTTTTTAAGTAAACAAAAAATGTACAAAAAATGAAAAACCAAGCATATTTGTTATATTAAAAAAATAATAATTATAAACAAAGTATTAAAACTTTTTTAACTTTTATGGTGTGATATTGTTAATTATATACAGGTTGCGCCATTTTAATCTATACATCTGAATTCAAAAATTACAGTACGTTACTCAACAATGCCTCTACTTTGGGTTTTGGACAAAAATATATAACGCACTTTTGACTTAAAATTGTTCAAAAAATACACTCTTGAGCTATGCGCACCGAGTCACGGGCACCTTGTATACATCAAAACCTTCTGACAACAATGCGAATTTTAAAATTCATATCACGAATTATCAATATTAAATTAATAATGTTTGTTGCTTAAGCAATAAAATGTGAAACATGTTACCATAATACAAGAATGCAGAAATATCCAAACATGGTAAAATTAACACTGGAATAAATTTAGTCAATTGGGGCTCATATATGGTGTTCAGTAGTATCGATGTGATGTTTACCTTTTTGGATTTTCTGGACTAATTTAAGCCCGAAAGTTACAAAAATCTAATTCATTCGACTATAAGATAAATATTTTCTATGAAAATACATAAATTTGATCCGTAATATCGGAATGATCGGTTTTTTAATGTATTTTATATTAAATTCAATAAATATCTAACTTGAAAATTTTCAAAGTTGCTTGGGAAGGGAGGGGGTTTTTGTCCACTCAATCATAATATTCCCATGACATATGTGTTTTTAAACTTTCCTCTATCATAACTTGAGAACGGTTCAACCGATTCACTTGAAAGATATAAGGTATAGGCAGGCTCAGTACATGAATTATAATCACTCAAAAGTTCCAAGTATTTCTATTTGTTTCGTAACGAAAACATAAAAAAAATCATGACATTTGAATTTCCTTTTTTAGCAGTCTGCCAAAAATCATATTTTCACCTGAATCTAGTTCATTCGATGCATTTGTACTTCTAGATGCTATTTTGTTTTAATCTTTCAGATAAGTGAATCAGTCGAAATCATGGAGGAAGTTAGCGTCCTTATTTTGAGATGAGTGTCTTCGGAGTGGTACAACTTCCGTTCCAAGGAAGATTTTTCTTTGAATTTTGTTTACATTCTCAAAAGGTTCTATCGTCTCATTCTTCGTCAAAAACTATTTCCTAAAAATGCTTAAAAATAGGCTATCACTCAGGGGAATAATGAGAAAACCAATTTCTTAATAATGAGAATGACAAAGTTCTTAATTTTAGTATGATTATAAAGCTTATAGCTTGAAGAATTACACTTATTGACTAAAAGCCAACATTTATTACGACTTGTCTATATACCTCCATGTAAAAAGGGCTGTTTTAAATAATTATTTTCTTGTAAACCGTACAAAGAATCGACTTGAAGTTTATACAGAAGACGTTATTAAATACTCATTAATTAACAGGTAAAATTTTATCAAATTATTGATAACACTTTCGTTTTGGTATCGAAACGCCTTAAAATAAATTTAAAAGAAAAAATAAATAAACAAGTGAAAACAAACAATTGACTGAGTTAACTGTTGAAATACCATGTATAGACAGTGTTGATTAATCTGTCACATTACACATACATACATGTCACACAAAGGTAACTGATATACCCATATTATAATACATACTATACAATTTGCGCATAATTTGCGCTCTCACGGGTAAACAGTGATGTTTACGAAAAAATGTTTGAAATAAAAGTTTATTTTTTTATAAGGAACATTTTTTGCATTTAAACTTTTGTTCTATCTCTAACAGTTTACAAGATGGATCCTACGGACTCAAGACCCAGTTGACCTACTCATTTCCGAACTCGACCTCACTTTTTACGTCCTCAGCACGCTATAAAAATTTCAGCTTGATTTCTCTTTTCGTTTTTGAGTAATCGCGATGACAGGCGGACAGACGACAGACAGACAGACACCCGAAATGGACTAATTAGGTGATTTTATGAACACCTATACCAAAATTTTGTTCGTAGCATCAATATTTTTAAACGTTACAAACTTGAGGCTAAACTTAGTATACCTTGCTATAATTCATATACATGATATAAAAAAAGATTATTAAATTATCATCAAAGAAAAAGGAATGAAAAAAGTTTCAAAGAACACGACGCGGTGCGGCGCTAATTCTAAATTCCACTGTATACTAATAAAAAAAGTAAGAATAAACAAATATTTGTTATAGATAATAAATAAATACTTAGTTAAAAGTTGTGAATATAAATTTATAATATCCATATCCATGCAACGCAATTCATGTAAGTTCAGATTTTATTTTAAAATCAATAAACTATTTTATTTTTTATTTTAATAGAATGTGTGTATGTGTGTAACCTAATTTAATTGGATAACTTACTTTTCATAGGTCTGGGGCTAGTCTTTTAAATAAGTCTCGAAATTTAAAAGGCGGGTGTCAAGATCGTGTCAAAAAACTTCCCTAAAAATATATCATAGCCGGGAACTTCTCTTTAATAGTGCTGCAATTTTAAAATTGAGATGTATTTTCATTGAGAATTTTATTCAAATAAGAAGATAATTGAATAATAAATGTAAAAATCATTTAATAATCGAATAATAATCCGGCAAATTTGTCGGACACCATCGATTTAAAAATATCTTTTTACTACGTTTAGGACTTTAGGAAAGTTTATCACCACAACAAACAATAACACACCCCATTTCGGAATTCGTGCCATTTTTGGCCGATCAACTCACTTTTTTCGCTGTAAATTGAAATATAAGCATTTTGTTGCGAGAATTTCTCCTAAGGGATTGGTTTGGTCGTTGATCGGGAGCAAAATACTTACATTTCAATTATCACATAAAAAATAGTTTTTTTTTGTGAAAAATAACATGCATCCCGTACTGGTAGAGTGTGTTATTGTCGAATTTAGTCCTCGGATTCGTGATCAGCAATCAAAAAATCCCCTAACAATGATTTCGTAGGGGAGGAGGGTTGAAACTTCCCGCAATTTTTAATGAAGAGGTTAGTGGTGATAAATGTACGGTCTTAGGAACGGGTGGATAAAATAATTTTTTAATCGGTTTGTTTATTTTACAGAATCTTAAAAAAACGGAATGCCTATTGTCCAGCGCACCTTGGCGAAAATTGCAGTATTTAACGTCGAATAAGGGTCATCTCGCTCTTTCCAGTGTGGGTTAAAGTTAAAGCATAAGATGATTTATTGTTTTTTTTTTTATTAAATTATCTTTTTATTTGAAAATCATTTTCGATCAATATTCATAAATTTTAATTTTTCCATGCATTTTCTCAGCGCTCTAAAAGAAGTCTCAAATATTTAGAGGAGCGTTTGGTACGACCATGATCGATTTTCAATGTCTGAACAGCATATATTTAAATGATGGCGCGATGGAAATCATAATCGAAGCAAAAATTGTAATAGATTACTTGGGCGAGAATCATACCCACGCCCACTGCAATTCTGATCCAGGTTTCTCACAAAACACGATGGATGAGACATTTATAGAAATATTACCTCAACAACCTCTCCATATTTTATTATATATACCCAAAAATTAAACTTCGTTTCTTACTATCAGCAAATCGAATAATAAATAAAGGATGCATTTTTATTTTCCAGAAAAAGCAAGAGGGATATTTTAAGGCGCAAACCATCGATTTTCCGAGTAATTCATCGAAATAATTTTCGATAACGATTGCTTTCCGTCAAATTTACCTGAAAATCGAATGACAAAGTCTCTTCATATTTCCTTTATCTGCCAAAAGTCTTAGCCGATCAATAAAAAATTTATGGTCGGGCAAAGCTACTCTTGAACTTTTTTATTTGAGAATAAATTTTCTATAGCGAAAAATAAGCCAACATCCAGCAAAACTTAATTCAAAACACTTCATATTGGTTTTGGCCAATAAAGATTTTGACTGGAAAGAAACCACACACATGCACACACATTTAAGTTTAATTAATTTCAAAAATACCATTAAATTTCGATTTTCTGAGTGAATACTTCTTTTAACGTAATTTCCTGTAGCAAGAAGTGATTGTTCCTGTTACAGAGATAGTTTGATTTAAATAACCATAGGCTAAAATTTGTACCAACAAATGCGGAAAATCGATATTTTAACAATTATTAATAACTAAAATTTACGCCCAATCGTATAAAAAAAGCAAATAATTCTCTGCTCAATCCACAAATTATGTTAAAATGATGTTTAATTTTGAAATTCATTTGACGATTTTGATTTTGGATAAACAATGAAATCTGAATTTTACATAAATTTTATATTACTCAAATGCGATTAGGAGTAACATAAAATTTGAAATAATGCGTCGGATCATTGTAACAAACACAATACGGAAACATAAAAATTATTAAATCCAAAATATTTATATATAAAAACGGGAAAACAATGCTCTCTACAGATTAAATTGAAAATATGATATTAGATAATAGCGCATAATACAGTCACACCCTGTATCATTATCTAGTTGGAAATGAAGTAAAGTATTCATGTAGGTTACAAAACTAGTATTATCAATATAATATGAGAACACCTGATTCCAAACAAAGAAAACTTATAGAATGCTTTTTGATTGAAAAATGATCGTTTTAATGAATAAGAAATAGAACTTTTTTTTCCATACACAGTAAATTGTATAATTGTTTAGTTGGACTTAGTAACTGTAATAACCTTTAAAATTACACTATTACACGTAGTTAAAAAAAATACAATATGCAGGTGGAATTGACATACATACGTTGTTTAAAAAAAAAAATACACAAAATAAAAAAATTATGAATAAAAACATTGTTTTTTAATAGTTTGATAAAAATTAACTAAACGTTTTTTTTCCAAATGCATATGGTATTTAAATGAAGAAGCCATGCAACATAAAATGAACAATGTAGATAATATTTTCAAGTTAAAAAAAAATACACAAAATATTTATAATATGAAATCAAGACGAACTCATTCTCATTCCAGAGCACATATCATCGAACGTATGGGCAGGTGCAGTGAACTCTTCTACAATTTTTTGGATATTTTGGTAAATGAGAGTGGATACGGATAGTTCTCATCTATAAAACAAATCTTTTTTTGATAAGTACGCAGTTAATAAATTCTAATAAGAAATGAGCTCGATATACGTTTATTACATAGTCGACTTGTTGGTTCGTCATAAGTTATCTTTGGTACAAATTAAAATGGCATACATAAATTGTAGGGAATTAATTGTTTTTAAGTTTTTCATACATTAATTATTATGTAGGTAGAATTAGACATTTGACGTATTAAAATGTCATGTCATTAACTAAAACGTCCAAATCATTATTGAGATGTGAATACTGCGCCATGTTGCAGGAAGGGAACGGGGACAGCGCAGTACGCGGTGATTCGGTAAGCGACGTCATTCGCGCTGAACTGGTGAGCAAAGGCCCGACCTGATAGGATCAACTAAACTACTGTACTTGAATTATTTTTTTCACTTACTGCATAATTTCATACCCCCTAATGGAGGATTTGGCGGCTGCTTGTTGCCATCGGCGAAGGACGTTGTTCTGGGGCGCCCGCTCATTTCTATAATAAATATAAGACGTTTGTCAACTTCATAGAACTATCACATTTCTTTGCAACACCCTTGCTCACGAACTTCCGACCGATGGCTCCTCTGCCAGTCTTTCTAGCCTATTTTCACTAGACAATTGTTCATGTAGATAATACACAATTTTAAAATACACGTTACACTAAACTTATTCACTTATTACTGATATTTTGAATTCATTTTTACACAAATATAGACAATTTAAATCATATTTAAAAGAAAGACAGTCCTCACCTCACTAACAATTTTAGATGCTTCAGACATTGACCCATTCGGTAAAAGTCGTCACCAATCACAATCAGCTTGGCAGGTACGATGTCACCCGAGAATTTATTAATCAAATAATATAAAAGCTATATTACTGCCACCACTCTTTCATATTTGTTACTAAATAAATGTTTATACTCAATCGATAATACATTTTTAAGGCAGTGTTTAAATTGGTTCAAATTTCAAATTTAAAAGATTTATTTTTAACAAATATCAATTTAATTAAGAGTAATTATAAAATCTCCTGCTTATTTATGGAATATCATATATTATATTATACCATGGAGGTTATAAAGATCCATGTATTATACTAACAATCACTTATTATGTTCCTTAAATTTTAAAATAATTCAATCTATTTTGTTATTTTAAAATTCATGACCTGTGAAATTTTGGACTCCATATTTTTAGAATTTACGGAAATAGAAGAAACCATATATTTAGGAACAAATAAATCCATTCATGTTTTTGTTTTCATAAACTTTGTACACCAAGTTAAAAATTTATCGCATTTAGTAAATGAACATTCAATTTTGAGCATTAAAGAGTTTGGAACCTGTTGAAATACGAGTAAAATCGATTCGGACTTTTTGATTAAATAAATGGTAAATATACTAGGACTGGAATTTCAAATATATTTTTATACGCAACTTCCTATATTTATGTGCTTTTTAAAAATTTGTTTAATAAAATTAACAAACTTCTTAAACTTACCTCTGTTACGATCTCTTAAAGTCTTTTTTAAAGTAAATATTTTCAGTACTATAAAATTTATAACATAAAGAAAAAGTAGACATCAAAAGTGGAAAAAGTATATTTAGTATTTATTATTAGAATAATGGACATCACATATATTTAGTATTTTTGACTTGGTTTATTTTGAAAATAGTCACAAAATTGAAAAATTCGTTTTTAATACCGGTAAGAATGGTTTGGTTTTGTTTTTTCTGACTTATTTAGTAGTAAATAAGTACTTATTTAATAAGAAACAAACGGCACATCACAGAGAAATTCTTTTCGATTAGTTGAGGTATATAGATTAGATTATATTAGATTTGAGTTATTGGTAAGTTTTAAAGTCTTTTGTACTGCAACTAGTTTGATCTATTGTAACTCCTTTGCTTCAAAGGTGTTTCAGAAACCCTACAGCTTTAATATATTTTAATATATTTCTGGGCAACACTTTATTCATATCAGTGGAAATCAGTACATCTTAAATGATGGGTTCGTTTGAGAGAGAGGGATTTTCGCATTCAAAAAAAGTGTGTTAGATGTATGTAATTGACCCTTGACTCTTTGTTGAGGCACAATTTTTTAAACTAATCTTATTAATTTATGCTTAGAGAATACTCAAAATTCGGAATAGATCTTAACAGAACTACTTTTATTTTCATGGAAATAGTAAGTGGAAAAAAGTAAATTTTACCCTCCCTTTTTAAGTTTAAATTTGTCAAGTACGGTTTGAAACAAAGACTTTCATTTCAGGACTATGCTATCCATATAAAGATAGTCTAAAATAATTAATGTTCCAATAAAAATAAGAAATACGGAACTCAATTACGGACAATTGTGCCTTTCAATCTCAATTTACCTTTTCCAGCACGTTTAAGTTCCTAATAACCAATCGTGTTGAAATTGGATGTTATATTTTGAACTATTTTAAGCATTTTTTGTCCTTTGACTAATTTTCCTAAATCTCTCCGCTTCTTAAATACAAGCGTTCAAAAAATTATTTGACAAAATTAACGATTAAGTATTGTATGGACTTACATTTTGGACATTTCTAATCAATTTTTCCGTACAATTTTCTTCACACAACATCGCCGTTTTCGAATTGTTAGCGTTTTAAAAAAATCGCTTTTTTGAGCAAATGGTTGTTTTGGTCAAAAATTTGATTGGAAAACCAATTGATTTTATATTTAGATACCAAACAGACCTTTTCTAAACCGTAATACGAAGAGTTTGCGCCCGGTCCCATAAAAAACGGAGTTGTACTATTAAATTCCGACCTCAAATGCCTTATTTCCTCAACTATCTAAATACTTTGTTATGGAATTAAAAAACTATTTTTAGTAGTTAGTACACACTTTAATGATTGGCGCTTTTTTCTTTGATATTTTAATAAGGGATCGTACTAAATTTTTTTATCACTTCAGATGATGAATTCTCACTGCACGTGCAGAAAAGTGTAGTTGGTTTTTAAAAAATATGCAAGAAATGAACGTTTAAAATTCCTAATTAAACAAACAGGGAGATACCGAAAATACCCACTAGTGACGTCATATCTGGGTATCGCTATAGATATTACATATAAAATTTTGTTTTAAAAGGAGATTGGCAAACTTTGAATGCAATGTTTGATTGCTTATAACTTCTTCGTTTTTTAATCAATTTTAATTTCACTTTCAAATTTTGTCATGGTATCGAGTCTAGTTTTACATTTTTATGTGTAATATGGCCAATTCGACATCAGGATTATCCCCCATTCTAGAAGCATAATCTAATATAATAACTAAATTCGAAATTCATATTAACAAAATATCGGAATAAAAGGAATTAAAAAACACATAAATAAATTTCATACATTTATTGAAAAGATTGAGACAGACATATGAAAGTTACGACACTCATACATACAATATTCTGCATTATTAAATTACAGTAACAATACTGAAAATCTGATATAGTTTGCAGGGTACATAAAGCAAACAAGACGAAGGATAGCGTAGTAGCAAGGCACCTAAGAAGGCATAGGTTGACAAAATCCCAAAATGTTTAAGACAAATTCAATGCCCAAAAACCCTGGGGCCTTGTACATCTCTAAAACCTGTCTAATAAAGTTTATGAAGCTTTCTCTTTAAACAAAATAATATTGCGTCTTTCACAATGAGTATAATTAATTGTTCTGCGTATCGATAATAAAATTAAAATTAATAAAAAACAGAACATGCGTTTGAATGATTTTGGTCCTACTTGGTTGAATTTGTGAAAGATACAAAAACTTTCTATAATATTTATTGTTTTTTTTTAGTGGAAGTCAACTTACAATCAGACAAAAAACACATATATATTATTTTAAATAACATGTGAATATAACCTTAATTTATAATAATTAATATAATATATAAAATAAATAAATAATACAAATGGAACAACTAGAACTTTGGCTAATTTTTACAGAAACTAGAATAGAGACTAATTTGTTAGAAAGAAAGAGTCGATACATTTTTTTTTTTCACAACGAAAATACAGTATACATTTTTTTAAATTATCATTTTTTTTTAATTATATTTTTTTTTGTTTTAATAAAAGATATTAGTATTTTTTTAATTTTAATATTTATTTATTATTATTTGCATAAGTACGCTCGTTACTTACAATTTTTTAAGTAAAATATCCAAAATGTATGGGCATGATTCTCAAAAATCACTTTAAAACATCATTTGTTTTGGAATTATTCAAAACCGAGTAGGAATTGAATAAGGAAATGTTTTTAAAATGAATATAATTCTTCAACGAGCTAACTTATTTTGGGTAATACCTACCGGTTAATAAAAAATCTGCCCATTTAAGATTCAGAAGTTTCGCTATTTCGATATTTATTTTAAATACAGTAAGTAATTCAATAATTAACACATAAATTCGAATAGTATTTACGTATTTGAGAGTAACTGGTTTTTAATTTAATAATTTATTTTCAGTTTACAATGGCGCGACGAATCGATAACATTGTTTCATTAAAAAACTCAAGCAAATAAATATTATGGAGGATATTTCAGGGTTTTGGTATTTGATAGTTTTCTTGAAAGGCGATATGCCCTCAACTTGATGAGGTGTCATGGAGTGGAGTGACGTGAGTTTCTATAGGCGGGCGTCAGGTATTTGAAGTTTCACCTGCATTTTATCCTGCAGACACTACTGCAGGTTAAATTAACCGCACGCAGAGCAGATTAACACCTTTACCATTTTTTGCTAATTTTTAGAAATTAAATAATAAATAAATGAAGAAAATGCTTTTAAATCGCACCTCAAATTTTGTACTCAGTGCGTGTAGTTGTATTAACAGTCGTTACTACAAAAACCAGTTACCTCGAAGAGATCCACTGTCCGATTTTGATTGTTGGAACATGCCATCAAATTTCAACTCGTTGTTATCTTCAATATTTTTAAGCATTACAAAAATAAGATTAAATTTAATATGTCCTGGTATCAAAATTATTGAATATTCGAGATAAATAAATAATGAGAAAAACAATTATGAATTGAGTTCGAAAAAGCTTCGTTTTCCGTTTTCTCCATATATTCGAACCAATGACCGAATTAATATACAATACTTTTCACATAAACATCCAAGTAAAGCGAATTATTGTAATTAATGTAAAAATATTATAAGAATAAATTGCAAACAATTTAAGGACTCCGGAAGTGAATGTTAAAGATTAATACTTCTGAAGAACGTGTATTATAAAAAATTATATTCGAATCCTAAAAAACTGGATTGAATTACTTAATTTTTCAAGACCATAAACGGGGCATAAATTTTTTTTTAACTCACTAGGTATTGCCTATATAATAATACATCTACGTATGCACAAGAAATATCTGAACGTCATTCATACAGTTAAGGAATTTAAACCATGTGTTCCAAGATTCAAAAGAAAAAAATTGGAAACATTAAAAAAAATTATTTGCAGTAAAAGTAAAATATAATGTAAATAACAATAAAATAAAAAACGAAACGTAATAAAAACCTTAATAACAAGAAAAATATTTAACAAAAAAAAAATTAGGGATAAATTAATATAAAGAATTTGAAATTATGAATATGCACATGCGGTCACCACTTTCACGCACTTATAAAAAAGTACGCTACAAATTCTGATGGGGCAAAATTAGAATAAATCAGAATTGATTTTAGCGGTTAATGTGTTGTGGCGATGATGGAAGCGGACAAAGGACGAAGCACATAGATTGGAATTTGTTCTACGCTATCTATATAATAATATATTACTTTTATAAATAATTATGAATTTTTTTTTTCATAATAATGATAATGATCATTACTATACAATATAATTTGTTTTGTTATCCTTTTTTATCATCTGTTTTTCCTTTTTATATAATCTAATATAAATTTTCATCTATTTTACATGTTAAATTTATGCTTAAATTTTATTTATTTATACAACTAATGTTCCCCATGTTTTCTTTTTAACAAGGTGCCATAAAATCGAAGTTGGTAATTTTCACGTAGGTATTTATTAATTACACAAATGTTTGTTTTAATTTTTGTGTTCGTGTTATGAAGAATCACAAATTGATGTTTAATTGTTATATTAACTAATAAATACCATTATTAAGCTATTTATATAGAAATAAATAGTAAGGAGTAAATTACTCTTAATACATTTTTTCATTCATTTCTAACTTGTAGTTAATGAATCATGGCCTGCTCTGCTTTGCGAAGCTTCATTCAACGAAATCAAAGACTCTATGATTCTAGCGATCAATAAAATTTAATTGTGATCATTTGATCAATAAAATCATTATTTAATAAGCAAATTAAAGAATGATTCAGTTCTCATTTTAGATTGCACGCTATTTTTCATGACTCAATTTGCATCTATCAATATTTTACAATCAGAAATATTTTGTTTTGTTTCTGGGTTAAAATAGTTATGTTCTCGTCTAATAATTTTTTTAAATCGGTAAATTCGAGCGTAGCTATCATATTTGAATGTAAAGAACCTAAACCCATGCTTACCCATGCAGCAAAGTGTTCGAACCCCAAAAAAAGACGTGAAAATTAGATACTTTTATCCCATGTCACACTGTTTTTTAAAATGTATACGTAAAATGTTTTTATTCTTATAAAACATCACTGCAATTGAAATATTTTATTTGGCTGCCATTAAACATGAAATGGCTCAATTTTCAATTACATGGAGATTATATTATTATAATTACTATTTTTCTTAAAAATGTAATTTGTAGAAAAAATCGATCTAAATTTGTGATAATTTGTTGTTTTCATGTTTTTCTTTTTTTTAAGTAAATGCAATTCTATCTAAAACAAACTTTTATTACAGTTTTTGTTAATTTCTATCTAAATCAGGAAGTACTTTTTCGTAAATAAATTATGTTAATATTGTCTATGTGTATACTAGTTAATTTTACATTTATTTCGACCATTAACTCCTTTAGTGGTAAAGATGAGCCGAAATCGTCCTCAGATTTCTCACAAATTCGTTTTGTAGCACACATTCAAATCATGCGGCTGATGTTCTTATTTTATTTTTAAACAGCTTTTTATTAATTCTTTAAACAATAAAAATTTCTGAACGGTTCTTAAAAAAAATTAAACGCTAAAGGAGTTAATTATATATTATTATTTCTGAATAAAATTTGGTAATTAATATAGTAGCACCTACATTTTTCATAACGTTTTGGGTTTTTAAAATGTTAATAATTTAAATTAATTTATCGTTTTAAGACCAACCTCTGATAAGAAAAAGAGTTATTGATTACTACTTATATTAATTATTACACATATCAAATTGTTTTCATTCCTTCAAAAATATTTCTAGCCTTCGTTTCATCCAAATATATAAAAATCTTAAAGGCGTTCGGTTAAAGTTAGTTAAATCGCAAATAAAAATACATTTATTTACAATTTAAATGCCCAAAGCGAATTCCATTATCGTTTTTGATTTAGAGTGAGACGAAGACGTAGCTGTTAATTTACTATGGATCAAATTCTCTATTTTGCAAGTTTCCGAAAAGTTTATTATAAATTTAAGGTAAAGTGATTAATCTTTAAATCATTTACGGACTTAATTCGAAAAAAGTGTTTTGCTAAACGTGAGTGAAAATTATCAAATTAAGCTGCAATTATTGTTTGCAATAAATCCAACAATTTAAATTATGTAGTGTATGCGTTTTAATCAATAATCCTGTTTCGAGATTCGTCGTAAGTTAATCAATTTTGGATGGGTGATATTTTCCAAGAAAAGGGTGTTTAGTAAAAATAATAAAATTATTTACGAAAATGTACTGCATATCAATTAAATTTACATAGAAAGATGCTACATTATCTACGTAAGAGTTCAAAATATTTGAAATTCAAAAGAAATTTATAACTTCCATCATATAACAAATTTTGAAAATAACTTTAACCATTTTTAAAATCAACTCGCAACATGATCAATTTAGAATTATATTTGCCGTTTAATTCTTGTATTTATGGTATGAAAGATAATTTATCCTATAAATACCTTTCTTTACAATACAAAATAGTGATCATGAATATCATCAAAGAAATATTTGATTTAAAAATGAAATGAAACTGTAATTTTATTACAATTTTAGTTTAGCTTAAATTCAATTTTTATATAATGTTAAAAATTTAACTGAAGGCAAGGTCTAGAAACAACAGGTCTCAAAAATGGAAGAAAGTACTCTTATTAATTAAAGCAAAGACAGTGATTAATTAGGTTCTATATCCTGATAAAGAATAGGTACATAGACTTATATAAAATATAGATTATTATGTAAGTCGACATGTCAATGTTCTGTTATGTTTATAAATGTTACTAAACGGTAGGAGTTAACGACAAATGAGATCATACAGACATGTTGAGTTTTACATATTTATCGTTTTTCATCAGTTTATATTTGATATAAGTCTATAAGTATACAAAAAATATTATTTGAAAAAATACTGATTTTTTTATACTGAATACATAAAATAATAATTAATAATAACCGCATAAAATACTTTTGGGAATTTTCTATTTTTTATTGTCTTTATATATAATCGGCGAAATTGCTTTTTATGCTCTTTCAAGTTTTGATTTTGTTAAAAATGCAAGATAAAAAAATAACGAAAAAATTAATTTTTGTTGAGTAATTGTCTATTGATACGTTCACGTCGACGCAGTTTTTATACTTCCCCATTAGGCGTATTAGAAATATTCAAATTATCATTTATCACTATTACTCAAAATGTTTTTACAACTTTATTTTATCGACAAAAAGAATGCAATAGAACAGAATTATTATAAATTTGTCTCTTTTGATCTATTTTCCCCGCGCCCCTAGCTGATGCGGGGGATTTAGGCATTCGGTATTAAGCATTTTGAACCATCCGTTTTGATCTTATTTGACGCATTTAGTACAATCAATATTTTTAAGTATTTTACACAGGGCGATACATGAATACTCAGCTACTTTAATTTGGCAACTAAAAACTGAAATGTAAGAACTGACCTATTGAATCATTCTTTTTTCTAAATGGGATTTCAAAATAATAACCGATGGTTCTTTTGGGAACGTAAAACTATGATAAATAGGAAAGATTGACGTTTAAAACGTGAAATCAGTAAGTCCTGATTTACTTTATTTAAGTTTATGAGTTTTATTATTAAAAAATCTCTTGGCACACGCTTGATAATACTAATGTAAATTAGACTACTTTTCAAAACGGGCAGCCTGAGACAGGATGCTCTTTTAAAAAGATAATGATTGTGAAAATTAGCTCGAAACCGCAATAAGTGTCTCCCAAGTATATTATTTAATAAGTTTTTGAACCATCGATTAGAATTTTGAATAAACTTTTCATGTACGGCAACATAATATACAATTTTTAGAAATACCGTTTGCTCAGCCGTCTAAGATTTTCATCAATCTACTAAAATCAGTAAACGACCAAAAGGCAAAAACTTATATTACATTTTGGTCAAATAATTGAAATTTCGCCTTTATTAGGGCTCTCAGAACAATTCTATGTTTTAGCTTTTTGTTTGCTTGTGCACGATGCCATTACAACTTCATGGCGATCTGCGATAATACAAGATACTTGAATCCCCGAGTATCAGGTTTAGTGCCGCAAAGTGTAAAGGACCTTTATGTGAAAAAAGATCAGATATTGTAAAATATAAGAATAAAATTAGAAATAAATAATAAAATGTAGATAATGTAAAATCTGACTTGATATATATTGTTTTCTTATTATTTATATTACTTTCTTAATTAATTAATTAATTATATTAATTTCTATGTAAATATATATTATATATAATATGTATATATCACTTGTAAACCCTTTATAATAAAACAAATGAGATAAATAACACATTCATTCTTAAAATTGTAAAATAAAATTAATAATTTCTCAAAAGAGAATAATTATTAGTATAAAAATATTATTCACTTTTTGTCTCTTTACTTCTTTTTTTTTTATAACATTAAAATATTATTTAGTTTAATAATATGCTACGTTTTCTTTTTGTTTGTTTGTTTTTTGATTAATTTGGATTTTTTACTACTCTTTTCTGTCGGAAGTCATAAACTCGGCTGCAGAAGAAGACTAGGTCAGGTGATGTGGTTTGATTTTTGGGAGGTTGTCGATTATTCCGTGGGTACGTTCCACATTCTGGCATAGGCACAATTTGTTCAGGGTCGTCAGAATCATCTTCTAATAATCTAACGCTTTTATAATATCTGCGAAATAAAAATTGTTTATTATTAACAAAATTCAATAATTTTTAATTTAAAAATCACGCGATTCAGCAGTTGGTTAAATCAAAACATATTAGAAGAACGAAATAATTTAGCAAAGAGTTACGAGTAGTACAAATCGTTTAAAAAGGACCGAAAAAATTATGCTTAAGTTACTGAAAAATCAAGATGATGTTCACTGTTTTCTTGGAATATTCCTAATCTGGTTCATCGAAGTGATGATCATCACTTAAGTCCGGAAGGATAAATGAGGAACAGCGAGTACTATTTAGTTGCATTTTAACGTTTGTGTATAAAAGTTTGCCAAAGTGGTCCGTGAATAACAGTTTACTTTCATGCATATAATGCAGTAAGTTTTATCATCAATTAATTAGTATTTTCATTAAATTTGGGACGATTTAACTTCTTTTTGACCCCCAAAGCTGATATTTAATATACAAAACATCTTTCTGAATTCTAGCGCACCTTTTTTAAGTTGATCATTTCTTATTTTGTGTTACATTAATAAATTGGTAAAATATTTTGTGAATTAAGAATAATATTTCTTACCGACAATATTCAAAAAAAGTAAGGACATAACATTTGTCTTCTATACACGCTACACTATTGGTATCCTTATGTCTTGATGCAAATACTTCATCTGGATGGTCTGTAGGAAGTCGTCCTTGTTCTGTATGTTCAGGTCGATAAAACCAAAATAGAGACATCATCATTTCTCCTATAAAAAAATTTAAATAAATAATTAATTCCATTAGTTTTTACTCCGCACAGAATCGAGTTTGACTTTGCTTCGTGAAAATATTTATTACTAAGTAATAATTGTTTTCACCTTTGACAACGGATCGGTTTTATTTAGCACAAATAACAATTTTGTGAAATAATCAATAGACCTTTTCATTTCAATTACGATTCATTATTGTTTCGGACAAACAGTTATAAGTTGGACAAATATACAAGATATTTGCTATTCATTTTATCAAATTAGTTTTTTAACAAATTGTCCGAAACAAAAGATAATTACTTTTTAAAATAAAAAGAAGGTCTATTGGAAATGATAAACTTACCATCCTCTGGATTTTCCCAAAGAGCAGCAACCTTTGCCACAAAAGGTAAATCAATTTTCCGTTGTCCTGACTTTAGTAAAACACAATCTCTAGGGTAAATTACATCACCTTCAATGTGTCGCATTGCAGGATAACATGTTCTTGTTACAACTGTGTCGTCACTCTGTAAATTAAATATTTGAGTTAATTTTACAAACAATTTATTAACATTCGAATAGAAAAGTTGAGCTGATTCATTTTATAATATCTTTAATGTACGTGCGGGTATACCAGCCAGTATCAAATTTTAGACACACCATCAATTTTATATTTTCATATATAATTAATCTAAATTTCAAATGGAATGACCACTTTTTTACCTTCACAAAATTTTATTCTTTACAGAATAAAAAGAATATTTATTTACAGATGTTAGAATTTTACTCATCACTTCAGTAAAGTCGGTTAAAAGAAACTGCAATTCGGATGGCTTCGTTATACTCCGGCTGTTTCCGTAGTTTTCAATCGTTATATTAAAAATTATATATAGATATTCAGATACACTGTGTTTTCAATGAAAGATGACAGATACATAAAATTTGATAATTACTAATTATTATCATAATATATTTTATAAGTGACGCGTAAACCTAATAACAACACACAAAGTTTGAAATTTCGCTCTTGGTTCTTGCGCAATAACGTGAGATTTTCTCTTATCACAAGAGTTATGATTGTGATATCAACGACAACCACTTTGAAGGTTTAAGATTATGCAGCCAAGCACTTTAGATACGTGATAAAGACTTGACTTTCTTTTTATGCAATATACGTTACACAAGTGGTATAATTTTGCGCTCGTAACTCTCACGGTGACAAAAGTTATAAGTACCACGTAATATGTAATGCACAATTAAAAAAGTAATTTGTATTTAGCAAATTTTGATATATGGACGAGTATTTTACTGATATCGCGAAGAACTTAATATTCTATGATAGCATATTGATTGATATACCGATTGTACGAAACAATTCATAGAAGAGAAATTTAGATCATTGAAAAATTTTCGAATGTATCCCGAATAATTTAATATAATTTATTTAGTTATAAATTGTAAAAGTTTATCTAGCATAGATTGTAAAAGTCGAATTACTCACATTCAAAAATACTCTGGCTTGATATGGTTCACCTTCCCATGACCATCCATTCGACCATCTTGGTGTTAAACTTGATCTTCTAGGAACTTTCATAATTGGCATTGGCACAACTTCTACAGGTTTGATAACTTTTACATTCTTTTTGGTGTTGTTTCTTGATTTAGCTTTAGTTAATTTTGATTTTCTTCTTGTGACTATTCGTCCCGTATGTTTATTTGTGGTTGCAGTAGGTAATTTTTCAGGAACAATATCCTCACTAATTTTATCATTTTCGACAATTGTATTTTTCTTTTCGTCTATACATTTTTCATCTGATATGCTTGTAGGTAATATTGTTTCTTCTGCGCATATACTACTTATTACACTATCAATTGTTTGATCTATACTACTACTATTGTTATTGTTATTGTTATTGTTATTTAATAATAAACTATCAAGAAGCGCCGGCGCTGTTTTCTTTGCTGTCTTTGATTCAGCAACAGATTTTGCACATATTATTGTATTTTTCTCTTTGAGAATTAAATTTTCATCACTGACATTTTTAATATCATTCGATTTATCCATACTGGCCGTTGTTAAGGATTTAATTGTTTTGCATTTCTTTTTCGCAATATCGTCTTGTGATTTTTTCCGTTTCACTCCTACTTTCATAATTTTTGGTGATGAGGTTCGTCGTGGTTTACGCGCTATAATTTTTGTTTTTTGTAAATTCCTATTTGGTGATACTTGACACACCAATTTCTTTTTACCATTTATTATTTGTATGGTTCCAGGATTTTTGTTTATTAAATCTTTATAACTACTTTTTTGTTTCTTTTGTACTTGAATTGTTTCATCATTTTCATTTTCTTCATCATCATTTAATTTTCTTTTTGTACCAGTAGGTGATTTACTACGACAATTATTGTCAATTGTTTCTTCTTTAATTGTCGTCGTCGACGTCGTCTCTTGTTCACAATTCGAATTTGAATTAGAATTAGAAGTGACTCCATTAGTATCCTCTAGGGTGTCATTACTTTCGATAGGAACTGGCAATCTGTCTTCTAGTTTGGATTCTGCGTCGTCAATTTTAGGTTGTGAAGTATCTTCTTCAATAGTGGTAGTATCAGGTGAATGTTTAGAACAATCGTCTTCTTCAAGAGGTTTTACTCTTGCCGTACAAATATTTTCAACTTTTTCAGGTAATACAATTGCTGTTTGTGGTTTTATGCATCCTTTCGTGAATGGTACATCATCTTCTACAATTGGTGTGAGCCTGTTTTCATTACTATCTTTTTCTATAATAATAACCTCATTTTCAGGACTTAAAGCTTCTCTTTTAACAGTACTGTCGGTACTATGACACATAAGTAACATAGTATTTTCAGTTTGTCGGTAAGTAAAATTACTGGCTATTGTATTTCGAACCATATCTTTTCCTACACGGGCTTTTCTTCGAGTTTTATTCGTAACTGTTGGTTTGTTTTCAGGTGTTGGACAATTGTTATTTGTATCTTCTTGTTTAGGTGTTGATACTGGTTGATATGTAGCACCGGCTGGCGAAGGTGGTGGAGGCATGCCGGCTGAACCGCGAGCCGGACTTGGTGGCCCCACAACACTTGCGGGTTCTAATGGAAGGGCTAATGCCACCGGTGGTAAGGGCATCCCTGTTGATTCTTTGGCGATGACGGTCATATTAGACCTCTTACCATCACCAGTAAGAGGTCCAGTATGGACGTTTTTTGGACACGATTGCATTGGACATGGACAACTTTGATATGATGCATCTAAAAACAAAACATTTTTTATTATTTTTGAACGTAGTTTTTTTAAAACAAGCCTGTCCAAATAATGTTAAACTAACTTTTATGTTAAACTAAAAAAAAAAAAATGTTTTCATGAAATTATTTTCTCTACTTCGATTCTAACTTCGACTCTTTACGAGTTTTTTACTTCTTTGGCAAGAACGACTATTGTATTATTGATCGTAATGTTACTTCTTTTAAAAGTAGACATTCGAAAAGAAAATTTTTATAAGTCTTTTATTTTCTTATTTGCAATGAATAAAATATATGGTCAGGCTCATTTTACTATGCAAATTCTTACCTATAAATGCTAAACTTCTAGTAGGTGGTGAATGACTATAACAACCTGGCGGTGGTCCAACTGATGTACTGTAACCGAAGTAATGTGGCGGTGGACCTGGATACGGCTCAACTATGGAAACCGGACCGGTCGGAGGTGGCTGGTATGTCTCCACTAATGTTGGAGGTGGCGGAGGACCCGTAGGTGGTGGTTGGAACGTCCCACCCGGTCCTGCCGATCCCGTCGTAGACACAGCTGTGACTACCTGTGTAGATTGTTGTGCTCCTTGCGAAGAACTGTATACTTCTTGAGGATAATATTGTGGTGGAGGCGCCGATATATAACGTCTATGATAAGGTCCAGAAGGTGCAGGGTATGCTTTAGAATGGATGTAAGGTGGATATGGCGCTGATGACGTGTAACATAAATCTTGATGATGGAAATGTGGTTGATGTGCACTTGGTCCGTACTGGGCTGATGTATAATATTGTGTCGGTGGGAAACCATAGGAGTATCCAGGTGGGGGAGCACCTGCGGGAGCTGAATACGACGTATAACGAAATGCAGCCGCCGTTGGAGGTTGTGGATTATGTGGTGTATCTCCTCCGCCACTGCTGGTCGATTGACTGGCTGTAATAATAACATCATTATCAGATGATTCGCCAGCAGATGAGGGGGCTGGAGGTTGTTGTGATAATGGCGATGAGGGGGTGGTGTCTAATGATGGTAATGGTGCTGATATTTTACCACTTGATATTGGCCCTAAAACTGGCCCAGGTTGTGGAGCCACATGCGAATGTGGGTGATGTGTACTGATCAATGGACCAGCTGGTTGATAATATCCTGCAAATAAACAAAAAAAAAACATTTTTAATTAATGTATATTTATTTGAATAGAAATATTATGCAAGTACATATTATACAGTTTTTCAATATTTAAATGACTTATTATCCTATTGGGATCCGGGAAATCTGTAGGTTCACTTAGTGACAGAAAAAAGTATCACTTTAAGATTAATATATTTTTATAAAATAAGTAAATTGAAAAAATAAAAACTTAGTAGGAAAATGTGAACCCGAGAAAAATAGCTTTTGAAAAATCGTTCCGAGAAAAAAAAGCTTTTTGAAAAAATAAAAGAATATGAAACATTTAGAATCAATATTAAACATCTAAAATTTCCTAAACAATGCATTAGCGGAATTTATTATGAGGTTTTCGATATATTTGATTATAACTGTGGGTCCTGCATGTTAAGCGCATTTCATCATAGAAAAAAAATTGTTTTTCGTCGTTGGAGCAACAGCAAGCAAGTCACAGCCTTTTTTTAGAATTTAAAATTATTTTTCATCAGCATTTTATTAATCCTAAAGTAAATTCGATTCTTTATTTATAGTATAGTCAATCTGTCGAAAAATAAATGAAAATGGAACAAAAAAAACCCTCGTGATGAAAGTTGGTGAGTCGTTTCAAAATTTTTTTGAGTTTTTTCAAAAACCCACACAGGTAGCAGGTGGCCATGCCCAAGTAAGCTTTCTTACATCATTTTCTAACGGCTCACCAACTTTCATCACGAGGGTTTTTTTTGTTCCATTTTTTGACAGATTGACTGAACTATTACAAATTATACTTTTTTCTCTATAATAAGCTCTAAAAATTAAAATTTACAAGCGGTTTATTAACCATCAACATCAAGTTCTATAGAGGGGATTGTAAAAATAATTTTTTACAACCATTATCAAAATTTGCGCTTGTTTTGGTGAGCAATTAATTTATTAACACCGCGCCTACACATCGTTTAGTTTACAATGAGTTCGGATTATAGAGATTGTAGTGTATAATTAATCTTCCGTTAGTTTGCAAGATGACCTGGTTTTAGGGTTTAGTTTATGTATAAAAACATTATAACACAGTTATACATATATTTTTTTATTTTATTTTAACACTAACCATTTAAGATTACCACGAATAAAGAAATAAATACGCATAAATTATAATTAAATAAAATACATTTCCTTAATGTTTATCAACAATTATAACAACGGCTCATTAGTTGCCTAGATATACGTTCTTGCCATTCTGTCCTAATGCTTCCTAATTTAACGTAATATACAATTTATGGTAAATGTCAAACGTTTCGAGTTTTCCGTACATAAACAGAATTATTACTGGTAAAATATCGGTAAAATGTTGTAAATTAAAGTAGGACACCCAAGAACAAGCGCAGACACACCGTGGGCTAATCGGGGAAATTAAACTCTTCAAAAACTAAGTACACAATACCATCGGATATAGTTTGTAGAATGACAATTTTTTCGGATACGATTTGGATAAAGATCATTTACTATTGTTTACGAAAGTAACCAAATTTTTCTTGTCTGTGGATTATTTATGGTAAGAAGGTCCCAATAAACATAAAAATAAAGTCCATTTGAGATAGACGCATTTATGCGTCAAAATTATCCAATCATATACCTACTAAGCTTTATTTCCGATTTGGGTAAACAAAGTTTCCTCTTTTCAAATCATTTTGACCCAAAAAATACAATAACTATTCGACAGTTGAAGTAGGTATAGTTTCTGAAATAGAGCCCAAAATCTTTAATGAAGATCGATATGTTGAAGTAATTTCTTTCGATATCTCAAAAACTTAAAAACTTAAGCAATAGTTAATATGTTTCTAAACTAATTAATTGTTTTTGGAAGAAGTATGTTTGGTTACCTTGGTTAGAAGAAGTATGGAACAGATGTCCATAAATTGTATCTCCTCCACCCTGTTTGTTTCATATTATTTTATTTGCTTTTTAATAATCTTCGCCAGTTAGTTAAGGGCAAAAACGCGAGCGATACTAGTACAAAATAAATCAAAAAGTATTTCTAGTGTTGATTTTTTTATTGGTTCATAAATAAAAAATAAATATGTTTTTAACGTTCGACGGTAAATTCAACAGATATTATTTATATTGTTTAAAATATTACACAAATAAAGTAAGTAATAATGTATAATTATGTTATAGTCTAGGCCCTTTATCTGTAAAAGCCTTTTTTGTCTGACAAATTACGTTCGACTAGTGTTTAGAGGATACGTTACTTTTTGTGAAATTTAGACAGCTAGTATGTAAAATCTATAAAATTTTATGTGTAGAATAAAGACTCTGTTTTCTCCATTCTGCACATAAAATTTGATAGGTTTAACACCCAATTCGATCAACTTATAATTAAGTAATGAAAAAAAAATTTTTATTGGAACTATATTCCTTATCGCACGTTATTTTTCTGATTTGTTTGTTGGTGAGGAGGTAAAATCAAAACAAGTGCAACAAGCAAAACGGCACAAACAACCGACATGCAGGTTACCTAGGAAACTAAAACTGTCAATTTGTATTTTTTATCAAAATTTTATGTTTTATCGTTTAAAATAATTGTGTTGTGGAAGTTAAAGCTAACACAGATAGTTTAAAGTAAGTACAATGAAATTTGTATGTTATGTCATGATAAATATTCTGATAAAACCAAACGTAATGTACATATTGGGTTGACTACTAAATCAGAAGTATGTCTTTTTTAAACTAATACTACAACTAATTCATGCAGAAAAAACTAATAGTAGCTGCAAAATTAAATTCTTTAAAGACTCTAACAAGTATTTGATTTCTAAAATTTATACCTTAAATTTTCAGAAAAATATCTCGTAAATAAAAACAGTAAGGGCTACATTTATAGTGTACCAAAGTTAGAAACGAATATAGTTCCTCCGGGTGTCCTACGACATCTCTCATTATTTTTTCAGGTGGATATTTTGCAAAATTTAAGATTAAGTTATTATTCATTATCAGCTATAAAATTTTATTTTTATAGAAATAAAGCAATATGAACATTCCATAAATTCCACAAAATATGAAATTTTAAGGATGTCATTTTACATAAATCAAGTTTGATCGATTTCTTTAGCCAAAAGTAGCTTTGACTAAGCCATAGCTCTGACAGTACATGATCAAATAACACATGTTCGTTATTTGAAGTTTTCATATCAATAATTACCATCAGAGATATAATAATAATTGACTTAAATAATTTAAAGGTAAATAATAGACTTAAACGTTTGTTTTTTAAATTCCCATCATTATTTATTTTATAGGTATTATAGTCATGCAAGTTACCAAATATTCTCATACTCAACAAAGTCTTATAAAAATATATTTAACTTATAATACTCTCCCACAAATCTTGAATAAAAAAATTGTACGATTTTGTTTTATATATTACTAGCTGTGAACTACCCGCTTGGCTGGGAAACATCTCCACTTTTATCCCTCCCCCATATACCCTTGCGTAGGGGTTAAAGTTTTGTAATGCACACGTCATGCTCTCTTATTTGATACCTCACTTGGGTATATTTGAAAATATTCGATTATTCATCCACATTTTTTCGCTCTATCTTTCCACCCCCAAGGTTAATAATAATAGCAAAACAAAAGAGACGTACCACAAGTGGGTCCCTAGCACCTAGACCAAGAGTCCTCTGCGCCCTTATTGGGAACGACTTACCCGAAGACGAGACGTCTTCGGGTAGGAGGCGCTATATCCGATGAAGCTAAAGGATTTCGTCGATTCCAGACGCCATGCAGAAAGCCCACAGCTTTTCCGCCGGGCTCTCTCCCAGGATAGATGGATCCAAGGTTTCGGACCCGAAAATTCTTAATCTAACTCCCCATAATACATGCAAATAATATGTATGAAGGTTTCGTCATCTTCCATACAGGCTTTACAAGTGAGATCATTAGAGATCTCCATGTTATGAAGGTGATAATTCAATCGACAGTGTCCTGTTAAAAGCCCCCCCCCCCACCTTTCTCTCTCTAAAGGCTACAAATAAAAAAAAACAATCCTTGAAGCTGATTGTATATCTTGTCAATATTTAAGCTTAATCGAAGCACAACTTTTTAAATTTTTGAAGCACATCCTTTCCTACCTCTATTTAAACCTCTTACTCTACTATATTATGCATGTATTATACATAAAACCTTCCTCTTGAATCCGCATCAAAATCCGTTACGTAGTTTTAAAGATCTAAGCATACATAGGGACATGACAGGTGCAGACAGCGAGGAGCGACTTTGTTTTATACTAAGTATTGATGATAGCTTCGCGTACTGAATAATTGAGTAGAAGTGCTGAATAGTTAAATTTTATATTGAAATCATATCACCGCCATTTAACTCTATAAAATCTGATCGAGAGTCAAAACTATTAGCCTAGTTTATATTTTGTGTTAATGGAAAATTTCGAGTACTGAAAAATGTGTTTGAAATATATGTTTTGCATTAAAATTATTTAAATTTTTGTATAATTTACTTTAATAATTCGTGTACTTAATCAGACCGATTATTTTCGCAGTTCCCTAAATTTCTACTTTCCATATACAATTGAGAGTTACAATTGAAAGCTTTCCCATTGGTGGTCAGTCTTGGCTGGTTTTCATCAACATGAAATCCGTTTACACAGAAATATCTATCTTACACTGATTAAATCCGATTTAATGTTGGCATTCGATTTAATGTCGCATCTACAAAAAAATTTTCAACAAAAGAAGTAAATAAATATTAAATATCGTACACTGTATATAAGTCAAAGTGTGAAGCTTCTACCTTATTATTGTGATTAACATCTGTGGAAAGGATAGTTGAGAATAATGATTCGAATATATATTATAATAAAGGTTCCTTTTAACGTTCAAACGATGTTTATTATCATTTATGTATCCTTTTATCCTTGTAGTTCTATTTAAGCTCCTACGTACCATAAAATACGTTAGAGATATAAATTGAACACAATATTTAGCTATTATTTACACTACTTTACACACTAAACCACCGCTAATTCAAAGTAGTAATATTAATTCAGAGAAAATCATTATATACCAAAAACAAAATTTCTTTCTCTATTTTCAATTATAAAATTAATTTCTTAAGATCATTATATTTTTACGTTATTCCTTGAATATAGTCCTACCATAATTTTATTTGAATAGCTATTCAAAGGTCAAAATTTGCACTAATTTAAGGTCTTTCGATATATAGTTACTCTATCAGAATTAGATAACGATAGCAAATATTTACTTTTCGTTTGTTTTTGCTCTAAAACTAATTATACCATGTATATATGAAATATACATAGTATATTAAGTTTAGTCCCAAGTTTGTAACGCTTAAAAATAATGATGCTAGGAAAAAAATTTTGGTGTTCATAAAATCACCTAATTAGTCCATTTCCGGTTGTCCGTCCGTCTGTGGACACGATAACTCAAAAACGAAAAAAGATATCGAGTTGAAATTTTTACAGCGTACACAGGACGTAAAAAGTGAGGTCAAGTTCGTAAATAAGCTTCATAGGTCAATTGGGTCTTGGGTCCGTAGGACCCATCTTGTAAACCCTAAGAGATAGAACAAAAGTTTAAAAATGTTCCTTATCAAAAATTAAACAAGTTTTGTTTGAAACATTTTTTCGTAAACATCACTGTTTACCCGTTAGGACGCCCATTAGTCGAAAATTTTATGGTATGTACTTTACTTGAATATCAGTTATGTATGTGTCACATGTATGTATGTGTTATGGGATAAAGAAATCAACGCTGACTATGCATGGTATTTCAACAATTAACTCAGTCACTTGTTTGTTTTCACTTGTTTTTATTGTATATTCAAAAAATTATAAAATGACCATATCTCTTAAATTTTCTCACAATAAAATCTACTATGTACAGGGTGGGCCATTTTAATTTATAATGGCTATTAGCTCGTTTTGCAGTTAACCAATTAAAAAATAACTTAGATCAACTTTAACATTAGCAATTTAGGTCAACAAAAATTGTAGAGTTTGATGGGGAACATCATGTTCTGACATCAGATTGGATCTAGTTCTTCGAGTTGCTTTAATAGCCAATTTAGATTCTATACGGTTAGAGATAGAATAATATAGAATATCACTTTAAGAAAGAATTAATAAGATAGAATAACACTTTAATTAGAAAGTTGATTCTCGTAAAAACAAAAAACTAATAAGTTTTGTTTAAAACATTTTTTCGAGAAAAAATTAACTCTCGGAGGAAACGTGATTTAAAAATATGTTTTGGTATTTTAGATAATATTTTTATCGTTTTTCGAGAAACTTTCACAAGACCACTAGTTAAAGATACCTGTAATTTTTCAACTGTTTTATAGTTTTGGCAACAAAGTTTTGTTTTAATTTGCGCTCTCGCGGGTAAACAGTGACTTTTACAAAAAAATATTTCAAATAAAAGTTGTTAATTTTTTTTATAAAGGACATTTTTTACAATTAAACTTTTGTTCTATCTTTAACGGTTTACAAGATTGGACCCAAGACCCAGGTTAATTGGGTCTTGAGTTGTTGCTAATTTACGAACTCAAACTAATTTTTTACGCTACGAGTACGCTATAAATTCTAGCTTGATATCTGTTTTTGTTTTCGAGCTATCGTATACTTACAGTCGAACGGATAAACGAAAATTGACTAATTAAGTAATTTTATGCAAAAACCTATACCAACATTTTGTTCGTATCATCAATATTTTTAAGCGTTACAAACTTGAGACTAAAATTACTATACTTTGATATATATTTCTTATATAACGAGTATAAAAATATGAGAGACATGGCATTTTCGTTTCGACTCGTCTCGCGGCAACACTATCTAGCCCATATTCTTGTAAAATAAAATCATTCAAATGAAATGAAAGTAGTGATAAATAATAACAAAAACTATATTTAACATGAAGGGTATCGTTTAGTATTTGCTTGTAAACAACTACAAACTCTAAAACTAATGTGTTGTGTTAGTTAAATGTTATACCTTTCATAAAAAAAAAAAGAAAGTCATAACATTAAACAGAACATCACGATTTTTTTCTTTTATACAACGATATTCAATGATTACGAATTGTAAATCTAAAAACATTAAAAAATTGAAATAACTAGGTTATTATACGTTAAAAACTATAACTAATCGAAATAAATTTCTATTTACGATCACATGTCTACTGTTGTTAAATTCATCAGATATTCATGCAAAATTCATACCCTAGTTAGGAAATTTTGATAATTATGATGAACTTCAGCTTTTGATCTCCCATTGAGAATAAGCTTGAATAAAGTTTACGTGCATGAATGAGAGTGAGTCGTCAATTTTTTTTTTTTTTAATAGTGGTGGAAGCATTGGGAAGAGAATGAAATTTATAGTTTATAGTGCGGATTCCCACCCGATTCATTGCACTCATTTATCTTGCCTTTTGTTCACAAGTTCATGGGTATTAAGTTTCTGGTCAGTCTGTCAGTCAGTTATTCGTTTATATACAGAGTGGGCAAATTTAATATATACATCTAAATATCTGGTTTCTAGATTGAACCTAGTTCTTCGGGCTTTTTATTAACCAATTGATATCTTAAAAGGTAAGAGATAGAATAACTCTTTAAATTAGAAAGTTCATCCTCATAAAAAACTAACAACTTATGGCTAAAGCATTTTTCCGAAGTCAACGTGTTTTCTTTCGATTAAATGAAATAATGGTAAAATTTTAAAGTCACATTTCCTCCAAAAGCTAACGTTTTTCGCAAAAATGTTTCGAACAAAATTTGTTAGTCTTTTTTTATGAATATCAAATTTCTAATTTAAAGTTTCATTCCATCTCTTACCGTTTAGGATCTAAATTGGCTATTAAAGAAACCAAAAGAACTAGGTCCAAAATGATGACAACTTCTGCAACTTTTGATTAAGTTTTTTTTTTGATTGGTTAACTAGATAAACGAGATATTTAGATGTATAGACTCAAAAGACACACCTGTTTATAGCAAATATATTTACTTATTAGGTAACGAGCACGAAGTAACGATTCCGGTTTCTTCCAAGAGGATAATTTTCGGCTGTATGGGAGAGTGTTGAGAAAATCTATTTTTAACACTTTGATGGGTGGTGAAAATGCCTTTAATATTTTCCAGAGTTTGGGATTTAAGATGTTTTGGAATATTTGAAAATCTTTATGAATTTCCGAGAAATACTTGAAAATAAATATTCAAGCTATAAATTTAAATCATTTAGGAAAACATGACTAGAAAGTTTTGGAACTATCGAAACATTTTTTGAAATTCCAAATGATTAATTAATTCAACGTTCAAAGTGAACATATTCAAACGTTTAACTTTGGCCATTATGAAAAACATTTCAGTCGGATAATTTTTCTTAAGTAAGGGCAATTATTCTGTGCGCCATAAATATGCGTAATCACTCAAATTGAAAGTTTAACTTACACAATAAATATTCCGTAGGTATAAATTCTAAATATCTATATGGAATTTAATTACTTATTTTTTAACCAAAATGATTTATTATGATAACATACAAAGGTTTATATTTTAATACGTAGTAAATTTTAGATTGCCAACGGCTAAATGATTTTTGTGATGCGTGAATATTAATACCTCAACAGTTATATTATTATACGAAGAAACATATTAATGATACAAACACAATATTTATTACATAGGATGATCCATTCAACGATTGAATAAAGTCAAAATAAAAACAAGTGAAAACAAACAATCGATTGAATTAATTGTTGAAATACCATGTATAGACATTGTTGATTACTCTTATCACATTACACATACATACATATCACACACATATAGCTGATATTCCCAATTAATATACAGAATACAATTTGCTCATAATTTGCGCTCTCACAAGTAAAACAGTGATGTTTACGAAAAAATGCTTCAAACAAAGTTGTTTATTTTGTTATAAGGAACATTTTTTATATTTAAACTTTTGTTCTATCTCTAACTGTTTACAAGATGGGTCCTACAGACCCAAGACCCAAATGACCTGTGTTGCTCATTTACGAACTTGATCTCACTTTTTACGTCCTAAGCACGCTATAAAAATTTGAGCTTGATGCCTCTTTTCGTTTTTGAGTAATCGTGATGACAGGCGGACAGAGACGACAGACAACCGAAAATGGACTAATTAAGTGATTTTATGAACACCTATACCAAAATTTTGTTCATAGTATCAATATTTTTAAGCGTTACAAACTTTGGGACTAAACTCAGTATACCTTGGTATATTTCATATACATGGTATAAAAACCTACTACGATCAAAATTGTATATTTCTTTGTATTGGCTAAATAGACAAAAATACAAATATCCAAACAAATTTGTTAGAAATTTCCTTTTCTATTTGATGTAGTCGATTATGCAGGCTAATTGAGGCATTTATTGTAGGTAATTAAAATAACACAAAACGCTTTGTTGCTTTTCTTTAATACAATATTAAGACATGTTAGATTGTTCACTTTAGTTATTTCTTTTCATTTGCATGCTATTTATCTAAACATAGGTACTTTAACTTTTAACTAAATCTTAATTCAATTTATAAACAAAATGTATACCTAATAACCTTTATATTGCTTTTGACATATCGTTGTGTGCGTAGTCATGGTAGGGATAATAAAATCGATGCCAGCGCTTTAAGTGAAAAATTTTGGAGATAAAGTGGGCTGTTATGACTAATTTGCAATTATTTACATGTTAATGATATAGAAACTGTCAAATTAAAATGATTGAAAAACACTAATTAATTAAACTTAATGCATTAAAAATTGTGAAAATAAGAAATCAAATTGTACAAATATTATTTTTCAAATGTTAATTATCGTAATTATTTATTTAAATTTGTGAAACAAGAATATTAAATTTTAAATGTAAGTTTTCAATGCAATCCACACAATTATATATGCATCCATTAATTCTATAATTAAAGTAGTGTATCGTTGTCATGGAAACGAAATTCACGCTCGGAGCGAATAGGGAATATTTAGGATATGAGCACGGTAGTGGGGGCACAGATAAAAAAAATACAGTAGAATCTCGATAAGTTAAAGTCCAAGGGAAACACAAAATATTTTAAGTTATAGAGGTTTTAAGTTATCAAGGGTCTATGTTAGGTAAAGGTTAATATAGAGGTATGTACATGTTTCTATGTACCCTAGTTAATATAGAGGTATGTACATGTTTCTATGTAGTTACTGAGGGCCTATACAGAGATTATTTATTTAAGTTATAGAGGTTGCGTCTTTTAAGTTATAGAGGTTTTGGGCTCTGGTGGGAAGGGAACATAGTATTTTTTGAAGTAACAGAGGTTTTTATGTTACCGAGGTTTAAGTTATCGAGATTCTACTGTATATGTTCAATTTTGTTGATAAATTATATAATAACTTGACGATATAAGACGAAAAGTGAGAATATAAGTTTTCGATATCTGGCCTAATTTTCAAAATATCGAAAATGAAAAACTTTGTTTAATTATTCAGCTTTCGATATTTCGAAAACCAAGGCACATATCGAAAAATTTTATTCTTATTTTTCCTCTACATTCATGCAGTTATAACAAAAATCATCATCAAAGTTGAAAATTAGATAAAAATAATTTCAACACTAAATCTACCCTGCTCTTACATCCCTTATATGGACGGAGACACTTGGTTTGTTTTTTCTATGCCATTGCTTATATATTTACTTTCTATTAAAAGGTTTTTTTTAATTTGTTTTTATTATTCATTTCAAGTGCAAATTATTAAAAACTTTCAAAATATGTCGTTTTTTGAAATTCCTCCATAAGAGCCAATATATTTTATATCGATTTTCAATGATTTTTTTCTTAAAAATTTGCATGGATATCTATGCTGAAATTTTAACCACATATTCTTTGAGTAAAAGGCTACACTCTACCTATAAAAAAATATTGAGCCTTTAAATCAAACATTGTTGTCATGCTCATACATCCTTAATATTAACTTTTACCAAAAGTAAACGTAAATATATAATTACCAGTATTTTAGAATTCAAATATATATATTTGAAACAAAGTAATTCGATCACATATAACGAATATTGTAAGGTTTACGAAAGCCAATACGGTAGTTGACGACCCGACAAAATTTTTTTGCTCATGCATAGAGAATTTTTCCCCTGAAGTGAAAATTTAGTCAAAAAGCCTATTGTTTCGAATAAGTATATGCGCAAACACGCTTTTCGTTACTGATTAAGGAGGTTGAAGAGTGCACCAAAGTATTTCTTACGTATTTTTATGGAATTTAGAAAAAAATATAACGGAAAAAATAGACTGAAAAAAATTTCTGTAATAGTGTCCCATTTGACACAAGGGTTAAAAACTTCTGAACCCAACCAGCTCTTCTATACACGACAAACTCAACTCAACTCGTAATTACAACAATACTCCGGGTCTACACAATTTTTGGTTGATTTTTTCCGGGTTAATTTTTTCTGATTACCATTTCAATATGTTGAAATCATCTTCGCTGAAAAATGGTACCAAAAATTGTTATTTACAATTATTATAAACCAATAATAGAATTTACCAATTTGTAATATAACCTATGTAATATTTGGAAATGAGAAAAAATGACTGAAACAATAAAAAGTTGCTGAGCATATGGTTAAATAAAAAGAAATTATTTAATAAAACCTGACTCAGTTAAAGTAAAAGTCCAGCAGTTTACATAGCGACTTTAACAGTCGGTACCCATTATTGGGAACATTCGATCCAGTGTCAATTTTATGGGTCCCAACTGTTAAAGTCGCTATGTAAACTGCTGGACTTGTTTTCAGTTTATATTTAACTCAGTCGGGTTTTTTGATTATTTAAATAATTTGTTTTATTTTACTCTTTTTAGTTAGGAATTTCGAATACTTATTCAACGATACCCCACTTACCATAGTTTGCCGAGCGACTTTCATTTCAGCTTATGTATGCATGTATGTTTGATCCTTTGAGACCAAACGCGTGAACCGATTTAATGATTATTACGTTAATCGATTTGTCTATTTAATAGCTATTTAATGATACTCCACTTGACATAGTTGACATAAATCAATATGGCGTGTGGTGTGTCGCCGTATTGTATTTTCATTACTGCCAAATCTCCAGTAGCATTTGCAAGGTTAAGACACTTTGATTGACGTCTGAATCATCAAAATCGATACAAGCGTATGGTCTCTAGGATTTTGGGAAAAAAAAAATTTTGAGTTAACTTAGCTACATAATTAATAACAAATTTCAATAATAATTAATTTTAAAAAATCGGTAAGCTAAGTCTTTTTATCATTATTTAATGGTTTATACTCTTGGGCGTATATTAAACAAATGAATAAAAAAAAAAAAAAAAAAAAAAAAAACATTTTTAAATAATATTAGTACTTTTTTATTTTTTATTTTGAGGTCATTCGTGTTGTGTACGTGACATTTTATTCAGTTTCTTTTCACTTCTTTATATTATTTTGATACATAATACTTGTCATACTCAACAGTACATATTTCGTAAATCTGACATAAATCAATAAACACTTTAAGATAAAACTTGTATCAAGGTATTTTCTATGTAAAAGGTGTTTTTTTCAGAACAAAGACGTTCATAACTATAAATTAAAATAAAACAAAGAAAATATTTTTAATATCATGAAACTGGCTTTATTGAAAGACAATTTCTAATAACGCCAATAACTCGCCGAATGTTTTATTACAGTGTTCAACTATCTTTGTGTTATGGGCGTAGACAAGTGACTTTAAATATCGGCAAAACAAAAATCTAATGGGTTAGATCGCACAATTTTCGAGCCCAATTCACAGATCCATTCTACACACAAAGCAACTGTTTCCTGTCAAATTATCAAACAAAAGAGGCATGACAACTAATAAATGTGAACTAATAAGAAAACATTCTAAATAGCAAATATAGAGGATGATGGTGAATTTTTTCGTACTTTTAAAAGCGTGAAGTAAAATTCGTAAAATTTCTTGCTTACAATAATAAAATTTCATAATACAATAATTTTTTAAAATGGCAAAATATAGTTGCATGAAAAAATTTTTTGCTGTACTTTTTTTAGGCGGTCAAATACTTATTTTCTTGAATTAAGTATTGAAATCGTTAACTTAAGAAATATTTACATGTTATAAGAATATTAACAGCCAAGCAAAAGCGCGTGTTTACTTCAATCAAGTAATTTTTTTAATATTTAAATGGACGAAAATAAACGTAAAAAGAAATAAGTACCTACAGTAAAAGGGCGAATAGTGTGAAGACAGTTCAAAAAAATGTAGAAATTTTGGTATAGATGTTCATAAAATCACCTAATTAGCCCATTTTCGGTTGTACGTCCGTTCGTCCGTATGTCAACACGATAACTCAAAAACGAAAAAAGATATCAATTTTTACAGCGTACTCAGGACGTAAAAAGTGAGGTCGAGTTCGTAAATGAGCAACATAGGTCCATCCGTAGGGCCCATCTTGTTAACCGTTAGAGATAAAAAAAAAGTTTAAATGTAAGAAACATTTTCTCCTAAACATCACTGTTAACCCGTGAGGGAGCAAATTAGGCGCAAATTGTATAGTATATATTATATGGGAATATCAGTTATGTATGTGTGACATGTTTGTATGTGTAATGTGACAGAGTAATCAACACTGTCTATACATGGTATTTCAACAATTAACTTAGTCAATAGTTTTTTTTCACTTGTTTTAATTTAAGATATTCGAAATCTAAAGAAAACAATACACTTCGAGTTATTTAATTCGCATATGTTTTTTTCCATCGTTTACACAAAAAATTTTCGAATTTCATTTATCAGAAATATTTTTTATAAAATCCATACACAAATATGTACTTATCCTAAATACCTACAATACAGAAATGCATTAAATTTCAAAAAAAAAAAAAATAAATAAATAGTACTACCAGGGGGTTACACTCCAATAAACACATAAACACAAATTATAGAGATGTTTGACTTCTCTATTATTTAATGTTTATGTAATAAAATAGTTATTAAAGTTTGTTTCCCATACATTCAACATTCAACATTTAGATACCCCAATAATGATGCCAGATGAGACACATCACATCAAAATATTATTTTTATGATCATTTTTGTGCTCGTAAATTATAATAATCTACTTAATTATTTATATGACTTAACCTATTTTCAATGTCAATATAATGTTAAATATTTTTAATTGTTCTTGTCTCAATTATTAGTTGTTTAAAGTAATTAAGCTAAATATATGCAGACTTTTATAATTTATTTAATTCAATTTGGGTCGTATAATTATAATTTATTGTTTCTTAAAAACGTAAATAATCGTGGTCGAAAGACAGATAATGTAGTCATTAAATTTAGCTGTGTGGCTTAATTGCGAATAGAATAAAAAAGCGCTAAATCGTATCCCTGTACGACTGAGACTTTTTGAAGTTAAACTTCATTTGGAAGCTAGAACGAGAATGCACGACATTTCTATGTCTATGGCCACGTAATTGCTTGTTACACGGGGGTTTTTGAAGTCGCTGAACACGAATATCGTGACAGAATTGGTCTCAAAGGTACCTGGTGCCCAGAATGAACGGTATCACCGTCACCTTCTGGAGTTTTCGAGAATTCGTCATATAATCAGTCCAAACACGTTATTCAGATGTTTTGTTTGAATGTGCACCTTTCTTATAATATGTAGATTCATAATTAAGAAGCATGTATAAGTTGAGATAAAAATCACGTAATAATAACATTAATTAACGGAAACAAGGAGAATACCATTCATTCTGTTCGTCAGGTATGTCGGAGTACGGTTCTGTCGCAATATTCAAGTTCAGCGATCCCAAAAACCCCCGTGTAACGAGTTTGAATTACTTGTAAAACGAATTTCCCGAAAACTCCAGGAGACGACGGGGAATCGTTTACCTTTTGCACTAGGTACCTCTGAGATAAATTCTGCCGAAAAATTCGTGTTCATCGACCCCAAAAACCTCCGAGTAACGAGTTTCGACTGATTATATGACGAATTTCTCGAAAACTCTAGGAGGCGTCGGGGATACCTACCGTTCATCCTAGGAAACAGGTACCACTAAGACCAATTCTGTCATGATATTCGTGTTCAGCGTGTTCACCCCAAAAATCCCCATTTAACAAGTTTGAAATCATTTTCATGACTATTAACCGAATTTTGAAGGTTTCTACTATAGTAAGGTTTCTACCTTAGTAAGGTTTCTACTATAAAATCTTTTTTTGTTTTATGTTGCGGAAAGACATACAAGAAAAAACAACTTTTGTTAAAGTTTTTTTTCCATAAACAAGATTATGCCAGTCAAATTCTACATTAAAATAGCAACGCACGATGTAAAGCTGCTTTTCTGGTATTTTATTTGGACCCCTTAGGAGAGTGTGAAACTACGTTTTGAAAACAAAAAAAGTTGTACTAAAAAAACTGCAAAATGAGTATTACCCAGGTAGCACAACTATTTTTTGCTTGTAAAACGTAGTTTCACACTCTCCTATGGAATCCAAATATCATACCAAAAAAGCAGCTTCACATATCGTTTTGCGATTTTAGTTTTTTTTTTCTGTACGAGTTTACTGCCGTAGATTGATTTGGCGCGATTTCAACTTATAAACCTATAAACATTAAAAAAACAAGTGAAAACAAACAATTGACGGAGTTAATTGTTGAAATATCATGCATAGACAGTGTTGATTACACAATTGTTTTTTTTTTACGCCATGTAAGTAAAGAAAGGTAACCACACATACATATATGTCACACACATATAACTGATATTCCCATATAATACATACTATATAATTTGTGCCCAATTCGCACTCTCACAGGTAAACAACCAGTAATGTTTACGAAAAAATATTTCAAACAAAAGATGGTTATTTTTTACGAGGAACATTTTTTACATTTTAACTTTTGTTAAATCTCTAACGGATTACAAGATGGATCCTACGGACCCAAAACCTTGACCTATGTCGCTCATATTTACGAACTCTACCTCACTTTTTACGTCCTATTGACGCTATAAAAGTTTCAGCTTGATATTTGTTTTCGTTTTTGAGTAAAAACACGTTTGTAATCGTGTTTACAGACAGACAGACAATCGGAAATGGACTAATTAGGTGATTTTATGGACATCTTTATAAAAATTTTGTTGGTAGGTATCATCAATATTTTTAAGCGTTACAAACTTGGGACTAAACTTAGTATACCTTGATATATTTCATATATACATGGTATAAAAACGAATCACATTTTGTTGGATAATTAAAAACGCGTTTCTCAACTAATCAAAGCAAACATTTGTGCGCGAAGGATATGTTTATTTGGAAAGAAGTATGCACATCTAATAGACCAACTTATTAGGTGTATAATTTATATTCATAGATCATCTATTGTCTACTCATTCTATCCAATTGTTTTTAAACGGTAATACATGCTAGAGAAATAGCACATATACATCATCTATTCTATAGATACTCTTATACATTATTTTATCTCTTATTATTAAACATGATTGTATATATTCTATTTCATTATAATTCCTTTTTTGTTTTTATTTATTATATTTGAAGTAAAACAAAGAGAGCTAATAATAATACATGTGTTTGTAACAGCATATGAATAGTTGTTTGACGAGTTTAGCCGTGCGGCAGAATGTAATGGCCGGCCGAATCATGTATTTATGATAGAATATGTATTGTGGGTTGTATTAGTTTTATGTGATATAGAGTTTGTTATTTTGAAATTTTTTTTGTACAGAAATTTTTCAATTTTATTTCGTTAGAGGAATTAAAGCTTTTTACAAATAACCGCAGGTAATTTCGAATACTCGAGCATTTCATTTAACGTAAACGCTTTCCGTGGTGTTTCGTGCTTTACATATATTCTAACTTACCTAGAGTAGGTAGGTACCAACCTTACTAAAAAGCAAGCGCCAATTTGCCCATTGTTTTGTCAGCCACACGGGAACGTATATAACGCTAATTTTTAAAAAAACTTTTCAATATTCCATGAAATTCTTCATAATCTTTTGGTATTTTTGTTTCGATTTGTGGATATATTTCTAGAATTAAAGATGCGACACGAAATTGTACACGGTAAGCAATTTTTCATGGATATGACTATATCAGTATCTGTGTGAACGCCTACACCAGTAAAATATTTTTGACGGATGACCTTTGCGCCGAAAACGATTGTTTAGAAGAAATAGTATAGGAGAGCTGGTAGATATTTGGGGAAAGTGTTCTAAAAATTCGTCAGATAGGGGAACATGGGGTAATGAGAGCTCGCGGGTAATGGAACCGAGTACAAAATGGACTTCCCTAATTCCCGTAATAATTTAAATAAGGTTCGAGTGTCTTTGTTTTAGTTTGATAGAGCTAGTCTGACGTGCCTTAGTTGCACTCATTCAGTTGTACGAGACGATTGTTTTTTGCTGCACTGTTAAAAGAATAACGTCCCAGGTCAGCATTAAAATACATACGTTTAATATTGTATTTCCGTTAATTATAATTCAATTCAATATGAATATTGAAATTTGCATAGTTTACGAGATGTTATTTTCAAATTTTATTTGTTCGATTAAAGGTTAAGCAATACAGCTCTCATTACCCCATGGAAGGATTTTTTATTCCTTGTACCTATAATAATTTTAAGTTTCGTGGGAAATAGGAAAAAATATGACGGTAACATGTGCCATGAGTGCTCCAGGAATGTTCATCCCATTTATTTTTATTTTTCCACGACAACTTCACTCGCCTCAGCTTGAAAAAATGGACCGCCGGGAGCTATCTATACCTGCTCCCATAATGGTTGGACAAACGAGACCATTTTGTCACAAAATGTTCCTTTTGTTATTTAATTCTTTGATATTATAAGATTAGATTTATTTGAGACTGACTGAAATAAAAAATGAGACTACTTTAGATTGATTAAATTTTAATGGCTCCCATTCGCCTCTTGGGGCATTTATTGGGGCATATATCGTGCTATGCACTAGTTGTGCAAATTTCGCATGAGTCTATTAATAATGCTCTTAACCCACTTGTATGGATTACCTACTAACATCTACTATTAATAGTTATGGTTTAATCAATTTGGGTTTTTTCGAACAAAAAAGTAGTGCCAACATCTACTGTTAATAATTATAAAAACTTAACTCATTTAGGGTTTTTTGAACAAAAAAGCTGTATTTTTTCTAAAAAAACTTATTTAAAGAGTAGAATTACCGTTACGCACCGAAATTCATAAATTCGGTCCAAAAATAACCTTTGCTTATTAACATTCATTTAATTTTGGAATGCCGTAAAAAGCTATGATTGTATACCTATATAGAGTTACTCAAGGATGTGTAAAATTATGTAACATCTTATATATGTAAATTATAACAAATTGTGAAACAGTCAAAACATTTAGGACATTCTTGAAGGAAAAAAATTTTTTGCATCTTTTTATAAATGCTGAAGAAATTTTCTTTTAACTCTTGATATATAAATTCCAAACAAAATGTCCGAGATGCTCAATTAATCTGTCATTTATTTTTGATTCAATGCCAAAACTATATGAACTACCAACAGATTTTTGATTTGTTTTTGCTTGTACAGAGTGTAACGTTAATAATTCTATAAAGTCAAACAATTTTTATGGTCTGGATAGGATTATGGCGAGTATGCGGATTTCTAAGGCATGTGGTTAATACATCACAACGATCCTACGTACCAGAGAGCACATGCAACAATCTAGTTTGCTATCGATGGATAATTTAACTTCTAAGATCCCAAAAATGTATAATATACAGGCTGGGACAGAAAAGGGTGCAATATTGGAAAGAAGAGAAAAGGTACCGACGAAAAGTGTGGTTACGTCTAGACTCAACCTGCAAAAATGCCAACAAATTAAATTGCTTTTACTAAATTTATAATGACTTACTTTAAAAACGATACAATTTGCTTAAAAACATAATTTATTGGAACTATGTTCCTTATCACGCATTATTTGTTTGCTGGTTGGGAGTTAAAACCAAAAAAAATGCATCAGACACCAAAAATCGACATTTAGGTTGCATAGGAAACTAAAACTTTTTCAATCGATTCAGGTTGCCATGAATTTTAAGAAAATGCCAATCTTTTTATAACTATCAATTTGTAGTTTTTGTCAAAATTTTATGTTTTTTTATCATTAAAAAAATTGAGTACTGAAAGTTATCAAAATTTAAAGAAAATAGAGATAATTTAAAGTAAGTACCTACAATGCAATTTTTATGTTATGTCATAATAAATATTCTAATCAAACCAAACGTAATGTACCTACTCACATATTGGGTTGACTTATAAAAATGAAGTATGCCTTTTTTAAACTAATAATACTACAGTTATTTCATACAGTAAAAACTAAAAGTAGCTATAAAATTAAATTCTGTAATTAATCAAACAAGTATTTGACTTCTAAAATTAGTACCTTAAATTTTCAGAAAAATATCTTGTAAATATAAAAAGTAAGCGCGTCATTTATAATGTACCTATCAAGATACGAGAAGAATGTTGTTTTATTGGGTGTCCCACGACACCTCTCGATCTTTTTTTTATGTTCTTAATTTTCTTAAATATTTTTATGAAGTTAGATGATTTCAAGCTAATTTGGAAAAATTTGTGCGTTTTCTTTTAATAACGTTTTCGAAATCACACATATATAGGCTGGATTACTTTGCTACGACTCTCTATGATGCTTTTCCCAATATTTATTATTAATATATCCTCCAAATTTAGTTCACTTATACAGTTGAAATTAAAGCTTCCGTAATGAAAAGAATCATTATTTTGAATTCTGAGGGCGCAATAACTACAAGAAAGTTTAAGTACAAGAAATTATGATCTGAAACATCAGAAGCTTGGAATAATATGATAAATATTTGCTCCTGAGTGATTCTCCCTGGAACACGATGTATATAAATTAAAACAAATAAACATTGATGACATAAAGTAGTCTCTTTAAAACTATAACTGTAGCTGTAGAGATGAATATTTATTTCAAATGTACATTTTCACAATAGGTACATTATAATTAGTTCTAATAGAATGACACTAAATTAACAGTTCGATTTAATTTATAAATTGTACATTTTGATTTTTTCATTTATGGATGATAAAATAATTATTTTCACAAAAAAATTATCTGCAAACTAGAAAGATATACCTCTCTTAAAAATGGCGTATTTTGCTTTGTTCTAAACACTTTACGCTGATGAAATTGATATTTTTATCATCGAATCTCGCTTTTTAAAAATAGCAAAAACGTTGAATATTTACATTTGACACAGTTGAAGGAATGACTGAGTTATCCTAATTTGGATAAAATGAACAATTCTTTGACCAGTAAAACTTTTTTTATTTTCAGGAAAAATTCATTTCTGACAAATTTATTAAGGTACTATGAGCGCCAAGGCAAGCTTAGACTTGTGGTTCAAATTATTTGTACCTTATTTTCAACTTTGATGATGAATTTTGTTTACTTCATGAATATAATTCAACAAAATTTTCAATTTTCGATATGTTGAAAATTACTCCAGATATCGAAAAATTTTAGTCTTACTTCTCGTCTTATATTGTCAAGTTATTACAAAATTCAACATCAAAATTGAAAATATATATATTTTTTTAATTTGTGGCCCCACTACCGTGCTCATACGTCCTTAATTAGTAGGACACAATGGGCTTTTTTTGTTTTCAATGATTTATCAAAGTTTTAACTTTATTTTAAATAGTTTTTTTTAATTTCCACCGACTATTTTTGGAGAAATCTATGAAAACATATCATCCATCAATCGTTTTCCCATAAGACCAATGTTAAATACGCCTACCTTGAAGTCATTTATTTATTAAAATAATCAAGCAATCCTCTCTAAAATCCCACCTCCGTAAATAAAAAAAATCAATCTTTTATCTAAAATTGCCTTGGCGCTCGTACATCCTTAAGAGACCGAATTTTAAATGATTTCAACGTTAACTTTGACGCAATTTTGAACTTGAATTTGCTACGAACGGTTACTCTTAAAAGACGTATTGCCTTGGTGGCATCATTAGCATAAAATTTAAAGCCGTAAACGGAAAAAACTTTGTTGATAAATATCTTTGAAAATACGCAAAATTTAAAAAATGTAAAATTTTCTACACCAATGATTTTTCGTATTTTCAACAGCAATCGAGTAAAATGTAATTATTCGTTGTGTGTATAGTCATGGTAGTGACAATAAAATCGATTCCAGCGTTTTCGGTGAAAAATTTTGGTGTTAAAGGAGGCTGTTATGACTAATTTGCAATTGTTTACATGTAAATGTAATCAAAAATGTAAAATTAAAATTATTGAAAAACACTAATTAATTAAACTTAATGCATAAAAAATTGTGAAAATAAGAAATCAAATTGCATAAATATTATTTTTCAAATGTAAATTATCATAATTATTTATTTAAATTTGTGAGACAATAATATTAAATTTTCAATGTAAGTCATAAATGCAATCCATACAATTGTATATGCATCCATACAATTCTATAATTAAAGTAGTGTATCGTTACCATGGAAACGCCTCCAATAAAACTCACACACGGTGCGAATAGAATCCGATTACGAAAGCACCGCAGTCTCACGAATTAAAAATCGTACATTGACACTTAAATAATAATTAATTCCAAAATCAGACAATATAACAAAAATTGTTAAAAAATAAATAACAATTATTGATTATTTATAATTAAAAATAATAAAATAAAATTGACTATATATTAAAAATTAATTTATTTAATGAATACATTTAATTAATGAATGTGTGAAATGTTGTTTATTTGAAACTGTTATTAGCTAGCTATACGGATCACAACGCAACGTATTCAAGAGTAGGTTATAATATAATATATGAATTAGTCGTCAGCATACATAGCATGTATGAAATGCTGTTTTATACGTTTTATTACAGGCACTACTTTCGGAGATTACATCATTTACTTTCTGACTTTCTGATTCAGAAACTGATTTTCAAATTGTTTCAAATGTAAATTATCATAATTATTTATTTAAATTTGTGAAGACAATAATATTAAATTTTCAATGTAAGTCGTAAATGCAATCCATACAATTATATATGCATCCATACAATTTTATAATTAAAGTGGTGTATCGTTACCATGGAAACGCCTTCAATAAAACTCACACACGGTGCGAATATTTCAAACTACTGACCCAATAGTAAAATGAACACAATTTCTGGGTTAACTTTTTGGATGAAAATTACCTCAGAAAATTACCTAATTTTATCCAAATTGGAAATAAAAAAGAAAAAAGGCTAGGTTGGATACCCGGTAGGAACTATGATCCTTTCTTTGGATAAAAAAGAAATAATAGAGTGGAATTAGTGTGCTTTGTTGACCTGACTTCATGAGAAGATCATCAGGGCAAGGAGCGACTTTGGAAATATACTGAAAAATACTCATCTATTTAATCGTCAAATGAATAGTCCAGTCGCCTGGTAGGTTTTGTTGATTTTTGTTTGCAAATGCCTGATAATACTTTTTTAAAAGGTTATTTTGTGCGCTGCTCACATTTTGTTGCTTGAGGTAAGCATAAAAAGATATGGCCATTTTGAGTCTAGCTTTGAACAGAGGGGTCAGATCAAAAAAAGTTTTTTGGCAAAAGTTGTAGCTAGAGTACCTATACATACGCACAATAATTTTTTAAAGGTCTATTATGCCCATTTTTACTTATTTTTATTTTTATTTTTTTCGAGTAGGATATTGACTCCAAAAATAATATGTATGTCGGGTCAAATAGTGGTTTTTATATTATTTCACTTCGATTTTTTTTTTTTTTTTTTTTGGAATATTTCCACTTCCGGTACAAAAATCAACAATTTCCGGAAAATCGTAAATTTGAGTTTTTAGGTCGAAAAATGCAGTTATTGAAGAAAAAATGTCTTATAGATTTAAATCAATCCAATCTAAAAATGTCATCCATTGTAAGTTTGGTCAATACCCCAACTTCTGAGCTAGCTTTGAAATATTCGGAACTTGAAAAAGTGATAAGTTTTCGAGGTTATAACTTTTTAGACTCACAAAATTTTAAACGTAGTTAGAGTAATTCTCAGTCCATTTTTTCCGTTGGTCGATTTATTTTATCTAATCTATAACCGGAAATATTTATCAAAATGCGTCTGTACGAAAAGCCTTCCTTCCGCAGCGTTCCTCGAAAAATACTCATTTAAATAAGCTGGATTTTTTTTCTTAAATAAGCTGAATTTTTTTTATTTATATTCAATACTGACACATTGCATCAACTGAAGAATTTTCTCAGAGATATCACCCCACGTTAACCGCTTAAGTCGGCATCTCAGAAACTATTACCACTCACACTATCATATTTTATATAAATGGAATTTTTTTTTTGTAAACTTTAGCCTAAAGTAACATTTAGACACTTCAAAAAATACTCTATTTCGATTTTCGAATTGTATACAATAAGTTTGTATCAAAATGTAAATATTTAACGTATGATACCTTCAACGCTATACGTATATCGTATACGTTATAAGTATATTATATGAGACTTAACTATTGTTTATTAGAATTACTGCTAATTACCGTAAAGTGATTATTACCTGTGTATAGTTTAGGTAGGCTGAAAACATTATTATATTGTACCTATACAGTCTAATCATAGTATATACTATATAGTGGTTATAATTATTATTTTATTCTATAATTTATAAAGTATATTCAAATGCGGTATAAAATTCTCAACTACGAAAATCATATCTGATTTCATTCAAACATGTTAAGTAATTTTACTGTTGTGTTGTGTATAATGTACTATGGAATACGATTACCAAGGTCCGAAATTCATAAGGAAAAAAATTTAACCAAAAGATCTTTTTTTAGGAACAAGCTTTTAATATACTAAAAACTTGCCAAAAAAGAGCACATTTCTCATAAACTGTACAGAGAATCGATATGAGTTCTTCACAAAAGACCAATACAAGGGTGATTAAGTCACAATAATAACTTCCCAGCATAATAACAATTTCTAAAAAATTAAAAAAAAAAAAACTCGATCGATTTTTTTTTCAGATTTTACTACAATTAATAGGCTTCTATCGGCACCTCAACGAATTTGATATCATTTTTAGTTCGCACAATATCGACCAGGAAAGAATTTAAGAAAAAACGCGCCCGACACGAAACGATTTGATCGAATTTATTGAATTTTTTTTCGATCGTATTGCCATTAACACGTTTTGATCGACACTTCAACGAAGCCAATATCATGTTTTGCTCTCGCGATATTGACCCCCGTGCGTCCGAATGTTATGGAATTCCTTTCGGATCATATTTCTGCTAATATACTTCGATCGGTACGATATCAAATGACCACGAACGTACGTGAACACACACATAAACACACACATACTTCTTCTCCAAATTGGTGTTAATACCTTGTCCTAACCATGAAACGTAAAGGTATGTTGAAAATTTCGATTTAGAAATTCGGACCCAATACAATAACTTCCTATAGTGGGAAGTTAATAAAAGTTTAAATTTTTGTTCATTTCAACTTGAAAATGATAACAAGGACTTGAAATTTTATTTATCAATTATAATCATCCTTTTATACGTATTTGTGTAAAATTCATATCGATTCGCTGTACGGTTTAGGAGAAATTAACTATCCAAGTCAGTGTTTTTCCCAAAAACAGTTTCTGATGTTTACACTTCTTAATTTTGGTATAATTTAAAAGCTTAAAACTTGAGGAATATTGATAAAAGTTTTTTATGTAAATGGTAAAACACTTTTAAAAGCCCATATTGATTAAAAAATCAACATTTATTACGACACAGTGTAAAGAGGGCTGTTTTTAATGATTAATTAGCCTTTTTCCTCTGAAGATTAAAAAAAGATCCGCTAGATGGCAAAACTAGGCGGGGGGGGGGTACAAATATATCCTGCCATCTAGAGGATCTTTTTTTAATCTCCAGAGGAAAAAGGCTAATTGAAATTGAAATTTATACAGAAGGCGTATTAAATACTCCTTACTTGACACACACAAATTCAATGTTTTGGTATCATTTTCGTTGTGGTATCGAAACACCTTAAGCTAAACACTATTAAGATTAATTAGTAAACAATGAATTATACAGTGCAACCTTAATATAACGAACCTCAATATAACGATTTCCTCGATTTAACGAATTTTTCGTAATCCCCTTGAATTGTCCATAAGAGTCAATATAAAATATACCTCTACATTACGAATATTCTTTGCGTACAACCTCTATATAACGAATTTTCAACTATCAAGAAATAGTATAAATACATAGCAAATACATATACATATGTAGTAATTTGATAAAAATGTGTTATCATTTATTAGTATAAGTACGTAATACATATTGAGGTGAATAAAACTATTCTTTTACCTCTTTATAACGAATTTTAGACCAATCTAACCTCAACATAACGAACCTCAGTTCAACGAATTACTTGATATAACGAATATTTACTGGTTCCCTTCAGATTCGTTATATCGAGGTTGCACTGTACTATGCAATTAAGAATAACAATCCTGATTTGATAGCTTGTAATTCTAGACTGTGATGGTAACAGGTAAGAACTTAGGTATATATGTGTTGAATTATAGGCGTATTACTTTTCTATTCTTACAAACAGTGTTTTGATAATGATCTTTATTGACAAGAAAATTTAGTTGATTAACAATCACAATTCACAATCTGATATTTTAATAAAATTTTAATGGTCGTTCCACAATGCTTTTAAATACCATTTAGGTATGTAATGTAAGACGTTTTATAACATTTAATTGGAAGATAAGCTAAGATTTATGTGAAACTTACTTACTTACTATAGGTATAGTATTTACCATAGGTAAAGTAGCCATAGACAAATAGTCAGTCTTAAGTATTCCAAGTAAATATTTAATTTCCTATTCAAAATAGAAATGGAAACTTTATACAAATAATACAAATTTCAATAGTTGATATTCGCTCCGTGTATGAGTTTAGTTACTATAGTAACAACACAATACTTTATTACTATAATAGGGTATTCTATTATTTTTGAAAAAGTACTTCAAAATGTTGATTTTGCTAATAAAAAGCCACCATAAATTTATTTCTGAAAAATACACACGCTTTCTTGCCAAAAACTTAAATTAAATTTTAAACCTTTTTTAAACTGTCAAAAACGCGGACATCCAATTTGATGACGTAAAATCGGTATCATTACACGAAATAACACAAATAAGTTTGACAGATATATTCATTGACATCTGATTATAATAAATATTAATACTTATTATATGGATATATTATACCCAGCTGTTTACACTGAACTAATTGTGCCTTATATCGATATGACATCACAGCAAGGCTTGCCCGCGTTTTAGATCACGTGATCTACAGTTTAAAAATTACGATTTTTAATTTTAATATTTAGCAAATGTGCTTTTATGACTCCAAATTAGAATATTTAAGTATATTTTTACATAAATTTTAACTTTTTCAAATTTCATAATTTATTTTTGACTAACGATAATACCCTATTGTATGGATGTACATATAAGTGTATGAATTGTATCTAAGTTTAAAATTGGAAATTTAATAATATTTTCTAATAAATTTAAATAATTATTATTATGTTAATTTACATTTAAAAAATATTTTTATGCAATTTCGAGTTTTGCTTTCACAATTTTTAATGTAACAAGTTCAATTAATTGTTACTTTTCAATTATTTTAATTTTACATTTCTATACTATTTAAAAGTAAACATTAGGTTTATTTATGGAATTAGATTCGCAGTCGTATTATACTATATAAATCAAATACGTTTGAAATGTTCATAGATATCATCATAGATGTTTGTTTTCAGTGAAAATATTGAAAATAATTTTAGCATTCAATCAACAATGAATCGATTGTACATTATACACTTTTGAAAACAAATTGAATAAATAAAATACAATTCTATATAAATATGTACTCACAAAAATTTGGAATGCCAATGTATTTCCACTTACCTAAAAATAAAAAATAAAATTAATATGAAAAAAATACTAAAAAGCATCCAAACAATCCAATTAAATTTTTTAATAAAAGATAACTTAATTAATTTTATTAAAAATTTTGTAAAGTTAAATTACTGTTGATAAAACGTTTCATTCTTTCAATTTTTAATTTTGATAAAGAATTCTGGCCGTTCGTAATTTAAACCATTTGCGCTAATCGGTTTTTTTAAAACATTTGTATAAATTGTTGATAAAAAAAATTTGATTTTATATGGAATCGTAAAGCCCTAGTTGTTAGACCACAATTTGATCGAAGTTTTGTACAAAAAGCAGAACAAAACTGTTTGTGTAGCAACCATGTTTATGCGAAGGGTTGTACAAACTGTTTTGCATTTGTATTGGAGAAAAAACTTTTCAATCCAATGGATCGATTTTGACACAAAAACATTGTGCAAATATTTTGTATATAACCTAACATATTTTGCTATAAATTATGGATTATATTATGAAGTACAAAGGTAGAGTCTTCTTTAAAAAAACTAAATTCACCATTACCATAAATTTTTCCAAAGTAAAATGCTAATATAACTGAGATAGTGATAAGTTTGGTTCTGAATAAAAATGTCAATTGATTTTGTTTGTATAGAACAAGTTTTTTACGCTTATATTTTCAATTGAATAAATTCCAAATAATTTTTTAAACATCCGCTGTCCATATATCAAATTTCAAAAACTATAGTAAGTCGCTACTGGATGTAGATTTTATAGGTGAATAAAACCACGGATTTTACTTGAAATAATTCTATAGATTTGGCTGTTGATGATGGAAATAGCATCTTTCAGTACCGAAAAACGGAAATCCATCAGACAATTTCTGAGAATTGCCCTTCGTGTCTCTGGTATGGTCTTAATAATGCCTTTTTGTAGTTTTAAATTCACAAAATACGCTTACAGAATTGCAATTGAGTTTTTATTCGTCTCAAAATCTCAATAATTAACTTAATTACATGCCTTTAAATTTTAATTTTCAATTTCTGCATATTTCGTTATGGAAAATACATTATAACTTCATATGTTAGACTTAGAAGACTGAAATTGTAGATGAAGTTAAAAGACAGCGATTCATATTTCATATATCGTTGCTATTATTTATCAACTTGATTATTTTTAGCTATAGAGATACAGAAATGTTTTCAGAAAAAACAAATCGTTGAAAAACAAACCTATCGAGTAGGGTATCAAATAAAGGAAATTAAAAGGAGATTACAAAAATATATCTAGCTATTTGTTTAATTTAATTAAACAAATAACTGATATATAATAAATTGATTTAAAAAGTTTTAACTTAGCATCATAAGTGGAATTTTTTTAATACTGGGACACTAAAAAGTCGAAAATAAAACAAACAACTAAAACAATAAAAACCCGACTGCGTTAAAAAAAATCTAGAAAGAATGAAACAAGTCAAGTAGTTTACATAACGACTTTAACAGTCGGGGCCCATTAATATCTAAACCGATTCAAATCTTCTCAGTAATGCCCGACTGGTAAAGTCGCTATGTAAACAACTTGATTTCTTTCTTTCTTTTCATATTTTAATTAACGAAGTCGAGTTTTTGATTTTTTTTAAATTATTTATTTTATTAAGAATATAATAAGATTGTTGTCCTCTCCAAGCCCAGGTAAGAACCATCCAAAAAGTTCACCAGATAAAATATAACTTTACATGATTTTAAAAAAATGACAAAACTTACGTTTATCGTGATTTTTCCACAGTATGGTAAACATTTTTTAGTGGTTTTTCATAAACAAGGATTACATTTTTACTAAGTTGTTGTAACTCGATGCTTCCAAAATTGTTTTATAAAATTACCAACACAATTATTTGATTGTGCTGTTAACTTTTCAATAGGTTTCGTAGTCATACTATGGTTATATTGATATAAATCATTTAGAAATACCCTATTAAGATTGTGTACCAGAAAGAAAGAACATCATTAAAATTAAATAAATTTGTATCTATACGTAGGTACTTTTGAAATGAGTTTAGTAAATAAAAAAGTGATTTTTAAAATGGTATACACAAATTATGTGCTTTGAATTGTAATAGGAATGCTTTGCTTCACTCTACTTACTTACTACACGTCAACTTATTTGTTACGTGGTGTGGTTTTAATATATATCTTTATGTATTTCAGTTCAATCTTCACATCATATTACTTATCTACGGATGATATTGTTGAGGAATTTATTTAAGAAAAATATTAAAAAAAACTATTCAAGATCGAATTATTTATTATCGTACGTTATAAGAAGTTACTAGCTTATCGATTTTAAAATCGTTAAACATTATTAAAACAATATTTTAATGGTTTGAAATACTTTAATTTTTATGTTATGGATTAAGTTTCTATTTTAAGAGTTACGGAATGAGTGAGGCAACGCTGATAAATCTGCATTAATTACATTCAATGGTTGTGGTTACGCAATCTTAGGCTCCTTTCTTTAAACAGCAACTGTTATGTTTTTTTATTTGTATAAAAAAAAAGACATTCAGTGTTTGGAGGTGCAAGATTTACAAAAAGAACGTTCTCTGTAAAAAACATTACGTTCTTCCTGAAAGCATTTAGCGCAAAAACCGATACGATAAAGCTTAGGGCCAGGCTAAAAGTCGAAGATCAAACCGTGGCCTGCCCAATAGATAGGAGTCAAATTTGGGTTTAGCAGGATGGGTTTTGCGGAATAAGATGGGGTCTAGCGGGATGGGATTAGCGGAATGGGATGGGTTTTAGTGGGATGGGTTTAGTGGAATGAGTTTAGAAGGATGGGTTAAGCAGGATGGGTTTAATGGGCTTAAGCGGGATGGATGCGCGCAGGCTAAGTATCGTATAGGTATTAATGAATTGGAGTTATAGGTTACCGCTAGTTATAGGTTAAATATATATATATACTGTAATTATAATAAATACCATATGATTTGTTAAAAAGGAAAAAGTGGATTTATATAAGACAGAAGGGAGAAAAAGTGAACTTTCAATTCCATAAAATTATTATAGAATGATGGTAAATTGTTTTAAACTTAGCCGAAAATTTCCCGTTTTTAAGCTATAAATATAATGGAGAGAGTTCTTAGATATGTTTCAAGTGCAAATTTAGGATTACGCACCCAAAAAATTTGTTGCGGATTTTTAAAATTTTGTAAATTTCACTAGCCTAAAAAAACGTTACCGGTTAATAAAATAAATTTATAGCATACGATAAAGAATGGGAAGAATTAATACGTAATAATTTCTCCCTCGTGGTACGGCTGATTGGATCGCCGCGGTAGACCGTTTTCAGTTTGACCATGATGATTGGAAATTACAGAGGAGATAATGGTAGCGATATCTGTATGCGCGATGAGATCACATAGTTCAAAATATTAATATCATATTGTAATTTATGTAAGAAAGTTACATTTTCGATTTCAATGACAAAAAACGATAATTATTAACATTTAAACACATAATTAGTAAGTGTTAATCAATTTGTCAAACCTACTTAGAGAAAATTGGTATCAAAAAGATTGGAATCTAAAAAGAGTAAATGTAAGACTAGTGCTTTTTTATGGTGCAAGATCTGATAGTGAAAATTTATGTGTAAAAAGAAATGGCGCACAAATGAATAATTGTCTCAGGAAAAAAAAATTCAACACTAATTTTCTAAAGTCAACACACAATTTCTAACAATAAAAATTACTTTTAATGTAGAAAAAAAAAACCAACTGAGAAGTAATAAATAACGAAAAATAACTAATAAAATAATAACTAAATATAAACAATATTACAACAGCTATTCTATTGATCATATACCGGGATATCATTTATATGTGATCCATCTTTGAGAAATGGTTTTTTAATATTTGATTTGAATAATAGATATAATTAGCTAAATATTGAGCATAATTGCAGTATTAAGAAAACCAATTCTTTGATCTAATTTTAATCTAATTAATCTAATTGGATTAAAATATTTATGACATTATCGTTATTGTCGCATAGACAAGTAGATGATACTTTAATTTTATTAAAAGAGATTATGTCATCTGTATCCATTAATATCGTTAGACGGAAGAGAGTAGCAAAAGTTCATTAATTTTATTAAAGAAATATGTTGTTACGGATTGAAACACAAAATGATAATGTCGTGAGACGTAAGAGCATATTTTTCGTATAATATCGACTTGTTTTTCACGTAGATTGTCTCGTATTTTTTGAAAATACAATGAAAAACCATTTCAACAAGCTTTTATTTATGTATCTATGCAACGGAATCTTTGAACGTGATTTTCACCTATTTCAAAACGTCGGGTTGAATTGAAATTTCGCACAAATATCAAAGACCGATGACAATATATAAATTTAATAAGTTTTTCGACTATCCTCATTAGGATCATTAACCAAAAAATTTTTGATGGTGGAAGCGCAGATAACATTTCATTATATTAATAAATAATAGTTTAAAAATTTGCTTTTATAGCTAGCTTAACTAAAAAGTAAAAAATAAATAACAGTTTACAAAATCTAAAAAAAACACGCTTTTGTAACGAGCATAACTAAAAAGTAGAAAATAATTTCTATAAGCTGAGAAAAAAAAGTCATTAAAAAAGGTGATTTTCAGATTATTTTATCCCCATTAGTTCATGTAGCTACAAAAGCGTGCTTTTTTAATTTTTTTTGAACCATAATTTAAGCCCCCCCCCCATCCAAAAAAAGGGATATTCCAGGTTTGGTCGCCATGTGTGTGTTTATCTGTCTGTCTGTGGCATTGTAGAACTTAAATGGACCGATTGTGAACTTTTTTTTTATTTCGTTGGCAAGGTAATTTAACGGAAAGTGTTTCATACCTGGAACAATTAAAAAAGGCTATGATCCTCAAAATCGGTTCAGTTTGGAGAAGGCTGTACGGAATAAGGTAATGTAATAGGGAGTGTTTTTAAAAATTTGTCAGGAGTTTCTTAAATTTTGTAAATATTTTACTTCTTTGCATTTTTATAAGCAAAAAATATCATTGGTTGGCAGATATTTATTGAAATAATAAAGGCTGTACAAAGCATTTAAATCATTACCACCCAAAATGATTTCCTGTTTTGTAATTGGATTCTACAAATAAAAATCTATAGAGATTGAAAGGTATATTACACTCCTAACTCGAATAAAAATCAATTTTTATGCTTTTTCGTTCGTGCTGGGGAGAAAAAATCAAATTATCAAATTAGTAAAATTAAGACAGGAAATAAGATTCATGTAACGATCACTGAAAAGGGCGTTATTATGATGACATCCCTGTATGAACTTCTAAGTGACATACATGAATAAAATATTTTTTAATATTTGATAAAAAAATTCCATATATGTGTACCATTTATAATATACAAAGTTGATTGTAATATTGTTATTATTATTGAAATATGTCATATATCGAGAAATAAAAAAAAATGAAAACATGTTTTTAAAAAAATATATAACCAACAATGCCAACCACAACAGCAGTCAACAACAAGAGGCAGCTATAGCAGCGTAAGCGGTGACTTTTATTTAATATGTATGATGTATCTCTAAACATGGATTTTTATATTATTACGTACCAGTTTTTCACTTTTCATATTTATTGATACAAGATAAAATCTTTTTTTTTAAATACCGACTTAAAAAGAGCACTAAAAAGCACTGCAAATGATTTCGCAAAATTTTATGACTATATTTTTACTTTAATATATTATAAATATAATAAAGTATTGTGATCGAAAAAAAAATCGATATCGGGGTTTCAACGGAAATACACGTTTTGAGGATTTCTGATTCCAAAAAAGTGGTTTTTAAAAAATGTTGCGTCTGTCGGTATGTCGGTATGTCTGTTACCAAGCTGGAGCCTTCAATTTCCAATCGATTTTTCTCAAACTCGGTCCACAGGTTCAATTTGGTCATAATTCCAGACAATTTTTTCATTTTTTTCCTAGGCACAAGGCTAGACCTTAAGATGTTCCTAGGATTGGTATAAGCAACATATTCTGGAAAAAAAAAGGCGCACACCCTAGAGAAAACCTTCTCAAATACAGGAAAATGGAATTTTCTAGGGAGAGGCTGAGGGGACAGCAGTGAAACAGCAAGGTCCTAGGTTTGATATAACTCCCTTCTGGAACCCCTCCCCCTGAAGCCGTGGAGCTGGAGGGGATGAAATCGTCAAAAGTGGTCAAATCAACCGTTTATTATATCTCTTACTGAACCTTAAGTTTTTTTTTTTTTTTTTTGTAGTATATATAAGAAGCTTAGATTAAAAGGTAAATACACACAAAAAATTATTAAACTATTAAATTACTTTAGATAAAGGTGGAAAAGAAATCTAATCTCTAAATATTATAAATGCGAAAGTAAGCATGTTTGTTTGTTACGCTTTCACGCTTAGACTAGCGAATGGTTTTTAATGAAACTGTACAGTAATATAGCTAATACTTCAGAAGAACACATGAGATATAATTTATAAAGATATATTAATAAAAAAAAAATTAAAAATTAATTTAATTTGACATTACCATAAATTACAGATATCTGTAAAAGTTGTCTTTTGACATTACCATAAAAAAGATATCTGTAAAAAAAGTCTATATAAAATATTTCACGGCCATCTTTTCTGATATACTCAATGAATAACTACGACTATTATACATTTAAAAAAATAGAAAATCATATATATATTTTACCTGTGTAAAACAATCCTTACCATTATTTCGAGTGTTATAGAAAGAGAATAAGCGAGAGCAATCTTTATCAATCTTTAAGTTTAAACTCAGCGAAGCGGGTGGATATCACTCTAGTGTATTTATATTTTTGAAAATCTTTAAGAATTAATAATCAGGTTTATAACATTTAACTTTTCTAACTCTTTCTAACTAATTAACTTTTCGTTTAATCGTTGATTGGTGCAAAGAAGTACAAAATTTCTAAAATATTTTTTTCATCGTTCTATTAATTTCTGAAAAGCTATAGTCTTAGTATCGCAGAAAAATTGCTAACTCGTAGTTATTTGAAAACGAGACTCCATAGAAGAAAATTTCAAACCTTCTCGCAAGCTTTTCCCAACAGTTCTTTCAAGGCCTAAACAACCTGGTAGTGCTAATTTTATTTTGTTTGGGAATTGTTTGTCTTGGAACCGTAAATAAAAAATTGTAACTTTATATTTGTGCTTTGAATTTGGAAGATTATTATTATTTTTTAGTTGTCAAAATCAGTTGATAAAATATTCTAATATCATTGGAGAAAAAGTATATCGTGGTAGATCTTATGAAGGAATAAGGATGACGTTACAATTGTCAGATACTTGAATAGTATAAATTGTGAACTCACCAAAATACCAGTGCATATAGACGTCAAAAAATTAGCAATGAGCAACATACGCTATTTATAGCTAATTCATACTGATGATGACTACTTGGTAGCCGAAATAAGTATTTATACAAATTTGATCTAGGAAATTGCAGAAAAAAAAACGAAAAACATACGAATATTTTGTTAAAGTTTTAAACTGCAGATGGTTCTTGAACGAGATCGATCTCTTACTAATAAAAGCTTAAAGAACTAGTTCGAGTGCTTTCCGACAAATAATTAGCAAGTGGGTTTAAAAATGCCAAAAAATTGGCGTTCATGCTACTTTTTTGAAGTTGGTTAAAAATAGAACTGTTTGTTGCCAGATAATTGGGAAATCGGTCCATAACTGAAATGACTAAAAGTGATAAAAATTTTCGAAGTTCAAAAAAATTTTATTGATAGATCCAATACTAAAATTTCTAAAAAATTTTGATGAAATATGGATTTTTTGGCTGTTCAAAATTATCTAAATAAAAATTAGCTTTAGCTGTTGGTCTTAAACGAAATAAAGTATTTTAGTTTTAGACTAATGAATAATTAATTTGTCTGGAATAAACTGATGTGTATCAAAATATTTAATATATTTATCAGACATACTAAGAATTCACGAATTTCACAATATAATTCAATGACGTAAATTGTTTGTTGTCGAACAAGCAACAGATACATATCTAAAATGCGTTGTATTTTCAAATTGACGTGGTTATTTTTATTATCAATTCTTTTTGTTATCAATCTTTTTATGTTCTTATTTTGTTTCTCTGTTGGTTTTTTATTACATTATTAATTTAGCAACTTTTTTTATGGGATTTTTTCTATCAATTACGTACTACCTCTTTGAGAGTGTATTCTGGAACAAAAGTTGCCTGAAGAAAAGTCAATGGTTATTTATATGCAATCCCAGAGGAATGTTTTATCATTTTAACTATAACAAAAAAAATCGTTCCAGTAGCTGAAAATCGAGAAAACATTTATCAGAATAGAATAAAATTTCTTTTTATTGAGCCAAATCAAAATATTATTAAAGCAAGATAATTATATATTATTAATAATAATTAAAATATTATTAAAGCAATAATCACCAAGAGTTATTAAGGGTACAATTTCCGTAAATTGCTCAGTTTAGTCGAATAGCGATTTAATATTAAATGTGAAAATATATAGAACGAAAATATAGAACATATAACTGACACTTCCAATTTTCTGAGATCTGACCCTTGTATAAAATCCGTCATCATTCACGCTCTGAAGAAGAAATTGAGAGCTGTATCAACGAAATTAACACAGATTTATTTAAATAAAGTTCGTGTTATGGAATGTAGAAGTAAGGAACACAATCTCTGTGTTTAAAAAAGACCCTTAAATTGCATGAAATTAAGATGGCATTGGTGCAATACATCATAGACATAAGAAAAGTAGGGCCGGAGTATAAAGTTGTATAATACTCGCTCACTCTCTGGTGCAATTACACTCCGTCCCTGCTTTTCAATGATATAGATATCCTTTGCTGCACTAGCGCCATTATAGCTCCTTTATTTAATGAGATGCAAGAATTGAATAATACTAGAGATTTCAATAAAACTTTATAAATACATTATTTGATTAACAAAGTTTCCAAAAATCACAAAAAATTCTTAGGCCACCGGGCTTTTTATAATTATTTTATCGTTTTAAGTTTGCTGAAAAAATGACGAATTATATAGGTCCTCTTCAATCGAATATTTCTATATAAAATAATCTAGAGAGTGTGATAAAAAACTTAGACAAGCTTGTAGTTTATAATAATACCATAAAAATATAAGATTGCCGATAAAAACAAAATTTTAATTTCATTTTGAGTTCATCGAAAATACTTCATTTGATGGACAGAGACGACTATAGTTAGAGTATTGATGATTGAAGAGCGATATCAATATTATCAAATTTATAAGCATCACTTGCACACAATATATTATATATTTTTGTAATTGCGGGGTATTGTGAAGCCAAAAATAACTTATTACTTGACTACAAAGCATGCATTTGGTTTATATGTATGTACCGTGCAATAAACTAAAACTTTTTTTACAATCACCTAAATGCTATTTTGTGGAGACTTTTTAATTCAAACAGCCATATAAGATTGTGTTCCTTATCTTTACATTCTATAGTTCGTATGTTTAATCAATATATAACCTTACATTGTATACTTCATGAATCAATAGAAAATTTCGATTAAAGCTGGTATTTTGTTAAAATTACTTCTTGCGTTAACTGTGAGACATCATTTACATATATTTAGATTTTGTAAGAATTAAGACCGAAATAATAAAGGTGAACTGCGGAAGTATACTCACTGTCAAAAAAAATGCCACAGTTAAAACATTCTAAGCGTACTCATCATATGTTATGTTATAATAGTAACACTTAGAATGTTTTAAAACGAGCATTTTTTTTTGACATTGAGATACATTTTTATACAATGTATATATGTATGTAATACACAAGGTATACTAAGTTTAGTCCCAAGTTTGTAACGCTTAAAACTATTGATGCTACGGAAATTTTGGTACAGGTGTTCATAAAATCACCTCATAAGTCCATTTTCGGTTGTCCGCCTGTTCGTCTGTCCTTTCGACCGTCTGTCAACTTGATCACTCAAAAACGAACAAAGATATCAAGCTGAAATTTTACAGCGTACTCAAGACGTAAAAAGTGAGGTCGAGTTCGTAAATGAGCTTCATGGGTCAATTAGGTCCTGGGTCCGTAAGACCCATTTTGTAAACCGTTATAGATAGAACAAAAGTTTAAATGTAAAAAATGTTCTTTTTAAAAAAATAACTTTTGTTTGAAACATTTTTTCGTAAACATCACTGTTTACCCGTGAGGGTGCAAATTAGGCGCAAATTGTATAGTATGTATTATATGGGAATATACCTTATGTATGTGTGACATGGATGTATTTGTAATGTGATAAGAGAGAGAATTTACTCAGTCAATTGTTTGTTTTCACTTGTTTATTATTCATAATCGATCAACTGGTAGTGTTTTCAATAAATATAAAAGAATACTTTACCTAATAGTAATGTTACTTATAATTCTTAAAGATGTTTAATAGAACTCAACTAATTATGGAATGTAGTAATATATACACTTTTTTGTTAGTGTAGAAATTGTAGAAATATTTTCTATAATAATTTATTTATTTATTTTTAAAATATTTTTATAAAAACTTGTAAATAATTGAACCGCTGCAGATGTTTTCACAGTTGTATTATTATTAATAATTCAAATGAAACAACTTAACTGTTTGCGTGTTATTCATTTTTTTGTTATTTACTTTATCCGAATAAGGCCCTTCACGTTTTCTATGAAATTCTATATCGGTCAAATTATATTGACAGGTCAATGTTGGTATGAATAAAAGCAACGAAGGATTATACATCTCTCGACATGATAAAATGTCAAAGAAGATGAAAATATAGCATCTTTAATAGTTTAACTACTCAACATTTCAAATATTTGGTATCATTTTCGGTATCGAAATACGTTAAAGAGTTGCAATGAAAATGATTTAAAACTTTATTTATCAATTAATCCCTCATTTATAAGTCTTCGATTCCTCTGTACGGCTAATGAGAAATGTAAATAACCGTTAAGAGAATCTATATGAATTTTTCACAAAAGACGTATAAGAGAATGATTAATAGATAAGTAAAATTTCAAGAATTGAAATCCTCTCAATAACGCCCAAGTGTTTTTGAACTACTGATACAAATTTTTGAACAGTTCTAAATAATTGAAATAATAGATGCTAGGTTTATATACCTATTTATTGAACATAAAACTATTTTATACCTTTTTTCACACTAGTAAATTTTTATTACAAACAAAATGAATCATTAAACTAATTTGTATGCCCTAATTTCAATATAACACTTTTAATGTAAAATAATTAATTAAAAAACAAATAGAAATAATTACAGAATATTGATTAAGCACACAATTTTTAATTATTTTCTAATCAACAACAAAACATTATTCGATAGAACCTTTTTTATTAGAATATTATTCATGTGTTAGGTAATTTAAAAGCTGATTAATTATGTACTAAACATTAATATTAACGCATTTTTTAATATAAAAAACACGTCATTATCATTTAATGTTCTTTTAATTATACGTATAAACAAAATTAAAAATAATAGTTATTTTTTTAGTTGTAGTATATTTTAAAGTTAGACTGATCCGATTACCACCAACACTGGCGCTCTTGGCGAGATTTACAGCGTTCACAGGATTTTTTAAATACACAATTTTCCAACTCATTTATTTTACAAACAAAAAAAAAACTTGCTCTAAAAAACTCTCCGGATTTTCTGAAAATATCAGGAAAGAACGTTAAGTAGGACTTTACATGAATTTTTACAAGAAAGGGAAACTTTATCTTATAGTAATCTAATGGTATTGTAGATCTGAAGGTGAATTTAAGGTTATCAAATTCACATCGTTGTGTTGGAAACGAGGAAAGACGCTTTCGCTCTGGTGAGCATGAATGATAAGATATCGGTTTTTGAAACTTCATAAACTGTCTATTTAATAATAACTGTCTACACGCCAAGGTTAATTTATAGAAATATTTTTGTACAAATTGTTTGTACAGATGTAAGAAACTGTGCTCGATTGACAAATACAATATGGTGAAAAATAGTCACGAAATGCAAAAGAGGGCAAAAGAACTCCTTTCTTCGTTTCAAGTACCAGTTTGAGAGTTTTTTTCATTTTATTAAAAAATAATTTTCAGTGTTTGCATATGCTGTAAACTTTGCCGCCTTTTACTTTTTAGAAATTATTTTATTTATTTCAGAGTCTACTTTGTATTTTAATCAAATAAAATGATGTCTCAAACTAGAACTTCAAACGAAGAAAGGAGTTTTTATTAAATGTTTCTTCGAGTAAGTTTTCTAACAATACAATTCCTTTTTGTTTTTTTTTTTTTGTCAATTTTATTTTTGGCGATGTGTGTCTCTTGGTATAAGTCAGAGAAAAATTAGCGCCGACCGTAATAATAAATCTATCAATAAAGTTTTTTAATTTCAAGCTTATTTTTTAGAAAATGCAAACCGCGTTGATTATTCGAGGCAGTGCTTCGCGCAAGCTTTCGTTGTTAAATAAGAACATATACCTACTTTCATAAAACAAGTAAAAATTAATTCGGGTACGAAACCCTAAACATATCTAAAACACTTGAAATATATCTAAGAACACTCTCCATTAAATTATCTTTTTCAAATTGAGCCGATTTTGAAGACCATGACCATTTTGTTAGTTTTTTCGGGTACGGAGATCTAAACTCGCTCTTGAAAATAACTAAGAACATTCTTCATTTAATTCTTCATTAAACGTTTTGGCAGGCGCTACGATGCCACAGACAGACAGACAGACACACACACAAAGCGGTCAAACGTATAACATTCATTTCTTTTTTAATTCGGGTGTTAAAAAGGACTTTTCTCAATTATTAGAACACATCTTAACTTACACAATTTGCTCTATTTTGAACTTCTTCTGTGTTCAAATTGTTGAAATTGTTTAAAATCGAAAATTTACTGTAAAAGTTGCTGTAAAATTCTCATCTCTTTTGAAGTTCAACCACAAGTCTCTGTCTTTAATTAGTAGATATACTGTGACTCTGAAGAAGTCAGATAGTGAAGAAGTAATATCTGCGGCAAAGTAATCTGTTGTGAGCTTTCTCCACTTTGTGCCCTTTTCATATTCTTTGACTATTGAGAGTTCCAAGGCTTGCTATTCATTTTTTATTAAAATTTTCCCTTTCTGCAGAAATTAAATGAATAAGAATGTCATAATACACTCACTTACGCAATTAATTTTATGTTGGTTTCAAAAATTCTACACGCGCGCCTCTTATAAAAATTGTCGTCCAAAAAAAACTATTTAATTTAATATTGAAAATGATAATAAACGAAGCCTTAATCGAAAATGATGCATCAGATCAAAGAAAGTCAACAGACTTTCAATTTTAAAATATCGTAAGGAATTCATTGTTTCTGGGCGGAACGGTGTTTCGGGGACACGATAATTCACTTAAAAGTGTAATTAAATAAATCTGGAATCTAATTTGAAAAATATTAAATATATATAAATTAAACTTAGTTGATATACAGTTTTTAATGAAATGTTTTAGTTGAAAAAAATAAGGTTGTTTAGAAAAGCTACTAGTTATTTTTTACTTTAATGGTTGGTGAATATATTTTATAACGTAATAGTTTATTTTTATACAACGTTCATTTTTTTTTTTCGTTGAAATAGAAAATGTATACATTCATTTAATTATGCCGTGGAAAAATTCTTATTAGTGGATAAAAATAAATTTTCATTCTCGTAATATGTGTGGTCTCAAATAAAGTTTAAAGTATGTTTTATAAAATAATAATAATTTTTAACTGGATATTTAAAAGAAACTATTGTGTTGCCATGGACAATTTTCTTTAAAAAATGTATTTTAAACATTGGTTACGTTTTGAGAAATAGTGAGCGTTAACTAAAACATATTTTCGGAACACGCGCCAATTTTTTACTTCACTTACAGCAAGGTTGAAATCTGAGAACTGAACCGATGTCAATTTTAACTGTCAAAAATTCCAGATAGCACAAGGAATAGGGGATCGGACTAAATTTTTTTTATCACTTCAGGTGAAGAATTCTCCTTGAACGTGCAGAAAAAATAAGTTGGTTTTAAAAAATTTGTACTAGTATGCAAGATATGAACGTTTAAAATTCCTAATTAAACAAAGAGGAAGATACCCACTAGAGTGACATCATATGTGGATTTCGCCATAGATATTACATATAAAACTTTGTTTTGCTAAAAGGAAATGGGTAGGTAACCTTTGATTGGTTATACCCTCTTCGGTTTTTTAACCAATTTTAATTTCACTTCCAAATATTATCATGTTATCAAGTCAATTTTTACATTTTTATGGGTAATATGGCCAATTCTACATCAGGATTATCCCCTATTGTTATCGACCTTTTGGTGTTACCTTAGTTTTTATTTGTGGATTTTTTTAAATCTATTGATTAAATTCATTTCTCGGTTAGCACTCCTAAACGTACCCATAGATGGTTCAAATTAATTAACCGATTTTGTATTTTAAGGGCAATTTCATGTAAACAAGTTTTCGTAAAAGAAAAAAGGCTCTCTTGCAAAATAAAAACCTATTTTTGTTGTTTTTGTATAACTTCAAAAAAGGACACTTCGTTTTCTAAGAGTTCTTTTTTCTTCTACGATAATATTCGTTTATAGGCCAAAAAGTAGCTAACACGAAAAATTTTTCAAATTAAATTTGATTTACTAATTTGATTTGACAGGTGTGGATTCAGAAAATATTTTGCTCTGTTTAGCATGTTTCGATACCTGTTGACATTGAAACTTTTCTTTATACTTTTTTATTTTTAAGTTTTGCTTTTTTTGGCGATATCTCAGAAACTACGCGCCCAATCTTTTCTGAAAAATAATTCGCAACTAAATTACGGAGAAACAAATTTGTTCGTTTTTTTGGCATTTTCTTAAAAGCACACACAAATTTTAACACTTCAATTTTAACGATGGTAACTTTTAACAAACACTTGGTTGGATCAGTGGATATTTAAAAAAAATTTTTCCAAAATTTCTATAGAGCTTTTTAAAAAAATTTTTTATTCAAATTTCAAAATAATGATTTCATTAACTCTATTCATAAGAAAAATGATTATCTTTGATGAAAATTTTTACTTTTGTTTAATACCATTAATTCATTTTAAAATCATATCCATTTTTAGGCCCAAGGGGGTCAAAAATCAGATATTTTTAGTTTTTAGTAAAATTTTATAAACTGAAAACATTATTATAGCATAAATCCAAACTTAACCAGATAACTAATAAAACGGAGGTTATTTCTAACATCTAGCAGATAGGATCGGTGAATATTTAAAAAAATTAAATTCTATTGTCGGTTCAAAAGCAGTAGCTCTATTTCTTTAAGAGGAAATTCACTAAAAAATATTGACACATAATTTGATACTAAAATTTCATACATATATTCAAAGAAATATTCAAAATTGACTAAGAAAAGACTTAACATGCAATAGTTTTACTTGAAGAATGTGTGGGAAAATAGATAGAAGGAAGGAAAATAAAAAAATAAGACATACAAAGCAGCTTTTATAAACTATAAGGAAGAGTATTTTGTTATTGTAAGTAAAACTTTGTGTATAGATAATACCGCATTAAATAACACACACATAAACTTATAACTTATATACTTTACGTATAAATATGATATTAGATGTTGATGAAGTTGATTTAGGAGGTTGTTAGCTTGTTTGTGGTTGGTTAGGTGAATGGCTTCACAGTCATTGACTTGAATGTCGTCGGCATTATGTCAATGTTAAATACAATATTTTGTTAAAGGGGAATCTTGCCAAAATACTAACTATTTTAATTGTTATTACCAAATCTAAGAAAATTATTTTTATTATTTTACCACTGCAACAAGTTACTAACAATCATAGCATACTTGTGGGGAAATTAAATCCTATTCACACCGTGTATGAGTTTTATTGGAGGCGTTTCCATGGTAACGATACACTACTTTTTTTTTTTTTTTTTTTTTTTTAATATTATACTGCGTGTTTAACTACTATGGTCATATACGTATCAGCAGGAATGATGTTGTTCTCTTAGGTGTGGTTAGTAACTGGTCTTTTCATTGATTATAGCTGATGTAGAAGTTTGGTGTTTCGCAGGAAATTGTGAAGTTTTTGAATTTCTCGTTGGTCGTTTCCGAGTGTAATTGTCAAGTCGGAGGAAATTCTGCTGGAAATTGTCATTGCTCTGTATTTAATGCATTGGAATAGATGCTCTACTGTGAGTTCTGTATTGCAATGGCTGCAGATTGGTGGAGAAGATTTGTTCAAGATGTGAGAATGGGTTATTTTGGTATGCCCTATTCGAAGTCTTGTTAGAGCTACTTCAAATCTGCGATTATCTTGATATGATGTTTCCCATTCACTAAATATATTTTTTATTTTTCGTAGTTTATTGGTTATTGGAATTGTTTGTACCCATTTTAAGTTTTCGTTCTCCAGGTTTTTTTTTGAAATGTGTTTTAGGAGATCAGTACCGTCTAGTACTGTGGTGATCCTGATACGTGTACATCGCTGGCGGCCTCATCTACTTTTTCATTTTCAGAAATTCCTACATGACTAGGAGTCCATATAAATTGAATCAAGTTGGCGTGAGATAGATGGAGTATCGAGGCTACGATGCCTTGAATGATGGGTGCTGGGTTCTTACATTGAATTGCTTTCAAGACACTATACGAATCACTTATTATCACAAATTTTTTATTATTAGGGTTTTCACTTTTTATTAAATCTAGAGCTTGTGAGATAGCTATAGCCTCGGCCGTAAATATTGAGTTTATTTTATTGAGCTTATATTTATAGGTTTTGTTATTAAAAGTACAGAGCATGAGGTTGAATTTTCTATCTTCGATGCGTCGGTATATATTTTGTTGTAGTCATTATAATTATGTATTAAATACACTACTTTAATTATAGAATTGTATGGATGCAAATATAATTGTATGGATTGCATTTATGACTAATATTGAAAATTTAATATTATTGTCTCACAAATTGTTACAAATTTAAATAAATAATTATGATAATTTACATTTAAAAAATAACATTAATTATGCAATTTCATTTCTTATTTTTACAATTTTTAATGCATTAAGTTTAATTAATTAGTGTTTTTCAATAATTTTAATTTGACATTTACTATAACATTTACATGTTAAGAATTGCAAATTAGTCATAACAGCTTCCTTTAAAACCAAAATTTTTCACTGGAAGCGCTGGCATCGATTTGATTATCCCTACCATGACTACGAACGAATACGATAATAATCATTCAACTGCTTGATATAGATTTTGGAGGAAAGTGAATTTCAATGTTGAATTTCAATCCGCATAGAAATAAGATCGCCCTTCATCCATTCAATAACTAGAAGGATATAATTTTTATGAAATTTTATTGATTGATAAATACGACTATATCAGTTTGTCAATTGAAAAGTGTTCACGGCTATTTTGATTAAAGCAGAAAAAAAATTGATTAAAATGATTTTAATTAAAAATAGAACAATTTTCGATAGAAAAGCTATCATAGGCGTGTTTACCAATCAATAAACTTTCATACAATTGTGTCTCATCTATTTATCAGATGGATTAAGCTCGATCATATACCGTCTTTTAGACTGTTATAGTCTGTCTCACCCTAAAAGCATGTAAAAATCATTCATCTGGTTTGTCTCAGTTTTGCATCTTTTATGGGTATTATAAACGACGTTAGATCTAACTTGCGTAGTAAAAAAAGCAAATATCGTTTTTTCAAAGTAAACATGACTCTTTTTTAGGGTTAGAGACTAGCAAAATTCTCATTTTAAGTTCTGAATTTTATTCGGACATTTGGAAATTTTATGCCAATAATATTTTTGTAGCCTTGGCGGTATCCACATAAATTACGTCATACGATTTTAAAAATTTCAAAACAAAATTTTGTATATGCTTTATTGTTAATATACATGTCAGGGTATAGATAACTGCGGACAAAAGAAATCCATCAGAACACAAAAGAATCCCATAATTCGACACCAAAGAAGATCTTTGTATGCTTTTAATCCGATATACCATTAACGGAATGCGGCTTTTAAAAAATTATTTTTTGTAATCTTTAGAATTAATATCAGTTGCAGAAAATTTGAAACTCACAATTATTAATCGAGAAACTCTTAAAATTACAAACCTTAACAAAGCCGTACCTCATTAATGATACATTGAATCTAAAATACTAATACAAAATGTAATAATTTATAAACTTATTTTACTCTATTAATATTTGTAAAATCATTCCCAATTAGATGTTTGTGACGTCACCTTCAAACGAAACAAACGAAATTTACAAACAGTTAGTTATTTTATTTTACACAATATCTGTGTTGTGTTAATGATCGCTGAACTAAAAAATTTTTACTTATTGTTCAATTTATATTGTTCTACTACTCACGAGTGACTTTAAATTATATTACATTAATACATATTTTTCTCTTAAATAAATACATTAATTTTATTTAAGAACTGTCGTTTTCCACAATTTTTTGTCTTCATTTCTATATACTTCTGTACATTCTGTTTTTAGTTTGATAATAATTATACGTAGTTTGAATGAGAAGGGCGCGAGAAAGGAAGGTCAGGTTGATTTACGAAGCCATGAAAATAACGTCACCGTCTGATTTTTGCACCTTGGCGTCATATGGAAATGGATTTAGGAAAAAATAGACCGGATAAATAGATTCGAACAAATAGACCGCAACGCTGAACGCAAAGTTTTTGGACTCGTTTTAAAACGCAAGGGCTAAAAACTTCAGATCCCAACCAACTCCTCTATAGTCGACAACCAGCACAACCCAAATAACTCGTTTTTAAATTTTTCCTCTATTCTATCTGTATATTCTTTTCGGGTTTATTTTCTCCGATTACCATGGAAATTGAATAATAGGGGGATGTTGACTCAAAAGGGAACCTCGCAGTCTTGGCAATTTTCAGTTGTTCATATCTCAACAAATTAACGATACCTAATTAGCTGGTAATAATCCAGTTGAGAAAGGAAAGATGAAAAGCGAATGCATGCTGTGAGGAGCATTAAGAAGAAGAAGAAAATATTTATAAAACAGAAAACAAAGTCTTCGGTTAGTTTCAAAGTCTGTGACACAAAGGAAAGGTTAACTGATACACAACCACTGAAATTAGTCGAACTTCCGATTTTTGGCTTTTATAAATGAGTTTCGCAATAAAATTAGACGTGATAGAAGGAAATGAGTATTATTTTTGGAAAACCATATAATTACATGTAACGTTGGTAAAAGAAATTTTGATTATTTATTACCCCTCCGTTTTTTATGGGGCACTTAAATTTATTAGTCCTGAAAAGAAATATAATTTCGAAGCGAAATGTTAATAGTAAAAGATAAAAATATTGCAAAAAGTTAAGAAATCAATTCAGACGAATATTTTGGAATCAATCATAAATTTTTCTGTTAATAGTAATACTTTCAGGAGGTCTCGTAGTCTCAATAGTTTTTAATATTTAATTTTAAATAATACCGTGATAATGAAAGATTAAGATCTGTTAAACAAAGTTGTTATTTGTCTTACACTTTTACTACTTTGCCGTGAGGAATTACTTTTTCAACAAATAATGAATCGAAATATGATACGGAGCTTTGAAATTTCGCATTTGGCTTTAGTAATGATGGAAATTTAAAATTCTTCATCATTTACTTTACACATAAAGGCATAAATGAAATGGAACGCCATGGAAATGGTCGAAGCGATATGGAGAAGATAATAAATAGTAAGAATTTTGAGAAAATCAAGTCTTGAAATACTTTGTAGAGCTCATTTTAACTAAAAAAGATTTGGATATAATATAAAAATTTGGATAAAAACGAATAAAAACTAGGAGTTCTTGTTAAAACGGCGAACACATCAAGATGTTAAAAATATTATTAGTACCTACGTTTATAAAGAAAACAACGTCAACGCCAACACAATTCCTCAAAACATTTTAATAGCGAATTTGTTTGAATAATAATAGTATCACAATGTATGAATTAGTAGTGTGCCGGATCGACAAAAATTAATATCCGCGGATATGGTTACGAATCTTTGATATACAGTTGCAAATTCTTGATGCACGTTTAAACTAGGTCATCCTGGTGAAGAACACCCCGTTATATCATTCACCTTCGTTGCTTTCATTTATCCCACCTCGATAAAACTCGAAATAGAGGAAAAGATTCTGAGAAGATACAGGTAAAATATATCTTCTTTCAATTAAAAAAAATGAAATAATAACAATAATAATGGGGTTAAACCACCGTTCCTCTGACATATATGACAGAGGGCACCCACATTATTATTATTTAATCTTTATTTATTCAATTCAACTACATCCATATGTAAAATTAATTTTAAGTTGTAGGTGGAGTCGGTTACTTTCTTATTCAAGCGACGACAGTGTGATCAATTCTACCGCCTCATTTATTATAATTGTTCACACTGTCGCTGCTTGGATTCGAACTCGCAACCTAAATCTAAGTAGTCAAACGGTTAAAGTCTCTCGCTCGTAATTTGGCCTCTAAAATTTAAAAACATGTAAAATAACAAGTCATAATTCATTGAGCATATCAGAACAGATGGGCATAAATTGTATTTTTTTGATTTTTTCATGTTAAGGTTAACCATTTTTACAGCAATCTTTAATTTATGATTCAAAATGATGCTCATAGATAGCAAAATGTCAGCCCAAATTTAATTTAAAAAAAAAAAAAATTAATCTTTATAAATTATAGGTCATGTGTTATTTTGATGTATGAGCTACATTATTGTAAAGTTTCAATCAAATCCATTAAGTAGTTTTACAAAGCGTTACAAACAAACAAAGTGACTTTCACACGTATAATATAACGAGATGTACTCACAAAATTTAAAATGATTTAACTATCGTTAATTTTTTTGTAAATTAAGTTTTTAACTTCTATTTAATAATAATAATAATAATGGGGTTTAACCTCCGTTTCTCTGACATATACGCCTATAACAGAGGCCACCCACATCATTATTTGTGAATCTTTATTTATTTAATTACAAATTATATTTACAATTACATTTTTGATGTGAGTGGAGTCGGTTACTACGTTCTTATCCAAGCGACGACAATGTGATCAATTCTGCACTCCCATTAATTATAATTGTTCACACTGCTGCTGCCTGGATTCGAACCCGCTACCTAAGTCTAAGTAAAAAATAACGGTCTATAACTAATGCCTTAGACCGCTCGGCCACTTAGGCTCTTAAAAATGTAATTGTATTAACTTCTATTTGCTATAAAGAAAAAAAATTATAAAAAATTCGTATAAAATTCGCTAAAAATGAAATGGTTACCGATTTTTTATTTATGGCAGATTTTTGCGGTTAGAGATACCGATACGGATATTCGGCACTTCACTAGTATATACATGAATTCAAATCATAAGTTTAGTTATAAGTTACTTAGTACTTAATGGTACTTATGTGATAGTAATCTTAATTACTATAAAATAACTTATACAATGTTTGTTGACAAGTCACTAATCTTTGAATAATAAATACTTTTTACTATATTATTATTGATAATTTGATTTAATCAGCTTTATTTTTTTGTTCATAACAGTTTATTAATTTTATTAATATTAATATTTAGCTATTTTAAACCTACAAATAATCTACAGGTTGATTTTTTTTAAAGTTTCCGGCTAAAACGAATTGGAATATAAAAAAAGAGTTTTATTTTCCTCTTGTGCCTTCCGGTTCAAAGATGGATGAACTTTTTTAAATAGAACTACATACTTTTTGTATCAACATTTTTTTTCTAGGTCCCAATTTTTTTTACCTGAATATTTTCAGTGATTTTAAGAAAAGAACATGCTAGAAAGAATACGATCAAACTAATGTGTTTAATTAATGACGACGATTTTTCGAACCTTTTTTAAGCACATGTTTTGTACATAGAAAATTAGCGAGAACTTATTATGAGCTCAAATATTAATCGTTAAAGTAAGTATGTAGATACTTGATTGGCTATGAAAAAAAAAAAGTGATGGAGTATATAAATTCTATACGAGGTAATTTAAAAATCATAAGCTATTCAATTTAAAATTCAGATATATGTTGATATTTACGATCAAACAATAAACATAAAATGTTAAAAAGATGACCTTTTTTTTATTTTTACGTTGCGGAAGATATATGACATACAAAAGTTTTTTTTTTTCTTTATGACAAAAAAATCGAAATATTTAATGTCCTTCCCCAACCCACAGCCATGACTTATGTAAAGTTGAATTGAAGTCAAATTTTTTTTGTAATACCTAAGTTTTTCCTGAGTACTTGATATACAATTACTGCACGTTATATGTTGATTAGCTCTTAATGATTTACCTGATAGGATATCTTTCACACATCCACGCACTGAAAAGTATAGATGGATGATGCGGGCGGTAATTTTGAGAATTTTTTGTTGTTCGCAATGGTAAATTATAAATTATAGTTTAAAAAAATACTAAGAAAACAGCCTTTTTTTTACTAGAAAGTGGATAGTAATTATAGTTTTGCAAATCGTGCATTTGGAGTCGACACCATCGCCCCTACACTATCGGACCGTTAATGTTAATTAATATTTTAAGATAATATTAATAAAGTAATAAAAAAAAAATTGTTTATTCTGGTAATTTTGGTCAGGATACTAGGATAAAGTTAAAGTAAATTATTATCATCGGTCCTTGATACGCAGTTATAACATACTGATTTACATAGATAATGTGTAAATAAGGAACATTTTGGGATGGAAAAAAACACACAAAATGCAGTTGAGATATTTTATAAATATATACAATAATAAATATCTTCTAATCTTCAAAGGCAATAATAAAATACACACATACCCTTGCATATAAACTTGATTTCCCTAGACATTTGAGTGATACCCACCCGCTTCGCTGGGTTTAAAAGTAAAGATTGATAAAGATTATTATCCCTTATCCCCTTTCTATAACTCTCGAAATAATTGTAAGGATTGTTTTACACAGGTAAAATATATGTATGGTTTTATATTTTATCAGAGAAGATGGCGGTAAATATTTTATATTGACTATTTTTACAGAAATCTGTAATTAATGGTAATGTCAAATGACTACTTTTACAGAAATCTGTAATTTGTGGTAATGTCAAATGAAATTAATTTTTAAATTTTTTTATTAATATATCTTATGTGTTATTCTGATATATCAGCTATTTTGCTGTACAGTTTCATTAAAAACCATTCGCTAGTTTTAGCGTGTAAGCGTAAAAAATAAACAAACAAACCAACATGCTTACTTTCGCATTTATAATATATATAGATTTATAGGTTTTTTATTGTATTTGATATTTACTTTATACAAATACTGATCGTATAAATATTTCCATATGACAGTAGAGTAGAATGAATGAGTGAAAGAATGAATGCAAACGTCTATAAAAATGTGGAATATATTCTTTGTAGTGTACATTTATTATATTTTATAAACATCTGGTTAGTTATCATTCCATCAAAAAATATTCAGATACAAGCTGCTATATTGAGAAAACTTTTCTGATCATTTACAAGAATTATGTTGTGAAAATGAATTTTGCAGTTAACTTCCCTATCTCTATCCCTATATATTATAAATGTGAAAGTAAACATGTTTGTTTATTTGTTTGTTACGCGTTCACGCAAAAACAAGCGAATGGTTTTTATTGAAACTGTACAGCAATATAAGTGATATATCAGAATAACACATGAACTATAATTTATAAAGATATATTTAAAAGTGAAAACAAACAATTGACTGAGTTAATTGTTGAAATACCATGCATAGACAGTGTTGATTACTCTATCACATTACACATACGTACATGTCACACATACATAACTGATATTCCCATATAATAAATATTATACAATTTAGGCCTAATTTCCGCCTTCACGGGTAAACAGTGACGTTTACGAAAAAAAGTTTCAGAAAAAAGTTGTTCATTTTTTGATAAGGAACATTTTTTACATTTAAACTTTAGTTCTATCTTAAACGGTTTGCAAGATGGGTCCTACGGACCCAAGACCCAATTGATCTATGTTGCTCATTTACGAACTCTATCTCACTTTTTACGCCCTGAGTACGCTGTAAAATTTCAGCTTGATATCTTTTTTCGTTTTTGAATTATCGTGTCCACAGACTGACGGACGGACAACCGGAAATGGACTAATTAGGTGATTTTATGAACACCTAACTTGCGTTAAACGTTACAAACTTGGGAGTAAACTCAGTATACCTTGCATATTACATATATGCATGGTATAAAAAAATTAAATATAATTTGACATTTACAGTTTTTAAATTTTAACAGAAATCTCTAATTTACTTATGGTTCAAAATGATGATTATAGATGGAGCAGATTAATGATCATCATTTTGAACCATTAATTAAAGAATTCTGTAAAAATTTAAAATAATAAATTTTAAACAAATCATGGCTAATTTTTTTGATACACTAAATGAATTATGACTATTCTACATTTAACAAAATTGAAAACTGTGTATATCAAGAGAGGGTGGAGGCTATAAAGCGGAGGTTGTACTATTAAGCCCAGTGAAGCAGGCGGATATCAATCTAGTATTATATAAATTTTTATGGAGGTAATTTTCTAAAGTGGCTTGAATTTTGAACGTTTTGTTGAGCTCGATAAAATAACCAAAAAAATATTTGATCATTGATATACAAAAATAACCAAAAAAAATCAAATTTAAAAAAGCCGTTAGCTAATATTTTACAAATTTCCTAAATTTAGTCATTCTGCAGAATATTAAGACATTGTATAGAATACTTTATCATATACATTGCTGGTAACATGTAGGAAATTGGTAGTCAGTTATCTTTGTTTACAGAGTTAGTTGTTAAACGAAGAGTAGGAAAAGAAAATGGTTTTGATATAAAATAAACAACACACGATGGTTTTGATATAAAATAAACAACATTATTATTCGTAGTATCTTGCGAAGTTTAATGTTTTTAAGCAAGTTAGGCGTGACTTTTAGGAATTCCAAGCTTTAATGAGGACGCTGTTCATTATTAAAATACACAATTTTATACGTCAAATTTAAAAAGGTATCATTTTTGGAATCGGATTTATAAAAATAATGTGTAAGAGGTTGGCTGCCCTTACATATGAATGCTGAAACGAGGAGAGAAATGAAAACAACTTGATTGATGTCTTGAAGTCCACTATTTGAATTTCTTAAAAATTGAGATACGTCTGTCAATATTGCCTTTAGGCATTGTTCATACGAAAGTAACAATGAATGGTTAAAAATCACTAATTTATTTTTATGATAATTTTTTATGCCAGCAGAAATTTTTGCCTTGATTTTTTAGGTGTTTTAAATATAATTAAAATAATTGCGTATGCTTATATTTATTTTGAGAAGTAAACGAATGCATACTATGTTTAAAATGTAAAAAAAGACTGTACATTTATTGTGATATCAATAGCTCTAGGACCAGATATAGAACTTGAAAATCATTTCACAACGAATAGAAATTAGAAAAGCTACTGTTTTAGTTGTGACAAACAACTTTTTGCACTACCAAAATTTTCACAGGCGGTGGTAAATATATTCGATTTTTTTTAATGGGCCCGATTTTTAGCTGTGTGGAAAGAAGATAATTGAAATTTGCAGCACTTTAGAAATGATTGTCAACAATTACGCCTTGCTCCACACCTACAATAAAACCATTACTTTAAAAATACTATCTTGAGGCATTATTTAATAAGCAATGAAATACAACAAGATACGTTTGTAGAAAGAAAGTCATTTTAGTCTGTCTATATCTAGATGTGTGTAAAACAGTTTGTCAGAATATTCTGGTTTATTACTTGTACGTTCTTTTTGTATAAAATCAGTCTGTCTTCACGTTATTCGTATCTACGTCGTATGATATCATATACACCCTCTTCTCTTGATTGTCTCTTCTTGCTTAACAAATTACCACAGTGTTTGCAGAATTATATTTCAAGTTATTAAATTATAACTGTAAAAAAGTATATAGTTAAAGTAGTTCTTTACGATACTAGTGGAATAACAGGATTATTAACATACTCCTGCAAAATTTGCAATCGCAGAAGTACGTTAATAATGCGTCATCACACGTCATAATTATTATTTAAAGTTTGGCATGGCTTATTGAGAAAAATTATAATGAATAGTGAATTTCATTACTATATAAGTGCGGTAATGACTTCAGTACCACACCAGGGTAATAACACACATTACTAAATATTTTTTCTACGCATATTGAGTGAGAAAAGTACTTCTTATCTCAGGTGCGTAGGCAAACATGTTAAATATACTTTTTTAAATGAACTAAAAAGGTAATAAAAAACTTTTAACAAAAAACTACCTCAAAAAAATGTAAATAATGGATTGCATCTTATTTATTTATTGTACATACATTAGGGCTGACTGACCAGCTCTGTTCTCATATTTAATTGACTGACTGTCATAACTGTTATTTATATGCAATATACAATCTGTATAACAATTTTCAGCTTTAGTAAATTCATTTAAATACCACGAAAATCATAACTGATTCTTAAATGATCAGCTTTAGTAAATTCAGATAATGTTTTTTAACTGACTCTCCCATGAGACTGCATGCAGTTGTAACTACAAGTAACACTCATTAGGAAGGGTGTCAATTGCATGCAATTGAAGACATGGCTGATATCTGATAGTATCCTTACATCTACAATTGGTTGAGTCAAAATCATTGAGCTAATATGAACCAACCAAATAACTTTGCTTAAGTGCGAATATCTTAAAAGAAATTTAAAAAAATGGGTAATGTGAGTAAAGTAACGAGAGGCTAGCACACATATAGACGATGTTGTTTCGTATAATATAAGCTTACTATGTAAGTTTAGTAATACTATGATATTCATAGCATGTAATTGTACATACAATTGTCGCTATAAAAGTTGAATATAAAAATATACAACACACCAATGCCTAGCATCCAATGTATAATAAAATATCAAGCCATAAGAGTCGTAGAGTTTAGCAGCATAAACAATTTCTCTTCCTGATTTTTTATGTTAATGTTGACTTGTTAAATGTAATTTATAATAGCTATTAGTGTATTACTCTTACTTTATTATTATTTTACAGTCATTAGTCATTTAAAATAACAACAACAAAAAACAATGTCGCGTCGCATCGCGTCAATTCCTTTATAACTACCTTACATGTATATTTTTAATTTATATAAAAACTAGCTGTGAACTACCCGCTTTGCTGGGCAACATTCCCACTTTCACCCCTCCCCCCATATTCCATATCCTTTTCTAGGTTACTATCTATCACCTAACTAAATTTCATCAAAATCCGTTCAGCCGTTTAGGCATGATAGAGCAAAACTCCCAGCAAAAACCATAAAAAAATCACTAACTCAATTAAGTTTTCTGCCTACTTCCTACCCCCTAAGTACGATGACGTGATCATTTTGATCTTATATCCGTTTTTAGGTAACCATCTATTACCTTACTAAATTTCATCAAAGTCTGTTCAGCCGTTTAGACGTGAAAGAGCAAAAGTCCCAACAAAAACGACTAAAAATCACTAACTCAATTTAGTTATCTGCCTACTGCCTACCCCCTAAGAACGATGGCGTGATTATTTATAGCCTATGACCATTTCCAGGTTATCATCTATCACCATACCAAATTTCATCAAAATCCGTTCAGCCGTTTAGGCGTGAAAGAATAACAGACAGACAGACAGACAGACAGACAGAGTTACTTTCGCATTTATAATATTAGTAAGGATTTTAATAATTATATTTCCTATTCCTTGTTTAAGCATAGCTTTTTTATAATCAAATCACACAATTTATTCATAGACCTGCGTTTAACAAACAGAGATAAAAGAGATTAACACTTCTTAGAGAGCATACGACACTAGAGTAACTGGTTTGTGATCTCGGTAACATTTAAGGTATGTTTTTTGGTTCACATGAATCGATATTTTGAGCCGAAATTTAGTCCCGTTTAACGAAGAAAGAAGATATTGGAAGCTATCGTCTATTGATTGTTAATTCTAAATTCACTTGAGAAGAAACTTTGATTCAATTTTTAGAGATGTATCTTAGGAAATTTCACGGATAAACGTTTTTTTCCACAAAGACCAAAATGTTGGAAAGATCTTTAAAATAACTCCAATAGCTTTCTTCTCAGGTGAATATTGGAACTATGTTCCTTATCGCACGATATTTGTTTGCTGATTGGGAGTTGAAACCAAAAAAACTGCAGCAGACACCAAAAACCGAGGTTAACTATAGGAAACAAAAATTTTTTCAATCGATTCAGGTTGCCATGAATTTTGAGAAAATGTAAAAATCTTTTTAAAGCTGTCAATTTGTATTTTTTGTCACAATTTTGTTTTATCATTTAAAAAAATTCAAATTGTGAAAGTTATCAAAAGTTGAAGAAAACAAAAATAATTTAAAGTACAATGCAATTTTTATGTTATGTCATAATAAATATCCTAATCAAATCAAACGTAATGCACTCACATATTGAGTTGACTACTAAATCAGAAGTATGTCTTTTTTAAACTAATATTACAAGTTAATTCATACCGTAAAAACTAAAAGTAGCTATAAAATTAAATTCTTTAAAGAATCAAACAAGTATTTCACTTCTAAAATTAATACAGTAAATTTTCAGAAAAATATCTAGTAAATAAAAAAAATAAGCGCTACATTTATAATGTACCAAGGTATGAAAGGAATATAGTTCCTACCGGGTGCCCACGACACCTCTCGATCTTTTTTTCTCATAAATGGAAAAATAAATAAAAAATATATACTAAATACAAAAACATGAAAAAAAAAAGATTCATAAAATATAGAAAAAATTCGGACTGTAAAATTTTGTGAAAGCGTAGTAGTACTATTATTTACCTAAGAGGCCACATATTTTGGAAATACATACTAGTTTTATTAGCGTGACGAAGGTATAATTTCATTTCCGCTTTAATTGAAGATTGCGTGCTTGATTCAAAATTCAATATAATATTGTTACAAGCTTATATAATCCTAGATGTGCCTGCAACATTGTCGTCGTTTAATGTCCTCGCAGCAAAAACTTTTTTAAATAAAACAATAGTTTTAAGCACATAGTGATTGAAAACGTTCTTTTGGATGAAAACAGGATGTAAAGTCAATGTGTTAAGACAATTAACAACCATTAAACAATTACCAACCCAATAACTTTATAACTTTAAGTTTTTGCATATAGTTTTTTCATTTTTATTAAATTATTTTACACAAAGGCGCTTTGCTTGAATAAAGACTATTTGCTACTTCCGTGTGCCTTAGACCTTAGTGTAAATTATTGTGGGAAAATGCAGTTTTAGGTTTTTTTTTTCTACATTGATCTTTAAATTGAGACCGATTCAGTGGGTTAGTACAATATAAGAAAATAAACAAACCTTACATGCATGCGATGTTCGCCTTATTAGCTCAGTCGGTATCTTAGGGTAGCGGGTTCGATTCCCGCCGCCGCAACAAAATTAATTTAATTAATAGTTGCGATGGGCTGGTGTAGTGCATGGTTTATGCATGAAGCAGCTGCACTCTGCCTCTGAAATTGAGGAGCTGATAAATGAAATTATCAGCGGAAAGGTGGTAAAACACATGTATGGTATCACAATGGGCTCTATAGCCTAAGTGTGTCCTTCGTGGACAGCCAATATAATCTAACCTAACCTAACCTACATATATGCGATGAACAATTAGTAGAAAATAAATTTCAAATTTACAGCTTACAGTAGTTTTAAGCAGTTCTTTGCGCTCCCATCACTAACTTTCTTGATGTATGGATGAGTTTAAATTTATAACATAACTAAAAAGTTAAAGATAATCTTATGTTGTCATAAAAGCTCAAAAATAGCATAAGTTTTTAAATAACTTTACATTATCTTGTGCTATTCTGCTTTTGTTTTTTTGTAGTTAATGGAGTACTGACGTACATTAGGTAACAAAATAAACAGAAAAACAAAACATATTTTCATACTTTTTTTTTAAGTGTGAATAAACATTATAATTAAATGCTTTTATTACAGTTATGAATATTCATAGTGAAAAAAAAATTAATTAATTTTTGTCTAGAGTTTTATTTTTTTGTTTTTATAATTTTTTTTATATTTTTTACATAACATTATTAATGAATGAAATCTTTTCTTCCTTTTTTTCTTGCTGTTTTTTTTTTTTTGCTTAATTTGTTTTACATAATTATGAAAATGTTTCATAATTTGTATTTGTATTTGTGACGGTATTTTGATTTATCTTATAAAGTTATTTGTATCTTTGTGCTTAATTTATATGTAATTCCGGAGTACATTTTGGTTATTCCTTTTTATTAAGGACGAAAATTTGGAAGCCTGCTATTAAATTTGCGTTCAACAATTACTCCTTCAATCAAAACTCTTATAGGCGAAAACTATTTCAAACCGGGTCAGTGGTCGAGCGGTCTAAGGCGTTAGTCTTTGAACGTTTGGCTACTGATTGGTAGGTTGCGGATTCGAGTCCAAGTAGCGACAGTGTGAACAATTATAATTAATCGGGGTGCAAAACCCCATTATTATTATATTATATTATTATATTTCAGAGGAATCGGAAAACTGCATGTTAAGCTTAAAATTAATGAACATCCGTTGCGAATATAAAAATATGTTGCCCGATACTTCAAATAACGTTTAGTCCGTTGTCTGAGAACTTAAAAATTGTAATTTTCATGGTATTGGACATTTTGTACTTGTTGTTAATTTTTTTTTTTTAAATTTAGAAGAGAATTCTCTTTTATGTATAATTGTTGGGAATTTTCGTAGAGAAAAAAGTTTTTGGACGCAGCTTTAAGGACAATCGAATTTTTCGTTCTTTGAATGAAATGAGTAGTTAAAACGTACTATGGTCCTAGGTTAGTTTTAAAAATGATATATGATAATTATGATAAACAATCTTACCACATTATATGGAGATGAATTATTTGATTGCTAAACTCACCTGAAACAAAAATAAAAAAATTAAATAAAATTAAGTAAAAATTAATATACAAGGTTTTTCAATGAAAAAATATTCGTTTTGGAAATTTCAACTGAATTGGAATTATATTATGCAATTTTTTATCTTTTGTTATAAAAAATAAACTTTCTCTATAAGAACAATTCAAAAAACAATGCTTTTTTCGCCTTTAAAACCGAAAAGACCCCTTCAATATTAAACGACCTCTAAGACTTGGATCCAATCCAAAAGGTCAGGACAAAGTTTTAGCTTTTAAAATTTTCAAAATTTTTAAGCTAGTACATTTTAGGAGATTTTTTGATGTATAGATTAAAATAACGTATCTTGTTATACCATAATGTATATGAAATATACCAAAGTATACTAAGTTTAGTCCCAAGTTTGTAACGCTTAAAAATATTGATGATATGGACAAAATTTTGGTATAGGTGGTCATAAAATCACCTAATTAATCCATTTCAGGTTGTCTGTCTGTCTGTCTGTCTGCCTGTCCGTCTGTCATCACGATAACTCTAAAACGAAAAGAGATATCAAGCTGAAGTTTTTATAGCGTGCTTAGGACGTAAAAAGTGAGGTCAAGTTTGTAAATGAGCAACATAGGTCAATTGGGTGCTGGGTCCGTAGGATCCATCTTGTAAACCATTAGAGATAGAACAAAAGTTTAAATTTAAGAAATGTTCCTTATAATTAAACATTTTAAATAATAAACAACTTTTGTTTGAAACATTTTTTCGTAAACATCACTGTTTACCCGTGAGAGCGCAAATTATGCGAAAATCGTATAGTATGTATTATATGAGAATATCAGTTATGTTATTATGTATGTGTAATATGTATGTATGTGTAATGTGATAGAGTAATCAACACATTACTTCAGTCAATTGTTTGTTTTCACTTGTATTATTTATTTAAAACTTATACAAATAGAAAAGTGTTAAAGAAGCACAAACATGATAAATAAAAGTATAATTGATAATCAATCAAAATAAAGTACAGGTAATTGAGCAAACACTAAATAAGCAAATAATTTGACCATCGTCATAATATTTATTATTAATAAATAAATAATATGTAAATAGAATTTTTTCTGCCATATATGGTTTGTAATCGATTATTTTACATTAAAAAAATACCTTTTTTATGGATAAAAAGCAAACCATTATGTTAAAATTCATTTATTTGTTGGGAAAATTTATTGATTTTTCTAAATTGTCTTGCTTATTGCCATTTTGTGTTATAATAAATTGTATGAGTGTTTTTAAATTATGGTAAATAATTTTTTGTCAAAAACCTATTATTCTAGGATTAGGGCTCGCAAAAAATTCCATGAACTTTCTACTTCGTGGTAAATAAGCTCCTGAGTCAATTTGGAGCATTTTCTCTCATAGGACATATATATGGCAGAGCAACCATTTTTAAGAACGAGGGGAAGGAAGAAATAAAATGAGTAAAAATTTAAAAAAGTTTCTGGTCCTTGTAAAATAAGTTCCCAAACAACCGCATAAATGTTACGTAATGCTAGCAGACGTATTACTACCCTTCCCTTCCTGACTAATATCAACCAAACCATGTTACCCTTTTTCGGGTGTTTGGGAGGGAAGAGAGGGGCGAAATGGCTGCCAGCAGTATGCAACGTTTATGCGATCATGAGGGAGCTTATTTGGTAAGAGGCAGAAGTTTTTCTCAATTTTTGCTAATTTTACTTCCCATTTCCTCTCTCTCTCTCTCTCTCTCTCTCTCTCTATATATATATATATCTATATATATATATATATATATATATATATATATATATATATATATATATATATATATATATATATTTTAGTTGGCATAAGTTTCATAAGATTGTTCAAAGCTATTTTTGAGAATTAGAGAAGACTACAATTTTTCTATATCTGCTTTCGCTTTCTATGAATTGGCAAAAAATTAACCATGATATTTTAAATTGAGCGCCAACAGCTTTTTCAAATAGTCATGTATGAGTGGCTCATCAAAATAATTATTTTTTTATTTTTTAGTACAATTAAAACTTGTTCTATAATTTTATTTATTTTTAATAAAAATTTTTTTTTCATTTCAATTAAAATATTCTTCGTACTTAAAAAAAGTGTGACTATAAATTTTTATATAAAATCAAAAAATTTGTCTATTGAGATTGACAATCATTTCAGTAATAAAAGTCATGTATTTTTATAGATAATTGGATATAATTGAATCATTAATGTTATTTCAAATTGACATCTGTTTTTTAAATTACATTTTTTATGAATAGAAATGTCTGATTTCACAGTTCTCCTACAAATTAAATTCAATTATAAAGGGTTGATTTTGATTTGCTGTGACGAATAATTGTTATAAAAACAAGTACTATTGATATTTCTAGGGTTAATTTTCTACGGAATCAACATTTTGCCCCCACATATATTAAAATCAAGCAATCCATTTTGGCTGAAACTAAAAATTTACACCGTGGAATAAAAACCAGCAAAAATTAAAACTTTTAACGTTGATAAATGGCTTAAATAACATCTGGATTCAGGAGCCGAGAAAAAACTGATGGCAGCTCAGAGATGTCAAAATTAATGAGTAAAAACGATTTACTTTACTATTTCAAAACGAAAAAAGTCTTTTTTTAAAATTATTTTTTGTCGTAATAATATATATTTTTCCGTGGACCTGTATTATATTATGATTTAAAAAAATTTTACAGTGATGATTTATGATAACATGTTCACGATAAGACCATGCAAAACCAGTTTCGGAATTAATTATATGAATTATTAACAGTAGGATGTTTTTTGATAGGTTGGTTCAACACGACGAAATGAAAAAAATATTTAATTTTCATCCTTATTAACACATACGATTAAAACGATTGATGATCTGAAATTTTGTGCTAAACTTATAATACCTTACCTATATATGAATAATACATATTTAATTATACAGGAAAACAAGTCAAAACAAACAATTGATTGAGTTAATTGTTGAAATACCATGTATACACAGTGTTAATTACTCTATCACCTTACACATACTTACATGTCACACATATAACTGATATTCCCAAATAATACACACTATACAATTTGCGCTCTAACGGGTAAACAGTGATGTTTACGAAAAAATGTTTCAAAAAAAAGTAGTTTATTTTTTTATAAGGAACATTTTTTGCATTACAACTTTTGTTCTACCACTAACGCAACGGTTTATAAGATGGATCCTACAGACCCAAGACCCGATTTACCTATGTGGCTCATTTACGAACTTAACCTCACTTTTTACGTCCTAAGCACGCTTTTATTTCACCTTGATATCTCTTTTCGTTTTTGAGTAATCGTGATGACAGACGGACAGACGACAGACAGACAGACAGACAACCGTAAATGGACTAGTTAGGTGATTTTATGAGCACCTATACCAAAATTTTGTTCATAGCACCAATATTTTTCAGCGTTACAAAATTTCATATACATGGTATAAAAACAATTACAGATAGGAATTTAATTGTTATACTCAATTTTATTAATTATCAATTCAATAGAAATTTTTTTTACAAAATAGCAACAAAAAATAAATAAATTAAGATGAAATAAATTAAATTATTTAAAAATGTAAACTCTTAATTAATTAATACAGATAGGTTTAAAGAACAGTATTATTTAAACATTTAAAAAAAGAATATATACACGAAGAAGTGCAAAGAAATCAAATAAAAAGTATACAATTTCGTTTTTAGACTAGGAGAGACTGACACAAAATTACAAGCAATTTGTTGCAGAATGCAGACTTGTTAATAGGTTGTATTACGTAAATATTGAAATAGTGCAGAAAAAGATGTTAAAAAAATCGGCTTATAAACAAAAAATAAAAAAACCGCTCGCATTTGGCTAAAACCTCATAAAATGTGTTTCTTAGGTGTCAAATATCATTAGTAAGTAATAATTAGGCAATTTGTATGACGTAAATGTTAAGTATTTTTCAAATAATCGAAAACTATTATACATGTATAACGTATACGTAATTCAAGTTGTCTATTTATTAATATTGTAAGTCAACTTTAACATTAACCGCTCCATTGGATTAACAATTTATTGTTTATTTATTAACAATAGAAAATATTTGTGAAACTAACTCATGTTTTCTTTATTTGTAATATCTTTAACTGTACTAAAAGGAAAATGATGACTCACTGTGCCTTACTGAGAAAATGAGTCACAATGGTAGTATAAAAGCTTTAGCCAATCGCAGACTTATAATCTACTGGCAACCTAAAAATAAATTGTATCACAATGACAGCTACTCCAAACCGTTATCGATCACGTGATAGTGGCTCAAAAATTTCAATTTGTTTGAGTTTTTTTGAAGAAAGAATGCATTATGTTTTCGTCAGATTATGACAAATTGATTTAAAATCCATAAGTTATGCAGATATCAATAATTATGAGAATATTTTCATAATGTCAAATAACAAATAGTATCAGCGTCTCCAAGTCTATTATGCAAACTTTAAGAAAAAAGTAATTAAAAATGAAGAATCTACTTGTGTCTGTATCACCTACCTTAAGCCAACCACATTCTTGAAGTTAGAAAAGAACATATAAAATAAGTAAATAGTAGGTCATAGCGTCTATAGATACTCGAAAAGATAAGAAAATATATAATGAAATAAAACGATGATATATAACGGAATTCGAGGTTAAGATAATTATTACTACAAGTTGAATTTTCTTTCACTGAATAAACAAAATGTTTTTTTTTTTCACCGGACAAAATTAATTTAAACAAATATAGGGTAAACAAATTGGCCTTATACAATTTTAATTTGAAATAAAATCAAAACGATATATGAAATGGTTTTATGATTTTTTAAAATTTTAAACATTGGATTTAGATTACATTTTCATTTTAAAATGATTTCGTGTAAATGAAGGGCTATTCAAACAACAATGCTATTTTCTTTAGCAAATAAAATAAAGTTGGAAAATTAAAACCCCGACAATTACAGAACCGTGCTCTTAAAAGTATGAAAACAAGAAAATATTTTCATCTGAAATTGTTATGATAAGTAAAAATCGTCATTACAATCGGGAGGATCTCTTTTCGGTCCTGTGGGAAACTAATTAATCTTTAAACTTTTTTGTATATTCTCGGAAAATTACGAAATAGGTGTCATTCGATTCGTAATTTTATGTAGAAAGTTTACTGAAAAGTCCGAAATGGCGCTGAAAAAAATTGCAAAAGTTATAAACAATTAAGTGAAAAAGAAAATAGGAGGCTCAGATTTTTTTGAATAACTCAAAAAATATTGAAAATTTTCAAAATCTGAAAAAAGATCCTAAAAGATGAAGAAATTTTTTTCAATTTTTTTACCATTGTTGTTTAAAAAATTGTTATAAACAAATACATTGTTTATGAGTAAAACGAAATTTTTTTTTTCCAATATGTTCATTAACACAATAGCCCTCGGCATTGTATTATAGTCGGGGTAAAAAGATGAACCGATGAAAAGAAATGTAAGGGTTGTGGAATTTTTCCTTATCACTGTAGAAGAAATTGCAACATAAAATCACAACCATTTCAATTTATATTGAAGGAAAACCAGTCTTGTGTAAAATGATATCTTACGTTTTGTATATTATTAACAGAACATAATAATAATAAGGGCGCTCGCTCTATACTATAACATTATATTGCATTTATTCCAAGTTATAAACGGATATCAAAGTAATTTGTCGTCACGCGTCATCACCATTTATATTCAATGCTTCAACGTGAAGCGGAGTAATAAATTCATTACTTGTGCTTCTAAGTTTGTAACTATTTATAAGTAGATTTATCAATTTATATTTATTCTAAATTTTGAGACGTCGAGTTTTACTTATACAAGTGTCATTTATGTAAAAACAATAGTAATTTAATATAATATTGTTTTTGAATTATTTCAACAACAGGTAATGTTCTTTTTTAAAAATATTAACCAATAAAAATCATTAATTTCCTAAAAGCTTAAAAAACACGTTTTCTTTGTTTTCTCATAAAGCTTAAAAATATTGATGCTACGAACAAAATTTTGGTATAGGTGTTCATAAAATCACATAATTAGTCCATTTCTGGCTAAACGTTCGTCTGTCTGCGAACACGATAACAAAAAAACGAAAAGAGATATCAAAGTGAAATTTTTAGAGCGTGCTAATGACGTAAATATTGGGTTCTGAGAAATAAAAAATGATAAATTTTCGATGCAAATTTTCGTATGTTCGTTTCATATTTTGATAATAAAATAAAACTATTTTCATAATCGTATTACAGAATCAATACTATTAATATTCTGATTTACACTACCTAGTTTACGAACGTATGGATAAATATGTAACATGTAACATCATGCCATACATACTTCTATCAATTCAGGGTTGTTAAATCTTTCATAGCATCGTTACGATAACCATTGATTTAAAAATATATTTTCACTACCAGAAAATCTGATTAGCAAAATTCTATACTATGTTCAGAGACAACGTAAATGTACCAAGCTACGAAAACAATAAAGTTCATACCAAGTGTCCCACGACACCTCTCGATTTTTTTTTTTCAATAAGAACCAGTATTCTCAGAAATTGAGTTATTCCGTGTAAGATCTCTTCTAAATTTGATGTCTTGTATTTTTATTTATCTAAAACCTTGATTACAAATTTTAATTTCCGTTTTAGGTGTTTTCTTTATTTATAACACATCCGATGACATAGTTGATTAGAATGTTAGCAGAGAATAGCAGAGGGGGATCTATCACCACCCCATGTAAATTTCTTCATACCAATCGTAACCTGGACGTTGATATAGGGTATGATAGCAACGTAACGAAAAATTTGATTTCAAGACGGCTGGATTTAGGATATTTATTTTGTGTTTGAAATTAAATAGGAATGAAGTATGCCAGGCATCTGAAAGCAGTTACGATTACTGCATCTACTAGTGTGCAGTACGGAAATAAGTTGCGAAAGATACTTAAACTAGCTAAAATCATTTATAAATCTAGCTAAAGTCTTTCTTTTTTGCCCTTTTTATCAATATAAATTATATTTGCCAATAAGACAGTTTTTCCGTTGTTAACACCGCGCTAGACATTAAACTGATAATAAGAAAATAAACATATTTAAATCATTTTATTGTGGGTGTAATTTTAATATGATCTAGTTTTATAGTTAAAAAATGTAATTTTAGTTCATTCACTTGCAAATGCCAAACTTACTTCATCCCTTCTAAATTCCAAAAAAAGAAAAAAATATCCCCAATTCCCGTATCAATAATTGTTAAATAAAACTTGTAAATCTACCGAGAAAACTTTCGTAGCACTATTTCTTAAAATAAATCGAGTAAAATAGTAGGGATAGCACGCTTTTACTTGCTGTACTCAAATGGTCACTAAATTTTACGCACTCAACAGGCAATTACCTATTTATCATTGTATGAAAATTATGCAGAAAGATAATACTAATTAAACGAACTCGAGCTTTAAAAGTCCGCTCCCATGTGCAATTGAAAATTTCAAACTTGATTCGTTATTTTTCGTTTTGAAAGTTTTAGATTGATGAATTTTAAACATCCCTAATAGACTAACTATGAGGAATAAACACTATCCTACATGCTATCTCTATTCAGGATAATAATGTATATAGATGCGCGACAGCGGATTGAATTGAAGTATCTAAAAAATGGATGTGCTGGTTTTATATAGAATCGTCGCGTTATTATATTCGTTTTATGAATCGAGTTTATGTACAACAAACACGATCAAAATATTATAACAATATTTACCTAGTGTCTCATATTTTAATAAATCTATCACTGCAAATATTTCAGATAATCTAAGATACGAATTAAGGTCAAACTTTGCCATTCTACTTACGAATGAAAGCAATTTTTTATGAAATATAAACTGGTAACAAGTTTCCTTCCGATGGTTTGGCTAAACTTAAAACTCATAATTACTTTTAATAAAAATACCAAAGCTTCGTAATCCGGCAAACAACATACTCTCTGAATTGTATATTATATAGAAAACATATTTTAATTTTATTTTAGATATTTTTTCACCAATTTCTTCATGCACTCACCAAATGAAAATTGTAAATGAAAAAAAAGATTCGTATCCGTATTCGCGGATGTTTACACTAATAGTCTGTTTCCGTATCCGTATCGGTGGATCCACAATTTTTCTGTTCCGTCACATCACTATAATGCCGGTTTTCCACGCAACGGACTCAAATAATAACTATATTTTTCGCAAACTTTTTAAAGACTGGTATGTTTTGCGACAGTTGATATGTGCTTGAAACTGAATAAATAAATTCACTCTAGGAAAACGCTTCAAACGGAAAATGTTACTTTCAAAGGCACACATCTTACATCGGTATCGAATTTGATCCAAGCTTTCAGATTCAACTAATACATCACTCTGATTCATAACTGACAACTATAAAATGAGCGCTTTAAATTAAAAAGTTGTTCTTTATAACAATGCAAGCAATTTTTTGTTAAACCGAATAACAAGACAGTAATTGTGCATTTGTTCATTCAATTGGAACAAAAATGGTATTTATAGAAAAACAAACCAGTTTTATTGTATTTATTGGAATTTTTTTTCGTAGAGTGCCCAGATTTTGTAGAAACAATTTATACGACATGACAAGTTTTGATAGAACTAGTCAGTCCGCTTTTGTCTTAACTGTAAGGTTGGCCGAAAAATGTTTCGAACCAAAAATATTACTTTTTAATCAATAACAACTTTCTTATTTAAAGTGTCTATCGATCACCAGTTATGGAGTGCAGTGAGCATTTAAATGAGCTTGAAAATAAAGGTCAAGTTTGATGGCTGCGTAAGATATGCGCCTATAGACTCAACAATTTTTCACTTGAAGCATATGTCAACTTAAAAAAACACCCTGTATAGTTTTTTAACAATCAATTATTCTTTTTTAATTTATTATTTTGGATTTGTTTCTGTTTTAATTTTGTTTTTCAGGTTCTGGAAAACACAAACTCAACTGACTGTTGGAAAACCCTCTTTATAAACAAACAGAGTTAGTTCTTTCATGTTCATTACTATCATTTTCTATTTATTATAAATAGCGAATGGTTTTTAATGAAACTGTACAGCAATATAGCTGATATATCAGAATAACACATTTGATATAATTTATAAAGTTATATTAAAAAAAAAAATTTAAAATAAAAAAAAATTTAAAATAAATTTAATTTGACATTACCATAAATTACAGATTTCTGTAAAAATAGTCAATATATAATTCTTCAGGGCCATCTTCTCTGATATACTCAATGAATAATTACTATTATACATTTAAAAAAATAGAAAACCATACACATATTTTACTTGTGTAAAACAATCCTTATCATTATTTCGAGTGTTATAGAAAGAGGATAAGCGAGAGAAATTATTATCAATGCTCTTTTTAAGCCCAGCGAAACGGGTGGGTATCACTCTAGTAACAAATATTATGTCTTTGCCTAATATTGTTTGTATTAATTGCCACAATTTTCATGGTCTGACGTGGTATTTAATAGCCAACCACTAGAGCCAGTTGTTACTAATTCACTTCGATATCAGTTATGAATATGAGGTGAGATAGAATATTATTGTTATTAGTGAGTAGTTTGACAAGTTATTACATTTAATAGGTTGGCTGATAAGTCCCCGGTCTGACACATAAATGGCGTCGCTAGTATTAAATGCATATTATTTTTATATAGTACCAACCTTCAAATGATTCGTGTCAAAATTTGACGTCTGTAAGTCAATTAGTTTGTGAGATAGAGCGTCTTTTGTGAAGCAACTTTTGTTATTGTGAAAAAAATGGAAAAAATGGAATTTCGTGTTTTGATAAAATACTGTTTTCTGAAGGGAAAAAATACAGAGTCCGGAAACTCATTATCAAGCCAAGTTTTTGCTTCCACTGTATTTTTTCCCTTCAGAAAACAGTATTTTATCAAAACACGAAATTCCTTTTTTTCCATTTTTTTCACAATAACAAAAGTTGCTTCACAAAAGACGCTCTATCTCACAAACTAATTGACTACTATATAAAGGTTGGTACTATATAAAAATAATATGCATTTAATACTAGCGACGCCATTTATGTGTCAGACCGGGGACTTATCAGCCAACCTGTTAACAGCATATGTTGTGATAAAATACAATGTTTGAGAACCTACACTATTAGACATAATCAATGTTCTAAATATATGTTAATAATACCTGCTGTTTTATAACTATTTATTAAATTATAGACAAAAGATGTAGCTATCTCTTCTATATCTATTATTATTACTTTAATCAATCAGTATGTGTTATTTGGTGTTGATCTGAATCGTTTCAGATATTTATTAATGTTTTCAATAATAACAATCAATAAAAGTAATCAATCAATTTATTATGCGATCGTTAATAGGTCTAAGGCCAAGTGTAGTATTTGACAGTCATTTCAAAACAAATGAAAATTTGAGAGATACGGATACAAACCAGGTTGTCCGACTTTAAAAATTGTAATTTTTAAGACGCCGGACAAAGAATATCTCGTTTTCATCTATTATGGCTAATAACTCGTTTTGTAGTTAACCAATCAAAGAATATCTTAAACAATAGTTGTAGAGTTTGATGGAGGAAATCAGATTGGTCTTACTTTTCCAGGTTGCTTTAATAGTTAATTTAGATTCTAAAATGTAGGAGGCAGAATACGCTAGCTACAAAAAAAGGCTGTGTACGTGGACATTCGTACGTGTCCATGACATTGACTTTTTGAAACGAAAATGAGACATGAAACGATTTTTTAGGTCATATGACCTTAATCAACGATCTTGAAAATTAACCTAATCTTAAAAGTTATTAATACAGGCGAATGGCCTTTTTTATATTTTAATCACATTTTCTCCGAAATCTATCGATTTTCTAAAAAAATGCTGAGGATGAACTTTCTAATTTAAAGTGTTATTCTATCTCTTACCTTGGATTTAAATTGACTTTTAAAGCAACCCGGACAACAAGGTCCAATCTAATGTCAGATTTTGATGCCTTCCATCAAACTCTTCAACTTTGCTTTAAAATATTATTTATGATTTAAAAACAAAACAAACTATTAACCAAAATAGATTAATATGATCCATCCTGTATACATGTATGTAATCAATGTAATTATAAATGCTTTGAGCCTAATGAGAATGTAATTTTGCTTTTAGTTTACGAAAAAACAACCAGCAAAGATTACATTTTACGAATATTTAGTTAAATCCAAAAGTAAATTGTACCAACAAGCGTAGTAAACGTTGTACGAATCGTAATATGCTGACTGCTGTGATGTATGCACATACGAGCAATATGTGGAAATGTGCGTTGTAGCGTTGCCAGATTTATTGCCATAATAACAACTACTATAAAATGAGAGCTGTCTTTTCATTCTTTCTAAGACATTGCGTTCTCTCTTACTTTGATAGAAATACGTTAAAAATTTCAAAACATTTTAAACATTTTGTTGTATTAAATTCATCTCCATCGCCCGTCGGTAGTTTCTTAAATGGAGTCTATTTTAAAATATTGTGGAGTATTTTGGAAATTCATATGAAACAATATTCATATTTTAATAAAACTCCATTAGGAAAAAGAAAAATGCGAAGCATTATTTTATAGTTTCATCAAATGTACTATAAAGGCTGTACAAGCTATAACAGCTTCAGACTTAATCAAATGGTAGGGAACGTTAAAATAGTGACAAATTCTTAATACGCTTATAACCGAGAAAGTCTTTTTTTAGAGAAAGATGCCCAATTTGGGAAGAAAAGGGATATTATTGTGAATATTGCCTAAATGTCTGCTTAGAAAAATTCCAAATGTGACACTATGAGCTAAGAATTATAACAGAGGCCACCTACATCATTATTTGTTAGTCTTTATTTATTTAACTACATCCGTATATAACAGTTACATTTTATGATGTGCATGGAATCGGTTTCTTCGTACTTAACCAAGTGACCACAATGTGATCAATTCCAAAGCCCCCATTAATTAAAATTTTTCATACTGCCGTTGCCTGGATTCGAACGCGCAACCTCCTAGTCAGTAGCCAAACGGTCAAAGTCTAACGCCTTAGACCGCTCGACCACTGAGCCGGCTCTTCAAAATTTAAGAATTAGTTTGATAAATTACGAAAATCGGCAGTAGGGATATGGATGTACCACCATAATATCGATATCCCTATTGTTTCGAGAAAATATATGTAGCGCCACTTACATTTTCATGGCAAAACAACAACTTGCCTAATTTCCAATTTTAATGTTCTTTTTTTTTCCAAAATTTTAAAACCTGCATGTAGGAAAGGACGCTTTATTATTTTTGTTCATAACCGTGAGTAAAAACAAAACATATAAGAAAATTTGAAATCCAATTTTCTGTAACATAATATATTAAGCCTTAAAGGTTTTAATTGAAAAAATGAATTTTAATCTGCATATGTTACTAATAAATTTTCTAATTTAAATGGAATTTTAGAAATTCTAAATATATATAAATAGAAATCCACACACACCTTATAATTCTATTCACACGAGTCACATATATACAAACTGTTGCTCTATTCAAAAAGCGATATTTATCTCAATTAAATTACATATAAAAGTTGTATATATATATATTTGTATTTTAATTAAACAATAAATATAAAAATAAAAACATATTTATATTAAAAAATAATCATAATATTTTCAACTTACTTTAAACAACTTTCTATAAATATATTTAATTGAATTGAATATGTTACATTATATTTCTTTTTGAGTTAAACTGTTGATGATGTTGATAGATAGATAGCGAAATCAGTTCTTAAAGTACTATAAAAAATAAAATGAAGGAATATCCAACAACAATCAAACATGAAGAAAGCATGAAGTAATAATTGATTGCATTCATACAATAACGGCACGGCAATAATAAATACAATGTGAATACATAGACACTAGACAGAGTGTTGCAAAATTACACCAACCCACCGTGTGCCATGGCTGTAAGAAAATATATTCAAGACAATATATACTTGCTATACTTTTCTAAGCAGTGAAATTTAAGTTTTCTTGAATAAAGTATTGAAATCAACATTCGCCAAGTAAATGCGTTTAAGGTGATTGTAAACCTACAGTATTGTAAAAAATTTTTGGTTGATTGCACGGTACATACATATAAACCAAATACATGCTTTGTAGTATGTGTTACTTTTAGTTTTACAATACCACGCAACTACAAAAAAAATATAATATATTGTGTGAAAGTGCTACTTATAAATTTGATAATATAGATATCGCTCTTCAATCAACAATACTTTAGCTATAGTCGTCTCTGTTCATCAAATGATGGATATTCGATTAACTCAAAATTAAATTAAAATTTTGTTTTTATATCCATTGACAACCTTATATTTCTATGGTATTATTATAAACTACAAGATTGTCTAAATATTTTAGATTTTTTTTGTATCACACTCTCTAGATTTTTTGATATAGAAATATCCAAAGGATAACCTATACGATTCATCATTTTTTCAGCCATCTTTGAACGATAAAATAATAAGAAAAAGCCCGCTAACCTAGAAATTTTTTGTGATTTTTGGAAACTCAGTTAGTCAAAAAATGTATTTATAAAGTTTTATTGAAATCCCTAGTATTATTCAATCCGTGCATATCTTCTTAATTCACATACATTAAGTTTTTTTTTATTGTGTAATGAAAACTTATTCGTGAAGTAGATGGGATTTTTTAGCCCTCAAATTTTAGCACCAGCATAATAAAACAATTAAAGGCAAGGAATAGTTCCTCTTGACGAGGCTTATCCCACAAAATCACGTTGACAGTCTCTTGCTGATTAAAAAAAATCTTTTTTAGGTCATTTTTACCAGAAGTGAAATAAGTAAACATCTACCTTAATTTTTTTAGTAATAACTCATTCTTTTAAAACTTTTCATAGCGCTTACGGGAAGTGTTTTCAGACGTTCCTGATACCAAAATGCTTATTTTTTTTTAACCTTGTAGCCCTATGATCTTTCGAATTTGTTGTGGACATCTAGTATGTTTGATATTTTCACACATTTTAATGTTCGCCATTCTTATAACTGCAGTGCCTCCCTGTCATTTTTCAGTCGATTTCTGTACTTTATAAGACAGTAGTGAGTGATTTTGATTTTGACAAATAGTAAGTTGAAATCTATTGTTTACGCGATTGTATATTTCCATTACCAATCCAATCCAAGACTATGTACTTTAAACAGATACTAGCAGTTACCCGATCGCTTCGGTGGACAATTCGTACTTTAAAAGAAGCACCACATTCATAGCACTCGCAATATAGACGATGCCAATTTTAAAGATAAATCGACCACATTCTATCCTTCAACCAAGTTACCCCTGCTCGCTCTTCAAACACCAAGGCTACTTCCACGCTTTGTTTAATAAAAACTTTGTATTAAAAGAAAATTTGGTTTTAACGTTATATTTCCAACCACCTTATAGCCTATGTGTTATTATTATTGAATAAGTTTTAATTCTGAGAATTCTCATTTAAATCCGCCCAGTAGTTTTTGCGTGAAAGCGCAATAAACGAACAAACAAACAAACAACGTACATTCGCATTTATAATATAAATAACAAAATAACAATATAAAGCAAGAATGAATATCATAATAATATTTCAATAATAATAATATTCTGTTCACACAACAACAATATAATTTTTGAAAACTTGTTTTTAAATAACAATAACAATAACAACAACAACAATACCAACAACAGTCATTGAAAAAGAATGAATATGTCACAATGTTTATGAAATAAAAAGATTTATTTATACGTTTCAATGTTGTTGAGTTGTTTGGTTTATGTCTCATCAAATTATTGTATCATTGAATGTCGGAAGTGGGATGATGATTGTATATTTTCAAGTTAAAAAAAACAAATATTCGCAAAAAATAAAAAATCTTATTAGATTTACCTAATATAGGGCGAAATCGTCATTGAAAAGGTAATGAACATTTTAATCTATTATGGCTAATAGCTCGTTTTATACGTAGCCAATCAAAAAATACCTTAAACAAAAACTGCAGAGTTTTATGGGGGAAATCATGTTCTGACATCAGATTGGGCCTAGTTCTTCGAGATACTCTAATATGTCATTAATGCATTTACTCGAAAGAAAACTAGCAACGAAAAATGCTTTAGCCAAAAATTGTCAAGGAAAATAGAGGACATTCACCTGTGTCCATGACTTTGACCTACAATTATTTTATTGCGGGGATCAATAAAAATTTACATTAGACTTTAAAATCTAGTTTACATCACATTCACACAAAACACGGAAGAGTCAGATTTTTATCATTCTTGTAAGAAACATCGACATCGGAGTTTTCGTTGGGGGTATTTGTCGGGGGATAAAAATGGGACTTTTTTAATAAAAAATTAAGTTTTTATTCTTGAATAAACGCAGATACTTAAATATAAAATTGATGACAGTTAATATTTAGAGACTGTACATTATTATAGTCGCATATTGAAAGGCCAAATGAGGCCATATAATAATAACGTATTAATTGATAATAATTGATATCTTACCAAAACCTTGTATATCGTAAATTTTGGTTGTTTTTCGCAACTTACCTAAAATAAAAAGAAAAATATTTGTTAAAGTATGAATTTAAAAAAAAATTATAGCTTCAATAACAAACTCTTTTAAGAGATATGAATAGAAGGTAAAAATGTTTTAACGAAGTATAAAAATAATGAATTAGAAGTGTATGAAAAGTGAATTTTAAGTTAGAGATAGAACAAAAGTTTAAATGTAAAAAATTTTCCTTTTAAAAAAATAAACAACTTTTGTTTGAAACATTTTTTTGTAAACATCACTGTTTACTCACCAAGGGCACACATTAGATGCAAACTTTATGGTATGTATTAATATGGGCTTATCCGTTATATGTGTGTGACATGCATAGGTATATGTGTAATGTGATAGAGTAATCAACACTATCTATGGTATTTCAACAATTAACTCAATTGTTTGTTTACTGTTCAGTTGTGTATTATGACAACTGAATGATCGTTTGTAATAAAAGCTACAAGCGTTATGACATAAAAAAATGATTTGAGATAATAATACAATATATACTAAAACCACTATCTATTCAACAAATTCGTTTCATAATGGTTAAACTGGGTCAAGTAAAAAGCACCGTTCTTGTGAATTTTTCAGTATTCAAACAGACAATATGAAGTGGTTTCTACACTGCTTTATATCCTTACAAGATATAAATACGCGTATTATAAGCTTATCTTGACAAGCACATTGCAAATAATATTTTTCTTATACCTACTACATGCGCTATAATTTTTATTTATTTCCAACGAATTACCTTTTTGAACGAGATAATACTCAATTCACTTCGAAATTCTGTTAACTCTGTTAGAAGCTTCAAAAAATTACAATATTTACTTGCCTTTTGAGTACAATATCACATGACAAAAAATTATTTAAAAAAAAAAGATTTTTTCAAAATTTCGGACATTTCTTACTATGCTTTTTAGAATCTCAATGTTTTTCCTTTTGTCTTTCCCGTTGGGTAGGGATCTTTTGAAATGTACAAACAAGTGCAGGAAAAAGTAAAATATTAATATTTCTATATTGATAATTTGAAAATGTATTTTCAGTTTATATTTGAAAAAACTGCGAAATAAAAAACGGTATAAAACTGCGGATGGAAATTATTTTTCGTAAATAGAATTTTCGTGGATTTTCAAGCTATCTGGTATATTGTGTGATTCAATAATTTTCCAAGGCACTACGAAATTTGATTCATCTTCATCTTCTGCGTTTCTTTAAAGAAATATCCGATGGTTTGAATATGTATTTTATTACAACTAAACAGTGACGATAAGGTGCATAATGTCGGAAAATTTTTCAAATATTTGTCTAAAGTTTGCTTAAATTTTTATAGCTAATACTAAAATTCAAATTATAAAAAATTATATTGCTTCACATCTCTGCCTCGGAGGGGACTCGAAAAGTATATCTGTTTTGATAGAATTTCTGAATGTTTCCCTGCCATGATGAGTTCTATTGTAAAGCCTAGCATCAGAAAACGATAGGCATAAATAAGTGTTGTAAGTGGCAAAAAGGTTCAAGATCTTTTTAGAAACTTAACAATTTTCTATGTTAAAGAAGTGTTTTAGAAATGTTCTGCATCAAGAATGTATGAAAGTAAGCGAGAAAAGGAGGCACACAAAATGAGCAAGCAATTATTGTGTTTATCACGTAAGCGAAGAGGTGAAATCTGACTAATTATTATTAATACATAGTATAAAACAAAGTCGCTGTCGTCTATCTGTCCCTAATTCCTATGTATACTTAGATCTTTAAAACTACGCAACGGATTTTGATGCGGTTTTTAACTTCCCCGTATAGGAAGTTATTGTAATGGGTCCAATTTTCGTAATCGAAATTTTCAACATATCTTTACGTTTCATGGTTAAGACAAGACATTAAGACCAATTCTGAGACGAAGTATATTTGTGTGTGTGAAGGTATGTACGTCTGTAGATATTTTTTTCGTCGTCGATATCGCGCGAACAAAAGATATCATTCCGAGTCGGGTGATCTTTTTCTTAAATTTTATCTTGATAGATATAGCGAAACAAAAAATGATAGTGACTTCGTTGAGGTGCTGATCGAAGCGTATTAACGGCAATATGATACTTTTGATTTAAAGGTAGGTAGGCTGAAGACGGGTAGGTAGGCGCAAGGTTGGTAGGCTGAAGACGGGTAGGTAGGCGCAAGGTAGGTAGGCTGAAGACTGGTTGTCAATATGGTTTTGTTTAACGTAATGTGGTGTTTTTATCAAAAAATAAAATTTATTTTCATAAACAACGTAAATCCTTGATTGTTATACTATCTATATTCCAGATTCAAACATAACAATATGATACGGTTCTCTATAGTGAACTGTAACGATTATATGTTGAAGAGAGTATGTTATGAAGTTTTAAAATAGTTCACACGTTTATATTTATAGTTTTATATATAAATTCTCTAAACAAATTTTGATTCTGGGTACTTCACAATACCCGATCTATGTCTTTTCTAGACGGTGTTGTACAAAATGCACATATCGAATATACCTACAATCTCATTAAACTATATAATTGTTAATATTAAGATGTGGTGTAACATTAACTAAATATATGGTTACTAAAGTGCTACATACATCGATCAAATATAAACCAAACTACATATATTATAATACAATATGTGTACATATTAAAGCTCCCTATAATATGTGTAGTGTATCACCATCACCCACCTAAAACGTAACAATATTATATACCTAGTGACTAGTGTAGTGATAAAAGTTGAATGTTTGACTTTTGAATTCCCTATGGCAAAGTACGTGTTGATGATATATACCATTACATTAAATGTTTCTATTAAATTTCACTTCACTTCTTTGATAGTGTACCTACCTACCTACCTACCTATCAACCGTGTGTACTGTTTCACTATATATAATGTCTTGTGGGTCTAGAGCCAACTATAGTACTTGATATTACTGGCATATATTCAAAGACATACCATTTTTTTAGGGGACCTGGATTTTGAAGACGATATTCAAATAAGAGGTAAATTGAACAAAAAATGACAAAATAGTTATTTATGTCCAATGCTGAAAACGGCTATTAATTATTTAAAAAAGTATTATTTCCGCAATTTCGTTTTCACAATTTCTAATGCAACTAATTTAATTATAATTAAAATGAATCGCATTTAAAATGAAGACATTCTCATTCTTTTGTTATTTATAGAAACATTGACATGAAATTTTGTAGGCATAAAGGGTGATGCCACTTTTTTAAAGATACTTAACCGAAATCAGAACTTTAAACTCAGCCCACTATAAATTAGCAAGTAGAGCCGATTTTTTATATTTTGCCTAGCGTTAGAGATGGTTGGAGAAAATTAAAAAAAGGTTGCTTAGAAAATTAACTAAAACTTGTGCGACACTACCATGAAAACAGTTTCTCAAATTTCCAGTCATTTCGGCATGATCATCAAATATTACACCTGACCCTAGACCTATTCTATATAGTTGCATATATATAAGTTAATAAATATGATATAATAAGTAGGTACTTAACTCTATAACCAAATGTATAATCTCTTTCTAATTATAAGTGTTTACTTTCACATTTCATTTCAGTATGATTTGTGTTAGTAAAGTAACAAGCAGATAATATAGAAATGATTTAATGTTTTATTTTGTGTAATTTTTATTTATAATGCGATGCGATGGTTAGAACAAAAAGTTGTTATTGCACTTAACACTTGTCTTCATATGTACGTTGTTCATTTCCTATGTTTTTTTTTTTTTAAATAAAAAAGAAAAGATACATAAATACATATATACCAATAAGGGATAATCCTGATGCCGAGTTGGCAATATTACCCATAAAAATGTAAAACTAAACTTGATACCATGACAAAATTTGAAAGTGAAATTAAAATTGATTAAAAAACGAAGGAGTTATAAGCAATCAAAGATTTTATTCAAAGGTTGCCCATCTACTTTTAGCGAAAGAGAAAAGAAAAAGAATTTTAAACGTTCATATCTTGCATACTAGTAAAGATTTTTAAAAAGCAACTTTACTTTTCTGCACGTCCAGGGAGAATTCTTCACCTGAAGTGATCAAAAAAATTTAGTCCGATCTCCTAATATCGATTATTGAATTGAAAAGGACTAAAATCCCTTTCATACAATTTCATTACTGTCTAAAATTTCAGCCCTATGACCAAGCACTGCAGTAGTGTTTTGTTAACAATTGGAAGCAAACATTTCCATTTCACACTGATTCCATTTTAATATACAATTTCGGCACAAATAGAAGCTAGGAGATAAAATTCAAACACCATTTCACGTTTTCATACATTATATAGTTAACATTATATATTTCGATTAAATTATAGAGACCAATATCAGAGGCATGAAGAATATGACAACTTATAACACTCCTCCTTTTTTGTTTGGTTATAGTTAAAGAAATTTCGAAATAACATATTAACTAATGTTATAATAAACAAAATAAATCAAAAAATTTATTATGTATAACCTCAATTTCATAGCCTACAAGATATAATTGCCAAAAATTAATTCAAAACAAGCATCTTTCGACTTTCAAAATAAAAAACAAACAAGAATAAACATTCATTATCTTATCTCTCCACCCTGAAATGAAAGTGTAATATATGACTGTCACCGATAAAAAGTTTGAATACATTACACAAAAACCAATCTTTAAATAGCCCATGACCCTGCTTCATGTAGCTGTTAAGTGTGGAATTGTATGACACCAATATAATAAGAGTGAGAGAGAAGGTCGTGCCCTCAATAGACGCGACATCAAGGTCTATATGTATATGCATTTCATAGTATTTTGTATGTATTATATATAAAACATCAGATAATAATGTTAATACCTAATGTATTTATTTATCATTACATACATATGTCGGTCCAGTGAATGAGGCATATTTAAAGAAGAATTGGAGTTTAACAATGTAAAACTATTTAACTTAACATGAGACTGCTGTAAAATTTATTCAAAGAATAACTAACTATCTTTAACATTACTTTTCTTGCATTTTCTTGCAAATGTGTATACTTATAAATGTGTACTCGCCATGATCACAAAGAAGAAGATCCGCGTAATAAAGATTCCTATAAACAATTTTTTGGCGGAATTTGCAAAAATGGTAATCAGAAAAAATAGACCGAAAATTTTTGTAACCAGGAGTATTGTTGTAATTACCAGAAGTATTGTTGTAATTACGAATAGGATGGGTTGAGTTTGTCGACTATAGAGGAGTTGGTTGCGCTCTGAACTTTTTATCCCGTGCGTTAAACAATGGGACACTATCACATAAATTTTTTTCGGCCTAGTTTTTCCATATCCATTTTTTCCTAAACCTTGCAAAACTTGGTAAATTGTTGGTGTTGGATTAAAACATTCCATTCGGGGTGTGTAATTTTGACTTCAAGATTTGATTTGGCAAGATTGATATTATTTTGTAGAAAATTCGTTAAAATTCGTAGTAAAAACTTATTTTATCAACTAACCGACTTTAGAAGTTACCGACACGTCAATTAGCATTTTCTCAATTTTGTCTTTCGCCTCCCATGTATAAATATCGAGATCAAAATGTTTAAAAAGTTATCTGAGACCAAAACTTATAAACGGAACTATAGAAATATAACAAGGCTATTTTGTTTTACTTCGATCCATAACGGCAACGGGTTTTTCTGATTAAAAAAAAAAAATGTTTTTACTATCTTTTTCAGATATTCTAGACTACCATAATAGAACCCCAAATAAACAAAAATTCAGATTCTTTCATGAATAGGTGAATAGTTTCCGAGATATCGCCTAAAATCTATCAAAAAATTATCTTAAAATCGAATTTGTGTTTCGATTTCAATTTAATCCAATAAAAAAAAAAAAAAAAAAATTGGACAATTAATTAAATATTACCCGGGATTACTTTAAATGATCTGAAAACATTTGTTGGGGGAACGGGATGATCAAATTTTACAAATTCACTTGCTGTATAATGAATCTATATTAGAACAGGCGCTTGATGGGGTTGAGTGTGCAAAATATGAGAATTGCATTTTGTCAATTGATTCTTGATCAGAAAAGCTTATAGATTAATATTGTGAATCTTGCCAGAAACTCTATTGGTGCAATTTTTGTATTCCCCACCCTCCCTACAAAGAAACAGTCTAATGATATTTTTTTGAATCAAGAAAACGTTACTCTTGATTCATTGGATTATTAAACGTCAAAAAGGCTCTTTGTGATTTTTTCGTAAACTTCTTCGTTTTCGAGATATGAACAGTTTAATGTTTGGAAAAACTCCCAAAAGGATAATTAGCTTTTAAAATGGCCTTTTTGGAGTTTTTCCAAACATAAACTGTTAATATCTCGAAAACGAAGAAGTTTACGAAAAAATCACAAAGAGCCTTTTTGACATTAAATAACCCATAGAATCAAGAGTATCTTTTACTTGATTCAAAAAAAAAAATGTCATTTAGCTGCTTCTTTGGAGGGGGGGGGTGTAAACAAAAATTGAAGCCAGAAATAGGGTTTGTGGCAAGATTCACATTATTAATCTATAAGCTTTTCTGATCAAGAATCAATTGACAAAATGCGATATTCATATTTTGAACACTCAACCCCATCCAGAGCCTGTTCTATATTGAAAATAAGAGCCTAAATGGCCAAGCAGTCTAAGACGTCGTCTTAGAACGTTTGACTATTTAGACTTAGGTTGCGGGTTCGAATCCAGGCAGCGGCAGTGTGAACAATTTATAATTAATGGGAGTGCAGAATTGATCACATTGTCGTCGCTTGGATAAGAACGAAGTAACCGACTTCACCCACATCAAAAATGTAATTGTAAATATATTTGTAATTAAATAAATAAAGATTAATAAATAATGGTGTGGGTGGCCTCTGTGATAAGGCGTATGCCACAAATACGGAGGTTAAATCCCCATTATAAAAAAAAGATTGAAAATAATAGAAAACAGTAAATGAATTTTAAATTATAAAATAATAATTTAAATAATATTTAAAACTAAACAGCTTTTAAACTCATTTATAAATTTAATCATAACGAAGAAATTATATTATTATCTCCAAAATTATTATTTACCACTTAACAACTGTCGTAACATTTCTTCCCCCTTTTTGTTTTGGTGTATACGTTCAAATTTATGTGTTCACAAATAATATTATTGTCTGGTGTTTATTATTTATGTATATATGTGTGTGTGTGTGAATGTGCCCCTATAATAAAAATAACTAACGCATACCCTAAATATATTTTAACAACAAAATAACACAACAAGAAACCCTAATCTACCATACTCTAAATTCTATTAGAAAGTAATCATTCACGCCATATTAGTGTTTTGCGTGTAATGATGCATTCAATTATAAAGAATAACTGCGTATTTACAACAAAAATTTCTGAAATAAATGCTTTAAAATTTATTAGTTGATAGAATAACGGTCTTTTTACATGGATGCAACTTTTGATTGCAACCAAGTCGGTTAGTTGCACTTTTTGTTATTAAATAAATGCGAAAAATCGTTTTCTAAACAAAAGCTGCATCCATGATTCATGTAGAGAACTAAATACTCATTTTGACATAAAAAAAGTCAAAAATTTTCATGCATTTCTTCTTTTCATTAATTAGATTTCAAAAGTATGAAAGCGAACCGTAGTATGTTAACAAACTTAACTTTCTGAAATTTTGCGTATATTTTAAGGATCAAAGCTCGTGAAGACATGATTTATTCCACAATATTATTTAGATACCTCAAGTTGTATTAAATCATTTTTGACATGTAAGATGTTAGATAAAATAATTAATATATACACCTGGTATATTAAAAAAACACATCAAAATATTTGATAAACCTCCTACAAAAATGGGATGTAGTTAAAATGCTATTAAAATCAGTAAAAATATAGACACCTTGCTCATTAAAAAACATTACAGGTAAAACAGAAACATAATAATTCAAACAAATGAAATGATATAAATATTAAAATATTGTAACAATAAATATTCCAGACAATGAATTTTTAACGAAATCCACAGTTTGATGTGACCGTAATTATTTCATAAAACATTCTAGATATATTAAGCAGCTGTCGCTTTGACTTCACGGATATGAAGAATAATATAATAGAAAAATATTTAGATTATATAAATATCGACGTAAAACAGCAAACACTGTAGTCTGTTAAATGTTTTCATATTTTTATTACGTAAGCCTTGAATTTGTTTCTTCAAGTATTTCCTCTTCTTTATGGTCCTTCGATCCGCTGCGTAACTTGGATAAAAGTTTCAAAGCGCCCTTAAAAAATGTCTTCAATTTTAGACCTAAATTGAGAATTTCCGATTCATGTTTTCATCATTGGATAATTTCAATCCTCAAAAGGCAGTTTCAAAACAGTGTTTGTGTTTCAGATTTTATTTATCCATTGCTAATGTAGTCGCGTAACCTGAATAAAATTATGTGAAAATAATAAATTGAATCAGGAAGTTATTTGATTCTCTTCAGGGGGTCATATATTTTTTGTTTCGCTATCTTTTAATATCTGTAACCTTAAAATTATATATGTATATGCAAAACAATTTTATTTTCTTACTGCATGTTATGTTATTCATGATTATAAGTTTGGCAAAAAATAACATTGATATTTAAGCAAAATATTCGTTCAATGCAGACAAGAATCAAGTTGGTAGTAATGTCTCACAGTATGTATATTTTTTATACACAAAAAGTAGAACACAATCAATTGCATACCTACCTATTTACATTTATAAAATATCAAGTTTGTTTTGTATACATGGTGGTTCAAAACTACAGCGTAAGAAGGGCTCAACCATATAGAGGATGAAATATATCGAAGCAAATAATAACCCCTTAAAAGTTTATAGATTCGACGTACCATTAACGAGGGATTTGTTAATACTTATTTTTAATTTTATAATAATCAAAGTTTTAGAAATTAAAAGAACCATGCACTAATATTATGGGACAATTCCCATTTATTTCTGATTCAGAGCCCCAATGGTCACTGCCCAGATCTGCTCACATATATTTGCTCATGTTACGGGATTTTATAAGCATCCTGGCGAAAAGATACGAAATATCATATTTGTACCTAAATTGAGTAAAATTATGACATTTGAATAACAAGAAATTTTGTACGTAAATTTGATGCAAAACACCGTTTTTTGCACTCGATCGTGATGTGCTCAAACTTCACATTTAAGGTAAATATAAACAAGTTAATTTTCAAATACGAAATTCACAAAAAAATTTAGACCTTAATTAAAAACAGATAATAACAAAAAAATTTTATCTTTAAAGTGTACGGTTACCGTTTTATAGAAATAAGTTATCTGGAATTTTTATCACAACGAAACAAGTCTCATATTTTATTTTGAAAAGGATATCCTATTTGTCAACATATTTTAGTTTATAGTATGATACCGAGTGTTTATCTTACATTCTTACTTTGATTTGAAATACACTTTAATAAAAAGCATACAACTGATTCAGGTAATATGTGCATGCTTCCTCCTATTTTGGCACTTTATTTTTAATCGACACAATATGATCTCACGTTATGCTTTCGGGCTAGTTTTGAGTGATATGCAGTTTAATGTTTGAAAAAACCTTTACAAAAAAGTACTCATATTTTAAGCGATTGATATATTTTTAAGGTTGATGAGTATTTTATTCGTACTTGCGCGAGTTTCGTTTTCATGACAACGATACACGCCTTTAATTATAGAATTTTATGGATGCATATATAATTGTATGGATTGCAGTAATGACTTACATTGAAAATTTAATATTATTGTCTAACAAATTTAAATAAATAGTTATGATAATTTATATTTGAAAAATAATATTTGTGCAATTTGCTTTCTTATTTTCACAATTTTTAATGCATTAAGTTTAATTAATTAGTATTTTTCAATAATTTTAATTTGACATTTCTATAACATGAACATGTAAAGAACTGCAAATTAGTAATAGCAGTTCCTTTATTGCCAAAATTTTTCACTGGAAGCGCTGGCATCGAATTTATTGTCCCTAACATTACTGCGCACACAACGAATAGTGTAAAAATAATTCTGTCAAAGACTCGGCATTTCAGATTCGCCGTCATCTGTCACTCTGTAAATTCACGTCACCACGTTCTTTCAAGTGCCGGATAAAATAATATCGTCTTTAGTTATTTCAATATTTTCTTATATATGATATCATACTAAACGGATATTCATCAATTTGTAGCGCATTTAAAAATTTTCCAGGCATCCTAAAAAACAAATTCTCAACCCTCACTTATTTGGGCATCGTCATCTATGAAACCTCTAATCTAATCGATACAATTTTTAAACGTAAGGGAATAAACTATATTTTTTCATCTTACAAAAGTTTTTCAGCCTTAAAACCAAAACCAGGATTTTCTAGAAGTTTTTTATTGAGTTTTTTTAAAATCCAAATTCAAAGAATTTGTGTGAATGGGAAAACGGTTCCTGACGAAAATGAACATATCAGCGAACAAATCAGGGAAGAGTTTCTTCAAAGAAGAGAAAATTTCCAATTCAGTATGGCTTACACACACGGTATATAGCCCTACCCTATATATTATGGGAAAATGACTTTGTTTGTTACGCTTTCACTCGAAAATTACCCAAATGGATGTGAATGAATAACACATGGGCTACAATTTATAAAGTTTGCAGTTATCACTAGAAAATTTTGAAAACTATTGAATGGAATTTAATGAAATTTTATAATAATATACCTCAGAATAAAACATAAATTATAATTTATAAAGATACTGGCAGCTACCAGTTTTTAAAGCAAAGACTAAATAGTTTGGATTCATAATAAGTATTTCGAGTGTAATGGAAGAGGTTTAAGTGAAGGCAAAGGAGGGCTTAGAAAGCTATATAACGATTTTCTTAACTTTTAAATTGCGAATTGTCAAGCGAAGCGGGCGGGTATAAAGCTAGTGATTTTATAAAAAAGATATTGTGACTTTTTAAAATATTTCCATATACTTTAAAATTTATATAATATACATTTGATGTATCAAAAAAAAAGTTTTTAAAGTTTTTTTTTTGTGAACAATTTTTAACAAATTTATACAACAAAAAATTACCATATATAAAGTTTATGTTCGTTGTTGAGTATACAAAAACATTATCAAATGTATTATTATATATAAAACGTTTTGTTCGATGCTTGGTTAAAAGATTACTTTTGTAAATGTAAATGTTATAGCTTCTCTCAAAAACAAAAGCCTAATTACTTTTAGCCAAAAAAATGTATATTTGGATAATTTTCAATTAAGATATCACTTTTCCTGTTTATATTTAGAAGGTTTTTGCCTTAAAACAAATTTAAATTTGAAGATTTTGAATTTTTTTCCAAAAAATCTCCAAGGTTTGAAAACTGAGATTGATTGTGTTCAAATTCCAGGCGTTAACAATTAGTATGTATATATTTTCATCTATACGGTAGGAAATGCATGGCGTTTATGACAATGCTGGTATGGTATAGAGACAGAGAGCTACTGTAAGCATTTATGTTAGAATAAGTAATATTACAGTATTGAAAGGTATACGTTTTGTTGACTTCGAGTTGAGACATAGTTATTGAAATATCCCTAGGTATACGTATCTTATAGCTATTCTACATGAAACTTGTTAGTTTGACCGACGGGTATGTGGTTCAATGATTCAAGTAAAAGAGGTTTAAAACTTTGATTAAATTTAACGTTATATGAACCATGGTAACATCCACAGCTATCTGAAATTCTTCCCGTCTTGTAACGATAGGCATAAGAGAGAAAATGAGTGAAGAGAAAATAACCGATGTTTGCAGTTGTAAATGCGGGAAAAGCTGGAACAGTAGTTACTTCTATTTGGGCATTTACAATTAGAAATTTATATTCCTATTTAGTAATATGGATTCCACAATGTATTGTTCGAACAATAAATAGATTAGCTTTTCATTTTAAATTATGTTATAAACTTCCTACTATAAAGAATGGATAATTAGAACAATACATTTTCTATGTAATGAATGATACAAGGTTTATTTAGTAAAACCATTTACATTTAGCGGGGAACAATATATTCCATAAAAACTTATAACAAAAAGAAAGCCGACTTCAAAAGAAAAACTTTTCCAAAACAAATTAATATGCACTTAAAAGTAAAAAAATAACGATAATATAATGTAGTTAAAATTATTGTTATTTTTGGAGTCGGTGTCAGCCATGGAAACAACACTGTCAGAACAGTTTGCTACATTAGCTTGGCAGGCACCGACTCCAAAAATAACAATAATTTTATTTTTAAACTTTTAAGTGTATTTTAATTTGTTTTGGAAAAGTTTTTCTTTTGAAGTCGGTTTTTTGTTAAAAGTTTTTTTTACCTTGTGATTTTCAGCGAATCTGAAGTACACAAACTAATTTGTCACTAAAACATAATCAGCGAAATCGGTTGGAGTGATATTGAGTTATTCGTCCACTTGTCGTGCATACTTAATACAAAATAAAGACTTTTATGGTTTCCTCATGGATGCCGTTGCCAGAACTGGGCCAAAATGAAATGGGGCCATACACGAAGCACTAGCTTTCAAATATATAAAGAATTATCAAAATCGATTCACCCAGTCGAAAGTAACACATACAAAAACACAGTCGAATTGATAACCTCCTCCTTTTTTGTTTGAAGTTGGTTAAAAATAATAATAAAAAATCAAATATATCTACCGGATTCTAAAAAAATTGACTAACAAATTATTTCGTACGATTTTCGGTTTTTTTCGCGTGGTGCTCTTCAACAAATATTTACCTCTTAAGCCCATCACTAATATTTTTATTCCATTATATCTATTTAACCTATTGAATTAATTCTATATTCTGTTATGTTTGAGTAGGAAAACCGCTTAATAGAACAACATACGTAAAAATCAATTACTTAGTTTGTACTCATGATGTACAAGATGTAATAAGATGTGCTCAGTTTAGTAGTTAAACGAAGTTTTCAAACACATTGTATAAAAATTATATACACAAAACAATTTTATATGCTTATTTCAAGAAGAATAGCATAGCGAATGAATGATTTTTCTCTACTCTTTAAGCAGAATGATAACCACCAACTGCAGATGAAAAAACTACAGAAAAAAGTATAATAATGTAAAAAAAAACTTTGTAGTCTTGGATTTTAAAGTATCATAACTAGTATATACGGCTTTATCTACATAGAAAACCATAAGTAGTGTAATAGCAGAATATATCTGCTATACAAGATTCATTTAAACTGAAACAACCTTATAGCCGATGAAAAATCAATATTGCTAACATTACACATATACCTACCTATACATGGCACACATACATAACTGATACTTCCATATAATACATGCTATATAAGTTGTGCCTTATTTGTGCTCTCACGGGTAAACACTGATATTTACGAAAAAATGTTTCAAACAAAAGTTGTTTATTTTTTTTAAGGAACATTTTTACATTTAAATTTTTTTTAATCTCTAACGGTTTAAAAAATGGGTCCAAGACCCATTTATGTCCTGAGAACGCTGTTAAAATTTCAGCTTGATATCATTTTTCTTTTTTGAGTTGTTGATTGTGTTGGCAGACCGACGGACGGACGGAAAACCAGAAATGGACTAATTAAATGATTCTATGAACACCTATACCAAAATTTTGTTCGTACCATCAATATTTTTAAGCGTTACAAACTTGGGACTAAACTTAATATACTATGTATATTTCATATGTACATGGTATAAAAACTAGATACATAAATAAACAAATTTTAAATGAATTTAAATAATAGCGTAGGTACTGGGAAAATAATTTTAAAAAGCAAAAACTTGTTGCTTAAAGTAGAACCATAATAACAGGCTTAAATTAGGTTTCAGCAGATATTAAGAAACCATAGTAATTTACAACAAAATTGTTCGAATATATAAATGAAATTTTCATTGAAAGCCCACTCTTTTAATGGTCTAGTTATTCCACAGATGACGGCTGAGTTTTTTAAATTTATTGCTGCTTAAGACTTCGATATTGACTGCTTGACGAGCGATTTTTCCTATATAAACTTTTCTTAAATAATTAAATGACCCAACGAATATTAAATGAATAAATACAACGAAGAACAAAATTACCATAAAATCTGTTGCCATTCAATCAATGAATTATTTGAAAAAAGTACCTACGCTAAGTTGTCTCAATTTATGTGGACAATATTGTGGCGTATTTAGTATATTTAAAAGTACATAGTTTTATTACAAGACCTACCACAATAACACAATATCATCTAAATGACCTAGATTTAAGCTAAAAAAAATTATGAAAAGTTTTTTTAATTTTGTTTTCCTATAGTTTAATAAACAAAATGTACAAAATGAACATATTAATTATATTATGAATGAATTATTAAAGGTTGTATACATTTTCTTGGAAAAAAATAGTAACACCCTTCATAAAAACATTTACGGGGGGTTGCTTATCTTAATTTTCTTCTTTTACAGAGATTCTAACAAAAACCTACCTCGATATAATCTTCAGGAAATCAGTTTATAATGATACTATTAAAAAAAACCAATGAAAACAAACAATTGACTGAGTTAATTGTTGAAATACCATGTACAGACAGTGTTGATTATTCTGTCACATTACACATACATACATGTCACACATATATAACTGATATTCCCATATAATACATACTATACAATTTGCGATCTCACGGGTAAACAGTGATTTTTACGAAAAAATGTTTCGAACAAAAGTTGTTAATTTTTTAATAAGGAATATTTTTTACATTTAAACTTTTGTTCTATCTCTAACGGTTTACAAGATAGATCCTACGGACCCAAAACCTACTTGACCTATGTTGCTCATTTACGAACGCGACCTCACTTTTACGTCCTAAGCACGCTATAAAAATTTCAGCTTGATACCTCTTTTCGTTTTTGAGTAATCGTGATGACAGACGGACAGACGACAGACGACGGACAGGCAGACAACCGGAAATGGACTAATTAGGTGACTTTATGACCACCTTTACCCAAAATTTTTTCAAAGCATCAATATTTTTAAGCGTTACAAACTTGGGACTAAACTTAGTATACCTTGGTATATTTCATATACATGGTATAAAAAGGTAGGTAGAAATACTATTTTCACTTTTGCGTTCACGTTTGGGTAATTATTTCCGTTACATACAGTATTTTAAAAGCGGAGGTGTAGCCACGATATTAGTCACACCTACCAATGTTATTATTAGTCTAAACTAGTGTAACTAATTAAAATTTATTAAACCAATTACGTCGGATCAAAAACATATGCAGGATTTTTTGCAAACGAATTTAAACTTTTTATTTTTATAAATTGTAAGAAGCTGAATATAAAAAAATATTTACTTATTAAATTTCATTGAAACGAAGCTTTTGTTTGTTTATTGATACCAGCTTCCAAAATATCAATTTGAACATGAAATAAAAGCTAAAGCTAAAGCATATGAGTTATTCAAATACCATGTATATAGTGAAAATTATGACGACGTATTCTCCTAGCTTAAAGTTTTACCGAACTAAAGCTGTATTTTAAAAAGAAAGCAGTACTTTAAACCAAAATGTATATCCAAACCTTTTCAAGCTACCGATTGAGAAATATTTTTTGAAAAAATTACAAAGAATCCAATTGATCAAATTATTTATCCACGAGTTTAAAGTACCTTTATATAGAAATTATCACACAATCCAAGCAGATTTAGGACAAAATAGACCGGAAAAATAGACTCGAAAAAATTTTCTGTAATAATGTCAAATTTTTGAACACAAGGGCTAAAAATTTCAGAGCACAATCTCTACAGTTGACAACTTCAACTCAACCAACTCGTAATTACAAGAATATTTCAGGCCTAAAATTTTTCGGTTAATTTTATCATTTAAATATAGATCGTTACACGGATTATGAAAATTATATGTAGAACTACAAAATCCCTTTTTACATGAATCCAAACGGAGGTAAAGATACCAATTTATGGAAATGTCGAATTATTAAGCAAAATTTTTACTGAATTTTTAAAGAATTGTTTTTATAATATTTCAAACAAAACATCACCTTTTGAGATTCGTGTTTTCGTGTAGCGTAAATATCTACCGTCTGCTATATCAATTCAAAGTCTCTAAACATAAAATTTCAGCGTCTTAGGACTTTATTTAAATTTATATATTTATTTATTTATTTATATACTCTTTATTTAAAGCCATAGTGTGAAAGAATAAATCGTGTGAACGGACAAGCAAACTCAATATTTCTAGTTGTCAGAAAATTTAAACTAAACGAATATATTTTCACTAAAAGACGTGCATTCTTTAACTGAGAATGGAGGATATAGAGTTCGGGATAATAGAGAAAACTATAAGTTTAGAATATTCTAAGAATACAAAATAGATTGAGCACAAGTTAAAATAGACCATAAATCATCAATACATAAATATACGCATGGATATTCAAATAATTGATATTCTAAATTGGTTTTTACTGCCGTTAGACAGTAAAAATTTTAGTAAAAAATACTCAATCGTAAAATACATAAAACCTGTCAATTTAAATAAAATAAAAATCTTTCGTTATTTTATGTCTTTTTAGCGCAGTTCCTTAAATACAAATCTAGCTACAATAAGAGGAAGTTCTCATGTTTATATAAGTATAATATTTCATTCATTTATATGTACGTATTAGTTATGTGTCGGAGTAAAGATCCACGGATACGGAACTATGATTTATAGCCCTGGACAAACACCCCATTGACACCCCCCTAGTGGCCATATAGTAGAAATTTTAACTAGTACTTATCACATGTATATCGTACAAAATTTTATCTACGCCTCTAAAATGTGAAAATAAACGATTATTATTATTTAAAATTTGTCATGATTTATTGAGAACAAGTGAAAACAAACAATTTACTGAGTCAATTGTTGAAGTACCATGTATAGACAGTGTTGATTACTTTAGCACATACATGCATGTCACAAATATCTAACTGATGTTCATCCTATACAATTTGCGTATAATTTGCGCTCTCACGGGTAAACAGTGATGTTTGCGAAAAAATGTTTCAAACAAAAATTGTTTATTTTTTAATAAGGAACATTTTTTACATTTAAACTTTTGTTCTATCTCTAACGGTTTACAAGATGGATCCTACGGACCCAAGAACCAAATTGACCTATGTTGCTCATTTACGAACTCGACCTCACTTTTTACGTCCTTAGTACGCTATAAAATTTCAGATTGATATCTCTTTTCGTTTTTGAGTAATCGTGATGACGGACGGACGGACAGACAGACAGAGAGATAACCGGAAATGGTTAATTAGGTATTTTCATGAACACCCATAGAAAAATTTTGCCGATAGTATCAATATTTTTAAGCGTTACAAACTTGGGACTACACTTAGTATACTTTGGTATATTTCATATACATGGTATAAAAATAGAAAATTAAAAAAGTAACTATAGTAACTTATTGTTATAGTTTACATTTTGACAGTAATTTGGAATGTGGTAATCAATATTTAATGTAATGAACTATTTTTCCCACGCATAATGATTGAAATAACTTCTTATCTCACTGGCGTAGAGAAAATTCAATAATATACCTGTTTGAAAGTAACGAGCAAAAAATATCCTTCGTTACGATTGGATTATTATTGAGCCATTCTAATAAGATTTACTCGAATTTTTTAATTTTAATCAAATCAGATTGATTTGATAGAAATTGTCCTTTATTTGGGCTAGAGAATCGTACTATTTAATTTCGTATTTATATAGGTAAATAAAAAAAAAAAAACACAAAAAAGCAACTTACTTATAAATTAGTATTATTAGTTGTTAGTCACGTGTACAGAATGAAATAAATACACGTGCATTGATATACAATCACACATGCATGCATACATATGTACGTACACACACGTAAATAGTAAATACACACATATACAAGCACAAAAGCATATCTAAACACGTACAAAATATACAATTCATCTGCGTAAGGAAACAATCGTAAAAGTGTGACATTAACGTCGCATAGTCTCCTTATAAGGCCTCAAAATATGAGTATTTAAAAAAAAAGCAACATTAGAAATTGTATTCGTATGATCGAATATTTGATTGAAAACAATTGAAATTTCGATTAGTGTTAAAAAAAGCGTAAAGCACCTATATCTTGAAAAAAGCGCGAAAACGGTGAAGTAAGTTGAAAAATTGCAAGACGTAAAAAGTTCTTAGAATAGTTCAAAATATAAATTTAAATTATTTTTAAATCAAATATTTGAGCACAATCAAACGATAATCATCATGATTTTTCAGCTGTATTAGCTTGGGCGAACTTCTAAGCGCACTTGATCTACACGGGTCCCATAAAAAGTAATATTGTTCCATAGAATTGCAACCTTTTGACCTTTTTCCGGCTTTATTTCTTACAGTAATATTGTTTTACAAATATTGTCAATTTGTCAAATAAAAACAAACGTAGTTATGGGTGTATAAGAAATTTAAACAGGTGGTGAATCATCAACATAAAATGATGAAAATTACATGTGAAGTGGCAGGTATCAATATATAGTACGTATAATAAAGTATTATTAGTGAAGGTTATTTAAATGTTATCGATCAAATAAAAATCAAGGCCAACTTACTGTTGTGTTGGTAGATTTGTTGCATTTTTTAATCACTTTAGCGTGTAAATACTTTTACATGCATATAAATTTTTTTTTTTGAATATACGTCTCAAAATTTGTAGTAAATTATGTACCCAACTTTTTAGTAAAAACAAGTGAAAACAAACAATTGACTAAGTTATAATTCCGTGTATAACAAATTTTAAAAAAAAGAATTATATTAATAACTGAACTTAGTATCAAATCTTAGGGTTATATGATCTTAGGTCAAAATCATATAACCCTTACGAAGACTAATAAAATCATGTCAGTTTTGTGGTTAACTTACGTCATCACGCCAATTTTGGGATGTAATATTTAGTCAGGCTGAATTTGCTCAAATTTATTAAGTATTACCTTTATCGATTTTCAAGTTATCTGGAATTTTAAAAGTTTTGAGTACTTAGATCATATAACAATAAATTTTTATGTTTGGATTGTAAAACACGGATTGATAAATTTTTAGTTCAAGCATTTGCGATTTGAAATGAAGATCTTATTTTTATTTCTTAAAGTATTTGATTTGAAATGAGTTTTATTGATGTTTTAGTAAAGAAAAACCTATAAACGTCCAAAAATTTAATGTGGGAATTAATCAACTTTACCAGGCTTCATTCAAGGATTTAAAAAAAATAAGATAATGGAATTTTTTTAAATGTTACACATTATTTACTTAAAATTTAAAATGATAGGTACTAATTAATTTTAAAATAATTTTTAAATGGAATGTAAAAAAATTTTTTAAAGTGCTCACGTTGCATGTAATAAAATATTTTGTACTTTTCAGTACATCTTTATCATTTGGTTTCTTCATAGAGAACACACTTCACTCGTGAAGCCACTGTTTTTAATTTACATACATTTTTCATGTTTCACCTCACATTAACAGTATATCTTTATTGATTCGTTTTACAATAATAATACTATATTTAAACTGCAAGATACAATAATTTTTTATTTTCAATTTCCGTTTTGATAATGAAATTTTGAATATTTAATATACTATCTACAGAAATAGTTTTAAATATTTGAAATTGGTTATATTATATCCGTAAATATTTAGGCAAACGAATAATATAAACAGAATCAGAATATAAACTAAAGCTGTATTTTGTTATTGAAATACGTAGTTTTGTGTTTAATGAAATTTAAACGTGGTTTTGTGTTTAATGAAAAAATAAACTAGTATCTTCTATCTACATATATATGTTACAGGAAAATTTGACTCTTTCCAGACAGATTAAACTCTAATTAAAAAACATGAGTAACAGTTGATTAAAAATGATTAAAAACACTCTTCCGAAGAAGAGTTACCTATGCCTGCTGTAGTTTAGTTAAAATTGATGAATAGTTAGTTACAATACCAGGGGCATAACAGAATTATTAACGTAAACTTGCGAAATTTGACTACGAACGTAGCACGAGTGGGATAATCGCAGAAGTACGTTAATAATGAGTTATCACACGTATATCGTACAGAAAACTTTATCTAAGACTCTATAATGTGAAAATAAACTACAGTTATTATTTAAAATTTGTCTTGACTTATTGAAAAAAAAGAACATTGCTATAGTAGCTTGTTCTTAGTTTACATTTTGACATCTTTTGGAGAGTAGTAATGAAATCATTACGATACAAATGCGGTAATGCATTCATTACCGCACTAGGGCGGTAATTGTTTGTCCTATAGTTTTGTATATCTATTTGTTCATCCTGCACATTCATTTCAATTATTACTTATGCTGTATTTCAATGACACAGGTGAAAGACTAGGACTTCCACATTGAATATTACAATCGTTTATCAACTTTTTAATAGAACGAAATTTGCAAATTTGAAAATATTTAATATCGAGTGTAAGAAATTGTGATAGATTATTACATTTGATGAGAAGCGCAGGAAATGAAATTATTTTTGTTTTTGTTTACTTTTAATCATGTATACGATATTTATTCACATCATAGTCTCTCGTATATAATTGATGATTTTTAATATGATACATACAGCGTAAACTAAATATTGACAAATATCTTGTCTAGTAATTTTAATTAAAGATAATTGAAAAAATTGGTAGGGCGCTTGATATGCATCCAAGAAAATTGCTTTAATTGAAAGTATTTTTCTCTTCCCACCGTTTTTAAATTTTTATCATTATTCAGTCTCGAGATATAACATTGAAAAAAATTGGTGATCTTTAAAGCAACTTCTTGTTTATCGAAGTTTTCAGTTCGTATTACTAAACGAAAACAAAAACTTGCGTTAATTGTATAAAAGTCTTGAAAAACTAAAAATCGCTCATAAAAATGATGAATAAACATAAACGATTGTTAACACTTCAAAAATATTTTTAATGCTTCTTTAAATAATGCTAGGGCAACGAAGATAATGTGTCTAAGTTAAATATGATAAAATTTGTTCAAAGAACTCTAATCAGAAATTTCTGAAAGACATATTTAATAAAATTCTGTTGAAAGAAACAAAACGAATTAGCGACATACATAATCTATGTGATACATCTTTTAAGTGTGTTGCATGTAATTCATGCTTTAAATATGCCAACAACAAAACTAATAAAACAGGAAGTTTGCATTCCAGTAAATGAATAATGCAAACTATACTCCTAAATAGTCTGTCTACGTCTTCCACTGTCTATGTCGACGTTCACATCGCATCGTCTGTTGACTGACTCTGTGTTAATAATTATATTATTTAATTCTTCGCAAACATTTCACTTCTATATAAATTTCATAAATAAAATTTGGTACAACTATTAAATGGTTCTCTTTGAAGTGTTTTCTCTCTAAGTATGATTTGTAATGGATTAATAATGTTATTACAATTTGTTTTAATATCTTTAAACAGTGATAATTATTATACCATGTATATGAAATATATCAAGGTATAAGAAACTTAGTCTCAAGTTTGTAACGCTTAAAAATATTGATACTATGAACTAAATTTTGGTATAGGTGTTCATAAAATCACTTCATTAGTATATTTCCGGTTGTCTGTTTGTCTGTCTGTCGTCTGTCATCACGATTACTCAAAAACGAAAAAATATATCAAACTGAATTTTTTATAACGTGCTTAAGACGTAAAAAGTGAGGTCCAGTTCGTAAATAAGCAACATAGGTCAATTATCTTGTGTCCGTTGGACCCATCTTGCAAACCGTTAAAGATAGAACTAAAGTTTAAATGTAAAAAATGTTCCTTATAAAAAAATTAACAACTTTTGTTTGAAACATTTTTTCGTTAATATCGCTGTTTATTCGTGAGAGCGCAAATTATACGCAAATTGTATAGTATGTGTTACATGAGAATATCAGTTATATGTGTGTGACATGTATGTATGTGTAATGTGGCAGTGTAATCAACACTGTCTATAAATGGTGTTCCAACAATTAACTCGGTCAATTGTTTGCTTTTACTTGTATAAAATACAATGTTGTGATAACAACAATAATTGACCGTTGTATTTGTAAGTTATATTAAACTTTCAAGAAAATATGATCTCAGGGTTATAGTGGAAAAAATATAATTCGATATTTATTAAATTTATTTAATTCATCTCCTTAAAATTGAGTTTTTTCTTATGAGGATATTTATATGGTTTTTAAAATAAAATAAGTTTTCCATTCTTTCAGTGTCTTTTCTTAAAAATTATATGAGTAAAAATTTCAGACAATTTTTCGACGAACTGTACTAATGAGTCTTATATTGATTTTTAACTTCATCGAAAATAAATTTTTGTGATTTTTGTAATATTCCACCCAGTTTATAATATCAAATTATTTTTATCGTTGATTAAATTTTATGTTTCAGTTTTTGAATTTTCTAAAGTTATTGGGGTTCTAAAATATATGAAAGTCTTAGCTAGACAAATCTTTTTTAAGAAATATCTGGATCAATTTAAGAAATCGCTTTTCATATGTGTCGAATGAATCCTATTTTTGTATTGAGTTGTATCCCAATTGGGGAAAACAAATTTGATGAAACTGGATAAATAGTGTAATTTTGAATTAAAAAAACGTAGCGCGGTAGCTGCGTGAGCTAAGCGAATTCCCTCAGAGATTGAAAAAAAATACAATTTAAAAAAGTTGAATATTTCATTTTTATTTTTCAAGAATTTTTATTTTGAAAACTAAGCGTTTAGAGAATAAATCACCAAGTACTTTTTATTCAAAATTCCACCATCAGTACAAAAGCAATAGCTTCATTTCTTTCGCCAATTCGCTAATATGAAAATAGGATTTATCCAAAATCTTGAATGAAGCTCCATGTTTTGGAACGATTTTCGGCGATATCTTGAGAGCTACTCATCTAAACGTCAGATGAATTACGAAAATCAACAAAGTTTGTGATTTGGACAAAAATTATTGCCGAAGATAATTAAAAACTTAAGAACATAAAAATTTTGTTTCGTTTTTGAGTAGTTTCAAAGATGTTTTTGGTAAAACTAACGAAATGTTAAAGATATCTTAAGTTAATTTAAGGTCTCAGTTAAATTAATATGCAGATACAAAGAAATATGCGCCAATGTCTAATATTTTGCAATAATTTAAAAAAATATTTTTTTCTCTGCAGTGAACAAAAAAAAAAAGATTGAACTTAACAAAACAAAATATGGATTACTGAATAATACTGATTCCAGAATCGTTACCTATAAATCCCGCCAATGGATTGAATGAAAACAACTTGAACGGTAATATTAAAATACATAACAGCAGCTTCCAACATTGACCTGAGTAGTAAACATCATCATATATTATTTTACTTCTTTCTACCTGGGTACCGTTATTATTATTATTATTGTTGAATTCAATACATATAATAAATTTATGTGCAGTCAGTTCATTTAAGCATCAGTAAATAACATTAGCCAGCAGCAGCTGAAGATGATGTTCAACAACTATACAATATATTCGAAATTCATTGATCTAAGAAGTGTTTGTAGATATAAGATCTTAATGATTTTCATCTGCTGTATCTTTATAAAAATGAATGAACTTTTTTTTTATAGAATTAAATTTATTTTATTCCAATTTTTTATAAATCTTAAGGATAAAAACTATATTTTAAGGTAAAAGATTTTATTCATTCATGAGAAAAATCGACAGATAAACAAGGAGTGGAAGAGGGGGGGGGTGTTTCGGTGGAAAATACAAAATATAGAATGTGTAAAAAAAGTACTCTTGTGATTTTTCCTAAGCTCTTAAGCTTAGTTTTCGAAATAAAAATTCTTGAAAATTTATAATTAATAAGCAAGTAATGCATGTAATCTTATCAAGAAGTGTTTATGATAAAATTCATCAGAAATCATTCATCAAACAGGGTATGAAATTAGAAGTTGGTATATTTTTAAAAACTATTTAAAAGTGAGAAATTAAAGACAAAGAACAAATTTTTATGCCCTTTTTTATTTTTCCTTTCTGCTATGAAATAAACTCCCCTATTGATCAGTTAAGCAATCAAATATTTCGATAAGGGTTCAAAATTGTTTTTGTAATTTTCTAAATATTTGTAAAAAAAATTACAAAAATAAAGAAAGTGACGTTTAATACTGTTAAAATTAGAAAAAAATAATTATCAATTATTAATGAAAAGTCATGGGGTTTGTCTGGTGCGACCTTTCTAGTCCACATGAAGAACTTCCCAGTATCATAAAGAGTTTCAAGAGAAAAATCATAGCTCTCTCAAGTTTTAGCGAAGATTTGATTTGTAAAGCCCAATAATCTTAAATGTGTGTGCGAAAATTCATAAGATATGATTCAGCAGAAGGAGGTGTAAATTTAAAACTAATAAATAAAAACATAGAATGTGAAATTAAATTCTGCTTGAACATCCAAAGCGACCTCCTACATATGCCCTTCATAGTTTTAAAATTGCATTACATAAATTAGAAATTTATTTCATAAAGAAAATTTCATTGAAAAGATTTCATTGTAAAGATAAGAAACAAAAAATATTATTGACTTATCAAAATAAAGGCATACGAAACTATACAATTATGGTTGTAATTTGGCATGTAATAAATTGGTCACGTTGTTTGCTAAATACTTTTATTTTAAATATGAAAATTTGATTGCTTTAACAGAAATATTAATTACCGTAAATTTTTAGCAATTTTAATTTTTTTAATTACCCACAATATATATTTAAATTCTCTCTTACACATTATCCTGTGCTTGGTTGCCTTCCCGGCTCTCGTCCTAAATACCATTGTTTTCGATAACAAAAAAAGCATCTTCCGAATCAGCGAGTTTAAGGGTAAAGCAGTGAACTTGAAATACGCTTCAATCGGAGGCGGACTAAATGTCCTGAGCGCCCCCTGCGATCATATATAATAAACTTTACACACACACACAAACACACAAAGCTTCTGCTACCTCTAAGCTAATGCCAATGTTCCCGGTTGACGCCTAAAACCCGGCAACACTGCAGTTGTATATTACCTTCTATTATGTAATCAAACGATGTAGGAATAAACAAAGGTGTTAGAAGTTGCATCCTTACACAATTTTTTGTTATTTATTATTTCCCTTATTTAGAAATTTCCATTCGCGGAATTTTGTAGTTTGTCTTAAGAATAATCCGCCCCTGGCTAAAATATGCTCCAAAACTTGAAGTTTCTATGGCAATCAGAAACTCGAAACTATTTGTAAAACTAATCAATGTCGAAAACTCTCGAAAATAGGTCAATGTTTGTTTTCCTGACGCACGGCAGGTTTCGCGATTTTTTTATGAAAATTGTTATACTCTAAAGAAATCTCTATTTCCCGCCTCCAATTTTACGTTTTAGAGAATATTTATCACCGTTTAAAAAATTGTTAATATCTTAATATATAATTTTCATAATAGGAACGAAATACGGGTAGTTTAACTTATTTCATAAAATTTTTAGAGTGTATTGAAGCAGCGTATCTTCAAGATCACTTCTATTCTTTACCCTCATAATGAGCCTTGGTAGAACCAAATACAAAAAAAAAATTATTTATAAATTTTGTATACCTATATATGTATAATTTTGTATTTCATATTTATAAATTTTGTATACTAGCTAACCCGACTACAATTTCTTTAATAGTAACTATTGATCAGCGATTATTAATCTTCATTAACCTGCAGCTCCAATTCATTAATAGTTATACTATGCTAAGACCATCCGCTAAGCCCGTTAAGACCACCCGCAAACCCACCCCCTGTTTAGCCTGCTCGCTTAACACAAATTTTGCTATTGTCTCTTTTCGTTGGCCTGAATTAAGACGTCGGCAATGAAGCTCGCTGCGATCGCATATGGCTCTAATTAATACCTATTCACAATATCTAAATAATACTAAATAATACTTCAATACTATTCAAATACCTGTTCACAATTCTAGATAAATATGGTGGGAGCGCAAATAAATACATACGTACATAATAAGGTAATAAAATGCATTATTTATATGCGTTTCACCATTTATTGCTTTTAAACTTTTATTAAATTTTCTAATGGTACGCTCAACTTTCTTAACTTTTTTTTCTTCATATAAACCTTCTCCTGATAATAAGTAACACAAAAAAAAAAAAGAATTAAAAGAATCAATGACCAGAAAAATTAGGGGTTCACTTTTATATATATATAGATAGATTTTTAACAAAAAGTGCTACGTTTATATATTTGCTTAGTGTATAAAACTGGAAATTATAAAACGATTTAAATACTGTAAGTAAATGTATTTTATAATTTACCATTAAATAAAACATCAATGTGAATTTATAAAACAATTTATCATATGTTACAGCACATATTTATAGGTACTTCGACGTTCGTACTTACATCTGTCAAGTTCAATTGTCAGTCAGTCAAAGAAAGCTGAGTTAGAGTTAACTGTATAATGAATTATTAAAATAATTATATTTCTATTCTATCATGTATTTATTAACCAGTCTTTTGAATATTAAACTTTTATATTCATTACTGTGTTATAATATACCATACAAGTTTTATTTGTTCAATATTTTTCTTATCAGTTATACGAACTTTTATCACAAAAATTTATAGTTTAAACAACTGATAAGAGAAAAATGTATAAAGTACCTTGAAAATTTTTAACAATGGATTCAATAGAATGTACAAATTTAGAACGATTTTGAAAAGTATTTAAAAATTATTTGATTCGCGTAATCTCATAGATTTCAGGAATAAAAAAATATTATTAAAATATTACTTTTCTTTACAGCTACAAATAAGAGAATCCATATTCGTATCCTTGAATTTATATTCTTGCCGAAATATTAAAAAAATAAAAATTTTTTCTAGAAAATACTACGAAAAAGTTTCCAAATTTTCGAAAACTATTACAAATGACGACCGAAAAGCTGCGTAAAGCTGCTTTTTTGGTATGCTGCATGCAAAAAAAAGTTCCGCTACCTGCGTAATACATGGAAAAATTTTTTCGGATTTACAAAAAAAAAAAATATACCCGAAATAATTTCTGTAATTGTGTATCTTTTTTGAACGCAAAGCTTAAGAACTTACAATAACGTAACGTATCCAATACGTAATTACAAAAATACTCCGGGAGTACAAAATATTCGGGCTATTATTTCCGATTACCATGCCAAAAAGGCATCTTTACATCACGTTTTGATATTTGTTTTGTAAGATGTTACCGGCGTACCACTAATTAGACAGATATTATAGAGATCGGATATAGAATTTAATTCATATACTACGTTTTTTAACTCCATGCTTAATTCTGTTTTGCTAAAAAGAGATGTAAACAAATTTTGGTGGATTTATCTTGGCTGTTTTTATTGTTGTACTCTTTTAATTTAATTTTCATACCTAATATAGAGATATCGATATTCTTCGATTTCCCAGAAGCACTTTATTCTATTTATCGAAAACCGATAACGAAACCGTAGTTGTCGCATTATTAAAAGACAATTACAAGCAAAGGAATGAAATATTTTCGTTAATACTAAGATATTTTAAAAATGCATAAAGCATTTTACTATTTACTAAAAATCCTTCTTTGGAGAAAATATCAATAACTAGTCCTGAATTCTTATAATCATACTCGTCGTGTTTTTTTAGATAACTTATTAATATTGATTACAATTTATTAACAATTTTAAAAACGTATTGATAGAAAACCAATTTGTTATTACAACAAACAGTTGGCTACCTTTACTAACAAGTTATTATGAAGTATCTGTTATAGCACTAAATATGGTGGTGTTGTCTATAATACCTGTTTGATTCGATCATAACACGTGCGCGCTACGACGCATATGACGATTATGATGCTGATGCACTAGGTGTTAATTGATTAAACGCACTGCACTGGTTTTAATTATTTTAAATACCTATAATTTAAATAATATATTTATATTTCATAGACTAGAGTGATACTCACCCGCTTCGCTGGGTTTAAAATTAAAGATTGATAAAGATTGCTCTCGCTTATCCCCTTTCTATAACACTCGAAATAATGGTAAGTATTGTTTTACATATGTAAAATATATGTATAGTTTTCTTTTTTTTTTAAATGTATAATAGTCGTAATTATTCATTGAGTATATCAGTAAAGATGGCCGTGAAATATTTTATATTAACTATTTTTACAGAAATCTGTAATTTATGGTAATGCCAAAAGACTACTTTTACAGAAATCTGTAATTTATGGTAATGTCAAATTAAATAAATTTTTAATTTTTTTTTTATACTAATATATCTTTATAAATTATATCTTATGTGTTATTCTGAAGTATGAGATATATTGCTGTACAGTTCCATTAAAAGCCATTTGGTAGTTTTAGCGTGAAAGCGTAGCAAACAAACAAACAAACATGCTTACTTTCGCATTTATAATATATAGAGATTCGATTTATGTAAATTATATTAATTACAATAAATGTATGACCTCATTGGAGAAGAACGTAATTTGTTCTTTGTATCCAAATGATTTTCATTTTTAAGCTGTCATTACAAGGCTTTTTTTCACAAGTATTTACTAACAGGTGAAACTTCATGGTGATAAATCTACAACCTTTGTATTTGTCACCATTTTAAAATTGATAAACAATGATTTAGTATGAATTTAATAATAAGAGATAAAAGTGAATGAGTTTGATATTTTACAAAACGTCTATCAATTAACTGTTTTGAGAATTGTTAAACCCCTATACGTTTCTATTTTTTTTTTTTTTTTAATTTCAATCCTAAAAGCTCTTCACGATTTTTTTTCTAGGAAGACTATTCTCGCAGTCGGTCAAAAAAACCTATATGTTGCGATACTCAATATTTGTTAAGTAGAGTTTGATACGAACCAATAATTAGAAAATAATATTTACAATTTATGCAATATATTGGAAAATGGTCGAAATATATAAAATCAAAAATTATTTACTATAAAAAGTTTTCAAATGTTATGGTTTATACATACATATTTTATTATTAAAAAAATATTCTTACCACATAATTTTGGGATAGTTTGATTGAAAAACTCACCTGAAAAAAATAAAATAAATAAATATCGGTACTATTGTAGGTAAAATATTTAGATAAAAATAAAATTTTAAAAATTTTCTAAATGGATCAATACCTATTATACGAGAAAAATATAAATCCTAAAAGGAAGGATTGTAATTTTATTTCTGTAACAAATGAAATTTACAAAATTGAAAAACCCCCGAAAAATTTTTCGGCTATGGAACGTAAACTAGCATTTGATACATATCTAAGAACACTCTCGATTAAATTGCCTTTTTCCTAAACGCCTTTTCCAAACTGAGCCGATTCGGAAGACCATCGCCAATTTTTAATTTTTTCGTTACGGAATAGCAAAGAATACTCTCCATTAAATAACCTTTCAAACAAAATAAAAAAAATTAAAATCGGTTCATCCGTTTAGACCCTACGATGCCACAGACAGATACACACACAAATAGTGGTTAAACTATTAAAACACCCCTTTTTTTTTAGTTCGGGGGTTAAAAAAAAAATTCAACACTCTTGTATATTGTACCACACACTTCATGTACTATGGTTACATAGTGTAGAGGAATGACAGCCTTGCAAACAGAGACAATTTCCATTGCGATGTTTTAAAAAAGGCTTTCAAAAACATGTAAATTTTGATGTCTTACAATTCCCCTAAATATTAGCGGAAGTATAATTAATTAAATTGCTTTTTTTCCCAATTTCTTTCTCCAAACTTTCAAAATAAATGGATTTTAGGCTTACAATAAAATGCTTGAGCACCCTACGCTTTTAAACATTATTTTTTAAATAACAATGAAAATTACTGAAAGGATGATTTATGTCTATTTTTATACCATGTATATGAAATATTCAAGGTATATTAAGTTTAGTCCCAAGTTTGTTACGCTTGAAAATATTAATGCTACCAACAAAATTTTGGGACTCAAAAACGAAAAGAGGTATCAAGTTGAAATTAATAAATTTATAGCGTATACTTACGACGTAAAAAGTAAGGTTTAGTTCGTAAATGAGCAACATAGGTCAATTGAGTCTCATGTCAATAGGACCCATCTTGTAAACCGATAGAGATAGAACAAAAGTTTAAATGTAAAAAATGTTCCTTTAAAGAAAGAAACAACTTTTGTTTGAAACATTTTTACGTAAACATCACTATTTACCCTCGAGGGCGCATATTACTTGCAAATTTTTTAGTATGTATTATATGGGAATATCAGTTAGATATGTGTGGATTTTCTTTATTTACATGAAATATAAAAACAAACAATTGGGTCATCAACACTGTCTATACATGATATTTCAACAATTAACTCACTCAATTGTTTGTTTTCACTTGTTAAATTTGTATTTGAAATGCATCGTAGTAATTTTTATTTTTGGGATATGTAAAAATTAATTCAAATTTATAAAACATTTATTTACACCATTTCAATTAAAACAGTTCGCTTTGAAGTTAGTAAATAAATAAATTGGTCGAATGAATATTATGTGGCTATATTTAATACTTAAATAATTCAAATCAAAACACAAATAAATATTGTATTCACAACAAGTAAATAATATGTGCTTCATATAAATATTATAATTTATAACATAGGTATTATATAATTATTTAAAGACCGTTTAATTATAGGTTTAATTTATATAATTAATCGTTGTATTATTATATATATTATATATTGTGAACCATTAAAATGCCACAAGCGCAAAAACAATTATGATTTTATTATTTTTACTATATAGGTACATATTATATATTAAACCAATGTTATGCGTTTGTTTCGGATAAAATGCGGTATGCTTTAACTAATTTACAATATATTGTAAATAATTGTAATTAATTACACTTCATTGGTAAAATTTTTTTCAATAAGAAAAAATTGCAAACTTAAAATTAACGATCACTTGTACGATCGTGGGCAAATGAATATATCATTTAGCCAGGACTTCTTAATTGTGATTCTTCGAGTTGTCTGTTTAAAAAGTGATCATTGCATTATCTTTAAACAATTGGATATTTTGAGTACTTTTTTCTCATATGGTCCCTCCCCATGTATAGAATCTGCACGCTGCGAGAATTTCATTTGATCGGCCGCGTCAATTTTCAATCCACGCGAATCTTTTTCGCTACAATTTGCGGGCTTCATCAAACTCGAGATGTTCAACATCTGATCACAGTGCTCATTAAAAAAGAGGGGCTTCTATTGTAGATGTGGTTTAAAAGTTTTTCACCCAAGAGGCACGTTTACGACATTTGCAAAATTTTGGCAACTGGTTGATACACAACCAATTGTCGTTAAACGTAGTCAAGAGTATTTTCATTACATTTAGTAGTTATCGTAACAGTGTACCTATTACTTTGAATTTGAATATATATGGAAAAGAAATAAAGAGAGTCGAGAATTGTAAATATCTGGTAGTATATATTGACTGTTTCATGAGGTGGGATATTCATGTCAACGAAATAATAAAAAAACTAGATACTTTTGGTTTATATTCCATAAATTGCGTTGGATTAAACAAACACTATGAGTCCACTATACCTGTTAAAGAAGCTTTCATAATTGAGGCAATATTACACCATTACAAAGATTGTAAAAAATTTAGATAGGTTACACTGGAAAATCTAGTGCACGATCAGTAATATTACCCATAGTTCACAAAAGTATCGGCTTTAAAAACTCCTATTACGTGGCAAAAATATTTCCATAGTTTACCGAATAAATTGAAAGGGAAAAACTCTTATTACGTGGCAAAAATATTTCCATAGTTTACCGAATAAATTGAAAGGGCTAACATAGACAACTTGAAAAGAAATTAACAAGATGGCTGGGATCTACTACGAGTAGCCACTTGATTTAACCAGTATCTCATTATTCTCCTCTATGCACTATTTGTTTAATTTGTCTATTTTCATCAATTGTTTTTTGTGTTTTAGGAGTGTAAATTGTTTGTTGTTATGTGTTTGTATTTTGTTTTATTGTTTATTTTGATTTTGTAAATTTTTGATATGAATGTTTGTTGAATCCAGATCTATGTACAGATGATTTATATCATCTCTGTAGGATACATGTACTACGGTGTATGTATTTACTGGAAATAAAATAAATAAATAAAAAATTAATTTAAAAGCTATGATAAAATACAGATTACAGTTATGCGAACTTTTGCATAACTGTTTCAAAGCTTAAGTACCTGGCTTTGCATGTGAATTTCATATATTAAACAAACAAAAAACCTACAAAAAATATATGCTGCAATGTTACGTTCATATATGGTTTAGGATTATATAAAAACTACTTATAAATGGTTATACAATACTATTATATAACAACTTGAACAAAAACTAGTAACTTTTGTACACACAATCAGTTTAACACACACACTGGCATGGTTTGAGAATGTGAATGGAGTGTGTATATATGGCAAATAGTCGATTAAATGTTGACAAACTATTCACAACATTGTACTTTAATTTACTCGTGAAGAATGTTATCTGAGGCATCTTTGAATACAAAAAAAAATACACTATAGGTAGATTTGATCTAATTAAAGCGAGATTTGGTCTAGTTAGACTAGGGATGGCGAAACAATGGCTAGCGTGCCATTGAAGGCACGTGCAATAATATATTGAGCACGCCACCGATTACAAACTTCACTATGAAGTTTTACATTACGAACAAACGCCCGCTCGTTGTTATTTATTACATTTCGCCATGTGGTATTCGTGGTATTCCGTGGTATTTTGAAAAAAATAACAAATTCGTTAGTCGAAAAGCGAATAGAGTGAATTGCAAAGAAAAACAGAAATAAACAGTTGTCGTCTATAATTCAATATGTTGGCAAAAATTGTCATTGAGTGCGGAGAGTTACTAGGCTGCAAATGTCATTTCTCGGCATAGTAAATCTTCTATCTAAAAACCAAATAAAAGAACTTTCCTAGGTTAATCCTAATCCTAGCTTAAGTCGTAAAAGTAAGATACAATAGTAGTATATATATATTATATATTTTTTAAATATATACTGCGTGTTTAACTAGGGTCATATACGCAGTGCCAGCAAGTATTATGTTATCGTATTATATTTATTGTTATAATTTGCTTTCTTTTAGGTGTAATTGAGTAACTTTTTTTTCGATAATTATAGCTGGTGAAGAAGTTCTGTCTTTCGTAGGGAATTCTTTTTGGATTTTTCGGTGATCGTTTTCCGAGTGCGGTAGTAATATCGGATGAAATTCTATTGGAAATTATCTGTATTCAATGCATTGAAAAAAATGCTCTTCTGTGAGTTCTGTATTGCAATGGGTGCAGATTGTTGGATTAGATCATTTCAAGATGTAAGAATGCGTTGTTTTGGTGTGTCCTATTCGAAGTCTAGTGAGATCTACTTCAAATCTGCGATCATCTTGATAGGATGTTTCCCATTCATTATATATATTTTTTATTTTTCGTAGTTTGTTCGTTATTGGAATTGTTTGTACTCATTTTAAGTTTTCGTTCTACCGGTTAAAAAAAAAATGTTTTAGAAGATCAGTACCGTCTAGTGCTGCCAGTGGTGATCTTGATAAGTGTGCATCGCTGGCATCTCGATCCACTCTTTCATTAGTATATAATTAAATAATTGCCGACGCCACATTAAATTTACCGCCGAAATCCTTAGTATTAAACATTAGTAAACAAACAGGGGTTACAATTTAGGTTCGGATTCAATTAATATATAACCTCATGATTTTAATCCTTTTATTAACATTTTAACAAAAAAAAACAAAACAAAAAAAACAACAACAACAACAAACAGGAAAATTTGTTAAACATTGTTAACCTTAACACATACTTTCGAATATTTCATATTTTCATCATTCATTTTTCAATTATGGGCTATTATTTCCTTTCTTTTTTACCTCCATATATAGATACTATAGCTTATTCCTAAATTTACACGTCAATTTAAACGATTTTTGAACTTCAAATTTATCTTTATTCTTGTTGTTGGCGGGAGCAACCAACAGAATTAAATTTGGTGAATTTGTCTTAATGTTTTTTCAAAAATGTTTAATCTATAAATAGTTTCAATTTTGAAAAAGTTTTCAAGAGTTGGTTAGTACTTTTAATTTATTGATTTCCGATAATAAGTGTTCGGAACATCAAATTTAAGAATCCGAGGTGCTTATGAAGCCAAGTTTTTTTGCTTACATTACATAATTCCCGCTAAGTTAAAAAATGTCTCATTAACATTTTCGAATAAACAAAGCTCTGTGTGTATTGATCAAGCATTTGTGTGTGTGTGTATTAACCAAAATTATCAATCTATCGCGTAAGGGCTTGGTTTTGTTTAGCGTTATGAAATGTGTAATATTAATTTTTGTCGTAACTTACTCGTTTTTAATATACATTGATTATATGGCAATCAGAACAATACACAGAAAATTGTATAGACCCGGAGTATTGTTGTAATTACAAGTTAGTAGGGTAATAGAGGAGTTAGTTATTATTACTATTACAGACATTTTTATCGGTCTATTTTTTCGGTCTACTTTTTTCTAAATCCGCTTATATATAAAATGGAATGGTTTCTAAAATAAGACGGTATATTTTCAGAAAATTGCAGAAAACTAGACGCATCATTGTAATATTACGTTAATAAAAAAAAATTAACAAAACCTTTAGAGTAGGGTATCAAAATAAAGGGGATTACAAAAGTATGTTTAAGTTACATGTTTAAATTTAATGGTGCTGGGCCACTAAAAAGTAGAATATTAAATTAATAATTCAAAACATAAAAATTCCGACTGCATTAAATCAAATCTAAAAAAGAAGAAACAAGTTCAGTAGTTTACACAGTGACTTTAAAAGTCGGGGCTCATTAAAATCTAGACTGATTCAAATCTTCCCAATAATGAACACCGACTGTCGTCGCTATGTAAAATAAGGGACTTGTTTATCCCTTTTCTGATTTTATTTAATGCAGTCGGGTTTTTTATTTTTTTAAATATTTATTTTTTATTACTCTATTAATTACTTATTAATTAATTTTAGAGAGTACATATAGAGGTTGAAGATTTATTATAAATATAGGTACCAAGCGTACGTACATCGTACGTAGAGTATCTACACTTTACACAATGAGCACATAGAATGGAAAGTTGATTATTATTTTATATTGTATGTGGTGCCACACATTCACCTTATTTGGTGGCACAACAACAAATACAGCAAACACTCACTTATATTATTTTATTTTATAAAAGTTCATTGTACACAGACGAAGAGAGTGGGCGGTGGTAAGCGATTATCATGATTTTGTCGGTGTTATATTATATATGTTGTATATGTATTTATTTGTTGATATAAACGATGGAAATCCGATGTACAATATAACGGCGGGCTATAATAACCATATTCAGATTTAGCGTTGTAATACTTATAAAAGTATATAACAACACGTAGTTATATACTTTTTAACACGTAGGTATTATTATAGTTACTAAATATTTTGCGGAAAATGTAAATAAAGAGCGAAAAATTTGCTTAATATGTAAGGTTATTTGACCGTAATCTTCAAAACAAAACAACAAAAAGAAACAATGTCAGTCGTAAATATTGTTATATCTGTAATATAAAAACTAAGGGCACATATATGTTACCATACTAGATTGATGCCCGCCCGCTTCACTGGACTTAAAAGTAAAAATCACCGCTTTATAGCCTTCATGCTCTGTTGATATACACAGGTTTCAATTTTGTTATATGTAAAATAGTCACAATATATTGAGTATATCAATAGTTGACCATGATTTGTTTGACCTTTACCATTTTAAATTTGTACCGAACTATTATTTAATTTATGGTTCAAAATGATGATCATAGATTTGTTCCATCTATAATCATCATTTTGAACCATAAATTAAAGATTTCTTTAATTTTATCTATTATCTTTATAAATTATAGTTAATGTGTTATTCTAATATATCAGCTATATTGCTGTACAGTTTCATTAAAAACAAACAAACAAACAAACGTGCTTACTTTCACATTTATAATATATATGGATAGCTAGATTGACCCTATTTGTTGTGTGCGTAGTCATGGTAGGGACAATAAAATCGACGATAACGCTGCCAGTGGATAATTTTGGCATTAAAAGTGGCTGTTATGACTAAATTGCAATTCTTTACATGTAAATGTTATAACATATGTCAAATTAAAATTATTGAAAAATAGCAATTAATTAAACTTGTTGCATTAAAAATTGTGAAAATAAGAAATCAAATTGCACAAAATTGCTGAAATATTATTTTTTAAATGTATATTATAATTACTTCTTTATTTCGTGAAGAGAAAATACCAAGACTCGCTTGAAAACGTCGGATAAACTCGAAATAAAGCGTACTTAACAAGAATCGATGACAATAAAATAATTTTATAAGTTTATTTGATTATCCTGATTAGGATTTTTAAGATTAACGATTTCCATATCTGAAAATATATGCATTTATTTGCGCTCCCACCATATTTATACAGAATTTTTGATAAATAAATAAAAGTCTAAAAAAGACTTTAGAAAAATAAATAATAATTTAAAAAAACTAAAAATTTTTATAATGACTTTACTTTTACTAATATCTATCTATAAAATATTTACAATCATTGAAATTTTGCACGCTACTAACATACGAATGAAGTTACTGCTAGCGTTTGGTTGCGTTTATCGTCAAAGCTAACCAATTTTTTTGACGTATACCATAACCCTGAAAATTTTCTGAGTAAATGGGAAATAACTTCTAATTGTGATTACGTTGTCAAAACATGGTGCTAAACGGCAATTTTTTTGGATATCGTCAAAATTTATCTGGTTTTGTGAAACAATCCTTGGCACACATGCTAAGTTGCAAATTTAAATTTCTCTGTTTTAACCAGTAATTTCTAATTAAATATTTCTGTTTTATTGATTTTCTTGATGGCAAAATTTATACATTCAATTTTCTGTCGCAGGAATTTTCTGAAGGAAAAGTTGATGTTGACGTTGGTAAATAAAGTTTAACCTACGATTAAGGGTGTTATTTATCTAATAATTAGATAGTAATCAATAGTAAACCGGAAAGAAAGCCATTTTTAGGCATTAAAATGATTGACCGATTTCATTTGACATAATACCATAAAATATGTATGCGGAAAAGACCAACAGCAAATAGCACAGCACATGCACATATTAACACATACATATAGAACGCAAGAGGTCTGCCTGTATATATCTTACTATGGTTATGTTATTTGCTTGCTTGTTTCCCTCTGCTATAGCTCAATGCAGTCTTTTATATATTTTCTCTTTGTCTTCTCTCGTCTCTTCTTTTACCATTTCTTCATGAATAAATAAATAAAACTTTTTTGTTGTTGTTGTTCATGTTTTATAATAAAAATTTCTTTTTTTTTTTGTAATGATTTATTTACATTTTTATTCTTATTATTGTTATTATTATATTAGATTGAATGTAATTTATTATTGTCAAATAAATAAGGTATGAACTTTTATGATAGAAATAAAAGAAAGGCCACCGGCAAAAATTACCTTAACGAGATGAAATGCTTTATCAACTGTTATTTACACGCATTTATTATCTTCAGTTGTAACTTTGTAAATTCTAATAAACCTTAATATTCTAAAAAAAAAAAATAATACAATATTTTCGAAATATATATTTGTTATTATTCGTTGTGTGCGTAGTCATGGTAGGGACAATAAAATTGATGCCAGCGCTTCCAGTGAAAAATTTTGGCGATAAAGGAGGCTGTTAAGACTAATTTGCAATTCTTTACATGTTAATTAAACTCAATGCATTAAAAATTGTGAAAATAAGTAATCAAATTGCACAAATATTATTTTTCAAATGTAAATTAACATAATTATTTATTTAAATTTGTGAGACAATAATATTAAATTTTCGATGTAAGTCATAAATGCAATCGATACAATTATATATGCATCCATACAATTCTATAATTAAAGTAGTGTGTGTATCGTTACCATGGAAACGCCTCCAATAAAGTCACACACGGTGCGAATAGCTGAAATCGATAGTACAATACGAATTGGAAATTTTAATTTTGGTGAAGGTGGTATGTAACGTTCTTGGTAAGTAAAGTTTTGAAAAAACACAAAATAATTTTTAAACGTACTGTAAAGTGCATTTAAATTTCTCTGATTTAGTCTACCCAACGGATATCGAGTAACTTTCGCTTTTTTTCTAGCGAATTATCGAAGGAAATGGAGCTATTTCTTTTGTACCAGTGATGAAATTTTGAAATAATTTCTTCAATTGTTCATCGATCCCACCTAACAGATGGCAAAAATGTCCATCGTTAAAATTTATATATATTTTAGCGGCCCCGACAGACGTTTTTTTTCCCTTCTATTAATTAAAAACAAATAACTATTTTAAATCACCAAGAGAAATGAACAAACAAGAGAACAAGCATTTTTTGAAAAACAACAAAATTATTTGAAATACATTATTACTTTGAACAATATGTTGACCATGAATTAACCTACTGTAAAAAATGAGAGATAATAGCAATATAATTTTTTTAAATATCACAATAATTTTTAATGTACCTACTAAAAATAATTACGAAAGTTTTGACAAATTATACAAAACTTTTTTTCGTTTTTAATATGCCTTCATTTGAAACGAATGAAGTCGTATGTATAAACATAAGACTATAAAATTACTTTAACACACAAACATTATTTGACATACATATTTTATGGATTTTATGAATATAAAAATACATTTTTTTTTATTGGTTTAAAAAATAATGATTTCAAACTTCATTAATCTTTAAGCAAAAATATTCATAAATTTAATTAACTAATTAAAAACTAATTTTAATAATTTAAAAAATATTTTTATTACTTTTTCATAAAATTAAATATTTACTTTTTTAATAAAATTTGTTTTAACAAGAAAATTGAAAAAAAAAAAAAAAAACAAGGTAAAAGAATGTATGTGATATATCAGAACACCAAATTTTTTGGTGCAGCGTATTTTGTTCGAGGAAGTCAAACGCAATTATTGATTGGCAAAGTTTTGGCTTCCTTAAATTATTAGAACTTGGAAACATGTTAAACGCTTACCATAGCGTCCACGCTTGCGGCTATTCGCATTTGAAACGGTCTCGAATTTAGGGTTTAGTTTTTAAATGAAAGAACAGGATTCAAAAAAATTTAATATACTTTAAAAATTTGCATTTTTCTTCTTTATTGGACATAGCTTATTCCATAAAGTTTTCGTTTGAAAGTGCAGTACCCTCGATAATAGGGACTCAATAAAAACCGATGTTTCGATTACTGGGATTGAAATATTTCAAGAGCAAAATTTGAATGTATGTATTTAAGTGAGACTGTAAACACAGCATTAAATATGCGTAATTTTGATGCTATTGTATTTTTAGAATCATATTAGATTTATGAATATACAAACAATTTCAAATTTTTGAGTGATTAGTAGAGCGGCGTGATACGTGATACGAATAATTTCTATTTTGAGAACTAGCAAATTTTCTATTAACTTAGCAGATTTAAGAATCGCATGGATACAAAGTCAGAAAATAGGATTCTTTTCCAACTTTAAGCATTTAACACCCGCACAATATTCTACGTAAAGGAAGCAGTTATTGAAAACTATTTTTTTCCATTTTTGCTCTTCGATAATTTTCATTTTACTTATGAGAATTATTTTAATACATACTCTAAGATTAATATACTCGACAGCAAGATTTTAGGGATTTGAGGTTGTAATTAAAATGAAGAAGTGACGATAATATTGAAGCCCTTATCGTGTAATAGAGCGAATTAGTTACGGAAAATCAAGGTGGTTTAACCAAATCAATACATATTATAAAAGTCGCTTCTCGCTCTCTGTACCTATCATGTTCCTATGCATGCTTAGATCTCTAAAACTACGCAACGAATTTTGATGCGGTTTTTCTAATAGATAGAGTGACTCATTAGGAAGGATTTTTATTTACAATACATGTATAATATAGTAGAGTAAGGGGTTGAAATAGGAGTTGAAAGAGATGTGCTTTAAAAACTTAAAAGTTGTGCATTGATTAAACTCAAATATTGAAAAAAATACAACCCACATCAAGGATTGTATTAATCTATTTTTATCCGGGTTGAAAAGGTTGAAAAGGTGGAGCGAGAAAGTGGGGAAAATAATAAATAAATATTTTGAAATATACCCACGTGGGGTATCAAATGAAAGAGCTTGACGTGTGCATTACAAAACTGCAACCCCTACGCAAGGATATATGGGGGAGGGGTGAAATTGGGGATGTTGCCCAGTGAAGTGGGTAGTTCACGGCTAGTGTTGTATATCTTGTTGAAAAAAATTAACCAATTTTACGTAACTCTAGCTATTAAAATATATACCTATCTCAAAAGTTTGTATATTACAAAAACAATTTTGAGGGAATATTTGTTTGTGCTCGCCTAGAACATCCAAAATATAATAAATATTGTATAAACTTAAGTGAGGGAATGATTGAATATATTAAAGTAACTTTCAAATCTGTAAATAGCACGAAATAGATTTGTATATTTTTTTTCCTTCGATAATAGAGTAAATAAAAGATAATATGAACAAATAATTGTAAATAGCTGAGAATGTATATAAATATTTTCTCACATTTAACTTTGGAAAAACTAGTTTATTTATTACCGTATCGTACTTTATATAAATATAAATTGAACACTTATAATAACTAAAGTACCAACTAATACATTAGTATACAGATCCACTATTGACTATACTGTTTATACATTTATATACAGGTATTATTAAGTTAATTGATCATGAACAGTTTAATATATTATTGGTCAATATTACACTTATAAAATAACAGGCAATATAGTTGAAATTTAATTATACTACTTTTTACACAGTAGTCGTTTTTATAAAGTTAAAAAAAATTATAAAGTTTTATAAAGTTAAAAAAAATTATATCACACAATACAATTAATACAAGTTATTGTAATCGAGTTAGGTAAAAAAAATATATCCCCTCAAATTTAAGTGGCTTTACGTTTCAGAGTATGTAGATTTTGAAAAAACGTAAAAGAGTTTCATAACTTTTCTCCCATACTTGTGGTATGCTTAGGATAGCGAGTTCTATTCCCGCCGTCGCAACAGAATTAATTTAATTAAGAGTTGTGATGGGCTGGTGTAGTGCATGGTATATGCATGAAGGAGGTGCACTCAGCCTCTAAAATTGAGGAGCTGATAAATGAAATTATCAGCGGAGAGGTGGTAAAACACATATATCATAATGGGCTCTATAGCCTACGTGTGTCCCTCGTGGACAGCCAATATAACCTAACCTTACCTTCTATGATACTTTCAACAAATAGAAAAACTAAAGTTTAAAAACTTAAATCACGATCTTAAAAGTGTGGAAAATCAAGAAAACATTTACATCTAAAATTGTTATGATAAGTAATATCGTCATTATAGTCTTAGTACCTCCTCTAAGATTAAAAAGTTTTCCAGAGGACGGAAAAGAGGTCCCCCGACTGTAATGACGTTTTTAATTATCAAAACAATTCCAGTTGAAAATGTTTACTTGTTTTCCATACTAAGAGCGTGATTTTGTAGTCGGCGGCCTTTCAAACATATATAACAATATATTTTAGAAAAGTGTTAATTACGCCCTTTCATTTTATACCTAGCACGGTATCATTAAATTAAAATTTGTTAGGGGGGAAAAGCCGAAAATATATACATTTTAAACTATTTTGGGGTTATAATATCGTGATAAAGCATAAAAGGATATATATTTAAAAAAATATACTACTGTGCTCAAAAAATAAGGTGACATTGTATTTATTTTGAAAATTCTGTATTTATTCTTCCAAATTAATTTCATCCTTTTCAAAGTAATCCCCTCCCGATGCAATTCCTATCTTCAAAACACTGGTTGTAGTCACTTTCCATGACTCTATCGTATCAAAACGGTGTTCCCGGAACGGTCTTTAGAGCTTGCTGAACAGCCAGAATTCGCACGGCGCCAGATCAGGTGAATACAGTGGTTGCGGAACTATATGGGTTGAGTTTTTTGACGAAATGATCACGAATTATGAGTACAGTATGGGATGGTGCATTATCGTGGTGTAAAAACCATGAATTTTTTCCACAATTCCGGCCTTTTTAGGCGGATAGCGTTACGCAAATGACGCATAACGTTCAAATAATATTCCTTGTTGACTGTTTGGCCGGGCGGAAGGAATATATTTAAAAAAGTACTAATTACACCCTTTCATTGTATACCTAACACGCATTAAATTAAAATTTATTTTTCGTTTATGAATTTATGTCCTCTAGAGGGCGCCATATCCGATTTAATGTGATGTCACACAGCCCTTAACCAGCGGAAAATTAAGATGTTCCTCATTTTGGTATATAGCATTAAAAGGAAAAATAATCAGTTCAGTAGCATTCTTAAACTCTTACATATACTGGCATGCACTTGAATGACTCAAGGTTAAACAATTATTTTCTTGCTTTTAAATAAAATAAAATACTATTACCTTAAAAAATACTATTTTCTAAAATTTTTAATTTAGTACTAAAAAACGTATGCATATTGGTAAGGAGAGAAAGAAAAATAAATTACCCTTATTATAGATTTTTGGCATACTTTTATTTAACTTGCAAAGTTTGTATCTGTTATAAGTATGTAGTTTTGCTCAAGTAAAATCTTGCAAAAGAAGTTTTAAAAGCAGTTACCTTTAACCGATTCATATGAAATTTTGCACGTTTAGTTTGGATGACAATGGGTGTAGCTAAGTATACCGCAATTCTAAATTCAATGTAAAGGGCTGCCGAACTCGGCGAAATATTTATTTTTAGAGATGATTTTCTGACAAGCGAATATAACATATATAAATCAGATGACAAAGCATTTGTTGTGATGGCAAGCATGAGCATAGCTTTTACAATTTTTGATATACACAAAAATTAAAAATTTAAAGAAAAAATGCTTTTCTTAAAATCTTGAGACATTCCAAATCATGCCTGATATATTGAAGCGCCTTTAGCGATTATAAATTGAAGCGCCTTCAAGTTTTATGCAAAGAGTATACGTGAGTGATCTATAAAATATTATTTTCTACTTTTTGGTACAGTAAAAGCTTGTCCTTTGAAGTATTTTTTATTTATTTTTTAAATTTTTATCAAAAACCAAATTTACTTGTACCGGATTTAAGTGGCTTAATTGATAAATTTAATAATTGTAAAAAAATTAAAAAACATTCTTGTCTTTCAAATAAGTTTTTAGAAAACGGTTCGAAAAATTGCTTTTCATGTAGACATTTTGCACGACATAAAATCATGAAATAAATTCAATTTATATTTTTGAGATAAAAATTACCATACCAATTATTAAGTGCTAAGTTTAATCGAAATTGGTGACCAAAAATTGATCTCGAATTTAACGTATAATGTGAAAGGCTTAAATGCAATGAAAATGAACCGTCAAATGAAATGAAAATAGATTTATAACTAATAGTATAGGAGCTCGCAATGTTTTCGAGAGAGAATTTTATTATGGCTGATTTTATGATATGTTGTTCTTTTTGCTCTTTCAGTTAGAACTTTTTAGTACTGTGCAGCCAAATGTACAGGTAATAATCCTAAATTTTAAAAGTATTTTAGTATGTCGGTAATTTTAATATTATGTCATTTAAGTAAAAAATCAGCCATAATAAAATTCTTGTTTTGCCGACGTTGCGAGCTCCTGTACCATAAATAACACGATGGCTCCAGATTTAGAATATTAGCCGCCATTAATATTAAATTAAATCAAAACATTTTACGTCTTGAATTTATAGAAGGTATTTATTACTAGATAAATGATGACATAAATATGTAGGTATATATATACTCATTCAGTTGTGTTGCATGATGACTCAGCATATGATTTATCTATCAGATACACACTTTTTTATTATACATTTATAAACACATGATAACACTAAACACATATGCAATTGATATGTTCACTTATCTCGAAACGAACGTCTATTATACTGACTTTGATCGATTGCGTAATGTTTTTTAATGGTATGTATAATGGGTTTTTACGAACTGTGGAAAGTTTGGCTGTAAACACGCCAATGTGGTTAATATTATGTCGTAACATGTTAATTATGTAACCTATTGTATAAGATAGCACAAACTAATGAATATTAGTAGAATGATAGGAATAATTTTAACAATTTTAACTATGTGTCTAAGAATCAATATACATAGTATACAACAAAGTCGCTTCCCGCTTTGTATGTCCCTATTTCCTTATGTGTGCTTAGATCTTTAAAACTACGCAACGGATTCTGATGCGGTTTTTTCTAATAGAAAGAGTGATTCAAGAGGAAGGTTTTTATGTATAATAAATGAATGATATATTAGAGAAACACTGATAGTTTTCGAGGTTAATGTGATGCCGACGGTTATAACACAATAATCTTTGTATTTTGTCCAGCGAAGCGGGTAGTTCACAGCTAGTTATTTTACAATTATAGGGAAGAAATTAATAACATAATTGCCAAAAAATGGTAGCTGGTGATGAGCAAAATCAGTGGCAATTATTTATTTGATTTAAAAACAATTGAAACTGATCTGTTTTTTGATATCTGATCACTTTTCGCCTTACGTAAACAAATCTAAGCGAGCGCACTCGTGCATGATAAAAATACCGTATCTAATCAATATGATTTTGTTCCAGACATATTACGAACTCCAATCGTTTTGAGTTTTCATTTTGAGTCGGGTCCTATAAAGAGCATATTGTTATTTTGACGTTTGTCCGACTTCATTTCTTATAATATATTAAATGATAACGTATACAGACATTTAGAGAAATATGCCTTGAGTTATTGAAAATATACATAAATATACATAAATTAGTTTAACTCATTTTGTAAAACAATATATAATAACTTTTTCATGCATGCGACACAAAAATGTGAATAGATTGAGATTATTTGTTGTTTTTTGAAATAAATATGACATTTTTTGTTGTTTTATTTACGATTTATTCTGCATAGTTATAGTGATAATGTACAGCTGCAGCGTGACACAATTTTTTTTTTTAATTGTAAAAAATGTTTATTGTTAAAAAATAATTATGACTGATATTCAAAGATCTTAGGATATAAATTTAAAGAAAAAGCAAAGAAATTGACTAACTAGAGAAAACAAATTTCATCATAAAAATTGTTTGATGTATAAAAATATTTTTAATAACAAAAAAGACAGTAATAAAGCAGGAGATATATTCTCGTCCCATTTAAATAAACCGCTGTATTAGATCTGTAGAGGAACTTAAATCGAATATTTTACTTGATTATGGTAAAGCTTAATACTATTGAAATGAATGATTAACATGAAAATTCTAGGATTTATTCAAAATTTCTCCCAAAATATAAATTTTTTTGAAATATTTTTCGAGAAAAACTTTTATTTAATCCAATCAATTTTATATAATAGGCTCAAATATTTTCAGTATCATTTGCTGAAAAAAATTCAATTTGGAATCTATTTGGAGTATTACTTTTTGTTTTTGTTTACTTTTAATCATGCATACGATATTTATTTACATCATGGTCTCTCGATTATAATTGATGTTTTTAATATGATACATACAGGCGTAAACTAAATATTGACAAATATCTTGTCTAGTAATCTTAATTAAAGATAATTGAAAAAAGGATTCGAGTCTTGGTTCGAGTGTATTTTTTTCAATTCTCTTTAACTATTTGGAGTAGTTTCGGCGACGTTAAGATCATATTCAATCCTGTGGTAAATATTGTTTTTATCAATATCTGATATTAAATTTTGGTAAGAACTGGTTGTACATCCTTGAATTAATGTACTGTCACTTATGTATGAATTTAGTACATTAAAGAAGCTACACAAGGCAGATATGTGGTGTCCACACTTTATTTATTTATAAAAGTTTAAGCGATATGTATACCTACCATTTTAAGACGAGAGCTGTGGGCGGCAACATTTTCAAGAACGTACGTTCAACGCCTATAAAATTACCGACAGCAATTAAGGGTTAAATGAATGCATGATGATAAATTTCCTTGATATAGCCATCCAGTATCTCCATGTCTAGTATTAAATAGGTGTATATAATACCATATGTGTTTTGTTATATTGTATCATATGTATAGTAACCTACCTACTAACTCTGCGTGCGGTTTTTGGCAAACTACACAGCTATTAAATTAAAAATAATATATGAGCCACGGAAGTTGTCGACGGACTTGTTAGTATGTATATTACAATTTACAACATATGATTTTATACTATTTTTTGTTTTTTAAAATTTATTTATTTTATTTTAAACAATTTATTCAGTTTGTTTTTGTGCTTGTTTATATACATATTTAAATTGTATGCTTTTTTTAAAACCAAATATGATTGTTAAATATTATTCGTCTACAAATAAATCAACCATTTTTATGTACTGTAACTTACGAAAGCTAGACTAATTCCATTCATCAACCAGTCAAGTTTTTATATACACAAGTAAAAGAAACATCTATCCGTTTTATATGGACATTGATTCTCGGTCAAACTGGCTGTAATCGTCATATAAAATAGTTCATAGACGGTGTCTTAAAATAATTACCCTGAAGGAGGAGGAGATAAATTTTTTCTAAACAAGACATCTACAGCCGGCTTTCATGATCATTTCTTTATTATTTACTTTATACCACACTGCCACTTCGTTCGTATTTAAACAATTTTTCTTAAAAACAACACCTCCTGGCCTAGACTATTTATCTCTTAATATCGCTCATAATTCAAACTACTATCAGCCTTTATATATATTTTACAGCTATGGAAAGAGGTCTTCATGGCATTTAGTTTGAGAATAAACACGTCAATTTATCCCAAATGTTTTAAAATTAAGTATGTTCAAGTAGTTTGAACGATGCCTAGAAACAAATCTGATTCCTTTATAATACAAGTACATAGATACAAATAAAAAACCTTTTATGGAACAATAAATATAACATCGTTCGGTTTGGTCGTCATGACTAATGAATACTTTGCTTTGAAAGATGACATGGTGTAAAACCATGTCTCACAAACATGTGCCTAAAAAAAACAAGGGATTTACAAAATTTAAAAATCCTGACAAACTTTTTGGGTACGAAACCCTAAGCACTCTCTTGAAACATATCTTAGAACACTCTCTATTAAAATACCGTAAAGTCCTCTCCAAACTGAACTAATTTTAGAGATCATCGCCTCTTTTTTAGTTGTTTCGGGTACGGAACCCTAAACTTGCACTTGAAACAAAGCTACGAATACTCTTCATCAAATTAACATTAAAACGAACACAAAAAAATCAAAATGGGTTCATCCGTTTAGGCGCTACATTGCCACAGACAGATAGATACAGACAAAGACACACACACAGACACACTTAGCGGTAAAACTTAAAACACCCCTTTTTTCAGGGGTTAAAAATACAGTAATCAAAACGGCAGTCATTTTATCACGAAATCAATACATATCATTTGTTTTATCTCGTCACAAATCGAGCAATTATTTCCCGAGCAATTCCCGAGAACTATTCGGGTTGAATAATTGCACCCAAAATGATTTTAAGCATTAATTTTCATAGATTGTTAAACAATTGACTGCGGTAATTATTGAAATACTCTGCATAGAAAGTATTGAATGTCAATCCATGCATCATTTTTACTAAATTAGAAAAATTAAAAAAACCAACGACCGAACGGCCGCCATTTGTTATGATTTTCAAAATTTCTATAAATTCTATAAACTATCTTCTATAAATTTATTTCGTTTTTCGAGATTTCAACACAACACCACTAGTTGAATTTCAACATGATATTTCTTCCCTTTTCTGATATCATGGTGAAAGGCGAAAAACCGGAAATGGGCTACTAAGGTAATTTTATGAACACGTTCGTTTTATCAATATTTCTAAGCGTTAAAAACCTGAGACTACTTAGTATACCTTGGGTATATATAAAAATTACAATTATTCATGTAAGTATTTCAAAACTATTTCGCACGCATTTCGCAAAATGTTGGATTGTAATTAAATGTAATGTAATTAAATGTATTTGCAAGAAAACATAGAAAAAAAGCAAAATTGAACAAAATTATTGTAAATATTTTGATATAAAAATCATATAAAAATAGTCACGCTCGTGCTCATGTAAATAATTCATAAAGTAAGTAGTAATAGTAATAGTAGGTAGGTATACATAAATCTCTTTAAAAAAGTCTATAAATATTTAGAATATATTGGCTTCTGGGAGTTTTAAAGAACTGTTACTATAATGCTCTTACTATTACAATGTGTTACAATTTAAATTTATTTACACTTAAAATGTATGCTTTTCTCATTCGTTTATAATTTTATTTTTTTGACTTTCTTTTACCATTGTACAGAATGTCTCAATGACAATTTTGAGTGGAAACAGTATAATTAAAATAAGATTTGATTTTCTTAAAAATTGAAAAGAAAGAGTAGTTAGTATATTTTGTGTAAAGTATAAATTTAGACCGACGAAGTTCCTCTGGTAAACTCCTATGGAAGTTTCTCTAAGGCTGATCATTTGAGGATTGGTTATAGTCGTTGTGTACACAAACATACTGCGGTCAGTCAAGCGAACGATAGAACAGGGGTCAGATATATACTATCGAAACTGTGCAGTTTTACGTGGTACTAAAATGAATTTAATAAAGCTGTAAACTGTTATACATATTGTAAATTGCCTATAAATAACAGATATGATTGTCAGTTAGTTCAACGTTGGAACAAGGCTGGTCAGTCGGTCCTTTTTATGAACAATAAATAGATAAGATTCATTTATGATTTCCGTGGTATTTAAATGAATTCTATAGGTCAAAATGTTTCTAGAAACTGAACTATATCTAAATTTTACACTGGAAAACTTGCTCGATTTCTTAAAATTTTCTTAAGAGGTAAGCACGTACTTACCCCATTGAAAAGATCTAGACAATTATAAAAATAATGTTCGTTTAACGATTAGGTGAGTAACTTTTAAGATATCGCCTATTTTTATACGAAAAGTTTTTATTTCAAACAATTCTGGCAATATTTGAAAAAATATTTATCTAATCCTTGAATAAGCTGGATTTTTTTGTTTTTGGATTCTTATTATTCTAGATAATTCAAAAACGAACATCTGAATTATTTTGCGATTAAACGGTAAGATTTTGCGCTATATACAAAAAAAAATTCTTCGGGATATCATCCTTCGAATTCGATACGCATGTTAAGTACGACATCCAAAGGGAAAAAAGAAGATCCAAAAACAAAAGAGCTGAAGGTGCACCCAGTCTCTGAAATTGAGGGGCTGGAAAGGTGGTTAAATACATATATGAAATCACAATGGGCTCTATAGCCTAAGTGTGCCCGTCGTGGACAGCCAATTTAACTTAACCTAACCTATAACCTTAGAAAAAAGAGTAGATAGAAAATTTTGCAAATAAATGGAAATCCTCACGGGGGGAAGTTTAAAATTGTGTATTCCGGGAATTTAGAAAGTATGTAATACTTGGAGGAAAAATTGTATATTACAAAGGAAAATTTTTTTATCTGCTTAGGGGCACCAAATTCCAAAATTTTGGCATTGTTCTGTTTTGAGTGAAATAAAAATGGTCAAGTTATATTACACAAACTTTATAATTACACATACAAATTTTAGTGTTCTAAAGATGGAATTTTTTGGAAAATAAATTCTATCAAGGTAAAACATAATATAACACCAGTCAAACAAAGAATTAGGTCTTTTGATAAAATATAGCAACAAAATTTTTATTTGTCATGTAATACATTATAAAATCATGTTTATAATAATGTTTGCACCTATTTATAAGTGAACTTTAAGCATGATATAAAATGGTTTTGTATAGAACGGTAGTTGGTATTATTTTAAGTAGCATTCAAGACACGATATCAAGAATGTACTGTACGTACCTAGGAGGTGGGTAATAATAATATTTATGATTAATGGTTTAGTATTCAGTATGTGCTTGCAATAAGACTATAAGAGTGTTAAAATAATATTGTTGTATAATGTAACTGAAGATACCACAAATTACATTTTGATTACATCGTCGCTTCGTCTCTAACACAACTCAATCATAAAACACTATAAAAATTTTAAAATACCGCCATTCATCAGAGGAGTAAAAAACAGTAAATTATTAATGATTCAGGAGCATACTAGAAGCAGAGGCGGACTAAGAAATTTATCGCATGTTGACAATTTCTAAATTCCCTCCGTAATAAAAATCAATAGTGATCTTTTTTAAGTCGTCGGGAATTTACCGCCATCCTTTAGTCGTTTATGCTTAGCCCGTTACTAATCTTCTCAATATATTATAAATGCGAAAGTAAGCATGTTTGTTTGCTACGCTTTCACGCTAAAACTAATGAATGGTTTTTAATGAAACTGTAGAGCAATATAGCTCATACTTCAGAATAACACATGAGCTATAATTTATAAAGATATATAAAAAAAAAATAATAAAGATAAATTAAAAATAAAATTTAATCTGACATTTATTATTTTAAATTTTTACACAAATAACTAATTTATAGTTTAAAATGATGATGGAGCAAATCTATAATCATCATTTTGAACTATTAATTAAAGTATTCTGTAAAAATTTAAAATAGTAAATGTGAAACCACTTTCATGGCCAACTTTTCTGATATACTCAATGAATTATGACTATTTTACATTTAACAAAATTGAAAACTGTGCACATCAAGAGGGGTGGAGGCTATAAAGCGGTGTTTTTTACTTTTAAGCCCAATGAAACGGGCGGATATCAAGCTAGAATGGTATATTTACGTATTTGTAGTATTTCAACTTTATACCACAGAAGAATTAAAATCCTGCTAGCATGATTTTGACGATTTTTGGTAGCCCTCTTCTCCCACGCAAGCATACATAAGATTTTTCGAACTCCCTCCTGCTCCTTCGCACGAAAGATTCAATTCTCGAATAATAAAATATTGTTAGAAAAGGATCAGTTAAACTAAAACTCACAGTTTGTCGTAAATTAAAGAGGATGATTCTTGAGCATGGAGCCTATCATAGTAAGGGAAAACGGTTCAGGTATTTGAGTGTCTCATATTTTTCATATTTTAAATTTCTTTCGAAAGTTTCTGAAAAAATTGTTTGATAATATGTATAAAACTACTTATATAAACAAAATCAATTCATACTAATACCTTCTAAGTTTATACGGACATCCATAGTAAACAGTTTAAAATTGATTTAACAATCATTATTTGAACTCACCTGAAACAAAACAAAAAAGATTTTTAAAATCATGTTATTTTAAAAACAAATGCAAATATAACGGGTGTTTAAATTAAAATAAAACATAGAAAAATATTTTTAATATCAATGAAACTGTCTTTCTTGGAAAGATATTTTTATGCCATTAATGTTTGAAACTTGTATGATTTCAGTCATGAGACCGCCGCGGCACAATTTTCGCAGCAATCAGGTCATTCTAAATATACCGCTTCTGAATTATCGGCGTAGACAAGTGATATATTCTCCCAAAGAAAAATATCTAATGGGGTTTAATCGCACGACCTTGGAGGCCAATTAATAGATCCATTACGTGAAATTATTAAAAAATTTTTTATAAAAATAAAAATTGCAACAATTTGCAAGCGTTGTTCTGGCGCTGATTACGAAGTGGCGAACGTAACTATACATATAACGTACTTAAGAGTCTGCTGTCAAATTGGTTATCAAACAAAATACTGTTACCAACTCAAAAATTTGAACCTCTAACACCTTTTACAATCAACAGTCTTTATCAGAAGTACCTTTTGAATTACTGTTCCGAATACTTTGTTAATAATTTTCTTTAATTTACCTACGAATATTTGATTTACAGAAATGTTAGTTTTAAAATGAGGTTCATTGCATTTTAAAATAGGCGTTTTAAAAAGAAATTTTCTATTTACTACATGTTGAACATACATAGTATATTAAGTTTAGTCCCAAGTTTGTGACGCTTAAAAATATTGATACTACCAAAAAAAATTTGGTATAAGTGTTCATACAATCATCTAATTACTCCATTTTCGGTTTTCTGTCCGCCCGTCCGTCCGATTGTGAACACGATAACTTAAAAACGAAAAAAGATATCAAGCTGAAATTTTTACAACGCACTCAGGACGTAAAAAGTGAAGTCGAGTTCGTAAATGAGCAGCATAGGTCAATTGGGTCTTGGGAGAGATAGAACAAAAATGTTTATGATAATTGACATTTAAAAAATAATATTTGTGCAATTTGATTTCTTATTTTCACAATTTTTAATGCATTGAGTTTAATTAATTAGTGTTTTTCAATAATTTTATTTTGACAGTTTCTATAACATTAACATGTAAAGAATAGCAAATTAGTCATAACAGCCTCCTTTATCGCCAAAATTTTTCACTTGAAGCGCTGGCCTCGATTTTATTGTCCCTACCATGACTACGCACACAACGAATACATATATGTGTAATGTGATAGATTAATCAATACTGTCTATACATGGTATTGCAACAGTTAACTCAATCAATTGTTTTTTTTTTCACTTTTTAATTCATAATAACTGATTATAGAAAATTTACAAGTCAGATATTTACAATTTATGAATTCAAGTATTACTTAACAACATAATTAATCTTAAAATTTTTATCTGTATATTACTGCAATGGTCGTATAACCCAAAATCTTGTAAAAGGTATTTTTAGAAGTTGAGAATTAATACACTATAAAAATTTATTGTTTCAAACTTATTTATCTTTACTTTCTTTTTTAAAAGCATATGTTTTTAATTCAATTCAAAAATATGTGGAAAAGTATTCACAAACAAAATAGCGAAACGAATACTTTTAATCGTAGCTTGAATTTATTGGTAGATGTTTTTGTACTTTGAACAACAGTCAGTAATAAAACTCAACTGAAAAGTTTTCTCAATGGAATGAATATTATCAGACACAAAAAGTAAATAATATAAAAAAAATAAACAAATCAGAAACTATAAAAATTTTCTATGTAATGGGTGGTTCGTAAGAAGAGTGACGTATTTCTTTTATCGAATAAACAAATGTAAAAAAACTATATTACGTTTATAGCAAGTTGAAGGAAATAAGGTATCGATAATCAGATCTGAATACAAATCAGAGATGCTCGGAAATATGAAACAAAAAATTTTGTCCCAAAGGGTAGAAAAATAAGAAATAATTGATTATTCAATGTTTCATCTAAATCGGTTCAGTAGTTTTTAAGATATTGACTACATGTAGTTTACTTTGTTTATCACGTACGAAGGTAAAGCTAAACTTTATAAAAAGTACAAAATAATATTCATGTCGGTTCTATTTATAATAGAACCGACGAAAAATGAACGCTTTGAAATCGACACCAATGATTCGATTTTTAGCTAAGGAAGTGGTTAGCGTCACCTAAAGGCATAATAGCTCATAGGAAATTATTAATTGCAGGAGTTTATTAAAATAATTTTTATTTTTATGCGCATTTTTCGTTTGTTCTACTTTTTGCAAAAAATTTTTATATGTTAATGAAATGTGAACTGATTTATTGTAGATACCGGAAAAAATGGTCATTGTTCATGTTAAAAAATGGCAAGACCTGGCGAAAGACAACAGACATATTAATAGAACAGAGCATTAAAAAATAAAAACTTGGATGAAGTAGTGTGTAATTATTCCACAAGATATTATAAAAGGATATCCAAAAATAAATACTTTTACATTCTGGCAAACTCAAAAATTTTTTTAACATTGATTTCCCCTTGAAGCTCTAAACTTTTTGCATTTTGTCAAAAGTTAAGAAACTGAGCTGTTTCAAATATTAACGACATTTTTACAAGATCAGTGTGCACATTAACGTTATTCAGTTGGACAAAACGTTTCTTTCTGGATTTGATAAAATTCATAGATAAAATGCCATGTAAAGTTGATTATTGATCTTGATTTCAACATTTTTTTAATTAATAAATAATATAGAAACATTTTTTGTTATATCAAACCATGCATGTCCATTGCAATTTAAATTTAATAGCTTTTCTCCGTTTCCGATTTTATGTAAGAAATTATAATTAAAATTTAAAAATTATTTATGCCAAATATTAACAATTGTTTAACAAACCACTATTGATAAAATGAATTTCTATAGCTCATAAAAAATAAACTACACAATAAATGTCTGAAATAATAAGTTTTCATATTTCCAATTACTAATTTTATTATCGGTCATTGTGATAAGACAAAAAAATAATTTACAACCACCTCTGTTGAGTCGTTTTTCAACTTAAAAGCATTATAGAGAATTCATATTGAACAAAAAACTTAAAATAACAAATTTTTAATAAAATTTCAACAAAAATGAAAATTTTTTCTTTTCTTCGTTAGTAGAAAAGTATCTTCTTGGAATAAATAGACCCTCACAACAAATTCTGGGTATCCTCAACAAAATAATGTCCGTACTAACTTGCGCTTTATCGATTTACGCCCATGCGGTAGGGTAGAAGTTCCCTACTTCCAGACACCACATTCTCTTTATTTAACATCTAAAAAAAATTGGATTTTATATTTTGATTCTAAGCATTTTTTATTCTTGACATTTTTTTACCTAACCTCACCGTTTTCGAGATATAAGCATTTGAAAACAAAATTCAAAATAGTTTTTGATTCCTGGCATTTTTTAATTAGCCTCACTTTTTTCAAAATATAAGCATTTGCAAAAATAAAAATGCGAATTTTAGCCAAAATGTAATTGATTGAAAATAAAAATTATTGTGTGGTTTTGGTCAAAATTTGATTTTCAAATCAATTTATATTATAAGAAGTGTGGTAAATTTTAGACCGATACATAACCTCAATTTTGGGAAAAACGAATTTTTTTTTGAAAAATTTCAAGAGCTCGTACAGTTTAGGCAAATCATCGGATTTCAACTTTCTTTTCAATCCAATCAATAGAAGCAGATATATTCAAGAAAACTTCACCAAAGAAAACAATGTAGAGATAAATTGTCCAAAACTGAAAGCAGAAGATCGCGAGGAACGTTGCGCAACCGGCTCTTTTTCTCTGTGTTTTACGAGGAAAAAACTTCTACCAAAATTTTCCGAATTGATTATCAAAATCCGGTAGATTTACCCCACTATAATTGATTTAAATAAACTGACAAAATGAAATATAAGATTACATTCAAATATACAATTTCAATACGTATTAAATATAGTAAATGGATGGAATGGCATGTTGTTGTGATATTGAATAAATGATAACAAACATGAAAACAAGTTGTAAAGTTGACTGTTATTGATAAGAAAATTTGATTCAGCAAATATAATCAAATGAAACAATCTTTATTAATTGCAATCTTCTACAGAGCGATTTAGGCTGCACCGTATAGGGTCCTGTTTAAATCATACAAAATTATGCTTGTTAGAAATTATCATGTGATTTCAAAAAGAAGACCTAACTTGCCGCATATTATGTTTTTATGTTAAACGTTCGAGTTTGCATTATTTCATATTTTAGTAACGTCATCCACGAGGACAAAGTGATTTTACCCAATTGGATTTTTGTAGAATTTCACTGCAAGTTTTTTGGAACCATTTTTTTTGAAGAAAAGGTGTTATTGAGTAAGTTTTGGGTCCGGAAAATTTTGAACTATCCTGTCAGCATAAAATATATGATTTCTTATAATTTAATAACATAAGCCGTTATAACTCTCCGATACTTTCAACTTTCGTACCAACAAAGCGATGTGTCTGTAGTTCGATACTTTGAAATTTTTTAACTGCCGGAAACATTTTTTCGTAAACATCATTGTTTACGTAATGTGATAGAGTAATCAACACTGCCTATGCATGGTACTTCAACAATTAACTCAGTCAATTGTTTTTTTCACTTGTTCTAATATAAGTTCGTTTTGATATAAATTTGAAGTAAGTATACATAGTTAGAAAAACTACCCCCATAACACTATTTGAAAATATATAGAAACCATATGAAAAAAGTTTTAAAAAAAAAATTTAGATATCAAAATTTTCTTTAAAATTATTTCTAATCACTTTTGACGTATTTTCAATAGAAACCGAGATATTTACATTAATCAAATCTAATTTATAGCTCAGTTCATTTATAAAATCCAATGTAATTATGGTACGGAATGCCAGACAGAATTTAATAATAATAATAAGCAATAAGGAATGGAAATAAGAATAAATAAAATATGAATCGCTTCTGTAGGTTGATAGATCTACACATAATAGTAATTAAATTGAACATAATAATTATGACAACCTGTCATTATAAAATGATAATTTCATTTACATGAACTTCGTTTTAAGATTAAATAAATTAACTATGTACAGTAAAATGAATCTTATTTTGTATCAAGAGGTTTTATATATCTTGAGAGAAGAATTATTTTAAATAACCTGCGCACATCTACCTGAAGGTTGTTTGAATGCCTTATTATAAAAAACAACTATTTTTAATTTTTAGAAGAAAATTTTGATAATATTTACAATTAATTAGATAAGCCAGTTTAAAAAATACGCGGACCAAATATCGCCAAACAGAGAAAAGACAGTACTTAAAAACTTAAGTAAAACAAGTCATCTAACATTATGTATCGTTTTGCAAACTAAAGAAAAATTCGCAGGTTGTTGGAATTTACAAAAATAGGGAATATTGATTTTTTTTCACCTTTCTTAACAAAATATGAAAATGCCGTAAAAGAAATGGGAAAAAGTGAGTTAAAAATTAAAATCGGCGAAGAAATACGGGTGACATAAGCATTGAAACTACTAATTAGACAGACAATAGACAGAGAGATGGCATTTAACATTATATAAATACTATCTTTTCCATATGAGCTCCGTGCTAAATTCTGTTTTACTGAAGAGAGATACAAACAAATTTTGATGGATTTTATCTTGTTTTTATATAGTAATTCAAAAACTGATAAATGAGCTTTTATTAAAGCAAAAGTAAAAAAATTCGGAGGCAGTCATAAGGACTGTCGATGGAAGTGAAAACTTAAAACTTTGGAATAACTTGTGTGCTATTTTTAAATTTAAAAAAATTTATAGTATGAACAATTAAAATTTCATTATTTGTAAATTGAAATTATTAACAGTGAGTACAAAAAACTATGAACAGTAATCAGAAGTTACCAAAGATCAGAATCACTTAATTAATAGTTAATTGTACAGCTTTAACTATTATTACATAGGTATCGGTTTTCGCTTGAAAAAAGTTTTTAGTTTTCTAGTTACGGTGTTATATCTGTAGCTATTTTGATAACATGTTGATGACGCGAAACCATAAGACTTTACCCTTCGAAATATAATTTATTATGCACATATTATATATCGTCTAACGGGCCTTTAGAAGTTTGCACTTCAAAAATTCAAGACTTACGTTGTAAAATAGTGAGTATTTTTTGAAATTCACAAGAATAAGGAAAGTCAGTGATTTTTTTTAATGCATTTCTTAAAAAAATATGAAATACTATAAAAGAGATAGTAAAATGTGAAATTAAAATTAAAATCGGTCATGAAATAGGGATGATATAAGCTTTTTAAGCTTTCTAATTAAACAGGTGGATCGTACATGGTGTATAGGCGCTTTTATTGTTGTGCGATTGTTTTTATAGTTTCATGAAAAATAATTTTTCTCTGTTGTTTTTTAAATGAGCTTTTATTAAAGTAGAAAAAAACCACCGATGTTGACTTTGATTATAATATACTTCCTAATCGTTTGAAAATTTATACCCATTTAAGCTTGATGTAAATATTAATTTTCAGAAACAATATAGTAAATCAAATTAACTTGAATAAATTTATTTGGCAATAAATCACAAGAGACTATTTGAAATTTAAATTATTTATACCTATGTAAATCTTGTTATGTATGGGTTGCTCTACAAAAAAGGATATGTGTTTAATTTTTTAAGTAAACAAGAATAATTGATTTTAAAACAAATTTTAATTTCAGGTTTTTATTTTGATTTTTGAATGGTTTCTATTAGATCATGATTATTTACTATTCGCCGAGCAGACTTCGTTTGATGCAACACTAAGAATATTTCCATTTCCTTAGATTTCTAACATCGAATTAATTTAGTACACATGATAAAGCTGACAAAATAGTAGTTGTTTTGAAAAATTTACAACAAATTTCTGAGTATGTTAGCCAAGCTGAAAACTTATTTTCATTAATATTGCAATAAAATTTAAGGCGAGATATAATAATAAAATTTTGGCACAAAAATAAGGAAAAAGTTCGTATCTGTGATCAAATACTTTTCGCAAAACTTTATCATATTTTGTCTCCAAAATTGCTACGTCATAAAACCGTCGCACATCTCGCAAAACAAAAACTTTAATCAAATACTATCTCCAGATACTTTCATACGCATTTGTTTTGGAATATTTCTAAGCACCCGGTATTTGCTCTAAAAATTAGTAAGTGCTCGCTGGTAGATAATGAATCAAGTTTATACGCATAAAAGACAAAATTTGTTGAACTAAATAATTTTAGCTTCAACATTAAACGAACTCTCTTTTATATGACCGAAGGTAAAATAATAATATCGATATAATCTACGTGTATATATATTTTAAATATAAAATTTTTGTTTAATAAAAACAGATGTTTACTGATTTAATTACGTTAAAAATAACTGACTGAGTGAAGCTGACTGACTGTATGGTGGTTTCCTTCACAATAATAACAATTTAAAAAAACAACTCACGTCTTTCTCATGACAACTGCTAGTAGCAATGATTGGGATGGTTGGTTTGGTTTGTTATTATTAAGGTAAGACGTAATGCCACGAATAGAAAGATACCTCAAATTACTCTACAATCTCGCAAGCAACCGAAAGAATAATCGCGCATGAGAATTTGTTTTTAAGTAAAATAGAACATATTTTCATTACAAGTACAAATTTCGACTGTTTACTATTATGTTTTGTGTTTTTAATCACATTCTGCCTACATCATGCTTATTGGTGGGTATTTTTTTATGCCATATTTCATTTTATGCTTAAAATATAATATTTTGAGAAGGAAAAGACGCATTGTCATTCTTGATTTCTGCCCGCTAAGCACACTAAATACAAATTTGACTATCTTTTAGATAGAATACGAGAAATTATACTACTGAAGCATTCGGCAGTGGAGCTCGCTGTGCTCGCATATAGCTCTAATAAATAAATTTTCACAATATCTGAATATTAATAAATAATACCGCAATACTTTTCAAATACCTGTTCACAATTCTAGATAAATATGGTGGGAGCGCAAATAAATACATAAGTTTATAGTAACGTAATGAATTATGTATATGCGTTTCCACCATTTATTGCATTTAATATTTTTTCTTAAATTTTCTAATGTTCCGCTTAACTTCCTTATTTTTTTCTTTCATACAAACCTTCACCTAACAACAATTACCACAAGAAAAAAATGGTAAGCGAAATTGTTCCGTTAACACGTGATTCGGTGACCAGAAGAAATAGGTTCATTTTTATATATTACATTGGTATTTACATATATACATTGGTATTTACATATATACATTGGTAAATATGTCAATAAGCTCGCCTTAAAATTATTTTTCCCTTATGTGTTACTATATATAGTTTAGGATAGTACAAGTAGAAAAAACCTGCTTCATTCACCTCGAATTAATAAAAATAACAGGCGAGGTTGTACACATAGTTGCCCAGAAAAGATGATGCTTATAAGAGAAACTTGTAGGCTTTATGTCGTTTTAATTGCGTATATTGTTCTCTGGGGTGAGCTATCAGAATTATATATTGAACAGACTGCCATCAGGTTTTATCGGAGGGGGTGATTTTAAATACACAAAGGATTTAAGCGATAACTAGGAATAATCTGTATATATAAAAAAATAACTGTAACTGATTAACATATCAACACACAGCCGAAACTCTCGAGGCTAGAACCGCAAAAATTGGCATGTGGGTTTGCTCTGACACTGTAGATGAGCACAAAGGGAGGAATATTTTAAAATTAACCTCCTAAGGTGGTGAAAGCTTGTATGAAAATCCGTATGAAAATTTAAATTTATTTTGGTATAATGCGAAACATTATTGAATAAGAAAGAATAACTTAGGCTACTTTTATTTTAGATTAAAAAAAATAAGATTCCGCACCAAAAACTGAATATTCATGAACTTGCGAGCAATAAAGAGGGTAAATAAAAGCAAGAGACTGGGAGTGAAGGCCATAATGCTGTAGTCTTTCTTTTTTAAGTTGAAAATATCCGAAGAAAGTGAGTATTTATCAGAGTTATAAACAGAGATTAATGCTATTGTTAAATTTAAAAAAATGGTTTTTAAAAAACCAACAAATGTACATTTTGGTCTCTGGTACTATAGTCGCCTCTACAATTATTATTTTTATGGTATTACTGCTTCTGAATTAGATAGATACCATATCATCTGTCTACGGTCTACCCCGTAAGATGTTGTTGGTTGCGGGTTACCTTCATACAAATAGTTGTTGACATTGTGTATAAAACATTTATTATTGTTACGATTATGAGCATTTAACAGTTTAAATCTCCGTTAAATGGATGTAATTATTTGCTTCTTTTTTTTTTTTTTTTAATTATATTTTTTTGTAAAACAATCTTGATATAAAATAAACCATTTTGGCTCGTTTTATAGTAAGTGCAAAATTGTTTTTTCAAATGTACCTATAGTATTACTTTGTTTCGTAGAACTCGAATGCTATTTTTGTATAAGTGAAGTTGAGAGTAATCTAATTTTTACTGTGGAACCGGTGGAAAATAGGACGTTTTCGAATGATTCATAGAGAAATTAATATCATTAATCATAGGCATCGTAACCAAAGAAAATAAACAGCAAAGCTGGTTAGATTTTCATCTAGCATTATTTTAAAACCATTCTGATAAAGTCTGCTTTAAAAAAACAAAAGATCCGTTTGGGAATAACAACAACAGACATCTGAAGTTATAAAACGTCGAAATCATAAATTTTATAATCATTAGCTGAAATGTCTGGAGAAAGTTTCAAAACTTTGTGGGGCAATCATTCCCGTAAACCTGTGTCATCCACCGATGCATTTTTAAAATCCAAGGTGTTACCAAATTACTTAAACTTGACCACAATTTTTTTTTCAATTCGAAATGAGATCTTATTCAATAAATGGGGAAAACGAAGGTTTTTAAAAGAACTATTATTAATTTTTTACTTTTTAGCTCAGCTAGCTAAAAAAAGCGTGTTTTTTAGTTTTAAAAAATTCATTAATATTATGGAATGTTATCTGCGCTTCCACCATCAAACTTGTTTTTATTTAATCGTTAATTCTGAAGAACCTTTTTGCATAATCGAACAAACTTAAGAGATTATAGTATTGTCATTGGTTCTTGATAAGTACGCGAAGTTTCAATTCAAGCCAACATTTTAAAAGGGAAAAAATCACGTTCCAAGATTCCGTTACATAGATACACATACCAAGCTAAAAAAAACGTGTAAAAAATGAATTTTGTTGCTATCATTTTCTATATAGAATTAATGATTGTTACCTTTTACAAGCGTATATTACCAAAATGATACAATTACTTCTTTTTTCAAAAAAATTACAGAAATTATCTACTGCAAGATAACTGTCTAGAAAAACAATGAAAAAAATTCTCAGTGTTAGTATAATAGCTAGACATGTTTAAAGTTTTAAAATTCTTTTAATAGTTTTTAAACTCAAAATATGTTCACAATTTAAACAATCTATATTTTTCTTCAACTCTTTATTTACATTAAAATAAAAAAAAAAAAGATATTTACAAAAATATTTCATGAACACAGATTAAACTGACTACTTTTAAAAAAAAAACATACACACATAAGTTAACACTTAAACGACTTTTAAGATGAGATGATGTGTATAAGTAAGTAAGCTAAGTAAGTAAGTATGAGAACTTGTTACTTAGAAATAAATCTTCACTCTGACATGACATAAAGAATAAATTATCTGTTGGTAAGTTATTATCTATTATTAACACATTATTTGTACAATACATGTTTTTAATTAGAACAAGAACAATTGTTACTTACAATAATACGTACGATACATGTGTGCAAGTAAGTAAGTGTTCATCTTATGTGTCTGCTAAGCTATAGAGATAACTAATGTTTGTATTTCAAATAGTAGGAGTTATTTTTACATTAAAAGCAGATTATTAATGCATAACGAATAGGGCGAGTAAGTAACTAGATTGATCAGCACTAGATTGTGGTTTAGGATTTATTAAAGACCTTTCCAAAAAATCCTTTTTTTTTTATCATCTTTCAATCATGCATATGCATTACGGTGTACGTAATTATTATATTATATAACAAAACTAATTTTCTTAAGATGTTTGTAAAAGTATCCTACAGTATTGTAAAAAAGTTTTGGTTTATTGCACGGTACATTCATATAAACCAAAAACATACTTTGTAGTCAAATAATGTGTTATTTTTAGCTTTATAATTTCACGAAACTACAAAAATATATCATATATTGTATGCAAGTGCTGCTTATATATTTGATAATATAGATATCTCTCTTCAATCATCAATACTCTATAGTCGTCTCTGTTCATCAAATGATGGATCTTCGATGAACTCATAATTAAACTAAAATTTTGTTTTTATCATTGACAAGCTAATATTTTTATAACTACAAGATCGTTTAAATATTTTAGATAGTTTTTTATCACACACTCTAGATTTTTTGATATAGAAATATTCAATGGAAAAGGATAACCTAAATGATTCATCATTTTTTCAGTCAACTTTGAACGATAAAATAATAATAAAAAACACGGTGACCTAGGAATTTTTTGTGATTTTTGGAAATTTTGTTAATTAAAAAATGTATTTATAAATTTTTAATGAAATTATTCAATCCTTACATATCTCTTTAAAATTAATTTGGAAAACTAATTTTCATTAGCTAAAAGTGACATAACAAATATTTTACTATAAAAAAAATTATAACAATTAGCACTCGTTTTTCCTTAACATAAATTTAAAGTGATGAAATGAATGGTATTTGTGTTAAGAAAATCAGTATTTCTTCTTTAAGTAGTTTTCTCTAAATCTTTAGGCATCAATATTTCAAAAACTATGGTATATATCGAAAAATTTTACTCATAATTTTCGTCTAATTTTCTCAAGTTCTAACAAAATCGATTTTCAAAATTTGAAATGTAAGCCTCAAATATTTTCATACACTTATTTTTTTGGGGAACGTCAATTTATTTTTATAACAAATTATTACAAATAAAAAAATTATGACTAGGCTGGGTTCAGTGCTTTATCCACATTTTTTTTAAACTTGTTGGAGAACTTATTTCTATACAAATGATCAATGTATCCATAAATTTAAGAAATTAGATTTGCCCACCTAAGGTATTACATCAATATTAGCAATTTCGAAAAAATAAAAACGATGTTAAAAGTTTCTTTATTATTAACAGCTGTTCGAAATTAATTATTAAGAATGTGCAATATATTTAATAATGACTGTCTTTATTACCAGAAGTTATCGAAATTACATGAAATAAATATGTAAAATACTTCAATAAATAAATACGATTTTTAACATATATTTTTTAATGTGCGAATATTATTTATTAAACTTTAATAGTTGTTGAACGAATTGAATGTTATTTATTATTATGTATGGTTTTTTAAAGGCTAATTAACAAAAATCATTTTAAATTTTAATTTGTATTTGCACATAAAATGCGTACAACAGTTTTAAATCTACAAATGTACATATTTATAAAAATTACAGTAATGGTTGTAGAAACCCGTCGAATTTTAATCAATGAATTAATAAATCCAGTTAATGGTCAATTCTTAGAATTATTTACTAGAAAATTACACAGGTCTGTAACTAAAAAAATTCACGGAATTTGTTAACTGGTTCTTAGAATTTAACCCACTGAAATAGGGCAACATAATATAAAAACCATTTATCACATCTGGTTTTATTATTTTTCTTTTTTTTTTGCAAAACCCATTTGAAAAATGGAAATTTCGAGGTAATCGAAGAGGGAACCTTGTCTTAAAAATTTTTGGTTGATTATATTTCAACAAATTAACGATTAGTTTCTGATAATTTTTCTTTTTTATTAACCCTGTAAGGCTAAAGTATATTTTATAATTAATATTTCCCCAAATCTTAATAACACAAAGAATTCATTATCGACAAGTGTGTTTGAAAGAGCCATGTACTCTCAATGTATAAAAGGTACCTTTTTTTGTTTCTGCTCTATAATAAAAATATCCTTGACACTAAATATCCTTATCCACGCAATATGTGTCACTCTCGAAACACTTTTCCCACTTGAACCTCCTTTAAGCTCTCGTGACTCTCATTGAGAATACTTTCTCTAATTTGGATGAATATCATTTTTATAAACAAAATTTGCAAGAAGGGCGTTTCACAAAAAAATGAGTGAATGCAAATATTTGAGACTTTATAAATTTTTAAGTTGGATTCTGTTAGAACCTGTTTACCTGCTTATAAAAGACATTAATGACAATGCGATTTCAAGAGAATCCTAAGAAAATGTGATTTTTTGGGAACATCCTTAACCAAAAGTAAACAATTTAAAAGTGGGTATATAAAAGTCAAATTTTATATTTCCCCAATAAATCTTACAATAAATATGTAAATATTTTATTAAGTGAAAAAGTCCGTAGGTGATAATGAATATAGTTTACATAATTCACGTCGATGCCATTAAGATTGGTATTTGTGGCCTTCACTGTTCAATAAAAATGTCTACATACAATGTAAGTACAGTAACTATATACATACTATTCGTCTTGAACAGCATTAAATTGAACGCTTCATTGCTAACAAATGCATGGCACACTCTCTTTATATTATTACTAGACAAGAATTATTAATAAGCTTATAAATGTGTTATTACTTGGGAGATATACTTTATATTATGATAGTCATATTTTCTACCAAAATATAGACTTATGATACCTGGACGATGTATGGCTTAATCAGAAATTTGATCTGGGTTCCCAGGAGAATATCGGCATCGACTTTTTTTCAAAGCTTTGGTCATCTCTACAGCCCCTCCAAATTGAGCAAGGGTATTACAATTTCTGTGTAGTATTTAACAAAGAAATGCTTTTGGGGGATGTAAACTTTCTACCATCTGTGGTCTTTTGCTAGTTGAAAATTTTTATATAAGTTGAATAAGTGTGAAAGAAGTGCCTATTCAAAAAATAATCGAAACATAAAGCTTTTTGAGGCTTTAGGTGCCCTTACAGTTCCACTAAATTCAGCAGAAAATTACAAAATTTGTATGTGCATTGAGTATGTGCATAGTGTTAATTTTTGTTTGTTTGTTTTTTTTTTTTTTTATACAGCTTTACGGTCGTTCTTCCGGAATAAGGACTAAAAAAATTGCGCTTTCTTAGGAAAACCTTTAAATCGTAAATATACATTTGTATTAATCCCTTTTATAAGCAGGTAAATACTTTAACACCCCTTACGGTGTTAATTTTATAGATTTGTGCTTGTTAAAGTTGAGTTTTTAAAAGGGTAACGTTAAAAATATTTTAAAAACTTATATTCATTAGTTAAAAGCATGACAAACTTTTAGTAAAAAAATTATAGCAAGCTGCACTTGTTTTACCATAAAATACATTTAAAGTTATGGAATTGCAAGCATTGGTGTGTGATTTTCTCTAAATTTTTAGGCATCAATTATTTCAGAAACTATGGTATATATCGAAAAATATTACTATTAATTTTCGTCTAATTATTCCAAGTTCAACAGTTCAACAGAATTTATAAAATTCGAGAAAAATATTCAAGTATGATATTACATTCTTTTTTTGAGGAAAAATCTAACTATATGTTCTAAAAACCCGAAGAGGCAAAAATCCCATCCAATACAGAAAGTTCCCTAGCAGGGGAAAATAAAGTCTTACTGATGGATATCTGCTACTCACGATTTTTCTGTTTGTTTTTTATACTGCTGTGTTTATATTGTATGGAGAAGAGAATAAACAACATTACATGTATTGGTATTTGTTCAATTTTATGATTTATTAAAAGGAATATGTTGGTTTTTATATTCCAAGCGCGGATCCAGCTAATTTTTTTAAAAAGGCAATACAAACTCTTCAAGAACATTTCTAGAGTTATAATTTTATACTTTTCTTGTTTTTAGTCTTTGCTTTATTTTGTTGCCTACTGAAACTTTCGTTTAATTGAAAAAAGTTGCTGTGACATATGCTAAAATTGTTTAGGGATGGTGAGTTTTAAGCAATATCTCTTAAACTGTAACTCCAATAGAAAAATGGATCTGATTTTTACACTTCTTAAACTCTGTACAAAAAGTTTTTATTTCGAATTCTGAGATATCTCGAGAAATACACATCGAATGGTCAATATCAGTTTTATATCAAGCATATCAATCACTATATTATTATAAAAGATTGCTTTGAATCCTAAGATTCCTGAATAATATATAGACAAGAAAGTAAGGTTGATTCCAACGATAAATTTCTGAGCAATTGACTGAAAATTCTGATCCAGTATTTAATTCCTCGCGTACGGTTTAAGTCAAAATTGGAGAAACTACTAGTCCAATCTTTAAAGGCAAGTTTTTAATTTTTGAGATAAAAATAGTTTAAAACTAAGACCAATATAATTGATCACGATTTTTTTGCAATTATCTTAAAGTATAGGTACCTCGTTAAAAAATTAACTCCCATATTTTGTAGAGGGCGCATTTCCTTCGGTTGCCCCTACCGGGCTCCGCACTTGTATGCAGTGTGTTATGTTGTCTATTTTATTTTTAACTTTGTGATTTGTTAAGACACTTATTGTTTATACCCTAAAGTCTAAATGTGTTTTGTATTCCATCGAGACTCTTGTGTGAAACAATCATTATCCAGTTTAATAAATGCTGTCTGCCATTCAGACAAAGTTTTTGGTTGAAATGTTTTTTATAAAATTTTTTCGTTCAGAATAATTTCTAAGGCTTTAATAGGTTTATTTTATTTTATTTTTACCCAATTTATACTCTGTATTTGTTTTTAAGGCTGAATATATATTTCGAAATTTTGACTATATCTACCTTTTGGAAGATTGATGAAGGGAAATTGACGAATAAAAAACATAGGATTTAACAGTAATCCAAGTATTTATGGAAACCGAGTTTTTCAAAAAAATTTTTGTCCGTCGATTGACACACTCAGAATGCACCGCGAGAAATTTACAAAGTGTGATGCTTTCGTTAAGAACTGTTTGAGAAGCAAATTTTGTGCACTCTGTAAACAATTACCTGTTTATAAATGTACAAAAAATCATGCAGAAATAGATAGCCAATTTCGCATTAGCAATATTTTGTAAAGTAACAAGTGAAATTTGAAACACCCGACAATTTTTTCGGCTACGGAACCCTAAACTCGCATTTGAAACATATCTAACAACACATTAACTTACCTTTCAAACAAAACAAACAAAATTAAAATCGGTTCATCCGTTTAGGCGCTACAATGCCACAGACAGACAGACAGACACACATAGCGGTCAAACTTATAATACCGGTTTTTTGTTAGTTCGGGGGTTAAAAATAGTGTATAATAGGTAAATCTCATTTATTTTGCTCTTGTTTATAATTTTATTCTAGCGTGAAACTAACAAGTGATGACTACACATATACAATTTCTGTGATAGAAAACGAGAGAAACTTTGCAAAAATGATAAGGGGGCATAATCTCCAATTTTTGTTCATAGCATTTTTTCAAAAAATTTAATAAACCCAAATTATTGTGAATAAAGTAGATTTTAAATAACTATACTTTCAGCTCGTAAATAAAAACATCCAAAAAATTATACGAAATATTCATTATAGTTTGTTTTATATCAGCAACGGAATAAAAGTATCAGTAAATTTAATTACTTCCAATATTAATTATAAAATTAAAAATAAATATAATAATATTTAAAACATCTTTATATGTACATTTTATAATTCATTCATTGAAGGAAATATGTATATATATATATATATATATATATATATATATATATATATATATATATATATATATATATATATATATATATATATATATATATATATGTATGCGTATGTAAGAATGTTGGTTATTAATTGAAAAAACGAGATAATTAAAATAATTAAAAACAATAATGATAAAATTAATTAGCAAATGAGTAGTATGAATGTTTTATATTTGTAATAAATTAATGATATTAAGTGAATAATTTAAAATTCACAAATCAATTTTATGTTTGTTTAACTTTATTGACTAAACAAATAAATTGCAGGGTAAAACGAAAATAAAAACAATATATGAAATAAAATTCCCAAACGCAAATAATTTTTACTGGAATTTTTCAACCAAACCAAAGGAGTAAGGTAATCACTATATTTCATCATTGATGCAACTTTTACCATGCAAGAGCAAAAAAATTGTTAAAGTGAGAAACATGTGTTAAATATAGGACTGCCTGTAGTAAGATCTTCGGTAGTATTGTGATTAAAACCTGGTTAATCAAAAACTTAAATAAAAATTAATGTTTAATCTATTGAATCTCATAAAAAATATTGCAAAATATGCCGAAGAAACTAACCCATAAAAACCAGCTTTTATTACACTCCCGTTTCTTATTAAAATTTTTTTTAACACCACGAGTCTGCCTGCGAAGTTTCAGTTCGATTGGATCACGGGAAAAGGGTTAAAAATTGATCCATAATTTGATCCAGACACTGCGAGTTAAGGAAAGGAAGTAAAAATTGACTGAAGCGGTGGGAAAAATAAAACTTTACTTAAAAAAATAATCTAAACTTGCAACGTAAGATGTTTCCATTTGCTTTAGTGTTCAGAATGAATCACTTCGTTTAAGCTTTCATCAATACATTCTTCGTTTAATGACAAATAGTGAATTGTCCTTTTAATGTGGCAAATTAATTTCATGAACGCTAATGGACTGACTTTTAGTTTATTAATGAATATTTTTTTATCAGTGAATTTTGGTTCATTTATTTACTTGTTTATTAATTATAGAATCATTATGTGCATACGATACTTTTTTAAACAATATATTTGATTTTTGTAAAAATTTATTTGATCTTTCCAAACCATTCCATTTACAAACAGTCATGTATGGGCGACTCATAGAAATAGTTATTTACTGTTTTATAATTTAATAAAAGCTTGCTCTTAAAAAAGTATTTTTTATTTAAAACAAAAAAAGATATATATATCAAATATGGTGAAAGCGATGGGAAAATCAAGTCTTAGTTATAAAAATACATTGTCATCCGATTTACATGCGGTATTCGTATTATTCTCAGCAAACCCTTTTAGTTGGTACCCATACCGAGGAAGATCATAAAAAATAACTAGTTTATCATCTTGTGCGATTCGCCATATTTGATTTAGAATGACGTCACTTAATCAACCATGGATTGCCATCCAAACTAAACTCGTATGACAATTTCGGCTCAATCAATTGAAGATAATCAACATTGGAAAGTTAAATAAAAGCTAGTAAAAAATAAAGTCTTTGTTTTGTACTATTTTCAAATGTTTGCTCATAAGCCTATTGAAAAAAAAGACTTGAAACAAAAAATTAAGTGTTATATCTTCACATGGACACATCTTAAAAAAGAATATTTTACGCATAAAATAAAATTTTCGTATTTTACAAAGGACAGAGAAAAGCCTTTGTATGATGTGTAATCAATTGAAATGAAGTGTTCTTTAAACATCGTTAAGAATAAAGAACCTAAGAAATTGTAAGTAAAATGTATATTAATTTTTATTATAGATTTCCATTGCAAAAACATGCAATATTGTATGACATCCATAACGTATAAAGATGTCTTTAAAATTTGTTAACGTCATGATATCCTGCTGGTTTATGTATAAAACGAAACTGACTCTAACTTTACATATAATTCAAACATTTTAGTGTCCTAACGTTATGTAATACTAAATAAAATCAGTTGTAAGTATATATCTATCTATATTACGGGATGTTCAAAACAATTATTGATTCCACAAATAAACCTGTCATAATTAACAGAAATTACGTATCAATCTAACCGAGTATGTTGAATCCAACTGGTATATTATTTTAAACGCATTTATTATATAGATCCTTTAATCACTGGACCAACAGAACAGAAACTATAATTCTCAAATAAATGACTTTTCGTCGTTTTTCGATCTGATTTTAAAAAAATGGCCGCATGATCATTTGGAATATGATCTATATATAAAAATGTTATGTCCGTTTGTGAATTGCTTATGAACTCAAAAAGTTCTCCATCGATTGACTTTAAATTTTTAACAAAATATACAACCTGCTTCGAGGATGGTTTCATCTGTATTTAACCCCCAAGGAGTGGAAGAGTGATGGTGGAAGTGGGGATGAAATTTTTTAATATGAAATCACAATGTAAATAATTTTATAGACAAATACAGATCGACGTTTACCAAGATTTTTTTCTAATTTCATGTGATTTATAATATTTACAGAGAAATTTAATTAATATTCTCACAAGCAGTATGTTAGAAATGTCTCTTTATAAAAAATCTGAAATTATATTGCTGTACGAAAAATTTGAAACAATGATTATAACGCTATACATATATGTAAAGTTCAAACCGGCAGAAGAAGTCGTGGACAAACCATTAAAGAGAGAAACTTGAATTTTTTAACAGATTTCTAAAGGAAATACGATATCAAATAAAACACCATGGACTTGTACATTACAAAACTGTTCTCCAGATGCAAGGGGAATATGGGGGGAGAGGGGTGAAAGTGAGGATGAATGATCGAATGAATGTTTTCAAATATAATATACCCAAGTCTGGTACCAAACAAAAGGGCATTGATGGGGTTTGTGCATTAAAAAAAACTGTAAGTTACAAGCCGTTTAAACATTGTGAACTTTTGACTTTTCCAATGTTTCATAAATATGCCAAAAAAACTAATGAAAAAGAATGCTAGAGCAAGAACTCTTAAATATTTTAGAATAACTATTGGAAGCACTATGAAAAATGTTAAACAAATTTTACCGAGTCTCTTCTCTTAAAAGTACCAGATTAAGTATAAAAGTATATATTATCGCAATTTTGTCTGGAATTTGATTTCGTTTGAAGCACAAGACGTAAAGGATCATGGTAAAATATAAGTCTTAAAAACATATCTTTTATCTATTGAATAATGCAAAAATGTGCAATTATTATTATGCCAAAACTTTTTGTGTCATTCTGTTGATATTTTTATATAATACATATATCAAGATTGTATATAACAGATAATAATCTATCTGGTATTTTTTTTATACATTTAATACTGGTATTATACCTAGTAAGTAAATCTATTGTACATTTCATTTAAAATGGATGCAAATATATTTGTTAAGTCGATTTTAATTTATTCATGAGTAAATATTGTAAATATAATGCAAATACTAAACAACCTAGTTTTCGACAAGAAAACGAACACTGTTTTAAAAGTTCTATTTACATACGAAAAACGTACCAAAAACGAACAAAATAAACAAAAGCGACTGTTTTTTTATTGATAATGGGATAATTCTACCGAATTTTGATAATCAATTCGGAAAATTTTGGGCGTAGGTTAATATTTTTATAGGTTTCTTTCTTTGTAAAAAAAACAGCGAAACGTTCCGTACCACCTTCTGCACTCGGTTTGGGACAATTTATATCTACATTGTTTTCCTTGATGACATTTTCTTGAATATTTCTGTGTCTATGGATCGGATTGAGACGAATATAAAAAAGAATCATTTGTTATGAATTTCTGCCTCTTGTCTGTCTATCGAACACAGAACATAGCAAAATAACCTCAAAATCTCTAGAAATCCGCAGTAACCTTATATTTTCAACTTTCTCTGATTATTTTCGAAAAAAAAAGTTATGATCATGGTAAATTTTAGCTCAATAAAAAACCTCAATTTTGAGAAATCGAATTTTTCTGAAAAATTCCAACAGCTGGAATAGTTTAGGAAAATCTTGGGATTAAAATTTTGTTTTGTAAATTGTTGGTTTTTCGTCAGATTTTTTTCAAATAATTATTTTATACTTCAGTTAGCAATGAATTCCGATTCTTATCTGTACATCATTACCATAATGTCCGATCAACCTTTAATGTGTTGAAACTACACAGTTTGACGTGTTACAAAACAATTTTTTTTTCACTTTAAATAAGTATTTTGAAACCACAATGGCGTGTTGTAAACGCTACAACACATTTGTAAAACGAGATTTGCAATGTGCAATTTATAGTACATTTTTTATTGACAATAAACGCAATTTTGTTTACTCAAAATAATTATTATGTTCGATGTTCATATTATAACGAATCGAATCATAATAAAAACACTACCTACACTACAATGTGATGCAAGTAATGTAAATAAAGCAAAACAAGCAGCATGCCAGTAAGTAAGTTAAATAAATAGAAATATAACGGCAGTAAATACTTCGGACACGTTTTAGATATAAAGTTTATTATAACAACTAAACACAAGCAGTATATAAGAATATAATATGGTAAACATCTCTGAAAAACGTTTTATATGTTTGGCTTAGCAAGCGATCTTTGACTGGTTAACTACAACTATCATCTATTTATTCTTATTTGTGTACATTATTATACATTATTTCAAGTATACTTCTTAGTAACTCATTTGATGCGATTCGTTATGGAACGATTCAACTAAGAGAAAATACAAATGGCGTCCATGGAGGAGGTAGCTAATTTGAAGTATTTGTCGGAAAATCGTCACTATCAGTCGATCAGTTGATATGCAAGATGTTTCCAAGAAGACTGAGAGAAAGAGGCAGGGGAGAGGGAACCATAAGGTAAAAAAAGGCTGTATTGGAAATATGTATAAGAATGAATGACTTTAAGTATACCTTATAAACTGTATTAAAAGTACTAATTGCAAGAAAATAATATGGCAAGTACATACTTATTTTCTTGAATTGAGGTATTAAGATCTTTGACTCAAGAAATATTTTATTGTTATGCGAACTTCAATGCAGTATTTTTTTACAATGTATAATGGCATCAAAACTCAAATGGATTAAGTTCCAAATATGTATTTACTGAATCCGAACCTTGACGTTGTTTAGTTTCTAAGTATTTTATTCTTGATGTATAGACAGAAAGCATAAAATGTATGAATGCTGCCAGAAAGTAGTTGACCTAAGAAGATACAAGAAAAATAGTAAAAATAGTAGAATCAATTTTAAAAGAAATAATAAAAAAGGAAAAGAAATCCAGTATATTATAAGTTACAAAGGTAATGATCACAGTTGTTTTCAAACTGCGATTATACCCTCTATCAAACTGCGATTATGTACTGTATCGATTTGAAATTTGAGTATGTTATAGCGTATTCATATTCTACCTGCCCTGGTTACTTTTATTTTTCAAAAATCCTGTTTATTTCCCAATCACACACAAGTACCTTTTCTTATTCCACTATACCTGGATGTGCACATTGAAAATTGGTAAAATAACCAGGATTTTCGAAAAATAAAAAAATAAAAATTTAAGAAGATTCTTAAAAAATGTATAAAGTTTCACGTCAATCAAAAATGTGTATAGAACAGTCTTAAGAAGTACTCATAAAGTGGTACAAAAAATTTCAAATTTTTAGTAAGGCTTTCAGATTGTCTCGAAACTCTTTAAACGAAATTTTAACTTATTGGAGTCTTTTTTAACATATATAGCAAGTAAATATCGTACGTGTAAAAACTGTTCTCGCTTATACAATAAGATTATTTTTTTGACTGAAATAATTTTATTATGTAAAACATATATTACGAATGTTTAGTATGTGATATTCCCACGCGATCTTGTTGTGTATTAAAACAGGTAAGACATAATAGCATTATATTTGAACTGTTACAGCAAAATATTTGATTTTAATCAAAATTAATTAACTAATATTCTGTACATTATGTCAATAGAATATGAAATTTTACATTTAACAAGTTAAAAGCATTTTTGTTGATATTCATATTGAGATTTTCTACCTAAAACATTTATTGCATAATAAAATTGCATACGTTTTTATTGCATCTGATATAATAAAAATATATTTATTAACTAGTAAATAAATAAACAGTCATTTAAAATGAAGCTGCGGTAGTTAAAAATTACAAATCTCACCTCTTTAATTTATTTTTGATTTAGTTGAAAGTATAAAAAAAATTAGTGATATTATCAAAATTATATTTATTATTTGTCTTTGTTTACAGTTGTATAAAAATTGATTTACAGTTTAAGTGTCTTGATTGTAATTGACGTTGCATTATGATAAAAATGGAGCAAGCTATCTCAAAAATCTCGTGTCACGGTGTTAATCAACATTTATAAACTCCTCCCAAACAGCTTGACTGGTTAAGAAATTTCTTTTGTACATTCGGTAGGTATGGATAATAGGTTGTAAAGTTTCACTCTCCTACCCTCATTCTAAGGTGGTGAAAAAGTGTAGCGGTGGAGACAAAGATTTAATTGTCCAAGAAATAGGAGTCAAGTTTGTGTTCAGTGGGCAGGCTAAGCGAGTGTGGGTAGCTGGTTTACCGGTTACGCAGGCTGAGCGATAAAATTAGCTATTAATCTGCAGCTCTAATAATAATTTAAGCTGTCAGTTTAGATTAATGATCAAAAGTCATAATCAAATTAATAAATTAATTGTAGGTGAAACGAAGTTCACGGGGTCAGCTAGTATTTACATACAAAAAAATCATGGATTATTTATTGAAGAACCTGGAAAACAGTTTTAGTTGGCGTCGCGTGATTGAACACGGTTTGAATTGGCTGACTTTGTAATAAATTGTGTGAAATTATTAAACATTAAAGCTATTCAAAGAATTTAATTCAATACAATTAACTTTTTGTTTGGGCCATATACAGTCAGCTGATCATAAATCTGGCTATACAGTTTTTATACTACCAAACCCGATTATTACGCCGATTTAGGTATCGAGAGGGAAGTTCAAAAACGGTACCTAGAGATCTCTAGTTTTCCTCCCTTCATTTCTAGCCACCCCAACTTTCAAATAACACCCCTTGCCTTGTTATTATACATCATTTTAAAGGGCATTTTTTAAGATAGACTACCCAGAAGGTGGAATTCCTATCTTCCATCTTCTGTATAATCTATTAAGAACCAATCGATCGATTTCATTTTTTTATCATGGTTGAAGAGAGAATTGTATGCCCTTTCAAATTATGTATTGATGTATAAGAAGTTAGGAAGTATCATTTGAAATTTCAAAGTTTTGTTGGCTAGGGGTGAAGGGGTGAAACCTAAAATTTTCTAGGTACCATTTTTGAAGTTTTCTCTCGATATATACACCGCCCTCGATTTTTTCACTCAAAACAATAATAACATTGGGGCAAGAGATATTAAAGGTATTATTTGTATTGAAATGAACACACAAAAAGTTAAAATCTATGAAATTGAAAGCTAAAGAAGGCATAAGTGAGGGTAAGAGAAGCAAAAGCTATAACGTCTCTGTTTTAAAATTGGAAATTGCCCAGCGAAGCGCAGGGTCAATACTAGTATTTAACAAAAACTTTTGAAAGCTGCGCCGCGCTTATACACGATGGGCGAAGCGATAAGCAATTGTTTTATGTTTTATTATTATAAATTATTACATGTGTATCAATAATTGCTTAATTGTATTTGATATTTTAATATATGTCTGGATGTTTCTGAATAAAAACATGGACAATATTGTTTAAATAGATGATCTACAATTAGTGTTGTCTCTGCATGTAATTTAAATTGATTATTATTTACCATCTGAATTGTTAAATCTTGTGCCAATTTATTTTTCTATATCACTGAATTTAGTACTCACATTAAAATAAAATATTGTTTTTATGTTACTTTTGTTATTTTGTAAAAAAATTTAAGAAATTTGTTACAAGGTTGCAGTTTTCGTACTTTTAATAACTCAAGAAATATCATTTCTCTTACTGGTTTTACAATATTAGTAAAAATATTTAGTGGACACCATTTTAAAGTTGCATAAAAGATGCATAAAGTTGCATTTTAAAGCAGTTAAATTTCAAAAATTGTTAAGTAAAAATAGAAAAAAAATTAAAAGTAGTATCTTTTTTATATACCTTATGTGAGAGTAGTAAACAAAGAAATTCGCATCTATTTTGCGAATACCCAAGAGTCCTTAATCTTATTTGGTTATATTCGAACACTTTTTTCAATATTTTTCAGTATCTTTATTCGTTGAAGGGGATTCGTCACAGCGCTGCTCTCTTATTGGAGAGTAAAGATCAAATAAAAATTATTGAATAATAACAATCAGTTAAACTTTTTCGTTGTATTATAAAATTGTGAAAATAAAAGACGCAATTTTATAAATAATATTTTTTATATGTAAATAAATATTAACATAATTACTTATTTAAATTTGTTAGAAAATAGTATTAAATAAATATATTCAAACCATATATACAAACCATAGACTTGTATGCCCATCCTTTATCTTATATATAAATTTCTCGTGCCACGGTGTTTGTGGTTAAAGTCTTCCGAAACGGCTTGACCCATTCTCATGAAATTGTGTGCATATTTGGTAGGTCTGAGAATAGGACAAAATCTATTTTTCATCCCTCTAAATGTTAAGGGTAGTCCAGCCCTAAATTATTTTTTTAATTCCTGGATAATTTTGTTTTTAATTTTTTTATGATGCAGTATTAGAACCATGAATTTTCAACCCTCTACGATCAACCCCTATTTTTCCGCGATTTTTATTCTTAATAATTTCTTTCAATTATGATTTTTTCTCAATTGAATTTGATCTTCCGCCTTCGCCGGTCAATAAACGATCATATATCAATCGATCAGTTGTTGCCGCTAGATGTCTACCGTTGTGACCTCTCATCCAACAAACATCAAGTATTAGGGATGAGAACGAAGCCGGTCTCCTGTCTTACTCACTATACAGTTTTCGGCCACTTTATTTTGGTCTTATTTGTGTATCGATCGTAGCAGTGACTGTTATACGTTTTATTTTAATTTTGCCCCCGAACACATATAGTAGATAGTTATTTTTATTGAACTAAAAAAATGTTTCCTAGAAATAATATACATAGGAAAGCAAATTTTGCCGGGTCAGCTAGTATTATATTAGTAAAGTAGTATGCCATTACCATGGAAACTCCTGGAATAAAACTCATGCACAGTACGAATAATATCACGTCAATATTTTTACCCCTTCGCTTCTTGCACGTCTTATGAGTGATGTTTTCTAATACTACATTCTACACCGAAACTCAAGAACATTAAAATAAAAACGAAAATTATCTTGGAACAAGAAAAAAAGTAGAAATTTAAATTAGAAAGAATATTTACCCAATCTAAATATTTTTTCTAAATTTGAAAGAGAGTTTCATTAATATTATTTCTCAATAAAACTTGCTCAATTTTTTATTCCGTTTTATTTTTCATATAAGCAATACAATTATTAGAATTCCGATGAATAATAAAATGGAATTTTTATTATTTTATAATGATTCATTAAAACATTGTTTATCACATATTTATAAAACTGATAACATTTAATTTTAGTTGTTGAATTTTTTTTCTATTTATGAAAATAAATGAATTCAATAGTTAATTTAGACGTAAATTATTTTTTTATTTTTATATAAACAAGCTGTGTATAGATATAGACTTTAAAATCGCAGCTTACATATTTCCTGATAGATCTTATTATTGTATCTAATTGTAAAAATAAAATATTCTTTCAATTTTTGTGGTTAATTTATTACAGGTATAAAATTTGCCGCCAAATTAATTATTAATTTGGCGCCATAAGCTGCTATAGTATTGTAGAAATTCCTAATACAAAAGCATGTTAAAAAAATTTCTACTTACAATTAGCAAAAAATCTACCAAAATGATTTCAGCTCATAAATGCTATTAGGGTTTGATCATTTTTATAATAGTTCAATCTAACTTTTTTTAACAGAAATAAAAAATATTAATCTCTAAATTAATTATTCAAATTTAGATAGCATCTAAAATCAGTAGTAATTGTATTTATGTAATTATTTTTAATTACTAAAAATAATAAATAATCCTTTTTTCACTCTACCCGCCTTGTCAGTTGAAAATTGAGTTTTTAATTTTTTTAAGATTTTAACAAAACTCTTCACCAGACTATTTTCTATAAATTTTAATGTAAGTAACGAGATTAAAATTATAAAAGTAGAAGTTATTTAATCGTTAGACGGTGGAGCTACATTATTGAAAATGTATGCATTCATTCAACATTATCTATTCGCAATATGTTAAAATTCCAATCTATAAAGAATTACATGAAAACAATTATTCTCAGATTTTTTCAAAATTGGTATCAAAAATTCAGAATTTTTATCCATACATTGCCTGAACATCCGATCAAGCTTAAACTAACTTAAGAAACAGAACAAAAAATGTACTTAACAAATTTTGTGTTCTTCCTTAAAAAGATTATAGGCGTAGGCATATAGGCATAATCTTTCCAAAAATGTAAGAGGCCATGGTCGTACCTAATAACTTTATTTGCGAAAATTTGCATGGTTAGTTTAAATTTTCATAGCCGCAGGCTTCTCCTTCAGGACAAAATTCTTTCAAATTTTAATTCGGTTTAAGTCTTAAAATTTATTAACGTTTTCTAAAGACGTTCAATTAAGTTCATTCAAATCAGAACAAACTATGAGTAAAGAAATTAGGTTAGGCACTGGACAGAATGTCACTTATCCGACACCCTAAAAATTGCAATTTTAAGTTAGGGCATCCTGCTTTATTAAGTGTCCGACAAAATGATATATATTCGCTACAATTTATTTTTATACAATTTTGCATCAATTTTAAGCTCACCACAAAATTAAATTCCTAAAAGGAGAAGCCTGACAATAAATTCAAAAAAAATTATTTCTTATAGCTTATTATTAAAATTTCTATTTCATAAACATTAACCGAAAATTCTAAACTTTGTCTTATCTCACTCCAAACACTCTTTTAATTCGTTATTCAGAAAAAAATCCACATAGAATCCTCTCAGGAATGCAAAATTATCAGTTTCTAGAATTTTGTTGTTTGTTCCGTGTCATGGGAAACGCAGTGTTTGAATATTGATTGCATTGTAATATCACATAATGTAAAGATATAAATTTTTGATTTTCGAGGCAAAAACATTAAGTTCCTTTCAGGTGAATAAATAAAATACATAAAAATTCCGGTAAATAAATAATAATATAAAATGCACCGTGCTGTGATAATTAGAAAGAATCTTCATTACATTATTTTATTAATAAAATAATACCTTATGTGTACATGTTTTAAATTTATATGAGTTTTAAAACTGTTTTCTATTTAAAGATATTTTAAATTGAATTTATTATGTAAAATTAAATATATGATTAATTGGTTAATACTTACCTACACAAACGGATAAATGTGCTTAACAGCCTATAAATTTATTTGCTATTAAATAGAATATTCTTATTTGTTTAAGTTGACCTATCGTTTGTCTTGCAATAAATAAGGAATATTCATGTATTTTTTTTTATGTAAATTTAAATTTCATGAATATTCCCTATTAGATACTATTTATTAAATTTTCCATATAACCTGCATTGAAAATAATAGACTTTCAATGCCTGTTGTGCCAAATGAATCTAAACAGAGGGAAAGAAATTGTCTAGTTTTGATTGGACAAAAGACGGAACTTTTGCACATATTAGGTATTTATCGCTCTTTATGGTTTTTCTTAGCTATTTCTCCAAAATCTGTGAAAAATTGTAGATTTTAATTGACAATAATTCAATTTGATTAAAGAATAACTTTCTTAAATTATTTGTTACCATAGAAAAACAACGTATAGAATTCACTAAACTTTGGCGAAAAATAAATAAATTTCATTGATCTATCGAATTATTCAAAAAGTTTGTTGTGTAGTTAATTACACAACAAACACAAAAAACACAAACACAAAAGAATACAATAAGTTTTTGCTAAAATGTTTATTAAAGTTAAAATTTACAATTACACTATCGTTAACGTGCTAGCTACAGTTAAGCATTACTCACATTTTGACGAACGAAATAAAGAGTTCGGTAACGAATTTCCATGAATTGAGCATTCACTATCTTAGGCGGATACTTTTCGGTGCACTTATAAGCAAGAAAGGTTGAGAACTTCTCTCAAAACCGTGACGAATATATACGAATTTTTTTTTATATTGGTAGATTAAAATAAAAAATTTTTAATTGAGAGCTGTGACTATATCAAGATAAAAAAAAATACAGAAACCTGCAATTTTACATGTCTTTTGAAGATATTAACAAGTGATAAAAACCATAATGAGATTCTAGATACCAAAAAACATGTAAAAGTATATGAACAAATTGGCATGTTTTAAAAAACGAAAAGTTGGAAGAGATAAGTTTTCGAATGACATGAGACAAATTTCAGTGCCATAATTATTTCAGAAGATATAGGATTTAAAATCCAGAAATTTCAATTTTGCTTGGGAAGCGAATATTTTGGTCAAAAAGCTCGCAAGGGACGTTTTCATAGCTCATTTTCAAGAAAAATAAGCAAGCTTTTGGATAGTTGTAGCAGATTGTTTGCAAAATAATTTTAAAATAGTATTTGTACGCTTCTAAACTTCGTATGATATTTATGGATATCATTACTCACCCTTTCAACCCCCGTACAAAGAAGTAAGGGGTTAGAAGCCATTCATTAATTAAGTAAGCATGGTTTTGACGATTTTTACTCTCCTCCATACCCCCACGTAAGCATACAGAAGATTTCGCGAACCCCTCCCCCTTCTTACGTAAGTTTCAATCTCGTTTTGCCGAACAATAAAATATTGTTAGAAAAGGATCAGTTACATTAAAACTCACAGTCAGCCGTAAATTAAAGATTTGTATTCTTTAGCACAGAGACTGTAGTTCGCGATGAACATACATTATTTCTAATATTAAATTTTATGAAGCTGAAGTTGGCCGCTAAAAAATACCCACCAAAAAAAAATAGTCGAGAAAATAAAGGATAAAAAAAAAACATTATTTGTGACTTAAAATGGAATAATTTAGAACGCTATATTATAAGATCAACTCCCAGTATCATTAAGCTACCCATAAAAAGTGAAATTAATAAGAAAATCTTGGGAAAATCATCCTCTTTGTATTATTATGACCAACAAATTTATTTTGCTTACGCTAGTTTTAAGCAACGTTTAACAATGAGTAATAAAAATAAGATATTCAACAAAAAAAATATGGAAAATTTCGGAAAATATGTAAGAAAATTTTCTTATGAAAAAAATTTTTTTTTGGAAAATTTTCTTGAATTTTGAAAGACATGGTAATGTGCGTGAGTACAAATTTTTTGTGTTCGCGAATTTTCTGAGTGTTTTTTTACGTTGCGGGTGTTTTTTGGAAAATTGACAATAACTTTTTTCTGCAAAATAAAATTTTTTTTTAAGGTAATTTTTTGGAATAACGAATGCATTTCGAAACTATCTATCATCGTTAGGTCACTGTTTGAAAACTATATAGTGAATTTTAGTTGAATTTTAAAATGGGTATTTATCTTATAGAATAGTCATGTTTGGAAAACGTCATAATTTTCTTTAGCAAAATAACTTTTTCTTTTAAGCAAATTTTCTCGATAAATGAAAGGCTATTGAAACATTTAAGCACCATTAGATCAGTGTTTGAAAACTATATAGTGAATTTTAGTTGAATTTTAAAATGGGTATTTATCTTATAGAATAGTCATGTTTGGAAAACGTCATAATTTTCTTTAGCAAAATAACTTTTTCTTTTAAGCAAATTTTCTTGATAAATGAAAGGCTATTGAAACAATTTCGGTAGAATTGGTCACCGTTTGGCTACTATTTTCAATGATTACCCCATCTAATATAAGTACATTGTTAAAAAATTAGCGGGTGTTTTTCGAAAATTGACAATAATTTTTTTCAGCAAAATAAAATTTTTTTTTAAGGTAATTTTTTGGAATAACGAATGCATTTCGAAACTATCTATCATCATTAGGTCACTGTTTGAAAACTATATAGTGAATTTTAGTTGAATTTTAAAATGGGTATTTATCTTATAGAATAGTCATGTTTGGAAAACGTCATAATTTTCTTTAGCAAAATAACTTTTTCTTTTAAGCAAATTTTCTTGATAAATGAAAGGCTATTGAAACATTTAAGCACCATTAGATCAGTGTTTGAAAACTATATAGTGAATTTTAGTTGAATTTTAAAATGGGTATTTATCTTATAGAATAGTCATGTTTGGAAAACGTCATAATTTTCTTTAGCAAAATAACTTTTTCTTTTAAGCAAATTTTCTCGATAAATGAAAGGCTATTGAAACATTTAAGCACCATTAGATCAGTGTTTGAAAACTATATAGTGAATTTTAGTTGAATTTTAAAATGGGTATTTATCTTATAGAATAGTCATGTTTGGAAAACGTCATAATTTTCTTTAGCAAAATAACTTTTTCTTTTAAGCAAATTTTCTTGATAAATGAAAGGCTATTGAAACATTTAAGCACCATTAGATCAGTGTTTGAAAACTATATAGTGAATTTTAGTTGAATTTTAAAATGGGTATTTATCTTATAGAATAGTCATGTTTGGAAAACGTCATAATTTTCTTTAGCAAAATAACTTTTTCTTTTAAGCAAATTTTCTCGATAAATGAAAGGCTATTGAAACATTTAAGCACCATTAGATCAGTGTTTGAAAACTATATAGTGAATTTTAGTTGAATTTTAAAATGGGTATTTAACTTATAGAATAGTCATGTTTGGAAAACGTCATAATTTTCTTTAGCAAAATAACTTTTTCTTTTAAGCAAATTTTCTCGATAAATGAAAGGCTATTGAAACATTTAAGCACCATTAGATCAGTGTTTGAAAACTATATAGTGAATTTTAGTTGAATTTTAAAATGGGTATTTATCTTATAGAATAGTCATGTTTGGAAAACGTCATAATTTTCTTTAGCAAAATAACTTTTTCTTTTAAGCAAATTTTCTTGATAAATGAAAGGCTATTGAAACATTTAAGCACCATTAGATCAGTGTTTGAAAACTATATAGTGAATTTTAGTTGAATTTTAAAATGGGTATTTATCTTATAGAATAGTCATGTTTGGAAAACGTCATAATTTTCTTTAGCAAAATAACTTTTTCTTTTAAGCAAATTTTCTTGATAAATGAAAGGCTATTGAAACAATTTCGGTAGAATTGGTCACCGTTTGGCTACTATTTTCAATGATTACCCTATCTAATATAAGTACATTGTTAAAAAATTAGCGGGTGTTTTTCGAAAATTGACAATAATTTTTTTCAGCAAAATAAAATTTTTTTTTAAGGTAATTTTTTGGAATAACGAATGCATTTCGAAACTATCTATCATCATTAGGTCACTGTTTGAAAACTATATAGTGAATTTTAGTTGAATTTTAAAATGGGTATTTATCTTATAGAATAGTCATGTTTGGAAAACGTCATAATTTTCTTTAGCAAAATAACTTTTTCTTTTAAGCAAATTTTCTCGATAAATGAAAGGCTATTGAAACATTTAAGCACCATTAGATCAGTGTTTGAAAACTATATAGTGAATTTTAGTTGAATTTTAAAATGGGTATTTATCTTATAGAATAGTCATGTTTGGAAAACGTCATAATTTTCTTTAGCAAAATAACTTTTTCTTTTAAGCAAATTTTCTTGATAAATGAAAGGCTATTGAAACATTTAAGCACCATTAGATCAGTGTTTGAAAACTATATAGTGAATTTTAGTTGAATTTTAAAATGGGTATTTATCTTATAGAATAGTCATGTTTGGAAAACGTCATAATTTTCTTTAGCAAAATAACTTTTTCTTTTAAGCAAATTTTCTTGATAAATGAAAGGCTATTGAAACAATTTCGGTAGAATTGGTCACCGTTTGGCTACTATTTTCAATGATTACCCTATCTAATATAAGTACATTGTTAAAAAATTAGCGGGTGTTTTTCGAAAATTGACAATAATTTTTTTCAGCAAAATAAAATTTTTTTTTAAGGTAATTTTTTGGAATAACGAATGCATTTCGAAACTATCTATCATCATTAGGTCACTGTTTGAAAACTATATAGTGAATTTTAGTTGAATTTTAAAATGGGTATTTATCTTATAGAATAGTCATGTTTGGAAAACGTCATAATTTTCTTTAGCAAAATAACTTTTTCTTTTAAGCAAATTTTCTCGATAAATGAAAGGCTATTGAAACATTTAAGCACCATTAGATCAGTGTTTGAAAACTATATAGTGAATTTTAGTTGAATTTTAAAATGGGTATTTATCTTATAGAATAGTCATGTTTGGAAAACGTCATAATTTTCTTTAGCAAAATAACTTTTTCTTTTAAGCAAATTTTCTCGATAAATGAAAGGCTATTGAAACATTTAAGCACCATTAGATCAGTGTTTGAAAACTATATAGTGAATTTTAGTTGAATTTTAAAATGGGTATTTATCTTATAGAATTGTCATGTTTGGAAAACGTCATAATTTTCTTTAGCAAAATAACTTTTTCTTTTAAGCAAATTTTCTCGATAAATGAAAGGCTATTGAAACATTTAAGCACCATTAGATCAGTGTTTGAAAACTATATAGTGAATTTTAGTTGAATTTTAAAATGGGTATTTATCTTATAGAATTGTCATGTTTGGAAAACGTCATAATTTTCTTTAGCAAAATAACTTTTTCTTTTAAGCAAATTTTCTTGATAAATGAAAGGCTATTGAAACAATTTCGGTAGAATTGGTCACCGTTTGGCTACTATTTTCAATGATTACCCCATCTAATATAAGTACATTGTTAAAAAATTAGCGGGTGTTTTTCGAAAATTGACAATAATTTTTTTCAGCAAAATAAAATTTTTTTTTAAGGTAATTTTTTGGAATAACGAATGCATTTCGAAACTATCTATCATCATTAGGTCACTGTTTGAAAACTATATAGTGAATTTTAGTTGAATTTTAAAATGGGTATTTATCTTATAGAATAGTCATGTTTGGAAAACGTCATAATTTTCTTTAGCAAAATAACTTTTTCTTTTAAGCAAATTTTCTTGATAAATGAAAGGCTATTGAAACATTTAAGCACCATTAGATCAGTGTTTGAAAACTATATAGTGAATTTTAGTTGAATTTTAAAATGGGTATTTATCTTATAGAATAGTCATGTTTGGAAAACGTCATAATTTTCTTTAGCAAAATAACTTTTTCTTTTAAGCAAATTTTCTCGATAAATGAAAGGCTATTGAAACATTTAAGCACCATTAGATCAGTGTTTGAAAACTATATAGTGAATTTTAGTTGAATTTTAAAATGGGTATTTAACTTATAGAATAGTCATGTTTGGAAAACGTCATAATTTTCTTTAGCAAAATAACTTTTTCTTTTAAGCAAATTTTCTCGATAAATGAAAGGCTATTGAAACATTTAAGCACCATTAGATCAGTGTTTGAAAACTATATAGTGAATTTTAGTTGAATTTTAAAATGGGTATTTATCTTATAGAATAGTCATGTTTGGAAAACGTCATAATTTTCTTTAGCAAAATAACTTTTTCTTTTAAGCAAATTTTCTTGATAAATGAAAGGCTATTGAAACATTTAAGCACCATTAGATCAGTGTTTGAAAACTATATAGTGAATTTTAGTTGAATTTTAAAATGGGTATTTATCTTATAGAATAGTCATGTTTGGAAAACGTCATAATTTTCTTTAGCAAAATAACTTTTTCTTTTAAGCAAATTTTCTTGATAAATGAAAGGCTATTGAAACAATTTCGGTAGAATTGGTCACCGTTTGGCTACTATTTTCAATGATTACCCTATCTAATATAAGTACATTGTTAAAAAATTAGCGGGTGTTTTTCGAAAATTGACAATAATTTTTTTCAGCAAAATAAAATTTTTTTTTAAGGTAATTTTTTGGAATAACGAATGCATTTCCAAACTATCTATCATCATTAGGTCACTGTTTGAAAACTATATAGTGAATTTTAGTTGAATTTTAAAATGGGTATTTATCTTATAGAATAGTCATGTTTGGAAAACGTCATAATTTTCTTTAGCAAAATAACTTTTTCTTTTAAGCAAATTTTCTCGATAAATGAAAGGCTATTGAAACATTTAAGCACCATTAGATCAGTGTTTGAAAACTATATAGTGAATTTTAGTTGAATTTTAAAATGGGTATTTAACTTATAGAATAGTCATGTTTGGAAAACGTCATAATTTTCTTTAGCAAAATAACTTTTTCTTTTAAGCAAATTTTCTCGATAAATGAAAGGCTATTGAAACATTTAAGCACCATTAGATCAGTGTTTGAAAACTATATAGTGAATTTTAGTTGAATTTTAAAATGGGTATTTATCTTATAGAATAGTCATGTTTGGAAAACGTCATAATTTTCTTTAGCAAAATAACTTTTTCTTTTAAGCAAATTTTCTTGATAAATGAAAGGCTATTGAAACATTTAAGCACCATTAGATCAGTGTTTGAAAACTATATAGTGAATTTTAGTTGAATTTTAAAATGGGTATTTATCTTATAGAATAGTCATGTTTGGAAAACGTCATAATTTTCTTTAGCAAAATAACTTTTTCTTTTAAGCAAATTTTCTTGATAAATGAAAGGCTATTGAAACAATTTCGGTAGAATTGGTCACCGTTTGGCTACTATTTTCAATGATTACCCTATCTAATATAAGTACATTGTTAAAAAATTAGCGGGTGTTTTTCGAAAATTGACAATAATTTTTTTCAGCAAAATAAAATTTTTTTTTAAGGTAATTTTTTGGAATAACGAATGCATTTCGAAACTATCTATCATCATTAGGTCACTGTTTGAAAACTATATAGTGAATTTTAGTTGAATTTTAAAATGGGTATTTATCTTATAGAATAGTCATGTTTGGAAAACGTCATAATTTTCTTTAGCAAAATAACTTTTTCTTTTAAGCAAATTTTCTCGATAAATGAAAGGCTATTGAAACATTTAAGCACCATTAGATCAGTGTTTGAAAACTATATAGTGAATTTTAGTTGAATTTTAAAATGGGTATTTATCTTATAGAATAGTCATGTTTGGAAAACGTCATAATTTTCTTTAGCAAAATAACTTTTTCTTTTAAGCAAATTTTCTTGATAAATGAAAGGCTATTGAAACATTTAAGCACCATTAGATCAGTGTTTGAAAACTATATAGTGAATTTTAGTTGAATTTTAAAATGGGTATTTATCTTATAGAATAGTCATGTTTGGAAAACGTCATAATTTTCTTTAGCAAAATAACTTTTTCTTTTAAGCAAATTTTCTCGATAAATGAAAGGCTATTGAAACATTTAAGCACCATTAGATCAGTGTTTGAAAACTATATAGTGAATTTTAGTTGAATTTTAAAATGGGTATTTATCTTATAGAATAGTCATGTTTGGAAAACGTCATAATTTTCTTTAGCAAAATAAGTTTTTCGTTTAATAAAATTTTCTCGATAAATGAAAGGCTATTGAAACATTTAAGCATTATTAGATGACTGTTTGAAAACCATACCATATCTTAAATGAAAGTATAATATGAACATTGTTAAAAAATTAGCGGGTGTTTTTTGGAAAAGTGACAATAACTTTTTTCAGCAAAATAAAATTTTTTTTTAAGGTAATTTTTTGGAATAACGAAGCTATTTCGAAACTATCTATCATCATTAGAAAAGCGTTTGAAAATTATTTTGTGAATTTTAGTTGAATTTTAAAATGGATATTTTTCTTATAGAATAGTCATGTTTTTTGAAAAACGTCATAATTTTCTTTAGCAAAATAAGTTTTTCGTTTAATAAAATTTTCTCGATAAATGAAAGGCTATTGAAACATTTAAGCATTATTAGATGACTGTTTGAAAACCATACCATATCTTAAATGAAAGTATAATATGAACATTGTTAAAAAATTAGCGGGTGTTTTTTGGAAAAGTGACAATAACTTTTTTCAGCAAAATAAAATTTTTTTTTAAGGTAATTTTTTGGAATAACGAATCTATTTCGAAACTATCTATCATCATTAGAAAAGCGTTTGAAAATTATTTTGTGAATTTTAGTTGAATTTTAAAATGGATATTTTTCTTATAGAATAGTCATGTTTTTTGAAAAACGTCATAATTTTCTTTAGCAAAATAAGTTTTTCGTTTAATAAAATTTTCTCGATAAATGAAAGGCTATTGAAACATTTAAGCATTATTAGATGACTGTTTGAAAACCATACCATATCTTAAATGAAAGTATAATATGAACATTGTTAAAAAATTAGCGGGTGTTTTTTGGAAAAGTGACAATAACTTTTTTCAGCAAAATAAAAATTTTTTTTAAGGTAATTTTTTGGAATAACGAATCTATTTCGAAACTATCTATCATCATTAGATAAGCGTTTGAAAATTATTTTGTGAATTTTAGTTGAATTTTAAAATGGGTATTTATCTTATAGAATAGTCATGTTTTTTGAAAAACGTCATAATTTTCTTTAGCAAAATAAGTTTTTCGTTTAAGAAAATTTTCTCGATAAATGAAAGGCTATTGAAACATTTAAGCATTATTAGAATAGTGTTTGAAAATTCATTTCAATGATTCCAATATCTTAAATGAAAGTATAATATGAATGAACATTGTTAAAAAATTAGCGGGTGTTTTTTGGAAAATTGACAATAACTTTTTTCAGCAAAATAAAATTTTTTTTTAAGGTAATTTTTTGGAATAACGAATCTATTTCGAAACTATCTATCATCATTAGATAAGCGTTTGAAAATTATTTTGTGAATTTAAGTTGAATTTTAAAATGGGTATTTATCTTATAGAATAGTCATGTTTTTTGAAAAACGTCATAATTTTCTTTAGCAAAATAAGTTTTTCGTTTAAGAAAATTTTCTCAATAAATGAAAGGCTATTGAAACATTTAAGCATTATTAGATCGGTGTTTGAAATATAATTTCAATAATTACCATATCTTAAGTGAAAGTATAATATGAACATTGTTAAATAATTAGCGGGTGTTTTTTGGAAAATTGGGAATAATTTTTTTCTGCAAAATAAAATTTTTTTTTAAGATAATTTTTTGGAATAACAAATGCATTTCGAAACAATCTGTCTAGAATTAGTCATTGTTTGCTAACTTTTGAGGGGTTTTTAAGCAAAGTTATCTTTTTATTTTGTAAAATTATCAAACGGAGACTTCCTCAAGCCACTTCGAAAAATAAAATATGTGTACTTTGTATAATTTATTTAAAAAAATTGTTCAATTGTCGCGCTAATTTTGCACGTTACGATAAAATAAGAAATAAAAACAAATATGCTTGGAGTAATTTAATGGTCTCGTACTGTACTTGGTACAAAAAATTTTTTTGTAATGTACTCATACACACGCACTACATATTTATAAGTTTTGTTTCTATGTTCAATAAAATGGGCCAAGAGCTTTTTTTTTTGGTATAAATTAAACTTCGCCATAAATTAATCTATCAATAAGTTGTTCTTGAAAAAAATCTACAGCATAGTTTTTTAAGTTATGATGTGTAACATGATAACTACACAACTAGATCGTGTTTTGTTAATAGAAATTGCATTTATATGTTACCTTTGATTCCATTAATCCTTAATTGCACTAAAAATATCAATTTAATCACGATTTCGAAATATTAATGCACTTTTACTTACACATCTTTCACTCTTCAATATTTTTTATATCACATGAACTTCACAAAAATTGAAATTTCAACACTATAGATATTTAATTTCTGCACTTTTAAAACTAAGGTATACAAACAAATTAGAACAATTAACAAACTGGTAAATTTAAACAACAATATAAGCAAGAGATTTAAACGATTAAATTTTATAATTGTTATTTTCAACAACAAAACTTATGTTAACATTTTTTTACATGTATAATTCACCAATAATTCATAATTGGAAATATATTTTTTTAATAAATACACATCAAATATAATTTTATTTATAAATAGTGTTTTTGAAAATATACCCTTCGATATTTTGTATGATAAAAGTGCGCATGTATATGACTTTCTTAACCAAAGTACACTTTTTTGGTGTTAATGTATAGTAGTAATATTTTTTTAAAAATATACAATACCATAGACATGAAAAGATAATTTTTTTTTTCTGGATTGTAATAGAAGAATTTTATTTAAATCTTTTAAAATAAAGTCCAGGAAAATTTTCAAATGTTTGTAGTTTCTTGAAATTACAAGATCGGCCATTTCTCAACGTACAGCCATGTTTTTCACTCTCAATGAAAATTTTCGGAATCTGTTTTATTACAACACCTGAAAATTTGTAGGTATTTATATTTTCAATATTCCTATACAATACAATATTACTAATCTGACACTATTATAAATCACAGGAACGACCAGTGATGATTTTCTTTATCCAAAAAGATTATTTTCGTTTCACTCACGATAACTATTATGCGTAATTCTATACAATTCTGTCCTCCGAACATTCCAACAATCCGGTAGACCCTGATTTTTAGCCGACGTCAAACAAAAAAGGAGGATTTGCTCAATTCGACTGTATTATTTTTTTTTTTTTGAACTTTTTCTTTTTAAAAGCTGGTGCTTCTCTTCCCATTTCAAGTTGGCCCAATTCTGGTAATGGAATGCATGAGAAAATCATAGAAGTGTTAAATTTTTATGTGCGACACCAATGCACTAATTACTCAATGTCACTCCAACGGATTTCGATGACTCTTTGTAAATGACAAATCAATTCGTGGTGGTACTTCAGATTAACAAAACTCACAAAATTTCAAAACAAATTAATATGCACTAAAACTAAAAATAGAAAACGGTAACATAATGTAGTTACAATTATGTTATTTTTGGAGCCGGTGTCAGCCAAGTTAATGTAGCAAACTATTTTGTTGTTCTGTGACAGTTGTTTCCTTGACATGCACCGACTCTCAAAAAACAATAACTGTAACTACAATACATAATCGTTATTTTTATATCATGTATATATGAAATAGGCATAGTATATTAAGTTTAGCCCCAAGTTTGTAACGCTTAAAAATAATGGTGCTAGGAAAAAAATTTTGTCATAGGTGTTCATAAAACCACCTAATTAGTCCATTTCCGGTTGTCCGTCCGTCCGTCCGTCCGACCGGCCGTCCGTATGTGGACACGATCGGTGAATTGGGTCTTGGGTCCGTAGGACCCATCTTGTAAACCGTTAGAGATAGAACAAAAGTTTAAGTGTAAAAAATGTTCCTTATCAAAAATTAAACAACTTTTTGCTGAAACATTTTTTCGTAAGCATTACTGTTTATCCGTGAGGGCGCCAATTAGGCGAAAATTTTATAATATGTACTATACTTGATTATCAGTTATGTATGTGTCACATGTTTGTATGTGTTATGTGATAAAGAAATCAACACTGACTATGCATGGTATTTCAACAATTAACTCAGCCAATTGTTTGTTTTCACTTGTTGTACTTTAGAGTGCATATTAATTTGTTTTGAAATTTTTGATGTCGGATTTTTTTTTTGTTAAAATTTTTTTATTAATAGTGACACATATTTTTGTTAAAATTTTTTTATTAATAGTGACACATAAGTGCGATTGTATTGCATATAAATATTGAAAAATATATGTATAATTTTTTAGGCGATAATACAATTTCCGAAAATTTTCATTGACAGTGAAAAACATGACTGTACGTTTATAAATGGCTGATCTTGTAATTTCAAGAAACTACAAACATTTGACAATTTTCTTGGACTTATATTTTTATATTAAAAGATTTTAATAAAATTCTTCCATTCCAATCCAGAAAAAAAAATTATTTTTTCATGTCTATGGTATTGTATATTTTTAAAAAAATATTTATTACTATTTCACACCAAACAAATGTACTTTGTTAAAACAAGTCATATACATGCGCACATACAAAATATCGAAGGGTATATTTTCAAAAACACTATTTATAAATAAAATTATATTTGATGTGTATTTATTAAAAAAATATATTTCCAATTATGAATTATTGGTGAATTATACATGTAAAAAAATGTTAACATAAGTTTTGTTGTTGAAAATAACAATTATAAAATTTAATCGTTTAAATCTCTTGCTTATATTGTTGTTTAAATTTACCAGTTTGTTAATTGTTCTAATTTGTTTGTATACCTTAGTTTTAAAAGTGCAGAAATTAAATATCTATAGTGTTGAAATTTCAATTTTTGTGAAGTTCATGTGAGATAAAAAATATTGAAGAGTGAAAGATGTGTAAGTAAAAGTGCATTAATATTTCGAAATCGTGATTAAATTGATATTTTTAGTGCAATTAAGGATTAATGGAATCAAAGGTAACATATAAATGCAATTTCTATTAACAAAACACGATCTAGTTGTGTAGTTATCATGTTACACATCATAACTTAAAAAACTATGCTGTAGATTTTTTTCAAGAACAACTTATTGATAGATTAATTTATGGCGAAGTTCTCACACCAAGAAAACGCTCTTGGCCCATTTTATTGAACATTGAAACAAAACAAAAATATAATAAATAAATATGTAGTGCGTGTGTAGGAGTACGTTACAAAAAAATGTTAGGTACCAAGTACAGTACCAGACCATTGAATTACTCCAAGATATTTGTTTTTATATCTTATTTTATCGTAACGCTCAAAATTAGCGCGACAATTGAAAAAAATTTTTTAATTAATTATACAAAGTATACATTATTTATTTTTCGAAGTGGCTTGAGGAAGTCTTTCGTTTGATAATTTTAAAAAATAAAAAGGTACCTTTGCTAAAAACCCCTCAAAAATTCGCAAACAATGACTATATCTAGACAGATTGTTTCGAAATGCATTCGTAACTGCAAAAAATTATCTTTAAGAAAAATTTTATTTATTTTTAAAATTCAACTAAAATTCACTAAATAATTTTCAAACATTTATCTAATGATGATAGATAGTTTCGAAACAGATTCGTTAATTCAAAAAATTACCTTAAAAAAAATTTTTATTTTGCTGAAAAAAGTTATTGCCAATTTTCCAAAAAACACCCGCTAATTTTTTAACAATGTTCATATTATACTTTCATTTAAGATATTGGAATCATTGAAATTAATTTTCAAACACTATTCTAATAATGCTTAAATGTTTCAATAGCCTTTCATTTATCGAGAAAATTTTATTAAACGAAAAACTTATTTTGCTAAAGAAAATTATGACGTTTTTCAAAAAACATGACTATTCTATAAGATAAATATCCATTTTAAAATTCAACTAAAATTCACAAAATAATTTTCAAACGCTTATCTAATGATGATAGATAGTTTCGAAATAGATTCGTTATTCCAAAAAATTACCTTAAAAAAAAATTTTATTTTGCTGAAAAAAGTTATTGTCAATTTTCCAAAAAACACCCGCTAATTTTTTAACAATGTTCATATTATACTTTCATTTAAGATATGGTATGGTTTTCAAACAGTCATCTAATAATGCTTAAATGTTTCAATAGCCTTTCATTTATCGAGAAAATTTTATTAAACGAAAAACTTATTTTGCTAAAGAAAATTATGACGTTTTTCAAAAAACATGACTATTCTATAAGAAAAATATCCATTTTAAAATTCAACTAAAATTCACAAAATAATTTTCAAACGCTTTTCTAATGATGATAGATAGTTTCGAAATAGATTCGTTATTCCAAAAAATTACCTTAAAAAAAAATTTTATTTTGCTGAAAAAAATTATTGTCAATTTTCGAAAAACACCCGCTAATTTTTTAACAATGTACTTATATTAGATAGGGTAATCATTGAAAATAGTAGCCAAACGGTGACCAATTCTACCGAAATTGTTTCAATAGCCTTTCATTTATCAAGAAAATTTGCTTAAAAGAAAAAGTTATTTTGCTAAAGAAAATTATGACGTTTTCCAAACATGACTATTCTATAAGATAAATACCCATTTTAAAATTCAACTAAAATTCACTATATAGTTTTCAAACACTGATCTAATGGTGCTTAAATGTTTCAATAGCCTTTCATTTATCGAGAAAATTTGCTTAAAAGAAAAAGTTATTTTGCTAAAGAAAATTATGACGTTTTCCAAACATGACTATTCTATAAGATAAATACCCATTTTAAAATTCAACTAAAATTCACTATATAGTTTTCAAACAGTGACCTAATGATGATAGATAGTTTCGAAATGCATTCGTTATTCCAAAAAATTACCTTAAAAAAAAATTTTATTTTGCTGAAAAAAATTATTGTCAATTTTCGAAAAACACCCGCTAATTTTTTAACAATGTACTTATATTAGATAGGGTAATCATTGAAAATAGTAGCCAAACGGTGACCAATTCTACCGAAATTGTTTCAATAGCCTTTCATTTATCAAGAAAATTTGCTTAAAAGAAAAAGTTATTTTGCTAAAGAAAATTATGACGTTTTCCAAACATGACTATTCTATAAGATAAATACCCATTTTAAAATTCAACTAAAATTCACTATATAGTTTTCAAACACTGATCTAATGGTGCTTAAATGTTTCAATAGCCTTTCATTTATCGAGAAAATTTGCTTAAAAGAAAAAGTTATTTTGCTAAAGAAAATTATGACGTTTTCCAAACATGACTATTCTATAAGATAAATACCCATTTTAAAATTCAACTAAAATTCACTATATAGTTTTCAAACACTGATCTAATGGTGCTTAAATGTTTCAATAGCCTTTCATTTATCGAGAAAATTTGCTTAAAAGAAAAAGTTATTTTGCTAAAGAAAATTATGACGTTTTCCAAACATGACTATTCTATAAGATAAATACCCATTTTAAAATTCAACTAAAATTCACTATATAGTTTTCAAACAGTGACCTAATGATGATAGATAGTTTCGAAATGCATTCGTTATTCCAAAAAATTACCTTAAAAAAAAATTTTATTTTGCTGAAAAAAATTATTGTCAATTTTCGAAAAACACCCGCTAATTTTTTAACAATGTACTTATATTAGATGGGGTAATCATTGAAAATAGTAGCCAAACGGTGACCAATTCTACCGAAATTGTTTCAATAGCCTTTCATTTATCAAGAAAATTTGCTTAAAAGAAAAAGTTATTTTGCTAAAGAAAATTATGACGTTTTCCAAACATGACTATTCTATAAGATAAATACCCATTTTAAAATTCAACTAAAATTCACTATATAGTTTTCAAACACTGATCTAATGGTGCTTAAATGTTTCAATAGCCTTTCATTTATCGAGAAAATTTGCTTAAAAGAAAAAGTTATTTTGCTAAAGAAAATTATGACGTTTTCCAAACATGACTATTCTATAAGATAAATACCCATTTTAAAATTCAACTAAAATTCACTATATAGTTTTCAAACAGTGACCTAATGATGATAGATAGTTTCGAAATGCATTCGTTATTCCAAAAAATTACCTTAAAAAAAAATTTTATTTTGCTGAAAAAAATTATTGTCAATTTTCGAAAAACACCCGCTAATTTTTTAACAATGTACTTATATTAGATGGGGTAATCATTGAAAATAGTAGCCAAACGGTGACCAATTCTACCGAAATTGTTTCAATAGCCTTTCATTTATCAAGAAAATTTGCTTAAAAGAAAAAGTTATTTTGCTAAAGAAAATTATGACGTTTTCCAAACATGACTATTCTATAAGATAAATACCCATTTTAAAATTCAACTAAAATTCACTATATAGTTTTCAAACACTGATCTAATGGTGCTTAAATGTTTCAATAGCCTTTCATTTATCGAGAAAATTTGCTTAAAAGAAAAAGTTATTTTGCTAAAGAAAATTATGACGTTTTCCAAACATGACTATTCTATAAGATAAATACCCATTTTAAAATTCAACTAAAATTCACTATATAGTTTTCAAACAGTGACCTAACGATGATAGATAGTTTCGAAATGCATTCGTTATTCCAAAAAATTACCTTAAAAAAAAATTTTATTTTGCAGAAAAAAGTTATTGTCAATTTTCCAAAAAACACCCGCAACGTAAAAAAACACTCAGAAAATTCGCGAACACAAAAAATTTGTACTCACGCACATTACCATGTCTTTCAAAATTCAAGAAAATTTTCCAAAAAAAAATTTTTTTCATAAGAAAATTTTCTTACATATTTTCCGAAATTTTCCATATTTTTTTTGTTGAATATCTTATTTTTATTACTCATTGTTAAACGTTGCTTAAAACTAGCGTAAGCAAAATAAATTTGTTGGTCATAATAATACAAAGAGGATGATTTTCCCAAGATTTTCTTATTAATTTCACTTTTTATGGGTAGCTTAATGATACTGGGAGTTGATCTTATAATATAGCGTTCTAAATTATTCCATTTTAAGTCACAAATAATGTTTTTTTTTTATCCTTTATTTTCTCGACTATTTTTTTTTGGTGGGTATTTTTTAGCGGCCAACTTCAGCTTCATTAAATTTTAACTCATAAAATTTTACATAAGAATGAATTCCCCCCCCCCTTAAGGACGTGAATAGATTTTTTAAATCTCACCCCCCCCAATGCTTACGTAATTAATGAATGGCCCCTTATAAAAATTTTTGAGAAATAAATTAAAAAATTAGAAAATACTTCATTCAAATGCGCTTTTGAAGTTTCAAATTTCATAGTTTTTCGCAGAGATGCCGCTGTTTGAAATTTTAAAATAAAATTAGTAAAATTTTGTGTTTAAAAAAATTTTTCTTTTGTATTTTTGGTGAGTATATTAAAAAACAATAAACTGAAAGAAAATAAATATATAACAGCCATATATGAATTTACAAATTCCTTGCCTAATTTGATTTCCAAGGTATTTAAACATGAGAATATTAGCGTACTATTATTACCCAAGCATATTCCTGCAGGATATTGCCCAATAATATACAGAACATAATCTTACCTTTAATTAAATATGCCGCCATCATCATTTCTCTAAGGTGTGGTAAAAAGAATGCACTCGCTGCCATTGTCTGTTGTTGTAATGCACTATTAAAATTAGCTAATGAATTCGATGTAACTGAACCACTAGTATTATTACTTAACGATGATAACATTAATTGTGACGCTAACGGATGATGATGATTGATTAAGTGTGACGCTGATGAACAATTGTTGTTTGTATTAGTCGGATTCAATTTTTGATCAACCATCATTAGATCATCACATAAACGACAATGATTCTTCTTTTCACAATCACAATAATTATTATTATTATTATTATTGTTATAAAACATTTTCATCACAAAAAAATGTTGTTGAAAATTTTCCTTTTCAACAAAATAATATCAAGGAGGGTTTCATAATATAAAAAATAAAAATTTCCTGGCTCACACTGTATCTGTGTGATTATAAAGTCTATCTATACGAAACAGAATAAGGCATGAGTCGTGTTAGATGATGAATCATACCAACAAGAATCTGCAAGTAGACTTTGAATTGACTTTATTTAATATAAATATTGGATTTTTAATCTATCAAAGTTGAAATAATTTTTATTCAAAAAATATATTATATCTTATTGTTCCATTCAGGTATCAATCACAATCTCAGTTATCAGTATCAGTATTATTTTTAATATTTATCAAGGCACGTTGTAATTCAAAATATAATTTATTTCAAAAACAAAAATTGTAGGTATTATAGATTTTTGAATGTATAAAATATCACAATAAAAATATTTTTTTTTAAATTTTGTAAACTATCAACAATCACAAAACATTATTGTTATCTGAAACAAAAAGGATATATTTATATAATAATTGTTTATTTTAATTGCGTTTGAAAGATGTCGATTGAGGTTCTTTGAATAAAATATATTTGTGTAAAACCTCGAAGGTATTTTGAACACAAGAACAGTCGCCAAATGTTTTGTATTTGAAATAGTTAAAATTTCGTCTAGGAGATTACAATGATCTGAAAAAGTTCAGCAACCCTCAAATTTATTTCAAACGGTTTAAGTAAAAGGATGAGTTCGAGAGGATTATAATACGGATCTTTTTACGACCGTTCATACAGCCTCCTATCAAAGAAGCGTTTTTTTTTTTGTTTGTCATAGCTTATGGACTACAAAATTCGTCATTTGCATATTTACTCTAAGCTTCTTTGGATAGGTGCGCCTGTGCTTTTTTGCCTCCATGGTACAAAAAACAACGGTAATCGGAAAAAATACACCCGGAAAAAATATACCGTAAAAATAGACCGAAAATTTTGTAGGCCCGGATTTTTTCCGGGCAATTTTTTTCAAAATCCAAAACAACTTAAGTCTGAAAAAAATAGTTGTGACGAATTTTCAAAATACGTTTTATTCGTCTTGATTACCAGTCATCACTCAAAAACTTTGTCTTCTCCTAGGGATGGTTGCGTTAGAGGTATTGTTAAATATTCGCATTAACGTCTTCTTGAACTCATAAAAAGAAAGAAATCAAAAAACTTTTCTTGCCACGAATAAATTTCCTTGCTCCAGGATATGTTTTTAATCCTTTTAAATTCTTAATTCGAGAAAAACTATTCTTGATTAAGAATTTTTTTTCTATGAAAAAGTTCATATTATTGGTTAGTAAATAAGCCATATAGTATATTTTATTACCTTCGGAGAAAGAAAAAGTATTCAGAAATAATAATTTGACAAATCAAATTGGATATTACACTCAAAGTATATATAGACACCATAAAACTTTTGAAAGCTAATAAATTTTATTGTTTTTTTTCCAAAGGGTGAAAATGAAATAGAACAATAAATTATACGTTCTTTTTTCTTTACAAATTGATAAAAAGGTACAAAAGCCTTTTATTATCTCAACGTATTCATAAGTTACTGTATCTCTTTAATCAAAATACAATTGATTCAAAATTTGAATCTACGTGTGTAATTTAAGAATAGTAGTATAGTATAACATATCATAATGGCAAAATTTTAATGCCCACATATTCGATTTTATTAATTAACAAAATTCAAAACAAGTATTATAAAAAACATTGATACATATGGAGCAAGAGCTGGCTGCAAAAAACCTGGCCTATCGAGTTACCGGATGAAGTATTTTTTAAATGATACTACTCACTGTAACTATTAAAAAAATCATTTAGTGCCAGGGCAAATATGGTGCATAACCTTGCTATATTTTTTCTAAGGTACATTTTTTGGACATAAACTGTACCAATCGAGTAACCGCTTGAAACTGATTTTAAAATGTAGTTTCGAGTGAGTAGAAAATAATTATGAACAACTGCCTCGGTCAATCTGGTGCTAACCCCATGGCACGACACATTTTTTAATTTTTTTTTTGTTGTGTTACCGTACCTATCGAGTAACCGCTTCAAACTGTAATTAAATTGAAGTTTAAACATTTCTTTTTAAGAAAATATATTAGTGCCACTCTTATTTTAGTGACAAATGCCCGGCACGATACTTTATATTCCTTCCAAGTCCCATACTATTGCTCATATAATCTATAACAGATACATTGGGGAATAAATGAATAAACATCTGATGGATAACAATTACAGTAATTTTTAAGTGATTTTTTTTATTTATACGAGTATTTTATAAAGTATCAACATAAAATACAATGAAAGTTCTCTCATATATTTTACTATAAAATTAATTAAAAAACTTAAATATCAAAACTTGTCAAAAGCTGTCCAAACTCGATGCGAACATTGAGCGTCTCAGTTATTGAACTACTACTGGTGCAGTGCACACGTGTTCTGTTGAATAGATTTGATTCAACTCAACTTCCACCATGTTGGAAGTCACTGAAACAAAAAATTTTACGAACTATCTATGTAACTTCAATGTGGCAGAATGCTACTGAAGCTAACTGCATCAATTTCTCACCAGAACAATGCGGATGGACAGTAAATGACAATAAAATTGAACCGCTTTGGTTCGAAGGTGATCCAACCTCTCTTAGTTGAAGACATTGTTATGGTAGAACTTGATGAAGTAGAGCTTGATGAAATTGATAATTGTGACGATGATTATTATGATAATGATGATTACAACAAAAAAAATGACAGTGACCATGACGATAATAACGATGATAATCATGAAAATAAAGGTGACCATGATGATAATTATGATAAAAATGACGATGATCATGGCAGTAGTGACAATGATCATGACGATAGTGATGATGATGATCATGATGACATTTAATAATAATTCTATATATATAGTTCAATGTATATTTTTAGATATTTAAGTTTTTTAATTAATTTTATAGTAAAATATATGAGAGAACTTTCATTGTATTTTATGTTGATACTTTATAAAATACTCGTATAAATAAAAAAATCACTTAAAAATTACTGTAATTGTTATCCATCAGATATTTATTCATTTATTCCCCAATGTATCTGTTATAGATTATATGAGCAATAGTATGGGACTTGAAGGAATATAAAGTATCGTGCCGGGCATTTGTCACTAAAATAGAAGTGGCACTAATATATTTTCTTAAAAAGAAATGTTTAAACTTCAATTTAATTACAGTTTGAAGCGGTTACTCGATAGGTACGGTAACACAACAACAAAAAAATTAAAAAATGTGTCGTGCCATGGGGTTAGCACCAGATTGACCGAGGCAGTTGTTCATAATTATTTTCTACTCACTCGAAACTACATTTTAAAATCAGTTTCAAGCGGTTACTCGATTGGTACAGTTTATGTCCAAAAAATGTACCTTAGAAAAAATATAGCAAGGTTATGCACCATATTTGCCCTGGCACTAAATGATGTTTTCAATAGTTACAGTCAGTAGTATCATTTAAGAAATGCTTCATCCGGTAACTCGATAGGCCAGGTTTTTTGCAGCCAGCTCTTGGACCAATAAAATTACTTTCACATCATTACAATACAATAAATTTTAGAATTTTTATTGTTCTCGAATTTTTTATTTGGATACAAAGATTTTCTCACGCAAATAAATACGTAAATAGGAATTTTATTGGATGCAACAATCTTGCTATTTTGCAACAGGCTTGTAGCATTCATGAAATTGTGGTTGGAATTACTTATGTTCATACAAAACCAAATGCTATCTTGGAAATCGGCTGATTGAAAAGTTTTAAGATTAACTATAAAGGATATCTTCAATCTTAATAAAGTTTTTTCTTGAAGCTTTCTTTCGAAATTGACACAAATCGATTCCTTCGATCTGGCATAAGGAATTCTAATCACGTCGGAGGATTGGTCTGCTTTCAACCGCCTATTAACCAAAATTCTTATAAGAAATTTTTTTCATTAATCACAAATTCGGTATTGCACGCAGTTGATAGAGCCTTGATCTACTGATATTTATTGTGATGCAACAACGGAATAATTAATACCGTCTAAACTAAGCTTCTGTCGATAACGGCACCGAATTTTTTCGATAATTGGTTAGTGAATTTCACGACTGATAGTGTGCGCTATTTAAAATTCAGAATACTTCCAGAAACTCGGATTTTGAGGGAAGAGCCTTTAATACTTTCCGGATTGAGATTATGAGAGCTATTATTTAATCTCTCACAAAATCACCATAAACTTGTCAAATTTTTTCACAATAAATATTAGATCTAATTTTACAATTGCTAGTCAATCATATTGGAGTGATGACTTTCGATTGATTCGTCAGAGATAGCTCATGTTTATCACAGCACTCGAATAACAGCTCGTAGAGTAGTTTAAGTAAGAAATGGAAAGGCCAATTACGCTTGTGTTATGGCCGCTACCTTGCTAGAATCTTGTCAAAAGGTTTTGGATTTTAATCTTTGTTTAATGTGCTACACAACTGGCTTGTATAGACAATACTGTGTAGTATCAGTAGTTTACAATACTTACTTATACTATAAATGTTTCTGATATAACAACAAGACTCTGGTACAATAAAATGGTTTCGCTGTGCTCACATATCTCAAAAATGAAAACGTCAATAATTTTTGTTCTTTTTTTTTTAACTTAGAGCAAATACATGAATGATTAATTAATTTCTTGAAACACAACCTCTTCAATGCTTTCCGTGTTAGTGTTAATTTAAAATATAGGTGGAAAATTTCCCAACTTAAATTATAATTTCCACCTACACTTTAAAATAAGTGCGTAGTATACATGGCAAGTAGGTACTTTTTAATATGTTTGAAAAACACTCACAATCCAACACAAATTGGTCAAGTGACTCAACTTTCATAGACACAAAAAATAAAAAATAATTTTCCCATTTATTACCAAATTAATTGACATATGCGGTTGGAAAATTTTGAATATGCAATAAAATGAATGAAATGCTTTCTCATGTATAGTATTATCATGTATTAAAAATAAATTTACGACCAAATATCACTTCCCAATTACTTTTAAAAATAGACTTTTTTGTAAAAGTTAATTTATCATGTGAATAATAAAACTGTTTAAATAAAAATATGGTTAACATATGTTAAAACAAAACAAAAATGGAATAATTTAAATCAAAATATTATATAATTACAAAAAAAAAATGTTATAAATAAATGTTAAAATAAATATAAAAATACCACATCTCTTATGATATTCAAAGAAAAAATGTATTTTTTATTCTGTAAAAAATTTTAAAACCACATAAAACTATTTAGCATAAAGTTTCAAATGTTTTATATGTTTTGATATACATCAAAGATTTATTTAGTTATAAAAACAAGTTATATAACATTTATAAAGGGAACGAACTACTTCATGGAGAAAAAAAAGTTAAATAGGTAATGAAACAAATATTATTATTATTTTCTGTTAAATTACTATAAAATTTGCGTTATTAATAAAAACGTCTTAATAAATTTTAATTATCAATTTTATTGCCATCCAGTTTTAGTTATTAAATTGGTTAGCTTAAAATATCGCAGATACAGCGTCGTGTCTTTTTTAAATTAAAAACAAAAAACAAAATTAAAAATAACTTAAATACAAAAAATTTTCAAATCAAAGTTTGATCGTTTGAGAGCCTCAATTAATTCCTAATGCATGTCAATTTTTAAATAGATAAATTCTAGATTAAATGGCGATCAACTTCATTTTTTCAAATGGAAGTCTATAGTTTTTGCCGTTGACTTGCATTTTATAGGGGGAAAAGATTACTTTTAATTGAAAAAAGACTTTTATTTGAATGCGAAGAAGTGTTTTTTATTTAAACACAAAATCTCTGAAAATTTTTTCAAATTTCTTTCATTTATTGTTTGCAAACGTCAAGTTTATAAAAAAGCATTCTGTATAATTTATAATCTTCTCTATTTATTATTTGGAGGAAGGGAGGAAGTCTTTGTCTTTTTTTTAACTAAAGCCCTTTGGAAAAAATGAACAAACAAAACTTTACTTCTCATTTTCATAAATCAAAAGTTCTTTTAATTTAATAAAAAGAAAAATCAGATTCGTTTGACGATGTTTTTATTATTATCTATGATATTACCTACCCTAAAAGCAGTTTTCGATAAAATCGAAAAACTTATAAAAAGTTTCTTTGCCATTTGAATAAAAATAAATCATTTTTGGAAAAAATAAATCCCTTTAACAGTTTCAATGATTTTTTTATTCTTCTTTGATTTTTCATGATTTCCATAATATTTCCCGTTCAATCATATTCTCTGATAATTTACGATTTGCTAAAGTTGTGTACATGATGAAATGGATAGTTGAAGAACGCGTTTATGGTAGTTTCAAGTCAAGAAATCAAATGTATTAACTGCACACTCTCGTTTATTTAAATTTGGAAGTGTGTACTTATGTCTAGTACACATTTATTCGTAGGACCGGTGCGAAGAATTATTGGGATAAGAAGAAAGACTAAGCTCAGAATTTTTAACGCAAGCGATAGGTCGGTCCTTTTCTATGATCTTGAAAACAAACGAAATCAATGATACGCATACTATAGTTATTCCTAGGTGTCTTCTAACCATGGTAGAAAATGGTAGCCTATTGCCATTTTTAATGACGGTTTGAAGGCGAGGACAGTCCAAGAGCCTTTTGAGAGTGTGTTGAAGAGAAGGTAGTGGAAATGGAAATATCACATAGAACGGTAACCGCAAGAAATAGTGGCAAGACGAGTCATGAAATGGAATCCACAGTGCAGCACTAAAGAACAAGAACAAAATGGAGAAAGGCAGTGGAGAAGAAGCTGTTGAGACACATGAAGTGGACAGAGCAAAAGAAATAGACACACACATGGGCCGTTAGAGTATGTTCGGCAAGGTCGTATGCTCCCCCGAAGAGTCCTAAAGAAATAAATTGAGTCTAGTGCAACCGCCGAGGTCCACACGAAAAAGCTCCCAGCATAATAAAAAGTTATAAAAAGGTCTTGTTAACATTTATAGATCATGTTTCGAACATGTTTTGTAGCTAATGCTGGAACGATCATTATCTCATCCACTTTTCAGATTCTGTTGATCTAGTTTTTTCCAGTTTCTTTATTACCATTAAAAAAGGCTAAACCAATTCTGCTGAAAACTCTTTCAGTTCTTAAATACGCGATTACGCGTCGAATAAGCCCAGTCACGTGTTAATGTCATAATTGGTTCGCGAAATAATCGAGGCGAAAGAATCCGAACGAACATACGCACATACGTACACACACACACACAGGCATCAGTTTGAAAAGGTTTGATTCGGATATTAAGGCCTTGAAACCGCGGAAATATGTAAAACTGGAGATTTTCAAAATCAGCCCCATTACATTAACTTCCTCTGGGAAGTTAATAAATCAATAATTTAATGAATCTAAATCTTGTGTGGTAGAATATCTGAATTACAACCATATTATATTTTTAACAGACAAATTATTCGCAATAATATTTCAGTATGATAATAAATGTGAACATCTGTAAATCATTATGCATTAAATATTTAATTTATAAACACAAATAGGATAGGTACATATTTAATCTATTGGTAATGTTCTGCCATTTCATAGAATTAAATATATATTTTCAATGTAGTACCTACTAACTAAAGAATACACTCAATAACAACATAATAGTTGTGTTATGTTTACTTGATAATGTGAAATGATTTCTAAGACTAATTTATTTACATGTAAATAAATATTTTAAATATATAAAATGTATTTAACAAATCATAGGATTTTATATTTTATACAATAGGTAGGGGCAAGTCCTGTACCTTTTGGGCATTTGGTTATTTGGGCAGTATTCATAACTGGAAATCGTTTACTCTAGATGGAAGAAACTAAGAACAGTGTGTGTCTGACTGTCTTAAAAGGATGGCCGATTTCGATTTTTTTTTTTTTTTTTTTTGAAATGTTAATTAATGGAGAGTATCGTTGGCTATGTTTCAAGAAAATTGGTTCAGTTTGGAGAAAGCTACATGGAAAAAACCAAATTCGTCGGGAAGTCTTTAAATTTTGTTAATTCCCTTGCACTATTAACACTATATAAATAAACACGTTTGCAAAAACTTACGTCAAAGTATTTTTTTTTCCTTTAATGTCAATTTCTGGATTTTATAACATCGGTAAAGTTTGTACTTTAATTGAGCGACATTTCTTTATGATCACACTTTATCTAAAAAGTTTTTGTTATTTGCGTAATGGGGTCTTTTTAGTTATAAAAATAATAGTTTAAAAAAAACTAAAAAACACGGTTTTTAAGGAGCTGAATTAAAATATAGAAAATCATTTTTTTAATTCAAAAAAAATCGTTTTATCGTAAAAAAATGATTCAGGTGTTAAAATTCAATTATTGTAAATATTTTATAGACAGATATTGATAAAAGTAAAGTCATTATAAAATATCTTAAAAGACACCCCACGCTTTTTTGCGATTAAATGATTTTTTTGAATTTAAATAAATTGTTGTTTGGTGTTTGTTTCTTAGACTATTATTTATTTATCAAAAATTCAGTATAAATATGGTGGGAGCACAAATAAATGTATATATTTACAGATATGGAAATCGTTATTTCTGAAAATCTTGATAAGAATAATCAAATAAACTTATTGAATTATTGTATTGCCTATACGTCCTTAATAAGCATACCAAATTTTGAGTTAATTCGAAATTTTGAAGGAGGTCAAAATGATGTTCCAAGTCTCCGTTACAAACAAACATATGTATCAAGCAAGCTAATAAAAACGGTTTTGTTGCTTTTTTGTGGTATTAACCTTGTTTAGAATACACTCAAAAAATTAATTATGACTACTTTAAATATTTAGGGGCTAAAAGAAGATATTAACAATATTTTGTTACATTTTGTTATTTCTTAGGGCGATCTTACTGTAGACTATGTAAATCCAAAAAAAAAAGATTTTTCATCTGAAAAACAGAAAAGACTCCTGAAGACTACAAAATTACAATTCTTATTTACTATTTATTTCAAGATAAATTTTTGCCCGAAAGAACTTACAGGCAGTTTATCTTTTCTAGAGAAGTGAATAGCTCGTAAAATATAGAAATAAATGGAGTATATAAGCACACAAATATAATGTTTTTTTAACTGATTTTTTTGCTTGTGTACGAAATTTTTGAATACGATAAACAGCAACAATCTTTCGGTTAGTAATAATATTTATATAATGCAATAAAGGCGTACACTTTAAAGCAATAATAAGATGTCTTAAGGTACACGACTTGCCCGTACATACATAAATATTCTTCAAATCTTCATTAATTATACAGTCAATTCAATTCCCTTTTAATAAATAATAAAGGTTAACATATTTATACAAATCATAATATATGTATATTTATTTGTATGCATATAATAAATAGATGTTTAGTTTGACTGTTTGTATTTAAATTAGAATATTCAATGTTATTAAAATAACATTATAATTCAATTTTGATATATGACTTTGGGAAACGATTATAAAATGTTGATTTTAATCCTTAAATTAAGGAGGTTTTCGATCATAAAAAAGGATTCTTTTAAATAAATTTTTTTTAAAGTATTTTGAAAATAAGTGAAAACAAGCACTTGACTAAATTAATTTTTGAAATACCCTTTGCAGATAGTGTTGAATGATATGGCAGAAGTGCTTGCATTAATATTAATAAAATAGAAAAGTATAAAATATCCAAAATAATTATGGCGGCCTATGAGGTTTTAGCAGGGGTACAGCATTATTAGAAACAAGGGGCAAGGTAATTATCAAAAGGGCTGAAAAATTGTTTCGCAAAATGACACTTTATTTTCCAATCTCTTTGATAGTTGCAATCTTCTTACCATTTGTTTCTAGATATTGTGTCGTAAACGACTTTTCTAAACATGAAAATCGAACTTAACTTTCATAATTTTGCACTCGCGCTAAATGGCAGACAAAAAGAATCACAGCGAGAATCACAAAAAGAATGACAGATTAAAAGCTTATATTGCTCATTATCGAATTTCTTTTAAAAAACTGCATTTCATAAGATAATCAAGTTAATTGTAAAGTTAATCTGACAATTAAAAGTAGGGTTAAGATGACTTCTAAGATTTTATTACATTGTTAGTTAATTAACTACAAGTAAAGCTAATAATAGCGTGTTAAAAACAAGTGAATAAGAGATGATGCTTTTGTTCGTATCATCATTATTTTTAAGCGTTGGGACTAAAATTAATATACCTTGATATACAAGGCGGTTTTTTTAGCTTAACATATGCTTGAAATATATGCTATTCGGGTATTGAATTCTATCTAAGCTTTCAGGTTCAATTAAAACCTTCCTCTAATTCATAACTGGCAAACAATAGACGAATACTTTAAATTAGAAAGTGGTTCTTTATAAAAACGCAAACGTTTTTTTGAAAACTGAATTAATTGATAGCAAAAATACCGTATAAGATCCTATAGCTATCTACATATCAAAGCGTTTTGCTGGTTTCGTTATTCAACTTGAACAAAAATGGTCTTTATAGAAAAAAAAACCACTTTTATTGGTAAATTTTTCTAAATTACACACGAAAAAACAATAAATCTTTTTACCAATAACAACTGTCTAATTTAAAGTGTTCGCCTATCTATAACCAGGTATGGAATAGAATCAGCTTTTCATTGAGCTTGAAAACCTGGGTCAAGTTTAATGTCTGCGTAAGATGTGCACTTATAGACGCAACATTTTCAGCTTGAAGCATTTTTAATATATCTACTTAAAAAAGACACCTTGTATATTTCATATAAACATGGTATAATAAGTTACAACAAAAATAATTATATATCAACAATCACCTGTATAAAACAATCGATTCGATAATTTATTTTTAGTTGATACAAAAACTTTGTTCATTATGTGGGTGGGATGGTCTAAGAAATCAAATAAAAATTCAACTTGTACAATCTTTTATAAAATAAAATATTATTTATAAGTTTGTGTGTATGCAACTATTATAGGTAGGTGCACATGTCAACTTGAAATAATATATTGACGCTCGATGCTCTATTAATAGATTAGGTCTTTTAATATTTATTATGTTTATACATAATAATGTCTTAAAAAGATTTGTATAAATGATGTTAATTTGTTCTAATAAATCTTTATAGTTTAATTATCTGTATAATAAGAATATAATTAATTGTGATTAGGTATTTATATGTGTCATGGGAAATAAAAAGAATGTGTTTTACGTCTAGAATTGAATTCGGTAAGAGGTATTTTAAATTAGATTTAATTATGCGTTAAAAAAGACCCACCATTAACATTATCGGAATTGAATCTCGATCAAATTAGCTCATAGTGCGGTATTTTGTAGATCTTATCATACTGGTCAAGATTCAATAGACATAATTATCCAAATGCAAACGTTTTTGAGCCACGGGCGTTAGAATGCCAATAATCATTTTGTAAAGGTATTTTGATTTTCAAGCATTATTAACATATTTACAGAAATATATTAAGTTTAGTCCCAAGTTTGTAAAGCTTAGAAATATTGATACTACAAACAAAATTTTGGTATAGAGTACCTAAAACCTTTTTGATTGTCTGCTTGTCCAACAGTCATCACAATAACTCAAAAACAGAAAGAGATAATGAGCTGAAATTTTGAAGGCTTTGATACTTAGTGCGTAAAAATGAGTGTAATTTTGATAATAAGCAACATAGGTCAATTGAGTGAGTCTTGACTTTTGAGGTACATAAAAATTTAAATGTAAAAAATTACAGAAAAATTAACAACTATTGTTTGAAACATTTTTGCGTAAATATCTTTGAATTCCCGTATGGGTTCAAATAAACGGGAAAAACTTTAGTTTATATATTATCAAAAACTATTAAAAAATAGAGACTTTAAAATTTGTAGAGCTTCAATTTTTATTATTTATCGTATAAACAATACAAAAAGCCGATAGAAAATTATTGACAGTTTTCCGTCTTTTAAGGAATATTCGTAAATATTTTTACCTGTACGATTATAAATTTACGCAGAAAAATGTTTTAATCAAGAAAAAATTAATTATTTATATCTTCCAATAAATAATTAATTATTAATTCATCAAATGACATAAATTAAGAATATATATTAATTACACTTATAATAGCAATCAACAACAAAAAACAATAGAAAAACTGTGTATGAACCTGTGAGTATATTTATTATTCACAAAATTTTATGTTTTTACCAAAATAATTTAATAATATCCGGAACCTTATCTATAAATTAAATAATCTTGAAGAACCTGATAAATTTTGATGATAAGAAGCATTTTTGCCTTGAATTTTATTAATAATCGTATGAATGGAAAAAATTGAGTAAAAACACAGACTCGCATTTAATTTAACGATCTTTATAAAGCAAAGGAAGTAAATTTTAAAGTTCTTAGTTTATTATCGTAACAATTGATGAAATTTTGATGCGTAGATTTTTTTTATTCTTACATGTTCAGAAAGGAAATGTGTCTTTTTAACCCCCGATTATCCAGATCATGTAACATAAAGATATACTCGAAATTTTGATTTGTATTTTCGGACCTATTAGGCACAAGCAAGCACTGAGAAGTTAAAAACGAATAAGATTTAAAGAAATTTAATTTTTTTAAAGATATAAAAGGTAAATACCAAATTTCAAATGAATGGCGCTAGATTAAACAGACATTATGATATATCAACACACTACAGCTGTTTCATATAATATGTATAACAAACTGAAGGGCTTTATCAGGTAGTCAGAAATAATTCAACCGCATATTATACCATTGGTAAATATAAAACTCCACATTTTACTCAATTTTCATAAATACGTGTCTATTTGAATGTATATTGTTGCCTATAATAAACACAACACATTTATAAATAAATATAAAAACATCTGCCACTAATGATAATAATTAGGTATGACATATGTATTATTAATTCAATTGTTTCTGTATCTAATTGTTCTTTGTCTTTCGTATTAAACAATCTATCGAATCAATATGTAGGTAATTACGAAATTAAATGTTCTTTAAATAATAAAACTTTTAAAACTCAAGATAAATAAATTTAAAAAAAAATGGAAAACAAACAATTGACAGAGTTAATTTTTGAAAAATCATGTATAGACAGTGTTGATTACACTGTCACATTACACATACATACATGTCACACATACAAACAGATATTCCCATATAATACATACTATATAATTTACGCCAAATTACGCCCTCACAAGTATGCAGTAATGTATACGAAAAAATGTTTCAAGCAAAAGTTGTTTATTTTTTAAAAAGAAACATTTTTACATTAAATTTTTGTGCTGTCTCTAACGGTTTATTAAAGATGGGTCCTGCGGACCATGACCTATGTTGCTCATATACAAAGTTTTTGAGTTATCGTGTTCACAAGCAGACGAGCGTTCGGATAACCGGAAAAGGACTAATTAGGTGATTTTATGAACACCTATACCAAAATTTTGTTCATAGCATCAATATTTTTAAGTGTTACAAACTTAGAACTAAACTTAGTATACCTTGATATATATTACATATATACATAAATAAAATAACAATAAAATGAGATAACTGTTAAAATACCCTGTATAATAGTGTTGAATATCAGTGCTTGCAGGCACTAATTTCTAAAGATAAACAATATTTTTTTCATAAAAAAGCGCAGGGTGCTAAATTTTAATTATTTTAAAGTAAAATATTTTATAGACAGATATTGGTAAAAGAAAAGTCATTATATAATATCCTAAAAAACACCCCACGCTTTTTTACAACAAAAGATTTTTTTGAATTTAAAGAAATGATTATTGAACTGTTATTTATTTTGTGTTTTTAAGATTACCAAAAATTCAATATAAATATGTTGGGAGCGCAAATAAATGTTTATATTTTCAAATATGGAAATCGGTAATCCCGAAAACCCTGATCAGGATAATCAAATGATTTTTGCCATGGGGTCAGCACTAGATTTAACGAGGCACTTGTTTATATCTTTGCTCTTGTTTTAACTGATTTTTTTTAAATAGTTACAGCAAGTAGTATCATTTAAAAAATACTTCATTCGGTAACTCGATAGGCCAGATTTTTTGTAGGGAGCTATCGGACTATAAAAGGCAGAGAAAGAAAATTATCAATTCATTAAAGGAGTTACCACGTGTGTGTATAAATAATATCATAATTCTGTTTTAGAACTAAAGTTTATGCTAGTCGGAATTTTGATAACAACTAAATGTTTTTTCCATTTATGTTGTATACATATTTCCCATTAAGTACATCATGGATTATTTTGAGTTTCGTAATATTAACTAAAATTATGCATTAGAACATTTCAATATTTAAATTAAATCTTTTATCCCCAAGATAATTCCAGAACATTAACACTAATTAATGTCGACAACAACTAAAGGAGACAATCTTTATTAAAAACATAACAGGTATGTTTTAATTAAACGTTTTAAATTATATAAATATAATAATCTATGTTTAAGTATAGAAATTAAGTAATTATTTTTTTAACATAATTTACATAATAATATAAAACTATCGATTTCATATAAGTATCTATATATTTATATATAATGTATGATAATCAATAAACTAACTTTATAGACACATAATAATATATAAAACTCTACATTATTTAATTGAATATATAAACGAAATACAAGTCTTTCATTTTAATTATAATATTGTAATAAATAAACTACTCTATTCGAGTGGAATAGTACTGACATATTTTAAAATAATTCTTTTCATCTAGTCATAATATGTTGATTTGTTGTTTGTAGTGAGTTAATATGTAATCAAAATTATTAAAATTTTACCATGGAAGGGAGTACGGATTTTGTTTTTTAATATTTAAGTGCGATTTTTTCGTAGCATCCAAATAGGTTTTATTTTTATTAAATAATAGGTCAAGCTAAATTTTTATACCATGTATATGAAATATATCAAGGTTTACTAAGTTTAGTCCCAAGTTTATAACGCTTAAAAATATTGATGCTATGAACAGAATTTTGGTAAAGGTATACATAAAATCATCTAATTAGCCCATGTCCGGTTGTCTGTTTGTCTGTTTGCCGTCTGTCATCACGATAAATCAAAAACGAAAAGAGATATCAAGCTGAAAATCTACACAGCGTGCTGAGGACGTAAAAAGTGAGGTCGAGTCCGTAAATGAGCAACATAGCTCAATTGGAGCTTGGGTCCGTAGGACCCATTTTAAAACCGTTAGAGATAGATGATAAATGGTAAGTTTGGTAATAAAGAAAAGTTTCTAATGATGTTAAGGTAATAATAATATAAAAGATAAAAAAATAACCAAACACATAAATAATTTTATAAAATATAAGGATTACTATTATCTTTAAAAAGTAATGTATTTAAAATTATACATCCGGTCACATGACAGCAAACACCAATCAGATGTACTTTGAAGATATAACGTCACGCCATATGAAAGGCTATGTAAGCTGGCAAATACAAAAACATGTAAACTTGCAAATACTTGTAACTTGCTTATACAAAAATGATTGTATGTCAAGTAATGATGTTATTCAAGACGCCATGATATTCTAAACTGTTTTAGAAAAAAATTTGAATTGGTTTTTTAAAATGCAAAATATATACTGTAAATAGTATCTTTTATTTAAATAATACTTTTTTGATGTAAATCAGATACTAATGTAACGTATAAACCAATTTTTCAAATTTCGGACATTTTTTTACGTATTGCGTTTTCAGTGACTTTCTATTAACATTATACGGTAGCCAGAAATTAGGGGATAAATACAAAAACGAAAATCTCGATTTTTACAAATTCGACACTTAAGTCACGGATAAATTCAAAATTTTCTTGATTATCAAACTAAGTTTAATCAATTCTCAAAAAGAGTCTATATTATTCCACTTCATTAAAGACTAGTGGACTTTTTTGAAATATACTAAAAATAAAAATCAAAATTTTAAAATTTTTTTAAATAAATAAGAAAAGGCATTAACGATCGATTAATTTAAAACTTTGCTTACAATGTCAATTATAAAATTGTGAAAAATTTTCGTTTGTTGGAAAATAATAATGGCTTTTGACTATCCTCATTAATACTAAAAGACTGTGCACTAACACAGCAAAAGAGAGAATACGGTAAGATTTTTGCTTACATTTTGAAGGATTAAGTAGGTGCACAGATAATTCTGTAAATACAGAAAATTGGGGTTTAATGGGCCAAGTGTCTCTTAATAGAAAATAGAAATTGCGTTTTAGATGATCTTGGATAGGGTTTACAAAAGCAAATTTACATTTTAGAAAAAGTAGTTTTTTTTAAATCCATTGATCATTGCTTTCCAAAAATGCAAGCCTCATATCATAGTTTCTAACGAATTTCTTTGGACATATAAGAGGCAAAATAAATCATAAAAAAAAGTAAATAAAAAAAAAATTCAATTTCCTTAAAATAACAATTTTTCTTATTACCAAACTCACGTTTATCAATCCTTCAAAAAACAGAGAAAATGAATAATCGAATTTTTACCAATGTATGGGTTCACCAGTTCAGCATAATATTCATAGGAAAGTATTTTATAGAAAACAGAGAAACATAATAGATTTTCTAAATGTATATAAATGATCGGTTGTTCATTACGTATTTTGTGTGATATCTTTCTAATCAGTTTTTATCTTAGAATGAGTGTACTATCACGAAGAAATCGTTCACAAGAACGAACTATAACTGCTTAAAGATATAAAATCGAAAAAATAAAAAATGAATTCAGGGGATGGGAAGAAACTTGTAAATTCTTCCCAGCGCCTGAATTCGTATAAAATAAAGATTAATATTGGCGAAGAAACGTAGAACCACTTAAACAAAAACGTTCAGTTCAATATGAATGAATTGATAAAGGTCGATTTAATCATTTAGAAAAGTGGTCGATAATTTTATATGCTAATTTTATTCAAAGAACCAATCAATCATCATCAACATTTTAAAATAGAAAATTAAGTAAAAGTATACCTAAATAAAAAAAAAGCTTATCCACAGTGTGTAAACGCGTAATCCACAACCGTAAGAGAAAAAGCCACAAACACAAAAAATTTCAACAAAAAAACACACTTTTTTCACACTTTCACACACTAAAAAAGAATTAATCATTCAACCACTACTTGACCATATTAAAAATGCAACAACAAAAAAAAACTTATCACAAAACTCCACGTGATCACATAATTATCCAATAGAAAAACGAATCCATGAAATCACTAACCAATCAGCCACACACATCAATATTGTATGGAATGTATAAGAAAAAAAATAGTCGCACAAAAAAAACTACTAACTTGCTATTATTATGTCAATTTAAATAAAGTTAAAAACACAACAAAAAAACATAAGAAAAGGGTTTTTTAAACAAAACAAAAAAATGTGTAACTGAGAAATCCGGTAGCGGGTGAATGCCGGAGGTGAAACAAATAATAGCAGAGGCAGCAGACAAGTTATAGTTTTATTAGTAATCGGTGTATATAGTATGTTGTTTATAAGTATTATATAGTAGGTAGCCGCAGAAGCGCGTGCGACCTATACAGTGGTCGGTGCTCGACTGCGGTGGTGTTGTGCCGGTCTTGTTGTGTACCCAAACATACAACACAACACACATACTCAACTGGTTTGCCATACATACAGTTGAGTATGTAGTGTCTATCTCTCTATCCGTATGTAGCGTGTACTTGTTCCGTCACTTCATATACACATACATGTCATACGTAGTACGAAGGCCAGGTGAAGTTTCACTACAAATTGCGCGTATCTTCATTCACATTCGTATAAATTTAACTCGCTGATTATATTATAATTTCGAGGGTGGCTAAATAAATAAAGTTAAAAAATACTTAAAAAATCTGTTATTTTTTATTATTTCAAACATTAAAGGCTTGTATGTCAAAATATGGTGGAAGCGACGGGAATAAAAAATATAATATTTTTGCAGGACTCTACAATAGTTTTATAATATTCACACTTCCATCTCATTTAGCCATATCATACGATTTCCAAAAGCAATAATTCTTTCGAAAAAAACAGGCATACAAGAAATACAAGAAAGTAAGTTACTAAAAAAATTGTAATTTGTAATAGAAATAAAGATGTTATCAAAACACTGAAATTTTGTGTGCCCATAAATGAGCATTTAATACGCCTTTTGTTCAAGTCGATTCAATTTACGGTATCGAAATACCTTAAAGAGTTGAAATGAAAACGATAACAAATATTTTAAATTTCTTGAAATCAATTAAGCACTTTTGTAAAGGTCATTTGTGAAAAATTCATATCGATCCTCTGTATAGTTTATGAGAGAAGTGAACTTTTTTGTTTAAAAAGCTGACATTGATAGTTAATTTCTCTTAAACCGTTTATAGAGTCGATATGAATTTTTCACAAAAGACGCATAAAAGGATAATTAATTGGTAAATAAAAAATCAACTTTTTTGGATTATTTTAATTTTTTTGTTACTGAAATACCTTATTGTAACAAGGATTTTAGTGTGACAGATATGTAAGTAAAAGTGTCGTATCTCGCAATTCTCTTTTGTTAGAAATCTTTCAAGGATCATTCGAATATGTTTAGATGTATGTATCAGATAGAAAAAACAAAGCACAATTCACAAAAAATAACTATAGGAGTAAAATACCTGACGCGTTGCACCATGCAAGTTTAAACACGTAGAAAACAATATTTGCCTTTCTTACTCGCCGGAATAGTTTCCATACATATCGAATGAATGTTAAAGTAATAAATGAAGATCTATATGGGGAAATGCTGTTCTTAACGTTTACGGTTGGTTTTCGCATTCTCGAATTTACATTTTTCTCTATCTGCAATATATCTAATAGGTCTTTCAATTGCGGAGTAAAGTGATCATTAGTTAACTTTTTATTTAAAAATAAATTTTATTGGTTAAAAAAAAATTTCAATAACATTCATTAGCTGATGGAGACGTTTTGAATAAGTTAGTTCCCTTCCAAATTTGAATGCCAAAACGGCAATGTAAAACCACCGGAGATTCTCAATTAAGAGTCGCTGTTCAGGATAATTTGAGATTACGATTTATTAAAATTGTAAAATTGTTATCTACAACAGTTTTTCCTGAAATCAAAGCTTGAATATTAAGGCTTAAAAATCCGACTTTGTTGATAATTAATATGATTCATATACAGTGAAGATAAAAAAAGCGTTACAAACATATTTTATGGAAATACCACCTCCTCTCGCTAAAGGAAATTGTTTATCATATCTTCAAACTAGCATTGTTAAATAAATGAACATTCATGTTAGTATAAGGTTCGTACTCAAATCTGAAAATTTACAGGAAGAAGAATGTAAAAAACACAATGTAATTGATAAGTACTTTATTTCTGAGAATACACCATTAGGGGTGGAATAATGGTTCAATCCAAATGATTGAGCTTTTATTTAACAAGATATCACTGTAATCGTCTGCCTTTTAAATAATTTTATATAAAATTATTTTTTAATCCACTAGCTAATTAAAAGTAGTTTTATTTCGTGGTAATTGAATTATTTTTTTAGAATGAAAATATTAGAGAAGATAAAATAAGGCCTAAATAATTAATAGTTATTCACGATACTAGTGAGATAACAGCAATATTAACGTACGCCGGCGAAATTTGCACAACGAGTGCATAGAACGAATTGGACAAACGCAGAAGTATGTTGATAATGCTTTATCACACGTGCATGGCGCAATATACGTCACTAAAATGTGAAAATAACGAAAATTATTATTTAAAATTAGTCTTAGCTTTAGCTTTTAAAATTTAAAAAAGTTACTATAGAAACTTGTTATTAGGTAACATTTTGACAGTAATTTGGAGTGTGATAATGAATTCATTACAATTCTAGTGCGGTAATGAATTTATAACCACCCTAATGCGGTAATATGCGGTAACTATTTTTTCCACGTATATTGAGTGAGAAAAGTACTTCTTATCTCACGGGCGTAGATAAATTCATTTTTACTAGTTTCATCATATTTCTATGACAAGTTTTTTTTTAAATTGTCTTAGTAAGACTTAAAATAAAGTAACTAAAGCATACGAATTGACCTAAAAATTTCCGAAGCTAATATTTTTTTGCTTACACCTTTACTCTTGTGATGAAAGAAACTCTCTCAATTTCACACAGGACTTATAAAAATATATTTATAAAAACTGCAGATATAATAAATAAAATTATTTCAAGATAAAAAAAGTATCAACCACATATTTGAAAAATATAAGTTATTTACGTTTTAAATCGAGCGTGATCAAAATGCTTATAACGCGGGCGCTGACGATAAATTTTCCATATTTTCCAACCTTGATCAAGTGTATATTGGTTTATCGGAATTTTTGTCATTTCACAGATGATATTCAAGCTCGGAAAATAAGCCGTGAAGTAACTAGTAGTAATAAACGCATAATTCGCAGTCCCAGTTGGCCACCGGACTATACTCTGCTAAGTATACATGTATTGCGCCGTTTAGTTACTCGCGGATTCTTTTACTTCACATATAAGTAGTAAGCATCTCTACCATACAGAGAAGTAAACATTTTGTACTTTTTATTTTATTTTTTTATAAATATATTTGTTGTGTGTGTGAGTATTGTTCGGACACATGGATCATTTAAGAGGCCACTGAAGGAGTGACTTCGTGTACATATATGTTTAATACATGCATACATGTTTAGTGTCTTTTTTCAACACATAACATAATAACTATTTAAAGAGTTATTTCAATCAATCTAATCATTATTTTGATACCTACTTATTAGAAATAATATTTTATTGACATATGTAAATAAACAAAAGATATTTCACGAGAAAAGTAAGTTGAAAAAAATATGGCACAAAATTATATTTCATTTCAAAATTTTACGCATTCACGAATTTAAAATCAATTTTTAACTTCTGTCCATTTAAAAAATTTCAACATCATACCATTTTGTGTTGACAGGATACATTTGTTTTTTTCAATTTTGAGATAATCTTAATATTCAATTGGGAAATCTGTCAAGTAATATAAATTTAACTCGAATATTGTTGGGAAAATTTATTATTATTTAAGATAATAAATATATTTTATGGACTTTCAGATAAAACGAATTTTTTTTCAGATATCTAGAATTTCTTCATATACGCAGTTCCCTACAAAAAAAACTTAATAATAGGGTATTTTACTATATTTGAAGAAGTACTTCAAAATGTTGATTTTGCTAATAAAAAGCCATTAAAAATTAAATTCCGAAAAATATACAGGCTTTCTTGCCAAAAACTTAAATTAAATTTTAAACCTTTTTTAAACTGTCAAAAACGCGGGAATTCAATTTGGTGACGAAATATAGGTATAATTATACGAAATAACACGACAGTTATATATTCATAGACAACTCATTATAATAAATATAAATATTTATTATCTATATACCCTATATTATATTATATATTATTATATATTATATTATACCCTAGCGGTCTACACTGAACTAACTGATGGTTGGAGTGCTCAGGACGTAAAAAGTGAGCTCGAGTTCGTAAATAAGCAACAAAGGTCAATTGAGTCTCGGGACCGTAGCATCCATCTTGTAAACCGTTAGAGATAGTTTAAAAGTTTAAGTGTAAAAATGTTCCATACAAAAAAATTAACAATCTTTGATTGAAATATTTTTTGGTAAACAACTTTGGTCCCCAGTGAGGGCGCAAATGAGATTAAAATAAAAGTTTCCATTTTCTCAAAAACTGTACAAGATAGAAGGTTGAAAATTTTTGGTAGCTTCAAATAATTGTCTATTGATTATAATTTTATACGTAATATATCAAAGCTGATGGATTTGGCATCAAAGTTTTTGTTTTATTAAGTACTTATTATAGTTACTTTAAACAAAACATCGAGTTTTATATCGTGGAAGCATCGGTAAAATTAAAATTTTATTGCTTTATTTAAATCTACTAGTGATCGAAATTCGCAATTACAAATGAACTCGTATATAAATATAAAGCCAGAAAAACGAGAACTAATAATTTTATGAAGCTTAATAAAAGCTTGCAATTCGTAAATGTAAACAGTATTCTATAACTGGCATTCCAGATGTAGGAAATATTTTTTTAAAGAAATTTGAACGAAAACGAGCTTTTTTTTATAGCTAGAAAATAATAATCTGAATAATTAAGCTTAATTAAAATATTAATTAAGATTTGTATCCCTGAATAAGTCGAAGAAATACGGCAATAAAACAATTAAAATAAAATAAATGTATTTATTAACCTATAAAATAATTATTTTGTATTATTTCCAAAGTATAACTACAGTACACTATATTAAATAATAAATATATTGAGTACAGATTATTCTACCGTAACTTAATAAATTAATCTACCGTAACGTAATCGTTTCCGTAAATGTTATAATATTTTATATATAGGTGAAGAAAAAAGGTTTATGCATTCTAAGTTTCAAATATACTTTATCTTATACTTTTGTATGAAACTATTTCATATTAATTTGTAGAATTGTGTGAGAAACTTTTTGATGCATTTTTAAAACATGTGTATATCCTGTAATGCTGATAAAATTATAAATAAAAAAACATTTTATTTGAAAATATTTTATACGCTTTATTTTTCTTTTTTTGATTGGGTAAAAAATTTCTTAAAAAACCAAGTGAAAACAAACAATTGACTGAGTTAGTTGTTTAAATACCATGTATAGACAGTTTTGATTGCTCTATCACATTGCACATATACATGTCACACATACATAACTGATATTCCCATATAATACGTATACAATTTACGCCTAATTTGCGCCCTCACGGGTAAACAGTGATGTTTATGAAAAAATGTTTCAAACAAAAGTTGTTTATTTTTTGATAAGAAACATTTTTTACATTTAAACTGTTGTTTTATCTCTAACGGTTACAAAATGGGTCCTACGGACCCAAGACCCAATTGACATATGTTGCCTATTTACGAACTCAAATTTCAGCTTGATATCATTTTGCGTTTTTCAGTTACCGAGTTGACAGACGGACGGCCGGACAACCGAAAATGGACCAATTAGATGATTCTATGAACACCCATACCAAAATTTTTTTCATCAATATTTTTAAGCGTTACAAACTTGGGACTAAATTTAATATACTATGTATATTTTATATATACATGGTATAACAATAGACTAACTTTTTTTCATTATATGCAAATTGAAAACAATAAAAAGTCATCTTAAATTTGCAAATCTAGATATTTCAATATGATCCCATAAAAAAATCATTATTTTCTTAAAAATCCAAAATTTTTGTCTAATCAAAATCTACCAAATAACCACCAGAGTATTACTTATTAAAGTGTTTCGTTTTCAGGTAAAATGAATTGCTTTAGTGTTTTATTTTCAGGGAAATTAATTCTTGCTAATAAATCTAGCCTGCCAGGTAGGTTAACTTACCCTAACCTTAAATTTTAAGATTAATATAATGAAAAAAATAAAAATTGTTGTTACCTTTCTAGGTTAATCAACGATTAGCGTCATATTTAAAAAAGCTATTTAAATTCATAACATTCATAAAAAAGATTTTAAGGAGATTTGCAAGGATTGAATAATACTAGGGATGTCAATAAAACTTTAGAAATACATTTTTTGTTTAACAATGTTTCCAAAAATCACAAAAAATTTCTAGGTCATCGGCCTTCAATTATTATTTAATCGTTCAAAGTTGGCTGAAAAAATGATGAATAATACAGGTTATCCTTTTCAATTGAATATTTCTATATCAAAAAATCTAGAGAGATAAAAAACTATCTAAAATATTTAGACAATCTTATAGTTTATAATAATACCATAAAAATATAAGGTTGCCGATGATATAAAAACAAAATTTCAATTTAATTATGAGTATTGACGATTGAAGAGAGATATTATATCTATATTATCAAATTTATAAGCAGCACTTGCACACAATATATTATTTATATAACATATTTTTTTTAATATACGAAAACTTCACATCAGATGAACAATTTTTTATGCATTTACTTTTAATAAGTTATTAAAAGAACTCGAAAGAAAAGAAAATTTAAACCTAAAAAAGGTAAAAATTCAAGCAAGATTTCCAAAAAAATCGGTAGAAAAATCAACTGCATGGGAGAAGGTGCGGCATAGAAGAACTACCGTATTATTTGTATTCTACCCCCAAGAAATTTTCTTGGAATAAGATACAAATAAATATTGACCCACCTCCCCCTTGCGATTATTATTTCATTAACTAAACCATTAGAAATGCGTAATAATTTTAAGTAATACAATACAAAGGTATAAAGGCTATTTAATGAAAATGCTATAACGAATATTTATTATATTAAGAAATAAAATTAGTATTAAAGATCAAAAAATTTTCTATTCACAGTGATACCTTCTACGATTCAATGGCCATTCAACGGATAATTGAACTGATTTCAATATTAAACATGTGGACTCACCTGAAACAAAACAAAAAAAAAATATTTTTAAAATTATAATGGTATACATCATATACAGAGTAAAGTTTTAGATTACCAGGTTAGGGTATATCCCGTCAGCACTCGCGTCAAACGTTCGGTAATCTTTACTGGCGTAATGAGAGATAAAATTAACTAGGAGTGAATATTATAAAAAATTATTGTAATCATACTTTGATTACGGAACGATCAGCGACCAGCGAGCCAACCATTATGTCTCTTTCATAAAAGTTAAATCGTCTTATTAACAAGTTGTAATACTAGTAACAAATGGCTTGAAATTTTGCGACAGTGCCTCGAGGTTTTAAATATAAAACACTACACAGTGTAGCCTCGATATAACAAATCGGAAAGGAACAAGTAAATATTCGTTATATCAAGTAATTCGTTAAGCTGAGGTTTGTTTTATTGAGGTTAGGTTGTTACCTTTTACGTTTCTAAGCCAATGTAACTTGAATCTTTAAAAATAGTGACGATCAGCAGTGCTTACATTACTTTCCATCAAACAATAATGATTGTTTTACGAAAAAACGGATCGGAACCTGTCGCGACATGAATCACATATTTATGAGATTAAGGGTCATATATTGGTGGTAACGTTTATATAGGTTTTAGGTTTACAAAATTCGTTAATTAGAGGTATTTACACTTTTTTTTATAGTTGAAAATATTTTTTTTTTTTTAGTTGTGAAAATTCGTTATAAAGAGATTGTTCGTTATAAAAATGTTCGTAATGTAAAGGTATATTTTACATTGACTCTTTTGGACAAGTCAAGGGGATTACGAAAAATTGTTAAATCAAGGAAGTTGTTGTATTGAGGCACCTTATAGTACAAGATCCGAATTAAGATCGACCTTCACCCATCTGTTTACCGAATGAAAGTTATTTTTTATGAAATATAGTACAGACAACTTTTGATAAAAATATCAAAACTTGGAAGCTTGTAAATTTTGTTTTTTGACTGATATTTTGTGGACAATCATATAGCACCGTATTTGCAATAAAATTATCTTTATTTAGAAATGCGGTTCAATGAATTAACAGATGGACGTAATTACTGTTTACAACCTGTATAAATGGGATAATAGTGAACGAAAGAAGCAGTCAACATAGCTGCTGCATATTCTTTATGGCTTTTACTGTCGAGTAGATCAAAATTCATTAGATATGCAAGTTAATGAAAAATTTCAAAAAAGTTTACTCTTGATATTTTCACTAAAAGTAGTCTTGACCAAATTTTTTTAGGCAACCCATTGCAAAGATATTTGTTAACATTTTATATTTCATAAAAAATAACTTTCATTCGGTAAACAGATGGGTGAAGGCCGATATTAATTGGGATCTTAGACTATTATATTCAGGTTGCACTATATTTGTGTTAGGTGATAAAAATATGATTTTTTTCTGTGAATTTATTTATTTTATTCACTAAAATAAAATCATTTTTTGTGCACACATATGTGAAGTTAAGCACACATAGTAATATTATATGCAGATTTAGAACTTAGTAACAACATAACAATATAAAAAAAGTATTATATTTATTCAACAAGTTTTAATGTTCATCGTTTTTATTTTTTTGTTGTATCAAATTTTTTATTGTTTATTATTTTTATACCCGTTTATAACGGAAAACTGTGAAACAAACAGAGAAACAACTGTTTTGTGTTGAATAATATGTAGATGTTATGTTGGTTTAATACGATGTATCAAAATATATACAGTTTCTATAAATATATGCAATACAATGACAATACAAACGGGATTAATATAATATAAGAAATAATGGTTGTGATCTTTAGTTTGTGAAAGAAGTTTTACGAAGAGATACATTCATGTAGATTGTTATTGGTATATTAATACCAATTTGTCAAGTTACAGCCCCATTTTAAGAATGATCACTCGCCAATAATAGAAAAAATAAAATAGTAGATAATGATTCGAATTTTTAGTCGTTACAGGACAGGAGCCTAAATCAACACATAAAGCAAGTTTTGTAATAAAAGTAAGTTATAAATTATATACTCGGCGCTCCCACCAAAATTGCATTGAAACGATTTTCGATTATTTTTTTTTTTATTGTTGAAATTTTAGCATAAAATTGATAAAAATGCTGAATTTTAAATTCTTTTTTCATTTTAGCGTATTCATCTAAAGCAGGTTTTACAATTCAGAAAAGAAAAAACACGTGAAAAACCTTCATTTTTTAAGGATGGTTACTCGCCAGTAATAGAAACAAATAAATTAGTAGATAATGTTTATATAAAAAACAAGTGACTGAGTTAATTGTTGAAATACCATGTAAAGACAGTGTTGATTACGCAATCGTTTGTTTTTTAACGTTATATAAGTAAAGAAAGATAGTCAAACATACATACATACACACTTAAGTGATATTCCCAAATAATACAAACTATATAATTTCTTTCACGGGTAAACAGTGATGTTTACAAAAAAATATTTCAAACGAAAGTTGTTTATTTTTTTATAAGGGACACTTTTACATTTAAACTTTTGTTCTATCTCTAACAGTTTACAAAATGGGTCCTACGCACCCAAGACCCAATTGACCCTTGTTGCTCATTTACAAACTTGGTCTCACTTTTTATGTCTCGAGCACACTATAAAAATTTCCGCTTGATATTTTTTTTTTGATTTTGAGCTATCGTATTGACAGACAGACGGACAGGCAACCATAAATGGACTAATTAGGTAATTTTATACACACCCATACCAAAATTTTATTTATACCGTTCATATTTTCAAGCGTTACAAACTTGGCACTAAATTGAGTATTCCTTGATATATTTCATGTACATGGTATACAAATTAAGTACTTAACGATCTTTTAAGAGAGTAGTTATTAATTAAAAATACACCAAATAACATAATCATCCTCATAACTGGCTCATGTTCAATAGTCTCTCGAACAATAGTCTCACCACCTGTGAGTAAACTAATCAAAATTATCAGAAATCTTAGTTGGTAATGCAGGTAAAAATATATGTTAATTTTTATGTGTAAATATGTACCAAAAAATGAATCAATATTATGATGATAATTATTAATTTAAGAAGCCCATACCATCACGATTTCTATTTTAAAAAGGCCTTGATTTTTGTTTATTTGACATTAAAATTACATGACATTAAATTTTTTGAACAAAGCAACTATTTTGCAAGGTTTTAACTGTCGTGTATATAGTATATAGTATATAGTATATAGTATATAGTATATAGTATATAGTATATAGTATATAGTATATAGTATATAGTATATAGTATATAGTATATAGTATATAGTATATAGTATGTAACTTCAAATATCTGAAGGGCTTTTATGCCAACTTAATTTTAGTTCAAATCGTTCAAAAAGATCCAAAATTCTGAATCCGATACAATCATCCGAATGAAAAAAATGAATCCGAACACAAAAAAGGAATATTATAAGCTTCATGAACATGTTTATCTGTGTTTCTGTTTGAAGCGAATTGAAAGTTTAGCTAGAAAATAGAAAAAATTAACTTGTTTAATCGATGTATACTTAACATATAATGCCAAAATCATGATATATTAAAACCACTTTACTACAGTCTGTATGCGGAGTAAATATTTTTTTTTATTCATTCCACAAAATTATACTAATAATAAAAACATAACGGTTTTAAAATTACATTTAATATCTTTAAATATTAGTTACGCTTACATTGACAATCATAAAAAGAATACGTTGAATTCAAAATTAAAAGAACTTATATTTATGTTTATACATATTTATATCTAATAAAAAAAAAAAATATCCTAGTAAGGATTAGTTTCCTTAAATTTAAATTAATTTTTATTGAATGAAATATACTTTCTTTGATCACTATATTTTCATAGACAGACGCTCAATTGCCTACACAGTTGACAGATTATATGATAAAATTTTACTGGATCTAATTGTTATTTAAAAAAAGAAATTCATTTGAGGAAAAGTGAACATTTGTTTTTCTGCTTCGATTTCAATAACTTCTATATCATGTTTTGCACAATTGGAAATAAAATATAATATACACAGAACACATTTTGAGTATAGAGAATACAGAATTAACTACAAACTTTTCGAGTACGGAACATATCTAAGAACACTCTCCATTAAATTACCTTTGTCATTAGAGCCTCCAAAACTGAATCAATTTTGAGGATCATGATCAATTTTTTAGTTATTCCGGGTACTTACGGAACCCTAAAATCCCAGTTCAAACGTAGCTAAGAATACTGTCCCTTAAAATACCTTTCAAACAAAACAAAAAAAAACAACATCGGTTCATCCCTTTAGGCACGACGATGCCACAGACAGGCCGACACACACATACATAGCAGTCAAACATAACCTTTTTTTGTTTTGGTTCGGGTGAACTCCTACAAAACGTCTTGGCCGATTTTAATAGATTTTTTGTGTATATTTGATAGGTTTGAGAATAGTTTGTAAAATATTATTCACCCTCCTACTCAAAGATGGTAGGTTCAAGGGATGGTAGTTATAAAAATATCTGATTTAAAAATTTTATAGACTCATTTTCAAGCTTATCCTGCTGGCTAATGTCGGAAAATAGACTTACCGTCCAAAGATGGATCGCTTCTTTTAAATTTCAGATTTAAAATCTCAAATCCGCCATATAAAGTCAAGGGTACATATGTTCCCCTATTACTGAATGCAAGAACTAACAAAATATTGATATTATGATATATTTCAAATTGAACTATATTTAAAACATGCTCTATTAGGAGAACATTAATTTAAGCAACGGCCACGGGTTAGCCACGAGTACAGGCGATAATTAATAAATTCAATCGATAACTATTCATCAGATAAAATTCAAACAACGTTACTTCATAGAATACTTTTATGAAGAGAGAAATAAAAAAATTTGAGGTTTATTACATATATAAGATAGCGTGGTTTGTCTTCTAAAATTTTGTTGGTGTTCCACTTAAGATGCTTCTTAAGCATACAAAAACACGCAGATTTTTCGAAAAATACGAAAGTTTTGATAAGAAACGTTTCATGGAAAAATTTCGAATACCTTTAGAGTTATATGCAATAAAAGTAATTCTGAGCAGAAAAAGCTATAAATTAGTTAGTTTGAACTCACTTTACAGATGGAAATTTTATTTTCAATTTAATTCGATTCTGCAAGCCAAAGATAACCGTTTTATTCGGTTCTCAGAAAAATTTAATCTTACAAAATAATCAACACGCATTTAATGCAATAAATGTATAAATTTACAATAAATATTGCTCAATTAATATATTAATAATTAATATTGATTTAAAAATTTATACTTGAGCGGAAATATCAGTCCATATTTATGTTCAATTTAAATATATTTGTGATTTTGAAATAATTTATACGCAATTTTTACATTTTAAAATTATTGTTTTTAATTAAATAAATAAGAGAGTTTTTAAATAAAATAAGAGTATGTATAAAACGACGACGTAAATGGACATATGCCAAGTAAATAAAAATATTTATACAAAATAAATTTACATATATACAAGAAAACTTGTTTTGTGAATATTAATATCAGCTAGCTAATATTTATGAAATGTAAAATATAATAATTACAATCAAATCATGTAAGAATTGGATCTAATCTATATTTTTTTTAAATCTTAATAATTTTAATTAGATAAAGTAATTTTTTAAGGTACATATTATTATTATCATTTGACATATCTCTTTTTAGCACAAATTATAATAATTTCGGTTAAAAATTACATAATATTTTAGCAAGTTATGATAATTTTAGTAAAGCAATTTTTTTTTAATTTAAGTATTATCTGATTCTTATTTTCAAAAACAAAAAATTATTACAACTAGTAAAATAAATATGTGAAAAATCTTTATTTAAAATAATCCATATCATCGAACTTATTTCTCACATTTCATTAAGGAAAATTTTCATTTCCATGCACTTATAGAACATAATTTACAATGAAACAAGTCGTCGCTACAGGGTCTGATGTGACCCTTAAGACCCACACGAATAACTTCAAAGCATAAAAAATAGTTATAAAAACTAAAAAATAATAAAAACTCGACCGAATCAAAACGACTCGGATATCAAAACGACTCACATACTTCTCTTCCAAATTGGTGTTAATGCATTGTCCGGATCATGAAATGTAAAATAAAGATATGTTGAAAATTTCGATTTCGACTCAATACAATAACTTGAACTGGGATTGTTATTTTGTATTTTACGGCATACATAAATACAAATCTCTAGTTTACATTTTCTACATAAAAATCTCTGATTTTCTACATAATAGGACCTTATAAAAATCTGTTCACATACAATTAGTTCAGATTATTGTTAAAACATGTTAAAAAAAAGTAAATCATATCAAAATATTCATCAATTCTAAATTCACCATAATCTATGCTTTTAGTTAACTTTTCACTAAAAAAGAGAAAAGAAAACTTGACATAATAATAATTTAATCGAAACGCCACTCATTTGACTTTGATTTTTGAAAGCTCCCTGGTTTTTTTGTGGATGCATTATGTTCAAATTCGTGAAATTGAACTGGTTGCATCCATAAAAAACCCTTAAAAATTAAAGTTAAATGAGTGGCGTTAGAAGTATACAGGATGAGTACAGGTTTGCTTATATATACATTTTCTAGAAAAAATTTATCGTATAATAATAATAAATCTCTATTAATTTCACTAATTTTTAATTTTTCTTATCAACAAATTAATGCGCAGTAGTATTTTATAATTATCCACGATTTAATATTTCCATAGAATTACGGTAAGGTTACAAACGTCGATTTTCATAGCGAAAACGATTTAAACTTTAACTCTAAAAGAAAAGAAAATTTTACCTTTTACTGAATTAGTTAGAAATTTTAAATGTAAATTTATTTATTATATTCATCAACGTTCAGTGTTAAAAAAAAGTTTGCATTTTGTTCGCACTCTTAGTAGAATTTTCGAAGTAATAGAATTGGAAAATACAAAACTGTACTGAAACATAAAATGTTCGAAGCTTAAAAGTACTACAGTATATTTTGATAATCAGAGCTAAATAAAAATAGGGGTGTTCGGATTTCTGGAATTTTATGAAAAAAACATTATAAATAAAATAAAGCATTGAAAAAACATCATTGGAATGTATGCATTTCAACGAGAGTGTACACACAGCATTGAACATGTGTTTTATTAAAATGCTATTGTGTTTTTAGAAGCATAAAAATGAATTATTTTGGATGTATATATATAAATAAACAAATACCGTTTTCTTTCTAGTGATTGATCGAGAAGATTATCGGATGTTCCGATTATCGAGACTCTACTGTATAATATTGTAAATAAGTAAATAATCAAAGTAAAAATAAAAATTCGATAAGTTGAAAAAATGCACTCTGTGTTTAGAGCTCGAATGGCCCAATTGGGAGGGAGCTTGGCATGAATCCAAGAAGTCCGGGTTCGAGTCCTGATTCGAATGCTTTTTTTTCAATTCTCTTTAATTATAATATTGTGTTTAATGGTTATAATTGGAATATGTCATTTTATTGTTCGTAAATTTTATTGTCAAAGAAATCAAGATTTTTGAAAAATATATATAGAGTTGATTAAATACATGTGGCAAATAATTTCCTCAGTTTTAACAAAAATAAATTGCTTAAAGATAAATATGTTTGCATGTTACATACGACAGTGACCAAAGGCCCAGAGGGTTAAAAAAAATACATAACCGCACTCTCAAAAATATTTAAAGCGGCCACCTTACATCATATTTTTATATAAATATTTTACAGTGTATAATATTTCTTGATCATTAAAGCAAATGATGTTATTTAAAATAATAATAAGTATATAAATAATATTTTGGCACATGAATTTTTAACACTTCCAAAGTGTTTCTTTAAAATAAAATTTTCTAATAAATTTACTAATACTATTAAATGTTTTTAATAAAACAAAACTAATTAACACAATTTTATTATTTTTGGTATACTTTTAATTAGAAATACTTTTGTGACTTATTAACTCGTAAAATACTTTTATAAATACCGCTTTAGACAAATAATACTACGTTAACTCTGAAACAAATTATCAGTCCTCAGAATATGTTTTTATTAAGGTGATAATAATTTTATAAAAATTGTTGTTCGTATGTTGGAGCCTGATATTTAGGGTAGTGGTACGGGAAATCAAGAATGGTTGAGTAACTGAAGAAAATTGGGTTTGCCCAAAATACATTCTCCAACTAAGCCCAAGGTCGTTTTACACCTCCACTCATGCGGAAGAACGAGAAATATTTCGTTTTTCTTAGGAGAAAAAAATTATTTAAGTAAGAATTCTTAATTTAATTATTACGTATCATTATTTTTGTAATAAATAATAAAATAAGCCTTTATAGATGTTAATTCATTACAATATTTGTATATAAACTAATAATTAATTAATTCTTTATAATGCTATCATCCTGTTTCTTTAAATTTACTCTTTACATAATATTGGCAATCGGTTCGTTTTCATTTTTTGGATTCTTTTTTTAAAAGCTTGCCCTACGCCTTCTCGAAAGATTTCCATAATGCTTGAACCTTTGCAATACAATTTTCTGGTATACTAGTTATGGTTCATAAAGTTTTCCAGGTGTTCGCAAGAATCGAGTATTAAATGTAATTATGGATATCTGAAGTTTTTGTTTTCCTTTTTTTATCTTTAGAGGGTCGTGGTTAATTTTTTATTTTACTAAAAGAATAAAAAAGTGTAGACATTGAACTAATATTATCAATTATATATATTTTAAATACAAAGATGCAATATAAAAATAATAGTTTAAAAAAACTAAAAAAGAAGCTTTTGTATGCTGAATGCTAAGCTAAAAGTTGGAAAATAATTTCTTTAAATTCAAAAAATCATTTTATCGAAAAAAAGCGTGGGGTGTTAAATTTCAATTATTGTAAATATTTTTTAGACAGATATTGATTGGTAAAAGTAAAGCCATTATTAAATATCTTAAAAAGCACCACACCCTTTTTTACGATAAAATGACTTTTTGAATTTAAACAAATTATTTTCTACTTTTTAGTTCAGCTAGTTACAAAAGCGTGTTCTTTATTTTCTTTTGATTATTATTTATTTTGTGTTTTTTTGTTTTTTAGACAAAAATTCAGTATAAATATGGTGGAAGCGCAAATAAATATATTTATTTTCACGTATGGAAATCTTTATTTCTGCAAATCCTGGTCAGAATATCTAATAAACTTATTCAATTATTGTATTATCATCGGACCTTTATAAGGATGCAAAATTTCGAGTTAATTCGATGTTTTGAAGGGAATCAAAATCATGTTCAAAGTTTCCGTTACATACTAACATACGTATGAAGCTAATAAAAGCGTGTTAAAAATAAAGAAAATGTACATTTTTGTGCATTTCAAGGTAAAAGTTGGCCCAAATTAGAGAACGGTTGTTTTAAAGGCATCGAAGTTAAAATTCTAAAATTCTAGCCCATTCAATGAGAACGCCCCAATAAACAACACAAAGAATACATAAAAAAGTTCCCAACGTTTATGTAACCAGCAAGTTTTTTATACGTGGGGTCACTGTATTTTTATACAATAATTAATATCTTAAATGTAAGTATTTTGCTTATTTTGCATCGAATAATATTTCCGATAACTTTACAAAAAAAAAAGTTCTATCTGAAAAGTTTTGCGGAGGGATGAGCTACACTTGTACATAGTGTCAAATAGGGCTTATCTTCAAACAAGAATGTATAAATTACATGGATCGTTTAAAAGTTAAAAGATAATTACAACAGAAAAGTATATAATGATTTTAAACTGGTTTCAATTAGTATGAAATTACATTTCTTTTACAATAATTATTAATACCGACATTTATACAATATCTGAAATAACTTATAGTACGTTTAGTGCCGAGCGAAGTATTTGATAATTATTTCAGAATTGTTAGAATTTAAATGTCTGTTTAGAAGGTCGATTAATTTTTTACTCCAAGTATAGGAAAGTTTTTGTAATCGGTCCGAAAATATAAATTGAAATTTTTAACGTATCTTCACGTTTCATGGTCAGGGCAATGCATTAACACCACTTTTAGATGTATGTACGTACTTGCGCATGTATGTGTGATCGTGGGACATTTTTTCGTTCACGATTGCTAGTGAACGACAATTGCTAGTGTATTAGTGATCTTGGATTTTCACCAATAGCTGAGTAACACATCTAGATGTACCAAAAGAGTTAGTTAGAAATTGGGGCTTTGGGTCGGAGCAAAGACAAACACAAAACTTAAAATTTTCCAGTTAGTATTAAGAAACTGGAAAATTTGATAATAAATAAAGGTGCAGAAAATCACTTAAAGAAACATTAATCCCCCAATAATTTTTCTGTAAAACTAATATTTACAAAAATATTTTCAATAATTTCATGCATTTTTATAACATTAAAAAAAATTACTGAAGCACCGGGTTTTGATCTTTGTATTTCTGGCATAGAAAGCGAGTATTTTATCCCTAAGCCGTATAACTCTGCTACATTACAATAATTAATATTGAAGTGTTTTAGACAAATATACAACTTGCAACTATGAATATGTTGGACAACAGGCCTCATTCTTTTGCGTGTCGAACAAGATGATTTTCAACTCCCGAACCAAAAAAAGGATGTTATAAGTTTGAACGCTACGTGTGTCTGTGGCATCGTAGCGTCTAAACGGACGAATCGATTTAGATTTTTTTTTTGTTTCGTTTGAGAGGAAATTTAATGGGGATTGTTCTTAGACATATTTCAAGTGCGAGTATACGGTTCCGTACCCGGAATAACTAAAAAATAGGCGATGATTCTCAAAATCGGTTCAGATTGGAGAAATGCTCTTAGATACGTTTCAAGTGCGAGTTAAATTATGTAAATTTTTCTTGTTATTAAATAATCTTCTTGCCTGAATATCGCCCTCAATGAAAATTCATTAATTGTAAAACTGCCATTGAAAGAGAAATCTCCGCCAGTGACCATTTTCGTGCAAGAAAAAGCTGTTAGACTTTCACGAGAACCTCTCGAATTCTGAAATGTCTGTAAGATATTGCGATTGGTACTAGTCTTATAGGTATGATATATATACGTAATACACCATGCAATATTAATTACCATATATATTAAGTTATTACTCTGATTTTACATTTCAATTGATTTTAATTGAACGCGTAACACTACCTACGTTAGTTAGTAACATCATACATTCAATATGTTTAATGTTAGTATCTCACGAATTTGTTTACTTATTTAACGACTTGTTACTTCAAATTATATATGTTCGCATTAACTTAACTATTATTACTTCAAATAAAATTTAATAATTAAATCCGTTTTTGAAAATAATTCTAATTTTGCTAAGCATTCGATTTAGAATTTTCTTCAAACTGAAATTCCTGACACTAATTAAACTGTAGTCCTTTCAACAGATTATACAAAATAAAAAATACTTTTTTAAAATCTTACGTTTTCCAAACGGACTAAAAAGTATAAAATAATTGAATTGTTATAATTGTAGTGAAAAATTTAATATTAAAAAGCGTGGAATTCCCTTTTCAAATTCTTATTGTGGTGTCAGACACCTCACGCCACTTAAAATTAAATGATAAAATTATATTAGTTTTATCTCTATATATTATAAATGCGAAAGTAAGCATGTTTGTTTGTTACGCTTTCACGCTTAAACTAGGGAATGGTTTTTAATGAAACTGTACAGCAATATAGCTGATATATCAGAATAACACATGAAACAATAATTTATAAAGATATATTTTTTTTTTAAATAAAAAAAATTAATATAATTTGACATTTGAAATTACCATAATGTTTTCTGTAAAAACAGTCAATTTAAAATATTTCAAGGCCATCTTCTCTGATATACTCAATGAATAATTACTATTATACATTTCAAAATAAATATTATAAAAGGTACAAAAAAAATATATTTTACCTGTGTAAAACAATCCCTACCATTATTTCGAGTGTTCTAGAAAAGGGATAAGCGGGAGCAATCTTTATCAATCTTTACTTTTAAACCCAGCGAAGCGGGTAGGTATCACTCTAGTCACTTTATAATTTTTATTACATTGTCAAAACAGGCTTAGAGATATAAAATAATTAAATTATTATTATTGTAAGAGCGTAGGGTGCTTTTCTTCCATTCTTTTTGCGACATTAGACACTCCACGCTTTGTAACTTTAAATGTTGTATTCCAATTATACCTAATAGTTTTATTATTTTATACTTTTTGCCCGTTTTGAAAACGTGGTTTTTTCGAAAAGTATTTTTTCATTAAAATTTGTATTCTCTAGTTTTTAGTATTGAATTATTTTTATTGTCATCCAGTTCTTATCTTTGCTCAAAATTTTAATAAGGATCCTCAAATCGGGAAGTTACTTTAAAATTAGTTACATAATTTGATCGGAATAAACACGAAAGCAAGTTACTAAAACGTGGTAAAGCTATCAAACAGTAAGAGCAAGTCGTGGTATTCGGTAGGCACAATCTAATAATAGTCACTTCCAAAGCAGAGACGTAAAATTTTGGACTTTCTCTGGCAGCCGATTGGAAATGTCAACAAATTAATTTTTATTTTAACCATCACAAAAAAGTTACAAAATTTAAGCTTAAAACAAGAACAATGTCCCTTAACGTTAATTAAGGGATTTTTCTTTCTATTATTTAATATGGTTTAGATATACGTTATTCCCATAAGTTTGTTTTGGTTCCAAAGGATATAAGAGTTGTTTTCAAGACTGCCAACCATTGTTGACTAGCGAATTCAATCAAAAGTTACTATTAAACTTGAAAAATTCTGAAAAAGTTATTGTTTTGAGAATTACCTTTATTTCGGTTTACGAGACTATGTAAAGTTATAAAAGAGGATTTATAATTTTTTTAAATCTACCAATATACAAATCGTTATATCTGTATTTAAAAAAAATTAAGAAAGTTAACTAGATTGGATAAACATAGAATCGAAATTTAATTTAAAAGACAAGGTTTAGTCATGATTAGAAGGCATGTGTTGATAGTAAACTATTGCGGGAAGAATGTATAAAAAATAAATAAACCTTAAACAATGAATTTTTTTTTTGGATCGGATTATTATCTAAAGGTGTCAGATAATAAATGTGTTAAACATCGATGCGGTAGGTCCAAATTACAAGTTAATTACAAAATAATTGTACATAAATGATGGTTTAGCATGAATATTATATTTTAATTTTAAAGCGGAATTATTCTTTGTTACAATATAGTTTTTTTAAACATTTTTTTCAATAAAATTACATTTTGCCACGCATCACCAAATTCATCACAAGTAGAATGTGGTTTAACTTCCAATTGATAAGTTAACATGTAAAAGTAAGATATAACAAAACTCTTGTGATATTCTCTTTACTTTCTGCTTCAATAAAAATTTGTAACCTTAATAAATGAATGAAAATTTTGTTTTAGTTATATATGCTTTGTTTCTCAAAATTCACTTGTCGGATTTACTTCACATTTGAATTTAAATTTTTTATAATTTACGGAATTGCCATTATATTTTTTATAGGTTAGAAAAAAAATTTTATTTGTCATTTTTGAAGAACGACGAATCGACTTTGTACTAAAGACGTTTCGATACCAAAACGAAAGTGATAAAAAATAACTGAAATTTTGTGTGTCAATTAATGAGTATTTAATACGCCTTCTATACCAACTTCAAGTTGATTTTTTGTATGTTTTACGGTTAAATAACTAATACAAACAGCCCTTTTCCATGGTAGTATATGAAGAAATCGTTATAAATTTTAATTTTTTAGTCAATAAGTGCTTTTAAAAATGTTACAATTTACATAAAAAACTTTTATCAATAATATTCTTCAAGTTTTAAGCTTTATCATCATACCAAAATTAAGAACTGTGCATAAAAATGAAAAACTTTTTGATAGTTAATTTCTCATAAACCGTAAAGAGAATCGATATGAATTTTTCATAAAAGACGTATAAATGGATGATTAATTGATAAATATAGTTTCAAAATTTTGTAACATTTTCATTTTTATGCCATCGAAATACCTTAAGGTATTGAAATCAAAATGATAACAAAAATTAAAAATTTTATTTATAAATTAAGCAACCTTGTATAGACCTTTAAGTGAAAAATTCATATCGATTCTATGTACGGTTTATGAGAAATGAGCCTTTGCTTTTGGTAAAAACACTGACTTTGATAGTTAATTTCTCATAAACCGTATAGAGAGTCGATACATATTTTCACATAAAACATCTAACAGATGATTAATTGATAAATAAAATTTCAAATTTTTGGTATATTCTCATTTTTACGGTATATTTTCATTTTTACCATAAGTTTGTAAATTGTAATCAAAAATTTAAAAATTAAGGTTTTTCAGTGATAAAAACGAGTTATTTTCTTTAAAGTTTGTAAATTGTAAAATAGAAATTTGAAAATTAATTCTTTTTTAGTTTACTTATTTAGGATTATTTATTTTAAGGTTCGGTTTGAGGTTCAAGCTGATGAAGTTTCCGGTCAACCTACACCCTATTCTCTGATACCTCTCTGTGTTAATTCATTTTTTCTTTTATTAAATTAATATCAAATGAAATTCATCTGATAATGAAGATTGAAGTTATCATTTAAAAAAAATTCCGGTATTATAAAGCTTCCAAAAGGTAGAAAAGCTAATGAAATTTGAGAGATTAGCAACGAATGGTAACTAATTTTCAAATTTTTGAGTTTGATAGGCCCTTTTGAAAATTATCACATTTACAGTATATAATTAAAAGCAATTAACATTCCACAAAATTTTATATAAAAATCTTTATATGAATGTAGTAAAAAAAAAAAAAAGAATTATTATAATGAATGAAAGATTGTAAAAATACTTAAGATAACACGCTTACATCAGGTCAAGTTCATTATAACTTTAGTATATGATAAGATTCATTTGTTTCTGCTACTGATATACGTTTTAAATTTGATTATACATTTGTTTCTTCTAGTGATATACGTTTTAAATTTGATTATACATATTTGTTACATCTATTATATATTATACTTTGTATTAGGTTACAGGAACAGTTGATACTCCCAGTAAGAGTTGATTCTTCCGAGGTAAAGTTGACTGATCTTTTCAGTATAAGTTTATAAAAACCGAAAAGTGTTGAAGTTTGATCAGCTTGTATTAGTCAGAGTTAACTTTAGCGAGGTAAAATGTACTCTTACTCAGGCATAGGCGAGTTATTTTTATTCGAAGTCATCATTGTTATAACTTTATTGTGTGCCGAAAACTTTATTGTGTGTCTCCTCATTGCTCATAAAGAAGGAAGCGAGACGGGTATACGACTCTTCTACCTATCTCAGTTTCTCTAATAGTAATGAGATAGGCAGAAAAAAAATGTTGTCTCACTGTCATACTCGTATGTTAGTTACAGAAGTCTTGAGTGTCTTTTCTAAGCCACGTTTGCCCATGCCTGCTCTTGGTGTCTTGAGATAGTATAAGTTGATTTTTTGCAAGGAAACGGTCTACCAGTTTTTAACAATTATACATGTTTATAACCATAATAAAAATTTCTTAAATAATATCCTTATTTTTCAATTGACTATATCATCGATATTATAATTTCAATAAAATTAATATTTTAAACAAAGTTGTAAGTAGGATTGGTAAAAATAAAATTACACAATTCAATTTAAAATAATATCCAAAACCTACACATATAATTACACCAACAACTAAACCAATAATGTCCAATACATACTTAATAGGATTTTTTTTATATCGATCAAGTTCTATCAAAATAGAGTGAATTTTGTAGAATTTGCAAAGAAAAGGAAATACAAGACTAACATCAATTAATACACCTTGAATTTATTTACAAGGTTCCAAGTAATTGCTATCGGTAGGAGTCCCAACGTAGGATCTATTTAAATAAATACCCACAATTTCTTTGAAAAGTGATTTCGAAGATTTTTACAATAGAAATAAAAGTCGTTATAGCATCGAGCTCTAATAAGCATCAGATTTTTCTCAATCAGAATTCAAAATCACCAAAAAATTTGTATGATTTGAAAGAATTCCTGGAAGTGTCTTTTCTAAAGTTGGGGCTAGTTCATTTTTATCCTTATTTTTGACCTACATTGTGGCCACCTTCATAATGTAATGCGCGGATAATCGAATATTAGAATGCTAAAAAATCCGTAATAACCACTTCGTAAGTAGTTCTTTTATTGTATCATACCATGTATCTGTATATATGAAGCAGGTATATTAAGTTTAGTCCCAAGATTGTAATTCAAAGTGTATAGGTGTTCATAAAATCACCTAATTAATCCATTTAGGGTTGTTCGTCCGTCTGCCCTCACGATACCTCAAAAACGAAAAGAGATATCAAGCTGAAATTATTACAGCGTGCTCAGCTCGTGACTTTGAAAAGTGACTTTGAGTTCGTTAATGAGCACCATGAGATAATTTAGATCTTGGAAAAATAGGACCTACCTTGTAAACTGTTGGAGATAGAATAAAAGTTGTAGTGTAAAAAATGTTCCTTATAAACATCTTTTGTCGGAAACATTTTTTTCGTAAACATCACTGTTTACCAGTGAAAGCGTAAACCAGGGTAGAATATTATACATGTATTGTATCAAGTTATATACATTTATTGTATTTATGTATGGCTTTGTTTATTAATATGTCCACTGAGGAAGTGAGAAGAAAGATACTCTTATTACTTTGTGTATAAGAGTGACTATCTTTTTTAACTCACATGATGTAAAAAGCAAACAAGTCCGTAATCAACCCGGTCTATACATGGTATTTCAACAGTTAACTAAGTCAAGTGATTGTTTTCACACTTTATTTTACTATTATTTTGGAACTACGTTATATTAAATAGTAAATTATTGTTAATGTAGTTTTCTTCGCATAAACAATAGACAACTGAGTAAATATCATATAATTATATTCATAAAGTTTTAATGAAAATACTACAATAATTAACACAAACAATTCTTTTATTGTCTTTTTTTAACTTGCTATCTCCAGCTGTATGAAATTAATAATACATTTGTTGTATTTATTTTAATAATCTTAATAGTTTTATTTCTCAAATGTAAAAGGTATTAATCATCGGTAACCGTGTTATTAAAGTAATTGAAATACTTAAAATTTAAAAAGTTGGTAATAACTATAAAATAAGGACCACATATTTATTACATTAAAAGATAATATCTGTAAAAATTTTAACGTGCTCATTTCTTAGCACGCTTATTACAACAGACTACAGAGAATTTTTTTCTGCATTAAATTACAGGAGTTATTTTTTATTTAAATGGCTACAGTATCACGTACTGAATGTAAATGCACAAAATCTACACACAAATTTCGGGGTAAGTGCCTACATTTTAGGGAAAACCGTTTTGGGCTGTATCCCCATAACTATTCACTTAAGACAAAAAATGATAATAGTCTTTATTATAGATTATTAAATTTCCAGTCTTTTTGGTAAAATATTTTTTGTTTGAATCACTAACTGTTTATGACTAATACGACTAAGACGATTTACTTATGGATTATTATTTCTCTTCTAATATTTGTTTAAACAATAAAATGCTTAACTATAAGCTTCAATTTTAAATTTTTCTTTCAAAAATTAATATTGTTATGGAGACAGTCAGACGGTTATGGTCGCATAGCCTAAAACCGTTTTCCTTAAAATGGAGGCACTTCCCCTGCAAACTTTTATATATTAACTTAACTTGTAACTAAAAATGTAATAAAATCTTAAAAGTCAATTTTAACCTACTTCTAATTACTGTCCGATTCATTTAATAATTAAAAAAAAAATAACAAAGTCCAAAGGCAATACAATAGTAATTTATCCCTAGTAACCAGACGAATTACGTATGTTACATCGGAGTTTATAAAGGTTCCTGTTGGCGACTACGGAGCAAAAATAATACATTAAACCTAATTTTTATAAAAATAATCATCGGAAATTCAATATACATGATGATAAAAATAATTTTATATTATTATGAACATTAAACAAAAATAAAAAGCTATATTTTAATAATAATAAATCATCAAGTACACTTTATATTGTATTATTTAAAATTTTTAATTACTTTGCAAAATAACTAAAAAAATAATCATTAAATAATGTACTCATTTTTTGGTACAATTATTTTATTATTTATTCTTTTTTTCTTTTATATATATAATTTAAAACACCAAAATTTTACTTAAAAAAATGCATTTTGGTTTAATAAAAACTAGCCGCTATACTTGCTTCGTTGGACAATTCCACTTTTAAAACTACTACTCCAAAAAAATTATCTTCTTTGCCCTCACTTTCCTCCTACTCAAGATAATACTCACAATTAAGTTTTAACTTAGTTCACTAGCTTTACTCCGATCGAGTTCAACCAGCGAACTTCGGTCTTCGACTTGGACCTTCGATATTGTAGTACCTATTCATTTCGTAGGTTTTATAATATTCACTTGTTTGGAAAAACGTAACTTTATCGTTATATCTCCTACCATCGGTATTAATCCTAAGTTAATAAATTAATTCCCATATAAATCGGTCCCTAAACGAAAAAACATACAAAAAGACAGACATAAACCATTTTTATAATAGTAAAGAACAATTAATAATTTTGGAGGTATATTTAAAACCTCAGAAAGTCAGAATTTCCTATGAACCTTTTGAATTGCCAGTGAAGTTTCAGCAGCGGCAGTTTGTCAATTATAATTGACAAGTAGATTAAATTGTCGTTAAATGAATGAGATCACAGTAACCAAATTGATCTTTTATACCTGTTTTACCTCAAAGACCTTCTAAAACAGACATAGGCAAATGTGACTTAGAGAAGTCCCTCACTTAAAATACGAGTAAGACAGTGACAACCTAACCAGCGACAACCAAAAATACGAGAAGACAAAGAAACAACATTGTTTTTCTAACTATCTTATTACTATTAGAGAAACTGAGATAGGTAGAAGATTTTATAACCGTCTCGCTTCCTCCTCTACGAGCAATGCGGGCTTGGATAAAGAGACACACAATAGAGTCTAGGACACACAATAAAATTATAACAATGGTGACTTCGACTTAAAATAACTCGCCCATGCCTGTTCTAAAAGTTCATTAGTCGTGATAATCTTTGTTTTAATTGATATATCTTTGCGATACTTGTTGACTTGTTTTATGAAAGACTAAGAGCTACTATTTTTCTGTTAGATTATGTAATTATATTTATTTTGAAAAAAACAATAACCAATCACATCAAATAAAACAAACTAGAAAAAAAGTGGACTTTTTCTTTTGGTATAAAATAAATATCTTGTGGTTTAGGTACTTGGACTATACGATCTTTTGAATTGTATTCAAAATATATATTTTTTGACAGTGATTCATTAATAAATGTTGTATGTTTTGTTTTGAAATATTTGTTAATTTGATGATATTAATCATACACTGGATTAAGTTATTATGTAATAAATAATACACGTTCAAATATAAAATATATACCTAGTTCTTACTTCTCAGTTACATAAAGTATTAACGTCATAAATTATACAACACCACAAAACTACAAACCAAAGTCTTTTTAGTGTAAACTGAGTGTAACGCACCAAAAAGTCAAAAATAATTAAATAACTCACAGTTTTCAGTATCCTGAAAATTACGGTCTTGCATTAGCATATCAACCAATTTTATTTTTTATTTTCGATATTTATAACAAAATGAATCTTCAAATTTGTAAAATTTATAGTTTTCTTGGGCCTTTCTTACTATTTCTTGGTGGATCAAAGTAACACCTGTTTCTTTAGTTTTGGTATCCCAAGCATCGACTTGGTTTCGAGTCCCTACTTCCTTCTTTAAACCACCCCAACACTTTCTTTAGGATAAACTACGCTAAAACCACCAGGTAAGTTTTCTTAGTCGTACACAGAAAATGAAAATGTGATGAAAATGCGACAGGCTGACTATTATAATGTTAAAACTTCCATAATGAAATTATAGTTAACTTTTTTTTTAACTATCTCAATTTATCAGATGGTATTAAAATAACCCAAAAAAAAGTGTCATCTTTAATTATTGTATGTATTTTGTTTAAAATCAACAAATAAGTCGATTAAAACATCCTATCAACAAGGTATTTTTAATACATGTACCAAAACACTAAAATTTTTGATGTCATAAACATAATGTTTTATGGAATTTAGAAAAATATAGACGCGGAAAAATTGTACCCAAAAAAAATTCGGTAATAGTGTACCATTTTGGAAAGCAAGGGCTAAAAACTTTAGAACAAACAACTCGTTATTAAAACAATACACCGGGCCGATAAAATAGTCGGTCTATTTTTTCGGGTATACTTTTGCCGATAATTTTATACTTTATATACTTACTGAGGTTATTCAAGGGAGAGTTAGGTCAATGTCAACATTTTCAATCAAATAGATTTGGTATCTACGATTGTATAAAAGCTATAGCCAACCGTATAGATTTACAATCGCATATGGCCAATCAAAAATTAATTTATATTAGCTTGATTCTCTATTGAATCACTGTAATATTTACTTTTTTTTTTTCAATTTTTTTAAAATGAATAATCCATTATTTTCATAATCATATTATATTACTAATTATGACAATATTTTTCATATTGCCTATGACTAGAAAGGATAATTGTTTTTAATGATTTTACCGGAAGTTAAAGTACCATTTCAGTTAAAATAGCGTTATTTTTTATAATAGAAACATAAATTATTGAAAATTTTAATTGAATATTTTACGATTATTTTAAGTATCTACAAAATAATTAATAAATTTTTTATATATTTCAATCAGATTTAAGGATAAACAAATTATAATTCTCATTCTCTGTTGTAGAATCTTTGAACATAATTAATAATATAAGTTTATTATATGGATGCCATTACTTTCTTCTATACAAGAAGTAATGTAAAACAAACTTTCTATATATAACAAGGGCCAGGTTAGCCAAATTTTAATCGTGCTATAAACTTCTTACATTAGTACATATATCGAGAAGATCGACCTACTTTTTATGTGCCATGTATATATCATATATTAAATTTAGTCCCAAGTTTGTAACGGTTATAATTGATGCTACAAAAAAAATTTTGGTGTAGGTGTTCATAGAGTCGTCTAATTAGTCCATTTTCGGTGTTCCGTCCGTCCCATCTGTGAAGACGATAACTCAAAAACAAAAAAAATATCAAGCCGAAATTTTTACAGTTCACTCAGGACGTAAAAAGTGAGGTCGAGTTCGTAAATGGGCAACATAGGTCAATTGGATCAGTAGGACCCACCTTGTAAACCGTTAGATAGAACAACAGTTTAAATGTAAAAAATGTTCTTTATAAAAAAATAAACAACTTTTGCTTGAAAAATTTTTTTGTAAACATCACTATTTACTCACGAATGTGTGGCATGTATAGGTATATGTGTAACGCGATAGAGTAATCAACACTGCCTATACATGGTATTTCAACAATTAACCCAGCCAATTGTTTGTTTACACTCGTTTATTTTAAATATTGTCCACATTATTTTAAACAATGTCCAAGATTTCCAGCAAGTCTTAAGAGGCAGAATAATTTTATGTAACAAAATAAAATCGAGACTAAAAAAATATTGTGATATTTTCTTAAACTTAGTATTTTGACCGCTGCTTAGAATAATGAAAGTTATATTTTTTAGAACAAAACATAGGTTCATGAAAGAACTTGTGTATAGTTATAGGTATGTAGTGCCTGTCTCCCTAGAAGCGCATATTGGCCTGCATTGGCCAATCCAGCCTTGTTATCTCAACCTTTGTCCTGGGCAAATAAATTAAGTATTGTTTTGTCAACCATTACCCGAAGCTATGGACAATTGTCAACAATATTCTACACAGGCTTGAACCCATTATGGCCCGGTTTTACTCGGTCAGAAATGTTTTGTGGATATCACTATATCAGGATCGGTGTAAACGCCATACTGATTTGACCACTGAGGGGCAATAGTAACAAAAGCAAGAATTGGCGGACGAGTCAATGCATACTATAGTATCTGTCTCTATACCATACCACCATTGTAGTAAACGCCATACAATTCTTATCGTGTAGTTCTTCTATTGATTTATTGGTATAAACTAAAATTAAGAATTTCAGTATCAGAACAAAATTTTGCAAATCTGGCCCTTGAAATAAAATACCTTGATTTTGTTGTTATTTTATATAATATAATAATGAATAATATTGTGAAGATTATTTGTTTGACTGTCAGGTTAACATGTTAATTAGTTGCAACAACAACATAGTTTTACAACAACAAAATTATTTTGTAAATCTTTTTAAAGGCTTTTTAAAAATATGTTTCAGATAAAATTAATTTTTTTGATCATAAGTGAAACTTTAAGGTAAATTATTTTATATAATTTTTAAATTTAAACTTTCACAAAAAGTTTTATTTAAAACTTATTTTTTACATGATACTATTTTTTTCGTTTTACTTCTATATACAAATAACAATAGAGAGGTTCTCTATTGGATAAACCCACCTTACAATAATTTGGAAATAATAAAAACAGTTTGGAAACCTTCCCATCAATTAAATTTTATGTTTTTCTAAATAATTTATTTTTGCTATATCTTTGGTATGCTACGAAAAAATTTTAATTATCCTGTTTTTGGAATATATAGGGTAAGGGAGATCCAAAAAAGAAACAAATATTCAGGGTTCTTTTCATCTGGTCGTCAAAGACTCAAATACCGTCGAAAAATCTCCGCAATTATTTTAGATTCCATAATTTTGGTCGTTACCATTAAATATTGAATGAAACCAATTTTTGTATTTTTTGAGTTCAAATTACTCTATATTTACAAAGAAGTGCCTATTAAGAAAATTGCAAAAAATCTTTAGTCTCCCATTTTGATAAACTCGTCACAAGATATAAACGGTGAATAAGATTACGTAATTTTGATCCAATAAATACAAAAATAGAATTTATTAGGTAACTGAATACATAGTCTCGTATAAAGATCGATTTCTATTTGCAATTTAAGAATATATATTAAAAATAATTGTCTTATAGTCAAATAAATAAGAGTTATGAGAAATCCGGGACCTAGTTATTTTAGAAAATCTAAGACCAGGTAAAATATGATGTGGGATGCCTTTCAACCTGTATTTTTAGACTTTAACATGTCTATAGAAGTTATGAAGCGTTGATTTTTTTATTTTGTTAAATAAATCTTTTAAAAATGACTTTTATTATGAAGGCGTACATTTAATTTTATAATTTTTATTTTATGAGCGTATAATATGATTCCAAAATCAAAATAGACTAGTGGGATATGAATTTTTTAAGACAATGTGTCTAGACACAATTTTTATTTCTAAATTATTTCTAAAGATTTTCAAATGACAAGCATATTAATAATAATCTGTGCTAAAGTATTATTCCATAATTCAGATGCCCTTTTTAAATATTTGACAATATAGTAGCATTCCTTCCTTGTTGGTTCGATACAATAAAACACCATGAGGTGAATTCTTCACAGTTAATTTTCTTAATTTGTCACCATAAGCTTCAAATCATAAAAGATTATTAAATCATGCTTTATCCCAAAATTTCAATTTTTCGAAGCATCAAATTTGATAATCTCCCCAAATATGCCATTTTTTAACAGACTTTTATTAGCTTCATACGTATGTTAGTATGTTTTTGTATGTTAGTATGTTAGTAAGTAACGGAAATTTTAAACACGATTTTGAGCCCCTTCAAAACGTCGGATTAACTCGAAATTTGGCATACTTATCAAGAACCGATGACAGTGTAATAATTTATAAGTTTACTTGATTATCCTGATCAGGATTTTCAGGAAAAACGGATTCCATGTCTGAAAATTATATATTTATTTGCAGGCCAACCATATTCATACCGAAAAGGGAGAAAATAATATCTTGAAATTCAAAAAAATCATTTTATGGTGAAAAAGCGTGGAGTTCTATTTAAGATATTTTATAATGACTTTTCTTTTACCTATTTTGTTTTTAAAATAATTACAATAATTGAAATTTAGCACCCCACGCTTTTTTCCATAAAATGATTTTTTGAATTTAAAGAAATTATTTTCTACCTTTTAGTTCAGCTAAGGCCTTTCCGACTATTAGTGTATTTAGAAATTATCATTATTTTGCGTTATCTATCATTTGGAGATAACGAACAACATCTGAAGTCATGTTGTTATAGTTTGTTAAAGCCTTCAGGAAAATCCGGTTTTAAAAAAACAAGGTTTAACGTCGCATAAATGGGCGCAAATTTTAAAAATAACGTAAATATAAATATATAAATATTTGGCTATAAAATTGTTTTTATGTTTATTTAAACTCTTCTAAACAAAAAGTGTTAATACAAATAATAATTGATGAAAATTAAATACATTGTTCATTTCAATAAATAATAAACACCTATACGAACATATGTAAACACTAAATATCGAAAGGAATATTTAAATTTATTAAAAAACTTTTATTTTACGAGAAACCTTCGTATTAAAATAAAGTGATAATAAAACAAATTTTAAAATATTTTTAAAAACAATAACAAACACAAAATATTGGGTTTAACATGAAGAGATGTCATCTTAATTTAGAACAATATTTGTGGTTTAATTTTAAAACTTTCCGTGTGAAACAAGGTATCAATAAAATGACAATTTCCATTCTTTGGAAAAATGTTGCATCACTGCACAAAATAAAACAGTCAATGCCGCACATTGATTGCTCTATTGCAACCAATACACCACAAACCGTCTCCAGAAAAGCATGACCATAACTGTAGTGAAGTTTCACTTTTTCTATTCTTTGTTGTAAATATATAAAAACTAACATATATTAGAAAATATCATTTATATAGGTACCACTTTTATACTTTGACAGTATTCGACAATCATACTAAGTGAATTTCTTAAGACAAGGCAAAAAGTACAAAGAATGCTAGCCGAAGGCAAATTTGGATGGCTAAAATGAGAATTTCGGCAACAATGCTCACTTCCAGAGTGAAAGTCTGTTAAATCCGTTTTAATAGCAATATATAAAATTGTAAAAAATTTACAAGAAAAATACTTGTCAAAAATTACAATTATCAATAACACCAGAGAGCAATCTTTTAAATAAAATTAAAAGAATATGTTATTTAAAACGCGCTTTGAACACAATAATGCCAAATTTATACAGAATAAATAAATATATCAACGCATTCTTTAATCGTTCTATAATCTTTTTATTCATTGATAAAAAAAACTTTTAACAAAAAATTTCGATTTCAAAAGAAAAACTTTCCCAAAACAAACAAATATGCACTAAAAAGTAAAAAAATAACGATAATATAATGTAGTAAAAATTATTGTTAATTTGGAGTCACTCTGACATATCATCGTTTGCTACATTAGTATGGCTGACACCGACTCCAAAAATTACAATAATTTTAACTACATTATATTATCGTTATTTTTTTAATTTTTAGTGCATATTAATTTATTTTATAAAAGTTTTTCTATTGAAGTCGGTTTTGTTTTTATTAAAAGTTTTTTTTTATATTGTGATTTTTAGTGAATCTGAAGTACACTAACATAACTAATTTGCCACTAAAAAAAAGAATCATCGAAATCGGTTGACGTGATATTGAGTTATTCGCCCTCTTGTCGTGCAAACTTAATGCAAATTTAAGTCTTTTATGGTTTTCTCATGGATGCCGTTGTCAGAACCGGACCAAAATGAAATGGGACCACACGGGAAGCACCAACTTTCAAATAGATAAAGAATCATTAAAATCGATTCACCCAGTCGAAAGTTCTGAGGTAACAAACATAAAAAAAAATACAGTCGAATTGATAACCTCCACCTTTTTTGTTTGAAGTCGGTTAAAAATGATACGCGACGCTGCGACCTTAAAAATATTCTCGGATAAAAAAGTAATGAACTTTAAAATGACACTTCAAAATGGAAAACCCTATATTAAAAATAATAATGACTAATTGTTTAGGATATAATAATACCGTGTATATATTCACACATACATATTTTCAACTGATGACTTTAACAGTTATTTTATTGTCATTTTTGTATATAAAATATCACATTCATTCACACATATAAACTTTGACAGCTCATAAAAATATCGCAATAAATGTAACCACCAACAAAATACCATACAGATAAATGAAATAAATGTGGAACCAATCTTGTGTAACAAATACAACAAACATGTTGAGAATTTCTCATTTTACATTTTTAAACCAATTGGGATTTTGAAAAAAAAATGTTTATTTATTTTATTTTAGAAAAATTTTGAAAAAACATGTATAAGTTTTATAACAAAACTGTTTTTATTTTTTATTTTTTCATGATAATTTTAAATTTCAGGCAATTTAAAAGAACTTTTCAAAGGAGAAAAAAAAACGCCCAACATCAAAAAAATGTTCGTAAATGATCGTGTAATGTCATAATGATAAATAATAATTGTATTCAGTGTACACTCAATTAACATTATCACAACGACGTTTTACGAAAATTTTTTTTGTCGGGCGTTTTCGTTTCTCTTTTCAAAAGTTCTTTTAAAACTAACTGTAACTTTAAAATTATCATGAAGAAATAAAAAATATAAAAATATATACGTTTTGTTATAAAACTTATACATGGACTTGTCGCCCTATTAGCTCAGTTGGCTATGGCGTAAAAAATTCCGTCCGTGGTATGCTTAGGGTAGCGGGTTCGATTCCTGCCGTCTCAAAAAAAATAATTTAATTAATAGTTGTAATGGGCTGGTGTAGTGCATGGTATATACATGAAGGCCGTGCAGCCAGCGTCTGAAATTGAGGAGCTGATAAATGAAATTATCAGCGGAAAGGTGGTAAAACACTTTGGTGGTCTTTGGTGGACAGCCAATATAACCTAACCTCTTATATGATGTTTCCATTTTTGTCAATAAAAAATTTGGTTCAAAATCCCAATTATTATCTCAAACTGCAACAAGTCGTGCCACAAGTTCACAATAAGCAGTCAACTGTCTATTGCGAGTCAAAATTACTTGCCAAAAGGTAATTTGAATACTATAACTTAATGCTCACAATGGATAATTAGCTATTGGTCACTGGAAAAGTTTTCCCGAGCATTTCGGTTAATTAACATCCTATGCGAAATCAAGTATTAAAGTTCTTATACGCTTTGGTAAAATTTTTTGGAGAAAATAAACTGCTTTTCTTTTCTTCTTGCAAATATCTTGTAAATTTCAGTATAATCAATGCTACATCATAGAAAATTTTCTGGCAAAAGTGGTGAAGTTCTCTTGAAAATTGTTGATTGCACATACCTTAAATACGCACTTATTTTGATAGCAAGAGTGAATAGAAGCAATTTTAAGGGGCTTACTTATTATTTCATTATACTATATAATAAAATATTTATGACTTTTTTGTCATAAATAATCTCGAAAAATATGTAATACGTATTCATCGAAATAATTGCAAATATTTCGATGAATATTATAGATTTTTCGAGAATATTTATTTATAAAAAAAAATTTTTAATATTTCATTATTTGGGAAAATTTTTAGTTATTTATCAGGGTATAATAATTTTGTTAAAAGTATAGTAATAGTATACAATATAATGATATAATAATATTGTAGATAGAATATATTATTAGAATATATTAGAAACATTGAATAAATAGACACCTATTAAAAAACCACAGTAATTTACAATAATACTGTTAAAATGTATGAATGAACATTCCATAGACAACTGCTGTTTTTCTTAAAGATTTAAGCCTAGTTATAACTGACATATTCCCTGCTTGACATTATACATGATTTTCCAAATAGGCATACTGGAAAGCGCGAACGAAGTAAGTGTTTTTTTCAGCCTTTGAGTAAATAACAGATAATCCGCACGGCTTCGACGTGCCCTTTTTTTCGAATTGTCGCATGCAAATATTTAGAGTTCCTGGAATATTTAGAAGAACATATTTTACATTTAAACTTTTGTTATATCTCTAACGGTTTACAAGGTGGATCCTATAGATTCAAGACAAAATTGGCTTACGTTGCTTTTTACGTCCTGAGCATGCTATAAAAATTTCAGCTTAATATATTTTTTCGTTTTTTGAGTTATCTTGCCCATAGACAAACAGACGGACAGACAACCGAAAATGGACAAATAAGGTGATTTTATGAATGTCTATAACAAATTTTGTCATAGTATAAATATTTTTAAGCGTTACAAACTTGGGACTAAACTTAGTATACCTTGATATATTTGATATATACACGGTGTAACTATATTTTTAATACGTAATATGTATAAAGTAAAAATTAACAAAATTGACAAAAACAGTGACAAACCATTTAAAAATTCTATAAAGATAATTAAATTACTAAAAATAATAATTTAAAATGAAAAACACAACGTAAACAGTTAAAAAAAATAAATACAAAAATATGATGAATGTATATAAATAGTTGAAATCCCCATAAAATAAAATAAATAAATCATTTATAAATAATATAAATATGTAGGTATAATAGGTTCATATACGTGTACGTGTAAAGTAAACGCACGCGTGTTAGAATGTATTAACTGTTAAAACACACGTACCTATTAACTGACTACTGGGTTTTGTGTTGTACCTAAATCATCTATCTATACCTATGGACTATGGAGATTGATGATCTATCTGCATGTAACAAGGATTCAAAACGATTGGTTTTATTACAGACCGTGAGCTAGTTATAAAGCGAAATTTCTAAGACTATCTTTTAATAACATTTCGAGAATTGATAAAGATAATAATGACAAAGAAAATGAGGTTGTTATGCCCGTGTGTCAAATTTATAGAAATAACCTATACCAAAATTTTATTCGTAGAATCAATATTTTTAAGCGTTACAAACTTGGGACTAATACATATATGCATGGTATAAAAATGTAGAAAGTAGTTTATAATTAATTATAAACGTTTATTTTATTTTAATAAAAACTTCTTCATATTATATTTAATACATTTGTAACGACAGTTTATTCTGAAAATAAAATCTCTTAATATGATCTTTTATGATTTTATTATGATCTTGTTTACTCAATTTCAATAGTTGTATGAATTTTATTTTTAAAGTATGTATATCTATGTACAACAGATTATGATTATATTGAAAAATATTGAAATACTTTTCAAAATGATTGTTAAAAGATTAAAAATAATTATTTACAAGATTAAATTAAACATAAAAGAAAGATTTAAGAATAAAATTTAAATATTATTAATAATATTGTTTATTTGATATTGTTAATAAAATCAATAATAATATTATCTTGGGTGGTCTTCAGTGATCACAACCATACTTATGTGATATTATTTTGTAAGATGATGACCTTCACAAATAAAAGTTATTCTATTTAATTTGCTGGTAATATTTAAAAAAAAATAAACAGCAAATATTTCACTGAAGTCATTCATTTAAGAGGACAACCACTTTATTATTTATGATAATGATGTGTATAAGTTATAGTAAATAATAATATTTAAATTGATTATTATTTAAAAAAAGATTATATGTTACGAAACTTTTTTGAAATCTGTAGCATTGAAAGTTTGATCTTTTTATTATTGACTTACCTATTATTACCAAAAAGAAAATAAAATGCTATCAATTTGATGATTTACACGTAATGATAGAAATATTCATGACTCACCTGAAACAAAAATAAAAAAGGATTATTAGTTCAACAAAAGACAAAACATGAAGTAATATGTCGCTTTCAGACATTTTTTCTTTTTTTAATATGTCGGGAACAGAAAGTTGAAGACTCGATTTCTGTTAATAAAAATCATATTGATGGAAGGGAAAGTTCATGTAGCACCTACTGTCTTAGGTAGTTTCAGTGCTGTAATGGAGGGTAGTAACGGTGTATACCCTGTGGTTTACTCTCACAAGTTAGCGTATAGATTGTGGGTTATTGGAAACTGAACAACACACTAGGGTTAATTAGTTAATTGTTCTCCTTTTATTCGTAAACCATACACCAATATTTCAAGTTGACATACATTAATTGATACAGGCAAAAAAAACGAGAGGTGTCGTGGGTACTCAATAGAAAATATGTTCCTTTCGCACAAATAACAGTATTAGTAATTAATAATTAATATTAGTTTTGTAGTACGCTACCTTGCAGGTTTAGTGTAATTAGTTCCTTTTAGTTCTTTTTTTTTACTTTTTCTCCCTCGATAATTTTGCATTTCTGCTTTTTTCGATACTTTTTGCATCTCTCGATACTTGTTTCATTGTTTAAAGAATTAAATACTAAAGCTACTTTTACTCGAAAGCTTTATGAATTAATTGTAATATTAGCTTAAAAAAAACATACATCTGATTTAGTAGTCAACCCGATATGTGAGTACATTATCCACAATTTAATTGATATTTATCGACATAACATTAACATTTCCTTGTACTTACTTTAAATTATCTCTATTATGTTTAACTTCTGGTAACTCACAACTCATTTTTTTTTAAAATGAGAAACATAAATTTTGGATAAAAAATACAACTTGTCAAATATTTTTGCATATTCTCAAAATTCATGACAAGCTGAATCGATTACAAAAGTTTTAGTTTCGTAGGTCAGTTGCACTTTTTGTGGTTTTACCTCCCAACCAGCAAAAATATCATAGCGTGCGATAAGGAACATAGTTTGGGTACCATTGGTTTAGATGATAGGGCCGTTTTAAAAGAATTTTTTGCCACAACAAATGTATCAACAAATATTGACTTTATACTTGAATTTGCTTCTTATAAACGTTATCGTTGGTACGTTTGAGATGCAAATATTTTAGGAAAAGACTGGAATTAAAAACTTTAAGAAGATTGATGATCGCCTTTAACAGTTTCAAAAGAACGCAAAAAAGAAGCTTCATCCGAATTTATTCCAAAATTGAATTACACTGCAAGGTAGTGATACAAGGTTACGGTTTTTCGATTCAAGTTAAGAGGCCGCTAGAATGTATTTCATAGACCTTTTCATTTAAAAAAGCGATTACCTTTTGTTTTGGACAATTTGTGAAAAACTATTGTGATAAAATGAATAACAAATATCTTGTATCTTTGCCCAACTTATTACTGTCTGTCCGAAACAATAATGAATCGTAGCTGAAAAGATCTATGATTGACTTAAGTGAGGAAATACGAAAGTGAATCACATGGGTAACATTTCGGGAAATTATTGGCACATTTTTCGAGTTCTTAAAGTTAATTAACCGTTCGAAACTTCTAGCCCATATTTTTTTTACCTTATATTAGTTCTTTTGTTATTTGCAAGAATTATGTCTCTCGTTCAACGATGTTATCATTGAACTCTTCCAGTAGCTAAGTATGGCAGAGCCAAATAAGTATGGTAAACTTTTTTTAAGCCCCTCAGAATCTTGTGGTCTTTGTTTGTCCTATCTTAAATTTTCAATGATTTTATATTTGTCGATTGACGAGTAATAATTAGTAGATACGATGCGATGCAGGATGAATGAGTACAATCATGAATGACTCGTCAGTATATTGCTTGTCCAAATGACTAACTTTTCTGAATGCATTTATATTACACACATATACATCAGTATCATCATCCAAATAATACACCTATTTGTTATAAACAAAGAAACAAATTTATTTGTTCATCTCTCATCATCAACATCATCATCATCACGATCATCATTATCACTGCTATCTAGAATAGAATACTCCATACAGTTATGGTATGTTATTTTATGCTCTCAAAATTTTTCATATTAACTGGGTCATAGTACTTGTATAAATATTTTATACAGATGATTTATTAAAATGTTTCCAGCTAATTAAAAAAAAAAAAAACAAGTGCAAATAAGTGAACACAAACAATTGACAGACTTAATTGTTGAATTATCCTATATAGAAATATATCCACTATATTCAACTATATCCAGTATAGTTAAATTTCAGTGCTTTATTATACCATGTATATATGAAATATACATAGTATATTAAGTTTAGTCCCAAGTTTGTAACGCTTAAAAATAAATATTGATGCTACGAAAAAAATTTTGATATAGGTGAATCATCTAATTAGTCCATTTCCGCGTGTCTGTCTATCGTCTGTCGTCTGTCCGTCTGTCATCACGATAACTCAAAAACGAAGAAAGATATCAAGCTAAAATTTTTATAGCGTGCTTAGAACGTAAAAAGTGAGGCTGAGTTCGTAAATGAGCAACATAGGCCAATTGGATCTTGGGTCAGTAGGACCCATTTTGTAAACCGTTAGAGATAGAATAAAAGTTTAAATGTAAAAAAAGTTCCTTATAAAAATATAAACAACTTATGTCTGAAACATTTTTTCGTAAATACCACTCTTTATGTGCAAATTATATAGTATGTATTATATGAGAATACCAAATTATATAGTATGTATTATATGAGAATACCAGTGTGGCAGGTATGTATGTGTAATGTGAGTAATTCACACTGTCTATACATGGTATTTCAAAAATTAACTCGGTCAATTGTTTGTTTTCACTTGTTTTTTATGAAATAAATGGTGGAAACGCATGTAAATAATATATTACATTACATCTTACAATTCAAATGTATTTATTTGCGCTCCCAACATATTTATTTAGAATTATGAACAGCTATTTCAATGTGCATAGGTATTTATTGGAGCTATATACGAGCGCAGCGAGCTACGCTACCGAAGGCCAGATATTCCAAAGTTTTAATATTTCACTTCCGTCGGTAGTTCCCATGACTGACTATCTTCTTTTATTAGGAAAATTCTTCAGATTTAATTTTTTAGTGATCACGAACAGATGGACGAACAACCGAAAGTAGACAAATAAGATGAATGTATGAACACTTATATCAAAATTTACAAAGTTGAGATTAAAATTAGTATACCTTGATACGGTATAAAAACGGATTGGAATATCAACAAACGGTAAAATGAGAATTTTCTTACGTACTGGGGGAAAATAAGAATTATTTTCAGGGTATTTTCTGGATTTTTAACAGACAAATTGCCAAATAATAATTTTAAAAAAATTATTCATCCAAAGTTTTCAAAACAAACGAATTAAAATTTGGCGCCGAAAATTGAGGTCTATAAATATTTCAAACAAAACTGATTTTTTGAGGTAGAGAATCAGAAATTGCTGCAATAAAGTAAGTAGTTCCATTTTGGAAAAGTTGACTATGGTTTAATTTAGAAATTGTCCTCGGAAAATAAAACATTCATACTCCCCGTAAATAAGAATATCTGTTTTTGCGGGTTTTTTTTTTTTTATATTCCAATCCATACAAAAAAATTGACTGAAAACTTTTTTAAAAATCAGTCTGTATATGTATAGATAGGTATATTATTGTGCGCAACGAGTTTAAGTGGAACACACCAATCACCCGTATGTCATTATATTCAGATTTATACATATTACATAGAGGAGAATGGTTTTTAACACCTAGCGGTTTCATTTATTTATGGAGAACTGATTATTTCTTATTTTGAAAGTTTTCAAACTCTTCGGAACAATAAAAATTACAGAAATAAAAGATTAATATCAACTTAAAAACAAGAACATGGCAGAACCAGTGGGAAGGAAAATGAGTTTACAACACTTCCACAATATTTGTTGTGTCTCAGTTTAATATAGCAGAACAGTCCATGTATAAAGATGGCCAAAGAATTGGACTTTTAACTTTGTAGAATGTACAGGGTGGTTCCAGTGATAGCCGCAGAACTTCATCAAACGGTAGTTAACGTTAGAATTATGACAATAAAATCAGTGCAACTGGAAATTTTTTCTCGAATCGGGGTTCTACACTCTTACCTCTATCGCTGATTTTCGAAATTTAATATCGTAAGTCTTAAATCAAGAAGAAATATTTCATAATGTCAAAATTCTAATTTTTCTCAGCAGGCGTTTCGACAATATTCGCAAAAATGCCCTTTTTTCCAAATTTTAAACATCTGTATCCAGAAAAAGACGGTTTTCGTATATACAGGGTATTCTTTGGACGATTGTAAGTTGAAAGTACCTTTTATATTTTTGGCCAAAACCTAATAATTAAGGAGTTATGTACACCATTATGTCTCCAAATTTAATAGCCAAAAAGAGTAAACTTAAAACAATCGATTCTTTATGTGTTTTTTTAAATTGAAATTTTAAAATTAGTTAAATAACTACGTTTACAAATCAAGAATATGCCGATATTCACTTTATTGACGAATATTGTGAAGGAAATGCAAGAGCCTCAGTGCCCAAATATCTGCGACGGCTTCCAGATCGAATAATTCCTAATAAATTCGAGTTCTTAAATAAGAATTTAGCAGAAAAATGTAGCTTTGGCAGAAAAGGGTAACTTATAAAGAACGTACGTATCGTACGATTGCTAACAGCAAGACGACAAAGAAGCTATTCTTGGCATGGTCGAAAATAGTCCCTCTAGTAGTGAACGAAGAAAAATGTTTAATTAATAAAACATTAAACTACTTTTCTCAACAATGTTTTGACTTAATTGGTAAAGAATAACGCTCTTAAGCTATGCCCAACGAGTCGCGGATACTCTGTATAGATTTGTTCTTCATTACAAATCGGATAAAAACATTGTGGATAGATTCCAAAAAAATATGATTTTCCTTTTTTTGATCTATTTACCTATTTTTCAAAGTACATTTGTTATCTGAACATAATTATTTGCGTAGAAACATTTTTTTATACTCACGGCACACTTTTTGTCCCCAAAATCGAGGATTAAATGCGTAGTTTTCATCTACCAATTTTAAAATTTAAACTTCTAAATTTGAACATACAAAAAAAGAGTGTGTTTATTGAATACGAAAATTATCTCTTCCCATAATTTTTGTTTAAATTGAAAGGAAAAACCGATGAAACATCATTATTTACATTTTATTGACGTCGAAATGAAATAGAAATGAACATGTTTGTACGTTCTGTTACATTACGGGATCATTTATCGTTTGAACGAAATGACAATATTTTATTGAAAATATAAAGGAATACTTTATCAATATGACAAAAAAATACAATATGTATTTATTTTCAATTTATTGTTAAATGTACATTTATAATTTTTTGTAATTAATTCAAGATTGTATTTCGTTTCATGGTGTATTTTTTACACCAAGAAAATTAAATACTCGCGTAAGTTTACGACCACTCGAAAATTTTAAAGTAAGGGCAGAAATAAACAAACTTTACTGATTACTGCCCCAACCCTTCAATTGTCGATATGTACAATGGCCTACGTATACCAAACTTTGGTGGAAGTAATAAAAGCCATGTTTTTATCGTTTTTTCTTTCGCCCTTTGCAACAAAACATTCGCGAAGTTCGTAATATCATAAAATAGAATAATATCCAAATTGATGTTTAAAACTTGCGTTTAAGGCGTTTAAGAAATGAATAATTTCTATCACTCCTTAGGAGAGGCCGAGCAGAATGGTTTACACGGTAAGAAATGCATTGCGTTTACTATAATGCCGGCATGGTGTAGAGGCAAATACTATTATGTAAGCATAAGTAATATTATTAGTATTGAAAAGGATTATCCATCAGAATTGGAAGTATTGTGGATATCGCAAACCAGTATGGACTAGACGCCCGTACCGCATTGACTCCGGTATAACTATTGCTAATGTGTAACTTTTCCCTCAATACAATCCAAAGTATGGCGTTCACATCGATACTGATATAGTGATATCTACAAAAAATTTCTTATCGTATAGAACCTAACAACGTCATGATAAAATTAATTTAAGACGGGTGTATTTTGAATATTTCTTTTCCGTATTGAAATGGGGTACGGATGAAATAGGTCTCGCATCTGATCATAGTGGTTAAGTTTATTCCTCTTGCTAGTCTAATAGGTTGGCTGATAAGTCCCCGGTCTGACACATAGATGGCGTCGCTAGTATTAAATGCATATTATTTTTATATAGTACCAACCTTCAAATGATTCGTGTCAAAATTTGACGTCTGTAAGTCAATTAGTTTGTGAGATAGAGCGTCTTTTGTGAAGCAACTTTTGTTATTGTGAAAAAAATGGAAAAAAAGGAATTTCGTGTTTTGATAAAATACTGTTTTCTGAAGGGAAAAAATACAGTGGAAGCAAAAACTTGGCTTGATAATGAGTTTCCGGACTCTGCCCCAGGGAAATCAACAATAATTGATTGGTATGCAAAATTCAAGCGTGGTGAAATGAGCACGGAGGACGGTGAACGCAGTGGACGCCCGAAAGAGGTGGTTACCGACGAAAACATCAAAAAAATCCACAAAATGATTTTGAATGACCGTAAAATGAAGTTGATCGAGATAGCAGAGGCCTTAAAGATATCAAAGGAACGTGTTGGTCATATCATTCATCAATATTTGGATATGCGGAAGCTCTGTGCAAAATGGGTGCCGCGCGAGCTCACATTTGACCAAAAACAACAACGTGTTGATGATTCTGAGCGGTGTTTGCAGCTGTTAACTCGTAATACACCCGAGTTTTTGCGTCGATATGTGACAATGGATGAAACATGGCTCCATCACTACACTCCTGAGTCCAATCGACAGTCGGCTGAGTGGACAGCGACCGGTGAACCGTCTCCGAAGCGTGGAAAGACTCAAAAGTCCGCTGGCAAAGTAATGGCCTCTGTTTTTTGGGATGCGCATGGAATAATTTTTATCGATTATCTTGAGAAGGGAAAAACCATCAACAGTGACTATTATATGGCGTTATTGGAGCGTTTGAAGGTCGAAATCGCGGCAAAACGGCCCCATATGAAGAAGAAAAAAGTGTTGTTCCAAGACAACGCACCGTGCCACAAGTCATTGAGAACGATGGCAAAAATTCATGAATTGGGCTTCGAATTGCTTCCCCACCCACCGTATTCTCCAGATCTGGCCCCCAGCGACTTTTTCTTGTTCTCAGACCTCAAAAGGATGCTCGCAGGGAAAAAATTTGGCTGCAATGAAGAGGTGATCGCCGAAACTGAGACCTATTTTGAGGCAAAACCGAAGGAGTACTACCAAAATGGTATCAAAAAATTGGAAGGTCGTTATAATCGTTGTATCGCTCTTGAAGGGAACTATGTTGAATAATAAAAACGAATTTTGACAAAAAAATGTGTTTTTCTTTGTTAGACCGGGGACTTATCAGCCAACCATTCTCGAAAAAACTTCTAAAAAAGAGTTTTAAAAACAAAATTAGAAAATTTGGAGATCATCTTAAAAGTAAATAGAAATTTTGAAATAAAATTAAAAAAATTAATAACTATGTACACGAAATTTCGACAAATTTTGCACTGTGTCTGCTGCTTCTATATATAACAAAATGTCTTTGACACTTTTCTTGATTTTCACCCCCATTCACAAGGGGGCTATCGATAGATACGTATGTTGTATGTGAGAAAATCAAGCATGTGTGATCATTTTACTTTTTATTTTTCACTTTTCTTTACAATTTTGGAATAGTAAAGGGGGTAATTTTCGTTGTTTGATATGCTTGATTTTCCCCAATTATTTCTAAAAACTAAAAAACTCACGACAATATATATTTATATATACATATAGAATTGTTTATTTAGCCTGAAAAACTATAATTTAAATTTTAATACACAAAGCCACAAATCAATAGTTAACAAACTAAATATGTTACATTACTGAAGACAATAAATCAATTCAAATGCATCGTTTGCCAAATAAAAAAATAAAAATCACTTATTTGACAAAGATTTATTTACGTACTGCTAAACTATAATATTTACTATAACAGGAAGGCATATATTTGTAGTACTAGTTATTATAATCGCTACAATCTTTTGTAGTTCAAAAGTTTGCTACAAACTTCTTTTGTAATTCAAAAGTTTGTACCCCATTCTACAAACAAATTTCCAGTACATTTTTAATGGTTTAAGCTTCTGAAAAATTATAGCTGTTAAAAAATTGTCTGTCGGCAGAACTGTTTTATTTGCGAAAATTTACTAACTGATGGTGAAGTAGATGTAGTTAAGCAAAAAGGATTAAAGATACATTTAAAAAAAAACCGCCGCTGACTCTACCTCAAGTTGATGTGGAATCGACTTATTTCGCGAAAACATGTATTAAGTAACACTTTGCGGCGCTCGTACGCCGAAACTATTGATTTTGAAAGAACTGTTTTTCGAACATTTTTCCAATATGACGAAGAGAGCACCGCAAAATCTATAAAATCACCCATTTTCAAAACTCTCGGAAACCTTTCCAGGTAAAACTACTAGATGGCTATACTAAAATAATTTCCACTTAAATCGTCGCAAATAATACTCCAATTTATTACAAGTTTTCAAGGTTTTCAAATCCATTTTTTGCGTTCTATCTTGATAAATGAATATTTTCATAAATGATTTGGGTGATAGATAAATATTGAACATTTCAATTCTTTCAAAAATAAGTTTTCTATATTTTCCAATATTCAACAATCAATTATCGACTCATTTCATTCACCGAGGATATAATAATGAATTCCAGCCACTTAAAATACTGCCTTATAGCAATATATATTGGAAAATTTCTTTTCTTATCTGAAGCTGATTTTTGAAATATTTAAAATTCAAAAACCTCAATAATTTGGTCTTTCATTGTATTTGAGCGCATAGAAATATGGAGAAGGGAGGGGGGGTCACAATACGTAAGCGTACACATTAGATTACTGTTCCATTGTAGTAAACGCCTCAAAAAGTTAAGATATTCAATTTAGATTTTCAAGTTTCAAGAAAACTTTTACACACATTAAGACAATATATCGGAAGTAATGATAGTTTTAGATATGATACTTGATGTTGAGAATCTTCGCTCTCGAACTAATGAGCATATTTATTATACAGGATGGTCCAAAATAATGATAATTACTCAACACAGCAATCCGGCGGATTTTGATAATGAATTCGATAGTTTTTTTTCAAACGACTAATTTTTTTTCAACAAGTTTCTTTTGTTGTTAAAAAAGACAGAAAAACTACGGTTACAGAACGATTTGCATGCGTTTGGTAACGTTTTCTTAAATATCTCTTCTTCTTTTGATCGGATTGAGACAAATAAAAACAAATTTTTTTAAAGAATTTCCGCATCGACCTTGCCTGCTATCGAACTCTGAACATCGCAAAATAACCTCAAAATCTCAAGAAAATCGCTGTAACCCCACATTTTCAACTTTTTCTGATAACTTTTCGAAAAATGAAGGAATTGAGTTGAAATTCTGGGAAAAGATGTAACTTATGATCATTAAAAAGCGTGGAAAATTTGGCCCGATTCATAGCCTCAATTTTGAGAAAAACTTCAACAGCTCATACAGAGTTTAGGCAAATCATCGAACTTTTTTTTTAATATCAGGTTTTTTATGTACTTTCGGTTAGTGTGAACGATTTTTTTTCAAAACCTGATTATGAGTAAAAACATTGCTAAACAAAAATGCAAAAAACTCGGAAAAATCCCGATTTGTTTCGTATACCTACGTCCAGTTTAGTGTACCCACGTGGTTTTTGATGTCCTGCTGTTATAAGTTGGCACTCTGTATGTTAAGTTATTACTTGTTTGTATACGGACGTTAAGAATATGTTAAGAAGATCGTTTGAATAAAGTATACGTATATTATTGCTGATTGATACTTAATAATGTCTTATATTTGTATAACATACTTGAATATATTTTGAATTTTATTATAATCATTATAAATGTTCGTTTCAAGGACTTGACAGTAATGCGGAAATAAAATACGTAAAGCATGTATTGAATGATTGATGTCAGCAAACGCATATCTTCTTAACAACATGATTAGATAAGAAAAATCAATGAATAGCTTTGGTACAGATAAATCAATAATAACACTTGTGTTATTGAATTATAATGGCATAATAACATGTAAAAGAAGGTATTGTTAATTGTTCCGAAAATTTTGATATATATTTGATATAACTAAAACTAAAAACTGCAGATGAGTAAAACAAACACATTTAAATTCAAGATTAAAGCTATTGTTTGAAAGATAAGAGATTTACAACAAAGCTTCTGTTAATAATTATTATCAGAAAACATATTGTGATTTAGTAGCAAGTAAAAAAGAAACATGATCAAAACTGTGTAATTTAAAAACAAGAAGCAAGAGGTAAAAATAGTTGAAACGTTTTATGGAAGTACTTGAGAGTTTGTTTAATGCTTCACGGCAATCAGCTTCCTTTTACGAAAAGTACCCACAAGGAGAGAGAAGAATCTTTTTAAGAAGGCCTCTTAAATTCCGCCATAAGTTCAAAATTTATGAATATTTATTTATTACTCGAATAAGAAGATTATAATAATTTTTTTGGCAAAACAAAGTATCGAAACTTTGAAAATTTTTTGCACGTTGATCGGTGGATGCCGTGCTTTTTCGAGAATAAGCAAAGCAATTCAGTTATTTTCATATTCGAGATCGTGCTATAAAGCGTTATTATAATTTTTGAAGCGAAAACAGAAAACTTCTTTAAAACTCTTAAATACACCGTTTTTTTTCTTTTTTAATTCTAATATGATGACGTAATTGACACTTCATTATAGCATTAAGCAACAATCAGTATTTGGATGACAGACCGCTAGATGATAACATTGTGTGCTGTTGCCTTTTTATTAGTTATAATAGTTTTTTATACCGACTGAATATATCATATATAAAATTTAGCTTCCGTATATTTATGATCGCAAAGCTAGAAAAATGGTCGATGAATTGACGTAAAATTTTGGTAGGTCGTTACATTTATACCCAACAATGCTTATACATACTTTCTATGGCCAAGTACTCACGGGAACAAATATTAAAAAACAAACAACAACTGAAAAGAGCGATGAAAATCATAAAAATGTCTAATGTTGCATAGGCAGTTTCACTTACTCCCCTAAAAATTGTCAAAGTCACAACGAAACATGGCCAGACTTAGCTAGTATGTTAATAATTTCAATTTTCAAATTATGAAATTTTAATTATTCATACTATAATTACTACAAAAATTGAAGAAAAAAACACAGTTATTCCAAAGTTTTCATTTCTGTCGACAGACCCTATGACTATTTATTATTTTTTAGGCTCACTTAACCTGTCCCTAATCTCTCCAGAAAGTTTTTGCTAGACGTAAATATAACAACACCCACACCAACAGCCATAAATGTCAAATAGAAAATTGTGTAAAACGATTAACTTCTGTTTTTAGCGGGTATTTAAAAAGTGTGTATATTATCTAGTTTTGGGTGGTGCTAGAATATCATACTTTATCACATTACATTCTCGACGGCGACGGTGTGGTTGTATTAGTAATGGAAATTGTTGGTATCCTGTATCGTATGTTACAATATATATAAAACGATAATAATAAAATTGTTGAAAACAAAAAAACAAAGAGAAACATATAATTTATATAATGGTTTGTTATAAATCTATTCTTGTCGTCTGGTACCACACCACATACAGTATGTAATCATATTTCTATTCTACATGCGTTTTAAGTTTTCTTCTTCTAGCATACTTTACTTACTATCACCGTTGTTGGTTGCTTGGTTGTAAAGTTAGTCTTTTGCAACATGTTTATTATCTATCTTAACTTAATTTTAAAATATACTTATATGTTTTTATATAAAAGTCGTTTTGCACTATCATTACATTTTCACTTGTTAAAATATTTTGATAAATAATCGTAAACAAATTTTCACAATGTGGAAGCTAAATGAAAATAGAATTTCGAATTTTATTTAATTTACACACTGAAATTGATGAACACATTAAAAAAAAACTATCACGTTAAGTTTTTCTGTCATACCATTTTCAAAAATCGAAAATTCAGGGAATCCTGGTAGATAATAGGAAGGATACTGATTCCTGAGGGAACCTCGCATTCTTGGCAATTATCATTCATATCTCAGCAAATTAACACTACATGATTTTATCAAAACCCATGCGGGAAATAGAAAATGGAAAACAAAAACGTGTTTGGAGAAGCATCAAGAAAAGCAAAATGTATCAAAGACCCAAAGGGTAATTAAATTCTAAATTCTATTTCAAGGGTTAGTATCATCCCTACACCACCTCTTCAATTAATATTATTTCCGATTTTTTGCTCTTTTAAAAAAGTTTGTAATAAAATCATACAAGGGAATCAATTTTATTTTTAGTTTTAGTTAAAAAAACATACAATTAATAGAAAGTTTCCCAGCTGTTTCCATTTTTTAAGCCTTATCCAAGCAAATTTAGGACTTTTTGAGAGAAAATCATCTGTCAGATGTCAAATGAATTCCTACTAGAAACAATGTGAGTTGATTATACAGGGTGGGTCATTTTAACCTATGCATTTGCACATTAAAAAATGACTTCAAGATTTGACCTAGTTCTTCGGGTTTCTTTAATAATCAATTTATATTTAAACCATTTTTTTAGAAAATCGTCAGCTTTCGAAGGACATGCGACTATTATTGCATTGCTATTATTGCATTTAATCGGAAGAAAACAGTTAAACTATTGCTAGTCGCATTTCTTCCTTATCTAAAATTTCTCGAAAAAATATTTAAAACAAAAATTGTTAAATTATGAGGATCAACTTTCTAATTTAAAGTGTTATTCTATCTCTTATCGTTTAGAATCTAAATTGGTTATTAAAGCAACTCGAAGAACTAGGTTCAATCTGATGTCAAAACATGATGCCACCTATCAAAATCTACAATTTTTGTTGACATCATCTTTCAATGGCGAGATATTCAGATGCATAGATGAAAATGACTCACCATGCATATCGCTTCAAAAAACACCCTTATTTATGTAAATTATTTTTAATTGATAAATTAATTAATACTTTTAGCATTTATAGACCAAATAAATCAAGACGGCATTCATTATTGGGCAGATTATTTTTACATATAGGATAACTGAAGGATTAAAATTGAAGTACGATAACGGGCTCAAATTTGGCTTCATCAAGCGTTGAATAAATAGAGAGATGTGAAGACAATATCCTAATTCGCAACAAAAATAAATATTAACGACAATATTGTCGACGTCTAGCTTCCATAATTACTATAGGCATGTATGGATGTCTGCCTTCAAATCATGATTGTCACATTTGATATTTTTGTACAATAGCTTCTTTTCAAGTACGGTTGCTATTGGCAACAAACACTATGTGCCCTTTTCTGTGTGTAATTTCATTTAATATTAGTTAAGTGTAAACCAGATCTACTTTTTATTCTTTTATATTATATACAAAGTTATTTGAACGCAAATACAGTTTTTTTTTCAGTTTCACGGTTTTATATAATATCTGCAGACATGTAAAAAAAGTTTGTATATATCCTAAATATCAAATATATAATCTTTTTGAATATCCTCTGTGCTCTATAAAAACATATCTTCGAATACGATCCAGAATTTAAAAAAAAAAGTTAGGTTTACCAAAAACAAACAATTTCTGAAACTTAGAAATATATTTTCATAAATTTAAAAGATTTTGCTCAAATTTTGCCTAAACATTCTGCAATCTGGACATTTGGCAATAAGACAGGCGTTGCACTGTTATTGTACGCTAGATGGGTAAGACTGGCTTTATGAATTACGCTATTTATTCGTTTTCAGAAATCCGATTCATCAAAAATTTTACGGAACAAAAGCAGTTCGTCACAAAATCGATTAAAAATAATATTAAATAATTTCGGTGAGTAAATTAATAATACTATTTATAGCGTGACCAATATTTTGAAACAATCTTTCGTAAAATGTAAAAGTTAGTATACCTTGTAAAGCACAAACACACTAATGTAAAAAGTGGAACAAACAGAAACCATGAATTTCTCACTTATATCGCAGACGAAAAGTCCTTTGACGTTTTTCGGCCAGATGATTAGGATTAATGATTAAGACCACTTTAATTATTGTTTTTTATTTTAAGAATTTCTTGACTAATAATAGGAAAACTTAAATTTTTATATTAAACAAAGTTGCAGGAAAATTAACTGTAATTTATGGGCAGATCATTTTTTTCATAAGTTTAATACTTGCAGGGAAATTCATGTTTAAAGTTCGAGAAGATGAAACTTGGATTTTATACTACTACTCTGAAGGTAGAGGGAGTTCGGAAGAGTATACCCGCTCATCGCTAAAATAAGTAAATTTCATAACAGTAACTTGTTTGAACCTTTTCACATAAAACAACACCAATTAAATGTCTAAAATTGAAAAAAAAAATCACTTAGCACGCGCAAAGACACATTATCACTTCATCAGAGACAACGCTGCTCGTTACCGCTCGTGTGGCAATGTCTCAATACATAATCTCACAAAGAGTATAATATAGTAGTGGCTAATTTCACCCTAATATACTCTGTCTTAGACTTCCCCAAAATAGCTCGGTTAATATTAAACTTGCTGAAAAAATGTTCTGATGATAAATTATAGCACCTAAACTTTATTTACTAAAAATAAAGAAAATGTACGTTCTCTTAATATTATTAGAGAAATTATTAAAATTAAACTGTATAAAAATATTAACAAGTGAAAGCAAACAATTGACTGAGTTACTTAAGATTTTATGCACTCCTTTCAAAAGTTTGTTCGTAGCATCAATATTTTTAAGTGTTACACACTTGGGAATAAACTTACTATACCTTGATGTATTACAAGGTATAGAAATATCAAGCATTGGTTTCCTCCTTGACTGCAAAATACTTCGACTGCTAACTCGTATAGATAGTTTTGTTACTTATTAAAAGGAAAGTCCAATTTGTATGCTTGTTCTGATTTCCAGATGTTTCAACGGGTTTTATTCAGAATAAATACGTAAACTCAATTTTTTGGTTTAACAGTTTTATAATCTGCGTATACCATATACATTATTAATAATAGTATTAAAATCTGCGTATAACACAATTTATATTTAACCCTTAAAAACGTTAAAGTTAACATGATTTCACAAAAAAAAACTGGAAAGTTTGAAAATGTAAATATAAAATAATTATAAAACAAACAAAGGGACAAAGTTATAGAATTTTTTAGACAAAGTTAAAATATGTATGGAAAAAATACGATTCGCAAACAATTCATAGTATTTAGCTAGATAGTAGAAGTTCGTAATTTCGAGTATCGATTTATTTATTTCATAGTTTTGCAGAAAAAGGACAGCATCATTTTGCATTAATTTGCTCCCTCACGAGAAAACAATGATAACGGAAAACTGTTTCAAACAAAAGTTGTTTAATGTTTTATAAAGAACATTTTTGAGCTTAAATTTTTGTTCTATCTCTATAGGTTTACAAGGATAAATTGACCTATGTTGCATTTCGCAACTCAGACTTACTTCAAACGTCATGAGCACGATATAAAAATTTCAGCTTGATATTTCATTTCGTTTCTGATTAATCAGGTGATTTTAGGAACACGTATATCAAAATTTTATTTGTATCATCAGTATTGAAAACTAATTGTAGAGTTTGATGAGGGACACCATGTTCTTACATTAGATTGAATCTAGTTCTACGGGTCAATTTAATTTATAAACTGTAATAGAATAACACTTGCATAATGAGATAGAATAACACTTGCAATTTGAAAGTTGATTATCATTGAAAAAAATAACAATTTTTGTTTAAAAAATATTTTTTGAAAAAAGTTTCTTTCGGAGGAAATGGGGCTCAATATCAATAATTGTAAGTCAAAGCCGTGGATACATGTGAATGTGAATTACCCTTGACAACATTTGACTAAAACATGTTTCCGTAGTGTGTTTTCTTTCGGTTAAATGCAATCATTTTTGAATGGCATTTAATACGAAAGATGACGTTTTTTGAAAAAAATTGTTAAGATGAAAAATTTTAGTTTTTTTATGAGGATCAACTTACAAATTTTACATGATATCCCCCATCAAACTCTGCAACTTTTATTATTTTTTGTTTTTGTTTACTTTTAATCATACATACGATATTTATTTACATCATGGTCTCTCGATTATAATTGATGTTTTTAATATGATACATACAGGCGTAAACTAAATATTGACTATATCTTGTCTAGTAATCTTAATTAAAGAGAATTGAAAAAAATATACTCGAACCTGGACTTCTTGGATTCATGTAAAGAGCACGTCGAATAGCACCAATTAGGCTATTCGAGTTCTAGATACAGAGTGCAATTTTTTCAACTCATTCAATTTTTTTACTTTGTTTATCCACTTATTTATTATTATTACTTTTTGTTTTTGTTTACTTTTAATCATGTATACGATATTTATTTACATCATGGTCTCTCGATTATTATTAAGGTTTCAATATAAAATAAGTAAAAAAATTCAATGAGTTGAAAAAATTGCACTCAGTGTCTAGAATAGCCTAATTGGTAGGGCGCTTGACATGAATCCAAGAAGTCTTGGTTCGAGTGTATTTTTTTCTTTAATCTGCAACTTTTGTTCTAGTTGTTTTTTGATTAGTTAACTGCAAAACGAGCTATTGGCCATTATAGATTAAAATGATCCACCTTGTAAGAGTATAAAAAGATAACTTTAGCATCCAAAGTTCATCAATCATATACGAGAAAGTTCATGAACAATATAAATATACATATAATGTAAAAACTAAATTAAAATCGAAAAAAAATGTCAATAATACAATACTAAACAAATAATATAAACTATTAAAAAGTACTAATAATATGATTCGTGATGTTCGCAATAAAAGTTAAAGAACGAACGAAAGAGCTTCTTAAGATGATACAAGAATTTGTAAAACTACCATACAACAATTCATATTATACATTTTATTATAATAAAAAGAACTTTATTACAAAAAGCTTTACAATTGAATTGTATTTGATTACTTTCAATGATTTTAAACTTCACTCAAATGCAAATATTTTACATTATTGGTTGTTGTCTCTCTATAAATGTATGTATGTATGTCTGGCTGTTCATCAGAAATGTCGCGTACAACTTATTGGAGAATTTGTTTATTAAGGAGACGCTATCTCAATAAATGTGCTAACAAATGAACAGGGTGGTCCATTTTAATCTATACACCTAAATATCTCATTTTTTAGTTAACCAATCCAAAAGTAACTAAAGTTGCAGAGTTTGATGGGGGGCATCATATTTTACATCAGATTGAATCTAGTTCTTCGATTTTTTCAATAGCCAATTTAGATCCACGAAATTTTTTGGAGAACGCAATTTGAACCTTTCATGAGCGTTGTATTAGTTTTATGCTTTTTTTGCATTTTTGTGTGTTTTTTTTTTTTGGGTAAATATTACTCTAGAAACTAATATTTTGTCCAAATCGGCAGCAGAAAGATTTTTTCCCGATTTATCGTAACATTCTAAAACAATTTTTACCTTTTGAAAAAATCGAGATAATTTTTTTCGAAATTTTGCGAAACTTGGCATATAGAATAATTTTGACTCATAAAATATAAAAATTGGTTTCATTTAACCTTTGGGCGATTAGTTTTTGGACCTGCCCAAGTCAGTTCGAAAGACTTTTATTTCGAAGCGATTTCGAATAATTCTCGAAAAATACTCATCTGATTGTTGAATGAGAGGGATTTTTAAGTTGTTTTGGGTCATAATTTGCCTTCAACTGACGACTGTTCGGCTAGTTTCTGAGATATGGAGAAAAAAAAGCTCTTAGATATCATCCGTTGCATACGAATTTAGTCGCTATCTCAAAACCCATTCTTGTTAAATGTAGTCTTGAAAATGATTTTGATTGAAATCGAAAACACAATTGTTTTTCTGTTTTTTCGCAGTCTTCTTAAGGTCTTTGAAAAAATTAAATTGAAAAAGTTTTTCGGAATTTCCTGAAAACTTGGTACTTAGGGAATTTTAACAAAAATAGAAATCATTTAACCATTAGATGTGTAGTTTTCTTGAAAAACACTGGTATAATTATCAATAAACGAGGTTTAATGTTGTTTTGGGTCACAATTTACCTTAATAACAATCGTTGATTTTTATGGGATATTTGGTTTGAAATGCTACTCTCTTAACTATACCGCTTCAGATGAAACACTTCGTGTATTTTGAAATAGCATTTTATTCTTTATATATAGTAAATTTCTAAAATTTTGAAAGTAAAGGTACAATTTATGACTTCATTAGTACACTTAATATATATTTCATATATACAAACAGGGTGGGTCATTTTAATCTATAATGGCTAATAGCTCGTTTTTTAGTTAACTGGTAGAAAAATAACTTGAACAAAAATAGTAGAGTTTGATGGGGGACATCAAATTCTTACATCAGATTGGATCTAGTTCTTCGGGTCAATTTAAATTCTAAACGGTAATAAAATAACAGATAGAATAACACTTTTCTAATGAGATAGAAGAACACTTTCAACTAGAAAGTTAATTCTCGTAAAAAAATAACAATTTTTGTTTTAAAATTTTTTTTCGTAAAACGTTAGCTTTCGGAGGAAATGCGACTTAAAAATATGTCATTATTGCATTTAATCGAAAGCAAATGCGCTTGAAGTTTACCAATAATTGTAAGTCTAAGCCGTAGATACAGGTAAATGTGAAATATCCTTGAAAACTATACATGTTTATGTATGGTAAATTTCTAAAATTTTGAAAGTAAAGGTTCAATTCTTCATACATTTTATTTTTCGTATTAAAACTTCATACATTACCACTAACTCAAACACTTCATTTCAGTATAATACTGTCACAATATGCAATAGATATTGTATACCGTGCACCGTTATTTAACTGTGGTTGTTGTATGCTGTTCTGAACACGATTTATTTTGACTTAATAGATTATGTGGCTTTACTACTTTTGATTTAAAAGTATTTTACGATAAAATAATATAAACACAATAATGTAGATGAAAATTTAAAACCTTAAAATTTTGTAATTTAGTTTTTTAATAAATGAAATGTAAATAAATTAAAATATGTACGAGTTAGGTACTCGGAAAAAATAGGAATATTACAATTTTTTATTTAAATTGTTAAACGAATGCATAAAAAAAAAAACATTTATTTAAAATTTATTGCATTTTTACTAATTACTAGCAGTTACCTACTCGCTTCGCTGGGAAATTTCCACTTTAAAAACAAGGATTACCGCGTTAAAACCACCACTTCTCTTGTCCCGCCCCGCTTTTGTTCACAATTTCAACTGTTATATATTTATTTGAAACCAATTTATCGAAAGAAAAATGCAGCCTATGTTACGCTGATTACTGTGAACCATTCCTAGACACCATTTACCAAATCTGATATTCGTGTTCTGTGACCCCGAAAGCCCTCGAGTAACAAGTTTGGAATCATTTTCATCACTATTAACCAAATTGTGAACTTTTAATTTCCTAGTCTCAAAATTTCCTGACGCTCTAACGAATAGAATTCAGAAAACCGAATTCAAATCCGTTTTATTGTTCAAATTTTCCAAACTTTGACTGTTTTTAGTGTTTCTTTCTGCAACAAAAGGTACGATCACTTCAACTGGTCGTTGTACCACAGATTTACTGGTTAAGACGGTTAATTTCACAATTCATTGGAATATTCATGAATTTTTGTGTTTTATAGTGTATTTTATTTATAAAAGCACAATGTTTAAAGCTCTGGAATTAGAAAGCATTTTACTAAAAAAAACGTTAAACTACCTTAAATTAAATACAAAATCAAAATTTTGAAGAATGTGAATATTTCTTTAAACATCAAACGATATCATTTTTAATAAGATCTAGGTCATTGATATTCTGAAAATTTACATAAATTAGTAACGTAAGTTTATCTCGATTAAGGTCAATCACAAAAATCACCCTAAACGAAACTAATAATTCATTTTCCTTGAAACGTAAAATCTTGAATGGTTTTGGGAAAATAATAGTGTTGGAAAAGCATCATTCAAGATATTTAATGAATATTATATGTTAAGATGAAAATGAACAATAAACAAAAGAAAAGGAAATATTCGCAAATGGTGATTGAGAGGTTGCAAATTGAAATTTTCATTAAATCATTGGTAAGTAAATAACACACTAAATATAAGCATATATAAGTTGTAAGTATGTACACGCGTGATAAACAGGGAGTTCGAAAGCATTTTTATTTCTTGCTTGAGTTTGAAATTATGCTTATTGGTTGGTTGTACAAAAAAATTATCAGATATTATCATCTTAGAAAATAAAATAATTTTTTTCTAAAGAAAACTCATTATTGATGACATTTAAATAAAAATAGAAATTCGAAAAAAAATTCAGCTTGAAGTGCAAAATCCTTCACAAATTTTCCAATAATCGTTTAAGGTTGGAAAAAATGAATATTAATTCAAATATATTCTAAAATAAAATTTGATATTTTTCTGTACTTGATCAGTTTTGTAAATTACTTTAACCAAATTTGAATTTTTCAAAATCAAAAATGTTTATTTCATTATTTTCGCTATTTTAGCTTATGAGCAAAAAAGATCCTCTTTTTGAATTAAATTACTTCCTGTTGGTTAGTGAATATTTAACTCAACAAACTGATAACTATTATTTATATAAACGACATCAAATTTATCTAGCATACATGTTTCTGGGTTGTTATTGTAATATTGTAAAAACCCGGAACGTCACGAAAAGTTTAACACGTTTTTTTTCTTATTGAATGTAGGTCAGAATGACTGACTTATGCGCATACTTGAAATAAAAGCGAAAATTGCTGATTTTAAATCGTCTTTAGAAAATTTGTTAAAAATAATTTTTCACGTCTTGTTAGCCAATATAAATTATAATTTTCAAACAGTTTTGCCATTGCTAACAACGCACTATATCTATTAAGGGACCGTACTTAAATTATATAACAAATTTGGGGGAGGGGGCAAATTATATTGTTACTATTTGTTATGGTACTGGGAGGAGATCCTTCAATGCTTGTACGTAACTTATCGAAACAAAGAAAAATTTTGTGAAGTTTAAAAAAAATTTTGTAGTTAAAATTCACGCAATTGGCTTGCCTGCACCCAATCTTTTAATATCCTGAAAATAATATATCATGCTCATATTTAATTTCATTTCATATTTAAGTTAATAATTATGTAAGGTTTTTAACCATAATACTCCTAAGGAAAAAAATTACGTACAATTAAGGATGGGGGTGGTTTAATATTTTATCTGTTGCATGGGGGGGGGGGTTGAAAAGCCATTCTAAATGCGTTACGTAATATTATAATTTTCTAGATAGAAATTATTTTGCTTTATTAGCGGGCATCCAGCGTTAATTAACCCAATCGATCTCAGACGCAAAAAAAATTTAATCTCTACTTAAATTTAACAAGGAAAGAAATATTCGAATTAAGCCATCTTAAAATAAATACTCAAAAACTTGACCAGCTCATGTACCATAATATGATATTACACTCACCTATTTTCATAACTCTGCATTTTCTCAAAAACATAGTATCTTATACATATTTACAAATAAAGATAGCACCGTAATATACCAACTACTATTATTACTACACAATATAGTGACTGCTATTACTATATCAGTATTCAGTATATCGTATTTTTGTTGTTCTCGTATTGATTTGGAAAGTCATTGTTTACAAGCAGACTACATAACAAACTGAGAAGACACAACTGGAATTCTATATGTTTCAAGAGTTTCAATACATACATATTCATTCTATACGAACCATACATACATGCCGATAAACGATCTATGTTTTGTATTTATATGTGGTAGGTATTAAGAATTCGTCAGTTTGTTTAATGTCGATATAAATCGTGATATTTAGGCATCAACAAATCGACTTTGAGAAATCGACTCAATATTTACCGATCGATTTATTCATAAATACTATTGCTATCAAATGCGGGAAATTTTGGAAATCTTATTTTATGTGGTAGTATTCTTGCAAGCCTATTAGAGACATTGTGTGTAGTATGACGAAGAGAATATAACTAGAAAGGTTCTTACATCTTTTTCGATCTTGTGTACCATTTACATAATATATTGGGAATTACTCTAATGGACATTTTAAAATGAATAATAGTCAGCTGAAAAATTGTAGTAAACAGATGCGGGACAATCCATCATGAGTTACATTATTCGAATTTGGTATTTAAGTTTTACATAAATAGAATATTTAATTCTTGGTCAAAATATAGTACTAAATTTTGGATAAATATTCCATATTCGATCGAATTTCCAATTTATCGAAAATCATAAGACTTGTGCAGTATATTGTTACTAAATTCTGGGAAAGTTTGATAATATTAATATAGCGAAAAGACCTCGATTTGAACTTATGCGTCTTGTTATACTGTCTGAACTTACGCTAGCATTTATTAAATTAATAAAACTGTAACCCAGTTTGGTATCACAGGTGACTGTGAAGGTCGTTTCTAAAAAATATAAGTTATTCAAACATTTAAGGTGGCTGTGCGAATAACAAAAATAGAATGTGGTTTCCATGGAAATGGTATATATGTAAAAGTATAGTTATGGGTACTGTAAAATAACAAGTAAGCATAAAATATGAATAGTTATCTAAGGTCAGTCATTGTGGATAATGCCAACAACAGTACAGTCTGAATAGTAATTGTTGAATTATTCTAAAATATCTTGGTTTTAAAAATATTGGGAAATCAGGATTGTAAATTGATTTTGTTGTGGAATAATTAATGTTATCTTTGCATTAAATATTAAAGTAGGTAGGTATTTTGAAGTTTTCAAAAAATGCCAAATGGTGCTTTATTATGCCGAACCTATGACGGATTATAATATCAATAGCAAACGGGGAGAACCAGTAAAAATATTACAACCTTAAATAGTATCGATTCTATAAGTTCCAGAAAAAAATAAGTGCACTATTGATGTTTCAAGGTTTTATCTAAACCAAATATATTTTTCATGGAAATGACACACTATACTTAAGAATATGAAATAAACAGATATCTTCTTAATTAGAACAATTCCTTTTTTCGTTGCGTAGAATAAAACTAAAGAAAAAAGCCACCTGTAGTTATAATAAGTGACTTTGCATGTGATCATAATGTTCTATTTATTTATAATTATGTGAATCTCCTGTATAAAATACGTATCTAACAACAGAAACAGTAGTATCAACAGTGTGTAACAGAATAAATGACCAATAATCTAGATCTAGGAGGTGATAAGATGGGTAAAAAATCACACAAACATTGTTACACCAAAAGCATTTTGTTAATAAAACCCCTTGTTTGGAATCTTCTGATTCGGCCTTTTGGAACTACCACTACAAGTTGAAAATTTGATTACCGAATCGAATTTCTACCAAATCGGTTGTTTTATCCTAAAATTGTTTCAATGAAGTTATCGATTGATATTTTTACGAGAAAATTCTGCTTTTTCAAGTTTGTGTGAGAAAAACAGTACATCTATTAGAAAAACCATTAAAGACATAATCGAGATATAAAGTTTCTAATATTTGTGGCTCCGAAGATGAGAGCATATTGGGACAGAATATATTTTCTATACCGAAATGATTGTTCGTATCTTCTGATACACCCTGTATAAAGTATTGAGGTATGTACAACAAATCTATGGTTTGTATGTTATGTATTTGATATAAACTGTCAATACCAGACACAAATTTATCCTACTTCTATATAAATTCTATCTACCTTTTCTGCTATAGCTAAATATAAGCTATCACTATAGTTTGTGTTTAAAATGTGAACGTATGAATGCACAATGCACGCCACATGTTTTAATCATGTTGAACAGTAAAGCAGCTCCAGTTAGTGATGCCATCTATAGTTGTTACTCTTAGTATAGTTTAGTATATCGCAGCATTAAGGCGATGAGATCCAAATAAAAGTTGAAATGAACATTTGGTTTACTAAGATTTATTAACTATGTATTACTTCAATCAAATTATCTTTTCCTCTATAGGTGATAAAAGCTATGAAATAGATGGAAAAAACAAAATTTGACTCCGAGATATTTTGATATATGGAAAGGGGTCTTTGGCGAGCTTAACTTCAAAAATTCGAGATGCAATCATTGGAAAAACGTACCACCATCTTGAATTTAAGGATGCGTCCGATTTTTCTACCGCATCTCGTTCCCTACTAGTTTTAACTGATAATTTCGTCTAGAAAATAGAAGTTGAAGTTTTTCCTCACTCTTTCTGCTGCTTTTTCTTAAGAATTTTTTAGAATGTTTCTGTTTAAATATTATGTTTATAGGACGCGTAGTTAGTTATGTTATTAAGGTGTTTCAAACTTTAGTGAAATTTATAAATCAGAATAGATAAAAGAAACAAAGATGTTATGTTAAGTTAGTACATTTTCTACTTGCTGTAGGAAATGTCGTTTTGGATGGTTTCAAATATTTTTGTCCAAACAGGGAAAAAAATATTATTTCACTCATGCGATTGGAATCCACAGCTTTATTTAGTACTTAAGTTTTTGAACTCATCTACAACAGCATTTCCTTGACCAAGTACAAAATGTACCAACTTAACATAACTTCTTGGCTTCTTTTATCTATTCTGATATATCAATTTTTCCAAAGTTTGAAACATTCTCCAATAACAGAATTATGCGTCCTACAGACACAATATTTAAACAAATGGTTAGTAAAAAGATGTCATCTGAATGTTTTGAAAGACATTCTAAAAATTATTGGAAAAAGCAGCTGCAAGCAGTGAAAGAGTATATAAAAACGAAATTATCTTCTAAGGAATAAAAACTTTAATTTTCGTCAAACAGTGAGTTTTAGTGTAACTATTCCTTTTATAACAACGCTTTTTAATTCGGAAAAATGAGATTGAATCTTTCGGAGGGATTTCAAAAATCGTCAAAATCATGCTTACGTAATTAATGAATGGCAAACGATCTAAAACTGGCAGCAGCGAATTTTTATGATGGATTCTGGCAAGAATTCAAGAATATCTTATCTGGTAGGTTCAATAAGTTACGAATATTTTTTTTGAAGAAAATATTTTCGTTTTGTGACGAAACGATACACAAAAAGGTAATTGTCGATAGTCAAATAAAGTCAAGATAAGAAAGAGATAACTATGGCCGTTACTTGCCGTAGACTGCACATGGTTCAAAAATAATTCATTTAAACTATCAAAAATGTAAAGTTTTTATTTCATGTTTTATAAAATTAGGATAACAAGTCGCAAAAATACAAAATATACTGATCTCGGTACTCGGCAATGCAATAAAAATAACCCTCTCCAATCTCTGGAAACATTGACCTCATTAATTTGAGTATAATTTAAAATATAATTAAATGAAATTGCAATTTGAGTCATAACAAATATTCGACTGTCGACACCAGACGTATTTATAAATAGATGTTGCGTTTAGGAGCTACCCACAGTACCCATTACATTATGACTGATTTAAATTCTGCCTATTCTATAAATGTTAGATCTTCAGCTTAGATTTTCCAAATTTACTTTCTTTCTATTTTCATAAAATAGAAATACTAAATAACAGTTCTTTAAAAGTTTCAGGAAAAACTATATATGATCTAGATAGAAATCAGAATGATTTCGAATGAAATGAAACATTTGCGGATGGGGTTTTAGGATAACGCATTTTAGGATTGAGTGAAATGAAAACAGCTATTCGCACCATGTATGAGTTTTACTGGAGGCGTTTCCATGGTAACGATACACTACTTTAATTATAGAATTGTATATATGGCATTTATGACTTACATTGAAAATTTAATATTATTGTCTCCCAAATTTAAATAAATAATTATGATAATTTACATTTGAAAAATAATATTTGTGCAATTTGATTTCTTATTTTCACAATTTTTAATGCATTAAGTTTAATTAATTAGTGTTTTTCAATAATTTTATTTTGACATTTTCTATAACATTAACATGTAAAGAATGGCAAATTAGTCCTAACTGCCTCTTGTATCGCCAAAATTTTTCACTGGAAGCGCTGGCATCGATTTTATTGTCTATACTATGACTACGCACACAACGAATTTGTAACTTGCTGAAAAATAATACTTGTTCCGCACGAGTAACAAAATTTGTTTAATAAACTAAAACATTTGATAATATCCAACATAGAATTCAACATATCCTACAGCTTTGTAATATATGAATTCCACTACAATAAAAAATAATATCAACATATTTTTAACATTTTCCGTGATAATAAATAATATTTGGTAGTACACGTAAATAGGGGAGAATAGCTTATTGCGTACCGGAGTTTAAATCCTATCTCGCGGTTTTATAAAACTGGTTATTTTTTCCCAAAATCTAACGATAAATTTATGAAATAATAGATAAATCAATATAGACAAAAAATCGCATTTTTAAGTGGCGTAATAATGTGGAAAATAATGTCAATAAATCAGATAAGTTCGTTCATTTAGACATATTTATTTATTTTTATTTAGCTGTTAGGTTATACCATGCTGATATTTTTCTAAACGTTTTTACAGTTTTTGTAAAATTACGATTATTTTACTATTTGATAAAATCAATTTCATATAGAGGGTATTTACTACAGTGAACGAGGCTTAAACTTCTAAGTGTTGTGTTTTATAGATCAATGAGTCATCCTTATGTCAAATATCGGAGTCCTATTTAAGAAGATTGGTAGTATCATCTATGAAATCGGTTGCCACAATGGTACTACAATTTAATAAACAGTAAAATTATTAATAACTATTGTTTTTAATTAATTTTGCGTCATCGTTACGCTCCAGACATACCACATTTAAAACAATGGCTCTCACCCGATCAATGAAGATAGGCAACATTGAGCACACTTAGTTCGAGGATGGGTGAGTTGAAAAAACTGTGTGGACTTTTTTAACACGCTTTTATTAGCTTCATACGTATGTTAGTATGTTTGTATGTTAGAATGTAACGGAAACTCTGATTATTTTGACAACATTATCAAGTTCACCCTGCGAAACGTCCAGCGAACTCGAAATTTGGCATACTTTTCCAGGACCAAAAAATATACATTTATTTAGACTGCCACCATATTTAGACTGAATTTTTGATAAATAAATAATAGTCTTAAAAACTAAAAAACACCAAATAAATAATAGTTAAAAAAAATTAAAAAACACGCTCTTGTAAATAGCTGAACTAAAAGGTGGAAAATAATTTCTGTAAATTCAAACAAATCATTTTATCGTAAAAAAGCTTGGGGTGCTTGGTAAGATAATTTATAATGACTTTACTTTTACAAATTTATCTCCATAAAAATTTACGAAAATTGATATTTAGTACCCCACATTTTTTTACGATAAAATGATTTTTTTGAATTTACAAAAGCGTGTTTTTTTAGTTTTTATAAACCTTCTAATAGATTTTTATACACACGTTAATAATTTCCATTTATGAAATTTTAATTATTTATACTATAATTAATTAAAACAATTTTTTTTAAGCACAGTTATTCCAAAGTTTTAATTTTTCATTTCCGTCGAGAGGCCCCATGACTTTTTTTTTAAAGTAAATCAGATATAGGCATGGGCTCTTTAAAGTTAAGTGATACGATTTTTGATGGCTACTCTCCCCTATGTAGAATACATTTAGCAGTAAAACAAAAATAAAATAAAAGATAATTTAAAAAAAAATATGCTACTTTGACATGTTTCATTACATATAATGTCACTTTAATTAAAACAAAACATAAATAATAATAATCTCATATACCTTCCTACTTCTACCTCGTAAGTCGTACACGGTACACGGTAAACGTAGATATACGTCCAAATGATATAACTCACATATTCATCGAGTCGAGTTATAAACAAAACATTCAACATTTCTTATATCAAATAGAGGAGATACGACACTCTCTTTTCAACCAAAAACGATTATTAAGACAAAATATAAATGCAAAAGTATAGAGCCGTTCTAGGTACGTGTTTGTTAAATCGAAAATTGTGTAAGAGTTCTAAAATAAATTTCAAAAAAACCTCCTTTACTTTCAAAAAATATTTTTTTTTGTTAAACTATTCTTTGCAGTGATAATTACATTATTCTATTTAATGATCCCTTTTAGAATAGTTTGTATATTTAGGGAAAATATTATAGTTTAAATTAAATAAGATGATCTGAATTACATTCAAATAATAATTTAACAAGTGAACCCAAACATTTTATTGTTGAACTACCCTGTATAGAAAGTGGTGAATATCAGTGCTTGCATTATCCCTATATATTATAAATGTGAAAGTAAACATGTTTATTTGTTTATTACGCTTTCAAGCAAAAACTAGCCAATGGATTTGAAGGAAATTGTACAACAATAAAGCTCATACATTAGAATAACACATGAGCTATAATTTATAAAGATATATAAAAAAAAATAAAATAAAAAAATTTAATTTATTCTGACATTTTACTCCTCTATCTATGATCATTAGCTTGAACCATAAATTAAAGATATCTGTGAAAATTTAAAATAGTGAATGTCAAACCATTCGTGGCCATCTTTTCTGATATACTCAATGAATTATTATTATTTTACACTTAAATATTAAAAAAATCGAAAAATGTGCATATATTTTAGCTGTGTAAAACAACCCCTTCGAGTGTTATGAAGGGGGGTGGTGGTAAATGAGATCTAGGGAGGTGGAAGTTATAAAGCAGTGGTTTTTACTTTAAGCTCAGTGAAGCGGGCGAGTATCAATCTAGTTTTTTATAAATTAGAACAGTTTAAAAACCATCACAATTATTTGGTTCAAGCATTTATCAGAATATTTTACAAAACCACTAGTTGAAGCTACCTGTAAATTTTTAACTCCCTATCTTTTATAGTTTTTTACTTGTACGATAATTTAAAAGGACCCGAGCTTAAATTACTGTTGCCTTAGTACCTTCAAAGTACATCTTATTGGTGTTTGCTGTCACGTGACCGGATGTATAATTTTAAAGAATTTGTTTAAAAAAATAATAATAATCCTTCTATTTTATAAAAATTAATTTTGTGTTTTGTTATTTAGATGTCATGATTAATCAATAGAAACTTTTATCCAACCCATTTATTGTTATTGGACAAAAGCCTATTTATAAACATGAAGTTGTGTATGTATAATTTATATATGCATACATACGATATCTAAGTATTATGTACAATAACACATCCGATGTGATAAATAGTGTACATTCTACCTTAAAACAATCAGCAAATTATTTTATAGAGAAAAGAATTCCAAATTCTATAAATAGCCTAGACATTTAATAAAAACACAAGAATTAAAAAACGTAAGCAACACCAAATTCTATTTATTATTATATTGTGTGAATGACGTCAGAAGGGATGACGTGTTGTTTTAGTATAGCACTACTGTGAATATTAGTGTGTTGTGTGGGTGGAGAGTAACAGTTCATAACGATACAACGGAAACTTTACTTTGTTCCGACTGGCTGTTACAATGTTCACACACACACATGTATACATACACATGACATACACAGATGTTGTAATGTGGAGTCTTATAATACCTATAATGCGGAGGTAACACAGAACACATTGTTTTAAGAGGTGCCTTGCCGGTGACTCTGTGTTAGTGCGTACGAAGAGGATAGAATCAAATTGATGAGACTTGTATCTCTCTTAACACAGTCAATTTCATTAATTTCCGAACAAAATTAAAAATGCAAAGAAGTTGAAAATGGTAGGATCAACGAATGAGGAATATAAGAAAAAAGAATATCACCTGCAAAATGTTCGGAAAATAAGTGTATTGCCTTTTCTTTCCTAGACATTTTATGAATGAAATCACAAATAATAAAGTACCAAAATTCAAATTCAATTATATTTTGGCTTCAGCATCAAAAATAGCTTTTCACTAGCAAGAAATCAAAAAAAAATATACCTTTATTTTCATAAAAATCCCTTGCTTTTATTCTTTAAAGATTTTTATACTATAATCATATTTAAACTTAAAGTTTAAACATATCATGCAACTCTAACACGATCATCTATAATTTTTGTCATACTCCATATATTTTCGAACAAAATTTGCAAATACTGATCAAACGCTATATATTTCCAAAAGTTTCAGGTTTTTTCGCATTCTCGAAGATGTAACCCCAAGATGATTGTACTATATATACGAATGTATTGTGTAACGATTGTGTGTACGGTGAGTGAGAGACGATAGCTTGACGAGATTTAGAAAAGATATTACACTTCGTACGACATTACTGTGAAACGTTTATTGTTGTCGTTATCGTTAAACTTTACATTCATTCATGGAGGATTCAATATAATTATTTTTTTTTAATTTAAAAAAAAGCAAATATAATAATTTTTTATCCATACTGTTACGGATGTATAACGATTAATTCTTATAAATTTGAAAAGAGCTTTTAGAGTAAAAGATTGGGTATGTAAGAACTTGAATTGAAAAACTGGCATAATTAAAAAACCTCAAATGTAAGTTTAATAAACAACAACGTATAAAGTAAGACTAATTTAGTCTTTGAAGGGTCATTTACTTGGGCTCATTTTCAACAAATTTGCAAAGAGTACTCATTAATGAGCTACCTAGAGAATTTTCCAATGTGCTTTTTTGAACCTGAATATATTTTTATTTCGCATTTTCAGTAAAACCAGAGAAATAAAGAAAACAATGATAAAATCTACTCTATTTCGGTATAACACAATTTGGGTGACAAGCTTTGATTATCTGTTCTCCTCATTGAATATAAATCATATATGTGTAAGAGTAGATAATTAATTAATTTTGGAATGATTTATAAAAGTAAAAATCTCAAAATTCTGAAATAAAACAATAAGACTCACACGAAACTTTAATTAGTTAAAAAATGGTTGGCGCTACATCAAAACTAAGATTCGGCTAACCAAGATCAATACTGAGATTTTTGCAAGACCAAGACTCAACTCTGCAAGACCAATTAACGTATTTTTGCAAAATCAAGACCAAAATCGATACTAAAATAAATAATGCTAGTCCAATACCAAGGTTCAATCGTCAAGATCAAGACCAAGACCAAGATAAAGATAACTCTGAACTTGGTCTGGCTCAACACTGAATGATTGTGTTCTTTCAAGAATAACTATAATTACCCTTAATGAAACATAACAGTAATTATGAACCAATAGATGCCGAAATCCAAATTTTTTGACTACTACTCTTTCACATGGAATTTTACAAACTATCTGAAAAATTATGTATTCTATCAACATACAAATTTGAAAAAGATCCAAGGTTTTATTGAAATTGGGCACAAAAATGTTACAAAATTAGAAAAAATCAGTACTGTTTTTCTTTTTGATGAAATTGATGAAATATTGGTTTATTCGACCTGAAAATACCAAAATCGAGTTCACTTAAACAATGGATTGAGTAATTACCGAAATTGTACATGAGGATCTATATTTTGGAAAGTTTGATGGTGCCATGTGTATTTAACGCCGAATGTATTGAATTTGTGTGTTTTTCGAGACATCTTTCTGGCAAAAACAAATACAATACATAAACATATGCAAAGATAAATTTTACATATTGTGACTATCTTACCTTACATTTAAAAATAAGGTTTTAGTTTTGAATTCAAATGAATTGATTGTCCAGTTTTAAATACGACGACCTTTTTGATTGCACTTTACATAGAAATTCCTTGTAGCTGTATCAATTGTAATTAAACGGTTTAATAGACAATATAATTTCCCTAATTATTTCTCTTCCACTTTGTAGATGATAAGATAAATACGTACAAGGAAGTTAATAGGTATTTATTTTCTAATTGAATTAGAATAAATTATAAATTTGTTTATTATTAATTTTATGTTAAAATTTGTAACGATAATTGTTATTATATATTTTATACCTTCATAAATCATATTTATATATTATTTATTATAGTTTTTAAGTAACATGATATTTAAGAATTATGTTTTATGTATTATCTGTTAATCAAATCACGAATATGTAATCAAATGTAATTTACATAAATATTTCATAATTTTAAATCCTGTTAATGTTTTTTTATGTTATAAGAAAATATGCTGGTTTCCTAAAATCTCAATTTTATTCAGCGTGTTAAACGATTAAAACTACAGAGATTATTGTTTAATATTTATGAAATCGGGCTTAATCTGTAAGAACCTTAAGAAGGAAATTTTTTGGTGCATTCTTAATCACACACTTAAGATTTTGATGACTTTAACAGACCTCTAAAAAATCTGGAACAGTAAAGATTCTTCTCAAAGACAAAACTGAACATTAAGTATCCCAGAATGTTGTAGAATATTCTTTAACACTTTTCAATAATTTCAAACATTAAGAATCATTCTCATATTATTTTTGAACAACCTGCACCAATTTAGAACATTCTAAAACCTTCTTGTTGATTCCAGAATTTTGTGGAAAATTGTAATACATTACTGTTACTCTCTGGCACATTAAAAGCTTATCCAAATATGTTCGAATGCAAGGTTAGGTAAACTTAATTACACGTTCTTGCAATCCATACACACTTATCGCGACCAAACTCTCGTGTTATTGCCAGATGATTAGACGTATCTACCATTACAACTGCAAGAAAGCAGGAATAGCAACGCCAAAAAAATTAGAGCTATCCGTAAAATGGTTAATAAAAAAAAATCAAGAATGCAAGAGATAGTTATAGAATGCAAACATTAATTTCTTTAATTGCATTGAATATTCTAGAATGCTAATTTTAAATTTCTTATAAACAAAAACAGAACAGTAATGATAAAGTCTGCGTGCATTTTCTATTGCTAACAAATTTTAATATGAAATTAAAGTTAAAATGTGTCACCAAAATAAATGATAATGAGTCTCTTTTATTTTAATTTTAAAATAAAATTCAAGATCAAAGTTGTATACAATTATTAATCATAACATAAACGATCTTTTAAGTCTAAAACACACGTCTATGATTTTTGTAAATTGAAAAAAGAAAAAACCACAAATTTTACTATCCAAATTATTGATAATAAAAAAGAAATTTTACTTTAATTTAAAAGAAAATGAAATGAATATATTACTAAATACGGGAAAGGGGGATCAAAAAGAAAAGCCCAAAGTATGTATATATTATTTAAATGAAAATTTAAAATTCAATATAAAATAAAAGTATGCATTAAAATGGTAAAGGTTTATAATTCCTATAATCCAAATATTTCGATGATATCAAAAAAAATATATTTAAAATGTTTTGTTTTAGTTTCAAAATTCGTCCGTCAGTTTTCGTCGTTTATGAGACACGAACAATTTGGAGTTAGAGATTCACGATGTGCTTCAGTGCATATATTTCACTATGATATTGTATAAGTAAATTTCAATTAAAGCTCCCTGCACTGTAAGAACCGAAGCTACTACCTGATATCATTAGAAATAGTTGTACGGAAAACTTCTTTGTTACAAGTAAAGCAAGGAACTATTAGATCAATTCTAATTTAAATGTGTTGTTTTTGTTATTTTTAACTTCCCAGTGGGATAGTAATTGTATTGGGTCCGATTTTGCAAATTGAAAATTTAGACATATCTCCACGTTTCAAGGCCTTTAGAGTCGAATAGTATGGTTTTTAAAAGGATGTCCGTGTGTGCACATGTATGTATGTATGTTCGGATTCAATTGATATTGAATCCGAATTCATTTTGATATTGACATGGGACCAGTTTCATTTAACGCATAATTATGTAACTAAGACCTGATTAGGTTTTGAGCAAAATCGGTCAAGCCGATTTTTGTACCGAATGAAAAATTGTATAATTGTCACTATTATCACTTATCATTTATATAGTTTTAACGCCATGAGGGGTGCAGGGAGCGAAGGCTGCACTGGGGTGGCAAGGAGCGAAGCCCATGTGGGAAGTGGGGGGCGAAGGTCCACACGACTAACTTTCCACTCGGAAGTTAGTCGCGTGGACCTTTCGGGTCGCACCTAGACCGCTTTTTAAAATTAATGGTAATGAACAAAAATTCCCCGAAAACATCACCACTTAACAAAGCGTCATGTTCATAATCCGACAAACTCAAATTTTGAAACAATAATCGAAAAAGAAGGTATCTCTTTATATTATTTCTCAGAGGTTTTTTTTTTTTCTGTAAAAAGTATCTTGCTTAGGATTTAATAATCAATTTTAATTAATGTGGCATCATTTTAAAGGCCACTGATAACGAAAAATGGCAAAAAGTTATAAAATTATGGTTTTCGTTACAAAGAGATATTACTTTTAACAAATTTGTGAAAAATATTGCCTCTATTTAAAAAATATTTAAATTGACTGTGTACCTATAAAAAAATTATCCGACGTAGCAAACCCTACATAGGGGTAAGAAAATTTCGCACGGATCAACTAGTTATTATTGGATCATATACGTTAACATTGCAAACTTAAATAGCGTAAAAGAAAATTCCATCGTCTGATGTTATAAAAGCCAAAAAATGTAAAATAAAACAGTCTGTAAAACAAATGTCTCCTTCCCTAAATTTTAAATGTCGTAAAAGGAAACATACTTTCCTGTTAATATTTCGGAAATAGTAATATGTATACATAGCAATAAACAGAGTCATGTATTAAATGGTTGAAAATATGATCTTTACTTATACCACCATCAAAATCCCTCTTTTGTTCTAGAAAAAATATCAACGTACCGTTTCACATAGTCAGTTATAGCTACACTTAGAGAAAGAGCACATGAATTGTATAATACGCATATTAATACAACCGCTGACCTGGTTTTAGTGGCCACTTGAGGTCCACGAAAACAACCTATGCTTTTCGGCGTATTTTTTTTTTTTGCTGAATATGAAAATCAAGCTACAATACAGGTGACTAATTCGAGTACCGGCATCTAACTTCAAATGATTATATCTCCGGGGAAAATTAGAGATGTCAAGTAAAATGGAAAATATTTGTCATTTATTGGCATAGTCATATTATTGGTGAATACCACGCATATATGTAATATGCACGGTATACTAAGCTTAGTCCCAAGTTTGTAACGCTCAAAAATATTGATGGTACCAACAAAATTTTGGTATAGGTGTTTATAATCACCTAATTTGTCCATTCTCGGTTGTCTGTCCGTCTGTCTGTCAACACGATAACTCAAAAACGAAAAAAGATATCAAGCTGAAATTTTTACAGGTTCGTATATGAGCAACATAATTCAACTGGGTCTTGGGTCCGAAGGACCTATTTTGTAACCCGTTAGAGATAGAACAATATTCCTTATAAAAAAATAACCAACTTTTGTTTGAAATATTTTTTCGTAAACAGCACTGTTTACCCGCGAGGGCGTAAATTGTATAGTATGTATTATATGGGAATATCAGTTATGTATGTGTGACATGTATGTATGTGTAATGTGATAGAGTAATCAACACTGTCTATGCATGGTATTTCAACAATTAACTCAGTCAATTGTTTGTATTTTTAACTTTTCGTATACAAAAGTTTCAATAAATTATTTGTAACTTTTTCGTAAAATTTCATGATTTTTAACTGATGTAACTACCCTTTAAACAATATTTGGGTACTGCATGTTATTTAAATTAAATGCTATAACTTTTAGCTTGAGTTTACTATTTAAGTGAGATGCCGTAGAGTTTCCTATTTTCTATAAGAATTCGAGGTATAAGCGAAAATGTCAAAATGTGCGAAAGTGCTATTTTAATAAAATTTAATTTCTAATTAAAAAAAAATCATTGCCTAGCATAATTGGTATCGTTGTAAATTATTCAATTGCCTAAAAAAATATTTCGAGAAACAGCCTTGATTTTCGAATTCAGCAGAAAAATACTTCGAAAATCATGGGTCGTTTTCGTGGACCTCAAACAGACATGAAAACTGACTCAGCGCTCGTATTATATGTATGCTCTGAAAAGAAGAACAAATTCATTCAGATTATTACAGCTCTATAGGTAGACACAGTAAGCAGTGTATGTATATATAAGAGCCAGTGAAAGAGTTCTCAATCCACCACAATAATCCATCAACCATTGAGCAGTTACCATGAAACCACCATCTTACTGCTTGGTAACTATACGATGTGTTCGTAAATGTTGATATTATGTCATAAATGATTTCACCATAACCAACCATTTAACCTGTTACTATATTATTGGAATCGACAGTGCCGGAAAAACAATAAAATACACGGTTCACGTAACGCTAAAAGTTGTAAATAGTTCAGAAATTCTAATTGAAAATGTCCTACAAATTTTAATCTTAGAACGGCATAAGAGCAATGGCAGTGATATGTGCACAATGGTGAAGGTATCGTACAGGTAAGGGAGATTAGAGACAGCTTCAAAGAGGCTCAAAAAGGAAAGTGGGTAGAGGTAAGAGGAGGTGATGAGCAAGAATAATATGTTTATTTGTTAAGAGGAAGCAAGACTATTGTTAGAACAAGAAAAATTTTCTTATTTACTTTAATTATTGTTTGTTCAATTTCGAATACATAGATTAATAAAAACAAGTACCTATCAGATTTACATCAGTAAGTTACTTGTCAAGGACGGAAATTGGAGAGCATATTGTTACGGTCACGTTTCCAACCACAAGGCTACTTTCAGAACTGAAAGCAGGGAACTAATCTTACCCTCTCGTTTTTTCCTTGGAGAAGAAAAACGTTTCTAAGGAACGTATAGTAACAGAATACAGTGAGACAAGTCTGTATTTTTATGCGGAGTCAGAGGGTTACCAAATTGTGAAGCTAGTTTAAACTTTGCTTTTGGGGCTTAACACGCTAATAGTGCTAAAACAATAATTTTCGATTTTTTATTATTTATTGTGATTGATGTTGAAAATTATCTTAGCGTAGACGTTGCAATCTTAAGAACAATTTATTTGGTTCGCTACATTTTGGTTCGTCACAGATTTGTTTTTTAGTATTTTGAAAATGACTGAAATAGATAAATCAAACAGTACGAAATAACTTTTTTGAAGGAAAGCAAGTCATTACATAATATTAAATCAATTACGAACACCATATATAATAATATCTACCTAAAAAACATGATAAAAAAGATTTGCATTACGTTTTTTAAATTCTTTTCATTTTCTTTTTATCACTCATCTCTTTCTTCATTTTCTTTTTGTTCCCTTTTTCCCGTTTCTATAAAAAAGGGTTATATATTATGTGTGTACAGATCTCTTTTCCTGTAAAATATCATTTTATCACGTGTAGTTTATTACTCGTAAACACTTAGGCAGGTTAGATATACACATTTTTTGTTTGTATTTCGTGTTAATTGTTATAAATTGTGTCATAGCATTAATTATAAAGAAAGAAAGGGTTTCGTGACGATTTTAAAACACAAAGCATTCATAATGTAATGTTTTTATACTCATTTAGACAATATTTTTAAAAGGAGGAGCAAGCCAATTTTGACAATCAACAATCAATCTAGCCTCAAAGTGAATATCATATTATATTTAACAATGGCCAACATTGTATGAAAAATTTAAAATTATGTTTTTAAAAATACTTGAAAATAAAATAGGCAAATCATGTCATTCTACAAAAATCCTAATACAAGGATTTTTCGAAATAAGCGATTGAAATTTAGAAAATCTCATATTAGGAAAAATTAACAGTAATGGTAAAATAATTGGGTTCTCCTTTCGAAAGTCATACAAACAAGCTGAACGATTGGTGACATATAACGTTTGATAGGCAGAATCCAATAGAAAAATTGACTTGGTCCCCATTCCCAACGGCTAATCTTGTTTAAGTGTCTGGAGAATGCGGAAGCAAGTGTAATTCATGTAGGTTTGCTGTCGGCGCAATAGAAACGGTATGTATATTCTCTTAAGTTACAACGTGAGAATTAAAGCTTTGAATCTACTTAGACCAAATTTAGCTACAATGTAGGTACATCATGTTCTCTAATTTTCTCAATTTTGATATAAATTTCAGATTATTATTAAAAGAAGAAAAATCATTAATAAAAAATGAAAACAAACAATTCACTCATTAATTGTTTAAATAGCCAGTACGATGTGCGTTAAGCGAAAGTAAGTGTTGAATATCAGTGTTTGAATTATTTTAATAAATTAGCAAAGTTGAAAAAACCAACGCAATGACCTTTCAGTCGCCTTATGAATTTGGTTTTCGAAAATTTCGAAAGTATTTTCTAGAATTTCGCACAGAACCACTTGTTGAAGCTTACTGCAAATTTTCAACTCCCCATCTTGTATAGTTTTGGAGTACTCGTGGGTAAACAAAGATGTTTATAAAAAAGTGTTTCAAACAAAAGTTGTTTATTTTCTTTAAAGGATCATTTTTTACACCTAAACTTTTATTCTATCTCTAACGGCTTACTAGTCCAACGGATCCAAGATCCAATTGATCTATCTTCCTCAATTACGAACTCAAACTCACTTTTTACGTCCTAGGCACGCAATAAAAATATTCAGCTTCATATCGCTTTGCTTTTTTAAGTTATCGTGACCACGGACAGATAGACAGATAACTGAAAATGAGCTAATTAGATGACTTTATGAACACCTATTCCAAATTTTCGTATGAACAATATTTCAAAGCGTTACAAACTTGAACGTTACATACAGGGTACAGGGTATATTTTAAAGAATGTTTTAAACAAATTTATTTTTTATGTTTTAATTTTGGCTCATTTATTTGTTAAAAAATTGTATTCGATACAGATGTCTTTTAACGATGTATATATTATTTAATAGAGCGAACTCGTGCTGAAGGATCATTAATAGACAAAAATTATTTCCAAAATTGTTGGGCTAAGAAAGATTTGAAGATAAAATTATATTTCAAAATGCAAACAATGATATTTCAGGTAATTCTTTAAACTATATATTTTTATATAAAACGGGTTGCAGTTAAAGAAATTTTCTGTAGCCAAATGTTCAGCGTTTTAAGGTGCAATTGGATAGACCACCTGCCTTCACATAGAATAAAAATACAATGATTATCAGCATCTGCTATGTTCCTGAACCTTAAGGGCTTCTTTTTAAATACGAAGATTTTATTTATTCTTTCATAGTATTATGTATTGCTGTTTGTTATTCAATAATATGTAAATAATGTTATGTAATATGTATTTATATATCCTTATATTTATTATTGAATCCAAAAAATATACAAATCATACCTGTTATGCTAATTTAACAGTTTAAAATCAAAGTTTAATTGCATGCATAAAAAGACTTATTCAAAAAGAATTCAAAAATGTAGTATCCTTGTGTGCCCGAAACTTATATATTATCGATATATAATTTCCGTACAAAATTTGGTTTTTACTTACCCAAAAATATGGACCTTTTCAATTGCAATTATGTTAATAATATCTGACTCACCTAAAACAAAAAAACAAATTCATTAGAAGAAACAAATTCAGATTAGAACAAAATTATGAATATTAATTATCATAATAAATTTAATGTTGACCACGGATTATAATTTTTAATTTAAAACAGATGTGCAACTTCCTAGAGAAATTTTTACTATTTTTAGTTCTAAGGAGATGCCTTACTCCTGATGGCCTTCACGATCAAATGATTGGAATATAATATATATATATATTAAAATAAATCAACAATACGTCTTTCAAATTTTTCATGTCGTTAAAATTCGTTAAATTTCTTTGTGTGTTCTCAATTGATTGCGTTTATTAACTTTTTTTTAGAAAATTTATGTAGTGGCTTTATTTAAGTGTTCAGGCCGTTTTCATTGTGTTCATTAACTAATTAGAGTAATTTAGTTTAGGTCCATTTAGATGTGTTTGTATATAAATATATTTTTTGATTTTTTTATGGTATGTCCTGAGTTTATTTAAGTGTTTAGGTCTTGTAACTCGAGTTGATTACCATTAGGTCGTGTTTAATTATAATCATTATTGACTTTTAACGAGCTAAAATGGCATTTAACTTACACCAAATTAGTAAATAATAATTTTTAAATATATTAATAATAAAATGAATGCTATTTTATTTCAAATATTGTATAATTATTATTTTATTTTATTTTACTTCTTATTTTATTTAAAAAACCTCACTTGATTTTATTAAAAGATAAATAAGTACAAAAAAATAAAAAAATTATAAGCTAAATAGAAATAATAATTATACCTAATTTCCACCACTTAAAAAAAAATGTTCACTCTAAGTGCCATCCATACTCCAGGGGGTTTTTTGAACAACCATTCATGTTCAGTTGAGTTGCCTATCTTTTCGGAAAATGTTAGCAGTTTTATGACTGTATGCTTTTACAATCGATTTCATTTGCTTTAATTTTTTGGCGATGTTTTTGTGGTATAGCTAAGGGCTTTCGTAAATTTTCGGGTGTTATTGTACTTATGATTTGTGTGGAAATATATTCTCGATTTTAGTACGATATTGCTGTTTTTGAGTTAAGGTTCGGCGGGGATATAATTTTTTTTTTAGGGGATATAATAAATTAAAGTTATGCAAAAATGCATGAGATCTAATGACTGTGTCTGTTCAATAACTCCGAAAATCGAGGGTTTAATAAATGCGCAAACCTTTAATAGAAAAATGTTTTAATAGATAGAACGAAGTCTCAAATGAAAATTAGAAAATTCAAAACGTTTTACCGTATGTTATACTTTTGAAGGACGGGTCGGTCGTCTGGGAAATGTAATATTTAAAGAGTAACCTAATTTTGTGTCAACGCGAAAGTAATGCAATTTATTTACTACCAAAATTAGACTCTTGAACGGTTAATTTCTTTGCTTTTAATGTCGAAAAATCTCTCTTCGCAGCTGCCATCATTAACTTCTTACATCATGGAAAGTTACAACGGCATAAGTAAGTAACACAGACCCTTCGGATTGAATGAACTACTCTAATATAAGAACAATTAACCGGTGTCTATCCATAATTACTTAAAAAACATATGCACATATTTACAGTCAACTACACAACACCCGCTTTATTTTCTATTTTAATGACAAATTGTTGTTCAACTGTCAGGCTTAAATAAATTTGATTGGATTAAAATGACGTCTTACATATGACAGCAACAAAAAAAAAAAAAAAAAAGAAACGTAAGAAATAGTAAAAAATAAAATTCAACCCTCATATAATTATTATTATACGTTTTTATAAATTACAAGTATTCAGCAGAAAAATTCTATTTATAAAAAAAGAGAATCTTTTATTCTACAATGGCACACGAACGAACACAATATAATAAACATAACATATGGACGGAAGATATTTAATACTAGAGTTGCTGTTTGTTGGTCCCTTTCGTCTTCAAGACAACGAGACGGGTGTGCGTTTTTATTTAAAATATACAGAGTGAATACTGGAATGATTTTTGTTGTTTATTATTTTCAATTTCGTGGAGGAACAATAAGAACGAACTTTTTTTGAGTACTTAACCCGCCAGAAATCGCGTTATGAGTATTTTGCTCACGCTCGATTTAAAACATAATTTAACAATTTCATTATTTTAATCTATTTTCGAATTCTAAATTTTTTTAACCTATTTACGTTTTTATACCATGTATATATGTAATATACAAGGTATACTAAGTTTAGTCCCAAATTTGTAACGATTAAAAATATTGATGCTACCAACAAAACTTTGGTATAAGTGTTCATAAATCACCTAATAAGTCCATTTTCGGTTGTCCGTCCGCCCGCCCGACTGCCAACGCGATAACTTAAAAACGAAAAAATATACCAAGCTGAAATTTTTACAGCGTAATTGTTGGTTTTCACTTGTTTTTAAATATATATTTTTCAAGTCCTTTAGAAAATGTGGTAGTTTTTCTCATCACGAGATGAAAGATGTAGGCCGAGAACGAGGCCTGTTCGTGTACTTATTGTTTAATATAGGTCGCAATAAGTGAATTAAAAAATTTTAATTATTTAGATTATTTAACATTAAATTATTTAGATTATTTTCACTCACAAACATCATTCAATAATCACGTAATCAAACCATTTTGAATTATTTTATTAATATAAAAAAAATTATATAAAATTATGTATGATTTACAAAGTTAAAGAATATATGCACGGAATATTTGACGAATGTGTAGAATGCGTGAGAAAATCTCTCATCACGCGACTCAAGATTAGCGAACGGTAGTACTGACAGGTTAATTATTTTATACTTTTTTTGCTCTCACTTTTAAGTTTCTTTTGCAGTTAAACTGACACCAGAAAAACACAAAAATCTGGTTTGCGATCGAACGAAAAGTTTCGATATCTCAGAAATTACTTAACCAGTAATGCAAGAAAGGCCATATTTGGGTTAAAATTATACTGGAAGATACTTTATCTAAATGAAGAACACACAAATTTTCCGAAATTTTTACAGATTTTTAAACGGTTTGGAAAAAACGAGAAAATTTAATGATTGAGCGGGAGTTTTTTGAGATATCGTCTAAAATTCTGTACGAAAAACTTTTAAATAAAGATTCAAAGATGGGTTTGACGCTGAATTTTTCAATTCAATAGGACGATGAAATTATATTTAAAAGTAATACATTACTTTAATTCGAATGGTTCATAAATAAGAATATAGTTTAAGAAACTAAAAAACACGCTTTTTGCTTGTACTAAGCATATATGTAAAGTATGGTTATCGGTAGTATAATAAATGTATATAACTGATGATATCCTATGTATGGGTATGATATTAGAGATTTACATCCAAACATACATACATACATACAGGTGAAGCTAATATAAGCGTGTTAAAAATAAATATTTGTGTTGGAGATTTTTAAATTTTGTAGTCACTTGTTTTAAATTAAAATATATTAAATATTATAAACATTTGTCAGAATTAAAGACATTATATATTGATTGTGATTGTTCTTTGAAAATGATTTGATAATGATGATTATTACATTCGTGTCACGTCTTCTTTGTTCATTTTTTAATGAACACAGGGTATACAGGTGCAAAAATATATGTCAGAAGTGAACAACAATTGAGTTAAATTTATATTTCTAGTTAGTAATATTTATTATCTTTATAGAAAACTTATATTTCTATGATAGAAACATTTCAATGCTTTCAACATTCGCATACTTAATTGTTAAAATATAAATATCATTATTTAATGGTGTGTATTTATATGTATTCTCCTCATTCAAGATAACTTTACAAAAATTACAATTATAGTTCATTGATATAGATCATACATATTGTCGATTAAGGTTGAATGTCCGTAAATCAACTTTTATGTAATCAAATTTTGAGACAGAACAGTGAATAACAGAATAGCTAAATTTTATAAAAGTTAAAAGTCAATTAGAAAGATATTATCTAACAACGCAACTTTGAGTATTGAGTTGAGTAATTTTTTTAAATTCGATTTCCGTACTTTGCGTCGCTGGCGTAACAGACCTTTTTGAAACATCGTATGTAATCAGATTAAAGTATTATTTACTGAGCCCTTAAATATTTATTTAAAAAAATCTGTACCAGTTAACTTAATATAATAACAAGTGAAAACAAACAATAGACTGAGCTAAATAAAAAATACTATGTATAGACAGTGTTGATTACACTGTCACATTACACATACATTCATATTCCACATACATAAGTGATATTTCCATATAATACATACTATATAATTTACGCCCTTACGGGTAAACAATGATATTTACAAAAAAATGTTTGAAATAAAAGTTGTTTATTTTTTTATAAGGAAAAATTTTGCATTTAAACTTTTGTTCCATCTCTAACGGTTTACAAGAGCCAATTGACCTATGTTGCTCATTTACGAACTCGATCTCACTTTTTACGCCCTGAGCACGCTATAAAAATCAGGTGGAAATTTTAGCTTGATATCTTTTTTCGTTTTTGAGCTATCGTGTTGACAGACGGACAGATAGACCACCAGAAATGTACTAATTAAATGATTTTATGAACACTTGTACCAAAATTTTTTTGGTAGCGTCAATATTTTTAAACGTAACAAACTTGGGACTGAACTTAGTAAACCTTGATATATATTACATATATACATGGTATAAAAATCATAATCTATAAGAAGTTATCAGGGAATGATTATACGACGGTATGTAAGAAATAAAGTTAGTTGTTTACGTTCTCTGTTCAGTATTCTTATACTAAAGAAACTCAATCTTTTCATGTAAAAGTTCAAGTTGTAAACACAGAAGCTTTTGAATAATAAATATTATATGAAGTGAAATAACAATAAAATTGAACATATATTTATTAAATGACGAAATGTAGGTCACACTAATAAAATTGTTTAAAACGACGTCAAGTATTTTTAAATAAAATATTTTACAATCACTGATTTTCTTCTTTAAAACCCATTTATTCAATATAATAAAATAATTATAATGAAATTTAATTTTTTTTTCCAAGTCATTAACAATTTTTAATTATTAATATAGAAAAGTTATAAAATTTAAAAATAAAAGGAAGACAATCCAAATTCAAGCTAAATATAACAGGGTTTTCAATTGAAAATTAGCTCAACTATCCTTATTTTTTTCTCCACTTAGAAATAGCCAAAGAAAGCTATGATATTGACTTTAAAAGAAAACTTCAAAAAAAAAAAAACCTTTTTCATAAACTCTTAAAGCGGACTATAAGATAGTAACACAATTGGTTGAATTAAATTCTCGCTCCTCCCTTAGAAAGGGATGAAATATATTTCAATTTTTACCAAAATATAGAAAATTTTCTTATACACATGAATAAAAAATCGAATAATTCCGCTTTACAAACTATTTTCTTTACGCCCTATAAGCATGACATATTTCACAAAATTGTATCTGTTTCGAAAATCGTCGCTGTTTTCTTTTCTGTATGTATTAGTCACGCAAAAACATCGCAAATTTTCCTTAATTTTAGTCAATAATGGATGACATTGTTAAGGTGGTTGTCGACTTCAAATTTTTTTGGTTAATGCATTATTGTATTCCTAATAAGTATACACAAATTTAGAATTTTCTTTCGATATGCCCATAACAAGACAACAACCTTAAGTCAGTGTAGCTCTTAAAAAACATTATTAAACAGCATAAATTTTAAGTATTATTAGTTTTAAATTTTAAGTATTTTTTGGGATATTTAACAAGTGACAGTTTTTCAAACGTTTTCTGCTTCAAAGTTAGAATTATTATATCAAAACCCATTGTTACACTAAATGGAAAAAATTATATAACTTTCTTAACTTGACTTATCATAAATATTTCATTAAATACTTTTCTAAATAATTTTTAAATTTCCAACCATAAGTTTACGTTACGTGTGATTACAAAAAGAGCCCATGTAAACGTCTGCAAAGTTTTTTTAATTTAATAATTGAAGAACACCCAGGTTTTATGGATAAAACAAATTTTATTTATAAAAAAAAATATAATAATAAGTTAATTTAGTAAAAATCACAATAAATCCTGTATGTTACACGGAACAACCGTATGCGAGTATGTTTAGTTAACTACAGTCATTAAATATCAATTAGGAATGTGTTTTCTTTATATAAAAAAACTCTCCTATAGTTAAATAACTGTATAATAGTTGAAAAGTAGGTGGAACAGAGGTTTAATAATACGAAAGAAATGTAGGTTTATAGGGATATTGTCTAAAATGATTTAAACTAGGGTTGTACTGTAAGTAATAAATTATAGTTGATGAATATTATTTGTAGTTATTTAGGAAAATATGACCTGTTGTTGAAGACACATATCTTCAATGATCACCTAATATGGCTTTCGTTTTTAACCCTCGAACTAGAAAAGGAGTGTTATAACTTTAACCGCTGTGTGTCTGTGTGTTTGTCTGTCTGTGGCATTGTCGCGCCTGAACGGATGAACTCATTTAAATTTTTTGGTTTCATTTGAAAGGTAATTTAACGAAGAGTGTTCTTAGCTATGTCTCAAGTACGAGCTTAGAGTTCCGTACTCGAAAAGACTAAAAAGTTGGCGATGATCTTCAAAATCGATTCAGTTTGGAAAAGGCATGACGTATAATTTTAACATATAAATAATCACTATGGAAATGAATGGTCAAATAAACCTGGCTCAATTCATTTTGAAAAGTGAAATGGTAAAATAATTAGGTAATTCAAAACAATAATTCAAAAGAACAAACTCAACTCAAATATTTCAATTTCAATTAAAATATTTCCAAAAATTTGTCCCAAAAAATGATAGCTCTCTAAGTATCTTTTCATCTCATCTGATGTCTCTGACCATCACTTTGATATTGATTAAGGAAGGATTGTTAAGTTTAAAGTGTTTATCTGTACGTTTGTGTGATTCTCAGTGGCATTGTAGCCCCTTTACGGTCGAACCGACTTGACTAAGAACATTTTATAGCTAAGTTTACAAAAATTGGTTTACAAGGAATAAATCGCATTTGTCGAGGTTTTTTTACTTGTTCCAGACTAGATTTAGCAAACAAGAAGTAAGAATGAAATATCATTAGTATAAAAAATCAACGTGTTTTCCAGTAGGAAGAGTAAATAACAGTTATCAAACTTGTGTAATAGTTTCCACACAGGTTGGCTCGTGCTTCTTGACAACCTTATTTTTGAAATGTAAAAAAATCAATTATTGTATCCACATCTGTGAGTTATGAAGTAATAAAAGCTTAATTAAAACGGGAGTAAAATCTATCTAGCGATAAAAACAAGAACTATAGGTGATAGCTCGCATAGATATATAATATTTAACGGAAGTGTTGTTTACAATTTTGTATATTCCATACCATACACTTGTTGAATAATTATATAAAACACTAAAATGGAGTGCCAATTCTTAAAAAAAGACTTAGGTTTTCATAAATTTCCAAATTGTAGCCCGACAAAAAAAAAATGGAAGGCAAATGATTACCAGAATTAAGGCAAGTTTGCATAGACTTAAAATTTCAAAAATAAAGGTGTATACCAGAGTATATGTTCTCTTCATTTTAAAGAATAAAATTCATGACTTTTAATTTGTATGAAAAAATATTTAATTATGTGTAAAAAATTTATAAAACAACACAAACTACAAAGTTTATATAAAAAAGGAGAGCAAAAATCAACACATTAAAATGAAGAAGGTATTTTTTGCCTTTTAATGAAATGAAAAATCAGCTGAGTCTAACAGGTATGGTTTACATTTGGATACGTTCGGTGCTGGCATCATAGCTTTAACATCCCATAGCAGACGATATTCTAAATGCCCTTTGTAGTACATATTCGAATTCAGTTACAATCATGAAATTAATAGAATTATAAACGCACAAATTGATACAATTTATCAAAATTCTTCATTGCTGACTATGAACGGTATAAATTAATAAAATGTGTTAACCAAAACATGCACATTACAACTAACCGAACTGTAACCAAAAGTAAATTAAACTAATACATCATTTACATGAATAGTCATAGGTACATAGTAATACAATATCAAATCTCAAAGGATTCGTTGTATCAACTAAGTCATTTTAATATTTAATTGATGATAATCATCGTTCAAATACGACAAATAATTATTACATAATGAGTATGAAATGAGGTGACGGTGTAATCCCAAATAAATCCCGTCAGTTTAAATTATGTTACGCAATTAAATTGGACAAATTTCCGCTATATTACGTCACTAAGAGAGTTGGATATAATTGAACAACAAACTGAATTTTATTAAAATTCAGGTTCGTTTCTTCAATTGGCATTAGAAATTGGCGAGCAATATTCACTTCGGAGAAATTCACTTCGGAGGCCCGTGGTTTATTGTGTTACACGTGGTCTAAATTAAAAAAACACGATAATTGGTTATAAATCGTTTGGAAGCATTTCAAGACTGAAGCAAATCTCTTATTTCTTCGGTGTTGTTAAAAAATTTAGAACAAAGGTTTAACAATAAGTAACGGACAACGCTACAAGGTGGACGACGTTGCAGTTTCGGTTTCGTTCTTCACTACTGGTTTTCAAAACTGAGTCTCCCTGCATCTTAGAAGACTCCTTGACGTCAACCTTTCTCGGGAGTTTATAGGACTAGAAATACTTTTTAAACCGACTTCAAAAAAGGAGAAAGAGTTGTGATCAGCTGTATCTTTAAAAAAATGTATGCACACCGATTTCTTCTCCAACTTTGAACCTTAGAAGATAGAAGTCCATGCCAATGAATTGATTCTTATCTCAAGATTTGGTGAGCGTTGACTTCAGATCGTAACTGCCCACAAGGAATTTATTGATTGGAGTCTGTCCTTTAATATTTGTATTAATATTCCTGTAGTTTTAAGGTTTAAAATCATACCAAAATTAATAACTGTGAAAAAAAATAAAAAACTTTTTTATGTAAAAACACTGATTTCGATAGTTAATTTCTCTTAAACTGTACAGACAATCGATATGAATTTTTCGCAAAAGACGTAAGGATGATTAATTGATAAATAAAATTTCAAATCTTTGAGTTGAAATGAAAATGGTAATAAAATTTAAAATTTTATTTCTTTGTACGGTTTGTGAGAAAAGCGTCTTTTTTTAGTAAAAAAAAATTTTCGTTGATAGTTAATTTATCGTTATAAATTTTTCACAAAAGAAGTTAGAAATTTTCTGGATCATTTTCATTTTTTTTGGTATCGAAATACCTTAAAGTTTCCTGCATTGCATTTCTACATTTTTTCTTGTTCGAAGAATCATTCCATGCGATAGACAAATGACAAATTGCTGAATTTTACAACAGTGGTTATGAACACATGACTATATAGAATCACAACAAACGATATAATCAATATATTATGCGGTAACAGTGATAGTATGCACAATTTAGCATCGTTCGCGTAGTATAATCATTATTTACTAACTATGTACATATATAGACTATATTAGTTTACATAATATAGGTTAAGTTACATAATATTATGTTATGTCACTAATATCATACCTAGTTGTATGGTTGTTGTCTCAAATAATTGGATGTAAATACCAAACTATATAATTTACCCACCAAAGAATCAATGATAGGTATATTAGGTATGATAGACAAATGTGGGTGGCATGTGTATACACCTTGTATCGTTCCCATATTACTTATTCTGTTCTGTAGATTATGATTTAATATTCCATTCAAATCCCACCAAATATGTAATCTGTATACACATTACACACTATACTGCATTGTTGGTGCATGCATATGATTATGAAGAATAAAGATCATCAAGTCCCATTTAGTTAAGGTATAATGTCCGTTATAATCAAGTTTGTAAAAAGTAGTTCAAGTATACATACACTATTGGTGACAACAGGAGTGTTATTGCACTGAAATTTATAAGTTGTTTTTGTACCCAAGCAGCTGTACTCCGCCTCACTTCGCTGTTGTACATTATGGTTGCATGGAAATAGATGAGAAGTTTCTAATAAACCCTCGATTAAAGAGTTCATAACTTCTAATCGGCTGAACTGATTTTCAAATAACTTAGTTTTTTAATGCACACATTATGCCATTTTATTTGATATCAATCAGACTTAGGTATATCTGAAAGTTGAAATTATAAGAAAATTAAAAATCGTACAAGCAAGTTCGAAACTTTTTCGCAACGAGAACGAAACGTGGGTCGGTAGAAATACGATTCTAAATAATTGTAAAGGGTGATTAAATTTCTACTTGAATACTTCAAATTTCAAATGTTGGTATGAATTATTCCATTACGATATGAATCGTTCAACAACGCTCAAATTATTGACTTCTACAGAATAAGTATGGACTGCGTAAGTATGGACTTTTACGAGAAGATAAATTTAATTGTCCTATTGAGCAAACAATTCACTTCATTGAAAAGTTCGTGGAAACTGTAATGATTGTAGATAAGGTAAGGCGTGGGTATCATCGTAGCGTAAGTTTAGACAAGAATAGGTAATTGGATTTCATTTTGTGGGGTTTCCTTAAGAGTCGCGTCAACAAGTCCAGTAGTTTACAAAGCGAATTTAACAGTTGGGCACATTAAAATCAAAACCGACTCAAATCTTCCCAATAATGGGCTAAGACTGTTAAAGTGGCTATGTAAGCTACTGGACTTATTTCTTTCTTTTCAGATTTCGTTTAACGCAGTCGGGTTTTTTATTTTTTTATTTTTTTCATTATTTATTTTATTTATTAATAATTAAAAACAAAATGGAATTATTAATTTAATAAAAAATTTCTTAACTATATTTTAGATGAATTATTCTTTTGGTTATATCGAATTTGTGGTAAAAAAAATTAATGCAAGTTCTCTATTTGTTTATTATTCAATAAACCATTAAATCCTAGTTTTTGATATCAATATTGTAAAATACAATGTTTCTGAAATATTAGATAATAAATTGAAATGACACAGCAATGTTTTTAATATTAACTCAATAAAAGTTGTTATTAAATCATCCCTCCTTGTTTGATCAATAAACTAGAAGTACAGATAGAAACCTACGTATAAAAAAAATTTATTCCGTCATAAAACATCTTACACACATACAACAAGTTGCATCTGCTTTTACTTCCGTTATAACCCCCTTCAATGTTTCCGGTTGCAGAGTTATTGTGTTATTCTTACTTTGTGTTTGTGTGAGTGTGTGTTTCTTGAAGACTTCTTACCATCTATATCAAACATTGTATTTAAATTAATTCACCCCTTAAGGGTTTGTATTTTGTGGTTGTTTTATATTTAAACGTATATACCTTATATGTATATTCTTATAAATATTTCTTTTTAACTTAACTAACTATTTTTTTACGATGGATTCATCTTCTGAAGATCATTTCTCGTCTGGGCATGTGAAAAACTTGCGACTCAATTTAATATACTCTTGGTTTATTACGTAAATACAAGATATAACAAGTAAATACAAAATTACATTAGAATTCTGGTGGATCAAGTATTTTTGGCGCTGAATTTTAATTTGACATCGAAGTTTCTACACATAAGATTTTTGAAATATTTTTACTTAAAAAAAAAAGAATGTAGGAGGCTATATTTAAAACAATACAAGACACAATCACTGTAAAGTAATTTTTTCCTTGTCAAAATTAAAAGCCTCTTTCTGCCTTCCCCTATTAAAAATCTTATCATTAAATTAATATTTATTATAATAGGGTATTATCATTAGTCAAAAATAAATTATGAAATTTGAAAAAAGTTAAAATTTATGTAAAAATATACTTAAATATTCTGATTTTGAGTCATAAAAGCATATTTTTCTTTTATAATATTAAAATTAAAAATCGTAGTTTTTAAACTGTATATTACGTGACCTAAAACACGGGCAAACCCTGATGTGATGTCATATCGGTATGAACCATAAACCATCAGTTAGTTCAATGTAGACAGCTGGGTATCATATATCCATAATAATAAATATGTATATTTATTAATTTATTATAATTAGTTGTCTATGAATATATCTGTCAAAATTATTTGTGTTATTTCGTATAATGATACCGATATTACGTCACTAAATTGGATGTCCGCGTTTTTTGGCAGTTTAAAAAAAGGTTAAAATTTATTTTAAGTTTTTGGAAAGATAGCGTGTGTATTTTTCCGAAATAAATTTGTGGTGGCTTTTTATTAGCAAAATAAACATTTTGAAGTACTTTTTCAAAAATAGTAGAATACCCTATTACAATATAGGTTACATTTACATTTGTAATAAATGCATAGTATATTATTTGTTCGAATTTCGTAAGAAAAAAATATTCGAAAAATTCAACTTGGCTTTTGAGAAGAATGATACTTTCCAGTGTGGTACGACTTCGAATATAGGGACAAAGCAAGCTTTTTTGCATCGAATTTCTCCAAAAACTCGCGGAAAGTATATTTGTTTGTGGTAAAATTTGTTATCGACGGTATAACATTCAAAACTTTAAAACCACGTAAAGAAATTAGTTTGACAGAGCTTCATATATATGCTAAACTTAACAATATGTTTTTGAGGATCATCAAATGATAATTCCAAATATTGATCATTTACGGTTAAATACCAAACAATATTCAACATTTTCGTCATGAATAAAATATATGTGTTGACGATAAACTGCAAAATATTTTTATTCTTCAAAACACATACAGTATTATAATATAGGGTTTATAATTGTACAATAAAGTGTAAGATAAGGATACTGGACCACAGAGAAAGAAAAACATACATGATGATGCTATTTGTTGTCTATAGAGGTGACGCATGAATATTTCTTATCATTTCAAAAATTTAATTAACGTACATGAAAATGAAGTTGGCTTTTGAAAATCGGAAGAAATTCGCAAAATATAAACGAATAAAGCTCATTAAACAAAGAGGTAAATATAACAGAATTGACATAATTTCTATGAATCGTCATAGAGACTATAAAAAGATACAGATGATAATGTTTAAAAGTAAATAATTTCGCCGTATCTTAACCAATTTTTATTTAATTTTCAAGTATTGTTTCAGTATTGAGTCTATTCAAATCAATAATCTCTCCAATTATGTATAACTTGTTATGTCCACGTTATTGTGCTTGCGTTTAGTAAGTCCTGGACATCCCAACCCACTTTTTTGAAATCGAAATGTAGATATTTACATCGATAATCTCGATAACGGTTTTTTAAAAATCAAGAATTTTATCTGTAGCTTTAAAATTTTGATGCCTGTTAAATGTTGCCACCCTAGGCAGGGGTCTCTGCTTGGGTTAACTTCTTTCAATATGATATTAGATATTTCGCACTTTAATGGTAACATAGTACATTCACTAGTGTTTAAAATAATGGATATGATGTTCCCAATAACAATGGTACGTACAATCAACACCCATCACCAACACACCCTCTAAATGTATAGGTGGTTGTGAACAATATTGGTGGTGCATACGACACATATCGACGTGCATACAAACAAACCTCCAAATGTATATGAAAATACAAACTATAAACTATGCAAACTAGAATGATTATATGTCCTACATTGTAGAACTTGTGCATATACATATATATATCAAGCGATCAGGTTGGAAAACTCTTTGAGGCCTGCAGCACTCATATCGAATTACTAATTTGTTTCTAAACAATATTTTGATTCTAAATTTATTAGCTTTTTAGATAATAATGTTTTACCAATTAGTTTAAAAAAAATTGAAATAAAAAATACTTTTTAGAGGACAAGCTTTTATTGTAGTAAAAAGTAGAAAATAATTGTTTTTATGAGCCACTCATATGACTATGTGTAAAAGGTGGAGGCATTTAATTTAAACTATCAACGATGATTCAGAGTTCCTCTAGCATAAACAAATTTATCGGGTTTTCTTTATTATCTTACAAAATAACCATTTTAAAATTTTTTAAAAAGATTATATCAAATGATGGTCTGTACCTGCGATTAAAATGGTCAGAAACACAACCTGAAGCAAGAGCAAAGAAACAAGACCTGACATTTCATCCAGACAAAACAACAGTTTGGTGTTTTCTATGGGACGATGAAATCATTGGTCCATATTTTTCCTGAAATTAAGGCACGTGATGTCCAGCACATTCGTTACCAAGAGAGCGCTACTTGCCACACAGCCCGTGCAAGTATGGCTATATTGCGAGAATAATTTGGTGATGGTGAACTTTGGCATAGAAATGATGAGTTGGCCCTCTAGATCCTGTGCCACCATACTCCTAGAAAATTTTCTTTGGGATATGTTAAGTCTTATGTCTATGGAGACTATGGTGCTCGCGTTACACCACTCGAAATGCTCGTAAAAATCAAGTGCGTCATCAAAATTGAAACTTCAGAATGGACCCTGCTAACCGCAGTAACGGGAAACATTAGAAAGATAAAAAAAGGAAATATGCATCACCTGTTATAAAACTATCAAATATGTGGAAGCGATGGGGAAATCAAATCATGTTTACCATAAAAATGCATTGTCATTCGACTTATATATGTTATTCGTATTGGTCTCAGAAAACCCTTTCATTTTATAACATCATTTTCATCTATCTTAATAAGCTTCCTTGTGATTTCCAGAATCTCAGAATGACACATTTTTTTATTCAAGATTCAAGTCAATAGTGAGTTTCATTTACCTGTTTAAAGTATTTTATTACCATTAACTTAAATTTCCGAAATATTATAACTCAAAGGACGAAAAGTAGTCACGATAGATTATATAAGGTAGGCTCTTGGTCTATTAGGTTTCATTTACGTTCCTATGCAGCACTGCATGTGTGTATGCACGTATGTACATGTAAATCTAGGTCACTCATCAATGACATTTACAATGTTTATAACAGTCCTGTTATAGTAGGTACTATAATACGACTCCAGTCATGAATACAACTTAGGGTTAGGGAGTGATATGTATACATAAAACAAGTTTATTGTGTAGGTGATTTTGGTGGTTTATATTCCACATTTTCTTTTAGTCTATAATCAATTAAATTCAACAAAAACATTTCATTTTATATATTCTAAATATTATTTTTAGAGTTAATGGAAATTATTAAACCCACAATAGCGTGATGCATTCTTGATACTCAAACTGCAAGACTTGAAAATGTACAATAATGCAGTTACAAAATCTTTGGATCAAAAGCAAATTCAAATAAGAAATAGTTATATTTACATTTCGCGCGTTTATTAACTTTTATTAATTTTTCTCTATGCAGGTTATAAAATAAATAAGTGAAAACAACTGACTAAGTTAAATGTTGAAATACCATTTATAGATAGTTTTGATTACGCAATCGTTTATTTTTTACTTCATGTAAGTAAAATAGCCACTCCCATACACAAAGTAATAAGAGTATCTTTCCTCCCAATTCCTCAGTGGATATAGATATAAACAAACAAACATATACATAATATATGCAACGTATAAATTTGAAATAAATACAATACTTGTATACATACTGTATAATGTTTCTAACCGAATTTGCGCCCTCGCGGGTAAACAGTGTTGTTTACGAAAACATAATTCAAACAAAAGATTTTTATTTGTTTATAAGGAACAGTTTTTACATTTAAGATGACGGTTTACAAGATGGTTCCTACTGACCCAAGAGCTTGTACTACGTTGCACATTTACGAACTCGATCACACATTCAGCTTGATATCTCTTTTCGTTTTCAGTTAACGTCTTCACACACAAAACGGACACACAAAATTTTGTTTGTAATATTTCTAAGCGTTAAACTTGATACTAAACATAAAACTTAGTATACCTTGATATATTTCATATATGCATGGTATATAAATGGAACATCAGTCACCTCAACAGGTTTGAGTACATAAATTAATGATGATGGTACATGATGTGTGAACAATGGTACAACATCCTAGTGTATTTAAGAGCTTTCTTCAACACGTTATCATAAAGTATGTAAACAGTATCATAAAATGTATGTGATTTAATCATGGAAAAACCCACACGTCTCTGTTACAGAGGCATTTGCTATTTTGAGAGTGCAGCAAAACTTTCAAATGGAATTTTTACATCATGTTGTAAATGATACAAGGTGACAATGACATCACTTTGCATATTTGAAAATGGAAAATAATATAAAAACTTAACTTATTAACCAATAACCATAGATATACATTGTATATTATGTGTAAAACAAATGGTTAACTTGTAAAAGAAAATCAGACGAATCAAAATTAATTACTAATTCATGTTTTACTCAAATATTTTTATATTTTGTTTCAAAAACAAAACCTTATAGGCAATCAGTCACCAGCCTACCTGCATTCTGATAAAATACCCTCATTTCAATGAAATTTTCAGTTAATATAAATATCTGCCAAGAAATACAGAATTCAGAATACAGAAGAAAGTTATTTGACTCTAGGTACTACATCTTACTCTTTAATATAATAATTTATACTAATTTTTCTAACATTTTCACTCTGTATTATTTTCTTAACTATTACAAAAAGCAACATCTCTCCGTCCATTTCATTGTAAGTGTGTTTTTCACTAAAGAGCTTATTTTATTTACGCCAAATTTGGGCGATTCGAAAGACTAATTTGTAGAAAGTCTTTAAACTATTATTAGAAGTTTCATTCTAAATGTAAACTTACTTTTAAGCAACCCTAGCCTACAACTAGTTGGCAATCTTAATTTTAAAACAGTCACATTCTTGTCCCAGCATTTTACAACATATCCTTATTTTATAAGTTTATTTTTATTTCAGTAATATCACGAATAAAGTAGAGCAACATATTTTATTTGATACACTTTGTCTAAAAATGAATTATTTTCTAGTAAATCCTAGACCTCACAAATTATTTCTTCCAAAATAAAATATTGGAATTTGTACCATTATATAATATTTTTAGCCAAGAATTTTTCTCGTCTTTTTTTGTATAATACCTACGCATAATTTATTATGTAAACACATTACATAATATTATTACATGGATATAACAGCAAAACACAATCTGTATTATATGTACCCACTAGAGCGATACCCACCCGCTTCGCTGTGTTTAAAAGTAAAGATTTAAAAAAAATTGCTCTCGCTTATCTCCTTTCTATAACACTCGAAATATTGGTAAGGATTATTTTACACAGCTCAAATATATGTATGGTTTTCTATTTTTTTAAATGTGTAATAGTCGTAATTATTCATTGAGTCTATCAGAAAAGATGGCCGTGAAATATTTTATATTGACTAGTTTTACAGAAATCTGTAATTTATGGTAATGTCAAATTAAATTAATATTTAATTTTTTTTTAAATTAATATACCTGCATAAATTATATCTCATGTGTTATTCTGAAGTATGAGCTATATTGCTGTACAGTTTCATAACAAACCATTCGCTAGTTTTAGCGAGAAATCGTAACAAACAAACAAACAAACAAATATGCTTACTTTCGCATTTATAATATATAGAGATGATAAATAATATATATCTGTCTCATGTATATAGTACGCTATAAAAATATATAATAACTAGCTCTCCAATTCTATTATACTGAATAAATTACTTTGTATTTGTGAAGAGTTCTTCGTAATTGGATTTTCCCTTAGAAATCATCATATATCACATATACCTACATTATTATTTCCAAGTTAAAAATATATTATACATTATTATTGTATTATATTTGTGATAAAATATTTATTATTATTTGCTTCTAATAAATATGGAAAACCCGTTAAAGATCAATCGTTTCTTAAAGATCAATAGTTTCTTTATTTAGAAGTTTCATTGTTCATATATTGTGAAAATAATCTTTAACATTTTCGCATATGCGAGACAAAAAAATTTTTATATTAAGAGACCTTTATTCCAGTTTAACGCGTTAAAGAAGGATACGGAAGTCAAGGATAATATAATAAAATTTTACGATAAAGTAGACGTTTTAAAGGATAGCACCTATTTCGTAGAAAAATAGTTTCTTAATTATGGGATATAAATTTTAAAATTTAAAAGAAGATCAATACTACAGATTTAAAAGTTATTTTTATCGACAGAAGTTTCAAAAAAACGTTGCTGAGTTCAAAGGACACCATTTGTTGATCTTGAATTTAGCCTCCACTGTTTTCGTCAAAAGTCAATAAGGTTTACGGCCAAAAAGAACCAATGGAGGAATACTACTTTTCCTACATTTTCTTCATGTTTATTGATCATATAATTACTATCATATAATTTATACAGTAAATATCATTTTCCAAAAATGCAAAAGGTACTAGTTTTTATAGTTTTCACAAATTATAGTTTTCTCTTTCAAATACCAACTCTATGAAGTAGAAGCAAGGAAATTAAGCAATCTAATCACTTACCGTCTTACGGTCAATGCTTTCGCAAAACCCTCGAATATGGTTTTTTAATTTTTATATTCTATATGTTATAGCTTTAGTTATCTGTTCACCAATATTAGTTATCTATTCACCATTTACTGGTTACGTCTTTGGTTTATTTAATTGATATTCATAAAAGGACTCCGCAATATAAGAAAGGGTAATGACTTTCTGTGAAATTTTTCCAAACCGTACCCAAAATTTTCTTCGAATCGTTTTGATCAAAAGCTCTCACTGAAAAACATTTTGGAAGTGGTTTGAAAGATTTCCACAGAAAACCATTTTTCTATCTAATATTGCGGGGGCCTTTAAAATTTTTCCCTCACCTGTATCTCCTGGAAATCCGCGCAGAGAATGTTCAAAAAAAAATTATCATAAACTCTTGTATTGTTATTGTTAAAACTACCTATGTACTTTGATTTAATGAATAAAGTAAAATTTATAAACAAATATATTTAATTTATAGATATATGGAATGAAATATTCACGTGAATGGAATATTCATTTTGATCAGAATGCAATTTTGTCCAATTCTAACATACTACAGGATATTAATTTCTATAAAAGGTTTAAATTAAAATTTAACTCGTGTGTGGTCTAACAGGTATTTAGTCTACACATTGTACGTAGGAATTCTTTTGCATAATAATTAAAAAAATTTAGAATTTTTTAATTTGAATTATTTGTTTGAAAGTGAAAATGTTTTCGTTATTAAATAAAATTATCTATATATGATCGAAAGATAAATTAACTTAATGCTTCTTACAAAAAAGTTTTTATTTTTATCCTATTATGGCCAAGCAAATAACTAGAGTTTATTGATTAAATACTTTATGCATTCCGCATTCCTTCACCGACCTACTTAAGAGTGTCGAGGCCTTTGTCGTCTTTACTACTTTTTTGAGTGTTTCTGCACTTTGGAAACAGGAGAGAAGTTTTTTTGAAGTATGACTTGACTGAGTTGCATAGATACGAAGCAGAAAAAAATACCCTGGTTGACACGATTCCAGACCTTGTAGTGATCCCAAACAAAACAATTTGAAAAGTTCTTAATTAGTAAAGATATCGCGAACGTCTGGATCTCAGCGAAAATAAATACAATTCAAACGCCATTTTGACCCTATTTTTTTTACCTTATTGAATTTTTTTTAAACTAAAAAAATTAAAGGTCCCCGCTTATTGAATTTTTTTTAAACTCAAAATTTTAAAGGTCCCCGCAATATTAGATAGAAAAATGCTTTTCTGTGGAAATCTTTCAAACCACTTCCAAAATTTTTTTCAGTGAGAGCTTTTGATCAAAACGATTCGAAGAAAATTTTGGGTACGGTTTGGAAAAAGTTCACAGAAAGTCACTATCCTATCTTATATTGCGAAGTCCTTTTATGAATAACTTAAACTCAAGGTTCAGGCGATAGAGAGATTTATAAAGAAGATTCTCAAGCAATTTCAAAGAAATCGGTGGAGTAGAACTTGATATATTCAAGCAAATGCGTTTTCAGTTTGAGAGACAATTGCGGCAGAGTAACTCGGGTAATAGTATTACTCCCTTTAGATTAATCGGCGATCTCAGATTTATACATTCGGCCATCTTTAGCTTCAAATGCAATGTCTTGCAAAGTTATTTCTGCTAATCGTGCTTTTTTGCTTTCTTTTGAAGCAGCAGAAACTCCCAGTACAGATCGATTTATTCGAACTTCGTTACCAGAAAATCCTATGTATCTCCGAAAATAATTCGAATTTTGAATAATCCGTTTAAGGACATATTCTTAAGGGTCAAACCTTTAAAAAAATTGATTTCTTCAAATTTCTAGACCAGAATATTGCCTTAAGAAGCTTGGTTTTAATTTTATAGCACGCTCCGTACATTTAAATTAAATGAATATGCCTGCTTGATCGTAATATAGAACAAGTGAAAATAAAAAATTGACAGAGTTAATTATTGAAATACCATGTAAAGACAGTGTTGATTACGCAATCGTTTGTTTTTTACGTCAAATAAGTAAAGAAAAGTAGCCAAACATACATACATACATGTCACACACACTTAATTCATATTCCCATATAGTATATACTATATTATTTACGCTCGGGTAAACAGTGATGCTTACGAAAAATTGTTTTAAACAAAAGTTATTTATTTTTAATAATTTATTATAAGGAAACATTTTTTACATTTTAACTTTTGTTCTATCTCTAACGTTTTACAAAATGGGTCCTACGAACCCAAGACCCACTTGACCTATGTTGCTCATTTACGAACTCGACCTCACTTTTTATGTCCTGAGCACGCTATAAAAATTTCAGATTGATATATTTTTTCGTTTTTGAGCTATCGTGTTGAGAGACAGAAGAACAGACAACCGACAATGGTCTAATTAGAGGATTTTATGAACACCTATACCAATATTTTTGTTCGTAGCGTCCATATTTTTAAGCGTTACAAACTTGGGACTAAACCAAATATGCTATGATATATTTCATATATACATGGTATAAAAATAATGTTCGTTTGCATTATTATACCATTATTCGTTTACATTTGCAATTATCTGGTAATAATAAAAGTGGAATATAAATTGCAATAAATTGTTTATAAACTTTGTGATAGTTTTTAGAAACAAGATAAATATTTAATTTTATTCAAAAACAGCATTATTAATATATCATCATTCTAAAGCTACACTATTTCCAATTGTATATTCAACTGAATTGAGCTTTAGGGGAACTTAAATATTAAAAAGTATTGTAATATATATATGTAAATATATTTATATATATAGAATTTATAAAATGCACATTTTAAACTTTTTGAAATAGTAGCAGTAGTTAGCCTCTACTTCAAAGATAAATGACTGTGTACATTAACTTTTTAGAGAATTTCCTCCGAAGGAAATAGAAGAAATGCTGAGCTTTTGTACCGCTGACGAAATTTTTTCTTCCAACCTACATAGATCCTACCTAGTAGATGTCAAAATGACCATCGTTTAAATTTCGTGAGTCGTTCCTTTTTTAAGTAGACATATGCTTGAAAATGTTGGGTGTGCAGATGCACATCTTACGCAGACATTAAACTTGACCTATGTTTTCAGGCTCAATGAAAAGCTCACTCTACTCTATAACTGGTAATTGATACATGAACACTTTAAATTAGAAAATTGTTATTAATTAACCGTACAGTTTAGGCAAAAACGAACTGAAAAGTTTTACCCAACATTGTTATTTCGTAAAAAAATTCATATAATTGTTTCTGCGAAATCTGGGCACGTTTCGAAAAAAAAATTCAATAAATCCAATAGGGCTTTTCATTTAAAAAATGATTCTTTTTGTTTCGGACTGTTTTCAATCAAGTAAAGTTATACTTATTTCTTCTATTCTTTTCAAAAAGCGCTGCTTGAAAAAGAATAAAAATATTTACCTGTAGACGCTTAGTTTTCGAAATCAAAATTCTATAAAATATTTTTCCAATCACTTAAGAGGGAATTCGCTCATCTAACGCAGCTAGTGCGTTACGAATTTATTTAAAATATGTATACATTTGTCTGTATGTACATTCAAAGAGAATATTGGTGAGCTTTTTTAGATACTTCTTCTAGAAACCAATATAAATGACTTACAGTGTCTCCTAAAAGTAAAATATATTTATCGAGCGACACAATAAATTAAACAGATTGTTTTTGAATAAATGGTTGTAAATCAAGGAATTGTTAGGATACGCCGATACAAACATTTAGATAGAATGTGTTCGGAAATAGCTTCCCTGTTCCAAATTAAAAAATATATAAAAATTTAACGTAATTTTTCCAAAAGTAAATCATATTATCATTTGAGAGAATTTATAATAGAAAATTTTTCGATAGACACTATATTTTTCGAAATATCAAACATTTTATAAAGGCAACGGAGGGGGAGGGGGATACATTGATTATTAATCGTAGGTAAAAATGAGAAACCGTTGATAAACATCTACTACTACTTTTCAGAGACCAAATGCATTAGTTGACTAGTCAATCATAGCTATAAACACATCAAAGCAAATATAAAATACTATCTTAATCACTTTTCGGTTATGTTATTTTAGCGTGTTTGTTTACGTTAGGCACTATAAACAAGCGATGGGATAGATATCCATACTTATCGATAGTCTGTGAGATCGATATTTATCATCTTTACTTGTGCTTACTTGTATAATTGCATGTGAGATAGTATTTAAACCTCAAAATTGTAGTAAATTAGTTAAGAGGCGAGAAAGATTACGGAGATGAACTATGGAGATTACGGAAAAAAAGTGTGATATCATAGAATATCTCCACCAAATTTTCAAATATTTATTCCATTTGCCAAAATATTGAGAGCATGGCACTTCCCATAAAATTTTAGGAGACGTCTTTGCACCAAATAATGACCAATAAATGTGAAAAAATATTTATTAATTAACCTTTAATAAAACACAAACAAAATAAAGAATAAAAACACTATCAATTAATAAAGGAAAAAAAGGCATAGAAAAGCCTTCGTATCTGCATCTATATCGTTTTGTTTTTTCTTTTTTTTATTAGTCATATTTCCCCAAAAATATAGACTCATACACATAATCAAAGACTTTATCAAAACGGAGAGGACGGCTGTGTTATTAATCCTTATAAAAATATAATCTCAGAACATCGTTTATGGGATTTTGGGTATTGTCTTTGGGATTTCCTCAAGGGAATTCCTAGGTGAAAACCACTTATTTTGGCGTTTTAAAGGTTTTGCGCATCTCTTCAGCCCCTTCAGATTAAGTGCTTTTTAAGGGTGTCGACTTACCATCCTCTTTTAAATCATTAAATTTGTATAGGTATCTCCGTAAAATTAGTGCTAAGAAAGTACTTTTTGAGTGTATCAACTTTCCAACATCCCCGCTCTTTTTAGAAAGTTAATTTATCTTTCTTCAAAATTTTTTAAAATTTGCGTACTTCAACACCTCCACCAAATTGTTTTAAAGGGTTGCAAAATTGTGTGCGAATGAGTTAATGTTAAACAAGTGCATTTTGGTTGTGACGTCGCCTTAACCACTTTTTCCCCCCTCTCTTGTAAACATTTTATGTGTTCGCATCAATAAAAAAAGGCCGAGAAGTGTCGTGGGACACCCGTTAGTATCTATATTCCATTCATTTCTTGATACTTTAGAAATGTAGCGCTTCCTTTTTTTATTTACAAGATAGTTTTCTGAATGTTTAAGAAGGCAAATACTGGTTTGATTCTTTAAGGAATTTAATTTTATAGCTACTTTTAATTTTTACTGAATGAAATAATTGTAGTATCAGTTTAAAAAAGACATACTTCTAATTTAGTTGTCAACAAAATTTGTGAGTACATTACGTTTGGTGCGACTAAGATATTTATTATGACAAAACATAAAAATTGCATTGTACTTACTTTAAATTATCTCTGTTTTCTTTCGCTTCTGATAACTTTCACAACTCAATTTTTTTAAATGATAATACATAAAATTTTGACAAAAAATACAAATTGACAGTTATAAAAAGATTTTTGCATTTTCTCAAAATTCATGGCACTCGAATCGATTGAAAAATTTTTAGTTTCCTTGGTAACTCAGATGTCGGTTTTTGGTGTCTGTTGCAGTTTTTAAGAAGCGACTAATGGAAACAGGACCTTAGTGATGGAAATCTACGACTCACGAGTTTTTTTAGCGCAAACGTTCTTCGTCACAGGGAAATAACTATTTGTTGTATTACAGAGCAAAGTAACACAATATAATGCTGTAATATCGTTATACTATGCATCGTTTTTCCTGTAGCAACAAGCATACAGCAACACCATTCACCTAGAAGCGTTACACATGTATATAACATATAAATGGTCTTTAGTATATAAATCACTGAGGGATGGTAAATAATATTACCATGATCAGTCATGGGAATTACCCTCTGATGAGAAACAAGGAAACCCGTGAGGGAAATGTCTTATAATTGAAAAATTCCTGCAATATGTTTCACAACGAAAAACAATTTTATCATGTCATAATATACACACGTTTATTTAGTTATAGTTTTAAATTGAGATCGGTTACCCTACCTTGTCATTTCTTCTACACAAATTGCTTTCAATTTATTCATATATTTTGTGACATCTTTATCATGATTTGTCCATAATGATTAACGTTTAAAACAAGTTTGTTTCCTATTTAAACAAACCTAAACTCTGTGTGTAAAGATATTTTTTGGAAAATTGATTTACTGTAAATTCAGGTGCGTTAGAAGTTCTTATTTCCAAAACTCTAAAATTTTTAATAATTGAATTTAAATCGCGGAGTATTTTGTTTCTAGAAGCTTAAAATGTTTAGTGTAATACTTTTATCAGGAATTATGCATAATGATTAACATTTAAAATAAATTACTTTTTTATTTATTGGAAAAAAAGTACAACTACAAATTGTTATTTGAGACTTTCATGATGGTAAATGCTTTATGAATTGCGAACTTATAATAAATAATAATAAATACGTTACGAAACAAAGTATTATTTGTCGAATTGTAGACTACTATCATCAGGAAGTAGAGTTGTCAACTGCCTAGATTACATCAGGACTCTCGAAATTGTGTATTCTTTCCTGATATTAACATAAATTCTACCGAGTTTAGTAAAAAAAGATATTTTTTGATTTGTTTCATATTCAGGTAAATTCAACAATTTTGAGCAGCTTTTATTTTAAATTGAAGAATATTTATTTGAAAATTTAATTATGTAAATTGGAAAGACATCCAAGATACGGATATCGTAAAAATACATTCTAAATAAAAATGAAAAGATTAACAATAATTTTATCAAGAGTTGACAATTTTAACAGACTTAAAAAAAAGAAGAGGCTCTATGCTCGACTGTATGAATTGTGAACATAATTTGAAATTTTTTGTTTGAAAAAGAATACTCTCGAGGTGATACCAAAATTGTTTTGTCAAAATCATCCCGAAAAAGTACACCAACATTTTGCAACAAAAAAATCCTAAAAAAGACTCAAAAAGTCACAAAAAAGAAAATTCACAAAAAAGTAAAAAATAAATTGAAGAAATATGAATCTTATAAACTTAAAGACTATGAACAAAATTTTAGTGTTTTGAGCTTGTGTTCACGCATAGATGCTTTGAAACAAAAAACTTTTTCAATTTCAACTTTAAACATTTAAAAAGTAACAACAAATGTGAAACAAATTATTTATAGCTCACTAGATTTTGCCGTGCAGAAAAATAGAGAAGTCTGGGAAAGCCTTAAATGAAAACTAATTTAAAGGTGTAAAATACTTTCAGTCACCAAGCCGGAGTTCAACGATTAGCAGGTAAATACAGACCGAAATTGTTGTGAATAAAAACAACAGTCTATTTAATATTTTTAGACTAATTGTTAAAACAAATAATTAAAATTAAAACATAGAACATTAATGATAAAAAGCGCAGCATATAATATTAAACAAACAGAAATAAAGACTGAATACAGTAACATTGAAACAATGTTATGACATGAATTGCAGGTACAAGACGTTTCAAAATCATGATTGGTAGAAAATCGTAGCCCTAGTAAAAATAGTGAAAAATTTCTTGTAAATATTGATACAAAAGTGAGTTATTAACGAATAACAGCCCTTAAAAAGAGATTTATTTCATAAGTTGTACAATTTAATGGGCGATTAAAGTTATTAATTAGCTTTTATCCATCCACCCCCTTCGCTAAACATTTTTACGTGTTTCGGTCTTAATAATAATATTTCCAAGCACAAATTCAGACAGGGCTTATCTTACTCAGGAGCCTATTCTTATAGTTACTTGTAACTTTGATGTTTGATTCACGGAATACTAAAATGCAAAAACAGGATTTAAGTTCATATTTCAAAGCTCACAACATTTGTTGATATTTACTCACTCAGTTGTTATATTAATCCGCTTTTAGAATTTTTTGAGGTTTTTTTACATAATAGTAAAAACAAAAATCTCTTTGAGTACCTAGTTTCTGAGATATCACCTAAAACAGTAAACAAGACTTAATATCTCGAAGCCATTTCTTCAGTCGATGGCATGTGACCCTCTTGAACTTTGACTACCTCACCTCAAATACTATATTTGACTACCCTCCTCCCTTTTTAGGCCAAATACTATTAATCCTTTTCTTTGGCCAAATATAGGGTACATTCTTCCTCCTTTTGTTACACTGTGTTTAATTCAGTTTAACACATATTAAATGCGCCAAAACAATACCAAATATAAATTTGCATTAAATAGTAATTACCTTAATGCATTTGTCGTATAAATAATAAAATGTTATCACGTATAGAAAAAAAAATTATAATTTATAAATAAATCATTAAAATTTAAAATAAACATGTATTTAGTAAGGGAAGTTCGATCATAAACACTGTGTTTTTTTTATTAACTAATGGTAAACAGTTATATTTTATTTATTTTTTTTAGCACTAAGGGCCTCCAATTTTCAAGTCTTCGGAATATGAATGTTTAGTTTTTAGCTGAACATAAAACATTTATTTAATAGTTCTTACCCAGATATGATTGCTATGCAACAAAATAACGACTCACCTGAAACAAAAAAAAATTGATATTAGCAAAATAAAACTTGACTTATTTTATTCGGTTTGAAGTTTTTATATATTTCATTTAGCGTAAAAAACACTGTACCAAATATATACAAGGTATTTATATTAATATCCAAATTTAGTCGAGTTAAATCGTTCTAATAAAGAGGATGAAATTCTACGGAAAATATTAAGTTAGTTCAAGTTGCAGGCTTTTCGGAGCATCTTTGAAACAAAAGTGGTACAATGGATCAAACTGGTCCCAGTAAAATAGTTTTTTAAGACTTACTCCTACTTCAAATAGAATATAATCTCTAAGGAAAAAATTCCTTCTCAGCTGTTTAAAGCGCACGTAATATTTAGAATATCTCCATTGAAGTTAGTCCAATTGAATTTTTTATATGTAATGCCTCTCCAAATTGAGTTGGAAATGGGTATGTGGATTTAGTAGTGTTATCGACTACTACTACTATTTGGTTCTGTTAACTTTTCGGAACCTACACTCTTTTTTTTAACCAAAAAAGCATGTTTTGCACACCTCCACTGCTCTTTAAAATTCACATAGAGAGTTGAAAATTGGTATGCAAGTTGTGTTAGTTCTACCGATGTGCCTTTCGGAAATAACAACTACTCAGATATTCACCCCTTTCTTATACCACAAAATCATGGTTTTAAGACAAAAGTCAAAAATTCCATTTCAATAAAAACCATCAGACAGTGAGGTGAGGATAAATATAACTTTAGTGATGGAGTTCTACTGCTCGTGAGTGTTATATTATTCATTTATTATTGATTAGGATACTACTAACAATCAAAATAATAAATTTATAATAGCGTACATCATATTATATTATAGTTTATAATATAATATGATGTACAAAAAAATAAATTTATAAATTGCTAATAATTGTACAACACGTATTGAATGAACGTTTTCAAGTATTTACTTTTAGGTACTTGCTTGATATAGCTTTATTTGAATTTTACATAAATAATGTTAATTTTTGACTAGGTACATAGTTTTCGATCATACGAAGCAAAAAGAAAGTAAACGGAGACTACCAAAAATTTTAAAATTACCAAAATATTTGGCGTAAGATATGAATAGATACAAAAATTGCATTTGGAATCGGCATATCGCAAAACAAAGTATAAAAGCTAAAAAAGTCTTAAAATTTTGTATTCTAGAATTATTTGTTAGTCAGGCAATCGTTTATTACTTTTTTGTATAGTCTTTTTTGATTAAAAGAGGGTATAAATAAAATATTGTTTTTAAATAAAGGATTCTCATCAGTTTGTTAGACAAGAAAACGTTTTTTTGTAGAAACCATTTTATTTATGACAAAGAAAATCCCTATATATTATAAATATGAAAGTTAAAATGTTTATTTCACTTTCCCGCAAAAACTACTCAATGGATTTGAATGAAACTGTACAATAATATAGATCAGATATCAGACTGGTGGAACACATGGTCTATTATAAAGATATATTTAAAAAAATTAAATTTCGTGTGGATGCTATTACGCGATTATCTTTATTTTTAAGTTTTATATAATATTATGAAAATATTTTAAAAAGAGGATAAGAAAAAAAAAACACGTTGACGGTGATAATTCTAAAATGAGGTGCGAATTAGTCAAAATTAAATAAATATAGTTACAATTTAAAAATCGAAAAAATTGCAAATGTTTTGTGAAAAAAAAAAAAAAACATAAATTTAAGTTCGGGTCAAAAAATTGATACATTAAAATTGAAATAAAAAAACGACATATTTTTTTGAAAAGTTTTGGATATTTGGGGACTGAATTTAATTAATTTCAAAAAGTAGCACAAATGTTCGATAGATCAAATAGTTCGACGTTAGTTAGCAACGAAAAGTACTCAAAAATTATTTGCCTTAAGAAAACAAATGAATTTGAAATTTTTTTTATAATGATTAAGAAATTAAAATCTTATAATACATTTCGTGCCATATGATAAATAGCCTTTCCAGATATTACACTTAGTACCCTCAACGTCTCTCATGACAAACCTGTTTCGATACATCTGCATTCGCTAAAGCAATTAGAGTCAGTTTCAGGCATTTAAAATCTACAAATTATCAACTTCCCAGTATAGGAAAATAAAGTAATAAGACCGCTTTTCGATTTTGAAATTTTTTGTCTTTACGTTTCATAGACAGGATAAGGCCATAACACAAATTTGTAGAAGAAGTAATTGTGTGTGTGTACGTACGAACTTTCGTGGTCATTTTCTTCCCGATCGATATTACGCGAACATAAAATAATCGGCTTCGAGTCGTTTCGAGTTTTTATTTTTTTATAACTTTGTATTATGTTGGGAAGTTATTCGTGTGGACTTCAGGGGCCACACCAGACCTTACACACGGCTTGTTTGTAAAGTTTTAAGCTTTGCAATCTTTTTTTGTCCAGTTTGATTTATTTGTTGAATATATAACTTTTAGCTCTATAAATTTGTTTTAATACAGATTTTTACTGTAGTTGTAATTTAACGAAGTACCTTTGCCAATTTTATAAACAAACAAAAGGTAGTTACAATTTTAAAACGAGTGTATGTCAATTTATTTAAAATAATCAGAAACAATGATTCGAATGAATAGCCATTCATTCCACAAATTCGTAATAAACGTTTGTGATACAAAATAGCACTTAATTTAGATGCATTTAATTATATTTAACCAATTAGTTTATTTAATTTAAAACATACAATAACATAGTTTGTTTTTGTTTTGTTGGGACTGTTGCCTTTTTTAATTGCTTTAGCTGATTATACAGCATGTGTCCAAACAGGTCAGTCATGAGAAGGGGAGAGGAACAAATATAATGTCTGAAAGGGCTATGTATCATATGGCACGGTAAGTATTGTAATATTTTAATTTCTTAATGAACTAATCATCATAAAAAATTATCTAATTCATTGACTTCTTTAAATTACAAAAGGTTATAAAACACAAAAAAATTAAATTAATTTTTTGTTATATTTTTTGTGACTTTAAAATAAACAATATTAATCTATGTTTTAGTTCATTTTCAAGTTCACTACATATACAGAATGGGCCATTTATATAAAAGAATGACTGACTGTATAGACATATCAACGCATAGTCCCAATTCCTGAAGATAGGACCGTGAAAATTTGCATATGGATTTCTTTGACACTGTAGGTGAGCATCAAGAAAGGGCTTTAGGAAGTTTATCTGTCAAGGAGGTGCAAAATAGGATGAAAATACATCTTTTTTAAATAATTATGCTTTAACTCGATGTTTAATATTAATGTGCCTTATGGAACTTTATTGGATACGAATTTTAGAAAAATTAAATCCTCACCAAAAGCTTAATATCTTTGAAACTGTGAACAAAAGGAAGGATAAATGAGGCAAGGGAAGTGAAGGTCATCCTGAGGTTGTCTTTGTTTTTAAAGTTAAAGTATCCCGCAAAGCGGGTTGATATCTACTAATTTAACTATATTTGAAGTATATTTTTATACCATGTATATATGAAATATACATAGTATATTAAGTTTAGTCCCAAGTTTGTAACGCTTAAAAATATTGGTGCTACGAAAAAAACTTTAGTATAGATGTTCATAAAATCGCCTAATTAGACAATTTTCAGTTGTCCCTCTGTCTGTCGTCTGTCTGTCCGTCTGTCATCACGATTACTCAAAAAAAAAGAGATATCAAGCTGAAATTTTTAGCGTGTTGAGGACGTTAAAAGTGAGGTCAAGTGCGTAAATGAGCCTCATAGGTCAATTGGGTTTTTGATCCGTAGGACCCATCTTTTCAAACATTTTTTCGTAAACATCACTGTTTACCCGTGAGAGCGCAAATTATGCGAAGATTGTATAGTATGTATTATAAGGGTGAGAGAGTAATCAACACTGTCTATGTATGGTATTTGTATTTCAACAATTAACACAGTCAATTGTTTGTTTGCACTTGTTAGATTTAAGCGGTAGTGTTTATAAGAAAACTAAAAAAGTAACTTCACCTCGGACAATTAATTATCTTTTACTTTAAGTTTTTTTCGCATTGAATTTTTGCAAAAATTTTTTGACTATCAAAAAGAACGTATAGGACAATCGTGTTTACTTTTTTATAAAGATTAATATTCTAAGTTACAGTTTTTATTGCTTAGCTATAACGAAGTCAAATTCAAGTTGACTACAAGATGTTCATCTTTAATTCTCAAAATTTTTAATCGAAAAAACGGGGGATAAATTACAACTCTGTAGCTGTCCTTTGAGCTGTTCCCCTGTAAATAACAGATGCCTGGATTTTAATTAGTAGGACATCACAGGTAATAGTCTGGAAGTACAAAATAGTTAACGTTACAAAATAATCAATGGCTACCATCACCAGTCCCAAAATTTTCGAAACTCTGTTCGAAATTTATGTACACTTGTGGACAAAAACTGCGAAACTTTGCTGTACATCAGATGTATTTGGCGGTTGAAAAATACACATTAATTTATATGTTTTAATGCCACCTAATATATCTGATATATATTCTTTGACGCAATTTTATTTTCCGCAAGTATACATTGTTTACTGACTTTGACCTCAACTAATTTCACCAAAACGGATAGCGCTTTAAAAATGGCAATACCGTTGTTTCCAGGTAACATAAGTTTCCAAAATAGATTTCTTAAGATTGACAGCTATTAAGGTACCGTTAGAGTCCCGATGAATATCGCGGGTGTAAATCGCCTAGCTGAATAAGCCGTGTAATTGGAGGTGTTTAAGTCGTACTAATACGTACCGTATACTAACGAAAAAAGATTCTAATATTAGTTACACTGTAGGTCTCTAACCACATGACTTATTGAATACCGGTTTTTTAATCCATAATCGATTAAAATGGTCCACCGTGTATTTAGAAGTGGCATATTCAGTATAATATATTATGTTATGATGATGATGTCTTTAGGTCATGTACCTTCTTAAAACATACCACATAAATAACATCAGCACACATAGACCTTGAAGCGGTTCCTCAACTTAAATTTACATCATTCAGATTATTATTATTATTATTACTACTATTATTGTTATGTTGTTATTTTATATTTTATAATCATTATTTTTAAGTTTTTTCCTGGTATATTATTCATCACTTTGTTACATAAACAATAAACATAAAATGGATTCATATACAAAAGATGTGTATTCCATTATATGCTTTTACTATTGAAAAATAAATGTAAACTGTAATTGATTCTTGTTTATTACTTATTAGAATATCTAAAATATAATTTTAGATATAGAAGAACGACCTGCAAATGCGGGGTAAGACAACCTTGGAAATACACTTTTTCATTATAAATGGCGAATTTTCGAAAAAAATTAAATCAAATCACCTTTATCGAATTTGATTAAAATTGGATCGAGGTTATTTGAAAGCGTTCGTTATTCATTGCAGAAAATTTGTGAAAATTAATAGTTTTCTTGTTAATTCTCGAAATTTTCCACTCCATAATATTTTCAGAATCTAGCTTTCACATTTGATGATTGATACCAAGTGCAAAACGAAAAAGAGGTATCGTGAGATACCCGGTAGGAACTATGTTTCTTTCGTACAAATAACTGTATTAGTAATTAATTATAAATATGTTTTGTGGTACGCTACTTTGCAGGTTTATCGTAATAAGTTTCTTTTAATTTTTCTTTCTCTCTCGATATTTTTTGCATTTCTGTGTGTTTGCAGCAAGCAAATCATAACGTGCGATATGGAACATAGATTCAATAAAGTGTGTTTTTTAGTTATTTTAAACTATAATTTATTTTCTCATTTTTTAGTCCTTAAGCTAACAAATGAGTTTAGACATCTCGACTTTCCACATCAAGTGCGGGCACCATCGCCACTGCACCAACTGACCGTTGAGATTACAAATAATATTGTTAAAGTAATAAAGATAAGATTACCGTCCTCGTGATTCTGGTAGGGATACTAAGATAAAGTTATTAAATTATTGTATTACCATCGTTCTTTGATAAGAGTGCAAGATTTTCAAGTCAATAGAACGTCTACAAGCTAGAGAAAATTACGTTGAAAGATTCCGTAACATCCATCCATACAGACAGGCTGAACTAATAAAGGAGTCTTAACAATTAAAAAAACTTGCTAAAATAATACCTATCCTTTCCATGTGACGTTAAGACAAAATTCATAAAACAATTATTTTTCATTTAACAGACAGACAGTTTAAATTATATTATATTTAACTATTAATTTTGATTATCAAGTTTATAAATCTAATTGACCACCTGTTATTTCAATTCTGTGTTTAAAAAAATTTGTTACCCTTATATATTTTTTGTTATATTTTCGTCAATAATTAAATTTATGAAAACCATTTTGGTGATAGAACTTAATTTTTTTTAATGCGTTCAATGTATCTGTATTTGAATGATATATTGTAACGTATTGGTGTTGTTGGCAACGATGTCGACAGCTTTGAATTATGGTTATATTCGATATAGGTAATTTAATGTACATAAAATTTTATACAATTTATGGATTTATTCAATCACACGATTAGACAATGTTTTCAATAATATTATCATTTATTTTTTCCACCATTATTTTTTTGGCATTATAGTCGAAACTAGGGTCATATAATAGTTTCTTCGAAAGTAATTCATTTCGATATATTTTTTATAAACACCCGAAAGATAAATCGATTAATTCGTTTAGGAGATAGAACCGTAAAATATAACAGACACAAAACTAATTTTATGACGGAAATCGTTGGTCTTACTTATAATTTATATGATCTAACTTTTTTAAATAATGGGCTACAAAAATGTTTTATAGATTTTCTAGGTAGGTATAGGTACTGATAAAAACAAATAATTACCACAAAATAAAAATATTACAACAACGGGAAAGAATAAGATGATAATAAAGTACACTTTTGCAAAAGATAATAAAATAGATTCTTCAAATACAGACTTCAATTGCAGATACATTGGGGGGAAGTATAGACACAAAACTGTTACAGTACAAGATAATTGTTGAAATCCCATGCATAGACAGTGTTGATTACTCTGTCATATTACACATACCGTACATTTCACATCCCATATAATACACACTCTACAACTTGCGCATAATTTGCGCTCTCACGGGTAAACAGTGATGTTTACGAAAAACTGTTTGGAACAAAAGTTGTAAATTTTTTTATAAGGAATATTTTTTACATTTAAACTTTTTTTCTATCTCTAACGGTTTACAAGATGAGTCCTACGGATCTAAGACTTAATTGACCTATGTTGCTCATTTACGAACTTGACCTCACTTTTTAGTAATCGTGATGACAGACGGACAGACAGACGACAGACAGACAGACAATCGGAAATAGACTAATTAGGTGATTTTATGAACACCTATATCAAAATTTTGTTCATAGTATCAATATTTTTAAGCGTTACAAACTTGGGACTAAACTAAGTATACCTTGGTAAATTTCATATACATAGTATAAAAACTCTGTTTCAACCATTTGTATATTCGATTTTATGTTGATTAATAAATGAAATTATCTACCTAATATTACTTTGAATGTACTGAAAACCTGGATAGAGAACCGAATGCCTCGTTCTTGAAGCAATTCACAGGCCGGGTTAAATAAAATTGCAGTTGCCTGATAGAAAATTTGAAGGCTTTTGATTTTAAAAACATAGATGTAACATTGCCACCCATGTTAGCCGGGCAGTTTCCGAGAAATAACGTTTTGAAAATCGTCATAAAATTCTATTTGACAGCTAAAAACTAACAATAATAATTGAAAAAATTTATGGTGATCAGCAAATGATGCATAAGAAATGAAAATCTTCAGGGATTCATTCATTCAAAAACTATAAAAGTAATAATGAATATAATTGTCATTGAAAAAGTTGACAACCCTGATTATTAAAATATGACGCTGTTTTAAATAGTACACTATGTTCTTACAATTATTTTCTTTCTCTCATCATCTCATGTATAGAATTTAACATTATAAATCTAAATGAAATAATGCGTAGGTATTTTAACTAGAGATGTGTTATATTTATAATGTAGTAGCGGGCTGACGAACTCCTCATGCTTTTCGGAAAATTCTAAGAGTTAAAATTAAACTCTCGAAAAGGTACTTATAGTAGGTTAACTCATCAACAATTATTATACCTTTTCATAAACTTATGATACTTCAAAATAGAATTTTGTACCGGCTTGACATGATAGAGCCAAAACTATGAGCTAACTATCCGCGTTTCCTACAATTAAGGTAAATATTCAATATCAAAAATGTAAAAGGAAACAAAATTTTCCAAATTCAATTTCATAACGCAAAATTCTCTAGCGAAGCTGTTAGCGCAATGACTGTATGTTCCCTGCGAAAATTTCGCTGGTACATAATCGAACAATGTGCACTTTCTTTTCGATAAATTTTGTTTTAAATATTAAATATTCTTTTACATTTCAAAGGAAAATAAAAGATCTCTGAAACCTTTTTAACTTCCCAGTATAGGAAATTCTTAAAGTCGGAAAGTCCAAATCTAAATGTCCATCACATCTTTACATTTCATGGTCATTATTACTTTTAGATTGATGTCTGTGTGTACGCATGTGTGTTGGAGGAATTTACTTGTTCATATTTTCTCGTGAATGAAAGATAATAGCGATCTCGAATTGCACCAATCGTAGCGTAATAACATTAAGATGTGCTGAAAAGACTGTAGAGACGAATAGAAATTGAGGCGTTGGGAGAAGGAAAAAATATTATTCCCGGTGTACAGTATTAATCTCAGTGCCTCTGCCATGAAAGCGGCTTGCCTACATCTCTTTGTTCCAATAGAATAATTATTATCAAAAGCATTTAAGGTAGTTTTATTCATCATTTTAAGGGAAAATTATTATCTGAAAAGTTGAATGTGTGTGCCTTTAAGGATGTAGTCACATAAACAGCTTGTTATTGTATGAACTAGATACGCCACTGATAAAAAACCAATATACTTTTATCCAACATCCAATTCAAAAATGTTACAAAAACAATAAAAATAGTAAATAATGAATGGATTAACAAACATAGCAAAATAATATATACCTTTTAAATAATTGTAGCATACAGTATATACAGGGCTATAATTCACGATGGTCCAATGAAATAACCAATCTAGCTAGACAAAAATCGTTTATCATAATTTTTAATTAGTTAGCTTAAATTATGATAAAAACAACTTACTTTACAGAGCTCAGATAATGTTCTCAAAATAAGTATACAAAAAACCGTCAAGTGAGTAAGAACTCGTTTCTCTTTTTTGAAAAAATATTGGTACAGTAGAGTTGAAGGGATCGTTCGGATGTTCTGACACACACTCGGCGGCCTGAAGTGTGATAGTATTGCACTTTTTTGATTTGAGAATACATAAAAAGGTTTTTTTAAGGATGCTTTATTTACCGATTTTTTTTTTAACTTTAAATATGAAAAAAAAAATTTAAAATAAGTCAAATAGAAAAATTGTTTCAAACAAAATTTTGATAATTTGGCGGTCTCGATTAATTCCAATTGCATGTTTATTTTAAGGAGGATAGGTTCTAGGTGGTAATAATGCTCAACTTCACTTTTTTAAATGGACATAATTTTTGTAGATGATTTATATTTTATAGGAGTAAAAAGATTTTATTTGAAAGAATTTTTTCAGTATTTTTGTGATCTGAGCAATGTTATTTTTAATGATTTCTTATGTGAGAACTATTGTTTTTTAAGAAAATTCCTAAAATGTTAGGAAATGTTTTTTAATTAAACACAAAATCAATGAGGATTTGTTCAAATTTCTGTCTGACATTTTTTTTTTGCAAATCTCAAGTTTCACGGTTCGTTTTGCTTTATTTTGATATAAAATTTTATTCACTTCGACTTAAGATATCCAATTGGAATTCTGGGGCCATTCATAAATTAGGAAAGCATAAATTTTTGGCTCCCCCTTCCTTCACGTAAGCATACATAAGATTTCTCAAACCCCCTCCCCCATCTTACGTAAAATTCAATCTTTTTTGCCGAATAATAAAACGTTGTAAGAAAAGGATCAGTTACACCAAAACTCACAGTTTGACGTATATTAAAGATTTTTATTCTTTAGCACAGTGACTTTAGTTCGCGATGTGCGTACATCATTTCTTATATTGAATTTCAATCCATAAAATCTTACGTAAGAATGGATTTAAGCTCCCCCCCCTCTTGCACTACAAAAGCACATGACCAGATTTTTTAAAACCAATCATAAAAATTTCAGATGAATAGATTTTCTGGTTTTCATACTTTTTAGAGCACGATTTTGTAGGAGAGTCGGGGTTTTAGTTTTTGAACTTTATTTTATTATATACATTGAAGTCGAATATTCATAAAAAGTTAGAAACTATATCTTCTTCCGCTCTTTCCGTGGTTTAGAGTGATCAATTCCTTAAATCAGATGTTTTTTTAAATCTAACGTCATAACACCGTCTCAACACGTGTATGATATCCTTGTATACACATTCAAAACAATGATATATTTGTTTAATGGGCAATTCAAGGTTGACTTCAATGTCTATATAAATACGTACACATACGTATATACACAGTTGCTGCAGTACATATTGACTATCTTCTAATATGCTTCTTCAACTGTTTAACGATTAATACTTTTGTCCTCGTTCGAAAAACACTTTGCCACTTAGTAACATGAAACTAGATTACTTATAAATAAAGAACTGGCTCATTTTCCAATAGAATGAGAAATATTTTAGGCATCTGTAAAAACTCAGATGTGCGCATATTTCGAGACCCACTTGCTTTCGAGACATTGTATTTAGAAAAATTATTTGGTTAATCTTGAGCATACATACACATAACGTAAATGTTGCCAAAGAAGCAATCGAAAACGTTCCCAAGCGCTGAATATATTATTGACGAAAATTCATTCAAATTATTAGGTTTGGTTTTTATGTATCATTGGCTCGTTAACGATAGAAAAGAATTAATGCTAGAATGAAATAATTTGACTCTTTCCATTTTCCTACGATTTATTTTTTATGTGCATTAAAAACGGCATTTAAGCATACAAGTCCGATACTGATCAATTTTAAAATATATTTAGATGGTATTTGGGAAACTAAAATCTACTTATTATAGGTATGCTGATAAATATTTTCCTGTAAAGAATGGATCTCGTTTTTCCATAAAATTTGTTAAAACGACATTTTTTATTCAGATATATTTGTTTTCAAAAACTACAAAAAAAAGTCTTTGGGACTTGGGGACTTTTTTTCTTAGATTCCTCATTATTTTTGATGAAATGATTATATAATTTAATCATTTATTAGTTTTTCTTTTATACAAGGATTTGTCGAGTTATAAAACGAGTGTATCTTATGAAAACTGAAAACCATAATCGCAAATATTCGTATATAAACATAATAGTTACAGCAGTTTTATTTTTAAATACCTTAAAGGCGTGACTCTGTAGTGTTTTTTATTAAACTTTTAAAAATTCAAAAAGGAGGATGATTGGCAATCGAAAAATCAAGAAGATAGATGAGATGATTGCAGGCTTATAGCTTATCTGCTGAACTTATAAATTTTACCCAGTGAAACTGAATAACAGATTAAAACACTTTAATCACGTCGAGTTATCGGAATAAATTCAAAAAATTTTGAAAAATTCAGGGTTGGTAATAGGGGGATGATAGCTCAAGAACCTCGGAGTTTTGATCATAATCCAAAAAAATTAACGATACCTGATTAGTTTGTAATAATACATGCGGAAAATAGAATATGAAAAGCAAAAGCGTGCTCGGAGGAGCATCAAGAAAAAGAAGAAAATGTTTTAAAGTCAAAAAGGAAAACTAACAATTTTCGGGTTAGTATCAGCCCTAATATCATTTACTTGAATTTCAGAGGCTATTATCATTCCTATTAAAACCCTTTAAATTGTCTAATTTCAGATTTTCGGCTTTTTAAATGAGTTTTTTAAGTAAATCTAGCGGGATAGAAGGAAGTGGATTTTATTTTAGAATTCACTTAAAATATCATGCAGTTGAAAAACAAATTGTTCTTGCAGGCTTGTATTAATTATATTATAAATCAGAAGTGTGTGAAAAAATTTATCTAACAATAAAAAATTCAGTAAATTTACAATAAACTTCCATGTGGAGTATGTTGTAAATATTTGCTGAATATTGATTGAAAATGTTAACACCTGCGTTTAAAAAAATTTAATACTTTATTATCGTTTAATTAATTCTTTAATCTAAGATTATCTATTATACAGTAAATGCCGAATGAACACACGCCTTTTTATTCAAAGTAGGAAACGAAATACAATAATGAACTCATCAAGACTACAATTTTAATGATTGTTTATCTTGACCATTTGCTTAATTATCTGTAATATTATTTTATTAATTATTTGAGTAACAACAAGATGTTGCAATGACGACGAATTACGAACCGTATACAAGAGTGGAGTGAGTAAAATTCAACTTTTTATTTATAAATTTAACGGATTAAATTTTAACTACTTTGTACAAATTATATGTAGTACAATTTCTATTATCTGACAACCAAATCTATCCGAATTCGACGGTTATCCCAATCGCTTTTAGGGGTATTGGTTTTGGGTAAATTATGTATAATTATTAAGCATTAAAACTAATAAAATACAGTTGAACTCTTTTTCGAATAGATTTCTATCCCAATTAATCTGATTAATTGAATTTTTGCTGAATAGGGCCTTTATCCTAAAACTTTTTTATTGCTTAAAAGGATGTTCGTTATCGAGCCAAAACATTGCGAAAATCAATTTTTGAATTTTTTAATATGAAGGCTTTAAATGTACAAATATAAAGAAAGGAAAATAACGCTCGGTGACGTCATAACCTGCAATTACCATAGAGACTACATATCAGTTGTTTGCAAGAATGAGATAGAAAAAATATTTATTTGCCTATATCTTTTATGTTCTTCAATGGATTTTAATTTTGATTAGAAAGACTTGTCACCTTTTTTCGCACATTTTCAAATTTTCAACATCAGGACAAAAGGCAAAGGCGTTCGTAGTAAATTTTTATTTTACATAAAATCCGTTTTAAGCATCGTACATCAATTTTTAACTGGTTCTACGAGCGTACAATAAAATTATATGATGCTGAAATTTCAATTTTTTTATAATTAAAAGTTCGTTTTGCAAAAAAATGTATATGTCAATCAAAATCAAAACACGAAGTTTTATGATAACGAAGTTAAAATACAATCAAATTTTATTTTATTGGTAATTATATTGTTTTTGTATTTTCAATTCGGTTTTTCAAAAAATTTTTCTAACAATAGTTCATTGTATTTTCACAAAAAAATAACTCCATGATTCAATTTTAACGACCTTTTTCAATTATAAAATTGAATTTTGGAGTAAGGAAAGGATGGTGACCCAGCTCTAGAGTCTAGATTGATCAAAAATAAGCAGTAGGTATGTATGTGTGTTCCCTTTCAAAAACTGCGACACTTAAATATGAATTTTCATAGAGTGTGTTGCATTTAAGATGAAGACACCCTCTTATGTTCGTTATTTATAAGAATATCGATTTGAAATTTTGCACAGTCATACCGGAGGTGAGTCACATTTTTTAAGATACTTAAAAAAGAAATTTGAACTTTAAACTCAGCCTACTATAAATTGACAAATAGGGCCGATTCTTAATATTTTGCCTAGCGTTACAGATATCAAAAAAAAAAATTATTAGAATTGCTTAGAAAATTTTTTTTATACCTTTATACCGATTTTCATGGGAAAATTCGCATTATAAATTATTTCATTATTTGGTTTACTCACAGTTATTACATGTTTAATGAAATATTTGAATATATAACACTATTAAATTATCAATTTGGGCAGTTTTAAAATTCCATAGCACACGAGTTATAAAATTAAAATAAACTTTTATAGCTTACCTCTGATTTCGGTTAACTATCTTAAAAAATGTACGGCTGATATGATAGTGTCTTCATCTTAAATGCGACACACTGTATTAGAAGCATCATATTTTTTGAATACGAGTATAGATCAGATTGATTAAATTCAAAACAAAGTGATTGAATTATGTATTTGTACAAATGGTAATCTCTGTCATTTAAAAATGAGCTCGTTTTATGGGAGAACATGGGAAGCCCACGTGAATGGCAATGTAAAAAATTACAAGTGAAAGCCAATTTTCAGAGTAGACAACACTTATGATGGAATACACAAATACTTATCTTGTAAATTCTCCCAACCAATCGTTTTGATAATATCATAATTGAAAGTAAGCCACAAAGCAGAAATAAATCGAATAAAAAAAAGTTAACGGAAGTAACAATAACGAATGAAAATCTATTGCACGTATTTAGGTCAATACAATAAAAAAAAAGCTTTATAATCGTAAAATCAACGAAAAAAATATAAACAAATGTATTCGAAACCAGACCTTTTTTTTTATTTTAGCGGTATCATAAACACTTTGTTTTTATTCCTGAATTAATTGAATTGAGTGACATCAGATTTCATTTACTATTTACGTATAACAATAATCTTTACGAACACAATAGACATTCTATAACAAAAGACGTTTAACTGATTCTATTGTGAAATAAAAATAGAAAAAAAGTGTTCATTTTTAAATAAAACTCAATTAAATGTGTGTCACATAGCCTCACCCTTTTTAAAATGAATTTTAATTATAGAATGACATCCCTTTCTTTCAAAGTCTACTATTAAACTTTTTGAACGTCAGAGGTGATTCAACAATTTTTTCATTGCGTTCCATATTTAAATAAGGCTTAAAAATATAATAGATTTATTATATTTTTCAAAAATGGTCGTCACTTTGGTAGAATATTACATCGACTTATTTACATTACATTACAATTACACAGATCTTGCTAAATCACATCGGATTCTACGAGAAATTTTTATCTCGAAAACAAGAAAACTCCGCTTGTTCCGTTTCTGTAATATCATGAAGTAAATAGTTTCCAACGAAATCGAAAGAACTATTCTTGTTTTAAATATCTATTTTGAATTTTTGAGAATCTCCTCCTTTTTTTTTTTTTTTTGAAGAAATTGATTTCGAAATTTTTATATAATGTAAGGGAATTAAATATTAATTAAAATAATTGAAAACAAACAATAGAGAAGTTGCATTAATTTTTTTTTTTTGGCAAAATTTTATATATAAATGAAAGAATAATTCATTTAATGTATATTTAAATAATTTTTTTTAAAATTAATAATTTAATTTTTTCATAAATTATTAATAAAATAATATTTTTGAATAAATAAAACGGTAGTGAAGTATTAACTGAGAGTTGAGGCTGTGAACCATTCGATTTCTATGGAAATTTGCCTTATACTATAGTGAAAGCCAGCTGAGAGAAAAACCATTTATCATTATTCGTGTTATCTTATCATTTCTCCGTGAAATGGCGTAACGAAAGCGAGGTGTTGACGTCACTGTCGTTTGAATTTATAGTTTAGAAAGATCATTTTCAAGTGTAAAATTACATGAAAAATAAATTAAAAGAAAATTTTAAAATTTTTCTTAGTTTTTTAAGCCGATATTGTTTTAAAAAATAAAATAAAAAAATATGCAACTTTTCTATTACATAAGCTTATTGTTGAATCACCCTGTATATAAAGAAAGTGACATCCTGTGTTTCTATAAACACCCTGTATAGAAAGAATTATTTTTAATAAATAATGCTTAAAAGTTTAAAAAGCAACACGTTTTCGAAATTTTTCAAATCTATTTCGAGAATCTTTCGCAAGACTACTAGTTGAAGCTATCTACAAACTCTACTTTTAGATAATGGACCAAGTTTTATTCTAATTTCAAACCTCTACCGAAAACAATGATTTTGATGTTTACGAAAAAAAAAAACATGCTTTTTTTATAATAAGGAACATTTTTTTTTTTATAAACTTTTTGTTCTATCTTTAAAGGTTTAGAAAATTAGTCGATACGAGCCCAAGACTCAATTGATTTATATCGGTCCTTGGTTATAAGATCATACCAGGGAACTGGGAGGCCTAAAATGTGCGAATGAGACGACAAGATACACGCTAGACCATTAATGAATTACAATCTTCTTCTGACTGAAACCATTCTAAGAAAGGTCAATATTAAATGTGAATTTTCTTTGGATCAACAATATACCAATAAGTGCTTAAAAATGTACGTAAGAACTGAAAAAAAAGTCGGTTTATTTTCACCGTAACATCAAACATTTAATTAAAATGTTAAATAATAATTTAGAAAATTAAATTAATGCCAAGTAAATATATTTAAATAATATTCTCAGATCCACAATCGGTTAACCAAAGTAAATGTTTTGAAGTAACTGTTTTAGCAAAATACCATTTTATTCCTATAGATTTTGTTAATATATTCACAGGTAAATAAATCTAAAATAGAAATTTGAATAGATTTATTATGGATTTGTAGTAGATTTTATAAATTTATATTTTCGCATTTTCAGTAGATATACATACAAAACGAAAGTCTAGTTGAAAAACCAACAGTATCGTTTAATGCATAGATATTTTGCTTATTTATTTGACAATTCTTACATTTTAAAATGAAGCTACTCCCCAATAAGATTGATTTATCACGAAAATGTCTATTGTGAGTATAACTTTTCCTACCATCCTCCGAAATATAATGTTTTTGGAATTTCGCAAGGCATGTCAGATTTTGACAAATGTCTATTGTATATAAGGAAACTTCCTGTCCAGGTGATATTTTTTGGGGACGTAAACTTCCCGGATCCTATGTCCATTTTTCATGTATTCAAAAGCATGTGGGGACAAAAATTCCATTTTAAAACAAAGTACAGTAGAGTCTCAATTATGCCTGCTCATTAAAAATCAGAGAATGTCAGATTACTGAATTTGTTCGGATGACTGAGATTGTACACTTTTTTAATTATAATTTTTGATCAGGGATTATTAATCTTAATTAACCTACAGCTCCAATTCATTAAAGCAATATTATGCTTAGAATAGGAGAATTTAAAGACCCAGCTTAAATTTTTAGCTCTTTTTAACTCCATTAGGCGACAAGTTTTAATAAAATACGAAACACGACTTCCATCAATATTTATGCAAAATTTGCAATAGATTGGACCAAGAAATCACGCTGTCCCATACAAACTTTGCCCCCCTTTTTCACCTCCTTGTGGAAAAATCCTTTCTTATCGGATGCCTACGTAATACAAAGAACACACCTTCCGAGTTTCAGGATGAAATATTTTGTATGTATAGAGATATATCATTTTTACTTGATCGTACTATCACGGGAGTAAGGAGCGGTTTGGAAAGGGCAGGCCAAAAGTATTAAAATTGGACTACTGGGTGTTCGGATTACTGAGACTCTACTGTGTATCATAATAAGAAGTATTTAATGGTGAAAAAATATGACTTGAGTAATGGATCTCTGTTGTTTAATTTTAGAAAAAGTGATTGAATTTTTATATTATTAGGTACTCACGTCGGACCTTCAATAGAATTATGGTATAATATGTAGGTAGATATAGGGCTATAGGCTATAGGCAGCGTATCATCATCACATGATCATCCATCTCATAAAATCTATCAAATAACAAAATATCAGTGAACTAATGGACCGTAAAGAGATTTTGTTTTTAAACACACGATACAATATGCAAACGATAATACTACATTGTTAATATACAAAATTCACTATAACATTTAATTAATTGTTATTTGAAACAAAATATTTTTAAAATATACAGGATTGTTAAATATTAATTCAATATGGGTACTATAGCGTTCAAAAATTCTGTGCGTGCTTCAAACTTTTATCAATTCATTTGATTTTCGGCAAAATGTTTGATCGAAAAATTATTTTCGAAGCCCGCAATAAAAAATCTATAATAATAAGCCAAGAAACAAATATTCCATTAACCAAAATAGGTAATCAAAAATTCCCATATCTCGTGAAAATATCTGGCTTTATCCAATAATTTTATAAATTATTTATTTTATTATGAATTTTATTATATTTATTCCGCAGTTATTGCTTCCAAATCTTGTATGAAAAATCAACACCAGATATACGCATGGCCAAAACCAGGAATGAATATATATGTAATATGGTTTTTGCAGATGTCCATGCAGATATGAACTGCAGAATCTTGAAGGCTAACATCCTTTTCTGTGTTTCCATTTCTGTGTTTGGAGGTTAATAGGCATATTCCATTTAGAAACATAAGACTTTTTGTCTTATAATTTTTCAGCGTAAATAAAACCTAAACAAGTTTGCTGCTCCGGTTGCACCGATTTCAAATGATGTCTCAAATGCGCAAGTTTTTGATTAGCATCCGAAGTTCAATTCTGATAAGAATTAGACTATAATGATCACCAGAAGCTTCGTCAATTGTGTCAAAAAATGTTAGCTGAATAAATCAAGAAAAGTGGTCCAATTTGATTTAAAAAGCACATGACGCGAAATATGATGTGATTTATTTCCCACAAATTATTAAAAATTTAGAAATAAATCATGAAAATACCCAATTAGAGAAGCAGGCTAAAATTTGACTTCAAAGAAGTTGTTTATTAGTTGGTTACAAGTGAAGCTTTCAAAAGAGTGTTAAAATACTCGTCATTACCGCAAGTCTGCGTATAAAGAAAACAATATTTTAATTTTTTATAATTATAAGATTATGAAGATTATATTAATTAGAAGTTAGAAATAAAGCTTTATATTTCTAAAAGATTAATCAGTTTATGTTTACAAATATCATAATTTTTTAAATTCCGTGAACACCTCTGTATTTCATGAAATAATAATATCGTTTAAAATGTGGTATATAACAATTATATATATTCTACATTTATACGTATACAAAGGTAAACACAAAATTTGTGAAAATAGAATTTTCTATAATCTACTATTCCACGTTTACATAATGTGGTACGTACATATAGAGAGAGCTTTCTATATCGAGTGTATCAGAATGAATGGACAATAACCCAAGAGGTGATAAGGTACACCAAAAGAACTATAGTCTATCGTGTCGAATTTTTGCCGAACCCAATCGACTTACGAACAAAATTTGTTTACATTTTTACGAAATATATTTTTGGAATTTAAACTTTTGCTCTCAACCTGTTTGTTAAAATAATAGCAAGTTTTGCATTTTCTTCAACAAATCGTTAACATTTTTGGCGTATCTCTCACAATCTGTTAAGAATAGATCAATAGATTCAATAACACAAATGTTTTTCGTAAAAAAACCAACAATTTTTGTTCGAAACAATTTTTTGAAACAGAATCGGCAGAAATTCGCTTAGGTAGTCAAAGTTTCTAACACCTGTAGCTCCTAGACGAAACGTTACCTTACACATGTTGCTCATACCAATTTTTTTTTTTTTTTTTTTTTTATTAATTCCATCAATCCCTTACATTATGGACCATTTATTCTGACACACCCGGATTATGAATTTTGTGTCCTATTTAAGTATTCTACATATGATGATTTTAAAAACAAATATAGTTTAGTCACGATTCAATGATCGTCATTTAATTATAATACCAATCAGTTTTTATCAAAAACAGTACAGTAATTGAAATAAACATTCAATTGAAATGTTTTCTAATAATATTTAAACATTCTAATAAAATTTCACTTCGAAAGATCGATACATGGTCGGTTGAGAGTAAATATCGTTATTTACTCTTGAAATTTAACTTTCGAAAGCAATTTGAACTGTTAATTGCCTAATAAATCATGGTTTTAATCAAGTTTCATTACCAAGCTATATCTGATTTTTTTTAACGCAGTAATAGGTCAAGGGAGCCGATTTTAGGAGTGTGCTCAGTTAAGTCATATTTTTGCGTACTCACTTGTGCTTTTTCGATTTACGCCCATAAGGTTAAAAATTAAAAAAAACTATGGGATTTTATATTTTGTACAATTAGTTTTTGTTCCCCGACATTTTTTATCTAACCTTACCGTTTACAAGATATTAGAATTTGAAAAAAAAAAATTTGCGGTAACTCGTTATTGACGAAACTAAAGATTATTTTGTGGTTCAGGTCAAAAATTTGATGTGGAAACCATTTGACTTTATATTTTGGACAATCATAAAGACTTTTGGATCTTTGATATTTTTTATTTTACCAAACCAAAAAAAATTGATTTTGAGTACTCAAAATAACTCCGCTAAAAAATAGGCAAAGGCATGAACCTGAAATATTAGCATTAAAATGACAACCATCATTCCCCTTAAATCACCACTATCTTATTGTGTTCTCATATCTACCATCTCGCTCAGAACAATCTCATTATGTATCCTGAAATTCAAACTTGCAAAATCAAGATTTAAGCAAAAAATCCAGTTATTCATATTCATGCAGACTAAAAATTACGTGAGAACCTATGTCAACATAAACGAAATTATATAAAAAAAAAATAAACTGGACTGTTCCCATCAAAAAAACATGAAAAACTTTTTTTTATTAGGGAAAAAAAGAAACAACTTTTTAATAAAACATTTTTAGGGAGATGTGATATGACAGGTACCCACATAATATGATGTACATTCTCACGGACCGTACAGATTGTTATACATTCACCCTATCAACAACAATAACAAATTCACAAAACAAATAATACTTGTATTTTAAAGTGGGTTAACATTAAATACCGTGTACTAAAACAGGGAGCATCATACTTACACCCTAATACCAATTCATGTGTAGTAATTCAGGGTTAGTTGGACAATTATTTCAAGGGAGGATTTGAAGAGATTAAAGGACAATTAAAGAGAATTTAATGCTTCAATCAAGTACCTTTAATTTTTTTTAATTTCTGACATAAAGTTCTTGTTTTCACACGGAAAATCAAAAACTGACTTTTATAATATCTTTATTTTTGTTTATAACAGAGAGTCCTAAGGTAAAAATATCTTAAAATTTCGAAATCCAGGGCCAGTCAATGAATCTTTACAAAAACTGTTCGGCTGCATTATTTTAAGCTTACTTAAAGAAGTTAGGGGATTATCGGGCTTTTTATTATTATTTTATAGTTCAAAGTTTCAATTAGATATTTTTATGTCAAAAATCTAGAGAGTGTGAAAAAAAACTATAAAAAATATTTAGACAAACTTGTAGTTTATAAAAATACCATAAAAATATAAGGTTGCGATGATATAAAAACAAAATTTTAATTCCGAAAGTTCTTCACCGATTTCTTAGAATTTGTATTCAAATACATCCTATTATGGGTATAATTGTCACAGGTAATACTTCTTATCAATTCTATTAAAATCACTCGGTCATAAAGTCTATTTATTTTATCGATTATTATTTCATAACAAGTTAGAATCGTTCAGCAAAGCAAGCCGATAATAAAATAAATGAATAATGTTCATGGCATTAATTTTAATGAAATTGTAAAATAATAAATTGCAATACTAATTACTAATTAGAACATAGAAACAGACACATCGTAGCAGAAAACAATCGAACATTATTTAAATAAATAGAAAAGTTTTTCATTCAATAATTTGACTTGTTAAATCAAAATGACATTTAAGATGGAATAAATGTTTACAATGCCAAATGAGATTTTATAGCTGACAGATGATATGTCAGTTAGAAAACGACGAACATATTTTGATGTAGTAAGTAAGTTCCATTCGTGTGGGTCGTCATTGGAACCAGTAGACCGTGAGCCCAAAATAAAGCGAAATTTGTATGGCTGTTTTTGCTTTGCCATTTATAGAATTATTAAAGGTTATCGTGGCTTGGATGCCTTATTTATGGAAACAGGTTTTCGATGATTTTTTTTATCAGTCGGACGGATGTTTTAAAAGAAAGTCATTGTTAACACAATATAGTTGACTCTGAAAACTTCCAGCAATCAGAACACTTTTCGTCGATCCGCACTTTCCACGCCGTTCTCTACCAATCACTCAGGATTCATATTGATTGTTAGTACATACAGCCACAATGATTCATTGTTGGAACTATGTTCCTTATCACACGTTCTGATTTGTTTCCTGGTTGGGAGTTAAATCCATAAAATGTGGAACATGACACCAAAAACCGACACGTCGATTACCTAGGAAACTAAAACTTTTTTAATCGATTCAGCTTCTCATTAATTTTAACAATAAAACAAATATTTGCCTAAATTTACCAACGCACAGAAATGCAAAAAGTATTCAGAGAAAAAGAAAGCAATTAAAAGAAACTATTTGCACTAAACCTGCAAGGCAGCGTACCACAAAACTAATATTTATAGTTAATTACTGATAAAGTTATTAGTACGAAAGGAGCATAGTTCCTATCGGGTGTCCCACTACACTTCTCGGATTCGTGACGTTTTAAACACACAGTAACACGTTCATAATGCTGTGTGTACAGTCTCCCTTGAAATGCATACAGACCAAAATTGTTTTTGCAAAGCTTTATTTAATTATAATTAATTTTTTCCCCAGTAATTCGAACAACCCTCGTTTTTTTATAGAGTCTCGATTTTACACAGAACATAGACAGGAAGTTTGTTAAAAAAGTTTTGTTGTTACAAATTCAATCGATTTTTCAATCCTGACGACATTTTCAAACTTCCAGCCATTTTGCTTCATGTAAAGCAATGTCTATGAAAGAGAAGTATCGATAAAGCCTTATTTCCACCCCAAAATAAAAAGTCATACCATTTGATGTCATATATTTCTAGAAAAAAAAAACTACAATATTGATGATTGGCACACAGACTTCTTTCAGAATATAGAACGAAAATCAAATTGTATGACATATTGTTCGTTATTCTGGGTTGGAAATGAGGCTTTATCGATACCCCTCCTTTTCTTTTCATCATCATTATCATGGAAAAAAAGATTTCCAATTGGAGCAACAGTTACGATTTAAAATGTGTTCATTACCAAACTTACTTACCGTTATCAATCCTCAAAACGGAAGGTAAAATCATGCAAATTTCTCTTTATTATAGGCACACGGTCTACAATTGGAGAGGTAAACAAAGGGAATTGAGAAAAATCTACATTTATCATTCCATGAAGCATACACATACATACACATAATAATCATATACACACATAATATAAATGTATGAAAAACTTTATTGTTTTCTATTAAATCTACTTTTAAAACTTTTATAGCTGTTTAGTTCAAATAAAGATGAATTTTATTGGTTATTTCCATTGGAATAAAATATTGAGAGTTGATTTTGAGATAACGAAGAATATTTCTATCCTATTGTACCGAATGCGTCTAAATAGTTACCTTTTAATTGTTTTACCGAGTAAAAGTTATTTAAAATACGTATGGCCTTCCACATTCGATTACAGTTTAGATTCTAAACTGATTTGTAATCTAAACTTTAGATTACAAATCAGTTGTAAAGTAAAGCAATCAGTTAGTCAGGTAAAAAAGTTCAAATTGGTAAAATATAGAAATACTGATCGTTCGATTCGGAATGCTGTCTAGGAATGTTGGATTAAAAATGTGCCAGAAACATTTTTCAGCACTTAAAAGCAAAATTTATAAACAAAAAAAGGTATTTCGTTTTTCGTCAATATTTAAAAAAATATTAATATTTAAGAAGTTTTTTTAAAAAGATTCTTAAAAAGGAGGAAATATCCAATAATAAATTTCCATTAAGTCCAGAAGTAAGTTCCAGAAGTCTATCTCCACTATTTATTATTTTAATTTAACGCTGAATTAAATAGATCTTTTTGCATCATTTTTTAGTAACATCGTCCAAAACAAGTATCAACACTTAATAAAATTTTTTATGGTATTAACTATTATTTTAAAACTTTGAAAAAATTATGGTGTTATTCTAAACACTTGAGAGATTTTATTACCGCTGGTTTAACTTAAAGTTAATTTTTTAACAAATTAATTCAATCAACAATTGTTTGTTAACATAATTTTCCTCGAATGTAAGTTTTCATTGTAAACTTAAAAAAATGTTTAAATAATTGGCGTAAAAATTTTTGGCTTCATGCAGACCTACTTACATTTTGGAACTTATTTTAAAATTCAAAAACTATTTTATCGAGCACCAAACAAAGCAGAGAGTGCTTTACCCAAAACGTTGAAAATCTAACATATCAGACCACGGAAATCTCGTTCTTTCATCGTCACGCATGATCTTTGGATTTTTATAGCATGCATATATGTAATATCCAAGCTATACTAAGTTTAGTCTCAAGTTTGTAACGCTTAAAAATATTGATGCTTCGCACAAAATTTTGGTATAGGTGTTCATAAAATCACTTAATTAGTCCATTTCCGGTTGTCCGTCCGTCAGTCCGTCCGTCCGTGTGTCAACCAGATAACTCAAAAACGAAAAAGAATATCAAGTTGAGGTCAAAAAATTGAGGTCGAGTTAATGACCATCATAGGTGAATTGGGTCTTGGGTCTGTAGGACGCATCTTGTAATCCGTTAGAGATAGAACAAAAGTTTAAATGTAAAAAATGTTCCTTATCAAAAAATAAACAACTTTTGTTTGAAACATTTTTTCGTAAACATCACTGTTTACCCGTGAGAGCGCAAATTAGGCCTAATTTGTCTAGTATGTATTATATGGGATTATCAGTTATGTATGTGTGACATGTATGTATGTGTAATGTGATAGAGTAATCAACACTGTCTATGCATGGTATTTCAACAACTCAGTCATAGAAATCGAATCAAATCATAGAAAATCTAAAATAATTATCAAATCATAATATAAAATGATGCACCTCCAAAATAAGCTCCCAACTTGGAGGAGTTTTTAATTATGATTTGATAAATTATTTAGATTTACAACGATGTAAATGTGATCTAAATAGTTCAGCCTCTCTTAAATATTGTTATTAAACTTTTATAACATAACATTTGATTACACGGCCTCTAACTCTTAGTAACTTGTGATTGGAAGAAAGATGTCTCAGAATATCTCGGAAAGTAATCATCGGATCGAAATTTGGTAGTGACCTTTTTCGTTCATCTTGATGAACATAATCTCGTAGTATAGTTATCCAAGATTAATTAAAGAACATCCTGTATAAGTATAATGTAGTTCAGTATTAAAATGTTCTTTTTTGTTATGAATATAAAATATCAAAAACTAAAATTTGTTGTTTTATACATACAAGTTCATAGAGTTTGTTCACATTTAAGAATATACAGAGTGATTTAAAATTGATTGGATTTAAATTTATGTCGTTAATTCAAAGATTGACGACTTTGATTTCATAATTTATAAAGTTCCTCGAAATATTGTATGTATCAGTTTGTTTATACAGTTGCATTAGTCCAGCCAAACGGACAGATAACAACTAGCATTAAAAAAAGTTTTAGTTTAGTGATATTATATTCCACGAGATATTTTACGTGTTGAAATTTATAAATGACATGTATATAAAAGTATTATTTAATTTAATGTTCCATTTGTTGAATTTAATCTCACTCTATCATCAATAATATCAACAGCCAAGAATTCAGTGAAGTGCGAACCTCACGCGACGTTAGCACATTTTTTCAGTTGCAAGTGTAAATACTAATTATCATTTGATATTTGATTTCTTATTATTAAATCGATAAACGGTTGTATTTCCCCCAGGTATAAGAACATTCTTTACCACTTTGGTTTACTTACAGCCCACAAGCTAAATTTTCACCTCGATTTTCGCCTTTGTCTTATCTTACTTGAATCTGTTTTTTTTTCATTTTGGTTATGAATGCCAAGAAAAATTTATACAGCTTACAATTTTTAAATTTATATGTTATCTGGGGTAAATGTGTTTCTTTGAGAGAAAATAAAATTAGACTATTTATCCCTAATCTACATCGCAGGTTTGTCCATCACAGTAGGGAGTGAACCCTATAAGTGATTCGGAAGTTACAATTTTTTAATGTATATTTACGGTGATAAAAAGTAACAAAAATTTTCATTAATCGAGACTTCCAAATGATCAAATTTTTTGTTTTTTAATTTTTTGTAAATGCCAAGTTAAAAAAAAACAGCCTGTGTAAAAATACTAGCCGTTTGATGTTTGGTAGATTGATAATTGATGATGAGCAAAAATTTTAGTTTGTTTGGACTTTGCTAGAAAAAACAGGCATTTTTCCGAAAATTTTCGTGTCTGATTGCTAGAAAGTGTAATTATGAAAGATTTTTCTGGTGAAAGGTTCATTGGATATCATAAAAAATATAAAAAGATGCATGTCAGCTCCTTGACTATATGGGAAGCATTCCAAAGTGAATTAATAATGATATATAAATAAAGTATGATTTTATTTTCGCTGATTTCTAAGAATTTGGTGTTTATATCTTAAATATCGAATACGAAAATTGAAGTTAAATTTGTAGTTCAAGTATTATTTTTACCACAAAACGCTAGTAAAATCCTCATCAAGGTTTCTAAATTTTGTATATCAAGATAATTGTTTTTCATTGAAAATACTTAGTCAAATCACTTTTATCAGTGACACACGGGAGGAATTTTATCTTTAGTATCAGGTGTTGCCTATCCTACCTATGGTTTTTTTCTATAGTTTTTCATAAGGTTTGCCCGGGATAACAGGCAAACCGTATAGAAGGTTAATACCGGGATACGGCCTAACTAGCCCAGCCATAGCTACAAACCTCCCTCTAGCCTTTCCCTATGTAATTTGTAAGGTGGCTTAAAAGAAAATGCAAATTTAATATTTACAACCCAACGTAGAGAAACTGCCCGTTTCAGAATTAACCAAAATCCACTAATAATGAACTACTTATTTGCTCGGTCTACAAAACCTCGTTTTGAAAATACTATATGAATCCGAGTTATTTACCAACAAGTAAGTACATTTTTTCTGTCTACGGTTCAGGTTATGGTTAAACGCTGATAAACTGTATACTTCTTTGAACATTATATAACTGAATATTTACAATTTTTTGGGTTCATTAATTTAATCAAAATAATGTATAAAAACATTATACCTTGCATTTTTTTGTGTGTATAATTTCTCCTACAAATAAAATAAATTGCAAGACAAACATCTGCTCAATGTGGCATCATGAAGTTTCATGACCGTATCACGTGACTTATATATAGGTACTATTCTACCTTCTTTCAATATCTTATAAATAAAACATTTTATAAAAATAAAATAAAAAATGTGAGCTAAATAAAAAGAAGAGGGAACCAAGTTCCTTAAAATCAAATTTACATTAAAATACACATACAAAAATTATTATATAATAATACAAATTTTAAATAAAGGAATTGTATTTCATTTTTGGAAATAATCAATTTGTTACCCAAAAAAAAAAATGTGTAGGCGTGTTAAAGATTTTGACACCTCTTACAAAAAAGTGAACCATATTTTATAAATAGATCGGAAATAGTATTTATAGAAATGTTATGTCTAACTGGATATCTAAATACAGTGCAACCTCGATATAACGAATCTGAAGGGAACCAGTAAATATTCGTTATATCAAGTAATTCGTTGAACTGAGGTTCGTTATGTTGAGGTTAGATTGGTCTAAAATTCGTTATAAAGAGGTAAAAGAATAGTTTTATTCACCTCAATATGTATTACGTACTTATACTAATAAATGATAACACATTTTTATCAAATTACTACATATGTATATGTATTTGCTATGTATGTTACTATTTCTTGATAGTTGAAAATTCGTTATATAGAGGTTGTACGCAAAGAATATTCGTAATGTAGAGGTATATTTTATATTGACTCTTATGGACAATTCAAGGGGATTACGAAAAATTCGTTAAATCGAGGAAATCGTTATATTGAGGTTCGTTATATTAAGGTTGCACTGTATAGACACTCAAATAGGTTTAAAACCTTTTGAGTTTTATTATTTTTATAAAGAGTAAGATCTGCCCTGTTATGACACGCATTATCTCAAGACAAAATATTTTGGCATAATAAAGAAAAAATACACTCGAACCAACACTCGAACGCGGACTTCTTGGATTCATGTCAAGCGCCCTAACAATTAGGCTATTCGACTTCTAGACACGAATGCAATTTTTTCAACTCAATGAATTTTTTTATTTGTTTATCCACTTATTTATTATTAATACTTATTATTTTTTACTTTTAATCATGCATACGATATTTATTTACATCATGGTCTATTCGATTATATTTGATGTTTTTAATATAATACATACAGGCGTAAACTAAATGTTGACAAATATCTTGTCTAGTAATATTAATTAACGAGAATTGAAAAAAATATACACTCGAACCAGGACTCGAGCCCGGACTTCTTGGATTCATGTCGAATAGGCCATGATGTAAATAAATATCGTATGCATGTTTAAAAGTAAACAAAAACAATAAGTAATAATAATAAATAAGTGGATAAACAAATTAAAAAATTTATTGAGTTGAAAAAATTGCATTCGTGTCTAGAACTCGAATAGCCTAATTGGTAGGGCGCTTGACATGAATCCAATAAGTTCGGGTTCGAGTCCTGGTTCGAGTGTATTTTTTTCAATTCTCTTTAATTAAGATTACTAGACAAGATATTTGTCAATACTTAGTTTACGCCTGTATGTATCATATTTAAAACATCAAATATAATCGAATAGACCATGATGTAAATAAATATCGTATGCATGATTAAAAGTAAACAAACACAATACGTAATATTTTGGCATAGATATGTCCTATAACAAATATGTCCGTACGTCTTGTTTTGAACGGGGCTATTCTTTTTTCGATAACTGGTTGCAAAATTGGTTCCATGTTTAATTAAGAGTTAACAGCAGACGATTTATAATTGTATCTACTTTTTGATGTAGATTGTTATTTTTTCATTAAGTAGGAAGGCAAATGGGTGCAAAACCCTGCAAATAAATTGAAGCCTAAATTGAAATTGTGCAGCCACAGACTAGTAACTTAGAAGGGGATAAGGGTGATCATTGAATTTTCCAGGAACAATAAAATCCTAAATTGTAGCAAACTAAGGTTTTGAGTAAAAATAAAAATAGCCACGTTAGCTATAATGAGATAATCTTTAGAGAAAAACTGTTGCTTTGAGAATGAGACACGATTTTTCTTTAATTTTAAATTTCTAAATAAACACTTTTTGTTTCTAAACAGTACTTCTCTATAGTCGAAAAACTCAACCCAACCAACTCGTAATTACAATAATATTCCGGGAATTTTTAGTCCGTTTTTCGGGGGCAAGTTTTTCCGATTACCATTTGTATTCACATTACAATTTGTATTCACCTATGGTTTTCAATAGGTTTGCACAAAAGTTAATAACGAAATAGTTTCTAACAAAGCCAGCCGTAGTTACATATCTCGCCCTTCCTTTCATTTTTCGTATTCCATTTTATGATATGTTCTATAAAACTTTTGTAATGTAAAAAAAAAAATCAATAAATTGAATTGAATATCAAATTATTATAAGAAAAAATATTCAAATGTATTTCAAAAATATTTTTTCTGGCCAGATGTAAAATTTGTACAAGTTTTTTAATCAACTTGCTGGCAATCTATCCTGTTCAAATGTTGAACGTCAAAATTAAATTATGATCGTAGGAGAATGGAGATATGTTAAACATATAAGTCACTTTTTAGTCTTTTTAGTGAAAATACTTTGAGTAAGATTTTACAGCAATTAAACGTGAAAAATAATTTAATAAGATTCACTGGTCAAAAGCGTGGAGTGCTTGATTTCATCTATTGTAAATGTTTTATTGACAGGTATTACTGAAAGTAAACATAATTTATAAAATACCTTAACAAGTACCCAACGCTTTTTTTTATGGTAAAATGATATTTTTCTTAATCACTCAATTTTTGTTTGCACTTATAGATATTATTTCGTATTTTTTAGTTCAGGTAGTTACTTTTTGATATAATGGAATGTTATCTGTGCTTCCACCATCATATATTTTTTTAGTTAATCGTTAATCCTGAAAATCCTGATCAGAATAATCGAACAAACTTATTAAATATTTTATTTTACCAAACTTATTGAAGTGGGTGAAAATTGAAAAAAACATTCAGTTACATAGATATATACCTAGCTAATAAAAGCGTGTTAAAAAAGTCCTGTGTCGCTTAGGCATATAAAAAACAATAAAAAGAAAATTCGAATTTCTTCAACATTTTCAGCATGAACTCCTTACGACTTTACCATCAGTCATGTGGAGGTGAAAAAGTTAAAAACATATATTTCTTAGTACAATGAAAGCTTAAACTTAGAAAAAAGTATATTTTAACTTAAATTTTTATTATTGACTAGGAAGATATCCATTACAAAATTAATGGTACCCTTCCTTATCTTGATTTAAACTTTGTGCACTTTGGTTAAACTATTATTTTTTATATGTACATACCATGACAATTCAACTTTTCTATAAAATAACATTTAACTTTTCTTTGCAACTTTCTATAAAATAATTTGTACTATAAAATTACATTTACAGATCTTTTAACGTGCACTTTTCTTCAAATTTTACAGAAAAGATGTATTTCTGTAGGGTATACAGTATTAAATTTAATTAACGAATTTGCCTCGATATTTTTATATCTGTCTAGTTAAATGATGTTATATGCTACGGCAGTTCATAGATTTTCTTTTATTCCTGGGTGTTTTAGGAGTCGTTGATAACGATTTCGATGAGCAAGTTCACTTCAAACTGACTCTGAAGTTAGTAAATGAATAATATAGTCTAAGTATCTACATCGGCTTTTAAATCAAATGGCGATTCTTTTGATGAAATTCTTTTATCACGTTTTCGTAGAATTGCGGCCACAGTTTGTCAATAACATCTTGATTTTTCTTTGGGCGCTAAAATCATTTCACATACCTTATTTTTAAGCTATAGCATTAAAGAATGTTATAATAGTGTTAAATGCCAGGTTATCTTCACGGGAAATTGAGGGAGAAGTATTTTCCTTTAAAATTTGTTAAATTTTTAATATTTACAGCGCTTCTACCAAATTTGCATAAAAAAATATATATCTTCATTTTAAAGATACAACAATTAGAAGTGAGTGAAGATCAACTTTCTAGATTTATTTACAAGAATTGATGCAAGATCAATATATACTCAACATATAAACAAACAAAATATAAATTTTCTCAATATATAAAGAACTTAAGGTAATTTTACCGTAGACGCATATTTCTTTAGAATTTTGATAAACAAACTTTTCAATCGATTGTGAAGCGAAATATTTATGTTTAAAGATCATATCTTTAAAATACACCGGAGACCGATAAAGTATAAAATACGAATTACCTTTCGTATATGTCTTAAGAACCGTTTTGGAGAATACTGTAAGAAACTTATATAAACTTAAAAAAAAAGAAAGGAAATAGGACAATTTACATACAAAAAAAAATACAACTTACAAACAAAAAATACAGTTTTGTGTGTGTGTGTGTGTGTGTGTGTTAAGTATATTAGCACACCGTAAGTCTAAGTATTATGTACAATAACCAGACAGTTGTCACAATATTGCACGTATAGCACTAGTTCGATTTACATCTAGGCATATAAATTTCACGAGTATGACAGAGTATATGCGTTAAGCAATGTATCTAAGTGAGAGGTATTATATGCATGCGTTAACCCCCACTCTCTGCAGACACACAACAGAAGAACTGTTGTATACTGTAAAAGACATCGATGCCACGATACAAGTCACTTTTGCAATTTTAGATACATTGCACATGTACTCTGTCATACTCGTGATAATTATATGCCTAGATGTTAATCGAACTAGTAGTATATGAGCTTTTTTTGATGAATTTGACTATGATGTCCAAACTACGTTAAAATAACATCCGGATATAATACCAAGCTTAAATCTAAAACTCCTTCCATAAAAGGATCCACATAAATATCAATCTGAAACTAACACTAACTCATTCATGCTTTTCGACAAGACAGCATCACTAAGGTATGCAAATAGCAGATACTTCAAAATTATCTGTAAACATAGTAAAAAACCGGTTTAAGATAATTCAAGGAAAGGTTAAATCTCTTATCTTTGTCGAATATCATTCATTATTTACCCACCATATTGAAAATATCAAGGACGTCAAATCCTTGATGACACTTGTGAGATTAACACCTCATTAATTCTATAAGATTCGATATAAAAAGAAAGACTGAATCAAAAGAATCTTACATAATAAACACGTGAAAATATAAAGCGTATAATATTTTTGTCAATTCAAAATGGTTTTTTAACAATTTTCCAAAAAAATTGATTCATTTCAGAAATGACAACCAATTATTATCTTACCTGTTGTTTGTGTCATAAGCATTTTATATGAGTTAATCCAAATTGAGATCTTTTCACACAAACTATGCATAAATTCACACAAAACAATTTCGCACAATTTAAAAAATTAACATCACATTAACCAAACTCACACACACATGTGGTACTTTAGCAAATCAAAACAAAAACAATATTACTCTTATACGTCATAGATTGGTTACCCCAAAACGAAGAAAAACTATCAGCGCAATTCAATGTATAATCAAAATAGTATCATTATTACGAAACTATTACTGCATTCGATTGCGCACTGCGTTTTGACAGATTTTCTCAACAACAAAAACACTATGTCACACACCGGTTTAATATAGAAAAAATTCCACACTAGATAAACAAATTCGTTAATTTCATTCGATAATAAATTGTGTCAACGTGTTTATTCAATTTCGAAGATTACTTAAATATGAGATTTATCCAAATTTGCTTTTATTACATTGATTTGATAGTCAAATTTTTGTTAATAATTCAATGAAAAATTTGGCGCATTTACCTCTATCATCAATTCAACTATAGTAGTGCTAGTGATTCACAAACGAGCAAATCAAGTCTCTCAATACACTGTTTTTGTATACATATGACGTAGATATGTGTATGTATATATAGAAGTCTAGAAGCATCTACACCAGTTAAAAGCCCTAACATGTAATAACAACATGACCGATATTAACCGAACAGATGTCGATGCCCTATATCGTTTATTTCCGACAATGTACTATCTTCCGTGGTATATAAACCAGTAAAGCGCAGGACTAGGTAAAACTACGTTGTAGGAAAAGTATTACAAATATGTTCTATAAAGATCCATGTATTTATCGTTCCAATGTGTACGAGAAAGATAAAAGTATTTTTATGTATGAAAAGAGTTAAGAAAATGTATGTTGAAAAAAAAAATTACTTGAAAACCATTATTCTATGTGTGTGTATATATATTTTCCTTGATATTTTTTTATAACGTGTTACACTTAAGAAGACCGTAACCAACATCCTGGTTCATCGTCGTATTCGCCACACTAAATTGATGAGTTTGTCAATGTGATTAGAAAAACTACTGTGTATAACATAATATGCCAGAGCATTCAGTCGTTTACTTAATCAATTTATTGATAAATGAATATCGTTTTTTATATATTTATTACTAGAACTGAACACGTTATCGTTTTTTAACGATTTAACGACAAAATTATAGTCAAAAATTATTACACGATTTTTTCTTTGGTCTATAATTTTTTTCTGTTAATTATTTTCCTATATTTTTTACCACCTCCACCAAATTCATGAAATATTTCATATTTCCTTTTCAAGTTTTTTTAATTTAAATTTTAATATCAGGTAGGTAATTTTCCTAGCAAATTTCTTTTAATTTAACTTGCAATGTAACTATTTTTATTCGGATGGAATCTTGCAAATCAATTTTTAAGCAGATATCTTCAACCGATTGACCTGTAACTTATTTAGATTGGACGACATTGTATTTTGATGGTAAGAAATTTCCAATCGCTTCCACCATATTTTTCCACCACATACCTTTTTTAATTTTATATTAGAACTTTTAATAAATAATACTTTTTAAAGGACAAGCTTTTATTGTACTTAAAAGTAGAAAATAATTATTTTTATGAGTTACTCAATCATGACTATTTATAAAAGCTTGAGGCGATTGGAATCATCCTTGATTTTTTAAATTGAGCGTCTCTAGATTTTAAAAATAGTCACACATGAGTGACATAGAAATAATTATTTTCTATGTCACACTTTTAACTTTTAGTACAATAAAAGCTAGTCCTTTAAAAAATTTTTTTTTAAAGGAAGGATTTAAATTTTTTTCACTCAAAGTTCTTTTTTTCAGAAGAAATGGCAGGTATATTTATTTTCATGAATTATTTCAATTTCGTAAAATCACACAATGACTCATATTTTTGAAATTCACATAATATCAATTTAAAATATCCCAATGATGAAAAATACTCAAATCAATTCGGTTTTATAAGATTCCGCCATATTGTTAACATATTTTCCTTAAAAACATTTTAAAGTCATAAGAACCGGAAATTTCCGGGATTTCATGTATGTTAAATTTCAGTTTATCGGAAACATGGTCGAAAGAGCTCGAAAAATCAAATTCAACAATAAATTTCAAAGAATTAAAGTTTCCAAGAAAGAAATTGTTTTTTCTGAAATAATTCAATGCCGTTATATACATAAAATATTTCAAATTAAGATTTAAAATGTACTTGCTTTTTAAAAAATGGTTAGTAATTGCGTAATTAAGTCAATTATTATTACACATTTTTTTGCTATCAAACATATAATCTTTTTACACATTACACATTTGACTTTAATTTGAATATCATTTTTACTGAGTTAGTTGTTAAAATACCCTTCATATACTTGATTTTGAATCTTTGGACTATTTATAAATTATTATTAAATTTATTGTTAAATTACAGGAAATAAAAAAATTGGTGAAAGTTCTGCGAAAAATTCATTTGTAAGTTGCAAAAATAAATTTTGTTTGTTGCCAAGCCACTGTCTGTTTAAAACCTTACAATCTTACTTAAACAGCTATCTCAAAAACGTCCTTAAAATTAAGTTTGGAAATTTTGCGATACACATTGAAAATTAGAAAACCCTGGCAATTACAAAATTACGAAAATTGTTTAATAAAAATGGTGGAAGCGTCGGGAATTTATTTAATTTTCAGTTTAACCTAAAATGAAAAATAGCTATTAAAGGGAAATTTTTTTTAAATTAAGAAGTAATGCACAATAGAAACTAAAATCTAATGAACTAAAAAGTAGAAAATGACTTTTTTAAAAAGAGCGAAACGTGTCGTGGGGCAGAAAATGTGTACTCTTTGGGTAACAAATGAGTATCGACTTGAAATCCCTGCTCATGAAGAGGGGCCACCCTATCCATAAGACTATGACCTCATTAGAAATATTATTCAGTTTTTTTGATAGACTATACAAAATGTGTCGTTTTTTTTCGTCTAGCCTACCCCGCCCCTCCCGGCAAACGCGAGATAAGGAACATAATTCCAATTAAATTTTCAAAGATTATTGTCTTACAATTAAATAAATATTATATAGAATAGATAGATGCTACATCTTAATTCTGCATCATTATAGAAACGAAGTCGGAGCCGTTGGCTAGTTGGCTAGTAGATTTATAAAAATATATATTTCTGCCATTAATTTATTTCTTTGATAAATTTATTTATAGTTTAGATGTTTATTAAATTGAGAAAAAATTCAAGGTTATTTCAAATAAAAGTAAACAAACGTAAAATTTGTTTTGCTTTTATGTTATAGACTGGGAGGATAGTGACATAAAATTTCAAGTCGTTTGCTACAAGTAGAAAATAATAGAGAAATTGCATGTTTTTTTTTAATTGATTTTTCATGTAATTTTACAATTGAAAATGATTTTTCTAAACTATAAATTCAAACAGCCGTGACGTCAACACATCGTTTTAGCATCAGAATGATATATGGTTTGTCTAATTAATATAATTTTTTATAGAAGCCAACTGAAAAATGTAAATTAGCGTTATTCCGATTGGCTCACAACCTCCACGTTTGTAAATACATCACTACCGTTTTTTTTTTTTTATTCAAAAAAAGAACTGTTTTTTTATTAATAATTAATAACAAAGTGGAATTATTAATTTAAAAAAAAAAAACTACTTAAATATATTTTAAATGAATTATTCTTTCATTTATGTATGAATTTGTGGTTTAAAAAAAATTAATACAAGTTCTCTATTTTAGCATTCTTTTAGTAAATGTCTACTGGAAAATGATTAGTTAAGTTTGTTAACAAGTGTTAGTTAACCTTGGCTTACTTTCACATACTCGGTTAATTTAATAATGAAATTTGATCTTCGGTTATTTTAACAATATGCCTTAACCTAGGAAGTATTTGAAAGTTGAAAAACCCGCCTACAATTTCTTCATTATTAAAAATTTTCTACATTCGCACAGTAATTCATTTAAACATACCCGCAAGAGTAATCTTAAATATATTAAAATTGAAAGTATGTCTATATATTTGCGATAATCTCGGAAACTTTCAATCCGAATGCAACGGTATTTTCATAGGAACGTATCCAGTAAGAGTAATTACGAAAGTATGCACGACTATACTAAACTGGAAAACACATAATTACAAAAGCACATTTGCATAGTTTCTTTTACATGTATTGGTTGTTTGCACAGTAGGTGGAGGGGGAAAGTGAATCGATCGCAGCGCGGCTGTCTTGTGAAATTTGCAATAAATCACACGTTTTACTTAAATTATGACTATTTTTATGAATAGACTATTTATGAATAGTAAACGTCAAATAAAAGTTATTTAATAATAACAAGTAATTAAATTTGTTGAATTAGAAATTGTGAAAATTAGAGGAATTTGCATAAGTAATACTTAATTAAATGAAAATTATAATAATAACTAATTTAAAATTAGAAAAAAATAATATAATTTCAATTTAATCCGTATATACAAACCGTAAACTTGTATGTCCATTCATAATATTAGATTAATAAAGTAGTATGTCATTACTATGGAAACTCCTGAAAGGAAACGTAAAATGCGAATACGTAACTAATCATATTCCTAGTATATAGTTTTATAACAAAAGTTTCTTTTCTCTTTTTGAAAACAATTTTTACTCGGCATATTAATGAAAATTTTATGGGTTACAGTATAATCTTCAAATAGTTTGTTTGGCTTAATAATTTAAAAAATTCGGGTACGAAGATCAGAGAGATAGCTAGTAAAATATAGATAATCAATTCTACAAAGAGTTCATTTTAATTTATTTGCAGAATAATAGGTAATTTTAATATAAGTTGAAATAATTCATTAAATATTCCGTTTACATCAACAAACATTATCATCAATGTTGACACATACGTTAATGCACACTTTTTACAATTAAAATTGAATTTTTTTTAACAAAAAAAAAAGTTAATACTGTTTAAATAATGCATATAAAGGGTACAGGAATAAAATTTTTTGTTGTTGACACATTTATTGAGTTAAAAATAAAAATGTAAGAAATGTATTTATTTTTAAACGTTATTTTCGTGCAAACAACCGAAATTTCACACAAGACAGAAACATTTCACAGTGCTATTATATATGGGATATATGTCTCAAATTGTGTGTTCTTTGTATTAGTCAAAGTCTCTCATTCTTGATACTTTTATTAGCTTTTAATATCTCAACAAAGTATAGCACTTAAATTTGAAGGCATGGCTACACTTAAATTCATAAACGTGGATTACGTATTTTCATTTGAACGAATAGAAAGAAACGAAAAAATTATACAGAAGCCGTAGCTCGAAGCCGGGTCCTTTAGATATCCAGCCTGGGATGTAACAAATTCCGAGGAACTTTGATTTATGTAAAGAACACAAAAAAATTTGAAACGAATGTAAAAATTTAGTTTAATTGTACTGTTTTAGCAATTTAAAATCACTTTTTAAAATCATTCAGTAAACGCGCGCGCGTGCGAATAGCATAAACGCAGTTTCTAATCAATATAACTTTGTTCTACACACTCATACGAACATTTTGAGCCGGGTCCCATAAAAAATAATATTGTTCCATAGACTTGCAACCTTTTGACCTTTCACCGGCTTTATTTCTTACAGCAATATAACACATTTTCAAAAGAAATGTATAAGATAATTAAATTATAATAATTTTAATGTAAAATTTAATGTTAAAAATCATGGGGTGTCAGATATTGCAATTAGAATGCAAGAAAAGCACCCTACACTCATCAACATTAATTTTGACATTATCATAACAATTTAATTATTTCATACTTTTTTTATTTTTGCTTATAGTTATTACTTTATACTAATTATTTTATTAACTTTCCAGTATACGAAGTCATTGTAATGGGTACGATTTTCAAAATCGAAATTTTCGACATATCTTTACGTATCATGGTTAGGACAAGGCATTAACACGAATTTGGAGAATAAGTATGTGTGTATCTGTGTGTACGCAAGTACGTCCGTAGACATTTTTTTCGTCATCGATATCGCCCAAATCAAAAATGATATCGACTTTGTTGAGGTTAAAGAATTTCAAATTTTCGGTGGAGTCATTTCGATTCGGTCTAGTATTTTTTTTTATTTAATTTTTTCGTGATCAATATCGCGAGAACAAAAATGATATCGACTTCGTTGAAGTATCGATGGAAGCGTATTAACGGCTTATTATATGATCCAAAATATAATCTAATTTTTATTTTTTTTTAAATATTTAAAACTATTATGCAAGGAAGTTATTCAAGAAAGGGTCGCACCAAACCCTACCCACGGCTTGTTCTATACTGTTTTAAAAACGTGGTAAAAAATATTTTTTAAATAAATTTTTTAATTGTACCCTACATTATATCATACACATAATATAATAAAATATGTATAATATATATATATATATATATATATATATATATATATATGTTGAGAGTATTACGAATGATGGACATAATGAATAGATATGTTGATAACATTATTTGGTGTCCTATAAAATTGATGTCATCATCTGATGATGATTATGACGATGATCTGATGCTGATCAGACATGATGATGATATCATTAATAACAATCAAAATATTTATTGACAGTTTTTTAATTGAAATTCATTTGAAAATTTATTTATTTATATCTAAATACACCAGACCATCCACAAGAGAGTTTAAGTATACGAGTATGTATTATTTTTAAGTCAATTTTAATTTCCGATCTATAAATAAGACATATTTCAGTAGTTAAAACGAAAACTGTTTTATGTAGATTAACGGAATAATATATTTAGATTCTGTTTCAAATTTAGTTTGCATGAAATATTTGGTACGAAAATCCGGTCAAGTTCATTCCGATTCCCTTATATAAGACATAGTCCTTCATGCATGATAATTTTAATAGCTTTTATCATCTCAACAAATAATACACTGAAAAAAATTCTTAATACCAACCGATATGAGGTAGTCACAACTTCATCGTGAGATCAAACATGGCGAATGGTGCCACGAATGTGATACAACTGCCGTACGGGGGTTGAGTGGTGAAGTTGACACAAACGCATAAGTAATATTAAACTGTCTAAAAAATTTCATATATTGTTGTTTTGAAATCCAACATAGTTTTAAACAATATTCTTTTGACTGGTCCTACCACTTATAAATATTATAACAAAATAGTGATTTGATTGTGACAACTACATGAGTGAGGTAAAAAAATCACATATGGACTAGACATGATAGATATGTGATCATCATAACTAAATCCTCCATTAAGGCAAACGCAAAGAACTTTTCTTTTAATTCCTCGGTTCGCTTTATTTACACTATTATAAAATAATCTCCTTCATAGAAATAATGATTTTATTTATTTAACTTCAGTGATTTTGTATCAATGAATTCATATTTTAAATTCAATACCATACTATTGTAAATACAAATATTTAGCTGTACTTGCTCTAATCGTTAGGCAATTGTTTGAAAGTATTTTTACTTTATTTCAATATGAAACGGCCAACTTCGGGATGATGTTGACAAAATTTTAATTTTTTTTTCAGTGTAGCACTTTTCATTTGAACAAATAGAAAGAAACGAAAAAAATACACAGAAATCGAGACTCGAAAATTCAATCGAAATATGGAAATTGTTTCTATATTTCCTTAGTAAAACAGTTCTAGTTCATTACTATACTCTAACGTTAAAGATACGCAAGTTTTTACTGTAACCAAAAATGTTTAGAGGAAAGACTGAAGCGTCTGAAAGACATATTGAAGCGATGGAGACATATCCGTCTGTACTTTTTTATGAGCGATATTTCTATAAGATTAGAATTTGCAATTAAAATGTTTTTATTATTAAATAATAATTATTCAGTTTTGAACAATAAAAAACACCTCGCTGTGATTTGTAATTATTATAAGAAAACTCAAAATAATGATAAAATAAAAAAGCAAGAAAACAATTAAAACTCATGTCATACTTAATTAATCATTGTTTTAATACCAGAATTAAATGACAATATGGTTTATTTGAAGGAAATGTTCTATGCAGTAAAGACAGCAAAAATATAACAAGTAAAATAAGATTTTACGTATGTAATATTTATGTGAAATGAAGTCGTAAATAATCACATTTCAGATTTAATTTTCAAAGTGTCTGTTAGGATGCCAACATTAAATTTATTATTCAGGTTCCTTACACGTGAGATGTTTCGTCGTTTTAAGTGTTTTCACGTGAATAAGGTGTCACAAATTGTTTACAGTCTCAATTGTTGAAAAAAATAATTTAACTACTACTTACAGCTTTATGTTGGTTACGTTGGCGTTCATGCGTCAACGATATGAATAAAGAAATTAAAAAAATTATGATAATACAAAAGCTTAAATGATTTTGAATTATTATTTAAGAAAGAAAAATATACTGTTATCGAATTAATTTCGTTGAATTTTTTTAAAAGTTTAAAAAGTGACAAAAAGCAAGGTCATACATAGGATTAATCGGACAATATAAATCGATATTTCTCAAAAATAACTATGAAAACTATACTAAAATACCAAAATTTTCTATTCAATTTATAATTTACATACTATTTTCCTTATACTCACAATTGGTGGCACATGCATTTGATCTAATCATGAAGTTAAAAATGGGAAAATTCATATGACAGGCTGGATATAGAAGTAAGATTTCCCATTTTTCGGCCGTCTTTCTAAATTTTGTTATTAGCTCTCATCAAGTTTTTATCAGCGAGTTTAAAATTTTTTTCCGAAATTTTCCGTTTGGTTGATTTGTTTTTAAATGCTTCATTTTATTATAAAATAAGCTCTCTTACATCCGTTCAAAGCTTTAAAAACGATTGTTGCCTATTTTAATTTAACTTAACGTCGAATTATTCTTTATTATAGATTACCATAAAATAATGTATTTTAATATGTAGGTATTTGAATACTGCCTTTCCGTACTGTTCTTTTTCGTTCGACAGTAACCAATTGTCTATCATGTGCCCACAATTTGATTCCGCACTGAAGTCACCATTTTACAAGCTTTTAGTTTCATCTGTTGTCTGTCCGTAATCAAATTTTGCAAGTCAAATTTGATCTACTTCCCGGTTTCCGAATAGTTTGGATGACAAATTATGGTAAGGTTGTGGCGTCCTGATTTTCCGATCGCCACCACCATATTTGTTATAAATACATTATTTTTAGTCTTAAATAAAAAATTTTAATAAAAAATACATCTTAAGGGACAAGCTTTTATTGACCCAAAAAGTAGAAAATAATTTTATCTTTGAGTCACTCATACTCGACTATTTGTAAAAGCTTGAGGCGCTTAATATCAAGAATGAATCGAAAAATAATTAGGCATGTGAAGTGGATGAGGCGTTCCGATTCATTTTTGATATTTTAAATTGAGCGCCTTAAGCTTTTACATATTGTCAGGTATGAGTGACTCACAGATAAAATTATTTTCTACTTTTTAGTACAATAAAAGCTTGTCCCTTAAAAAGTTTTTTTTATTAAAAATTTTTTCACATTGCCTCCTATTCATTCGAGCGGTAAAACACTTGCCAGGTTGCTCTCGCGTACAAAATTTTATGAATTTATTTCGATTTTATTAGTACGTTAGCGTACAAACACACATGACAATTAATTTTATACAATTAACAACATTTAATAACAAATGTGTTCTTTAAGATTAAATTAATACGGTGATTTAAACGATACACAATGTTTTAGTTATGAACTAATTGTGTATCTGTTTGTAGATCTATCTGCGCATTGGAAAAAAAATTGTATTGACATTTTGTGCTAATTAAGCGACAATCAGATGAAGGTGATTAATTAATTTAATTAAGTGCATTAACTTACTGCCCAAACAAAAACTAGTTTGAATTTTTTTGTACTAATTTCTTTAAATAAGATGTTATCTATATCTTAATGGTCTTCTTTGTACTGGAAAGAAACCGTAGCTAACTACCAACTGTTATTGCTGACTAAAACGGGATCTGAAGACACTGACAAGACTACGACAAGATATAGGCAGCTTCCCATGTGATCCGTGGATTCGATTTTTTATGGTCAACTTGGAGAAGCACCCAGGAATTGAACTTTTTAGTACAGTAAAAGCTTGTGCTCTAAAAAGTATTTTTTATTTAAATTTTTTTAGTAGTTGTTGGGCGGAATATTTTGATAATTATCTCCCAGATTTGACCGTAGAATATTAAAAAAAAAACTAGTAAATTAAAAGTTTCAAACAGCTTCATAAAGGTATAAAAATAAATAAAAACTGTATCGACCAACTTGAAAGTATGTGTTCTTTCAGGTATAAATTTTCGATATCTTCGATAATTTCGATTTAATTGCTTCGTTATTTCGAATTTTATTATCATTTGAGTGTAAAATACAATTTAAAAAAATTTCATCGCTTAACATACCCTGTTCATACTTCTTTAATTTCAAAAACAATTTGTGCTGAACTGACATTCGAAAAACACAAACTTATGTGCTGAAGTGTTTTTATATTTTAATTTCAACAAATTATTTTACAGTAGAAAAGAAATGATATTAGTTTATAATTCTTGTACATAATATAAATATTCTTTTATTCAAATTGAAAATTAACAAACAAATCAGGAAATGAACTTCCTGGCTAACACTTTCAAGGTTTAATTTATATTGCTTAATGAAACTATTTTGTTCATAATTTTTATTACTTTTTACCTTTATCCAATGAAATTTAGTTTTTTAAATGCAATTATCACTCCGTTCAAATATGGAAAGCCTATTATTCGGTTTTAGAAAAAAAAGTTGGTAGCACAATACATATTTACTTTAATTAAAAGTACCTAAATATATAATTTTTAAGTTAAATGTTAGACTACCACAATGAACCTTATAAGCTTTATTTTGAGCTTTATTCACTTTATTAATTTATACATCAGTTATAGCGACCAATTCTTAATAAAATTAGTCAGATATTACGACTAACACATGTGCATATATGCACATATTTTACTTTAGTATAAAAATGTATATCTCGCTTATAGCGGCCAAAAGTATTGATCCCTTCAATGTTGTCATAACTGATTTTTAACCCCGAACTAAAAAAAAAGGGGTGTTATAAACTTGACCGCTATGTGTGTGTGTCTGTCTGTCTGTGGCGTCGTTGCGCCTAAATGGATGAACCGATTTTAATTTTTTTGGTTTTGTTTGAAAGGTAATTTAATGGAGAGTGTTTTAAGCTATATTCAAGGGCGATATTTTAAGGTTTCGTACCTGAAAAAACAAAACTTGGCGAAGATATTCAAAATTTTGTCAATTTGGAAAAGCTTTAAGAAAAAAGATTATTGGAAAGTGTTCTTAGATATTTTTCAAGTGCAAGTTTAGGATTCCGTACCCGAAAAATCCTCAGAGGTTTTTTAAGTTTTGTAAATTTCACTTGCGAATGTATTTCAATAATGAATAGCTTTTGTATATTTTATTGTATGCATACTGATAAAATATAGTAGTGGGAATGATTATATTTATGTACAATGTAAGACACCCTACCTAGTTCTCCTTCTCTTATTATGATTATTATTACTTAGTTTATGTAATAACACAATACCAGACTTCAATATCTTATTGAACTGTGATTATAAATAAAGTTATTTACTTTGTTATTAATATTCTATTATTTATTTATATTAATTATCTCGCAAAGTAGGCCAGAGTAGACATCCAAAATTGGTAAATAAATTTTTCCTTCGTCTTTATGAGGACAACAAAAAACGAGAAAAGTTGCATTTTTCTATAAGAACATAATTTCGAGACGTGTATTTATTTACAGAGCTAAAAATATAGATATAAATAATAAAAAGTTTTCAACACGTATATAATCATTGGTTTGAAAATAAAAATCATAGCAATTTAATAGAAAATTGAATAATAGTAATCGTAAAAAGCGATTTATTTATTCATTCACAATTTTTTTTTCAAATTGAATACATACATATAAAGTATGAAACATGAATGGCATGGTAAGTGGTTTGATATCCCGAATTGTGTAATATTTTAAACCCTCTTTGTGATACTTATTACTTATATTGTGAACCTAAAAAGTTAATATAACAGCTATCTAATAACCTCAACTATCTCATATACTACACTCTAGTCAGGGCACTGACCTATTTTCACAACAGAATGGAGAGAAGTTCGACGGCCACTACGAACGATACTACGGTGGCTATATTATAATATAGTCAGGAGAAAATGTTATCTCTTTTTGTTTCATATATTCTTAAGAGATAAATACTAAAATATCTAACCATAAGTATAGATACAAAGTACGATACTACTCGGTCAAGGCCCAAAAGTAGTATTTCACTATCATTTCAGAACTGTTGAAACTTTCAGTGGCTGTTATCAAGGGCATGCCTTACAACTTTTTCCTCTAGCAAAATGTTTATAATTGGCAATTTTTCTTTCTACACAAAGGAAATTTTTTATTACGCGGCAAGCTTAAAATTAAGGAATTTTCGCTGGGGGACAAAAAGGTAATTGAATAAAAAGGCAAAGATCATTCTATCCGATAGTCGAAAGAATAAAATATCCGTTACACGACACTTTAAAAATTGCAGTTTTCAGGGTGTGGGGGCGTAGAATATCCTTCTTTTTTGAGTGTGGAATAAAATTATTTTTGCATTTTTCATTCAAGTATCTTCTTATTTAGGCAACCTATGAAATGTCAAAGTGAATCATGTAATTATCGGGTTGGAAATACAACTTATATTACTTGACAAACTACACGGCAAATTACCTCTCTTTTAAGCTCAAAGAAATCCAATTTATTAACATAAATCTATTTTTGTTTACCAAAATACTAGCTATAGCAAAAACGAGAACTAAAAATGTTCAAAAATACCTTCTAAACATTATTTATTTCAATCCTTAACGTTTTAAATATCGACAACTCTCAAAATTTATAGAAGCTATCAGTCACGATAAATTCTTCTACTTTTTTTTACAACTTTATATTATTGAAAACTACTTCTTTGCAATATTTCCTGCAAATTACTTTTAGTCTCATGTCATCAGATATACCTTAATTTGATTTGCTATCTATTCATATCTCGTGCATTTTGTAAATTACCCACCCAATACTTCTATTTTCGAAGCCGGAAAAAAATTATTAGATGCGATCTTGATAACACCCTCTTAAATTTCCAGCGGTTCTGAAATAACTGTCAAATACTACGCCTGATCCTGAACCTAGAAGTACAATACTACCTAGAAACATATCCATGTATTAGCTAAAATAAAAAAAAAAGATACAATAAGTAAATATTATGTTGCAAGAGTGACCAAATCACAATTTAGACAAAAGATTCGTTTGTAGAACACGTCCGAATTTCAACAACGGGCATTTTGAGGGTAAATACCCAAGTACAGAACGTAGGAATTCGTCACAATGGTTCGTTTGTCCTTTTTCGAACACTTTATCATGCTCAAGTAATTAACCTTGCGTGAACTTTTTTTTCAAGTAGAATTCTCTGAAGCAAAGAGAATTTAAAAAAAATACACGCGTACCAGATTTCGAACCCGGGCCTCTAGGATTTGTGTGAAGCGCCTTAACCAACTGAATTAAGGCACATATTTTATTTTTGTTTGGTTTGTCGACATTAATTATCTTATCCGTAAATTAAATCTGATCGCTGTTAATACCAGCGATAAACAATACAAAATTGATAAAATTATATATTTTAGGACGAGATAAGCTATTAAAAAAGTATTTACAAATAAGAATTCCGGTTATTTTTTTAATCCCTTTCAAATATTAAAAGATAGTGGGATTCTTGACAGGACTATGTCAATTGAACTACCAACTTCATAAAATGGGGATCTCTGAAGATCACACTTGTAGATCCTGTATGGAAATTCATCTGCTGAAAAGAGTGGCTCTTACCCGAAGACTTCACGACTTCGGGTGACAAGCTATTCTCAAAGGTGATTGAGAAAAAATTTGAGAAAATAATTTGTAAATCGTTATATATTTCGAATTGAACGTGAACAAAATTTTTCGGAGAAATCTAAAAATGTTTTTATGAAGGAATCCCAACAATTGATATGAGATTTGTCTAGATTCAAAAATTCACTTAAAAATTTATTTAAAATACGATTTTCAAGATAATTGACTATGGGTGAAGCCGCTCGTTATTTTTGATCAGGATGACATTAAGTCTTGTATCTAAAGATCAAATCCAATATTAAATGTATAGGGTCCATTCAAAACAAAACTAACATTGTTTAGTGGAGCAAGAAGAAATAACTTAATTTTAAAAAGTATTAAATTACTTGAAATGTGATTTAAAGAATTAAAAATATTCCTACTTAAGTCTTATATATGAATGATATTAAAAAGAATAAATTTAAACCACAAAACTTTCCACGGATACAAAAAAGAATAAAAAGACGGAAGTAAAGTTTTAAAACAATTGTCACATTACTAGAAACAATGTAGAGAAATGTTTATTTATGTATAATATAATGTTGCATACATACACACATAGAGAATATGCTTGTCGTGGATGTTTATCTATAGTCAATTCATAAAATATTGATCCCTAAATATTAAAATGTTGAATCGAATACCTCGAACGGAATAGTTATCCCACTATACCTGTACATGCATAACACAAAAATTTGTTTAATAAGAAATCTTTACAAGCGAAAATTTAAATTATACATAGTTTTTTAAATAACATTTTTTTAAATAACTGTACTTATTGTATATATGATTATTTTAGTATGTTTAGTTTTCCGATTTTTATTTATAAAGAAAGATACTGCTTGGGAGAAAATAATTAGAATTCGCTTTTGTGAATATTATAAACTACAAGAAGTTAAGAAAACGTTAGTAACATTGACATTTTAGACAACATTGATCCATATTATTTACATGGGACTTCCATATACAAATTATTTTTTTATTTTTCACCACCTTAGAGTGAGGGTGCCAAACACTTTACGAGCTATTCTCATACCTACCGAATAACCTAAAACAAAAACCAAGATATTTAATTGGGATGATATGGGATTTAATTTAATTCTGTTCCTTAGGCTAAAATTGCTGTTTTAACTTTTACTGGTGGAAATTGGGAGTATTTTTGCAATATCATTTAGAAGACGTGTATAGCTTCAAATAGAGTTTCAATAAGGACGGAAGGAGAGAGAATTGTTTTTGACAAATTTTTAAACTGACACAAGTAAATTTTGCGTTTATAATAAATTATTATTACAGTATTGTTGAATATAGGCAATAAAAGCAAATGAATTAAGCGAATTTTATAAATGATATGATTTGTCAGGAAAGAGACATATTGCCCCGAAGTGTATCATAACTCCAGTTTACAGCGAATTCATGGCTCGTGTGTTTAGTATCAATAACTTTACGTTGAGATGACTCATTCAGCGCCACTTTCAAAATATCAGCGCAATATTTTTGTGTGTTTAAGCGAATTGAAATTTGCCAGGATAGATGATACAAAAAAAGCGTCACAGAATTGGTTCGAAAAATATGGAAAATAAATAAATAACTTATGTTTTACCTCCATGATACTAAAGTTTACTTATTTAAATTCATACTAAATAAACTTTAAATTGACAATCATGAAAAAAAAATGAATTACCTGTCTTCATGCTTTACTAAAAATGTCAAAGGAACAGGCCAGGATAGAAACTTTTTCAGACTTAAATTTGCAAGTTCGAGAAAATATGGTTTCATTGGGCATTAAATCATAATGCATTCTAAAAAGTACATTAAGACACTGCGATTTATTGCATAAAATCACAACAATTACGGTTAAACATAAATTTTATAATGATTGCCTTATCGTAGAATGGCCCAAATAAAAATAGGTCAAGATTCAGTGAAATTACTATAAACGTTGTTGGTTCGTGATAGATATTTCATGATGATGACTATTTTGCAGAGGAACAACATATGTAGGAGTGATAATGACACAATATACGAACTACAATAAGTTAAACAATGTAAAAAATAACCATATTATGTATAAGGCTAAAAGCCAATAACATTATAATAACAATATAAATATTTTAATACTAAAAAAAATACAGTCAGTGATTTTTTGGTTTATTTACCGTAATTTTAGCACCCAATTTCTTTTACAAAAGAATTGCAACTGTTATGGTTAAAAAATATGTGTTTTACATTGGATTTAGTTTTATAATCTGCAAGAGATTGTGATTTAGCGATGAAAACAGTTATAACAAGTAAATTAATTTTTATTTACATTAAAAATGTTTTCAGTCTGATCCAAAAACAGTGTGTACTAAAAGTTCAGGTTTTTAATATTTAAGAGATGTCGTAGATTTTAAATGATGGCTACAAGCAGTTTTCGATTCATAAGCCTATCTCTTAGAAAACGACCAATATTTTTTTGGGATTTTTTGGAATGTTTTTGTATGAAAATGAGGTATTATACATTGAACTAATCTAATAAAAGTATTGTATTCATGTTTGGGTACTGGCAATCGACTTGGTTCCATCGAACCGACAGTAGACATTTATGCCACCTTAAGGTATTTCAATACTGTAAAAATGAAAAGGTAACCAAAAATTTAAAGTTTTATTTATAAATTAGTCACCTTTTTATACGTCTTTTGTGAAAAACTCATATCGATTCTCTGTACGGTTTATGGAAAATTACCTATCAAAGTCTAGGTTTTACTAAAAAAAAGAGCGCATTTCTCATAAACCGTACAGAGAACCGATATGAATTTTCTATAAAGTCGTTTAAAAGAATGAATGATTGAAAAATACAATTTTCAATTTCTTGTATTTTCATTTTTACTCTAAGTGAACTAAGTTAAGAAAGAAAGTATTTTTAACTAGGTATCGGTCTTTCATTTTTATGCAGTTTTATTTTAATTAATAAAAAATGAGACTGAGAAACTTCATAATTTTGGTATGTTTATAAGCTTCAAGCTTTATGTAATATTGATTAAGGTTTTTTAAGGTATTTAAAAATGAGCTGTTTTTAATAATTAATTTCTCGTAAACCGTACAAAGAATCGACTTGAAATTTATACAGAATTCGTATTAACTACCCATTACACAAAATTTCACAATTTGTATTACTAATCTCATTTTGGCATCTTAAAAATCACGCCTTAAAAATCATGAATTAATTGACATGAATTAATTCATTTCATGTGACTGTTGTTTCCTGTCTAAAATATTGTCAAAAATTTTTGAATTATAAGCGCGATAAGAGTATATATAAGTTTGTTGTGAATGTAAAATTTTGTCAGTATACTGTGAACGGTCAGTTGTTTAAATTTCTGCTACTATAGTTACTTCTGTTATATTCAAAATATTCTATAATTGTTTCTATTCAACAATAATTAATATAATTATAATAATTTCGTATTATTATATTCCAACAATGAAACAGTCAATTTTTTTTTAACTTATCAATTAGTTTTTGACAGTGTTTTTCTAAAATTAACACAACCTCTCCAAAGCTCCCCGTGTTAATGATTCGAATCAATCGTTGACTTATGATTAAGCTGTAAATCGTCGAACAAAAAGTTAGATTGTTGTTGGTTTAAATCTCCCTTGGGCACCTTAATTATTTAATAATTTGATTTCGTCTAAATGTAAGCTAATCTAAACCGTTTTACTAATTTAAATGTGAAATTCGTGAATATAAAATTAAAATTTTCAATAAATAATACTTTTTTTGGTCAGATTTTGCAGATATCACTAACTATGAAAATATTTTTTATATTGCCAAATAGCCTTTTGTACCATGACCAGAGATATTAAAGAGCTATTACAATTTTTGGGACCCTCAATATTTTTATTCATTGTATTATATTATTACTTAATAGTTCGTAAAATATTATATCCATGGAAAGTTGAAAAGAGAGATGATAATACAGACAACAGAAATGTGCAACAAAAAAAAAAAAAAAAAAACTCAGAGTACTTACCATGTATATATCCATGTGGGGGTGGGTGTTCCACCTTGGTTGCAGGATGTAGATGATGATGAGTATGTGGTGGTGGAGGACCATACGGAGGTGCTGAGAAAGCGCTCGAACAACTATGTCGTACACGACCCGTAGCTGCTGCTGACATTGGTGACAATGACGCTGCCGGCGGTGCAAGCGGGGGTGGTGGTGGCGGTACCGGTGGTTGTACTACAACACCACTGCCACCAACTGAAACTGTTGCGGATGCAGGTGGTGGCACACCAGGCGGTTGCATGCTTGACAATGCTCCAAGCGGTGTGTATGACTTACATGGTTGCATTGGAGGTGCACCGGATGATTGTTGATCAGATCCATTACTACCGCCTGCTGTACTCTGTAGTTATGAAAATAAGAGAAACGTAAAATTATTATATTGTTGGTAAATGTATTGTTTGCTTTATGTACAAGGTGATCCATTTTTATGATCATTTAATCGTAACAATTTCACATAGATAGCATTCATTAAAAAAAAATTTTTTTTTAATCTTATGAAATTAATATTTTTAGCGCGTCATAAAAACCACCAAAAATTTGTGGGGTTTCAGACTTATTTCATTGATAAGTCATGTGACAAAAATTGTATGTAAAATAACATAAGCAAGAATTTATAACAGAATTAATGGTGAAATTGACGAAGGTCAAAGTGGTTTTGTTAAAGGAAGAGAACCACATAATTCTTTGCTCCAGTTTAGAGTATTAACAAAAAGATCGTTAGAAGTTTTATTCCCTTTACATTTTTTTTGTAGAATTTTTGTTTGATTGTGTACCTCACAAAACATTATTTATACTTCTTAGTAAACTTAATGTTGATGGGAGAAATATAAGATTTATTAAGCTCTCTTTACTGGAACCAGAGTGCGGCAGTTAAATTCAATAGCTGCATATCAAAATATGTACCTATAAACAATTAAGGGAGTAAAACAAGGATGTATCACCTGAATTGTTTAATTTGACTTCCAAGTTCGTATTTAGAAAATTTATAAATGTTACTGGGATAACAGTAGGAGGCTTGAATGTTTATTAAAAGCGTTATGCAGACGATACCTTAGTTATTAGTGACAGTGAAAATATCTTGAGCCCCACAGTGAAACAGCGAAAATATAGATCATTCAAGCAAAGCAACTTCTGGAGCTGAATACGAAAGAAATGGCGTAGGTCTTAATGGATGTTTTAAAAGTAAAAGAAGAATAAGAAGATAAGGAGATATCAATGAGTGTCAAGAGAACCGACCAACAATGCGAGAAGTTAGCGCCTAAGAGGCCATTTATTAATAACGTAAGCGTTTTGGGAGCAGAAAACGATTGACCTATGCTGCTCATTTACGAACTCGATCTCACTTTTTACGTCCTAGGAACGCTATAAAAATTTCAGCTTGATATCTCTTAGTAATCGTGGAACCAGATAAGCAGACAGATAGACGGACAGCCGGAAATGGACTAATTAGGTTAATTTAGGAACACCTATACCAAAATTTTGTTCGTAGCATCAACATTTTTAAGCGTTACAAACTTGGGGCTAACTAACTTAGTATAATTTGATATATTTCATATATACATGGTATTAAAGGACAAGACAAGCCAAAGCAGGAATCAATTAGAGTTTAGAAAATTGTCTAGCGAGGGAGGGGTGGTGTAAAAACGGATATTACATAATATTTTAACATTTTAATACATAAATTTTTTGGATTGTACTTATAAAATGTTTCATTTAGTTGCCAATCTTCAAGTTATAAAGATACCATATTCATTAATCTAATTTGCATATATAATTTTTACAAGCACATATGAAAAGCTTTTTATTTAACTAACAAACAAGCACAAATATAATACTAGAATATTTAATCAACTTATATGAATACACAAATATGTGAACACCCTATCAGCTCCCAAATGAAATATATACTTAATGAATAAATTGAGTTTACTAAATTTAAATTTTACATTAATTTCATACAACTTTTAACGTTGGATACATTAAATACGATATTTTACTGACATCAAGTTATTTCAATGTTCGTTGCAAGATTACATATATTACATTGTTTTCATACAAATTTTTAGTTATTCAATTTTTCATAGAAAGTTATTGTTTCCATCCCCGAAAATCGACGTCAAAAATTTTATATCTTTACGTTTTCAGTCGCCCATGGTACGAAACTAACATTCAACAAAAAGACAAAAGACGAGTGTATATATGTGTGCATGTCTGTGGAAAGATATTTGTCTCACGCAGTGCCGGCTTTAAGAGGAGCGATCGGAACGCCGCGAACCAGCTCTTAGCCACTTTAATTTAATATAAATTTCTATAGATCTAAAGGAAAACTAACCTCAGCGTATTAACTTCTATAAATTTATCTCGTAGCTTTATAAATGTTCGCAGCTATAACTCAAAACACAAACGCGGCTAAGACGCAGGAAGCGTGAACCGGATGAAGAGGCTACTGATAAACCAATAATTGACCCAAAAAATAGTTTAAGGCCGAGTTTTTTAATGCTTTTTTTGATACCGTACTTATATTTGTGAAGGAAATATTTAAACAGATGCAAAACTTTGCTGTCACGTGGAATTTCTTCTGTAACTCAAAAAATAATCAAAATAAATAAAAACTTTTGCGACATTATCCCGTACAATAAGAAAACTTAACGGCCAATTTTAATTCTGATATTGATTGAGTTTTTTTGTGCGATGAAATATTAGGATTGCAACACTAATAGGATTGCAACACTAAAAACTGAAACTTTTTCTAAACTAAAATTGATAGAATATCTGAAAAATACTTTTAAAGAAAATTGATTTTTTTTTTTCAACTTATAGAAATTATTTTATTCTTTTTAGTTAAGCTCGTTACATAAGCGTGTTTTTTTAGGTTTTGTGAACTATTATTTATTGTCTACTTTTTAGTTAAGTTAGCTACAAAAGCGAGTTTTTGAAACTATTATTTATTAATATAATGAAATGTTATATGCGCTTCCACCATCACAAATTTTTTAGATAATGGTTCATCCAGACGATCCTGATGAGGATAATCGGAAAAACTTATTATAATTATTATATTGTCATCAATCCTTGATATTTGTGCGAAGTTTCAATGAAATTCAACGTTTTGAAGTAGTTGAAAATCAAGTTCAAAGATTCCGTTGCATAGTTACATAAATAAAAGCTAATAAAAGCTTGTTAAAAGTGAAATTTACAAAATTAAAAAAACCCCCGACCAATTTTTTGGGTACGGAACCCGAAACTCGCACTTGAAACGTATCTAAAAACACTCCTCAGTAAATTAAAAAAAAAAAAAACCTTTCAAATGAAACAAAATCGGTTCATCCGTTTATGCGATGCCACAGACACACAGAGAGACACACACATAGCGGTCAAACTTATAACACTCCTTTTTTTAGTTCGGGGGTTAAAAAACCGTACAGAAACGACGGATGATGTTGACGGGCGCGCACTAAAAACTTGTGATAAAAACGTCTATTTATCATTCAATGACAATGTATGCACTTAGGCTAAGACATTTTTGGTGGATCTATCACTATGTCAGTTAGATGTGAACGCCATATTGTAGAATGTAATGAGAGAATGGTGACATTAGAAATAGTTATGGCGGACGAGAAAATGCTGGTTGGCGTACCCACAATACTTCTGGTGGATAGCCTTATTAAAATTAAATATGCTATGAAAGATACTATTATAGTATCTGTCTCTATACCATAACAGCATTGTATTAAACGCTATGCATTTCTTACAGTGTAGATACGTAATTACTTAAATATACATACGATACAAGTAAAAACTAAAATTGTATTTATGTTAAAATGTTACCGTATGTGGTTTACATGTTTATTTTATTATTAGTTTGATAAAGTTAATTTTACATTATTGATAATAGAGAGAATATAACAAAAGCTTTCTCTTTTTAGAGAAAGTTTCATCAAAACAAAATTCAATATTTAACATAATTAATTATAAAATACGCCTACATACATTAGCTATTACCTACATGCAAAAATAATATATTCTTTAAGTTTTCGCCGATTATATTTCAACATACAGTAAATTATTTCATGGAACTTAGGTAGCCTACTAACTCTACATCTTTAGCCATTATTAGTGGTAGAGAAAGAGAGGGAACACCGAAACCCCATTTAAGCCTACACATATAATGAGAAATTTACACATCCTTCCTTCATATAATCAGAAATCAGTAGTTTAAAATCCTTTTCTTCGAATTCAGTACAACCAACAAACAATACCTTATTAATACCCAATTAGGTAATACCAAGCATTATACCGAGTGCTACAAGTTTTCGTGCTGTATAAAAATTAAAATTCATTAAAATTCTAAAAATTAGTGTACCAAATTTTTCAACGAGAAAATAATTAGTTTAATTCCTTCGAAATTTCTTTTAGTTTAATGAATAGCAATAAGGATTTTTAACCGGTCTTTTTGATAATTGTATTTTACTCTGTAACTTTATTTAACACACTCAATTTTAAGACATTTTTGCAATTTTTTTTATTTTTTATTTTGGTCTTGCAATTGTGTATTTCAGGAAGACAGGTATAATCAATCATGGAAGGGACAAGACCAATGTGTAAGAGTAAAACCGAAGTACAAGCCTATATTTGTAAAATAAAGACAGTCAAATTAGTTTTGTTTTGGTCTTGATGTTTATCACTTATTTTCATATTATCTGTACACTAGTGTGGGTTGTCGATTATCCACTAGGGTAGTTAACGCAATTATTTCAAAAGCTGTTGTACTGTTTTTCAGAATTTGAAATCAAAGGCCCAAAAATTCCCCTTTGTTTCATTAAGGCACTATTCTAGTCTAGAAATTAGAAAAAAATCGATTTTTTTAAGGTCAAGCCCTAGAATATATCCTTAAAAGGTTATTTACAAATTTGAATTATAATCGGAGGTACAATGGATATTCCGGTAACGAAGTTCTAATTGATGACACTGGACTGCGAAATTTTGCTGCTTCAAAAGAAGGCAAAACAGCTCGGTTAGCAAAAATAACTTTGCAAGACATTGCATATGACATAGAAGGCCCAATGTATGGATCTGGGATCGCCGATTAATCCACAGTAAGTAATATTATTATCCGAGTTACTCGCGTTTTTCACGTAAGGATGCGTTTTTCTTGAAACTAAATTTTTCGAGGTGGTTGACATATCTCAAGTTCCACTCGACCGATTCCTTAATTTGGGGGGAATCATTTTTATAAATCTTTTAATTTGAACCTTGGACTTAAAAAAATTGCAATTTGGAGTATTTTTAAAAAATTCAAAAAGGTCAAAAAAAAATTTTTGCATTTCGACGGTATTTTGTAACTTTTTTTTTTTTTTTGCTATGGTCCAGACGATAGCGACCATCTTTAATAATTAAGAGTTTTTCAAATTACTTGTTTCAGATCACTACAAGGGCTGTAATCGTGTCAACCAGGGTTTGTTACAATTATTTATTATATTTTTAAAATATCAATAAATAAATATTATATAAAAAACTAGCCACAAAAATGTATTTCATTTTTTTATAATCTTAGTTTGAAAAATGCCTACAACCTAGGCTTCTAGACCAGAAAACCCCCTTAAAAGTATATTTTGCCTCTGTAGGTTACATCAACCCTTGGGCATTCAGAAATCTCGAAAATAAGCGTAGTAATTGTAAAATAGTAAAAATTCTGCCTTCAATTTGACATTTACCATTTCTTAAATTTTTACAGAAATCTTTAATTTATGGTTCAAAATGATGATTATAAATGGAGCAGATCTATGATCATCATTTTGAACCATGAATTAAACAATTCTTTAGAAATTTAAAATAAACTGTCAAACAAATCATGGCCAACTATTTTGATATACTCAATGAATTATGACTATTTTGCATTTAACAAAATTTAAAACTGTGTATATCGAGAGAGGGTGGAGGCTTTAAAGCGGTGGTTTTTACTTTTAAGCCCAGAAATATTTACAGACATAAAACCCTTTTTGTCTGTTAATATTTGTTTATATATTTGGTTTTGTACTGGTGGGAGTATAAAGAATTTATAATAAAAATCTCATCAAAAGACACAACTTTTTGAAGCTCCATTAAAATCTATATTTAAAAACTTTATATATCTTTTTTAACATAAAAATATTATTTTACATAAATTTAGTGTCGTTAAAATATATTATAGAAACAAAATATAAAAGGATACTCATATAATGATGGGGTGTGATGTGTATTTTGTAAGTAAATTATATAAAGATTATATAATATGTTATAGTGTTTAAGAACTTAGTGAGTCATTTATATACTACTGTACTAGGTAACAGGAAACATATTAGATCCGAGCAATTGATGTATGATATGTGCGAATATAATACGTATAAAGTTTGTATAGGTATTACAACAAGGTGCCATGAACATACGACGCGTGTAACGCACCATTCTTGTTATTTTACACTGATAACAGAGTTAACAATATAGTTTAGACGCTGGTTGAAATACAGAGTGCAAAAACTCGAACCCAAATTTTTATACCATGTATATATGGAATATACATTGTACATCAAGTTTAGTCCCAAGTTTGTAACGCTTAAAAATATTGATGCTACGAAAAAAATTTTGGTATAGATATTCATAGAATCATCTAATTAGTCCATTTTCGCTTGTCCGTCCGCCCGTCTGTGAACAAGATAACTCAAAAACGAAAAAAATAACAAGCTGAAATTTTTACAGCGCACTCAGGACGCAAACAGTAAGATTTAGTTCGTAAATGAGCAACATAGGTCAATGGATCTTGGGTCCGTATAACTCATCTTGTAAACCGTTAGACATAGAACAAAAGTTTATATAAAAAATGTTCCTTATCAAAAAATTCAACACCAACAAATGAACAACTTTTGTTTGAATCATTTTTTTGTAAACATCACTGTTTTCTCAAGAGGGCACACATTAGATGCAAATTTTATAGTATGTATTAATATGGGATTATCAGTTATGTATGAGTGGCATGTATAGGTTATATGTGTAATGTGATAGAATAATCAACGCTGTCTATACATGGCATTACAACAGTTAACTCAGTCAATTTTTTGTTTTCACTTGTTTTATTTTAGTATAAGGAAACTCGTCTTGCCAGAATGAAAATCGACCAACTTACATTTAGCGCTTTGTAAAGGAGTGCAACGATTTTATCTGATAATATTTTGTATGCATAATCTCTGTTAGTTAATAATTAAGTTGATAATATTTCCCACAGAAATTCAGCTAACAATGATTTAAGTTGCTTTCGAATTTTGGGAAAAAACCGAATTAATTTCTTTTGTACGACGAATTACATTAAGCGTAGATAAAAAGGATAGTGTTGCACCACATGGATTATCTTATTCTTATGACCTAGCGCCTTGCCTAATAGTAAACTGACTGCAGTGCGACAGTAAATGGCAACTTATCAACATTGTTGGTTAATCGGAGCACCCTTTCGATTATGTAAGAGTGTGTATAGTTAGGGTCATCGTAATAGTGTACATGATTTGTACAAATTGTTGTTTTAAGTGTTAGTTGAGTAACTGAATACTGTTAATTAAATTTCCAGAAGTAGAATTATGTTTTGAGATTGGACAAATTCCTTCAATTTGTCTATGTAAATTCGGTTACAAATTTAATAGAAATAGAAATTTTTTAATAGAAATTCGTAATTATTCAAAATTAAAGATTATTATCATTAAAATAAATAATCAATTATCACAAATTCGTCCGTCCTTCAGTTTTCTAGTTCGTCATCACGATAACTCAAAAACAAAATGATAGCGAACAGAAATTTTATAGTGTCGTATAATATTACGTGTCTAAGCGACTTTTTGATTTGATCATGAAAGATTCATGATCCAACTAATCTTGCCCAGATAATAATTGTTCAGAACCAGATTTAAGTATTATGTAGAATGAAGCTGCCATAAATATATCCGACTGATTTGAGAATCAAAATTTTTTATTGGCATTGGAACCTTGAATTTCACCTAGGCTGCCTTTTAAGAGTCAACAGGGCTGTTGATATTTTTAATATCGAATTTTCGATGAATCGATATTTTCAAAAATATCAATATCGGATATATCGAAAAAATATCTATATTTCGGCATATCGATATAATATCGGTATAGTAAATATCGATATTTCTAAATAATAATATCGATATTTTGGCATATCGGCTTAAAAAATATATCAGTAATAAATATCGATATTTTATTAACAATCCTAGAGTCAAGGCGGGTTCAACTTTGATTGTTAATAAGAGATAAAAGAGATGTTCACATGAGCTTTATTTCTCAAAATTGACTCAATAATATTTGTATTTTCTTAAGAAACACTCTATATATATATATGAGAGTGGGTGGTAGTAAATTGCTTGTTGTATATTAATAAACAAGCTTGAAATTTATCAATAAACTTTGAATTTATACTATAAAGTCAGTCTGATGATGAGAAGTTAACTTAATAATCACGTACGTTCATGATTTCTATTCTAAGCCATTTTCTGTTTTAACTGTTATTTATTGCTCTATAAACATGTTTATTTATAAAATTAATATGGGGTTTTATATGTGATGTCATTATAGTTCTAGGCCACTTTTAGTTTTATTTCATTGTATAATTTTAATAGAGCATCTTTACCACCGCTAATTATAGCTCAAATACAAGGCTGCCTTAACCATATTGGTCGTCGTGGTGCAAAAATCAACCTGCTTTCAGTTTTTCAATACAAAAAATTTAATGTTATATTGAACTACTGAAAACTATCACACTTTCTGTTTTAGTACGAATTCCAGGTGGCGGGATTAGTATGAATTTCCCTATTACTTACTGGGTAGTTAATAAAAGGAAAAATATTTAACATCAATCCTTATGTATGCTTACATCTTAAAAACTACACAACGGATTTTCATGATTTTCTTATAGATAGAGTAATTCAAGAGGAAGGTTTTTATGTATAATACAGGCATAATATAGTAGAGTAAGTGATTGAAATGAATGTGTTCAAAAACTTAAAAAGTCGTGCATCGACTAAGCTCAAATATTGACAAGAAATACAACCAGCTTCAAGGATTGTTTTTATCTATTATTAACGCTCGGGGGTGGAAAGGTGGAGCGAGAAAGAGGGGATGAATAATCGAATATTTTAAAATATACCCAAGTGCAACCCCTACGCAAGGGACATGGGGGGGGGGGGGGTGGTGAAAGTGGGGACGTTGCCCAGCAAAGCTGGTATTTCACAGCTAGTGTAATTATAAGGAACATTTTTTGAAACAATACTTTACTAAACATTTTGAGACTAAAAAAAATTTTTAAAATGATATCTCAATTGTACAAATAAACGCCCACATCCAGTAGATAATGAAAATTATTTTCTACGATTTCAACAGATATAATTTTATATGATTCTATGAGAGAAAAAGGAAAATGTCATTTCAACCAACACACAACACCAACGTAAATAAAATTAACTAGAAAATGAACGTAGTCTACCTACGCATGTTTATTTATCGTTTAAAAACTAGAAACAATTGCTATTAATTCGAATGGTAGGCAATCATCATCTGTATTCTATACAGTATGGTCATAAATCATTAGCCAGCCATTTATTAATGTGAAATATCTTAACTTGGGTTAAGCGTTAGAAAGCAACTGAAAAAGTGGCATTTCGTCGCTTATACAGTGTGTCCAATCGAAAGTCGGCATCATACGAAATTTTTTTTTATTATTTGTTTTATGAAAAAAAAGGTAGTTGAACTAAAACTAAGTGTGCTCAATATTGTTATTGTTCACCCCTAAAACGTAATTCTAAATTCGCCTTAAGTCCAGAATGGCCAATACAATATCGAAAAGTTAGAGGGTGGCCTTAAATTGTGAGAGAAAAGTTTCTTATTGTTTATAAACTTTGAACGGATGTACGGTGTTCCAAAATTTTTTTTATAACAAATCAAAAATAAACTTGTTCATTTTTCTTTAAAACTCGCTACCATTCAACCTCGTACAAGCTTTCTTGGCTAAGTGAATAACTGTTAAATCAAAATTGCTACAAAAAATTCTGTAAAGCTCTACGTGATTGATTCGAAATCATTTGATTCAATGAGCTAAAATGCACCATTTTAAAATTAGTATATCTCGGTCAATTTTGAAGCTAGAAAGTCGAAAGAAACAAAAATTTGCACAATTAAAGTCAGCTAGAACTTTTACTTTTTATTTGATGAATAGTTTTTGTTGTAATTTGTAAAAAAAACTGATTGAAGCCCCCAACTACCCCCCAAAAGGAGGAGTTAGGCCCACCCCTGAGAAGTCGATCTTTTGGTAAGAAGTTTTTACAATCTAGTAAACAACTGCGGAAAATTTCAAAAATGCATTAATTCCTTTTAGGTATTTGGTTTAATTGTACTATATCAGCATTAAGTCAGTGTAAGAGAGTGATATCATACATATTTCCAAGAATAATTTGAAAGAAGCATTCAGTCAGTATTTGAGCATTCCTGGATGATTCAATCAGTATTTGGTAGAGAAAAATATACTTGTGTATTTATTATGGAAAATTTCTATAATAATACATATACAAGGGATAGACTAAAGAAGTAAAGTATCTAACACACATACATAAGTTAACACACACACTACCACTGCTTTGCAAAAAGGGTGATTATTTTCCGGCCACCTTGTACAATGTATGTAAATTTATTTAATATTTTAAAAAGAATGATAACTCACCTGATCACTGTTGGGTGCTCCTGAATGCAATTGCAATGTTTCCGTCGATACGGCTGTAGCATTAGTTTGTGTATGACTTGTCGCTGATATTCTATACTGCATACCAGCAATACTACAATAACCTTCATGTAAATGTGTGGAACGCGTTGTACTGTTCACATACACACCAGTAATGGTAACATCTGTATCCTGATTTACAATCACAGAAACTTTCTTCTTATTCGATATCACTTTACGATCATTATCGTCACTATCTTTTTCAACATAATGACGACGTTTATGTTTGCTCACATTACTATCGTCATCGTCACTATCATCACTCTCCTCGGAAGATTCTGTTTCATCGGATGAACCACATTTAGAACGTTTCTCGGGTGAATAGCTTGCAGCTAATATTGCTGTAGCATTTAAACTAGCCATTCGCTTACGTACAACCATGTCTTTTAAATCCATTACAATCTCGGTACGATTCCGACGTTTTGCTGCTGTTGTGGAAGATGCACTAGTAGCTGATGCAGCTGGTTTGGATACTTTTTTAGGTTTTTCTTTATTTTTTAATAGTTGCTTCTGTTTGTACGACGGTGGGGGTTCAATAATTTTACTTAAATTTTCGTTTGAACTTTCAGCACTACTAACACTTTCTTCAGAGGAAGAACTGGTATGCATATCCCAATGTTTACCAACCCCACGCATTCCTGGTGCTGATCGTAAAGTTCTTTGCACAGGTGGTGACGGCGGATCTGAATCACTTGATTGTTTTTCTGGTGTTCGAGCACGTTTTGGTTTCAATAGTTCAAGAAAAGCACCACGGCTTTCATTTTCGTATAAACAGTGCACTTTCGCAATTGCATTTAATGAAGCAACACGGTGTCGTTTTGGACCGTTCCAAAAGCTATACAATTTCATTCGACGTGATTTTTGGTGATCTGAATCACTACTTGTATGTTGAATTTTTTTCTTTTTTACCCCTTTGAGTAAACGTTTCTTTAGCATTACCACCTTAGAAGATTTCACTTTATGAACGTTATTAGCTTTTAAGGGTGTTTTTAGTTTTGTTTTACGATATCTTTTATGTATGGTTGAGTTAGAACTTTTTTCTAGATCAGATTCCTCTGTTTTGAATTCAAATGGATCGTCGATTAATTTATTTTCAAGTACAGTAGATTGTACGGTGGAAAGTGGTAAATCATCGGACTCATTACCGACATCAATTTCTTTCTTCACAACTACTGGATCCATTATTTTTGGTTTTGTGTCTATTTTTTCAAAATCACGCTTTTTAAATGGTTTTTTCAACTCAAATTGACTGTTATTTTGTTGAAAAGAATTGACTGACGAATCGCTCAAATCAGGAAGTTCCTGTTTGATATTCTTAATAGGCACAAAATTGTCTTCATTTACCTTTGACGATTTTATATCCTTGGTATCGATCTTGAGAGGATCGTTTAACATATTTTTGACCGCTTTTTTCTTATATATCGTCTTTTTCTTTGCAGGTAATGTTTGGGATAAGTATTTATTAGCTGCTTGAACCAATTTTGTCGGTGTTTCAGATTTTGTTGTATTAACAGAAGAAGAGTTTATTTCAGGTGGTTTATTTGCAGAAATTTCCTCATTAATATTTTCTGGCGTTTTCACAGTTTTAACAGACTTCTTTTCAATGTTCGCAACCATATCTTTAGTATTTGGTTTGGGCGTTTTTGGTTGTGAAACACCAGCCGAATCTTGATCCGGAGATACTTTCTTTTTCTTCGTAAGTATTTTATTTTCCAAAATTTTGGCAGGTTTAACAGTTTTTAATTTTGCAACAGTTGTTGAAACTTTCTTTTCAGGTACCGACTTAATAATTGTATCAGTATGATTCAATTTCAAATCATCTTTTTTAACAATTGTTTCGGATTTTTTTTCTTTCAAAACTTTAGTGTCTTTCTTAGTTTCAATTTTTTCAGGCGGAATAACCTCCTTAGCAGGTGCAGTAATCACTTTTTGTGGTTCTTTCTTAACTATTTCAACTTTTTTAATTACATTGACCTTTTTTGCAATATTTTTAATTTGTTTCTTAAGTTTTGGGGCAGTATTATTTTTTGTATTACATACTTTTGAAGTCTCATTAATTTTTTTATCAATTACTTTTTTTATGACTTTCACCGGTTTTTTGGTAATAACTTTTGCTAGTGATTTTTTAACTTCTTTTTTCTCCGAATCATCTGCTATTTTTTTAATAATTTTCTTTTTAGTTGTATTTCCGGTAACAACTTTTGTAGTTTTAACAGGACTAGGTTTACACTTGACACTCTTAGTAGTGACCAGCATTGGTTTTATTTTCTTTTTTACTAATTTGGTTGTAACCAAACGTTTTTTAGGAGACGGTCTCCTTTGAATGGTTTGTTCCCGCATTTTGAATGCACGCGACTACAACATTTTTTAGTACATTATGGCAGTTTAATGTTTTAGATTTTGGCTAGTATTGTTTGTTAAATTGCACAAAAATTTGTTGATTAAATAAATAAAATTTTATAAATATGTATTCAAAATATATTAAGTAATTTTTAGTTTTTATATATTAAATTTATTTTTTAATTTTAAATAAATAATTTTTAAACAATAGTCCTTAATTAAGTTCGTGATTCATGGTTATCGAAATAAATTAACCAAAATCCATTACTGTATTTTAAATACGTAATTCAAACAAATGTTTTTATAACAACAGTTTTTGAATAACCGATTTCAATAGCAATTTACGTAATTATAGTAAATGATTGAATGTTTTATTTTAACAAAACTATTGTCCTTATTATCTGGTACCCCTTTCCACCAAAATTTAATTATATCATTGTTAACGGCATCTGTAACAAAAAAAAATATATATGTTATATAAATAATAACTGAAATAACAAATTTTGATAATATGATAAAAATATTTTATTTTCTGAATGAACTACCCATTTTTGAAAAGTATATAACAATTTGACAGTCTTTACTAACGCAAATCTAGGCGCAAGTGTTAAATGCAGAGGGTGGTTTACTGCAAACATTATTAAAACAGTTTCAGTAAAATTAGACTAAACCTCCGAAATTAATCGATTTTTGCGCTGCGGTTATTTATAAGTACTAATTGAGGCTTGGAAAACTTGTTCAGAATGTAAAAAATTATTAATCTTATCCAAAAAATAAATTTTATTCATTTGTATAGATTTTTTTTAAGTTTGTCTGTTAAACGAATTTGGAAGGAGTCTAGGTTTCAAAGTTTTATGTGTACTATGGTTTTAAATAGACCCTTTATCATTGAACCATTTTATAATATACTCAACTCGTAATTAAATTTCAAAAATTCATAAAAGCTTTTTTTTTTCTATTTCAGTCATACAATTTCAGCTTTACTTCTAGTCGTAGCAAAATCATTAAGGGGAAAGTGGTCTATAATGATCCTTCAGGGTAAAATGATCTCTCGTTGTTTTAAGTAAACCATTAAAGCCATCTAGTATATTTATCGATTGATGGTTTCCGCGCGATTAAATTAATCGTTCAACAAAGACTTGTGGTGATGTATAAGCTAATTTGTGTTTCGTAGCAAAAATATTAATTTTACTGCTTATGTTTTATGGTAAGACAAATTTCAATGTAAAATTTCTTTTTTTGCATTAGTTCTTGCCGGCTGTTGGCTTTTAATAATATTATAACACATTTTAATAGGCGTATAATAAATTTTAAGGTCAGTTTTTATGACGAAATTCAAATATGTCGTTGCGAATAAAACTATCCCCTTTATATAAGCTAAAATGATCCCTATTTTGTATGTAACATTATAATAGATAAAATGATCCCCCATCATGTAACGGGTATTTAATGTGTTGATTTAAATGAATTAACCAGTGATTTTTGTTTTCATACTAATCGTTGATGCAATGTAAAAGAGTTAATATTTTATGTGAACTGTTTGATAAAAATGCAATGGGATCATTTTACCCACTATCCTTACAAGGTCGGTCAAAATGATCCCTTTTAAGAAATATTGAATAGTTCTAAAAATTTGAACAGATCAAAAGAAATTTACATACCAGCATTTGAATAAAGAATTCGAAAATATTTCGACGTTGTACATATGTCGAATAGTTTGGCTATAAATTACATTTTTTCTTAGGGGGATCATTTTCTCCTACATTTGTATTTATATGTTATATTATGGTCATTTCGTTGAACATTAGATAGCTGAGCGAATACAATAATCTTTGTGAAACCGGTTAACCATGTATAAATGACTAGTAATGAAATTCATCATCCCTGACCTATAAGTTCAATCGAAAATTTCAACCATTTTCAAAATTTTATCGTGTGAATTGTAAACGAAAGTGGGTATTAGTTGATTTCCAATTTTAATAAATACATTAAAATTTATCTAATATGAATATTTCTAAACAAACAGCAAACTATTTAAAAATTTGTTTATTTAAATTTTAATGATCACATTCCATTTGTCTACAACATCCACATATTTATCAATCACTCCCTTGACCATACATTTTATTTGCTGGCCAATATAAAAAACTGTTGAACAATTAATACAGAATTCGATATTTTAAAACGGAAATCAGCATGAGCCGCATCGAAGATTTTTGAATTTTTATTCGATGTCTATACTACACCAGAAATTAACAATATGAGAAATTGATATTAGGCCATATTTTTATGAATCCCTCCAAAAAATTAAATTATACCTATATAGATTTTTCGTACGTGCATATTTTGCATTCAAATTAAGTTGGTTACAGAATTGGCCTTCTTTTTAAAAGGGTCGTTCAATGCAATTAATTTTTACGACGTTAAAAAGAATTGTTTTTACCCAATTTCATTGGTTTTAAATATAATTTTCACAAATTAAAACAAACATAATTATGAACATTGTCAAATAATAAATATTTTAAAAATATTTCTACATCTGTTTAGATTTTAAATACAGTGTGAACAGAATACGAAGACCAAAGTAATCGGCAAATAATCTTCAAATTTAACAACGGTTTTATTTGCTGTGAAGTTTATTTTCCAATAACTCAAAAATAATTCAGTAAAAGTAAAAAAATTTTAGCTGTCTCTCAAGGAACGTAGATTATGGAAATGAGAAATAATTTCCAACTGCACAAATTGAGATCAAACTTCAAATTTAAAAAAAACGTACAGGTAACTACTGTGACTGTTGACTTCACGAGTTTTATCTTGTTTCTACAGATGCTGAGGCTAACAATATTGAGGATCTATCAATGTAACAGATAGGCAGTTCTCAAGGTCATAAAATCTGAAACGACTAAATCAAAGGTATTTATAAGTTTTTAAAAAGCGCTGTCATGGACTAGAGCAGTTCAAATCAATCTCTGCTGGGTACCCAGAAACACAAAGCCACCGGAATAATAAGAACAAACTGTGTATTCGGGGCGAATATGCAAAAATGGAAAATCACATGCGACGATTGTTACAAATATTACAACGAAGTAAATTAATGCCTGCCCAGCATTGGAAAACAAATTTTTGTAAGTGCCGCGATTCAGCAAAGCGAACCTTTAAACCTAACCTAAGGTAGTGCTAGGGGTTGCATTAAATTTCAAAAAAATTTTGTAAATTATAGCACCGTCGAAAAATCGAAAAAAAGTAAAAAATAATTAAAGTCGATACTTTATTAAAGTACCAAATGCAAGCTCTTTGTGAGTAATTACGCTTTTGTAGTCGACGTCAATGAATCAATTTTTAGCTAAGGATATGGTTAGCATCGGCTTCAAAGCGTAATTGCTCATAAGGAAATTATTGCTTGGTGTCGTATTTTGGTATTTTTGTACATTTTTCGTCTATTTGTTTTTTGCAAAAAAATTTTATTTTATACTTTTGAGTGAGTTTAAGTCTACCATTGTAAGTAATAAATAAAGTCAGTTGCACGTATTATTCCACATCTATAAAACTACTGAACCGATTTTGATGAAACAATTATAGTACCACCCGGTAAGTATACCCTTTCAAACAGTTTTTAAAATCGTTCCTCAATTTGTGGGGATCGATTTCCCCGCCAATTGAGGAACGATTTTAACATACATAAGAATTCTTTCATAAATGAATTCAGTGGAGTTATCGAAATCAGACTACTATGTTATAGTTACGCGTGGTCATAGAAATATCTCAAAACGTTAATTTCCATTATTTTATTACAACCATTTTAACTGACGAATTTCGATTATATTTTCAGTAGTAAGGCTATCTAAAATTCAACTCTACTTCCATGATTATAGCTTCAATGCAAATCTCCTTCTCAGTTTTTGATGCTCTTTGTAGATAGAAGTAAATATTTAATAAATAATGATATTTGGTTGCTTGAGGCTGTATAATAATATACATCATGATATGGTGTATATGAATGTCGATAATGTTTGATAATGTTTAGTGTTTTGTGTGAGTTTGGTGAAGAGTAGTTACGGTGGGATTTAATCCATCCCAAACATTGCTAATATTTGTCCTGTTTATTTTATTACATTATCATCACTTTGTTGTTATACATATACAGTTTGTTCACTTCAAGTATATCCACCCTCATATTTAAGAATTTAGAATTGAGTTTCGTAAATTATCGTATCACGTATTATTCTAAAGTAGTAAACAGAAGTAACTAAAAATTATGCGAAAGCTGTTTAAATAGGGTTTTCTTTTAAAAGGTTTGTGCTCTCAGATAAATAAATTATTCTTAAACAGACAGCGTCAAATTAGTCAAAAGATCAACTTTTATATCAGAAACATTTTTTTTTTTCATAATATAAAATAATAATATATTTTTTTCTTTTATTTCAATGTATTGTCGTACTTAAGGATGTTCCAGCATGGTATTTGCAGTTTCAATGTTAAAGCAATGGTACAATTTTTTTTTCGACAGAATTTAACGAAAAATTAAATTTAAGAATTTAATAATGCTTACTATTAATTCCCAAAGTTTCAGAAATTTTGACCGTTTAAAATGGGAAATAATTATGCCAACGTCCCAATTTCGATCAATTTACGTCAAAATTAATATCTCGAAAGTGAAAATTAATTTCTAAATTTTTTTTTTAGAATTTTATTGTATAAACATTTTTTTCTACTTTTTCTTCAATATATAATAATATCATAAAAAATAGTTGGAGAGACCGGACATTTTACATGCTTTAAATGGGACATGACCCTCAAAATCGCGAACTTTGTCTTTAAATATCTCGCGATCTAAACGGTCAAAAATTATGAAATTTTAGGAATTCATAAATAAAGCTATTATAAACCCGAGAAAAAAAATTCGGCCAAATCTGTCGAAAAGTGATTTCATGCTGGTACTACCTTAATACTGGAAGGAAATATCGTCTAAAATTAAATAGATGGAGTTGTAGTAGTACAATCACAATAACAAAACAATTAATATCCATGTAAAAATGGAGGTGTTATAAATTTTAAACCGTTTTGATTTTTTGTTTCCTTTAAAGATAATTTAATGGTGAGTGTTCTTAGCTATATTTCAAGTACGAGTTCGGGGTTTACTCCTCGGAACAACAAAAAATCCACAGAATTACACAAAAGTTTATTATTTTATATTCTACCACAAATTTTTTCGTGTTGTTTTTAATCCTTAAACTTTGAAGCAGAACACACTGTATTTATAAAACAGTTTACTAATAGCTACTGCTAGCTAATAATAGTCTATATCTATGTAACTACTGAATCATTTACTAAACAAATAATAAATCGAATCAGTAAATTATATTTGTTGTGTATAAATTGTGTTTTATTAATTATAATATATTTAATTTAATTCATATCATTTTAATTTTGGTTTCTGTCATGGATAGATTAATTAATTTTGATCTAGGAAAATAATTATATGTAAATTTACGATGGAATTTTCATAAAAACTCTCATGGTTCATTCGTACCGCCACCAAACATCTATTCATGGCGATTGTTCCATTAAAAATATTTTGGTTTTACTTAAAATATAATAAGTTTGGTAAAATCGAATATTTTAAGGTTTTTTTTTCATCAAAATAATGTTTTTTTTTTTATATCAGAGATAATCTTATAAACTTACATTATCCAAAATACTAAATTATAAAAACCTTATTGGACGTTTCACATTTTTTTAAATCCAATTTGTTTAAGACTCTGCAAGAGCTTGTATATTTTAGACGATTTTCTCTAAAATTATACTTTTAAAATATAACTCTGGTTAAAAGTCGCAGCACTCGCATTGTGAAATCGTGCCGAAATCGTTAGAAGTATCATCAGAATACAACAGTACCCCGTTTTACAAAAAAAAATGAAAGTCTGGTAATAAGCGTTACAAATTCGAATAATTTTTTTCAAAACTAACATTTCTTTGTACATAGTTTCTAGAAACAGAAATCGTAAATCAGTTAGATATTAAAACTAGTGATGCAGCTGTGCTAACTCAGCTCGTATCGGCTCATTGTACTTTTTCGATCCTAAAAATAATGTTTATCAACATTTTGGGTGAAAATCTACAGATTTCACTGCAAAATTTTTCGCAGTTTAATTCAAAAACTATGAGCTTTTGACATTAGTAGCTACTATCAATTCGAAAGTATATAAATTTGAACAATTGGAGTGAACCCTCAGCTCCGTAGGTGTATCTGATAGTTTTTGAGATATGATGCTTGAAAAATTTAAATGGATTTCAGAAACGTTAATATTTTGAGTTTTGATTTTCGTCACATCATTGTTTTTCTGTGAAGGGGGCAAATTAGCGCAAAACTTTGGTGTCCATTTTCTCCAAAAATATGTAAGATAGAGACATGAAAATTTGTAGGTACTTTCGAACGAAAAAATGAAGAAAATACTAAAAATTTGCGAAAACTTCAGGTAGTACAACTTTTTTGTGGTTGCAAAACGTAATTTCACACTTCCCTAAAGAGGTCTAAAAACTCTAGTTTTTTTTTCTAGTTTTGACGTAAAGTAATATTTGTAGCAATTGTTTCTACCAACTCCTCGTCTATAAATTTTCCCTTGATTAGCATGCTATGAAACTATATTTCTAAAAATTACAGTGATAAATAATGTAAAGTTTTGACCAAGTAAAAATTATAAATTGTAAAATTCAAAAAAATAATGTTTAAATAAATCCTCGAATTATAAAAAATTTTACGTGTAAGAAACAATCCTATTTGAAAATCAAACAGAAACAGAAATATCGTTTAATTTTATAATCCAAATTGATACTGTCAAAATAAGTAGTAAGGCTTATTATTAGTGATGTTAATTAACAAGAACGGATAACCTGATGAATTAGCACGAATAAAATGTTTGATCATCCACCATAGAAGAACAAAGAAAATAATTTATGAAGATATAGCTAGAATTCAGCTCCAAAATTTCAAAATTTATAGCTTGTTTTAAACAAAAATTCAACATTTCTCGATCAACGATTAACGCTGACATTAAATCACCATCCAATTTTGATGCTAGCTTAACAACGTTGTCAACTGCTAGTAGTAGTACCCAATATAGTTCATATACAACTGCCACGATTACCCAAGAACAAGATGATAGTTCACTAACTACGATCACTGCTGACCAATCGAATGAAAATGTTGAAAATGTTAAGGACCAAGGAAATACTCCACTTTGTCAGCAGGCGTTATCAGTTCCATTACCACCAAGTGAAACTGAAAGTACCCGAATAAGAAATGTAACAGATAGTATGGACACGATTGAACTTAGTTATCATACAATTATAGGCTCTTTAACAAACAATCGTGGCTCAATATCCAATACCCAAATATCCACAGAATGCTCCAATAGATCTGAAAGCACTTCTGGATTACAGACTGTGAAGTGCTATACAGATCAACACGCAACGTAAGAAATTAGTTTATTCTGTATAAGTCGTGAGCTCTTACTGAAACGAAATTTCTATGATTATTTTTGCCTGTCATTTGTAGGATGGATAAAGGTTAGTTTGGAAACGAAGAAAAATATTAATCGTCTCTCGAGTTTTGACAAAACTAGTCAATTATTTATTTTCGCTTGTTAGTTTAAAATAAAAAATTTAATTCAAAAATACTTTTTAAGAACAAGCTTTTATTGTACTAAAAAGTAGAAAATAACTTTGTTGGTGAGTCTTTCATACATGACTATTTGTAAAAACTTGAGACGCTCCGAATTATCCTTGATATTTTAAATTAAGCGCGTCCAGCTTTTACAAATAGAGATGGACTGACAAGTAAAAAGTAGAAAAATATTTTCTACATTTTATTTGAATAAAAGCTTGTTATTAGAAAAGTATTTTTATTTTAACAAATAATTTTTTGAACATATAAAAAAATCCCCAAAATACACGAAAATCGTAAAACACGATTTCCATAAATTCTACACTCGAGTCAAGATTAATACATCTCATTTTTCTTTGTTATCTAACTTATCCTTTCCCATTAACCCCATCCCATTCATGATGTGCTCACGTCTAATAGCAAATTAAATTTCAATAAATCAAATTCGTTTTATTTCACAGAGATTATACTAATGGCAAATCATCAACTACCGACTTGCCAACATATGCATTGGCCGAACCATTTTGTCGCATATGTTACGACAATGAAATTGAAAATGATGGAAAATTAGAAAAACCAGTGTATGCATGCAGATGTCGTGGTACAGTAGGTTTAGTACATCTTTCTTGTTTGCAAAAATGGTTGACAATTTCTCAGGTAATTTGATTGCAAGCTCCATAAATACCTCAAACTATACGATTTTTTATTTGAAAGTTGCTTTTTGTTTTTAGTAAAAATTTGTAGTTCTGTTGCTTTGATCTGGATAACTTTTAGGATTCCGCTATCGTATTAAAAATCTTAACTTATAAAATCATTCTTATGTCTTTTTACGAATCTAGTTAACGACAAAATGTTGAAACGGGCGTAAACGTTAAAAGAATATTTACATTGAGAATTTGTAAACGGCTCAGTGGCCGTGCAAGTTTGGTTGTACGCAATCGACTTTTACTCGTTTGGCTACTGTCTGTAAGTTTGCGGGTTCGAATCTAGGCAGCAGCAGTCTTATCTATTATAATTATAATTAAAGGGCTGGTAAATTGATGACTGTGTCGTCGCTTGGACAAGAACGAAGAAACCGACTCCACCCACATCATAAAGTTAATTATATATGGATGTAGTTCAAAATAAAATAAAGATTAAAAATAATGACGTGGGTGGTCTCTGTTATAGATGGATATCTGAAAAGCGGAGATCAAGTCCCATTATTACTATTATTATTATTATTATTATTGAGAGTCTGTTTCGGGAGTTACGAAATTAAGAATATCAATTTTTCCCAAGCATAATAAATCCAAATGTTGGAAGGTTTTAAGAAAAATTTTCGAAATTGACCATGCGTCGTATCTTCGAAACTACTTGCACCTTAAATTTGGAGAAAAATATAGGATATAGTGCCTCAATTATTTTACGGGAAAACGAAAATTGAATTATTTTTTGAAAGTTTCTTTGAGGGAAGGGAAGTGACATCGAATAAAATTCATTATGAAAAATACGAATATAATTTACGTAAGTTGCACATTTCGACATTATAAGAAAATTTATAATTCTGTATTTTTCTTCCTTTATTACTTAAGACGGTTCTTTCCACATTTTTCAAAGGCGTGAAATCATTATTTGATTGGAGTGAAATTTTCTAATTTTTCTAAGACACATCTTAAATATTCATTGTTGAAAAAATATATAGATAAAGAAAAGCGGTTTTTCAGATAAGAATGGTTAAAGTTACAATTGAATTTCAAGCACTGCGATTATACCCTTTACTCTATCGATTTGAAATTTGGATTCTTATCTTAAAAACCGTTTTTCTTTATAAATATTTTTTTCCACCAATTAATATTTAAGAGGAATCTTAAAAAAATCATATCAAGTTTCACGCCAATCAAATAATGATTTCACGCCATTGAAAAATGTGTAGAGAACCGTCTTAAATTACTTTGTCTAAAATTTTGAAAACAAAGTTTCATTTCAAAGATTGTATTAATTAAATTCTTCATATTTAAGTTCATTTATTTATTTATTTTATTTTTTATTAAAAATTATTCGGCTAAAATTGATGGTATCTTTAAGAATAACGTACAATATTTTTTTTATAAATAACATTTGATGAATTTTTAACGAATAATATGACAGTTTAATAAAAAGAACTATGATCGATAAGCTAATACTTTTGTGTAAACTAATTTCCAAGTAAGCTTTCGAATACATCACATTTACTTGTCGAATATTTTTTCTCTCTCAAGGTTCTTGGTTGTTGTATTTTTTAAGGTATACGTGATAAGAATATTCTCTCTTTCTGCCGTGTGTATAATCTAGTATGTATTTTAGTTGGAACATTTGATTTAACAATAAACGTGGGGATTTATATCATTCTGTTTTCTTTCTTTATAATTTTGTATCCATTTTTATTAATTTAAGAACATCTTCAATTCTACAATGATTGATTTTGGCGTAAACATCTTTTTTCAGCTTGTTACAAGGCAGTCCATTTCAATAAATATATTCGTTTTCATACTGTATTGAAAAAGCGAGTTTCAATGCCTATAGGCCTTTTCATCGATTTGCTTTTGTTTCGGGCACTTCAAAAAACTATTCAACTAAAGAAAATCTAATATATTTTACCTTTATCAAACAGCGCTTTTTGGCAAAGATAGAAGATATGTGATATGTCTTTACTTGATTAACATCTTAATACAGTAACCTTGTCGTTTGAAAGTACGGGGTAGTTTGCATCAAATCCGGTAGTTTTGATTTTTTGCAGACTTGTTTATAATGTTGGTAAAATGAATAATCCAAATATGCAAATTTGTGACCTCGAACACTGAACGCAACTTGGTCAAAAATCGAAAAATCCGTGAAAATTTTGGATTTTGACGATTGTAACCCTAAAGGACTAGTTTTTTGATAAATTCTTTTCAGAACGATTTTAAAGTAGACTTAATTTGCTACAATATGAGACGAGAATGGACTCTATAGACTCAATACTTTCCGAGATAAAGCCTTTCAAAATTTTTCGACGTAACTTTACACATCAGAGATAACGTCAAATCCGGTAGTTCTGATTTTTACCAGACTTGTTTAAGATGTTGTCCCAATGAATAATCCAAGTTTGTGACCACGAGCATCAGACGCAACTTTGTCAAAAATCGAAAAAATTTGTGAAAATTTCGGCTTTTTTTATGATTTTGGCGATTCTTATGCGCAGAGCATGCGTGATCTGGTAGTGAAAAATACCAAACAAATATTCATTATACTCATTCAAATTTTGACACCATTATTGTTTTAGCACCAATACAAGCCTTTTTTAATAAATAAAAACACAAGTCAATATCCTTACGCATATATTTAGCACTGTAACAGTATAAGAAGGCGGAAGGTCTATTAAAAAAATAAAATTTTTACAATCAATCTTAACCCAAGCTAGATTATTGACAATAGTGACGTATTAGGGACAAACGCTTTAAATAAGCATTGAACAAGTGAAAACAAACAATTGACTCAGTTGTTGAATTGTTTCGCTATAATACTAAATAATTTAAGATACTAAAGTTAAGTCCCAAGTTTGTAACGCTTAAAAATATTGTTGCTACGAAAAAATTTTGGTATAGGTGTTCTCATAGAATCATCTAATTAGTCCATTTTCGGTTGTACGCCCGTCCGTCCGCCCGTCTGTCAGTGCGATAACTCAAAAACGAAAAAAGATATCAAGCTGAAAATTTTACAGCGAAATGGCCGAGCGGTCTAAGGCGCCAGTCATAGAACGTTGGACTAATTAGATTTAGGTTGCGGGTTCGAATCCAGGCAGCGCCGGGTGAACAATTTATAATTAATGGGAGTGCAGAATAGATCACATTGTCGTCGCTTGGATAAGAACGAAGTAACCGACTCCACCCACATCAAAAATGTAATTGTAAAATATGTTTGTAATTGAATAAATAAAGACTAACAAATAATGATGTGGGTGGCCTCTGTGATAAGGCGTATGTCATAAATACGGAGGTAGAACCCCCATTATTATTATTATATTATTATTATTATATTATTATATACATGGTATAAAAATTGAAAAATACATATACTTAATGCTAAATAGCTCTATAATGTATTGTTTTCTTTCTAGGCGACTTTTTCCCCTCTATTTCAATGATTAAATAAAAGAACAAAGCCTAAAAATTTTGATAACCTTGGCTCTCATTAAATAAGCATATATTATTCTGTCATATTACATGTTTTCCCTTAATCCTTTGTGTTTTTTTAAAGGATTAGGGGTAGGATCCCGAACTTTCATCCCCCTGACCTGTTTTAAGTTTCCAATTAAATTTCCTATGTTTATTTTGTTAACAGACAGCGCGTTGCGAGCTATGTCACTATCAATTTCCAACCAAACAAGTTCTACGATATGGTAAATTACGATCCGTACAAGTATGGTTCACCAATATTGTGGACCGAAGTCAATTGTTTTTTGATATTAGCGCCTGGTTAATAATGACACCTATAATTATGGTAATATTTTTGTTTCTAAAAGTTGAAGCAAGGTGATTCAGCAGCATATGATTTAATGAATAATGAATGTTATATTTCAGTTTTTTTTACACTAAAATTTTCAAAATACAGTGCAACCTCGATGTAACAAATCGGAAGGGAACAAGTAAATAATCGTTATATCAAGTAATTCATTTAACTGAAATATGTTATATTGAGGCTAGCTTAGTCGTAAATTTGTTATAAAGAGATAATTAATATGTTAATGTTTCGCTTTTCTGCGATTGATAAAGAACATCTTTTATGTTTTTGAGCCATTGCAATTTGAATCAGTAGTGTTTACATTACTTTCCATCAACCAACAATGATTGTTTTACGAAAAAAAACGTGTCTGAACCTGTCGCGACATGAATCACATACTTATGAGATTAAAGATCATATATTGGTGGAACGTTAATAAAGGTTTTGGGTTGACAAAATTAGATTAATTAGAGATATTTACACTTATTGATGATAGTTGAAAATTCCTTACAAAAAGGTTGTTCGAAATGTAAAGGTATATTGGACATTGACTCATATGGACAAGTGGTTATATTGAGGTATGTTACATTAAGCTTGCACTGTATATTTAATTTAGCTGCTTCACCTTGTATGAAATAAGAATTTTGATTCACAATTTACATTTTTTTAGAAATATAACATTCGACATAAAATTTATTGTTTTCTAAATATGTTCCTGAGTAAACTTGTATTTTAAGTAGTAGTAGTGTAATTTTTACTTAAAAAATGTAACATCGAAATCAGAAATTAGATGCAAGTTTTTTTTCAGTTTCAAAAACCTGCATCAACAAAAATGTGTATTGTGTTTCAAAAAGCTTATATTATGTCAGAATTATTGCAGTTTGTTCCCTTCAAAGAAAATTCGACATCAGTTTTTTATTCTTTAACGGTCATAACTCCTTTCTAGGCAATTTTTCATTATCGTCGTACAAAATTCATGAATTATTTACTGTTCCAATCAGGTTAAAATCAAAGACATTCTTTTTCCAGCCGTTTTAATCGGTTTGTAGTATTCAGAATCACTTATCTTACATGAAAATAATTCATCACTCTTCCTACACAAAATTTCGCTCTCATCGAAAAGTGCGTTCAAAAAATGTTTGCGTTCAACGTAAAAAAAAAATGTAGAAATCAATTAGGACTAAATACAGCAATAGTACAATCGAAAAATTCAATAAAATTTCATTCTAATAATTTTGTTATGATATATTAGCATGGGACACGATAAAAGGAGTGTTAAATGGCGTACTAAGGTTACGTGACGATGACCATTAAATTCATAAAAAGATTTTAGGACGTATATTATTCTCGTAACACTTTTTTCTGAGGAAGGAAGGCATTGAGTCGAACTTGCAGAGGCGGATTTAAGAGGTGGCGAAGAGGCAGTTGCCCCCTCGAAGTAGGGCATCACCAGAGGGTTCGAAATGCATCTACGAAAATTAAGAAAAAAAAGTGTAGAATTAAAAATTGGTAAGAGAGATCCACAAAGGAGGCACCCAGTTTATTAACAAAGACTAAAAAAGACCCTATTTACATATTTTGTCCACTGGACCTTTTTCCTTAAATCCGCCACTGCTTCCTTTTAACGAGGCTACCAAACTTTCCTCTACGATTTTTTGTGAAGTGCTGCGTTTTCAAATGGCATGATGACGTCATATTTGAGTTATCGGTTTGAAAAAAACGCAGTGGGGAATTTGTAGAACACTATGACCACTTGATAACATTAATAATTATTAAAAAATTTACCAAAAGTGAATTATGTATGTATTGAAAAACAAAAATACTTAAATACAGCATGTTCGAGCTGGTAAACAACCTCATCAGTGCAGTATTTTTGTCGGAAAAAATATTTTATGGCTTAATTATTAATGTGGTCATAGTGTCCGACAATTTTCCCTCTGCGTTTTTTCAGAACGCTAACTCAATCATGCGCATTTGTAAACGAGGCACTTTCAAAAAAAATTTTAGAGGAAAGTTTAGTAGACTTGCCAAAAGGCGGCCACTCTCGAAGTTTCAAGTATGCATTCATCATCATTTAAAAAAAAAAACTACCCACGGTCTATTCGTCGGTGTCTTACGGTCTATACCTTTTTAGGGTTGTGTAAAGTAACATTACGAAACGTTTGAGTGCAAAAGGCATTGCTTATCTGTTATCTCTTTTGCTAAAATCTATAAAATTATAGGTATGTTTGTTTATAGTTGTTTGGCAAAACTTTTCTTGACTGTATTAAGAAAAGAGGTGCAGCCTGTATTCTGGAGACAGCCAAGATCTACTTTTTAGTACGGTTATTTATCTTTTTCTTGTAGAAATCTATACTAATATATTATGAATGCGAAAATGTGTCAGTATCTTAATTTTTTCACGACAAATTCCCCTAATAAAATTTAGAACGGAGAAAGAATTTTCGAAACAATTATTACCTACTTTCTACCGCAAGATTTGATCACTCACTTCCTTATGGTTAATACGAATCGAATCAAAATTCATTCTTGTACCCACTGACTTTTCAAAAATATGCAAAGAATATTTTTCCAAGTTTAAACTAAAATAAAAAATGATGACTTATAAATAGATAACATTATACATGGTACGATTATCGTTAAGATGGTTACATGAAACAATAAAAAAAATGAAATACACACCACTAGCAGCTTACGCCACAGTCATGGGTATTGGAACATGTGCTTTACTGGTAACAATTGTTTATGTATTATTTACATTCATTATTGTGGTGTATTACACATGGTCATGGTATCAATTCTATTCGTCGGATGGTAATCGGGTTATTGTTTTAACTGCAATGCCGGAACCAGCTACAGTCGTTACACCAATACGAATTCAACAATAAGTACTTAATAACTTTTACTCAACAATGACAATCTTGACAATCTCTTTTTTGTATACAATATATTTTAAACGTAAATAATTTTGAATAATACAAACTTTTTAATTTCCTTTACAATAATTCAGAATGTGAATCCCAAGAAAAATTTGAAATAAATAATTTAAACGTAGTGCAGTTTTTATAATTCTTTTAATTAATAAAGAAAACATCTCACAAATCCTATGAGAAAAATATTTGGCTGATGAACAATTTGTGGAACAAAAATATAAAAACTTAAAATCAGTTTTTTCCTTTAAATTTACATTTTCATAAGTTTTAAGCAATCTTTTTTTTTTTTACACAAATGATCGATGTTACATTTTTTGGAAATATGCATTTTTAAGTTATTCAAATAAAAACCCGATTACTTTTTTTTGTAAAATTAGATACATTTCATTCTTTAAACAAATCAAAAGTGGTCACATAAAATTCAATTGTGTTCCTCCTAATTAGTTCTTGAGTAAAAAATTCACATGATCACAAAGTCAAAACACGTCTGTTACAGAAAACATGATTACTTTAAATTCAAGCTAATTTTATGAAATACTCGATAATTTTTTAGAGAAAAAGATACGGCGCCTTTTTATGAATACCATCAAGCAAATTTTGATTTTAGTTTTTTGTTTTTATTTTTGACCCGTGGCATTAAAAACATATAATATTTCCAGAGCGAACATAGTTTAAACTAATGCCATAAGAAATAGACGTTAGAAGAGACGTTCGGGAGCCCGGGCGTAGGATTTCAGAAAGAAATAAATTCATCTGATGTCAAAAGTAACAGCAAAATGACATAATTTCACAAAACAGGGATACAAAATCGACCTATAGTCCATTTCCAAGCTCTTTCACATATTCCATACACGCATTTTCATGTTACTTCTTTTGAAACTAGATGCACCAATTTCTGCAAACATATTAATTCACTAGCCGACATTAAAAAGTGGCTCACTTTCAAATTTTTTCGGAATTTCAAACAGTTATAATTAAAGGATCTGCTCCCTATCACCCAGAGGTCTTTTAAAAGATTTAGATTTCAAAACATAAGTCATTGAAATACGAATCAATTATATAAAAAATTAATTTAGTGTTATATCTTGTACGATAATACGGAATCCTTTGTGTGAGAGCTAATCTCTCAATTGATCGAATTTATTTACCATCTCAGGTTTTTTTATATTATTCAGTCGGGTTAAATAAAGAGTTTTTTAAAATATTCCCAAAACTTAGAGTAAGTAGCGAAAAGAATACAATTCCTTTGTATTTTTAAATTTTAGACTGAAATAAGAGAAAACGTAGAAAGAGTAAGTTTTGAAAAATTATTTTTTGATGTATCAAAATGTTTGAAATTTAAGTACATCTGTTATTAAAGGAAAATTATATCAACATGATGCTACTGAACAATAAAAAGAAAATGCGGGTGCGTACAAATCTATATTGCTATAATGGTTTTAATGCACATTAAATTATTTTAGATTTAACATTTTTCTGAATTTAAATGGAGGTATTATTAGAAGGTGACCTACAGTAACGATGACTAAAACGGTATTTCCAGTAGTTAACATCACTTTTTCGTGTTTCTTGAGAGATTATTGTAAAAATTAGTTATATACTATTTGAAAGACAATCTTTGAAATGGTTTCAAAAAAATTGTTTTTTGTGCTTTGTGAAGTTTGCTGCAACAGCATAAACAATGTACAGGGTTGGTTTAAGACCTATACGCAGGCACATTTTTCTTCCGCTAAATCGAATATAATAATAAGTATATATGTATAATAATCATTTAAGTATAATCATATTAAATGATAATTTCTGTACTTCTTTTTGAATATTCAACAGAAAAATCAAACTATTTCTCCAAAAACAAAATCTTATTTCAATGCTTTGTCCATAATCATACAACTAGAGTACTAAAAATAGCTGTACAGTGGAACCTCGATAACTCGAACCTCAAGGAAAATGTACAGAGGATTTAATTGCTAAATTTTCGGCTTAGAAATACGTGATTACATTTTATTAACTACGACTCACGGAATCTCCTTTTTAAAATTCGAGTTATAGAGTATAAATAAATAACGAGGTTCGAGTTATCGAGGTTCCACTGTATTTCATTGAAAAAATTATAAGTTTATTTTGCTTCATGCTTTATATTTAGAAGGACCATGCCGAAACCGGCATATTGGTAGATGCATTGTCATTGATAAATACACTCTTAGAAATTGGTGTGTGGCTTAATTATGCTTCTTGTGAGCGGGGCGTTTTCTTACATATGGCTAGTAAACTTGTCAATCGCCACCGCAGCTTTTAATTGGATGGATTTCCGTTTTTTCTTAATCAAGTTCGTGAGATAATTAAATAACAAATAAAATAATCGTTTTACCCGATAATGAATTGGAGGGGATGATATCCGTTGCCCGACATCTTCGAAATTGCGATTTCAAGTTGTCGAACAACGAACATCCTCTTTTACTCCCTGTTGGATAAAACTATTTTTGTATTTGTTATTCAACCATCTGCATATTATTTTTTGTTTAGTAGCATCAAACTGAAATTCCTGGTAATTTTCATATTTTGGATCATACTTAAAACTAAAGTTTATTTTCACAATAAATTCTTTAGATAAGTTTACACTTGGTACATCCTCCCTACTCCACAAATATGATTAATTGGCCTACGGATAACGCAAAAAACCAAAGAAGTATGGAATACGCAGATACGATTGGATCAGGAATATTAGCAGCAATTGTCGTTGCTGGTTATTTGATGTGGATCTTATTTACATTTAGACAATACTTAAGTTCATGGCGGAGATTTTATCAATCAAGTGCTAATGTGACAGTGGTATTATTAAGTCAAATGGACTATTCAGAGTCACAACGTCGAATCGACATCGATCGGAGATTAACATCATCTATTCTACATCATAGAACGAGTCGCCGTATGGCTGATTCGCCTGTTATTTTCTGAATATTTACACGATTCAGTTTTGAATATAATAAAGGAGTTTTTAAAATTACTATTAGTTTTAGAAAAAAAATTGATATTTAAACCAACAATTTTCCACAAAAATTTTTTAATAAAATAATAAGTACATATATTCCAAAAAATAATTTTAACCGGCTTCAAACAAAAACGGAGGAGGTTATCAATTCGACTCAATTTTTTTTTTTTTTTAAATGTGTGTTACCTCAGAACTTTTGACTGGGTGAACCGATTTTGATAATTTTTATCTATTTGAAAGCTAGTGCTTCCTGTGTGGTTCCATTTCATTTTGGTCCAGTTCTGAAAACGACATCCATGAGAAAACCATAAAAGTCTTAAATTTGCATTAAGTATGCACGATTAGAGGACGAATTACTCAATATCAAGCCAACCGATTTCGATGATTCTTTTTTTAGAGACAAGTGTAATTCAGATTCACTAAAAATCACAAAATAAAAAAGACTTTTAACAAAAAGAAAACCGACCTCAAAAGAAAAACTTTTCCAAAACAAATTAATATGCACTAAAAAGTAAAAAAATAACGATAATATAATGTAGTTAAAATTATTGTTATTTTTGGAGTCCGTGTCAGCCAAGCTAATGTAGCAAACTCTTCTGTCAGAGTTGCTTCCTTGACTGACTCCGACTCCAAAAATAACAAAAATTTTAACTACACTACTTATTTATATTGGAAAAGTTTTTCTTTTGAAATCGGTTTTCTTTTTGTTAAAAGGTTTTTTATATTAATAAACGATTTCAATGATAACGCGATGTGCCTTATTAAATATTTTTACACCGCCCTTTTTAGCATTCAGAGATTAATGTTAGTTTAATCACTGAATGTTGAATAAAATCTTTAGAAGTATGCAAAATATGTACGTTTTATACCAAAAATCGAGAAATACGTTATCTTCTCCTGTTCTTCACAACTTACTAAGGCTCAGGCTTAAATGTAAACTACCATGATTTTCATTGAAATTAACAAACATTTTTTCTCGGAAACGGAGGGGGTTGGGAGGGGGTTATAATAATAGTATGAATAGCACTTTTTATGTACTATTAATGATATTTTTTTCGAATTTGTATTAATAATAAAAACGAGCCTTTGAGTTTTAGAAAATTGATGGACCGCCGCTGACAATTGAGGGGGCTAGCGAAGAAAATGATGATGGTGTCCAAATTACAGAAAAACTATACGTAATTGTAATTTTGGATTGAAAACTATGTTATTTGATCATAATTTCATACAACATGTTGGACGAATGATTTTCTTTTACAAATGACTTTATATTTTATAATTTATTGATTGATTATTTATTTATTCGCTTTTTTATTATTAAGGAGCATTCTTACATCGAGGTCATTAACGACTACCATATATTTTATGATATTTAAGTGCTATTAAGTATAACGAATATGATAAAAGTTTATTTTTATATTAACACGGTTTCGGTTTATTATTAATCTCGCGGTTCCTGCTTGGGACCCACTGACCTAGATATCGGTTTCAAAGTGGCATGTAATGATGGTTACAAGATTTTTAGTAATCAGTTTTTAGATAAATCTCCAGGCTTATATTTTTCCAACATTTATCCCAAAAAAATCTATATAATGCCTAAATCACACGTAATGAGGTGAGACAGTGAATAAGAACGTCCAGTATATATAAGTAATATCATCGAATACTAGACATGGAAGAATGGCAAGAGTTAATACTTCGACTTGAGGGAGTTCATTTTGGTCACTCACCACCTCAATTGTCAGGAGAGGTTCAACAATTTTCAAAAAAGCCGTTTCCGAGAAACAAAATTTGTAAATTCAAAAATTTCAATTGCTTATAACTAGAGAACGGATAAAAATACAGGGTCGAGTCTTGGCTTAAAATACGTATTTTAGAACTATCTTCAACTTTCCCATGTATTATCAGCAAAAAGCATTACATTTAAACTTTTGTTCTATCTCGAACGGTTTACAAGATGGGTCCTATGGACCCAAGACCCAGCTGACCTATGTTGCTCATTTACGAACTCGACCTCACTTTTTACGTTCTAAGCACGCTATAAAAATTTCAGCTTGATATCTTTTTTTGTTTTTGAGTTATCGTGATGACAGACGGACAGGCGACAGACAGACGACCAACGACAGACTGACATACAACCGGAAATGGGCTAATTAGGTCATTTTATGACCACTTATACCAAAATTTTGTTCACAGTATCAAAATTTTTAAGCGTTACAAACTTGGGACTAAACTTATAATTATACCTTGGTATATTTCATATACATGGTATAAAAATGAAAGAATGAAAACATTGAAAATTAAAATTCATTATTTTTACAGTACAAATGAGAAAGTTTTTAACATGCGAAAGATATGAAATTAGTTGGTGTAATTTTAACCATCAAACGCAGTTGTATTTACATACCTACCTACTACATAGGTACTATTTAAAATAATAACAAAACCGTTAACCTTTTCACAAATAAAAACAAAATAAGCAACCGTAGTATACCTACTCGATTATAAAAAATAAAATCTTTCACGATTTTAATAAAAAGAATTAACTGTTGTTTTTTATTTTACCGAACAATAAACCTAATTATTTTCAAAGCAGTAGAGGTCCATCAAATTTAGAAACTAGAAATTTCATCTAAATGTTTTTATTAAATTTAATATGTAGGTCACGAAATCCGGAGAAATTATTTTATAGAAAATTATGTCTCTCAATTCTAATTAAAAATAAATATCTTATGAAAACGTATAGATATGGCACTAATTGTATATATGTCAGTCATTAGAAAATTTTCGCACGGCCTTGATCGATATTTCATTACATTTTCTACTGTATTGTGACCTAAAATTGAGTGTCCTAATTATACGAATAGAAGTTATATAACATCAAGGTCATAGATCATTCTTTGTGTTGAATACTTTTTGTTTCAAAATTTCAAACGGATGAACTTCGGGATCTTTGCGACTATAAGAGCATTTTGAAAATAAGACTTTTATTATACGCCATCTTAACCGTGCGTAATTTTCAGGTTAACAAAGACAAAATTAAAAAATGTATTTATCCCAGTACTAGCGTTATAATTGATGCTATCCCAAGTTTTTATAATTCCCTCCTCAAAACTGGATTCAAAAAATTTTTCGAATATTTAAAATTTTGTAGTCAATCCAAGGCTGTTTGGGTATTGAATTTATGAAGTTTTTATGGGATTGTATGTTGTTGAGACTTTTATTGGATGCAAATCCCTAAAAACGACTGTTTCCAATTATTTAGGGAAAGAAAAATTTATTGAATGAAAATATAAAGAAATTGTCTTTAAAAACCATTGGTATTTTTTTATATCCTAGTTTTTAAGATATTTCAATACCGAAAAAAATGTATATGATCCAAAAAGTGTCAAATTTGATGTATCAATTAAAAATCCTTTTGTTGTGAAAAATTCATATCGATTCTCTGTACGATGAATGAGAAATTAAGTATCAAAATCAGTGTTTTTACCAAAACAAGGGCAAATTCCTTATAAACATCGCAGAGAATCGATTTGAATTTTTCACAAAAGATCTAAACAAGGGTAATTAATTGATAAATAAAACACTTCAACTCTTTAAGTTATTTCGATACCGTAAATTGAAAATGATACCAAAGATTTGAAATTTTATTTATCAATTAAACATCCTTTTATATATACGTCAACTATCAAAGTCAGTGTTTTTACCAAAAGAAGTTTTTCATTTGTATGCACAGTCCTCAATTTTGGTTTAATTTTAAAGCTTAAAACTTGGGGAATATTCAAAGAAGTTTTATATGTAAATGGTAACATATTTCACCATGTAAAAAGGGGCTGTTTTAAATAATTAATTTATCATGAACCGTACAGAGAATCGACTTGAAATTTATACAGAAGGCGTATTTGAGTATCGACACACAAAATTTCACTTTTTTGGTAACATCTTCATTTTGGTATCGAAACGCCTTAAGGCGTAACCCGGAGATTTTGTTTCAGATAGTTAATATATTAGTACGAAAAAAAAAACAAATAGTGAATTATTTATTAATAATGCGAATAGAATAATGGAAAAAGTTATTTATTGTTTACAGTCGAGGTTTGGGAAGAGGTAGGTATTCGTTGAGTACTTTTAGTATCAAGGTAAATTTATAAAGTTAAGTGAGCTTTAGGAAAACATTAAATTCGTACTAGAAAATAACTACAAAATTCAACAAAGATATTGAGAATTATAAAAGCAAGAAATTTATTATTAGTTTAAAATTATTTAGACAAAATTGATTATTGGTGGTCAATCCGATCGAAGTAAGATTTGGTTCCAGGCTGTACAATCTTCGACAATACTTATTCAATTGTTCTTTATTCTTTAAGGTAGTACTATCGGTAATAGACTATGCATTCAGAATTTAATAAAACTTGGCATAATTGTCCATTATTATATCATAATTAACCAGTTAAATTTTTAGGGGCATTCAGAGAACTGAAAAAAAGATATTTTAACATTGATCCTTATGGAAAATCACAGATTTTATTTTATTTCACAAAACTGGACGTTCAGATTTTCTGTTCTCTGAAGGCCCCTAAGAATTGAACTGGTTAATTATGATATAATAATGGACAACTATGCCAAGTTTCATTCAATTCTGAATGCAAAGTCTATTGCCGATAGTATTACCTTAAAATACTTATCTTTAAAACATTGTAATGAGTTTTTAACAATTTACATCATTTAATAAGGTCGAATTGTTAGTCCAAAATGATTGATCTTTATGGAATTTAAGTACTGTTTTTTATAACTTTTTTGTAACTCGAAGCTTGTGGCCGTTTTCAAATTAAACTTTTCGAAAATATTTCAATTTCAACGATCATATAAGTTTATCGTTTATTTTCAGAACTCGTATAGTTTAGTGTGAAAATTGGCAAAATGCAATATTGTCACTATACGCTTTATTTCACCTAATCAACTATAAAATTATATTCTGTGCTAGAATGACAAACAGCTAACTACTAATTATTTTATTAGATTTATACGATTTTACTCGTTAATTTGTAATATCATGTCGTTTATTTCATAAAACATGTGCTCGCTTTTCAAAAACACTCGATAAACTAAATTATTGTGAATAACGTGTAAATGATAAAAGTGTTCTATTCACCTAAATATCTATCTAGTTAAATCAAAATATGTATAAATTGTAGACGAAGATTTTCATTTTTGGACTATACCAAATTGATACAGTGGCTGTATTTAAATCAAAAAGTATTCTACACAATTTTCCCTAAAATAGACTGTTCCCAACTTAAGAAAAATGACCTTTGACTATGATTACATTATACAACTTACCATCTGAATTCGTATTGAATTTTTCTAATTGGGACACCTAATTTTACGTCGAATTACACCAGAATATTATGTTAGAATTCGAACACGCATTTTTAATCACTGATGATCTATTACCCATTTCATAAAAAACTACTAAATTTCACAATAGTAAATTTTTACTAAACAGCCTTGATTATAAAAAAACAACAAATGATCACTTGATTATTTCCACATACAAATATAAACTTAGACATTACGAACTAGAAAATCCACACGTAATATTTGAAATTACACAAAGGGAGCATATAAACACCATAATATACAACATACATATATAATATAGAGCCCTATATGTTTTGTGTATGATAAGAAACCCTCCTCACCTCGCAGAATCGATCTCAAGGGGTATTATATTATTTGTATAAACTGTCACCTTTTTATATTAAACAAATAAAAATAACAAATTTAATTATTCACAGAGATTTTTAAATTGGATGATAATGAAAAATGATTTGGGTTATTTGATTGTTTAAATTATAGGGTAAAGTTTTCTTTTTAATTGAAAAATTTTGTGTATATTAAAGTGACTAATTGTTATGTTTTAGTGTTTACCTTTCAACGCACACTAACACTATAAAGTGTCCAATCACACACATTATTACATTTTACTACACACTAAATTCAAGAACACAATTATTTTTATTTTATATTATTCATAACACATAATGATTAAATAACATTGATATTTATTAGATAAGTTTATCCATTTTTTTATATAAATAATATTTATTTGACGTTATTGTATATAAAAACATTCCCCGCCCAGAATGATAGTGTCTGTAGACAATCCACCATTTTACTCTCACTTCATATACAAATGTCATGTGCTGCACTCTAACTACTATATATTTGCTTTACATAAGTTTACATATGTTGGTTGTGAACTATGATAAATATAAACAAATGAAATCAACTATGTAGTATGTATGCTATAAATATATATACTGTATTCATTTGTTCATTCATTTGTTTCTTAGTGCGTTCATTTGTTTTTTTTTAGTGCATTCATTTGTTTTTTAGTGCATTCATCATTTGTTGTATTTTTTAAATGCTTAAATATAGACTTTATTAAGGTTGATCGGACATTAGCGTAGTTGGGTCATTTAAGCGAAATCTTCAAAACTTTTAATATATGTATAATTAGTTAAAAGCCTAATACACACGCTGTTAAAATTTAAAGACAATTACTGCGCCTAACATGAGATAATTGCAATTAAAAATCGCATTTTTAACACACGTAACATATATAGGAGAAGCGTGTGAAAATGGCAATCTTTTTAAGTTTTTCCATTGAATGAGAGTTATCATTTTGACAAAAAAAACTAATATTTGGAAGTATATTATATTTAGAACCATTAAAAATAAAAAATAAAATTTTTCACCGTTTAGTTTCCCTTAAATATTAAATTAGATATAGAATATTATTTTTATGGAAGGGTATATGTGTGTATTAATTGTGTTGTATTTGATTGTAGTAGTGTACACTACAGTAAGCAATACTTAGTTTTATACAGTAGAGTTGTATAGCTATGGCTATAATGGGTGATAAGCCAATAATTTTATCCTGCATTGAAGGGAAAGAACTACCTTAAAGCAATAATGAATTGATAAAAATCTGAATTTTGATGTTATTAATTGCTACCTTATAAAAACTCTGACCAAGGGTTTTCACGTAATTAATAATTAAAAATTTGAATTTTAACATGTTGTGAAAAGAAAATGTTAACTGAATGCACACATTTTCCACAATTTCGCTGTTTCTGCAGATTAAAAAGTAAAAAGTCTTCTGTTTTTATAAATTAAATCTCGTACATGAAATTTAAATTCAAAAAAAATTGACCAACGGAGAGTTTTGAAAGTTTTCGTTCTCCAAGACGGAAGTCAAAGTACGATTATTTATTATTTTTAGTAACATAATAATTACATAAATCCGATACCTAGTAATGTTAGATGCTATTTAAATATTATAAATTTAAATAATTAATTTGCTAATATTATGAAATTTGATATGAATTTGAAATAATTGTTGTTAAATATTTAAATATAATATTTATTGTATCTAACTTTATTTTTACCTGGAAATCTATTTTAAGTACAATTATTAAAATTTTAAATAACTGAATAATAAAAATTTATTTTTTACTAATCCACTTTATTTTATATATAAATTTAATTTTTAAAACTAAATGATATTGTCATATGTTTCGATCGTTACGATAATTTTTAAACTGCGTTCTACTGCGTGAGGTAATTTAATGCAGAGTGTTCTTACCTGTGTTTCAAGTGCGAGTTTAGGTTTCCGTACCCGGAACAACCAAAAAATAGACGATGATTCTAAAAATCGATTTCGAAGGCTCTAAGGAAAAAGTAAATTTAATGGAGAGTGTTCTTAGATCAAGCGCGAGTTTTGAGTTCCGCACCCGAAAAAATTGTCGGACGTTTTTTAAATTTTGTAAATTTCACTTGTTTATTTATCTGTTCAGTGAAAATTTTGTTTTTGAAAATTAAATTTTTAAAATTACTCCCGGCTATATGTTTATACAGACGCAAATTGAACCACAATATTATAACATCGACGCTAACATTATAAAGAGAAATCATTTGATTTTTTTGTTTGTAACGGATAAACTCAAAAATTCTCGAGACCGATTTTAAAAATTATTTTACCAATATACATTATCAGCGAATAACATGACCTGTATTTTGCTTTTAAAAATATTAGGGTTCCGCATCAACAAATAAAAGTCTATAAATTTGTTAACAAAAAAGGGCATAAGTGAGAGCAAAGAAAATGAATTCTCTAACGAAGTAATCTTTGTTTTTCAAGTTAAAATTGTCCAGCGAAGCGACCGGGTAACTGCTAGTAAAAAATTATACAAATGTGGTTAAAGTATGTTTATAAAACAAGAGCTGATGGATATTTGTTAAGTAGATTGATTATAAGAATGCACAAGTAGCACTCACTCTACGCTACTACTACTAAATTATAGTAGTTTAAAACGTAGTTTATCAAATTATAGTTTTATATCATTTATATATGAAATATACAGTGTGTCACATTTAAAGTAAAGACACCCTCACACTTTCATCATTTATAGGAATATCGATTTAAAAATTTGCACAGTCATACAGGGGGATGGGTCACATTTTTTAAGATGTGTAACCGAAACCTGAACCTTAAACTCAGTCTACTACAAATTGACAAATAGGACAAATTCTTAAAATTTTGCCAGAGATGATTAGAGATTTCGAAAAAAATTATGAGAAAAGGTTGCTTAGAATATCTTTTTATGCCCATATACCGATTTTCATGGCAAAATTTTAATTTTTTTTCTTTACTCAAAATTATTACTAAATGGTCTTTACTCAAGTTTATTTTTTAATTTTATGACTATGGAATGTAAAAACTGGACAAATTGATAATTTAGTAGTGTTATGTATTCAAGTATTTCAATAAACTTGTTATAACTATCTCGGGCGATACACAAAATTTTAAGAATTTTCTCTATTTGCCAATTTGTAAGTAGGCTGAGTTTCAGGTTAAATATCTTAAAAAATGTGACCCATTTCCCTATATGACCTATGTGCTAAGTTTTCAAATCGATATTCCTATAAATGACGAAAGTGTGAGGGTGTCTTCATCTTAAATGCGACACAGTGTATATGAAATATATGAAGGTATACTAAGTTTAGTCCCAAGTTTATAACGTTTAAAAATATTGATGCTACGAACAAATTTTTGGTATAGGTGTTCAAAAAATCACTAAAAAACCCATTTCCGATTGTCTGTCTGTCCGCCTGGAAGCACGACATCTCCAAAATGAAAAGAGATATCAGCCGACAATTTTATAACGTAGGAGCCTTTGTAAAAGTGAGGTCGAGTTTGTAAATGAGCAACATAGGTTAAGATCTTGGGTTCGTAGGACCCTTCTTGTTAGAGATAGAATAAAAGTCAACACATAAAAAATGTTCCTTATAAAAAAATAAACAACTTTAGTGTGAAACATTTTTTCGTAAACATCACTGTGTACTCGTGAGGACGCAAATTAGACTCCAAAACTATAAAGGATAGACATTTGAATATTTGTAGGTAGCTTCAACTAGTAGTAATCTTGTAAAAACATTATTGAAAAACAAAAATTATAGAAAATATTTTCGTAAATTTTTCCAATTTTCGAAAACCAAATAAATGAAGGCCGAAAGGTCACAATAATTGTGTTAGTTTTTTTAACTTTTGTAATTTATATAAAACATAATGCTAGCACTGATATTCAACCCTTTCTATACATGGTATTTCAACAGTTAACTCAGTTAACTGTTTGTTTTCACTTGTTTTCATTAATTTGTTATAAGCACCTGGATGGCCGAACTTTGCTCGGTATTTTTTAAGTTAAAGAAACACAAATTTCATCACTAATATTAGAACCGTTTAAAATGTGTCCAAACAAATACCAATTTATATGTCCCAGTAATGAACTTTATTTCGTTAACTTCGATATACGTATATCACACCGGCTAAAAAATTGCTCGTTTCTTTTTTTATAACATGTTATATGAAATAAATAGGATATACTTATATTAATTTTTGTTCCAAGTTTGCAACGCTTAAAAATATTTATGATACATACAAAATTTTGGTATAGGTGTTCATTAGCCCATTTCCGTTTTTTCATCGATTTTACTGTCTGTGATCACAATTATTATATTATTTTTATAGCGTGCTCAGGATGAAAAAAATGAGTTTGAGTTCGTAAATGAGTAACATAGGTCACTTGGGTCTAGGATCCAATTTTTTTTTTCAACAACAAATAAAGTTTTCTAGAAAGTACTTCGTAAAATTTTCAAAATTGTCGAAATCTGGGACAAGTCGCGCCCCGGAAGGCCGCCATAAATTTGTTGGTTTTTACAACTTATCTAATTTATTAAAAATAATGCAACAAGCACTCATATTCAACACTGTCTATACAGGGATATCAACAATTAATTATTTTCACTTGTTTATTTATTGTTATCTGAATATTATATTCAGATTTATTGTTCTAAAATATATTAATTATATAATCCGATTAGTGGCAAAATATATACAACAGCACACAAAAATATCCAAGAACGTATCAAATATGATTCAAATATCCCTCTTGAAACAACTATAGAATACAACCTACAGTTATTGTACGATAGTATTTCATTTCCCATTCATAGATGGTATTCATAGTAACAATATAAAATATTAATGACCTCTATATACAGAGCATGTAGCCTATGAGAACAAACCCTGTTTACTTCTATATACAAACACGAACATTTCATCAATACAGATCATAATTTCGACAAACAATCGATATTGATTGATATAATTATTATCTGTATGAGTTATACCCGAAAAAAAACTTTTCGAAAACGGCTTCTAGAATGTATCTAAAATATAGACCATTCTACATTTTGATATTGTTGAGTTCTACATTTTGATATACAGTATGTCGCATTTAAGAGAAGACACTCTCATATTATCGTTATTTATAGGAATATCGATTTGAAATTTTGCAGTCATACAGGGTGATGGATCACATTTTTTTAAGATTTTAACCGAAATCTAAACTTTATTCGATTCTACATATTTTGTCTGGCGTCAGAGATAGTTAGAGTTATCGAAAAATAAAATACTATTAAACAAAGTTTCTTTGAATATTTTTTTATGCCAGTACCAATTTTCGTTGCGACACACTGTATATAAACTCAATCCGTTCTTGGTAGTCATGAACTTAATCCGTAGTAACTCAATCTATCCTTACGATATTTAATATAAATTTAGGAAAATTTTGCTCTAATGAGGGTGGGAGGCAGTTCCTTTAACCTGCTATAACCTCAATTCTCTCACGTACAGAGAGCGGCGCAAGATTTGTTTATTATATATTTTGTAAAATTCTTCAGAATCACTTGTCTGTCTAAGCGGCCGAGTAACTGCTAGTTATAGTATACAAAAGTGGGATCATATTATTGTACTATGTATATGAAATATACCAAGGCATACTATGTTTAGTCCCAAGTTTATAACGCTTAAAAATATTGATACTTTGAACAAAATTTTGGTGTAGGTGTTCATAAAATCACTTAATTAGTCCACTTCCGGTTGTCTGTCTGTCGTCTTTCTGTCTGTCTGCCTTCACGATTACTCAAAAACGAAAAGAGATTTCAAACTGAAATTTTTATAGCGTGCTTAGGACGTAAAAAGTGAGGTCGAGTTCGTAAATGAGCAACATAGGTCAATTGGGCCCTGGATACGTGGGACCCATCTTGTAAATCGTTAGAGATAGAACAAAAGTTTAAAAGTAAAAAATGTTCCTTATAACGTTTCAACTTTCAAATGTTTCAACTTTTGTTTGAAACATTTTTTCGTAAACATCACTGTTTACCTGTGAGAGCGCAAATTATGCGCATATTTTATAGTATGTATTATATGGGACTATCAGTTATACATGTGTGACATGTATGTATGTGTAATGTGACAGAGTTATCAACACTGTCAATACATAGTATTTCAATAATTAACTCAGTCAATTGCTTGTTTTCACATGTTAATAATAAGGAAAAAAGATGTTGATGAGTTTTTATGAGTGCTGTGATTCACATTAAAATACTGATCTTCAATCAACACTTAGCTTAATTACAACTTTAATTGGTGCATATAATATGTAATTACAATTTTATTTTAGTGTTCCGTATAAAAAATACATATATTTTTAACTTCGTTGCTTTTATTAATATAGTCAAAAATCGTTCATTGTACGCTTAGGAAGCTTTTCCGTATATTATAACGTTTAAGAGAATTTTCAATTTCAAAAAACAAAGTACAATGAACGATTAAAGCACAGAGCTTAATTTAAGTAGTTCGATTTTTTAATTCTATTTTAAAATAACTTATATTTAGCAAAAATATAAATTCGAATCAACTACATATATTGTACTATTAGGCTCAAAAACAAACTTTAAAGTTAAAAAAGCTGGCTTCGATAAAATGCATCTAGTATAATTATTCATAAACCTCGAAAGTCGTAAATATTATACTCTTGGCTAAGATTCTGGTGGCAGTGCTTATGATTAATGCTTACTCATTGAGAGACAGGAATAATTATTTTTGTGAATTATCATATTTTGAAAAAAATAAACATGTTTATAGCTTTTCATCGCAAGCAATCCTAAAAATGGATCATGTAAATTGAACGAAAACTTTCTAAATATCGACTGAAGAAACTGCTTGGGACTATAACTATTCGTGTAAGATTTTATCCGATATCTTAGAAATTGCTCATTCAATCGTCACAGTGACCAAAATAATTTCCCGACTTTTTTTATACCAAAACGAAAGTGTTACAAATAACCTGAAATTTTGTGTGCCAATTAATAAATATTTAATACGCCTTCTACATAAATTTCAAACCGATTCTCTGTACGGTTTTTACGATAAAAACAGGCCTTGTTACATGGTGAACAAAAATTAAAATTTTATTTAGCAATTAAGCACGTGTTTTGTAAAAAATTCATATCGATTCTCAGTAAGGTTTATGAGAAATTTGCCCTTTTTTTGGTAGAAACACTGAGTTAATTTCTATAAACCGTTTAGAGAATAGAATATGAATTTTTCACAAAAGCCGTATAAAAGGATGATTAATTTATAAATATAATTTCAAATTTTTGGACCATTTTCATTTTTTTGGTATCGAAATACCTCAATTTAACTTTCGATAACTTTGAACCAAAAGATATCAAAATCGTGTTCATTGAACGATGAAGGAAATAGTTTTTGAGATTTCACCTAAAATCCTGTACGAAAAGCTTTTATGTTGGAGTCATTCTGAAGATATGTTAGAAATGATGGTGCAATTACCTCTTTGGATCCGCTCTTAAACGCGTACTTCATCACAACATTAATTAAAAATATCTTTAGGTACTTTATATAAGTCTAAGTCCCACATACATGATACTTTTAATAGCTTTTGCTATCTCAACATGTTATACCTCTTAGCATATGAGAGTGATACTGTATTATCCAATGGATTAACTCACATTACATTGTTTAATTTGAACCATAAGAAAGAAACGGAAAAGCTACACAGAAGCCGGGACTCGAATCGTTGCTTATTTTAAAATCATCTATATATAAATGCATATGTTAAATAAGTTATTCTAAATGCCGTACAGGAGAAATGGAAATAAAAACAAAAACGAAAAAAAAATGTTATAAATCACTTAACATCTCTTTAACATATTAGGTCATTTAAATAGAGTAGTGGGGCCAATTTTTATTTTGAATACAAAAATAATATTTCACATATTGGAATAATTAACAAATTTCATTTTTGTCATAAATGATGTGTAAGCAATGTTTATATGCATCTGAGTTTAACTTTATTGTTACTTCCAAATACACTTGTTCCCGTTGCGTTCGTCTAATTTTTGTGTCTGTTAACAATATTTGAACAATGTTACTTCATTTGTGGTATTAATTAAAAATAAATTTAACAATTAGAGTCAAATAAAATGAATAGTTTAAAATGTAATAATTTGTATACGAATTATGAAAGTGAAAAACAGGATTATTTAAGGAATTGCAATACGATGGAAGAGTTTCATGAAAATAATCGTAGCAATAATGATAATTCGAATCATTTCAAACCACAAAGAAATCAAGCAAATGCTAGGGAACGAGATCGAACACACAGGTAAAATGGAACTTTTATAGATTTACCGCTTATCTCATTTTCGGAAATAAAATTTAACGCTAAGGGTTTTGACCAGAATTTAATTTTTCTTAATTTTGTAAATACTTACGATAGGATTCATAATTTTTCCAGACTTTCAAAACGTTTTGGAAATGCCATTTTTTTAGCCTTTTTTTATACTTCTCTTAGAGTGATCCGGATGATTTGTTAAAAATATATAATTTTTTCGAAATGCGATATCTATAACGTATCCATTCATCAAATTCAATATTTAAAGACCAGGAATGATATTCGATTATTTTAATAAAATATAAATTTCCAAATTTTGTCAATGATTTTATATTTTAGAAATTTAGACTAATTAGCACCTTTGAATGAATCTCAAGAGTTGAATAATCTCGCATTTACTTACTCTTTTGACTTAATTTTTGTTATACCTTTTTTATTTAAGGATGTATGAGCGCTAGAACAATTTTGGACAAAAGACTTGATTTAAAAAAAATCAAAAAATTTATTCTTATTTTTCGTCTACATTCATGGAGTTATAACAAAATTCATCATCAAAGTTGAAAATTAGATAAGACAAATAATTTCAACCACAAGTTAAAATTTGCCTTGGAGCTCGTACTTCCTTAAAGAAAAATTACGGTAGATATTTCTTACGGTAACGGTAGAAACTTTAGGCTGATCTTTGAAAATCATAAGAAGGATAAATAAATATCGCTAAAATTATTTTACTTCGTTGTAGTTTACCTGTTTGATATCAAATATTAAATTAGAAGAATATTCATTTTTTTCTATTCCTATCTATTTAAGATGATTTTTTATTTTTTGTTATAATTCAAAAGTAGTCGGTCTGCTCAGAACGCCTCGCATTTATTTGCAAATTTTTACATCATTAACTAACTATCTATTCCTTCTTATTTTACATATTTTCATTTACCTAATTATTTGGATGGATGATCATTTCACCCAATCAAGTTGTTTTGAGAAAATTGGACATAAAAATCAAGAAAACTGCAAACCTAAAAAGTATGATTAAATTTAACATTTTTCATTAAAAAATTGTCTTTCATATTTAACCAAATTTTAATTTTTTAAATGTGATCTGACTTATGTAATTAATTGGAATACTTTACCCACGGCAATCGAAATTCCCATATGAAATGTGTATTTTTCATGTTTGAATGTATAACTACTTTGATTATAATTTTTAAAACTAAAATTTCTGTCGATTATCAATCGCAGATAGTACAAAAATTGAATCTCCTGCGTACAAAAAGAGAATTAGGCCGGCTGGTACTAACAGATTTTGCTGTCCATCGAACTGCGTATTCCTTTGACCTTTCATACTTTGTATTATTGAAAAGAAACTTTGAACCTAAACCTAAATTTTCGAATTACGACTTAAAATGTGTATATACTTTATTACATGTAAGCGATTTTTATTTGCAGCGTGAATAGTGCGTTTACTGCATTACGAACATTAATACCTACAGAGCCAAAAGATAGAAAATTATCAAAAATAGAAACTTTGCGCTTAGCATGCAGTTACATAGCTCATCTTGGTACTCAATTACTATCAGGTAAAACAATAAATGAAATATAAATATTTACTTTACAATTAATATATATTTACAATTTAAAAAATTAAATTTAGGTCCAGTAGAACAGCCATGTGTTTCATCCGGTGCATCATCAACAGCTTCATACATTATGGACGCAGATGGTACAAATAGACCACAACTTTGCACATTTTGTTTGCAAACACACAAAAAATATGTAATTATATTTATATTTATATTATTTTTATAATTAAATATAATGTTTTATTGTATAATAGTGCGGCTATTATGGAGAAATAACATGAATAATAATTCATGATAAGATGATGAGATGTATGCTATTCATCATATTCTGTATCTACATTTTATACTTGTGTTGCCTATTTTAGGACGCGAAAATTTGCCCTTACTTTCTAAGGCTGTAAATATATAAAGGGAGGGATAGATTTGTGTGTATGAAAAATACCAAGGTATATTAAATTTAGTCCCAAGTTTGTAATGCGTAGAAATATTGGTGATCCAAACAAAATTTTCATTTTCCATCTGTTCATCTGCCCATGAGCACAATAACTCAAAAAGAAAAAAAGATGAAATCCGAATAGCGTGTTCAGACCTATATAAAACACAACAATTGTTTGAAATTACTTACCCTCTGTTACTTGTAAATATCTGTTCTTAGATAACCCTTTAATTTTATTAAAAATGGTATGGTTACCCATGTTATTTATTCTTTCTACATCGCAATTATGATTCAGTTATTTTATTTTTTTCTATGTACCATAATTAAAATGAAGTCAAGGACTTTTCGAAAAGGAAATTAATTGTGACTAAGTATTTTTAATTTTCTCTATATGTTTTAAATGCTTAGTGGTTATAGAAATGATATACGAATAAATATTTTAGAAATCGAATTCTCTTTTACGAATTATTCCCCCTAGAAAATAAACACGTATTTTCCCTGTTAAAAAAAAAAAAAAAAAAAAAAAAAAAAAAAAAACTAAAATAAACGAACTTAATAACGTTCCTTATTATAATGCCAATAACATGTGTATATTAATAACAAATTTTCATTTATTCCAGAGGAAAGAAATCGAAAATATTAAAACACAACAATATACCAACGAAGATTTCGAAAATTACTCCATATTCTATCAAACGTCAGTATCGCCTCCTAATAGTATCAAATCAATTGATTTCCAAGAAAATTTAGAAAAATATACTAATTAAGAAGGTTACATCTTTTAAAAATGTATAAATTAATAGGAATTGGCACGGCCAATTCCTTGGACAACAATTCCTGGGGAAAGTCTTTAGCAGACCTGGTTCGCGAAAATATGCTAAGCAATACCATAAATGCAGCCAAGGAGGAACAGTTGCTTAACCCTCGAAAGACTCGACTTTTAATCAAGTGCCAGATTTTTATTAACCGATTTTATATGATTCCCGTCAAGAAAGGAAGGAACAAATTGCTTCGTGAATCGCTGGAATTTAATTTTTTTAATTAAAAAAATTTGTACATGTACATTTTATAACTATAAATTTCATCTATCCACAATCTAATTTGCATTTTGGTATCTTGTTTTCGAAAAATCAATGAGAAAAAGGATTTATTTGATTAACCATCTCAAACTAGAGTCCTTATATTTGACATCTGAAACCTACAATTATGTACCTATAAGTACATATTATATTTTAAATCAAGCGCGGATTCAGTTTTTTTTGTTTTTTTATTTTGGAGTACAGCAGTGGTGGATTATAGAAAAAACGCCCATTCTTCTTGAAATATTACTAGTAGCTTGTCCTTTTTGATTTACTCGATTCTACTTGATTTTGGCTATATTTGCATGCGTTAGTTGTTAAATGGACCTAGGTAATTAAAAATTTTTTGTGGCAATGCAGAAGGAATTGCTGTTAGAGAACCTAGGAGCAATTTCTCCTCAGTAGATTTATTTAGTAATGAATAATTTTATAATTATCATTTTGTTTCTTTGCCTTCAGACCATGGGCATTTACTTACTTACGAAATTCTGTTTCATTTTGTAATTGATCGAAATATCACCACTCATATACGCCAATATCTCATAAATAAATCGCGTAGTCGATAAAGAGATTCAATTTTTGTGGTTTTTGGTCAAGATAGATAGATTTTGGATAGATAATTATCCACTCCCAAGAACATATATATATATTTATAAGGACGCAAAACTCGAGTAGAGAGGATAGCAGGAAAAAAGACGCGAGGTTATGTCTATCTGGGCGAGGTTATATCCTCGTTGAGTACTTTGTACTGTGCATCTGGCTGTCGCGTTTTCAATCAATGGAAAGAGATGTAAAACAATTTCAGTTGTTTTCAATCACTTAGACAGCCTGATGCACTGTATAAAGTACGCAACGACTGATGAATAGACCCCGCTCAGATAGGCGCCGTAAATTCAGCCACGGGAGCTTAAAGCTCTTCAGATTTTACGTCTTTATATGTATATGTTCTTCCCTTTGAGTAAATCACACATCATTTTTTGCTTTGGAATCTAATGAAACTTGATTTCAAGGATTTTGACCCAAAATATACAAAAATCAGGTTCATTTAATGGCTGGGTGCGAAAAATACTAACATTGTCGTAAAAGCAGATAATTTTTTTATGTTTTTTTGGCTCCTTTTGGCTCCAAATCTGATTAATTTAGCGACGTGTCAATTTTAAATGATTTCTCATAAACTACTCGTAATGTCAAAGGATTTATGCTGTTTTTAGGTCAAAATTACTCTAGAGAATAATTTTTATCTAAATCGAAGACAAAAAAAATTCCCAATATTTTATAATTTTCTTAATACTTTTTTGAAAAACATCGAGCAAATAAAAAAAAGTGCAAATAACAGTGTGTGGTTACCTCCGATTTGCCTTGTTTGGATTATGGTTAGGAGTTTGTAAATAAATGGATTTAGAACAAAATAAATTTTTTGAAATTTGGACATTTTATTTCATATAATTTATATATAACAGTAGTTATTTTATTATTCAATAATAAGTTAACACTAAATGTTTTTTTGGTTTTATTGAGCTATATTTAATTATTAATATACTTTTTTTTGTTGATAATTATGTACAATTTCATTTTAATGTCTTTTTTTTGTAAATAAAATAATTGAACACTTTATATTTTCTAATTTGAATGAATTAAATAATACACATATTTTTTTTTTTTAAATATTGATTTTGGAAATTTCTTCACATTACTTGCGCAATAATTACAAAACTTGAATTTTTTTCATACAAAATCTATGTTTAATTAATTGTAGTTTTATTTATTTATATTGGTTTAATTTTATTTAATGGTTTAAGTTCAAAAACAATTTATTTTGTAGAATATGAAAGGTACATTTAAATTCCACTATAACACATTTTTATAAATTTAAATTTAAATGAGCTAACAATTGCGTCAATTTATTTACTGGTTGGCTAAAGATAGGCGGGAATTAAAACTAACGATGTTAAAACCTGTTTACTCAATTCTGGATTTATTTGGAATTTTTCTTTTTTTCTTGCAGTCACTAATAGTCTACAATATGCCGCATATTTAACCAAAGTTCGTGTATCCAATCTTAGATTTGCTCATTTTAAGTATATTTTTGGATTGCTTCTAAACGGGTAGGTATTAATGGATAAATGTGAAAACTTTGAAAATCGATAGCAAATTCTTTTAAAAATCATATTAACAAACAACTTCCGAAATAGATTCCATGCATCAAAAGAACTAAAAAATATCCTGGAATTTTGCAATCACTATTTCACCCACTTACACAGAAGTTATTGAACTCTTTTTGTCATCAGCGTGGTCGGATAAAATACTGTTTAAAATGCCCAAATGGTCCATTGTTCCAACTTTTTTTCAGGAAAATCGACAGTTTACGAATTAATTATTTAGTTTTTATAAAACAATATAAATTTTTATAATTTCTCTACCTGTGTGCCGACAGAAGGTACCTGTTCAAAATATAAAAAAAAATTTTAATTTTTATTATTTCACTAACACGATTTTGGGACAAATTCAAGAATTTAATAATAAATGTGTAATAGGAATTTAAATGTACCATTGAATAAATATTCAAATCATAAAAACTAAAATCAATAATTTTTCCTATATGTTACATAAAAAATTATGATAAAAAATTTCTTTTCACTAACAATAAAATTAAATATAATTGATAATTTTTGTATTATGATTTCATATTTTTGCAAAAATGATGCGAGTGCTGTTTTTCTTATTTACATGAATGACAATATTTTATTTATATATTTTCAATGTACATATTTTTAACGTAAAGAACAAATTTATACGCATGGTATTATTAATAAAATTAAACAAATGTCTTTAGGATAACTAGCTAATAAAGGACTAGCTAATAAAGGCGCTGTGATTCCGAGATGAATTGAAATTTTTCTGGAATTTTTTAGGAAGTAGAAGTACCCATGGTACAATTAGCCAAGGTATGTTTCTACGCAGATTCACTCTCTCACTCTTAGTTGATCTCTCACGTTCTGTTCACACCAGCCTCCGCCATATTGGTTTGAGATATTTATTTACATCTGTCAGTGCGGATTTCACATGGCGTCGGCTGGTGAGACACACGTACTATACTAAAAGCATACCTTGTGTAATTGTACTATTGGTAGTACCTGCTGATTATGAAAGTTCTTGTTACCGAACGATAACGTAGGACATTATTATTATTTTAAACAATATCGATGTTACATAATCAGTATTCGATGTTACATAATCTCATTTTCATAATCAATATTTCATATACACCATTCAGTTTCAGTACTAGTAATTTCATAATCTGTGCTATATGTCTCTGAACTCATTCCGTCAAATAAATTCAATTAAATTCAGAATGCCTGACAGCGCTCATATCTGCTAACATTGATTCATATTTTTTATCAAATAAAAAAATTAGAACATAATAAATTGGCTGTTTAAAAAAATCAAGAAGTACTTTTTTTTTTTTAATAAGACACTTTTAAATTCAACATTGTTCAAAAATTGAGCCTTTATTTACTTCAAAGCAATAAAAATAAGGATTATTAAAAACAAATTTTGGTGCGAATAAAGTATAGACGATATGTTCTCTATGAGACAGAAGCTGTCATGTAAACTTTTTTTTAAGGTAGTTCACTCGTTATAGTCAAGACCATAAAAACATGATCATATATTCGTGCACTATTTGTGGCAACAGTGTACAATGCAAGACATTGTATCCATACATATACTCAATACATACCTACATACAAACTGCTAGTTTTTTTTGCATATATAACCGATTTTGAGATATATATAGAATTTTCAATTTTTTTTCTACTCGTTATATATCTCCAATATGTTAATAATCATTCTCATTCATTTCATATGAATGAGATGAGATTTCTTATATATATATTCATTTCAATGATTCAATAATCATTCATTTTTTTAACCAGCAAATGGCTGATGGAATAAGCTAGTATGCGATCTTCAATCGTTGATATAACACAGGGTGCCCATACATGGGGCCCCTAAGATTTCGGACCCAGGGCCCCTCAAATGTTTAATCCGGCCCTGATTCCACAGAAGGTGAACAAATTTCTCTTTTTTTTTATTAAATACAGAATTTTATCAAAGTGAAATATCTTAAATTTTAACATTAGTTATATGTTCAAAACTCTATTTAAAATATGGAGCAATAAACGCTAAGATAATGAGATCGAATAATACCAGAAACTTTAATAAATGCATCAATCTGCCAAGTTTTTTCAAAGTTTATAATCTATCTCTATAATTTTTCCGAATCTTTTTTTTCCAAGCTATTTTTTTCAAATTACTTTATTACACATAGTTTTATATAATGCTACAATTTCTGAACAACATTGTCAACATGAAAAAAATCATAATAAAAAAAATTTTTAATTTAATTACATTTTTTTTTTTTTTTGTAGTATCAAATACGATTTTTGAAACATATAATTTTATTTATTATAAATAATTTAATTAATTAATTCATATAATTTTATTTATTTTTTTAATCAATCAACTTAAAATAAATTGGACACTAAAATCACAGTACTTCATTTGGGCTCAGCCATTTTTAACGTACCCTGCCACCAAAAATTTGTTTTACCTAATTTTATATGAATATTAGATTCTCACTATAATCAGTACACATAATTATTTTATAGATATTACTTATTAATTTATTTTAATTAAGTTATTTGTCCAACAAATAATTATTTAATTTGTTAAATTTGAATTGAAGTATGAAATTCGTTTTAAAAAAATTTTTATTATAAATTATTTTCTTTATTTGACCATTCAAATAAAATTTTTAAAAAGGCAGCTCATAAACATTGATTGAACTTATCATAAAAGAAAAATTAAATAGTATTTCTAGGATAAAGTAAGCTTGTATAAATAATTCTACAACATTCATCCCAGCTTCTGAGACGTATTTACATAATTTTGAATATTTCTTGCAAATTATAAAATAGATAGAAGCCTTGCTTAACAGAAAACTAAAAAGAGGTCGCTTTTTTTATGGCCGTGGAATCTTAGTAAAATTATCACCCTCATATATTATCTATCTCTTTTCTATCACAGAAAAAATATATAATGCAGTGAGGGAATAAGAAATTTTGCATCCGTAGGCCACCAATAAAGACTTTTTTTAGTTCTTTAGTTTCGAATTTTTTCTTTCTTAGAAACTGTAAAATCGCATTGGTTGTTCGGGACAATTCTCCGATCCGAGCTATCGTTATTAAATAAGAACGAAGATGAACACAATTAGATAGATAAATTGCTTAGAAACGAAAATTTACTGTAAAAATCTCATCTGTGTACATTTCTTACCTCTTTTGAAGTAACCACAAGTCTGTCTATGACTACTAGATATACTGTCACTCTGAATGTTTCCCGACCAGATAATGAAGAAGTAATATTTTCGGAAGATTCATCTGCTGTGAGCTGTCTTTTCCGTACCCTCTTTGCGTCCTTTTCCTATTGTTTGACTTTTGAGAGTTGCAAGGATTGCTGTTCATTATTATTAAAATTTTCTCTTTCTGCTGAAATTATATGAAATAGACTGTTATACATTTAAATAACTGGGCAAAATTAATTATATTTTTGTTTAAAAGCTTCCACGCGCGCGAATTTTCTTTATGGATAATCAGCCTATGATCTAATGGGTACTAATTTTCCAGAGAGGATGATTGCGTTAAACCATTTTCTTATGCTAAACAAATTTTCTTATTTCAATAGCAACAAAATTTGGAATTAAATCAGATAAATTTAACAAAATTCAAATAACTATTTTTTGGATCAACCTGTATTTATTTTATACATAATATGTACATGCAAAGAATTCTTATATGTTTAGCTATGTTAGTTGATTTTAATTTTAAATAATATTTATGCATATTGAAAGCCTTTATTTACCCAATCCAATAAAAATTTAAGGATTTTTCCATTTTTCGAAAAAAATTATTTTTTATTTTCTTGTTTATATAGCAGTGTTTATATAAAAAAAATAATGAGAATATTACAGTTTATTTTCACTAATAAAAAAGATTATTAATATGAATTCTAAAATAATTTAGGGACTATTAAATTAAAGTTTACTCGTTAAATAAATAAGCTTTCAAAACTTCAACCTGCCTACAAGTACTAATAAAATATATTAAAATATTTACACAAATTTCATCAGTGTACTAGTTTGTAGATATAATCAATAATACTGTCAATATATGAAAAATTCACAGGCTGTCCTAAATGCTAAGAATGTTTTCGAAAATAGGGAAACACCTTTAGAGACCTACACAAATAAAGGTTTTTAATATACGTAATTTTTATGTATTTAGTTTTAATTAATTAAAAATGGAATTCCACAAAGAAACGCTCGACACAATTAATAATATTTTTTATGTACGATATTCATATTTTACACAACTATAAAGGCACTTTTAAATATTATGATTATTATTCTTTGGCAAATTTTTTTGTTAAATGTACGGAAGGAGTTTTATTTTGTTTAAATATATTAACAATTATTTATTATTTTGTGTTTCTTTTTTTCTTTTTAATACATTTTTTTTTTAATTACATGATTTTTAAAGAAATTATACAATTGCAATGAGGAAGATCAGGATTTTTTAACATATACCAACCACTGGTACTAATCAAATATTCAATTTTTTTAAATAAATAAAATAAAATTATATATTTATTTTATCAGTATTATTTACGAACATTTTTGTTAATATGTATTAAATTATTTTAATTTATATTAGACAAAGCATGTTATTAATTCATTTTCAATTTGCAACGACGCGACAACTTTATTTTGTGCTTACCATTAGTGCTGCATGGGTTAGGTACAAAGAAAATCATTTAGTGTAAAAAGGGATAAATAATTTATATTTTGAATAAATTTTTATTTACATTTACTTGTATTCTTTGAAACTTCAAAAAATTAATTTTGCAAGGTGAGTTTTTAATCGATACAAAAAATCTGCTTTAAAACAAAAGCCATAACAACTTCACAGCCCTCTACTTTCTTCTTTTTTGTCAAAATTGGATGCCTTTTTGCGGTTTTAGGGCTTTACATAGCTTTGTATACCTTGACAGACCTCACCTTTTTCCAAATAGGGTATTTTCGGCAGTGAAAAAAAAATTATGAAATTTGATAAAAAATAAAATTAAAATAAATGCACATTATTTTTTTTATTATATTAAAGTAAAAGTCGTAATTTTTTATCTGTATATCACGTGATCTAAAACACGAGGCGCCATAATGTGACATCATATAGGCAAAAATAATATGCATTAATTACTAATTTGTTAATGGCTTTCACAGTAATTGTAGGTTATGTTACCATCAACTTCATTTATACATATAATAATTAAATACACGACTGTTATTTTTACCAATATTACGTCACCAGAATGGCTGACAGCGTTTTGGCGATAATAAAAAAGGTTTGAAATTTAATTTAATTTTATGGCTTTTTATTAGAAAAATCAACATTTTGAAGTACTTTTTCAAACATAGTAGAATACGCTATACTAGCTACATAGTAGCTAGAAGGTTAAAATTTGGGACATATTATTGCCGTCACCTACCCAGCATCCTATCTCCCTTTTTAATGTCATGATCATGTTTTTTGCGCGGTCTTTAAGGCTTTGCACATCGCTATAGCTCCACGAAATTGAGTTAGATGGTTAAAATCTGTATTTGTATGTTGAAAAAGTGCCATTTGGTAATGTCAACTATCCAACCTCTCTCTCCATTTCATTAAAAATAATAAGAAGCATCTAATGAAGGAAAAATACAACTTTGGCTCAACTGCTCACGAATTTTTGTTATCTAGAGGATGATGAGATTGAGATAAAATGGCCGATACGTTGCCAATTGAAAAACGAATTTAAATTTTGTCCAATGTACTTTTAATTCAAATAATTCAATATTTATTTCTAAGATTATAAGAAAGATGGAATAAATCATTTTTATTTTGATATTGTCAACAAATGCTTTAATTTTTTGTTTTATTATCTATGATAAAAGATTTATTTTTTTTGGTCACAAATGTTGAATGTGTGGATTAGTATTTTAATTGGCACAGAGCTAACTGCGTTTAGGATTTATTGAGCTTATAATTTACTGAAAATACAGCAAAATTTTATTTCCTTAAAAAATGAAATATATAATCTTGGGAAAATTTTTTCCTCTTGTTGTTTATTGATAAAAGATACATGAGAAAAATATACCGTTGCGTAAACTTTGTTAGTTATTGATAATGGACTGGATTGTCGTTGCTAAATTTGTTGAGTAGATATTTAAGCGTTCTAATTTTAAATTTTCTACTTCATTTGACGCGAGTGAAATCACTTAATATTATGTATACAACTTCTTTATTAGTCCATCCGATTCACAGTATTTAGATATCAAAAAACTATTAACTATTCGCACTTCTGGAATTTTTTCTTATATATCTTTTATTAATAAATTTTGCTCGTATTTTGAATTTTAAGAAATAATTTGAGCAACTTTTGTAAATAAATGGAAATTTTCAAAACAAAAATTAGTAGTGTTTATTAACACTTCTAGAATTTCGTATTGTTTACTTCGAGTATTAGCTAGTTAATCGGTAAAATATTAATAATATAGAAGCTAGCAACGTTGCCAAAAAAATAATTTAAAGTAGACTATATCGATTAGAGTAGAAGTTTTTCCTTAGTAGACTATATCGATTTTTGACATCTCTTTAAAGCATAATCTATTTGGAAGATTAGTTTTTATTTTCTACTTCTTAGGGTTTTATAAAACCCTATATGTAAATAGAATGCTTATAGCATTCTATTAACGTAGTATAAGCGCCAAGGAAATTTTAGAGACTTGTGGTTGAAATTATTTGTACCATATTTTCAACTTTGATGATGAATTTTGTTATAACTTCATGAATGTAGACGAAAACTAATTATAAAACTATTCGATATTTGCCTTGGTTTTCGAAATATTTAAAGCTAAATCGGTCGAACGGTTTTTTGTTAATTGTTTTCAATAATTTATTAAGGTTTTAACTTTAAATAATTATTTTTTAAATTCCCACCGACTAGTTTTTTAGAAATCTATGGAAATATATCATCCATCTACCTTTTTCCCATAAGACCAATGTTAAATATGCCTACCTTTTAATCATTTACTTATTTAAGCAAGCCTTTTATCACAAGCCTCTCTTTGTCCGAGACTGAAAGAGAGAAGATATACCAATTTTGTCTACCTTAAAATCTTTCTTGAACAAGTTGCTAGCTCTGAATCTTCAAAGGGAGAATAGCAACAATTGTCAAAAGTACAGTTTGAACAATCCATTTAATTTGTAGGTACTTTATTATGGAATGGAATTACAATTCACAGAATTGTTTTGCTGCCAAGTATGTCATAGTAATGAGAAAACCAAAAGAAAATGGATTGATAATTTGACGTATTTTTAAAAATATATTATAATTCAGCTACTTCCAAATGAATAAGTTTTTGAAGTTTTTTTTATTTTTAATAAATTAATTTTAACTAATTTGAAAAGAAATGATTCGAAGAAATAGTTTTAATTTCCCATTCATTTCGATTGAAAGACATTGAAAATTATGAATAACAACAGAAAATTTTTTTTAATTACCTGTTCATTTCGTTTTAAATCTATTCAAAATTTTGAATGGGTTTGCTTAGAATTGAATCGGACTAAGTGACTTCTTGGAGTAAATTTCTTCCGAATTAGTTAGAGACTTTATAAAAATGCGTCAAATTTGTAGACGGTTAAAAAAAAAATAAAATAAAACAAAAGTATTTAAAAAAATTATTTATTAATTAATAAAATGATAATAAAAAAAAAACTTATAATTTCTATGGTACAAAATGTACAAAAAGAATTTTGAATTATTTTTAAAAAAAGATTCTTTTACAATGTTTATTTGTATATTCGTCGTTTCTTTTAAAAAATTAATAAAACTTTTACAAAAACAAAATGTCTTGAAAAAAAAAAACAAAAAAAATTCTGTACAAAAGATTATCCGACGTCATATTTAAATTATTTTCAATAAATTAAAGATTTTTTAAGAAACCTTATTTAAGCTTTGGTATAATAATTATTAACGACTAGCATTATATAACAAAAAAAAAAACTCAAATATGCTTTTCATTTTATTTAACTAATTATTTCAAAAACAAAAAATGTATTTTTTAAGTAGCTATGTTTCAAGCGTCTCCATCGGAGAAAAATTGTCTCAGTAAAATTTTTTCTATTGCATTAACAATTATTTATAGCCAATACAATTATTTAGCAGAAAATTGGGTGTATTGACGTGGGTTTAGTTTAAATTCATAAGAAACTCATCGATTGTCTGCCAATACGATCGTTCGATAAATTATCGAATGCCACTCAGTTTATTTAGCACTTATACTCACTTGTTGCCATTTTGAATAGAATTATGCCCACATGGGACAGGAACTTCATTTCATGTGTGTCTTGTTATAAATGTAAATAATAAACAACATAAACCCCATTTAAATGGGACCTTGTGAAACTACTCTGTCAGTATTTTAACATTTCCGAGAACTTTTTATGTTCATTCAAAATACATCGAGAGTAAAACATGTAAATAAAAGACAACATGATGGTATTGGTCAAAGAACGCAAGCTACATTATATTAATGACATTTTTTGTTGTTTGATTCAAACGAGCTAAATATCCGCTAGACAAGTTCAATGCTTGATAACTCATTTTATTCTGTAATATTGATATTATAAAATTAAAAAAAATGTCTGATTTCAACAATATTATGATTCAAATTTTTAAGATGCATTTTTTGTCAAATTAAAAAAAAAAACTTAAGAAATTTAATTAAACAATTTTTAGTAAATTTGGCAGTTTGTAATGTTTATGATGTTGGCTTTGCTAACAATAATTTGGTTATAAATTATATAAACAAAAAATGGTAGAGATCAAGAAAATAGTTTTTCAATTTAAAAAAAATTAATAATTCTGTACAAATTCATTTACCTATAATTAAAAAATATCTATAGCATTCTCATATAATCGTTGTTATTAATTATAATAATAATCATTTTATACATATAAACAGCCATTCTGGGGGAACTTCAACACTTTTTTTTTTAATTTTTATTTTTGAGTATAATTAATTTGTTAAGAAGAGTTTTTACTTTGATAGTTCACACATCACTGTTTTTTATCAGTTTTTTTGTAGACTGCTCACTACTTATTTTTATTCGGTATCACAATTTTTTATTAAATTTTAAATTCACTTGTATATTTTGAAAATTCATGTATAGATATTTTGTCTTTCGTGTAGCACTATACATAATCTTCCATACAGATTATATCGTTAGCCTCGTCTCAAACCAGATGTCCTTCTTGTTCTATGGGTCCTTGAAAATTACCAACGTTAGAAAATGTTGTCATAGATGGTATACAATCATTTCTCTAAAACAATTTTTTAAATATGAAATTTTTAACTAAAAAATCATTTACCATAAGCTGGTAAATGATTGAATTTAATTTTTGTAAAGATTAGGTATTAATGATTACCTACACGAGAAATTATGAAACGTAATTTCCAATTTCTGAATCAATTATTTTTAATTAGCAAAATATGAAATTTGTCGAAAGAGCCAATAATGTGATTAATTGGCTCAAATATTTTGTGAACATAGATAGGGTGTCAAAAAAAGCCAGTATACAAAATAAATGATCAGAAAATTGGAGTAATTTAGATTCAAATTTTGTCTAAAAATTATCCATTAAAAAAAAAATATTATTTCAGTTTTTTTACTTACCAAAATGCCTGTTTGGCCTTGTAAGCCTTGCGGATGAAGAATTTGTTGATTTTGTACACCAGCACTTGTATTATGTAAAACATCTGGCGGTACAGCCATATTATTTCGTTGTGCTGTATGATGCCGACGTAAAGTACCATTTGCCGGCATTGAAGGTGGTGGGGTTGGAATTGGAGGTGTATGTGAATGTTGATGACTAAATTCTAATGGTGGTGGATATGATAAATATCGATCAGCCATATTATAGTAGGAGCCATCAGTTGGAGGGGCTGGGGACGGAGCACTGATATACGACGATTTAGCTGAAAGAAATTTGAGAAAAATAGATTATATTTCATTTGTCAACCATTTTATGCAATCCATATTACATAAACTAACAAAAGAGCTAATAGAATACTATTTTATATTCATATTTTTAAATACTTACCCGACATATTTCCACTATGATCATATTTCCGTCCACCAATTGATTGATCATCACGTGTTCGATTTACATCTGCTTGATTATTATGATGTGCGTGATGATGATGTGGATGAGGTAGTGTATGAGTTTTATGAGGTGGGGGTAAATCCCTATTAGGATGCATTTGCATTTCATAGGCTGGATAGTTTGGTGGATAAGGTGATGGATATTCACCTTGATCTATGAGGTATGTACTAGCGGCTTGCTTACGGCCTTCATCCTAAAAAGTAAATTTAAAAAATTGAAATTTATTTAATTTATTTGAAAATTTTGGAAGAGAATAGGCTAAAACGGTGAATAGTATAGATAAATCACCACATTCTCCAGATTTAGCCCGCTTAACTTTGATAAAAGTGTCTATAAACCAAAATTCGTTGTATAAGCTATAGTCTAGACTGTACAGGATCTATAAAAAGTATTTAAAAAAGTGGGGAAAATGTGTACATAAGGGTTTCTTTAAGGTGATTTATTTTGAAGGAGACAAAATATTAATGATTATATGAAAATTGTGCCTATTGCGTACTGATTCCCGAATTTTCTTGGATACTTACCACATAATCAGCATTGCTTCCTTCGTTTGAATATGTTTCACTTTTTTCGCTAACTGATGAAAGTGTTTCTCCAGTAACTGTATCATTGTAACTACTTGGTGCATACATTTCAATGGTTGCTGATTTACTAGTATGACCACTTTGTTCTAAAAATATTGAAAATCAAAATTATTGACTTTTACTTCCTGAATTTTGGGACCTATTTAGCGCTTTGCTCGACCAATAAGAAATGCTATACTACAAGCCTGTTTCTATAATCGCATTTTTTATTGGTTGTTGCTTTTTTCTGCTAAACAAGTTCATATTGAAAAAATTAAAAAAACTAAATATAAAACTATAATACCAAATGAAAATGTTTTACGGACAGACAAATAACTTTACATTACTTTGTGATATAAATTCTACCTTTTATCCTTTTTGATCTTTTTCGAAACATATAACATGCAACCAAAACAACATTAATAAATAATAAAGTAATTCCAAGTATTGATACGGAAATAATAATAACACGTGGAAAGTCAGCTTTATCCAGATATTCATCGGTTAATACTTGTTCCATTGTACTGACAACACCTAATCGAAACAAAACAAAAAAAATTTAATATTTATGTACCTGTAACACGTTTTTTCGCTTTATGATGCAAGCAACATCCGATTAGTAGAACGTTAAGAAGTATTAAAGCCGTGCCAGAAATTGTTCCCACTATAATCAACATGCCAGGAAAATTTTGATTTGATTTATCAGAACTTGAATCAGATGCTGTTGGTGAACGATATGAAGGTGGTAATTGACCTTTGCGAGAAGAATGGAAGAAAGTTTTGTTAGTTATATTAAAGAAAAGCGTAAATATGATAAAAGAGATTAAGAATGAAATTTATAATATTATCTAAAAAAATTAATTTTTACTAAGTTTTTTGATTTTTTGATGAGATATAGATTAGAAAAGTAAGTAAAGATGTCATAGGTAAACCCGTGATTCTTTTTCCACACATTGTTTTAATATAAAGTTGAATAATAAATAAATAAAAGAAGGTATATATTTTTATGCAGATAAAATAAACTAAACATAAAGGATGTTCCAATAAGAACGCCGGTCTTGAATTGAAGGCTATTAGCAGTGCTATCATTTAATATTAAAAAAGAATTACCCGTTCGTCAGTAGACAGCTGAAGGTTAAGTAAAATGAAGTGTTACAATACACAACAACATACACATGAATTCTCATTATGAAGAATGATTATCAAAATAGTGTAAGTTTGGCAGCTACAGTTTGCAAAATGCGTTCAATTATGGGACATCGAAATTCTCCAAATGAAGCCACTGTGAGTAGGTTAATGAAAAATTTTTGTCAAACTGGGTCTGTAAATGACGAGAAAACAAAAACACGCGTCCGTCTTGGTCACTCGACTGAAAATATCGCAGCAGTGCGAGCAATTGTTGAGGAAAATCCAACCACATCAATTCGGCATAGAGCTCAGCAAATTAGTGTTGCCACAACCACTATGCATCGAATCTTAGCAAGAGATTGAAAGACCAGCATGTGGTTTCAATAAGACAGTGCAACATGCCATACAGCCAGACAGCCAGAGAAACTGTTGAATTACTGTAGGAGTCATTTCCTGGTCGCGTTATTTCTCGTTTAGGAAATCGGTATTGGCTGCGCAGATGATGCGATATAACGCTTTTAGATTTTTTTCTTTGAGGTTTTTTAAAGCTACAAGTTTATGTGAATAAACTCGCAACGATTGCAGCCTTAAAAATGAAAATTCAACGCTGTATCAGTGAAATATCGCAAAATTTATGCGACACAGCCCTTGAAAATTTCATGGAAAGACTACGTCTGTGTCAACAAAGTCGAGGCGGTCATTTGTCGGATGTTTTATTCTAATCATGACACCATGATGTGCACTTCAATATTGAATAAATGTTTCTTATGCCTCTAATATACATGTTTTTTTTTATTTTTATTTTTTTTTTAAATCAAAATTGGCGTTCTTATTAGAATACCCTTTATAATAGATAAAATGACTTTTTTGATTTTGATTTTTTTTTTCAAGAATTCAAACAGCCTTGAAAAGCAATGATTATTAGCTTGCGTAAGATGACATTTTATAAGATAAAAAATTCCATTCACGCAGTCATATATGGCTTATTCAACATCGCTTAAAATCTAAGTTTAGATCGCTTCAGTTCGCATAGAATAAATCCTTGTAATTTGAAGTGATCTGCTGTTCAGATTAATTAATTATGCAAAATTAAATAATGTCAAAAATTTTTTCATTTTTATAATTAGTAAAAGCGTGATACGATTTTTTGCATTTTCAAGAGTTAATATGTATGAAACCAACACCAAAATTATAAAACTTAAAAATAGAATATAGATATAAGTATATATATCCAGAAAATTTTTTTACATAAATTATTCCATATTGAATGCTCTCAATTTTTATTAAATAAAAAATATGTCCAATTTGTGAATAAAACTAACAAAATACTTACTTAATGTTTTTGCTCGTGTTAAATCTGGTAAATATTTGCTGGATCCAAGTTGGTTCATTGCCATAACAGAGAACACATATTCCGAACCTAAATCCAGACCACGGACAGTAAGCATTGTTTGATTATCGGATGGTACATCTTGATATTTGTAGTTGTCGTCATTTATTAATCTATAAATTGAAATTGAAAACGAAAATTAATTTTCTAATATTATAAATGACTTATCATTTTTATTGCAAAATTTTGTCTAAGAAAAGCGAAAACAGAAAGTTAAGTAAAACTATATGGGTTCTGATGGAAGATAGGTATCCATTATTTTATTGTGGGTCAAAAAATTAGTTAGGGATCATCCATAAATTACGTGTAAGAGGATGAAATTTTGGGTATGGAAAATTTGTTAAATTTTTTACTATAAAATTATATAGTTTACAATACTTTGTTAAGGCAATGTTCAGCTTAGAGTTCAATGGTATCAGAAATCTAATAAAACATTCTGCCTCCCGGAATATTCTTAGAAATTTTCCGCACATTCAGTCAAACATTATGTAGAGTAAGGTGTAGTACCCTGGACACATTTAACTTGGATTACTGTACAGTTTCTCAAAAGATACGGCTTTCTATGAGATAGCAACTATACGAAGACAAAGTTTACGTATTAGAAGCCAAACAATCTGGAGAGTGATTATTTCTAGAATTTGAATACTTGTAAGAGAAACTTGTAAGATTTGCAAAGTTTTAATCAAATATATCATATGATGCTTTCCCCTAGAGTGAACTTTTATGATTACAGTCCGAGTGCACCTTGTATCGAGAACCGCAAGTTTTATATTTAAATTCTCTAAAAAAAAAAAAAATATTAAAAAAAGTATAAACAAATAAATTTTGATTCCTGGTGCTACACTCTCCCCCACTCATAAAATAGAAAACACAATTTTTATCTTGTAATATTTATGTAACATGAAGAAAATAAAAGTGACATTCCGGATAAACATTTCAACATGTACATAACATACAAATATGAAATAAATATGCATTGAAATGTATATATGTGTTTTTTTTCAGTACCTGTATCGCACGCGATATGTACTCCTCATACCACCATCGAAACCAGGAGTCCAGGCAACAGTCACTGAATCATGTGTGACATTTAGTATACTGATACTGACAGGCGTATCCGGTGCAGATGTCACTTCTAATCGAACTGTTGAACTAGCAAAACCCATTTCATTCTTTGCAACACATTCATATGGACCATAATCGGAGCTTGTTACATGTTGAATTAACAAAATGGATTCATATGTAAGTGAATCACGCTGAAAAAATAAAATAATGTTTAGTCTTTTATATAATTTTCATGTAATAACTACAAAATAACGTTGTTACCTTATGATATTCGACAAAATATTTACTAGATGCATTTGCTTGAATTGATGCACCTTCACGTGACCATATAAACCGAGCTTTAGGCGCTGCTGACGCTCGACAAACTAAACGTGCTTGTGTTCCAACATCGGTGGCAGCTTTCATTAAACTAGGTGATGTATCTAATTCTGGTTTATCTATAAAATATTTCAAGATTTAGTTAGTAATCTTGCCCACTGATTAGAGTTTTGCAGACAAACAAAATTATTACTTACATTTCACGACTAACAAAACTGGTCGTTTCGTTACATTGCCAATTTTATTATCTGTAACACATAGAAAATCTCCAACATCAGCTCTAGTCGGATCATGTATTGTTAATGTTGACGTTTTATTTTCAAAATTGAAAGTAGTCGTTGTTCTGCCTTCTAAATCATAATTACTTCGTTCCCATGTCACTGAATTTTCTGTTAATGGATTTCCATCAACTGTACATTGTAAGGTTGCATCCACATGTGGATTTACCATAACAGATTCCGATATAGATTTAATAGTTATTGGATCTATGAAAAATAGATAAAATTCATGTAATAACAAAAATAGTATTTTTTATATAGAAGGGATCATATTTTCATTTCAAAATTTTTTATCGACCAATTTTAAAGGGAAGTATACATATAATTGGATGAATTCTACCGGATTTTGTTAATAAATTGGTAAAAGTTTGGGAAATGACTAATTTTAAAAAAAAATAGGTTTCTTTCGTTTAAAAAAAAAGAGAAAAGTGGTTCGGAATTTATCGAAACATATAATCGCGACACTCATTTTGTAACAGATTATTTTCTTATTTATAAGTAAATAAGCATATTAATAATATAAATAAAAATAATTTTGTGATGAAGGTTACTACGTAATTTTTATCACCTATCGAAAGTTCGATCTTTTTAAATTTGTAAATTTAAGTGGAAAATAATAACTATTCTAATAAATATTGCATTTGAACTTACATTCAACGGTGATATTGATATGTAAAACATTCCCGCCTTGGGAATTTGTTGCCTCGACAGAGTATACTCCAGCATCATTACGATGTACTTTAGTGATATTCAGAAGAGGACCGTCAGAGATAATTCTGTCAGATAAGCTCGTTGTACCACTATTTCCAACTCTAGAAATTGGCAACCCATCTTTTGTCCATGTATATGCAATGTTAGGGGGATTACCGTCTGCTTTTACTGTTACGATAAGAGTTTCATTCTCTGTACCAACCACATGTTGAGGACTGCTTTTTTCATCAAAGACAGGTTTATCTGTTGGATAAATAAATATAAATTGTGAATTAAACAATTGTTCAAATTGCATTTAGATTTTATGTTTGTTAAATATAGAAAATTATTGATTTAAATTATTTGTATGATAATATTATTAAGGGTTCCGTACCAATGCAATAATAAAAATAATAAATTTTGAATGGTACTTTATTTTGTATTTTTTAATGCAGGCATCAAATAATTATTTGTTTTCACTTGTTTATCGTAAATTTAACAATATTACTCGATAGATTTGATAACTAACTTGAAATAAATAATTTTAAAGTATTTTGGTGCTTTTTTCTGCTTCTCGAATCTGTTCGAATCTGTGAGAAGAGAAATAAACACTTCGAAGTATTTCAACTCAATTTATAACGTTTTTTGGTGCTGAAGATTTAAAAAAAGATGGGACTTTGTAATAATAGCGTAGGACACTACAAAAATACTCTTTGCGTTCCAATGTTAAAAAGTCCATAGATTTCATAGATACAAATTTTTTTAAATAATTATAAACAAAAGAACTTACATAAAACTTGAAGTGTAATTGCATCATGTACACTTCGCTGTAATGCTTCATTGGCGGCTTGACACGTGTACACTAAACCATTCATATCTTCCGTTACATTAATGTTCAATTCAATTGATGAAACATAACCACCATGTAATCCTGGACGAGTGGTATTATTAACACCACGTACAGCAATACCTTCACGCCACCATGATAATTTAGCTGGTGGATGACTTGAACTTGAATCGCATGTTAATGTTGCTTGAGTATTTGGTTTTAAATCAACTGGATGCTTTTGAATTTTCACATTATCTGGTGCAACTGTACACATTTTATATTTTTAATTTTATTACATATTATGAATGGGTAACTAGTCTAGTATGATTTCAGCCATCACTATGAAAAACGATAATTTTCCAGGTCAAAGTTTTAGATGCATTTTATTTCATGAATAAAAGAAGGTATGGAAAAATTTTCTTATTTCATAATCTAATATACAAACGATTGAATTATCCTCGTACGCTAACTGATAAATAACAGCTAAGACATGAAAAATTTCTGATTCTTACAAATATCTGGCAACTCAGTCAGTCTTGGAAATTTAACCGTTTTTTAAGTGAAGACTGGGGTATTGAGCGAACATTTAATTCAATAATTACTTACAATAAACGTCTAATGTGATTGTTTCAAATAAAGGAATTTCTGTTGCTGCATTTGATGCTTCACAGCGATATTGGGCCATATTATCTGTAGCATTTGCAAGGATTTTCAATTCGGCTGTTACAGATCGTTCACTTTTACTGATGGTACTGGATATCTATAATAAAAAGTTTTATTTAAAAAATATAGCAAGATAAAATTAGTTCATTTCAAAAAGGCAGTCGTAAATTATAGTCTAGTTATTCCTATTCTAGTTAGGATGAGTTAGATTCCCGCCGTCACAATAATAATTCATGTAATTATTAGTTGTGATGGGCTAGTGTATAGTATATGCATGGTATATGCATGAAAGAGATGCACTCAACCTCTGAAAATAATTGAAGAGCTTCTGAAAATCCTAATATTTTAAAATGAGCAAATTTATGTAAATTGTATTACGAATTGTGACGGTCTATGTATGCAGTAGTGAATTGTTTCTGGTAAAATGGCGGACCATAAATTGCGGGCGATGAATTCTCCGGACACGCATATTAATAGTTTATTATTAGCACACATAGTTTGAGTTTTAACCAAAAAATTTATTGGCAATAATACTTACAAATTAAAATATAATTTAATAGATTTAATTCGGAAACAAAAATAATAAAACATAAAATATAGGTGAAAATATTTCATATAATTTACAAAACCACCAGGAGGACTATGATATATTATGTGAATTAACTACACTGTTGTTGTTAACAATTGTTTTACAATTCAAAAAAAAAAATTGTCCTTCGGAAATGTTTGTGTTATTCTTTTTCAACCCGATCGAACAATAATAATATGAATGTTTTTTAAACAATGGATGAAAAATATTGAACTAATATCATAAAACATTTTTTTGTATGTGGAAAATTATATTCACAATTGCAATGAAATGGTTTAAACAATTTTTATAGGAAGTTCAATTCATTTTATAGAGCCATTGTTAATATGAATGGATTTTCACGGACAAATTTCATATATACAGAGTACATATATGAATAGTATTCATACAGAGTTTTGACTTCGAGGAGATAGAGGGTGAGCAAAAATGATATGCCTGATTGAATTAGTTCGGTTCTTCTATTCAAAATGGTTGACTACTTTACCAAATTAAAGTCGCTGCTATAGTTAGCAAAAATCGTGAAGGTGGATTTTGAACCACAGATAACAAAAAAGATCTAGAGAAATTAAAACATTTCTAGAATCTTTTCTAAATATGCTATTTCTAACGTCGGTTTCGCAATCACCAAAAAAGTCTCCATGGCTCGCTTCTGGTTTAAATTATACCTTACCGACAATTAACTCAGAGAGAATCCTGCATCACCTTGGAAGACAGACAGATCGAGTTGAGAACTTTTTCGCCACTTGAATGCAGGAGAGATAAAATAGTCGGGAATATAACTTTTTATGATATAGATTTTAAAATTTAGTATTTGCTGTAGAATTTTGAACTGGAAGAAAATGCTAGATACAGCAACGTTTTTTTTTCGAGCAAATTTTAGATAGTATTTTTTTACACGAAAAAAGTATTGACAGATTTAAATTGTGACTTCAATATAATATTTTTATTATAAGGAAATAGTCAAACTTTCGGATAACCTAGTTACAATGACAATCTTACAAATATATAAAACACGAATACAGTATTTGGTATTATTAGGTTACCATATCGCATCACTATTATATTATACTAATCGGTACCCGTGACGTCGTAAGCAAATTCAGATTGGCAGAAAGTATCTTCTAACCTCTGCCATCTGCTTTAGCATTTCGTATCTTATTTCTGGCCTTCTTGGGGTTATTTTTTTTAAATTCAACTACTCGAGGTCCTGTTTGAATGAAATTCTAAAGAATTCTAAATAAAAGAATTTTTACAATGTAATTTAAAAAACACCACCTCGATAACTTTAGTAGTTTTCCAGTGATAAACGCACATAGCGAAAACAGTTTTCTGCATAATTATATTCTAGAATTTAAATTAATTTTGATTTAAAAAATAAAAAACTAATTGAATGCAACAAAGCAGTCACGCATGTGTGAAAAAAACCTCATCTTTATAGCTTCAGCCGTTTTACATTGAGGAGCGCACATAGGCAAAACTCTCTATAATTGTATAAGAATATAGATTGTAGTCGATATTCTTGTTTCGATTTGTGAAATTCATACATTATTTATATACACATTTTTATACACATTCCTTACCTTTTTATCATTTTTATACCACGTAAGGGTTGCTAAGGGATTGCCACCAGAGGACATACATGATATTTTCTTCACAGTACCAGCAGGAATTGGTGATCCACTTGTATATCCTTGAATAATGGGTTGACTTGGTGGATCTATAAAATATATTTATTCGTTTCTTCAATTTCAATGTATTTATGTAACTTTAAATTGGTGATTTTTGTAACAATAGAAAATCTGAATTATAAGAGACCTATTTGTTTTCTACTTGATTATTAAATTTCGGAAATTGCTTTTGACAAATGATATTAAATAAATCACGGTTTAACGGGATCATTACAATTTCCTGAATACTTTTGATTTTGAATTTTTTTAGGACTCAACGCAATTAGATGAAAAGTTAGAGTAAAATTTCATTAAAGACCAAAAAATTATTATTCTACCTCAACCTTTAAAATTTAATATAAAAATTACTCAGGAATAAACAAACTATATTGATTCGGCAATAAATTTTGAAGTTTATTGACCTCATTTTTGTAATTAAGGATGTACGTACATGATTTTGCATGTTTAACATTGGTTTAATGGGAAAAAGAAGATGGATGATATGTTTTCATAGATTTCTCCAACACTAGTCGGCGGAAATTAAAAAAAAACTAAATACCCGAAAAAAAAGTTTAATTTTAAAAGACGACCTTGAATAGATGCAAGAGTATAGAGACTGATTAAAGATCAGAACAGAGTTGACCTCATTCTTTTTTGAAGCCAAGGTGATGATTTTTGCATACTTTATTTACAGAGGTAATACCTGTAAAAGCTGCAAGGAATAAAAGTCGACAGTAATTGCTTAGTTATGATTTTCCAATTTACATACTTCAAAAACCAACATAAGTGATACATCGAGTTCTAAAAAAATTCAATCAAAATTGTAACTAAAAAAAAACCGTAATTTCCTAAAATTAAATTCTAAAACTACGCATTTCCTGGAAGAAAATTAAAAATAAATCATTATACTTACATAAAATATTGATCGTATGAGTACTGACAACATTTTCAGATAATTGTTGATTAAGGCCATAACATTGAACAACCAATGAACGCATTCCTGGTTCAATAACTGTCGTAATATTTGATGTTGTTATCCATCCACCATCTGGTGATATCGCATTACGCTCAGTTGCGTTTCGTACCTAGGGATATATTGATAATCATTATTATAATGCAATGATATTATTATATACCATTATGTTGTTGAAGGTATTCATCTATCAACGCTATCTTCTACTTATATACGATATTGTTATTATATGTTATAAATATGTTTTCGTTATATTTTATAATATTTACAGTGCGTTTCAGAAGGAATGATAAATATGTGACTTAAGTTAAGGAGTAGATTGTATTTCCTACGGATGGGTTATTGATTAGACATGGTCCAATTATACAGACGATGATAAGCAATTTGTACTAGAATCTAACATCAGAACTCAGATTAAGTCAAGTGACAAAAAAAAGTTATTTGAACTATGTTCCTTATCGTACGATATTTGTTTGCTGATTGAGAGTTAAAACCAAAAAAACTGTAACAGACACCAAAAACCGATACTTAATCAAACAACTATTTGACTTCTAAAATTAATACTTGAAATTTTCAGAAAAATATCTTGTAAATACAAAAAGTAAGCGTTAAATTTTTAATGTACCAAGGTAAGAAAGGAATATAGTTCCTACCGAGTGTCCCACAACACCTCTCGATCTTTCAATATCAAGAAGGTTGTTCCTCAAGGTTGAATACCATCTTCATTCAACATTTACTCAAAGCAATTTCCTAAGAGGCGAAGCATGTATTTAATTTTATCCTGGATTAAGAAGAAAGAATCAGTACTATTCCTAGCTATTCATCTTAATGACTATTTAATGAGGTAAAAACTAATGAAACATTCGGCTTGGCCATTAACACCAGCAAAACAAATATTGTGCTAATATCGAAATCTAAAGTGAAAAAAATTAGAGATTTGGGAATTTTATTATTTATTAATATGATAAAAACGGTTTACAAGAACATATTTAAGTATAAAAAGTCTTCGAATGATTGTGTTACTTGATATATATTGTAAATTTCTTGAAAAAAAGATATCTAGTGGTGAAGTACCTTCATTTTATTTATAGTGCGCAGTTCCGTGTTAAAAAAGTTTTTTTCACGTCAATGAAGGTTCGTCGAATTTTGATTAATCAAGTCAATCTCTTGCACAACTTCAACGCAATTGTTTGTAAAAGTTTATTCCAAATCTACATGAAACCAATAGTATTTGAATCTTTCGAAAAAATGGACTTGGAATCCACGTGTAAAAAAGGCAAATTTTGTAAAAAACAAAAAATTGAATCATAACTGTAAATCATTTTTTTGACATACGTATGACCACATAATTTTAAGAATCAAATAATTTAACCGCAAGTAAACAGAACAAAAGTGTTCGTTTTATTTATTTATGGCAAATATGTGATGGTTATTCACCTGAAGCACTCTGTATACTAATAATATTATCAATAAATTGAAAGACCAAATAACAAATAAGTATATTGTCATGATGAAGTCTTTTTATACCATTTATATATGAAATATACATAGTATATTAAGTTTAGTCCAAAGTTTGTAACGCCTAAAAATATTCATGCTACGAAAAAAATTTTGGTATAGGTGTTCATAGAATCACCTAATTAGTCCATTTCCGGTTGTCCGTCCGTCCGTCTGTGGACACGATAACTCAAAAACGAAAAGAGATATCAAGATGAAATTTTTATAGCGTACTCAGGACCTAAAAACTGAGGTCAAGTTCGTAAATGAGCAATATGGGTCAATTGGGTCTTGGGTCCGTAGGACCCATCTTGTAAACCGTTAGAGATAGAACAAAAGTTTAAATGTAAAAAATGTTCTTTATAAAAAAATAAACAACTTTTGTTTGAAAATTTTTTTTGTAAACTTCACTGTTTAACCACGAGGGCGCTTATTAGGTGCAAATTTTATAGTATGCATTAATATGGGAATATCAGTGTGTGTATTTAAAAGTGGATATCTTTTTTTATTAACGTGACGTCAAAAAACAAACGATTGTTTCATCAACACTGTCTATACATGGTATTTCAACAATTAACTCAGTCAATTGTTTGTTTTCACTTGTTATTGTTATATTTTTTTTTATCAATATTATACAAATTTTTAATGACAATGGTATTGAGATGGACATATTTTGTCATATTTTTCATTTCCTTCACCATTGCTTTAATTTTCTTTAATCGAGTCGCCCGAAAATTCGAATCATCAAAATAGATATTTCTAAGAACTCAAAATGCAAGCGTTTAAAAAACGTGGCTACATTTTTATTGAAAAAAGCTAATTTTGTTTGTATTTTTCATTAAAAAAAAATGAATGAACAAAAATCTATCTTTTAATTTAAAAAAAAAAAGGAAAATTTCCTATCTTTTTTATATGAAAATATTTTAATGGTAGACTTAACTCTTAATGACATGACGTATAAAGAGTAATTAATGTTATTTAAATACATTGGTGCCTGTTAGCATCAACAGTGGTATAGCAAGCGCTATCAAGAACGTATACGAAATGTTTTTACAGTTTGTTTTCACTGTGAAACTCAAACCTAGAAAGGTTTTTAATACATATAAATATACTTTACCTATGTACACTTATGATACAAAACAACGAAACTTACTTAAGGCTGTTATGTACAAATTTTTGATTGGCGTGAAACATTCTTTGACTGTCGTAAAACTTAATAATTTTTTTAATAATCTTCTTAAATATTCATTGGTGGAAAAACAATTTATAAAGAAAAGCGGTTTTTCAGATAAGAATGTTTATAGTTACAATTGAATATCAAGCACTCCAATTATACCCTTTACTCTATCGATTTGAAAGGATATGTTATAGGTTTTCATATTTATTTTTCGAAAATCCTGTTAATTTTTCCTAATTTCAATTTTAACACCCAGGTACAAGGTAATCAGAAAATTTTCTGTAGTTCCAGGGCAGGTAAAATACCCTCCCATTAAAATGGTGAAAGAAAAATTGCAAAATATTCTTCCGTTTGAGGGTACTATGCTAAGAGGATTCTTAAAAAAATGTAAAATTTCACGCCAATCAAAGAATGTTTAAAATTTGTACCTAACTCGGTTCAACACGATTCAGTTTTTATAAATTCAAGTGTACTTATATGATATAGGTATAGGTATATGTACATATACAGGGTGTCTTCTTTTTTAAGTTGACATAATATGTTTAAAACTCAAAAAATTGGTTTTATCGATAAAATTGCTTCAAGCAAAAACTTTTTGTTAAAATTGAATGAAGAACGTGCTAAAAAATGGTTTCAAAAAAATGTTTGCGTTTTTATAAAGAAAATCTTTCTAATTTAAATTGTTCGTTTAAATTTTGTTAATTATGAATGAGAGGGAGGTTTTAAATACACTGGAAAACTTAGATTGAATTCAATATCCATATAAGATGCGTGCCTTTGAAATTAACATTTTTCGATTGAAGCATTTTCCTCGATTAAACTTATTTTTCGAGTTCACACATATGTCAAGTTAAAAAAGAACCACTCTGTATAACGAGTTAGAACAAGGAGATACTTTTATGTGGCTGATAAGAAGCTTATGTTCGTTACCTGTCTCCCATCGACCATCCATTTGATCTCTGCAGCTGGATTGCTGTTGGCTGTAGCACACGTTAGTGGTACGGGGTCACCTACACGTGCTTCGGTTGGCCCAGTTATAGTTACAGATGCGGGAGAAACTGCAAACAAATACCATAGCACATAAGTGAAGCATGAGTAATTAGTTATATATTTTTACTCCCAACATGTTTATTTATGATGGGATAAAAAATTGTACATGTTGTGTATATTCTGTTGTGATTACTGAACCACGTTATTTATTTATTTTAAATTTATTTTGTTTTAAGCTCATTTATAATGAATTTGTGATGATTTAAGTCTTTTATATAATATTTTATTAAATCATCATCATGAAACAAAATAGTATGGCGGTTAGGTGAGGTTACATTCAGAACTACCCTTATCCTACCTCCTAAATTTTTAATATCTGGTGTAATTTTCAAAATATGATAAAATGAAATTTTTTTTAAATTATTTAGCTTTCTATATTTCGAAAACCAAGGTAGATATCGAATAATTGTATTATTATTTTTTGTCTACATTCATGCAGTTATAACAAAATTCATCATCAAAGTTGTAAATAAGGTACAAATAATTTCAACCCTAAATCTAAAATTTGCTTGGTGTTCGTACTACCTTAAATACAATACTTTGTTAAGATTTCATAATGGCAATCATAGTGGAGATTTATACCCCCCAAATTTAAATAACCTGCCAGTAGGTTTTTCATATCTCAATCGCGTATCATGTGCACATAAAAAGGAATTTGTTTTTTACTTTACTCCAAATTTCGTCGATCGACTTTTACGAATTGTTTGGCAAGTTCCAAATAGGTTGATCGTTATCAATCTGCTTATGTTTTTCCATACAACTGTGCCGAAAAAGACTCTCTGGAGTCGCTAAAATTTAAGAGGTTTTTTTTTTTTATCTTAGCCCTGATTGTCACGAGCTCGAGCAGTGGTACAAAACGGCAGATAGGACGATGTCTTGATGAATATTAAAATCTCAATGTAGCTATATCGCAAGTTTAAAATATCATAAATACATTTAAGCATCTATCGAAAATGTCTGTAAGAGCTTATTAACAAATAAAAATTATCGAATCGTTGTTGTCAAAGCTTTTGATCAGTCAAAGTTCGATGTAAAATTTCACTTGGTCGCCGAACTAAATACTAAAAGCATCATGGACGTAATATAAATTCACTCAATTTTATTATAACAATTTTATATTATTTATTTATTTATTCATTTTTGTTTTGGTGTGAAACTTTTACAGTTTTAAAATGAGAATTTAATTTTTTTATTTCTCAAAGAACTTAAAGAACGAGTATTATTGTTGTTTCATTCATTCATAATTAGTATTCATAACTGTGAATATTAATTATATTAAAAAACATTTATTACGACAAATTATATTTGAATTTAAATGACTGTTCATTCAATAAGACTATGGGTGTTGTATTTTTCAGAATTTTCGGTTTTTTTTTCTTTTTTTTTTGTAGAAATATACAAAGAAAAATTATAATTTTCTGAAATTTAATAAGATATAGCTCGTTAAACTTTTTCTCAGCTTTTTCACAACAAATCCTATTTCGTAACACAGATTAGGTCTATCGATTCCTTCGAAACAAAATATCCTGCTAATCTTATCTTATATATTTAAACGAGCGATTGGAAACTAGCTAGTCGATATATATATATATATATATATATATATATATATATATATATATATATATATATATATATATATATATATACATATCTTGGAAATGGCTCCAACGATTTTAATTTAAATGAGCAGCAGGGGTTTTTTGGGTCGAATAGTCGATCTAGCTGGGTTTCATGACATTTGTGTGGAGACATTTTAAACGGTTAATAAATTTGTGTCTTTTTAATTAAAAAAAAACTGAGCAAAGCTTGGTTATCCAGATATTTATAATGATTATGTCTTGATATTTGGGAAAGAATCATCTTGTATCCTAGATTCTAATGCTTAAACATAAATCATAAGACATACTGAACAAAAAATTTGCCTGTTGCAAAGGTGAATACCGGTTATTGGGTATCAATTTTGAAATATACAATCAAATTTAATCAAACCATGTATACTGGAGCACGCCACACGAATATTTTGAAAAAATTAAGCATGGAAAAGCTACTGGCATACGCGCAGAGTGTAACCTATGGATAGCTGTTAATAGTATTTTTTACGAATTTGAGGTTTTAAGTTAAGTCAAAGACCATGATTTGCCCTATTTATATGTCAAAATTTTTGTGCTGCTTAATTTATTCACAACATTCTTTTGGTGTACATGATATACAAATATTTTATTCGCATTCGAAAAATTCGAATGTACCATATCCTAATTATTGCTATATGCTGAAGGGTAAAACTATATAAAAACGAAAATTATATTGATTGATTTTTTCTAATAAACCAGGCGCTGGATGGAGTTGAGTGTGCAAAATGTGAGGACCACATTCTGCCTATTGATACATGCTTCGAAAAGCTTATAGATTAATAATCCGGATGGTGATGGAAACCTTATTGTTCCAACCCCCCTCCTTTTCAGGAAGAGTTAAATGTCAATTTTTTGAACCATGTAACGCTACCCTATTTTTTTGGGTAATTTAACGTAAAAAAGGTCTTTAATTGTGATTTTTTTCGTTACGTTTACCGTTTTCGAGATATTAACAGTTTAATGTTTGAAAAAACTCCAAAAAGGCCATTTTCAAAGCTTAAAAGTTATGCTAAAAATTGAAATTTTTCACCTGATCAAAATTCTTAATTTTTTAGCATTGTTTTTCAGCTTTGAAAATGGCCTTTTTGGAGTTTTTCCGAAAATTAAACTGTTAATATTTCGAAGGCGGTGAACTTTACGAATAAACCACAAGGGGTCTTTTTGACGTTAAATTACTCAAAAACTCTAGTGTATAGTTTATCTGGTTCAAAAAATTTGCATTTTACTATTTCTGTGAAGGAGGGCGGATGGAGGTATACAAAAATTGCGTCAATAGGTTTTCTGTCATCATACGGAATATTAATTAATTTATAAACTTTTCTGATCATGTATCAATAGACAGAATGCAGTCGTCAAATTTTGCAGACTCAAGTCCATCTAGCGCCTGTCCTATTATAAATAACACATTCTCAATAACTGTAATATGGACTATCAAAATTAACAAGAATTCCAAGAAACAAAAGTGCTATATTAGAACTATGAATTAAATTAATTGAATTTAAACTAATTATTATCAGCTTTGACTGGTAAAATATAATTTGTTGTATATTGTTTGGTAATAACATAGTAAACATAAATTAAAGGCTGTTGATATTAAATTATGATAACCCTTAAAGTTATTTTACACAACCATAAATAAATATTGAGTTTACATCATGTTCGTATCAGTATTGTAATATTTTATGTGCTACCTCTCTCTAGCTTGTAGCTACCATGAATAAAATAGCTTCTATTTAAATTAACTGCGTATCCAGAAGAATATACAGGATGTTTTAAAAATCACTAGGTGATTCAATAACGCATAACTTTCGATATTAATCACATTTTCGGATCTAGACGCTTTTTGTAACTCGTTCGTTCACTTTGACCAACCAAAGTTTTGAAAATAAACTTTTTCATCAACTGTTAACTGTTATAAATAAACATTTTGTTACTAGGGGCCATTTATTAATTGCGTAAGCATAATTTTGATGACTTTTGACTCGCCTACTCCCCAACGTAAGGACATTCCCCACACACCTCTTACAAAAGATTCAATCTCGTTATAAAAAAAGTCTATCAAGGTAACCCACCAGGATTGATTGAAACACTAAAATGAGGTGGTTCAAATTCAACTGACTAATGTGATAAATATCAAAATTACATGAGCCTGAAAGTCTTGGGTTTTCGTATCAGCAACTGAATTTTGAACATCCTGTGTTTATCATGTTCAACATTAGATTAACCAGGTATATCACAAGTTATGAAACTATCAGTTGCTATTAAAGAAGGAAATTTTTTTAAATAAATTTTCAATTTAAATTCTTTTAAATGCTTAAATATATGTAACTTTTCTTTTTAAAAACTTTATGTTGAGAAATCGGTTTTGTTTACAGGATAAATTTTCTTTAAAGAGTGCATTTGAACTTTTCTTTAAAAATAAAAAATAAAATATATTCGAAAATTGTTGTCTATTTTCGTTGCACTAAAATTTTATGATTGGAAAAACTACTAAAAACTATTCTTCGATATATAGAAAAATAATGATTTACGAAATCTTTTTCTTGATTTATGAAATTCTCTGCTTGCTTCTGTGTATTATTTTGTCAAATAATTCAAAGACTATTACGCAGTAGGACAAGAAGTGAAAAATCCTGTGAAATTTTTTTTGCTATATGGCAAGGAATCAGTTTAAAGAAATTTACTGTTTCTTATTAAAAGGTAACTATATAGTCTGATACGATTTGAATCATATTTCGTGAAATAGTTGATACAACAATATTGAAAAGCTTTAAAATTTATAACAATCTATGTGTGTATTCGTTTGTAACATATTTAGTTCAGACATTTGTTCTTTGCAACCGACATATGATATAAACCGGTAATAAAATCTCTCTAGAAGCTTGGGGATTCTAATAGATTTAGTTAGTTGATAATGTTATGGTATAAGTCTATACATATAGATATATTATTATATATAAAATCTATATACTCACAGAGGACAGTTAAATCAATTTGTGTTTTGAGCGGTGCACGAGACATCACGTTACTTGCTTCACACTTGTATCGAGCTTTATCGTCAGCTGCATCTGCTACAAATGTTAATACATTCTCTGATTCTGTACGCTGTGTTCGATATGTCATTCGAACCTAAAAATAATATAATATATAAATATTAAAAAAACTAAGTATAAAATTCAATAGTACCTAATGTTAAAATTGATTCAATAAAGAAAAATTCATAATATGCGAACTCGGAAAATTATTTACTTAGTTGGTGCTGTATGAATAGCTCTTATTAATCTAATTACCAAGCGTTTGAGATATTATTCAAGTATTTATACCATGTATATATGAAATATACCAAGGTATACTAAGATAAGTCTCGCTTAAGTTTGTAACGCTTAAAAATATTGATGATATGAACAAAATTTTGGTAAAGGTGTTCATAAAATCAACTAATTAGTCCATTTTCGGTTGTGTGTTCTTCTGTCCGCCTATCTGTCTGCCGACACAATAACTCAAAAAGCGAAAGAGTTATCAAGCTGAAATTTTCGTAGCGTGTTCAGGATGTAAAAAGTGAGGTCGAGTTTGTAAATCAGCAACATAGGTCAATTAGTTCTTGGGTCCGTTGGATCCATCTTAACAACCGTTAGAGATAGAACAAAAAATTAAATTAAAAAATTGTTCCTTATAAAAAAATAAACAACTTTTGTTTGAAACAGGTGTTCGTAACCGTTTTAACTCACTGTTGATCAGGGAGGGTACAAATTAGGTTAAAAAAATTGTATAGTATGTATACAAGTTGTATATATTGTAATTTATGCGTTACATATGTTATGGATGTGTTTGTTTGTATATTACTATATCCACTGAGGAAGTGAGAAAAAGATACTCTTATTACTTTGAGTGAAAGAATAACTATCTTTTTTTACTTGCACTACGTAAAAAGCAAACGAAAAAAACGAAATACATGGTATTTCAACAATTAACTCAATTGTTTGTTTTCACTTGTTCTATTTGAAAGACTATTCAAGAAATATTAACACATACATACATACAAGATACGCGCGAAAAACACAACCACTACTTGACAGTTGGGTAAAAGAATTCAAGATGGGTAAAATAATTCGGCTACAACAATTCAAAAAAATTTGTATATGATTTATTCTGTGTAATATTTTTTTTCGATAAATATACGGTTTAAGTGTTATTTACGGAATAAAAGCATTCATTTTTTATGATGAATCTTGCCAAAACAAAAAGTGCAAGTTACGTAATTCCGGGAATTATGAAATAGAAACAGACATGAAATGAACTTAAGTCTAAGCATTATCCTTAGCTATTAAAACATTAAAGTTATGAGTTTTTCTCTTTGAAATCGATGTTTTTTTTAAACTTTACCTGTTCTCCATTACGATACCAAATAAGTTGTGCTGGAGGATTTCCCACGCGACTCTTACAAACTAATGATACTTGCTGACCTCTTCTAATAGTTTCACCTTCTGTGTAACCTTCAATGAAAGGCATTGATGGAGGATCTGAAAAATAGTTATAGGAAAAATTGATTTATCTTGCTCAGTATATTACACTTTAATTTTTAAGAAAACTAAAATTTACTCACATAATACACTAAGTTTAACAGTAACTCGCATCGGCATATCAGCTGGTAATGCTTCATGACGAGCTTCGCATGTGAATGTGGCTGTATCGTCAGCTGCTGTAGGCGTTAATGTGATTCGAGACATGACATCGAATCTTTTTGATGGTCTTCCGTTTGCATTTTCTACTTTCACCACGTGATCTTCTCGTTTATCTGTAACGTAATAAACGTAAGTCAGTCTTTCCCTCTTAGTTTCATTGTGATTCTAGATGAAAAGACTTTTCTCAAGTAATAAAATCGGGACAGCAATAATGGTTGAATAAAAAATTCGTCCTCAAAACTTCTGAATATTTGGGAATGTTTGTTCTAGGAAATTAGAACAACAGTCTCTGTCTCAAAGGCCATTAAGCTTAAAAGTTTAAAAACTAAAATTTTTACAGCTTAGTGATCAATTGTTCAAGAATGCATAAAATTTTCAGAAAACATAATGGAAAGTACGAGCAGTGGATAAAAGTTAATCCAAAAGATAGCGGCTATACGATCCAGGTATTAATAAAATCAAATTGTTTTTATCAAAATACGAAAAAGTTAATTAAAAATAAAATACGCACCTGTATTATAAATATCGTTATTTTTATACCAAACAATTGTTGCCGCAGGTTTTGAATTCCGCACATGACACTCTAAATGATATTCTTCATTTTCTCGAATTTCAATTTTTGAATTTGCCGCATGATCGACAATTTCTATTGATGATGGCGGTGCTGTAACAAAAATAAAAAATTAGTATCATAATTATAATTTGATGAAAATTTTCGAGATTTATGAACAAGTCACATAAAAAATATGACAGGTACATTATTTATCCAATTTTATTGCTACATTCTACATCGGATTATTTATATATGTTTACAAGTTTATAGAATTCTTTGTATGTAATCATTTAAAATCAAAATCATAATAGTTTTTAGCGATACTAGTGAGATAAAAGCATTATTAACGCGAAATTTGCAAAACGAGTGCGTACTCCGAATTGGAAAATCGCAGAAGTACGTTAATAATGCGCTATCACACGTAAAACGAACAAAACATATCTACGCCTATAAAATCTTGAAAATAAACGATAATTATTATTTAAAATTTGTCATGGCTTATTGAGAAAAATAGAAAATTAAAAAAGTTACCATAGTGAATAATGAATAGGGTATTCTACTTATTCTACTTACTTCAAAATGTTGATTTTGCTAATAAAAAGCCATCAAAAATTTATTTCGGAAAAATACACACGCTTCCTTACCAAAAACTTAAATTAAATTGACAGACATATTCATAGACAACTGATTAAACAAATATAAATACTTATTATCTATGGATATATTATACCCAGCTGTCTAAGCTGAACTAATTGACGGTGTATGGTTCTTACCGATATGACATCACATCAGGGCTTGTCCGCGTTTTAGGTCACGTGATATACAGTTTAAAAATTGCGATTTTTAATTTTAATATTATAAAGGAAAAATGTGCTTTTATGACACGAAATCAGAATATTTAAGTATATTTTTACATAAATTTTAACTTTTTTCAAATTTTATAATTTATTTTTCACTACTGTACCATTTTTCACTAATTTTTCCGACGCGTATTGAGTGAGAAAAGTACCTCTTCTCTCACGAGCGTAGATAAAGAAACTATTTCCATTATAAGTTCAAATGAATATTTTAATTTAAAACAAAAATACATTTTATTAAAACATTTGCTAAAACCAAAAATTTAAATTTGATATAAAATTAAATGTTTATGATTTCAAAGGCATAACTGTACACAATTTATTAAAAAAAAAATAATTATAAAACACATTATTTGTGATAATTGTGTGAGTGAATGAGCTTTGATCATGATAATGATTTTCACTCAAAAAACAAGCATTAATATATTTTTCATCATATATAGTTCATATTTTATGTATATAAAGTATATTTGTATTGACCAAATTTGATTTGCATTTTTTTTTACTTAATTTTCACTTCATCATTCACTTTGGTTTGTAAAATTTGTCATACAAACCCACACGTATATTATGTATGTGTGTCTGCTATCGGGTCGTATCATCATTGGTTTGTTTAAAATTTAATTAAAATGTCACTTGATAGCTTTTTAATATATCATTCGGTGTATGTATGTAATATGCATGGTATGATATAGCACCTATCACGTATATTTTCGGTGTATCATCTACCTATCTAAACTAACTCCCATTGGTCTGGTCTGGTCTGGTCTGGTATGTATTTGATCTGTGTAAATTTATATATTAAAATATACAACTATGAAGCTTTTAATAATTTGTATATGATCATCATACATACAAAATTGTTCAATATTTATATCAGGTAAGATATACAGAATGCAGCATTGATCACGTTAGGCCGTAAAACGTTAATGAATGAAGTGAACCCACCCTTTTTTTCACGTAGCTTAAACTTATATTGATCAATACATCGGCAGTGTGGCCAAAGGCCAAAATTTTATAAAAAAATTCAAAAATTAAAGTAATTCACTTCAAATTGAATTGCAAGGGTTTTGCGGACGCTAGTTACAAATTTTATTTCAAATTTACAGAAATTTACCTTCTCCACCCTTTATTGACCACCCTCTGGAGTAAAATATGTATTATTTATTATAATCGAGTTACATATCATTTCGAAGGTTTTAGGATCGCTGATTACAAATTTGATATCATGTTAACGAAAATGCCGCCTTGTTTTCTATCGCAATTAATTCTAAATGTCGGAGACGATCTCGTTAAATGCTGTAAGAATTATAATCTTTAGTTTACTGAAACACTTTTCTAATGACGCAGAAGTAACTGGAGTTTTGTGAAACAGTAGCATTGCCTGTATATTCCGCTAAGTCACATTAAAGCACGCCAAATTTCGTTATATTTCTTTTATGATAAATTGTTAAAATCGATGTACGATTAGATTAATTAGACAATTAACCTCCTCCTTTCTTTTTATAGCTTAGGGGGCTCCCTAATATTATTTTCAAAGCTTAGGTGCGGGGATTAGGTTCAACGCACCACCTTGTTCTATGATAGATAGCTACGCCACTGTGAACTACTATTTAAAATATCTTTCTCTGTAATACTCCGTGTCAAAATATAGACACCAATCTAAAATAAACACGATTGTATGAGTTGGCTACGTAACAAAGCACGAAAATAGCTAAAAAAATAAATTTAAATATATAAATTTTAAAAACGTTTAAAAAATGAAGATGACATATTGAATGATGAACGAAGCGAGTTAAATAAAATCTGGTATCCCTGTATAAAAATAATTTTGATAGGTGAGGACTATATAAACAATGAAACATTTTTTAACATCCTAATAACTTCATGTGTGTTTTAGGCCAATTACACTGTTACAAATTCTCTTTAAATATATTCTGTATTATAAAATATACCTATTGCGTTCATTAAAAAAATAAAAATTTCTGAAAGCTATTTACATATAAATTTTAATTTTTTTAGTGTATTCAGTCCTATATACATATTATATTATAATTTTATTAAAATATATTGCTGCTTTTGCATTTTAGTTGATAATGTAATATTTAAAAAAAATTATTATGTGTTGTTGTCTAAAATTGATACATATTTTATTACATATTTTTACCTCTATATGGTAAACAATTTTCTACCTGAAAAGCCGCTAATGAATTTTCAACAAATTCTCTCGTTTAAGGCTGTATTAGCGCTTGATATTCTTCCGAGTTTTGATTTTAAAAGTATTATGAAAAAAATTTGTGGCTATTTTCGATTGAATAACATTTATAATACCGATTATAAGCTTTGTAAATCAAGTTGTTTCTAAAAAATATAGTTTTCTTGTTATAGCTTATCATTTTTCAATCCTTCTCAGAAGTTTCTGTTTATTCGTTTATATAAGAAATTTTGCTGTATTTTTGTTATAAATAATCGTATTAGCTACACGTTGAAAAATATTTCATTGAGAGTTTAACATTTCGCAAACAAAAGGTCCAATAACCTTAAATGTTTGCGGTCTAACTTTTGTGCGTGTGTTTAGTTTTGCGAATTTTATATTATTACTTTATTGACATATATATCTATCTCCCCAGCTGCGCAAAACAAAATTTGATTGTTTATTAAAGAAGAAAGTTTTTTAGTATTGACATTATTCGACTTAAAAAATTAAATTGGGAAAAGCGCATACGTACTTATATATAGAGATTGTGTGGCGTTAACATCAGATTTTTATTATTAAACAGGCATATTAAATTTTTTATAAAGTAATATGAATAAATTGAAAATTCCATGCTTTAATTATATTTTGCATATATAAAATTTGGATGAAAAATTTCTTTGTATATTTTTACTGTGACAACGTACTGTGTTATTTTAGCCAGTTTATTAAGTTTTCCAAATAAACTTCATAATAGGAATATGAACAATTTTCCAACTGGTTCAAGTAATCAAGTGAAATAAAATTTAAGTAAGTTGGCCTTCTTTTGACTTTTAAATATATGACTCAATTAATTTTCTTTTTTTCTATTATCTATTAGATTTTCGTCAATCATTTCTGAACGATGTTCAAATACTTACTTGATTTATAAAATACTTCAATTTGCACATAAACATTTGAAAGGCAATTGAATTAATCTTTGAAAGACTAATATAGTTTATTATACTCTATATTCTTCTATATTTTTTACTGATTTCCTTTATAGTCAATATTCTTTCATCACTCACAGAAAAAATAAATACGTTTTTTTAAACAATACAACTCCTAAAAGCTTTTTACTAAAATATTACTAAGAAAATTTGCATATGATCAGAAGCCAAAGGTGATTCAATTAATTTTCTAGTCCTTTTATTCTTAATAGCTTCTTTTGATCAACGATTTGTCAACACAAATATCAGATCAGTAACAGATCGATTTGTTATTTAATTTCAATTAAAAATGCAAAGAAGTTAAGAACAAATAACAAATAAAAATAATAAAATAAATTCATAGTACAATCAATAAAATATGTAGTAACAGTAAGTTAGTACTAAAAATACATAGATATAGTAAGTAGAAGCAAATATTAGAAGATTTAATGAGCAAATTAGAATGATAAGCCTTTGTGGCATAATTGGTCTTTTGATGACTTTAAGAGGGCATAACTAAAAAATTGATTGAAAATATGCACTTTTTTTATACCCTGTATATATGTAATTGATATAAATTATATTTTTATACCATATGAAATATATCAAGGTATAATAAGTTTAGTCCTAAGTTTGTAACACTTAATAATATTGATGCTACAAACAAAATTTTGGTATAGGTGTTCATAAAATTACATAAAGAGACCATTTCTTTCTTCATTTTAAGCTGAAATTAATATAGCGTACTCAAGACAAAAAAAAATTAGTTTGAGTTCGTAAATGAGTAACATAGGTCAATTAGGTCTTAGGTTCGTAGAATCTATCTCGCAAACCGTTAGAGATAGAAACAAAAGTTTAAATGTAAAAAATGTTAATTAAAAAAAAAATTAACAACTTTTGTTTCAAATATTTCTTATCAACATACCTGTTTACCCGAGAGAACAGAAATGAAGATAAAACTTTGGTGTCCATTTTCTCCAAAACTATAGAAGATAGGGAGTTGAAAATTTGCGGGTAGCTTCAACTAGTGGTCTTATTAAACATTCCCGAAATATAAAAGCATTTCTAGAAAATACTTTCTAAAATTTTCGAAAACCAAATAAATGCCGATAGAAAGGTCACCATAATTGTGTTTTTTAAACTCTTATTTATAAAAAAATTATGCAAACACTCACTTTCAACACTTTTTAAACAGAGTATTTCAACAATTACCTCAGTTAATTGTTTATTTTCATTTATGTAAACAAATAGATAGTCAGTAAAAAAAAAAACACATCAAAAAGGAAATGATTGGTATGATGCGGATGTAAGGGTTGTGTATGTGTGTAAGTACGATGGTTGATTTTGAAAATGATCAATACGTTTTTGATTCACGTAAATTTGTTACAAAGTACATTCAATTTATCATAAAATTGCTATCCCCCTTCTAACCAATTATCTTTCTGATTTACGTTACTGTCAGTAATTGAGGTTCGTTTGCTTGGTACCTATGTACGGGCGAGGGAATGTATATCAAATTTATACGAGGAAAGTTACATGGGTAGGCTCTATATCCAGGTCTGCCGAATTTTTTAATCTTCCGTGAAAGTTTATTTTTCCGTCTGGAAATGAAATCTTTTTGAGTCATTACAGGAAAGACTTATATAAATCTGATTTGCAATCAGTGGCACACAATATCAAAAAGAAATTTTTATAAAAATGGAATTGACATCGCAAGTATCTATTATGAACTGCATAGTGAGGTTTATGTTTTAAAATATGCCAAGCGGATGTCTCATACATTTTTAATAATAAAAAACGAAAAATATACGAACCAGGACAAAAATAGGAAGGAGAAGGTAAATTGGAAAATCCATGAATAAATTGTCCTGTTTTATTCATTTTAAAGGTACATTTCGTAACGAGCAATCAGAGTTTTCAAAATTCCAAGTATGACCCATCTTGGCAACCTTCCCATATACAAGATATTATTTAATATTATTTGATTCCCTTTTATAATTTTTCATCGCCAATAATCATAATAATAATGTGCTTTTTAACAATTTTTCGAGGTTGGTACCTTATGCTCGCTTTACTATTCAAACATACACATCAATGTATAAAAAGGGTTCGTAAAATAGAAATATTTCTTACAATTAGTTTATGATGTTGTTCTTAAATCCTAATAATATTGTAAATTCTAATATATTTTGCGGCGCTTGAATGTTCTTGCATATCGAAAAGGTTTGACGGATTCGATTGAAATTAAGTCCAGAAATAATGTATAAAATATTGTTACATCGCCATTTATTTTTAACGAGTTATGCATTTTATTAATTATATATATTTATTTTATTTTATAAGTCAAATTTAACATCTGGAAAATACCTGTTGATAAAAAAATGACAAAATCTTTATAATTCATACGAGTCATCTTGATTAAATCAACATGCATGTTATGGCGTCACAAATAAATATTACAAAAAACGCTACAAGTTCTTGAAACGATCAAAAATCTGAAACGACGCGGACTTTTTGCAACGTTAAGAGTGCCATCTGTCACTTCACAATCAGATTTGAAAAAGCCATTCCAATACTTGTAAGGAACATTTTAGTGAAATTTTTGCAAATATTTTGAGCCAAGTTTCATCAGCAAAGGAATGAACCCTTTGCATAAATTCATTTAGAAACTATACCAGTAGATACTATTTGTTAAAAATTTGGATTGGTTTTAAACCTAATGATCATTCCGGCTGCCGGATCACTGTAGCGTGTATCAAGCCGAAGTGATGGCTATTTACGAGGTATGTGAAGACTAAACACTCTTATGTGTAGCGACATTACCATCTTTACCGACAGTCAAGCAGCGCAAAAATCCTTCAGCTCAGTCTATCTAATCTCAAAGGAAGTAATGGACTGCCGATCATCCTTAAACGAGCTGGTGGAACAAATAAATGTAAACCTAGTACGGGGACCTGAATACAGGGACATTGCGGGAAATTGTGAAGCAGAGCTTGTTAAAAATGAGAACAATCGTTGGCGTTCCGAAGATCTTATAACACTTCCAAGGGCCTCTATTTGTAAAATTGTTGCTGCTACTACAGGACTATTACAGGAGCTGTCACAGTGAGGAGGAAGCAGGAAGAAACGATGTCTCATCTTCTCTGTCACTACTCAGTTCTTGTCACGAGTAAGTGGATTCACTTGAGCCAGTATTTCTTTGCCGACCTCTCCGAACTAAAGTCCGTTGGCGTCAAAGCACTCCAGCTGTTCTTAAAAAGGTGCAAATGGTTCTTAAAAAGCTCCTAGCCTAAACGTCAGATTGTAAGTTATTTTTCCAACCCTGCTTTGATCAAGGTATTAAATGACAGAACTTGCATGCTTTAAGCTTCAATTCAGTCACCATATAAATTACTAAGAGAGTGTTTTGAATTCAATTAAATAACAGCTCGTGTTAAAATAATAGACTTTTGTTTAATTTGTTCGAAAATTTCTAGTCTTAAGAGATAGTTCCAGCTTCAATTAGTTCAAAAGCCTCTGTAAGAAGGAAATATAGGTTTTTTAATAATATGCTGTGAACAAATGAACATCATTATTGAATGACGAATGTAATGTATTTTTATAAAGAAAAGATTGGGGGATAGAAAGATTGGATGTTGATGTAAAGATTGTTTTCTTATGAAATTTTTATTATCAAATTTTTTAAATAAATTTTTCTTATTTTCTTAACACAAACAAACAGTCCATAAAATATGTATTAATATAATTTATTTGTTTTATTATACATATTTAATTTCAATTTAAATTATGATGAGAATTATAATTTGTTCTTTCCCCAATTATATGTATTGTTATATACATCGCTACGATTATTAATCATATTTTGGAATATACATGTTCATTTTGGTTTAAGAAAAAAACCAGTGAAAACGAAACCATTGAATGAGTTAATTGTTGAAATACCATGTACAGACAGTGTTGACTACTATCACATTACACATAACCACACATGTCACACATACATAACTGATAATCCCATATTAATACATACTATAAAATTTGCATCAAATGTGTGCCCTCGTGAATAAACAGTGATGTTTACAAAAAATGTTTCAAACAAAAGTTGTTTATTTTTTGATAAGAAACATTTTTTACATTTAAACTGTTGTTCTATCTCTAACGGTTTACAAGATGGGTCCTACGGACCCAAGACCTAATTGACCTCACTTTTTACGTACTGAGTGCGCTGTAAAAATTTCAGCTTGATATATTTTTCGTTTTTGAGATATCGGACGGACAACCGAAAATGGACTAATTAGTTGATTCTATGAACACCTATACCAAAATTTTTTTCGTAGCATCAATATTTTTAAGCGTTACAAACTTGGGACTAAACTTAATATACTATGTATATTTCATATATACACAAAAACGTTCATTGAGCTAACGCAAACAGCTCACCATCATTTTATGGTTTCTATGAATCATGCTTATAGTTATGCAATTTTCTCAGCTTAGTAAGCACAGGCTAACTGTGATGCTTAGAAATGTGATATATATTTTAAAGAAAACACAACAAGTTTTTATTCCTCAATGAGCGTTTCCATTCTTTGAGAAAACCATTTAATGCTCTTTCCATCTTTTTGACAGCGTGTCACAGTTACACACGACATAAGAATTAAGAAGGCTTTTGGAATCAGTGGTATTGTAATTTTAATCCTGTTTTGAATCTAGCTTCAATTAATTACTCTAGTAGTGTATTATAAGTTCAACCCTGCAGTCAATTGAATACGACAATGGCTTCCTCTCTTGTAGTTTAGAGCAAGTATTTTAATAAATTATAAAAAAAGGCATTGCAAATGAAAGAATTGCATTTTCCTACTACGCTACTGCAAAATTTCGACACGTTAATTTGTATTCATTAAGATATTTACACGTTATAATAATACTTTTTTTTTGTTACTTGCAGATTCATTTGTTTGGGGAACAGAAGTTTCCAAAATATTTTTATATTTTTACTTTCTGTTTTTTTTTTTTCATTTCAATTCTAAAAAGTGAGCATCTATATAGAACTTGTATTTAAAATTAATTCAAAATGTTACGTGACCAAAATAATCAAACGATAATTATGTAATATTAAAAATATAGCATGATTCTATTGTGTAAGAGATAACTTTTCGAAAAAGTAAATATTATATACTTAAACATGACGTAATCTTTGTGAAAAGGAAAGCCAAAGGTACAAAAATTGCGTTGCCGAGTTATTTTTTTCAGGGTAAATTTTTAAATTTTATGGCAGCCTTGATGAATTGTTAATGAAGATAGATAATTGAATTAAAAATGCAAAAATTAGTTAATTTAGGGAGGTATAGAAGATTAAAATCATTAAAACAGAGAAAAAATCATATTCCGTCAGAAAAAAGGGGGAATTTTTACTCCCCCAAAAGGCACATCCTTGACACATATCGATATCGATTTTCAATCTTATCCTCTAGTTAATTTGGAGTGGCTGTACTTAATACCTAGTAAACTATACTTCATTCCGAATTGCAACTCATTTGACTTAAAATGAGCTGCTGGCGATGCCCAAAAGTAGCGGGAACAAAACTGCATAAAATGTATTCTTGTGGTACATGAAATGGATTCATTACACAACCCCATTCCTCTCTATTGACATTCGATACAGTGCACGATAATATTTTTTTTTTTTGCTTTTTTACCTCCGTTATAATATGGTTGCTGATTTCACGGTAAAAACTATAGGTATTTTACAATCAATCTGTATTTGAATGGTATATTTATCTCAATTGAAATTCATTAAAATCACAAATCAGATAACACAATTCAGTTTCCAAAAAAAAAAAAAAAAAAAAAAAAAAAAAAAAAAAAAAATGAAATGAAAATAAAAGAATGGGAAAGTCAGTAAGTCAGTCGATTATTTTCTTTTAAAGGAATTGATTGTGCTATTTGGAATTTATTCATATATTATATATAATGCAATTGAATGTTCGATATTCTCTGTGACAAGTTAAAATTTCCTGCATATTTTTAAACCTGTAAAACTTAGTGTTAAAAATTGTTATATTTTATTTATTGAAAACAATACAGACATTTACATTAACAAAATTTTACATTTACGAGAGAAAAACTTAAATAATTTACTCTTCTAAGAAGTTGCCAGCGTTGATGATAATCTTTAAATGACTGAATATACTGTAATCAAACTGGCCATTGGCCTGGCTGGAGTTTTCGGCAGTGGAACTCACTGCGCTCGCATATACCTCTAATAAATATCTATTCACAATACCTTAATTATATTTAATAATTCCTGAATACTATTCAAATAGCTGTTCACAAGATAAATATGGTGGGAGCGCAAATAAATACATTTGAATAGTAAGATGTAATGCAAAATTATATTTACATGCGTTTCCACCATTTATTTCATGGGTTATAATTTTTTATAACCCATTCAACCCACTGAAAAACATTTAGTAGCGGACCAAATTGTGAATATAAACCATCCTCGCACCCACTTGAACATGTAGAGAATCATCAAAATCGATCCATCCTTTTAGGAGGAGTTCAATGACAAACACGCGATGACACGAGTTCGATGATTTTTGTTCACCCAAAAAGTGCTCAACGTGCCAAAAGAAGTTTTCACATCAAAAATCTTTTGAAACCGAATAATCCATTCGATACGATACAATAGTAAGACAGACAGACGTTTTAAGCTTGTGATATTGCTCTTTCTCGTCAGAAAATAAAAAGGTAAACATTCCCTAAAAATAAACCAAACAAATTCGGATCTAATCCAGACCATAGTATTATTAGTTGATTTGCAACAAATTTCAACTAGCTATTTTATCGTTCGGTTTCAGAACAAATTTTTATTATTGCTTTCAACTTTATATTTATTTGTTCAATATAAATTACTGCGTAATTGATTTTTTAATTGGAAAAAAGACCAAGAATTTATTTGTGATATTTTTTGGGAAGAAATAGAAAATATTGAATTTTTCATTCCATTTACCTCTAAAGCTCACAGAACTAGAGTCACATGACGTGACCCTTCTTTCTCTGATAACAAATCCTTTTATGAATCCCTAGGGACACCTATAACTCGAAGTTAATTATTTTAAACATCGATAACTAAAACTTTGATAAAATAAGATAGCTCGAAATTTAGTCCTATCTATGTGAGATCTATCTGTTATCGCGGTTTTACGGTATTTTCGAAAAATAGTACTTTTGAGCAAAGAACTCTTACCTCCACTTTTCAAATTATTTGATGGCTGGAAAATTTTGAAAATTTTTATATACTGTTTAATATTTATGGAACAGTTTTCGACACAAACGTTGAAAAAAAAAGAACAAAATAAAAAGTTTGAAATAAAATGGAAACATTTAACTAAATTCATTTTTAATGGTACACTTTTTAACTACTGAATAATAACATTATGTATTCTTTACATGATTCACTAACGTTGTATATTGAATTCTTATTTTCTTTTAGTAATTAAGAGTTGAACTTTTAATTATATCTATCTTCGTCTCGTAATTTCATGTGGTTTGTCTTTCGTATTTTTTTGGGTAGGTACTTATAGGGGTAGTGTGTTATACCTCGGGGACAATGAACCGTGGATTACCTTTCGGTTTTTCAAAAACATTGCTTTTTAAGAGTTACCAACTATATGAGGATAAAATTTACTTACAGGAAGCAAGCAATTTTGAGGGTGATTGTCAATGTGATTGCCTGTTTGAGTAAAAACAATGTATAAAGAGGAGAGGTGTCGTGGGAAGAGAAACTAATAAAGACTTCGATGTTTCAGTTACACACTTTAACGATTACAAGTTGAAGGAATCGTCTCCGGGTACAATCCTAGGGGTGGTCCAAGGTAAAGATGTCGTATATAATTGTTAATTGCGATCCAAGGTACGGCATATTTCCCTACTTATACTGACACAGTTACAGCTACTATCCATTCATTGGATTGTAACTAATTTAAGATAAGAATATAACGCAAGAAAAATAAGTTTTTATATTTTAAAAACTTTGAAATTTCCCGGTTTTCAACATTAACACACAGTCATGTTATTTACTAATTACACTTTAATGACACTGTATTAAATTTTTTATTGATATACAGCATATCCTAGAGGAATTAATTCGATGAGAAAAATAAATTTTCCTTAAATTGAAAAATATGGGTCAGAAAAGAAAGAATGAAGGCAACATCCATATCGAGAAAACAACGGAAGTAAAGCTTTTTACCTGGCCAATCAAGATTTTTAGTTTTAACTGTAATCGTAAAAAATAATCAAGTTATTTGCGATTGCTCGTAAAATAGTGATAAATAAAGAAAAACTGATTATTTTATACAGCTTTTTTCAAGAAATTTTTTATCTTATCCACCAAGACGGTGGAGGTAATGGGAAACAAAGCATTTGATAAACAAAGGTGAAAGACAGGAACCAATGGCAAAAAATGGAGGAGATCTTTACCCTACAGAAGAGTTCATTGATAAGAAAAAATTAATTAAAATAAAAATCAAATTAGTAATAAAAGTTTAATGTATATATTGACAAAAAAAGAAGAAAACTCAAATCAATAAATAAATAAAAATAAAAATTCGGCTCAAACTAATAATAAAAACTTATGTATAAATTGGGAAAATAGAAGAATTCAAATCTAATTAATACTTTAATGTATATATTGTATTGTAATATGAAAAATGAGAAATAATTAAGGTATTACTTATAATGGGGAGACCTCGATTTGAAAGCTCGTTACAAAAGGGTTCTAGAATCTGAACAATTTGTTGAATATAAACAAAATTAACCTTGAAATGACAAGATTTAGTTAAAGTTTTTCCGTTTTATATCTTTCGAGATATTCAGTAATAACCAAATTTTTGTGTACGAAATAAAATTTTTTTTTCTCGATAATAATAATTTCTTGTCTGTTATTAGATATTTTGGCTGTTTGATTAGATTCTATCCATATTTCTTCATGTTATTACATACATAAAAGTATGTACATAAATATAAAAAACCATCAACACAAAACATATACAAATTAGATCTAGGTTCAGGCGTAGTATTTGACCTACGTTAGGAAGAATTTTGAAATTGCTAGGCAAGTTTAAAATTGATGAATGTTTATTAAGAACGATAATTAGGTAACCTGCGAAATTGTTTGTTTGTTTTTAGATACTTTGGTCGAATGTTTGATTGTATTGTACATAAAATATATTATAAGAAAACAAATAGGGTGTATACGTTATTATATGAATAAAACAAAAACAAAAAAATCGTTTCTTCAAAATGGCGGTGCGATCGACTGAAGTGTGACCACGAAATATCAAATGTAGGCTTTGTTACCTTCTGACCTTATTTACCTCAGGTATCTGCAAAAAATCATTTTGTTCAACAAAAGAACGATATACGAGATGTCCGATACTTTACAATTACGATTATTTTAGATTTCAATGAATATTACTGAATTTTAAGCTTATTGCAAAATAAGGAGAGAACTGCAGCTATACAAATTTCATTGACAACAACCAGCCGTTCTGAAATGACTGTCAAATATTATATTTAACCATAGATCTAAATATTATATAACTAATTTGAGAGAAAACTTGTATTAAAGTTTAGTTTGTTTATTATAAATATGTTTATATAAATAAATACAATTTTTTTTCCTGTTGTTGAGGTTGAGGTTTCATTCTCAGATATTTAAGTTTATTTTCTCAAACAAACAACAACAAACAAAAAGAAAAAGTAAAAAAAAAGCAAGATATACATTTCAAATATACATAACGGCGACATATACACAATAGATACCACCACTGCCACTATATGTGTATGGTTTTGCTAAATATATATAAATAAACAACAATAATTTTTAATATAATAGATTATTGTTATCTTTTTTTTTTCGAGGAAAAAAAAAGTATTGTTATACCGAAATAATAGAGTTCGTTAAGTTGAACGTTGACACAGTCAAATAACGATACACACAAACATACACACACACCCACACATACATGAAAGATACCTCTACATATTTTTAAATAGGAGTGATTCAAATAATGTTAATACAATCAGTTTTTCTGTTTGTATTTTTTAATAAAAGTTTAAGTTTTTGAATCCAAATCACCACTTTGTAAAAGTATAAAAATATACGAGCACCAAGGCAATTTTCAATAAAAAACTTGATTTTTTTGTTCTATAAAGTCGGGCTAAGTCTAAATCAATTCTGAAAATTTTAGGTGGGGTTTATTTAAATAAATAACTTCAAAAGTAGTCAAATTGAACATTGATTTTATGGTAAAACGGTAGACGGATGATATGTTTTCATAGATTTCTCTAAAACTAGTGGGTGGAAATTAAAAAAAAAACTATATTATTATTTAAATTCAAGTTAAAATCTTATTAAATTATTGAAAACAAAAAAATCCCATTGTGCCTGACTAATTATAAACACGGTAGTGGGGACATAAATTTTAAAAATTATATATTTTCAATTCTGATGGTGAATTATGTGATAACTTGACAATATAAGACGAAAAGTACGAATAATTTTTTTGATATCTGGAGTAATTTTCAAAATATCGAAAATTGAAAATTTTATTTAAATAATTAACTTTCGATATTTCGAAAACTAAGGTAGATATCGAAAAATTTAAACTATCTCAAAAAATTACAGTGTCTAATTGTGATCAACTATGATTGAGCAATGAAGCGCGCACAAATTATTTCAGAAATGGGCTTGTAAATTAAAAATCATCCTTGAAATATCACTATTATATGTGAAGAAAGAATGGGAAATAAAAACGTACAAACATATAAAAATAAGAAGACGAAAAAAAAAACCAAAAGAAAATTGACACGCACAAAGCCCTACACGTTGTCGACGTTACGTTACTGTTGTGTTTCATTTATGTCGTTGTCGTCTTGCAACAAGCAACAGCATAGACACAAGCAAGACAAGCAAACCAATTCAGGCAATTTATTTAACTCAACACAAAAAAAAAAAAAAATCTGCAGTAATATAATACTAATGTAAGTGGAAATGATATATAATACATAAAATAATCAAGTTTTTGGTTCACAGTATATTGAAAAGTGTGTTAGTTATATAGGGTGACTCAGACCACTCGTATCAACTATTTTTAAAATTAAAAAGTTTTTAAAAGGTAAAAACATTTTTCGTAATCGTATTTATAAATCCAATGTCTTTATCGAATGATGAAATGTTACACTTCGTGCTCTACATCGAGAAATGTGAATTTTCGACAAAGAGTGCATTTTTCTTAGTGGAATTTAATATTTTTTATTACAGTATTGGATTTTTTAGAAAAAGATCCGGTAGATTCGGTAAAAAAATCTCAAAGTATTTCTCAATGGCTAGTATCTTTGCCACCCTTTCAAAACTTAAGAGTTTTTGTTTCAGTTGTAAACAGAGGATTAAAATAAGTATTCAGTCTCACACTCGCAAAAAAAATTTCTTTTTCACTTCACTTCTTTCCAGAAAATGAATTTCTGGTCTGAATTGTCTATTTGCGACTGGAATAGGAACTTGAAAATATTAACGGTAGATGGAGCGCAACTCGTTTATAAGACAGCTAATTTTTGTTGTTGAAATAACCACTCGAAAAAAAACTTTTTGAAACTTTCATATTCGGTAGGAGAACAAATTTGAAAATATCACCATTCGATAAGCTGTATCTAAAGTTTAATTCTGAAGGTTTAAAATGGGTGATACGGGTGATCTGGAACACCATGTATATAAATTAGATAAATGTCTCTTCTCACATTTCTCTCCATATCTCTCTCTTTTTATTCGTAAATGTTTTTGTTAAAATTATTATTGCTTATATAGCAGTTTTCTTAAAAAGAACTACTAGCAGAGAACTGAATTGAACTGACTGCTGCAACATTGTAGTAGCTCGCTCCTAAAGTATGTATAACCAGAGTAGTAGCATAGTGTAGCATAATAATACACAATCGAATTTTTCAACCACTGTCTAATGAAATAAATGTGACTACCAAGTCACGTGTACTTGTATTGGACTTGTTAGCACCTTCCCATTATTGTACATACGGATATTGGTATTCCATAAAAAAAATTCACGATACATCGAAGAGCAGTAAAATCAACTGTGTTAAGAATTAATATTCATAATAACGAGTGAAAATAAACAATTGATTGGGTTAATTGTTGAAATGCCAATTGTTGAAACCATGTATAGACAATGTATCGAAAAAAATGTTTCAAACAAAAGTTGTTAAATTTTTTATAAGGAACATTTTTTACATAAACATTTGTCCTATTTCTAACGGTTAACAAGATGGGTCCAACGGACCCAGGACCCAATTGACCTATGTTGCTCATTTACGAAATTTTGCTCACTTTTAAGTCTTGAGCACGCTATAAAACTTTCAGATTGATATCTTTTTTCGTTTTTGAGTTATCGTGTTCACAAACAGACAGACGGGCGAACATTCAAACCGACAACCGAAAATGGATTTTATGAACACTTGTAACAAAATTTTGCGCTTATCATCTATATTTCTAAGAGTTACAAACTTGGGACTAAACTTAGTATACCTTGGTATATTTCATATAAACATGGTATAATAATTAGTACTGTATTTAAACCATGGGTAATACCAACCTTAATATAGATAATATTGATTTTAAAAATATTTTCTAAACAAAACAATTTTGCCAAATTTTGTCGTACGCAGTACACTTCTTGAATTACAAAATACTCAAAACTACAGATCGTAAATGGTGGCTTTAAAGCTTATCTTATATTTTTAAGAAGTTTGATTTTGAAAGGCCAAAAAAACGAGTGTGCTTATTAAAACGCTAAACCTTCTAATTTCCAAAGCCATTTTTAGTAATCTGTAATTTCGCCTAACTTTTATATGTTGGTCTTTCTTTTCGACGAAAAAAATTTAGCAGGTCTGAGTGCAATTTATATGATAAATTCGTATTTGCAAATTTTGCTTTAGGCTATATGGCTGTATATTGAGACGAAGAAAGATTGCGAGAGTACAATATATATTTAAGTATCATCAAAGCTCATAAATTATAGAGCACCCTACAGACAAAGTAGAAGTTGTTCTTCGAAATTCGGCTTCAACTTCCATGAATTGAGAAGGTCGTTTTTATTTTGTATCAAATATACAAACAAAAATAGCTAAGAAAATAATATAAATAAAAATTAACTTGGCACAGCCTATAAATTGAAATTCATGGCTTTTCATTTATAGCAGAATTTTGTAGCCTGGAAAAGTTGTTAATACTTAGTGTAGTTTCCGTACTTTATGATTAATAGGACGTCAATATTACAATTTCGAATTTTCATGTTAATTATAAATTAAATCAGATCGTTTTTTAGAATTAGATTCAAAGTTTAAATAATGATTTATTTTCAAAAATCATGTAAATTACTTCATTCTGAACTTTTTTTTAAGTATAAACATACTTTTTGGCCACTCTATTATCAAAATGAAGTACAAAATATATACATACATATTATATTCGAATCGAATAAGATAACGGGTCAGAGAAACTGTACGCGACAAAATTGATATTAGGTAACATCGACAAGACTTGGGTACAAGATAATTCACCGTAATTATTTTATAACCTTTACCAAATGATGTGTTGGATGTATGGTTAGAATCATTAAGCTTAGCGAAACACTTTTATATAATTTATTGGTTTGAGTTTGACTACTTTGCTCACTATATAATAACTTTTAGGATTGGTATCTGTAGATTTCACGACCATAAACGATGACATATTTCTTGTTATATAAAAATTACAGAAAAAAATATTTTTTTTTATAACAAAAATTAACAAGCTTTCATTATAATTGATTGTACGTGAATAAAAAAGTTTTTCTGTTTAAATAGTAATATGGTTTTTTTCTTTTAATACGAATACAAAATGTCGCAAAAAGTTTTCTAATAGTTAATTTGGTCGACGAATACTTACTTAAAAATAATTCGACAATATTTTACTGATAGATTTAAGCACGAAACTTTTCGGCTAGATCGAATTCTACGTTTTATTTTCTAATGTTTTTAATTTAATCATTACTACGAATAAAAATCGTGAAGAACCTACGCGGTTTGATAGACACAAAAATTTTGTTAGTGATTGCTAGTCGATTTGTAAGAAAATTTTAATAAAAAATGCTTTTTAAGGGACAAACTTTTATTGTACTAAAAAGTAGAAAATAATTTTATCTATGAGTCACTCATACCCGACTATTCGTAAAAGCTTGAGGCGCTCAATTGAAAATATCAAAAATGAATCGGAACGCCTCATCTACTCCATATGCCTAATTATTTTTCGATTCATTCTTGATATTAAGCGCCTCAAGCTTTTACAAATAGTCGGGTATGAGTGACTCATAGATAAAATTATTTTCTACTTTTTAGTACAATAAAAGCTTCTCCTCTAAAAAGTTTTTTTTATTAAAATTTTTAATTTAAAGCTAAATTAGTGAATATATATCAAATATGGTGGAAGTTACATTGACATCCAAAACAAAATTTGTGCTTACAAAATTTAAGCTCAATCGGAAACCGAATGAAAAATGACTTGCAAGATTTTATTACAGACAGACAACGGGACAGGTAAAACTAAATAAAAACTTGTAACATGTAAAAAGAAACTCCTTGAATTTATTTCTTCAACAAATTTGCAAATTTAAAATATTTCGATCAATCCAATATTTAAAAAAAAAAAAAAGATGATATATCTCTTTTTCATTATTTTGACAAAAAAGAGAACGAAAAAAAAAAAAAAGAAAAGATAATTGAAAAATAACAATCACACAGGATATTTTTTATTTTCGTTGAACCAATTTTTGATAAATTTGATAACATCGAATTTATATTCATATAAAAATAAAAATAGTATCGTTTTCTATATCATATTATACCCAAAACACTACACATACTCGACTCGACTTAATGCATATATAATAAATACTTGGTCCTTGCTGGAGTTGTACAAGATGTTCTAGATAACTGTTGGCAGAAGAATACCAGCGATAATTCCATTAACAAGATGTGGTTCCATTAATTATCCTTTACAATTTTGAGAAAATGTAGTGTTATTTATACTCGAAATCTTCTATTACTTTAAAATTAACGAATAAAGTGTAAAGTTTTAAAATACAAAATTATCAATTTTTTCAATGTTTATATTAGAAATTTACATTGATTGTTTGTCATAAAATTTCAAACTTTGCAGCTTAGAACTTTGAACTTTAATATCTTCGTATAAAGGAAGTATTTTTTGTCATTCGCTCCAAGTGAAAATTATCGAAAACTTTCAAAATATGTCGTTTTTTGAGAGTTCTCCATAAGAGCATCGTATTTTATATCGATTTTCAATGATTTTATTCTTAAAAATTTGCATGGATATCTGAGCTGAAATATAAACCACATATTTTTTGAGTAAAAGTCTACCTATAATAAAATTTTTAGCCTATAAATAAAACATTGTCGTCGTGCTCATACATCCTTCAACTTAGAGAAAATATTCTTGGGAGATTAGAGATATTCCTTAGAGATAGGAGAAAGTATTATCAAAATTACGAACGATAAATAATAAATCGTATTTCGTTAACGATGATGTTGATTTACTTGTTATTTCGGTCGTTATCTGGGTCACCCTGTATACCCAAGAATAATATATTTTCAATTTTTTTTTTTGTAGTTTTATTTTTAATGGTCCAAAAAAGAGTTTTATATAAGAACCTCTTCGTTTGCATTCGATAAGATGTTATAACAAAATGGTATACGACTCTCCTTTTCCATTTTACAAGTCGAATATTACTTTTGAATACCTATCGATTAGGTAGGTCTAGAGACAGGTATAGTATTTTAGAGACATACGGCAACTTTTTAGTCTCTTTAAAAATTACAAATTTTAAGGTATTGAATAGGGGATAGAGAAAAATAATATACAACTCACGGCCAGAATTTTGGATGCACTACCGTTATTTCCTGACAGCAGGAAATCCAACTTTTTGGCATAGGGTCGTTATATACTATTTTGTCTGCATGTGCTTACACATGTATAATTTGAATATACATATCTTTTATTATATTTTTTTATAATAAAAATTAAAAATAAAATGTCTATTTTTATAATTTGCAAACGAAAATTTAAAAAAAAAAAAAAAAATTTGATGTAATTTTATTAACATTCTTTCATTGTGCTTGTTATTCGATAATACATAATTTATAACGAAAGGTACATAGTTCCTGTTCGGCATACGATACCTCGTTGTAGTTCGCTTTTTCCATTCTAATACTGCTTTTTGCTTTTTTTTTCTATTTAAATTTTTCTATATGTGTGGTTCCAATAATGAATTTTTTATACCTATAAGTCGGCGTAGATTTTATGTGTGGTACTGTACATTGTAAAACCAAATTTTAAAAAAGATGTAAGTAAATTTTAAATAATCGTATTCATAGTTTTGTGTCCTGCATTATACATGTCGATGATACAAATGGTATTATCCCACACTTGTAGCCAAGGAAAGAAAGATATAAGCAAAGACTAAGCAGCAATCTATATTAAATGACTTCACTAATACTACGGGATAGATCCAACTGCAACTGTTATAGTAAAAACTCTGTTATGGGTTATGTAAAAACATAGTCTTATACTGTTTGTAAACCATACCGTTAGCCATTTATATTATATGAAGTAAGTAGAGTTCTGGTAAGTTGAAAATATAGGATTCATGTTTCCACTATCATTTTCAGCAGTTCAGCGTCCAGTATATGTGTATACAAGAATCCAGCCGGTCAGATACAGCACCCGAAGTTGTACACATACAATAGCAATCACACACAATAACACATAACCATACACACGAACAGTACGCATTCCCTCTTTGTTTTATACATTAGAACGTCCATAAAAACTTTTCGTACTTCATATATTTTATATGGCTTACGAGATCTGACCCTTTATTTGTTTATAACAATTTAACGGTCAATGATGAAAAGTCGCAACTTTTTTTCGACCGACGCACCGTTTTCCTCAAAAAATCAAAACATCAAAACAATGAAAATTGCCACACAGAATCATTATTTTTAACAATAAAGCCATGCTTTACATACTTTCTTTTGTCACCATCGTATTCAGCGCCTTTATTTATATGAAAATAGTCAATAAACTGGCCTCTTTAAATTTTTGATGTAAAAAAAAGTTTACTTGTATCGACTATATTAACAATGACAACTGTAGCCGTAGAACTGCCCAAAACAACTATTTATAGGTTGTAACGAGTTTTTATAGGTTCTGAGAAATAAAGAACTTAATTATTAGAATGTAGATTTTTATTACGGGGGGAGGTAATTTTTGAAACTGCCTACGGACGTAAAAATTTTCTAATCCACCTCTGCATACAGGGTATGTTAGATTTTCTATAGTACTTTTTCATGTAGTCTATACATGTATTATGCCACTTAAATTTCTTATTCTTCTTTATTCATTTAAGTTTCAAGAACATACATGCATACTAGTGGCTCTTCGCATCTCACTTAAGAAAAAACATCCACCAATAGAGTCTTTTTTACAGCATCATGCATTGCGATAACACACTTCTTTCATATGTATGAGCAAAGATATGGGAATATCTGAAGGGTTCCGTAATTTATGTGTGGTCGTAAATTGTAACAGAATTAAACATGAACCATGACAATTCTTTCATTTGTAATAAGGTTGTTGTAGTGAAGAAAAGTCTATGAACATTTTTATACCAATTTTGAATGAAAGAAAATAATACAGGGAATAATTTTTAAAGATTGTAAAAATGAATTTCTAATAATGTAGCGATCAAACGTGGAGATCAGAATTCCATCATAATTTTTAGCAGAACGTCATTTCAGCAAATGTTCCTTTTATGTTACACAAATTTAAAGACTTTTTCCTCAATCATAAGAGTATTTGCATGTATAAAAGAGAGGACGCGATAAAAACAGAAGATGGTCTAATATATAATAATAGTGCGCTAGATTTTTCTCACATAATTTACTCGGTCCAAGTATAGACTAGAAGTTTTCCATTTTCAAAGCTGACAGTAGCTCTTCGCTTGGAAATGTAAGCTTGTAAGAAACTTTATCAAGTTATATTGGTTGTCTACGAAGGACACACTTAGACTATAGAGTCCATTGTGATACCATATATGTGTTTTACCACCTTTTCCGCTGAAATTTCATTTTCAGCTCCTCAATTTCAGAGGCTGAGTGCACCTCCTTCATGCATATACTATGCACTATACCAACCCATCACAACTATTAAATAAATTAATTTTTGTTGCGACGGCGGGAATCGAACCCGCTACCCTGGGAATACCGCGGACGGAATTGGTTACGCCTTAACCAACTGAGCTACCAGGGCGACTTGAATAGATGAGATGCTAAAATCTTCCCTGCCACTTGTTTGACCCTTCCTTGTAATAGTATAACACGAAAATGTGTATCAATTTGAAAATTATTTAAACCAAATTCCATGTGTTATTTGCCATTGTATGTGGACCAAAAACAATTGTATGTTTTCACAAAGAAAAATTATGTATTTCTTTTAAGCAACTTGTTTATTTTTATTTTTCCATCAAAAAAATCTATATTATCTGTAATGGGTGTGAGGTAAAGTTTGATACAATAAAAGCCACTATATCCCACCATTCTTCGCAACATTAAATATTCATGCTTAACCGATTTCATTGTATTATGAGAAGAAGTTCTAGAGTTGTAAAGAACAGATATAGAATCTTTCTCTATATCTATAATATAAGACAATATAGAGTAATATTAAATTGTTATGACATTTAGCTATAATAGATATTTTTCTATGCTTGTGACTATTATATTTATATTTTAAAAAACAATTTAGACAATGTTGGAAGCAGAATATTATATTCTTATATGAAAAGCTACTACAGCTAAAAACTAGAACTAGCTAGAACATAAGAATTCAAAATAAATTTTAACTCGTATGCAAGGTTCACACGGGCATAGATATTGGAAAAGTTCAGTAGGGAGATTATCCTTAAGGTATAATAATGAAAGTATACGGTGTAATTTTGACGAAAATGGCTATTAAAAAAAGCTTTTAATAATTGTGCGATATTGATGTAAATAACGCATGCTTAAGAGAGAAGATTCACTAGATTAGAGAACTGGTAAAAGAGCTAGTTTTCATACGAGCTGTTGAAAATGATGTAGACAAAATTCAAGAAATTGACAAAATAATAAAAAATGCAATAATATCAAGAGTGAAACTATAAGTTAAAATAAATTTTTAACAATTAGGAATGAATTCTTCAGTGTAGTTACTCGCCAAGTTCTTATAACGCAAAATCAGCCGAGACTCTGAGCTAAGGGCCACTCGCATCTATTTTTCTATTTTTAGAATCCCTCTTTGAGCCTGCTACCATAATTTTCATTTACGTTTACTGCGAAACATAAAGATTAAATTTTTTTGGAATTATGTTCGCTATCAAACATTACCGTTCTGATTTGTTTGCCAGTTGGGAGGTAACACCAAAAAAGGTGCAACAAAAAAAACCACGCCAAAAACCAACTATTTTCATTTAGATTACCAAGGAAACTAAAACTGTTTCAATCGATTCAGTTTGTTATTTTTTGTAAAAATTTTATGTTTTATCATATAAAAAATGAGTTGTGCAATGTCATAATAAATATCCTGAACAAACCAAATGTAATGTTGGGTTGACTACTAAATCAGAAGCACGTCTGTTTTAAACTAATACCACTAATTAATTCATACAGTAAAAATTAAATTCTTTAAATAATCAAACAAAGTATTTACCTTCTAAAATTAATACCTTAAATTTTGAGAAAAATATATTTGAAATAAAAAAAGTAAGCCCTACATTTATTATGTAACAAGGTACGAAAGCAATATAGTTTCCACCGGGTGTTCCACGACACCTTTCGTTCTTTATTTTCTTAACTTATTTTCTTAGCTTATTAGTTTGTCTTGAACTAAATTATATAAAAAATTTTGAGGCTATTTATCAATTTTGTTTCAGTTTTGTATCTTTTATCGATAGTAAAATGATATAAAAATTTAAATTGTTAATTTCTAAAAAAAAATTTTATTGAGTATTATCGCAGTAGACTATAATTTTTTTTGGAGGGATTCTAGCAATTTCTGTGAGTCGCCTTTAAATTTAATTTTTGCCAATTTTTTAGGCTACAGACTACGATATAATTCTGTACAGTATATGCAGAAGTCTGATTTCTTAGCTTGAGTGGAGAGGAGAAGATAGAAGAGTTTCTAATTGTGGTTGGAGAACGTATAGAAGAGTATCTATCTCACCGTGGGAGTAGTATTTTTTTTTTACCAAATTCTGATTACTTTATGGGTGTAAACCTAGCTTTATAGCAAATTGAAGCAATGTAGTCAAAGCGTTATTTTATTATTTGTTGGAAATTAGTTTTAGATAATAGTTATCATAAAAAATGTAATTATTTTAGTGTGTAGAAAAAGTTTAATGTTGTTATTATCACTTGTTTCATATATTAACAACATTTTATTTGCTCTTATCGACACGAATCTAATTAACAAAAGATATTAAAATTGTTACGTATTCACTTTATTTTTGTCGGTAAAAATTATACAATTTTGCCTATAAAACTTTTGAAAGATATTCTTTGAATTTTCTTGTGCAAATAGGTACTAACCGATGAGGTCAACTGAAAATTTCAAAAAAATTATTGGCGTGTGATGTGAACGATGTGAAACTAAATTGCCTTTCTCTTGTCATTGCTTTCATCATATGGTGATGTGCTACTTGTTTAAGCCGTGTTTATGAAAACTTTCAATTTTATAAACTTTAAATTGTAAAGAAAATTAACTTTGAAACCACGTTCCTTCTCGCATTTTATCGTTCTGATTTGTTTGCTAGTTGGTAAGTAAAACCAAAATTACAAATAAACAAACGACATCAAAAACCGATTATTTTTATCACCCAGGAAACTAAAACTTTTTGAATCGATTCAGCATGAAATGAATTTTGAGAAATTAATATTTTTAGAATTGGCGATTTCTATTTTTTTGTCAATTTATGTTTTATCATTTAAAAAAATTGAGTTGTGAAAATTATCAGATAACAGAGATAATTTAAATTTAAGTACAAATTTTTATGTCATGTCATACTAAATATCCTGATCAAAACAAACGTAATTTACGCACCCATTGGGTTGGCTTCTAAGTCAGAAAAGTGTTTTTTTAAACTAATATTACAATTAATGCATACAGTAAAGACTAAAAGTAGCTATAAAATTAAATTTTTATAGAATCAAACAAATATTTGACTTCTAACATTAATAACTTCAATTTTCAGAAAAATATCTTGTAAATAAAAAAAGTAAGCGCTATTTTTATAATGTACCAAGATACGAAAGTAATATAGTTCCTACCGGGTGACCCACGACACCTTTCGTTGTCTTTTTTAAAAACAATTTTGTAATTTTATGCTTATCATTGACGGTTTTCGAAAATATTAACTTATGAAGAGAGTATACCATAATGTGTCACTAGCAACTAGGAAAAATATGTTTCTAACCAATGCAAATTTAGATATTAAGATTGAAATAATAGACTCTTATTTCACAAAAAAAATCATTCCTGATATGCATGACTATGTTTTCCAATAAAAGATAGTTTTTATTCCATAATCATTTTAAATTTTCTGGAATTGATATAATATGTCTGTATGCATCTTGATAAAAATGCTTTTTTACATACAGCGTAACAGATTTTATTACTACATGTCATTTCATGTTGAGTTTTATTATAATAAAAATATAAATATTTAAAAAAAGTAAAAAGCATATAAACCAATTCATATGGAAAATATTAACAAGCCGTGTGCATATTGCTTTTCAGGGCCAAATCCATAACTTTCTGATAAATTCAGTTAATAGTATAAACTGGGCTTTAATCAAATATCTTAGTAAATATAGGACTAACACAACGATGGATTCATGATAAAATACAAAAAATTGATTTTTTACACTTTAAATTTTTCTAATTGAGAAATTCTAAATTTTGTTTTACATTGCATTATTACGCTACTGCTTCTGCTTCAAATTGAACTAATTTGTTCAGGATTAATCGCTCGACGTTATTTTCGTACAGCAGAACAAAAAGGATAAACAAAGAGACACTATTTTCTCAAAACGTAAAGTTATTATATAATTTTCGATTTCTTTCTTTGAAATGAAAACGATAAATTCCCGTTAGGAAATTAGCAATATATACATAAAAACACCAACGAATCAATATTAATGATGTATATGACGATAATGTCTTGTATTTTGTGTACATATTTTTATGGTTAATCAAATTTTTTTAAAAGTATTTAAAAATAAAATAAAAATTGACTCCCAAACACAAAATGAAAAGATAAAAAAAGTTAAGGATGTAACGTGAATTTATTATTTATAGTTTGGTAAATTTATATAAATGAAAAAACAACCATTTTGTTCACCCCTATAAACAAACTACCTATGTTTTTATAACAAAAGAAATACGTTCCTTTTTTTAGTAACAATTCCCTTAAGTTCACTTTATCTTTGTTTTGCATATAGTGTTGTTCAATATTATTATCTTTTTTGTACAGGATTATTCAATCTTGAAAATAATGCAGGCTAGTTTTTTGACAAAAAATAGGGAAACATAAATTGTTTAATAGCTAATTTAAGGTTACTTCTGGTATTTCAATATTCAATGTCTGCGTGCCAATTTTTGAAATATCATTTGGTCAAGGTCCTATTATTTATCGAGACGAAATAAAATGACTCAAATAACTATAATTGACACCTTAAAATTGATATGAAGAATAACCAGATCAACATGTTTTAGTTTTTTTAATTTCTAAAAATTCCTGTTCCGTTTGCATGCCAAAATGTTTTCTCGGACTAAATATCATTAAGGGTAATATTGAACTTTTATGCAGAATTTCAAATTGGAATATATATTTTTTATTGACTATCATCACAGTTTGGCATCATAAACTTTTGGCGAGAAAGAACGTTAGTTAATAGAGACGCTTCAAAAGAAGGAGAAAAGTAAAGTTTTATGTAAATAAATACTATATTATAATTAAACACATAAGAATTGAATTCATCTGTTACTAATTCTTCGACCTTTTCATTCAATTTTGATCTAAGTTTTATTGATTAGTTCGATATCTACAGTTAAATGAACTGATGGTTTTTGCGAATAAATAAATGATTCTTTGCATGCCGAAATCCAACGAATCTTTTCATTAGAAGGTCGGCCACTTTCGATAATTGTGTTTGAATGCAGTTTTGTATAAGAATATCTTCTTTTTCTTCTAAAGATGACACGAATCATCCAGTGTGCTTAAATAATATAAAGGTATAATGTTTATTTCGTACAACTAAAATGTCGACAAACCTAACTGTTATAAATTTAATTTTGCAATTCAATGAATTTAAAATGACAACCATATTTTGTTATATACGTTTTAACTTCGTGTGCATGTAACAATACAAATATTACTGTTGGGAACTTTCGAAATGATGTGTTATTTATGTTTGAATATACTCTACCAGTTTTCCCATCAAGTATAAATTTTATAAATACTTTTCGCAATAAATACAGATCAACAATTATTTATTTTGTTCTATAATTTATTCGTAAATAATAAAGTCATGATGTTTTACTTATTAAAGAGCTGTCAATAGAAAATTTTGATAAATGTTGGCATTGTTTATGTTCAATTAAAAGTGGCTGTGTCAAAGACATCAATTCTTAAATACGTATATGTTCTTTCTACATTCGTGTGTGTGGCCAGTGTTAACTTATGGTTGTGAAAGTTGGACAGTTAATAAAAATTTGTGGAAATCCTTGGAAGCGTGTGAAACATGGTGTTGGCGTAGAATAATGAAAATAAAATGGACTGATTATACCTAGAATGATAAAGTGTGGAGAAAGGTTGGACTGAGAAAACAAGTATTAATTAGTGTTCATAAAAGACAGCTAGAATTTTTCGACAGCTTGAATCGAGCCTGAGTCTCCTAGTTTTATCTAGGAGAAAGATCCTACACAATGGAATGCGATATTAATTTCATAATAGGCACGAGAACGTAAAATGTAAAAAATGAATAGGAAAATGAATAATGCATTTTACTAGTAATCTAATAACAGATAAATTCGCTTTGCAAATAATAGAGTTAATATACCTATATGGAAGGTTTATAGGTTTATTCAAAAGGTTTATTAGAACTTATTAGCTATATTAATAGTAGAACAAAATACAGTAAAAACTGGTTAAAACGACGAACCAGTTATAACGAAAAAATTGGAAAGATACCGACTGAATTCCTACATGTGTGTATACTTTTCGATTAAACAAAACACCATCAAAATAGTATTTTGTACCTCTCAAACTTCACTTTCAAAGAATTTAAATAAAATTATGGGATCTTTCCGTTTTTCAATTTTTTACATGTACATTACAGACGGGCAACTGGAAACGGACCAATAGGGTATTATCCTTAATAAATTATCCTTAATAATTTGAAAAAAGTTAAAATTTATGTAAAAATATACTTAAATATTTTGATTTTGAGTCATAAAAGCACATTTTTCTTTTATAATATAAAAATTAAAAACGTAATTTTTCAACGGTATCACGTGACCTAAAACGCGGGCAGGCGCTGTTGTGATATCATATCGGTATGAACCATAGACCATCAATTAGTTCAAAGTAGACAGCTGGGTGTAATATATCCATAGATAATCAATATTTATATTTATTATTATTAGTTGTCTAGGAATATATCTGTCAAACTTATCTGTGTTATTTCGTATAATCATACCGATATTACGTCACCAAATTGAATGCCCGCGTTTTTGACAGTTTAAAAAAGGTTTAAAATTTAATTTAGGTTTTTGGCAAGAAAACGTGTGTATTTTTCCGAAATAAAGTTTTCGTGGCTTTTTATTAGCAAAATCAACATTTTGAAGTACTTTTTCAAAAATAGTAGAATACTTTATAAGGTGATTTAATGAACACTTAAACCAATATTTTGTCGTAACATCAATTTTAGGCGTTACAAACTTGGGACTAAACTAAGAATACTTTGATATATATTACATATATGCAGAGTATAAAAGCTGTTGGATCAGTTCATGCGTATACTTTCAAGTTTCTATTAATATCATTTACTATTTTAAAATTATTTAAAATAAATTTGAAATATGACTGTGTATAATTAGTGAGAAAAACGAATGAAAAACTATTGCCATCATGAATATTGAGATTTTATTAGCAATTGCGGATACACTTATATAATTGGTGGTAAAGGTTTGACCAGAATTTTCTCTCTAAATAGATAGTAGTAATATATAGACCAGGTAAATTTGACAGAAAAAAAAAACAGAATACAGTCTGTCCTATAATACTCAATAGTTAAAGTTCCTAATGCGGAATTATAAATTTTAGTTTCTTTTTAAATTATTTTGCGAAATTTTTTAACTTATTTATTAACTTTACGAAAAAATCATTCAAACAAGAATTGTTTACTCTTTTAAAATGGAAATTATACTTTCTAATGCAAAGTCTTACTTACCAGGAAAAACTTAGTTACGAACATGAGCTATAATTAAAATTTCGCATTTTGATATTTCGATACCGGAAAAAATAAAATGATCAAAAAAATTTGAAATTTCCCTTACCAATTAATCATCCTTTTATTCGTCTTTTGTGAAAAACTCATATCGATTCTCTGGACGGTTTAGGAGAAGTTAACTATCAAAGTAAGTGTTTTTATCAAGTTCTAAATTTTTGAATGAGCACTTATGGACTAAACAACCAACAATTATTACGACTTCTTCATATACCAGTATATAACAAGGGCTGCTTTTAATAATTAATTTATCGTAAACCGTACAGAGAATCGACTTGAAATTTATACAGAAGGCGTATTAAATACTCATTGATTCAGTCAATATAGACGAAAAAAAGGCCGGACCTGGAAAAAATTACAATATTGGATCTGAGGTTATAGATCGTTAGGGGGGCATGTAAATAACTTAAAAAAAAATTAAGAGAATTTTTCGTTCCGCTGTTTTTGAGAAAATCCAAAAAAATGGGAAAAAAAAATTTGGAATGCGTTTTTCTCGGAATCTATTGGTTTAAGGGGAAAGTTTTTCAAATAAAAAATGTAGAAGACATTGTCAGCTACATTTTATGTCATTGGAGCAACGTCATACGAGTTAAATTACAAAAAGTAAGTGGCGTTAAAGTATCAAAAAAAGGGTTTTTCACGATTTTCATTAAGAAAAAATGATGTTTTTGTAAAAGTGTAAATGAAAAAGTTGTTTGACTCAAAATTAGCTTCAACTTTTATTTAAACAATTTTTATGAAAAACTTACCGTTTCCGAGCTATAGGCCAAAAATGTATGTTTAAAATAAACCAAGAAAATAAAAAGGAAATCAAGTACTCCTTTTCAAAATTTAAAAAAAACTTAACTTTCAGATTTTTTGGCAAGCTGTATTTCAAAAACGGTAAGTTTTACAAAAAAATTGTTTAAATAAAAGTTGAAGCTAATTTTGAGTCAAACAACTTTTTTATTTACACTTTTACAAAAACATCATTTTTTCTTAATGAAAATCGTGAAAAACCCTTTTTTTGATACTTTAACGCCACTTACTTTTTGTAATTTAACTCGTATGACGTTGCTCCAATGACATAAAATGTAGCTGACAATGTCTTCTACATTTTTTATTTGAAAAACTTTTCCCTTAAACCAATAGATTCCGAGAAAAACGCATTCCAAATTTTTTTTCCCATTTTTTTGGATTTTCTCAAAAACAGCGGAACGAAAAATTCTCTTAATTTTTTTTTTAAGTTATTTACATGCCCCCCTAACGATCTATAACCTCAGATTCAATATTGTAATTTTTTCCAGTCAAAATGCCAGATTTACTGTACCACATTGACAGAGAAAATTTCAGTTCTATGGTAACACTTTCGTTTTGGTATCGAACCGCCTTAAAAACTATCTTTGTTTTGAGTATTCTAAATAACAGGCTGTATGTACCATACCAATCCAATTTTTCTGTTAAAATGGTTCGATCTATTTGTATCTACATACATAATATTGTTAGTACATGTTAAAACAGTGTTTAATAGATAACACAAATTACAAATAGCTAGTAGGGTTTCTAGTTATGCTCTGCTCTCTCTATAAAACATAAAATATTATGTACCTACCTACCTACGTATGCAGATTATTTGTATAAATGAACTATTTTATTTACAATACATAATTCATATGACTATTATTATTATCAAACTCTTGAATATATGTATGTTACACATATGTTATATGATTCCGATGTAAATGTTCATTTACTCAGTGTGTAGAAAATTATTTGGTAAGTGCTGTGTTTATATAATACGGAAACTGCCTTCATTTTAAATTATGGTGAAAAAGGGCCTCCATTGATAATAAGACAGTTTGGTAACAGGGGGATTTCAATAGAGATGGGCAAAGTTTCTACACATTTAATAATGCAAACTTCTATATAAAACAAGTAAAAACAACCAATGACCGAGTTAATTGTTGAAATACTAAGTTTGAAAAAAAAATTTTTCTTCTTTTTTTGACGAAAATGGAAAGAAAAATTTGGTCAAAATCCCAATTTGCGTCCTCATGGGTAAATAATGATGTTTACGAAAAATGATGATGATGTTGACGGATCCAAGACCAATACCTATGTTGCTTATTAAAAACTGCACCTTGATATTTTTTGCGTTTATGAGTTATCGTGTCGACAGACAGACAGACAGCTTAAATTTTTTGTTTTTATTTAGAAGCATCTGTGTGTGATTGGGAGTCAGTTGTAAAAATCTGCTTTTAACAAAATGGTGGAAGCGCTGGGAATTCAATAAAGTAAATACGTATCGTAGGATAATAAAATGTATCAAAATATCAAAACACTCGTATTGGCCGATTTTTTGGGAAAATATAGTTTATAGTTTTTTATACGGGGACGTCTTCAGGGGGTCAATTAAAGTTATATAAAACCATATTTTTTTTAACAGATTCTGTTTTTTTGCCGCGAAAAAGCTACTTTTATTCGAAAAATTGTTTTCCTATACTCAATTTTCGGTACAAAAGCTAAAAAAAAATTTTGTACATCTAAGAATCAAAAAACTGACAGTTCCATCTACTACTTCCATTCTTCTAATCCAGCGGTGTATGTATTATGTACCCAATTTGTGTCAACATATCCTGTATTTGAACGATTCTTTTACATATATGATGGATTGATTCATTTCTTCATTCATGTATCTGGTATATGCGTTGCGTACGTAAAGCTTTTAGAGCTGATATCTGGTATACTACGGTACCTCCATTACTTTACATATTCGTCAATAAACTGCAATATTATTAGTTACATATTATGTGAAACTTAATATTATTATGTGTCACTATTCAATATTAAATCTATCTATCTACGCTCCACTACTACAATATATCATGTATCCAGGCTACCACCTATTCGATTTAACTTAATTGAAATTAACCTGCAGAGTTTATATTGCGTAATGGAAGATGCCGTACCTATAATCAAAATTTATATGCACGTGTTCTTTAAAGCTATGCATTCAAATATATTAATGGAAATTGTTTCTGTTTATTGTACTTTTATTCCTCAACATCTTAGGTGTTTTGAGAATTTGAAATGTACACGGTACAAAATAGATGTACCATGGTTCAAACCCTAATACACCTTACAACCTCCGCCAACGATTATACAAGAAGACAATTTCTACAATATGTAATTGTAACAGCTCACGCAGGGATCAACAAAGGTTCAACATACCATATTTGCAATTAAAATATTGAAAACCCTTCACGTTTTTCTAAAAAAAACCAAATACTCGCATCTTACAGCAACAGAAAAATTTAAATAATATTAAAAAATTAATTCAAATCATAATTCAATTGGAGTTTTTTTATATCAGAATAAATTGTGAGGTTAAAATTTTATCATAATCTAAAAATAACGCATCATTATAATGACAGACGCGAAAAAAAAGAAACTTTGCACACTCATTGTATGTATAATAAATCAAACAAATATAATATTAAAAAAAACCGTATATTTAAATAAACGAATTTATTTAAATTATATGAAATTACCAAAAAGTGTGTATTTTTGTTAATTTATTAATGTTAATAAAATTTAAAGTAATTATTATTAATATTTATAAATAGAACAAGGTTTCATTAATCTTAAACAAAATACTAATTTTAATTTTATATCATTTCAAATTTCAGTCAAGTTTAGAGTCAAACGTAAAATTTGATAGGGATTTTAAAGAGTTTGAAAATTTGGAGCGTCGTACTTCCATATACGAAAATGTTCATGCAGTGGGTCCTCAAAATTTGTAATTGCATAGTAGATTAACAAAAATTTAAATACCAAATACTTTTGAGAAACAACCTTTTATTGGACTTTATAGTAAAAAATAATATTTCTTATGAATCACTCATACAAGACTTTTTTTAAAAGCTCGACGCGCTAAACAATATCAGGGATGGTTCGGCGGACTCCAAGGTTTTGAAGTATCGTCCAAAATAATTTTTGGATTTTTTATACAGTTATAAATTTTTTAGTATCGGAAGTTATTTTTAATGGGTCCGATTTTATAAATTTTCAACATATTTTTCATGGTCAGTACAAGGCATTAATACCAATTTGGAATATGTGTGTGTGTACGTAGATACGTACGAACGTTCGTGGTAATCGCCTGGATCGAAATCGCCCGAACAAAATATATCGACTTCGTTGTGGTCGTAAATTATATCGACTTCGTTGAGGAGCTGATCGAAGGGTTTTAAAAGCAATGTATTCCGAAAAGAAGTTCTATTTTATTTTTTCCTAATCGATAGCACGCGAACTAAAAATGATATCAACTTTGGTGAGATGTTGATCGAAGCGTATTAACGACAATATGATCCGGAAATAATTTCAAAACATTTTCGGTCGAGTCGTTTTCATGGCTTTTTTTCTTATATGAATATCAAATTTTCGTAAAGGGTAAGGTACAATTGAAACTGAAATTTCTATCTGACAAATACTATGCCTGATTCTAGACTTATAAGGTAGTATTGTAGCTTACTTGTAAATCCCATTAGGGCTACAACACCTCCCTTGTATCATGTTAATAATTTGTTATCTTTTTGCTTGTATTTACAGTTGTTATTTATATTTAATTGTTTGAATAATTATTTCTTGTATTCAAAGTTAATTATTTATTATATCTATATACCAACGCGACGGTTCGTTTAGTTCGTAGACACGAAAGTGGAGATATCTGGCAAAAAGTTTACAAATTTTTAATTTCTCATCCTATGCAATTTAGGCCTGTGCACGTTAGAAAACAATAAAATATTTCCATTTCATCGTATTATATATTTTGCTCAACACTGAAGAATGGAGAATTTTCGTCCAGTTGACTTCTTGTAAATATCAATTTTTAAGGTGTTAGGTAGCGATCCTTTCGTCCTCGCTCGAGTGTGGACAAGCATTTGTATATTGTCCATAATAAGTATTCATTAATTTTCAGTTTTCCGCGAAATACAAAAATTTTTCTGGCTTTATGAAAAAAAAGTCCCAGACTGCGAAAATTTCGTATCGTATCGTATGTATAGCGTATTTACAGCGGTAGGTTACAATGAAAAAAGTGGCTTAAAAATAAATAAAGTTTATTAGTAATTATCGTTATTTAACTTTGTCTGTATTAAATTTAATAAATATGGTGGGAGCGCATATAAATGTACATTACATGGTAAAAGTAGATACACTAGTGAACTTAATTGCGTTTCCACCATTTTTTAATTGCATGTTGTATGAACATTATTAATTAACTTTTTTTAAAGAAATCGAGTTTCTTGTTTTGAATTTCGTATTTCAAAGATGGTTTTACGAGTGTCAATGTGGCAAAATGTGGCACCGTTATCTGCCACCATCCCAGTTAAACAAAGTAATTCATATTATTTGATAACTTTTTTTATTATTCGATATTCTTTTTATATTTTAAATTTAGAATTTTTTACAAAACCCCAAATTCAAAACTAACAAAGGTACATGTTGAACCTTCGTACATCGAGTATTAATAAAAATAATAAAAAACAACGTGTTCAAGCACTACATTTAGCTATATGTCGTATACATAAAAATACAATATTTAAAAGTTAGATGAAGAAAACATATTATCCATAGGGGAAAGGGAAGGCATTGTAAGTGTAGAATGTTAAGCAAATATAAAATATAATTTATTGCTATTTATATGTGAAACAGAAATAATTCATAAAATACTACATAATACGGATATGGTTGCTTGGTTGCTGCTATTACAATTTATTAACTTACTGATCTAAAGTTATTGTAGTCGACTCGAAAATCGATATCAAAAACTATATTCTTTTTTACGTTTTGAGGTGTTTGAATTGTCCATGTGCATCCAAGTAGATAAGAGTGTTGTTAACGATTACCGGCATAATTAACTAGTCCAGTCTTTTTCCAAGCCTCAACTAAATCCAATGAACCAATTCAAGCTTTCAAATTTTTTCAAACAGAGAAAATTGTTTATTTGCATAGAGAGAGAGAAAATTGGAAGATATCCATTAATGGATACCCTGTTTTATTTGGCGAACAAAATGACATTTTTATTCGTTAATCGATTATATTCAGGTTAGAATAACAAAAAAAAAGGATCAATTTGAAGCTTGTGGGGTCACGTCTGAAATTTTCTGGGAGTAAAGAGTTGCACAACAGGATATTGCCCAACAGGTTTACAAAGTCTCAAAGGTAATACATATAAAAGGTTTATACGCGTGGGCTTGCGACAATAAGAATAAAATTTTTAATAATTTATTATCTGATCAAGTTCAATTAGTTGCGGAAACGAAGCACTGAAGTTCGAAAAATTTAACAGTAAAACGGATTTGAATGCGGTTTTCTGCATTCATTTCGTTAGTGTCAGGAAAGTTTTTGACCCTAATTGATTTTCAAGAAATTAAAAATATGCAATTTGCATAATTTTATTTTTATAATTGCATTTTAAATTGACCGTAAATCCTTACTTCACAATTCGGTTAATAATAACGAAAATGACTCTAAACTTCTTACTCGGGTCGTTATTTGGTCGCTGAATACGAATATCGCAATAGAATTGGTCTCCCAGGTACCTGATGCTCAGGGTGAACAATATCTTCGCTTTTTCTATAAATTATGTTATTATAATATGATTTTTTATTATAATTTCCACGTAAGAATTACATTAATTCACGGGTACAACGGGGATACCATTCACTATGGGCGTTAGGTATCTCTGAGACCAATTCTGTCGAGTTGAGCGACCCCAAAAACTCCCGTGTAACAAGTTTGGAATCATTTTGATAATTATTAATTATGGTCAATTTAAAATGCAATTATAAAATGCTTATTATTTATGCAAATAGAATATTTATAATTTCTTATAAATCAATTAAGGTCACAAAATTTCCTGACGCTTTAACGATTCGAATGCAGACAACCGCATTGAAATTCGCCTTACATCTCAAATTTTTCGAACTTTCGACTGTTTTTAGTGTTTTTTTCCGAATAAATATTTATCCAACCAGAAATTTCAACCTTACTTTTAGTTTCATTAATGGAAAAGTTTACAAGAATTTACTTAATTAAAAAGTCTTGGTCTAGCGTCTAAGGATTATATCCATGCCTTTATTGGTGTTTGGTGTTGGTGGTGTTTATTCACTAAGTAGAAGGAGTTGACACTATGGTGTAATATTTTGTAAATATTTTATAGTATTATTTTCTATTTGAAAATATTTTTGGCTTGATATAGGAGAATTCGAGTTTTGTTACAAGTTAGTAAATATGCAATATACTTAAAAAGAACCTTCTTCATATGTAAGCTAAACAATACTACTCAAACCATGTTGCTTATCTTATGCAGACAATTGTGTTTTGTATACAATCTTCTAAATACAGAATGTGAAATAATTATTTACACAAAAATTAATTATTTGACTGTTATGAAATTTGTTTGCTTATAATCGAAATAATTAAAACAGCATGATACATCGTACTAACAAAAAGCTAATTGGTCGAGTTAAAATACTCCGTATATGCTGAGTTTATAAGACCATGATATATATTTTAATTATTTATTTGATGTATATAAAATGTTACATAATATTTATGTATTTGATAGAGATGCTTCTTTGTCGATGTAATCGAACTGAATTATTAAATTTAGATTCTCATTGAAGTAATCGCGGTTTCCATGTAAGCTGTTTTTAAGTGATTCCATTACAAGTTCAGAAGAGATAATTTATTTGTTTTCAATATTTTTAAATTAATGCATGTGCATTACCCTCCATATGCAAGGACGGCGACAATCTACTGGTTTTTTGATGTGAAATAAGCTCAAAATATTTGATAGCAATGTAAGAGTATATAAACTCTAAATTATCTGCTAAAAAATAAAAATCCTAAAACATTCAACTGTGAGTTTTAGTGATGAACGTCAAACTGTGAGTTTAAGTGAACTGATCCTTTCCTAACAGCGTTTTTGTTAATGTGGCACTGCGTAAGAAAATTTGATTTGTGCGATAATAATTATTTATGTAAATACAACACGCTCTATTTAGAATACTCTGTACATACAAAATATGATAACAGCAGCATATAATGCATACAGAGTGTAATTTTTGTAATTGACAAGGAAATCCACTATTTGCTTGTTGTAATTATTTTTTTTGGAAAAATTAATTCGATTAATAGTTTTTTGTATTCAGTAAATATACAATACAGGTAATAAAATAATTATACTTAATTTTTTCAAGCTTTTAGATATATTGATGGCAGAAATCAAATTATGAGATAGTGTTCATAAAATCAGATGAAAAGTAAAAAATCTGTTCAAGGGTTTACCTATCTATTTATCTTGCTTGTGTCGGTAACGAAAGGAGAAAGAGCATAAATTTTAACGACGTTCATTATTTTTACTGATTAATTTTCATAAAAATAAATATTAACCTCTGTTGGAAAAATGAAAAAAAATAAGCTAATGAGATCGTTTTTAAGTATGAAAAAATCAATTCGAAAAATATGATGCCGAATGGCACTTGGATGAATATGTTTAAAATCATTTGAAAATCTTTATTTTGAAAAAAATGTTTCTATCACTATGGTTCTACCGTTGCCAAACATTGCGTATCTCTGCGTTACAAAATGTGCACAGGTATTACCATTCTAATTGATATTACTGTATGATATGTTATAGCTATATCACTTAGAATGGCAAAACTTGTGCATGTTGTGACGCAGAGTAAACATACAAGTGATGGGGCGAATGTTTTATTTTGTACATTCCTGAATGCGAATATTTATCTTCAATATTCGAGAATGTGAATGTCAACTTTCAAATGAAGAGTATTAGCCTAATAAATATAATTCTCCATTAGCGTAAAAAGTCCATTAAAGAAACAGTTTTAATTATCATATTCACATTAATTTTAATGCTAAAAAATATGCGAATACTAGATTGATACTCGCCCGCTTCACTGGGCTAAAAGTAAAAACCACCGCTTTATAGCCTCCAACCTCTCTTGATATACACAGTTTTGTTAAATGTATAATAGTCATAATTCATTGAGTATATAGTATAGTTGGCCATGATTTGTTTGACATTTACTATTTTTAATTTTTACAGAATTCATTAATTTATGGTTCAAAATGATGATCATCTGATCCATCTATACTCATCATTTTGAACCAAAATTAAAGATTTCTGTAAAAATTTAAAAAAATGGTAAATGTTCAAATTAAATTAAATTTTTAAAAATTTATCTTTATAAATTATAGTTCATGTGTTATTCTGATATATCAGCTATACTGCTGTACAGTTTCATTAAAAACCATTCGCTAGTTTAGCGTGAAAACGTAACAAACAAACAACCAAACAAACAAACATGCTTACTTTCAGATTTATAATATATATAGGGATATAGGGATAGGGATAGGGATTCGTCACATCACTAGTACATACATATGTTTGTAAATTAATTTTTGTTTATTGTAATTTAATATTAGTAATTATGAACAATTCAAATATTCATACGTAACTTTAGTATTTGCAAGGTATTTAAACAAATAAATTTGTTAATTGTTAATTTTACTTGTAATTAAAATGTAAATACAGTTGTAAAAAGAGGACATACTGTATATGATGTATATATGTGAAAATTTAATAGTATTTAGAGAAAGATAACAATGCGGATTAATGCAAAATATGAGTATAAAATATTTTATTGTGTATTTAATTTCAAATTACGTTTATACATTCAGATACAGATACAGACCAACATCCAACTCTTTTACAATTATTACTGAATATATCCATTTTCACAAATATGGGAGAGTGTTGTATCTGAGATCATTGTTTATGGTACGAGAGATGGGAACAATATTTTCTTGATCATTTAATTATATTTTAAGACGGTAGAAAATTTTAACTATTAAGATAGGGAAGAGGTACCATAAACCTTGCACCTGAAAGCCCTTGCGTTAACGGAGGATACTGCTAAATCAATCGAATTTGTGCCAGAAAATTTAAAATTATTTTCATCAGTTAAAAAGCAAATCCTTTTCAAACAACAGCCACATTAAAATGCGTAGAAAACGACGCAATAGTACCAACGATAAAACTGCCCGAGGAGTCATAAATTATTTAACTAAATGGACATTAAAAATGATTTAATAATGTCTTATAATGATTTAAAATCAACATTTTTCGTAGCTTTTTTCCGGAATGCGCACTAGTAAACGTCGCAAAACAATAGCCCTCAGATGCAAGGCGTATTTCATTATCTAACTTTAATAAGAAAAGAAATAACAAATATCCAGCCAACCTGCTATCAATTATTAATAATACTAATAATTGGATTCAACCTACGTTATTCAGACATCTTTCTATAACAGAAGTCATTCCCATCATTATTTTTGATCTTTATTTATTTTACACTACCTACAAATATACAATTAAATGTTTATGATGTGGATGGAGTCAGTTACTTCAATCTTATCCAAGCGACGGCAGTGTGATCAATTTACCGCACCATTAACTATAATTGATCAAACTGCAGCTGCCAGGATTCGAGCCCGCAACCACTCAGTCAGCAGTCAAACGGTTAAAGGCGATTGTACCTCTTTTCGTCGACCACTGAGCCGGGTTACATATTACTTTAGATAGCATGATTAATCATTCTTAAACATCGTTTTTATGAAAATTTAAATATCATTGATATAAAAAATATTTATACCTCATTAATTTGTGATCCGTGGAAGAAGACCACATTTAATTATTAATCAAACGCTAATAAATTTCGACTTAATAGTTCATGATAGAAGGAATATTATTGTAACATTGAAAATCTTTTGAATTTTATCCTTTTCTCTGAGAGTTGAGAGAACAACCTCAAATGAATTTTTCATGAGAAATGAGACTTCTATTTTACTTGATACCAAAAGCACATGAACAAGTACTTCCCTAGGTGTCAATCATTCTATAAAGTTTCTGTCTCATAAATACCAATACATTTCAAGAAATTTGCAATCCAAGGTACGATGTCGCAAAGGTACAACATCTTATTCTATTCCATATATGTTAGTATTTGTTTATATTGACGCTGTTGTTAAAATATATATAAATTTACACTTACAAATAACAATATAAAAAATTTTAAACAATATAATACCATATTTATAACTAATTTCATTTAAACAATATAGTATTTAATAATATTAAATGAAAATATCATATTAAAGAATAAACATGTTGAAAAGATAATGATATATTCATGCACAGGTTTGTTGGCAGGTTTAAAAAATAATGGTTTAAAAAAACTAAAAAGCACGATGCTTTTGTAACTAGCTGAACTAAAAAGTAGGTTATAATTTCTTTTAATTACAAAAAATCATTTTATCGTACAAAAGTATGGGGTGTTAAATATCAATTATTGTAAATATTTTATAGATTGATATTGGTAAAAGTAAAGTCATTATAAAATGTCTTAAAAAGCACCTCACGCTTTTTTACGACAATATGATTTTTTTGAATTTAAAGAAATTATTTTCTACCTTTTAGTTCAGCTAGTTATACAAGCGTGTTTTTTTAAGTTTTTTTAAACTATTATTTATTTTGTGTCTTTGAGGCTATTATTTATTTCAAAAAATATCAAAAATTCAGTATAAATATGGTGGGAGCGCAAATAAATGTCTATATTTTCAGATATAGAAATAGTTAATCACTAAAATCCTGATCAGGATAATCAAATAAATTGTTGTATTGCCATTGGTCCTTGATAAGTATGCCAAAATTCGTAAAAATATGCGAAGTTGATCCGACGTTTTGAAGGAGTTTAAAATCATGTTCAAAGTTTCCGTTACATATAAACATACTAACATACTAATATACCAACATACTTACATGCGTAATGAAGCTCTTAAAAGCGTGTTAAAATCAGTAATTCATTTATTCGAGATCAAATCGATTTCGCTTGCCTTTAGATCCAATCCAAGTTAGAAAAACTAATATGCCCCTATTTCTATCTTGATTTGGTTTTCATTAAAATAACAGTTATTAATTATTATTTCAAAGTCTGTAATAAAGAGGTCCTATAATCATGAAAATCAAAAGGACTTTTTATACATAGATTGTGAAAATTGATTGAGAATCGCTATCTCTTGCGTCACATTTATGTAAAAATAACAGGGATAGAAAAGAACTTTACATAAGATATAAATGGAAGAATGCCACATCAGTTTATAATTGGAAAAAGGTTTCTTTTGGTGCAATTTGGTGAATAAAAGACAGGTTTAATTATAAACGTTAAAGTTTTAATAATCAATGTAATTCGTTGAAATATATCCCACCACTGAAAATTTTTCATTCGAAATTTTTGAAGTCAAACTTTGGACATTCAATAAAATTGGTTTATGTAATGAAATATCGTATTCATTTTTTCGATTTCATTAAATAATTTATTTTTTTTACTATAATAGTTGTGTCGAATAATAATTACCTTGTCTATGTATTTTTTAATTATCTCTATTGCAATTAAATAAATGCTTTGAATTTATTGGCATTTAAAAAAAAATTATTTTTTTCATATTAATTTGTTTGATTTCAGATTCATTGTGGTTACAAATTCAAAAACTTTCAAAGTATAGCAATGATATGATCAATTAGTCAAGTAAATTGGTCAATTGAAAAATTGCATGTGTGAACATGCCATTAGAACCAAATATATCATTTAATTTGTTAAATTGTAATTACAAAATAAAAAAACTATAAAATACGGAGATGAAAGTCTGTTTTGAAGGAATATATAGTTATTATTTAGTGTGTTAGATTAATCAAGTTCGTTAATACGTTTATAACTACCTGGAAGAGTAAATACCATTATATTTATACTATCCTTATTATTTATTATTCAGGTTATCGGAAAAACATTTAAATTCAAAAGAAATATTTAATATTTTATTCTGTTGATCTATCTTGATGGTCTAAAAAAATAAATTTTTACCTCAAGAATTTCTTTTTCATCCCCTAACGTCATCTCATTGAATATCAAATGAACTAAAATATAGATTTCGATTTAACGACAGATGGCACTTTGTTAACAAGACATTTAATTTATAAAAATATAATGACATAACAAGTGAAATTTACAAAATTTAAAAAACCCCCGACAAATGCGATTTATTCCTTGTTAACCGACTTTAAGAAAATTTGCTAGAAAATGTTAGGGGCTACGATGCCACTGAAAACACACAGACACACAGATAAACACTTTAAACTTATAACACTCATCTTCAATATCAAAGTGATGGTCAAGGACATCAGATGAGTTGAAAAGGATACTTAGAGAACTATCATTTTTGGGACAAATTTTTTGAAATATTTTAATTGAAATTGAAATATTTAAGTTGAGTTTGTTCTTTTGAATTATTGTTTTAAATTACCTAATTATTTTACCATTTCACTTTTCGAAGTGAATTGAACCAGATTTATTTGACCATTCATTTCCATAGTAATAATTTATATGTCATGCCTTTCCCGAACTGAATCGATTCTGAAAATCATCGCCAATTTTTAAGTTTTTTCGTGTACAGAAACCTAAGCTCACCCTTGAAACATGACTAAGAACTTGAAACATAACATTTTCCGTTAATTTACATTTCAAATGGAACCAAAAAAATTAAAATCGGTTCATCCGTTCAGGCGCTTCGATGCCACAGACAGACAAACACACATAGCGGTCAAACTTATAAAACCCCTTTTTTTTAGTTCGGGGGTTAAAAATGAATTAGAGTTACGGTACATTATTAACATTAAATAAAAATTTAGAAAATATTTCGTTTAAAATCAACTTTTGTTATTTTAAGTTGGGATATTTTTTTGTAAATTACTTTCGTTATTTTACAGAAGCACATGAATACAATACTAATACTATTGAAAAAACTAATATCTATACATATATAATATATACAAATATGAAGCTGCTTCATATTATATAAATTTCATCTATAAATCATCATATGTATATTCTATTCACCATTTCTCTCGCGTTAAAAAGACGAAAAAAAAAACACAGTAAGTACATCTGTGTTATTTTATAAAGTGCAAATGGCGTTGGTTGGTGCAGTATATTTTGTATAAAAACAAAATATACTAATAATAATAATAATAATAATAATAATCAGATTATATGATATTTTATGGTTATATGATATGTTCACAATTTTTATTATATTGGCAAAAAAAACTAACATTGAAAAGAGAAAAAAACTAACTAAAAACAAACAAGTGACTGAGTTAATTGTTGAAATACTATGTATGGACAGTGTTGACTATTTTGTCACATTACACAAACATACATGCCACACATATACTTATAACTGATATAGCCATAACATACATACTGTACTATTTGCGCTCTCACGGTTAAACAGTAATGTTTACGAAAAAATGTTTCAAACAGAAGTTGTTTATTTATAAGGAACATTTTTTGCACTTAAACTTTTGTTATATCTCTAACGGTTTACAAAATGGGTAACTGCGGACCCAAGACCCGATTGACCTATGTTGCTCATTTACGAACTAGACCTCACTTTTTATATCTTCAGCACGCTATAAAAATTTCAGCTTGATATCTCTTTTCGTTTTGAGTAATCGTGATGACAGATGGATAGACAGACGCCAGACAGACGACAGATAGACGACAGACAACCGGAAATGGACTAATTAGATGATTCTATGACCACTTATACCAAATTTTTTTTCGTAGCATAAATATTTTTAAGCATTACAAACTTGGGACTAAACTTAATATACTATGTATATTTCATATATACATGGTATAAAATGGGCAGTGTAAAGGGAAATTTGTGAATGCATCAGGGTTAGAATACCAGTTGTGGGTGCCATCCGATCTGCAATTTTGCATTGAAACCCATGTGCATACTTCCAATGGTGAGTATCTGGATTGTTTGATAGTACTGCACCACAAAATATCGACTACCCTATCGATCATTTTGTACTTAATTTCGACTCTCTTACCTCATTGAAGGAAGATATATAAGTTTCCCCTCTAAATCATGATGTTAGGTAGTCGTACATATATATCTGCCGATTTGCATCGAGACCTTATAAATCAGTAATAAGGATTAAAATTGTTTATATTTAATCATCTTTGATGGTAGGAAGTGTTAAAATCCTAAAAAGGTTGTATCACAAACGATTTGGAATTGTAATGCGAAGGAAAAGAGTTCCCCTTCGATGAATTTGTCTAAATGAAAGAAAATGTTTGAAATAGGAAGACTTAAACAAGGCATTATGAATCGAGAGAGATGAAAGCAAAGCTATGCAATTTTTAAAACATAGTGAAGATACAAAGATATGCACAAAATTAAAGAAACTTAAAATTTTGACAAACTAACTTATGGTTTCTCAATTTTGAAACATAACAAAATTATAATTTTTATTATCTCTCATATAAGAACACTCTCATAAGTGAATATGTTTCTGTTATTAAAATGCACCGTCTAAAATTGATGTTTTCCATCAAAACAGTTTTTTTATACGAAATAAATCTGTATCTACGAATTTCATCTATTATCACGTCGTATTGGAAGCCTCTGTCCTATACATATATTCAAAATAAACAAATCTAACATCAGCATTTATACATCGGCAGTATAAAAATATTTTTGTGATTGAAATGTTGTGTAAACTACTGCAAACATACTGGCTGTGAGCCAGCCATTTATCTGATTCTTCAATCCAACATCCACGATTACATTGCTTACTTATACTATCTATCTTCCATGTATAGCAGAGGGAGCTATAAACTGGATGTAGCGTTTATACCAAAAATATGTTAAAACACAGTAGTTACAGTTATATAAGTAACCAACAAAAGTCCAAAGAGCAAAATATATAGTTTCCGGTCACAACTTCATGATGCACCACACTTTACGATGCAATAGCGAGGCGTGGATACACCTTTGAATACCACTTTTGATAGAAAATAGCTACATACGCTCTGAAAATCAAAATAAAAGTTTTGTAAATTTTACCAGTTTTTTGTTGTAAAAAGTTTTATTTTATTACTTTAATTACTTACAATAATTTATTATATCATTACTTCAATTTAATACAATCATTTTTATACCATTGATCAATGAATTGACAACTGAAATAGAGGCTCAATAAATATGGCTGATTTTACGTTGCAAAAATTTATATTTAAAATTTTAAATTGGGCCGGTTCAACACTAAGATTAAAAATTTAATTTTGGTATAGATGAAATTTATTGTTGTATGCCTCAACTCGAAGTCAACCAAAATTCATCCTTCTAAGTTACATACAGTTTTAAAAAATCTTTCAAAAGAGAAACAAGAATGACCGAAGAACAAATTTTCGAAAAACATCGTTGTGACGTTGCGACCCAATTATAGAATGAATCGTATGTATTTACAGCATACTATGAAAATTTATTATAGCTAAAATTTTAACCACCAGACCTCATGACCGAACTGGTCTCATGTTGTGAATTCTAGTAAAATTTTTATATGTGAATTAACTTGCTTACTCGGGAAGTTATTGCTCTGGTCTCTAAGCATCATATGTACGATTTGTTGAAATAGTAATGCCATATTCATACCATCAGACGTATGTAAAGTAAAATTGTGGTTTATATGCGCGAATGATTATGAAAATATTCACTATATTCATGCCACAATGAATGCTTTTCTCTTACGTTCACGTTGTGTTATATACATTTTGTTTATTGCAAAAAAAAAAATATGAATGGCGGATGGATGGATGGCTTTTTATAATATATTTACATGTTTGTGTGATGAACATTTTATGTAAATTATTTTATGCTAACCGATTATGAGGTATAAGATTGAATGGTTCGGTTACCTTACGTCAATTCTCGAAAATATTTTATATTAAAAAAAAAAAAAAATTCTCAACATGCTTGTGTTCTATTTTTGCTGACTTTTAAATTGCAGTTCGGCAGTTGCACGAGAAAAATTTGGCTAGTTGGTTGAATCAAAATCCTATTAAAGATATCATCTAGTATGCATAAAAGGAAAAGAAAAAAAGGAAAGAAAAGGCATAGCTTACAAATTTAAAATGACCCCCAAGAAGCTATTTAGCAATTGCTGCAAAGTGAAATATCGTTAAATCACCGTCATGAAACCCATATTTTTTGGGAATGTATCTATATCTCTCGCCTGATGGAAGGAATATGGACGCATGCGGATAGGGGCAGATGATCCATCGCTACTATTTGGACCAGCTTTTGCTAAACTTTAATTTCAGGTTTATATTTCTCTCCGATGATGGGTTAAGAGATTTAGAAATTGGAGAAAAACGGCAGATAGGACAATATATTTTACTGGTATTCAAATTTCGATCTCACACGAATTTTTCGAATCAATAAGTTACGAACCATTATATTATAATGCAACAAGTGAAATTTACAACATTTTAAAAATCCCGACAAATTCTTTGGGAACCGAATCCTAAACTCGCTCTTGAAACATATCTAAAAACACCCTCCAGTTAATTACCTTCTTCCTTACAATCTTTTCCAAATTGAGCCAACGGAACTCTAAAATCGTGCTTGAAACATAGCTAAGAACACTCTCTACTAAATAACCTTTGAAACGAAATAAAAAAAATCAAATCGGTTCATGTGTTTAGGCGCTACGATGCCACAGACAGACAGACAGACATACACACATAGCGTTTGGGGGTTAAAAAGGACCTACTTAGCTATCTTTGTTGTATAAATAAAACGAAACTGTAATTTGCTATCTATCTGCATATAGCTCAAACCACTGAACAGATTGGGCTGAAATTTGGTACACATACAGTAAAAATGTGGGCAAATTATTTTCAAAATTTAACCATTAAAGGAGTGAAACGGGGCTCCAAAATTTGAGAAACAATTTAAGTATCCCTTCAGGTACAAGGTAAATAATCTAAAAATCAACATTGGTACCATTTTCAAGGTGTGTCCGGAGGTTGATCACATAAACACCAATTTAGAAATTTATTTCACTTAATTAAATATACAAAATTCTAAAAAGCTTTTGTCTTGAAGACATTGATTACTTAATTAATGGTTAAGTATTTACTTGTAAGAAATTAGCTTCTTGATGTTTCTAATTAAAAAATTATGATAAATGTCTGTTTAAACGATTTTCCTTTTCAGCAAATGTTTAAAGAGCGTAAAAATAGCTTAGTTACCATGACAGCATATAATTTGAATTAGTAATTAGTTAATCAGTAAAATATAATTTAGAACATTTTTACGGTAAATGCACACATTACCATAATATTTATTTATTTATATATCTATATAGGTACGTTCATATACACATCATATTTTACAATAACAATAAATAAATAAAATAATAAATAAATAAATAATGTATGCTTTCAGTTTTAAATTAAATCATAAATTTATAATAAAATATAGTAGTATGATTAGTTTTACATTAGGGAATTAAAATATTTTATATTTTATGTTATTGGAAACTAATAAAATATAATCATTATATATATATATATTTATTAAACTAGTTAAGGGATTTTGAAAATATTCACATTGGAATCACTTTTGAATGCCTAGAGAACCAAATATTCATCGAAAAGTAAATTTTTTTACAATTTAAGCTCGTCGGTTTATATCTATGTTTATGCGCGATATTTCCCTTTTTGTACGCTATATTTATATGAAATACATATCAAGGTATACTATATTTTAGTCCCGATTTTAGTCCCAATTAACGTATAATTTTAGTCTAAAGTAACGCTTTATTTTAGACCATTGGTGTTTATAAAATCATCTAATTAGTTAATATCTGTTTGTCTGTCCATATGTCAATACGATAACTCAAAAACGAAAACCGATATCAAGCTGAAATTTTTGCGCAGAACGTAAAAAGTGAGTTTGGATTCGTAATAAGCGACATATAAAACAATAAACAAGTTTTGTTTGAAATTTTTTTTCGCAAACATGATGGTTTATCCATGGCGAGGGCGTAAATTAAGACAAAATTTTGATGTCCAAAAGACGATGAAGACGGTTATATTAAAAATAATGCAAGCACTGACATTCAATATTTTCTTTACAGAGTTTTTGATCAATTAACTCAGCCATTGCTTGTTTTTATTTGTTTTTATTAAATGTTTTTGTTAAATTAAATTTTTATTAAATTTCCTTATAGCACAGTACATCTGAATAAATGTATCAACGCGCTTATAGCAACACTGAAATTTCTAATGCCAAAGTAGATGGAAAATGAATATCTATTGCAAGAAAATTGTATTATTTAGGAATATTTTAATAATATAATTAATCAACTTTACCGTCTAGTATTTTTAAGCAGAAATATTAATATTAAAAAAATTGCCAATATAAATTTTTGGACATATATTTATACAAGCCCATTTAAAAAAACAAACAAAATATACTTTGTAGGCTGAATGATTGATACTTGATCAAATATCTTATAGCCTTAATAATATATGTATTTTACAAAGAATTCTATTTGACTATGAGTTTCTTTGAAGCTACTTACTTGCATTAACTTGTACGTTTTTGTAAATCTTACCAACATTTAAAATAATTTACTCACCTGAAACAAAATAAAATAAAACAAGATTAGAAACATCATTAAAACAAAAAACGAATCATATAAAAAAAAAAAAAAAACGAGCCAAAATCAAATGGTTTGTACTTCAATAAAATAAGGTTCAAACGAAGATATTTTTTTACAACTTAATTTTATGTCAACCCAATTCATAATTAAACATATAAAAACAGTTTTTGAGAGAATTTCACGTTGTTTTCAAGCTACGAGGCAAGTATTTCATCATCCAAAACAAAAACCAGCCAGATTCTCAAAAAATCAAATAGGCGTATCAATTTCTGATTAGTTTGAAAGGATTGGTTTGAAAGATTACATTGAATCGAATAGACTAAATTGAATTTTTGCCGAATGGAAAATTTAAATAGAAAAACGTGGGATGCTCTAAGCTTTTGTTTTCCAAATTATTCATATTTAATAAATATTATAGAGAAAACCCACGCATTTTAACATCACCTTTAAAATTATTAATTAGACAGATAAAAGTACATAGGTCGTGGAGTATTTTACTTACAATTTTTTTAAACATGGGATATATTTTCATTGAATTTATCTACCTAAAAATATATTTATGTTTATTACAAAATCCTTTTTCTTTAAGCTTTTAGGAAACACATTGTTTTATGTTTATTTTTGCTATTCTTTGCAAATAACATGCAAATGTTAATTTTAGTATAAATAAAAACAACACAACTGACTGAGAAGACAGCCACCATTCAGTAAGGGAATATGCAGTACCTAAAATAAAAAATTAAATTTATGTGTTTTTTAAAGATTTGTATTAAAAAAGAACAATGGAAATTGCCACTTTTTATAATACTCTTATTTATCAACACAAATACAAGAATTAAAATATTAAACAATTACCCACGATAAAAACGTATGAATCTTGGTACTTGATGTGTAATGGTACAATAGCATGCCTAATGTACCACAGTTCACATCCTAGTATACCTCCAATCACCCCCATCGATTGTAAGCCAAACAGATGTACCAATCACCAATTAGATGTACTTTGCAGGTATTACGTCACGCTTTATGAAAGGCTATTTGAGCTTACAAATACAAAAACATGTAAACTTGCAAATACTTGTAAACTTGCATATACAATAATGATTGTACGTCACGGTTTGATGTAATTCAAGACGCCATAATACTCTACACTATTTTAGAAGTAAATTTGAATTGGTTTTTTAAAATGCAAAATACATAAGGTAAACACTATTTTTTTTAAAATGATACTCTTGGTGTAAATTAGATACTAATGAAACGTATAAAAAATTTTTTCAAATTTAGGGCAAAAGCCTATTGCCAGCTTGAAAAAAAAACACATGACTCAAAGTACTACATCTTACCCTAGCAATAGTAATAAGGATATAGGATGTATAAAATGGGATAAAACCTAAAAATTAATTCAGCATAAATAAAGATTATAAAAACGGTAGATATTTATATTTTACATTATTTTATGTATATATCACATATTTTTTTTTATTAAATAAAATATTCTATAAAAATCAGCATATATTTAATATTATTTATTACAATATTCATAATCCAGTTAAATTGATTGTGACTTTACAATGCTTTAGGTATTAGTTGTAGTGGAATCCTTTTTCTGTAAGAGGTCTTACATTTTGTAAAAAATATCATTTTTACCGAAAATGAAAACAAAATATACTTGAAAATAATGAAATTAGGTTGTTATGTTCAGGAATAAACCAATTTAATTTCTACACGGAAATAGCTCTTCAAGAAAGCATTATCATAAAATCGGACGAGAACAATACTATCCGAGTTCGTTGTACGTTTATATTCGTTGTGTGCGTAGTCATGGTAGGGACAATAAAATCGATGCCAGCGCTTCCAGTGAAATAAGTCATAGCTGTAATCCATACAATTATATATGCATCCATACAATTCTATAATTAAAGTAGTGTATCGTTGTCACGGAAACGAAACTCGCGCACGGTGCAAATACAAACTAGTCTTTGATTCAAACAGTATGTAAACAATTACTACTTTTTAACAAAAACTTTTGGCTAACATTTAATTAGTCCCTATTGAAGTACAATAAAATCATTACAAATTAGCACACTTATTTGAATTTAACAATATGTTTACAGACAATTTCGTTGTCTGTAAACATATTCCTATTTAAGCTTAATTTATTGGGTTATAATTCCCTTATATAAATTTTTTAAACTGATTGTATCAGTAATGAAATTAATAAACGCACCAAAAATGAAAACGACGGTTGATCAATCATTCTATAAATAATATTCATATGATTGACAGCTTTTTTTACATAATAAATATTTTTTAATTAGTTTTCATATAAACATTTGAGTTTTTTCTTTTTTTTTTTATAAATAATTATATTTTGAATAAATAAAACAAAATGTACAGTTATATATAGGAAGTACGCAGATTTTATCTAAAAAAAAAATATATCACAGTCTTTTCTATAAGAAGAAAAGAAGCCATACTCGAAAGTAATTAACCTGTATTATGAGGGACACAGTCTAGGTAGGCTTTACCAAGCGATCGATAGATAGTTTTTCAACATGAAATCATCATGATAAATATGGTAAATGTATGGTGGAGTAGAGGTTGTGTTTTAAAATATACCAGGTAGCTCAATTCCATAACATATTTAGACATTTTATAGTCAAGGTTGCCCTATTTCTCCTCCTCAATAAAAAAAACCATGAAATTTGAGATAAAATAAATTTGATAAGTTCTCATTCTCTTTTTCAGGTATTGAACAATGCATTTTGAAACAAGTGATCGAGATCATCGATTCATCGTAAATATGGTGGTTTAATTTTTTTGCGGTAAACGGCAACGTCGTGAAATCCGTCACAAACAATTTGCAGTGACAATTGGAAAAATTTCAAAAATTAAAAATTGGACGGCGAGTTATTTGCATTTTTTAACACCTTTTTTTAACAGGGATGTTAAAAGTTTGATCGATACGTGTTTGTGCATCTGTCTGTCTGTCTGCCTGTGGCATCGTAGCGCCTATAAAGATGCAAAGATTTTGAATTTTTTGTTTCGTTTGAAAGGTAATTTAATGAAGAGTAAAAAAGGGCGATGATATTCAAAATTGGTTCAGTTTGGAATATCATCATCAAGGAAAACGATAATTTAATGGAGAGTGTTCTTAGATATGTTTCAAAAAATTTTGTTAATTTCACTTGTCAATAAATAAAGTAAAAAAAATTCACAAAATTCAACTTTTACTTTATAAAACAATCTTTTATCGATGGACCAACAAAGACGGAAAGGATCAAACTTTTGTAAGCCTTTTCACTGCCTTGTACTTAACTCAACCCAATCAAATGAAGGTATACAGAAAATTCTGGATTTTCCAAACTTTTGTTTTAAACGAAACATGACAGATAAAAATTATGGCCGACCTTAACAGCCCTCCCATGAAAACAAATTCAATTATTTTTAAATTTTGGAAATATTTATTCATTTATTCAGATGAATTAGACTATTACAAAGAGTATAAAAATAGAGTACATCATATAAAAGAGAAAATATAATTAATTTATGTAATTTGATAACTCAACAAAATAAACAGTGATGTACACACACCGTTTGTGTATGTTGATAAAAACTCAACTAAATTACGTTTTTTTTTGTGTTATATGAATGTTTATTTAAGAATATTATCACGTATTTTATAATTAATGTTAAAAAAAAAACTACAAACGCATTATATTATTATTATATAACGAACGGATGACTGCTAGCTGCCGTTATATAATGTTGATGATAGGTGTGTGCTTTGTAGTATGAAAATATAATAATTTTATATACTATTTTGTATGATAAAAGTGTTCAAAATTTTATATACTGCAGTAGTACATTAGGGGAAAACGTTTATATCGTACCAGTTTTTAGTTTCATTACAATACTTAGATTAGGTTAGGTTAGAGTGGCTGTCCTGGGGTAAGACAAACATAGATCATAGAATCTGAAGGGCTGGCCCATCCCCGGCCACTACTCCATGAACCATTTGGAGCTGTTTAAGAACAGCAGAAGAGCTTTGACGCCGACGGACTTTAGGTCGGAGAGGTCGTCAAAGACAGGCTGGCTCAAATAAGTCCATCTTCTCATGACAAGAGCTGGGCAGTGACAGAGAAGATGAGACATTGTCTCCTCCTTCTCTCCACTGTGATAGCTTCTGCAGCAGCCGTGATACACTGCCAGACCTAGGCGTTCAGCATGGCGGTCGCCCAACCAGTGTCCTGTAATAGCCGCAACAACTTTACGAACAGAGGCCCTTGGAAGTGATATAAGATCTTCGGAACGCCTGCGATTGTATATTACAATACTTAGATTTACACTAAATGTACAAAATTTTAAAAAAAAAAAAAAAAAAAAAATGAAATGGGACCACTCGGGAAGCACCAGCTATCAAACAGATAAAGAAGCATGAAAATCGGTTTACCCAGTCAAAAGTTCTGAGGTAACAAACATAAAAAAAAAAAAAATATATATATTATATATATATATATATATATACAGTCGAATTGATAACCTCCTCCTTTTTTTTGTTTGAAGTCGGTTAAAAAGTGCGTTTGTATTTTAAATTGTAACATGTGACTTCACAAAGCTTTTGACCCCCCTACCTCTTGTCACTTTTCATTGACCCACTTCCCCCTTAACGCGTAATAAATGGATGGTCTCTTTTGAACTGGTCATAGTGCTGTCAAAAATTTCCAATCGCAAAACCATTAGCCGTAATTTTCGATTTTTCAAATTTCAAATTTTTTTTCATCGATTATAAAGGCTACATATAACTATTTAAAAACTATTTTATCAAATTAGAGATAAGCCGAAAGGCAACTTAATGAGATCTGAAAAATAATGACTTTTGACAAGTAATATAAATGTATATAGAAATCATAAAATCCAAAAATACTAAATACTTGAAATTTGACACAAAGTCCATATAAGGGAATAAAATCCAGAAAAATTATTTTTATCTTGAGTAGATTAAGAATTTATAAAAACAATATGGAGAGAAGAAAGAAATAAAAAAAAAACTAATGCAACATTTTTATATGAATATTTTTTAATGTAAATAATTCATAAATTAAAAAAACAATCGAGAAAAATTTATTTTATGTTTGTTTCTCTACAAAACTTTTTTATTTTTTCTGTGCGTTTTCAGTTTACTTCTTTATGCATATGTTGTTTTACTCTAGCAGAAATGTTTATCTTAAATTGTTTTTTATTTATTCTGTATATCATAAATTCAATATTAAAGCAAATAAAAGTATAAAAAAAGACTTCTATATATTTTACTCTACTGTTTACGAAATAGACTGGGAGCCCATAATGATACGAAATTTCTATGACTAATTTTAAATAAGATTACGGTACTTTGCTGTATGCCGCCTGGAACATATATAAAGCTAATTTTAGTTACACGTAGCATACTGTAACACGTAGCACACAAAGGGGGCAGGAAGTTTGAAGAGGTTGAGAATGAAGTAGATTTATTCTAATTTTTGAAATCAATTCTTTTATCAATTTTGAAATTTGATAGCTTTAGGTCATTTGTATAGCATATATTTTGTAACCAATGACTTTTTTAGCAAAAATATTCTCGAATCACAAGAATATTGAAGCACCAAAAACACAATTTCCACAAAGTCGACACTACACGGTAAGAAATGTAGGGCGGTTACTACAATGATGGTATGGTTTATAGTCAGATACTATAATATCTACGTTAGCATAAGTAAAATTATACAGTGTTGAATAGGGCTATTCACCAGAAGTATTGTGATATCCATCCAGTATGAGTCTAATGCCTATGCTGCACTGATTCGTCCAACAGGACTATTTCTAATGGTACTATTCTTTCAATGGTCAAATGAGTATGGCGTCCACACCATACTGATGTGGACGCCATACTGAATTGTTGATGATATCAACAAAAAATTTCTCACGGTTAAAACTTTATCTTTATCAATCTTCCAAATGGCTGGAAAAAGAACCAAATAAATTTCGCTTTATTACGGACTCACGGTCTAATAGAGGCACACAAAAAATCAAAATTTATTTTATAAATATTATCGTTAGAATGTCCCAATTCAATAGATTATATTCGATATCAATAATTGTGTATGCTTTTAGTAAAATATTTACACGATTTTATTCTAAGAAACGTTTAGAAATTAAAATATGAGAAATGCTTTAATTCGTAAATAAACTTGTATAATATGCATACCGACTAAAATTGAGCCATTATCAGTATGAGTTACGACTCATTTAAAATGTGACGATATTTCAAAGTTAAAAAAATAAATCAATTACAAATAATGATATTCATTCATATTGACTATGAAATCGAAGGACCGAACGGAGATTATATGTTACATAAATTAATTTTTATACCATGTATATATGAAATACATATATCAAGTTATACTAAGTTTAGTCTCAAGTCTGTAACGCTTAAAAATATTCATGCTACAAAGAAAACTTTGGCATACGTGATCATAAAATTACGAGGCCGGGTCTTTGAGAATCAATTGAGAATCTTGTAAACCGTTAGATATAGAACAAAAGTGTAAAAATTGTTCCTTATAAAAAAATTAACAATTTTTGTTTGAAACAATTTTTCATTATTGTTTACCCGTGAGATCGCAAATTATATAGTATGTTATATCAGTTATGTGTGTGTGACATGTATGTACGTGTGGCTATCTAAGAGTCGCTATCTTTTTTTACTTACATGACGTAAAAAAACAAACGATTGCGCAATCAACACAGTCTATTTATGGTATTTAAACAATTACCTCCGCCAACTGTTTGTTTCCACTTGTTTTTTTATATAATGACTTTCTACGACTCACAAAATATACATATCAATACCCAAAACTGGTTTATATTGGTTATTTTAAGATATACTTATATTTGGAACATTTGATTTTAAAATTTTGAAGACATTCCGCTCATAATAAAATAAACATTTTGCAATTATTTTTATGTACTTTTAGAAAAATTGATGAAGGTAAGTTTGATATTTGTTTTGTATATGTTGAAAGAAAGTCAATTACAACACAATACATAGTAACAGCAGAAAAGTTACTCCGAAATGGTTGAAAAACGTTTCATCTATTTTCAACCTTCTTCAAATTTGAATTTGCAACGAAAGTCTTTTCTAAAAGTTTAATAACACTTACGGATGTAAAAAAAGATTAATACAAACAATAATATGTAAACAAAACATACAAATGCATCTTCCAGTACCTACCTCCTACATATATGGCTCCATTCTTTTCTTGTAAAATTACCTAATAATATTTCCAAAACAATCATGTTATATGAACAAAAAATTGCTATCGGCTATTTATATATAAAAAAAAAAAAAACAAAATGTAAGAGCAAGCAAGAGGATTGGTTTTTTATATTATTTTAGTGTGCACACAAATTCAATAATAAGAATATTAAATTTTATGTTTATTGTTACGATGGTATAAATGTTTTTTTCGCAGCAATCATTTTTTTCAGTAAATAAAATGTCCGATGATGATATCTTTCTCCAGCTAGTATAGTAAGAGAGTTGTTTATAGTATATTCCCCACGATGATAATACATTTTGTTACACGCATTCAACACAAGTTTTCTTCAACGTATCTACGTTATTTCAAGGCACGATTTTTATTTAACAATATTATTATGTTAATCCTAGAAAGGTGCGTTTAAAATAATCGTGATCCCGTTGAAGTGACGTGACCAATTTAAAATGAAGGAGTGGACAATTTCTATGTGCCTATTATTTCTAAGTTCCCATTATTTAGCATCAAACATAAAAAAACGAGAATTGTCGTTAGCACCCGGTAGGAACTATATTCATTTCATACCTCGGTACATTATAAATGCAGCGCTTAGTTTTTTTACAAAATATTTTTCTGAAAATTTAAGTAATAATTTCTAGAAGTCAAATACTTGTTTGATTCCTCAAAGAATTTAATTTTATAGCTACTTTACGTTTTTACTGTATGAATTAATTAAAAAATGAGTTAAAAAAAGACATAGTTCTGATTTAGTAGCCAACGTAAGATGTGAGCACATTACGTTTAGTTTGATCAGAATATTTATTATGACATAACATAAAAATTTCCTTGTACTTACTTAAAATTATCTCTGTTATCTTTAACTTCTGATAACTTTAAAACTTAATTTTTTTTAAATGATTGAATATACAATTTTGGCAAAAAATACAAATTGACAAATTATAAAAATATTTTTGCATTGAAAAAGTTTTAATTTTCTAGGTGACCTAGATGAAAATGGTCGGTTTTGGTGTCATTTTTTTCCCCAATCAACAAACTAATCAGAATGTCAACGTGCGATAAGAAACATAGTTCCAAATACAAAATATTAAGATTTCATTACTCTAAATCCTGAAAGATACTTACCCGATTGGCTCAGTGTTTATAATTTGTAATGGCAGGCCAAAAAACAGCTTCTAGGAGGGATCGTGTGAAAGTCTACCTAAAAGTCTTAATATCTCGTTGTTCACAAGAATATGTCCGTGAAAGGTTTACGTCGTTAAAAGTACTGAACCAGAAGTGGAACAAAAGTCAATTTATGGAGGAAAAAGACAAAAACTCAATGCATACCTAAACTTCAGAAATTCAAATGTGACTTGATCCACTCGTTCTTCTCGGTTCAGAATCAAACAAATGTTTTTAAGAAGCACTTTCAAACCGGCTTTTATTCAAAGCCTTAAAATTATCTTGGTAGAAGTCGCGATGATATTGAAAAGATTCATAAAAAATTTCGACCATAATATTTACGTTTGTAAAACCTTGGATGATGACAAACGATCATTGTAAAGAATAAACTTTATTGAATCACTTATTCTAGTATATTAAAGAGCTATCGAATATGAGCTTTGTTTGAGAATTTACTACGGTCAACTCTTGGACTAATAGCAAGAGAGTTCCAAACACAAACAATGAATGAATGCTAACTGGAAATGAAACTCAATAAACTTTTATGTGAATATTATTTACATCCTAAACTTTGTTTATATACCAACATTTGTCAACAAAAAATGAAAAATATTTATAAGAGAAGAGGCTACAGAAATCTTTTTTTTATTTTTCTTTTAAACTAAAAGATTAAATAAATTTCTTCTTCATCATTTACAATATTTAATATTTATATAATTTTTTTTCTTTTCATTATTCTTTTGGAAATTTATTATTTTCTTCTAAATTTACTTCATTGTGATTTTGTTTTTTTTTCTGGTTTTTCTTTATTGCAATTTGAATTAAAAGACAATTTTATTGAATAAATTTTGAATAATTTCGTTCACAAAAAACACATTAACATTCTTCTATATGGGACAACAAACGCACTGACGGGATTGAAAAGCTATTGAATCAGGAGTAAATAATAACGTAAGTCACAAGTCATTGAGTGGCCCATTTTATAATAATTTTACAGACTACTTTATGAATCGCACATATAAAATTGTTCGGACTCATTAAAATTATTAACTGCGTCGTGAAATGAACTGTTATGTTTTATGGTCCTTATTTATCTCATTTATATGAAAAACTTAGAATAAAGCCAGGAGAATTTTGGATAAAACGCTTGATTTTTTTTTTTGTTGGACTAAGTCTGAATCAATTTATATTGATTATTAAAAATCCCGATTATTAATATATATAAATGATTTCAAAAGTAGGCATATTTAACATTGGTCTTATGGTAAAACGGTAGATGGACGATATGTTTTCATAGATTTCTCCTAAACTAGTCGGTGGAAATTAAAAAAAATGTTTAAATTAAAGTTAAAACCTTAACAAAGTATTGAAAAAAAAACCGCTGTGTCCGACTCATTAAGGATGTATGAAAACGGTAGAGGGGACACAAATAAAAAAAATATAATTTTTTAACGAAAAGTCAGATTAAAATTTTTTGATATTTGGAATAATTTTCAAAATAACGAAAATTGAAAATTTATTTTAATTATTTACTATTTAATATTTCGAAAACCAAGGCAGATAATGAAAAATTTTATTCTTATTTTTCGTCTACATTCACGAAGTTATAACAAAATTTATCATCTAAGCTGAAAATAAGGAACAAATAATTTAAACCACAATGCTAAACTTACCTTGGCAGCCGTACTACCTTAAATTCGCGATAAATTTATGAGAACAGTCATAAACGCGAACGCGACGTTAACACTATAAAAATATCGTTTTGGTTTAAACCGTAGATGATCAATGCTTAACGATTTAAAAACAAAAAGCACTTGATGTAATTCGTTCTTTTTTTAACCAAAAACATATTTTTATAGCCAGCTATTCTCAAAAAGAAGGTCTCATTAAAACAATAATAATATTTAATAAATAAAATGCATAGAAAATCATATATAATTAAAAATATTTAAGAAGAAAAATAATTAGTTTATTGTGGTGGTGTAATTAAGACAAACCAAAACAATTAAATCAATCATATAAATTTAATTACAGTAATTATTATCACTATTGTCATTCATTTCATTCATTCATATTTAAAATAAAACTTTATGATACCTGATGATAAACTCTTTAAGAACACTTAAAAACTGTTATTTTAATGATTTGTCAACAGCAGTTCTTTTGCTTTTCTTCTTGTGAGCTATTATAAAAAGCCGTTTCCTCTTCCTTTATGGTATTACAGATATATAACACGAGATTAATTTTTATGATAAATAAATACTTTTATCTAATGATATTTGAATATTAAGATAAGATATAAAATGTTATGTTTCATGGAAATAAAGAAACGATTAAGCATTATTAAAATCTGTCAATTATGTCACAAATACTTTCCACTTTTAACCCCCGAACGAAAAAAAGGGTGTTATAAGTTTAAGTTTGACCAGTATATGTGCCTGCCTTTCTGTGGCATTGTAGCGATGATGTTTCTGAAACGGGGAGCTATGTTTCAAGTGCAATTTAGAATCCTGTACCCAAAACAACTAAAAAATAGGCGATGATTTTCAAAATATGTTCAGTTTTCAGAAGCTTCTAAGGAAAACGTAATTTAATGGAGAGTGTTCTTAGATACGTTTCAAAGGCGAGTTTAGGGTTCCATATTCGAAAAATTTCTCAGGGGTTTTTAATATTTTTGTAAATTTTACTTGTCGTTTTATGCATTACCCACCACGCTCCTCGTACTTCCCATATTGAATATGGTTTTTTTAATTTTTAGTCAACTTTATATACAACAAATTTTTCATCACTTTCCGGGAAAATTTTTCACTTTTGGCAATCTTAAAATTTATTTATATTAAAATTATTATTGAAAAATATATTATAATACATACTTGTATAGAAAAAATACGCAAACACCATTGTTACAACACTCATTAAAACAGAGCATACGAAACTTGCAATTCTTAAAGCGCTGGCCAGCGGACATTTCGTTATTTACGTGTTGGAGAAAGTTATTGTATCGTATCTTTTATATTTAGCCTTGTCTATACAATAACTATTTACAACTGGCTTAAGATAAAGTATCACTTATGCCACAAGTTTCCCTTTTCATTTTTTACGCCCCCCGTTAACACATTTTTTTACTACGATACGGTAAGAAATTTTTTTTGTACATCAATCACCATGTCACCCTCGGTGACATTAGCAAAAGTTATGGGGGACGAATAAATATAGTATATGCTTAAGACCTATACTGGTGGACAATGTCACAATACTTCTGGTGGCCTGACCTATTCAATACTGTAACATTACTTATTGAGTTTGTTTTTGAACCAAGTTAGAAAATATATTCTAAGAAACTCTTTTATTACTATGAATTTAATGTAAAAATTTACCTGTTTAATAGTTTCACAAGATACAATTAGAAATTATTTGGATACAGATATGGATAAAAACTGTCTTATTGTAGACATTTTCTATGTGATTGTATTTATACTGATACCAACATGGTGATAAAATGTCAAAATAGTGACAGAGACAGTCTATACATGTACATAAATTATGATTTAAAGTTGCATAGAAGCGGGGTTGCTATAAAAACGAAGTGATCTAGAACATCTAAAACTCGAAATGACATAGAAATGAAATTCAATATTTATATTATTATAAGAGTTCACTTCCTGAATATATTTAAAATATAAAAAAGAATACGATATAGAAATAGTGATAATAGTTTTTTTGGAGACAATATAACATGTATAAGGGATATTATCTTCTTTATACAGGGTGTTCTATAATTGACTGTAAAACTATCGCTAACTGAATAAGCTGGAAAAAAAGAAGAGATGTTCTACGTACGAGATAATTAACCTACTCTAATGTTAATCAAATAATAAAAAATACATTCATCAAAATAAACTTCATCCAATAAAACACTTTTTAAACAGAGGATGTGTTTTATCATAGTGTGAAGGAGTGACCTAAATGCAAACGAACTACAAAAAAAACTTAAAACAAAATCTTATACATCGTATCAACTTCTAACTTCAACACATTATACATAGTGTGCTTTGTCAGTGAGTTTACGTCGTAATAAAACTTGCTTTTTATGGATTAGTTTTTATAATAACATAAGTAGCCAAATAGAGTTTTTTTTGCATTTAGGTCACTCCTTCATACTATGATAAAACACATCCTCTGTTTAATTAGTGTATACAGAAATTTAGCTTACATATATTTGTGGCCGCAAAACTCGAAACGTAGTAAAGGGATTGACTTATTATTTATACACAAGAGTGCTTATCGAACGGGTATTAAAAATATTGAAAAAAAAAACTGAAAAAGGGATGGAAGTCATACAATGTTAAATGGTTTCGTTTAGTATTAATCATTATTCTAATTATAATTTCGGTTAGTATTCATAATGGAAGTCATACAATGTTAAATGGTTTCGTTTAGTATTAATTGGTGATTTATCAAATCATTATTCTAATTATAATTTCGTTTAGTATTCATAGGAAACATGTATTGGATCATAGCTCAGATGATAGTTCCGTTAAATATTAATAGATATCGTTACGTTATATATCGTCGCACAGTGGAGTATTTAGATCAAATTTGAAACAAAAACAAGCATAGATGAGACATAAAATGACTCAAAACCAAAAAAAATTAAAAAAATTGAAGAAGAAAATGAAATAATTGTCATTGAAGACGAATATGATGATGACGAATGTGACTTCAAAATTTTTTTTTATTATTGCCAAAAAAAAGGTACTTTTGCATTTAAATATTCTTTTGAATTAATTTTGAGCATAAAATCCGTTCATTATATTTTGTTCATGTTAATATAAATACTGTGCTTCGCCTGTGTACAATAAAAACTTCGAGTAGCCTTTTTTTTCTGTAAAGCTTTCATCAATTTCCCTAGATTACTATAAGATAAAACTTATAACAAATTTCAACCTAAGTTTCTAATAAAAATAACATAAGCAAAATTTTTTTAGTTCTTAAGAATTTTATAAAACTGGAACAAATGGATTAACAATAATGAGTAATAAATATTTTATAGAGAATGTAACGTTCTAAAAAAATTTTTCTTACGACTTTTCGTTATAAAAATGTGATGTATTTTCTAATACCTGAATAAGTATTCAAATGATATCACATTTCATCTTTACTTTTACAATCTTGGTGTTAATATTACTAAACAATGTGGTTTCTTAATGTGATTTCATAAAAAATATTTTGAAATGAAAATATGATAAAATAAATCATACAACTAGATATACTCTACTAACAAATTAATATTGATCACATATTGAACAAAGACGTTCCATTGCTATTACGTACTTGAAATGAACGTATTATCTTGTTTACTAGTATGACAGACACGGAAGTAATGTGTGACTATCACACACTAAATTTTTTTTTATTCATCTAAGATAAAAAGTCATATATCTATGTATGAGGTCGAATATCTACACTTGTTATTGTGTCCTTTTTCTATTGATATCCCCATGTCCACCTACCCCTCTGTTCTATCACTTTCGAAGCACTATTATACCCTCATCTCGAATCTTTTCTATACCAGATATATATGTTTACCAAAGAATTGGCCATTACAAGGAACACACATTTATTTTAACAAGAAATTGACAGCTGACAATTGACAACTTATATGGGATATAAAACAGAGCCCCTCCATCCCTCCATTCCCTCGATCTTTGCTATTATTCATATACAAATGTACTTTTCCAACTGGAGTTTTTGAAAGTTATCAATATGACATCATAATTTATTGAAGTGATGTTTGTATAACCCTACATCATGGTCAATATTTTTTTTCATTTTCGTAGGCGTGTTTTGTTTGAAATTATTAGTTAGTTTTAAGGAAATATAGTTTTGCGTAGGTATATTTTCCAAATCAGTATTTAAAAATTACTCATTAATAAAACAATTTAGCAGACCGAAGTAAAATGGGTATTACGTTGGGTTAGATTATATTGGTTGTCCACGAAGGACACACTATATATACATAGTGCTCATTGTGATACCATATATGTGCTTTACCACCTTTCCGCTGATAATTTTACTTATCAGCTCCTCAATTCCAGAGTCTGAGTGCACCTCTTTCATGCATATACCATGCACTATACCAGCCTATACAATTATTAATTAAATTAATTTTGTTGCGACGGCGGGAATCGAACCCGCTTCTCTAAGCATATCGCGGATGGAATTGGTTACGCACTAACCAACTGAGCTAATAGGGCGAAAATTAGTATTAACGAAGCAGTAAAAATATTACTCAAAGAAGTGTTTTAACATATAGTAATAATAATCCTACACAACTCGCTGCAAAAAGTTATGATTAAAATAGATGAACGTTGCACAAAGGGCATGGTTATGTTAACCTACTTGACTTGTTTCTTTCTTTTCAAATTTTATTTAACGCATTTTTTGATTTTTGAAATTATTTATTTTATTGACCGACTTCAAAAAAGGAGAAGGTTTTCAATTCGACTGTATTTTTTTAATGTTTGTTACCTCAGAACTTTCGACTGGGTGAAGCTATTTTGAAGATTTTCTTTTTGTTTGATAGCTGATGCTTCCCGTGTGGTTCCATTTCCATTTGGTCTAGTTCTGACAATGACAGCAATGAGCAAATCATATAAGTCTTAAATTTGCATTAAGTATGTGCGCGACAAATGGGCGAATAACTCAATATCACTCCAACCGATTTTGATAATTCTCTTTTTAGTGACAAATTAGTTAGTGTACTTAATATTCACTAAAAATTATAAATTAATATATCTCATGTTATTACAATTATTGTTATTTTTGGAGTCGGTGTCAGCCAAGTTAATGTAGCAAACTGTTCTGTCATAATTGTTTCCTTGGCTGACACCGACTACAAAAATAACAATAATTGTTACTACATTATATATATTATCGTTATTTTTTTACATTTTAGTGCATATTAATTTGTTTTGAAATAGTCTTTTGTTTGAAGTCGGTTTTGTTTTGTTAAAAATTTTTTTTAATACATCACGTTGTATAAAAATGTAGAGAAAATTTTCTCTTACTTCTACATAAGGGTTATTTAACGTTATGAAATTTAGAAATTCGTAATCGTCTAATGAACAACTTATATAATGAAAGTTTGATTACATTTTAGAAAGAGAAAGTTAGAATATCCTGCACCAAGAGACTTTCTGGATGTCAACACATCTCATCAGATCTTGAATATGAATTATGGGTATTTCTTTTATGGGAAAGTAAATTTTTTATCTTTTCACCACTAGCATAAAAAAGAATAAATATAAAATAAGGTATATAAATTTAAAAAAAAGGATAACAGCCAACATATATACAATAAATTTGCTTTTTTTGTAACATAGTTCAGAAAATTTGACGCTGACTATATGTAAACTCGAATAACAATAATACTAGTTTTATGCAAAATAGGTACCGGCCAAAAATGGATGTTTCTCATATCATTATTTTTATGTTTTTCCATGTATGTATGTTATATACAAGGTATACTAAGTTTAGTCCCAAGTTTGTAACGCTTAAAAATATTGATGCTACCAACAAAATTTTAGTATAGGTGTTCATAAAATCACCTAATTAGTCCATTTTCGGTTGCCCGTCCGTCCTCCTGTGAACACGATAAATCAAAACGAAAAAATAATTCCAAGCTGAAATTTTTACAGCGTACTCAGGACGTAAAAAGTGAGGTCAAGTTCGTAAATGCGCAACATAAGTCAATTAGGTCTTGGTTACGTAGGACCCATCTTGTAAACCGTTAGAGATAAAACAAAAGTTTAATTGTAAAAAATGTTCCTTATAAAAAATAAACAACTTTTATTTGACTTACATTTTTTTGTAAACATCACTGTTAATTCGTGAGGGTGCAAATTGTATTGTATGTATTATATGGGAATATCAGTTATGTATGTGTTACATAAATGCATGTGTAATGTGATAAAGTCATCCACACTGTCTGTACATGGTATTTTAATAATTAAATCAGTCAATTGTTTGTTTTCACTTGTTTTATCATGTTTATCATATCTTGAATTGAAGAAAATGTTTATAAGTAACCAACGTCCCAAAAACATAAACAAAAATCTAATTATTAAGCATTAAAAAGAATGTGTAACTAACTAAAAACATAATTTTTTCTTTCACACATTTCATATGCGCTTACACTTTTGTAGCATATCCTGCTTATCTTAACTCGTACAGCAAGCAAGATGTGTTGTAACTATATGTTTCATCATTCACACTACATGTAGGTACTATAATGAAAAACTTTGTCGTGGTTTTTCTACTTTTACAAACCGTTATCATTATAAAATAATCTTAATTAGATCTGGTGTATACTGTGACGATTTACACTTGTAATGAGAAGAAAATGTATTTTATTTCACAGTTCAAGAATAATAAATCACTTTTTTATACTGTTTTTATTAAAAAAAAAAAAAGGACGTATACATATATACATTGTATGTACATTTATAATAAACTTGCTTTTCTACGCTTTTTGAACAGTCTGGTGAGTGTTCAAATGTGTTTTTTTAAAGGTTCTGTACGTCTTCAGTCAACTACTTCAAAAAAATAACAAGTTACTTTTAAATAGAACTTTTTTTAATTAAAGCGATTAAAAGAGAGTGGTGTTACCCGCTCAAACGTGATTTTGAGAGTTTTTATCGTTACTGTGTAAATTAATCAAGCCTTCTTGAGAAAAATGCCCTAAAATCTATTCCACGAAATTTTACAAAGCCCTTTAAAAACACAGTTCCTGTGTGCTACCCCATAGGAACTATACATTTTTCTAGGATAAAAATTTGCCTATGTCATTTCAGATCTTTAAACTACCACTATCTATGCAAAAATTATGTAGATCCTTTGCTTTACGCAAAATTAAAACAAATCTACCACACGGGAGCCGTACATTTTACCGGGATAAAAATCCTTTGTTCTATTCCAGACTGTAAACTCATTTCTTTGAAGAATTTCATCCAGGGCCGTTCAGCGGTTCTGGCGTGATTGAGTAACAAACATCCATTCTTCCATCCATCCATTCAAACTTTCACGATTATAACACATAATATATATATTTTTGATTTTGACCACTGTCCGAAACAAAAACAAAATAATGAAAATGTCTCCAATCTGTAACTAAATTAGTTGTGTGTAATAAAAAATGCATATTTTAGGCTCCTTATGTTTAGTTGTCACTGTTATATATTAATATTTGATTATTTTCTTTCTCTTTTTGATATTGTGTGACAATTTTCCTTTATTTTAGATAAACCCTATAATTGTACACCTAACAATAATATCCTTAATTTTTTATAATTTTTAAGTATTTTAATTAATGACAAATGAATTTTACAAAATTTAAAACATCTCCGAGAAATTTTTTGGGTACGGAACCCTAAACTCGCACTTGAAACGTATCTAAGAACACTTTCCATCATTAGATTTTGAGGATCATCGACTATTATTTAGTTGTTCCGGATACAGGGCCCTAAGATCGCACTTGAAACATAGCTAAGAACACACCTTATTAAATTGTCTTTTAAACAAAAAAATCCAAATCTGTTCATCCGTTTAGGCGCTACGATTCCACAGACAGACACACATAGCGATCAAACTTATAGCACTCCTTTTTTTGGTTCGGGGGTTTAAAAATGGTGAAAACTACAGAAAGTGGGTACCTAGTGTTCTGAGAGTTGCTGCCTAATGTTCTGCTAAATCTTACTCATAATCTAGATACAGGAAAAGAATTTTAGAGCACAAGTAAAAAGCGTCTCTTTAATGCGTATTTTAAATTTACGTTAAATAAAAAAAGACATTACGTATTGGGAGCTGGATTTAAATACACCAATCTTAGACATTTCGATATTCGCAACACAACAAAATAGTTCATTATAAACGACAATTAAAAGTTGACATAAATATTTCTACGGATCCTTTATATAATACTTTTGAACTTGATGAATTCTTTTTTTCATTTTTATTCGTTTCAAATAATTTATATTTGTTTAATTTGAGTAAAAAACATTCATTACTCCGACATGTATAAATTTCAAGTTTTTTCCTTAGACTTTATTTTAAAAACGTATTCTTTATATATGTAGTGAATGTATTATAGTACTTTAACGCCTTTTTAACTTTCCCTTGATTCTTTACGTTTTTTACTAAGATTGTGTTGTATTTGAAAAAAACTGTTTTATCATTGGTGAAATCAGTTTTTTTATGGGTAGAAAAAAAAAAAAAACGAGCCAGACATGTAAATTTAAAAACTATAAATTGTTGAAGAAGTTTCTAACTTATTTCAAATCAAATAATGTCTGTCAAGTGTATAAATTATTATTATTATTATTATTATTATTATTTATGTAATTTATCTTTATTTAAACTTTTCGAATAATAATTATTCATTCTAATTTATTATTTATATAAAAGTTAAAAACAGATCTTTCTAATATTTTATTTGAGTATAATTTAATTCTTAAGAAGATTTCAACACTGGTAGCTCAGTTGGTTAAGGCGTAACCAATTCGTCCGCGGTATGCCCATAGTAACGGTTTCGATTCCCGCCATCACAACAAAAATTAATTTAATTATAGTTGTGATGGGCTGTTGTAGTGCATGGTATATGCATTAAGGAGGTGTACTCAGCCTCTGAAAAAAATTGAGGAGCTGATAAATGAAATTATCAGCGGAAAAGGTGGTAAAAAACATAAAGGTGGTAAACAAGTGCGTCCTTCGTGGATAGCCAATATAACCTAACCTAACCTAAGAAGATTAAAACTTCGATAAATGTTAAAAAACAACAACTGAAGTTCATTGCTGGTGTTTATATATGAAGGTATCAAGCCCAATTTCCATTCTTTTAGAAGAGGCTAATATACCGTACCATCAAATTTGGTGAAATGTTAGAGAGAAATGGTAAAATATCACAAATTTATAACTTTCGATTCTATTCTTCTATTACGTATCCAATCTCAATATATAAAAATAATACATCTATGACATATCTTAGCTTCCTGAGGATATAGTAGCTTATAAAATACTGAAAGTCAACTACCTAAAATATATATTTTCTACAGGGAGAGTCGATTAGTGGTTAAACCGGCGTCACTGCGGAAAACCTCACGCACTTGTCATAGACGTGATACGTGTACAATAAAAAAACAATAAACACGAAGTTTATATAAATTTTATGTGGCCATTGTGGCCAGGTAAAACTTACCCGCACGATTTTTACCGTTGCTACGAGACTAGTGACACTTACTTATAGGATTTTAAAAACCGTCGGGTATTAGATACCCGGTTACAATTCAATTTCATTTTCTTTTCAGTCATTTTTTTGAACCTAACATTTGGAAACCACCGAAACTAGCAGACATATTTGATTTAAAAAAAAGATTGAGGTCGTGGGACTCCCGTAAAGAACGAAATTCCTTTCGAAGCTCTACAGAAACAAACGTAAACATCAAATAAATACATATCGGTAATCTGTTTTTGATTGAATATGATTAATAAAATTATATTTTTTATTTTTTAATTATTTATTGTATTATAGTATGTAGTACCAAAAACCTAATATAAATTCAATTAATTGTTATAATTTAAAAAATAATGATCGTTTATTAATTAATATTCTTTTGAAAGCTTACAGAATAGTAATAGAGAACACACACACACACGAGAATAGTTAGTGTCAAGTAGGCAGTGAACATATAATGGTTTCCATAGATATGGCGAACACACACACACACTCACAAAGCATATTCACAATGTTACGTGACGGTCTATGCCAGTTTGCTCACTATGCTAAGCCGCATTAAGGAGCGTTCCAAAAAATATTTGTTAAATAAAATAATTTTTAAATTATTCTAAGAAATTATTGATTTTGAATATTTTAGAGCCCTCAATGTATGACAAATCTAGTTATATGGTTGATATATATACTTTATGAAATGGAATATCGAGGACAATAAAGTTTTTGCGATATGAAACGATATATGTACCAATAATTTTTATATTGCAAGATGTTATGCGTTATTTTAAAAATAGAGAATATTTTTATCGGAAAGATTTTTACTCAATAAATGAAAAATATATTGCATGTATAATACTATTTCAATAATAAATTTGCATATCGACTACTGAGCTTATAAAAATATATAGTCTCTTTATTTATTGGAAAAAAGTCTCCGCAGGAGACAATATTCCTGCAAAACCTTTTTTCCTTTTCAAGAGGCGTAGATTTTTGACAAAAAAGGGCGGACAAAGTGATGATGAATTTGATTTTGCGCGTAATATGTAGTATAGTTTTATATCCTTTTGGCCTTTAGGCTCTTAAGATTTATACAGCTTTACAAATATAAATATAATTAAAACTTACCAACATTTGAAATAATTAATAAATTTACTCACCTGAAACAAATCAAAAATCAAAATTAGTAAGATTATTTTTTAAAGGTTAATTTTTTTTCAATTATTTTTTGTTTTATGCTATGAAAACTTTTAAAGTTCAACATAATAGTTCAACAAGGGCCGTAAAATTTTCAATTTAACACGATGGCGCTTACTTACTCGAGTGTATAAGAGATCATCTTCACGAGTTTCACACATCATTTTTTACGACTGTGATTAGCTGAGACAATATCAACATTTGTCGATACGAAATTACCATAATTACTTCCATAAACTAATCAAGTGGTCAATTTGGCAATTCGATTTAAAATGTTTATTCTCTAGAGATTTCGCTTTATGGTAAATGCCAATATAGTACATACCTGAAATAATAATTTCAAATAAAAACCCTGTAAATGAAAGTCTGGACACAACGTATCCAATTCGGGATTGTTTGACCGCAATTATCCGTTCGTACCAATGAGAGAAAAGCGATAGACTGTCAAAATCACTCTGTTTATTAAAACTTATTTATCAAAACTTACGAAACTCACTTTTAATATTTAAAATCACTTTTAGTTAATTAAAATCACATTTAAAAATCGAAGTTTCAAGTGTAGATTGAAAACTTAACCTATAATTGTAGTTTGTTGACAGTATTATATATCAGCAGCCGCTATTTTCCACTCAATAAGTAAAGGATAGACAGTTCTTACTCCATTTCACTTGCTTATACAGATGTGTCCAGACTTTCATTCACAGATTTTGGCTTGCAGATTCACTGTAGTATATTATTACTATTTCAAAATTTTTAATGCAATTGAATTACAACACTGTGTCATAAATATTTTATAAAGATGCTGTTTAATTGAAATTTACTGTAATGTAATAAAATAAATTTACAGCAGTCTGTGTAAAAGAACTACTATTTATACTTAGAAACTAATATACAAAGGATTTTTAAATATTTGAAGGAGCAACTTTTAAAATTTATTATACTGAAAATCTTTTATTAGCAAATTGTCGAAGGAAATGTAGCTATTGCTGACGATGGAATTCTTTGAGAGAATTCGCTTGGCTATCGCAGCTCTTCAATGACAAACAATTGACTGAGTTAACTGATGAAATACCCTGTATAAAATTGCCCTTGCAATATTTTTCTAAATTACCAGAATTTAAAAAACCAACACAATTATGGCGACATTTCGGCCGCCATTTATTTGGTTTTCGAATATTTTATAGAATTTTTTTCCTTTTTTTCGAAAATGTTTTACAAGATCACTAGTAGAAGCTACTTGCATATTTTCAACTCCCAATCTTTTATAGTTTTGGATAAAATGGACACTAAAATTTTGATCTAATTTTCCCACTCAATTTACGTGCTGAACACGCTACAAAAATTTTTCCTTGATATCTCTTTTTCGTTTTTGAGTTATCGTATTGACAGACAAACGGACAGACAACCGGAAATGAAATAATTAAATAATTTTATGAACACCTGTACCAAAAATTGGTTCGTAACATTAATATTTTTAAGAATTACAAACTTGGATCTAAGCTTAGTATACCTTGATTTATATTTCCTATATACAGAGTATAAAAATAAGAAAGAAATAAACAAAAACCAAGCATTTCTTCTCTCATTTTCATAAAATGCGAAATTATCGAGTCTTTAGAACAAAGGGCTTCATTCATAGTTTACAGGAAAAACTTAAAGAAAATTCTGAACTTTTAACTTCTTGACGTTCATCGTATATCGCGCAGTATTTTTGCTTTTATTTCTATTATTCTCATAAAGTTTACTTTCAATATTTCATAAACTGAGCATATTGAATAGATAGATATATGTAGGAGCAATGACGGTAGCTTCAGGCAAAAGATGTGAAAGCAAATGCAAATATAATATCATCTATCTGTATATTCTCATGTTTTATATCAATTATGTATATATTAATACTTACTGGTACATATACACATAAAGTTATAATACAGTACCACTACTATTAGACTCTTATATATAAAGTCCTATATTAAGAAGCTTTAAGGAATAACTTATACATTTATAAAGATCTATTATAGATGAACATTCATTCATATCTAAAAACTCTACTATATTACTATTGCTTGTATGCAGTATAAGTATAATATATTTAATATTGTGTACTTCTTAGCTAAGCTAAGCTAAGCAGTGTACAATATGAATGAGTTAGATGTGATAAATGTTCTTTATTGGTTGAAACTTCATTTAAAATTTTTTTTATATCTGCATTGCTTATAACTTATAATTATTCAAATTAGATTTTTTGCATGTAAATGATAAATGTTGTGAGATTGCTTAAAAATTGTAAAATTGCATTCTCAGTTAGTGTAGCCTTACTTCACTATAGTAAAACTAATAAGCTGGAATAGCATAGGAAAAGTGGGGAAACAACACCGATTTGAAAGAAACTTTTTGTAATGTATAGGATCCCAAGGAACTTTCAGCCAAATTAACCTAGTCAGAAGAGGTTATTAAAGTCCCAGCGGGGAGAATATGTAGCCCAAATTGTTTTAAATTGCTTATTTTGGCTTATGATTGTCATCAAGTAGGTGTTTTGGGTGCGAACACGAACCGGATGTTACATTACACGCATTCAAAAAATCGTGCAATTTAACGTTTGGCACAAAAACGGAAAACTAAGTATTTAGCGTCCAATTTGTTATCTAGGAGGCATTTGAATCCGCTGTTTACAAATTCGATGTCCGATTATACGGATTCTATGATGTCTTCCGAGAATCTAGTCATTTTTTATAAACACTGAGTTAACCGTTTTTGTGAAAAAAAATTAAGTTCTTGACCAAAAATGGCACGATTTTTGGAAGACGTGACAGAATCCGTGTACAACGGATTCGTATTCAGCGACCAAAAATACTTACTAAATGACAATCTTAAGCAAAAAAAGTATTTCTAAAAGATTTTGACTTGATAATTCTCCCGCTAGGACCCTATGTCCTCTATAACTAGGTTTGGCAGGTTCCTTGCTGTACTATAAACGCATTACAAAAAGTTTCATTAAAATCGGTCTACACCAAGAATTTTCTCATTCTAGAATGAAGTGAAATTTCTATCATTCCATTCTCCCGCAGTTCATAGAATTCAAAAAAAGCTTAAAAATAAAGAAATTGTATTTTTAATTATGGGTCGACTGTGGATTTTATATATTTTTGTGTTTTTCGTGCCTTTCAAAGAAATATTCGTTGTTGTATTTATATAAATGAGTCCCAGGCTATGAGTAGAAAGAATGTCATAAAGTTCATTTTATAACATAAGATTACTTTACAAATGTTTATTAGGCACATGATATTGAAGCTTTTTTCGTAGTTTGAAACACAAAGTACAGAAATTATATGTCTTAAGAGGGTCCGCGTACAATAGTAATACTTTTTGAACTTTTATGTAATTACTTGTGTAAGTTGAAACGATTTCTAAAATAAAAAGCTTGCTTCTGAATCATTTTAATAGACCGGGCTATCAACTTAAAAACGGCCAAATTTAGATAAATTTTATATTTTTAAATAATTTATATGCAGAAAATATATACATATAATAAATTATAGAATTATTAAGAGTAATATATGTTATTTGTAATGTTAAAGCTCTAGTTTGAGGCTATTTTTTTTAATAAATGGGAGTCGTCTTAAAAATGATAAATTTTGAAGATAGCATTGAGAAGTAGGTTTGTCTAATGCAACAGGTCGAGAAATGTTATACTTATTCGCGAATAACGGTAATTTCTGTTAAGGGGAATATAGAATACTTTCCTTTTATTGATACATCTAAAATTTAAGAAAATGAAGAAAGATGGTTAAAATGAAGAAACAAGTTTTTGCACCTTTTTGTCCAAGTTTACAATATTAACCCTAAAATTAGAAGAAAATAATATCCGAAATCGATTGTTTTAACATTTTAGATATTTCAAATAATTTTGTTTGAATATTTAGAAACATACGAAAGTTATGCAGACGTGCAAGCATGTTTCTGTTACAAAGCCGCGAAACAAAATAGACTACCATAGTTATTTATAATTGGGTCGGTAGATAAATAACTTTCTTACGGATCGAATAAATTTTTTTCATTTTCTGAATATATAAAGTATTCCGTTAAAGTTATCTGAAAAATGATGAATAATATAAATTTGTTGAAAAAATTTCTAGGAAATGCAAATGTGTTTAATTAAAATTTTCTATGAAGTTTAAAAGTGATCAAATATTGATACTTGTTCTGGTTCGACTTCATTATATTAAATAAATTTATTCCTTAAAAATATTTAACAAGTTTTCGAAAAATGTATTAATTCGGATTAAAAAGAATTTAAAAACTGAATGTGTGTGTTTAACATCCCCACTTTTGATTAGAATTTAATCATTTATACCTCCTATAAATTTTTTAAACATATATGGTGTAAATATAAAAAACCTACATTCAGATGCTGCTAATATAAATATTAATAATTTCATAATGTATCAGGATTTTTTTAGCAAAATATTTTAGGCTCAGTATGTCTGTTATAAATATTACATAGAAAACAAGGATTGTATTTGACTTTCTTTGGAGTAATGGATTTTGGAGCATGCTTTGCCGAATTCATTGTCAATAGTCTTGTCCTTGCTAGTCTTGTTTAGTTTTGCATATGTGTAAGATGATCAAAGTACAACACTAAGTATGCTAGGCAGAAGCAGTTAATTATAAAAGAACCAAAACCAATGTGTTAGACAAAGAGTAAAGTACATGCCTACGTGTATAAGAAAGACAAGACAGTCAAATACAGAAGTTGCATGTTTCATTAGTTTATTTTTCTTCGAAAGTTTACTAAAAATTACTAGGAGCTAATATAAAAATTTATATATGTAATATGTAATATATATCAATGTATACTAAGTTTAGTCTTAAGTTTAGAAATCATTTCCAGTTGTATGTAATGATAACTCAAAATATCAAGCGAAAACTTCAAAGCGTACTTAGGACGTAAAAAGTAAGATTGAGTTCGTAAATGAGCACAACAAGTCAAGGTCTTGTAAACCGTTAGAGATAAAAGAACTATAAAAAGATACGGAGAGGATAATTTGAAGATAGCTTCAACTAGTGGTCTTCTGAAACACGTTTTCGTAAAAAACTTCAACTAGTGATTTTCTTGAAAAAAGTCTACAAAATAAATTCGATAATTTTCGAAAACCAAATGAATGTGTAATTGTGTTGCTTTTTTAAACTCTTATAATTTATAAAAAAAATTATGTAAGCACTGATATTCAACACTTTCTATACTGGGTATTTCAACAATTAACTCAGACAATTGTTTGTTTTCATTTGTTTTAACTTTAAACTCAACGAAATAAATTTGTATAAATTAAAAAATAAATTTTTATTAACAATCATCTCATGTATGTACGTCCTTAAGAATTAAGTAAATAACATATTTCGTAGAAACTGTTATAAATATTACTTTTCATCGACACAGTATTTGTTATTTAAAATAAATAACATTTCGTGGAAAAATTTATTTTGTTAAGCTGGAAATAATTAAATATGTAATTTTTTTCATGTAACAAGTGAAGATGAAGTTTCTTGAAAAGTAATAAATATTAAATTCTCCTCAGTACTTTATATGACTTTTTTCTTTACCTTTTCCAATTTTTACACGACTTTAGTCCATATACAGTTAATATACTTACATTTCCATTTTTTCATTTTCTTGCGTATATTATCGAGTCAAAACGCAGTAAAAAGGGTCCATTTTGTTTTGTCTAACAGAAATGTCTACTTGATTCCTGTTGCATTTAAAATAAAAACCTCATGTATACAAATAGGGTTCTTTTTCAGAAAAGAAAGATATTGAGAGTGTCTCTGTACTCTGCTACACTAAGGACGTGGGCGGATGATATGATAGAAATTTTAAGGATGTACGAGTGTCAGGGCAATTTAGGATAAAAGGCTTGATTTATTTTTTAAATAAAGTTGGACTAAGTCTAAATCAATTTTTTAAATTTGGGGGAGGGGGGGGGTGCTTGTCCGACTATTTAAATAAATAGATGACTTCAAAAGTAGGCCTACCTATTTAACATTGGTCTTATGGTAAAACGGTATATGAATAAAATGTTTTCATAGTTTTCTGCTTTAAAATAAAAGTATTTACCAACTGGCATCTATTTTACTGAGTAGGAAACTCTTCTAAGTTTAGCGCCTCCATTAAAATTAAACTTTCTGGAGCAAATTTTTTTGTATAAAAGTTGACAATAATTGAATAAGTATTTCTTTCTCAACATTAAGTGAAGGTAAAGCCTCTTGTAAAGTAATAAATATTAAATTTATAATCAAGATGTAATATTTATTGCTAGTAGGTATATAATTCAAGTAGATATCAAGAGTTTGTTGGTAACACTGTGCTCTCTGTTCCTATAACAACACACAAATAAGTTAAAGCTCTAGTAGGTAGCTTCAGTTACAGTTACCCACCAAGAGTTGATTAAACAATACTCTAAGGCGTTCATAATAATATAATGTATAAACATGCATATATACAACATGAACAATTGTAATCAATATTGCATGTACATAGTGCTTATAAAGTAGTTACGTTTACATACCTATCTACCTGGATTACTACTACCATACAAATGTATACACCAACCGAACGTATATACTTAGGTTATTTTAATATAACTTCTACTGTAATAGTTTATTAATATACACCGACGAACATAAAAAATTTAATACGTCCGGCTGTAGTTATTAGGAATGTTAATTGAAAACATGTTATGTTTTAAATCATTTTACCAAGGCAACAACCTTACTCTTTTAATAGAACTACGAGAACAGACTTAAACTGGGTCTCAGCAGGCGTTACATAAATAGATGCATGTTAAGAAACCAAGATATCTTTCAACAACACTGTTCAAATGTCTGAATGAACTGCCGAATCAACAAATTGCACTTTCTTTTAAGGATGTACGAGCACCAGGGCAATTTTGGATAATAACGCTTGATTTTTATGAATATGAAGTTGGACTAAGTCTAAATCAATTCTGGAAATTTTAAGTCGATTGCCCGATTATTTAAATAAGTAAATGATTCAAAAGTCGAAATTTTTAACAATGTTCTTATGGGAAAACGGTAGATGGATGATATGTTTTCATAGATTTCTCCAAAACTAGTCGTTGGAAATTAACAAATTTAATACATAAGCTTTGCAACATTATTTCACTTTTTTTTTAAACAAAAACATTTTTTAATTCCCTTGATGACATTAATACAATAATGCAGTGTTTCACGAGCTACAAGCTTCGCCTACCTCGTAGCCTTGGTGAAACACTAGTAATGCACAATAAATTTGATGAAATAGGATAACATCTCTTTTTGATTAAAAAATTAATAATTTTCGTGCTTCTTGTTTGCACCCACGAAGTATAAAAAAGCTGTATTTACAAATTTTCACTGCCGTATCAAGGAAAGAAACGACTTAATAAAAAATAAAAGTTTTTTAAATATACTTTCTTTAGGCTGAAGGGCTGTTTCTTTACGTTTTTTTGCCACTTCTTTCGTCGATTATTTCAGCTCTTAAATATTTTGACAGTACAACTCCTTCAATTAATATGCAATACTCGTCACTACTTTTATTTTAATTAACTCATAGTAACGATGGAAATTTAACCCAACACTAACGCATACTGCGTACGGATTTGGTTACGTTTTAACCAATTGAGCCATTGGACTGAGTTAACGTTAGCTTTAAAATTAAGGAGGTACATTTTTAGCGGTAAAAGCGACAAAAACTTAACTGTTCGACGCATATTCCTGTCAATAAAACTAATAATCATTGATAAATTTATAAAGCCCTAAACAATAGTAACATTTTTTCTTTTCCAAACGATATTGAATAATATATTGTTAGCAAAAAAAATCCTTTTTATCAACGACAATCGTGTAAAAACATCAAGTATTTTATCTTTAAAGCATTTATTTTTAAAGGGTCCTTGACTTATATTTATTAATAATAATAGATACCTACAAAATTTTGTATTATAACAGCAATAATTATGTTTGATAAAGCAATTTTAATAATATGGATAAGATGATACTTTATTGTTTATAAGAAAAAAAGACGAAGAAAATATATATATAATAACAATAGATACATTCTCTTAAAAAAGGGCCGTTTATTTTATCTTTTTTCATAAGAGGATAATGATATTATATAGACATACAGGGTGTTGGAATAAACAATTGTAAATAAAATAAAAGAATAAAAAAGAGTAAGCTTTTTTTTTGCAAGACAAAAAAAATACCAAGCAAAAATTAAACACTTGTGTGTATTGATCATATAAAATAATAATAATAATAGTTCTATATTTAACCGGTTAGTTATTATATAGAGTTAGTCTTTTTACAGGTAGCAGAACAAAAACAGATATTCCAAATTTTTAAATAAATAAATAAATATAAAGATATGTAAAATAAAATAACAATAGTATACATAATGTTCGAGTTACATTAAGGCGTATAAATATCACGAGTATGACAGAATACATGCGTTAAGCAATGCATCTAAAAATAAGTTAGAGGTATTATATACATGTGTTAAAGCTTCGATATGCGTTGAGATACTTGTAAGACGCTTGGAGAGTGGGAGTTTCTTAGTTGAATAGATGAACTACAACAAGTAAGCCACGATACAAGTTACTTTTGCAATTTCATATAACACCTATAATAAATCTTACTTAGATGCATTGCTTATATGCTTTATATGCCTAGATATAGCACACCTAGGGAGCAAAAGCTCAGCTTCGCCTCGGGCGAATGAACATTAGATCTGAGATATTAGTTACTTGCTCCCGTGTTGTGTATATTTATTTTCTCCCCGGCGGAGGCGGAAAGTGGCAACTTAGTTTTACACAGTGGGCAGAAAGTTGACACTTTTCGCACGGAGGTGAAAAAGTTATTATTTTATATACTAAGAAAATAAATATCAAAAAATACATTATGTAGTATGTGTGAAATCACGATTTATATTTAAATAATTTATTGGCGTAATAAATATTACAATTAATTTTGTATGTTGGGTTTAATCGAAGTAAATGTTCATAAATGGTGATTTGTTATATTCAGATTCTTATTAAAGTAACCTTTTTTCTATAATTACACTTGTTTAGTGTAGTGACTTCAAACCTTCGAATTCTTAAAGCATTATCGCATTAGTTGTGTAATCAATTGCTTTCTCGATACATATATTTCATTGTAAATTTTGCAACACGAACTCAATTTGATTCTTTTCAAAAAGTGCCTTTAGAGAAAAGCGTTTCTAACTAGTTAAATAGAGCCATTTTAACATTAAATGGTCTAGGGTTTTGTTTTCTTTCACATTGCATAGGATACATAGCTCCTGAGGAATAGAATACTTATTTCTTGCCCTCCCATTAGTCTTAGTTGTGCTATGGTTCTAGTAATCTTTATTTTGTTCGGAAAATGTAGATAATTGCGATCATGTAGAGAGATATAACATTTATATTTTGTATTGAATGTTGATATTAATATCCTGGATTGATCTTGTAGGGTAAATTCATGTTTATATTTTGTAGGAAAAGCCTCCCGAGATGCGTGTGATGTAGATAGATTTTATTATGCTAATAATCTTACTCACTAATCGTATTCTATTTTGAATGCTCTCGTTTCTTAATGCTGTCTTCCGGTTTCTGAAAGTTCTAAATAGTGGGCTGGTCATCGAAGTAGATACAGAATATTCTTAGAACAGTTATTATTAAAGCTTGAAATGTTTTTAAAAAAAATTAAATAAATACTAACAAGGCATCTTGAGGTATTTCGATACCGAATAAATGAAACGATTTTATTTATTAATAAATCATCCTTTTATAAAACTATTGTGAAAAATTCGATTCTGTACGGTTTAGGAGAAAACTATCACAGTTAGTGTTTTTACCAAAAATGTTTTTCATTTTATGCACAGTTCTGAATTTCGGTTAAAACTTGAGAAATATTGATAAAAGTTTTTTTTATGTAAATGGTAGTAACATTTTTCAAAACACTTATTGACTAAAAACCCAATATTTATTACGACTTCTGTTTTTAATAATTAATTTATCATAAACAGTGCAGAGAATAGACTTGGAATTTATACAGAAAGAGCTCCTTAAATGCACATTACTTTAGAAACAAAATTCAGTTTTTTCATAAAATTTTCGTTTTGGTATCGAAACGCCGTAAGATTTTATATCAAGGAACTTGAAAAACTTTATTTTTCTGACACACAATAAAAATTTGTGCCGGAGTTAAATTTGGAAGCTTAAGGTGATTGTAAACCTGAAGTATTGTAAAAAAAGTCTTGTTTTATTGAACGGTACATACATATAAACCAAATAAAGGCTTTGTAGTCAAGTAATGTATCTTTGGCTTTACAATACCACGCAACTATTTGTAATATATTGTGTGTGCTGCTTATAAATTTGATAATATAGATATTGCTCTTCAATCATCAATACTCTAACTATAGTCGTCTCTGTTTATCAAATGATGGATCTTCGAATTTTAATAATTAAATAAAAGTTTTGTTTTTATATCATCGGCAACCTTATATTTTTATGGTATTATTATAAACTACCACATTGTCTAAATATATTAGATAGTTTTTTATCACACTCTCGAGTTTTTTTGATATAGAAATATTCAATCGAAAAAGGATAACCTATATGATGCATCATTTTTTCAGCCAACTTTAAACGATAAAATAATAATAAAAAGCCCAGTGACCTAGGAATTTTTGGAAACTTCGTCAATCAAAAAATGTATTTATAAAGTTTTATTGAAATCCCTATTATTATTCAATTATTGCATCTCCTTAACTGTATGTTGAGGTGAAAGGAGACCCTTAAAATAAATATAATTTAACTCTTTTCGATTTCTACTTTGGATCATCCTATATTATGCTGAACTTAAAAAGGAACATTGTTTCATTTTATTTCGTACATTTATTTATGATTATTATTATATACGTCAGAGCTATTCGTTTATAGATTTATTATATACACCATCATCAAAAATTATGGGTTATATTTTTGATATAATATTTCTTAATTTAAAATAAAAATAATTGTTATTGTGCTGTTGTTGGAATGATGATGATAATATTATGTACGTAAAATAAATGTTCCAGTTCACTAGAGTAGTACCTACCATGTTCATCCTTTTTATTTTTATTTTCAAAAAGGTGATTGTTTGAAGTATTACATATAATAAAACTTAAACTGTGTAATTTATGTTTGACAAGAGAAAGAATAAAACGAACAAAGAATTATCTTTTAGTGAATTTTAGTGTGAGTTGTTTTAAATGTTGAAGAATTATGTCTCTATGAATATAAAAAGGCTTCTTATCTTGTGTCTTTACTATTCTTTAAATTATTTCAAAAATAATACGTAAAAAACTAGATTAAAATTTTTTATGTAAAATACAAATTATAAGTCTAATTGTATTTGATCTTTAACTATAGACTTATACACTGTATCGTAGGCTAACGGGAATGGGTGAGAAGTTATTTTTATGGCCCCTAGCATACGAGGGGATTTAGGAGATTTTCAGGGTTTTTATTTAATTTTAACTGTAGTTTTTAGAGCTTTGCGTATCTAAAATTTTCAAAACAAATTTTTCAACAAATTTACAAAATAATCTTATTTTACCTCAATAACAAATTTTCGGCAAATACACGTTATTATTTTTCTTATTTATAAAAAACGGTGAAATTAGGTAAAAAATGTCAAGAAACTAAAAGTGTCGAGCATTGTCCAAAATAAAAGTCATATAGTTCTCACATCAAAATTTTGAACAGAGCCACATAATAATCACTATTTTTTTCGCTAGAACAAATTTTCGGAAAACTTTTTTTTAATAGGCTTATAAGTATATCGAAAACGGAGAAGTTTGATAAAAATTATCACGGGCCGAAAAAATACTTTAAAAAACTTACTTTTACCTACTATCGTCAATAACGATTACATCTCGAAAACAGTGAGGTAAGGTAATAAATGCCAGGGATAACAAAAAATTGTTGGAAATTGCACAAAATATAAATAAAAAAAATTTTTAAATGTTAAAATATAGAGAAGGTGGTGTCCGAAAATAGGACAATTCTGTCTCACCTTAACAAGTAGGTACGCATGAATATGACTTTGTTGAGTACACTCAGGAAAACATTTTCCATCGGCTTCCATAAAAATATACTAACGAGGAGTCTATTACTGAGTTAGACTGTTATTTCTGTTTTATTTCCTCGGTTAGATTGAACTAGGAAAAGTTCAGCCATACAAAGGCTTCTTGTACTAAACATAATTGTTTTTTTGTTTATTCCAAGAATGGATAAAGGTTATTCAAATCTTTTACTTTGCTCGGGGTTTTTATATTTTTATCCCAATTAATATAGAGTCAAGTACGAACATGTGAATTTGTGTACAGAGATATAAACAACCACAGTCATACGAAAATTGTGATTAATTCTAATTAAAATATATCAAAATTTTCCATTTTAAACTTATGTAACGTTGGAGAAAAAAAAACAAAAGGAATGCCACACTTCTTAGAATTATTTTTAGTATGAACATGATTACGTGTGGGCGAATTGGTTATAATCTCATTCATACACCAAATTAAATTTTACAAAATGAACACAACAAGAAGAATATGATAAAGTAACAAAATATACCAAGTTAGTAGTATTACTGTATATGGTATTATTATTTCCTTGAGTCCTTCTTATTCAGTATTGTGTGATCCATTCTAAATTGTGTGAACCATACTATCACTATGGTTGCGACGCTGAAAATTGATTTAAAAACAGAAAACATTAGGTTATGTTAGGTTAAATTGGCTGTCCACGAAAGACACACTTAGGCTTAAGAGCCCATTGTTATACCATAAATGTGTTTCACCACTTTTTCTGCTGATAATTACATTTATCAGCTCCTCAATTGTTTCTGGGAGGCTTAGTGCAACTTCTTCATGCATATAACATGCACTACACCAGCCCACCACAACTGTTAATTAAATAAATTTTTGTTGTGACGGTGGGAATCGAACCCGCTACCCTTGACATATCGCGATACATATATAGTTAGCACGTGATGAGGAAATCATAAATTCCTATAAAATATAAATATGAAAAAAAAATGATTTTAAAAAGTTTTTTGTACAACTTGCAAGAAACAGAGTGAATCTGTAAAAAAAATTTTGCTCGAAGAAGTCTCAGCTTGTAATATTTTGTTTTATCAAATAAAAAAGAAAAAAAAAAAATTATTTTAATGCAGTCTAATAACGAGTCATCATACCTACGCTTAAGACTGAGGCGTCGAGATTAATTTGATATAGTTTCCGAGCAGTATCAAATCCTAAGGGAGTCAATCAAGTAGTATTACGCAAGTAATTAATGAAAAACATAAGAAATATTTTTCGCTTTTTTTAAGGGAATGATCTTTTATCGAATTTCCTGACTGCGGATTATACTGAATCAATAGATCGAGTCGAAATTGCGTCAAAATTCAAGCATAGACAAAAAAATGTACGCATGGATGTCTTGTATTTGACGTATTATTAGCCCGAGAAGAAAAGTCATTAGAAGATTTTGATTCTTTTTTTAAAGACCTGTCAAAATCGAACATAATATTATGCAAAATAAAAATATATATTCGCAAATTTTATAGGTAGAAACATTTCTTCACGTCACTAATTTAGTCACAAATTTAGGACTTATCACTTGGCTGACATTTGGCATATGAATTCATCAAGAAGTATCAGAATCCATAATTCGACTCATTAATATTTTTCGTAAGAGAAGTAGAAGAGAGATAGTAAAAAACCGGAGTTGTAATTAATTTTTGTTTTACTTAAGAAAAAAAGTTAAAATTGAATCACCCATTAGCAGGTACTCTTTTATACTATAGTACTTAATTAAAAATTCAGTACAGATGAGCACATTCTAAAAATGAGACACGTAACGTGTTAATTTCTACACTTTGTAATTTATAAAGTGACTACATGTATATATTATTTATTATATTTACTTATGTTGTGTTACATAATATCTACCATTTTATATAATAAATGTGTTTCCGAATATTGTTCTAAAGAAGACTACTGAGGACTGAACAGGCAGGAGCTGAGGTATCTTACAGCATGCAATGCATACGTAAGTATAATAATAATGTAACTAACTATACCTACCTACGTAATATAATACACACCATCCATTTCAAATTGTATTTATTTTACAATTGTTTTGTTTGCATGCTTTTATATTTTTATTAAATACTACCAAAAAGATAGTAAGTACTTCCTTGTTAAACAATACTGAGTATAAACTATGTTTCACAAATTGATATACAGAGTTAACCACGCTATACGACATGGAAGATTATGGCTAAACGGCTTGATATTAACAAAATTTTCTTTCAGGACTAGATGGAGTGTTATTGACTATACATTTTTTAAATTATTTTCGTAATATACAGGGTGACAAGAAACGCGTAATGTATTTGAAGTTGTATTTGTATACCAAGTATATATAAAATATACATAGTATTATACCATGTATGTATGAAATATACATAGTATATTAAGTTTAGTCCTAAGTTTGTAACGTTTAAAAATGTTGAGGCTATGAAAAAAATTTTGGTTTAGGTGTTCATAGAATCATCTAATTAGTCTATTTTCGGTTGTCCGTCCGTTCGTCTGTGAACACGATAACTCAAAGACGAAAAAAGATATCAAGCTGACTCAGGGCGTAAAAAGTGAGTTCGAGTGCGTAATTGAGCAACATAGGTCAATTGGGTTTTGGGTCCGTAGGACCCATTTTGCAAACCGTTAGAGATAAAACATATGTTTAAATGTAAAAAAAGTTCCAAAAAATCAAAAAATAAACAACTTTTGTTTGACACATTTTTTTGTTAACATCACTGTTTGCTCACGAGGGCACACATTAGATGCGAATTTTATAGTATGTATTAATATGAGATTATCAGTTATGTATGTGTGACATGTATAGATATGTTTGTAATGTTATAGAGTAATTAACACATGGTATTTCAACAATTAACTCAGTCAATTGATTGCTTTCACTTGTTCAAACGGCTGTGACGTCAACATCTCCCTTTGTGACGTCATATATTTTCGCCATCACACGGAGAAATGATAAAATAACATGGAAAATGATAATTGGTTTGTTTCTCAGCTGACTTCCATTATATTATAGCGCAAATTTCCATAGAAGCCGATTGGCTCACACCCACACCGAATATTATTACGTCGTTTTATTTATTCAAAAATATAACAAATATATTCAGGTAAAAATGGTTTTCTTGGATAAAGAACATTTCTTACATTTTAAAAGGAATACAAAAAATTGTTTGTATCAAGAAAAAATATTTTGCACTAAGAAATTATTGTGACTTAAAATTCAAAAATAGTCTTGATTCACGAAACAAAAATGGCGACAGGAAATCCTTTTCTTCTATGTAATGTAGTCACATTTCTCATTCTACATGATCCAGTATTTCATGTAACCTATTTAAACACTCGAAGTGTAAATGACATATTTTGTATAAGAGAATGTAGATACATGTAAAAGTAAAGAAACAAATTCTAGTAGAACGATAAGTTTGTAGTGAAGTGAGTTGAGTGTACACACAAAAGATTTGCGGTCACGGATGTTCCTTATTTGTCATTCATTATTATTAAGACGATGCGATGGATGCGATGCAATACGATGAGACCATATTGATATTGATTCAATATCAACATTTCAATTTGAACACAATTTATTCAATTAAATTTAATTTGTTTCCACCAAACATTTATTATACATATATATTATATATAGGTATAGATTTCATTTAGTCGATCAAACACGTTTTTTATATCAATTTTAATAATAAAATTGTAATTTCTTTTTATATATCTATGAAAAAAAAATATTTGTTCTTCTAAATACAATTCTGTTTTTCTTGACTCAAGACAGTTACATTATTATCCTGAGCTAAATAAATAAATTATCAAACTCACAAAGTAAATCAGTCATATGAATATGGAATGTAATTCTTAGATCTTAATTACTGAACTCGGGTACTCCGTACCCGAAAAATTTGTCGGGGATTTTCTAAATTTTGTAATTTTCACTTGTATTGAAAGAAGATGCTTACAAATTATTCAACATATATGTTGAATAATTTGTAAGCATCTTCTATAAAAACTACGAGCAACTTAACCGGTTGTTTATTACCAATTGGAGCAAATAATAATAATTTATTCTTAAAAATTATTTTCTCCATAGACAAATTTTGAAATGTATATATTGAAAATACTCGTTTAAATTCGGCTAACACATAATAATTAAGCGTAAGGGAAAGATTTATTTAAATCGAATTCATTTAAAATCATCATATTAAAATTATCTACAAAAACAAAAAAAGTGTAAAACCGTAATAAATAATTTACATTTAAATGAGCATTTAATAAATAAATATCCTTTTATTTTTATGAGTTTATGTTTAAATATCATTTTAGTTCTCTTGCTAGTTCGATGCGTGAAATGTAAAAATATTTTTAAAACTGCCAATATGCAAAAAAAATTGATTTTTGGAAACTTTGCTACAAAATATTCTCAATCGAGTCGGTTCGACCGTTTAGGGGCTACGATGCCACTGAGAAACACACAGACGCACAGATAAACACTTTAAACTTATAACACTCATCTTAAATCAATATCAAAGTGATAATCAAGGACATCAGATGAGATGAAAAGGATACTTAGAGAGCTATCAATTTTTGGAAATATTTTAATTGAAATTGAAATATTTGAGTTGACTTTGTTCTTTTGAATTATTGTTTTAAATTATCTAATGATTTTACCATTTCACTTTTCAAAATAAATTGGACCAGGTTTATTTGACCATTCATTTCCATAGTAATTATTTATAAGTCAAGCCTTTTCCAAACTGATTTTGAAGATCATCGCCAAATTTTTAGTATTTACGGGTACAGCGCATAATAGCGTATTAATGTAGTAAGTAAGGACCTATATCTAAATTAAACAATAACGATATTATAAGTTTGATACAATAACGATATTATAAGAAAAAATTTGATGTTTTAGGTTTCGTTGAAACATGGTCATCAAAATCATATGGAGAAAGATTTATAATTAGTTTTTCAACTGGTTTCATCGTTTCCATAATATAATAATTATCTACCAAGTGAAGCAGATTATTTTAATATCAAATTTATAGGTAAAAATTAAATATATGAATTGTAAAATTTGGAAGCAATTGTATGTGTAAGAGATATATCTGATGTTAAAATCAATATCTGTATGTGTAGAGGTATCTGGGATATATTATATATATACTAAAGTTATACATGTAATAATAATCATGATAATAATAATAATAATAATGGACAATAAATTAGAACAATTGAAGCAGCAAAATTCACATTATTATATCTAACGAATAAATGTCTTTTTTGTTTCACACGAAGCGTAAAGGAGGAGAGAATATAGTATTAAATGAGGGTAAAGTCAAAATTTATGAGGGCCATTGTTAAATACTTTATGAGATGTTATATTATATGTATGTATGTATATTCTTGATCAAACACATACATATAACAATATTTTATACAGGGTGTTCAAGTAATAACAGCAGGACTTCTTATGGTTCATAACGTTAAACTAATGTTAATTTCTCATTTACTTACAGCCGGAAAAGTGTCGTTTTCTAGATACAGAATAGAGAAATTTTTGACAAAAAGTTATTTTTGTCAAAATTGTCAAACCCGTGCTTAGAAATATTGCAAGTTGGCAGTATGAACTAGATATCATCTATGAGTTAGAGCTTAATCGATAATAAATTACGTAAACCAGCGGTAGAAATATGGGTGTTCCCTAATTCTAGCTCGAGAAAAATATCTGTGATTTAAATGAAAATAGAAGAACGTTATGCAGTACCCTATTATTGGACTTTGTGTACAAATTTTCCATATGGCTATCAATTTATTTAGATATTGTCACAGTTTTAACGTTATCAACCATTTGAAGAAATTCTGTTATTTTAACTTGGACCACTCTGTAGAGGATGGATCATCGATTACCAAATTGTTGTTACCATTCAGTAGCCATGTTAGCAAAATTGAGTGATATTGGTGAAAGATGTTGGCTTCTTTTAGTAGCTGGAATTTAATTCTTTCCTATGAGAAGCCATATAATAGACGTTCAAATAAAACCGATTTTCGTAATTTTTCGATCAAATTGCATACATAAATAATTTTAATAAAAATTGAAAGGAAGATAGACCTTCTTTAGAGATATTTTTACAAAAACAGCATTAAAGCCTAGCAAAACGATGCTTCTTGTTCAAACCAGTCCTGAAATATGATCAAATTTTTGTAATTTTTAAAACAAAATTATCTAAATAAATTTAAAATTTCTTTTTTTTAATGTTTCTTCCAAGACGTTGTTAGAAAATGGTAAAAATTTGTTTCTTCAACTTTCACAAATACATCGATTAGGACTAGTTTGAATTTGACATAACGATTCCATTGCTTTAAATCCGAACCAAATTGTGATTTTCGAGATATAATTGCCTGAGTTTATTGTTTCAATACCAAATATAGACAGTGTTGATTACGCATCCGTATGTTTCTTTACCTCATGTAAGTAAAGAAAGATAAACAAACACATACAAAATATAACGTAGCGTATACATTTAAAATATAAACAATATGTACCTGTTTAGACTTACTATATAATGTTTCTAAGCTAATTTGTGCCCTCGCGTGTAAACATTGATGTTTACGAAAAAAATTTTCATACAAAACTTTTTCATAAGGAACATTATTTATATTTAAACTTTTGTTCTATATCTAAAGGTTAACAAAATGGGTTCTACGAACCCAAGACCTTAACCTATGTTGCTCACTTACGCACTCAACCTCAATTATTCTGAACACGGTACAAAAATTTCAGCTTGATATCTCTTTTCGTTTTTGAGCTTTGGCGTTAACGGACAGACAGACAATCGGAAATCGACAATTTAGTTGTTTCTATGAACACCTATACCAAATTTTTGTTGGTAGCATCAATATTTTTATGCGTTACAAATTTGGGACCAAACTTAGTATACTTTGATATATTTCAAAAATAAGGTACTTTCGGCAGTGAAAAATAAATTATGAAATTTGAAAAAAGTTAAAATTAATGTAAAAATATACTTAAATATTCTGATTTCGAGTCATAAAAGCACATTTTTCTTTTATAATATTAAAATTAAAAATAGGAATTTTTAAACTGTATATCACGTGACTTAAAACGCGAGCAAGCCCTGATGTGATGTCATATCGGTATGAACCATAGACAATCAGTTAGTTCAGTGTATAGACAGCTGGGTATAGTCTATCCATGGATAATAAATATTTATATTTATTATAGTTAGTTGTCTATGAATATATCTGTCAAACTTATCTGTATTATTAAATTGAATGCCCGCGTTTTTGAAAGTTTAAAAAAGGTAAAAAATTTAATTTAAGTTTTTGGCAAGAAAGCATGTGTATTTTTCCGAAATAAATTTTTGGTGACTTTTTATTAGCAAAATCAACATTTTGAAGTACGTTTTCAAATATAGTAGAATACTTTATTAAGTTGCTTCGGGAAAAAAAAAAAGATTATTATTTACTATTATATAGAAATAATTTTAACATGTAATCGCCGATACGAATACAAAATTCAAACGTTCTGTATTATTGTATGTGGAATCGTACATGTTGTTGCATACAGAGCAACGTTGCGTTGTATACAGAGCAACGTTTACAGGAAATAGATATTGTATGGTAGTTCATTTTTATTATTTTTATTTTTAGGTTCATTTTTTCCATTTTTTTTTTCACACAATACGTTTATCACCCAACCAACACAACACAAACGTAAATGTTATTGTATATCATAATATATTATATTACACATTTTTGAACAATAAATATATTACATACTGGACTGGACTATGCATTGGTACTAACTGAGCTGTTTAGTTTGGAGCCAGGCGCAGTACTTGATTTGAGAATGGCTGGAAAATTAAGAGGACCGTTTTAAAGTCGTGTCTTTGCGTTTAGAAGATCTGAATTTTTTTAAATGGTACAAGCTTAAAGGCGATGGATATTCATTAAGAGCGATATTAAAATAATATAACTTAACCAAAAATTGAAAACTCATTTTGTTCGACTCTTATTTTAACCCAGGGACCATTAAAGGTTCAAGTCTAGCTGTAGCTTGTTGAGCATCCAAGCTTAAACTGGTCAAGTTCTGTATCATCGAATAATTACATCGTTTCACAGTTAGGTGTCAGATATTGGCCAAAACCTGGTTTCCGTTCTTCACTCAAGTCTGGGTGCAAGAAAAAGAAATAAATTCCATGTTGGTTATGGGATCATAGACCTGTGAACAGAATTGTCAGTTAGGAGACCTACAAGGATTGTATCCAACTTAAGTCGAGTTAATATGGGTTTGCCGCATATAAAGTTTGAAACGTGCTCACACGAACAAACTCTATGATCGTCTTGCTCACAAGGGTTTGGCAAGGGCTGACAGATCTATGAGGGCTCAGCCACTTGCTTGGGTTAAAAAGTCAAGACTTGGACAAGTGTGTGCAAATCGATCTATAAGACTAAACCAAAGCTAAGTCAATCGACGACCCACCATCGATTCCATCGTCAGCATAGGCAGATCTTTTTGAACTTTGTATTCAATTGCTTTCATATCTTATTTGAATACTGTCCTCAATAAATATTCATCAATATAAAGCTTGCCGCGCAATTACTTTCCGAGTACTACAAAAGAAAAGCCATCGGATAGTTTTCGCAAAGTAAAAAGTTGTTAAATGACTGTCAAATACTACGCCTGACACTATATTCATAAATATTTGTGATGCTATAAAATGAAATTTGTAATATATTTCATCATATTTCGGAAAACTATGTAGTTTCCCCATTTATGAAATTTTAATTGTATACTAAATGCCACAATAATTTGTGAATTTCATATATTGAAAATATTATCACGAACCAAGGTTGGATCGGATCATTTTCAGAATGAAACCAGCGATATAAAAATTTAACTTATGGTATGATATTCACAGCTTTATGAGTATCTATTTCACTAAAACGTCATTATTTACTAGTATATATATCAAATTTTTGCATAAATTCCCTTTTGTTAGAAGGTTTTCTAGTTACATTCTATTCTGACTGACTGATAGTTTTAGAGAGATTTTATTCAAAAATGTTTTTGCATGCTAGAAATTACATACCCAATAAAAATATAATAATTTTTAAGACACGTCGAAAAAAATTTGTTACAAGAGTTTTTATTCTTTCACGATGAGAAAGCGAGACGGAAGTCGCAGGAAGCCCTATAAAATCCAATTGATATTTTTAACAAATTTAATTGCAACGTGAAAAATCGTTTAAGAGCGAGGGTTGCTTCTTGATACTTTCTTATAATAAATTCATCTAATAAATATCGAGCTGTAAAATACTTAATAACTTTCAAACAATTCTTCAAATATTTGCGCCGAATATACACATACACGTCATATTAAATTTTATACAACACAAACAATATTAAAGGTATCACTGAGATATAGTTGAAGTTCACGATACGATAGGTTTTGTAAGGTATTGTAAGGTAAATAACAATCATTTTCTATTCTAACTCGCCAACATGTAATACTTATATCATGAAAATCAATGACATTTGTACCTTATTTGTCAATAATACATTAAATACGGTTCAATAATTACTTTCAAAATGTACAACAATATACGGAGTGTTAGAAAAGTACTGGAGCAGTAGAATACTTTTTGTAAATACTTTTTGTAAATCCTAATTTGTTTCCGAAAATGTATCTTACGTGTCTTACTGACGAGTTCTCAAAAAAATGTGCTCAAAAAAACTTTGTTTTTTATGGGGACAATTTAACATAAAATTTTATCTATCTCTTGTCAGTTAAGTTTCAGAATATTTTTTTTTATAGTGGCTGACAAAAAGCGGTACAATATTTTTACCATCAGCTGCTGTACTATTGACGCCATACTTATATTCAATAGAATAGCGATATAGGAAGGAGTATTCAAAGAATGAATTTGATGATGTCTTCTGTGTGTTACCTTTCAATAAAAGCTTCTTCTTTACTTAAATATTGTATATATTTGTGACAAATACTGTTACTGCTACAACTGAACTGAACTGACGATTGTGACGATGATTATATTGCAGAATGTTACCTAGATATGTTTTAAAAGATCTACTTCTATTTCTCATGTATTTTATTTCAATTCTAGATTTAGTCATCATTAGACTTTTTTATTATCATATTACAATAAAACATCCATTTCTTTAAGTAAATAATACGGTCGAGATAATATTATAAACACTGATTTATCCTGAATTGATTGAAATAAAGTTGGTTTGTTTGATAATGTACCCGACATTCTTACTTTATTTAAATTAAATATGCAAATATGCATTTTCAACAAATGGTCAAGACAAAAACGATAAGAGACACTCTCTACAAATCTCTAGATCATTAACGAATTTGTAAAAATGTACTTATCACAAAACAACAAACTTTTTGGTTGAATCGACAACCTTAAAAGAAGATTAAAAGAAAAATATTATTCGATTACCTTTATTAGTATCCGATTGAGCAAATAGTTTTTGAAATAACATCATAAATTGCTCTTCGCACAAAATTTTAAGCTTCGGAAACTAGTCATACGATCGTCCAATGGAGTGGATTTTTGACTTTTTTTGGGATCAAATTCCTTTGTTAATTGCGTATTATAGAAATCAGAAACAAAATCGATCGTTTTTTTAAACAGATTTCTACACTTATTTTCAATGGTTTTTGTAAAATCGAGATAATTAAAATTTATCAGATATCAATAAAACTCAGGATATAAAGATATTTTAACGAAAAAAATTGAAAATCCGCGTCACTAATCGATTGAATTACTGCGATATTGCTTAAAAAACTGTGTGAAAAGCGATTCGCAGGCCGATTAAATGAGGAAATTACTCACTTAATCGTCAAAAAACAGATTTTTTTTTAAATTTTTAACCTCGGCGCAAAAAGAGTTTGATAACTGCGTGTTATAAGTTTGACCCTGAGTGAGTCTGTTTGTCTATCCGTAGCTTCTAAACGGATGAACAGATTTTGATTTTTTTTAAAGGTTATTTAATGGCGAATGTTCTTAGCTATATTTCAAAAAAATTGGTTCATTTTGGAGCAATTTACAATGAAAAAGTCGAATTTTGTAAATTTTACTTGTGGTTTAATAAATAGATTAAAAAAAAGTAATAAACATTTTGACTGAACTCTTTGCTTTCTTTTTTTATTCCCGACGCAAAAAGAGGGATGCTATGAGATCAACCGGCATGTGTGTGTGTGTCTGACTGTCTGTCTGTTCTGTGGCACCGTAGCTTCTAAATGGGTGAACGGATTTTGATTTATTTCTTTAGTTTAAAAGATTTTTGTATCGAGAGTATTCTTTAGTCATGTTCCAAGAAAATAGGTTTAGTTTGTAGAGAGTCTTGAGGCAAAAACTGCATTGACCGGGGTTAAATTTTTAAAATTACCCATGTGAAATAAACACTATATTGACAAAATCACAAAACAGAGAAAAAATAAAAAAATTTTTGGTATCTGTTAATTAATTTTTGTTAATAGCTCAAATTTGAATTTTTTAATAATAAATGTATCAAAAAACATAAATGAAAAAATTAAGCATTATGCAGAAAGTAATTATGTAATTCGTATGCATATTATAATTTATATGACATTAATTTTCAATTCTTTTTTTTTGTAAAGTATTTTTATAAAAAAAATGTAGGTATGGAACACATAGAAATACGTACATAGAGAAATTTCCTCAGTTGAATAATGCAAAAATAAATTTATAGATAAAACGAGGTGAATTTATAACAAAGGTACTTTATGGGATACACGCCTGTTGAAACAATATATATATGTAGGTATGTATGCATATCTACATGTATCTCTATACGGATATAGACCAGAGTGTGCAAGGAAAAGAACAAACTGTAGGTACCTAGTTCACAATGTGATAGAACAAAAGGTACTTATAATCTACTTGCATACGTTTAGTAAGGTAAAGTTGAAAAAATATTACAATAATACGGCAGTTTCCTGATGTTGAATTTGCCATAGTATGCATTAAAATATAAAACTAGACTTGATACCATGACAAAATTTGAAAGTGAAATTAAAATTGATTAAAAAACGAAGAAGTTATAGGCATTCAAAGATTGTTGCCTATTTCTTTTTAACAAAACAAAGTTTTATATGTTTTTTATAGGTATATCTCTATGGTGATTTTGGATCATGACGTCACTAACCTATATCTTGGCTCTTTGTTTAATAAGGAATTATAAACGTTCATATTTTGCGTACTTCTAAAGAACATGCCTATTGTATTTGGAAATTAAGTAGTTATAATAATAAGTTAAATTAAAAATTTAAAGAAACCCCCGACACAAAATCAAGCCTGATCGATTTGCTTGTGGCATCGTAACTGCTAAGCGGATGAACAGAATTTTTTAAAATACGTTACCATCATTTTATTGTAAGAAGCAAATAACTTTTACCTTGACTTTGTATTTCAAAAAGTTCTTAGTTTCCGAGATCAAATAGAGACTTAGAGATAATGAATTTACATTATTATCATTAGTAAATATCAGGAACGGAAGACGACCTAAGATGGCTGAATAGAGGTCTTGCCACTGCTTTCATCTTGCAGTTTGAAAATTCTAGGAAAAACTTCATCTAAGATGAACCAACATCCAAAGCTACCCATTGCCTTGCAATACATTGGGTTTATTTGGTTCTAAATATTTATTATCTTAAATGCTTTAGCTTGTGTTCTAAGTTTGTAAAATGTTTAGTGAACAAAAGGCGTAATATATAGCACTAGTATTGACTTATTTCAGAGTTTTATGAAGAATCAGCTAAACATAAAATGTCTGCTCATTGTTTGAAAGAGCTATTCTGACAGCTTTCTCCTACATTGGATACAGAGTTAATTTTACCATAAATTTTTTCAACATTATATATGCAGTGTAACAACACACTAGATTGCAGTTTTTAATCTTCACAAAATTACTGTTTAATATTACATGGAAAAAAATTCTATACGTGATACGACCAGATTACATTAAAACATTAAGTAAAGTGTATATAAAAAAAAAACCAAGCTCTAAAATTTATTTTGGATTATATTGTAGACGTAACAACAGATAGACTAAGCTTAGACAGGCACAGAGTTCAACTTGTTTGATAATTTACAACAATTTTTAAAACAAAAGCAAAAAAATGCTATTCATAAATAAACAAACAATATGTAAATCTGTAAATACGATTTATATTAAAAAAAATAACTATTAATTATTCGAAAAAATTAAAACGAAGATATACAACTTTTAGTCCTTCATTTTGTAAAATGTAAAGCTTTTTTAAACCAGCTAATATTGAATGAATTCATTTAATGAAATTCTTCAAAAAATAATCGTATTTAAAAAAATTACAATCAAAAGATTTTTCTATATATATAATATAGATGGTATTTTAATTAGTATTATCTACACGTTTGTTATTTGGATTATATAATTGAAGAAATGGCGTTCTTCTAAATTAATAAAGTCATCATTTTGATGATTACGCATGCGTTTATATTAATTAAATCTCTAATTAATGAAAAATGATGTGTTAAAATAATGTGTTACAGAAGTAAGAGCGTCAGGTACAAAGTCTAAATCAAATCTGAAAATATAAGGGGGCATTTCCCGATTATTTAAATAAATATATAACTTCAAAAGTAGGCATATCTAACCTTGGCCTTATAGGGAAACGGTAGATTGATGATATCTTTTCATAGATTTCTTCAAAACTAGACGGTGGAAATTAAAAAAAAAACTATTGAAATTAGAGGTAAAATCTAAATAAATTATTGAAAACAAATAAAACTCGTTGTGCCCCACTTATTAAGCATGAACAAGCACAGTAGTGAGGACAAAAATTTAAAAAAATTTATTTTTTCAATTTTGATGGTGAATATCTGCAGTAATTTTCAAAATATCGATAATTGGATATTTAGAAAGTAAAGTAGACTTACATGTAAAATTAAGAGGCGCTCCAGGATCTTCTTTATAATTTGAAATTGAGTGTCTATGCCCTTATGCCCTGACAATAAGGTGACACAAGGGAAAAAAATCACTTTGTACTTTCCAGTGCAATGATGTGAAGTGAAAGCGAAGGGAAGAAAAATCATTTGATTTTACACTCCCTCCAAATGTTATAATTACTTTTTAAGGTAAACGTAATATTGAATTATCTCGAAACTTAAGAGAAAATGTTCGAAATAACTGATTATTTGAGGTTTTTTCGAAAATAGATTAACGAAATTTTTTATATCAGATGTTACTGCAATTAATTGATGAAACATTGATTAAATTAATGTGTGTTACCATGCATGTCTTTCACGCACAAAACGTCTTTTCTTCATCTCTATCTCTATATATTATAAATGTGAAAGTAAGCATGTTTGCTTGTTTGTATGTTACGCTTTCACGCTAAAACTAGCAAATGGTTTTTAATGAAACTGTACAGCAATATAGCTGATATATCAGAATAACACATGAGATATAATTTAATAAGATATATTAATAAAACAATGAAAAAATAAATTTGACATTACCATAAATTACAGATTTCTGTAAAAGTAGTCATTTGACATTACCATAAATTACAGATTTCTGTAAAAATAGGCAATATAAAATATTTCAAGGCCATCTTCCCATTTCAAGGCCATGAATAATTACTATTATACATTTAAAAAAATAGATCTGTGTAAAACAATCCTTACCATTATTTCGAGTGTTATAGAAAGGAGATAAGCGAGAGCAATCTTTATCAATCTTTACTTTTAAACCCAGCGAAGCTGTTGGGTATTACTCTAGTAGCATAATAATTTTTAGCTGACAATAAAATACCTGTTTTGGCATCATGTAAATTTTATAATTGATAAATAATACATAACAAATTGGTAAAATAATAACAATTTCAGTCCATTTAAAAATAACTAGATTTGTTTTTTATTCTCTTCGGTGTTTAGAAATTTCATTAAAAAATGAATTACCATACCTCTCCTATATACAAATAACCAGTATTGCTGGTACTGCTGTGCTGTTGTTGAGGAAACAAAAAACATTTTTTTTATATTCTTTTAACACAGTGAATAAAAACATATCGTTAACGAACAACGAACGTATCTCTCTAGGTATGAATGGAAAAATAAATCACGGAAATAATCTCGGAAAAATAGGAAAATAAAATGAGTATAAAAAAACGACTTAAATTCTCTAACGAATGGAATCGAACAGTATCTACTGAAAGTATAACAAACATTATACATGGTACAAAGTATTCATTTTTAGATATAAATTCAATCAATCGATGATCAAAACTGGGGATTTATATTTTAATTTTAGTGCAGAAGGTGAATAAAATTTTCAAAATTCTGTGACAAAAGGTTGTTGATTTATGGGAGATATGGAATTAGATTAACAGCTGTTGTACCATCAAGTTCATCAGCTTCTCTTTTCTAGGTACTTCTTTTTATATATCGAAGTTTAATATTGGTACGGAGCACCAAGGAAAGTTGAGACTTGTAGTTAAAATTATTTGTACCGTATTTTCAACTTGAATTTTGTTATAACTTCATTAATGTAGACGAAAAACAACTATAAAATTTTTCGATATCTGCTTTAGCTTTCGAAATATCGAAAGCTAATTTTTTAAAGAAAATTTTAAAATTTCGATACTTTGTTATTATTACTTTTCGTCTTAAATTGTCAAGTTATAACATAATTCACTATCCAAATTGAAAATATACATTTTTTGAAATTTGTGTCCCCATTGCCGTGCTCATACATCCATAATTGGTCGGGCACAACAGTTTTTTTTGTTTTTTTTTTTGCAATAATTTATTAAGGTTTTAGCTTTAATTTGAATAGTTTTTTTTCATTTCCACGGACTATTATTGGAGAAATCTGTAAATTGATTTAACCTCAATCAAATTTTATATTAAAAAATCAACCCTTTTATCTTAAATGGCCCTGGCGCTCGTACATCCTTAAAATGGACTTTTGCTTTGAAAACTCAACATCAAATTTAGTCGCGATGACACTACTTCCTTCACCTTTTCAATTTAAATTTTTTCGAAGTTATCTTTCACGCAAATAAGAAGAAGAAGGAGGTTTTGTTAAGCGTTAAAAAAAGTTATAGGAGCAGGAGACTTTCCGCAAGGAAACGCGACATTCGCTATTAATTACCTATTTAATTATTTTATGTTTCATTGTTGTGACGTTTTATTTGTTACTTTTGAAGAAGGTCCCCTTTACTTTGTTTATTCTCAGAAACAATTTACATGTAAATAATTTAACAAAATTCAGGTTGGATATGATCTATCTTTAAACTTATAATGGCCGATTACTCCACTATTATTTGTACACACTAATCCCTATAACTATCGTAGCCACTGTAGTATAGTTAATACTCAGCATATATGACTAAACCCAGTTTGCATTTGCAAGTGCAACATCAGAGGGATAAACATTCACGTTCTAGGTATGTTTACTTACGTTTTGATTCACACACAAATATATAAACTGAATATAGATGATTCTAGTTCTACTAGAAATATACTCGTTACATTTAATATTTATCATTGCGTCAGATATATATTAGGTCTTTGTTTACTTACAATGAAAGAATTATATTTTGTTTATTAATAACTGAAGGTAGGATTTAAATGATTTATGCATTGGAAAACAGATAATCATATCTGTCATAAGTACAAACAGTTGATGACTGAAGACCAAACATTTTTATGTCGCGTCAAATATTATTCATTTTCAATCAAAAAAGCGCTGAAGAGCGCAGTAAAAAAAAACTATTTGCAAGAAAATATGGTAGAAAGAATATGGTCAATATTTTCTTGTATCGAGAAAATAATTATTTGCTGCTATACTTACCTAAATTTTTAGGGTGAAATTTTTAAGGGTGAAAGTTCAAATTTGAAATTCTTGTGAAATTCTGAAAAATTAATTAATTAATATTAAAATATCGATTTATATTGTCTGCTTAGTCCCATGCAAATCCAACGTTTAGCATCCATACTAATCTCGCGATTCACTTCCAGCTAACTAATTTTTTTTTTAGGGAAATGCACAAATAGGTGCGGCTTTCAGACTAAATTTGTTCTCACCATTGATCTTACAAAGATACTCACTTCCAAGGTCCTTCGACTAAGATATACCCTCTTCTTACTTCGGGAACAAGATTTCAGTAATGATACCCTCCAGGCTTCAAGCAGAATTGTGATGAGAACTTGGTTCAGCCAAAAGGCGTGGTATTTTATACTGATGGATCTCAGAGCAAGTTAGAGAGGAAGGTAGGTTGCGGGTATTTGTATACCATGTATATGAAATATAACAAGGTATACTAAGTTTAGTCCCAAGTTTGTAACGCTTAAAAATATTGATGCTATGAACAAAATTTTGGTATAGGTGTTCACAAAATGACCTAATTAGTCCATTTCCGGTTGTCTGTCTGTCCTCTGTCCGTCTGTCATCACGATTACTCAAAAGCAAAACGAGATATCAAGCTGAAATTTTTATAGCGTGCTAAAGACGTAAAAAGTGAGGTCGAGTTCGTAAATGAGCAACATAGGTCAATTGGGTCTTGGGTCCGTAGGACCCATCTTGTAAACCTTTAGAGATAGAACAAAAGTTTAAATGTAAAAAATGTTCCTTATAAAAAAATAAACAACTTTTGGTTGAAACATTTTTTTGTAAACATCACTGTGTACTCACGAAGACACACATTAGATGCAAATTGTATAGTATGTATTATATGGGAGTATCAGATATGTATGTATTTCATGTATATATGTATAATGTGATGGAGTCATCAACACTATCTATACATGGTATTTCAACAACTCAGTCAATTGTTTCTTTTCACTTGTTTTATGATGTTTCTCATATCATGAATTGAATTCATGATATGAATTGAGTTCATAAGTAACCAACGTCCCAAAAACATAAACAAAAATCTAATTATTAAGTATTAAAAAGAATGTGTAACTAACTAAAAACATAATTTTGTCTTTCACACATTTCATATGCGCTTACACTTTTATGTTACTTATAAAAAAATAAACAACTTTTGATTGAAATATTTTTTCGTAAACATCACTGTTTATCCGTGAGAGCGCATATTATGGGCAAATTGTAGTAATATATGGATATTTCTGTTATATGTGTGTGACATGTATGTATGTGTAATATAACAATGTAATCAACACTGGCTATACATGGTATTTCAACAATTAACTCAGTCAATTGTTTGTTTTTACTTGTTTTTTTGAAAATCTAAATCGCGGCTATTATTCCGTAGTAAACTGTTTTACTGTGTACATCGCTTTCACATTCTTATCATATCAATACACAAAACTACAAAAAAGCGGTTAAGCGAGCGTATGGAAAATAGAACAGATATTGTCAGATTATTATTTTTGTATTACCCTGAATAACAAAATTTCCGAAATAAAGTAATAAACTTTACATTCAAATGAGAAATGAGTGATGGTCACTTCCTAGGTAACAAAGTTTCAACCCCAAACTAAAATATTAATTTTTAACATTTACATTAAAAGCTCAATTTGATTTAAATAATCTACGATCAAAACAATTTCACTGAAAGTTTCTCTTAATTTTTTTTTTTTTAATGCGGAAAAATACATTTTATTGAAACTTAATTGAAAATTGTTTAGTAATTATTTACAAGCTAATTATATTCTTATGATAAAAAATTATATATATGTAAATGTGGGAATTTTTTAAATCAAACAATTAAAATTGGATTAGTTAGGTAACACACACAATGTGAAAAGAAAACATTTTTAACTGATTTTATGCATGGGGTTTTAAAAACAGATTAAACAATTTTTTTAATGGAAATGTATTTCTGTTAATTATCTAGATTATTATTATTTCATTAATTCTTAAAACCTTCCAGGAGTGTTTTTTTTTGTTGTTGCTTACAATTAGTGAATTATTAAATCCTACCAGCTATATTTTTCGATGTGCATTTTATAGTTGGATAAAAAGATAAATTAAAGGAATTTTGTGAGCGATTTCATTAGTATTTTAAAATTTTTAAGCAGTGATCCTCAGCCGATTGAGCTGAAATTTTGTATACACGTTTAGTTTGGAGGACAATTCATGGTAAGCCAAGTGACGTCATTCCAAGTCCTGACGTCATGGTGGCCTTAAAATGAAAGTCATTTTTAAAAGCTTTTATTTAACTTCACTTGTATGTACTTCCTGAAATTTTGTAATCAAAATTTAACCCACTTTCAGCTTTCCGATTTGCGGAAATTTTGTATGTAATCAAATAATTTAATTTTGTACAACGAGTCCTTACACGCGAATGTAGTAAAAAGTACGAACGATTGGAGTACTTTTACCACTTTTGCATTCTATAATAATTTGTTTATTTGAGTTTGCATTAAATTTTAAACGAATGTCGGATTAGTTCGTCGTTTCTGCATAAAGTTTTCGTTTCCGTGTGCTTGAAATGGCGAAAATTTCCGTGTGCTTGAAATGGCCAATTACCCTTAGTGCGGTTAGTTAATTTGGCACACTTAAGTGGTAATTAGCTATTTCTTGCACAAACAACAGTGCATAAAAACTTTGCAATAGATTAGATTTAAGTTAGGAATATGTCTTAGATTTTTGAACTAGTTTGATCTATTGTACCTCCTTTGCTACAATGGTGTTCCAGGAGCAATATGGCTTTAATAAACTTCAGGATATTTCTGGACGATACTTTGTTTATTAAACTTGAGTGGAGATCAACCCATCCCAAGTGTCATTTGAGAGAGATGTTTTCGCATTTACGCAGAATGTATTAGGAAAGAAATACTTTGCATAATATATTATTTTTTCTCACTTCATGTAGAAAATGTCAACTTTCGTTCTGCTGTGCAAAACTAAGTTGAAGCTTTTTGCCTCCGCCGGGAAGAAAAATAGTATAAACACGACGGGAACAAGTAAAGTATGTCTCAGATATCATGTTTGTCACCCACGGCTTCGTCTCGGGCGACATTGAACATGATATCTAAGACCTTCTATACTTTTGCTCCATAGATGTGTCATATACTATTTTATTTGGAGATCTATTAGATAAATTATTAGGCATATTTCAAATAACTTTTTGATTGTTACTGTACATATTTTATATCTCACTGCATTATTATACACACAGCTTTTAGTCAAAGAATTATTCCATGTAGGTATATACGAAATATTTATTTAATACATGGGCTTAATTAAATTCCCTGTGAATAATTTACTATGTTATCATATAAAAAATATTTACTTTCTACAAATATTTTATTATTTTAGAGGTAGTCTAGAGAAACCTGTTACAAAATTAAAAGTATATTCAAAATATACTTTTATAACAATTATAACAACTTTGTGTCAAATTTTGTATCCTTAAACAATCTAGCAGTATTTGAATGGAGAAAAGCGAAGTACAAAGAAATTTCGTGAGCACCCGGTAGGAAATGTGTTCTTTTTGTTATAAATTATGTATTGTTGAATAACAAGAACAATGAAGGAATGGTACGAAAATTTTATTTAATAATGTTTGTTTATCAAGGTATAAAAATAGACATTTTATTATTAATTATTATTATAAAAATGTATGTTTATTATAAACTATATATATTTAAATTATACATGTGCAGTATGCTTTTTAATTCAATTAGTAAATTGTCAATGATCAGAGTAATTTTGTTTTAATAACTGTTCATAAAAATCAAAACAAAATATGTCTTTTAAATTTTATAACAAACTCCCTCTATGAACAGTTATCAGAAGGTACCAAGATTCAGAATCAGAGTTATAATTTAAAAAAAATATCCATACGCCGAATATAGAGTTAATTCGGATACCTTTATATTATCCAGTCTCCAGTCGCCGAACACCCGATAACGAACATTAGTTACAAAAATCGATATAAGTACAGTTGGTACTTTAGTGGGTTTGTTTAATCTGACTTTACACCCGTGAAAATTTTCTTTTATACATAAGTTTTATGCAAATAAAGAATTGAAATCCATTTTTTATTTGCATAAAACTTGTGTACATGGTTGAAAAAAATCTTTACTCTGTTAATTCCTTGAAACAGTTTTTCTATAATAAATATAAAAAATAATATTATCAAATACAAAATGTTTTGTAGTTGTTTTATTTGATAGAGAATAATTGTTTTTGTAATAAAATGTATGAAAGCCGATTACAAAACAGTTCTCAGACAAGTACAAAAACAGATTTAAAAAAATTTTTAAACAGATTGGATTGTATGTTTTCGTAAACAACTTTTGAAAGTGATTTTCCAAGTTATAAGGTATAGAAATGTAAAATCTAATCGACTTGACAGTCAACAAAAAATTTATCTCTATCTCTATATATTATAAATGCGAAAGTAAGCATGTTTCTTTGTTTGTTTGTTTGTTACGCTTTCACGCTAAAACTAGCGAATGGTTTTTAATGAAACTTTACAGCAATATAGCTGATATAACACATGAGATATAATTTATAAAGATATATTAATAAAAAAATAAAAAAAAATAAATTTAATTTGACATTACCATAAATTACAGATTTCTGTAAAAATAGTCAATATAAAATATTTCAAGGCCATCTTCTCTGATATACTCAATGAATAATTACTATTATACATTTAAAAAAATAGAAAACCATACATATATTTTACCTATGCAAAACAATTCTTACCATTATTTCGAGTGTTATAGAAAGGGGATAAGCGAGAGCAATCTTTATCAATCTTTACTTTTGAACCCAGCAAAACGGGTGGATATCACTCTAGTAATTAATAATAACGTTGAACCACATTTAATAATGAGTGTCCCGTGCAATTTTGAATGATAATTTTCTGAAACTTAATTTTAAATCGTAGCCACGTGGGTACGGGTATAATACTTCTAAGGGAAAATGTGGTACATGAACATGATAGAATGTAAGAGGATGATAGGTTAAAGAATCACATTTTCTCGTCAATTGTCTCAATGGAGACTGAAAAGTTAAGTTTATAACCTAAATGAGAAAAAAAATTATTTTTTCATTTTTAAAATAGTGGTCAATCTAGAATAAAAACAATTTTTACTTATAAAATTGATATATCAATCGAAAAGTTAAAAGTTGATATCTTAGTGTCCATAAAAACCGGGATTAAATTTTGCGAATAGGCAGGACGAGCAAATGGAGGGAAATAGACTTTATGAATGCTGCCCAATGTGCTGACCGGCATTATTTTTAGATATTTTATCCTTTCTCTTCCAGATATTTTAGAAAATTTTATACTGACATATTAGAACGCCAACTTTCCACTACCGAGTGTCCAAACAGGGTATATTTTAATACACAGGTAAACAATAACTAAGTTAAAAGGCTTTAATATCCTGACTTATCCAATGGCACCTGTTTTTTTTTTTTTTTTGAATTATGGTTAAATATTCTATAAAAAATATTAAAATGAATATACAATTAATAACAGTCTGTTTCATTTAATACGTTTCGTTATGTTGTCTTGTCTTCAACAAACAGATATATATATATATATATATATATATATATATATATATATATATATATATATATATATATATATATATTTTATATTATTGTTGGATAATAATTGTTGTAAAAGTAATCATGATATGAGAGATAAGTGCTTATAAATAGTATTCATAATTTAAATTGTGTTTTGTTAATTCTTCTGTAAATTTTGTTGAAAATAATCTTAACAATTAATTATGAATAAACATATCGTTGGATCGTTTACATATCATACACATATTGTATCGTTTACTTTATGGCGATGTATGTATCTAATATGGTATTTTAAATTGTGGAATAAATTAATCCAAACAATAAAATTAAGCATAGAGTTGTAATACAGTAAACAACAACGTCAGATTTTAAGCGGGTTGCCAACAGCGATTCCAACCAGCGCTCACTCAACAGCTATTAAAGAAAATCATATCACTGAATTATCTTTTTAAAGTCTGGGCCCAAATAAGCACGGGTTGGGGTGGTTTTTGGTCTTATTTTTAGAAGGTAATTTTACAGTTTTTCTAGTTAGCTTACAATCTGACGAAAATAACAATATTACGTTGACCTATATTATTTAACTAACTTGATATCCACCCGCTTCACTGTGCTTAAAAGTACAAATTACTTTATAGTCTCCATATCTCTTGATCTCAATTATCCCTCTTCCATAACACTCGAAGGGATTGTTTTATACGGATGAAATAAATACACAGTTTTCAATTTTTTAAAGTGTAAAATAGTCATAATTCATTGAGTTAATCAGAAAAGATGGCCATGAATTGTTTGACATTTACTATTTTTAATTTTTATAGAAATCTTTAATTTATGGTTCAAAATGCTGGGCATAGATGGAGCAGTAAAATGTCAGATTAAATTAAATTTTTTTAAATTTTTGTTTTTTTTTTTTTATATACCTTATATATTATTGCTCATGTGTTATTCTGATGTATGGGCTACATTTTTGTTTAGTTTCATTCAAGTCCATTCATTAGTTTTGTGTGAAAGCATAACAAACAAACAAACAAACATCCTTACTTTCACATTTATAATATATAGGGATAGGAATGGCAAATACGAAAATTGTATGAAAGAATTGAAAAATAGAATTTGGAAAATATATTTGTAATCCGTGGTAGATATGACCCTTAGAAGTCAGATACTAAAAGTGTGATTGAGCAAGCAAATCATTACCTTAATTTATATTTTATTTTAAGAGGGGCATTACAAATTTCCTCCCTCCTATCCTGGTCGGGTAGGGTTGACATAGACCATTATTTTTACGGGTTTTATTACAAGGTTTGAGTCGGGCACCGATGTGTCCATTTTGCAGTCCGTTCCCGGACCATTAGTATCCATTGTGGCAAATACATATTTTAAAAGGACAGTTTCTAATTAGTGGGTAGAATATAAATCAAAGAAATAAAATTCGCTCCAATTAACTTAACAAAGATATGGGATCAGATTTAAATAAACTTAATGAACTATATATAAACCTAACTAATTCTTATTAATGTGCGATAATTGACTGTTTAACGATGTAGATTAAACCATCTTACCGAAAAAACACTCTAAATAAGATAAACAGTAAAAAAAAAACTAAACTTAATCAATTTTGATTGCCTACAACAGAAAAAAAGAATGACAAAAAAAGAAAAAAAATCTCGATTCTAAGAATTGATGACAATGTGATTGAAGAACAAATAACGATCAAGACCAATTTTGAGAGCGTCACGTTTCAATAATAATTTGATTTATCAACAACTATTTTTGTTGTACCTTTTTTTTTTTATTTTGCTGTTTAAAATAACAAATTGACTGCTCTTTTTATTATTTTAATTACAAATTAACGTTATGATGAAGACTGGCAGGCGTATAAATAATAAAAATAATTCGACGTATTATGGCTTGTCATATTGCGTTTTACATACTTCGTACATCTTGTTATTTGAAAGGTCATTTTAGAGTTTAAATGTGAAATAATTAATATAAAAAACAATAAATTTAGAGTGAACTTTCAAAACTGAAAATGCAACAGTGAAAAAGCGTCTGTGGCCACCATATGATTTTATTCCCGAAACTGGACTTTGTGCAAGGCAAACTGTGTATAACCACAGCTAGGCCATTCGACTATGCTCGTCCGAAACTTACTAGAGCACAGTTGAGAAAGGCGGTGAGACTCTTAACAGGACACTGTCGATTGAACTATCACCTTCACAACATGGGAACCTCAAATGATCCCATTTGTAGACCCTGTATGGAAAATGATGAAACTTCCATACATTTAATTTGCACCTGCACAAATCTGCTGGACGTTAGATTCAAAATGTTCGGGTCCGAAATCTTCCTGGAAGAGATCTCGGCAGAGAAGCTGTGGAATTTCTGTGTGGCGGCTGGCGTCTCGTCTTCGGGACCACAGGGCACAGAGGACTCTTGATCTAGGTGTTAGGGGCCCACTTGCGGTACCTCTCGTTTGTTTTATTATAATTATTATTATTCCCCAAACTAAAATGGATTCAGGAATGGAATGATACAAAGTGAGGTGCTGCTTGAAAATACAACAACGTAAAACTAAAATTTCAATATTTTACAACTAATGTCTTTTCAGTGGTACGTAGGAATGTCGCGAAAGGCGGAAGAACCGTGACGATGCGGTAATACATCAACGAGAAGAACGAGAAGACAAAAAGAATTCTGTTTTTCGATAACTATTCGATAGACATTCATTTTCATAAAAATCTTTATTTATTTATAATTCAGAGTCTTTCTCTTCTATCTTTTCACTTCGAATTCTTGTTAAACGTATAAATTTATCAGATATTAAAAATAATTATTATAATTTGAATATCAAAGAGATTTAAAACTATAAAAACGAAACGAGATGATACTTACAGATAGAAAACTTTTAAAAGCCGAGACAATACGAAAAGCATGCTATTTTTAGTTTCGTCTCATCTCACGTAACACTGGCTATGCGAATAATGAAAACGAATTCAGTATAAGGAATCTTTGTTCGTATAAGGAAGAAAAATAAATTTTCCAAAAATTTAATTTCAAGAAATATATTTGTTAGGTGAAAAATTGTCCTCCTTTAGGGAAAAGATTGCATCTTTTGTACGCTCTGACCTTCCATGAAAAGTGTCCTCCTTCTTATACTCCATTTCGATATTGATGTGAAACATCTAATGCGACGGACCAGATCGTCTGTTGGCCTCGCAACCGAAATCTCTAAAAAATAACACACAAAATAATTCTTATACGATATTATTTTGTCCCACTACCAAATGAAAAAAATGTGAATCATTACTTTATCTTAAATATTTTCATCATATATATTTTAATTATTCAATTAAAGCTTAATTATTCAATTTATTCAACAAATTAGATTATTATATAAATAGTTTTGAAATTATCTTGTACTACTTATAAAATTTAAAACACTAAAGAAATTTAGTACAATTAAAGATTATGTTAAGTCTTGTTAAAGAAATGAAAGATGCCATTTGAAAAATGTTTCTAAATCTTCATTTTTTCATCTTGACATAATTTAAAATACCGCAACATCATTTTACTACCCATCATATTATCACAAAGACAAAGATAACATAGTTGGAAAATCTTTTTATATACGTATCTCTTTGTCCTTTGAAGAGTGAAACGATTGTAGGTAAATTGGACACTTTTTAAGTTAATAGAATGCATTTTTAAAGTTATCTTACGATTCCTAATTTGTCAGCATGTAATTCGTCATACTTTTAGACTACAAGCCTATTCTAAAATTTTTCGGGTGAAATAACCCACCAGGAATCTTGTAAAAGATGCTCCTATAAGTAAAAGTAAGTTTAAACACCACGGTGTCACTTTTGGGCATTACAAGAGATTACAGGTGAGAATATGAATTTAACTCAAATTTTTATAACTCAGCAGATTGTAGTACAACCAGTGGTATCGGCCAGTAGGCGAGTGATCTAAGGCGTCTTTACTTGCTTTGGCTAATGACTGGAAGGTTGCGGGTTGGAATCCAGGCAGCGGCAGTGTGGGCAAAAATAGTTAATGTGGCGATAAAATTGATCACACTGTCGTCGTTTGGATAAGAACGAAGTGACCGATTCGACCCACATTATAAAAAATTAAAAGTATGTAATATATTCGAATGTAGTTTGAATTAATAAAGATTAAAATTATGATGTGGGTGGCCTCTGTTATAGACAAGGTCTGAGTAAAAGAGGGCTAAATCCCAATATTTATTATTGGTACAACCAGTGAAGGAAGTGATGATCCGCACAAACCTGCCACACAAAATTTCAGTGAAATCCGTTCCCATAAATCTCAAATTATAAACGAAGAGGGCAAACAAAAGTGGAAGATATAAGACAGTTATAGGAAACGTTTCAAAGAAATAATATGGAGTATGGAGTAAAAACATGCTTCATTTACATGATCAAAAAGTAGTCATTTTTATGAAATCTATGAAATAGCACACACAGTGTTTAAATTAGTAAAAAGCATCGCATACATAAAAATTGTATGCATTACGTAAATGATATTCACCCTGTTGTCGTTTTAACATTATGTAATTTACAACACCTGTGTGACTACTTAAAACAGAAACTTTTGAAGTTTATATCTAAAAATTAATTTATAAATATGTAAAATACATGGGGTAAGTAAGTATCAGGTACCCACCTACTTACCTACCTATCTACTATACGATGGTGCTATATACTTGTAGTTATTTATATTATATAGTAGCTATTACTACCTATATCATCAACCTCTCTGCAACAGTAGATTTTCATAATTTTCATCATATCATTTTTGTTGTAAGAAAATACTTCTAATAAAAGAAAATGTATTCAACTGTGTTGAACTATTAAATATTCATGATTATGATCAATAAGATATCCTTCAAAAGATGAAGGATCGTAAAGGATAGAGGGTTCCTAAATTTTATTTTTACTTTTTTGCGTTAAGATTACATTTACTGCATTAATTTTTAATTTTATAAGTAGAAAAGAAAAGTACATTCAACCACCCTCCATGATCTTACGAGCCAGGGGCAAACAAAACGGGTGAAGATATTTAAAATAAATCAGAATCCAATTCCAAGGCCAATGACATCATGGTCTTTTTAGATGAACTAATCTACCAAAAACTAATCTCTTAAAGAAATAAAACTTGATTTATATGATCAAAATATATGTCTCAAAATATAAACTGCATAATATAATAATAGCCTAAAATAGAATCAAAAAAAATTGAACAAATAAATTTTTATAGCCTTAAGAAGTAAAAGCTAAATGCAAAGATAAAAAATCTTCGCTTTTAAAACGACTTATAGCTCGTTTTTTTCTTAACTAATCAAAAAATAACTTGAACGAAAGTTGGGAGACATCATGTACTGACACCAGATTGGACCTAGTTCTCTGAGTTACTTTAATAGTCAATTTATCCTGGAAAGTAAAACGAAAAGATATAGAATAATACTTTATACTAGAACTCAAGTCCAAGACGTATTCTAGTCTTGGACCTGAGAGCGGTTGCTTTAGCTAACGCGAGCTGCAAGTTAATAAAGCAACTGAATTTCTGTCAATTTAAAATTACATTCCTTGATTTACTAAATCACATTAAAATTAAACCCATATTTAAAAATTCTTTTAACTGGCGCGTGCTAGAAACGGCGTACTGTCTGACACGAATACATTTATGCTTCCATAAAAATGATTTTAAAAGATGCCTTAGTATGATTTTTAAGGCAGCATTTTTCATCTGTATAGTTAGGAGATGTGTACTAGAGTAAATGCAGTAGACAGCCTTGTAATAAACTTCTTAACAGACGTTGCCAGCCCTATACTAATAGAAAAATAGTAACGTTTTCGAAATAATATTTTCAATAGCAGTGAACATTAAAACTGTTAATATTAATCTTCAAACTTTAAGACAAAAAATACTTTATGACTTTAAAAAATTTCTTAAAATGATTTTAAAAAGAAGCACATGAGGCAGATTTGAAATTTACTTCTTCGCAGACGTTGCCAGCTCTTGTAAAAAAAATATCGTTTTCGAAATAATATTTTCTGAAGCAGTGAACCTTAAAACGGTAAATATTTATCTTCAAACTTTAAGACAGAAAATACTACCTACGTCTATATGTATGAGGTAAAGAATGGTGAAGAATATTTCAATTAGGGCTTCCATTTGAAGAGAGTGTCATTACCGCTCCGTCACTGATATATTTGTTTATCGATCTTAACGTAGAATACCCGTATAATAATTTCGATAAAAATTAAATTAAACTATTTTCAATAAACTATTTATGAATGAATAATATCATCACCATATAATATTATTTGTATTGTATCTATACTTGCACTTGTATTAAATTCGATGAGGACGAGGTCGATCTAGGTATATAAAATCTATTTATGTATACGTTCTTCTATTCATGTAAACGACAATCTCATTTTTAAAATAGCACTCAAGAGAAATACTTTGTGTTTATATCATTCTCATATAATAACGTATATATTGGAATAGGTTACGTTTTACGGCAAAACTTTTATGCATATATTTAAAAAATAAAAAACAGAACAAAGACATAAGTATAAGGTGTCACCATCCAAATATTCGATTTCTGTATATGGATGAAAACCGATTAAATTTTTCTTTAGCAATGAATGTTTTATAAATCACTTTTACCTTCAACTAAAATTGGAATTGCGTACGTCATATTATAATGGTAGTGAAAAAAGTCATATTAAAAGGGGATATAAAAGTTAATAAAAAAGGCAAGTTTTGTGAGGAAAATTAAATAATATATATACCTTGAAAATCATTTAATAATATTTTTAAGAATTGACATGAGGAAATAACCTAGTCGAATAAAATTGTGTATAATACGTCAGCAGAGGACCAAATGAACATATTTTACTGGCGCCGTTAGCAGATTACATCCCATTCCGATTTCACTACAATTAAAGCACCCACAAGTGAATACTTTGAAACTTTGGTATATTTTACTATTTAAAAAAGGTATATTTTTTTCCCACAAAATAAATTAACAATAATTGTCTTACAAAATATATTCACAATAAATTTATTTTTAATAATTTTAATAATTACCATGCCATGTTCATTTTTCATTATCCAATTTCTCGTTATAATATTTTGGGGACACCCTATACAAATCACTATATATGCATTATGTTTCACCAAATTTGATTTCTTTTATTACTTGTTTGTTTTGTTCAATTCATGTTATTTATGTTTGAATCTGCTGTGTTTCTAAAAATGTTCAATGCATAAGAAATTTATGTAAAAGCTTGGTGAAAAACAACTCAATGATTATCTGTACGATAAATAAATAAAATTCACAGGAAATAAATATATTGTAGATGAACGGACAAGAGAACTTAGGTAAAATCAATAACATTAGAGCTAAGTGACTTAAGCGTATCGAAATGGTAACAATAAATAAAATTTCGTAGTAATTATTATTTATTTTAGAAAGTCTTTTACCGCGATAGGAATTGGGTAAAAAAAACTTGCTTTCGGATAAAACTTTTTCGTGCATATTAAAACTTTGTATACAAAAACGGATGTATTTACAAAATCGTCAACTGTGAAAACGAGACCACAGGCTACATTTGTATCGCAGTATATTTGGCATTGACATTTTTTTTTATCTTGCAGAATGCTGAATGAAAACATAAACAATGGTCATCAGTTACTTCAGTGTAACATTTAATCACGTAATCGAGGTTATTACTTATATTTTGATATATAAGTATAAAAACATTTGTTAATCGAAAGCAAGCTAGGCCCACAAATAAACGTGGATTATCCCTTTTAAAAAGGGATCGTTCAAATCATTATTTTAACGCTTGAATATAATTTTTTTCCAACCACGACTACACAGTAAATACAATTACTGGATTGAATTAAACACATTTACTTATGGTCTAAGATCGTCACCCATCTGATAACTAGATGAGATATACTTTTTATTAAAGTTTATTGATTTTTAAACAATCCTCTCATAGTTTTTCTATCGAAAAGTGAACGGTTTTTTTCAGGCAAATCCATACCATATAAACAGGTAAGTCAGGGAAAAATTTAATTAAAATTTATTAAATAAAAACAGCAATGAATACTTTTCGGTAGAAAAATATGATATGAGTGTTTACAAATCTATAAAATTTCATAAAAAATATTCTCATCTTCAATTATCTTCAAACTTAATTCAAGAGGTATTTAACTGCCTAACATTAAAGTATAGCAAATAAATATTTTCTTGAACCAAGAAAATATCTATCTGCTACCATGTTAAGAGCATATTTTGTTGGAACTAGTCCTTTTTTTGCTGTGTAATTATATTTCTTTAGCCCAAGGAAGGACATCAAATAAGATAGCGAACACAATTATTATGCATTATGATAGTACAAAATGTGATGACGTTTCTTCAATATAAAGAATATAGACAGATACATAACAACATATTGCACTTGTTATACCAATTCATTTTAATGAGTTAGCTTCAAACTTGAAACTGTATCTGTGAATATTAGCTTTACTTTATACATAACTATTTATTTCTGTATAGTATGGCATAGAAATATAGATATATAAAATAGAAAACAACTTTCTGATCTTTGTAGAGTTTTACACGTCTCATTGACTTTCATCTTGATTCATTTATTTGAAATAAATCTATATGATACTTGCACTCTTCTATAGTATATATATCTGTACTTGTGTAGTGCTGTGTCATTTAAAAAAGTTTCACACATTTTGAAGTTGATGATACGTTAAATTACATTAACAAATACAAAAAAGTACATTTACTTATTTATTGATATTCTGTTTTATTGAACTAATTTTATGTTAAATTTTTATTTATTGTTTTTTTATCAATTTGGGAATGATAAAAAGAAAGGGGCGACTGTTAAGGCTAAATCAGAAACCACATTTTAGTAAAATCTCAGGTTACTTATTTAGAATTATTCTGTACAATATATGGTAGAGAGTTCGAGTATCATGAATGGAAACGGATTGTGGTCTAAAAGACGGTAAAACGTCATTTTTCATACATCTGATAACCATGACACATATTTTTATGAAATTTTATTGATTATTAAACTTTTCTATAATAGATTTTTTATCGAAAAGTGCCCATGGCTATTTTAAATTAAATTAATGTTAATCAATGTTTTCCATGAACGGTTTTTTTCAGGCAAGTCGATACCATTATTTTCGTAACTAAACTATCTTTCTTCTGATATCAATTTCGATTGGTAATGATAGGAGTGTTTAAAAATCAATAAAATTTCATAAGAAAGATATCTCACATGGTTATCAGAGGTGAAGATCGCTCTTACATCGTCTCCTTACTATTGGCACAAAATTACCATCGTATAAAGCTCTTACGTGAAATTCAATTGTATCCATTTCCTGGCATCCAAACAGATTTTGAAACGCAGACAAAAAAGTAACTCTAATTTGGAGTAACAACAGAGAGTGTGATGCACGAGGCTCGAATAAAGAGTAGGAACATATTTCAAATGTATGGCTATCAATAAAAACTCTCATTAATACTTTCTGGAGACAATAAGCACGCGTATACTTCTACAATCAAAAATATAATAACGTCCGTGGAACAATACAACTTTCTACAAATTATTTTGCATATTTTGCGGTTATGTTAAAATAAATTAAACATATGTTGTTACAATGCCTCAAGATTAACACAATACTTATGCATTTGTCACATGTTAAAAAAACACCTTAAAAAAACTGGTAAAGTGAATAAAAAGCTTCAACGATGACGTAGTTCAATACTGCTTGCTTATCTGGAATTGTGTATTTCAAATTAGAGTTGCTTTACGAGAAGCTAGAGTAGGTTCAAATTTTTGATTTCGGATTAAAAACATATTTTTTAACTGCCATTCATTGTCAGTACTATTTTGCGTTTATAAATACTTTTTAGTTTCTGGGTCAAGAACCAAAATTATTACAAAATTAAAATATTCAGTTACTCCCCCTCAAAACTTTTTCCTTCGCATTGTACCTTTCTATACATATTAAGCCAGAAATGCATAATTTACAGAAAAGCTTGGCTTAAAGTTTATCGAATTATCTATTAATAACTGAAACTTATTCACTCGTTGTTACTTTGTCTGCCTATTTGCTTATACCTAAGATTTAATTTCAAGCTACAAATTAACCTAAATAATAAATTCGTAACGGAATCTTTAAAAATACATCCATCATCTTTGGTTGTAATAATAAGAACATGGTCGTGTTTCACTGTTAATTTATATTTTAAAAAATTTGAATGTACAATGAACTAAAATACCAAGAAAAGCAAGCTCTTGATGTAATGAAAACAAAATATTTATTTTGAATACGAACAGCTTTTATTATTGACATTTGTACTACTTTCGTATATACCTGCTAGAGCGGTAAATTTAAATAACTAAATTTCCGGAACATCTTTAAGTAAAACTTTTTAGTAATGATCTCATTCACAAGCACTTAGTAAAAACGTAGAATATATGCTGATGGTATTCTATTCTACTACCTAGGTTGAAGTTACTCTATACCACTAAAACCACCCTCTGTGCATGATAACGCAATGAAGCCTCAGATAAGAAATTTATATAGGTACTGGGACACCAAAGAGTTTCGAATCTCTTGTGATTTTCCAACCTCACCGGTAAGAGATTTTGGGAAAGTTTATAATTTGGGGAAGTTGAATGTGTCCAATTTATAATATTTTTTTTAAATAATCGTCTTTGGAAAAATCAATATTGTTTAAAATTTAAATAAATAAACAATGTTTAAATTGTTAACTGTAATACCTAGCTCAGTTATATGCCACAAGTGCAATGGTTTTTGTACCACTACTACTTTTTTGCAATAAATGTTAAACACATGAAATAGTTAACTAACTGATGGACCGTGAATTTTCGACCAATAATTTCCAGGTCAAATTTGTAGCAAATAAGCTCTAGTAAAACCTTCTATAAGGTGGCCATCGAATTACCAAACAGTTTATAAAAGTGTGAAATTTAAGAAGTCAATTACTTTGAATTTTCACTGAGGGGTAGATTCAGAAAGGATACAAAGATATCTACGATTGGTATTAATACTCCGACGTAGACATCGCGTGTAGGTCGCTCAACACATTTTCCAGATTTGAGTTTTAAGGCATAAAGGTATTACTTTATATAAATCAAATATAAATTTGAGAATAACTGTTAGTTTTATTCAAGAGAGATCTTTAATAGTGCAGTGTAATTCTGAAACACTGTGTATAAACATATATGGTAAAATTTTACAAGCACTCCATTTACATAAAGTAAGAATAATGATGAACTTGGTACTCGAACTCTAGGTGTATGTAGATTAGTCGAGTATGTACGGTAAATATAAATCATATACAGTTTAATTTAAGATTTGAAAAGTTTTTATTCAACGTTTCCAATGTTTGTAGTGAGGATTTTCTTAAACCGATTCAAACTTGTGTGAAACTTTATATTTAGGAGAAATAGTATTATCGTATCAGGTCACTAGGCTATTTTTTGTGCTTAAGAACGAAATATTTGACTTTTTTTCCTCAAATAACATCTTCTTTCAAAGAAAACAGAGATGAATATCGGAAAATGGAAATGAAGGGATTAACAAACTTAAAATGATCGGCAAACTTTGTGAAGGAGTGAAGAATTTCTAGCTCAGAAACTGGGTGGGTAAACTTTAGATTTTGGAGAAAAATTATTACCGTATCAGGTCACTTGGCTATTATTTTGTACTTGAGACCGAAATATTTGACATTTTTTCCTCAAATAACATCTTCCAAAATTATTGAATATGATTGATTGATTTCAGACAACGCAAATAAATCATAGCAGGGTACAACGTCATATTGGCAAGAATCGGAAATCTGAAAACTTTAATGCTAATGGCATTGAAAGAGATATGCAACCTTCAATCAAAACAATAATACTCTACTAAAAAATTTAAATTGCCATCCTTCATTCGTAAATAAAACTCATAGGTTTAACAATTAGAGAAAACGAGCCAGAAACTATAGTTGAAGATAGAGCAGGTTTGGAAGATGAATTCACTATGGATGGGCAAAAAATTAATTCCTTTCCAGAAATTGTTCAAAATGATTAGACTATTTGAGTGAAATAAAGATCTATTGCATGGTCTTTTAAAGATAAGTTGACAAATTGATGCAAATTTTCAAGACCACTACGAATATTTTAGGACTGACTTTCAGTAGTTACGGAATTATAAATTGCATAGGTGAGGCAACTACATTAATCTTTTTATCCTTAAAATATACTATTTTTTAAATAATAAGTAATATTTCTAAGCTAATATTTACCGGACTATCTATCTAATGGCAGTTATATCAATATTAAATAAATGAATGAATGCAACATAGATAAATTAGTTTTGTTTCTATATCAAGTTTCTATTTACTTAAGCGCTTAATAAAACTGTTTTGTATAATATTTGGTTTTAATTTTAAGTCTAATAATAAAGTTTCTTTCATAAATTATTATTGTGCTACTGAGTGCATGCAAAACAAAATACAAAAGCTTACTTACTTTATTGCTAATGATAATTACTTTATTATCCGATTATTTATTGGTTGTGTATAGAAACCAATTTTAACATATTGAAAAATGTTTTAATAATTCGAAGCCATTTGATCATAATTTATTTACGGGTAACTGATTATTATTGTTTAGCTATATTTAAGAGGGGTAAGGTGCTGTACCTTGATGATAATTTACCTTGAATATTCTTGTAACATGAAATTGATAAACTGGCAGCTGAGACTAGAAACAAAGAAAGAAGGAGAAATCTGCAATTTTGCATAGATTTTGGAGATATTAACAAATGAGAAAAACCATGTATGATTTTACAAAATGTTGGTCAGATGAAAGCACCAAAAATTGTGAAAAATGTGCTTTTTTTTTACATGTTTACATGTTCAGCATAGAAGACAGCAGTTGAAATTTTCGAATGAGACAAAATTCAGAGCGATGAATTTTTCAGAAGTATCAATTTTGCTTTTAAAGCAAATGTCTTGATTTGCTGTATTGTAATCTCAAAAATTTTCGTATGCTTCAAAACTTCATAATAAAATTTAGGGATATCGCTTATCATTTTCTCAAATCTCCGTCCAAAGCTCAAATCTAGAAAATACAAGTTTTACGAGTGAAATTTACAAAATTTAAAAAAACAAATTTTTCGGATACGAAACTCTAAACTCGGACTCAGAAAATATTTTAGAACGCTCTCCATTAAATTACCTTTTCCTTAAAGCCTTTTCTAACCGATTGGGTAGATACTGAATCGATTTGGTCATCAAAAATTTTTTTCGTGCACGGAACCTAAAAGTCTATTTTGAAACATAGCTAAGAAATCAATTCACACTACGATGCCACAGACAGGCAGACAGACAGACACACACACATAGCGGCCAAACTTATAACACCCCTTTTTTTTTTAGTTCGATAGGACTATGTGCATGAAGCCAAGTGGCGCCAACTAGTGGAAAGTGTAGAACTATTCACCCGTCATGCGGCCATTGTTTTTCTTTGTATACATTGAACTGCATGTAAAAAGAGCAGAAAGTTTTTTGCAATACTTGTTATAATTATTATATACTAACGCCAAAAAAGGTATTGTAATTATTAAATAAACATTCGTTAGCTATTTCAACTCGTTCTCAATAAAAATGTGTATTAAATGTAGTAAAAAAGGTATTGTAATTATTAAATAAACAATCGTTAGCTATTTCAACTCGTTCTCAATAAAAATGTGTATTAAATGTAGAAAAATGAAATAGCATTATAGTATTTAGATGTGTGTTAAAAAGAGTACACAATATTTTACTACCACCATGTGGAATTGGTATCATATTTAAACAGAAGTGTAACAAGGATACCAAATACACAAATATTAAACACTATATATTAAAGAGAGATAACAACTAAATAAAGATAACATTATACACAAAATGCACTAAAAATCTTTATTTTACACTTAAAGATTGAAGTCGATTGAATATTATAAAGTATAACGCTAATTATTAAACAAAGACACATATATTAACATCGTTATATTTTGTGTTCTTATTTTGATTATAAAAATTTATTGAGAAAATAACATTAATAATTATAATATTTAAACTGAGATTAAATAGGTAGAATTCGAAATATTTACCAAAGTATAATACTAGTATAATATAAATACACTATACAATATATACTACATTTTGTACTCTATATTAAAAGTAGTTGTCAATGTATTTTCAATGTACATTGTCGGCGGCTGGCGTGTAAATAGTTCGGAATTTTTATGTCGGCGCGCCACGTGTATTGCCAAACCTAAGACCCTTCCCCTTGCACATAGTCAATTGAGGTTATTTATACAGCAGTTTGAAATTTTGGTAAAATTTTGTGTTTTTTAAATTTTATTTAATATGATGAGTATACATGAGTAAATTAACCAATTAATATTTCAATTTTAAATTTATATTAAAATAATTATAATAAACAAACTAATAATGCACCCACAAAAGTTAATTTTTCTACAATAGTTTTCAATATAATTTCCATATAAACTCATTTGTTTATTATCATAAATATACAAGTACAGCCAGGCATGCATGCAATAACACGAACAGACATTACAATACTTTTCACATATTTTCATATAGACGTATAGATTTGAAGTTTTGAAAATTAATGTTTATTATGAAAATTAATATACAATCTGACAACACCATATGCTTTTATAAATGTTTGAGGCTGTTTTGTTCGTTTAAATTAACCTATACATACTATGTACACCTCATTCTATATACAAAACAATTCATATTCTACAGCAAATTCACATACCAACCACTAAAATACATATGGGATAGAGAGGGCTATGAATTGTTTGTTTATACTGTGATACAGATTGTTTTATGAAACGTAGCGTAAGATGTAGTACCTAGTGTCCAATGTAAATAAGGGTATTTAATTAGACTGACTGCACGAAAGGCGAAGACTGATTGTAAATGTGGTTTAGTTTTGAATTAAACTAAGGATACAAATTTTACCTAACGTGAAAATTACAAAATTTTAATAATTCCCGACAAATTTTTCGGCTACGGAACTCTAAACTCGCATTTGAAATAGCTAAAAATACTCTCCATTAAATTACCTTTCAAACAAAACATCAATATCGGTTCATCCGTTTAGGCGCTACGATGCCACAGACAGACAAACACACACACATGTAGCGGTCAAACTTATAACACCATTTTTCTTAGTTCGGGGTTTAAAAATTAAAATAATTTAATTGTTTTGATTGACTATTTCTAAGCTGATCATTGGTAATTTTTTATACCATATTCTTGATTTAAAGGATGTACGAGCGCCAGGGAAATTTTAGATAAAGTCTTAATCAATTCTGAAATTTTTAGGGGGGTAGGGCTGCCCGATTAGTTAATAAATAAAAGACTTCAAAGGTAGGCTTATTTAACATTGGTACTATGAGAAAACGGTAGATGGATGAAATGTTTTCATACATTTCTCCAAAACTAGTCAATGGAAATTAAATATTAAATTAAAGTTAAAACCTTAATAAATTATTGAAAACAAAAATAAAACCGTTGTATCCGACTAATTAAGGAAGTATGAGCACGGTAGCGGATACACAAATTAAAAAATATTTTTTATTTTATTTTGATGGTTTATTTTGTGAAGTTATAACATAATTTATAACTTCACAAAATAAGACAAAGTAAGGATAAAGTTTTTCGATAGCTGTAGTAATTTTCAAAATATTGAAAGAAGAAAATAATTAAATACTCTGTACATATTAAGGAGCGCACTGTATACCAATAAACAATATTTCATTGACGATTTCAATGAAGATTTTTAGCAGACTACCCGACAAACAATAAAGCAAATTAAATAAAAGTTTCTAAAATAACATCCTGTAAATGATGTACGTATTCATGATAATATAGATGTTTTGTAGAATATTTTATGAATTATGTAAGCAAATTGACATATATTGTTGTGAAATACACACACAACATTATGTACCTACCTAATACCGGCTGATTCAAGTTATAACAGCAGGACGTCATCAAATGATACACGATAAGAAATCCATGGCGTTTACTACAATGGTGATATAGTATAAAGATAGATACTTTAGTATCTATGTCAGCATAAGTAATATTACAGTATTGAATAGGGCTATGCACCAGATGTATTGTGGGTATCATCAACCAGTTTGGGCCTGACGCCCATACTGTGTTGACTCGCCCGCCAAAACTATTACTAATGTTACTATTCTTTCAATACAGTATCTACAAAGTATGTCGTTCACACCGATACTGACATTGTGGCACCTACAAAAAGAGAAACTTTAACAAAGGTCGAGCGCAGGAGCTGCGTGAGCAAAGCAAATTTTCACAGATATTGAAAAAAAACAAATTTTTCTTAAAATCGAATATTGCATTTTTAATTTCTCAAGAATTTTTATTACGAAAACTAAGCATCTAGAGACAAAAATCACAAGAGTACTTTTTTGTTTAAACCTGATTAAAAAATATTTTTTATTTAGAAAATATTAAAAATTTTGTACTATGCGCCTTTTTTTCCATCGGAAATTCGTTAATAGTGACAAATACTCAATAAATTTATAGCCAGGAAAGCATCCCTTTCGGTAGAAAAAAGCGTTTAAATCTTGGAAGAATATGATTTTTTTGAATACTGTCAAAAAACCTGCTTTGAAATATGGGAATTTGACAAAACCAGAGGTAAAGATACAGATATGCCATCACACAGTTACGAAATTAATATCTAGCGCCACTTTCTTAATTGCAAATACCATAGCGTGAAACAATTTCTTATGGTTGGGGCATTGTGTGCCAAATTTCCAATTTTTCCAAGTAACTGTTTCAGCCACATTCACAATAATATCCCCTTTTCCTAAAAACAACCTTGAATCTATTTCTACAAACCGACGCCTTCCAGGTGATAGGTTTCTTCAGAAATTTTCATTATTTTAATTTAATCTACTATTTAATGAAAGTCTCCTATAACTTAGACCACCCTGTATACACACATAATTTCTGCCATTCGATCGTTTAAAAGTATTTTTCAAAAAAGTTGTAAAATATGTGAGCTTGTGTGTTAAAATACATCAACTACTTTCCCATCATCCTAACATATTCCTGGTAGATTTGTAATCACTCATATTATGTTAAACAATAATGTAGTTTAATTTACTAATTATTTGACGCTCCAGGCGATTAATTTTAATTTTAAAATAACTTCAGTTATTGGTGTTGTATAGGAGTTCTGGGCTCAAAACCGAATATCCTCTCCATAAATGTACCGAAATGATATATTTCTGTCGCCATGTAAAAACAATCCAGGAGATTTCTCCTACCATGGTTTCAAGGTCTTTTTTCCGTAAATGGATTATCACATTTGTTACGCAGGTTGGAAATGACTTATTTAAGTATTAAAATTATTGACTTATTTAAGTATTTGCAGAAATTTAGATAGTTGCATTTATCGGCCTTTTTTAAAAGCTTTTATTTAAGTTTACTGGTAGAGGAAAATGGTCCAAAATTATCCCTCAGGGTAAAATGATCCCTCGTTGCTTTAAGTGAACTAATTAAACTATCTAGTATATTGATCGATAGATGACTCCCGCTTGTACAAATAATCGGATATGAGTGACTCAGAGATAAAATTATTTTCTACTTTTTAGTACAATAAAAGCTTGTCCCTTAAAAAGTATTTTTTATCAAAATTTACACAACATTCTTACTATGCAAAATTTAAACATTCTTACTATGCATTGTCATCCAAACTAAATGTGCATGCAAAATTTCAGCTCAATCGGAAACCGGGAAGTGGATCAAATTTAACTTGCAAGATTTGATTACAGGCGGACCTCGGGGCAGGTGAAACTAAATAAAAGCTTGTAAAAACAAGACGGGCCCTGGGCATCTGTTATACTCAAAAGGCATTTTCTTGACACTTATCTTATAAACAAATTTTCAATCTTACAACTAAATTCGGAGGGTTTTAAGAAGAACAGATACAAAATATAAAAATTTTCTTATATTGGGCATATTAATTATTTAATTAAAAATTGATAAAACAAAAAACGGTATTAAAAAATGTTTTTGCTAATGCATATAAATTTGAACAATTTTGTCAATGGGATTTACATAATTTTTCTCGTTACACTTGGGCCAGGGATAAACTCATAATCGCTCTTGGACTACTAAAGCAGGTTTGATATATGCATATACATAGTTGCTGGAAATACAAAATATTTAAACAATATTATACGTAGTGTTAAAATGATTGACGTCATATAACAAGTGTAACAAACGCCAACTACTACACAAAGTCATTTCAGAATGATGACGTCATTTATATTAAAAATATTATATGGATATGGTTGACATTACATATATACAAAAATAACAAAGGTTCATACATTTTATGTTACATATTTGATTAAAAAAATGAGCTTTTCTAGCTCCATGTGTTTATATGTTGTTTTATTCTATGTTTATGTGTGCGTTAGATGTTTATAACGGGCTGTAGAGAAAATTAATATCCTTATTTTTTAAATAAACTACATGGCCAGTGAAAAGTCTTCGAACCCTTAAGTATGCACCCCCAAATAAGCACACAAAGAAGGGTGAAACTTTGGTGATCTCCAATGCTTGATGACATCTGAGCATCTATACCTTTCATATACCAAAAAATAAGTAGATAGGGCTCTTAGAACGGTCAAAGAATTCAATTATCTGATTTAAAATCTTAAATTTAATATTGACTATCAGTAGTTATTTTATCCAATTTATTCTAGCTCTCAATGAAAGCTTTTATTTTGTATTTCTTAAATACATGAAAGTATTGAATGAAAGCAAAAATAATTATTGAAATAGCGTATTTCATTTAATACAATGTAATTTCTTTCAATAACCTTCGGTTACATGCAAATTACACGTAATTCCATTTAAATCATTTTCATTTTTAAATGGATATCATTTAGTTCTCTTAAACATTTGAGTTTCTTGGCGTAAGAAACGGATCCTTGAATCAGGGATAGTTTTCAAACCTAGAGGGCGTTCGATCTAATCGTATAGATCGTTGTTCTGTATTCAAACGCATGAAGTACTTGAATCAAACGATTTATATTTGGTATAAAGAACTTTTTTTACAGATAAGGTATTTCATTTTTCAATATTTTATCGTTGTTTAATTCTGAAAGGAATACTGTTCGTTCATTGCCATTATTTTCCCCGCTTGACAGACAATTTTGGGTATAATTCCAATTATAAAAAAATATGTTTGTTCATATATTAAAACATCTACCTAATTATTTGATGTAATGAACCTTTTGTAATAAGGATTATGCTAATTATCATTTTTCAAAAAAAATATGTAAATATAAATATTTTGTTTCAAAACAAAAAATTAGTGGATTATGTGGACAGTGAATAGGCAGTAGTCGCTATAAACAACGCCAAACAATAATTAATTCAGACAATTAATTATTGAAGTTTAATACAAAATTAATCTTGCACAGTTTCAACAATAACGGATATGTTAAATACCTTTTTATATGACGAGTAAGAAGCTTTGTATGTTTGTAATGACATATTATGATAATAGAAGAATGAAAACTGATTAAAAAAATTTTAATTTGAATATCCTCACATGTTTATATTTTTATTTGTTTCAGTAAGCTTTGTTGGGGGATAAAACAGCGATTGAATCTTATTTTTGAATGGAAATATTATTTGAATAGTACGAGCGTGAAAGCACATTTTGGCTTGTGGTTGAAATTATTTGTACCTTATTTTCAACTTTGATGTTGAATTTTGTTATAAATTCATGAATGTTGACGAAAAATAAGAATAAAATTTTTCGATATCAGCTTTGGTTTTCAAGATATCGAAAGCTAAAAAAATAAGCAAAATTAGATCAGATATCGAAAAAAAAAAAAAAAAACTATTAACTATTCAAATACCAGAGGGAAAATTTATTAATTTTATTATGAAAGTGTTCCCAAAGTATATAATTTGCTTAAAATAGTTTTTTATTTGTTAATCTTCAGCAAAATTTCTTATTTATTCGTCTATGTCAAAGTTTTAAAGTATCTTTGCTATAATCATATAAGAAGCAATCAGTTTAAAAAATATTTCTTTAGAGCTAATATATAGTAAACTGAACGGTAGAATTTGCTCTTCTTATGATATTTTGTAGGTATATCGAATATTAAAGAAAAACAATGAACAAATCAGTCATTAATTTTGAAACTCGTCGACTGATCCAGCCCATCTAAATTCCAAACAAAATCTTCTTGAGACAACATTAACAAAATTTATTGGCGTGAATATACAGTCAAAGTGGTTAAATTAAAGAAATCGTTGTTTGAATTTAAAAATTAACATACAAAGCATAATTCTGCATTTTTGTTCACATTAAATTAAGAATCCTTTTTACGGAAAATTTACTATTTTCTTTAATTGAATTTCAACATTACCAACCAAATACTAGATAACAGATCGTAAGATCAAAATAAACCACAATCACATCATTAAAAGCAAAATTTAATGATTTTGTCAACATCTCAATTTAAACCACATGAAATTAGTAATTCCCGGCTGAGAAAACAGGTGCAAAATATAATCATCATACGAAATGTATGTTGGTTGGTATAGCTTTGGTTATATTCACAGTCATATCATATATAATATGTCTTCAGTAGTACCAAGAAGAGTTGGAACGAAAGTATACAGGGTGTTTAACATGCGTTCACTGTTTTGATTTTTTGAAGAAAAGTGTTTCAAAATACACTTAAAGGAAGATTTTTTTTTTCAGAATTAGCACCTAGATACATATTGAATAGTGGAAGTTGATTTCAAGTTTCCATTTATAGTTTGAGAGCAAATTCCAAACAAGATATTTTTAAAAAATATGAAAATATAGGTAATTTATTATTTGACATAATCTAATATAATTTATTATCGCTTGTTTTTTGTTTCTATAAAATTTTGGATTCTGTAGCAAATATACTTTATCCAATTTTTTATTTATTTAGTTTCAGTTGCCGTGGACAACCTTTGTAAACAGCTTAGAATTACTCCAATAGTCAATAATTATGTTCCCATTTCACGTACAGTAAAAACAATTATTTGGGCGTTGCTTATTTGAGAAATCAATAAGCTTCAATTAATTGATAAAATATTGATAAATCGATTTTTTTGATTAACTCTGAGATTAGAATTATGCATATTCAACCACATTTCTTAAATTAAAGTAACTTATAATAATGATATTAATAGAATACTCCTATAAAAATAGAAATAGGATAATTTTTACTTTATTAACTCACCACCTTTTGAAAAATTGACACTAATTTCAGATACTCACCTGAAACAAAAAATAAAGAAAATTAATACATGTTTTTAATAAAACAATTAGTTTTTGTTACCAATTTAAAAAAGATATAGGAATTTGGAAAAATGGCATAAAAAGAAAACAAGACTGGATAGTCTTTCCAAAATATAAATTTATCAAACAAAAAAAAGTCAAATTTTTATGTAGCAAATTAAAATATTCAATTCGTTCTCAAAAACTTGCAAGTCACACTGTATGGATTTTACCATATTTTCGATATATGAAGACAAATCATTGTCACATTATTCCCAATACGACATAATCTTTAACTAATTTAATACCAGCATATAAAAGTTATTGAGCATGTTGAACGTATGAAATACACGTTTTATTAGCTAATTAATACATAATAATCAATAATTACTGAAATTTTAAAAGTGAATTTAATTATTCAAACTACAATAATGTGAGTGGTTTTTACTGAAATTATTAATTACAATTTATAATTTAACTCATTTATGCTCAAATTTATAATTTTGAAATTCATAATTTAATGCATAATGATTGATTTTCAAAGTCAGTGAATGTACTCGGAGTTATTCACTGAGTGAAATCAATCACTTGACTCTTTCAGTCATTATAACTAAAGTTGCTCAAATCGTTTTATTAGCGAATTACCGAAGGAAAAGGAGCTATTGCTTTTGTATAGTGGAATTTTGGAAAAATTTCTTCAAATGTCCATCAATCCTACCTATAGATGCCTTCTTACTGCTTAGAAATGGCTAACAAAAATCGGCTATAAAAATATTTTAATATATATTCAATTTGATTCATTTTGACAAAAAAAAAAAAAAAACGCCAGAGATTTCCAGTTGGTCATTATTTTTGAGTTCTTATGAAGTCTGTTTGATGCATATGAAGAATCAGTCAACAAATCTCTTATTTCATTTAAAAAAAGCATGGATTGAAAAAATAGGTATTGCTTTAAAAGTAGTCACTATAAAAACCATAGTCACTTCAAAATATTTATACGGATATGAAACACGAATATAATAGACCGTGAACAAAATATCCAGGTAATGAAGCAAAATATCCTTCTTTTTTTGTCTACAAATTTTAAGTTTTAAGACAGTCGGTCGAATGCCGAATTATTGGAAATGGACTTTTAAGTCTGCCATACTATATGTTATAAAAGAAAGTTATTGGCAACAAGAAGCAGTTGAAAAAAATGGCAGGAACTGTTTAAACGATTGAAAATTTTTTTTGTTTATAATAATCAACAGTTGCAAACGTCCCGTCATTTGCATGTATTCTATTGTCAATAAATAGCTTTATCGAAAAAAAGTTGAGTTCCATAAATTCAACAAACCGCGGTCAAAACTTCATTTTTCTTAATCATTAAACTTTCCTTTGCCAATAGGGAATATTCATGTATTTTTTAATAGTTAATGAATTCATTGCTTGCACCGTTAGAACATAGTAAAAAATATAAATACTGCTTAAAAATATTTAAAATACGTTATAATTTAGAGATGTTTAAAGTTTTTTGGAGCTTTCTGTTGATGACGTATAAGTACGTGATCTGTCAATTGGTGACAGTTCAAGGTATAATTTACACTTAAAAAAAATGAATTTACAACGTAGAATTTACACTCGAAGTATCATTTCTAATAAAAAGCAGTAGAATAATACAAATTAATGTAATATCACACCAAATGTAAGTAATTAATGCCATCGATTTCTCACTGAATTTGTACTTTTATTAATTAATTATAAGTAATTAAACAGTGATTAATTACTAAAATAATGGTTTAGTTGAATTGTCCAGCCAATAAAGTTACGGAAAAAAAATATTTGAATCAAATTTAAATTTCATGAATATTCCCTATCCCTCAAAGACAGGAAAAAAACAATCAGGAAAACTTTTTGCCTCATAATCGGCTCACGGTGCTAATATCATATTCACTCATGCATTTTTGTGTACCCTTGAATATTACAACAGTGTTTTGTTATGTTCAGATAAAATTTTAATGAAATCAAATATTGGTGAAAGGCTTTTTAATATGTTGATATATTTTTAGTACCTACAAAAATATATTCAAATATTTTTGAAATAGATGCAAGTATCGCTTTTACGATAATATTTAAAAAAAAAAAAAAAAAAGCAAAAACAAAAACAAAAAACATTATTTTCATTAAAATAAATGGAATACTATTTCAAGATATAAAATGTATATGTCAAGTATTTTATCAGATATGACCTATTTTTGTTATATTTTGTTTATTTTATGTTATTTGAATTTTCGATTTTAATGGACTTTCGAATCGAAAATTAGTATGACATAAATTCGAACAGTCATCAATATCCATTTACAAAAATTTGACAACGAAACAATTAAATCTTATGGTAGGTTTCATTTAACAGTAACCAGTAACTGTTTTAATTTCACAAGCCATAAAATATGCTTAGCGATCCAAAATATACAACTTAATATTCTTTCAGGACATATATTGAAAAAATCTGAAGTGATCGTCTCACAAAATTTAACTAAAGAAGAAAATTTTAAAAATTTTTAATTTCAAAAACTTCATTGGTTCGACCTGACTTCTACCCCCGTGTCTAAAAGTTTATAATTTCACATGTGAAATTTACAAAGTTTAAAAGTAAGGAACCACTTAGCTAAGAGCACTCTCCATTAAATTATCTATCAAACAAAACAAAAAAAAAATCAAAATCGGTTCATCTGTTTAGGAGCTACTAATTCACAAACAGACACATAGCAATTAAACTTAAAAGACCCCTCTTTATGGTTTAGGGGTTAAATATTGAGACAGTTCCATTAAATAAGTTTTTATATTAAAAAAATAGAAATTTAGTTTTTCTTGATTTTTGAATCTTTTAACTATTTCCGGTTGGTTCTAATATATTATAGTTTATACAGATACAAAATGTAGGAAATGAAACGATGAATCAATCAAACGACCTTCATTAAGATTCGAAAAAAATGAAAAATTTCCATATGTTCGACCCATTTTTGTTTGGACCTCAAAGCGCATATGCGTATTTTTACAACCAATTTTTCTACTATGCCTAAAAGTAGGTTACAATTTGTATAACAAAAATTAAACGGTTATTTTTAAACGGATATTTTCGAATTTCCAGAGAATAAAGATTTTCTAGCGTGCCTAGAAGTATTGTATCAGATTCATTATGGTAATCACCAGCTCCAAATATGACATTCCTTACGAGCTCTCACATTAAGGTGCTTCAACTACTTAGTAGATGATTGATTAATACCTGTGTGAAAGAGTGTTAAGTCGCTAACACAGATTAATTAGGAGAAGAAAATCACTCAATTTTTTTGGTTTGATATGCGGCCTCAGGTTTTCGTTTAGGAGCATTTGCACAAAAAACATGCATCTATTGAAATCAACAATTATGTATTTCTGATATTAAGAGACCCAAAAACGAACAAATACGTGTTTATGCAGATAAAAAAACAAATTGGAAAAAATTGGAACGCGTGCAACCATTTTTAAGTATTTTTAATAAAATTTTACTTACTCAAAGTAAAATTTTGAAAATAATAGAAATGGTAAAAATTCTATAGGGAGTACCTTTCTACCTGCAATAATTTTTTTCTGTTTGTTTAATAAATAATTTTATATATTTTCTTTTTTATAAATAAATATAAAGCCAAGTAATTATACTGTCTGTTGCTGTGATGGTACTCCAACCAGAAAACTGTGTGTAAGATGGTGCTATAAACGACTTGTGAGATTTAAATATAAACAGGGTGGCCCAAAAATATGAATATAGCTACAACAAAAACTTATCAGGATATTAATATTGAAAAAAAAGATAACTATATTTGGGACAAAAACTATTAGCATTTCTTTTATTAAATCTCTAAGAATTTTGCGTTCTTATGACTTGTAAGTTCAAGAAGACAAAATAAAATGTTGAGAAATAAGTTTCAAAAAATAGTTTGACATTTTTTACCAAAAAACCTGAAACTGGGATGAAAAATATTGGATGCGTTTTTTTAAAAAGATGATCTCCTTGAAACTGACGTACTTTAGACGGTCTTATTTATTTTGTCCAAAAATCAATATACTGAATTTTGAAAAAGTAAAAAAAAGTTCATGAAAAAAAATCGTTCGAAAAAAAGATTAAAAAAAACTATTCTCAATAGATTTTATGAACGAACCACTAGAAAAATTATGTTATTATAATGACCTAAAAAATAATATTCCTTGTTAATTATTACTATAAAATCATAATATAATCAAACCTGGATAAGCGAGAGTTCAAGGGAGCACAATCTCACTCTCGCTTATAGAGGTTTCTCACTAACCCGAGTTTCTCGCTAATTCAGGTACATGGGTAGCGTTTCTCTCTTATAGAGGTACGCAGCAATAGTAAGTCACAGCAAGTACGAATGTGTTCCTCCTAAATAATATAAATAAATGAAGTTCGACTGTCGCTTATAGAGGTATAGATAAATAGCAGTCTCAGCTACGGAGGTCCATAAGGGAAAAACGACTCTTTTTTACAGAAGTTTCTGTTTCTCGTTAATAGAGGTTTTGGGAGCTTAAAATGACGGGTCCTGGCCATTACTCTCACTTATAGAGTTTTCTCGCTTATCCACTTCTCACTTACCCAGGTTTGACTGAAATTGAAAAAAAAAATTTTTTGGACACTTATTTCAAAGGAAATTTTTTTTTATATTTATATTCAGATTTTTTAATATGCATGGAAATATAAATCTTATTAAGAGGACAGTTATTATTCGAGTTAACTTCCTAGCTAATTAAAAGTCCAATCCAGGTCGTCGTGATACCTCGTAATATTCCCAATAAAATATTCCCGTAATATTCGTAATATTCCAAATAGTTCTTATATCGTCATTTCAATATGCATATAGCATGAAAAGTCGTCTATATTTGGGACACCTCGTATATATAAACATACATATTCAATGACTAAAAATATAAGAAAAACGGATAATCATCATTCAAGAAAAATAACACAACAAGAAAAATAAAGTAAATCCTCAGATTTATATAAGTTACTTATATTTCGTTTTTCTTCGAAAATAACTCCCATAGGACGAGACAGATGGCGAATTGAGAAAAATGAAACAAGAAAATCTATAGGTAATATATATTTTTATACGTTCAATATTGTACTAAAGTGGTGTTTTAAACGTGAAAAAAACCATGGCATATTCGTAATAATATTTAATTGTAGTTATTTTTTGTACCATACAAATTTGTTACATACAATTTTTGTGGCTTCAAGCTTCGAAAGAAGAATTGCGTTATTTGTATAGTATGAAGAACGCAATGTTTTCATCGAATTATATCGCATTATATTTTTGAGCGGAGATTTTATATTTTCACACATTTCGTACTCAAAAATTGTTTTGGATAAGGTTTCGATCGTCTCAGATCATCGATAAATTATTTTGCAACACCGCCCGTAAAAGTCAATTATCAATACATTCTTTTACTATTAAATAGTCCAAAATTTAATTTTTCAAAAAAAATTAATAACTTATCGTACTACCATATCAGTTTTTGATCTTTTAAGAAAAAAGGCACCTAAGTCTCACGAAAAATAAGTTCATTTGACAAATAGATCAATATTTTTAAGGAAATTTCCGGAAAGTGATCTGATATGTCCCGAAATCTCATATTTAGTCCTATATTTTTTTGAATATAATTTTTTGTATATGATTTATATTTTTAGTCTTTTTTATCCTTTGTGCTCCATAAACATAACAAAAATAAAAAATGTATCTATAGGTATCTATAGGTATCTTTTGATACTGATAAAATTCCAAAAATCCGAAAAATATTGATTATACCGAAAACTTAATAAGTTAAAAGTAAAAAAAACTTAATAAGTTTATATGTGATTTCCTTTCTTTAAAACTAAGTTAAAATCAAAAAAACGAAGAAGTTTTATTGCTTCTTGATTACCTCAACTAAATTTTTAGATCGCTTTTCTTTTTGTTCAAAAAAGTAACACAGTTTGAAAATAAAAATTCAAAAAAAAGAAGCTATTCTCAATAGTTTGTATAAACGAACGACTAGATAAATGAAGTTATTATAATGAGCTAAAAAATAATATTCCTAGTTAATAATCACTATAAAATCATAATGTTTGAACATAAAATTCATCTGGGACACTTATTTAAAAGGAAATGAATTCTTTGGATTTTATTATAGAATAATATTCATATTTGTGTTCGATACGACAGAATGGCAGCAATGCAACTAAAGATTTTAACTCATATTACTAGAACAGTCAGTCTGGGAGATCACTTCCTAGATAATTTGAATCAGACACGTGGAATTCTTACAGACTGTGCTGTGCTTATTATGCAGAATGCCATTGATAGTTTTATATATGCCAATAATCATTTCATTAATGTGTCTTGCTTTATTCAATATAAAAAAATTTTCTTGCTAAACTATGGAATGATTTATTTGCTTTGAGCATATTTTCTATTAGTCATGTTTCTTTCTCTTTAATATTTTTAATTTCTATTTCTTTCAATTATTTTGATTGAAACTGAAACATTTATGTTCCAATTTTGTCATTTGAATTTTGTTAAAAGTTTTTTTATTAATTTATTTTTAGTGAATCTGAAGTACACTAACACAATTGTTACTAAAAAAAGTATAATCGAAATCGGTTGGCGTGATATTGAGTTATTCGTCCATTTGTCGCATACATACTTAATGCAATTTTAAGATTTAATCTCATTAATGATTTTCTCATTAATGCCATTGTCAGAACTGGACCAAATTAAAATGGGCCACACGGAAAGCAACAGCTTTCAAATAGACAAGAATAGAATCATCAAAATCGATTCACCGAGTCGACAGTTCTGAGGTAACAAACATTAAAAATAAAAATACAGTCAAATTGAGAACCTCCTCCCTTTTTGCTTAAGTCGGTTAGATTGGACCTAATTCATGAGGTTGCTTTAATAGCCAATTTACATTTTAAATTAAAAAGTTGATCCTCATAAAAAAAACTTACCTTTTTAAAACATTTTTTCGAAAATCGTTTTCGGAGGACTTAAAAATGCGACTTAAAAAAACATCATTATTGCATTTAATCGAAAGAAAACAAATTAACTACGGAAAAATGCTTAAGCCAAAAGTTTACAAGGGTAATAGAGGACATTGGCCATGACTTTCACCTACAATTATCGAAATATTTTAAGCGCATTTTCTTTCGATTAAATGCAATAGTGACATATTTTTAAGTCTTATTTCTTTCGAAATTCAATTGGCTGTTAAATCATCCCGAAGTACTTGGTCCAATCTGATATCAAGATATGATGTCCCCCATCAAACTCTACAATTTTTGTTGACAATTTTTTAAAAGGTTGCGCACCTGGCAGGATATTGAGATGCCTAGATCAAAATGGTCCATCCTTAAATTTGGTGATTTCAATGTAATGCTAGAAATCGTAGAAAGCTTCAATTTCGAAACATCTTTTAGATTTGCGATATTGAAATCTAACTGGTTTGATCACTTTCGAATTGTTAGGATTTTTTTAAAAGGCAACAACTGCCATATCAGTAATAAATCACACTATATTTTTAGTAAAAAAAAAAAAAAACAAATTGATGAAAATATAGACTACATCAACTCATTCACTTTATCTGTACACCCTGCATTCAAACGTAAGTATGTACAATCTGAAGGAACATTTTCTTCTGCATTATAATTTTTAATGATTGTATATTAAAATTTTTATGGTTCCTATAGTAACTAGTGTTTGTTATCTTACACAAGTAGTGCAATGGAAATATGAGTAAGAAAAATATTTAAAAAAAAGTATTCTAAAAGAAACTAAAAGAAAAACAGTAAATGTAAGATGGAGAAGAAAAAAAAACTTTTCCTTTATTTGTGAATTGAAATAATAAAATATTATTAGTTTATATCTTGTTTTCTTTATCATATTATCAACTGAACAGTTTTATTATTTGAACAAATGTCTCTAATTTTCTGATTATAGTCTCGTCAACTATGTAACTTCTTTGTTCAATTGCATTCCTTTATAAAGCTATATACATACATGTAATTTTTACTAATATTATAAAAATGCGAAAATAACTCTATCTGTCTGTCTGACTGTATGTTACACAATCACGCTTAAACTACTAAATTGATTCAAATGAAATTTGGTCTGAGAAAGGACATAGGCTATTATGCTAAAAAGGGCTGTAAATTTAGTCATTTTTAAAGCTAGAAGCTTGAAACTTACTTTTTAAGGATTGATTAGATATAAATATATACAACATTCAAAATATGTGAAAAGTGTACCCTAAAGGGGTTCAAAATAGGGGATAAAAGTTTTTGTGTTATGACGTTGGCAAAAAAACTTACGGCCGAGAAAAATATATAAGAAATACAAGGAATTACGAAGTCATTACGGAGAATTACGGTTTTCATTTCGAAAGGTGAAAGCAACAGAGAATATGAACTAGGTCAAAGCCTTCAAGATATCTGCCTTTAAGCTATAGATGCAGATAATACTAGGTGTAGTACCTACTTAGCCGATTTGAAAATTATTTCACGTATAGAAAGCTTCATTATGAGCGAGTAACTTGGACTGTTTTCAAAAAAATTAGGGTTCCCCACCAAAATAATAAAATCGACGAAACTGTGAACGAAAAATGGTTGTAACATGGTTGTCCAGCGAAGCGGGTAGTCACAGCTAGTAATCATATTTAGTAGTTCAAACTGTAATAAAAGGTAATAAAACTTCGCTCGAAAACAAGAAAAATTTATAAAAGTTAGGAATCTCCTAAACTATTAAAACAAGGTTACAAACCTGCTTACATAAGGGAGAGCAGACACGCATGTACCAAAAGATTTTGGACACTTTTTTGTTCTGGAAAATATTTTAATACTGATTGGTCAAGGAAAACATTGTCTAACGAAATCTCTATAAATTATCTGATCAAAGTCTATCCTGTCGCACTAAACTTCGGAAAGAGCAACTGTTGTGTCTCGGAAGCATAGCAACCTATCGAGTAAGGAATCAAAATAAAGGAAATTAAAAGGAGATTACAAGAATATATATATGAATTATATGTTTAAATTTAATTAGGAAGAATAAATTGGCTGAAAAGTTTTAATATAGTATAATGAAAAAGTTTTTTTTACTGCTGGGACACTAAAAAATCTATAATAAACAAATAATTAAAAACAGGAAAGAAACAATTCCAGGAGTTTACATAATGATTTTAACAGTCGCGTTCCATTAAATCTAAATCGACTCAAATCTTCGCAATTATGGACCTCGGCTGATAAAGTTGCTATGTAAAATACTGGACTTGTTTGTTCCTTTTCAAATTTTATTTATCACAGTCGGATTTTTTATCTTTATAATTATTTATTTTATTTACAAAAAATATTCGTCTATATAATTCGACAAATATTATAAAGAAATATTTTGGGTTGATTCTCACAATAAATTATAGGTGATTATGAAATGAAATAACTTAAATGCTTGAATTGTTTTAAATGTTACATCTATAACAATAAATTTTTGGCGAGAATTCTTCTGGTTAGGAACAAAATATTATTGTTTATCATAATATTATATTCATATTCTATCTATCGTTATAACCAAAATAATAACAATAATAATTATTTATTATTTAAATAAAACCGTCGTGTATACAATAGAATAATATTAAAATAATTTTTGCTGAATAATTATAAAATATTTTTTATAGATTGAAATACGTTCCAAAATTAATTGTTCAATCACATACAATTTTATAGCCTGCATATAAGACAGGTTCCTAGCCCGAAAACTAGATGGGAACTCTGGACACGACTGGCATCAATTGTTCAAATTCTCTTTAAAAAACACTCATTAGTCTAGAAGAAAACAACGTATTTTGTAGCTTTACTGCAATAAAACAAATTATTTTGAAGCTTTCCTTCAGTTTCTTTAGCTACACTACTACGCTAACTTCATTCAAATATACGAAAAATATCGATAAAAATTTTTAACGAATTTTCTCCGAGGGAAATGGAAGCTATTGCTTTTGTACAGATGATGGAATTTTGAAAAAATTTCTTCAAATTTAACGATCCTACTTAATAGATGTCAAAAATGTTATGTGTCTGTATCCTCTCTAGCGGTCGCAATTTAAGTCCGATTTGAGTGAAATTTGATATCAAGAAGGGTTTTGCTACTTGAAAGGTCAAGTTAGTTAAGAAGAAAAATCGACAGATAAACAAGGGCGGGGAAAGCGCAAAGCAAAAAGTTTTGATTTTTTTTCAAAATAAAAAATATTTTTGTATTTTTATCAGTTTTAAGCAAAAAAGTACTATTGTGACTTTTTCTAGACTTTTCTTGTATTTGAATTTAGAATGAAAATTTGATTTATGATAAAAATTGATTGCCAGATTGAAGATATTATTAATTTGGGCCTTAAATACCATATTCATAAAGATTATTAAATTTAAAAGGGGTATATTTTTATACCATGTATATATGAAATATATCATAGTATATTAAGTTTAGTCCGAAGTTTGTAACGCTTAAAATATGAATGCTACCAACAAAATTTTGGTTAAGGTGTTCATAAAATCACCTTATTTGTTCATTTCCGTCTGTCCGCCTGTCTGTCTGTAAACACGATAACTCAAAAACGAAAAAGATATCAAGTTGAAATTTTTATAGCATGCTTAGGACGTAAAAAGTGAGGTCTAGTTCATAAATGAGCAACATAGGTCCATTTGTCTTGGGTCCGTAGCACTCATCTTGTAAACCGTTTGAGATAGAATAAAAGTTTAAATGTAAAAATTATTCCTTATAAAAAAAATATACGACTTTTGTTTGAAACATTTTTTTGTAAACATCACTGTTTATCCACGAGGGCGCAAATTAGGTACAAATTTTATAGTATGTATTATAAAATTTTATAGTATGTATTGGGAATATCAGCTTTGAATGTGTGGCTATCTAAGAGTGGATATCTTTCTTAACTTACGTGACGTCAAAAACAAACGATTTCGTCATCAACACTGTATTTACATGGTATTTCAACAATTAACTTAGTCAATTGTTTGTTTTCACTTGTTTTTTTATACAAATATAGACCAACGAAATGTTTGAAAATGAACATTTGAATAGCCTTTAATTTTGTATTAAACAATAAAAAATATATTTCGTGGAAAAACAAAAATTATTAATTAAAATATATGTGAATATTAGTAATGTTACAGATCAGCAAAATGTAGGAACGGAACAAGATCAATCAAAATCCCGGGATACAAACTTGCACACGAATATTTATTTTAAGGCTAAAAAAGCTTTAAATTGGCTTTAAAGCTTTTTATTGGATGTTTGTTTGAGCAAGATTAGTCATAAATAAATAATAAAATATTATAAATGATAATGGGGTTATAACCTCTGTATAACCAGACATCTATCTATAACAGAAGCCATTCACATCATTATTTTTAATCTTTATTAATTTTAAATTAAATCTGAATATAAGTTGGTTACTTGGTTCTTATCAAAGCGACGATAATGTGATCAATTTATTGGCCCATTAATTATAATTGATCGGACTGCCGCTGCCTGGATTCGAACCCGCAAACCTCAGTCAGTAGTCAAACAGACTTGAATATAGTCTTACCTCGAGCTTCTTTTATTGATATATGTATTTGCGCAGTTAAAAAATACCCTACTTATTGTAAGTTTTTGGTGAAATCAGTTTTAAGATTTTTTTTATATTTGATATAAAACCTCTAAAATAACATACAAAAGATCGGTATAGTATCCGAATGATTTATTCATGGCGAATATTTGCAGATACGAATATCCGGAACATCACTATTGTGTATGTGTGATGTATGTGAGATAAACATTTATAATGAAAATAATACTGTTTGCGTAATGTATAGTAGTAATATTATTGCAAATTTATGGTATTTATATTACAAAAGACAACAACAAATTTCAATTAAACAAAATAAATAATTATTATTATTATTGTACCCGAATAATTTTTGATATTTTCACGAGGCGATGCCATTATGTGGTGTTGGTAATATAGGTAGTAAGTATGTTCTCATTTAAAATTATATAACTTAAATTAAATGTGTGTATAAGATATCATAAAATTATTAATATTTGAATCAATATAGGCCATACTCCTTATGTCGAATTGGCCATATTACCCATGAAAATATAAAACTGGACTTAATACCATGACTGAAAATTTGAAAGTGAAATTAAAATTTATTAAAAAAAGAAGAAGTAATAAGCAATAAACAATTGCTTTAAATGGTTGTGAATCTCCTTTTAGCAAAACAAAGTTTTATATGTAATGGCGATACCCACGTATGACGTCACTAGTGGGTATCTTCCTCTTTGTTTAATTAGGAATTTTAAACGTTCATATCTTGCATACTAGTCAAGATTTATAGAAACCAACTTCATTTTTCTGCACGTCCAGTGAGAATTTTTCACCTGAAGTGATAACAAAATTTAGTCCGATCCCCTATTTTACTTCTGTGATAGATGATACCAGCCATGGTAAATTTCGCACTATCACATATGCAATGAAGAATATTTCCACTGTGGGAAAACTTCCACTTAATTTGCATTTTCGGGAATATTTTGAAGTCAAATAATGATGACGTAACGATGACTAGGATGTTGTTAATGTATGGTAATTAGTAAACCACAAGGAAGGTATCATCTCCTCCTAAGATGGTGGTTACCTAGAGCAACCGAATTAATATTATGCAAGCAGTACTTAACTTAAAGGTACTTACCGGGTACAACAAAATAATTTCTGAATGATTTGATGATATAATAATGTACATAAGTTAAAATATTTAGTATGAAAAGTGGACGGAATTAACTTAAGCTATAGTATTTGATACTATTTTTATTTTATAGACTATTATAATCGTTTTCTATCATTATAAATGTTGAAATTGTGCTCCTTGTACTGGTTTAAGTTCCCTTTTCCACAAATCATTGAAAATCTTTGTCAACATTCTCCCGTTCATTCTCTACATTTTAAGTTTTTCTAATCATTTTACATGTTACGAAAATGAGTCACGGTTCATTATATAATCTAGGCATTTTGCTCTAAGCTCCAGGACACATAAATGTATTGAACACTCCCGTTCGTTTTCTTCATTATTGAGGACATTATACTTTTTAAAATATTTGAATTTTTAAACTATTGAATTAAACGTCAATTACTTAAGATAAGATGACTTTAAACATAAAACTACCAAAAAACTGTAAAATAATTAAATTTGACAGTTTATTTGAAATCCAACAATTAAAAACAAAAATAGAACGAGAGGTGTTGTGGGACATCCGGTAGAAACTTCGTTGGTACATTATAAATGTAACGCTTACTTTTTTTATTAAGATACTAGCGGCCCCGACGGACGTTGTCCCGTAAAAACGTAACTCCAATTCATGAATACCTATACTACGTTTAGCCTGTCCGCTAAACCCATCCCGCTAAACCCCAATTTAACTCCTATTTATTGGAGTGGCCTGACCTTCGACCTTTGGCCTGACCTTTGATAGTAGAGCTCGCTGCGCTCGCATATGGCTCTAATAAATGCCTATTGACAATACCTGAATACTATTAAAAATACATAGTACACATAGTATACATAATGTGATATGATTTATATGCGCTCCCACCATTTAATGAAATTTCATTTTTTTGGTACGGAGCCCTCAAAAACAGTTGTACTGGACCAAATTGTAAATCTAAACCATTCTCGAATCTCCACGAACACACACAAAAAATTTCATCAAAATCGGTCCAGCCGTCTAGGAGGAGTTCAATTACATACACACGCTCACAAGAAATATATATATTAAGATTAGATCTTATTAGCTTAAGATATTTTTCTGTTTAAAGGTATTAATTTTTAAAGTCAAGTACTTGAAGTCAAGATTCTTTAAAGAATTTAATTTTATAGCTACTTTTTGTTTTTACTGTATGCATTAATTGTAATATTAGTTTAAAAAAGACATACCTACTTCTGATTTAGTAGTCAACTCAATATGTGCTTACATTACGTTTGTTTTGATCAGCATATTTATTATGACATGACATAAAAATTTCATTGTACTTACTTAAAATTTTCTCTGTTACCTTTAACTTCTGTTAACTTATACAATTAAATTTTTTTTATGATAAAACAAAACTTTGACAAAAAATAGAAATTTTCAGTTATAATAATAATATAGCATTTTCTCAAAATTCATGGCAAGCTGAATCGATTGAAAAGTTTTAGTTTCCTAGGTAATATAGACTTTAGTGTCGCTTTTTTTGTTGCACTTTTTTGGTTTTACCTCCCAACCAGGAAACAAATCAAAACGATAACGTGCGATAAGGAACATATTTCCAAAATCTCATTTAATTATCGAAGTAATTCATTTTATTTGATTATTAATATAATTGATTTATCCATCAAGCGATGGATAATTCAAAATTATTATCATATAAAGAAATTCATTTTTGGACACCGTGCATATTTTATTGTCGGAGTAGTACACCATATTGATAAAACAACTTCATTGATATCGATTTGTTCTTTTTGTCTTGTGATTCGACGCTGAGTATAATCAGAAAAAGATAGTGCTATTAGAATATCATAAGACTATTCTTTTCTACTTATACTAAGTGAAAATAGTGTAAACTCCGATGTAGAAAAAGAACAAGTCAATACTATTGGCACATTACTCACTGAGTATATTAATTTTGATAATATTGATGACATGGATTAAGTTTACATATAATTATATGACTATCTTGTACGTACAAATATATAATATTATTGGTATGTATGACTATAAACTTGTAAATCTTTACAATTAAATTAATACGCCATCCAAAAATGCACTTCTAGCGAAAAGTATCTTCCCAATAACCAAATGTTCATGAGGTGGTACGAGCGCCAAGGCAAGTTTAAGCTTGTGGTTGAAATTGTAGCTTATTGTCAACTTTGATAATGAATAAGAATACAATTTTTCGATATTTTCAATAATTTATTAAGGTTTTAACTTTAATTTAAATAGTTTTTTTTTAATTTTCACCGACTAGTTTTGGAGAAATCTATGAAAACATACCATCCATCTACCGTTTTACTATAAGACCAATGTAAAATATGCCTACTTTCGAAGTCATTTATTTATTTAAATAACTGGCAATCACCTCTAAAATTTATAGAATTGATTTAGACTTAGATCTACTTGTATAAAAAAAATTCAAGCCCTTTATCTAAACTGCCCTGGAGCTCGTACATTGTTAAGTATAGAGTTCGGCGAACTATTTGATAGTCCTTCCAAAACGGCTGGAAATTTGAGAGTTCCGGAGAGGCTGGTGTGAAATTGATAACTGTATTTTATTATATAACGATATACAAATAAGAAGATAACTGAATACCAAATGCAAAAAATTCATTTTGTTACTGAAAAGTCTTTTAAAAGCTTGAAGTAGCAATTTTTAAGCTTGCAACGAACATGCCGTGTATCGGATAACATGAATATCACATCTTTTATTCAACTATCTTCTTCTTATAATTATTATTATCCGCTAGACATCGTCCTCAATGGATATCTAATAACAAGTGGCCAACCAACTTCAAAATTTTCTAGACATCTTGAAAGGGATGGCGGCTATAGACATGTTCTTAGAGGATAAAAATCACGACCTCGTCAACTACCTCGCGACCTCTAGCTATTTCATAAGACTGTTAAACTGAAAATATTTCGCTTGGATATTCTCTGGTATTTGGATCATTAAAGCCTCGTGTTGCGTTTCGGAAAGGTTACGGTCAATATATATGTTGAGTTTCGAAATATGTATTCTAATGTATAAAACTATAATGAATACTACGTGGTAAAAAAAACAAACGATTGCGTAATGAACACTGTCTATACATGTTATTTCATCAATTAACTCAGCCAATTGTTTGTTTTCACTTGTTTTTTACTGTTTTTAGTGTAAATTAATCGAAATTGATATATTTAATACTGCAATTATAATCAAGTTCTATGAATTTATTTACTTGCTATCTCGTTGATATTGGAATGAATGAACTGTTTTCGAAAGTACTTGAATATTCACAGTTCGCATGACTTGAGTGAAGATATTGCCGACAAATGTCTTCATAATATAGATAGGTATAATACACACTGCAATTTATTCATAAAATAAACATGTTATGTTCTCAGTATGTAGCTGCAGTAATACATTTATTGATATTAATATTAATCACTTTATAGAATTTTAAACTGATATCAATTTCTATTACTGTATCAATATTATGGATCACTAGTTCTCCGATTTTATATCGTCGGCTTATTCATGAAAACCTTGTATATAAAAAAAGCACGATTTTTCGAATAACATTTTCGAATAGGCATACGTTTTCTAAACAATAATTAAACGAAAAATAGAGGTGACACGTCAGTAAAGAGCGCGCGTGTAAGTTTTTCTCGGCCACCGTAGCCATGTAACATTTATATTAGTACAGATAAAGATGTTACAAATAAAGGAAAATGAAACAAACCGCTCACATTTTGTTAAAACCTAATGGAACATGTTTCTTAGGTGTCAAATGCCATTAGTAAGGCATGAGTTAGTGGTGCAAATGTGTCTAATTGTTAATAAACAATAATTTGTTAATTCAATAAAACGGTTTGTCGGATTACCGCGGTTTCACTGTGGTTCATTTCATAAACAGTGTTCCATGTTCGTAACGTAATATTTTTTTTTTTTTAAATTTTTGATTCTAGTTGTAGACGTTTACAGTTTAAATTATTAGTTATAGTGAAGTCACAAGATGTCACAATTAATTTCCTTCGACCTTTCCGTTATTAAATTTGAGTGTTTATTCAAATGCGTGCTACTTTCAAATTGTTATGAAGAAATAAAAATTGAAAACAATTTTGTTATAAAAATTATACATGATCTTTTCATTTTTGCTTCAAATAAAATGTCAAATGAAAAATGGCATTTAAATTTCTACATATGCAAATCACATTTCTTTACCTTTACTGATTCGAAAATTTGGTGAAACTGCTTAATGAAATTTATTATGTATTATTTATATTATGTATTAATATGCTTATGAAATTTTTAATATTTTATACATTTTTTCCAGAATCTAGATTTCGTGAATGAATCAATTTATTGAAGATTAAAGGTGCTATAATAAAACCATAAAAATTAAATGAAACAATTTATTGAAACAATGATTAAAACTGCCTATAATAACAAACTAATTCAATGAACAACTTTATTGAAACAATATTTTTTCGCGTAAGAATAAAGATGTCAATAAAAATGCGATTGAATAAAAAAAAATATGGTATAATTTTTGACGTATGTTCATAAGATTCTCTAAAAATTTTAAAGCTTTAGTTTGGTGATATGGTTACAAGATAGAGTAATAATCGAAAACATACCATTAATTTCTACAAGAAATAATTATCATACTTGTAAACAGATTTTCATAAAATAAACAATATTTTCTTCACATAAATAAATATTTTCTTTATACATACAGACATAAATGTTTATTAAATCATGCGAAATATTTATCTTATTTTCCAAAAAAGTTTAATTTATATAATCGAAATGGATATAAGTAAACAGAATGGTTCGAAGAAATGTTATTTAATTCTAAACAGGATTTAATATTTTTCATCATAAAATAATTTAAAAATTAAGTAATGTTTAATAATAGCGATGTGTTACATATGTTAAAAAAATACATATTTTGATGGGAACACGACCTTTCTGCTCAATAAAAAAGGTAGTTGCTAATTTCTGACTGCGTTTATTTAAACAATTGGAAAATTTTTGCACTCATCTTTTCGCTAAAACGGTATCAAAATCAGTAAAATTTGATTGAAACGAAATTATAAGAATCAAAGAATTGTATCGTGGTTAATTGTTGTATACAACAGTTTCATAAAATTAGTCAACAATAAAGAAACACAATGGAAATCCTATTGTTTATTAGTATGTAGTAGTAGTCAAGCATGTCCCCCATCAGAAAATTACAGCACGGAACACTAATTAAATTAGTATATTAACATTTTGAAAATTTGGGAGTACAATAAGCAAAATATTTTATTTGAAAGCTTTTTTTAATGTTTTAAAAATAGCATATGTACTTGTTTCATCGAAATTATTAGCACTTGTTTCATCATAATATATTTGGCACATCTTTAAACTCGTTGACGTCACACAATATAGTAGCCATTAATATAAAAGCACATTATACAGATTTTATGACATATTATATATTATAGGAATGAGTTTTAGCAATTTCAAAGTGTATACAATGTATTATAAATACAAAATCATTGCTTGCTCGATGCGCAACGTTCATTTTACAGTATTTCCGGTAGCAATGTATGCAAAATTTACTTTAATAGTGCTTACGATTAATTTCTACTAACTGGCAGTGTCTTGGCCGGTATCTAAGTAACGGAATTTTCAAACGCGATTTTCACGCACTTTAAAACGTCATATTAAATTCAAACTTCACAATCATGCCAAGAAAGGATGACAATACAAGAAGTTAGTAAGTTTGTCCGGCTATCCTGATCTTTGATGGTGGAAGCGCATAAAACATCCATAATATTAATAAAAAGTAACTTAAAAAACTAAAAAACACGCTTTTGAAGCTAGCTGAACTAAAAAAACTAATTAGCTTTGGTAACTAGTGGTCCTAAAATAATTTCTAGAATATCAACAACAACAAAATAGAGTGATTTAGTAGGAAAAAGAATACATAAAATAGCCATTCTTAGGGAGCTCTCAGTAACAGCTCCGATTTACATGATTTTTTTTTCTTCAAAAAAATTCTTTTTGTATATGATTTAAAATCAAAAACATTTCAGGGGGGGGGGGGGGGTAATAACCTGGACTGGGAGTTTAATTGAGCTGGGCCTCGATATATCCGAGGCAACATTGCCTATTCCACCTCGATGTTATTTAACCCCTCTGAAATGTTTCTGATTTTAAATAAAATACAAAAGGAATCATTTTGAAAAAAAATCATCAAAATCGGAGCCGTTATTGAGGATTCCTGGGTAAAAACATTCATTGATGCGACTAATTAAGAAAAAAATAATTTTATTGTAAGAAAAGTGGGGGGGGATAATGAGCTTACTTTTACCAATATATAACTAAATCAATAAAATATTTACAACAATTGAAATGTAGCATCCCACGCTTTTTTACGACAAAACAATTTTTGTTTGTTTGAACTTCTACAAATTTTTCAACCAGTTTTTCTTCTCATGTACTGTATAATATCTTTATGACTATATATTTCAAGTGTATGTATATAGAATTCATTTAACTTTTGTTATTTGAATAGTGAAAGTATTAAAATATTATTTATTATATAAAATTTTATAACATGTTCATGTCAAGAAAACTTTTTGATTCATTTTTGGTTATATTATTTTACAGTATATTACACTTTTAATACAACTCAAATATATAATTTACAACATCTAAATATGGGAGGATGTGTGGCTGTGGAGTTTTATTTTATATGGATATGTGTGAGTGTTTAATATAAAATGGGTATGTTTTTCAGTAAATTTATCATATTCAAAAATAATTGAATGAAAATTTTTATACCATGTATATTAAGTTTAGTCCCAAGTTTGTAAGGCTAAAAAATAGAGATGCTACAAAAAACATTTTGGTTAGGTGTTCATAGAATCACCTAAATTTCCGGTTGCCTGTCCGTCTGTCTGTCAACACGATCACTCAAAAACGAAAAGAGATATTAAACTGAAACTTTTAAAGCGTGCGCAGGACGTCAAAAGTGAGGTTGAGTTTGAAAATGAGCAACATAGGTCTAGTGAGTCTTGGCTCCGTAAGATCCATCCTGTAGACCCTTAGAGATAGAACAAAAGTTTAATAAAAAATGTTCCTCTTAAAAATTACTTTAGTCTAGAAACATTATATAGTATGTATACAGATATTGTATATATTTTAAATTGGTATTGTATATACGTTACATATATTATGTATGTGTTTGTTTATTGCATATACTAAATTTACTAAAGATGACGAGAGGAATAATAATCTTATTACTTTGTGGGTAAAAGTGGCTACCTTTCTTTGCTTTCATGATATAAAAAAGCCAAAACACTGTCAATATATGGTATTTCAACAACTTACTCAGTGGGTCTATTGTTTGTTTTCATCAATTCTTTAGTTACCAAACTCACCTTTACCAATTCTGCTAAGGCCAAGTAAAAAGGATCATAAATTTTTTCCATTATGGATGGATATTTACTAAAATATGTTTGCTAATACTTAAAATTTTACTACAAATTTTTGTAGATTTAAAGCTCCCAATAGACAAATTAAAAAAGTTTATTTTTATTTCAGATAGAAATGGAATAAAATTGAAAACATGAATGAAATGAAATTTGTTTGAAGTCATTCTATTTAAAATACTTTCTTTCCAAAGAATAAAATTTTTATTATAAAATTAATTAAAAAGAAACAATAATTTAAGTTGAGTATCATAAATTGTATGCAGTAGTAGTACGCTTTAGATGTATACTTAAGAGACAGAGAACAGACCATAAATAAATAGTAAAATAAAACTAATAATTAGATTCTTCTATAAAAATATAAAAAAATAAATAACAAGTACCATACATACTATCTCATATATTACGTACACTTTATTCTAAATGGAAGTCATACAATGTTACTACAGACTGTTCTGGAATAATAATAATTATGAACTATGATTTTTTTGAAACAAAACATATTTCCTGGATTGACTACACCACGTGTTTTTCAGAATTATTCTATGGCTGATCTAGCTAAAAGCCTCCTTTACGTATAGTCGTCATCAAACGTATTGCTAAAGTTTTGGAATTCGATCTACTTTGCACAAACCCCCTCTCACCCTTGTTAATCTGTCGATTTTTCTCATTAACGAACTGGACCTTTTAAATACCAAAACCCTCCTTGATTTTAAATTTTATTGAAATCGGTCTTTCGATTTTCGATCGCTAGAGAGGGTACAGACACATAAACGTATAGACATATGTAACTATATATAAATATTTACGATGGTCATTTTTGACATTTATTGAGTAGGATCGATGAATATTTGAAGAAATTTTTTCAAAATACCATCATCAGTCCCAAAGCAATAGCTCCATTTCCTTCAGCAATTCGCTAAAAGTAGAATCGGTAATTCGCGATTAAGATTCTCTGAGGAAAACTGTATAAAAAAACCTGCAATTTGCAATTCAAAAAAGAGGCGTTCATTAATCGAAGTAAAAACTACTCTATTTTAAAATTGGACCAAAAAATAGACATCTACAAAATTTCATTGAAATATGTTGAGCTTTTTCGGAGCGTAAACGAATATCGTGACATGAGATTTTAATACATAAAAATTTATAGGATGAATCAAGAAAATTTAGACATCCTGATAAAATAAAATAATTTTATTCTAAATGAAGAACAGAAACACAAATGAGACACCCTTCATGTATATAGTCTAGTAGTTTACTTTTTTTTAAATCCTACTATTATGAATGCGAAAGTAGTTCTGCTTGTCAGCTTTGACTTAATGATAAGTGGATACTTACCAACAGAATGAACACTTGGGATGAACAAAAGCTACTTTGTTTTCTAAATATTAGCTCGAGGTGAAAGATCGTACGAATATTATTTAAATATCTTTAAAACTATGAGATTATTGATGAACTTAAAAAAATAAAAATTGAAGGCGTTCCACCAGTATGTTCTCGATACTCTATTGGAACTATGTTCCTTATCGCACATTATCGTTCAGATTTGTTTGCTGGTTGTTAGTAAAACCAAAAAAAGTGCAACAAAAAAAAACGACATGAAAAACCGACCATTTTCATCTAGGTCACCTAGGGAACTGAAACTTTTTCAATCGATTCAGCTAGCCATGAATTTGGAGAAAATGCATATTTTTATAATTTGTCAAAATTTTATGTTTTATCATTTTAAAAGATTGATTTGTGAAAATTATCAGAATTTAAAAATAACAGAGATAATTTAAAATAGGTACAACGAAATTTGTATATTATGTCAGAGCTATAAAATTAAATTCTTTAAAGAATCAAACAAGCATTTCACTTCTAAAATCAATACTTTAAATTTTCAGAAAAATGTATTTAAGGAGTTTAATGAGGTCTTCTCTGAGGGTGAAGGGCGCAAGAATACTATGTGTATATAAAATTTGAGATATATTAATTTTGTAAATTAATTTTGTAGAAAGTTTGCTTGCAAATTAATTTTGTAGAATTTAAGTCGTGCAACAAAATCAGCGGGTAAAGGTTAGTGTAGTTCTACACATATAGGTGGTGTGTATGTGTTGAACAATTAAAGTAAAAAAGTAAAATGAATAAAATATATATATAGATTTTTGTTGTTAGAAATGGAACTTTGGTTGCTTTTAAATCTAGTTATCGTTCTATTCACAGAGAAAATAGTTACGATAGAAAATGAATAAAAATATATTTATAACACTTTTTTTTGTTTTTATATATATTATACATACTGACTACTAACTGACTGACTGACTGACTGATGCAAAGCAACACACACACACACACACAGAAAGGTCTGTTTTAAGTTTGGTGTTGTTTGTTTATTTAAAATTCTAATTACATTTGTAAAATGCTAATCGATCGTTACAAATTGGTGTACTTGTAATAAATCATCTTCAATAAACATCATTAGAATATTTTATTTTCTTCTGTATTTACCCAAATGAAACGCGTTGTCTAGAAAAATCTGTACAATCGAAAATAATGAATGTAAAACATGCATAAAATCGGGTGTTACTATAAAGAGGCCATGCTAAATGAATTGAAGGTGTTTTCCATTAAGAAAATTATTTATCATGAATTTTTCTATGAAATTCCTGTACACTAATTCTGTCACGTATTCTAAAAATCATGCCATTTTTGACTCAATATTGCTTTTTGGCACTATTTGGCACTAGAACGAAAAACTAAGTATTTATCATCCAAACTGTTATCCACGAGGAATTGTTTGTCGCTGATTACGAATCTGATATTAGACAGGCAGATTCTATCACGTATACCGAAAACGGTACCATTTTTTACCAAGAATTTCCCTTTATTGGCATAAAAACGACAAACTGACAAACTAAGTATTTTGCTCTATTAGGAATTTGTGGCCGCTGATTGCGAATCCGATGTCCGTTACAAGGATTCTGACCATCTTACGATCCATTTTTGGGAAAGAATTTCACTTTCTTTGCATAAAACTGAGCTTTACGAGATTGTTTGGTTGCTGATTACGCATTCGATGTTAGATTACACGGATTCTGCCACGTTTTCCGAAAATCGTGTAAACTAGATGACATCTATAAGCCAAAATAAGCATTTAAAAAAAATTTGGGCTATATATGCATCCCCGCAGGGAGCCTAAGACCCCTTTTGACTAGATTAAGTTAGCTGAATGTTCCTTGGAGTTCTATAAACACGTTACAAAAACTTTCATTAAAATCGATGCTATTCCTCCCCCCCCTCTTTTCCTATGCATCCCGGCTAATTTATTGTACTGTATTATGAAACAAGCTACTTATTTAGACCCTAGATTATAAGTTTGTATCGTTTACCAAAATTTTAATTTATTAAGGCAATGTAATAAAAATCCCTAAAACGAAAAATCCTTAAAGGAGAATTAAAATGCGATACAAAAACCTGTAAATGTAACGACTTAAGCACAAGATAAAATTGCGAATTGCTCGAAAAGTTCGGGACGAGAAGAGAAACAGTAAGTTTATGAAATCATACGAAATTTGTAGAAAAACTGTTGAAAACCGATATTAGTGTATTCATTTTAGATACAGTTTGGCGACACTCATTTGGCGGTAACATTAGAAAATGGAATACAAAATTTTGTACATTCTAATTTTCGAAAAATCCACATCAAACTTAAGAAAGACTAAGTTTGTCAGTGGTTTCAAAATGAAAACAGACTTAATGATAAAGAATAGGAGAGTATTATTTGTAAATATATACAATACTGTTAGATAGTTTGTCTGTGTGGATTGTGGCATAGACATTAGTTGACCTAAGGCGTTTAACTGATATGTAATCCATTAATCCAGGGTTTTACTGTTTGGTGTGCGCTACTGGTGTATGCTTTCTCTCTCAAATGTGTATAGTAGTATTCCTTCTATGTATGGGAATGTGGACGGACTAACAAACTATAATTCTATAGCATGTATATAAATAAATGTTAGTACTTTAAAACTCTGACTATTTTCCTTGCACATAAACTCCAATTAAATGTAACCAGTAATGGAAAATCAAAGAAGACAGTTATGCACTTTCCATTTGAATTTATTTAAACTGCTTGTATATATTATAAGGCAATTAGACATTTATAAAATTGGTTTTCTAGCTCTTAAAGAAATACTTAAAAATAACAGAAAAATGGTTAATATAATTAATATATGATTTTTAGAGAGTATCTCGGTATACCTATGCTTTTCTCCTCAAACAACGTTTTCGTCTTCTATACTTTCAAACATATCTTTTAGATTTAACTTAATTTTCCTCAACCGGCGAACTTCTATTTGTAGTTTTTTTTATTGCCTTCTTCCAATCATTTTATTTTAATTACGGCTAATAAATGCTCTACTTTATATATCTTCCCTAAAGTCCTTACTAGATTTTCCCCTCCGAAACCGTTAATTCCTTCGCGAATTTCCTTTTACCAATGTCGAGTCAATTCACTACTTTAATTAAGGCATGACATTCAATTAATGTGACGGTAGTTTTTACTACTTTTTATGGCTATAATTTTTTACATGCAAGCTGAGTAATTTTTTGTTGGCAATGAGTAATTTTGTTTTTGATGCCATTGAGAATAATTCAAAACAAGAAGATGAGTTAACCTACTTTGATTGATGCTTGATGTAAATATTTATCAAACATAAAGAATTTTATATTATATTTAATATGGGGAACTAGCGAAAGTTGGGTAAAGATAAGGGATAACAGTAACGAAATATAACATTTGCATTTAGTATAGCATTTATTGGCATGGTAGAAAAACTTAACATCCTGCTACGTCCTTTTTTATGATTCCTGTTTGATACTAATTCTGGGAAAATTTTTGATGAAACATAATTTACTTTCTTTTTGTCCATGAGTCCAGATTAATCACAAGACAACTGATGAATTTGACACATGAACATATAAGAGATTATCCATTTATTACGTCACACGTTGAAGGGAGGAGGGACTCAACGAAATGTGTGTTACAAGGGGTAGAAGGGGGTCAAAAGCTGTCATATGTTAAAACGTAAAATAAAAACGAAAAATTTATACGTAAAAAAACTAATTCATAAATTTTTATTATACTTCTCCAGAGATTAGACATGGACACTTTTCTTTAGAAAAATTATGATAGGTTTGTTTAAAAATCAATAAAATTTCATAAAAAACATGTCTCATCTAGTTATCAGGTGGGTGAGGATGCATCTTATATCGTCTCTTGTACTGTTATGATTGCCCATCAAAAAGGAATAGAATTTATTCCAGAAGATTTTATATAATATCATTTTCCATGAGAATCATGCGGTGTACTTTTCACTAATATTCATTTCAACAAAAATAAAATTTTCTTCACTAATATAAAGTATACTTTGTATACAAAACGATTTATACATATCATCTCTCATTGGTTTACATTATAAACCACTTGGCTTTAACTTGTCTATCTTATGGTTGTCGCATTCTTGTATGTATTTATTGTTATATAGCACAGCACAGCACAGCACAAAGTAGCAAGTAATAAACAGGATAGGATCTATCTCAATTACAATGTCATGTTTCATGTTTCCCTATTACAATTTATTTATTTTATAATATCCTTTAGGCATAAGTAAAAGCATCAAAGTATTTACTTACTTATTTCATTCACTCCTAACTTTACGTACTGAGTAATATTATATAATGTTGATAGTATTCATTATAATAGTCTTGAAGCCAGCATGCATTTATTGGAATTAGCTTCATGTCTTAAAAATTTGTTCAGGCAAAGTTATTAGATAGCAATGCCATAATTGAGAGAAAGCTTCAATATTTTTTGGACCCAGCAAATTTTTAACTTTCCCACCAGTTGAAAATTGCTTAATATTTCCTTTTTATTTGTTAATAGCTGACCTCATGAACTTCGATTCATCAATCTATTTCATTATAACTTTTGATCAGCGATAATTAATTTAAATTAACACCTGCATCTATAAATAAATAATTAAAAAGTAATACTATTGGATAGCCCCCAATCCCCCGCTTAGCTCACTCTCTAGCCATCCACCGCTTAGCCTGCCTGCTAAACACAAACTTAACTACTAATTCTAAGACAATTGGAACTGTCCCATTTGCTCGCCTTAGGAGTTGAATTGCAAAATATCCTTTCTTACTAATGCAGTGTATATAAGGAATCTGTGCACTGTCAGTTTTGAACTTTATACATCATTATAACCATTGTTTCCAATTTTTTGTACAATGATGAAAAATACTTTACAAAAGAATATTTATTTATTTACCATATTAGATAAAATAATTATTCAAGTTTCCGATTTATAAAGAAACATTCCTAACATACTACTTGTGAGAATAATAATTGGAATTCTCTTAAATATTATATACCACATGAAGTTAAGAAAAACTTAGTAGCACTGATATTTTAGCAAACATAGATCCATGTTTTTCCATCAAATTATTTACATGGAGCTTCCATACAGAAACTATCATTCCCCTTTGAGTATCGGCAGGCCAGTGGAAAATATTTCACGACCTATTCTCAAAGCTAACCGAATGTACAAAAATAATTTCATTATAATCGGTCAAGCAGTTTTGTAGGAGTTTAAGCACAAGTTTTGTAGGAGTGACACGCGACTTGTATATATTATATTTCAATAGAATGCTTTTTCTAACTATACACTTCAATGTCGTCAATCAAATAAGCGAAGAATTTGTATTCCGACACTTCGTGTAGTGTCGGGTGAAAGTGTACAATGCCAAAAAGTCGATTATTTTCTTATTAAAATAATAAAAAGCCAATGTTAATCAATTTTGGGTTGTCGTGGCAATAAATTTGCCGAGCTGATAACTAAAGTAGTACAGCTCTTTCAATATCGGCTGGGCTGTTGATGGACAACGTAATAACTTCGAGTAGAAAACTATGAAAAAATTACGCTGGCTCTGTTCCTATTATAAGTATTGTGATACCAAAGCTTAAAAACGTCTACCAAAGCTTAGAAGCGTCATATCTACACATCCTTCTTCAAGTACAATGACTGACTGACTGATATTATAAAATGTCACTTCTTACTTACGTTGGTTGCTTCTTTTTGGTACAATATAAAAGTCAATAGTTATTTTGGTTGTTATTAAAAAACGTAATTATGTTTTAACATTTGACTTTGAGACAATAAAGTATATGGATCATTTAATTTTTGTCAGAATTACTAAATTTTTTCGTTATTCATTTCAAGTGTCTGACTTTTGTACCGATGTAAATATTATACAATGTAATATACTACTTATTGGGGAGACAAATTTATAGTACAGAGAAAAATTGGCAGACCTGTCAAATTATAGGCTATTTGGGAATTTACGTTGAAAAAACATAATTTTCCTAAATTTTGAGTAATAATTTGTTGGTATTTTTCAACAGAAGTGACTATTGCGATATTATGACTTTCCACAATAAAGAAAGCTGATCTGAATAATTGTTTATTTTTATAAATAACATTCGAATTTCATCTTCTTTCGGAGGCACTTCGTACACATTCTTACAGAAAATTTCATTTCAAAATTTGAGATTGGTAGACAATTTTCAATTTAATTCCAAATTATAGTTCTTACAATTCTTAATACATATTTTCTGAATGTATCTTCTTGGTTTCAGAGGGAAAAATCTAATTTTACAAGAATGCACAGATGGTTATAAAAGGAGTTTTTATCAATTTTTGAACATTGGTTAATTTGTTTCTTGTAAACTGACAATTACAATCAATTAAAAGCACAGAAATATGATTTGTGGTATTATTTAGGTATGAATACCATAATAAGGGATTGGTCTAAATTTTTTTTATCACTTCCGATGAATAATTCTTACTTCACGAATAGAAAAGGGAAGTTGATTTTAAAAATCTTTTCTAGTATGCAAAATCTGAACGTTTATAATTCCTAATTAAATAAAGAAGATACCCACTAATGACGTCCTATGTGTCGCGATAGGTATTACATATAAAACTTTGATTTGCCAAAAGGATATGGGAAACCTTGGAATGGAACCTATGATTTCTTATAATTTCTTCGTTTTTTAATCAATTTTAATTTCATTTTCAATTTTGTCATGGTATCAAGTCTAGTTTTCGACATCAGGATTAGCCCCTATTAGGTATATTATGAAGTAGTCATATTACTTATGGTACATATGGTATGGTAGGCTCATGAGGCTATAGGGCCAAGAGCGGCAACATTTTTAAGAGTTAGTTTCAATTAATTATTGATTTTGACTTTAAAAATCGTTATCGACACCTGTCAATGTATATGTATATGTCGATACTCATAAAGGCGACGTCATATTTTAATACGTCACTGCACGATTCGTTTTTTATCATTGTTTGCTTGAACATCCCGTAAATAATTCGGTACATATTAAATACTACATTCGCTAGAATAGTCTCTTTCACTTACTTTCTTTATTACTCTAGAAATTTAAGTACTTATTACTACGCTTTGGGTAGGTAATGCTGTTTGCTATATTTGTTGAAGACTGATGATGAATGCTACTTGTATGTTCACTGTATGTAAATAATGGTTTAACTTGTTCAAGTAAATATAATAATATCAAGAAGTATCGTAGATATATTTGGTCTAGTGCCAAGCATAATTTTTGGCAGGCATTTTTAATCGGTTAGAAACTTAGTCTAAGAGACGGTATAAGGTCGATCTTCACCCATCTAATAACCATCCATATGAGATATATTTTTTATGAAATTGTATTGACCTTTAAACATTTCTATCAAAGATAATAAATATTTATATCATACTCTATCATAGTTTTTCTATTGAAAAGTGTACATTGCTACTTTGAATTAAATTAATTTTATGCAATTTTCTCCATGAACCGTTTTTTGTAAGCAAGCCAATACCATTATTTTCGTAAATAAATTATCTTTCTTCTGATACCAATTTCGACTGATTAACAGTGGTAAACAATGATATATAGACTTACCTACAAAAAACTGTTCAAGGAAAAATTTATTTAATTAAAAATATTGATGATATCTAACTCGGCTCTAGATGATATATTAATCGGCCCTAGATAATTTTCTTTTTGACACTTGAAATAACGAGTTGTCCGTTGCCTTAAAATATGCATGGTATCAATTTTTAGGACGACAGAAAACCTACATCTGGCTTTGTTGACTATCGAAAACAATTCTCTTTTTCTCATTGCTTAATATTTGTAATTAATGTTTAAAAATTAAGTAACTTATTGTTATTTTATTATTTTAAATCAAATCCACACCCCCATATCCCCACACTCTTCTTATTGGAATATCATCCCAATTGACTGACTAAAGAAGTCGCTCACTGTTAAAGTTGTTAGACACGATCTTAAGAACAGGTTCTCAGATTTTCAGATAGTCTAAAATCAGATTTTCGGCCGTTCTGAAATGCCTGTCAAATACTACGCCTGGTCATAGACTAATAACTAATGTTGTTGTATCATCACAGAGCTTTATCATACATTTCTTCTTATATTACCTCACTTTCATACAAAATTATAATAAAATAATGCACAATATCTTATTTATGTGTGTAGATATAGTACCGCACGCGTACCGTAGCGCTTATTCCACTCTTCACCCAGTTGGCAAAGCGTTTTAGTGTGGGTAAAGGAGAATGACATCCCAACCATTTACGGTAAAGTATGAACCTTTTTCTATCTGTTACTACTTACAACATAATCCTATCTGTAGGAATAGTAATATTATTTAAGTTAAAAGATTACAATTATGCCAAACAAGTGGTAAGAACGAACAAGTTTTTCGCTGTATTTTTTGAATAATAGATTTTTACCTAAAATTCAACCGCCTACAAACTCACGTTCTTAAAAGAATGAAAATAAAAAATTTTTCATCTGAAATTGTTTTATGATAAGCAAAATCGTCACTTCAGTCGTAAGACTGTAATGACGATTTTACTTATCATAAAAAATTCAGATGAAAATATTTTCTTGTTTTTATACTTTTAAGAGCGTGATTTTGTAGTCGGCGGGGTTTCAGTTTCTAAACTTTATTTTATATGTAATATTGTAAATTTAATTGTAAAATGTATTATGTACAATAGGTACAGTACTTGAAAAAAAAATTTGATAATAAATATTATTTTGCAAAGTATATTTTATCATTGTACGAAAAATTGGAAGCAATGATATATGTCTACAGTTCAAAAGTGACACCGTACAGATTCCTTATATACACACATAATGAATTAGTAAGAAAGTCAACTCTAAGGTGAGCAAATGGGATTTAGGTCTAATTGTCTAGAAATAAGAGTAAAGTTTGTGTACAGCGGACAGGCAATTTAGGGTGGAGCAGCGGAAGATCTAAGCGAGCGGGAAAAGCAAAACAACCAGCTTCAAGGATTGTTTTTATCTATTTTTATTCTTCGGGGGGGGGGGGGGGTTGTAAAGGTGGAGCGAGAAAATGGAGATGAATAATCGAATATTTTCAAATATACCCAACTGGGATATCAATTAAAAGCGCATAACGTGTACATTACAAAACTGTAACCCATATGCAAGGGGATATAGGGGGGCGAAATGAAAGTGAGCATGTTGCCTAGCAAAGCGAGTAATTCACAGCTAGCTAGATATATTATGAGCCTACAGGCCAAGAGCAGCAACATTTTCAAGGGTTAGGATAAATTCTTGATTCAAAGACGAGCAAATGGGATTTAGGAATAATTGTCCTAGAAATTATACGGGGTCGAGCAGCGGGAGAGCTGGCGGTATAGTAAAAAATTCGCTGTCCATTAAATAGAACAGCTTTCTCTGAGTCCATTAAATAGTGCAGTTGGGCGCTTGGCATGAATTCATGAGGCCCGAAATCGATTTCTGATATATATATATTTTTTTGCAATTCTCTTAATTATATCATGCCCATCGAGTTATTTGGCTGATAGGCAAATAACACAAATTTCCATAATATCCTTTTTCAAAAACAAGCAAGATTTGTATGATGTATCTCATACATGAGTTGGTGTATAATTCTATTATTTTAAATAAAAAACCCTGCATAGTAAGAATAGTTATCTAGACAAACTATTCTTAAAAGCACAAAGGCAAGATATTTCTTGAAATGTTATTACGTTATTAAGTATTTTATATTACCGTTAAAACAATTTTCCTAATAATATAACTATAATTTTCCTAATACTATAAAAGGAAATATAATAAATATTTCCTAGTACTATACAAGGTACATATAATGAAGAGAATTATTGCCGAGAAGTTCTATTTTTCAAATGAAATTCATAGGTAAACAATAACAAAAATTAATTGGAAAATATACACAATGCATTTACTAGAATCCATTAACAAAGAGCGTTTGTTTTGTAGGTCATTATTTTTCGAATTTCATTAAAATTATAAATACCTACTAGGAAAATTGTTTTAACGATATTAAAAAGTATCTTGTAATCGCATTTCAAAGAAATATTCTATTTGTATTTTTAAGAATAAGTTATAAACCATTCAGCTATGATCTGACACATAAATTTGTGGGCATGGTACAATTAATAGTTTTTGAAAATTTGTTACTCAAATCTATTATTCATTTTTCACAAAATAGTATTCATAATATGTGAGAGAAAAAATGAAACATTAACAAACAAACAATTTTTCTCTTATAGTAAAAAATTTTTCAAATTCATTTTACTATTTCCAAGACTGCTTCTGCAAGATTGTTATGAATTCAATTATAAAAAATTTTGCTATTGAACAAGTTCTAATAATTTTGTTACTAGATTTATTTTTTGGGACTACACTGTACAATAACATACAGTGTTTTACGGAGGAGAAATAAAAATAATTCTAATAAAAATATGAAACAGAAATTACAAAAAGAAAATTATTTAAAATTACAGAATTTTATTTACAGTAAGTCAACATTTTTATAGCTATTCTGTTCAGTAAGTCTGCTATAATATAACTATATTTTTATCTCCAAAAAATAATAAATGAAAAGTTTAAATAATGAGCACACGTATTTTAATTATTGTAATATTTTTTTTACACTACATAGATATTATTATTTTAATATTATGCTAGTTAAAGTTTTTAAAATGTTCAATTTACTAGAAATACACTACATAATTGCGTAAATGTAAATAACACGTAGGTTTAATATTAAATATAATAAGTTAAATAAAGCTATAAAATAGCAATTATTCAAATAAAACTTTATGCTGTAAGTATAATATGTATTTCTTTATATTATTTTATGCTGTAGAATAGCGTAGAGGTAATGATGGTCTATACAATGCTCGCTCAACATACGCATAAATACTTAGACATGTTAAAATTATAACACAAATTCCATTTTATCAAGTTTACTTCCGTTGGTGTTATTTAAATTATATTATATTAGCCCTAGCGAATCATATTAATTAATTTTAGCTTATTAACAACTATAATGGCAATAATGGGGATTTTCCCCCAAAACCAAAAATTCAATTTAAACGCGTAACTATTGCTATTCGTTTCAGTACATCATATACATTAAGTAGTATGCAATAATAGACACACAAACACTGAAAGTGATGATAACGGGTTTTGGTATTTGAAAGGTTAAATTCGTTAATGAGAAAAATCGACCGATAAACAATTTTTATTTCACAAAAAAAAAAATCTTAAATATTATTTATGAACTCTAGCAAGTTTTTTTTCCGTCCTACCCTATCTTCCTTATTCCATTATCAAATTCCATGATTCACCGCTCATTTTCAGGCTCTTTATGTCTAGGTTTGACGAAAAATACTCACGGTCTAAAAATGTCCCGTTTAGGAAATTACACACTAGAATAGTAATTTGAACGAAAAAACATTGTAAATTTAAACAAATTTAAATAATAAGTTTATTAGTCAAACATGATAGTTTTTACAGATGCTCTCCTAATACTCTAGACATATAATTACTATTTTTCATACAGTTCTCCTTATATTAATTTAAGGACTTCTAACTTCATTTGCCACTTAGCGGGTACATGGTAGCCAAGGGTTACGGTAACTACGGGAGCGGCATTCGGAACGGGTCGGAACTAGTATTTTAGTATTTTTTTATGAATTTTAAGTAAAAAACGACTACTGCAGACACTGAGTTTTCGGAATAAAAATTCATGAAAAATTAAAAATGCAATATTCGATTTTAAGAAAATGTGTTAGTTTTTTATCTTTGAGGAAATTCGTTTAGCTAACGCAGCTCTTGCGCTACGAATTTTTTATTAACTCTACTGTACCAATCAACTATTTACCATACTCTATACAGGGTGTTCTATAATAAACTTCAGAACATAATTTAACATTCATATTGAATTTAAACCGTTTCATAACGGTGTAAAATATCTTTCTACGATTTTATTAACTTATCAGATATTATCTCACATTTATGGTGAGGATATTTTTGATTATAAATTTAATTTGTAAACCTGATTAATGGATTCCATTTTAAGATAAATTCATTTGGATGTTGAAAGTCAGTTTTGCGACAATTCACGATTGCAGAACTCAATGTGTCGCAGATAACCTTTTGAAAAATCAATCAAAATCACAATATCAATTCTACTTTTTGTTCAAAACCCATTATACATGAAAATTAAGGTTAACAAGTAAAATCGACCTAATTCTTAGACTACAATCTTTTTTTCTAGTATACAATTAACGTTATTCGAAGAAGAATCATTAAGATAAAAAAAAAAACAATTGTTATGGAAGTTAAAAATATAAATTTAAATATTATTTTATATAATATACAATTAAAATGAAACAAGAAACTCATTACAAGATAATTTCATGAATTTACATTATAAAGGTGAACATGGTGAACATCCACATCCATGGGTGGAATGAGTAGAATCCACACCTTAAAAAATATCCTCATTACCGACAAACGCTGAAAGTCAGTATGTTTATTAAATATAAAATAAAACTGATGTTGTTTATGTTATTACCAGTAGAAACTGTAAGCAAATATAGGTATACTAGCTGTGAACTACCCGTATCGCTTTAAAAAATTCAATTTCAAATATACAAAAATGATTGTGTTATAACCTTCACTTCATACGCCTTCACTTATCCTCCTTTTGTTCACAATTTCATAAATTATATTATTTTTGGTGCATAACCCTTATCTTTTTTAAAGCATCCCATGATACTAGCTGATTATAAAGCTTCTATACGTGAAATAATTTTTCAAATCGCCTAGTAACGACTGCCTACAACTATTTCTTGAAGGCTGTTGTCTATACTTTATTTCTTCTATACTTTTATTTTCTGGACTGTAAGATTTTAAAGGTAAAATTTTCACAAACTTTGAATGTCGTATTTATTAACATCTAATCAAAAGCTTAAAAAATAACTTTCATGCTTCTAGTTTTAATCCATACAAACCTGCATCCCCTATTTCAACTCCTTACAGCCTTTTTTCCCATTAAAAAGTAGCCTATGTTCTTTCTCAGGCTAAAGACCTCTTTACCATATTTCATTTAATGGTTCGGTAGTTTAGGCGTGATTGCGTAACTGACAGGCGTAATATTTCTAAGGATTATTTTATAGGGTGGCGAATACGGTAAATGTAATTATTGTAAATGTAACAACTATCTTAGATATGGAGATCTAAGGTTCAGTCAACTATCGTACAATCTCAAATTGAAATTTTCCTCTCTCCTCACCACTACATCTCAAAACATTTAAATCTAATGTAAATTAATTTATTCACTCATCAAGAAACTTCGGTATTAGGTTAACAAAAATTGGATTGAATTTAATTTAAATATAAAAATAGTGAAGTCCTTTACCTTACGATAAAACCAATAATTAATCATACAGTTTTATTCTTAAGGTAATTCTGACAATAAGAGCAGCACGATCAAAAATTTGTACCCCTACGATAATATTTTATCAAAGTCAAAGAGTTTATTAAAAAATAATCAACTTAATCGCTTAACTAATAACAATAGTTTCTCTCTTGGTAACAGCAGTCTGTATAAAAGAATATGTGTGTGCTAATGTATAATGTATACCTATATTTATTTCTAGAAAAATTAAAATTTCATTAGTTTATTTTCACAAGTTGTGTATTCCACGAATTAAAACATAATACATAAAACTGAGTTTCATAATTAATAAAACTAAAAGAAAATTAAACTGTATAAATTTATCTCTGGTATAACATAAGTGCGAGATAATGTCTGACCTTAAAGTTCATTCAAAAATTCGAGTACAAACAGGGGAAGTATTATTTGGTGACTTACGGGGCATATATATAAAGGGGCAAAGATGACAAAGTCAAATTTGCATCGCGTCAATTTTATTTTACAAAAGTTTATTTGCAGGCTGTTTTAAAATTTAGTTATGCCTTGGAAAAAAATTATTTTAAATTGTGGCAGTTTCATATTATTTTAATTCCATTTAAATACACGAATTTCAATACAAATGTGATCAAATTAGGGCAATATCTGCCGAGAAACTACAGAATGATTCAAGGTACATTTGACTATATATCAATATTTATTTGTACTAAAATAGTAAATTTCAAAATATATATGACTACACAGAAAGAGTCCTATGTAAATATGATACATAGAATTCTATATATAAAATACATAGAATTCTGGTTTAATATTACTACTTCATCAACACCAAACCACAGTTTAGTGGCATGGGTATTAAAATATCAGTATCAAAGTTGGTAATTATTATACACTAGCAGTTATTCACCCGCTTCGCTTGGCCATTTCAACTTAAAAACGAAGACAATCACGTTTTAATCTTACCTTCTCTTGCCGTCACTTATACCCCCTTTCACAATTGCATGTATTTCAATTTTTTTATGAGGAACTCTAATTTTTTTTCTAAAATAAAATAATTATATTCCTTATTATTCCGGAATAATGTTTCGTAAGACACATCTGGATAATGTCTCGTAGTTCGTTTATAACTTTTTACGGCATTAAAAGTATCTTATGTTCAAAGTAGCATATTGCTTATTCTACCGAAAAAATGTTTCATAAAACACATCTATATCAAATTCCGAATGTTCCGTAGTTCGTTTTTTTATAATTCCACAGGAACCTAGCTTATTCCGTGATAAAAATATTTTGTTTTAGCTCATAAATTAATTGTGGGCCATACTTCATCCAAATCCGTTCAACGGTTTCTTCGTGATTGATTAGCAAACATCGAAAACCCAAACATCCTTACATACACACTTTCACATTTATAAGTGAAAAGTAACAGTTACCAATGTGTTAAGTAACAGATACCAAACTAAATAATACAATTTTCCAACTCGGCAAATAATAAAGATGTTTGTCATTTTAAATAGTGTCAAAATAAAATATGATCCTGATATTATGTTCTAATAATATCATTATTCTTCAGTTGGTACTACAACGAACGCAGTAGTACCACCAATACGAAGTATGTAAGAATATGGATAAGAGATAAACAATTGTCATTTTAAAGAGATGTGTCAAGGGTCTATTTTAAAATGTGTATGTCATATGTATTTGTTGATTTATTAAATCTAAATTCATTCTTCTTAGTAACTTCTTGTTTTAAAATAAACTAAACCCGAAAGTTTTCAAATGATTATACCTGTTTTTTAGGTCTAAATGTATCCGATGAAGCTTTCAGAAAAGTATAAAAGAAAAATTAAGAAATTATAATTTTCTTGGAAGCATTTTTATTAAAAACAGGCTGGGCTCGTAGGCCTGCTGTCAGACATAGTATTTCAAAGTAGTTTCCGTTAGCCTCCAAATTGTCAGAAATCTACTACGAAATCGGATCTAAAATTTTAAAAAGTTTTTGACAAAAAAATATTAACATTTCTTTTTAATTTCATTTTTTCTTTTTAAATTTCCAGCCGTTATGAAATAAGTGTCAAATACTATGCCTCGTCAGTTTTCGAAAAATAAATATTTTGCTGTTTTTATACACATAAACTTAATGTTTCTTTGTCTCCTTTGGTCGTGTCTTTGATAGAGAAACATTTGATTAAGTTAACAAATTAAAATTAGTTTTTGATATTATATGGGTAGGTGTGATCTGATGATCAAAGTTATTCTCTGTTACTACATCTACAGAAGTTTAAGAATAAAAGCACTGGAAAGACGAAAATATCTAAAAAATGTGCTATTTCAATGCGTCCAGCATAAAAATTTTAACAATTTTTAACACTATAATGAAAAAATACCTGGTTCAAATAAAATTTTTTTTTAAGATAAACGATTTAATATTTAAGATTTAATTATTAGAAACATTACTACCTTACAGTAACACACAGTACACAGTCCTTCTTTGTTTTATACATAAAAACGTCTCTAAAAACTGTTACTTCATATATTGTATATGGCTAACGAGATAGCTTAAAATCGGTAAATCTATCAATGCACCTACGTCAAGAGTTGAATGAATCGAAAAGTTAAATCAAACACACTAACTGTAAAACAAAGGCAAAGGTAGGTTTAAAAGAAAACGAACTTTTGAGGGCCAAAATGGAAGGTTTGCTCTTATAATTATTTTAAATCAAATGTAATAGATCACTTTTGATTTGTTATACATCCAGAATACATACACTCATACATATGCAAAAATAAATATAATTTTGTACCTTTGAGCATTATATTTCAACATTTGCATATAACACATGTAAACAGGAATATATTCAGTTTACAATCTCCACTTATATATTATTTCACATGTACAATGTACGAAGCTGTTCAAAACTTACGTTCAAAACTAGAATCAGATAATAAGGAAAGATTGAAAACTCGCTTAGTACTCAACCAGAATTTTTTCAGCCTGTATTTCCTTCATTTCCGATTTTATACAACTTGCTGGTTGTACGGTTTCATTATAGTCAAGAAATTGCTTCTCTGGCCGAAAAAAGTGAACCAGTAAATCTGTTGATCATATTTCTTGATTATAACGTAATTTTACAAGGAACTTAAGCTAAGGTTTTTTATTATGATTTAGTGGCCGTATTATAACGGAGGTTGTTTAAATATAGAAATAATCGCAGTGACAAAATTTAAGCGGGTTTAATACGATACGACTCTCCGAGAGAATCAAAGCTTTAGTAGGACACTTATAATACAGTCCAAGGCAAAATTTCTAAATAAATTTGGAACTTGTAGGTTTTCTTCTTTAGTTCTAAGACTAGCAGGTTAATTATTTATTTATCCAAGTGTTTATTTTTTTTTTAAATTCCTATGTTTTACATAGATTGGAGAAACTGTTATTAATTTTAAAAAATTCCCGCTTGTATTTCTAAGGAAAGCATGAATGTGTAGTCCGTACATTTGCATCCACCATGAACAAAGTACTCCGAAACGATTGTAGGCAAACTTGGAATTGACAGATCTATGACCAGCTTTCTCAAAACCTTGCTGCTTATTTATTAATTTCCCAGTTTAGGAAGCTCTTTCTAATCAGTCAATAATCAAAATCAATATTAACAACACTTTTAGATTGATGTCTGTGTACAACGCATTTGTGTGTATGCGTTCGGGGACATTTGTTCGTTCTCGGTTTCTAGAAAGGTAAACTAACGTTGAAATTTTTCTGTTAATATTTAGAAACTGTTAAAGTTGTAGAAAATAATTTATCCTCTGATCTTTTGTTCCGTATAATTAATATGTATAGAAATATTTATCTCTGTTTCAATACAATAATTAATAGTTTTAGTTAAGTTATTTTAATCATCTAGAAAATTGAATTGTGGACCATAAGGTCCACACTATCATGAAGAGCTTTTTTCTACAGCTTTAAGAAACCGTATGTAGCCAATACTGAGTAACAAGTAACGAATATGCCATCTAGTATCGAGTACTAAAACGTTACTCGCATTTTTATTTTCTCAATAAAAAAAAAAAAAAAACAAAAACAAGTTAAAACAAACAATTGACTGAGTTAATTGTTGAAATACCATGCATAGACAGTGTTGATTATTCTATCACATTACACATACATACATGTCACACATACATAACTGATATTCTCATATAATACATACTTTACAATTTACGCCTAATTTGCGCCCTCACGGGTAAACAGTCATGTTTACGAAAAAAAGTTTCAAACATAAGGTTCTAAACGTAAAAAAGGTTCTAAAGGTAAACTCTAACGGTTTACAAGATGGGTGCCAAGACCCTATTGACCTATATTGCTCATTTACTAGCTCGACCTCACTTTTTACGTCCTGAGTATGCTATAAAAATTTCATATTGATATCTCTTTTCGTTTTTGAGTTATCGTGTTGGCAGACAGACGGACAGACGGAGAGACAACAGGAAAAGGACTAATTAGATGATTCTATGAACACCTATATGCCAAAATTTTTTGCGTATTATCAATATTTCTAAGCGTTACAAACTTGGGACTAAACTTAGTATTCCTTGCATATTACAAATATGCATGGTATAAAAATATATACACTTTAACTTATACAGTTGAACTATAACTGATCTTACCAATTGAAACCTAATGTATCAAAAGTAACGAGTAACGTAACGATACAATTGTAACGGATACTGATTATTTCAGTAACGAATACGTACGGGTGAGTACTCAACTTCTCGTTACTTTAACAGCACTACTTTTTTCATTGACGTGATCGTCTATTTTGAATTTTAACATACAAATATATAAATATAAACTATATACATACACAAGTAATACCATAGTATACTTTGTTTTACATGACTGACTAATGTTTATCGTTTGCTATCATATTCACTTAGGTACCTACATACAGACGTACAAAGATATTACATCATATACAATTATCACGTATGTCTTTATTTGTTATATAATACTCTATATATGTAACATATGGATCTTGTTTAATTAAAAGCTTGAAAATTTTAACACAAATATTTTAACTTTTAACGAATAGAATAATAAAATCAATTTGATGGAAAAAATTTTGCTAATTGTGCTAAAAGCATTTATTAACTTCATATTATATAGGAAAAATGTAATTGGTTTAAAAATCTAAACAAAAACTTTCAGCATTTCTTTACGTTTAACGTAGTCTAGTACTATTAGGTTTTTTACCAGGGAACCCAGTTATAGTGAGTGGATTTCAATTTCTTCGGATTTTCTGATACTTATAAGTATATATTTCTTATACTTATAAGTAAAAAGTTTATATACTGAAACCTTAGCGGAAGGTTTTTTCATACTATATAATATATATATATATATATATATATATATATATATATATATATATATATATATATATATATATATATAAAATTTTTATCAGAAGGTATACTAATTTTTATTCCTTTGTAAAACTTAGAAGGTTAGAAATATTGATGATACGAACAAAATTTTGGTAAAGGTGTTCATAAAATCATCTAATTAATCAATTTTCGGAAACTTGAGACTTAGAAAACTTGTGCTTATTACTTCTAAGACTCAAATAATTAAATTGAAACAACTTTGCACAGTCACAATCTTAATTGGGTAGTTGATTGGAGACAAAAAACAAATGTTGTGGATGATCTTGATAAAAAAAAACTCAATAAAGAAAAGAGATTCGATAAAACGATGGAATTTTTGTTCATACGCAATTTAGAATTGAATTTCATACGCTTTCAGAATTGGTGTAAAAAACACTTCAATTCAAGACATTACTTTTTTTTTGTAGAATCGATCTCGAATAGAACTCTGCCTATTATGCCCATTATTATTCGTAACAGAATCTATTGTTTATTTTATTTTATTAAATAATAAATTATCTTCAATTTCAGTTGATTTTTTGGTTGAATCCTTATCATAGTGTTAAATTTGTTTGAGCATATTGTATTTATTTACTTTTAGCCTGTTCAAAATTAATATGTTTAGTTCACTACATGTTTAATCAAAACACGATTATTTCAATTATATTTTAAATTTTACGATGAATTATGTAATAAATAATGAAAATACGAATAAAAGTAAATTTTTAAATATTGGCTGAATTTTCATAATATCGAAGATTGACAATTGATTTTCAAATTCAAAGTTATCTGTTTCATTATTCAGCTTTAAATATTTCGAAAACTACGCAAGATATTTAAGAAATATTGATGATGCAAACAAAATTTTGATATTTTGTCCGCCCGTCCATCCGTCATCACGATTACTAAAAACTGAAAAGAGATATCGGACTTTATAAAAATTAAACAACTTTTGTTTGAAACATTATTTCGTAAACCTAATTGTTTACCCGTAAGTGCGCAAATTAGGAAAAAACTTTAGTGTTCGTATTCTCCAAAACTATACAAGAAAAGGAATTAAAAATTTGCAGGTAGCTTCAACTAGTGATATTGTGAAAGATTTTGATAAACAAAAAAAAAATGCATATAATTGTGTTGGTTTTTTAAACCGTCCTAATTTATTAAAAACAACACGGACATTCAATACTTTCTATACTGGGTATCTCAACAAATAGTCAATTATTTGTTTCATTTGTTAATGTTGTATTCAAAAATTAATATCACAATTTTAGCATTTGAATATTTATAATTAATACAAAACTCTATTATTATTTCATTTAATGGTCTGATTGTGCCTGATTTTCATTATATTTGTAATTATAAAACTAATAGTCCGGGTAAAAATGACCCTTAACTAAAGTCATGGTCAATCATCATTTACTTTAATTGTGGATTATTAAAAAATGTTTGAACTAAAATAATTTTGTATAAGAAATAATATCTTTAGATAGATAATCATTCTTCGCCTGTGGGTAATCGTTTTCGTTACCAGAAGGATTTTTTGAACGAAATTTAAATTTTAGAGAAGGTTTAGACTTTAAGAGACTGCTGATACCTGGATACATTTGTGGATTGTAGTTGAAACTCGGACAGCCAGACTTATCAATCAAGCTGTAAGAATGTTTCGATAAGACTAATTTGCTGTGAATAATCTTTTATATAAGCAATGCTTTCCCAGCGAAATGGCGAAGTCAAAATGATATAGGCGAGGTTAAAAGTGTTCAAGGAAATTGTACTTTTTTCTTCGAAGAAACGATTTTATTGTATGTTTTAGATTATCATTATGAGAAAATTAAATCAAATAAGCGGAAGTAAAACTTAAAATTATGAACATGTCAATTATATACAGTGTGTCGGATTGAAGATGAAGATACCCACATATTTACGTTCTTTATAGGAATATCAATTTTACACAATCATACAAAGTGATTGGACACATTTTTTAAGATACTAAACCGAAATCAAAATTTGAAATTAAGCCATGCTATATTAATATATCAAATTCTTAATATTCAGATTCTTAATATTTTGCCTAGCGTCAAAGATTGTTAGAGATATAAAAAAAAATTTATTACAAAAAGTTGGTTAGAATATTTTTCTATAAGCAAATACCGATTTCAAAAATTCGCGTTTTTAATTTCTTCATTATTTTGGTCCACACTCAAAAATATTACAAGTAATTTGAAATATTTGAATACATAGAATTATCACAGTTTTTACATTTCTTAGCACAATAGTTAAAAAATATTCCAAGCATCATTTTCTTATAATTTTTTTCGATACCTCTAGCCATCCCTGACGTTAGGAAAAATAGCAAGAATCGTCCCTATTTACCAATTTGTACTAGGCTGAATTTAAAGTTCTGATTTCGGTTAAATATGCTAAAAAATATTACCCATCACCATGTATGAAAATTTCAAATGGATATTTCTATAAAACGAAAAAAGAGGGGTGTCTTCATCTTAAATGCGACACGCTTTATATATGTAATAAAATGCAAAGGATATGACGTCAAATGCCAATTATTTGTGTACCATTTGAACTCTAACTATACTCACTTTTCAGCTGATCACAATATTTTTGGAAATTTTAATATTATTATGTATAGTAAATTACTATTCAATAAATGTTTAAATTAATTTTAATTAAAAACTGCAAATTAATATTTAAATTACAGAGAATTGAGCATAGTTTTAATTTAAAAATTATATTTTAAAATTTGATTTTTTATTAGTTTACAGTAATATTAAAAGGACACGAATAGTCTAGTAGAAATTAAGACAACAAATTGAGCCGTATATATGGAGAAAATTATACGAATGCTACTATTGTGTCCATTCACGTAATCGAAAATTTTAAAAGTACTTCTTCGTTCTTCTTAAAAAGACGTACAGTACTGGATCCATTCAACGGTATCTTGAGAAATTTCATTTTCGTTGCGTGATTTCCATCTTTGCCTTGGACTGGCTTAAGATGGCAGGTAGCGTATCCAAATTAACAAAGAAGAGCTTTAACACAGCGTTAAAAATATATATGTTCATAAAAGAATATTTTCTGAGGAGAGTATTGAAAAACTTCTCCACGGGTATGATAAATGGCTCAATCTTCCAGGTGATTATATCAAAGTGACCATAAGTATACATAGCTTTAAAATTATCACAATTCTCAACGTTTTTTATCGCTCGAGGTACGAGCATTCTCGAACAAGATTTTTCGAGAAATTTGAACATATTTAACAAAACATGTCATTATTTTCAAATTTTACTTTACTACAAATTAGTCTGATTGATGATATCAATTAAATCAAATAGTTAATTTTTAGTTACCATAAGTTGTACTTATTAATTAGTTAACAAATTAACAACACACAATAAATTAAACAAACTATACTTGGCTGGTCTATATAAAAAGTAAAGAGCAGGGTAGTACTTAACTTTTTTACGATTATTGGGTACTATCAGTTCCCAAATATACAGTAGTCTTTAATAAGATAAAAAATATTTTGTGAAATTAAATCAACAAAATAACTAGTAAATATTTATTTATCTATAAAAACTTCTTTAACAAAACATTTTGCTACCAACAATACTTCAGGTTTTACATGTTAAAAGAGTGTTTTTTTAGTAACCTAGCATACCGAATTAATTTCTCGAGTTCTGAAGACGTGAAGCTTTTTTCCCGTCTCCGCTAAAGACAAATTCCTCGAGAACTCTACTATTACTTCTTGTAGTAGTAATAGCAGCACTACAAATGTTATTAGTTATAAAGAAAAACTGACAATTCGTGAGTGAGTATCATACCCTAAATCATTCGAAACGAATTTTTAATTTTTTTTTCCTTTTTTAAATATAGTTTCTACACGGAAATCTGACGCTAGAAGAAAATTGATACTATTTTTGAATATATTTCGAAAGTTTAAAAGATCGCTCCCACACAACGCTTTGAAATGGTAACAAAATCTAACTGTTAGAAGATAATAAATATGGCATGTTATTTAATGCTTCTTAAAGTTTGTGAGAAGGAACATTTCATATTGAATGAACATAGAATGAACGTAACATATACAATCGTGTTATATTACCTTCACAATAATATTTTACATATGTACATATATTATTATTATTCTGCATATTTATACAGTAAATAATATGAATTTTCAAGATACACATAACATTTATGAAAATCCAATAATGTATGCAAATAAATATATTTATCTATATCTATTTCTATAGAGGACAGTTGTCTAGGTATGGCCCTGCTTCGAGAATGACCCACTTCAATTAAATAGGCTTCCGATAAGCAATCGCGAAAAGTGTTTTTCCTAAAATAATCAATTTTACTCCTAAGAAATACTTATGTTTTACAATCCGAAACGTGCAAATTTGAGGAAAAAGCTTTGAATAGTTTTAAGTCAAGCAACCTATATGAAAGAAATGAACAAGGATAAATCTTTTAAAAAAATGCAATGACCTATACACAGCTTAATTATTATTTAAAACAAGTGAAAACAAACAATTGACTGAGATTATTGTTAAAAAACCATGTATAGACAGTGTTGATTACGCGCGTTTTTACTTCATATAAGTAAAGAAAGATAGCCAGACATACATACATTGATTACTTCAAAACACGTTCGTTATCGAGAACAAACATCGTGTGAAATCAGTAACGGAAATATGAAGGATTTAAATGTACAAATAGAAAGAAAGGAAAATAGTACTTGGTGACGTCATAACCTGCAATTGCCATAGAGAATACATACCAAAATTTTTTGCAAGAATAAAATAGAAAAAAGTATTTCATTGCTTATATCTTTTATGTTAATTAATCAATTTTAATTTTTGATTTCAGGTCTTGTCATTTATTTTCGCACATTTTCAAATTTTAACGAAAGATACAATGAAATCGACATCAGGACAAAGAATTCTATTAGAGTCTATTCGTTGTAATGTGTGTGAATCATTCCAATTCTTTCTTATACCTTATACACGAACATTTAACATTATTAACTAGCCTGATACACGCCCGTTTCACTGGGCTTAAAAGTAAAAAAACCGCTTTAAAGCCTCCACCTCTCTTGATATGCACAGTTTTAATTTTGTTAAATGTAAAATAGTCATAATTCATTGAGTATATCAGAAAAGTTGGCCATGAATGGTTTGACATTTACTATTTTAAATTTTTACAGAATACTTTAATTTATGGTTCAAAATCATGAATCTATCTGCTCCATCTATTATCATCATTTTGAACCATAAATTACAGTTTTTTGGAAAAATTAAAATAGTAAATGTCAGATTAAATTTTATTTTTTTATTTGTTTCATTTTTTTTAAATATATTTTTATAAATTATAGTTCATGTGTTATTCTGAAGTATGAGCTATTTTGCTTTACAGTTTCATTAAAAACCATTCGCTAGTTTTAGCGTGAAAGCATACAAACAAACATCCTTACTTTTGAATTTATAATATATAGAGATTTTCGTATAAGAGTAGGTAAGTAAGTCAAAAGTAGGGCCAACCTTAAGAACCTTCTCAATACATGTTGTAGTGTAACATATAATAAAACTAATAATATTAAAAGCTAACTGTTTCATATGCATAACAATAATATATGAAGTGTTATTTATACACGTGACTTAAGTTACCATCATCGTATATTAGATGTGTATCCTCAATTGTATCAAAATACGATACATAAAGTTAGAATATGAACAGGTTGGTACCTACGTCGAAAACTGTAAATAAATAGTTCATACTTAATTCATGGAATCCTTTCAGATATTAATTCCAAGAGGTCAGGTTTTTGTTTAAACTAGGTACCTAGTAATAATATAAGATATGGAATAAATTTAACTAATCAATTTATATTAATTAACACGAATATTGAAGACATTGGCAGGAGTTCTGTGTACACTAAATACGAGTTAGAATTACTTAATTTTCGAGTTTTTTCGAGTTAGAATTACTTAATTTTGTTTCCTTTAACCGCTACTATATATTTTTCATGGTATTAGATTCGCCCGCTTAGTTAGTTCGCTACCCGACAATTTTTCGAGGGTTGCAATAACAGCCTTCAATTAAATAACCCAAAATTTGAAAATTTCATTTCTGGTTTGTTAGTTCTTAGCTATACAAACTTTAAGAGTCAGATAGAATTGTAGTAATTTAAATAAAACAAAAAACAATTTAAATAATATAATTTACAGATTAAAATTTTTTATTCCTGTCAAAAAAAAAATTTAGCCTTTAATGTAAAATTGCAGTGTGGTGGCCGATCAACCTTAATCAATTTCATATGACTAGACTTCATTCGGTGTACCTGTCTGTAGCACCGTAGCGCCTAAACGGATGAATCGATTTTGATTTTTTTGGTTTTGTTTGAAAGGTAATTTAACGGAGAGTGTTCTAAGCTATGTTTCAAGTTCGTGTTTAAGGTTCCGTACCCGAAAAATATGGCGGAGGTGGGAATATACTGACGAAACGTCATTAAAAATGAATACTAAGAGTCAAAAAATACACTAAATGACACCTTATTTTTCCATTTCGGTCCAAGTTCTATCCATGTTTCCATTATTTAAATTAAATCAACCTAAATTATTATTATCTAAAACATGTTAGGATATTTATTAAATTAAAGAAATATGTGACGAGTCGAAGGGTCTATCAAATCTGTACTAAAGAACGAATTTCTCGAGCACGAGCATATGATAGGCAGAAAGTTAGATAAAAAATGGCATTTGTGTTGCGTTTTGGTAGTCCAAACTGTATGTGTATTGTATATATTATATTAATATTTATACAAATGAGAGAGTATTTTCCAATAAACATATTTCACACATAAATATTCTGTACCTACAGTGTGATTCAATTTTACAATAAGCATAATTTTATTGAAATTATTTTTTTGTTACATGTATTGAATAAAAATTCTATACTCATTGTAATGAATTCTATACTTATTACTTCACTACCATACTATATTTTAAATAGGCTAAATGTCAAAGTGTCGAGACAGCAATAAAATGCACACATTAAGTACGCGATGTCGATTGTGGAAGCGAATTAAAGATCTGGCTGAATAGTATAGTCTAACTTGGATGAACATAATTCAAATTTATGTGTATTTCGATCTGTAATAATAATAATAATATAATAATAATCATAATAATAATAATGGAGTTTAAACTCCGTTTCTCAGATATCTATCTATATCAGAGGCCGCCCACATCATTATTTTTAATCTTAAATTATTTTTATTTAAAACCGCATCCAATATACAATTATATTTCCTCACATTTGCATTTTTGGATTCCAACTCGCAACCTCCCAATCAGTAGCCGAATATTTTATTCTGCACGAAATAAGAGAAACTTGAAAAAGTACAACACATTTTTGTCTCGATTTTTTAATTATCAAGAGAAATTAGGTCTCAAAAGTTGCGGTAATTTGATAAACAGACAAATTTTTTCTAAGAAATTTCAGAAACTATGCATTCAATCATCCAATAGACTCGATTTTTATATTTCTTGGGTAATTATGCCTATATCGAAATTGGAAACAAATTTTGCAGATTTTTTGTGAATTTTTTTAAGAGTAAGAACTTACCTCTGAAAAAATCGAAAAATTCACGAACAAATTTTTATTTTGGAATTTAATGATAACATTCTATATATAGAGTAATTTTGACTGAAATTCGGTATGACACCCGCATATTTTGCATTGTATTATTAGTCAAATTAAATAGATATATTACAATAAATTAGTTGGAATCTGCTTCCCAAGAACTTATGTAATAAGGACGTAAAGCTCGAGTGGAAAGAGTACCAGGAAAAAAGGTGCCTATCTAAGCGAGGTCTAGTCCTCTCGGCCGTTGCGTACTCTGTACTGCGCATCAGGTTGTTTTTGTTTCCAATTTAAAGTCTTAATCAATTGAAAGTGGGCTTGGGCAGCTTGATGCACAGTACAAAGTAAGCAACGACCTTAAATTCAGTCACGGGCACATATAGCTCGGCATAAGAAGTATAATGTCCTCATTATATACGTTTTTGCTGCTTCTTTTTAGGGCGACCATTTCAAACTCTTCTGTCAAAAAAAGCAATATTAATAGAAACAAAAAAGAAAAAAAACTGAAAAATCATTGAATCCGAAAAAATATAAAACTTTCATAATTATTTTTCTCCAATTTTGGGTGGTTTATGATATTGCAAAATCGACGTATCTTTTTTAGCAATAGCACAGTATTATTCTAAATAGTATTGTATTGTCTTGTTTTGAATGAAGAAACGAAGAATACATTCATCCATCCTGGTATTGTAATTCATTATAGAATTATTATGATAGCTGTTACCTATATAAAGTTGAGCTGTAAACATTGATATGATACAAGAGGAAATAACAATGAATAACAAGAAACAAACGAAGCATTAATTAGCAACATAACAAACTGTCAAGTAATCATTATATTCTATTACTACTTATTCCTCGTTCAAGTATAGGGTGGGGCAGAGAGAAGTGTGAGCTATAAAAATATATCTCATCCATTTTTCCAAATTATTGTTTTACCAGCTTAACTGCACGTCGGCCTATCAACTCAGTTGGTTAAGGCGTAACCAATTCTGTCCGCGGTATGCAAAAGGTAGCGGGTTCGCACATTAATTTAATTAATAATTGTGATGGGCTGGTTTAGTGCATGGTATATGCATGAAGGAGGTGCATTCTGCCTGTGAAATTGAGGAGTTGATAAATGAGATTATCGGCGGAAAGGTGGAAAACACATATATGGGCTCTATAACCTAAATGTGTCCTTCGTGGAACCTAACCTAACCTTACCCTAACCTAACCTAACTTAACTGCATTAAAAAATTAAGTATAAAAGAAAATTGTATCTGTATTTCTGTCTGTAGCATCGTAGCTCTTAAATGGTAGCTTTTTAATGGGTTCAACCGATTTTAATTTTTGTTTGCTTGAAAAGTACCGATCAAACCGAAGAGTTCTTAGCTTGGTTTCAAGTGCGACTTTAGGGTTTTTTCCCTTTAACAACAAGAAAATAGGGGAAAACCCTTTAAGAAGCAGATTCAAACATAGCTAAGAACACTCTCCATCAAATTTCCTTACAAAAATTCAAAATTGATTAATCCGTTTAGGAGATATTTCATTGGAATTAAAACTTATTCAAATTAAATTTACTTAATCAACTGAATTTACTCAAAGAAGCAATTGATTTTAGTCAATACTTTGCAGCATTTTTTTTAAATGCTTTTTTAAGTGGTGGTAAAAAAATAACTATAAAATGATAATTTTTTACAGCGTTTTCAAAACCTCACATTTTTCTGTCTCATTCTATATATTTGAGAAAATATCTGACTTATATGTATATGAATATATTATGTATAAACATATTCGTAACAATATGTAGATTTTATTATATTACAGGTATCTATTTGGTATTGATACTGAAAATCAGGTCAAATTTTATGTAATTTTGGCAGCTGACGGTATGATCTATATTTTGTCATATCTACTTAGTCAGAATTTATTTTGGAATTCCTGAATATCACGGCAATATCTTCAGTAACATTCCAGTTATGTGTACATTCTTCATCAACTTTTACATTCAAGATATTAATTGGGTGCTGAACTAAACTAGCGCCACAGGTAGAAAACTTACTAATTTCATGTTTAAAAAAATTCTCCATTTACGAAAATATTATTCCATAAATGATACAGCTATTGTGTATAAATCGATTTTTTTAGGAATTTGAATTTTAATTGGGTTTTTTTCGCGCGCTACAAACAAATAGAGAAACATTAGAAAAAAATCCTATTCAAATGATACAAAAGTTATTAAGCATAAAAGATAATGAGATATTAAATAAATAAAGAATATATTAAAAGTTTGTCTATCTAAAACATTTGGATTTAATTTTCCCCTTCACGCTACTAATTCTTCAGTTAATGTGACATTTTGTGAGAAATAATTTTTACGAACAACTGAAATTTACAAAACTTAAAAATTTCCGACAAATTTTTCGGATACGGAACCCTAAACTCACACTTGAAACACATCTAAGAACACTCTCCATTAAATTACCTTTTTCCTTCCAGCTTTTCCTAAATTGAGTCGATTTAGAAGACCATTACCAATTTTTTAGTTTTTTCAGAAACGCAACCCTAAACTTGCACTTGAAACGTAGCCTAAAACATTCCATTAAATTGCCTCTCAAACGAAACCAAACAAATCAAAATCGGTTCATCTGTTTAAGCGCTACGGTGCCACAGACAGATACACACACATAGCGATCAAACTTATACCACCCCTTCTTTTAAGTTCGGGAGTTAAAAAGCGTCTATTCAGAGAATAGTCCAGCAAATAACATTTTTGAACCTTAAAAAGTGCGAAGTAATCCAACTGATGATTTAATCAGATCTCACAGTTCGCGAAAACCGCTTTTTACTGCAATAGTACATTTTTCATGTATAGTAATTATTAGCATGCCTACTTGTCTTCCAGCGTATGAACTCATAATTTAATTTAATTAGTTTTGAAGATAAAATTTGATCTTAGTCATGGTAAATTGCTACTAATTGAAGCCAAGAAACTGAGTAAGTCAAGTATTCAATATTGGAAACATACAGCAGATGTAGAATCGTTTACCAGTCGTAAAAAGTACTCGTCAAATTAGAATAAAAATTTAATTTCAATTTTTACAAGGCAATAGCTTTAACAGCTTTTCTTTGCTTTATACATACATACACAAGTGGTAGTAACAAAAATATGTTTTTAGGGTAAATAGTTGACATTTTATTATTTAATCTTTTGAAAGTAAGTATGGAAAACAAGTGGGTGGGAAAAGAGCAAATAGCGAAGTGAGTTAGGTTGTTATGTAGAGAGAGATATTATATAACTAAAATACGAGAACTTACTCTGTGTATAAATACACAGAAACATTCTTACCACCCATCTCTCTCAGACAAACAACATAATATATAAAACGTTTAATATTCAAGATAACATAATCTTTTAAGTACTTATAGAAAATGCACATTCCATACGTCTTTGTGGCAGAAAATAATAAACAAATAGCATCTGCATTGAGTGTTTATAACGCAGAACTTTGACATAACCCAACGAATAAGAAAATAGTAGCACACAAGGAGAAAGCATAACATATAACGCCAACGAAAGCATACCAAATACCTGCCTGTTCTCTTTACCGACCTACCAAGAAGAAAAGTAGTAACATTGGATATATTATTAAAAGTAGATGAGGTAAACTTGAAGGTGACTCAAAGTAGAGATGGGTTGAAAAAGGTATTCTCGCAATAACATGTTATTTTAAGAACAAACATTTAGCAAGCAGAATCGTTTGAGCATTAAAGCATCCACCTGACAGCAGTAAGTATGTACACATACATGACATATGAAATCATATTCACCCAAGTAACATATTTCTTAAAATATTAATTTTGGTATGTGGACAAGAAAATGTTTACTTCTCTATCCAACTTACTGCATATCTTAGCAAACCGTAACTTTAGATTGGAACTCTGAATAAATGGACTCGTGTAAGAAACCCATAGCGGTATAATAGTAGAAAAGAATAATCAGAATTAATTTTAAGGATGTTCGAGCGCCAGGGCAATTTTGGATAAAAGGCTTGATTTTTTTCTTTAGATGATGAAGTTGGACTAAAAGTCTAAAACAATTTTAGGAGGGGTTGCCCGTTTATTTAAAGAAATAAATGACTTCAAAAGTAGGCATATTTAACATTAGTCTTGTGGGAAAACGGTAGATGGATGATATGTTTCCAGATATTCTCCAAAACTAGTCGGAGAAAATTAAAAAAAAAAACTATTTAAATTAGAGTTAAAACCTTAATCAATTATTGAAGAAAAAACTCATTGTGCCCGACTAATTAAGGATATGGTATGAGCATGGTAGTGGGGATACAACAAATTTTTTCATTTTTGATGGTCAATTATGATATAACTTGACAATGTCAGAATAAAATTTTTCGATACCTAGAGTAAGTAATTTTCCAAATATCGAAAATTGTAAATTTTGTTTAATTATTTAGCTTTCGATATTTCGAAAATCAAATCAGATATCGAAAAATTTTATTCTTATTTTTCGTCTACATTCATGAAATTATAACAAAATTTATCATCAAAGTTGAAAATAAGGTACAAATAACTTCAACCACAAATCTAATGTTGCCTTAGCGCTCGTACTACCTAAACATATTAATAGAATAAAATAAGACTCAATATGCGTAAATAGCTTATAGGCAACCAGCTTGCAACCAACTAATCAAATATACAATTAATTGGTATAGAATATACCCATCACTATTTTGGAACATGGATATGAAATACTTACAAAAGTTAGTTTATCCTAGTGTCTTGGACTAAAAGCGCATCCAAAAGACAAAAAGATCAAGATATAAACAGTAGGGACTAGTGTGTACAATCTATGTATGTACGTTAAACAGGTTGGTTAGCAACAAAAGCGTACAAACGGTGAACAAACATACTTTACAATGAATATTTCTAGAACATAATATAACATAACTATAATATAATATTACATTCGTATAGGGTGAGATTTTTACTTAAATTTCTAAACAGAAATTAAATTCAGCATTTCTATTCCTATTTAATTCCGCTGCGCGTGTTTGTCTGTGGCATCGTAGCGCCTAAACGATGAAACGATTTGGTTTTTTTTTTTGTTCCCTTTAAAAGGTAATTTAATGGGAAGTGTTCTTTGCTATATTTCAAGTGCGAGCTCCAAAAATCCTACATTTTGTTTTGTTTTTTACCCCGACTATACAATGGCGAGGGTTATGTGTTTGATCCATATGTATGTATGTATGTTCATCTGTTCGGACCTAGCTTCAAAACTACTTATCATAATTTCACAACTGAGGTATCGTTAGAAGCGTCTTGATCGCTCGCTCGTTATAGGCTATGTGACGTCACATTAAATTGAATTTGGTTCCCTCTAAAGGACATAATCGAACACGCTATAATTATAGCATATCTTCATCGCCTGCTGGTTATAGGCTATGTGGAGTTACAATTAAATTGAATATACAGCGTGTATGGTATCAAATTAAAGGGCGTAATTAGCATTTTTCAAAAAATATATATATTGTTGTAGTTTATCACGAAATTATAACCGCAAAATAGTTAATAGGATATGTATTTTCGTCTGTTCCAACCTAGCTTCTAAACTACTTATCATAATTTGTCAATTGAGGTATCGTTAGAAGCGTCTTGATCGCCCGCTGGTTATAGGTTATGTGGCGTCATATTAAATTGGATACGGCGCCCCCTAGAAGGCATAAAGCTATAAAAACACTTATCAAATATTGTTATACATTCTCACGAAAACCCCGACAATTACAGAATCGCGCTCTTAAGAGTATGAAAACAAGAAAAATTTTTCATCTAAAATTGTTATGAGTAAAGTAAAATCGTCATTACAGTCGAAGGACCTCACTTTGGTCTTGTGGAAAACCTTAGTCTTAGAAGTCCCCCGACTGTAATGACGATTTGACTTATCATAACATTCAGATGAAAATATTTTCTTGTTTTCATACTCTTAAGAGCGCGATTCTGTAATTGTCGGGGTTTTAGTTTTCGAACTTTATTTTATTCAAACACCTAAACAATTGGGTTTTTTAGACAAATATAATGATACTTTAAATTTCGACATTCATTGAGCCCTTTGGAAGAGGTAATTAAGAAATTTACAAATAAATATACATACAAGATACGCGCGAAAAACATAACCAGTCCTTGTCAGTCGGATAAAAAGATACAGCCTCTCGATATTTAAGAGCAGCATTATGTGTATGCATACCAACTGTACAAAATGTATCAACCTGTATAAATATTCACTTCTGTTCATATAATGTAAACAGTAAAATATTATGAACAATATTTACAATACTGAATACTTTCTTTTAAAATATATAAAAGAATGGTTAACGTCGTACAGATGCCGTGCTAGTATGCTATACTACTTGTTTTCTTTATACCCATAATAAATTTCTATTTGCCAAAATTATTTTTTTAAATGATTTTCTTTGAAAAATTATTAGATTCATAAAGAAAAGTATAATATATAATTTATATTTTATAAAATACCTTTAATATTTTCACATTTAATAAGGAAAAGTGTTTAAAATACGTGACTAAAAAATATTCAATCGACAAAGTTATAAGTTAAGGTTATACAATCACGGCAGCAATGTAAAAATATGAATTTTCAATATGTTAAGAAGATGTTTAAGGCCAAACGTCAAAAAACAGCCATTTGACAATGGTTAAAAATTAGCTTGAATGTTGTCAAGCTGGTTTTTGAGTTTTCGTTTTTTGAAATTTTTTAAAAGTTTTCCTGAAATTGCCTGAGAAGCTTAAAAATAATGAATCTCCATTGATGACAAAGAATTCAAATTGAAAATAAATTGGAATAAAAACAGAAAAATAAATTATTCCTTTTTATCAGTCACCAAAGAAGCAGCTTGCTAGGTGTCCGAAACCTTGAAAGTTTTATAATCTAGAGAAACAAGATTATTGTTCGTTCGCGTGTTAAACAAAATAATTTTACATTTTTTGGATTACTTTGTTATTTGAATGCTGTGCCCAATTTATTTTATCATTTTTAAGCTTAAAAAAAAGGAATTTTTTTTAAGGACTCTAAAAAAAAATTCCACTACTATAAAAATTTTCGTAAGAGAAAAAATTAAGTTTCTAGTCATTCTGAAATCAAGTCAAATACTCAAGTGTCTTCTCTTAAATTGTTCGAATAACTACGTTCCTCTAAAAATGTCGTACAACCGTACAATTCTTTATAAATCTCCTTAAAAAGTCGGTCGGTGGTCTTTTTCAAAATTTTCAACATATTAATAAGTGAGCGAACAACTTTAATTTCAAATAAAATTTTAACCTGTAGCATTATTATAAATTTTCAAAAATAAAAATAATTTTTGTACTTACATATAACAGTTAAAGTTGCATTTGCACGAATGGCTTTATTAAATTTGGCTGGTCCAACTTGACATTGAAAATCAGCATCGTCATCCAATGAAGCATTGCTGATGCGTAAATTAAATACACCATGTCGACGATCTCCAACAATTGAATATCTAGGAAATCCGGGAATCACCGAACTAAATCCTGTATGTACAAAAAAAAAATACAATTTAGAATACTAATATACTTTATATATATTATTTCAATAACACAAATGAAACAAATTCATGAATGGGAAAGAGAATAAATGAGAATAAAGAAGAGTGAGATCTTTTTTGTTCAGACATTTAAATCTGTTTAGAAGGTTTACCATATTTAAAATGGTAACTTCCAATTTCATTATGAGCCCCAATTATGGAAAAAAAGATATTGTGTAAAAATCGCGTCATACTAATGTTTATAGATCTTTTTCCAAATGCACACGTGCAAAACAACAAAGTTTACGAACAAAAAATAAAAATAAAACAATGAACATAATAACAAGATGAAAGGCACGTGCATTTAATCAATATTTTTTGTTAATGCAAAATGGACCCCTATAAAACTGATGCTGTTAAAAATGAACATAATATTAAATCACTAAATTTATTAAAGACTATCATTTCTCAAATGTATACAGAGCTCAATTAGACATAAAATTTTATCCCCCAGTTTTTTACATGGCACTAAATAGACCGTGAGTCCATAATGAAGCAAAATATCCATGATTATGTTTGCCTGCTATTTTGAAGATTGATAAAGATAAGAATTTATGAGAATCGTGTTTTTTGTAATCTTTTTTTGTCTTCTGTACATATAAAAATAGCAGGAAGTTGGCAAATATAAAAAGGGTTTGAAATGGAATGCAATTGTATGACTAAATAAAATTTCAGTCACACGCCAATATAATGTAACTATTCCAAGATAAGATTAATTGAATGTTTAGCTGATTTAAGAAAGGTTCATAAAATATTTTTTAATATTCAAAGGATAGAGAAAGCAATCGAAGGACAAATTTTAATAAATTTAGTATACACAGAAAAAAAAGATTGATGTAAAAGCTTTTTCTTGAGACAACGATCTTAATCCTTAAGTCAACAAAATGAGTATTTTACTTAAGTATTTTTTTGAGCGAAGATAGTATTTATTTGCCACAGAAAATATTTACTTGAAATCATTTTTCAGTGTATTTGGTAAAAAATTTGGTTTACAATAAAAGTATAAAACTTGGATACAAAATGGAGAATTCGATGAAGTACATGGAGAAAAAATTAGGCGAAAATTTCCAATACTACTATCGTAACCCTGAACTATACTTTCAAAATATAGCACTCGAAAATTTACTGTTTTAAAAAGATTTTTTACTTTTCACTATCGTAATTTAACAAATACAATATTTTATTTAATTCAATAAGAAATATTACAATACTACTATTGTAAAAATTACAATACTATGACATATATTATGCTTCTATGAGCGTATACATACAAAATTGGTAACATCTCTTGTGCCTGTTTATTAGTGGTTAAACTATATAATTTTATATTGGTTCATCTTTAACTAACATATTCCTAAATTGATTGATCAAATTGAAAATTAATTTGATGGTGTAAGTATAATAATTTTTATTCAATTTTTATAAACTATAATGTGTTGATATATCTTTAACTTATAAATTCCAATTTTTCTGGAGATGATGTATATTGTTCGATACGACATGTCATCTGTATCATTGCTTTTGTTATGACACTAATGAATCAGACATGATGAAATTTATTTTTTTACTGAACAATTCAATTTTCACCTTTTTATAGGAAGAAAATGTTTAATTTTACACGGCTTTTTGATGAGGGACACATTCAAATATCTTCAAATTATGGATGAATTTAGCATTGGACCATATTCATCAGAAACTTGTGATGTTAATAAGAGATTTTACATTCCAAAAAAATACATGTAAAAACATTTCAAATGAATAATTGTTACAATTTTAACCTCGTATTTTTAATGACTAAAAAACTACTAGTTCATTTTACAAAAGTGTATAATAGTAATTTTTGTTAATATAGCTTGTATAATTTGCTTTATAGTATCTGACTTTTTATTTTTTATTGTAGCATAACTTCAAGAATAAAATGTACTAAATAGTTTTATCGTAAGAATTATTTTCTAAAAAGTATAGTTCAGCGTTACAATAATATATAAGAAAAATTACGATAGTAGTATCGTAAAAAAATCCTTGAATTTTTTCTCCGTGTATGCTCGTCTCTTTCTTTTAATTATACTCTATCTGAATCATTCAACTAGTTTTCTTAAGACTTTGATGTTTTTGATTAAGTTTTCATTAAATATCCTGCATAGAATTAGACTCAAGTTTATTTGAAAAACATCCTTTACATGAATAAAATATATAAATGTTGAATGAGGTTTTGTGGCACGGATATAGTAGGTACTAAAACAAGCATATAACTGAACTACAAGTGAAGGCGTTTTAACTGAAATCATTTGCATTAGATTATAAAGTTAATTTCTAAAGTTTCACTTTGCTTTACTATTACTCATGGTATGGTATATTATATATACTCGAACATTCTAAAATATATATACACAATACCAAACCAATTCGTAAATGTAGTATAGTGTATTCGGATATCGTATATGTACGCAGGAGTATTATTTTACTTTATATTATTATGAACAAAACATGTTTGTTGTATAGATCAAATAAAATGAATATATTGTATTTGGAAAGAAACTTTTTCTTTATTGTAAGCTCAAGAAAAAGTTAATAAATTTTTGCATTTAAGATGTTGTCTTCCTACAATATTGTGAAATTTTTTTGATACATACAAGGTAAGGGAATCTACAATATAAAAATAAATCGCTGAATGTGTTGCTAAGCGCAAATCTCGAGAGCAGCTGAATCAATTTCACTAATTCTTTTTTTATAATATTTCTTGAAGTACGAGGATGGTTCTTACGGAGAAAAAAATTTAAAAAAATTGCCTGAAAAAGTCTAAAAACAACACTTATCTATATTCTCATACAGAAGATTCGGAATAATAATTAAAAGTCAATTTGAACTTTAATACCATACCATAAAGTTTAAGTGTTAGTAGAGGGATTCTGAGAAAACAAAACAATTGAGTGACAGTTAGGCGGTTCGGCTAGTATATGTATAAAATTGTAGTGAAATAACGTGTAATTTTTAACTCTCCTGTACGATTTAACTGTTAAACATATAATATACAGGGTGTAATATTATAATTGACTGCAGAACGTTTGACTTCTTGAATAAACTCACAAGAAGAAAGGAATAAGTTATTTACCAATTTTGATCTGACGTCTAATTTAGAAGATATTATTACGGAAGTATTTGTTTATGCTACTCATTTAAATTACCAATGATAGTCATTTAAAGTAGTAGATGTCATTTACTGATATGAAAAGGACTTTCACAAAATTATAAACTGATTTAATTGGTATAAGTTGGTGTCTCTATTCAATAATCAAATTACCTCATTTTTTTCACTTATTATTCGCAGAAAAAAATAGGAATAATTTTATCAAGACTCCCCCGTTCATATACCAGAAGTCAGAAGTATTTGATTTGCATATTGCTCCAATTTGTCTATACTTCTCCTTTTTTACAGAAACAGTCGAAAGAGATCACTCAATGTTTAATTTTAAAAAAAATTATCTATTCATACCAATGTGTAGGTATTCATACCATTCATACCAGAGATACTACTGTCGCTTAAACATTACTATTAGTGGCAATTATAATATCTTTTTAAGAATTAAACAATCTTTTGGGTCAAAAAGATACTGAAATTGAGTATTATGAAAACCACAGAAAAATATTATTCCCCCCCCTCTCTCGGTTGGATGCCACCACGAGAGCAAGTAAAGAATATCTCAGAACTGTTGCCGCCCATTAAATAAGTAATTTGAACCCTAGAAAAGCGATAATTCACTCATAAAAATTTCAGACTTATCGTTAGATGTACACCCTCACCGCTTACAAATTCGGCTTCGTATATAGTCAATTATTTTAATCCGTAATATAAACTATGAGTAAACTTCCATTCCACATTTTTGCAAAAACTTCAAACCCTGAAAGTCGTTTCGTAGTACAGAGACTTCTGATTAATATAAGATTCACGAAGGGAGAAAGGCTAACGAGGAGACTGAAAAGAGATTTTGTACTGGATTTTTTGTAGTGTTCATTTTATTCAGAAAATACATACAAAAATATATAGAAAATCTTCTTCATTGAATGCATGCATGTAGATGAGAAAGAAGCAGATACCTATATAACACATAGATATTATATACATGTATATAAAATAAACTACGTCTGACTTTTCCGATCTATTTTGGTATTCTGTGGCATGTGGTATAATTGAAAATAGCATGTAATTTCAGGCTTTAGATTTATGGTATTCATCTTGTATAATTGAATAATATTATACAGGGGATTCTTATAATGATTACCATTATTGTTGTTGTTGTTGTTTTAAAACATAAGATTTTAATCTATAAATGAAATCATGTTTGTTTTCTGAGTTTATTATGTTGTCGTCTAATATTGTTTTCGAGATTTTAGATTATTATATAGAATTATAAACCAATATTAAAAATTTTTCCTTTACTAACTGTAAGTCCCGCTGTTGCCCGATTATAGTATGTCTTGTAAAATTGCCTTGTAGTTCGTACATTCAATGGCGTATTTTTAGTAAATAAAAAACTTTTTCAAAAGTTTTCAAACTATTTAGAACGCTGTATATGGTTTTCCAAAATTTTTATTATCTAAATTTTCTGATATTTTTTTTTTTGGTACCTCTCCGAAAACTCCAGAAATTTTTCAAAATGCCAATCTAGAACATACTGGATACACTTCACTTTTCAGAAACTATTTTTAACCCTCGACTAAAAAACGAGGTGTTATACGAGTTTGTGGATCAGTGTGTTTGTGTTTGTGTGGTTTGAGGCACCGTAGCTCCTGAACGGATGAACCGATTTTGATTTTGAAAGAAATTTGATCGAGAGTGTACCTACTAAGCTGTGTTTTAATTGCAAGTTTTAAGTTCCGTGAACGAAAACAACTACAAAAGAGGCGATGGTCTTAAAATGGTTGAGTATTCCTGTTTGAAACATAGCATGGAACACTATCGATAAATTTCCCTTTCCAACAAATAAAACTTTTTAAATCGTTTCATCCGTTTAGAAGATACAATACCACAAAGGAATCGATGAAATCGGATTTTGTCGGGTTTTTTTGAAGTGAAAACTTCTTTAGCGGCGTTGTACACTTTTTTTATAATGGGTAAAAAATGTTAAACTCGCGTCAGGACACGTGGCCTGATCGAAAAAGCGTAAGACTACGTCACAGTCAGTACACCGGCTCTCGTCCGATCACTGAAGTTAAGCAACATTGGGTACAGTCAGTACTTGGATGGGTGACCGCTTGGGAACACTGTGTGCGGTTGCCTTTTGTTTTAGGGCAATAAATAAATATTGTATTCTACCACATAAATGATAGTACTTTTATACTGACAATTAAAGCAATTCGTGCAAAATAATTCCCTGGTCATTCCAAAATATCAAAAATGCACAACGTTAATATTCAAGTTTTTACTTCTGCCGGTACTCCCGGAGTACAACCCGTCATTTTTTTTAACTTTTAATTCAATACAATTTAGAATAATTTTTCACCTCACACTCCTTGTTAACGACTCAATACCCTTCTTTTACTTTCCATAATTTTGTTATCAAACGTTCTTATTATCAATTGGCCTCCTCTTTACTCTCGCGCAGTCGTACAAATTCGGGCAAGGAACGAAAAAATTAGAGATTATACTTGCGGTATCTCGCTTGACACCGTCTAACCGTGTTCGAATTTGCTAAAAAAGCTGTTTTTTGTACCCGAGTCAAAGGCAACACGAGATATCCAGACGAGCACAGGCGAAGTTTATAAAAAAATATGGTGCCATGGATGGGAAAATCACATGTCACACTTACCACAAAAGTGTATTTTTCTCCGATTCACATATGAATGCAAAATTTAAGCTCAATCGGAAACTAGGAAGTGAGTCAAATTTAAACTGCATAATTTAATTTGATTTTGACGGACATGTGAAACTAAATAAAAGCTTGTAAAAAGATCCAATTATAACAGGGAAGTTGAAAATTAATAATTTACGAATAAAAAATCACCAAAGTCAGTGATTTATTAACATAATAGAAAATATTTCAAGAACAGATATTTTGTGCTCACATAAAACAGAAACCCTTTTCTATCATCCTCAAGGCATTTTCTTCTAAATCAACTGTACAAAGAGAGTAAATTATCTAAAGATATATTTTTTCGTTCTCTTATTCTTTTATTTAATTTTACTAGACACGATCAAATCATAAATCAATCTTAATTTTGTAGACATGATTTTTTTAAATTCTTAAAAAGGATTCGCTCATTTTTATTTCACCAAAATAGCATAAGTCGAAAATTGCAAAATATTTCATTTCATTTTACGAAATTTGATTTTTCTTGATTTTTTATAACTAATATTTTTTAGTAATATAAATTCTAAAACAATCTGAAACTTTTAAAAAGTATGATTTTTGGACTCATTTAACGCCCGGCTAAAAAGAAGGGCGTTATAAGTTTAACGTTTCTGTTTATCTATGTGTCTGTTTGTAACATCGTAGCTTCTAAAAGCATGATTTTGAAATTCTTTTAAAGGGTTAATTGATCGAGACTGATATTATGTTTCAAATGATAATTCAGGGTTTCGTACTCGAAACAACTAGAAAAGAGGCGATGATCTTCAAACGACTAAGTAGACTTTAACAAATTTAATTAATTGTTGTTTTCAATAATTTTAATTTGACATTTACTATGCTATTTACAAGTAAAAATTGAAAATTAGCCATAACAGTACTTTTTAACGCCAAAATTATCTACTGGCAGCGCTGGGTCGTTTTGATTATCCCTATCATGACTGCACAACCAAAGAATAAATCTTAATCAATTGAAGAATATTATATTCTAATTGTTTTTCTTGTTTCTCAAGTCAGGTCATGGCACAAGTTTCTCAAGTCATATCATTGCATAAATTGAAAATTCAAGTTCTTAATCCGGAATGTATGAACAACTTATTTAGAAATGGAGCAATTAACATCAAGAAAAATTGATTAATGTCAATAACATTTATTTGGAACAGTTAAGAACATTAAAAAAGTGTGATCGAATTTTCTATAAAAAGGTTTTGAATGGCTTACCTAACGCAAAACCATCTTTTGTCCACTGAACAGCACCTGCTAAATGTGTGATTTCACATTCCAGCATTGCTTCTCCACCTTCGTGTACTCGAATATTTCGGGGTTGCATTCGAAAATATTGTTGTGGTGTTGTTTCAACAGACCATACGCCTAATACAGCCACTGTAACAAAAAAAACAAATAAGGTATTAGTTCCATACAAATTAATCAGAATTCAAATGATTGAAAATCAATTACTGCAATATAAAACTTTTTCTAAAAACGATGTTATTTATATTTTATAAAATGATTATCAAAAACAAATCAGTATCGGACAAAACTAATTCGCTTTTCGTGTCAAATACACCGAAAAATGAATACATTACAAAAATAAAACAGCGTTTAAATCGAATAGTAATAATGTACATTAAGGTGGTTGTCTTTGTACAATATTGTAAAAATAGTGTACTAAATCATACAGCAGTGGTATGTACGTAGCATGATAATAAACATATGTAATTCTGTATATATTAGACATCTCTCATACACTACTTATACTCTAAATATAATTGTTTCTGTCAACAAAACTTTTAAAAAACTTTGAGTAATTATATCTCAAAAATGAAACTGTCAATAGTTTTGTTTTTTGTTTTTTTTTTTTTTTAAACTCACATGCACAAATTTATGAATGTTCAGTTCGTTTTTGAAAATACCTTAAATCTAGTTTTTTTCTAGAATTAAAAAACTTGTTTAAAACACAGCAAAACGCAACCTTTCCTATGCTCTCCATGTTAATTATCCGAACTTTAATTGTATTTAACTCGAGCTAGAGACGGTCAATCGACTTCAAATTTTTTTGTTTAATGTATTATTATATTCCTAATAAGTATATACACAAATATAGAATTTTCTGTCGATATGCCCATAGCAAGACAACAACCTTAATATTAACTATCTGAATTCTGTTTTACCATAAAAAGAACAATTCATTTTTGACTGATTTGTTTATATTAGGACCTAACATCCATCTTTAGATGAAAAACAAAACTGACGTCAGAGAGTAGATAGCAAATTTAGAAACTAAACTCTGATTTTTTTTACATATAATCTGTAATACAAAAAAAAAGCCTATTACTTTCGGTATCGATATAAAAGAAAATGCTGATAATTGAGTGTAATTGAGGTCGTTTCTTCTATTCTAATGACCAAATTTATCTCGAGATTTTATAATAAAAGTAGAAGTTATTATTATTTTTATTGTTAATTGAATCTTTCTTAAAAGCTGCTGAAAGCTATAGGATAGGTATGTTAAAAAAATATTAGATGAATTCTGTATAGCGGTATACAATTTGCCTTTGTAGTTTTATTACTTTCTGTTTAAATTGAATTTTTTTTTATCCATTACAAAGCCATTTAATTTCCTTTCAATAAATATAAAGGTAGCGTAGTCGTAAATATATATAGCGATATATGTATAGCGATTTTTACATTCCTTTTTATAAAAGTGCATTATCATTGTACAAATTGAAAATATGCGAAAGCACAGAGTGTATGGCGAATAACGACTCTTACCAAAGATGGAATTTATAAATGCATACCTTCTATTTTCTCTATAGTCTATCTTAAGAAACAATCGATCGATTTCATATTTTATCATGGCAAAAGACATAATTTTATGCCCTTTCAAATGAGGTATCACAAGGTAGGAGGTGCTATTTGAAATTTCAGAGTTGGGGAAGTAAAGGGTGAAAGGACGAAACCTAAAATTCTCAAAGTCCCATTTTTTAACTCCCCCTAGTTATCTAAATCGACGTGTCAAGAATTATTAAAGGTGAATACTTTTGAAATGAACACATTGTATAATAAAAATGTATTAATGACCGTATCCAGTTGGAGTGATCACTTTTAATTTAAAAACCTTCGAGGCGCTAATAATTTACAGTTTTATCAGGTCGGCATTCATCCGGAAAATTTTAAACGTGTATACATTTTCTTTTTTCGTAGCCTGTTTTTTCAAAAAGATCATAAAAAAAAATATGAAATAAAAAACGGTCGAATTCTAAATCAAAGAAATCAACAAATATTTCCATAACGTGATTTGGCAAAATATATATATATATTATAATTATTACTATGAAAAATTTCGTTGAAAACAGGGTGGGAAAAGACATGAGGAAAATTGTTACCCGACTGATGTACGATCCTTTAACAAACTAATAAGAAATATTCATATTGTTTTTTTATATTTTTAATTCATTGTTTACACCGTTAGAACAAAGTAAAAAATATAAATACTAATTACAAATGCGTTAATTTAGTGTAATAAAAATATTTAAAATACATTATAATTTTGAGATATTTAAACGTAGTTTTTTGGCGCTCTATGTTGATGACGTATAAGTACGCGATCTGTCAATTGGTGACAGTTCAATGTTTAATTTACACTTAAAAAAACGAATTTACAACACAGAATTTACACTCGTTATTATTAGGTTTTCTATTAAAAAGCCGTAGAATAGTATAATTTAATGAAATACCATATAAAATGTAAGTAATTAATATCATACAGTATGTCAACAAATTTGACAAGCCCGTACTTTGATGTCACGTCCGTATAAAAATTTCCGTTTTAGAAATTTTTAAATGCCCTCACTGAATTTGTACTTTTATTAATTAATTTTAAGTAATTAAAAAGATATTAATTAATTACTAAAATAATGGTTTAGTTGAAATTTCCAGCCATTAAAGTTACGGAAGAAAAATATTTGAACCAAATTTAAATTTCATGAATATTCCCTATTTAGTGAGATCTAAATTTTAGTAAGAATATGCAACAATAATACCCAATGATTTGTTATACAAACTGTATAAATTGATAATATGGAACATAAATTTATATATTCATATGAAAATATGATTACAAATCAATATTTCAACTCGAACTTGACTATGTTGTTGAACTATATTGTATATTTTACTATTATTGTAGATGATATTAAATATATCACGTACAGATCACGAATTTTTAAAATATATGTCTATAAATTTTTTTTTGCACGTTTGTGAATAAATAATGTGCTAAAATATATATTTATAAATTATATTTACGTTCAATAGTTTTGGATCTCAACCAAAATCGTATTGACCCAAAATTACAGTAAAACGAGTGTGGTGACAAGATTGGAAAATTTGGAAAACTTAGACTCTTTGTCTAAAAATAAACGTGTAGTATCTTTAAAAAAAATTATTTAAAAGTAAACTCTTTCGGAAACAGGTTCCTCGAAAAGCAAATAGACTTAACGGAAATTGAATAACTGTATGATAAACCCATATCTAAAAATGTATGAAAAATATTGTTTAATTTCTCAATATAAAAATACGACTTTTAAGTGTACTATTTCTAGTTTAATATGTATGTTTATGTAATCGAGCAGATATCGTATGTTATCTGAAACTTTAATTTTACCATGTTCCCAGAAACACAATTAAACTATGTGCTTGTTATAATTGTTTTTAAAAATTATTGCGATTGATTAAATTAGAAAAAAAATATTTTGTTGTTTAAGGTAGTTCTTTCACTACAATCCAGTGTAGAATTATTGGCTTATAACCCATTCTTTACGTTTATACATAATAACTGCACTAAGAGTGTTTACTTTTTCTGTAGTGTACACTACTGCAATCAAATACAATACAATCCATCCATTAAAAATAAATACCCCTGATAAAAAAGTCCGATTAATGAATCGACACTTTCCAATTCAACCAATCGAAATGAATAGGATTCAATTGGAACAAATTTCCAATTCATTTATTTGAAATGAATCGGATTCAATTGGGAAAAAATTCATTCTGATTGAAGTCCGATTCAATCCAATAGAACTAGTCGGAAATTTCGAATTGGTTCCAATTAATAAATGGGATCAAATTTGAAATTTCATAATTTAATATTTTAAGGAAACTAAACGGTGAACAATTATATTTTTTATTTTTAATGATTCTAAATATAATATTCTTCCAAATATTAGTTTTTTGTCAAAACGTGTTAACTTTCCTTCGCCGGAAAAAATTAAAAAGATTTTCACACCCTGCTCCTATGCTACGTGTGTTAAAAATTTAAATTGTCTTTAAATTTTAACAAGGTATAAGGCTTTTAATTAATTATGTGCAAAAGTTTGCTTTAATGACCCAACTACCTTAAAATCGATAAATATTTAACACTGCTCCTTCGACATTTCATAAAATGTCGACAATAATAAAATATCAATCGAAGAAAATAAAAAGTTACAAATTTTAAATAGTTAAAGCGTACGAATAAGATTTCGAATATTTATATTCATACAAAATTCTATATTTAACCAAACACTATAATAACATATTGACAGATTTGTATAACTGTCACAATAAAGAAGCATTTTTATATATAAAAGTTTATTCGAAAATCGAAAAAATGTCACTACATACACAACAAAGTAAAAAAACCTTACATATACTTTTCATGTGCAATTTCTATTATAAAACTTATCGCTAACGTCATCTACTTCTTATGTTGAAAAGTTTTTGGTAGCATCCATGTAAGTTGGTTGTTTGATTTGATTTATTTCAATATTTTCAATGTAACAGAACTCTTCTCCAACATATACACACACATATAAATTGCTCCTTTTAACTTTTTTTTTTGTTGTTGTTGAACTATTTGTAATATTGTTACTTACTTTGACATTTCTTCGCTTCGACGAAGGATAACACGGTGGTAATGGCATTCAACAAAGAGATATGATTTACAATAATGTGTGGGAAAAATAGTCCAAGCTCTCATTACAGATACAAATGCGTCATAAAATATCAACATTAAAAAGGGGAACATGATATTATTAGAGGAAAAGGGAATATAAAAAACGCTTGGTGTTTTTTATCTGTCCCACTCTTATCATACTAAAATTTTTGGCCTCACCATCCTCTCAAAGTAAAAAGTGATCACGTGATACACAACATAACCCTATATTTGCTTGTAGAATTCTCCGTTGTATGATTTATTAAAAAATTTAAAACAATTTCATCGCAAGGCAGGGGCAATATCTATCGCTTAGTCAGTCTATTCAAGAAATAGCCAAATGTTTTTGTAATGTCTTTTGTTTAAAAGGTACTGAAATAATTATTGTAAAGGTATTAAAAACCATACTTTCATAATACTTTGAATCTGTTACTTCAGTCGGATAATTTTCACCGATCAAATAACATGACCATCAATTTATCCAATTAATAAATTATTTGTATTATGATAGTATGAACAAAATTTCTAAAGTATGATGATGGGGTTCCTAATTTGTTTTTCTGTCATTTTCACCTGTTTATCGTTTATTTTTAGTTGTATAATCGCTTATTTATTACTGTCATGGAAACTTGGATTATGAAAAATATTTTGTTTTGTGCGTAGTAGCAACTCAAGCCGTGTCTATGTCGGAAAATAATGATATGATTGACTATTTTTATATGTACTTGACATTTTTGAAATGTATACAAATGAAACATGAAAAATGATACCTTCCACATATGAGAAACTTCAATAAATACTTTTTGATTATTATTCAATAAAGGGATAAAATACCTTCCATTCGCAGACATAAAATTTAATAAATCAATCGTGTGAAAACGTCATTCTTAAAACGTAAAGACAACTTGAATATGTGAAAATTTATAAATTTATGAACCTATCAGTGGAGGCCTTTTACTTTTTCATAAAATACACGCAAAGAGGAAGATATAGAATAGTGACGGGATTGCACGGTATCGCCATAGAGATTACATAGAAAACTCTGTTTTGCAAAAAACAGACGGGCAACAATCTTTGAATGCTTATAGCAACTTTCTTTTGTTATGGTATCAAGTGACATTTTTTACGATATCAGTCATCTACTTCATTTTCTGATATTTCCAAGTATTTAAAGTTTTTCAAGACAGCCACCATCTTGTTTTATAAAATTTTTCACACATGTCCTTTTAATTTCCAAAGTATGTGGATTTATAAGCTGTAGACAGTTTGTTGCAAAACTGACAGTTTTTTTTCTCTGCATCTGTTTAAAAACAGTTTTTCTTCAGTATTGTCTCGTAGTTTAAAATTTTTTCCATAGTATGATTTAAAATGACAATTATGTGGCATGGGTTTTATATACTATGAAGACGTTGTCGTTGTGTGGTGTAGGTGATGCTGGTTAGTGACATTTACTTGTCTGGTACGCGCGACATAAAAGTTTTGTGGTATTTAATACTCTCAGCAACACACTTCTACTATTCACTTATATCACATTAAATTTGTATATGCATATAATTGGAATACAGTGAGCGCATTAAAAGAGTTTACGATCTAATATTTATTTGTTCCCTTCTTTGTTTATTGGACATTGGCCAAGATTCAAATTAACCATCAATTCCAATGGCTATTAGTGAGTAGATACTCAAATATACATAATTTTTCTGGTTGTAAACAAAAAAAATCGATTAAAAATTCGACAAAATAAAATTTAACACTTCGCAATAGTTGTCGTGCCCACCAAATAACGTTTCACCAAATATCGTCCACAAAGATAACATAAATATAAGATAAATGTAAATCAAGAATAAAATATCATATATATCTGGATATCTGGAGTCATTTTCAAAATATCGAAAATGGAAAATCTTGTTTAGTTATTTAGCTTTCGATATTTCGAAAACCAAGGCCGATATCGAAAAATTTATTATTATTTTTCGTCTACATTAATGAAGTTATAACAAAATTCATTATCAAAGTTGAAAATAAGGTACAAATACTTTCAACCACCTGTCTTAACTTGCATTGGTGATCGTACTTCCTTAAGCAAAACTTTACTCACACAAGCAAAAAACCTTTTTTTTATAGTAAAGTAGCTTTCAATACTTCGCGTGCGTAGTTTGCATCGAATGATCTAATTTTATATGCTATTTGGAATAGGGAGTGTGAAACTACGTTTCGCAAGGATAAAAAAGTTGTATTACCTGCGTAGCCCGTGAAAAACTGCAGTTCAATTCAAAAACTATGAGCTTTTGACATTATTTGCTACTATTATTTGGAGAGTATATTAACTTTGAAATAATTGAAGCCAACCCACAGCTCCGTATTCGCTCCGTGCGTAAGTTTCGTTTCCATGACAACGATACACTACTTTAATTACCTATAGAATTGTATGGATGCATATATAATTGTATGGATTGCATTGAAAACTTACATTTAAAATTTAATATTCTTGTTTCACAAATTTAAATAAATAATTATGATAATTTACATTTGAAAAATAATATTTGTACAATTTGATTTCTTATTTTCACAATTTTTAATGCATTAAGTTTAATTAATTAGTGTTTTTCAATCATTTTAATTTGACAGTTTCTATATCATTAACATGTAAAGAATTGCAAATCAGTCATAACAGCCCCCTTTATCTCCAAAATTTTGCACTTAAAGCGCTGGCATCGATTTTATTATCCCTACCATGACTACGCACACAACGAATATCTAATAGTTTTTAAGATATGATGCTTGAAAAATTTAGATGGTTATCAGAAATGTTCAAATTTTGAGTTTTGCTTATGTTAAACCGTTACAGATAGAACAAAAGTTTGAATGATAAACATGTTCCTTATAAAAAAAATTAACAAGTTTTGTTTGGAACTAATTTCGTAAACATCATTGTTTTTTCTTGAAGGAGAAAATTAGGGCAAAACTTTGAAATTCCTTTTCTCCAATAAAATTTCCAGGTAGCTTCAACTGGTGAGCCTTATATAACAATGTTTTGCAAGTAAAAAATAGATGTGCTATAAAAAATATTTTCACGTATTACTCAGGTTTTTTTTTGTAGGGGTCAAAATAACATACCAAAAAAGTAACTTTCATCTCGGTTTGCGATTTTTTTGTAGGATTTTACTGCCGTATTATTCCCAGTAACTTTAAAATGGTCAATGGACTCACAAAAATGAAACACTTGTATCCAAGTAATTTACTTGTTGAAAAGTAAATGATTCAACTTTGAACACTGCATTTAAAGCTCCCATGAATGAATATGTTAAAAACTGTACTAACAAACTTTTTCTTAATTTGAATTTTTTTAGACGTAGAACTTTTATATCACGCTAGGAATACATACATCATAACAATGTACTAGACAACGATGATGTTGGCAACTTATTCATTCGATCGTTGCTTGTTACGATGGCTGCTTTCCTTATATTATTCCCTACGTATATTATTATTCTCTTATTCACATTGTGAACAGCAATTTAATCTAAATATCACACAATATGTATGCATGGATACTGGTTTGTCTGACTGAAGCATGGTTGCTGGTACACATATAAAGCTTCATAATATAAACTCCGATTAAAAAAAAAAAAACATGTCAATTTATAATCATCGCATATACAAAAAATTCGATTTCGAACGTTTGTATAAGGGTAAGCTAATAATCTTTGTTGGATGTGTTTGATTAAAACAACTTAAATTTAAATTCTCACAGACACAACTGAAATCACAATCACAGTTTTTTTGTAGATATTCTAGTAGATGTGGCGTTTTTTTTGAATGGAAGTATACACACAGCATAATGCCCAAGGATACTTCGTATGGTCGTGTTAAGTGATAGTAGATGTATATCCATTTTATAAATACACAGTATTCGAAAATAAATTTTTTTTTTCATAATCAACAAATGTATCTTAATTTGAGAACAAGTCCATTTTAAATATATTAAAATGAAAGGAGAGAAAAACAACCAGATGATTTCTTGTAATGAAAACCCGAATGAAACTTTAAATTCACAAATCACAATGCTTAATAGAAAATACTTTATGCCCTATTCACACGTTTGTGATTTAGGTTACAAACCAGGAGAATACTAGTCAGTTTCCTAAGTTATAAGTTTTTAAAAAACAGTAAAAACATGTTTACAGCCAAGGAGTTGCATTCATGTGGGGAGGGCCAAACGTCACAATTATTTTTTTAAATCGAATGGACATGTATAAGTTCCGTCTACACAGTAAGGAATTTTTTGCAAATATCAATATTTAAGTATAGAAGTGAATGAAATACTGTGTGGTTTCGATGATTTTGATTTGCTATAAAATTTTAAACATAGATGATTTCACCATTAAATGTATCGGATAACATGAAAATAATTAGAACGCATGAGCCGATGTCAATATGGGAGCCAGGCACATAATTACTGGAGATATCCACAATACTTCTGGGGAATAGTACTATTTAACACTGTGACAAAGTAGGTTAAGAATAATAAAGTAACAAGCATTGAGATAACAAACATAGCGTTTACATTCTATACTGAGTAGAATCGTAGGTCAATGATGCGTATTGATAACCAATGATGCGTATTGCAATTTAGTATGGGACTCAAAATCGTACTGTCGAGTTGAACTTACTATTTGCTAATGAAAGTGGCGCCAAAGTATTTACACCATACAGTATTGTTACGGCAATATTATACAGAGTTTTATCAGATACTTTTTGAGTATCTATCCCTATACCTTACCAGCATTGTAATAAACTCTATGCATTTATAACAGTGTAAATGGTTAATAAAAAAAATTCATGTACACAGGAGATCTAAGATAAGCGAGATTACTTTGCCTTGAGCATGGCGCCTCAATGTCAAAACAGTCCAAACATCACTATGTTAACAGCCATTGCTATCAGTGCTCTGCTCTTGCAAAATAGAAACTAGGAAACGAAATCCTATAAAAAGAGTAGATAAGTAATTGATGCGCAGTTCCGGTACACCACATTGTGGTACACATAAACCGAACTAATTATTATTTTACGTAGGTCACATCTATATGTTCAGGCTACATGTACAAAACTTCAGTCGTCCGTATCATCAATTTTTATCATCTGTATCGTCTGTATTAGGACTACTCGCCAGAATTATGGACAGTTAACTATCAAATTTTCTCAACCATGTACCTACTCATAGTGAAACAAATGCAGCATTAGTAATGCATAAAGTTATAAATACATTTCTACATTTTTTCCAAATAGAATCTGACATATTTCATAGTTTAAGAGATATGTGATTCTAGCTTATAACGACCTAAAAAGTTACTGAAATATTTTTGAAACAACCGGTATTATTCAGATTTTTTAATATGGATGATATACTAACACATATATTGTGATGATGAAATACTGTTAGTCTTTTCATGATAAATGGGAGTAAAGCTCTTAAAAACCAGTCATCATCATGATGAAAGTTGGTAGGGTATAGAAATATTACGATAGATATATAGAACAAAACTAGTCTCGCTCTAATAACATTACCATCAACCTTCTCGACTATCTCGAGGATGGAATATAACGCGCTGTTTCCAGCATCAGTCATTCTATGACTAACTCACTATCTCATAGTTTAAAACCATGGTCACGTGATGAATATTGTTGTAGATAGTACCATTATGCAAAAGTTACATTACGGATAAAATAATAACGGCTGACGAGATATCATATTCCATTGTGTGAGTACGTTTTATACCCTATGTATATGTACAATAACATACACAAGGTATCATGTATGAAAATTGCAACAAAATCATACCAATACAAGCAAGAAATCTTAAATTCGCCAAATAAAAAACATTTCCAAAACTGAGCTAAAACATTTTTTTTGTGTGTGTTATTTATAATTTTTAAATATATAATGTCAAAAATTTTCCATTCATTTTAAACGATCGAAAATCAAATTATTTTGGATCAAAAAAAATGTCAATTACCATTGATATTGGATTCATTGGAAAGCTAAGTTTTTGCATTATGTGTTTAAATATGACTTCAGATCAATTTGACAAATAACAAATCATTTGCGCTCAATATTTTTACATTACTTCACCAAAAATAGGCCTACGCCAGAATATTGCTCCCAAACGTGAAAATTAAATGTGTCTTAATAATTAACTCAAAAGTATATTTATATAAATAATAAATAACTTCAAAAGTAGGTATATTACCGGAAAACGGTAGATGGATTATATGTTTCATAGGTTTCTCCAAAACTAATCGGTGGAACTTAAAAAAAAAAAAAAACTATTAAAATTAATATTAAAACCTTAACAAATTATTGAAAACAAAAAAAACCGGTTGTGTCCGACTAATTAAGGATGTCTGAGCACCCAAAAAAAAAAATATTTTTTCAATTTTGATGGTGAGTTATGTAATAAATATAAGACCAAAAAAAAGACTAAAATTTTCAATATCTGGAGTAATTTTCAAAATATCGAAATTGAAAATTTTGTTTATTTATTTAGCTTTCTTTTGATATTTCGAAAACCAACTTAGATATCAGAAAATTGTATTCTTATTTTTCGTGTACATTCTTGAAGTTACAACAAAATTCGTCATCAAAGTTGAAAATAAGGTACAAATAATTTAAACTTGAATTGGAACTGGTTTTACCTTTAAAACGATGATTATTCTTACCAGTTTAAGGAAAAATTTATCAAGAACTGAGTCGTTCATTTCACAGGGTATATAAAATAGTTCACCAAAGTCAATTGTTATCGTTGAGTTGTTTTTTGACTGAATACTACTGCCACTGTTTTCATACAGATTGTGATAGTTTAACTCAATATTTGTTTCGTTTTATAGTCAAGCCCGAAAATATAGACTTATGCACTGCATTGGAAATCAACGAGCTGTGTCATGAATCCGTTTTATAATTCCTAGATTTCGTTTTATGGGTTTCTGCCGGTGTCTAATATACAGTGTGTCGCATTTAAGATGAAGACATTCTCATATTTTCGTTGTTTATATGAATATCGATTTGAAATTTTACACAGCCATACAGGGTGATGGGCTACATTTTAAAATACTTCGAAATAAATCGTAATCTGAACTTTAAAATTAACCTACTGCAAATTGAAAAATAGAACCGATTCTAAATATTTTGTCTAGTGTCAGAGATTTTATTATGTAATAATTACAAGTTATTACATAATAAAAATGTAGAAAGGGGATAGATAATATTTGTGGATGTGTTTTATTAAATTGATATAATACCCACAAACAAATAATATATATCCCCTCTCTTATGTTTTTTTTAATACTAAAATACAATGATTTTATTGACACCAAAATATGAAATTTGTTTTTTACACATTATAATGAAAAGATATTATCAAAAATATAGTTTTATGTTATCTTATGCCTCCTTTTTAAGAAAACCCCTTGGACTACATATGCTGAAAAAACCTGTATATTAAGAGGGGGAAACATGACTTTAGTGATGGGGCTCTGCGACTCAAGGTTTTTTTTTCTTGCTTTGCTTGCTGCTTCTCATATAAATTATATGGGAAAAGTTTTCATTTCAATTTTTATAGAACAAACTTATAGAAGAACAGTGATTATCTTTTGATATATGATTACTTGTGCAACAACGAGAGTGTGCAATGCTGTATGAAGCCTTAACTTTTTAAAACTATCTGTGAAAGTAATTTTTTTTTCGTCTTTTTGTATTCTTGTAACTGTGTGATACCTATCATATTGACCTAATAAAATGTGCTTCGTCTTCGTCTAGTTATGATAGTTTACTTACAGTGTTTATAATTTTAATATTTGCTATTTAACAGGGTGGTATGCAAGGGTGGTATGAATCATCAAAATTCTCTACTGTTTTACCATTTTATTCCTGATTTATCAATGTATAATTTATAATGCGTGCAGTAGCGTTTCTAAAACGATGTACTGACGTCACTCGTTTGAATTTTAAGTTTGGAAAAACCATTTTCCATTGAAAATTTTATATGTAAAATTAATTTTAAATAAATTTTGAAAGGGCAAAATTTGCAGATAGAACTTGACTGAGTATAGTTACCAAAATCAATGTCTGGAATAAACTTCAGGGACGCTTACCCAGTAAGACTGAAGTATGGTCTCATTACTACCCCTATATATTATTAAAGCGAAAGTGAGTTTTAAGACTAAGTAGTTTGGATTCATAATCCAAAAAAATCCGAGTATTGTGGAAGGAGAGAGCAAGGCAGGCGAAGGCTATAACGCAGTGGTAATTACTTTTAGAATGGAAATTGTCCAGGGAAACGAGCAAGTATCATCCAAGTTTTTAATATTTTTGATCAGACTGTATGCATTATCAAGGAACCAACCAAACGCAATATGTGATGTTTTCGGCAGAAGTAAAGTGAGGTAGTAATAAGGTATGTATATATACAACAGTAGTTAAGTAGATGGTAGGTAATTAATATTGATATAATGTGACCGCATTAATTTCATATTATATACGGTTTAGTTGGTATGTACCCATGTATGTAGACCTTGTACCTTGTTGTATGGTTTAATGTACTTATGTAGGTATGTTTGTAGGAGTGTATCGTGGTATATAAGATGTTGATAATTGGACATTATATTATGAGAAATTTCTGATGTAAATATATTATTTAATTTAAATATATAATGTTATAATGCTGTCTTATAATGTGATATTTATTACCATAATAATTAATTTGTATACATTTAAGGTTAAACAGATCTAATAATAAATATAGTAAAAACATTTTAATAATATTAAAGGAGCTAAAATACATCAATAATTAGTTAGATATATTAATAAAATCAATTATAAAATTATTAGATATTATGTGGATCTCGAAGACTGATCAAGCATAATGAACTCTTAAAATCTCTATATATTATACATGTGAAAGCAAGGATGTTTCTTTGTTTGTTACGCTTTCACGCAAAAACTTCCGAACGGATTTGAATGAAACTGCACAACAATATAGCTCATACATCAGAATAACACAGAAGCTACAATTTATAAAGATTATTTAAAAAAAATTAAATGTAATCTGATTTACATTTAATCTATGGTCATCACTTTGAACCATAAATTAAGGATTTCTGTGAAAATTTAAAATAGTAAATGCCAAACAATCCAAGGCACATCTTTTCTAATATACTGTGCATATATTTCAGCTGTGTAAAACAATCTCTGCGAGTGTTATGGAAGGAGGATAAGTGAGATCAAGAGAGATCAAGAGATTTGAAGGCTATTAAGCGGTGGTTTTAATTTTTAAGCCCAGTGCAACGGGCGGGTATCATGCTAGTTAAACATAACTTTACTATCTAGTTAAACGTAGTTTTATAGATCTAAGCATACATTGTGATTAGGAACAGTCCGACGGAAGCGACTTCGTTTTATACTACGTATTGATGTTTGATTGAAATAAATATATTACACCGATTACTTAATTTTTACTGAAATCAGTGAAATACTAGACTGTAGAATTTAATAATTAGGTACTCATACTTTTTAAATGTTTCTAAACATTTATTTTATTGAAAGAGTTTTTCATATCTTAATCTTTGGCAGAAGTTTCCATTTATTCTTAAATGGAGTAAAAAATTGTTTGGATGCCCATTTCTGTTAAAAATAGTTCCTGGACTGTTAATCTCGAAATCAAAACGTTGGAATTGGCTCTTTTTTTAATATTTTATATGCTTTAAACTCGTCTTCTTAACTGAGCCTAAACTAAGTTAATAAACTTAACTGCGCCAAAATTACTTGAGCCAATAATTCAAATATCTGTAATTACTTAACTGTGTATTAAACTTTTTCTCACGACATTCAAAAGAAAAACAAATACAATTATAATGTTAGTATTACATTTCTATCAGATTTTGTTAGAATATTGAGTGAAAAAATAACTTTCTATTATCAGCATTAAATGTTTCAATTATTACGTAATTAAAATTACATTAAATTATTGTGTTAATAATGTAATATATATTGTATAATGTAATTACCTTCATCTCATTCCGTTGCTATAATTATATTAATAAAATTAACAGTATTAATTAACATAGACATTAATTAAAACGGAAGGGTCAAAAAATATTCCATCGAAAAAAATTCTGTGGATATGATTTATGTAATTTACATTTTATTTAAGTTTTCAAACATAAATTTTTGATCCAAGTCTTTCTCTGGGAAAATTTGTCGCAATACGGTAGTTGCCTGCTGTCGAACTTATCCATAATATTACTCTTAAAAATGTAAAACTAGACTTGACACTATGACAAAATTTGAAAGTGAAATTAAAATTGATTAAAAAACGAAGAAGTTATATGCATTCAAAGATTGTTGCCCATCTCCTTTTAGCAAAACAAAGTTTTATATGTTATCACTTATCATACTGTGGAATGACGTCACTAAACTATATCTTCCTCTTTGTTAATTAGGAATTTTAAACGTTCATATGTTGCATACTACTAAAGATTTTCAAAAACCAACCTACTTCCCTTTCTGTCTGAGAATTCTCCTACTGAAGTGATAAAAAAATGTAACCACATCCCTATAATACACTCACTAGATTTTTTTACATAGAAATACCCAATTGAAAAGGATAACCTCATTCATATGATTCATCTTTTTTTCAGGCAACTTTGAACGATAAAATAATAATAAAAACCCCGATGATCTAGGAATTTTTAGTGATTTTTTGAAACTTTGTTAGTCAAAAAATGTATTTATAAAGTTTTATTGAAATCCCTAGTATTATCCCTTCAAATCTCCTTAATCAAAATTAAAATAAAATATTTTTGTAAATTCAAGCATAATGAATTCTAAAATATGTAATTTATAATATTCAATATTGTTTGTAAGTCGCTCTAAAGTAAACTAAAATCAAATCAAATCAAATTCTAAAATAGTTTTTACTCAATAGTTTTATCATTTATGTAATAACATTGTCTATATTAAAAGAATAATTTTCTATATGAATAAATAAGCTTTGGCACTAGCTCAGGATTCAGGATTCAACGACAGGCGAGTGATTTATAAAATAGTTTGGGAATGGCGCATATCGAAGCTTCAACACATGTATATAATACCTCTCACTTAGATGCATTGCTTAACACATACATTCTGTCATACTGGTTATATGTATATGCCTAGATGTAAATCGAACATTCTGTATAATATATTTATATTTATTCAAATTGTGGATATTGATCGATGTAAATGTCATCTAACAATATAACATATATAAATCTATGTATTGTTATTATAACATTGTAGAAGAAGAACCAACAATAATATAATAATAAACTTGATTACAATTATTATTATTATTATTATTGTTATTATAAATAATACAATTTGATGATGTCAGAATAACAAGTTTCTTAAGCCACATTAATGAGACAAATTGCTTCGTTATTGTATTTCAAATCTATCCTATCCGAAGTAGCTATCTATAATATGTATAGTTACGTGATAGTAGTTAAATGGTTAAACTTATTTATATAACTATGATATAAACAATATAGTAGAGTGAAATTACGCCTTGTGTATGGATTAAAAGTTCGAGCAACGAAACTTTGGGGTTTTTCTTTTCACATCAAAATAAGTATTTTTTGAAATTTTTTACTTTCCCGGAGTGGTGCAACATGTTTAAAAAACAAAATGGCGTCAAAAATGAAATTTTTTTCAGAAATTTTATCATTTTTATTTTATATTCGCAAAAGGAGGCATCGGTGCATATCCAAATTTGGTAGGTTTGTAGTCCATGTTAAGAACTACTCCTCATAATTTTTTGGTGGGGTTTCGTCCCTTCCCCTCCCAGTTATATATATATGTATACATACATATGGTAAAACAGTTCCTTTGACTATAACTTGAAAAACATTCGATTGATTTTAATGAAACTAATATCAATAGTAGGTTTTATTACTTACAACTTTCGGTTAAAATTTTAGCAAAATCCGTTAAATAGTTCGGCCAAAATTTCCAATTTAGGAAATTGTTTAAAATGGCTGCCATTTTATGCCATTTTGTCCTACGAGGTTAAATTTTTTTTTAAATTGTAGCATTTTTTATTATCTTTCGATTTTATAATAAGTGGCTTACCCGTAAAATAACTCCTTGATCCATATTTTTGCGAAAAACGGAAAATTTAGCACTTTCTGGAAATAATTGTTTGGGGGGTGTATGGACTGGCTTTGGGGGGTGTTTTTTGCTTTGGCATGAGAAAACTATTTTTAAAAGAGGTCTATATGGTTTAAAGCAAAATTTTTAAGTTTTAACCCCCGCGCTGTAAGGGGGAAGGGGTGTATGAAATAAATGTGTCTTAAAAGATTTTAAAAAGAGGTCAAAATAGTTTAAAATGCTAAAGTAACCCAAAATTTTAGATGCTTTTATTAATATAGCACTTTTTACAACATCCACCCCTTCCCCTCCCGCTTTCATATTTTTTGCAAATTCAAAATTTTTATGACGTATAAAGGGGTTTTTGGGGTCGCTGATCTCGAATTTTGCAATAGATTATCAAAAACAATTGTAATATTTTTAGGGGGTGTACTTATTTGGGCCAAAAGTTCGAGATCAGCGACCCCCAAAACCTCTTTATACGTCATAAAAATTTTGAATTTGCAAAAAATATGAAAGCGGGAGGGGAAGGGGTGGATGTTGTAAAAAGTGCTATATTAATAAAAGCATCTAAAATTTTGGGTTACTTTAGCATTTTAAACTATTTTGACCTCTTTTTAAAATCTTTTAAGACACATTTATTTCATACACCCCTTCCCCCTTACAGCGCGGGGGTTAAAACTTAAAAATTTTGCTTTAAACCATATAGACCTCTTTTAAAAATAGTTTTCTCATGCCAAAGCAAAAAAACACCCCCCAAAGCCAGTCCATACACCCCCCAAACAATTATTTCCAGAAAGTGCTAAATTTTCCGTTTTTCGCAAAAATATGGATCAAGGAGTCATTTTACGGGTAAACCACTTATTATAAAATCGAAAGATAATAAAAAATGCTACAATTTAAAAAAAATTTAACCTCGTAGGACAAAATGGCATAAAATGGCAGCCATTTTAAACAATTTCCTAAATTGGAAATTTTGGCCGAACTATTTAACGGATTTCGCTAAAATTTTAACCGAAAGTTGTAAGTAATAAAACCTACTATTGATATTAGTTTCATTAAAATCAATCGAATGTTTTTCAAGTTATAGTCAAAGGAACTGTTTTACCATATGTATGTATACATATATATATAACTGGGAGGGGAAGGGACGAAACCCCACCAAAAAATTATGAGGAGTAGTTCTTAACATGGACTACAAACCTACCAAATTTGGATATGCACCGATGCCTCCTTTTGCGAATATAAAATAAAAATGATAAAATTTCTGAAAAAAATTTCATTTTTGACGCCATTTTGTTTTTTAAACATGTTGCACCACTCCGGGAAAGTAAAAAATTTCAAAAAATACTTATTTTGATGTGAAAAGAAAAACCCCAAAGTTTCGTTGCTCGAACTTTTAATCCATATAACAGCCTTTTTTTGCTTAGATTTACTCCAGTAATATACCAGTATATGATGATATATATACATAGTGCTCAGCTGGAGTTTGGTTGAGTATACACATGCTACTTAACAGCAAAATTGTGCGTTTAGAGTTTTTAAAGGTATACAAAGAAATTTACCATAAAAAACGTTTTTACCTCTAAAATTCCCGAAGTAAAATGGATCAAGTTGCGGTTTGAGCATTCGGTTTTAGAAGGTATTTTTAAACTTTGTGAATATTGCAGCTTATTGGAGGATAATTTCCCTCGTTTGTGATTTAAAAAATGATTTTTTTGTGATGCACTTTTTAGGCAATTGAAAAAAAAAATACATTTTTACTTTTGTGAATTAAAAAAAAATTTTTTTTTCATCAAAGTTTACAAGTTGAAATTACTTACTCCAAAAAAATTACAACCAATTCGTGCTTGAAATCATGGCTACATTCTCGTAAGAATGTTTCATTTTGCGCTTAATGTTGGTCCCATTGGACAAAGAATAAACGGAGAAACAAAGAATAAACTTTCCTATAACGAGGATAATACCTAGAATAGAATAGTAACATGCAGTTACGGAGCCAATGTATCCTTGGCCTTATAGTAATTCAAGCTCACGAACATTGTGTAGTGGTTACTAAGAGGTAGTGAGCATCCTTCTTAGAAGCTGTATTCTAAGTATAATAAGGTGGTGGATGCATCATATGCATATTACATTTTACAAAGGACAAGGTGCTCAAACGAAAAAATGTATGATTTAAGAAAATTAGAGTAATTAAGAAAGTCAAAACAAACGTTCAATGCTTTATTAATTATTAATGTTCTCACCCATGATAAAATATACTAGATATTATTATTTGGGAACTTGGACAAAAAGTTATTTAATTTTAGGCTAAACTAGAATCCATAAAAAGTGTTTTGAGGAATTACGTTTTGATACCTTTCTAAATGCGTGCTATTCAAGTTTGGCCAATCCCACGAGGTGTGCATAACTTTTGGGAGCAAAATAAATGAAAAATTTGAAGAAGGATTGTAGTTTTTTACAAATTACAAAAAAATTATGCAACAAATAAAAAAAAAAACTCCAATTAAAAGTAAAAATTGTAGTAATGAATGAGAGAGAAGACAAAGTCATATGTCATAATCGTATGATGCATAGAGATTTTGTGTAATGTAAACAATTTCTAGCCAATGACATATAGATTAAACAAGGACACATAGGAACTAACTGGCAGTCATCTCTCTTATTCATCATATCGTAAATTTTGGACAATGGCATTCTCTATGTATAATATTCTATGGCATTAACTGCCAGTTCATTGTAAACAGCTGGGTACATATATGTTAAATTTAACTGTGTTCTTTTGTCAGTGAATTTCATTGGTACCTATTTCTTTATTAAAATGCAAATAATAACCACTAACGGCATGATAAAAAAGAAGGTAAAAACTGATGAAAGCAAAAGTATGGATATAGTGACAAAAGTGGTAAAAGATTTTTTGACAGAATCAAAAAAGAAAAAGAAAAATTAATAATATCGATACTTAAAACATGAAAATGATTTTGTTTGCAAAAAAAATAATATGCTTTCATTATATTACCTAATGTGTAGTAAAAAAAAAGCAATGATTGTGATGAATTTTTGAAACAAAAAGCACATTTTTTAATGTAATAAATATTAAAAACGCAGAAAAAGAGACCAAGAATCAACATAGAAGTGGATTATGGTACGCTATGGGGAGAATGAATTACTGCTTCGAAATGTTTTGTAGTAATGACTGTTGATAATACCAATATTACGTCACCAAACTGAATGACAGCGTTTTTGACAGAATAAAAAAGGGAATATAATTTTTTGTGACTTTTAATTAGGAAAATCAACATTTTGAAGTACTTTTTCAAACATGGTAGAATGCCCTATTATTATAAGTTGAAATTTTTTTTTTCTTGTATGAACATCTTTTTTTAGTTTTATTGAACACTTGGAGTATTGAACACTTTGTAAATAATACATACATAGAGAGGAGGGACACATATAATATAATATATCTTATCTTTAATTGATAATCTATTATATTGTCATGCTGTTTCTGTTATTGTGTTAATATTATGTTCTTGTTATAATATTCTGTTAGTTAATTGATTTACTGCAAAGACAGTTGAATATATAACACCACCTATCTATCCTATCTATTCTATCCTATATCTATTTACATATACTCGTTATATAAGTACATGTGCATATACTACTACACACTATCATATTGTTCTCAAGAAACACAACTTACAAATCTTACCCAAAAACAACAATATTATTATAGTTGTAAATAAATATACAGCATTGGATTTAGCTTTTTCAGATAAAAAAAAATGACCATTCCATTTTCACAAATGATTTTTTATATGTTTATATAATGAATCTATCAAAACTTATTATATAAAGAGAAAAGAATTCATTATTGGTATATGTGTGTGTTTGTTTGTTTGTAATGAATAAACTACTTAACCGATTTAAAAAAAAAAAAATTGTTTCACTTATAGCAAGCTACATTATCATCATCGAGTAGCCGATGCCTGTATTTTATTGTCAAAAAAATTAAAACCCATGAAATTGTGATTGGGGTACGTGGAGACAAAGAAAGTGAAGGTCATAACGCGATAGTCTTTGCGATTTAATTTGAAATTTTCGAGCGAAGCGAGTAAAAAACTGCTAGTTCTTAATTAGGTGAACAGGTATGGATAATGCACTTGTAAAGCGACTGGTTAAATTCGTATGGTTTCCTATGCCAGATACTCTTAGTTGCCTAAAATGTATCAATCACGCGAGGACCCTTATAGCTCATTTGGAATAAAAATAATGTACATAGTGCAATTCATAAAATATACTTGATTACAAAATTATTGTAGGAATTGGTAATATACTTACTTCCTCCGATCTGTTAAGAAATGCACATAATTGGAATTATCTCGGACGTCAAAACTCTAAGTTTATTACGAAAAATAATTCTGTAGTATTTGAGACGTTCGCCTGAACATTTCTTTGACAGAAAAAGCCTTCTTGTTACTAATGCTTTACTTTCTCACTAGCTATGAACTATCCGCTTTTTATGAGCAACATAATGTACACGTAATGCTCTTTTATTTGATGCCCTAATTGGGTATATTTGAAAATATTCGATTATTCATCCCCACTTTGTCGCTCCACCTTTCCACTCCCTGAAGCTTAAAAATTGATAAAAACCTTGAACCTGTTTGTATATCTTATCAATTTTTGAGCTTAATCGACGCACAACTTTTTAAGTTTTTGAAGCACATACCTTTCAACCCCTAATTCAACACCTTACTTTACAAATTATTCATTAATTATACATCAACACCTTCCTCTTTAATCCGTTCATCACCGCATCATCATACGTTTCGTAGTTTTAAAGATCTAAGCATACACAGGGATTAGAGACAGACAGGCGGAAGCGACTTTGTTTTATACTATATGTATTGATTCTTAAACTACTTCATTGTACCGAAAAATAAAAACCCGTACATGTTATCGTAAGTTTTACATTACTGAGAGAGTTGATATTATGTTTCCAATAAATTTCTAGAAATGCAGATTAGGAAACATGCCTTGTGGTTAATACGGCCCTGTTCGTATGTATACAAGTTGGTGGATTTTGAAATTATACGCAAAGACTTGTTCATGCATGGATCGAGGGTAAATTGAATAAGAGAGGTGACAAATTTATGAGAATTTCAATTTAATTTGATTGTTATAATTCGTTCGACATTACTATTTAAAGTGATTTTAGCAAACTTCTATAATTGAATAAAATCAGTTTATACATATAAGACATTGTACATACATCATTTTCATCAATTGTTCCGGTCAATATCTTACTTTTTTTACCGGTTACTTTGACCTGTAACTACCGTTATGCGAAGTAACTTCATAACATTGTAAATAAAGTTTTCAAGTTTCTATTTATCGTATCAATTTGAAATTAAAATGGGCGAATAATTTTCCACATAATTTATGATCCAAAAACCCACCAACATAAAATCGTTAATAATAACTAGTGAAATTTACAATATTTATAAAAACCCCGACAAATTTTTTGGGTACTGAACTCTAAACTTGTCCTTGAAACATAGGTAAGAACACTTTCTATTAAATTACCTTCAAACATAAAAAAAAAAATCATAATCGGTTCATCCGTTTAGGCGATTCGATGATACAGACAAACAGACACACACACATAGGGGTCAAAATTATAACAACCCAATCTTTTAGCTCGGGGATTAAAAAAACTGAGCCAAATTTCAGATTAAACAATTGAAATTCAGTGACCTACATTTTCCATGCACATCGAACTATACAAGTTACCAGTCATATGGATGTTGTCATAAAAGAAGTCTAAAAGCTTCACGTTGTCTCATCCTCAATCACTACAATGATTTTAGGATCTAACAACTAAACCAGTGCTGATATATTATCGAAATTGGCTGTTATTCTCCGGAAATCTGCATCTTTTCCCACGAAAAATCGGTACTTACATGGATACAAACTCTCTGTTTTGTAAAATGTCGGACAACTAAACTTCTCTATTTATATTATTCGATTTCCTGCTTATTAACAAATAAATAGATATTAATGAATTTTTAGGTTTTCGAACGCGATTAATTTTCCAATATATACTTTCAAAATTTTGGTAATCAATAAAAAAAAACTATTACTATCACGTACTGTGGTCTATAAATAAAATAATAATAATTGTCATATCTACAATTAAATATCATCGCAGACTATGCAGTAGTAACCGGATATTAAATACATTTAATTTATTTCCTAAAACCATAAAGAGTCTATCCACAAACAATCAGAGAACACAACTCTAATAAAAAAAAGGTCTCTAAGTAATTATTATTTCTTTTTCTCATACAATTAACAAAATACAAAAGAAACAACAATATGAACGTACGAACCAACTTCTTTCTAACAAACAAATTTTAAATAATAATACGAGTATGATGAGAAAAAAATAAACAAAACAAATATAATAATATTATTACTCATTAATTTATTATAAAAACCGGAGCAAAACAGGCACACATAATACGTTGAACCAAAGTTTAAGGGAACTATATTATTATTACTACTACTATTGTTATTGTTGTATAGGATTCCGTTCCTTATAAATCAATTTTGATCCGTTGGACAATCTTAGGTTAGCTTAGGTTAGGTTATACTGGCTGTCCACGAAGGACACACTTAGGCTTTAGAGCCCATTGTGATACCATATATATTTTACCACCTTTCCGCTGATAATTTTATTTATCAGCTCCTCACTTTCAGAGGCTGAGTGCACCTCCTTCATGCATATACCATGCACTACACCAGCCCATCACAACCATTAATTCAATTAATTTTGTTGCGAAGGCGAGAATAGAGCCCGCTACCCTAAGCATACCGCGGACGGAATTGGTTACGCCTTAACCAACTGAGCTAATAGGGCGACAATCTTTAGTAATTAGAATTAAGTTTGACGATAGAATCGAAGTTGGGGCAGAATCGTCCAGTCGAAGGGTAACGTTATTAAGATCAATATTTTATATTTATAAGATACCGTTTCTTTTTTACCATGTTTGACAGTATAATCGAAGTTGGAGCACAATTTTACAATCGTTGAGCAATCCAACGTGCTTATTCAAGTTCTTGCTAAAACCTCAATCAAATCCTATGAATCTATCCTTGGTTATCCAGCTCTCCCCTAATTGCTTACCCATGCCCGAGTATCAAGGATTAGTTTGCCAATTCTTGGTTAGGAAAGTTTTCGTTTGCCAGTCCATGTCTAAGCAAGTCTTCGCCAACTCTTCCCTAATTCTTGAACACTAATGATTTAACACTTGAAGCTAATGATTCAAGTCTTGATTTTAGGATAAGTTGCCTAACCGTAGGGAAATGTTAATGAATTATATTACTGTAATAGAAACAATGGTCATAAGAATAAAGACTTACAACTTACAAATTCACATACTACTTCCAACTCGGGTTGTGGAAAATTCGTTTTTTTATATGGATAAAATAAAACACAAAGCCGACCCAAGTTAAACATAATACACCATAAGAAAGGACGAGTCGAAGGTGAAATAACAATTTTTCATTCCTCACTCATCTACGCTTGGAGGAAGACCGAATACTCAGGCTTGGACCAATATCTGACACCCAAACTTGAAACAATATTTTCATTCAATGCCAATTCGATAACTAAAACGATCTAGATTTCCAAGCTTGGCCTAATGCACAACAATCTTCTCCCATACTCGAACAGAAGACGGATATGTTCCACAAAAAGAGTATTTATAAATATGTTCGTTGCATTGTGTAGCTAATAAATCGATTTTCTATTATTTTTTTTTTTTTACATTTTAGCATAAAATTGTTCATAATCTTTATTTTAATTTTACATGTTTTCGCATTTTTTAACTTGAAAAATAAATATAGAGTACTGAACCTTATTCGTCCCTGTTTCAATTAAAAAAAATCATGACTTCATAACTTTATTAACATAAAAAGATTTTTATAAAATGCTGAATTGTACATTACATCCAACTACGAGAAAATTGTAACGAAACAGATATGATAACTATTATTCGCATCTGTCTAAGCCTACCCCACCTGTTTACCTTTTCTATCTCCATCTTGTTTGGTTTTTTTTTTAATAATAATTATATTATTCTAGAACGGAAAACAACAAAACACATTATGAGATACGGAAACATGTTTTTAATGTTGTTTTGTTGTACTTACACAACAAAAAAATTACAACACACAACAAACAAAGTTGAAAGTGCATTTTACATGAATATTACACAGGTAAAATACACTAATCATATATAGAGTGTCCAAAAACTACTGTATACGAACAGTAGAACTATATTAAGAAAGAAAGAACACCGCAAGATTAGATAGAAAAATGACTTTTAGTGAAACATTTTGTAATCCAACCTTAAATGTTCTTTGGATCATTCTGATCAAAAACTGTCACGGCCACTTTTTAACGGATAGTTTTCGAGTTACGGGCGATCAAGCCTACACCTATATTATATTAAAGTACCTATATGACTAGGAAAATGGCTTTCTGGGAAAGTTTTTCAAACTGCCCCAAAATTTTTTTCGGATGGTTCTGATCAAAAGCTTTCACAACCACAAAATTTTGTAACTGGTAATTTTCCAGCTACGGGCGATCAAAACTATACACATATTATAGTTATATAGCCCGTATTACGTAGAAAACTACGGGCTATTTAACCATATAGAATGATCCGTTGAAAAATTTTCACAGAAAGCCATTTCTATGGTCATAAAGGTACTATAAATATAATAAAGGTGTACCTTTGATCGCCCGTAGCTCAAAAACTACTCGTTAAATAGTTTTGCGACTGTGACAGTTTTTGGTCAGAATGATTCAAAGAACATACAAGAGTGAATGAAAAAAAGTTTCACAGGAAGTCATTTTCCTATACAAAATTGCGGGGTCCTTTGTAAGACGAAAGTTCCTTTTTGAATTCAATGCACGATTAACGAGATAGAATTTCATTAATAATCGTTTTTAATTTTGCGAAAATCTCAATTCATATCGTCAAAACGAAACTTTTAAAGACATCAAAGTTATAGAAAGTAAAATTTACTTTCATTTAGTTTTTTAGCATTTTGTACGAAGATATTTGTATTAAATTTTAATGTGAAGTTTTTTGCCAAAGAATTTTGTATTTTAGAGCAATGAGCGTATGCTAGGAGAATAAAATGTGATAGACTTTATTTTCTTAAGTTTTACTTATTCTTATTAAAATTCCGCATGAATTGATTTGAGATTTTCTGAGAATTAAAACCGATAATTAAACACACTTAATTACATTAATGATATCAATCGAATCCAAAATTTATACACGAAAAATAGTTATCTGCATAGAATTACATTTTCTATATCGTATCGCGCTTTGTATACAGTAGTTTTGGTGCACCCTGTATGAATATCTAAGTGGGTGTACTTTTTTAGGCGTGTTGTGTTTACTTAATGTAACACACAGTATTACATGCTCTTTACGTGAAGAGTCAGTGTAATCATAGGTGCTATAAATTAATTAACCATGAGCTTTCTCATCCGACAAAGGATATACACACAGAAAATAGGCCAAAGTGCATGAGAAAAGTTTTATATATACCGGATGACTAATTTGTTTAATCTCACTTAAATAAAACAAAAATCCAAAATATCGAAACACTGACAACATTCAGGATAACTTAGGTACATTTAGTTAAAGGTAACTACAACACAGCTATGGAGCGTAGACGTATGAAGACTATCTTAAATAGTTAAATAGGGATCAAAATAAAAAAATTGTTCAGCTGAAAAGCATTTCTACAGTTCTAGAATCGATCAGAATGGCGTTTATATAGAAAGAGTATGTTTAATGTGAGCTTCTCTATCCTTCTCTAATAACTTATGTTAGTTATCTATCATATTCTTATCACTTTAAGCACTTTTTTACTTTTACAAAAAATTTACTTTTGTTAGAGCAGTGCCATCCTTATTTAATGCTTTTCAATAAACTTGTCATAGGTTTGATTAAACACCAAAATAATAAACAAATTAAAAATACGAATTTTGTCATGAAAATCGGTATATGAGTACAAAATAGTCGAAGCAACTTCTAATAATTTTTTTCGATATCTCTAACCATCATTGATGCATGCCTAGACAAAATATTAAGAATCGGCCTATTTGTCAATTTGTAGTAGACTCAGTTAAAAGTTTTGATTTCGGTTAACTATCTTAAAAATTTGACCCATCACGCTATACGACTATGCAAAATTTCTATTCGATATTCCTATAAATATCAAAAGTATGAGGGTGTCTTCATCTTCAATACGACATCGAGGAGAGTATCAATATTTAGAGCTCTCTTTTGCAATATTTTACATTTTCCAAAAATCAATAGTTTTCCCGCAAATTCAAGAAAATCGTTTTTCGAAATTTTAAGCAGCGAATGAAGTATGCAACAAATAAAGAGTGGTATCAAAATTTCAAGCTATTTACAAGTTTCTAGCTGATAGTTAAACCTTTTGAAAAAAGCTAAAAATTTTCCAGAAAATCGTAAAAATTTCGAATTCTAAACCTACCATAGTTCAGTGATCGTTTCCTATTTTATTATAGGTTTTGTAAAGATCTTTTTTCCACGACCGTACACTTCTTTTCTTAAATCTGACCAACATTTATGTCTTATACAAAACTAAAAGACTTTATAAATCGCATAAGGGCAGCTTATATTTTACTTACCACACGACACCATCTGTCAATTTTGTTGCAGTTAAGCATGATTTTTTCCAAAAGGTTAAACGGCGTTTTGATTCAATTTGCGATACAAAAAAAAAATCATTAAATTGTTATTTTTATGATTTGTTTTTAGGGAATCTAGCAATTGATGCGAGTGGCGTGCAAATCAAAGTCCACACCCATTTTTCAGGAGAGATGCCAATTTATAAGATTGTATATTTTACAAAATATATGAATCAATTTATGCACATTGGAATGCAAACTAAATAAAAAAAACTTTTAACAAAAAGAAAACAAAAAAGACTTCAAAAGAAAAACATTTCCAAAACAAATTAATATGCACTAAAAAGTAAAAAAATAACGATAATATAATGCATTTAAAATTATTGTTATTTTTAGGGTCGGTGTCAGCCAAGGAAACAACTCTGACAGAACAGTTTGCTACATTAGCTTGACTGACACCGACTCAAAAAATAACAATAATTTTAAATACATTATATTATCGTTATTTTTTTTACTTTTTAGTGCAAGTTAATCGTTTGGAGTCGGTTTTCTTTTTGTTAAAAGTTTTTTTTTATGTTGTGATTTTTAGTGAATCTAAAGTACACTAACTAATTTGTCACTAAAAAAAAATCATCGAAATCGGTTGCATGATATTGAATTATTCGTCTTCGTTGTCAGAACTGGACCAAAATGAAATGAGAACACACGGGAAGCAGCAGCTTTCAAATAGATAAAGAATCATCAAAATTGGTTCACCCAGTCGAAAGTTCTGAGGTACCACACAAAAGAACAAAAAATACAGTCGAATTGATAATCTCCTCCTTTTTTGTTTGAAGCCGGTTAAAAAGAACAGATGCTTTTGAATCAATCACATAAAAAACATTTTTTTTGTCGTCACAAAACATTCAAAATGAATAAAGTATGTGTGGTTGACAACTTTCCTTAAATGATGAACAATATAAAATTAAAGATGGTATTGTTTTAAAAAATATTCTGATGATGCTACTTGTTTTATTTTGTCCTTCTCTTTGTTTATGTTGCGCGAATGTTATTATTAAATGCTGCAATTAGTGAACAAGTAAATAATAAAAGACTCTGACTTAGAGGTACTTACGTATTAAAAGTAATAAAAATTTTAATTGTTATTTTAAAAGTTCAAATAAAATAATGAGGGCGTATATTGACATTGTTAAATTTTTTTTATTATTCTTTCGTTATCTTTCTTATACTTAAACTTTCTTAATTAAATTCACTGAAATTTACTTCAAAGATGTAGATTTTATTTAGCTAATATCAAGAAATTGGTTTGTTTTACTACATCTTACAATAAAAAGCCTTGATTTAAAACCTGCATAATAGTTTTTACTATAAAATAAATAATTTTAAAAAAATAAAAAACGCGACTGCGTTAAATAAAATCTGAAAAAAAGAAGAAAGAAAGTCTAGTAGTTTACACAGTGACTTTAACAGTCGGGCTAATTATTGGAAAAATTTGAAGCGGTCTAGATTTAAATTGGCCCAATAAACAATTAAATTAGCCCTCTTATTATACTCTATTGGAATTTTAAAGACAATTGTTATTCCTAATTATTATTTCCAACATTATTATCATTCCTTTACTTAAATTTAAACATATAACTTATATATATTTTTGTTATCCCCTTTAAGTTTCCTTTATATAGGGTACCCTACTCGTTAATTTTTTTTTATTTACGTATTTCTATTTCGCCATTTTGTTCTGTTTTTTCAAAAACCTGTCTAAAAAAACTTGGATTTTATAGACAAATATTTATATTATCACTTTATTGTACATTGATACTGTCAACAATATTTTTTAAGAAATAAAATATTTGTATTTCAAAAAGTTAAATAATTTATTTAAATGTCAATTTAACAGACAAACTACCTTTACAAAATCAATTTCAATGAAATAATTTTCGATTTAAAAATCAGATTTGTCTCCAAATGTGTATTTTAAACAATGTGTTCCCTTTATTTCTTTAAAACAATTTATTAGCATTAATAAAAAAACAATATGAAATGAAACCATCTGCCTGGTCATGTTAAAAAATATTCAAATTGCATTATAATTTTTTTTGTACAAAATGTACACGCCTATTCATTAAAAGTGATTCATTCAAGTTTATACTGATATATTTCAGTAATATTTCTGATATATTTCAGTATACGCAAATATTTTAGTAATATTTCACTATAAATGTACTTAGGTCAGATTATTATTTTGTCCAACTTTTCCATTTTTCCATTTACTGTATAGATTGTGAGGCCGTAATACAGCGAAACATATCAATTTAATTTTTTTGCTCAAGTATAAAATTTATGAAAAATGAGTTTTTTAATTTTGTATTTAAAAAAAATTTGGTTTGACTACACTCCCTATTATGTGCAAAAATGGTCATTGACAACACCAAACATGTATTTCGACGGCTGCAACTTCTTCCTTTTTTTTTGTGGGATAAAAGAATAATCTAGCCTAGGTACATTTATAAAGAAATATTACTTACAAGGCAGAATTTCCACTACGTTTGCAACCGTCGAAAGAGGCTTTTTTTATAACTTAACTTCATTTTCAAGTTTATCCGACAGTTGCAAACTGCTTCTTGCTTTCGAAAATCGTTTATAATTTCAACAATGGATTTAAACTTTAATTTTCTTTTCTACCAATATTAGGTTTATCAATCCTCTAAAATAGAAATTTTATTTAAAATATAAAAGGCAACAAAACATTGAATTTTGTTTCATATGAGACATCCCAATTAGACTACTCTAATGTCCCAAAAAAAGTCAAATCTCGATTTATAAAAAATTCATTGCATATCGTTGCAAGTTTTTAAACTATTCTGTATACAAATTTCAATGTACGTAATGTGCAAAAAAAAAGCTTTCCCTGGAGTACATGAACACATACCGCCGCCAATCGACAACACAACACCTATCGAATTTTTATTGTGATTGATTACGATATTGCGATTGAATATTCTTATATTTTTTATTTATTTAAATTTTCTCGTTATACCACAAACTTTATGGGAATAAAAAAATGTTTGCTACATTTGATTTATTACAATATTTTGTGATGAAAGGTTTGTGAAATGTATGCATACGTTTTTAGAATTCCCGTTATTGGCAAAAAATTTAATACACAAACAGATTAAAATCGAAAGGTCTTTCAACAGAAAAAAACTGTATTCAATTCTTAGATTTTTATCAGCTGGTAGGTAATTGAGACCCTAACGACACCCACCTTATGTTTATTTGACATTATAAATATTTTTTCTAAAAAATTGTCTGAAATCTATATTCAAGAAATCATGTTTGACATGCAATTTAAATTTTTTACAAAATTCTTTAATATATGTTTCAAAATGATGATTATGGATATCTCCATCTATAATCATCATTTTGAAACATAAATTAAAGATTTCTGTAAAAATTTAAAAAATGGTAAATGTCAACTTAAATTATATTTTTTTATTTCTTTTTAATATATCTTCATAAATTATAGTTCATGTATTATTCAGATATATAAGCTATATTGCTGTGCAGTTTCATTAAAAACCATTTGCTAGTTTTATCGTGAAAGCGTAACAAACAAATATTTCAATCACGGTTCGTCATAAAATATATAGATACCATTTTCTTTTGTCCGACATAAATTATTATATTTAATAAAAATGTAGCCACCCATTTAAATAAGCAAATCATCTCTCAGAAACTGCCTCTTTTCGAATGAAAAAATAAATGTATATTTCGCCACAAAAAAAAAAAAAAAAAAAATTGAGTATTCAAAAAGATTAATAGAAAATAATTTAACATGTTTGTGAATGCATATGAAAGAGTCTTGTGTATATTATATAAGCAATTTGAAAATAAATCGATGAAGAATGAGACGAATACGATGTTCATCTCTTTTCTTATATACAGGATAGCCAATACTTCAAATTTTCGTTTTGATTAGTTGTGTAAATATTGGAATAAGCGCATAAGACTAAACCAAGTTGCATTTAATTCAGCATGTATAGCATCGCGTTCATTATTCTTTATTGTTGTAAATTATTTGAGGCTGCATGATTCCTCTGTTCGAATTGATTGCCCTTAATAAATCTACACGAATAGGAAAGAGATTTTTCTGGAGTGAAGATTTATGAAACGGTTCTTCTAAGACGAGTATTCAAGTAGAAAATTTTCACACAAATCACAGAAACTTGTACACCAAAAAATTCCGATAAGCCAGCAGAATATATCAGCATTTTATATGGCAGCCAGGCTATTCTTCAGGTTTTCGGAGTCTTTAAGGTTCCAATCGAGATTAATTTACATATAGGGTCACTCTTGCGTTTGAATGAATCCTAGCCAGCCGACTTGCTGACAAGAAAACAGTAGTTTCAAGTGCCTCCTGACAAGTCCCGAAAAAGAAACTCCCGGGACTTGCCCGTCGCGATTATACGATTATCCCAGATCTTGGGATATTCGTATAGTTTCATTTCCTTGAAACGGCACCTATCAACAGAAGACATCTTAGTCTCCAGCTGACAGAGTGGTTCTCAAGCCTACCTTTTGGCAGAGTTAAGCAGCAGATCTATGTGTTAGGAACCAGAATGTGGCGGAACTTTAATGCTTTAAGAAAGACTCTATCTAGCGATAAAGAAAAGAACTATTGGCTAACTCTATCTGGCGATAAAGAAAAGAACTATATTTAATACCGTACACATAAAAAAAGGGTAATGTGACAAAATGTAGGTAATTGAAAACACACAGAACTATAAAATTAGAAGCAAAAATGTATACGAAAACACTTTACTGACAAATTAACAGTTCAAAATGTTAATCAAAAACGAAAATTATGAAATTTAAGATCCTTTTGTAAGAAAAAAAATATAATAATGTATATACAATTTATAAAACAGAACAAGCTACAAAGTTTATAAAAAAAGTTAGAAAATTATCGCAATTATAAAAGACTTGGGGAGCAAATATAGCACAGCACATTAAAATGAATAATGAAGTAGGTATCCTTTGTCTTTTCGTTCAATGAAAAATTCAGCTGAGTTTACCAGGCATGGTTTACATTTTTATTTACTCGTGGCGCTGACGAGTTAAAATCTCATAAGATGTGTATTTTGACCAGCCTGTAAATGTTTTACTTTATTTTATACGTATTCTAGATAACTAGTACACAAGTTTTTCTCCTTCTATATAGCATTTGCTTTATACAATAAATCTATTGTGATTTTTACTTCTTCTTTTCAAATGTATACATACGTACGAACGTATGAATGAATCATATATATACAATATAATATGAAATATATGCCACTTTCCACCAAAATATTAGATATTTTCATATAAATATTGGTTTCTTATTTTATATAAATAATATGAACTTCAACAAAAATAACAATGTGCAAAAATATAGTCTTTCTATATATTATACATTTGTTAGGTACAGATTAAATCCGAAATTAGGTCTTATTTTGATCGGCCTAACCTAAATTCATGATCAATCAAACCTTAGGATACACCATACAATATGAACATAAATAACGCGAGGGATATGCTAGCCTGTAAGTGGATGCGACATGATGAATGAGATAGAAGATTGATAGTTAATTCCTCTGCGTCCTTGTCATAGTCATATGTCATAATCATATGATGCAATATCTAGCCAATGGCATATAGATTAGACAAGGATACATAGGAACTAACTGACAGTCTTCTCTCTCATTCATCATATCGCAAATGTGTGGAGTCAGCCTTACTTAAAATGTGATAGGACAGTAGAATTGAACTCTCACGAAAGGCCATTTATTAAAGCAGTCATTTTTATCAGGCAATGTAGCGGTAAGTGGAAGACAGTAAACTTAAATTGATTGAAAGCTTATCTTAGGTTTTTGTTACAAGATTATCAAAACAAATTTTGTAATCTATTTGCTTTTCGCTGTTTAACTATAGTTACTCAATACACTAAAATATGCTGTTAGAACACGCTTTAAAGTGCCAAAATTCAATCAGACATCGGAGAAAAAACTTGTCACTTTTTACACACTTTTAAGTGTGTTCGACAACATATTATGAACAACATAATCCCAACACTGGGATTTGCAGTGGGTTTTGAATTATTTCTAAGAAGACTGATATTATCGAATAAAGATAAAATTTTGGTAATACTAGCCCTTTTTATATTGCTGTAACTAGTTTTTACTACAAAGTGAATAAATTTCATGCATTTCCGATTCTGATTGTATTCAATACACGTATTTTCTATCTGTTGTAAGCATAGAATTTTTCTTTGTTAAAAATATATGATTTTATGCAAAATTACGTTTATTTATGAAATGATCAAAATATGAAATGTTTTGAAATATAACAAGATATGCGTACATTGGATATATGTGACTTAATTCATTTTGTATTGGCAAAATCACTAATGAAGTAAAGCAGTCAAATTAGCAGTCATACGCGAGTTGGAATCTTAAGAAAATAACAGTCGTTGGAATAGCTTAATCATTAAAAAATGTTGGCTATTTTTATTACACAGGTTATTGATTCATTTGAACAGTATTCTTGCAAATCACTATGGTTTTTTAATATACATCTGTCATCGTAGTTCCATTTTAAGCCACCAGTTGTCGCATGGGCAAATGATTTTTGCAATTGAGTTTTTTGTGCAGTATTTTCTAATATGGAAATTTACAACGACCAAAGAAAATTATGTGTTACTCGAGTGCAAAATACCCAGATGGCGGATTCAAAATAATTAAAAAGTAACATCCTTAATCGCCCTTTATAATACGGTTACACAAATAATAACCATCAAATAATTCAACAAAATACAAAAAGTTATATTTTTGTTAATATATATACTGTAATTTTTTTTCACTAATTCTGCCTTTATTAAATTGTTTCAACACTTTCAGAATTACAAAAAAATTTAATTGCTATTAACGCTAATAGTGATATAAAAAAAAATTGAATTATTTTATAATCTGAGTTATTTTATCCATAACTAATTACATGTTGTTTATATATTTGTAAACTTTTATTGTACAAATTAATTAAATGTGATTTAAAAGAAAAAAAAGTGAAATTTATTTCTGTACTCTTAATTAGTTAATTAAAAATAGATAACAATTATAATTTACAAATCGCATTAAATAAAGTTGTTGGATTTTTTGTTCTTTGTGGTCGTAATACTTCATAGAAGATAATATTTCGATGTCTACTTAATGTTTGCATTCGATTATTGCCAAATTCAGTTTATCAAAGTTTCGAACTAAAATCTTCTAGAGCATACTATCTGAAACGAAAGCTAGCAGACAATTATAGAAGACAAATTTATTCATTCTCATGTATATACGAAACTCACTTTACGTCATCCGCAATTTTTAAAAAACATAAATATTATTGAAAATAATAAATTTTTACGAGTAAAGGCTTTAATAATTATAAGTTTTAGTGAGGTTAATCATTTCAAGTTTCTAAAGTGCAAACCCTTTTTATAGGAACTCTTAATACGTAAAACCCATCTCTTCTCTTAGTATTGATTAATTCATACAATGAAGAAAGGATTCTAACATAAACTTTCCTCTGTCTGGAACGAGTTAAGAGCCAGGAAAAGGTGTTGTAGTCCCATGAGTTGAACTATCAGATTTTATTTGGCTTAAAAAAATATCGGAATAATTAAGTTATAGGGCCAAAAATTCAGATTTCAGATTTTTGGATCTACAAAAAAGTATCTAAATTTTAGTTTTATATTGGTAATATTATAATTTATGCGGTTAATTGTATTTATTTTTATGTGATTTGATAAGATTCTGAAAAGTTTTAATTTAATTCAAAATTAATAGCAATAAAAAAAAATCAAAAATATTTAGTGAGACAGTATCGTATACCCCCAGTTCCAAGGCCCACCAGCCGCCACTAGTATCAATGACAATACAAATTTAATTTACAATACAAATTTTTAGTAGTGAAATACCGTTTAGTATCAAATGTTGTTAGCTGCCGGTCCATAAGATATTTGGGTCAATCTATGCAAGGATACTTATGCAAGAATATAATTTCCTTAACAATTATATTGTCAATTTAAAATTAAATCTAACTTTACGATGATAAAGCTTGTTATATCTTAAATTTCAAACAAGTTTATTCATATATATACAGGTAAACTTTGAAAAGTTAGAGAATTTTCAAAAGGTAGACAAAAATGCTTTTATGTAGTAGATAAAGTATACATAAAATTTATAAGAATTTTGTTTAAATATTTTGAATTTTCTAAGAAAATATTTAAATGAACGTATTTTATGAAAAAGAGGATAGGAATTCGAACATACCTATGGTATATTCGAACATACCTATTTACAAAATAATATCTATTCAATTTGAATGAATCATTCTTTAAAATATACTGGATAGTTCACGTAAAGCGTCGAAATACACTTCACTCGATTTCTGTGATTAAATTTTTATATATTGCAATAAATACGCTTGTTCTGTAATTTTTCACTGTAGGTAATTAGAATCTAAAACGAAATTTAGTTCATTTTACTAATAGATCGATAATTTATAGGAAATTGCCTGAAATCGATCCGAGAAATTACCCTTAAGGGATTTTATACTATACTAGAGTGATACCCCCCGCTTCGCTGGGTTTAAAAGTAAAGTTTCAGAAAAATTGCTCTCGCTTATCCCCTTTCTATAACACTCGAAATAATGGTAAGGATTGTTTTACGCAGGTAAAATATATGTATGGTTTTCTATTGTCGTAATTATTCATTGAGTATATCAGAAAAGATGGCCGTGAAATATAATAACTATTTTTACAGAAAATTGTAATGTATGTTAATGTCAAATTAAATTAATTAAAAAATTTTTTTTTATTCATATATCTTTCTAAATTATATCTCATGTGTTATTCTGGAGTGTGAGCAATATTGGTGTACAGTTTCATTAAAAACCATTCGCTAGTATTAGCGTGAAAGCGTAACAAACAAACAAACATGCTTACTTTCGCATTTATAATATAATAGGGATATCTCAAATACTATGCACCCAGGCACCAAATTAAGTCGATATTTGTTTTTTATTTATCTAATTAACTTTATTAATTATGAGTGTTATCAAAATTAAGACCAACATATTTTTTCAATTTTTTGAAACTAAAGAAAATATCACATCGGTATTTTGAGTAATTGAAGATCTAAAATTACAAAAATTAGGTATATTTGACGATTGATTCTCTTTTTTCTTTGCTACCGTACGAAAGTCTTCCTGTACGGATCTAAATATTGTACAGAGAATTTCGGCGAAACTTCGAGAATTACTCATAAAAACGCGAAATTTTTTTAAACATTAAAAACAATTGTTTGATTAGAGTTAAAATATCGTCCAAGTTAATCTAAAAGCCGAAAGGTAACAAAAATTTGGTCATTTGCTGGATTTCATTTGACGCTTGGATGCGTAGTTTCCTCGGATTGTGTCCACTGTGTTTTAAATATAAACTTGGAAGAGGTTTTTCTAACTTAAGTTTTTGGCGAAACAAAATATTCATTTCGTCACTTGCATTCAAACCATGATAAATAATATCTTATTGAACACCCTTTATTTACAAACTAAAAAACATTTTCGTAACTGTTTACAAAAGATATATTCGAGTTACCTTTATATGAAATATCATTGGTGTATTGAAGACATGGTGGGTGAAATTGTAAAACATTCGAAATAACAAAATTCTCCGCGTTCTTTTTTTTCTATTTCGTTTTGTTTAATTCTTCGGTTACATATACATAGAATGTCTACGTATGTTACTTACATCTAACCATGTACCTGTTGTAATAAAACAAGCTTAGTATCATATGAAGGAATTTTTTTAATTTTTATTAGCTACATTTTTGTTAGTTTCAAATCGAAACATTCTTTGCAATATTTCAGTATTTATTTGTTCTGTTTTTCTGTTATTTCGATAAGTTTGTAAAAAAATGTATCCACCCACATCAACAACTTCTCTCCTTGAAGATATTTTTTTCTTTCAAATAAATTTAGATGTTAAGTGCTCTGCGTGTACAAACATAGGAAAAATCGTTTTCATTCGCATTTTCGAAAATGAAGTATTACACCTTCCTTATTATCCACTAAAAGATTTGCATACGTAGTTGGTTGTTTGAGAGCTATTACGACTCACAGTTTAAAAAATACCTTTTTTGTACAAGCCTTGGAGTTACATGAATGAGTTATATCTTTGACAGAGCATTTACACGATAAATAAAAATTTCACCAAATAAATTGTAATACTACTTAAGTTATCTTAGGTTATCGGATGACAATTAGTCTTCGAAAAATTCTTTTTTGATTTTATTGTTCTACATATTTTATACCTAATTGGAAGAAAAAAATATATTCTTTTAAGTTTAGGGAGCAGTTTCTCGAAAACATCTAAATAAAATTCTCTGAGAGAATTTTTAGCTAACCAAAGAGTAACAAAGATTATGTATAACAATTTTTAGGTTCAAGCGAAAGATGTTGTTTCTCACGCCTTAAAAGTGTTGGAATTACATGCACCAATTTTCAAACCGAAAATACTAGAACCGATAACAGTAGTGGGCTTAGCAGAAATAATAGGAAAGCTGGTAGACATTTTTGGGTAAGTGTTTGAGGCATTCCGAAAATTCGTCAGATATCTCTGCCATAATATACTAATATAAAAATGCAGACCTGGTAACATAAACTTTTGTTGCCAAAAATATCTTAAGATAATATATGCAAGTTTAAAAAAAGTTAATTTAATTGTTTTCCCAAATTTCACGTATATGGGCCATAAAATATCGTAAGTTGTGATTTTTTGTCATCTAAAATGAAAATTGAATGTCAAAAAAAGCAATTATCGAATATCAAAATGAACTTAGTTGCAACTTAGTTTTTCATTTTCTTCGATAATTGGAAACATTCACAACTTTGCGTTTATATTCTTTTAAAAAATCGTCGAAATACGAAACTAAAAAAATTCCTTTTTCTTTATTACCAAAACCTTTAGCAACCTTTTAAATGGCAGACAAAAACAATTACGATCTATTAAGTATGAGAAAAATTAGAAATTATTTAATTTTTCATTATACTATATGAAAGAAGTTTTAGAATCGAACATTAAAATTAAGCATTAAATTGAAAAATAATTTAATCAATTTAACACAAAACGTAGAGATATTTAAGGGATAATAAGAGATTTTTAATCGCAAAAAAAACAGTCTATCCATTACTGAAATAACATATTTGTTATTATTAAATTTAGATTATTAAAACTGTGATATTTTTTATACGTAGCTTTAGATAGACGTTTATAAGTAGTTTGTTTAATTTAAGTTCCAAGAGATGTCTCTACTCATAACATAACGACAGCATCGGTATCAAGATTATCACATACAGATTCAGTCTGCTTGTGTCTGGTGTATTGAACTAACAACTGGGCTGTCGTCACTCACGACCGTATGCTTGCTTATAAATTAATAACAATTTATCATATTTAATAAATAAATAAGTCTACCATATTTCCAATAAATTAATCACAAAAAAGTGTTACTGAAATGAACTGAAGAATGTTACCTTTGTCCCATAAAAATTGTAATTCTCACAAACAAGAAATATAGAATCTCTTTAAAAGATGTCCGAAAATTTTTAATATCAATGAAAATATTCTCACATTATTTTGTTTTATTATATCGAAAACCGTCTATTAAAATATTTTTTCTTATTTTATCAAAATTGGTAAAATAAAAATGAAAATTAACACCTAATCCTTAACAGCACATCCCCCTTCAAGATTCTATTTATTTTTTTTGTTCATATTTCTTATTCTTATTGGAAGATATCAAAATATATCTCTATATTTTTCTTTAGCGCAACCAACATAAACAATTTAATATTTAACAATTATTAAAACATTAAAACAAAAAATTTAATATTAAAAAATTATTGGAAGACTCCCCCACCCTTAAAATTTCAGAACTAATTTAAGGCACTTTATATAATATTTATATATATCAATCAAGTCTGAAATTTTTTCAAGACTACGTTGGTCGTACATCTTCAAGTGATCAGATTTTCGATGTATAATATAATTTATCAAAAACAAAATTTACATTTTATTATCTCTTTACACCAAACGATTATTTTTCAAAATCACAGTTCAAGTGGCTAAAAAAACAGTATAATGAACTACTAAATATCCAATTCAATACATAGTTTAATTTCTTTTCGACTTATATTATTCTCTAAAGTTGACGAACCTCAAAATAGTTGAAGAAACTTGTTTTGTGAAAAGATATTTTGAAAACGTACGGCTTTTTTTCAAAAGTAGCAAAGTCGATTGATTATTCTTAAATGCCTGTAGAAACTGCAAATTTCAAAGCACTTCAACTAAGGCGGTAATATTTCTAAAGAGAAAAGTGATTATTACTAGAAACATATATGTATAAATTACTCCTACAATATGGCCAGTCGAGGGAGAAATGCCTAGCGAAATTAGACGGGTGCAGACAACTTGTTTTTAACTCGAACATTGGCAAACGCGCATCCTTCAGCTCAACTTATTATTTTTCGCCGTTTTTGATACATAACGCGTTTAAATTAAAAAATTTATTTGATTTATAGTGACTCTGATAGAAAAATGTAAAAAACGACGAGTTTTAAGTGCTACTTATCTAGCCTCTCCAACGAAAGGCAGAATAAGGATTGATCGCAGATCAGATAAACTATTTTTTTTTTTAAGTTAAGGCGTTACCAATTCTGTACGTGGTATGCCTAGGTTAGCGGGTTCGATTCTCGCCGTCAAAACAAATAATTAATTTAATTAAGGGTCGTGATGGGCTGGTATAGTGTAGTGAATACATGGGCTGGTGTAATGCAGTGAACATCTGATAAATGAAATTATGAACTGAAATGGTGGTAAGATACATATATGGTATCACAATGGATTCTGTGGCCAAAGTGTGTCCCTCGTGGACAGCCAATATAACCTTAGCCTACCCATTTGCTGTGCACTCTCCCCGTGAATGTCCCTTCAATGGGCCCAAATAGACCTGACCATATATTATGAGTGTTTTTTTATATATGACTAGGAATTTCTCATAAGAACTAAGAATATTTCAACTGCTTCTTATATAGTTTTTAAAGTAGAAATAAGGCTTTCCAACAGCGTCGAATAAAGATGTATAATGCTCTCGGTGATAAATTTCTCTCTAGAATATAAAATACATATCAATATAATGGAAATAGTGAATTGAAACAAAATATAATAAAATGTTTGTGTAAAGAAAGATTGTCAATAATATGAACTTTGCACTTTACTACAAAATATGTGTTAAAAAGTTCTGGGTGGTAATTTGTCGACATTGCACTTATTATTTGTTTTATGCAATGTAATATATATCAAACAGTAGGAACCACTCTGAAAACGGTACGTAGTAACTGTATTACTTATAGAACATTAGAAAAGAAAAATTATATCGATAAAGTAGATATTTTCTCAATGGTTTTAAACTTCAATATGTATGTCTGTCGTTTTTATTGATAGGTTTTAAAATGTTTCGCTTTTCAGAAAACATTTTAAACACAAAAAAACAAAATATCTTTATATATTACCTATTTCGGATATATATATATATATATATATATATATATATATATATATATATATATATATATATATATATATATATATATATATATATATATATTCTCCTAATCTCAAACCATATTTTCAATCTGAGATTACTTTTTTCTTATCCTATATTTATGTATGTAACAATGGCGGTGTTATAAGTTTAGTCTACACATTTTAACGATCAAGAATATTTATTGTTTAAAAAAATGCATATCTTTAAATACACAGGTTGTGTAAAATATAGTATATACATACAGAAAAAGGGCGAATGGAGGATGGAATACAAAGGAAGGGATGGAACTTTGTTGTAATATTAACAGTTTGATAATAATCGCAAAGATCGAAACATGTCACGTCATTGTTAATAAAATGTAAAATAGCAAAATAAAATGTTTTTAAAATATTTTTCAAAATCTCCAAGTTTAATTGACTTTCAGAAAAGAAAGCTTGAAAAATTACAATCCTTAATTTTTTTCGATCTGAAAAAGTCTTTACGAAATAGGGATTCGTTAATTAACATGTTCAATTTTAAGAAAATTTTTCAGTTAATTTTAGGAAAGTTAGAATTATTATAATAGCTTAAGTTGTAGAAAATAAAATTTTGTGCGATTTATCGTTTCGAAACGGCATTTATATTTAGCATTTCGCCTTCGTTTTGATACAGCAATTGGGACAGGTTTTCAAAATAAGAATTATATTTTGATTAAGTATTTAATATTTTTTATAGGTATATATATTTTTTCAAGAAAATTTATTATTTTTAACAAGCTTTTAGTCACATGCAATGTTTGTATGTATGTAACTGCACTCAATTTTGAAGCAGATATCTTCAGCCGAAATTGCATCTATATAAAACACATTTTTGCGGTAAGGACGGCCTGATTTTCCCATCGCTTTCACCATATTTGATATGCATGATTTTTTTTAGTTTTAAATTAAAAATTTAAATAAAAAGATTTGTCATAAAACTATTTGTAAAAGCTTGATGCGCTCAGTATAAAATATCAACAATGATTCAAATCAGCCCGAGCTTTAACGAAAAGTTATGTATGAGTGACTCCAAGAAAATAAATTTCTGCTTTTTTGTACAAAAAAGATTGCCGTGAGAATGTTTACATTTTCCAGTACAGTTACAGTAACTTATATTGAGATTTAAATGAACATGGCCAGACAAAACTTCAATTGACTGATTGCACACGATGCCTTGTTTTTTACAAAACATCTCCCAATATTAATTTCCTGTTTGTTGAAATCTGTTGTGTTTGAAATGAAATGAATTTCCATTTTGTTCATTATTTGGTGATTTTTGACACATACACGATCATTAAAATAATAAATAATAATAAAGGTCACCCATCAACACAGATATTATTAATTCTTTTACAATTCTATACTTCTTTTTGTGCATGCTTACATTTTCTATAACTAGAAAAATCTTTCGAATATCAAGGTGAAAAGGGATATAAAATTTCCTTACTTTTAATTTTTTGTCTACACAGGAAAAAAAGATTTCTAAACGCAATAATATATTTGTGTTATAAAGGGAAGAAACAATTAGTTTTGAACCGAGAAGAAAGTTCCCTGAAGCAATACTTTCTTGGGGCAAGAAACTTTTTTCGTGTCTCAAGAAGAATAAAGCCTTCCTTTTAAAATGCAAATATATCGTTGATCAACAAAAAAAAAAACATTTATTCCCGTGAAATTCATTTTTTTAAATTTTTAGACTGGAAGTTAAGTTTTAAAAAGCAATAATTCACGCAGATAAAATGGCTTATTTTCTAAATATCTTTGAAAAGATAAAAAAAATTGCATTGAGCATCTAGATTCCATTATATATGGATTTAAAATACGAAAATAATTCAAAGGAATTGGGGAATTCATTAAAATATTATGAAAAATGATCAAACTTTTTCATTGCCTGCGCATTTATTAAAAATATATTATGATATTAACAGTTAAGCCTAATGCATGTTTGAAACCTTTATAGATCAAAGACTGAAACTAGAATGAAACAACTTCTTGAAATTTGTTCAATTTGCTTAATTTCAAAAGCTATCAATATATACAGGGTATTTGAATATTTAAGTATTGGATTTACTCCAAACAATCAATTAAAAAATATCTATATTGTTACTTTAAAATTTAAGTAAAAGGTTAAAAAAAGGAAAATTTCGATGCCTAAAAAGTTCCAAATGAAACTAATTTTATATTTTCACATGAAACTAATGACTGGAACCAATCGCGATGTACTACAATTTCAAAAAAAAAAAAAAAAAACATTTAAAACTAAACAGACAGAAACTATTCATTTGTTGATTCACCTGTTAAATTAACGAATGTATTCACCTAGCTAACTGACCGCGCAACTACAGGTATATAAAATGAATATAAAACCTGCACCTGCTCTTGTTATGTTAAGAAATACAATTTCAAAAGAAGAGTTTATATAAGAAACAGATGTATATTCAAATTTTGAAATATTATTTTTTTATAAATTATAAAACTACATTTTTTTTTTTAATTAAATTAATAATAATACCTAATTAATATTTTGAATTTTGATGACATGAAAATTATTAAGTTTGCCTCAAAACATTTTAAATAATCACGACATTCTGTTTTGAAACTTTTACTTTAGTCTATTAATTTACCTGTGGATTGCTTTGAATTTCGCTGGGGGCTTGATCTTTATATATTGGCTGCAGTTGTGATATTATTTTATACCTATGAAAAATTTTGTATTGCTTGTTTTTGAATCACTTGAAACAAAATATTGTCGTAGTTGTTTCTATAGAGCACGTATTTTAATAGCAAAGTATTTGGAAATATTTCCAAAACTGTATTTTTAAAAATTGCGTTCTAATGTCTAAATTTTCCAACAAACTTAGCATAGCCAATATCGTATGATTTTTAAACCACTTTAAAATTTCGAACAAAATATATTATACCTAACTCGATCCGTGCAGAATTCCGGCATGCCGTACTCGTAGCTTAAAATAGGCTACAGAAATAATAAATAAGTGAGAAATTTATTTTCTTTTTTATTTATAGGCAATTTTTTTACAGATATGATATGCAAATTACATAGTGAAAAAAATTAAATCTTAGTTATTATTAATACATTTTCAGCCCGTGAAGCTAGAGAAATATAATATTGGGAACAAAAGCAGTTTAAGGTTTTAATGAAGAAAGTAAAATTTTGTGCATTAAATAAGTACTTTTCGATTACAATTAAGAATACGTTTGAATTATTAAAATAATTGAAAAATTAATTTTTTTTTTTTTTTTTGATTGTAAGTTTTTTTCAATATTAACCAAGTTTTACAAAGCTTTATAAGTTGTTTATTCGTTTATAGGTTAAAATTGTGTATAAAATAGATTAAATTCGGAAATAACTTTTTTATGGTAACACAGATAATCCTTTATTTGAAAAATAAAATTCGAGGAAAATAGAAACCTGATGTTTTTAATGAACATTACGAATCTATTGTCATTGTCTATCGAAGTATAATTTCCGGGAAATCATTACCCAAATATTCTCCTCTTCCACGTATTTAATTTTAAACTAGAAAATAATTTTTAATTATATGAGCTCAAATAAAACTGATTAATAAATAATAATGGAAAATATTAAATTACAAATATTTCACACATTATTTAAACGAGAACTAAATATATTTATTAATTTTGTGGGTTTTGTATTAATAATAAAATATTTAATACTAATATTATTATTAATAGTCAATAAAATTATTTATTATAAATATTATTTTATATAGACATTTATTTATTTTATTTATTTTCTGATAAAAAATTAAGATTATTGCCTCGAAAATCGAAATTAAAAATTTTTATGATACCTAAGGTTTTGCCATTCATATCACTTCCGTGAAATAAATAAAATTTTAAGTAATGTTAAAGGAAACGATATAAATTTAAGTGTACCAAACAGAGGCTAAGAAGAAGGGCTCGAAAAAAATTAAGAATTTTTTTTTGGGATTTGTTTGAGTCAAAATAAAATCTTTATCATATTTAAGCAAAATTGTAGAAAATAAATTTACCAGAATTTATCATTTGATTAAAATTTTTTTGCTCTCTAATGAATCGAGAAACTTTAACGATTTAAACGCTCTTAAACACAAAATTTGGAATTTATGTAAAGCCAAAATTTGATGCTTGCTACGATTTTTTTCTGCCATGGAATAAAATTCTAAAAAAATTTTAAATTTTTAAAAATTTGGAATATATCAGTTTTAATAAAAGTCGAATTTAATTTAACATTTCGTTCTCTTTATATAGATGATCTTATCGATTTTTTGGATTTTAAATTGAAAATTGATATCTAGATTAGAATGTGATATCTGGAAAATCACTACACAAACAAATCTTAGATTTTGGTATCGTTTTCGTCAGGTTTAAATTAGTTTACGTCAATCGAAGTTTTCATAAAAATATTTGTTCAAATAGAAATTATTGCTTGGAAATACAACCGTATGTCCTCTAAAGATCTTACTCAGAAGCGTGTTTTATCTATGCGCTGTATTGTATTCATCACACAATTTAATATTTATTTATGATTGATTTTATGACGGAAATAAAATCAAAAATCATTATTATTAATAAATTCATAAAAGATATTTCATCAAATACCAATTTTGTATTAATTTGATCATCAATGTTCGCTGAATATTACGAATTTTTTTTATTTTTTGTTAACGATATTGAGAGTTTTCAATTAAAATATAACAAGAGTTTTCGATTAAGTGAGTTCTCTCCGAGTATTTTTGCTAATATTCCTCAGTTGTAGATTACCTATTTTAATTTTTACAAAAAATCTCAGATATCTCATAGTAAAATTATGAAATACCTATTTTTAATTGTTTTCTAATGCACCGGAGTTCCAAAAGTTGATTTTCATATTACATCTTAGCATTTGTATTGCATGCAAAGTGCTATGAATGGCAATAAAAGCAGGTTAATAGTTGTTAAAATTACGAGGTGCTGATATTAAAATACGGAACTATTTGCAACAAACCAGAAACTTGTGTGTAGATGTAGTCCCAAAGTCAAAATCAACGACATATTGCACAAAACTTGTTGTAAACAAAATGTGTTATGCAACACAAAATTTTCAGGAATTAGGATATCGGATAAAGGACATTCGTTTTGTCTGGTTTGAGTTTGATTTACCTTTTTATTAAAATATTAAAATAATAAGAAATTTAAATTATATTTTATAATTTATCGCAGTTATCGATCGAGTTTCTAATCTCTATCTCATGAAATATTTACGAATTCCATCATTAGCTCATCTCGATTAGTAAATTGTATTTCCATCATTTTGGCAAACATTTTCAAAGACTAGAATAGAGCGCAAAAAAAATACGCTTGCTTATGCCACTGTTTAAATTAAACTCAGGAATTATGTTACATGCGCGCAATTATACCTCTTCGAAAATGTTTCTATAGTTTTGGGAAAGTGTCATGACCCCAATCTTTTAATAATCGCACCTGATTAATCATATTCAATCATTTCTTAATAGTAAATTAATACGAATATCGATGAAAAAAAAAAATCATTGAATCATAATATCGCATTGTCTTTTTTATTCTTTCGATTAAAGTGTTTCAAATTAGAAGTAAAATTTCTTATTGTTGTTGTTAAAAACTAAGAACGAATAATATTACAAAAAATTCAATATCCTCTTTTGAATGCATTAACAAGGTTTTAAATACCCCGGCAGTTATTCTACTGTTTTCAAAAAACGGAAGTTCACTTCAATAATCTTTTAAAGAAATTATAACATCGATCATCAATCGATTGTTTTACTAAAAACAAGTAACAAAAAAAACCACTAACCTTTAAACATAATTAAAATAAAATAAAGAAATGAGATATCCATTATTTATTCCAGAAAAAAAGTAATTAAAAAACACACAAAAAAAACTTCACACAAAATCTTGAGAAACACAACAACAAAAAAACACTCAACCAAAACATTCAACTTTTCCAAACATAATTTTTCTCACAAATCTCTTATTTCAAAAATACAAGAATCTCAGATAACACATCATCTCTCGGTGAATCCACTTGTATTATCTATATCACATTCATAATTTAAATAAATCTCCGTTTGTGGTTTAACAAGAAGAACTTCTCACAATAAACACGAAAAACATATCACTTCATTGATTAAAAAAAAAATCTTCTCACAAACTGATTAATTAATAATTCATTAATCCACATAAAAAGTAATTAATACATCTTTTTAAACACACAATAATAGTTTAATATCACTTTTGTAGTTTATAAAATTTATCAAAAACCACACTTTTTAGGCAACACAAAATGTAATTTAATACAATTTAACACATCCGCCACAATTTTTTTTTAAAATGATAACAAAAAAAAAAATCAATTAAAAATATCATAAAAATACATTGCTGCACACTACACCAAAAAAAAAACTAAATAACATTTAAACTGAAAATCACAAATTGTTGTCGTCCATTGGTTTTAATTGTTGCACTGTTGCCATAATATTTAAAAACAATTTTCAAACTCCATTTATAGAATGAATCAACCGTTAACATTTATAACAACATCTGGCGGTATCAAAAAATAAAGACCAATTTTTTAAAAGAGTGTATAAAATAAAAGGTATAATAAGACACAGAACAGTTTTTGAAAAAGACGCGGGCGATGTACACTCAAACGTAAAATATATTATACCCTACACACTACTGTCGTTTAGTTTTTAGTATGTACGATGTACGTCTTCCACGACTTCCACCGCTTACCATGTGCTGTTTGATGTAGCTATGTTATAGCATACAACTACGTACGTATATTGAAAGACAGCAACTAAAGTCAACTGAAGAAACATAAAAGTGTTAAGGCTTCTTCGAGTCTCCGGTCACGTGGCTCCGACCTCCTACTTATGTAGTTTAGTGCTCTTTTTATTATTTTAATATTATGTATTCTTCTCTTCTTTCTCTACTCTTAGTTTTTTATTTATTTTTGAATAAGTAACATTAATTTGTGTGTTGGTTTCTTGATGATGAGGATGATGTTGTGATCAAACCAAGTCAAACCATAGTTTTTTTTTAACTTCAATAATTATACCGAGTATCTCAATTAGTTATCATGTACCATGCAAAATAGTGCATTTTTTAAGAAGATTGCGTGCTAATTGAAAGATGATAACTATCCTCATAAACCATTTAACATAAAATTTTTTCCATTTTCTTTCACTTATCCAAATTTATTCCATATTTGAAACCATGCTAATGTATGTAGTAACATAAAAGGAAGAGATAAGGTAAGATTAGGTTATATTTCCTGTCCACGAAGGACACACTCAGGCTATAGCGCCCATTGTGATTTCATATTTGTGTTTTACCACCTTTCCGCTGATAATTTCATTTATCAGTTCCAATTTCAAAGGCTGAGTGCACCTCCTTCATGCATACACTACCACCAGCCAATCACAACTATTAATTAAATTAATTTTGTTGCGACTGCGGGAATCGAAGCCGCTACCCTAGGCATACCGAGGGCTGAATAAAATTGGTCTATAATGAAATTTAAATGAAAAAAATTTCCTAAATCAAATACAATGTCAAGAAATTCTTGTATAAAAGCAGCAGGAACAGATAAGCCACTATTAAAATAATTGCGTATCAGGTTAATTTCATCCCAGAATCAAAGTAAATGCGACCACGTGCGAAATAAAGTGCCAAGAATTGATTGATGTAGTATCAAGTAACTACCGAAATCACGGCACAGCGTTTATTAGACGAACCGACGCGTCAATGATCGACTTTGTCACTCATTGTCTGTCTTCCTGTAGTGTATTGCAATTTTTCAAGGAAACCGAAAAAAAGACTTCAATAGCTTTTTTTAAATGTTAAATAAAAATGAAATATGGCGTCCGAAAGTAGGATATTTCTGTCGCACTTTATGGGCGTAAATCAAAAAAGACAAGTTCACATGAATATGATTTTGTTGAGGATATTCAGATAAACATATTTCATCGGCTCCCATAAAAATTTATTGGCACGGAGTCGATTCTTGGGTCAAACTTTTTTTCGCTTTTATTTCCTCGAAAAATACCAATTTATTGCAGGAAGAAAGACAGCCAGGAAGATATACATATAAATGTCCCGAATTAAATAGCCTTTGGTCCACTAAGAATAAATCGGTTGGATAAAAGATTCTAATGATTAATCATGATATGTAGATAATTATAAAAAAATTAAGCATTGAGTCACGTGACATCCAACACCAATCAGAAAGTATTGAAAGTATTACGTAACACCATGACAAACGCTAAGTTAACAACATTGGGTTAGGCTAGGGTATATTGGCTGTCCACGAAAGACTCACTTAGGCTATAGAGCCCATTGTGATACCATATATGTGTTTTACCATCTTTCCGCGGATAATTTTATTTATCAGCTCTTCAATTTCAGAGGCTGAGTGCACCTCTTTCATGCATATACCATGCACTACATCAGCTCATCACAACTATTAATTAAATTAAGTTTGTGCGACGACGGGAATCGAACTCGCTACCCTAAGTATACCGCGCTTAAAATTGCATACACAAAACTGATTGTATGCTAAGTTGTGATGTCATTGAAGCTGCCATGACAATCTATATTGTTTTCGAAGTAAATTTGATTTGGTTTTTGAAAATGCATAATTTATAATGAAAATAGTGTTTTTTAAAATAATACTTTGATGGTGTAAATCAGCCATAACAAATCATTCAACTTTTGAGATACCCGATAAATATATTTTAAAACACTAATATAATTCTACTCCTATATTATTTATTTATTTATTTTTTTATTAGAACTTGATTCTTGTAATACTTGTTACGAAGGAAGAAGGTAAGAAGACAACGGACTTTTAACTACTTTATATTATACGAATGCGAATGAAGAAGTGTGGAGTGTAGCCAGCCAGGCCAGTGTAAGATTCAATGGTAGGGAGGATTGGATGTTATATTTTATATTATACATATTAAATGTACTATGTAGTTGTATTTTATTTGTTATCTGTTCTGTTAAAAAACAATTTTAAAAAGTTTGATTTGTTTGTTTTCTATGATGACCTTTTAGTATTATTTCATTCATAATTTCGTTGATGACAGAACCAACATTCATTTTCAATTTATTTATCGTTCGTATACTATGGTAGTGTGTAGTACCCCAGAACCCCAGATGCAATGTACTTTGAAAAACTGTTGCTCAACAGATCTTGCTCTCCATGAGGTGGCGATTATACATAGGGTGGTTCAATAACATGTTACCACTTATATGAAAATACAAGTTTTATACACTGCGCCAATTTATTAAGGGAACAAAACTTTTATTTAAAGTTTTACCTCAATTTCAAACAGCTGTATGTTACCGCTTTGCAGGAAGGGATGAAAGGTTGAGAAATGTTATCCCAAAATTGTATAGTTTAGAAGCGTGCCAAAATTTGAAAAATTATTTGGAACAAATTTGTTAATACGACTCGAAAGCTTGTTTATTTTCCTTGAAAATGAGCTATAAAAATTACCGTGCCATCTTTTTGAACAAAGATAATTGCTTTCGAAGCAAAACTGACACTTGATTTAAAATCCTGTATCATCTGAAATAATCATCGAACTGAAATTATTTTTTTGTTATAACACTCTCCCATTTTGCGTTATAACATATTCAAAAATAGATATATTTTAGGCTTTTTTTCTCCTGGTCAAAAGCGTTATCTAAAATCGTATCATGCTCATTAAAAAATTTATTATTTCAAGTTTTGGAATCTATTGCTCAAAAATTGTTATCATCCCTTACCGCTTTGTACGGAGAGTTGAAAGGGTGGAATTTTTAAGTCCCGGTACAACATTCACCCCTTAAATAAATATTATTATTTTATTTTGTATTATTATATTATAATAATACTTCAATATATTTTATTGGTTTCTTTATCAGGATATTATATTATTAAATCATTAAAAATAACATACAGTTAGTTTATAGATTTTTGTTTATATAAATAAATTTGATGTTTAAGTTGATTTAAGACGTATATTTTAAATAATATTTTATGTTAAATATTTAAACAACCCACAATTCAGTAGTCAAATGATTCTTGAAGTAGAAAAAGTTAAACGAAATATAATGGTAACGTGGATTCATTTGTTTTGCGGTAAATACCAGCAGCCCAGATCATGCTAACCATCAAATATTTGTTATCTAGGAAAAACTAATTAAAGATGAAGATGCCACAGAAAATGGTATAACCATTAAAAATTCGCTAAAAGATAACGCTAATAAAGAATATTATAGACGCCTGGAACACAAGCCTCTCGTAGTTACTACCCTATAAAGTTTTTAAAAGAATTAAATTATTTTTAAACCTATTGCCATCTTAAGATATGTTGAATGGAATGGATAAAATTGCATCATACATTTTTTGATCGAAGCAATCTTGAATATAATCAATAATAGGTAGTTTAAAAAAAATTAAAAAACACGCTTTTGTAGGTAGAAAATAATTTTTTAAATTCAAATAAATCATTTTATCGTAAAAAAGCGTGGAGTGCTTAATTATTTTAAATATTTTATAGACAGATATTGTTAAAAGAAAAGTCATTATAAAATAAGTTAAAAAGCACCCCACGCTTTTTTACGATACAATGATTTTTTGTTAATTAAAGAAATTATTTTCTACCATTTAGTTCAGTTAGTTACATAAGCGTGTTTTTTAGTTTTTGTCTGTGATTTTTAGTTTTTTAGTCTAATATTTATTCATCAAAAATTCAATAATCCTGAAAATCCTGATCAGGATCATCAAATAAACTTATTAAATTATTGTCTTGTTATCGATCCTTGATAAGTATGCCAAATTTTAAGTTAATCCGACGTTTTGAAGAAGGTCAAAATCATGATCAAAGTTTCCGTTACATACTAACATACGTATGAAGCCAATAAAAGCTTGTTAAAAAATACGTAGACTTAATTTAGAATAATAAGTCGAATATTGACCACTCCTCAAATTCAATTTATCAGGAGAATGGTATGTTCGGAAGAGTGTGGATTCCGCGTGCCTTCCAATTTTATTCAGATTCTAAAAATAATATTTATTGAAAGGATTTCTAAATATAATATTGAACGTTCTCTAACCAGTAACCAGTAATCCTACATCTCCACATTAGTTTTGTTTAATTATTTTTGGTTAAAACTGTTTATTCCAAATCTAGTAAATACAAATAAGCATTTGCCATGAACATGGAAAGAATTTACGATCATAGAATAATCTAAAATGAATGAAATGGGATGAATGCTAGACGAAAATTAGATTAAGAATAATAAAAAAATTTCAACAAAATTTTTATTATCAAACATTAAATTTATGACACATTTTATATTGTTTTATTTTTACTTGTAGGTCTTTTTAATACATAAATATATTTTTTTAATTGGGAATATTATAAGCAGAGTGTTTGTTAATAAATAAAAAATTCGGTTTCAGAAAAACCGATTATCCCGTTATTCTGTTTGTAGTATAAACGAAGAACATAGTAACAAACAGAAAATAATGGGAAAACTAGAAAAAAAAAGATCAGTCGGAAGTGAAAACTTACAACTTTGATATATATATATATATATATATATATATATATATATATATATATATATATATATATATATATATATATATATATACATATATGCATCGAAGTAAGAGGTATTGTAGATGTTATATGAAATTGCCAAAGTGACTTGTATTGTGGCTTATCTGTTGTAGTTCATCTATTCAACTAAGGAACTCCCACTCTCCAAGCGTCTTACAACTATCTCAACGCATATCGAAGCTTCAACACATGTATATAATACCTCTCACTTAGATGCATTGCTTAAGGCATGTATTCTGTCATACTCGTGATATTCATATGCCTAGATGTAAATCGAACAATCTGTATACTTGATTACGTAACAAAGATTTAGACAAAATATAGACAAAAACAATAATATCCAATGCAAAGATGTATATGCATCGAAGTAAGAGGTATTGTAGATGTTATATGAAATTGCCAAAGTGACTTGTATTGTGGCTTATCTGTTGTAGTTCATCTATTCAACTAAGGAACTCCCACTCTCCAAGCGTCTTACAACTATCTCAACGCATATCGAAGCTTCAACACATGTATATAATACCTCTCACTTAGATGCATTGCTTAAGGCATGTATTCTGTCATACTCGTGATATTCATATGCCTAGATGTAAATCGAACAATCTGTATACTTGATTACGTAACAAAGATTTAGACAAAATATAGACAAAAACAATAATATCCAATGCAAAGATTCATGAAACTTGATAAATATTCATTTTTTTGTACGACTGTCCTAACACAGGCCGTCAATAAAATAAAGTTCAAAAACTAAAACTCTGATGATTACAACTTTCGTGCTAAAATGTATGAAAGAACAGAATATTATCATCTGAATTTTTATTAGAAGTAAAGTCGTTCATACAGTCGGCGGATCTTTAAGATTAAAAAGTTTTCCAGAGAACAGAGGGAACAGATGAACATACGTACATACCGATCAAACACATAGCCGTCATCCTCGCCGGGGGTAAAAAAGCTTACATGCTCCTCCCAATATAGCTCTCGTAATAGCTAAACTTATAATAACTGAATTTAATCGACCAAAAATTATTGATGACCTGATAAATCGACTAATATATTAGTGGGTGAAGCCCGTTGATATTAAACCTAATAGTTAACCTATAAATAACATTTATATACAGTATGATTATAAGATAGTAGCTAAAAACATAAATAATTTGTTGTAATATAATTAATAAATATATTTAAACATTATTTTATGTTATGAAGACTAATAGGATTTTGTTACAGTTTTAACGTTCTCGTTATTATTACTCTGTAGAATAGATAGACAAACAGACAATGTCGTACACTTTATTCGTAAAAAAATGACCCAGTCATATACTGTGACGTTTGTATCATTTATATGACAGTGTGAATTTGTTTTTGTAATATATACTCAAACATATCAATGGAAAAAGACGCGAAGATGTTACACCGATAATTGAGTCACTTACGTGTAACAGTAGAGACGGAGTGGCAATAGTGGAAATCTATTGTAAAAATTTTTTGATTCTTCGTATTTGGTTAAATGAAAATATGTAATGTACGTTAATCCATAGAATTGTAAAGCCTCGCCCTCACTTTCTATGTGAGGCATAATGTGTTTATATGGCAAAAGTAATTAAAATTACTTTTACAAAGACAGACTTTGACTCATAAAAAGTATACCATAATAGGGTCTTCCAGAAAAAAAATGACCTATGATTTTTTTACATAAATTGAAAGTAAACAATAAATAAAGACATTCTGCGAAAGAAACACTTTTTTTTGTTAACTAGATTTTTGTTAAATAACATTTAAAGTTGCGAAGTATTCAAATGGACGAAAACGCGCTGTCATCGGACGGCCCCGATGTGACGTCACGATGCATGTTGTGAGGCATTGTTGACATTGCTTTTCGTGTGTGATAACTTACGTATTTGCACCAAGTGAGTTTTTTAAACAACAAAAAGTTTTTTTGACCCAAGCAATTACCTCATGTATTGGTACCCTTTAAATCGTTGGACGCTCAGACCATGTACTTTATGGTCTAAGGTCGTAAAAGGACAATCGAGATTCTACTGTGGTGTGGTTCACCAACTGGCCGAATAACTCATTTTGCACATAATATCGTCTAATAATCTTTGGGATTGGCTTTTCAAAATGAATTACAACCGTAAATAGACATTGAAAAACTAATTGAACTTTAAACTTTGTTTAAAGTGGTATTGTGTCATACCATATTTTATAGAGAGGTGATACATGAATGAGTATTTAATTCAGAGTTTGACCATGGCCATTGACAATTGATTTCGTAGTTATTAAATTTTTTTGGATTTTTTTCTGATTGGAGCACCTTTTTCGATCGGAAGTACAAAACATTAACACCGCAACTAAACGTTAGAAGATAAATTCATCATATATAAGATAAAATACACTTACTGACTTACTCATTCGTTTTGGATAGATGTACTTTCGTTCTTTGTCTAATACTTTTCTTCATATTTTTATCTATCATCATTAAAAACACATAAAATCTGATATAAATTATATTAAGTCGTTTTGAAAACACAGACTTAGTTCTTCTTACTTAATATTTTTTGATTATAATTTACGTAATAGCTACAACAACAACAAAAAACTGTGGTTGTTTATAAACTAAATAAATAAGAGTTAATTTTTAGTGTTGATATTAGAGCATCTTAATGTATACTGTGTGTTGCAAAATTACGTTTCTTCCCTAAATTTTAAAATTGACCCATTTTTGTCCAGTTTATAAATAAAAATCAATAGCTGATAACGCAAACCTAAATCTACAATCAAAATTAAATTGCCAATGGATTGATTTTCAATATATCAGCTCCATAAGGTTCAAGTTTATATATATTTGTATCTATGATGTAAAAGTCGAAGCAATTGTCCTGACGAACAAAAATTAGATTTCTTATTATTTCCAAATATAATATGGAATTCCACAAACTAAAGCTCTCAACTTTAAGACAACCACAAAAATCATTTCTTTTACGTTTCAGTAAAATTTCAGTAAAAAATTATTCCAAAATTTTCACGAAAACTTCATCTGAGACTTATTTTACCTATTTTTTTATTGAAATAAAAAATTATTTTAATATTCATTTCAAGTTAAGCAAGTCCGTTAAAGGCAAAAGTGCCACGCCGTAAGTTAACTAAGCTACATAATAATTCTTTAAGTTCACATGAAAACCTACCTATGAAACAAATACAAAAATTATCGATTACGACAACTCCAGAATCGCACAAACATATGTTGGAAATTTTTCCTTAACAGTTATAGCTGGACAAATTTAGGTTCAATTAGAGGTATGCAACTTTTCAACAAGTAAAATTGACAAAATTTAAAAATCCTCGAGAAATTTTTCGGGTACGGAACCCTAAACTCGCAATTAAAACATATCTAAGAACCTTAGAGCATCATCGCCTATTTTGAGGATCATCGCCTATTTGTTAGTTGTTCGGGTGTGGAACCCTAAACTCGCATTTGAAACATAGCTAAGAACACTCCCCATTAAACTTTCAAACGAAACAAAAAATTCCAAATCGGTTCATCCGTTTAAGCGCTACGATGCCACTGACATAGCGGTTATTACACATAGCGGTCAAATTTATAAGACTACTTTTGGTTTCGGGGGTTAAAAATACCATGTAAACGAAAGTTTCAATGGGGAAGTGTTTCGTATATTTGAGGTTTTTCCTATGTGAACGAAAAAAATACACTTCTTTCTCGTTTCCTCCTAAATTAACAGGTAACTAGTAAGTATATAATACAAGATTAAATCTCTTCAAAAATATTGATACGTTGAATTTGGAAGGATATTTTGATGGAACTATATACACTATTCTACATTCTACAGCTACACTATACACAGGTCATGAAACAGATGATATGCCATAAAAATGTCATCGTAAACAATTCATAATCCTACACACCTTTTGTATAATTTCATAAATGATACTATGTTACATACATTTATGGTATCCACCTGCACCCTTCGAGCTTAACTTGAATAATATCATAATATCGCATATACCACAATAACCCAGTTATATAATATGTATTTTGTTCATGGGTAAATTATTGGAAAACCCAAATTTATTTTTACCCACATCTTTGCTTGTTGTTGCATCCATTTTAGGATACTATTTTCATATAATCCTCCCACATTGATTGACTGCACATATTTTAGACTCTTGAGGTAATTCAAAACTCTTTGCAAGGTACCTTTCTTTAAAAGCGAGATAAAAAAAGTATTTGTAAAAAAAACGTATTGATAGAATTTAAAAAAGTATCAAAAGTATTTATAGATATCTCCTATATTATTTCTCTAGCGTGTTTTTCTGTCACATGGCGATATTTTCTTTCTTTCTTTATCAAATGATTTCCTTCCTCTGTCAGATAAAAACCGACCGAACGAGCAAAGGCGCAATCACCGTCAGCCGTTTGACTACTGACTGAGACGTTGCGACTTTAAAGCAGGGCAGCGGAAAATCAGGAGCAATGTTTGTAAACAGAATATTTTTCAAATTGAACGCTTTTTAAAACATATTCTCCTAATTTAAGCAACGGGCACGGATTAGCCACAGGTACCACACAATTTTACACGGGTTGAGCTATTATAATTTATTTTAGCAAGAACTCAAATTTCAGCTTCACAAAAACCTAAGGAGCAGTCTTTAAGTGTACCATATACTTTATAGTACGGTAGACAACTCTTGATTTTTCTTCGAGAATTTTTTACCGAGCATGTCTCGTCAGGACTTAATTGGGTATTAGTAAATGGTTAAGGACATTTCTATTCGCGTTGTAATGGTAATACCTTCGACATTTAACCTACTTGGTTCAATGTCCGCACGAACTAGGGGTATGATAATACCAGATATCAATTTTGTGTCAAGTTTTTATTCTTTAACTCCATCCACAGAGCAAATCCTTACTCCGAAGTTACGGATCTACTTTGCCAACTTCCCTTACCTATCAGATATTTCCCCTTTAAAGCTGGTTTAAATGACACTCAGATCCAATTTGCGAATATAAGAAATTAACGAAAAAGAATTTCGAAGAATCAAATTTGTGAGAGTTATAATTGCGTAATGTGAGCTTTGTCAGGATTAGAGTCCCCAGCCGGTTTTGTGTCGGACTAAGAATAGTGAATAATATTTACTTTTTAGTACAACAATCAAGCCTTGTTAGAAAAAGTTTGAAGGATGTAGTTCGAGCGGGACAAACTCCCCTAAACTTTACTTTTCGTGTTAGTAATTAAATTACAATAAAATTATTATTAAATATGAATAACTAATTATTTCTTATAGGAATAATAAATAACCTGGAATATTAATTAATATATTTCCCAAAATTCCTAAGAAAACTACCAGATTTTATTTTTACATACGGTATATGAATACAAATTAATAGAGATTAAATAAAAACAAGTGAAAACAAAGAATTGACTGAGTTAATTGTTGACATACCATGTGTATAGACAGTGTTGATTACGCAATGTTTGTTTTTTTACGTCATGTAAGTTAAGAAAGGTAGCCACTCTTACACACAAAGTTATAAGAGTATCTTTTCTCTCACTTTCTCAGTATGCAGATACATTTTTTACATTTAAACTTTTGTTCTATCTTTAAAGGCTTACAAGATGGGTCCTATGGACCCAAGACCTTTACCTATATTGCTTACTTACGAACTAGACCTCACTTTTTACGTCCTGAGCACGTTATAAAAATTTAAGCTTGATATCTCTTTTTTTAGTTATGGTGTTTACAGACAAACAGACAGACAGACGGACAACCGGAATTGGACTAATTAGGTTATTTTATGAACACCTATATCAAAATTTTGTTGGTAGCATCAATATTTTAAGCGTTACAATCTTGGGACTAAACTTAGTTTACCATGACATATTTCATAAATACATGGTATAAAAATAATAGAAAATAAAATTTATTGTTGAATTGTTTATATACAAATAAAATATCAATTTACATTCTACAACTTTATATTATACAAGATGGTACACATTTTAGTGCCTACAAGGCTTAGTTCTGGCCATATAAATGGCAAACATCATACAACAAACGTAGACAAAAGACTCATATTTTCGAAATTTATAAGAATATCGATTTGAAATTTTGCGCAGTCATACAGGTTGATGGGTCATATTTTTTAAGATACTTAAGAGCTGGTTAGAGATATGGAAGACCCGATCTACTTCACTTTTTTTGGTCTTCACTAAAATTTATTACAAGTTTATTGAAACATTTGAAAACATATCATTATTAAATTACAATTTGTCCAGTTTTTACATTCTATAGCACACTCTTACATCTCTGACGCTAGACAAAATATTAAGAATCGGCTCTATTTGTCAATTTGTAGCTTTAAGCTGAGTTTAAAGTACAGATTTTGGTTAAGTATCTTAAAAAGTGTGACCCATCACCCTTTACGACTGTGCAAAATATCAATATTCCTATAAATAACGAAAATATGCAGGTGTCTTCAGCTTAAATGCGACACACTATGCATATATGTTTGTATTGGTATTCGGGCGGGACTTTCATTGTTATAACCGATGTCGTTATAACCGGTTTTGACTATACGTTCATAATTATTGCTTACTGGTAGCCTACATGTAAATATCTCTTATCGAAATAAATTTCGAATTTTGCTCCAATTTCCTATATCAGTTTTTGCAGATTTCACAAAATTGGCAACGCATAACTTACGTTATTTTTACCTGATTTATACTGATGATGACTACTTGAAAGTCAAAATACGTATTAATATAATACAAGAATTGATCTAGAAAATGGGTGCTAAAATCGAAATTTCGAAAGAGATATAAGAGTCTATGATAATTTTTATATCTCTTATCAAGACAATCTGTGAATACATGTAGAATTCTAGATAAAATGTAAAACTTTCAATACAATTGAATTTCAATGAGATAAATAAAACATTTTAATAGAATTTTTTTTAAATATTTTTTTAAGGTTTAATATTTTATTGTATTATAATCTCAGAGAAAGTAAACTAAACTTTATAATATGCATATATGATGAAAGTATAATGATATTTATCTGTAGATATTTGTTTATATAAATATGGTTAACCAGCTCTCATCAAATGTCATTTTGTTACAATTTATTTATTTATTTTAACAACATATACAACAAAAACAAACAAAATATTATTAAATAAATATAAAATAATTGAATTTTATGGTTATATATATATTCTCGTATCATCAACAAACTTTATTATAATTTATTTAATTTAATAAAATAGAAACGCGATTATATCTTCTATTTTTTGTTGTTACCGAAAACCACTCGCAATTGAAATTATACCAAGAATTATATTTTTAATGAAATTATTATACATTTAAATTGTTACAGTCGTTATGTAAGGAAAAGGTACACCAAAAATCTATGAACATATTTATTAAATACTAGCTGTGAACTACCCGCTTCGCTGGACAACTTCAACTTTAAATACAAAGATTATTGTGTTAGAACCTCCACTTCATATGCCGTCATTTACCAAACTTTTGTTCACAATTTCGTTTTACCTCTAAAATTATCAGTGTTTCTCTACTATATTATGCATTACATCGAAAAACTTTCCTCTTAAACCACTCAATCTATTAGAAAAATATCATCAAAATATGTTGTGTAGTTTTAAAGATCTATGCATACATAGGGACAGAGGAGCAGACAGCGGAAGCTACTTTGTTTTATACAATGTATTGATTGATATTGATTTATCTAATTGTCCTTCGTCCATATACTCGTTGTTATTAGGGATTAATAGTTACCCAACGTACCCAATTGTTCATTTAGTGCTAAATTTTGCATTTTTTAAGCAGCTGTTATAATATAATGCTATTTTTCTAAAATTTCAACAGACTTTGTCTAGAAAATGACGCACGCTTTCCTGGCGATAAGTGTATTTAGAAATTTTCATTATTTTTATATATTCTACCGTTTGATGAAGTCCTGCTGTTATAATTTATGCCAGCCGGTATATAGAAGGCAATTCTAAACTTCTTGAAAATCATTCTGAAAACATAGTGTTACAATAAAAAGATTGATCGACTTTATCTACCCAAGATATTGTGAGTAGATCAAGTTTGTATTTCAAATAAAAAGTTTTGATTTTGAAGTATTCAAAAAGAATACTTTCAGAAGTATTCTTGGAGGTTGTTTAAAAACTAAATTTCAATCTCTTGAACTTACACCAGCAGTACTAAAACAACATTTTATTTTATTAACCCCGAGTAACAAAGAGGGGGTGTTATAAGTTTAACGTGTCTATGTATATTTGTATCTGATATTTTTTTTTTTTTTTCTGCATTAAGATTATTTAATCGAGCGTGTTTTTAGCTATATTTCAAGGGAGAGTTTAAGATTCCATACCCGAAAACAACTAGAAAGGGCGTGATGATTTTCAAACGGCAGAGTATATTTTCTTGAAACATACAGCAAATAACACTCTCAAATTATCTTTAAAACAAAAATCAAAATGTGTTCATACATTTCGAAGCTACCATGCCACAAACAAATTGATCAGACTTGATTTTGAGTGGGGGGTTTTAAAATTTTTTTAAATTATATGTTATGTATTTTAAAAATATTGACGTAATTTCTTATCACAATTATTATAAATACAGATATTTATATTTTTAATACTAACATTTATTTGTATGTATGTCATAATAATTCATTTAATTATTTAATATAATAATTACGCCCCAATATCATATTTCCTAGTTAAGTTATCGTTTACAATATCACTAAATGGTTAAAATTTAGCATAATAGTATAATAGATATTTTGACAAAACATTTAGTTAGGGACAGATATTTGAGAGGCTGTTTTCGAAGTCACGCCCAAAAAATTTTTGTCCATCGAAATTTTGAGAAAAAGGGGTTTTTATTCAGGTTGTCCAGAAAAATTGTATTTGCGCCACAGCCATAAAATTTATAAATAATCGTTTTTCTTTTCTCATTAAATTGTAAAATTCGAAAATGGGGGCGCCATTTTTAAATAATTGGTTCTATCGTCGGGAAAAAATATTTTTATATTTTTTCATTCTTTTTTTTTATCTTTTTAAGTTACAAAAAAAAAACAGGTAAAGAAATTGTGAAAGAGAACCCCAGCGTATTATATGCATGTTAAAAATGCACTTGATCCATTTCTAACAAGTTAAATTTATAAAATTTAAAATAACCTCGACAAATTTTTCAGGTACGGAACCTTAAACTCACACGAGAAACATATATAAGAACCCTCTCTATTAATTTTTTTCTCTTAAAGCATTTTGAAGATCGTAGCCAGTTTTTTTCAGGTGCGGAACTCTAGACTCGTACTTGAAACTTAGCTAAGAACACTCTCCGTTAAATTACCTTTCAAATGAAACCAAAAAAATTAAAGTCGGTTCATCCGTAGAGGTGCTATAATGCTAGAGACAGGCAGGCAGATCGACAGACAGACAGACAGACAGACACACAGACAGGCACACACACATAGCAGCCAAATATTTAACACCCCGTTTTTTTAGTTTGACGGTTAAAAATAACGAACAAATTAACAAATAACTTTGCAATATATTTTTTTAATTTTTAATAATTTTTAATATTTTAATTATTTTTGGACTTTTGGTATGTGTCAATTATAGGTGTTGTTTAATGATCACGGATTAAAATAACTTTAAGTGTTATCTCAAAAAAGCGGAAAGAAAAATGATTATTAATATTGATGTCATAAAATTCAATATATTATTAGATTTCATTTACACTCGTCATATTTTGTTCCGATCAAGTTATTCGCAGAAGTACTAATTATTTCCGTATCTATTCCATTCAATATTTATTTATTGAATATTAATTAACCTTTTTTTTTTTTTTTTTAAATTATCCATCCTGTTAAATGAATATTAAATGACTTCCTGTATGTGACTAAGTAATTACTAAAATAAACAAGTAGTTTATTTACTTAAATGGTTTGTTTTAAAACGTTTTATAGATACAGTTTTGTAAAAAATGGTGATTTTCGAAGAGGGAGCACGTTATATAATATCTATAATGCTATTTGTACAAGTAATTTGACAGAATATAGTTCCCAAGGAAGGAACAAAAAAATTAACAGGCAAAATTCACAAACCGTTCACAATAAACCAAAACTCTAAATAATACAAATGTCTACTTATAAAATTTTTGGTTCGAAAGTGTTTGACACCTGTTATCCTAAAGGGAGCGTTTTTGAGCGATTATATCGAGATTCTTATTATTCCAAACATCACTCCTGTATAACCACCCGGTTAAATGGATCTCGTGATCGAAAAATGTAAACAATGATACAGAGAATAGATTTAAGACCGTGAATCCATGTAATTAGATCGGAGGAACACCAAACTCTACGATATTAGAGAATTCTAGAGACTCACCAAAAATAAAATGTAATAACTGTAACATGAACCTCGCCGTGTAACGCATCCTGTTATCCTGCACTAAAGGAGCAAGGATTATAGTTGAATTAAAGATCCCCGACAACATTAATGAGTGCTAAAGAAGAAGTTTTAAATCCAAAAGGTTGAAAAAACAAAAGTTCGATTTTCGAAACTCAAACCTTCTCCACAGTCTCAATTGGCCCTAGCCTAAGCATAAATATAAAATTACTATAAATTCATATAATAAAATATGAATGTTTGCTTATCCAAAATGAAAAAAAATCGCGATTAAAGTAAATAAATAAATAAATATTTTATTATATATCAGTAATTGATTTTATTAACAAATTTTACAATAAATTTATAAAATATAGCACACAACAGTATCCATACGTTATCATGACTGTCAGAAATATATTGGGTGTCTTTTAAATTGGTTGGGAAATATTTAAATTTTTTATTGATAGGGCCTATGCTAGGTAAATTTTTTTCTGTAAATATAAATCTAGCAAGACTGATTTATCGCCCCCGAAACCTTCTGAATACTAAATTTCATGAAAATCGTTAGGGCAGTTTCCGAGATTATAAAGTTACCGTGATAAAAAGACGTTTTCGAAAAATGAAACCTAGCTAGATCGATTTTTCACCGCAATAACCGTCTGCATACTAAAATTCATGAAAATGGTTTGAGCCGTTTCCGTGATTCCAGATATATACATCCAAGAATTGCTCGTTTAAATGTACCTATAAAAAAATAAATATAACTTTTTAATTTTACAATTAGAATTTAAATTGTCTGTACAGTAAAGAATTCTGTAAATTTTTTAGATCTTTAAAGGAATATGTAAGAGCAACGTCAGAACAAAGTTGATTAGAAGGCGGCTGCAACTACATTAGGTATTATTCTAATAGTTTATTTGCTAGAAATTCTTTTTTTTTCCGTCTAAAGTAAACAATTTTTGATTTTGTTTTGGTTCCATATCGAACAGAAAATTTAGTAAGTGGTACCATTATTGAATTTGTGGCTTAAATTTGACTTGCTTCAACATGTTTCAATTTCTTCTTTGCTACACTCAAGAAATGTCCTGGATTTAATATTTTAAGTGAGAATGTTAAGCTTGGAGCACTCCATAACTTTAAAAGATCGTACCTACTATTTGTATGTTTTGTTGTGTATAATATTTATGAGTAGGTTGTAAATTTATAACCAACATAGACAATATTTATGTATGTTTACATAATTTTATGTAGAGGTAAAGGTATAAGGTACATGCCACTATACATTATACTTCACATATTTTACCTATATATATATACATATCTATGTATATAGTTTAAAATGAGGTTCCTTGGATTCCCAACCGTCCAAGAATGCTTCAACACCTTTATATTGTACTACTACACTACTTAGTTTCAAAAAGATAAACATAAACTTCCGTTATAAATCTACCATATCGTTTTTCTTAACATTTACTTAACACAGAATAGTATACTGTTACCAAATTTAATGTAAATTTAATTAAAATAGAAAATGAAAACAAGAATATATATATCCTTAATATTTATCGATATAAAATTTTGAATAGTTTCTACAACATCGGATCTACAAAGTTATGAAAAGCAAAGAATGCTAAAAATTCGTACATAACTAGTTAGCACCGATTGCCAAGATTTGCCATTTGAATATTTCAGGGTCGTATTTAGAATTCGGAGGCCTGGGGCCAAAATTTATTGGATGTCCCTAACATTTTTTCGTATATAGTGAATATACTAAAATACAAGTGAAATTTCCAAAATTTAAAAAACCCCCGACAATCTTTTCGGGTACGGTTCATTAAATTACCTTTTTCCTTAAAACATTTTAAAGATCATTGCAAATTTTTTAGTTTCGTTGGGTACGGAACCGTAATCTTCCACTTGAAACATAACTAAAAAAAACTCTCCGTTAAATTACCTTTCAAACGATACCAAAAAACTTAAAATCGGTTCATCCGTTTAGGCGGTACAGGCAGACACATACACACATAGCATTGTTCTCTAATGTGAGGTTATATATCTGGCTTAAATTTACCACACTTTTTTATAATTATTAGTTACATCTTCTTCCAGAATTTCAACTCAATTCCTTCATTTTTCGAAAAGTTATCAGAGAAATTATGAAAGTATTGAGATTTTGAGGCTATTTTGCTATTTTCAGGGTTCGATTGAAGGCAAAGTCGATGCAGAAATTCATAACAAACAACTGTTTTGTTAATTTGCTTCAATCCGATCAATAGAAGCAAATCTATTCAAGAAAACTTCACCAACACAATGTAGAGATAAAACATTGTTCAGAAGGTCCTGCGGACCGTTCCGGCACCCTTTTCTCTGTTTATACAACGAAAGAAAGCCCATAAAAAATTTGCCATTTCCCAAAATGTTACGAATTCATGATCAAAACTAGGGAGATTTATCCAACTATTTAAACTGGACTGTAGAGCAAATTAGTCAGAAAACTCCAACACTTGTCTGAAAAGTGTAATACAACAAGGCTTTCTTAAACTCAATTACATAAACTAAAAATATATTCAACTCATTGTACTTCCATGTATACACATAAAACAAGTTAGAATAGTGGTTGTTGCTACTACTCGTCTAGTAAACTAGTAAGTAGTGGTTGTTCTTACACGTGAACTACACGATGAAATAACATTTTCTCATAATAAATAATAATACACTAAACACTGATGATGATGGTTTACTATAAAACTTATAAAATGTATATAAGCTTCAATAAACGTATATCAATCTTTACATACCGTTCATATCGTTTCTTACGTTCATATACGTTCTATTACGTACCTAAGTTATTCAACTTGTGTTGTTGTTTATCATCAACAACAACAACATAACGAACGTTAAGTAAAATTATTTGATGTTAAAATCTTATTAAATATAAACACATTCATTTGTTATCTCAAATAGTTTCTTATTGAAAGTAGGTACACAAGCTGATACTCGCGACTTCGTATGCGAATTCTAACCTAAAACTTTATGAGACTGAGTATATTTTTCCTGTACTTCCTACCTAATAACTAAAGTGGTTTTTGAGAGATGATTGTGTATATATCGTGAATATAGGGTTATATCATCATATACAAAAATTAAATAAGATAAATGCAATCACAGATTATGATACGTCTTATTTACAGCGAATAAACCTAAACCTTCCTCTCAGCTTGACCGATCAGCTCAAAACGATAAAAAACGGTCGTGGCCTAATTCCCGTTACAAGCGACAAACAGCATATAATCCAATTAATCTACGAAGGCTTAATGTTAAATTTGACAAAAAAAGTATCAGAAAGCAAATAATACGTTGTTTTATATATCAAGAAAAGAAACATGGCGTTTTTTGTTTACGGCTAATCAATGGCTAAGTTAACCGAAAAAATTCGCAAAAGTCAGAAAAACAGTTTTCTTGCGATAACAAAAGGTTGACGTCCACTGTAAAAAACTAAAAAGCGAAAGTTCTAGATCTCAAAAAAAACCTATCGATTGGCGTCTGGTAAGTCCGATTTGGATGTGTGTAGATGCCGAGAAAACTTGAAAAATGAGCACAAATAGTCGTTTTTATATATGTTTATAACTTTTTTTCTTTTTGGATTTTAAAATTGATATTTGGTGAAGTTATAAGCAATAGGTTCACAAATCGTCACTTTATTTTTTAGCACAAAATTTTTAAAATGGTTCAAAATATTGCATTTTTTCGAAGAAAAAAAAAACACTTTTCGTAAAAACTTTCCTTTTGGTCGAGGGATTATGGAAGAGCGATTTTTTGGAGCTTTATCTCTTCATCTAAGACTTCTTCAACCATGATATTTTAGAAGCAAGTGAAATTTTGTAATTTTTGACGCCGAAATTGGGCTTCAAAAATTACATTAAGATTCATTAATTAATACAAAACGATTCTTCCCATTAAAATTTTTACTGCTCAGGTTTCGGAACATACCTCAGGTTTTGTAGCAAACCCGTAATCGTAACAAAATGGATACTAAAATTAGACCAGCTATCATATTTACAGACAGCCAAAAAGATGTTAAATTCAAACTGGAATGCTTGTTAAATAATTTTCATTTGCCCTTCTGCCGCTGATAGTTTTATAAAGTATTAAGAATCAGAAAAAACTTACGAGTCAATCATTATAAATTCATAGCCTTCTTAGCCTTGTGGATAGAGCCATTTCGATTGGGTGAGTAGTAGATATGTTATGTGTCAGGTCATCTTTTAACCTGTAGTGTTAATTTGCGTAGGCTAGGAACCTCGAGCAGCATGCATGCTGAAGATGCAATGCAACCTCTCAAAATAAATGAAATTCTGAAATAATTAAATGAAATCAAGGTAGCCCACACACGGCAACACAATGAGCCACAAGCTCCGAATGATGGACTTTTCAACCTTATCTGACCTAAACCTCTATCGAGTTTACAAAACCTATACTATTCCAAGTGTTTTTAATAAAAATGTTATTTATTTTAAACAAATCTATATAATATATACTTCTATTTTAAAAAGTTATAACAACATACATTATAAAACTCCAACATAAAATTAAACGATCATATGTGTAAACGATCATGTGTGTGCATAAGGACTTGATGTTTTTAGTTGTGCATATGTATGTTTATAATAAGGTTTGTAGTATAATGTTTATAATAATTTGCTTGTGGTTATTTCTTCCTGAAATAAGTTTACAATGTTCACCAGCGTCGATATTCATAATATGATGACATCATTTGTATAGAAACAGTTCAGTACAACTCATATGCCTTGCTTAGAGTATGTTGTACAATACAATTATCGTTTTTGTAATTTTCTTGAACAGTTCATGTACTTTATATTGGATATTAATTTTAAAATGACGAGTAAATAAAATGTAAACCAATATTGTTAGATTCCGCTGATTTTTTCATTGAATGAAAAGGCAAAAGATACCCACTTTATTTTACACATTACGGTAGTTAGAATAAGTAGAAAAACTGGCATCTGTCCATTTTAAGAATATCACGTATAAATTCTCCGAGATACATGAAAGTAAACTTTCCGCCTGCGTGAATTTTCGTAGAGAGGAAAGTTGTTGGGGCTATTATTATTAATTTTATTTATCAATGACATTATACAGGGTGTCTATAACTAACTAGGACAAGTATAAAAACAATCGAAAAAAGTGATATACTTTGATAATTAAATAAACACAACAAATTAAACCAATTAAATCATTTTATAGTTTTTCGAAAGCCCCTTCTATATTATTAAATAACACCTACCACGTTTGAATACTATCATTGGCGTGTGAATAAACAAATTTTTCAATTTTTTCCATAACCGTATCTCCTAAATAAGGCCTTAGATCGAAATTTGTTTAATAGCTTTTTCAGAAGTAGAACACTCTGTATGCTCTCGAACAAGGAGGGTATTTTTTTATTTAAAAGAATTGCTTCCAGCCAATTTATGGGTGACAATATGAAATAAATAAATTTTGAAAAAAAAACCGTGACTGATCATAGTTAATAATTAACGGGTTTCTTTCATCTGTAAATAAACATAAATGTAGGTTGTTATTTGTTTTTGTATTACACTCATACAAGCTAGTAATATAGAAAATGTGTATTTTAAGAGAAAAGTCGTTCCAATGGGTCCATATAGTGCTGTGCAGCTGTGTATTCTAATACTACCCGTTTATAAGTGCCTTTTGCAGCGTTAGTTTTAATAAAATCGATAAAAAAAACTAGATAAGATACTTGGTGTATGCGGTGATACCTCTTGTTAGTTTTATAATTTTGAAAAACGTGCTCCCCGAACAAAATTGGAATATTCTCGCCTCTTTAACACACAACCTCCTTTCTCATACAAAATTTTTGATCCTATAAAGACTTACTGCGATTTTATAGCGATTGGACTTACTGATCTTTTGTTTTTGTAACAAGCCTTAAGTGAGTAAGAAGTTAAACTAAGAGGAGGATGGTGCGATAACGGCCCCAGTTTTACATCAATATATTTCATCTTCAGATCAATTGCAACCTTCTTCCACTGCACCCTTTTCTGCTTAATGATTACAACGTGTTGATTTAGTATAAAATAACTCCAAAATATAGAAGTTTCTTGTAAAGTACATCTCATTCATTGAACATGCCTCATTACATATTGAATAAAATAAATAAATATGTACATACAAATTAAACAATTTTATTATATAAATAAAATTTTAAAAGTAACGGCAACACGTAAGTAAATTCCCTAAATCTTATTTACAAAAATAAAGAATTGACTGAGTTAATTGTTGAAATTCCATGCATAGACAGTATTGATTACTCTATCACATTCCACATACATGCATGTCACACATACATAACTGATATCCCCATATAATACATACTATACAATTAACGCCTAATTTGCGCTCTCACGGGTAAACAGTGATGTTTACGAAAAAATGTTTTAAACAAAAGTTGGAAATTTTTTTTGAGGAATATTTTTTACATTAAAACTTTGGTTCTATCTCTAACGGTTTACAAGACCCAATTGACCTATGTTGCTCATTTACAATGAAACAATAAAAATTGGGAAAATTAACAGGATTTTCGAAAAATAAAAGTAATCAGGGCAGGTAGAATATGAGTACGTATAACATATCCGAATTTTAAATGGATAGAGTAAAGGGAATAATCGCAGTGCTTGAAATTCAACTGTTACTTTAACCATTCTTATCTGGAAAACCGCTTTTCTTCATAAATATTTTTTTTCACCAATAAATATTTAAGAAGAGAAAAAAATTACAAAGTTTCACGCCAATTAAATAATGATGTCACACCATTAAAAAATGTGTATAGAACCGTCTTAAATAATAAATTGTAGTAACAATTATTTTATAAAATCTTTGTTCTTGTTTAATTTGAATTTTACTTGTATTAATAGTCTAGAGAACTTCCAGAATTAAATATTTTTATATGTCTCATTATGAGGAAAAAATGCATACGTTCATTCCGTGTTTGTGATCCGTGTTTGTGATCTATGCAAATTCTATTCTTGTTTTTATGGTTTTTTTTTTTATCTTCGATGTATTTACTCACGATCTCTCAGTTACAAATGAATACAAATACGTACAGAAGTTTGGAGCTCTAAACATTGCGGGAGACACTCGTATGTAGTTTGTGTATATTTTTTATAATAAATACTTTTTTTTGGTATATTTTTTATAAAACATATGTAGAATACATACTGTGCTGTAAATATTCCATTCCATCCTATTAATAATAATGGTTGGCGATAAAATATTTCCAACATACAATTGGAATACTGGTACTATTCTGAATTCGAAATTATTTAAAATAAAAATTTATTGTTTGTTTTTACTTACAAGGTGTCCCGAATACAATGCAAATTTTTACTTGGATTTAGTTCCGATTCTATACGTCAAAAAATAAAGTCAGTCTTGGAGACTGTTGAGGGAAATGATTATTAAAACTATGTAGTAATTGTGTTTTTTTTTTAAATAAATTTTTAATTAAGGTTGTACGAGCGCCAAGTCGCCAATGCAAGTTTAGACTTGGTATTAGAATTATGTGTACCTTATTTTCAACTTTGATGATGAATTTTGTTATAACTTCATGAATGTAGATAAAATTTTTCGATATCTGCCTTGGTTTCCGAAATATCGAAAGCTAAATAATTTTAAAAAAATTTTCGATATTATTAAAATGACTCCAGATATCCAAAAATTTTTGGACTTAGGCCTACTTCATATGAAAAAAATCAAGCTTTTTGTCAAAATTTGCCCATGCGCTCGTACCTCCTTAATTATAGTATACATAATTAAAATTTCAAAATTTGTAAATTGACTTATTAACGTAAGTATAAAATACAATTTAATAATTAAAAACAGTAGGAACGGTAATCAAAAGTTACTAAAGATCAGAATAACTTTGTAAATAGTTAATGATCCATACAATCGCAAATGATAATAAGAAAAAAAAATTAATAAGGGAGCCTTCGCTTGTCTATTAAATTTCACCATTGGATATAATTGCTTTTAAATTTAGGAATTTTGTAATTTTTTTTTTTTAGAAAAATATTTATATTTTCATATCGTAACCATATCAATCTCGACAACTATAGATGTAATATTAAATCGAAAAATTTAGATAAGGTTTCATTTATATATATGTACTATAATATTACAATTGTTATTGTTATTGATTTCAACCGAGATGTTCAACCGAGCATACTAAAACTTATACGTAGGTACGTACGTACAGCTACCGTACGTATGTATAATAACGTACAATTGAAAAACACATATAATATAAAATTTATTATTTCCATCAATAATGTTAGTATGTCATCCATTTATTTCAAAATATAAGAATAAAAATTTATTTTCTTTTCTTTTTGTATATTCAATAACAAAAATAATAAATATTTTTATTAAAATAACTGTATTATTATATGGGAGAGTGTTGGCCCATGTATAATGATTTTCATTTATACACCTTTTGAAAAAGGCTAGGTTGAAAAAGTGGAACATTGTTACAATATGTTCCTCTTAAATGATATGATACAAATTAAGATACCCTGTGGCCAGATTCAAATGCAGTAGTTACTGTCCTGTCGAAGTTTTTGTCCTGTACTCATATGTATCATTAATTTAAAACGTATCTTTCCCGTTTGTATTTAATAATAATAAAGTATTCCTTTTGCCAAAACTGAAAAAAAATATAAATTACTATTTTGTTATAGCATTCCTTTATTATTTTAGAACGATTATTTTTATTACTCTCAAACTTTGTTAGTTTATTTTATTGTGCCTGTTAATTAATACATAATATACATCGAAAGCTACTTCGTTCCTACCGAGTTTTTGTCGATGCTATAACACAGTATCAGACGACGTGTGTGGTTGAAACATTAAAACATGCCCTCTAATTGATTCTTTTGATTTGTACATAAAATACCTAAAATCAATTATCAGTAATAAGCATAATGGGTTGTTTTGATCCAAGATATATGATGCAGCAGTGGGTATTTTCAAATTTTATCTTCTAAACAATTTCCATTTTGTGTTATATATGTGTAAAACTGAAATGGTTAAAACATAATATCCACAGGAAGTAAAAAAACAGAATTTGAATTTGATTTATCTAATATTCGGCAGCATAGTCGGGTGAATATCCTAAATTTGGTAATGTAGCAAATTCGAATACCGAATAATCAACGAAATCCTAACAACTGGCAGTGCAAATGCAAATTTCTAAGACATTTTTTTGAAGAATTTGAAAAACTATCCAAAATAAATTGGAATAAAGGCTCAAAATTTTACCCTAATGTATTTTCTTAAATTTCTATTAACAAACAAACAGATGAACACTTTACATTTATTCAAATTCAGACAGATTTTACCTACAAACCAAATTAAAAACATTTATTTTAATATTACAAAAATTAGTTTGCGTTTTTTATATACAAATGTATTTGTTTGTTGGCTTATGGAAAGTGTTCAATATAATTATATGGTACCGTTTGTTTAAGCTAATATTAAAACCGCAGACAAATCTTCAATCAAGTTTTCATAATATTAGGTTGATTCTTTAAAACTTATTGTCAAAACTAGAAGATCCAAAAATATAACTAGTTAGGTTTTTATACCCTGTATATACGAAATATATATATCAAGGTATACTAATTTTAGTCCCAAGTTTGTAACGTTTTGAAATATTGATGATACGAACAAAATTTTATTATAAGTGTTCAAGAAATCATCTAATTAGTCCATTTCCGTCTGTCCGTCTATCCAACACCATAACTCACAAATGAAAAGAGATATGAAGTTGATGAGAAACATAGGTCAATTGGGTCTTGAGTATGTAGGAGGTAAGAGATAGACAAGAGGTTAAATATAAAAAATTTTCTTAAAAAAAAAAAACTTTTGTTGGAAACATTTTTTCGCAAACATTTTCGTTTACCCGAGAGGTAAACTTTACTTTTCACTCACTTTTTATGGATTGCAATAACTCTTTTCCTCTAATTTTTCAAAAAAAACTCAAAAACAATCTCTTTCTGTTACTAAAATCAATAGGCTTTTAAGCAATTTTTGATGAAATTGATTCATTGTCACAAGTCAAATTCGCAAAACACGCATTTTTATCCAATCAAATTATCCAAATTACTATCAAAATCTAAACTAGCAACAAGTTGATATGGTAACATTTTTAATGTTGCAGTTTTCTCAATAACTCATGACAAATTTTGAAGTGTAGTTGTTACTGTTTATTGTTAACATTTTCGAGGCGTACACAAAGTTTTGTACGATATACGAGTGAAAAGACATTATTTACGCATTTCTCCGATTTCTCAGCTAAAGCTCTTATTCCACTTTTATTGTAAGACGCTATTCATTAATTACGTTTTTTGGGAGAGGGGGGGTGCTTCAAAAAAATCTTATCATGTGATTATAAGGGTGAGGGGGCGGGGGTAAACCTATTCTTACGTACGATTTTATGAGTTGAAATTTAATATTAGAAATAATGTATACATCGCGAAATAAAGTCTCTGTGCTAAAGAATAAAAGTCTTTAATTTACGTCAACTGTGAGTTTTAGTGTAACTGATTCTTTTCTAACACGTTTTATTATTCGACAAGACGAGATTGGATCTTACATAGTTAGTTAATGGCCCCGAAATAACTAGAAGAAAACTTCGAGTTCCTGAAATTCGAGGAATATATGGGTTGAAAAGACAAATTTGCGTAAACATGCTCCAACTTAAACTCAATACTTTTTTAAATTTCATTTAGTGTATACCTACTTGGAGTTCTGGAACTAAAAATGTTCGCGTGTCTTAAATTATAGTAATTAGAAAATAGTTTTATTTTATTATAGACAAATATTTACATTACTTTGAAACGGGTTTAATTTATCGAAAAATAACGTTTCCAAATAACTGACGTTTTAGTTACATCAAGGTTAACATTTATTTATTTTTTTTCGTTTTAGTCAGGTATAAACAACTATGTCTGAGTGTTTAAATTATTGATCATGATGAGAATAAAATAGCAAGAATTTCATGTTAAAATATTCTCTATAATAACGAAAATGACGATGATTAAGTTAATTAAAAAACATTCTAAAACATCACACCATCAAAAATTAAAATAAAGGAAAAAAAAGTAACATGAGGGCCTATATACTACACTCATTTCAGATGGGCTCAAATTTTGATTTGAAATCAATTTTTGCACGTTAAAAAATGCATTTTGATTGGCTCTCAACAAAGCAATCTGTCTGTCGTCTGAAACCTTGAAAACTGCAATTTTTAGGGATAACGAATAACGGACAATCTTGTAACTTCCAGTGTCGAACAAACTGGCTTTTCAGATACAATAAGACTTCCATGTTAAATTGTGTTATGCTAGAAAGCCATTCAAATAAATCTTTGATGGCTTTTTTCTGGGTTGTTTTAATAGATATGCGAAAAATAATTTTATTCTTGTTTGCCACATGTGAATGGGCATTTATTAAATCTGAAAAAAATCTTACATATTCCTTATTTCCACGGATCATTAATGCGATTTCTGTCAAGGACGTGTGATTTTCTCAGTTGTTTGCTATATGAATGGACATTTATTAAAACTAAAAAACAAGTTATCATAATCCTTATTGCCGCGGGCCATGAATTTGATTCCTGTCAAGACGTTTTTCTTAAAATTCGCACCGTGCGTGAGTTTTATAGGAAGCGTTTCCATGGTAACGATACACTACTTTAATTATAGAATTGTATGGATGCATATATAATTGTATGAATTGCATTTATGACTTACATTGAAAATTTAATATTATTGTCTCACAAACTTAAATAAATAATAATGATAATTTACATTTGAAAAATAATAATATTTGTGCAATTTGATTTCTTATTTTCACAATTTTTAATGCATTAAGTTTAATTAATTAGTGTTTTTTAATAATTTTAATTTGACATTTTCTATAAGATTAGCATGTAAAGAACTGCAAATATAACAGCGTCCTTTATCGCCAAAATTTTTCACTTGAAGCGCTGGCATCGATTTTATTGTCTCCACCATGCCTACGCACAAAACGAATAGTATTGGTGTCAAACATATCAAAGAAATTGAAATTTGGTCAGCATAAGTAAAATTTATCCTTAAAAGCATTCTTATTAACAATGAAAGCTTAAAAAATAAATTTTATTTTAATGTAATTGTAATTGATGTCATGAAAACATGCATACAATTTTTTTCAAAATTAAATTCATAAATTGCATAAACAAAAAATGCTTTTTTGCGAAATGTTATTTTGAAGGACATTTGAGTCGATGTTTTTGTAATTCACGATCAAAAGTATTAATTATGTTTACAGTGTTTTTATTTTTAAACAAAACGAAACAAAACAATATGTAAAAATAATAATTACCAAAAATATTTTTAACATTTAGAAGCTATAATCCACTTTTGTATATTCAATATCCATCTAATAAAAGGATTAGTTTGCAATGAATGTTGTGTTTAATATCAAACTCATTGTTCAAATTCGATCAATGTTGAACACTTAAATGCATGACAGGTTTGTTTTTTGTTAATTTTTTTATTTGTAAGCCTGGCTATTTTATACCTAATTGTATAAAATGGGCTTTTTATTGTGTATGTAACATAAAAAACAATTTTTGAATTTTATCCTAGCCTCATGATACTTTAACCTTATAATACTTGTTGAGAGTACTGCTCTAATCACCGCTAGTAATGTCAAAGATGAAAGGGGAGGAGTAGGAACCTTGAAACCCGAAAATGCCTCTCTATATAATGTAGGAGCTAAAATTCAAGCCTACATAATTTAGCTGGCCATTATGTGGCTCGCCTGCTCTATTCTCGTTGGTTCGTCAACTGATCTAAATTTTTTCACCCAAGTAACCCAGCAAACTAAAACTTTTTTAAGGGATTAAGCTTGCCATGAATTTTGACAACATGCAAACATATTTTAAGAGTTTGTGAATTTTTGTTTTAATCAAAATTTTCTGTTTTTTTTTTTCATTTAAAAAAAATTTGGGTCAGTTATCAGTGGAAGTGAATTATTAGTATTTAAAGATAATAGATATAATTTAAAGTAAGTACAAGAAAATTTTATATTATGTCATAATTAGTATCCTTATCAAACCAAATGTAGGTGCGCACATGGAAGTTGGAAGTTTGACTACTAAATCTTTGGTTGTCTTTTTTAAACTAATATTACAATTAATTGATACAGTAAAAAGTAAAAGTAGCTAGAATTCAATTCTTGAAAGAATAAAACTTGACTTCTACGAAGTATTCTTGAAGAGGTATTTGATTGAAATTAATACCTTAAATTTTCAGAAAAATATCTTGTTCATATAAAGGTAAGCGCTACATTTATAATATATGAAAATAACATAGGAACATAGTTCGTCCCGGGTGTCCCGCGATACATCTCGTTCTATTTTTATATAAAAAAAAACTTTCATAGTCTTGCAGTAAAAAATAATTCTAAAGGTAGTACTAATCTCGCATGAGTAAAAGAAGGGCCAAAGCTCCTCGCTTTTTCAGGGATTTTTATTCATAATTTAAATTATGTTGCCGTCCTCTTGATTAATGGTAGACGAAATGCCCTTGTTTAACTTGTATTTAATGATAGTTCCAAAATTGAAAAGAGAGTGGTATTTTTATTCAATCATAACTTTGTACCAATTTGTCTGCAACAAATGATTTTAATAAATTATATTTGGCATTAAAAATATACAGACCACGACGAAATAAAACTATTACAGATTGAAATCATAAAAATTTATCATCAAAATATGTTACCATATTGAAGTTATATCGTTATCGTATAAAGATATTTAATTAAATACAATTTATCACTTATATCGTTAAGAATATATTATTTTAAAACATCCTGTACGTTATTACTACAACAATGGATAATTGTAATGGTAGTGCAACATTAAAATACAGCTCCACAACTATAATGATAACTATAACGTCAACATTACATTATATACCACGATATCAAATACAGAATGTACAATAGATTATCAAAAAGGATCTCGATTATTTACATAATAGAAAATAATATTAGACTAGATAGATAACCACCCGCTTCACTGGGCACTATGGCCTCCAACTCTCTTGATCTCACTTATCCCCCTTCCATAACTCTTGAAGCGATTGTTTTACACAGCTTAAATATATACACAGCTTTAAATTTTTTAAAGTGTAAAATAGTCATAATTCATTGAAAATATCAGAAAACATAAGAATTTAGTATATCAGAGAGATGGCTATAACAATTACTATTTACTGTTTGACATTTACTATTTTAAATTTTATAGAAATCTTTAATGTATGGCTCAAAATGATGATCATAGATGAAGCAGTAAAATGTCATATTAAATTTTAAATATATCTTTATAAATTATAGTTCATGTGTTATTCTGATGTGTGACCTATATTGTTGTACAGTTTTATTAAAATCCATTCGCTAGTTTTTGCGTGAATGAGTAACAAACAAACAAATATTTATAGGGAAACATATAAAATATATAGGGATAGCAATTGGTTCGGATTGGTTAGAATGATTTAAACAACCGTTTAAATTATGTTTAAAGGCCAGCATAGATTCTAGATTTTAAGAAAATAATTCATAATTTAATGAAAAAATAGCAGAATTATTTTAACTCTCAAGTATGCCATGTCCTGTATGCTTAAAATATATATTCATTCTCACAAAATTTCACATTTATAATATATCAGGATCAGAATCAGGATTAATATGTGATAAGATAATAAATTTTTGGTAAGAATCCAAAGAAATTCGTCAAAATATTTCTTGAATTGATACCACTTACAAGCTACATGTCTTAATGAAGCAATACAAAGATATGTGAAACTAAGTCGTTGGTAAAGGTATAACTTAGAAGGAACCATTTACCCAACCATGGAAGGCTGGACGTTAGTTTATCCTTGTAACAACATTATCCGAATTTTAAAAGATTGACTTCGAACATATCATGTGTTCAGTGGAATGACGACAATAGCCGACAATATTAAAATTCACCTTGACAATTTACAAAGATTCTTATACTTCTGGAGCTATCGAATATTCCAATAAGTAGGTGCTCAAGAACCAAATTGATTTTTTTCATATTGTTTATTTAACGTCATCTAAGTAGTTTCTTTCAATTTTAAAGCTTGTACTGCTTAGAATTAGCAAGCAAAAAAGTTTAGAGTGCAATGTCGAAAACGGTTCCTTTTTCAGAAAAAATCTCTCACGCTCTCGTAACAACGATAACAAACCCAAATATTAGAAATAAATGAAATTATACATATAATATCAACTCCAGCACCCGATCTCATGTCTGGAAATGATTGGAATAAATTTTGCAAACTTTCACTTTGCCAACATCGATTTTTGAGATCTTGGACGCTCTTGGACATTTTGTATATAGAGAGATATTATATATTTGTAGTAAAGATATAATAATAATAATATTAAATGCAGTAATAAATTGCACCCGTTCCTTTTAAAATTCATTCTCTATAGTTCATTATGTTACTTATTATGAATAATATCTCTCTCTATATATAGTAAATAGTGGATCTCGGTTCTGTTCTATGTCTGTGAATATAAATACATAGTTTGTACGTATTTTCATAACAATGCATTTTGTATTTTATATCATGGGTATGTATGTAGCATTATGCTTGGTTTACCAGGCCATGCTCACATACAGACGATGTATAAATATTTTGAAATATAATGTTTGAGTTGAAGTTAGAAGTTGGAGAAAATTAAGTGGCTAGGACAGAAATCACGTATATTATCCGGTCAAATTAAAAAAAAAAAAAAATATGAGGAAGGTACAAAACTTCGCATTCGGTTGAAATTTGATAGGATTGTTCAAAACACCATCATAAATGAAATCTTAAAAGTTCTCAGCGATCCGAGACATCAACAAAAATTTAAGCGGGGTAAAAGGTCACAAAAAGAAAAATTTTCGTAATTTATAAAAAACGGTAACGTTTACCAGAAAATTAGCTCAGACAAAAATTATAGATCAGATAATTAAATACAAAAGCGTCTCAATACTTTTTTTCCTAAAAGTCACCGTTTCTGAGATATAACGATTAAAAAAGTTGAAAGAGTTGCAATTGTCATAACATGTAAAAGTACGCCACGTACATCACTGAAGCTGTAATACAAGTAAAAATATTTTCCTATCGACGCCAGCGCTAGTAGTGGATAATTTTGGCGTAAAAGTGGCTGTTATGACTAATTTTCAATTCTTATGCATGAGCTATATTGCTGTACCGTTTCATTAAAAACCATTGACTAGTTTTGGCGTGAAAGCGTAAGAAACAAACAAACAAAGAACATCCTAACTTTCACATTTATAATACATATATTCGGAAGGGATAGCAATTAATTAAACTTGTAGCATTAGAAAGATACGAAATTGGATAAATAATATTTTTTATATGTAAATTCACATAATTAATGATTAAAATTTGTTAGAAAATATTATTAAATTTTCAATGTAAGCCATAAAGCCATATACGTACATCCATAAAGCAAATCCAGTAAATTATCGTTTGACAATATATAATCGCTAACACAGGTTCATTATTTGTTTCCAAAAATTTTAAATATTGTATTTTTAGGACCATTTTCATTGACACCGAATATGTAAATGCATTTATGAAAAGTAAATACAAGCAGCTATGGAAATGTTGGCGACAACCAAACTAACGAGAACGAACCAATGAACTAACTGGTTATATAAACAAACAAATATATATATAAAACAAGTCAATGGTTTTATATCCTAAAGGTTTTTTTAAATATACTTTTTTTCTATTTTTTTTCCAACCATGCATAGAACCATTTTTTTTTTTCGAATAGAAATAATAAAACTAACGTTAAGTATGAGGGCTACTAGACTTTCAAATGAGAAAGTCACATAATATAAAGTGATGGAAATTGGTTTTTTTTATTGAAACAAAAAAAAAATTAATATTATTCATTTTTACGTGAAACTTTTATATAAAACACGCTAAGAAAAGTAAATATTTATATATCATACCCTATGTACGAAAAAATTCAAATGAAAATGGCTAGTGCTATAGCTATCGTTTAAAGTAAGCGCAGGGAAGTATATAAATATTAACTCACAATAAGCTCTTAAAAGCGCCATGAAACATAAAAACTACAGATCATTTAAAGATTAGATGATTATTCTTATAGATTTCGCTTTGAAACAAAAAATTTTTGTAGAGTATTTTACGAAATCATTATCGTATATAGAGTATTCTACTCACCCACTTGTCAAATGAACCAGATTTTGGAAATTTTCGAGGTATGGTTATAGTTTATAACCATGTTTCATCCAATTCCAAAAAACAAATTGTGGCTTTTTTTCGGTGAAGTTTCAAAGATATGGTCGAAAATTCTATACGAAATGTGATATCCGAGAGCAATTCCAGCCGATAGTTCACAAACTGGTCCATCAATCGCAAAGTGAATCAGTTTGCATGTGTTTTTGAAGTAAATCCAGTGTTAATAGGCAACGAAAGAAACTAAAAAATAAAATCATGAGAATTTAAAAATTACTTCAGAGTTCATATTGCCACTTCCAAAGAATTTTTTTAACCACCGTTTAGTTTTTAGGTCAGATACTGTTTAAAAGGACTTTTGTTTAGATAATTTTTAAGTGTGGCTGGATCGGCCGTACGCTATGAAAACCTCCTGAAGACATCAGCCGCCAGGCACTCGATTGGAATCCACAAGGCAGGGGAAAACCTGGAAGACCTCGCATCACCTGGCGAAGAACCGTAGAAAAAGAGGCAGAACTGGAAGGCAAAACGTGGAGTGAAGTCAAGAGTCTGGCCAGCAATCGCGTTCGCTGGATATCCTTTGTTGCGGCCCTGTGTCCCCCTAGGAATTAAGGGAATCAAGTCAGATAATTTAGAGCTATCAACTTTAACCAGTGGATAGTACCCTTCTTGTAGACTAAAAATACTTGTGAATTGTGTATATTTCGTACACACAGGGTACAAATTTTAAAAGAAACAGCTACGTGTATGCTAAGATATTGCATAAAATTTTATGATAATTGAGTCTGACAACAAATTAAACAAAAAAAAAAAAACTCATATATTATAAATATTATGACTTGAAACGACAATGGGATAGGATGCTTGGTTAATATTTGTCAAGATATTTCAAAATAATTCTCATAAAATTCTCACGACTGCCTAATAAATCTTCTTCATATGCATACACATCGCGATGTTTTCTTTCGGGCTACTATTATTTCATTTGAAATAGTAATGGATGTTTTTTTTTCTGTGGTTTAGTCTAGACGTTTGTTCAAACAAATGAACAATCGTACCATCAAATTTTATTTCTACAATTTTAAAATGACAGTAAAATTCTTTCCAAGCTAAACAGTGAGATGGTAATTTATTTGATGAACATTTTGATTAAGTTACAAAAATAAAAAGAAGTTAGAAAAAGTAAAAATTTTTGTACTAACACTAAAAAATTTATAGACAAATTATTGTACTGAAAACGAAAGTGGCGGCGACATTTTAAAAAGATGTTTAGTTTGAATATACACGCATATATAGTGAGTGTACTTTTTTAAACCATGTATATATGAAATATACCAAGGTATACTAAGTTTAGTCCCAAGTTTGTAACACTTAAATAAAAAGAATAAGAGATATTGATTCTATGAGCATAATTTTAGTATAGGTATTCATAAAATCACCTTATAAGTCCAATTCCGGTTGTGTGTCTGTCGTCTGTCATCTGTCGTCTGTCCGCCTGTCATCACGATTACTCAAAAACGAAAAGAGATATCAAGCTGAAATTTTTATAGCGGTCTGGGGACGAAAAAAGTGAGGTCGAGTTCATAAATGAGCAACATAGGTCAATTGGGTCTTGGGCCCGTAGGATCCATCTTGTAAACCGTTAGAGGTAGAACAAAAGTTTAAATGTAAAAAATGCTCCTTATAAAAAATTAAACAACTTTAGTTTGAAACATTTTTTCGTAAACATCATTGTTTACACTTGAGATTGAAAATTATGCTCAAATTGTATAGTATGTATTATATGGGTATATCAGTTATGGGTATATATGGGTATGTATATATGTGTGACATGTGTAATGTGGCAGAGTAATCAACACTGTCTATACATGGTATTTCAACAAATAACTCAATCAATTATTTGTTTTCACTTGTTCTTAATATTTTATTACACTTTTCAAAATGTATTCTCAGGAATACTCTTCAAATTTTAATTCATAAATAATCAACATTATTAAAATTTAGGTAATTTGGATAAAAAAATCAATTTTAAAGAATTTTCGACAGGTGATTTTTCAGGAAGTTGTGATACTTAATAAAATATATTCAAGCTAGTATACTGTTTATTCTGGGAGAAATTTTAAAACAAAGACATTTTCAGTTTTTCATATTCAGTTTTTTACTTTTCTAGAAAAAGACTATCTCACATAACTAGTATAGGTAAAATATAGTAGTTTTAGGTTTTAGATCCACTTTTGCTAATTTTTCATGTCCACAGCAGTAATTTTGTGAACAAAATACATGCCATACAGTTTGATTGTTAAATACAATCTGAAAAAAAAGAAATAAGTCCAATAGTTTACAAGGCGGCTTCAACAGTCGGGGTCCATTTGAGTCTAAGTTGGCTCCGATGGGCCCCGATTTTTTAAGTACTGACTTATTGGAACTACTGAACTTATTTCTTTCTTTTCAAATTTTATTTAACGCAGCCGGGTTTTTGATTTATTTAATTATTTATTTTATTTTATTGTCGTTTGTAGCACAACAATATACCTACTCATCTTTGAGTTTGCAAGGTAATAATTTTTTCAAGTTTCATAAATTTAATGGTTTAATTCTTTTAAGTTTCTGGTGCAGTTTTTGTAGAATATTAATAACAAAATAAAAAAAACTTTTAACAAAAAGAAAATGGACTTCAAAAGAAAAACTTTTCCAAAACAAATTAATATGCACTAAAAAGTAACAAAATAACGATAATATAATGTAGTTAAAATTATTGTTATTTTTGGTGTCGGTGTCAGTCAAGAAAACAACTCTGACAGAACAGTTTGCTACATTTTTTTTTGGTTATTTTTAGTGAATCTGAAGTACACTAACTAATTTGTCACTAAAAAAAGAATCATCGAAATCGGTTGGGGTGATATTGAGTTATTCGTCCTCTTATCGTGCAAACTTAATGCAAATTTAAGACTTTTATGGCTCTTCTCATGGGTGCCGCTATCAGAACTGGAATAAAATGAAATGGGATCACACGAGAAGCACCAATTTTCAAATAGAATGATAAAATCGATTCACCCAGTCGAGGTTCTGAGATAACACACATAAAAAAAATACAGTCGAATTGAAAATGGGACCACACGGGAAGCACAAGTTTTTAAATAGAATCATCAAAATCGGTTCACTCAGTCGAGGTTCTGAGATAACACACATAAAAAACAATACAGTCGAATTGATAACATCCTCCTTTTTTGTTTGAAGTATGTTCACAAAAAAAAAATTATCGTTGGACATTTATTATAGACCATCTTGTATAATCCAAAATTTATTATTCAGGCCCTAATTAATAAAGACTTTAATCATTCGTAAATAAACTGTATCATTAATATTCAATTCATTATTCATTTTATAAATAAATATTTTTATTATTGTTAAGATGCTTGTTTTAATTGCTAATTATGAAGTTTAGTACTCATTATTAATTAAGAAAGTTCGTTTTTTACTACTTTAGTTGATGAAATGAATTTTGTTTTATTCATTTATAATGTGCTTTCTCCTTTATACAAAACGTGAATAAATGTTAATACAAAATATGGGTGCAGGCAAGCAGGTACATTAAGGTGGTATTTTTTTCATCAATTATTTCGAAAGTAATAAATATAAAGTAACTTTTTGTAATACATTTTTATACTGATTTATAATTGATTGGATTTTAATTAAAACTGCAATATTTTTCTTAAACAACTTTATAAATGCAGGAATACAACAAATCAGAATTTCGCTTGAAAAATCGTAATTAAAAATATTATCACTTAGTAATTTGAGCGTCAAAATGAAATCCTTAATTTGAAATTTTGACAAATACATAGACTCGATTTTATTGCGATTTTAAATTATTTTTTTCTTACTTAACGTATAGCTGTATATCAAATAGATTTTTCTGTTGAAAAGAATGGCGTTTCATATGAATTAATTTAAATTATTCATTTGCTATAATGATTTAAATAAAATGTTTGTGGGACCGTTCCACAACTTTTGTGTTTATAGAGATACGTAATAATCGTATATGGACAATATAATAGTATAGAGAAAAAATTAAAAAGAAAAGCCTCGTGGATGTTTTCGATTCAAAACAGCAAGTTATGGCTTCTTTTATCACAGTACTTGTTTAAATTTGAAAATTTCTCCATTAATATCAGTAAATATAAAATTTCTTTAATAAGCAAAGGTACAAAAAATAAATTTTACTATTCACCAAGACAGATGTTAAAATCATTTCATGACACTAAGAACACATTATATATGTGGTTTTTGATATATTTTTTGTTTAAATGAGCTCAAATTGAGTATGTTGGGTTGATTGTCGGCTGGATAGATCAGAAATTTGGACTGAATTTCCCAGGAGAAAAACAGCTACCTCGACATTTTTATAGCTTTCTAATTTTAGTAGAGCTTCCTCGAATAAAGTTAGAGAGTTGATAGTAGGAAGGCAGGTTTAGTTAGTGTCAAAAATGTATCTTTCGGTAGGGACAACTTACCAGCTCTCATTCCCCCTTGTTAATGTCAAAATAATATTTTTTTTTTCGCGGTTTTTATATCTTTAAAGGCTCCCCAAATTGAGCTTGTGGATATAAGAGATAAGAATGTGCCTCTTGGTGTCAACTTTCCAACCCTCTTTGCTGATCTTTTATGTAGATACTGCATTTCAATAAAAAACATTCTTTAGGAAGAAATATTGAATGAAGGGAAATATGAGTGTAGTGATGGAGCTCAACTGCTGCAGCTGTCTGCCCATGAATTTTTCGATTTTAGTTATAATGTGATACAGAAACAATTTAGAATTATTATTTAAAATTTAATATCCTGATAGTTTTAGAAAACGATTAAATTATATATTTTAAACTATCAGGCTCAGTGATCGAGCGACTTAAATTGTCCTTAAAACATTCGGCTACTGACTGGAAGGTTGCGGGTTCAAAATCAGACGGCAGTGTGAATAATTATAATTAATGTGGTGGTAAAATTGATCACACTGTCGTCACTTGGATAAGAACGAAGTAAACGACTCCACCCACATCATTAAACTTTAATTATATATTTTATTTATTTTAAAATTGATAAAGATAAAAAAAATGATGTGGGTGGCCTCTGTTATAGATAAATATCTTAAAAACGGAGGTTTAAGTCTATTATTCTTAAAACTTTATCTACTTATAACCTTTCAGAACATCATCTGTATCTTTGTTAGAATTTGCATATCACTGCATAAAGAATAAAGTAAGTGGTCATTACGTGACACACTATATATAAGTCTAGTGTTAAAAAAAGTTTTGTAACCATACAAATTTTTTCGTAGTAATTTCGTAGTCTCTATTGTTTTAATAACTTTTCAAAAATTATACCTTTCTCATAATACATACACCAAAGTTTCATGTTGAACAATATAACTTTAAGAACGTTACAAAAATATATTAATAGAATGGCATAACAGAAATGGTCGCTCGAATAAACATAAATAGTAATTCCATATTTAAACATAATATGGACCTCCACTAATAATTATTTTCTCTAGTGGTAATAAATATATTGCTAGTGTATTATTTATATATTATATAAAATTGTTATATAATCTAATTTTAGAAACATGTCATAAAATTATGATAAAGGAATATTATTTTTGACTTGGATTTGTGTTGTTTAACCCTTCGTTGGTCCATCATGTTATGAATATAATCTCTATTCATACAAACAAAAAGGATTATTAATGTTAATGCTTTTGTATAATTTATATTTCAATTTTTATTTGAAAATTTGCTTGTAAATGTTTTACAAAATTTTTAGATTAACATATTTAAAAATGAATGAGAGACATTCTTATTAAAAGTGTTTTTACGGTTCTGTTATAACACAGAGAGGAAGGTTTTCTTGGTTTGAGAATAATTTTTGCATTCTAAAAGTAAGACAAAATTTTCTTGTGGTTTCCTCATTTAATTTTTTTTTTCATGCAAAATTTACACGCCGAAAAATTCTTTTTATGTGTAGTAATCAACAAAAATAACTCATAAAAAAAAAATTATTACCATCCAAGAGTAAATTCAGCGGAAAATATTCCCTTGGTATTTAAAAAAAGAGGCACAGGTAAAATAAAAGGGGGGGGGGGGAGGTGGAGCGAGAAAGTGGAAAAGAACAATCACATATTTTCAAATATACCTAAGAGGGGTATCAAATTAAAGAGCATGACCTGTACTTTACAAAACTGTAGCCCCAACGCAAGGGGATATGGGTTGGAGAGTAGGGATGAACGATCGAATATTTTTAAATAAACCCAAGCTTGATCAAATAAAATAGCATGATATGTACAAAAAAACTATACGTTACATGAAAGTCAGTTCAGCCGTTTAAAAGTTACAAACTCTTTTAACGGGTGTTTATCAAATTTCATATTTACAAGATACTTCTCATCTATTTCCATGCAACTATAATAGCCCACAGCGTAGGGTGGCAGAGCACATCTAGGGCTTTGGCCCTAAAATTGGAGTTCCGCACCAAAATAATAAAATCAACGAAATTGTGAACAACGAAGTATTGAGTGAAGGTTATAACACAATAATATTTGTATTTAAAATTGAAGTTGTCCAGCGAAGCGGGTTGTTACAGCTACTATATGTGTATATATTATGTCTAAGTATTACATACAGTAACCTGAATGTTATTGTCTAGAATAATGCATGTGTACCCAATACTGTATACGTAAGTATGTTTTTATGAACTTGGCTAAAATGGGCATACTACCTTAGAAAACGTTTAATTATATTTTTAAAAGGTGACAAATATAAGAGGTTATTGAATTGCTGTATAAATATTCGACATACTTGACAAACAAAAATGCTAAATAGAAGAACACCCAAATAATTATGCATGTAATATAAAAGAGTCATCGACACGCCTAATATAAACATGTTATATTTAATCCAAAAGAAAAAAAATTAAATGTTGTCCCATTGTAGGCATAATTTAAAAACATATTTTTATAATAAATTATTATTATTAGCGCAAAATGATGAATCAAAACATGTGCACATAATTATAATAAATAATAATAATGAGATAAACCGTTTGAAATGTATATTTTAAAAACTAGACCTTAGAACTACATCATCTACTACAACTACATCATCTATTATAGGTGTAGGTAGAGTCGTGGCCTTGTATTTACAACGAACTACTACGAAAATGCGAAGTACTTCTGTTTCAGTAGGCCAGGAAAAGTTTGAATTTCACCGCAAACTTAACATATTCAACTTATTGATATTTAAGATATTTGAATATATTAAATAGAAAATAGGTTGATGTTCCATCTAAAAGGGTTAATGTCCGTTATAGTTCAATTCATAAAAACATGCTGCTAGATACATTTTTGTTACAAGATAGGAGTAACAGTACATGATACTTATACATTGTATGTAAACATATACGAACTATATACACTTAGTTGCATATTTGTATGCATATTAATATGCAACATTTGTAAATTATTTTGTGATTTTCTTCTTGTCAAAACGGTCAATAACCCATTTCTTAATAGTAAAATCTGGTTGTTACTAAAAAAGTTTTTATGCAAAAATTCCAACTTTGATAACGAATATCTTTTCTAATTGACGGGCGAAGAATTTTGAATTAAGTTATTCTAATAGGGATATTAATTTTTTATTATTTTTCTTATTATTTCAAGTTTCCGGCTACGATAATTTGTATAGAGAAAAGAGTGGTTAGCTACGACCGTGACAACGACCTAAATTTCCAGTTGATCTAAAATTGCTGTCAACTAATACGGCTGGCCTTAGGCCTAATCTACTACATCATAGATTATTATTATTATTTTTAAATCGTACGCGTATTACATGTATTTAAGAAGATGTGGGTATGTATTAGATGAATCTAGTTTTGTTACTTGTTTCAATTTATACGCAGGTATTTTAACGGTTGTACAAAAATTCTTTTCAATTTATAATAAAAATAGAGAAAATTTTCTAATAACTACTACTTAGTCAAAGGCGGGGCTAATTAAGTATTTGTTTCACGTAAGAAACATCTACAAGCAAGCATTTAAATTGACAATTGATCGATCTTCCATTAAGCTTTCGAATTACTAAACGAATAATATTTTCATAAATTGAAGGCTGTATGAGAATCTTCTATTAATACATCTTTCACGCAAGAAATCGGGTGCAGTGAAGAAGTTTCACTTCCGTTTTTAGACAAAAAGCAAAAACGAAAATCGATTAAAGAAGAAAATTTTTCGAATTAAATTGGAATTTTTGAATGTATAAATACTCCGGGTATATAAGAATATTGTTCAAAGTGCGCAGGGTGTACATTATGATATACCATGGATAGCTGAACCAGCCACCGACGTTTCGGTTTAGTTAAAGTTTCAAAATACTTGCCTAAGAAGAAACTCATGGAGTGACTTCAATTTTCGAAAGCATACCAAACGAGATCTTATCCTATGAATATCTATGTTTTTAATTAACTATGATATAAGATCCTGAAAGCATGTAAGGCCCATTTTAATTCAAAACGCCGCGCCATATATGAATTTTATTCAAAAAATTGTCATAAAAATTACTTATTTTTACTGGTAATACAAATTGTATAATCTTTTCATATTTAAGTAATTCCAGAAGCGAAAAAAAAAACTAAACTAGTAGTACAAAGAGGCCCGTTACATTTAAAAAAAAGCTATGTGAATTTATGATATACGTTTTTTACATTTTGATTAAGAATTTAATCATTAAAAATAATAAAAATTTGAAAATCGTGAAAAAAGTGGCTGTGGCCCATCTTAACGTAGTTCCAGCATGGTATTTGCAGTTTCTATGTTAAAGCAATGGTACAATTTTTTTTTCGACAGAATTTAACGAAAAATTAAATTTAAGAATTTAATAATGCTTACTATTAATTCCCAAAGTTTCAGAAATTTTGACCGTTTAAAATGGGAAATAATTATGCCAACGTCCCAATTTCGATCAATTTACGTCAAAATTAATATCTCGAAAGTGAAAATTAATTTCTAAATTTTTTTTTTTAGAATTTTATTGTATAAACATTTTTTTCTACTTTTTCTTCAATATATAATAATATCATAAAAAATAGTTGGAGAGACCGGACATTTTACATGCTTTAAATGGGACATGACCCTCAAAATCGCGAACTTTGTCTTTAAATATCTCGCGATCTAAACGGTCAAAAATTATGAAATTTTAGGAAATCATAAATAAAGCTATTATAAACCCGAGAAAAAAAATTCGGCCAAATCTGTCGAAAAGTGATTTCATGCTGGTACTACCTTAAGTCTATCAAAATTCAAATTGCTACAAAACATCTTTTTTTTTTCTTTAATCAAACCAAATAATAAAATGAAATACCTTACATGATAAGATCGATCATATCCATTTATATAAGGAAAAAATATTAGGAAATATAAGGAAAAAATAGTTAAATCAGTAATATATTTTCATAATATTTTTTGGGCCAGGTTTGATTTCTTGGAGGACAATCAAATGCAATATATATTATCCTAGAAAGTGCCGAACCTAGCCTTTCTTAGCAAACCACGTATAGGAACATCACACGAAACCTTACTCAATAAGTATGTCATTAAAAACTAAAACCCAACGTTAAAATTGCGGCGTGTAGAGGAGGGTTGCCTTTTTGTCTGTGAATAAACGCATTTTTATGCATGCCTACGAGATATGAAATGAATTAGTCATTGAATAATTTGTTTGTTTGTTTGGTTTTCTTTAATGCCGTCTCTAATCATATGAACCAGACCATCTATGGTTCCACTACCTTATTTCAAAATAACTTGTTTTATTTATTTATTTAAAGTTAATAATTTTGAAGCATCAATGAACACAAATTAAATTTTAAAAAGCATAATATGACTACAAAATCGAATTTCTATTATAGTTTAGAAATAGATATATTTTCTAAATATTATAAATCTATTTTATGTTTGATAAAATTAACAACTATTACTAGTAACATGGGTACTATCTACACAAACTATAATGATCATAGATGATTAGTAACGGTTGATTAATTGATTATCGAAGCCTAGTTGATATAATCATTTGACAGTAAATAGTTAAACACAATTAGTTAGATTACATTTAATCAAGCCATTTTATAATATTAATAATAACTGACTATGGTTAATCAACTTTTCAGTTTGTAGAAAATGTTTACAATAATTTTACATTTTGTCATTTCATAGATTTTAAATTCAATTGAAATCAAAAGAATAACTTTTTTTTATAAAACGTTATACTTTTTTTAAATCAAGCGGCCAATAAGATCAATGTCTCGATTATTTATTAAATTGATGAAATAATTACGGTTAAAGAAATAAAGTGTTTCACCATTTAATTATTAAGAGAACTAGGAGAGTGATGTAATAAAAAAATGTTGTGTTTTCTGTGGAGTAGCAGACATTTAAAATATTAAAATTTAAACGGCAAATTATTTTAATGATTGGAAAAGGCATACGATAGGTACTTTAAATTAATCAAAAATTGCGTATTATTCTGAATAACAAACAATAATCAAAATATTTTTAGAGTTCTCTTAAATAAAATGAGATAAAAAATATTGGACTACTTGGAAGTCAATTAAATTACGATAATATACTTTAGTTACAATTATGGTTATTTTTGGAGTTAGCCACGTTAATGTAGCAAACTGTTCTGTCACAGTTGTTTCCTTGGCTGACACCGACTCCGAAAATAGCAATAATTGTAACTACATTATATTATCGTGATAATTTGATTATACTTAGGAGAACTCTAAAAAATATTGTTTGTTATTACTTACTAAATATTGCTTTGTTTTGGAATAGTTTTTTTTCTTTGAAGTCGGTTTTATTATTTTTATTAATCTAATATACAATTACCTACATTTTGCGAAGACAAAGAATTTGCGAAATTGAATTGTAGAAAGTTGGGAAAACTTCTTTCTTTCTAATTTGTATAAAATTTAGGAATTGGTAACAAAATCAAATTCTTAAAAAACTATCTCTTAAAGTATGAAATCGAATATAAAACGATCAGATAACAAAAATCAGATTTAAAAAAAAAATGACTAATAGTTTCTTTAATTAAAAAAACAAATATTTATTGAATAGTTTAATTACGAGAACGCAAATCAAGAGCATTGATTATTCTTAACATTTAATTTAAAAAGGATAGTTTAAAGTTTGAAAGTGTACCTATCAGTTTTTATTTCGGATATTTTACTACATAAATTGTAACATCATAAATAATTTTAATAACTGTTAATCTAATACAGTGATTCATGTTATTATTATTTTCCAAAATAAAATTTACAATTAATACCAACTTTAAAAACAAAAATTGTATTTATCCACAGAGCATTACACACATATTAATCGTACCTACATACATTTTGACATTAAAATATTATGTAAAATAATAACTCGATTATACAAAAAATAAAAAAAACAAAAAAAAAAACAATATAAGCACCACTCATTTTAAAATATTATAATTAATTTAAAATTAATTTATTGATTACATTAAATATACCGTGAGCCCATAATATACTTAAAATTTCTATGATAATTTTTGTCTGTTTGTATTTTATTTTTAAGCATCAAAATATAAAAAATTTTTTACCAATATATTTATGTTTATTTTGTAATTTTTATAGCCAGATGATGGGTGTAATAGACCGAAACGTCGCAGCTAAATAAAACAAATTTTCATATAAGAATTGTTTAATTATTTAGAAGCTGGTTATGCCTACCAACTTTTTTCAGTTTTTTTAATAAATCTGGATAAGCATCCTTTTATTATTTTAACAAGATTTACACTGCAGACAGTTTATTACTTGGATTAACACAAATAATGTTTTTTATCCCCGAAAAATGAAAGGTTCGTGTGGGATTATAAAAAAAATCAACTACAGGAAGTATCCATTTGTCAATAATTTTCTTTTCACATAAACGCCAGAGAAGAGAACATCGTCGAAAATGGAATAATTCTATTTCCATAAATTCGTTATATCGAACTTCGGTTGAAACATCATTTTTGTTTTTCTACCAAACTTATCGTCTTCTTACAAATGACAGACAAAAAGACTCATTGAAATTTTATGTCATTATAGCATACAATATTAAGCATAGATAACGCTAGGGATGTGCTAGCGTGTAAGTGGATGCGATATGATGAATGAGAGAGAAGAAACCCAATTAGTTCCTACGTCTCCGTTCCATATGTCATAATCATATGATGCTTAGAGGTTTTGTGTATTGTAAACAATATCAAGCCAATGACATATATATAAGACAAGGACACATAGGAACTAACTAGCAATCTTCTCTCTCATTCATAATATCGTAAATTTTGGGCTATGGTGTTCTCTATGTTCTATAGGCCTACGGTACAAAATTTACAAAATGATAATCCATCTATTGAATGGCATGTGTCTCAATTGTATTGACAAGTTAAATACAATTTTTAAATATTAATTATTATGAACACTCTTATCCATTTTACATTTTACATTGTTAATGTAGTAATGTTATGTAATGAAAACAAATTGTATTGTTATTCGTTCAACATAATAAATCTATTTACAGCATTCAAATAATATACTACATAAGTGTACAGATGTTGGGCTACAATTACGTGTGTTTTATACATTACATACTTTAAATAAAACAGAAAAACAGGGTACACCGTCCAAGGGGACTAAAATGGAATATCTAGAGTAGCGCCTGGAATATACGCTTTCAAATTAGTGTATTAAACCAATGCTCTATTAAAATGTGATATAGATAAATCGAAATAAGTTAAATTGTGTCCAGCACTGACTTCCTGTATTGGTTCAAAACAGCCGCCCTCGATAATCTCAGACTTAATTTTTTATAATTAAATTTATAATAATTAATATGTTATCGACGTGTTCGGCGTTTTTTCAGACCGATAGCTTAAATATGTTCACTCACAAAGTTTCAAGTACATATGAATTAATATTGATCATATTCTATATATCCTGAGAGTTAGAAGTTTAGGAGTTAAGTACTGTACTCGAACTTTATCCACACATGCCCGTGTACTTGGATGTAAACCATAATAAACTACTTACATTCACTCGATGCCCACTGTACTGTACTGTAGGGTACTGTTACAGTATACTTAGTCACAGAAACGAAGCAATGAAGTTTGAACAGTAAGTGGGATTTAAATGCAGTTTTGAAAGAAATTTGGTGACATGAATTGATTTATAAGAAATTAAAAATATGCAATTTGCATAAATAATATGAATTTTAAGTTTACCGTAAATATTCAAAATTCACAATTCGGTTAATAGTGATGAAAATGATTCCAAAGTTGATACACGGGGGTTTTTGGGGTCGATGAACACGAATATCGAAGTCGTTGAGCATCCGAAAAAATTGATCTCCGGGGAACCTTGTGGCCGATTCTGTCGCGATATTTGTGTTAAGCTACCCCAAAAATCCCCGAGTAACAAGTTTGGAATCATTTTCATCACTATTAACCGAATTGTGAATTTAGTATATTTACGGTTAACTAAAATTGCAATTATAAAATGCATATTATTTATGCAAATTGCATATTTCTTATAAATTTATGCCAAAATTTCGTGACAGTCTAACGAATCGAATGATTCAAATCCGACTTACTGTTCAAATTATTCGAACATTGACCGTTTTTATTGTTTCGTTTCTGCGACTAACATGGTACTACTGATACACAGCTGGCTCTTTATTAGAACAAATTAATCATTTATATATTTAATATAATTTATATGATTTAATTAAACATATAAATTATATTTTAATGTATGTTTATGATTTTATTGTGTGCTTGATCAATTGGTTTGGATACAGGGTGAATCATACTGAAGTTACAACACAATTAAATAAGATTTATACAATCATAATTAAATAAGAAATTAAGGTATTACTACCATGGTATGTGCAGTTCCTATGCTAAAACTATGGTAACATTTTTTTGGAAAGAATTTAACTAGAAATTAAATGAAAGAATTTAATATCGCTTGCTATTTAATCCCAAAGTTGCAGAAATTTTGACCGTTTAAAACATAAGATAATTATGCCTAACTTCAAGATAATTTAAACCAATTTACGTCCAAATTAATATCTCGAAAACAAAACGACGTGGTACAATTTGTTTGTATGTTATTCTAAAAGCATTCCTTTCAATTCTCTTACTTTTTTTCAATTCAGTCGGGATAATTTTTTAATTTGGTAAAAAATAGCTTTTATGGGGAAATCACCAACTTAGCATTTGATTATCTCTCGATTGAAACGATCGAAAATTCTGCCATGTTGGGATCTCATAGCTAACGTTATACTGAGTCTGTGAAAAATATAGACCAAATCTGTTCAGAAGTGATTCCATGGATCATAAACTACAAACAAATTTAAGGATTTAAATAGATAAATAAATTTGCTAACCATATGTGAACACTTGATTTGGAACAACTAAGTGGGATATAGTTGAGTCAACGAGGATTCACATAGTAGGTTCAACTTATTCTCAATCATATTTAGGTAATTATAATTCAGTTGCTATTGTATCGTGATAGTTTTGAAGACCTTGAAATTATGCCACATATAGTCGTCTATTTCGACTTTTTCATATTTTATATAATCTCTACCGAATCTTTGCTTCAAAGTGTATTTTCGAGTATGTAGTTGTAGTGTAATCAAGATCAAAGTTGTTTGCAAAATGTGAAATCTCTTTTGCCGATTCTTCGTCTCAATCTCCAGACCCAAGAAAAGTTATTTTGTCTTCCTAGAGATCTTTCTTTCAAATAGTTTCAAAAATTAAGAATCGTATTAGTTTCATTCATTTGGATGATTTCAAAAATGAGTAAAAATCGACAATTCGACTTTTAGGCACTTGTTGTCGCATAGAATATGGATTTCGAAATATTTGTAAACAAACTCGACTGATATTTTCTATATTACAAATTGCATTATTTGATGGAGGTTTTTATCGTAAATGATCTGAAAAATCATGATTTTATGTCATTTTTTAGCTTACAAGTAATTTTTTTTTGTATAAAGCAGCTAGTTCTAAAATTTAATTAAAAGGACAGGTAGGGGCTCCGGTAAGTAGACACATTTAAAAGAGACTTTCTAAACATTAAGGGAAGTTGACACGTTCAAAAGAAACTTTTTTGGTACTAGTTTAACGATCACAACGACTTTCAAACTTTTTGCTCAATTTGGAGGGGCTGTGTATAGTACAAAATTTTGAATATATTCAGAATAAAAAATATATTTGTATTGTTTAATCAGTTTTAAGCAAAAGAGTACTTTTTTTCTAGATTTTTTCTCTAGACGCTTAGTTTACGAAATAAATATTCTTGAAAAATTAAAAATGCAATATTCGATTTTAAGAAAAATTTGTACAACGCAGCTCCGTCGCTACTAAAATATATATATAAATTTTTTGTAAAAATTATTTATTTGCGAAAATTTTTACCGAAAATATTACTTATTATAGATGCACTTCGATGGCCAACGGGGAAGGCTGACGGTAAGTTATAAATCTTAAGTTTCTGTACACTGCCGAAGAATTTTCTCATATATTCATCAAGGTAGATATTACGGTTATAAAAGAATTAAATACAACGTACTTTAATTGTATAAATGGTGGTTTGAATAAATTGTTATACTCGATGTTCAAGAGAGTTAGAACAAATCGGTGTTTTATTACTTCACAGTATAAGTGAAGTGTATTTATGTGTTCACATTTTGGTTCAGTGGAATGAGTTAAGTACATTATACTTACTTGATATGTAATTCTGATATAGTGATTATATAAAACCGAACCATACCAAACGTCCAAAAGTAATTTTGTATTCCACGTCGATGAAAAGTGGCCGCTACGGGTTTAAGTTTTGTATATTTTTTATACTATACAATAGTGTCTATGTAGTTTGACTAGAAATTCTATTGGTGCATTTGCAGATATGAGATACACGTTTGTTCGAAAAAAATGAAATAATTTCATTTTTATCTTTAGCTCCGACAGAAACTGGCCTATAAATTTGTCTGTAAGTCTAGCCAACTTGTTAACGTGTTTATTTGAAGACTGGTTTGATCGAGCAAAAGAAACTAATATAAGATCATTATTTTTTGGAAGGAGCAAAAGAAACGCATTTCGAGATTCTAGAATTCTAGTAGAGGTTAGAGTTACATTTTAACCTAGTAGAGGCTAGCTTCTCTCGCCTGATTATATGGTTTTATAAAATTTTTCTTTATATAAATGTGAATATCTTTTCATTGTAATATAATATTTATTATTATATTTTTCCTTTTTTATAACAAATAAATATATTATTTTTATTATTATTATTAATATTATTATTAATAATTATTGTCTAAATTTTTCTTTTTTTAAATGAAATAATAATAAATAGAATCTTGTTTTAGACGACTGAAAACTTCCTAATTGGAAAAAAAAGTGCTAATGAAAAAATATTCCACCGATTCTTATTTTTGAACCTAAAGCGTACATATAGTTGATTTTACCATACATAAACATCTGATAACCATCCACCACCACTATATTAACAGTACCAGGGTTGTACAAATTATGTCATATTATTTGCATAGATAATAATATATAATAATATAATGGTGTAAAAACTAAATTAACATTTGTATAATATTTGCATATAGCTACTTATTTCTCTCTCAAACTAAGTTAGTTTGCATATATGAGATGATATTATTTTAATATGAATATAAGAGGTTAGGTTTCGTTTGGTTATAGAGGTATTTTATCTGTTCGCTGCTGCATAATGATTAAAATCTTTAAAGATTTGGTTATGTAAAGTTATTTTAACTAAAATGTCATTACCAACAAGTTTAATCGTTCAAATCATTAGAAAACGTTTATATATTATATTCTAGGTTTTTTTTTTGGCAGTTTTACCAAACTTATCATACCTATTATATAATGTACTACTTTTACAGTTTAATATTATACGTTATCTTTTTATTCAATATTCGAATGTCATTGTATGTAATACAGCATTCAAATAATTAATTACTAATTAGTAATTTGTGTGAGTAAAATGCGTCAGGAATTTTTTCCGATGCAGTTGTTTTTATAACAAAAAATGTACAATTTTTTCATAGTTAAAAGTGAATGATGAGAAGTATAAGGTGGTAGATAAGGAGGAAAAAATAAAAATCTTTTAACCAAATTTTTAAATAATTTTGTAGAGAAGGGAGGAATTTTAAAATTTCTGAATAACTTTAACATTGGAACACTAGTAAAGAATGGAACTGTCCATGGGGTTATTAGAAGTCTATGATTGCAGTATGATCCTACAGCTAAGAGGGCCCTATTAAAACTTGTAAATGTTCGAATAAGTCTAATTTTCACGATCTAGCTCAGTTAGTGCCATAGATAAAGTAAAGTCTAGTTTATATCAAAGGTAGGAAGCATCCATCTTTTAGTGGATGACAGTTTGTCATTCAAGCTGCAAATTGTCTACGATTTATAGCCCCATAGGAAAAAACTTTTTACTGTTTTAGAAAAACAAACTGTCTTTTTAGTATAAAGTGGCTTAGGTTCAAGGTTATTCGTAAGAAGGTGGGTTAGGTTAGGTTGGGTTAGTTGGTTGAGTATGTCGATTATAGTGCAGTTGGTTTGGTTTTTAAGTTTTGAGCTATTGCGTTTAAAAACGGGACACTATATTTTCCGAAATCCATTGATAAGTCTATATACGGAGGTAGAAATGAAAATCTTACATTTGCGTATTTTGAAAATATTTTCAATGTTTTTCAACAATTCTATTTTTATTGTTATTTCTTCTAGATATATAAAAAAAACTATGTCTAAGTATTTTAATCATGGGTGTCAATAAAATAACGTTATGAATAAGGATAGATTTAAGTTGCTAAATTGAAATTTTAATGAAAAAAAAGTAATTTCAGATACTTTTTCAATAAGAAAATCTATATATAAAAAATTCAATTGATTATATTAGTTGAGAGTATAAGGTGGTGTGAAGGGTATCTTCTTTTGTTACACAATCATTTCAAATAAAAAACATTTTGAGTAAAAGGGCTTAAGAGGGTACTTGAACATAAATTTACTTTCAAAACCATCGTATTTTAGGTATTTTAAGGGTTCGTTTTGATTGATTTAATAATAAATGAAAAAAAAAAAATGTTATAAAAATTTGTAAATGTTAAACCCTGCGTGATAAATTTGTATTTCTTTACGGGAGGTTAAAAAAAAGCTTTACTAGCCAGCCAACGTGTAGTCAACCAGTACACACTATTAGGGAGTTTTCATTCGACCGAAGCCAATAGTTTACAACTCGTTATGTTTACTGGTGTATCGTGAACTGAATAACAACATGTACTCACGACTATGGGATATCTCGACTATGGGAGATATCTAAAGTAGTTACGATGTGTGTTTGTTGGTGTATGAAGCACATACATAGTAGGTACATAGTTCGAAAATTCGAATATTGTTAAATATCTCACTATCGAAAAAACAGTTTTCACAAGGGTTCTGTATAAGTCTCTCTCTATTTCCGCCTTTTCCAAATTTTTTTTCGAAAAACGGAAGGTTCGAGAATACACATACTTGTAATAAAGGTATGAATTGGGAATTCATGTTCTTATGAATTCCCAATTCTATGGGGGCGACCATTTTCCATATTCATGAAACGCGTTGTTGTCATCATGAAAACTACTTATAAGATTGTGATGAGATTGAAATGTGGGTGAGCTAACAGGATAGGAAAAAAAACAAGAATTAACAAAATTACTTTAAAGTTACTCAGAGATCAACTTGATAGTTTGTTTCGTATGTCTACTGAAACTTTTGATCCTTTTTTTACTTGATAAAACACGGGAAGTTGGTTCATCTTGCCATTGAAATTTCTGACTACAATTGTTCCAGGATATTACCCTTTTTGTACGATCTTGGGTATATCTTAGAAACGACACGATTGTGAAGTAAATATCCAATTTTTGGGTCAAAATGACTATCGATAATTTTCAGATGAAAAATTTAAAAAATCAAGGTTTATTCACGATTTGTGGGGATGTTTTTGAGTATTGGCTAGGGTTTGTATTGGAGTATTGTATTATGGCTGGGGTTTGTAAGATGTTTGAGATAATTGTTTTAAGTAAGTATGAAACTTTGGCATATTTTGAAGGAAGCAATTTCCTCGATTACTCTTATCTGCCCGGTTCTTGACCCTTTTCTAAAAAAATTATAATTAGCCTGAAATGCCCTTTGTTAATCCGCGAATAGTCCGCTAATAATTCGTCTTCAACTGCATCCTTCAAAATACACTATGCAAGTAACAAATTAATATTTATCTTAAATTTGTATGCAAAACAATTAATAAGTGTCTTTTATTGATCCATTTATATTCATGTACTCTCTGAGATCATTACCTATTAAATACAACTCAGAAAATTTAACACAAAAAATACATTTATTTTTTAACACGAACTTTAATGTGGTTTTATAAAATTTAAATCGGATTAAAAATGTTAAATTAAAATTACCTTAAAAAATGTGTTGATTTCATTATTATATATGTACGATGGAAAAAAAAAACTCACCTGAAACGAAAGAAAAGAAAATTAATTGGATATTATAAAAGATACAGCTTTTAATGCAAGAATTAAATTTTTTCAAATAATGTAAGATTTTATTAAACATTTCTTATTTTTATCTTCGTCATACTTAAAGTTGAAGAGGACTGTGTTTTATTTAGTTAGATATAATTAATGAAGGGAATATTAACATGTAAGGTCTTTTCAACTTGACTTGATAGTCTTTTGTTTAAATTTCTAGGACTATACTTTGATTATAATTCCTTCTTCTTTTTTGTATATCCGTTTCCTGATAGAAAGTTAAAAATATAAAGTTGTTGGTATATTCTTGATCATTTGATCAAATGGTTAGCAAAATTTCTGAAATTGGTTTATGTTGTCAAAAATAATTTACTTTTTAATAAAAACGTCGCCTTACTCAAAAAAATTACAAAACATAAAAAATGATTATGGCTAATCTGTCTCCATATTGGGTGTGAGCTGGTTTAATACTTCTAAAATATTAGTCATTTTTAAAATCATCACATGCATCATTTCCTTGAATACACGCGCCTGAGGCAAGAAAAAAGTCACGGAGGGAGTTTTATTTTGAACCAATAATGTTGTGTCATAGAAGTGAAATGTTTGAAATCTGAATTTCACGGATTAACCAAGGTGTAAGATTTCCCAAAACATTCTGAAACGTACTCATGCTCTTTAATAAGAATTTTTCAATGAATTTTTTTGTCTTAAGAACATTTTTTTCACGTAGGTATGTTTTTCTAAGGTACTCCAACTTGCATGCAACCTTTCTTTCATGTATTCACTTTTTTTTGAGAGTTTTAAATATATAAGTGAAATATTCTTAGAGATATTCTCACTTGAGTATTGGAACGAAATGCTCAATCCCATTCTTTTTTAAATACAAATATTTAGCTTTACAATCGTTAGGCAATTGTTTGAAAGTATTTTTACTTTATTTAAATATGAAACGGCCAACTTCAGGATGAGGTTGTCCAAAGATGATCCAAATTTATTTTAAGTGTTCTGACATTAAGTTTTATTTGAATAAGCATTGTAAGACTGATTTTTCACTGTAAAAACTAAATGGCATAAGTATTCGTATACACTTCAAAAAATTTTGCTTATCTTTGATGTGCATATGCTAGAAATAAAATTTGTGAATATTTTACGTATATAGCGCGAAAAAGTTATTTTTAAAATGTATTATGTATAATATAATATAAACGTATATATATAGAAATATATATTTATACCTTTGGTCTTCAAATCATTTATCAAAGCATTTAGCCTATTGAAATAATATTGATATTCTTGAGTGAACATCTCTTTGACAATAATCAAAATGGAGACACAGAATGACAATGATATGACTGATGTGACATTCGTTTATCTTAAAATAAAGTATTATCAATCCTTCGTTGAACAAAATATTTTCTCTTAAGAAAACCTTTTAAATGTATTCGTTGCAACAACTAAGAAAATACGTCAAACTTTGTAATGTCTAGTATATCAATGTAACTACTAAATATATTTATACAGACTGTCCATGTAAGCCCTTCGATGTGATAAATTGACGCGTTGAATAAAGATTATTTTCACTTTTGAATTTCTATAAAATGTGCATTCAACGCAAATTTTGAAAGCTTGTATCCTGGTTTATTATGGATAACAGCTGTTTTGGGATCATTTCTAGGAAAGGAATAAACGACCATCTACAAAAAGATAAAGCAGACCAAGTGGCTGTAAATGGTTTTGGCCTTTTAATGTATAAGAATTAAACACTTTATGTAAAGATAGGTATACTGGACTGGAAAAATATATTAAAGGCAGTAAAAATTGAAAATGGGTTCTCCTTATAATTATATCGAATTTTTTTATTACTTGCTATTTGTTCATTAAAATATTTCAGTTGCTAAAAGTTTCTACACAAAAATTCTATCATTTGTTTATTAGTACTGCCTATATTTTTTGATAAACGGGAATTATTTCTGTGTTTTTGAAGATGTTTTCTCTGTCGCTAAAATTCAGTTAACAATTATGATTACTTGTAATTTAATACGTTAAGTTAGTAGAATATAATATCTTATTCTTCAAGACACTTTATAAGTGGGCAAAGATTCGATTACGACCATTCTTGAATATTATGTCGTGTTTGATAGTATCTAGACGTTAAAAACATAAACGGATTTAATACAATATATGATGATTCGACTTCATAAAGGTTGGTTTTTAATACATATAAAACACGGTTTGTTTGTATAAATCAATATATAAACATATACAGAGTGTTCTATAATTGTCTACAGAAATAATATTTTCCAGAATAAGCTTATAAAGACGAACGAAAGAGCTCTTTATCAAATTTTTATCCAAATTAAAGAGGTTTTCTTTAAAAGATAATTCATTTAATCAATCAATAAAATTTATCAAATTACAGATCACTTAAATAAGATGGCTTAAATCAAGGAATATATGTTCCTTATAAAAAAATAAACAACTTTTGTTTGAAACATTTTCTTATAAACATCACTGTTTTCTTGTAAACATCACGAGGGCGCTAATTAGATGAAAATTTTGTAGTAGGTATTAATATGGAAATCTTTCTTTATTTACGTGACGTCAAAAAACAAACGATTGAGTCATACATGGTATTTCAACAATTAACTCAGTCAATTGTTTGTTTTCACTTGTATATAATATTTTCAGTAATTTTTTTCCTAAACATTTGTTTGATTTGATAATTGAGGAAAATGATGTACGAGTTTTTAAAGCTGTGAATAATTAGATATATGGGTAACACTATATACATATATCTGTATGAATGTATATATATATATATATATATATATATATCTATATATATATATATATATATATATATATATATATATATATATATATATATATATATATATATATATATATATATATATATATATGTTTACGAAAGATACCCCCTATGGACTTTTTACATCACACAGTTTACATTTTATACTAAAATTGTTGACACAGACTTTTGTTTACATATCGTTTAGCCATTGGCATCCAAACTCATAAAAATTTAACTTATGTATATCCTTCTATGTTTTTATCTACTAAAGTTAAAAATTGGTATATTTATAAACTATATCTATGACTCCAAAAATAAAACGAATTTTGCTTTATAAATTTTTGAGTATATTCTAATGACATTAAAAATTAAACAAATTAAGTTGAGACATCTCAAATTAAACTTTACATGGCTTCAAATAATATTATGATGCTGGTTCGTTTAACTGAAAAAGTATTTACATCTTGAAATATATATGTTGAAATAAGGATTTGGTCGAGACTTTTCCATTTCGTCGTTATAGTCAATGTGGGTGGGCCTCGTGCTCAGTTGGTTAAAATGTAATAAATTCCGTTCGCGGTATTTGTATGGTAGCAGGTTCGATTCACGCCATCACAATAAAAATTTATTAATTTTATAGATGTGATGGATTGGGTAGGTGCATGGTATATGCTTGAATTACTATTGATTTTAGTGTCTTTAGTCCACCATCGTGGGCGCCAAACATGGAGAGTTACTACTCTAGCAAAATACAGGCATTCATTAACAACTGTCTTAGAGAAATATGAAACACATTTTGGCCAAATATTCAATGTTAACCTGTGGAAGAGAACAAATCAAACACCCATAGCAGACGTCATCAAGCATAGGAAGTTTGGCTGGATTAGCCACACTCTAAGAAAACCTCCTGAAGACATCAGCTGCCAGTCACTCGATTGAAATCCGCAAGGCAGGAAAAAACTGGGAAGACCTCGCATCGTATGGAGAAGAACCAGAGAAAAAGAGGCACAACTGGAAGGCAAAACCTGGAGTGTAGTCAAGAGTCTGGCCAAGCAATCGTGTTCGTGGAGATCCTTTGCTGCGGACCTGTGCCCCCCTAGGGATTAAAGGAATTAAGTCAAGTAAGTCATATGCATGAGGATTTGTACTCAGTCTCTGAGAATAATTGAGGAGTTGATAAATGAAATTATCAAGAAAAAAGTGGTTAAACACATAATGTGATCACAATGGTACCTATAGCCTAAGTATGTCTCTCGTGGACAGCGAAAATAACCTAACCTACAGTCGGTATCATTACAATCAGTTTTAAATCTTGGTTTCTGTGATAAAAACAATAACTTTTTATCTGAAAGTAAATTTAAAAGTTTGTAACAAGCTAACCAAATTGTTATTAATGATATGATTTAACCAAAGTTTCCCCTACATAAACTTACAATTAGATTTAATTTTTTTGTAATAATAATTATTATACTAAATATTTATTTATTCAAATTAAATTCATGTACATTAAATTCATAGAATGCGTTCCATACAGACTAAAGTGTATATAATACACAAGCCAAAGCATACCGAGCATAAAAAAGTTTCCCAATTTAAAGTTGTCTAATTAAAAAAGTTATTACTTGTGATTCTGATCCTATATAATGCATTAAGTGCTTACTTATTCCCATAACACATTAAAATTGTGCCTATATACCACGATTCTACATTACTTTTAGCGAAATATTTACAGGAAAAAAGTAAATTTTTTTCAAATACCAATAAACGACTATTGTTGACATATGATGCTAATTTTTATTTATAAAAAACTCTCAATTAATTTCGATTCACAAAAAATGAAAAACATTTTTATATTTATAAGTAAATGTAATTAATCCCAATTTTCTATGAAATCGTTAAAAAGAAATCTAATCATATAAATAAATACAGTCTCGATACACCCATCGAGCAAAGCGGTAAGGAGTCTCACCCTTGATTTTCAATAATAATTATTGTCAGTAAGACTTCATTTAAAATTATAGAATAACTTTAAACGCTAGAAAAATTTTAAAAAAGGAATAATTTTAAAAGAATTTGCATTTTATATGCGATTTCTGTTTAATATATCTTTTTTTGTCGAAAACATGCCTTTTAATAAAAATTATTTTCTAGTTATTTAAAGGCAAGCCATTTTAATTCAAAGTGTTTGGTTTCCAGCTACTTGAAAAGAGAAGAGAATTGAAAAAAATACACTCGCACTAGGACTCGAATCTGGACCCCCCTAGCCAATTAGGTCATACGAGCTCTAGACACAGAGTGCAATTTTTTCTACTCCAATTTTTGTTTATTAGTGTCAACATTAAACTAATAAAAATTTTTGTTAAAAAAGGATCAATTTATACAAAAATAATAACAAAGTTATTTTTTAGTTTATAAGATGTGTGCTCATCATAAAAGTGAAACGATGACAAATAAAAATGATGGATTCAGTCAGGTGTCTGGTTATCATTAATAATGAAACATAACTGAACACCTGTACCCATTTAATGCAAAGCAGTTTTTGATAATAGTACACATTGTTTCAAAAGATTATGGACTACTTTTGATGTGTATTTTTTTTGTGAAATTAAGTTGGTGTTGCTGATGCGGTCTGCGTCTTACCGAAAAATACTCTAGGTAGTAGGACATTATCCACATAGAAAGATTTCCGTCGTCTTTTATTTTACCAAATATAATTGAATTACACAATAACAGACTGTTCGTTAATTGTAATTTTTAAGGTCCCGGTCAGCGGAACATTTTCATGTCAGGAAAAATGATTTTTCAATTTTTATTATTTATCTTTCTGTTAAAATAACCAAAAAACCGATCTTTTTTAATTTGAAGCTTGGGGTGCAATTCAAAAATTTTCCGAGCTTCGTTCGGAAAGAATAATGTAATCAGTAAGCTTATTTGGGCATGAGTCTGCGGCCTAATAACTGGATGTTACAAAAATGTGAGAAAGATGTTACTTTTGGCTTAGACTGTATGAATAGTCTAGAGTCTCATCTTCAGTTCTTTCGACGGCCTTTCTTTATCAAATGGATCAATTAGGAAACAAAAATAGTTTTAAATTTTGCAAACAAAATAGTATAAAGGTTCCAAAGGTGTTGGAATCTACTTATATACCAATCGTTATTGTATCCCAATCACACTATCTAATTATTTAAATTACTATCAAAGCTAACCACACGATTTTCAATTTTAGAAAGAAATTTCATCTAGTCCGTTGCTGCCAACATATTTATAAGTGTGTATGAGAATATTATATGTGGCTGGCGAGCGTATTGAAGTAACTTTACCTAATAAGGGCCTTATTCGTTACATTATGTGATCTGGATGATGAAAATACTAAACCAGATATATACGGTAAGTAAAACCGGTAGGTAACTAGAGCCTATCTAGTATTTGATTTGTGTGGGACAGAGACGTTTTTAAATGTTTATGGCGGTGGCAATACATCTTCATTTTGTTTTATGGTTTTAACAACGACGATGTGTTTTAAAACATCTCAATTATTTTACAATTGTTGTTGCTACAAGTAATTTGAAATAAACAAAACCCCACTTTTTACTCAACTAATTAATATTTTATCTTGAAAATTTTTGTACTGCCGTTAATTTTATATCATCTTCATTCTAATTTTAGAAAAGGACCCTTGAATCTTTATATTTGTATATTTTCGCTTCCCTTGTGCTATAGTTCGCTATTTAAAAATTTTACTTTTATTAAGTAATTTTTTAACGCATATCGTATGCAATCGTCAAGGGTGCATCAAAATAGAAAAATACACATAGTTTTCAAGAATTATTAGGATTCAGTTTTTCTTTGAAAAAATCTCACCACACTCGTTGGTCTAAAAGTAATTAGTTATTCAACTGCAGGCTAAGCAAAGTTTGTTTTTGCCAAAAATTGCAAGACTGTGTGCTTATTGGGTATATAACGGTCTCAGTCAAAATTTTCAATTTTCTGTTTTGAAATAACACTCGGTAAGAAAGATTAGGTAATTATCTGCCCTCCGGACAAATTTTTTTCGTTTAATTAATTTCGAAATGAATTAAACTATTCGTCGAAAATTAAAAAGATTCGTACAAGAGACTTATAAATCTGAGTGAACCATAAAATCTAAATAATTTTATACTGAATATTTTTCAAACTCATCGTATAAGTAAAGAGACGTAAAAGTAACGGTGATGGTTACGTTATTAGTTGGTCGTTTGTCTTTTAACCAATAGCATACTTATTTTAATTTATTACAATTATTCATCGTGATCTGAATTTTAAATGGTTTATTTACATTTGTTAGTTTTATTTTCGGAAAATTTTCCTTTTCAATGTTTAATTTTGAATATTTGGTGGTGGTTGGTTGAAGTGAAGAACATGGCTGCCAGTCAAACCTGAAGTGAATATAACATTAGTATTTAACCTTTTAATAGAGACGTGTTTTACATATTGTGTGGGGTACGCAACGAAAAAATATTTAAGAAAAGTAATTTTCTTACCATTTTCTAGAATTTAAATGAATTTCCTTGAAATGTCCAACTGATGGAATGTTTACTATTAGATATTCATGCCGCCTAACTTGCGGAAGAAATAGGTACATAGATAACACTAGTTCACTTTTTTTTTATATACCTCGAAAGAAATGTATATAAACACGGTAACCAATCGTCCTTGAATTTTTTTCTATAGTCAAATCATTTATTTTCAACTACCTTACGTGGGACTTCAAATTAATATTTATTGATTCATTTTAAACAACAATTATCTAGTTTCGACTTGAATTAAAATATGTTATAAGTGTAACCAAAGTACTGATCGTTTTTGCTACGTTTGCGTGCAGTTTATTGCAACAAGTGAAAACAAACAATTGATTGAGTTAATTGTTGAAATACCATGTATCGACAGTATTGTTTACTCTGTCACATTACACATACATACATGTCACACATAGATAACGGGTAATCCCATATTAATGCATACTATACAATTTGCGAATAATTTGCGCTCTCACGGATAAACAGTGATGCTTACGAAAAAATGTTTCTTACAAAAGTTGTTTATTTTTTTATAAGAAAAATTTTTTACATTTAATACTTTTAATACGATTTAAACTTTTGTTCTATCACTGACAGTTTACAAGATGGATAAATAAATAAATATCCTTTCGGAAAAATCAAGCAAATTAAAAAAAATGTTTGAGATATTTCATTTTAGGTAACAAACAAACAAAAAAACTTCCTTACTATCACATTTATAATATATAGGGCAGGGATAGATATAGGGATTTGTTAATGATGTTTAATTTTTTTTTTTTGACTATGACCCTTTGAACTTGAATATCCAAAGTGATATCCAAGCCGAAATAGTTTAAGTTTAATCTAAAGTTTGTGGTAGTTTCTCGGGTATGTTTGTTTGTTTTTCATTAAAAATTTTAACTTGTTAAATCTACGAATTGGGCATGACACAAACTTTTATTCTTTTGAATACACATAAAATTTATTCACTGTAGTATTTTAACAATATATATTTTGGGATATTTTAGTTATTTATAAGTAACTATAGCAGATGATTTTCTTTTCATTTTCATCATTAATAATTTTTTACGACATTTTATACCACGCTCAGAGGCAACTGATGAGGCAAAGTAATTGAAAACATATTTGGTTCCATCCATGAATTCAATGTAGGCTGGTCCTAAAACTATTTAGTTCAACAATTCAACGTGACCACATGAGAAAATAAAAACCAATGATTTTTTATATAATAGCGTGTGACTAGTAGTTACGAATTTTATAAATACATCACTTATAGTAAACATTTTGACAGAAAATATCTATCGTATGACAGAAATTTAATTAATAAAACATCAATCATATATTTTATGTCTAAAAACAAATTGGAAAGGGACCATTGTAAGACCAATGTAAAAAGAACAGCAACTTTTAAAATTAATAATTTATGTTATATATATAACGATACTTTCACAACTTTTCAATACTTTTTACGTTATTTGGCATGTATTTTTAAATTTCTTTTCATCTTTGAAATAAAAGAAAAATCTTTAAACAAATTCTACAGCCAAGATAAACACGTGTTGTAGTTTATACCAAATATTACAGTTTCCATCGGCACTTAATGCTGTAATCTACAAATTTTTGATTGGTGTGAAAAATTCTTTGATTGGCATTAAACTTAAATATTCATTGGTGGAAAAAAATTATAAAGAAAAGCGGCTTTTCAGATAAGAATGGTTAAAGTAACAATTGAATTTCAAACACTGCGATATACCCTTTACTCTATCGATTAAAATTTGGATATGTTATAGGCACCAATGTCTCATATTCCACCTCCCCTGGGTACTTTTGTTTTTCGAAAATCCTGTTAATTTTCCCAATTTTCATTTGTCAAATCCTCTCATTAAAATAGTGTAAGAAAAATTACAAAATTTTATTTCATTACTTAAATGGGAGGTTAGTTTTACCTGCCCTGGGACTTTTTTCTCATTCATGAAAAGCTAGCTGTTGTAGGTTGCATTGGCACACAAGAAGGGTAGATCCATGTGGTTTATACAAATTTTTGGATTAAAGGGTGGTTGAAGTTACCAACAGCCTGGCTATAAGTTTGCCATTTTTCATACAAATTGTATCTGATTCGATTCGTAATTTAAAAAAATCGTTTATAGTTGTCATTTTCCATTAGAACAGTTTTTTTTCCCAAGTGAACAAAACTTTTCAAATAATAAAAGTCCTGAAAGACATACCTACAGGGCTCGATCGTTCACAAAATTATTTTAGTTACTCCCCCAATTGTCGAGATAAAACTTGTGTCAAACTTTATTTGATAGCTCAACTTAAAACTTTGAAATATATATGATATATATGATAGACTATGTGGTAGCAAAAATAAAGCAAAGAAAATTTGATTCTGTGGTGGTTTATGGACAATTTTTGAGCATCAATACGATTTAAGTTAAACTTGCTTGTAAATGAATCAAAGCCGAAAATTAATTACTGAGCTCATAACTCGAAGAAAGTTCATAATTAATTTCGACAAACATCTTTCTCTTCAAATTTGCTTGTATATAAAACGATATTTTCTATTCTCAAGTTACGTGAACTTCAACATTCAATAATTTCAAAATAAATAGAATATAAACCTCGTTTCTTACCTCTGCTTGGGATTGTGGATACTGGAACTGGCCTTCTTTTATGTTCATTAGCTTTTTTGCAGTCGGATCGCTAAAAATATGTACTCTTAATGCATCAAATTATCAAGCAAGGGTTAGGTTTAAGTTGTGAAGACTCCAAACATTTTATGAATATATGACAAGATGAAATAAAATAACAAGAATGCTAAAAGAAAAAGAAAAAAAACAGAAACAAAGATAGATTGAATGAAATATGTCATGCTGTGTTTTGTTTTATAAATAGGTGCACATAAACAGATGAAAATCACTCATTTCCATGAATAAAAGCTCTCTACAGTCACAGTCGTAACAGTTAGTTAGTTATAACAGTGATGTATTTATTTATTATATTTGATGGTTTTTACTATATGATTGCTATTGCTTATTTGTTTCTTATTAACATACAGTATTCCCCACAAGTCCATGTACATTGTTAAATAAACTTCTTAATTCATCTTATTAAAAGGACTTTTGGAACAGATTGTGTAGCATGTGTGTAGTCTGTTTGTCTGTTGAAATGGTTCAAAAATTGCTACATTTTTATTTGAAATATTTAAAGATCATTATTTTTGTCTATTTCAGTTTGTTTAAAAACTTTGTCGTAATACTTCAGAACGTCTTAAGTGCTGGACAACTTCAGGGCTGTTTCATCTTGATGTGCGATCACGATCATTGTGAAGTATACGTCATTTAAAAATCTTAACATTATCCTCAACTCTTTTCTTTGCACTTTAAAAGAAAATTTTACCTTCCGTTCATCAATTACTTTGACTTGAAATTCTAAATTTAAGATCATTTGACCTTAATCTTCATAAAATCTTGAAAATTTACCGGGGTTTAAAAGTTATTAACACAGACGAATAACCTTTATTGTCCTCGATAACTTTTAAAAATTTTAAATAGAAAATGTAAGTTACTTTATGAGGATCAATTTTCTAATTTAAAGTTTATTCTATCTCTTACCTTTTAAGATCTAAATTGATTATTATAGCAACCCAGAGAACTAGATCCGATCTGATACCAGAACATGATGACCACCGTTAAACCCTGCAACTTTTGTTTAAGTTATTTTTTGATTAATTAACTTCAAAATGAGTTTTTTTATTAATTAAAATGGTGCACCCTGTGTATAGATATGCTGATTTTGTTCGCTCTAACTTTTTTAGTAAAACAATAGCGATCGTTTGCAGTTTTGGTATCAAAGTATATTCTTATGTTAAAAAGACCCAAAATGATTACGGTGCAATAGAAGATCTAAAAAAAAAAAATCAATGCTAATCGCAAATTCAAGGAAAGAATCATTTGAAATTCATTATTTTGCTAAAATACTATGGGCTAAGGATGCGCAACAACGTGAAAATTAATATTTTACACCACGTGCAATACGAAAGGCACCTACAATCTAGGCGAAAGAGGAAGAATGAAAGATTAAGACTTCTTTGATTGTGCTTGGTGACAAATTCTTGCGCTTTTTTAACCAAATCCATCTGCGTTGTTTGGCCAAATATGTACCATCCAGATAAAAGGTATTTTTATTTAAATTAATCGTATTCAAGGCGTATATGTGTGTGTAAAGAAGTCCATACATCTGGAGCTGTATTTCTCCTGTTTATCCAGTCTAGTACGATTTGACCAAACCAATCAAATACTTTTTTAAAATGTTTTTTCAAAATAATATAATCCAATTGAAATCAGTCCATATCCCTTCTTTAGTTGAATATTATTAAATGAAATTTACTAATATCTACTGTTTATCATTGGCTGCTGGTGATCGAATCATAGTCAGTGAATGAACAAATTTATCAATTTTTGTCATACCTGTAGCGCTCAAATTAGGGCTCAAATCCAAAATTGAATTGTAAATGACTTTTTCCTTCGTCTTTATGAGCTTATTTTGTAGGCCAACGATCTGCAGTCAATAACAGAACGCGTTGTATACAATATTTAAGATGATATGACGATGTTATAGATGGCATGTTTTCCCTTCATCTTCGTCATCGTCATCATCATCATCAGATATTTATTTTATTTTATAATTCTTCTTCTATGCTAGGTACTTACCTATACCATATACTCCTCTTAATGATAAAAAGTTTTATTTAAATTTATTATTCACGAGTGAATATTTATGTTACTTACACTTCACGTGACGAATATACTACATAATAATTACTTACGTATTATATTTTATATATTATCTTTACCTGCCTACAAGCATCTATCTACTTTTATTCATATAAATAAAACATTGGGGCGATATTTTACTTTAAATGTATTTAAAAATTATGAATTTGGTATGATAAATAATATGAAACAAGTGATATGCGAAGTTTATTTAGTTGGTAAAGCTTATTACTCCATTGCACTTACGGACTGACCCAAAAGTTTCGACACTAGATTTAATTCATTCATTCAAAAGGGGGCTATTTGTAGACCTTAATCTTGTGTTCTATTCATTCAAATTCGATGATTTTGATGTCGTTGCGTTTTATCTTCAAACCCATTTACACGCTATGATTTATAGACAAAAATTATTCGTGTTTAAAGTCACAAACCATTTCGTGAGTTTCTTATTGGAACAGTTTTTTGCAATCTTTTTCTTCAAGAGATATCATGCTGAGATTTTTACAGCGTAAAAAGTGAGTGTCTTGGGTAAGTGGAACCCGTCTTTTAAACCGTTAGATATTGAACAAAAGTTTAAATACAAAGAATGTTTCTTATATAAAAATTAACTTTGTTTGAAACATTTTGTCGTTGACATCGCTGTTAGCCCGGCAGGGCTCAAATTAGGTTAAAAACACAAAGTCTAGTCTCAAAACTTTTGAGTCGCCCCTACGATTTATGTAAGTACACTATACTATATACACCGTGATGCTGGCAGGTAAGAAATATTAATTTTCTCGTTTCTGCATCGAAAAGAGCTGAAAATTATATTTTAGTAGATATTCAGATTTGAGAAACATACGTTTTCTCTCGTTTTGGTCAAAACTGGCTTTTCATACGTGGGAAATATATTGAAAAATTAGTATTCTCTTTTTCGAAACAGCTACCATTTCTTGGACTTTAAAAAGAGCAGGTATTTGTGACTTTAAATGACTCTTTACTAGAATATGGGTATAAATAAGAAATTCATAGTCGAAGTTTTTGATAAATTATCCTTGTGAATTCGCAAAGCCCTTTCGAGGAAGCAGCAACAAAAGAAGATCGTAATAAGTCAAAATCTTTCGCTTTATTAATATGGTCCTTAGAGTTTATTACCTGAAATATTTTTTTACAAGGTCGATAGCTCAGTTTTTAGTTTTGACTAGATTTTATTCGTATCAATCAATCCGTGAGAAAGAATTCTTGATTTTAGGTGCTTTGATTTTCAGCAAGAATGTTACTGCTTGGAGCTTCCCCGATTAAATATTTTGAAGTTCATTCATTTCTTACCAGGAGAAAATTGATAATCTACTGGCAAAAAAGGGAGAGCAGGGTGTAAATAATGATGAAAATACATAAATAAAATTAGCATGTAATACAAAAACCCTTCCTTATTGGTCCAATACCACTTTCAGTTATGATTGTGTTGGTTTCTTGCCCTCGCTATAGAAATTTTGATTGCTTAAATTTAGTCTAATCTCAAAATATTTCCGACATAAAAAATATTATTTATTGGGCTTAGAAAGCAAAATAAATATCTGAGACAGCAAGAATTCATCTGTACTTGCGTTTTCAAAACATTTTTCAATTCGTTTATTGTATGAAATTACAAGTTCAATACAATAGTATTATTTCTGATTATTACAAAGATTATCTATATATATATAGGAGACTTTCTATAGATATAGATAGTCACTCATCACGATATCTCTGGAACTATAAGACCTAGAGACTTGAAATTTGGCAGGAATATTCCTTTTGCCAAGTAGAGGTCAGCTAAGAACGGATTTTACGAAATTACACCCACAAGGGGGGTTGCGGGGGTGTTCATGAACAAAAAAATTCATATTTTTCAATTATGGCTTTTAATAGTTCAAAACTTGGTCAGAATGTTTTAAATTACATTTAGAAATTTTTTTAACCTTCGGATGGTAGAAAGCTGTAGCGAGAAAGTGGGAAGGAAATATCGAATATTTACAAATATACCTAAGTGGGGTATCAAATAAAAGAGCATCACGTGTACATTACAAAACTGTTATCCAACGCAAGGAAATGTGGAGGGAGGGGTGCAAGTGGGGATGTTGCCCAGCAAAGCGGGTAGTTCCCAGCTAGTATAATATATATTTGAATTACGAATAATTGTTATATTTCTAATAATAACTATTGAATTTCTAATAACTATTTAACTTGAGGAACATAAAGATTACTGTATTTGTATTCTCTTAAGGCAAACTTCGAACATTTTTAAATATAAAATATCACAGCTGTGATTTTTTGAATCACTGAACGAAAATATTGTTGTCACTTGTTTTTAATCTCAATCGATATTTAGTATGTTAATATTATTTATTGAATACTTGTTGTCTTAATTATAACATACACAATCTTCAAATATTAATTTTCTCAGCATTCTTATGCAAGTATTTTGAACGATGAATTTCATAATCTTTTTTTTATTGCAAGTCGTATAATATGATCGAAATGTTGTCTTCTCGATACCATAGGCGTCCCTAGGATCAAATTATTCGGAGGGTATCAGTAGTAGAAATAATGGACAGTTAATTGAAGAAAAATTGTAGTTAAATAAACACGTTATAAATTTTAAGTATTTATTTATGAATATCAAACAAAAAAAGTATAACGACAACAATAAAAAAAAAACATTTATTAAAATTATAATGAAAATAACAATCATTAAAAGTATTATAACAATAATAATAATAAAGATCTGCACATCTTAATGAAAATCAATTCTTCTAACATGCATAGCAAATTTTTCGACCAACATATCGAGTCGTACATCTGGCATCAGCTCACCCGTCTTTTGTCTTTCAATGGACATCAATGCAAATCCTGCGAGCCTACCCTCTTCCATTTTACTCTTAAGATAGGTTTTTAGACGTCTGAGTGACGAAAATGATTTTACAGCCGTTGCTGTGGTAATTGGCCAGGAAAGACTACTCTTAAAAGAATGTAGTATGCATGAGTTTTACTTAAATCATATTTTAAAAATAGACCAGCATGCTTGCAAATTGACGGTTTTCGATGGTATCTTGAGAATTTCTAAAGCTAGTAGTTGCCAAGGCTCTATATATTTTGTATCTATTTAATTTGTAGAAAGAACATGATTCATTTGAATGCGGATGCTATTTTTTTTGTGGTGTTAGATATTTTAAGACGTTTTTAATGATGTAAATAAGTTTTTTTCATTTTTGTATTACGTGTTTAAAGAAGTCCAGAATAGTAAAGAACTAAATAAATTATCTCCATTTTTATTATGTTTTCGAAAAATTCGAAAATTATTGCTCGATATGCTGTTTTATAATGCGACTTGAGATTTTTTCACAACAGTAAACTAATTTTGACCATAACTATATACCATGTGATAAAGAAGCTAATAGCTGTGGTGCTCCACTAACATTTAATATCTTGACAGACGTTGTGTTAATTGTCACCCCTTTTATGTGCTACCAGCATCTCAAAATGAAACTCTAGAAGACACACAGACATGGTGATACTAATGATAGACCTCATTCTTTAGCCATCCCATGATAACAATAATAATTTACACTCGTTTATTTTCTTTCAGTTTCCAAAACAAAGACAGAGAATACATTTTATTGTTATTATTTATTTGATCATTTAAAATAATTTTGTCTATAAAACAGTCCAAGAAGTCGATGTAGTAAACACTCCCTTATAACACAAAAGTTTAAATTCTTATTTTTAACATTTAGCGGCTTTTACAAGGCACGAGGTTTGATTAGATCTGAAAAATTGAACTCATAGTCTCTTTTAGTCCTTTTGCTGATCCCTTTCGGTTAAAATATTTTAAGGATTCTTCATCGAAATCTAAAAATTAAATATTCTGTCAACTTCAGTACAGACTGGAACAACGATATATGAGTATATCTAATTATATACCTCGATATTGCAATCTTTTTGAAAATATTACTCTCAGCCCATAATCCTTCGTTTTCTAGGGTTGCTAAAGGTAAATTAAGCATTACTTAAAGAAAATTGAAGTTTTACCTTCGAATGTTGAATTTATGGAAACAAAATGTTTGAATTACAAAATTTTTTTAAGAATTTTTTATTTTCTGCGTATATGCAGAAAAATTGTTATAATTAAAATCATTTATAACCAAATCTTCTTTTCGAATCGACCAAAAGGCTAGTAAAACCAACCAAAAAATATCCGCTTTATTATGGACTCCCAGTTTAGTCAAAATTGTTTCTCTTACCTCAAATATATTGAAATATGTTCATTTTAAAGGAAATATTATTTTAACGGTAAACAACAGTAAAAAACATTTGAAAAAATAATATTAAAAATTTAGTCTCACTGCTTTATAAGCGGATTCTTCTGATTCTAAAAGGAATCAAAGCTTCAGTCGCAGCTATTTGAACGTCGGTTGTATATGGAAGTAGGTTCATTATAAATTTTTATCCAAAATTGATCTTTTATCAGGATTAAGGCAAGTTTCTAGGTTACCCAAAATTATTTTAAGTAGTGTTAAAACTGTAAAATAAAATTTAAAAAGATTTTTTATGATAGGGAGTGTTTACTACGATCCGTTCTCCTACTAAAATAATAAGAACATCCAACAAAGATGGACGAATTTGGCTTATGCCATAAAATTATCATGGTTCACACATTATAATGTGTAGATCAAGAGAATTGTAAATAATATTATACGCACAATAATATAGTGAAGATAGTACCAGCATTATTTGTACATTCTTCGTAGAAGAATGGATGTACGGTTCGGTATTAAATATTGTTTTATCACCAAAAAATTTATTTCAAAAATTCTGGAATACGATCTACTTATGAACAGGCAAGAGTGGATCCAGAAAAATTTTTAGAGGGGGCAATATGCATGTTTCTTATAAAGTATTTTTTGAGTTATTTATTAATTAAAATTTGTTCATACTCTGTTTGCTCCTTTCTCTACTGACGCAATTTGTTATCGTTTACTTGCAAAAACCAGGTTCATTTTGCGACTAAACAATTTTTTGAGATACCGACTGAAATTGCTCCAAAATATCACCCCTCGTATCAGATAGAATTTGATGAAGCTTAAAATATGGGTTAATTTTTACCCAAATTAATTAAACCATTCGAGCTTGCATGTACACTTTTTAACATTTAGCATCAATTGTACTTTATGATTTTTCGTGGATATGTTTCTTAAAATCACAATCAGCATTCACTGCACGCAACTTGTACGAGCTGGTTCTAGTTACAGTACCTAACTATTGAACATATGATGCTGGATATAGATATTTTTTCTGGAATTTGACTATCTGGACATATTTTCATTATTCCTATGAATAACTGTTCATGAAGTTTGCAGCAAGTCTATATGTTAAGGACAACATTTTTGAGGTAGGGGGTATTAGACCTCCTCTACTTGAGCGTCTGGAACAAGGAGTTTACTCGAAATCATCAAAAACTCATTAGATCATAATGATTAATTATAAAGGAATACGTTAGGCATTATCTACAAACCTAAAATACAATATTAAATTTTCATAATGAATAAATATAAATGAATTTGCAGAATATTTACAGGATAAAGTGTTGTATCTTAGAAAAATTTTGCATTCTGCTACTCTTCAGGTTTTTGATAGCTCGGTACTATTTATGACACAAGAGCGTATTTATATACATATCTAGCGGCATCTATATACATATAATGTAAACCTATACCTGTTTAATATGTAAATTCTCAAAAAATACATAGTGTGTAGGAATAATCGTGTTATCCATTGTTAAAAATCGTACAAATGTAAATTGTGATCCTGGATACAACACTCTTCTGGCCTCCATTATATTTATTTGTGCCCAAAAACTGGTAAATGATACGAACATTTTATTGTTAAATTGAATTTTGAGAATGAATTTAAAACAAACATCATTCATAAAATGTCTTTTTTCTGCTTAGTTAAGTATTTCACACACTACTTAACAAGCACACCACTAATTCAAAACACAAAACCCCTAAAGGTACATTTATAATCTCTGCCTGATACTTATTTTTTAAATCATATTTTAAGTTTCAATTTTATATGTATTATATATCTATCTACATATGTGATTATACATAGATATTATTATACAATAAATATATATATACTCTATGTATACAGGGTGCTAAGGTGACCATAGGCGGAAGAAGAGTATAAGCCAATCTACATCGAAATCCCATTTAAAAAGTTCTTGGGAAGTTTACGGACTATATGTACCATACTCAAGATATGGCTTCTTTATTAATATAGGTCAAATTGAAATTATTATAATAAGCAAAGCTGTAGATAATAAAATTAAGTCGTGATTGTTACATTGAATCACAAAACTTTTTTGAAAGGCAATTTGATCTAGAATGGTTCCTTTTTATAATAATCTTTGACAGTCTATAACTTCTCCGTTTTTTAATCAATCTGAATTTAATTTTCAAGTTTTCTTAAGGTATTAACTCCTAGTTTACAGTTTGAAGTGTAATATAATGAATTCAGTTTCAAGTATCCTAAACTAAATTTTTTTAAATAAAAACAAGTGAAGACAAACAACGACTGAATTATTTGTTGAAATGTCATGTATAGGCAGTGTTGATTACTCAATCGTTAGCTTTTTAGGTCACGTAAGCAAAGAAAGATAGTCACTCTTTCCACTCGTTTTCCACTCCCTTCTTCAGTGGAAATATTAATAAACAAACATCTACCAACATAAAATAAATGTATACTTGATACAATACAATACATGTATAATACGCTAACCTAACTTGTGCCCACAAAGATGTTAACGAAATAACGAAATGTTTCGAACAAAAGTTGTTAATTTTTTTATACGGAACACATTTTACACTAATATAAACTTTTCTTCTATCTCTTACGGCTTACAACTAGGAGCCAAGACCCAATTGACCTTTATACGAACCTAGCATAACTTTTTACGTCCTTGATATTTCTTTTCGTTTTTGAGTTATAGTGTTGACAGACTGACAGACAGACGGACGGACAGAAGAGAGAACAATCGCAAAATTTTGTTCGTAGCTTCAATATATTTATCGTAATATAGGACTTAGGTAAATGTGCTGTCTGTTGACACTAGACTCCAGCTTAAAATTTGGGAAGCACAAACTGTGCAATTGTATATATATATATTGTTGCAATTGTATATTTATGGAAATATTAACGATATTATAACATATTGTTACGATAGTAGTATAACATATTTTTCACTACATCTCTACAATATTTAATATCGTAGTGTTTTTTACAGTTAGGAAAAGTTATGTCATAATCTGGGAAGTTTAAGGCGTGGGCCATTTTTAAGGGTTGCACTCACAAACACAGCTTATTGAATTTCAGTACACACTGTATATAAATAATATAACCTAAACTGAAGTAAGGCGTAAAACTGGTTTTAAAAGATAATCCATTTCATTCCCATGTTAGTTAGCCTTATAATAAAATATATATTTAGTGCCTAGTAGTAAGTAAGTCTACCAATGTAATATTCTATAATATTTTATTACTATATTTAATGATAATATTTAATTGGACGTTTGAAAACATTTCATCCGTAGTGGTGGTGTTGTTTTGTTTTATAAAACACACACATACTCATACATCTCGAAATGAAAGAAGAACGGAAATCGTCCATTATAAAGGAACAACAACAAACACTACCGATGCTCAGTATTACTGATGATGCTCTCTCTAACTCAATCTCTCTTAGCTCCACAAAAAATAAAAACCACCTCTTTATGGTTATATTTTGCTTATCTTATGCTCTATATTCTGTGTATATTTTGCATATTATAACCTTTTAAAATAATTTTCAAATATATTTTAATAGGACTTTTTTGTTTTCTGTTTATTACATATGTTATTATTCTGGTAGAATAATTTTATGTGAAGTTTAATGAATTTCCCAATTAGAAAAAAATATTCAACGATTCCGAATATATATTTCGAAAGCTTCAGAAAAGAGTTAAATTTACAAAATATATTTAGAGATCCAGTAATATTTCATTATTACCTACCGTATAAAGCTGTTGTCAAATAATCCCCTGTTGTCTACTAATTATTATTCGTAAGAAAACTGCACAATTTATACCAATGTTATTGTTATTTTTTAGGTTTATCCCTTCCTCCATATCTTTCTGTTTGCTCTTTCTTGTTTCCTTGAGGTACTCAAAAGAAACCTTATTTTTAATCTGAACGAAACAAATAAAAAAGCTGCGGATTTGCAAGGTGAAAAAAATATTCCAATTTTTGGGCGAAGGATTCCAAATGGCAGCAGGTCAATTTACGAAATGTTAACAAAGAAAAGATGCCAATAGCTAAGTCTGCCACTGTAATACATGATTAATTAATAGTTGATGGAAGAAATTCGAAGTATGATGCTGTTTGTAGTGATAAGCACCAAGAACAAAACAAGTGTAATTTGACTGTGTTTATCTTATACACTTAGTTTTGAACTTTGCACTGTGTCTAACACATTGGTCTTGGTCTTGCAAAGCTCATTAGACTTAAATTCGTTAAACAAAGACAGTCAAATAGAGTTTCAGTTTTGGTGTTGTTCTTGTTCTCGCTCATCACTAGCTGTTTGGTTAAATAAACAAAGAGGAACGGGAAAAATTTTTTCTCAGGAAAAAGACAATGATTTATTTTTATCAACGGCGAGCAATTGAAGCTAACATCTAATAATAACAATTTAATACTTTTTAATTCATTACCAGCAAATTTCAAGACTATATTAAATGGCGGTGTACTTTTTTAATAACCTTATCTGGACAAATTTAATTTTATTAGTTTATAATTTCGTAATATTTAAGGAAATAAAACTACAATCATAAAAATAAAAACAACAGTTGTTTCAACTTCAAAAAAAAAAAAAAATTAATTTGAATTGAGTTTTATTTTGGCTTCATTGAAAAATGATTTTTAAGTCATATAATGTTATTTACCTCGACCAAAAAAATAATAAAAATAAAAATAAACCAGCCAACCTAAAGAGTACATCAAGTTAACAAACAACATTTGTGAGTAGTTGTAGTAACATATACCGGTTTTTTTTTTAATGAATGAAAGAGAATTAAAATTGTAAGAGATATATCAAACACATACAAGTAAGTATAAACTATGTAAAGTTTACGAAATATTGAAGCTGTAGTAACTAATATTGAAGCTTATAAAGGTAGGTAATTTGTATAAGCGGGCGAGGTACACGTTACTCTGCTCGAACGTTGGCTTGCTTTCTATAACAGAATTCTGGAACCGGATCACAGCACCACCTATCGAGTCCAATTGTGAATCTATATCAATTATGGACCCGTTCAAAACACACAGAATAGTTATAAAATACAAAATATATGGCTTGAACACTACGGGTGAAAATTTGCGTAGTAACAGAGGCAGCCAAAATCATTAGCAGTAGTATCAAACCAAGGATGTCTTAATTAACTAGTTTAGAACTTAATATGACCCGAGCCCATCCGCACTTTTTACAGAAAACTGTTTTGGAACCCACAGGTTGTTTGTATCATGCATTCCAATGTTTTTCTCTAGTTTTAAATTTATTTGTAAGCTTCGTTTCATTTTTTCTTAAAACTACAAAAATTTAAAACAAAAATGATTGTATATATAAAAATTTTATATAAGGAAAAAAAAATTAAGATATATCCAGAATGGTAATAAGTTGTCGCGAAACACAGGAGCTCTGGAAGAAACAATCAGGTGTGTCAATGTCCCCTAAGAAAATCGGTGTTTTAAATTCTATTCTAAAAGTTTTCTACGTTGCCTGAAAAATTTGGTGGGTACATCTAGAAAATAATTATCTTAATCTCTTTTGTATGAATGTTGGGCCAGAGGCCTCCAAAAGTTTTTGAAAATTTCCAACCAGAGTCTTAAACAAAAATATTTTTATTATTATTAGTTTCAAGTTTTTATCAATTTGATGTGTTCCTCAGAAGAGCTTTACGTGTACACTTTTTTTTATGGCAACTAAAGTGGTTATAAATAGTAAAGAAGGCAAAAGTTACCACAAAAGCCTTCAATAGCAATCATTTGTTGAAAGTGAAAAGAAAGTACTAGAACTAGGAAAGACTAACAAGGAGGTGACTATAAGACTAAAACCTAGATTTGTAGTGCTAAATTAAGCTTAAGAGCTTTTCCCATAATAATTTAGGGCTGAAACCTTAAATTTGAAACAGTTGCGTAACAAATCACTCCATGATAATACGAACGTGATAATCCATTCTTGATAGAACACCTTCAAACCATTTCATTCGCGATAAAGCACCCGCAAATCGAATCACCCGCAACAAAAGACCCCAAATGCAATCTCGATTCCATTAGACGCATGATTAATCTTTATATTAGAGAGTGGGTAGAATCGTCACATGAATAAAGAATATAAATTTGTTGTTTTGTCAACGGTTGACTTTCCGTCGTATAATATGTGGCAAGTGTATTGTCGTTGGGTAAATAGATGTGGCACTTTTGTCCAAACAGCCTTGAATAATAATGAAAACTCTCTGTATAAAGTTAATGTATATTAGATATAGATAGTATGTATAGTATTTTATTTCATCAATGTAAATCTTCGACAGTAATATTATTTACAATTTCCGGTTGTTGTAGAGTTTTAAAATTATTATTTAACAAATAGAAATTATGTATAATACTTCTTCTTGTAAAACACAACACAAACACTCGTCTTTTTCATATATATGTATATAAATAATTGACTATTAAAAATTCATTTATTATTTTAAAATTACTTTTCTTGCATAGGTATTACTTTTGATGATGTTAGTGTACTTTAAGTGAGGTTTCATTTATTTCATTCATTAATATAAGAACAGTTTGTACATTATAACGTAGGTAACTATTAAAAAACACGAATTCGATTTCCTATAGGTTTTATTATCAATACAGCAATAGGGGATCGAACCAAATTTTTTTGAATTCTCACTTCACGAATAGTAAAGTGAAGTGGTTTAAAAAAATCTTTGCTAGTATACGAACGCTTAACATCTCAATTAAACAAAGAGAAAGATATCCATTAGTGACGTCATACGTGGATATCGATCGCTATGAAAATTCCGGTTGAATCACTAGCTGTTCTTTGTCAAGTTTTTTTGAAACGAAGTTCCTTCACTCGGCTTGCCATGGTGAGCAAACTAGCAAAAACTGACAAGTAACAAAATGTGATATGCTTTGTGGATATATGGATACATATTCATAACTAGTTTTGGATGTAAATAGTATAAAAATGGCAAAATTCGTATACTATAATTATATGCGTCTTGGAACCCTGCCTACCTGATACTACAGATTCAACAGATTATCTAAATGTATTTATTTAACGTTTACATTTGTTTCTGTACAGCTTCGTAAGGAACTTCGTTCCAAACGGGAGTCCCACGGCCGTAATATTTTTTTAATACAGTTGCTTATATTTTTCTATACATAAATTTTGCCCAAATTATGATGTTTGCTTGGTACTAATTTTGTTTTATTCTATGTATAAATATAGAAAAAAAAATATTGTAAAATTGTAGAGCATACTTTTCTAAGAACTAATAAGATATTAACTGTTTGTAATTATTGTTATTATTGACGTATAATTTGTGGTACAGTTTTTCCATTTTATAAAATTAAATGTCCAGCACACGTACATACATTGGAAAATTATTGATATAAATAATTATTAAATAAATTAACTATTACTTGCATGTCATACAGAAAGTACGATGTTAGATTCTAAGATATGAAGAAAAAAATCAAGTAAAAAGCAACCGATTCTTTTTTTGCTGAACAGATCCTCTTCGGAATTTTTGCTCAGGCATCAAAATAAGTATATGTGATATTGTGACTTTTAAAATAAGTATATGTGAGAATCTTTTTCGCACCATGTCATATTTAGCAAAAATTATCGAAAATCATACATTCAAATATATTTATTCTAATTAGTATTTACCTATAGAATAGTCGCAGAAACGAAGCAATGAAGTTCGAAAAATTTGAATGGTAAGGCGGATTTGAATGCGCTTTTCGGCATTCGATTTGTTAGAGCTTCAGGAAATTTTGTAGCTTAAATTGATTTATAAGAAATTAAAAATATGGAATTTGCATAAATAATATGCATTTAATAATTGCAATTTAAATTAACCGTAAATACACTAAATTTATAATTGGCTGAATAGTGATGAAAATGATTCCAAACTTGTTACCTGGGGGTTTTTGGGACCTATGAATACAAATTAAAATTGGTCTCCGAGGTACCTGATGCCCAGAGTAAACGGTATTCCTGTCTTCTCCAGAATTTTTTAGGAAATTCATTACATAATCGGTCCAAACTGGTAGCTAGGAGGTTTATTGGGTTGCTAAGCACAAATATCGAGACAGAATCGAGCATCAGGTATCCCGAAGACCAATACTGACGAGATATACGTGTTCCGAAACCTTAAAAAGCCTCGAGTAACCAGTTTGGAATCATTTTCATCACTAATAACTGAATTGTGAATTTAGAAGGCAAATTTCGGTTAATTTAAAAATTGTTCGGCAATTATAAAATACAAATTATTATTTATGCAAATTGTGTATTTTTAATGTCTTAAAAATTAATTCAGGTCACAAAATGTCCTGACACTCTAACGAATCGAATGCCGCATTCAAATCCGACTTTCTGTTAAAATTTTTCGAACTTTGACCGTTTTGTTTCTGCGACTAGAATTAATGTGCTTCAAGGCAATTTTGTATTTTAAATTAACTATAATGTCTCAAAAACTCTGATGTTTTGGAATAATAACACTTACAACTGCCACATATGTCCATTTAGAAACTGAACAGAGTCAAGAATGAATTGCATTAGATAGAAGATATTGAAATAGATAGTTGCCGCAAAAGTTTCGACATGATGAGATAAATTTTCCTGGATTCGAAACGAAGTTTTTTTATAATAGTTAAAGTTCACAACTGGAAGCGTTCGGATTTTGCTGTTGGTTTAGGAAGGCAACAGCTTTTGCTGTTAGTTTAATAAGTATAAGCTCTATGTAGGACATTTATTTCAACATCAAATGTCTTTTGCTGATGGATCAGGAACCTAGTATCTCTGTGTAGCACAATCTCTTTCAAGTAACACACTGGCCTTTTGGCATACATGCTTACGCCGGTTTGTATGAAGTATGTTTCCAGGGATCACTTAATTTCGTCTTATTCATCCTCGGATAGTTACAGAGTGATTAAAATTTTGTTTGTTTAAATAACTGTAAAATATACGGGCTACGCATTGTTTGTTTTGATAAGTAGGTATTATTTGAGTTCCTTCAATATTGGTTTTTACAGTTACGTTATTTAATTAAGGTTATGATGTGACCTATATCTTTTCCGTCTACAATGATAGGTATAAAAATATGAAAGCTATTATTTGTAAATATATAGAATAGAAAAGGAAATAAATGAAATATTGATTTAAGATAAACATGAAAAACTCTAATCTATAATCAAAAATAAGAAAATAATTATCTTCGTATAGGCAGCCATTACATCTTTATATACAGTTTGATGTATAACTATATAAAGTGTACCAAAAATTTACTTAAATAAAATAAATAACGGGAGAGAAAAATTGCATACTAAAATTTATCTCAAATATAAAAAGTTATTCACGAACTTCGTTCTTTTGCGCCTAGAATGTCTTAACCGAAAAAACAAACTAGTCCTGAGTTTTATCGGTCATCGATAGTGCATACGTCTCTCCTAAAGAAACATTAAGTGGTTTAGTGTATCCATCATTACGTTAGCATGATTGTACTTAATATCTGATAATAATAGTAAGAGATACAGGCAAACTTTCAATTAAGACATAAGACAGCGACAAACCTTTATTTATAACAAGTAAAATTTACAAAATGTATGAAATCCCCGAGAAGTCTTACGGGTTCGGAACCCTGAATTCGCACTTGCAACTAAGAACACTCTCTATTAAAGAAACTTTTTTCTTCAAAGCCGTCTCCAAACTGAACCGATTTTGAGGATGATCACCCCTTTTTTAGTTGTTCCTGGTACGGAACCGTAAAATCGCTTTTGAAACATAGCTAAGAACGCTTCCCATTAAATTACCTTTCATTAGTTTAGGCCCCACGATGCCACAGACAGACAGACACATATATCGGTCAAACTTAGTGACTCCTTTTTTCTTGGTTCGGGTTGTAAAAAGGGAACATTGTACACAATATTTTGCAAAAACTTAAATATTCAATGAAAATATAATGCAAAACAAAGATGTATAGACATTTACTTTAAATTTATGGTATTTATAAGAAACAACTTTCTATTCTGAAGCAATCCTCAGTATCGTATCGGCTTCGCGCATTAGTTTGGACCTGGAAGATTAAAATAAAACTAAAGGGTGTATATAATAATATCTCTCAGAACCACAAAAATTTTGTATAAAAATTTGCTTTACTCAATTCCAAAGAGCTATGCTTGTGGTTTTATTAAGGTATTTGTCTTTGTACAATATTGTAAAAATAGTGTACTACATCATACAGCAGTGGTACGTACGTATAGATATGCTTAACACACTCAAATAAGTATTAATTTTAACATGCTTTTAACTCGACTGTCCATTTATCACGTATTCTGTATGATAATAGCATGATAATAAAAACCTGTAACTCTGTATATAATAGACATCTCTCTTACACTACGTATACTCCAAATATAATTGTTTCTGTTATACAAAAAATTTAAATAACTTTGAGTGACTATATATCTCAAGAATGAAGCGGTCAATAGTTTTGGTTTTTTATTTAAACTCACATGCACAAATTCATGAATGTTCAGTAATTTTTTGGAAAATATCTTAAATCTATTTTTTTTTAGAATTAAATTTAAAAACACAACAAAACGCAATCTTTCCTATGCTCTCCATGTTAATTATCCGAACTATAATTGTCTTTAGTTCGAGTAAGAGACGGTCAATCGACTTCAAATTTTTTTGGTTTATGTATTATTATATTCCTAATAAGTATACACAAATTTAGAATTTTCTGTCGATATGCCCATAGCAAGACAACTAGCTTAAAACGATCCACGCTGTATATTTGAACGAATTGTACAAAAAAAATTGTTATTAGAAGATATATCAATATTGTATAGACATAACCATATAGTAAATACTACAATGAAATTAAAATGCCAAGTTGGAATGTTTTCCTCATGTATAGAGAGGTCTGTTACTTTCATTACTTAATTTATTATGCTTTGTGTATTAAATGAATTGAAAAGAAATGATATATAAAAGAAGGGAACATAAAGAGGGAATACACTACACGGACATTTTTGTAAAAAATGTAATAAATTTCCATCAACAATTGAGAGAGAGGAAATATAACAAATAAAAGAAAGTTAATATTTCGAAGAAAAAAAAATGAAGATTACAATATTGAAATAGCGATTTGATAAGAATGAAAAGCAATTAATTTAAGGTATAAGATACAAAGCAAATGATCGACAGTATCTTAGTTATGATGCAATATTTTATTTATTACGCCTGATATCAATTTAAAGGTAACTAGAAATTATATGGTTCGTAAATTTGCATTTTCCAAAACAACGCTTGAGTACAAGTCTGAAACCAACTTATTTTGAGATTTAATAGCTCTTGTAGTTATTCCAAAACGTCAAAGGGTTTCGTTCTTATTCCGAAGATTCTTTTCTCGTAATCAATTTTTCTGTCTTCACAAAGTTTTTCAATCGTCTTCTCAATTCTTTAACGGATGTTTGTCTTGATAATAAAAATTCGGATGATAATTTAACACAATCAAATACAAACCAAGAACGGATGTACAATATAAATTAAAAGATATCATTATTATTAAAGTTTAAATTTTGTTGTGTTGTATAATTTAAAGAAATTATCGTGATGTGTTATTAGTAAAGTTGCTACCTACATGAATGTTACAATAAAAAACATTTTTATTTTTGAACTAGCCGAATACATAAGTATCCAGGGCCAGTTGTAGTATCTGACATTCATTTCAGAAGGGCCAAAAATTTGAGATACTGTTGTTAAGGACATGTCTATTAACTTTTTACTCTACGGAGATTTCAATAAACTTTTCTTTCTTTTTATAGGCGCTAGAAAGGTTTCAAGTAATAATAAAAAAATTTATGAAGATTCAGGGAGCAGAGACAATATTCAATGAAGGTTGTTGAGGCGCTACAATAAAAAAAAACACCATTAACTCAAATTTTTGAGATAATTTTTTTTAAACATGATAAGAAGTCACAATAAAATTTTTTTAAAGATGTCTGAAATTTAAGCCAGTTTTTCAGAAAATAATTTACCGTAAATTGAAACAAGTTTTTGTGGGAAAGCTATAAAAGTTAACATAGTTAAAAATACAATATGTTTTTTTTATCTATTGTATAAAAAAGTAATTTACTTTTTCATTCTTATAAAAAAAATTATGTTTACTGAAAATTACAATTAATATGTAGGAAAAACTGCAAGAAAAAATTGTAATTTTCATAAGAATTTATGTTCATTTACGGTAAACTATTTTCTAAAAAACTGACATAATTTTCTCTAAAAATTTAAGGAAATTAATAAATTTTTTGTTTTTATGCCGATTTTCTTATCGCCTCAAAAACCATAAAAAGATTGATCATGAAATGTGAAAATCAATTTCAAGCTTTACATTTCCTGTTACGAAAGTTTTCAGAGAGGAAGAAGGTGTTGCTTATAACATTCTTTTAAATCTCTAACCTTTCTATTATTTATCTGAATATGGTCTACCATAAATAATGTTTATGGTCTACCATAAATAATGTATATGGTCTACCATATTACACGATGTTGTTTCTATTGTTTTTATCGACGTCACTGAGATAAGAACAAGTTAGGCGCTATTGATTTTGAGATGTGCTGGAACTTAGCAGTGTGATTTTCGAATTAAAAAAAAAGAAAAGTTGTTCCAGAATGTGCTAGAGTTGTGCTACAATGTGTCGTCCAGAAAATTGAAAAATTCAGAAGAATAGAGAAATGGCGACCAAAAATTAAATTTTTCGTCAACAGGGAGATTTTGTGTTTTCGAAAAAAAAAAATGAGCCTGTTCTACCAATCTTCCTGGGTAATAACATTATATCAAAAACTACACTAGGTCCTAGACCTAAAACAATACAATATTAATACACTTATGTGTTACATACACAAAAAATATATAGCAGATAAATTACATCAATTAATTTCGCGTTACACTTACAAAATATAAGAAGCTGTATCATAAATATGTGTAATATTTTATATACAAAAATCATATAAATTATAATAAAATATGGTGTTAAACTTGAATTTAATGTGTTTTAACTATTTTTAAGACGATCGTGTATTCGAAAAGAAAGAAATCATTTTTTTATACTCTGTATATGTGAAATATATCAAGGTGTTAAAAATTAGTCTCAAATTCATTATAATATCTTCAACGATATAGAAGGTTGAAGATTTGTAAGTAGCCCTCAAATAGGGAGTCTATTGATTCTAATTTCATGCGAAACATATCGATAAATATTAAAGGTTCAAAACGAAAAATTTTCGAAATTTCGAAATTGCGGCCTTTTTTTACCTAATTATTTTGGTTTTTTTAAACTTTTCGAATTCATAAAACAATACAAGATTTGGTATTCAGCCTTGTATATACAGGATATTTTTACTATTAATTCAGCCACTTGGTTACTTTCACTTGTTTTGAATTGGTGTTAATGATTTTACTTTAAGGGGAATAGGGCTTTGATAGCTGAATTTCGACTGGTTTATAAACATTTTTTAAACCTTAGTCCAATAGATTAGGTTAGTTTAGGTTTTATTGGCCAAAAAGAACACATTTAGGCTTTAGAAGCCCATTGTGATACTACATATGTGTTTTACCACCTTTTCCGCTTATAATTTCATTTAGCAGCTCTTCAATTATTTTCAGAGACTGAGTGCACCTCCTTCATGCTTCATGTTGTGACGGAGTGAATCGAACCCGCTACACTAGGAATTGGTTACGTCATAACCAACTGAGGTACGAAGGAATGTTATGTATGTGTTTATTAAATTAATAATTGAATCTATACTCTAATTTTTAATTTTCCCATATGATGCTCTTCCCTTCTTTCCAAATTGATCTATTCAAGTTCCATTATTTTATAAACAGTTCAGTGCTTCAAAAAAAGTAAAGAATAACAAGTGCCTAACATTTAATACTTAAAGTTATTATGTACAAATTTTAAACATTCATTTCATTTGTGGAATAAAAATCATAAAGAAAAGTGGTTTAAGAATGGTTTAAGTTAGAAATTTAAATTTCATGCACTGCAATTATACCTTTTACTCTATCGATTTGAAATTTGTATATGTCAAAGGTATTAATAATCTACCTTCTCTTACTATTCGTTTCTGGAAAACCGCTTTGATTTAGAAATTTTTTTCCCCCAATAAATATTTAAGAGGATTCTTAAAAAAATTATAAAGTTTCACGCCCATCAAAACAAAGAATGTTTCACGCCAATTCAAAATTTGTACTCAAAAGCCTTAAAACAACATCATGTAATAAAAGTATTAACTGAAATTAAAATTACAAAAATAACAAAATCAATTCATAAAAGCAAGTCAGTATATGAAAAAAGATATGCTATGATTTTATGTGATATTAACGATGATGTGAACTGATATAAGTAACTCAAAAAAAAAAACAAATTACATATACTTCGATCTGAAATTTATAAATGATTTTTAACCAGGATGCAACTTCTTTCTGCATTTTGGCACTCCCCCTACCACCCAAGTTGAAAAATTGATTATAATAAGAAGTGCTCCAAATAGAAACAAATGACAACAAGGCGCCTATAACATTTTATATTTGTTGCTTAAAACAACATTACAATAAATAATAAAAATATTAACCCAAATTATAGGCCCAAAATTTTAATCATAAACAAAACCAATTCATTAAAACAAGTCATGATGTGAAAAAAGATTTGTCATTTTTTATATAATATTAACGATCGTGTGAACTGATTTAAGCAAGTCAAAAAACAACCAAATAAAATAAATTATAATTGGAAATCGTTAAATCCATGTGATATTAAAATCGATATCTCAATTCAATTAATAAACCAGTTTGTAATAAAATATAAATCATACTATCCAATAGCAAAAAAAAAAAAAAAAAAAAAAAAAATTATGTATTTAAATTAAAAATAAATTCGCGTTGAACAGTAGTGATACAACTACATCTACGAAATTTGCAAACATCAGATAAACACATATTTTTAATCTCCTGGTATAAAGCAAATACCTAAACGGCTGTATTTGCTTGTAATTAATATGAAAATTATTTTTAATTAATGTATATAAAGCTCGATATAAAAAATATGAAAATTGATCAAATTACGTAAGAAAAATATTTTTATTTATTTTACCATGCATATATGTAATATGTAAGGTATACTAAGTTTAGTCCCAAGTTTGTAACGCTTAAAAATATTGATGCTATGAACAAAATTTTGGTATAGGTGTTCAAAAAATCACCTAATTAGTTCATTTCCGGTTGTCAGCCCGCCCGTCCGTCTGTCCGTCTGTGGACACGATAACTCAAAAACGAAAAAAGTTATCTAGTTGAAATTTTTACAGCGTACTCAGGACGTAAAAAGTGAGAGTTCGTAAATGAGCAACATAGGTCAATTGGGTCTTGGGTCCGTAGGAAAACCGTTAGAGATAGAACAAAAGTTTAAATGTAAAAAATATTCCTTATAAAAAAATAACCAACTTTTGTTTGAAACATTTCTTCGTAAACATCACTGTTTAACCGTGAGGGTGCAAATGAGGCGTAAATTGTATAGTATGTATTATATGGGAATATCAGTTATATATATGTGACATGTATGTATGTGTAATGTAATAGAGTAATCATTACTGTCTATGCATGGTATTTCAACAGTTAACTCAGTCAATTGTTTGTTTTCACTTCTTTATAGTATTAATTTCCGTAACGGAAGAACAAATCTTCAATTTATCTAAATAGTCGGATTGTATTCCAGATGTACTTTAACTTAAAAAATGAATTACAATCTCTAATTAATCTGAATTTTTTGAAATCTTTATTATAGTCCAGAAAACATGCAGACAGAAATCGTTTTAAGCCGTAGGTATATAAAAAGAATAATACTTAAAGAAATGATTCTAAAAGTACTATATTTACATTATAATCCATGTAAAATTTGTGAATTTATTAATAAAATCGCAACGAAACAGAGCTATAATCTAAGAGCGACTGTTTATCGGCGTATCTATCTCGTAAGTGCCCAATAAATAGATTTGAACATCCACAGAATGTGTCCTTCATGTGGTCTTCGGTTTCACGGCTCGATTAGCATGACATGTTATATAGAAACTTAGATTATCAACCTGAAAACGATGTCAAATGGGGGGAAGGGTTTAGAATAAAGTGGGAATATTTAAATTTAGCTTTTCATGGTCATTTTTTTATATCAAACAAACCAAACGAAATTATTTTATGTTAAGGGCCAACTTACTATGTTTTTGGAACTATGTTCCTTATCGTACGTTATCGTTTGCTGGTTGGGAGATATAAATCCAAGCAAAGAGCAACAAAAAAACGACAACAAAAACAGAGTTTTTGGTTACCAAGAAAACTAAAACTTTTTCAATCGATTCAGCTTGCTATGAATTTTGAGAAAAAGTCTCTTGGCGCATGATCTATATAAGGAGCTGAAGTACAACTAATATCATTCTAGCCCATAAATTATATCATATTAACCCATTTCTTAATTTCTGGATCAAAATATAATGTTATTTGAATTTAGGATAAGATACACATTGGTTCCATTTAGTTGTCAACGGCATAATTCAAGGTACTAGTTTACTAATCTACGGATCATAGATATGTAATCAACATTTAATCAATATTTAAAAAAATAATTTACTTTATACATGTTACATTTTATATTATTATTTTTTTATAAATATTAATATTTAAAAATGAAAAACTGGTTCAAAAATATTAAAAAACATTGTGTGGCGACATAATCATACTTATACGTACAAAAAACCAAAGCATTTCATTCTTTTTGTACCTACATTTTATAATGTAAGTTAAACGTGTATAGTCGTTTCGACACCACAAAACTACTTATAATAATAACATCATGTACCTTCATGACGTCACATCCGGCGGAGATTGCTTGCTTCCATTCATTCATCCATTCAATATAGTAATATACAAGTTATATGCAGAAGAAAGTTGTGTAGGTTGGCCAGTTCTGATAGTTGGCCTATGGCAATTTTTAAACTTTGTTTGTTTTTTTAACTTTAAGGAATAATTTTTTTCTTGCCATCAAAATTTGGAATGTCTAAGCCATACATGTGTTTTGTAATTACTGGCATTCAAATTAAGGAGAGGTTTTTAAATTTCAATTCGTGTATATAAAGTGACACAGTAATTAGGAATCATTAGAAAAATAGTAGGTTATTCCCCCCTATAACGATCCCGTTTTTTGGTAGTGAAAGTGACACAGTAATTAGGAATCATTAGAAAAATAGTAGGTTATTCCCCCCTATAACGATCCCATTTTTTGGTAGTGAAAGTGACACAGTAATTAGGAATCATTAGAAAAATAGTAGGTTATTCCCCCCTTTAACGATCCCGTTTTTTGGTAGTGAGAGGTACATGGTAAGCAATTTTTTTGTGGATATCACTTACTATGTTAGCATCGGTGTGAACACAATAATGTATCAATGTGAACGCCATAATGTATATTGTATTGAAGGAATAGTAGCATTAGCAATAGTTATGGCGGACGAGTCAATGCAGTATGGGCGTCAGGCCTATATTGGTCACAATACATTTTGTAGTTAGACATATTCAAAACTGTAATATTACTTATGTTAACATAGAATACTATATATATCATGTCTCTATACCATACCAGCATTATAGTAAACGCCATACATATCTTACCGTGTAGCCAGGAAATTTCGAACGTCATTTAGGTAGGTTCATTTTTATAGTAAGCTCGTTTGAATAAGGGAGATTTAAAAAGTCAATTATTGTCTGTTTTTAAATTAATGTTAAATATTAGCCTTCAAGCCGTGCATGAAGTGGCTTGCAGCGATATACCGAGAATTTCGCCGTAAGACTACGAATATGATAGCGAGCTATTTCATTCCTTTGAATTGCATTTGCGAATAGAAAAGTAGAAAAATCAACAAATTTCAACCATTAATTTCGTTAAATTCATTTTAAATCATTTTAGCTTATATTTGGCAGATATTCGGCGTTAGAAAAATGAAGACGACAAAGGAGCCAACCAGCACTAAATTTTCAAAGTTTTGTAAGTTTCCAAAAATCACAAAAAATACCTAGGTCACCGGGCTTTTTATTATTATTTTATCGTTCAAAGTTAACTGAAAAAAAAGATGAATCATATAGGTTATCCTTTCAATTGGATATTTCTATATAAAAAAATCTAGGGAGTTTGTTAAAAAAGCTATCTAAAATATTTAGACAATCTTGTAGTTTATAATAATATCATACAAATATGATATAAAACCGATATAGTTACAGACGACTATAGTTAGAGTGTTGATGATTGAAGAGCGATATCTTTATTATCAAATTTAAAAGCATCGATTGCACACAATATATTGTATATTTTTGTAGTTGCTCCTTACTTGACTACAAAGCATGTATTTGGTTTATCTGTATTTACCGTGCTAAACCAAAACTTTTTTACAATACTGTAGGTTTACAATCACCTTAAGTAAAAGTATAGGTCTTTGATAACTTTCCTATATGAATGTGTATAAACAAAACAACTAAAAACCTTATCCATATAAAGTGTAATAAGAGTTTATATGATGAGAAATATTATGTTACTAGTTACTGTACTGCACAATATACAACATATGAAAATAAGAGCAAAACGAGGACGAGATGCGCTTCTTTTTTGCATTTATTTTTATATTTAAGTTTACTTTATTTGTAAAATAATTATTTGTAAATATGGTTATTGCAACTATTATAATAATGTGAAGAGATGTTTTATACAAAAGGAGTGTATAACGATATGAGTGCTGATAATTCCAGTAAATTGAATAAATTATAAGATAATTATTTTTTATTTTACCATATTTTTTTTTGTCTTTTGAAACATTATGAATGAAAGAGTCTGGTAACCGAATGGCAACTATTTAATGTTCACCTTTTTTTAACCTTCATTTCGATCTTTAATAGAGGCCACCTACTTTGCTATTTTTTAACCTTTATTAACCTGTTTCATAACATTTTTTATACAGTATATGCAGAAAATTCTATTTTATAGTCTAGCTTTAGAGATTAGACTAAATAATAAAATAAAGATTACTATAGTATAAGTGTGGTCGAGTTCGTAAATGAGCAACATAAAGGTCAAGGTCTTCGATCCGTTGGACCCATCCTGTAAACCGTTAGAGAAAGAACAAAAAATTAAATGTAAAAAATAATCCTTATAAAAAAATAAACAATTTTTATTTAGCTTAGAAACATTATATAGTATGTACATTCAAATACCTTTTGTTTACATTTTAAAGTTATACGTTGCATATATTATGTATGTGTTTGTTTGTTTATCTTTTTATATTTACATGACGTACAAAAATAAACTAATGCGTAATCAACACTGTTTATACATGGTATTTCAACAATTTACTTAATCAGTCAATTGCTTGTTTTCACTTGTTTTTTTTTTTTTTTTTTTTGTAACTTTACTAAGAAACAAGTGAAATTTTTTTTACCAACTTCATCAAATTTCAGTTTTTAGAATGTTGGTCACATGTGTGGCAAGAGTTGTTTTTTTTTTTGGAGTTCAAGGATTTTTCTATTTGTGATTCCTTCAATTGTCTTTTTATTTATTAGTAGCAAGAAAATCATATATTAAATAGTTATCGGTCCCCGCAGTGAAGGTGTCGCACTAGGACGCTTGAAAATAACTTGTACATAAATTTTTGATTTGCCAGTAACTTCAAAAATGAACTCTGGCTTTATAATTTAAGGTGATTGTAAACCTACGGTATTGTAAAAAAGTTTTGGTTTATTGCACGGTACAAACATATAAACCAAATACATGGTTTTCGTCAAGTAATGAATTATTTTTAGTTTTACAATACCCCGCAACTACAAAAATATATAAGATATTGGGTGCAAGCGATGCTTTTAAATTTGATATCGCTCTTCAATCATCAATACTCTAACTATAGTTGTCTCTGTTCATCAAATTTTGGATCATTGAATTTTAATAATTAAATTAAATTTTGTTTTTATATCATCGACAACCGTATATTTTTATGGTATTATTATGAACTACAAGATTGTCTTAATATTTTAAATAGTTTTTTTTATCACATTCTCAAGATTTTTTGATATAGAAATATCCAATTGAAAAGGATATGATTCATCATTTTTCAGCCAACTTTGAACGATAAAATAATAATAAAAAGCCCGATGACCTCAGAATTTTTTTTGATTTTTGGAAACTTTGAAAATAAAAAAATATATTAATAAAGTTTATTGAAATCCCTAGTATTATGCAACTCTTGCATATCTCCTTAAAGAAGTGTTACGGCTGATTCAAACAAAGACATTGATAGCCAAATAATTATATTTGTATTCTAAAACTTATTAAATTCCATTGCCTTGATAACTTACATCGAACAAGTTCATAAAATAAACAAAATTAAAAAATTTTAAGAAGTTGAACATTGCGTTACGTGCTCTATTTATTTTTAAGCCAATTACACAAATTATATAAAATATTTTCAACTATTTTAATTAGATTTAATAAAAGTTATGTTAAGGTATTTAATCAAGAACTTATTAAAATGAAAATTATTCCAATAAAACAGATTTTACTTTATAAAACATCAATATGTTTTTATACATAAGGTTAGCTGTAGTACCTAGAGTTAAACGTACATTGAATCATTTGTAGTTTCTATACAGATTTTGTTATTGAAAATCAAATATGCTTTTGTTATCGAATAAACAAAAATTTTGAGTCTTCTGACTGTCTATTTACAAGCTATTTACAAGCCATATTATTGCATATTTTATAATTTTTACTCAACGTATCTCACTGGTTATTGGTAAGTAAGTTGTTTTAACATATTCCCGTTTGCATTGCGTAATCATAACATTAAATTTTGAATAAGTAAAGTTTCAAATACGTAAAGTGATGCACCGTCAATCTAACAATACAATGTAATGTTGAATATTATAATTTATTCATGTTAAAATGTATACATTAAATATTAAAATTTATATAAAATTTTATCAAATTTTATTTTTGTGTTTTATGCGCTTTCAAAAATGAGTAAAAGTAGTATAATAAGTGAGAAAAAGAAGTCTTGTTTACCAAGAACCATTAAAATACCACTTGAAGCTGTTGTTGAACTCTCAAAGAGTCAAAGTACTGGATTTCCGTAAGAGAAACGTGTAAGGTTCATGACGTGTAGAGGTAACATACATTGTATGATTCTTTATAACGTGTTGAAAAGAGTGCCTCCGTGTATTATCGTTGGAAATGATTATAGGTACATAATGGCTTGAGCCATGGTACATTATGGAGTTGTACCATGGTTCATATGCTTACACCGATAACCTTAAAAAAGTCTATGAATAACAGTTCGGTAAACAGAGACAATTTTCATTATAATAGTTTTAACCCCCGAACTTAAGAAAGGGGTGTTATAAGATTGACCGCTATGTGTGTGTGTCTGCCTGTCTGCTTGTGGCATCGTAGCACCTAAACGGATGTACTGATTTTGATTTTTTTGGAAAGTGGTCTTAGCTAGGTTTCTTGGAGAGTGTAAAGGTATTTCTTGGAGAGTGTTCTTAGATATGTTTTAAGTGCGAGTTTAGGGTTACGTATTCGCAAAATTTGTCGAGGCTTTTTAAAATTTTGTAAATTTCACTTTTAATGTATTATTTGAAATTTCAATTTTCACGTTAATGTCATAAATTGATATTACTTACTACATCTTCTCCTATACATAAAAAACTTTTATCAAAAGTTCAAGGTAATTAACTTTTATTAATATGTATATTTTTAAACAAATTGTTTTTCCAATAATATAATATTTATCAGTATTTAATATTTTATTAATAATTACAATCATCATCTTCTTACATCCAATGTTATATCAATGATGTATGTACGTTTGAATAACTTCTTATTCTACAGCAGGCATCAAAAACGGGTGTAAGACTAGAATAATAAAATAAAGAAATATAGATTCAAAATTAAATTTTAGACATTCAAGTTAAGATTTATGAGTCATTTTGGCAACGATTTCTCAAAATAACTTTACAATTTATTACACACGGTATGTGAGGACTATTACGGAACTGATTTTGATCATCAAAAAGAAATCAAAGATAAAATTGAAGGACTACCATCATAAAAGAGATAAATTAAAACTATTCAAGAAAAATTGAAGAAGGGCAAATTTTCAAAACATCTGAAGACTGGTATACTTCGCTCAAGTAAATGATAAAATTTTGAGCTTGAAAGGATTCTTACTCCAGGTGGCGAAAATAACATTGATCAGAACATTCCAAACATTAATAATATTTTGGAAATTATGACTTCTTAGCATTCCTATTAAATTATATTATGAGAAAAGTTTATATAATACAGTTCGCATTTCTTGGACTGATGGTAACAAAGAGCTAAGAAGAGTCACAAGGAGGCCAGAAAGGTTGACAATTCGGAACAAAGGTTACTTTACATGCCAAAAGTTCTTAGAGATAAACTTAAAGGAAGAAAAACTGAAGAAGAATCAAGGATGACACTTAATTAGCTTTTCAGACAGGATAAATTAATTGAATTTCCAACAACTTACGAAAGCAATAGTAGATAATGGAATTGACTCCTTACATCAAGTAGCTTACCCCTGCTGTTCGATAAGATAAGATAAATTTATAGTGTTTTTGAACACTCTGCATATTTACTTGTATCTAATACAACTACATATAATAATTTATCTTCTTACCTTTACGCTAAATACACGAAAATGAGAATAAACTTCAAAGTGAAGATTATGTACATAACCTTATCTTCTCTATTTGGATATACCTATGTATATATGTATGTCTTATCCAAGCAAAGAGAAGATATTCCTTTATGAGATACAGATAAAACAAATTACTTTTTGCCTGAATTATTCAGAAAATTGAGATAAGTTAATATTAAAATTATATATCGAACAATTGAACTTTTCTATATCAGTTTGAGTCAACGAATGTTATATTATTAGTAGGTATGGTCTATCTTCTTCAAACTCATCTTACTGAATTTGATCAAAATCTCCTGTCGGTAGGTACTGTAATCAAGCACATGTAAATTTTATAAAAAGTTTTGTTTTATAATTTTACTTGATTTTTATTATCTTGTTTCTATTATACGCCAGGAACGGGCGTTACCAGATTGACAGTTTTTTTCATTAGCTTATATTTTATAGCTTAACAATAGTTTCAAAACCGCTACTCTCTCGTACAATATTTTTCTGGATAATCACGTCCGTTTAATGGGAAAGAATGAATGCATTCTGGAAATAACATAGGTAAGGAAAGTAATTTGAATCTCATTTCGATCTGTATAATCATATTTTCAGGCAGATTCTTTGGATCTGATAGCTGATTTCTCAACGAATTATATTATTTGAAAAATCTTCTCAGTTTTCTGGTTTTTAATTGATTTGAATTGGATTGATTTGTATCGACTGATTTGAATTTGATTGTATTGTCTTAATTTTGAAGATGTGAGAAAAATTTAAAAGACAATACTGTTTACTTGAGGCCAATAAGTTTAAATACTGGGCTTCCTACAATTAATAAATTTAGTTTTTATGTTTAAACATGTATTAAAACTTTTTGCAAGTTCTCAACAAATATCAATTAAACCCGATCGAAGCTGCGTTCACTTGGCAAGACTTAATAGTAAATTTAGTGCAGGTTTTAAAAAGAATATTTCATTTTTTGTTTTTTTCAGAAAATATTATATCACCGGTTGAACAATTGGATATAAAACGGAAAATTTGACGTTGATTGAAAAAATATGTTAGTTCGAAATTGAAATGCAATAGAGTAAAGAAAATGATGTTAAATAGGGAAAATAGCACATAAAGAAAAATATAAGCACAAACAAACAAAACAATTAAAAGTATTTACTTTCTTAAAAAAACATTAACATTTGTCACAAACACACAAATATTTTCTTTCTATTCTGACTTCAATATAACAACAACAAATAAAAGTAGTTAAATCGTAGTCGTAGCACCAATAGTGATGGTATGTAGAACTGTAGAACTACATTATATGTGGCAATAAAAGAATGATGATGGAAAGTAGTAAAGCAAGCAACAGCAAAGTGATATGTGTTTTTTTTAATTTTCTGATAGAAAGTTCTTGTTTTCATTCCATAAATCGAAACTAAAACTTTTAAGATTGCTTACGGAGATACGCAAGAATTGAATAATACCAGAGATTTTATAAAAAAAATTTTTGATTTTCAAAGTTTCCAAAAATCACAAAAAAATTTTAGGTCATTGGACTTTTTATTATTATTTTATCGTTCAAAGTTGGCTGAAAAAATGCTGAATCATATAGGCTATCCTTTTCAATTGGATATTTCCATATAAAAAAATCTAGAGAGTATGATAAAAAGCTATCCAAAATATGTAGACAATCTTGTAGTTAATAATAATATCATACAAATATAAGGTTGTCGATGATATAAAAATAAAATAAAATAATAATTTAATTCGAGTTTAAAAGAGTTCATCGAGGATTCATCATTTGATGAACAGAGACGATAGTGTATTGATGATTGAAAATAAATATCCATATTATCAAATTGATAAGCAGCACTTGCACACAATATACCTATTATATATTTTTGTAGTTGCGTGGTATTGTAAAGCTAAAAATAACACATTATTTAACTACAAAGCAGGTATTTGATTTAAATGTATGTATACCGTGCAATAAACCAAAACTTTTTTACAATACTGTAGGTTTACAATCACATTAAAAGGAAACCTCTCCGATCAATTGTTGGGATATCTTTAAACGACATTTCTTTTTTCTCTACCATTACAAAAGAAAGACTTATATATGCACAATGTAGGACAGTAATGTAAAGCCATATTTAATAAGATAAAAATATAAATTGACTGACTGTTCGTTGAGAACGCTTACTCCTGTCTTACTATAAGTAATATTATAACAAAGTGTGTATTTTCACAAGCACCTTAACAGCAGCGGATAAAAACTATGTTTTTATTTAAACTATTGTTCTATCTCTAACGATTTATAAGATGAACTCAAGTCCTCAACCTATATTGCTCATTTAGAAACTCGACCTCATTCTTTTCGTTTTTGAGACAGACGAGCAGATGGCCAGACGGGCAGACAACAGGAAATGGACTATTTAGGTGATTTTATGAATACCTATACAAAAATTTTGTTCGTATCATCAATATTTTTAAGCGTTACAAACTTGGGACTAAATTTATTATACCTTGATATATTTCATATAAACATGGTATAAGAATTGTACTGATTGTCTTCTAACTTTGGAGAAGCCAACATAGTTTATCTACGCGTCATATTCTCCACGCTTGTTTTTGGGAGAGATAGAATGTTATCTTTTATTTTCCGCATTTTGTGTGTATTTTTCTTTCTCTACTTATATTGTTGTTAAAAGGGTTGGTTGTTGTTTGTTGGTTACCTACAGTGTATTTTTTGCTTGTTGGTTGTTTAGCTCTAAGCTATATCATCATGCAACGACGATCCATCCATCCATCCAGAATTCACTATGCTGTGTATATGAAAAAAGACATCAAAGGAATTACAATGTATCTCACAGTTCAATCTATATTTATATGATGACAATGATGTGCTCTCTCGTAGTGGTTAGCGTTCTAATGTGGTCGTCATGTGTGTAGTTTAGCATGCTTTAGCGAAAATGTACTAAGCTAGAAGTTCATGTTAGCTCGAACCTAATGCTCCACACTATCCACTCCCCAGATAAGAAAAAGAAAATATTCGTCGAAATACGAACTTTTTTAATACCTGTTATGTCTGTTATAGCCTTCTTCAGGGCTAGAATGATAATTATTTTCGTTTATTATAGATGCAATGAAATTTTTTCAACAGTTTTTGAAGCGTAGAGAACTGAAAAAGAGCAAATATTCTTAGTATCAAACTAATGGTTTCGGTATCATCTCTAACCCCCTGTATATTCTATATATTGTGAAACCTCGTCAAATATCTTACAATATTTTCTTAAGGTTGTAAGAGCGACAAGACAAGTTTAGACTTCTGGTTGAAATTATTTGTACTTTATATTCAACTTTGATGATGAATTTTGTTATAACTTTATATTAATGTAGGCGAACAAAAAAAATAAAATTTTTCGATATCTGCCTTGGTTTTCGAAATATCGAAAGCTAAATGATTAAATAAAATTGCCAATTTTCGATATTTTGAAAATTACTCTAGATTTCGAAAAGTTTTATTCTTACTTTTCGTTTTATAAAGTCAAGTTATTACATATAATCATTCATCTTTAATTAGTCGGGCACAACGAGTTTTTTTTTTGTTTTCAATCAATTATTAAGGATTTATCTTGAAATTAAATTTTTTTTTTTAAGTTTCCACCGACTAGTTTTTGAGATATCTATGAAAACATATCATCCATCTACCGTTTTCCCATAAAACCAATGTTAAATGTGCCTTTTAAAGTCATTTATTTATTTATATAATCAGGCAACTACTCCCCCCCCCCCTTTAAATTTTTAAAAAATATTAAGAATTTGTCAAACTTCATATAAAAAAAATCAAGGCTTTTATGCGAAATTGCCTTAGCGCACAATTGTAAACCTTACTTAATAAATGTGTAAAAATGAATCGAAAGCTATATGGAAAGCTTTTTCAATAAAAAAAATACAACTTACGTTATTTTAAGAACGTTTTTCAGAAAAATATGGATTTCAACCGAAAAATATGAAACTATTAAGTGAGTTGTATTTCATGGCGAGTTTCAAAATTTGCTTCAGATTCTATATAAAGTTATATTTCGAACTAAACGTGAGTGAAATAGATCCGAGTATGTTAGAATTTGTTTCAGGGATCCTAAAAATTGATATGAGCCATGAATATCATAACATGTTGTATAATAACAAACTAAACTGCATGTTACACATCGATGATTAAACGTTACAATACTTGGACTAAACTTATAAAATATTTAACAAAAAGTGTATATTTGATAAATTTTTGTCAACGATCTACTTCAAAACATCCAAGCTTACGCAATGAAAATCGTGAAAAGATGTTTTATATTTAAAAAAAAATGTACATCTTACGACGTTAATGTAACTCATATCCGATCAATGTTTTTTCGATTTAATATTTCTATAGATTCGATTATTGAAATTGTTTTATTCCATAAGTTTTGCTAACTCTTCTACAGCAGTCTTCTGTAATAAAATTTAAATAAACATACAAATGGTATCCTTAATCTTTAATCTTCAATCAGACATTTCTACCAGAAAATTATAGTAGTGAAATTATTTTAAAGTATATTCTTTGAATTTTGTAGGCGAAACAATTGATGTTGGAACATTTCAATTTATTTCCATTCAACATATCAAGAAAATGCAACTAACTGTTTAATTTTAGTTAAACGCTTACCTTTAGAATACCACAATTTTCTTTTTTCAATATAAATTAATTTTTATTAAACAAAATTTTTAATCTATTTTTACTTAGGTTTTAACGCACATTGCACAATAATTTCACCTTTTGTAGGTGCTTTTGGTGCTCGTTGTCAGCAATGTTTGCGTTTTTCCGTAAAATAGTTCATTTTGAATTAACAATAATAGCCTTATTATTTGAAATAGATATTAAATTTTCAGATCAATAATACTTTATATGAAGTTTAAAGACAAAAGGCATTTTTGAGACGCTATTTACATAGCAATAGCCTATAAGCACGCTAGAAATGAAATGAAAATATCTTCAAATTATATTTAATTTAAGAAGACTTACTAATAAAATTATTTAAGATAGTAATTAAACATAAAAGAATAAGTAAATGTAAAAGACCCCATGTGAACTTGACATTGATACAAATAAGTATAAAAATAATATCTCTTATAAATTAATAATGATTTTTTCAACCGTTAAAAATATTATATTTAAAAAAATCTGACTCATTCACAGAATTCAGTCATTGTCAGTAAACTTATTCATTGTGTGTGTTGGTCGATTATTATTTATTTTAATAAGTTAAACCACAATACTTAAAAAATAAAAAATCATGTTTAATATGATGACACTTAACATAAGTAAATTACAACTACATTCTATGTAATAACAAAAGCCTCGATTAATTTAGCCCTGCCACATATTCGAATATATATATCTCATAACATATAGATAATGATAATTGTAATGTATTGCTGTGATAGAAAGGAGATCGACTTTCTACAAAACAACGATTTGAATAGACTTTAGTTTGCCCATATTAAATCGAGTATTATTTATAATTTGAAGCTAGAAATTTTCTCTTAAAATAATAATATTTTGCATTTAAAAAGGAAGACAAATATTCCAGGAATGAGGATTAATTTAGTTAAGATTCAAGAAAATTTATGCTTTAGCTTTAAATACCATTTTTTTTATGTCGAGACTTACTGGACTATAATAGTTAGAGTAAACCCACACACCCGTATCAAACGATTTTACAAAAAACCATCAAATATTTAATTTTCGTGGAGAGGGCTAAGTGAATTGAGATTTGTACCAGGCATGTATGTGTAATGAGCGTTTGATTTAGATTTATGTTGAAACATATTTTATACAATTATTTTCGCTTTTATCTATTTCATGTAAATAATTAATTATATTTACATGAGTTACTTTTTTAAGAATACCTTGAATTTTAAAATTTTTAAAACACTAAGTAGGTATGCTTGACTATTGACCTAGTATGTATTTAAAAAATAGAAAAGGAAAACTTTTCTTGAAATAATACAATTCGTTTGCGACTAGGTGACAGGTTTCAAATAAATTTACTATTTCATATTTATATTATTCCAGAATATCATTCCTTATATATGATTCTTTTCGATATCGGTTATATTTTTGGAACATATATTTCTATAATCTTGAAAATTAATTTATAAAAAAAAAATTTTCTCACCTCCAGGCAGAAAGTTTTCCGCCGGGGAGAAAAACAGTAGAGAATGTCTCAGATTTAATGTTCATAAGTCGTCCGAGGCGAAGCCGATTAATAAAGCCGAGGCGAAGCCGACTAATCAAGCCGAGGCAAAGCCGGCGAGGTCTGAGACATTCTTTACTTGCCCCCTGGTGTGAATACTATTCTTCTCTCCGACGAAGGCAGAAAGCGGTAAGATGAAGACAAACTTAGATGAACTTTGTGAACCTTGGTGTATGAAGTCGCTTTGACTTAAAAAATTTAAAATCGGATTTATTCAACATTAGGGTGAGTAATTTTTAAGAAAAAGAAGAGATCTATTAAAATAATCATCTTCAAATGCAGTTTTGAATTCTTATTATGTTGAATAATACTAACTAACGATAATCTGGTAGATTTTGCGATTGACCAACAAGTTCTAAGGCATCGAAGGAAGAAATTGATATCTTTTTTCGTATTGCTTTTATACCTGTATATCTAAAATGCTAGTCGTCCGACTGTCAAAGAAAATTAATTGAATAAAGAAAATTACTCACGAAAATAATATTTATCTAAAGCGAAAAATATATTTATGATTTAAGCTACGACTTATCCAATTATATTTTGAAATATGAATGACTAAGAGTTGCATATTATTTTCTAGTTACTTCAAATCATTGATTTCCTTACCTTTTAAAGACAATAACTACTCTAAAGGGCCTCTTAGAGTTTTTGGGATACCCTTTTTCCATTCGAACAATTTCAAGTTACTCAATATTTTTACTAAAAGTTTCCAAAACTGAAATAGGCGAGAAACTTGCCTGGGTTGAAGCTTTGTTATTCTTTTGGAAAATGTGATTCCTATAAGGTAAAAGGTCCTATAGTTTGTAAATTTAAATTGCTTATTAAAATTATCGAGTTTTTTGATAGCTAGGAAGATATAAGCACAAAATGTGGGACCTTTTTTAAGAAGCCTCCATATCTTTTGCTTTCTACAGTTTGGAACTTTATACTAAAGTTACCTATAGTACATTATACTATAGGTAATAACAAAATTCATGTATTTGACTAGGCCATATTAGATCATGTATTTGACTAGGCTATATTATCAATTATTGGTAATATTTAAATGTGGTTTTATAAAATTTAATTACACTTTATCAAGTACAAATTATTAATTTAATGATAAAGAAATAAAATACTTGGAACACCCATTACGAACACTCTTTAACTAAATCTACAGATAAAGAAAACATGCAAACAACCTACGAAAAATAATAAAAATTATTATTGAATCAAAAAATATGACTCAATCAATTAACAAGAATATTATTAATGTTAATAAATTTATTTAAATGTTTTTATTTAATAATGTTTCAATTATATTTTTACAATGAAATTTACAAACCACACTGACAACGAAATATTAATAAATATAGGTACGTTGTAGGTGAAACTGTTTAAAAAAATAACAGTACAGACAACAACGCCCGCGTACAAATTTAAAACAAAATAGCTAAACACTATAGTGCAGTCAAATTTAAATTTAAAAAATTTGTGTTATCCAAACAAAATTTATAGTTTTTGCATCCTTTATCATAAAGAAAATAATAACTACATGATTCAAATTACAATAACCACTGCATGATTCAATACTGATTCAAATCTGGATGGATATTTTTGAGCATAGAGCCACGCTTGCAAATCAAGACTGCCAACTCTTGTATCAGCATCAAATGACAACGCCATTTCAAGCTTGGGAATGGAATATTGCAAGGGAAACTGAAATATATGTCTATGGAACGTTCATTTCTGGATTGAGTTTTGAAAGGTCATTACTGGAAGTAGGTCTGAGCATTTTTGGAACTAAAGCTAAATTGACTACCATCTTAGGTGTGATGATTCAATGTAGTCCCGGTTGACTGCTTTGATGTTATATTATCAGATGAAAGTGAAATCGAATTAAACATGTTACAAAAGACAGTTATCTTTATTCGGTTACTAAAGAGAGCATTAATATTAAAATATTTAATACTGTCTTTTTATACCATGTATATATAAAATATATCATAATATATTACGTTTAGTCCCAAGTTTGTAACGCTTAAAAATATATTGATGCTACCTAATTAATCCATTTCCGGTTTCTATCTGTCAGTCCGTCTGTTTACACGATAACTCAAAAATGGAAAGAGATATCCAGCTGCAATTTTGATATGCTCAGAACGTAAAAAATGAGACCGAGTTCGTAAATAAGTAACCTAGGTCGATTCTGTCTTGAGATAGAGATAAAACAAAATTTTATGTGTAAAAAGAAATAAACAACTTTTATTTGAAACATTTTTTTGTAAACATCACTGTTTACCCACGAAGGTGCAAATTGTATGTAAACAATTGCGTCATCAATACTGTCTATACATGGTATTGCAACAATTAACTCAGTCAATTGTTTGTTTTCACTTGTTTCTCTTAAAAATAAGGTAAATAGAATTGAGGATAGACAATTATAAACTAGAAGTGGATAGCATATTGGATTTATCATATTTTTCTTTTCGCGGTAGTTTTTGGCTAACTGCTAAATGCTAAATATTATAGTTTTCCACTACCGAACATTTTTTGCATAGTATTAGCTTTTCGTATTAAGTGTGCCTCGGTTTAAAAGAACAATGATTATGTTATGGTAAAATCGCTAGGTGACGAGTGACAGCAATGAAAAATATTTTATTCTAAAATATGAGAAAATGTTCACCATAAAACAAATTTCAAATCTATTTTTGCTCCAAATAATATAAAGAAAATAATTTATTCGTGCGAGTCAAAAAGTTATGTAAAAATTATTCAAGAAAATTCATTATTAACTTCAAAGACTAAAAACAAAAAAGAAATGTAAAGTATTGATAATAATGATATTCTGTCACTCATTTTAAATCTTATTTTAGTAAGTAATAAGTTTGTCGATTATCATCGTTTCCATCCTTTCATTTTATATAAATTTTAGTTCTTTTTCTTTCATTTTTTATGTTCAGTCTTCATTTTGCGATAGCAAGGTATTGTTTGCACAAGCTGTAACATTAGTAAAACAATATATCTATGTGTTACTTCAAAACTCTATGAAATATCAAATTTCATTATATTCAAGGTCAAATTCAGACGTAGAAAATAAGGAAAGCTAAGGGATTACGGGACCTAAATAAATTTTTTTTACAAAGTATTTACTGTAGGTATATTTACTCTAAAAAAAAAAACAAAAGAATGGCTTTATGAATAACGTTACCTTTGTCCTTTACGGAATCTAATTGTGTCATGCATCTAAAGGTGTAATTTTTAAAATCCATTGATCATGTTATCATATGGATGTTTTTAGGGAAATCAGTTCAACTGGGTTGGGCTACTATTCTTCCGAACTTGCTACATGGCATTTTGGTCTTTTAATGTTTAAGAGATAATCAAGCTTGCGCAAGTGTCACAAAAAACTAGGTAGCTTGAGAATATATATGCAAATATATAATGGCAGTGCTCGATTTTATTTTGTAAAGCATTATAAATGCTGGGAGTTGTGGAAGAAAATTGAACATTAACAAAAAAATTGCAATTTTCGGGAGACTACTTTATTTTCGGTAATTCCTAGAAAATATTTATATCTACACTACTATGAAGTGTTTTTTTGTTTGTTTTGTTCTTAAGATTTTGAGGTTATTTTGCTATGTTCATTATTCGATAGCCAATCATGGTCAAAAATTCGAACAAACAATTCTTCAGAGACATTCAAAAAAACAATGTATATATAAAAAACGCGTGCAGAAGGTCGCCATTCCGGATCGAAAGACTCTTTTTCTGTATTTGTTACAACAAAAAAACCTATTACAAAAAAAATTAGCTATTTGCAAAAAATTTTCGAATTCATTATCAATATTTGGTAGATTTATCCAACTAATAGAGTTTTTGGTTGGGCCTACTAGGATCATATTCACCATAGTTTGATGATCTCTACTTTGTTTGCAGCTTGTATATAGGTATTACTCTAACTCGCTTATCTATGAACATGACACAAGAAGACTGTGAAAGAAGATGGATTCCTTTTATATTCTGCTAATACTATTATTATTACATTAATATTTTACAATATTTTTTCTAAAGAAAAACTTTTATTAACTTTTATAGTTTTTAATTGTTAAATTATTTTTCATTTCACAAAAGTTCTCTTATAGTCGCTTTCTTTATTCACTCATCATTAAAAAGGAGAAAAATAAAAACTTGAATGAGTAAAACAGCAAGTAACCTGTTAATAATGTCAAACTTGAAAGTGTTTGAAATCGAGTTTTCGAAACGAATTTCAAATGACATTTTTTATATTATGTTTCCTTCACACAACTTCCCTGTACCACACCTTATGGTAACGTATTCCCTTTGAAAAAAATTTAAATTAATTAAAACTGAAAACTGTTTTACTAAGAGGTCCCAATGAGAATTTTTTGATCGATTTTAATCGATTGTAATTCCAATGGAAAATGTACAGTTGCCCTATACTGTCAATTGAGAAGTGCGTGTTTTGAAAAAAGTAAATTATTAATCGCCTTTTTAACAATTTTAATTGTTTTATTAAATAAAAAAGCATTCACGAACATTAACTAAAGGTAACCGAGTGCGAAAAATATCTCTAACAATATGACGACCATTCTGGCGAAAATTCATCTAAGAGTACAAATTATTAATTACAGTTCGCAAAATTTGAACCCTCTATCGTCAATTCCAGTCTTACAGTGCTTGAAATGGTGGTAATCGATTATCCTAGAACTGTTTCTCTTAATATTCCTCTTTCCAGTTAAACTCACAAGAAAAAGTCGCAAGTAGTTATATTTCACTAAATTATAACTAACCTTAATTAACCTAGGAAGAGTCATCTCTTACTGGAGGATCAACTTTATATGAAAACATTTATATGAAAATATTAAGGTCAAGAATAAGAAAGAAACATATAAATATGGACACCATAGATGACTTAAAATTAACACAACAACAATATATTAATTATCATTTAGTATAATAAATCATAAAAGAATTACGGAAGAGACGATCGGGGAGTTTTATTTAAACCAAAACATTAAATGACTATTTCCTTCTATTTATAAAAAAAAAACATGATTATTTTACATTAAAAGTATAAAATACAAAAAATACACGTGAGTAGCGTATGTCCATCAATCAAGTCATATTTCCCCCTCATTATACACTTCATTTTAACAAATATTTTGTTTAAAATCGAATTTATGACTTTTCAAATATTTAAAAATATGGTGGAATATCTACATAAAAGAGCGGTAGGTCCCATTGAATGTTGACATCTCAAAAAGGCCAATCGTAATTGTCACTAACCCAATGTTTTTGCCCTTTTACACTAACACTAACCCAACGTTTTTTATGTCGAAATGTTTTTATGCCTTTGAAGTTTATTAAAGCCTCCCCAAATCAAACAAAAAGGTTTCAAATCAATGTGCAGGATTTTCAACCTCTTAGCTCGTTTTGAGTAGGTCGTACTGAACCTCAAAGCCATAAAAACATCAAAAAAACATAATACTCCGAAATAACAAGAGAAAACAAACAATTGACTGAGTTAATTGTTGAAATACCATGTATAGACAGTGTTGATTACTCACACTACACAAACACACACAAACATACATGTCACACATACATAACTGATAATCCCATATTAATACATAGGTACTATAATACATAGTGTCAATTTGATCAGAATGTTCAAGTTGGAAGGTATAAAAGACACTAACCTGTATACCAAATTTCCGCTCATTTACAATAAAGAGAGTCGCTGGAGATGCATATACCTATTATATATATATATGAAATTCTAAAAATCCATAAATTGTGTTCTAGAGATGGTACAAAGAATTTATAACACACCCCCATCATTCCAGTTTGATCTTTGATACAGTGCTTGAGTCTATATTTTCGGAGAAAATATGACTAACAAACTAAATCAACATAAATATAACAAATACTGTACTGACATTTTGATTTACAAAAAATATTTAACTCCCATAGCACTGTTTGTAGTAGTGAATCAGTGTGTTTTAATAATTTATGTGAGAACAAATATGGCGTTCTCTTTAGTTAGGTATAGGTAAGAAAACCATATACAATGTTATAATTATACTTTTCCTTTTCACACAAAACCTTTTTTATTCATTATTATTAAAATATTATAAAGTTGTAATAATTATTTATAACGAAAAAACCAACAACTTAAAGAAAGAAAAAACGTAACAATAATAAACAATTATGGATAAAATAAACATTAATTTATTATACTTTTATATAGTCTAAACAACAGTGATGTTACGAATTGTCGATGTACGAAATGATTTGTAAACCATAGAAAAACGTCAAAAAAATGGGGTTCCTTCGAGGTGTAAGCAAATTGGTACTATATTTCCATAAATTTAAGAAATATATAAAATCTGGACCTGCCTCCAACCTGAATTGAAAAATCTTTCAATTCCAAGGCTATATGAAAGGCTTTACCAATGGCTCTCTGTTTTAGGTGTGCGCAATTGAGACTAATAACTAATTTCCATCTGAAATTAACACTAATAATAATAATGAGGTTTAACCTCCGTTTCTCTGGCATATACGCCTATAATAGAGGCCACCCACATCATTATTTGTTAATCTTTATTTATTTTAACTACATCCATATTTATAATAACAATTTTGATGTGGGTGTAGTCGGTTAATTCTTCTTATCCAAGCGACGACAATGTGATCAATTCTACCGCCCCCATTAATTATAATTGTTCACACTGCCGCTGCCTGGATTAACACTAAATGTGTAATTTTTAAAATAAACTTTTGGCAAATTCGAAAGAGTGATCTTAGCTTTGTAAAAGGCTGCAAATACGTAGTACTACTTTCTACTGTTAGTTTGAAAACTGCTGATTCTAAGCCTACGAGCAGAATAGGCAATTCAAAGCGATACTGTTTAAGGTGTGCAACTCCGAGCGCTTTCAATATGTTTGTAAACGTGCAGACTAAACCCAACATAGCTTATATTTCTTATTGGTGTTTCTGTTTAACATTATTTAAAACATTTAACGAAAATAGTTTGTAGGTTTATTTCGGAGGTGGTTTGAATTTGAAACCACCTCATTTTTATTTTACAATTACTTACAGTTACCTTTCCCTTCATTTTTATCTTTTAAGGTAAAATACATAGGATCAACAATTTAATTTTTTTGATAAAGTTTTTGTTCTGTCTTTTTACCTAAACGGAAGTGATCTAAATTCTAAGAGCCCGTTTAAAAAATATGAATACCTACTTACTATCAAGATCTAGACGGATGTTTGCATACGATGGACCAGAAATAAATAAATTACCATTGTTTGATTGAAGAAATCGATCATAATTGACTTTTAATGTTTATTTGTTTAAAGAAGAAGCAATTTAATGATTAATTTATAATAATATTTTTAATTAGAAAATAAATCAATTAATTTAGTGACATTGTTTTAATTGAAGACAATAATTAAATTGAAATGTATATATAGTGGGTATAAGCTAGGAAGGAAGGTAGATATGTGCTACGTTACATGTTAGTACAACACGTACATACGTGCATTGTTATACAGGGTGATCCAGATTCTACTAGAAGAACTTCATCAAATGGTTAAAATTAAAATATAACAATTTTCCAATACTCTAATAGCCGAGAAAGTGTCCTTTCTAGATTCAGGTTGTTGAAATTTAGAAAATAACAAACATATTTGTGAGGATCCTTAAATGACTACTACGAATGTGGTATTACCTAACGTTTCTGTATTTTAAATAAGCTCGGTGGTGATAGATATTTCTTTCTAGAAAGCAAATGGTAGCTCACTTGTTAATCAATATCGCTAGCTTTCGAAATTTACCATTATTTAAAAATCATGAAGAATCCTTTGACCGTAATGCCGCTTCTCCGGCTATAAGTGAATTCAGAATTTGTTATTATTTTAATAATATTATTTTAACATTATCTTCCAATTGAAGAAATTCTTTTGTTATAACTTGGACCATCCTGTAAAGAAAATGGTGTGTAGGAAACATATAATTTTAGACTTAAATAGAGAACCAGAGTATATAATAGAGAATAAATAGATAGGATTAATACATAAATAAGTGTGTGACAAGGATTATATTAAAAGGGATCTTCTCCTATATGTATGTACGCATTGTGTCCTATAAATCAAAAAAATTGAGCTTACATCAATGTTCAAATCGAAAAACCAACTGCACAATTAAGAAATATCAAACTTGATAAATCAAGAATTAATCAGCATTGGTTTGCCAGTCATTGTTTTATTCTTGACCAAAACTAGTTTTAGCTTAACATCGCTTGTCTCAGGCTTCATCCTCAATTCCATTCAACCTTTGTTCATTTTTTTACAATACACACAATATGATGATATGTCATAATACACACAGAACATAATAATAAAATGAAGGGAAAAGGGAAGTATGAAGTTATAAATATATATAAATTTCCAGCTCTTCTCAAAGCCTTGGCCAAGGCTAATAAATCACGCTTGTTTTGTTATTAATTTATATTTATGTATTTTGCTGTTATGGTAGTAGTAAGAAGTTCAACCAACAGCAAGTCCACAGTTCAATTTAAGCTCATATTGTTGCAAAGCCCACATTGATAATAATACTTAATGAGTTTGTCTCTAGAAGTACAAACGTTGATGTAATCATTAGACATTACGTGATACTATACAAAACCAATATCATATGGGAAAAAGGTCAACCAAAGTAAGACTTACATTAATACAATGAGGAATATATATAAAGATGGCAAAATCCAACTAAGGTGGAAATAAAAAGTGACCCATGTCCTATAGAAAAAGGTGTAAGACAAGGAGACCCTTTATCTCAAAAACAAGAGGATATGGTCGCACAATAAGAAAATGGAAGATGAAATACGCTTCACTTTGAGACCTTACCAGACAAAGGTTGCAGAAGACAGAATACAGTATAGATAGTTGTATATTATAAAAGCTTTTAAGAAATATTTTAAAATTCGGAAAAGAAAGGCTATTATTATTTTTATTATTAATATAATCGACTTCAATTTTTTATGGTAATTGTATTATATTCTTAATAAGTATAAGAAAATTTAGAATTTTCTGTCGATATGCCCCTAGCGAGACAACATGATTCATTTTAAGAAATAGTTTTAAAGTAGGATGAAGTTTGTCTTATTTGACTGTACATACACATACATGTGTATATGTTACGTGAAGAAAAGGCAGCAGTTTTCACTAAGTCGTCCGAATAAAACCACAACTTGTTCCACTTAATTTTCAAATCATTGTTTACCAATGAATTTACTATAAATAAATGTGGAGGTACAACTGACTGACTTTAACACCAAGATCCGAGGACGGTTGGAGAGTCTGTTTGTAATCCTTTATGTTTTGAAAAAGGTTGCTATAAAAGGCTCTCCAGCCCGTGCCCCATCAATGGCATAATCTTTCAACTGAAGCGAACTCAAAGGCGGCAAATTGAAATCAGATCAAAGGACAAAGTCAGACCGAATTGTTGGTTTCTTTGGCGTACTCTCGCCCATTGGTTCTCTTTTAGAGGTATAAACAATGAGACTGTAGGATATCATATTAATCACGATACAAGTTTAGCACATGTTGTAAGACTTCTTGGCAAGTTTTTCTCATCATGGACCTCCTTCATTGGCCTCCATTAAGAGGTGTGAATCAACTGAAGCTAGTTTGTAACCAAAGACAGAGCCAGATCACAACTCTTGGTGCTTGTAGGAAGGTGGTCAAAGTGTCTTCACGGAGGACAAATATAATATTCTTTCTTCAAGTGTAGGAAGAATATTACGTAGTAATCTTTGTTTATAAAAATAGAACTCTCTGATGAAGCGGACGGGACACGGTTAGTATAGATATAAGAATTAAATATAATGGAATTATATTGAATTGGATTGGATTATGATGGAGTTTGTTGTGTGTGACATGGACACGATCCCAAACACGAACTCGAGCACGTTATTAGATGGACGGCAGTATTATCTGTCTTTAGTGGTGAGGTTATCCTTACTAGTGGTAGTAATGCTTTTCAAATTTATAATGTTCTAATTATTCTATTATTAATTATAATTAAATTATAATCTCTATAGAAATTCTAATTAAGTATCCCATTGTGTTCTTGTTTTTGGAACGCTACAAAATAATCTGTTTTACATATTGAAAAGATAAGAAAATTGGTGTTGGTCTCGATTTCGAGATTTGAATTGTAAAATGTCATCGATTATTCTTACTCTAAATAATCAGGACATACGAGCTGGGTATCAGTTTCATGTTAATAGCTTCAAAATATTCTAAAAGAAAAAAAAAATCCTAACAGCTGTAAAATGGTGACATATTTCGAAGCGCCTTTTTTTCGTTTCTATGTCGAAGTTGAAGTAATTCTGTTTCACACAGAATGAATTTTGTGATTTAACTTAGGCAAACTCGTCATGAGTACTGCAAGAGTAGACATAATGATTGCAGTTACAAAAGGTTTGATACGAGTAACTACAAGATTCGTTAACGAAGTTTTCGCTTTTCAAATGTTTCTTCCAATCGAAAATATGAAATAAAAAATTTCCAATCCTATTAAAATTCTTGTGCGTTGGTAATTTAAGGTTTAATTTCTTTTTTTTCTACTTTTTTTTCTTGCACGATATTGTTTCCATATCTGTTGCATTGGTAATTCTGATAATTAAAAATATTAATTTAAGAAGTCAAATACTTGTAAAAACTTCTGATTTAATAGTCAACCCAATATGTGGGTACATGTGGGCCATAACATAAAATTTCCTTGTACTTCCTTTAAATTATCTCTATTATGTTTAATTTCTGATAACTCACAACTCATTTTTTTTATGAAAAAACATAAATTTTAGACAAAAAATACAAATTAACAGAGTGTCAAATGTTTTTGCATATTTTCAAAATTCATGGCAAACTGAATCGTTTTTAGTTTCCTAGGTAGTCTACATGTCAGTTTTGGGGTCGTGTTGAACATTTTCACCTCCCTACCAGCAAACAAATCAGAACGTGTGATAAGAAACATAGTTCCAACTATTTAAAAAAATTCTAAATAGATGTTGAAATCAATGTTAACAATATATTTTGTGTCGATTAAAATGCTTTTCATCCAAAAATACTTTTTGTATTACGTTACAAATTGTTATATCGTTTTTGTTAATGAAACAATAACATTTATAATTCTTATAAAGTATCAAAATAATAAACATTGGAAGGATAAAATTGCAATTGTTGTATATTAAATAGCATTGTATTATCTAAAAATGTTACAAAGAATGGATGAGGTATATAATAAGAATATATTGTTATCTTTTTGTTACGGGTTAAGGAGTTGATATTATTAGTTTAGGACTGTTATCCAATGGTATATGTGTTTCAGTTTGGTATTTTCATAACAAAAAGGGTTGACGACTGTGTAATATGTATAAAAAGAATTTTCGGTGAGAGAAGAGAGTATGGTTTTAATAAAAGATGTCATTTTCTTTGTGAAATGTGAAACTTTATTCTGGATTGTCTTTTTAGTAAGTTATTTTTATCAAAGATGTGGGAAATTATTTAATAAATTCCGAAAATTACTTTGACAAGAAATATACCTAATAGAGAATTATTCATCATTATAAAATTGCTTACATTATTTAACCTCTAAATTACAGCTTTTTGGAGTGCCAGGCTAGTTTATCCACCTTGATGAGTTAGAATAACTTACACAATATTGCTTACTCAGTCTGAAACACATTTGCTCCTAAGAATAATATTCCTTTTGAGAGATTCTTTCTAGTTCGAAAGTTTTACTCTGAAAGTCGACAAACTGTGATGCATTTAAAAGGATTCACACAAGACATAAATATAGGAATGCATGGGGATCTATCGGGGGGGGGGGGCTAACAAGGAAACCTTAAGAGACAAATTCCTTCCTACTCTTAACATACAATTTAAATAGTGCTCCTGAATACACCCATTTGATCCAAATTATCAACTAGACTACTGGTTTGGGAAGAAACAAAGTAAGTAGTTTTGACCGCTGCTCCTCTTTTGTGTTTATTAAATCTACCATTTATCCCTAATGTTAACTACAGCAGAACTGTGATATATTGCGATTTATATTATCCTTCCTTCCTTCCTTGTAATTGCCACAAAATTCAAATATAAATTGTTTTGATTTTGCAAAATGATAAATCTTGACTGAACCGACTTACTTCGTGGTATTTTTAATTAGCACTAATCTTTCGGTGTTCGCGTTGCTTTTAATATAATTCTCTTCACAGCGCATTCATATTTTTCAGATCTTTTAAGTATATAACTATGTGAGAACAACTCTCGTATGTAACTTGATTTTGGGGTAAGAAGAAGGTCATCACAACTATGATAAAAAAATTTTATTAATTAATTTTATACCTGAAATTAAAATAATGAAACTTTTACCAGGTTTACATTATGAGATGTCTTGGGTATATTAAAATTGTCGAAAGACAAAGACTACTTCTCATATTATGGTGACTGTCATGTAAGTATCCGTTCTATTAATGTTCTTCCATTCGTTATTTGGTACCTAGATACAATATCTATATACTTAGACAACGTTGGTACAGGTAATTTTATTTGGTAAAGAGTAATTTAGTTGGCATAACTAACGTTACTTTTACTGTCGTTTTTTAACTGAATATAAAGATTCTGCCGAGAATTTTGGAAAAACGATTTACATTAATCTAGAATTGTAAAATCCTTGACATTAAGACATACGTGACCAATCTGTATTATATTGACTAAATGTATATTATTTTTTGAACAATACCATCATTCAATAGAACAGAACATGGTAGTTTGATGATAATGAAATGCAAATAGTGTGGGAAAACGTAAAAGCTACAAAGTTTTACCGTATATAACATACAAATATTAAGGTAAGACGTAGTACCTAGAATTCAATGTACATTAAACATTTTTATTTTCCTCGATAGATATTTTTAAATCATCAGCAATCTCGGAAATGGCTCCAACGATTTTCATGATAAAATCGATCTAATTAGGTTTCATTTTAAGAAAACGTCATTACATCGGTGTTTTCAGAAAAAACTGAAACATTGACACAAAATATGACTCTTATGTGGAGACATTTTAAATGGTGCTTATATAAGTGATAAAATTTGTGCCTTTTTAACTCAAAAAATACCAAGTAAAGGTCAGTAATCAAAGTACTTTGTATTAAAATGAGGATTAATATATTATGGGAATGAATGTAGGTATGCTGCAGAGTTTATTTTGTTTTACAATTATTTAATTACATTTTTTGCGAAAAAAGTAAAAAGTTTAGATTATTTATTTACGAACAAACCACCAAAGCATATTATTTAATAATTATGCAGAACGTAAATCGTTGATTTTAGGTGAGTTAGTTGTTATACAATATTACAGTTTTAATCATAACATTCAAATTTTGAAGTTTCAAGTATGCAATGCATATATGTATATATAAATGCAAAAAATTTTATAGCTACTTTTTTTTAATGAAAACCATATATAGGTAAAGGTAAGCAAAGTATAAGTGGAAAAAATAATTATCATTTACTTCGAGACATTAAAAATTCCAGTTGCAGCTTAATACTAGTTAAAAATCTCCGTTCGTTTAAGAGATATTTGTTTAACTCTTTCAGAGACTTAATTTCATACATTCTATGAAATTAAATATTTTCATATTCTCTAGAGTGAACTGTAACGATTACACGCGGAAGAAAAATTATTTATGTATTATAGGAGAGGTGATTCTAGGTACATTAAGTTGTGAACCATGGTACATTATGAAGTTGTACCATAGTTCACAATCATTTACCATAGTTTATCGATATTTGTTTATTATTTATTTTCTCAAAACATACACAAGTAATGTGCTATAAATAGAGGTAATTTTCTTTGAGATATTTTAATGCATTTTTTTAAAAACACATAAATGTAAATTTCAGTTTAGGTTCTACACCTTTCCGCGTAATGTAGCCTAGCTATTGTATGTTTTAGATCAACAGAACAGTATCAGAATAGAATAGAATGAAGATGAATGAACTTGTCAAGGATTTAAACAATACGAAAAGTATCGTGATGAATAAATAACAAACAACAATAATAATAATAATCTAACAAATAAATAATATACACATTGATAATCATATTTAATTATAGGTTTGAGCGTTACGTCGTTTTGTGTTGTTGAGAACAGAGTTGTCTTTTGCTAATACAATACGTTCATTTTCGATAATGAAATCTATCTACAATGGCATAGTGAAAATACAGTTAGAGGTAATCCACCAGTTGAGGACAATTATGAACTGCAACATGAGCATGCAAGAAAAGACGACATGTTTGTTTCTTACACTTACAGGAGTCTCATACTTTGATAAATTGCTTGAATTGTAATAATGTATTGTGACGAGAGTCAAAAATATTAATGGACATGATTTTATTCACAAGAAAATTTCAAAATTGAAAATTGGTCAACGCATCTATCTTGTATATATCGGCTTACAAGATCAACGAATAATCGTGAACCGCTTAAAAGACCATAATTCTGTTCGAGCTTTTGAAGAAAAATGATACAAATATCAGAGAAAAAACAAAACATTTATTTAACAAATATGGGTTTCGTGTAACATCTTATCACCACCTCATGCTTCAATTACTGTTTCGAGGGAATTTTGTAACTTGAGTTAGGTCAAAAGATGGAACGATGAAGCTTACAGAATATGTCTTCAAAACGTGGACGTACCATTAGATTGTTTGTAAACAGTTTTGTATTGCACTAAATAAAACTGGTTTTAAAGCACCTTTAATTCGTGAGAATGTAGGTTTTACTCGTGTCATTGAAATACGGTTCTATTCAAAGCTTTGATATATCTTTGAAAAATATTTCGCTACCTGTTGTTCATTTTAAAGTATTTAATTTAGAATTATTAAGAAAATTATTCCGAAAAGGGTCTTGCGAAACTCCTGCGACAAGTCACAAACGAGTACCAAGAAGTATACATTCAAATTGCAAAACATGCATCCTGTATACGAAGCATTTATTCAACCCTTATATTATCACCACTCTCTATTTTCAACTTCACACATCTTCACTGGTCACTCAAGGTCCCGGTACCATAAAATCCATAAAAAAGAGTAAAGTACCATAAAAACACATCTCTATTCCATACAGAATTTTCTCGGAAAGCTCTAGAAATGAACAGCTACGCGACCAAGTCAACATGATAGAAATATTTACGAAAATATATGCGCTGCTGGAGTCTAATTCTCCGCGAGTGGTATAAAGGGTTAAATTAAACAAACAAAATGGACTTAATTAATATGTTAAATTACATTTTAGAGTACAAATGTATTATATACGTGTACAAGAGTACTGATAAATATATGTGATCTGTAAATGTAATAAGGTTAAATTTTATATGTAGCTACCGTTACCTACCCATAAACGTAATAGAAAATTCGCTTCAAATATCTTACACAAGAGTGTGCTATTTTATTAAAGTCTTCTCTAGAGAGATAGATTTTAATAATCGCTTAAGATTAAAGTTTGTATGCATTACCTAGATACTGTATGTAGGGATTATTTTTAAAAAATTCCCGACCCTTATATCATAAAACGGAAGGAATAACAAATGATAAAATGCGAAAACAAAATTATGTCGGCTTTTTTTTTAGGGGGAATGAAAATGTAGTAGTTTTATTATACGGGAATACAATCAAAAAATTTGTTTCTAGATATCAAAGTTTGGCACGGGATTTAAAGCATTTCCTTCATTAAAAGGTTCCACAAAAAAAAATAAAAATTTTCAATCAAAATATAATAATTTTTTAAACATTACTTAGTAGTTAAAACAAATATTTTTTGTCCAGAAAAAAGAACGAGAGGTGTCTAAAAAAGTGATTCATGATGAATTTACAAATTATATGCATTTCATATTCATTTCTAAATAGTGAGATCTTCCCGTTGCAACCATAACTTTACTCAATACTACCAAGCAAATATTTAATCTGAGTGCATCCTCATCTTCAGCAGGTATTTTCAGTAGTATATTAAATGAGCAAAACGAATGAGGTTTTTATACCATGTATACATGAAATATACATACGAAAAAAATGTTGGTATGGGTGTGTTCATTGATTTATCTAATTAGATCATTTTCGGTTGTCCGTCCGTCTGTGAACACGATAACTCAAAAACGAAAAAATATATCAAGCGGGAAATTTTTACAGCGCACTCAGGACGTTAAAAATGAGGCCGAGTTTGTAAATGAGCAACATAGGCCAATTGGATCTTGGGTCCGTAGGACCCACCTTGTAAACCGTTATAGAGAGAACAAAAGTTTAAAAGTAAAATTGATAGAACAAAAGTTAAAATGCTCCTTATCAAAAAATAAACATCTTTTGTTTGAAACATTTTTTTGTAAACATCACTGTTAACTCACGAGGGCACACATTAGATGCAAATTTTATAGTATCTATTAATATGGGATTATCAGTAATGTATGTGTGACATGTAGGTATAGGTATATGTGTAATGTGTAAGAGTAATCAATACTATTAACTCAGTCAATTGTTTGTTTTCACTTGTTGATTTTTGAATATTTCTCGGTCAATTAAACTATACAAATATAACCCTAAAGTGCAGCGGGAGATGAAATTTTTGTTCGAATAAAATAAAAAAGTTTATTATTATATTAATTTATAATTTAATAATAAAGTTTAACCAACCATATTATTTATTAATACAGTTGTGGCATTATCATTGTATTGTTCTATACGATATAAACTTTTCTACGCGTATTAATTTAGAACATCGTTTGTATTCTGTATAGTGATTGTCAAAATTTATAAGCCATCGAATTTTTAAAATTGGTTAAGTAGAGAACTCAAAAATGAAGATTTCTATATATATTCATACAAACTTTCATCCAATATTTCACTCTTTTACTGGATGAATTTCGAAAACTCCTTTCTTAATTGACACCTACAGTATAAAATCAATATCCTCTCGCAATTTAAAACTTCTATCATTAGCCATTAAGGCTGCGCGTCATCAATCGTGACATTGCCAATTTTCCGTTCTGATTATTTCCCTCTTCTGAAATGTTTCTCATTTTAAATAATTAAGAAAAATGATTATTTTGAAAAAAAAAAATCATCAAAATCGTAGCTGTCCTGGAACACGCCCTAAGAATGGCTATTTTATGTATTTCTTTAATGTGGTATAGAATGTTTGACTACCTCTGTTTTTCTATATAATATTCATTATATTTTACTGGCATTTCATTTACTTTTGAAAATAAATTACGTTTAATGTAAATAAACATAAAGGTTAAAATGTATAGGTACCTTCGTTTACTTCACTGTGATTTTTAGATAGCGTGTAAATGATAGAAATAGGACGGACTAAATACTAAAACCATATTATAAGACGAAAAGTATTCAAGTTAATTTATCAAAACAAAATAAGTATTGAAGTGTGTAACCTTTTAGATTTTTGTTTGCTTTTGTTTCTTCATTCTGACTTAAAAGGAATCGTATTAAATGTAGGTAGAAAGAATAATCGTGTAAGTATAAAACAAGAACATGAATCAAATTAATATAGAGTCATCAAAAATGGTAGAGAAAAATTTAGTTAATCATAGGTTAGCCAAAATGTTTTTATTAATTAAAATCTTAGAATTTTTTGAAAATTTTTAGAATTATTTTTACAGAAATTCAATAAAAAATACAATGATCATATAATTTGTGAATTAAACATACAGTGGGTTCATTTCAAAAGTATCCATCTTTAATAACTCTTGACCTGATGTGATTGTTTCAAATGAAAACATGTTGACTTAGATATCGAGGTGTTAGTTCAAAAATACAGTAGAATCTCGATAAGTTAAACCTCGGTAACATAAAAACCTTAGTTACTTCAAAAAATACTACGTTCCCTTCCCATCAGAGCCCAAAACCTCTATAGCTTAAAATACGCAACCTCTATAACTTAAATAAATAATTTCTGTTAGGCCCTCAGTAACTAAAAGAAATGTTTCCACAACCTCTATAACATAAAATTGTGTGAATGAGTCATTTTGAAAGAGTGTCAAAACAACTGTACGATCATTTATAGAGCAGTGTAGCAACATAGAAGATAATGTATTCTCCTCTCTATTTGTCAGTGAAAATCAAATCGATTTAGAAACAGTGAATTTTTTAAAACAAAAGAAAATCACAGATTTTTATAAGTAGACTAAACCTTTAGTTGTTGTTTTATTTTTATGTAATGTAAGTAATGTGAATAAATATGATTACATATGTATTTAATTTTCAGTATTTTATTGAACCCATCCTTCTGATGCATTCAATAACATAGACCCTTGATAACTAAAAACCTCTATAACTTAAAATATTTTTTGTTTCCCTTGGACTTTAACTTATCGAGATTCTACTGTAGTACTTACAGAATTTTTCTAGCAGCTTTGAAATTTCAAACAGCACCCCTTACCTTGTTACACGTCACTTGAAAGGGCAAAAATTTCTCTTTTCAATCCTGAAATCGATCGATTTTTTCTTAAAACAAACTACACAGAATATGAAAGCAATGAATTCCATCTTCTGGGTAGTCTATCTTAAAAATAATCGATCGATTTCATTTTGATATCATGGTTGAAGAGATAATTGTGTGTCCTTTCAAACGAGATACCGCGAGGTAGGAAGTAGCATATGAAATTTCAAAGAAATGTTACACAGAAGATGGAAGATGTGAATTCCATCTTCTGAGTGATGTATCTTATGAACCAAACGATCGAATTCATTTTTTTATATAATATAAGGTAGGGGGCCCAATTTGATATTTCAAAGTTGAGTTGGGTGGGGTGAAGGGATGAAATCTGAAATTCTCTAGGTACAAATTTTGAACTTACTCCTCGATATCTAAATCGACGTGTTTTCACTCAAAACAATAATCAAGTCAGGTTGAGAGTTATTAAGCGTGGATAGTTTTGGAATGAACAAACTGTATGTATCACAGCTGGAACATTTAGCAAATAAAAAGAATTTTGATTAGTGCCAATCGAGCATAATTTAAGCCACTTGTACTTAAAAAGGTTTTGAACACATACAAATTTCAGCTATATACGTTATTGCAATAACGATGACATAAATTATGGCAAGTATACCTCAAAATTAATAAACTTATAAACATTTTATTACTATCATGCAGTTTGAGATAAAAACGTCTTTCAACAAAATTATTTTGAAAATATTTTTTACTAGATGAAAGTTAAAAATCATAGAAATTAATTAAGAAAAAATATAATATAAACGAACATTTCTCCGCGAGCACTCATATAATTTTCATATTTAAAATAAACATATATTTGAGCTTTTCGAAAAAAAATAAATAAATATTTGAATAACCTTACAATAAATATATGGGATAAAAGAACAACTATTGTTCTTTTTTTCATTATTTGTCTTTTTCCTGGAAATTATCGTTAATCTAAATGTCAACTTGAGTAGTATTAACTATATAAATATATAGACTGAAATTTCCGGCTTTGCTTTATTGAACTATACCTAATTGTCATTTTCTGCTGCTTCATTTGTTTTTATATTTTTTTATTACATCAAATTTTCTTTCCATAATAGTTTTTTACTATTGTACAGTAGATAGTAATAAGGGCGACCGTTTTCTTAGTATTATTCTTTATTTTATAGATACCTATCCGTAAGAGAGTAAGTATCTTTTCTTCTATAATTCGCTACACATAATCATTTCTATAATAATTTGTATCTTTATATACTTTTGTATCTATATTATAATTCGTATTCGTTTGAGATAAAATAATAAAATTTTCGTCAAGTATGAAAACTAGTTAGTGCTACAGGATTAGACCCACCATTTATGTAACAAGCCATGGTGTAGGCATTCATTAAGAAATTTTTAGTCATTGAAATCTTTGTTAAAGCAAAATTTACAAAAACAAAGTCTATTCCTATGAAACATTTATCATAACATATTTCAATTTTGTTATTATCAATCGTTCGTCTTTGTAGCTATCATGATGTAGCAATCTATGGGTGAAAGAATTATTAAAATCGGTTAAGTAGTGAACTCAAAAATGAGGATTTGTATACATTTTCATACAAACTTTCCTCCAATATTTCACCCTTTTACTGGGTGAATTTCGAAAAATCCTTTCTTAAATGTCACCTACAGTATAAAATCAATATCCTCCCGAAATTTCAATCTTCTATCATTAGCGATTTAGGCTGGGAGTCGATATATCAGTCGCGACATTGCCTATTCCCACTCTGAAATGTTTCTGATTTTAAATAATATACAAAAAGAATCGTTTAAAAAAATTCATCAAAATCGGAGCTGTTATTGAGGAATGGCTATTTTATGAAAGTATTCCTTTATCCGACTGCATAGCGATAATAATCGGGACCCATTATTGGGAAAATCGGGCCCCGACGGTCATTGCTTTGTAAACTACTGTACTTGCGTCTTTCGTTTCAGATTTTATTTAACGCAGTCGGGTTCTTGATTTTTTTCATTATATATTTTATTTTAGTCTTCTTAGTATCAGTAGTAGTAATTATTTAAAAATTTATTATTTTACATATATTAAGTCATTGATTTGTATTTGTAATCTAATAGATCTACTATCTACAAAAAATTACGTCACACTTATTATGAAAGTACTGATCAAGGATTGTATCCAATTCGTCTGGCCGAATTGCTCAATATAAAGCGAAATGATTATTACTAAATTCTTTTGATTTTGATTTAAAATACAAAATATCGCTAATGAAACCGATATATTTGATTTTTGGACAGTTCTCAATTTCTAATAAAACTTTGCAAGATTTTTTCCAATATTGGAATTTAATGCCAATAAAATTTATACAAAACCCCAAGTATCTATGAAGACATAAAATGTAAGTTATATAAAAGTGAATAACATTTAAAATATATTCATTCATTCATTCACACTGAATAAAAAATTAGTATTTATATAAATAATGAATTTAATTCACTTTTATAAATTTTATTAAAATATATTTTTATTTATAATAATTTATATACAACTTAATTTTTTATTCAAAAAATTGTGTGGGAAGATTTAATTTTTTTTTTAGTTTATTTTACAACCTATTTTGTGTTTTTGTATATTCATTAAAATCAAGAAAAAAAATATTTACCGTTTTGTGTATGTTGGTTGGGAGTATTAACAGAAGTTCAATGTACAATTGTACAATATTTGATTTGACTAATAAAATATTGTAATGTATATCATTAGCAATAAATTTAAAATTACATCTATTTTTATTGACTCTTATTTAATATAAGAAAGTGTTAAATTATTCATGCGATTAAAAAAATATAATTTTATAATTTATTTATTCAACACTATCACCCATTAAATGGTTTTTATCATTTCAGATGAAGAATTCTCACTTCATAAATAGAGAAGTGAAGTTGGTTTTAAAAAATATTTACTATTGTGCAAGATATGAAGGTTTAAAATTCCTAATTAAACAAAGAGAAAGATACCCACTAGTGATGTCATACGTGAGTATCGCCACAGAGATTACATATAAAACTGCTACCACACTTGTTACTGTATCAATTTTGCTTTATTAAAGGAGATGGACAACCTTTGAATGCAATATTTGATTGTTTATAACTTTTTCGCTTTTTAATCAATTTTAATATCACTATCAAATATCATGGTATCAAGTCTAGTTTTACATTTTTATGGGTAATATGGCTAATTTGACATCAGAATTATCCTTTATTGTGCGATAATGTCGGCGGTGAAATGATGCTCTTTTTATTATATGTCCTACGAGTTACGAGAAACGGGATAGTCCAGATAAACGTCAACCAAATATTGATAGGAATTTTTTTGCCTATAGTCTATAATCTATAAAAACAACCAAATTAAAATGTTTTCTTAAAAAATGACTTGATGGAAATTATTAAATAGTTTTCAAACTTTCCATCCAATATCCTACCATTTTTGTGATAAAAATTTCTCTTTTAAAGAACATGTAAGTATAATTCTGGAGCGCCCTTTATCATTAGTTTTGTGGTATAGTACTAATAGGTAGTATCCTGAATTTAATAAATTTATACAAACAACACACACATAAGCATAATAAATGAAGTTTGTAAGTGAAATAATAATAACAATATTATTTATATTGTACTATTTTATTTAAATTGTTACTGCTTACTGCCCCAGCAGCCACACATTACATTACATACACAAAACCATAGACGGCAGCATAGTACCATAGTACCATAGTACCATAGAACCATAGTAGGTACATATTATATTTGTATACTTGCACAAAATTCATTATTTTATATAAAACATAACAACTACCGCAATTTATATAATAAATAAATGTTTGCTACTGAAATACTTCCTTTATGAATGTTAGAATAGTTAGTTAGACGAGCAATGGGAGCTGGCTGTAGCATAGTAACCTAGGTCTAGGATCAGCTCTAGTATTTGACAGAAATTTCTGAACTAAAGTGGCTCTTAACTTTTTGCTCGTCGTCGCTTAAATTTTCCAAGCTATCTAGATTATTCCCAATAGCTTTTGAAACTGTTGGAACTATGATGGGAGCTATACAAAAAAAAAATGTCATATGCAGGCACCGACCAATCGACACTCTTTATAATATATATTATCTTGAAATATAAATAGAATTCTCAACGATAATTCTCCCATTCTAATTTTTGGTAACTTCTGATTACTGTTCATTGACGGCTTTTGGCATTAAAATTAAAAACTAGATTAAATAAATAATTTGTTTATATACTTAACTAGCTGACCCGGCGAACTTTGTTCCGCGTTAATGGCAATAAATAAGCAGTTTTTTTTTTTTTTTTTAATTAGAAAAAATACAAAAAAAATTAAATACCTACATTAGTCATAATTATTTCTGTATTTTAGTACATAGGTTGCTATTCATTTAAGTACCTTGTGATACACGACATTTTTTGTTTTATTATCAGGCGCAAAAACAAACACCGCAGATGGTCTTCCGACCCGTGAACATGCCACGTATAATTGACCATGGGAAAAACATGAATGTTCTAAAAAAAAAAAGTATCCTATGTCCTTCTCCTGGCCCTAAACTACCTCCCTGTCTTTAGTTATAAGTAGTGTAACTAACACGACTTTGTTTTATATATATAGATTAATAATAAAATGTCTATTTTCATAACTTGATAAACGAAAACTTGACAAAAAAACTTCATACGATTTTTTTACCATTCCCTCAATATGCTTGGGTGTCCCACGCCATCTTTTGTTCTTCATTCTTTCGAAGTTTATAGGTACAATAAAAGTAAAATAAAATAATTTTCGGGTTTTTGTCGATATTTCATGTTTTATTTAAGGAATTCCTATCAAACTTTCTTGTTTTAAAGGTAAGATATAGTCAATCTGAAAATGAGACATGAAGATTACGAAAAAACATTGAGGAAGACCAGTTTTGAGGTCTTTTGGATCAATTTTTTATCATATTTCATGTTATATGTGCCAATAATATTAAAGTCCATAGGGACTACTAAATTATTTCAAATTAATTTTAAAACTTTAATTTTGCAATTTTAATATAATAGTTTTTGACATTTATATTTGAAATCGAGTGTAGCCTCATTCCATATTTGTTTTCGTAGCCGTGGTCTATTTTTCAAATCGACTGACAATTTGTAATAGACCAAAAATGAATGAATTTAAGCAGTAGCCTCTCAGATTTTCAACCGTTCTGAAATGACTTGATATTTAGACACAAATTAGAATTAGATTAATAGACTGAATAAAATCCTTAAAAAGGGCTATCATTAATTGTAAGGAAATTTAACTTACACTTTGTAGTTGATTGGTCGGATTCAGCCAGATAATTTGAAGACTAGTCGAGAGAGAAAGGGAAGTTAAATCATGCAGGCATGTGAGCCAACATGCGTGGTTTGAACATTAACTTAGTACTTAGTTTTATGTGACAATAAACTATTTATTTAAAAAGATATTCGATATCAATTCATTTTCACTCGTAAAAATTGTACACCGAATTTAAAATGAAAAATATCATAGCACAATATTTTATTATGCTTCTATTGAGCATTGAACAGTTATTGTTGAACATTATTTAGAAAAACGAATATTGAGCCAAGATGCGTCTCAAGAAAAATTCGTTTTGAATTCTACGTGTTAGCAACCTTAAAATATAGTTTATAAAAACATCGAGATCAGGGTTGCGTTAATTAAATCATATTAAATAAGTTTGTCCTTATAATACAGTCAAATACTTCGCCTGAACCTTGACCCAACGGCTCTATAGTAGTAAGTTCAGATCTACCATTTAAATTGATATTATTATGTAGTTGGAGCTGTGTGTTGTAATTTCAGTTTCAATTTAAACATAAACATTTATTTATAAATACATAATGTTTATTGTACAAGACTACGAAAAGCCCGTTGAATCCCACTAGATGATTTGTCTTTGCTATATGAAAAGCAGCCTTTTCTTAAAGAATCTTCTTAAATATTTCTTTAAAATTAGTCGTGTAAAAAATAGTGTAACAATATTATAATCTCACAACTTTTGAAATTTTGAAAGTTTAAAAACTCCTGATGCAAAACCGCAAATAACTTTGAGTGAGTTTATCATGGACGCGCTTGATTGCAATAACTGTTACAACACTTTCCAGCGCTTCCCTGTTTTCTATAATTCACTAGGCTTAAATCACAACTAAGAAAATCAAATCTATCTCAATTGGCCACGGCACTAAAGCTTGCTCATTAATTCAGTTACAATCTCACTTAACTATCGGTATACATTTTTGAATACTCCTCAAACACAGGACAATAGTATAAGCTCCTAAAATTATATTTCCAAAAGTTTAGTTGTGAAACGTGGAAGGGAATTTTTTGACGCATTGCAAAATGAAAATAAGTTAAAAAAAATATTAACACATTTCAACTTTCGTGATACTCTGTATATTCCTAACTTTTTTTTTCTTTTAGATTTAAAAAAAAAAAGGCTCAACGCCTACTTGTAGGATTAAAAGCCGTTAAAGCCTTTGTGACGTCATATTTAATTGAATAAGGGGCCTGCTGGGGGATATAAAATTATGAATTAAAATCTTTTTAAATTTATAATACCCTGTTTCAAATCAAAGTGCTTAGTTAGTACATTTCAAAAATACATATATTGTTATCGCCAAATGATATTCCCAAAATGATTTAAATAAAATTAAATTCAAACCCCGACGATTACAAAATCACGCTCTAAATAATATGATAAGCACAAGCAAGAAAATATTATCATTAAAAATAGTTATTATAAGTGAAATCCTCATTACAGTTGGAGACCATTCTTTAGAAAACCTTCTAATCTCAGGGGGTCCCCGGACTGTAATTTTACTTAAAATAACAATTTCCAATGATAATATTTTCTTGTTTCATACTTTTTAGAACATAATTTTGTTGTCGTCAGTGTTTTAGTTTTTGAACATTATTTTATTCGAGATAATATTTATTTGCAAGTATAATCACGCATCGAACAAACAACGTAATTATATAAACGATCATAATTTTTACTCGTCTGTATGTGATATAAAATATAATTTTTTATTATGTAGAATAAACAAAATATAGAATCCAGTTTTTCAGCATTCAGGCATATGTCTGTTGGGAAACAAAAAATATTCTTTCAGAGTTCGTAAGAATGTAAACGCACTTTGCATCTGTAAACAAAAGGACTCCAATCCCAAATACTGGATTTTATGGGATCAATATAAGTAGTTTAAATAAGTACAATTATTAATAACATATCGAAAAAATTAAGAGAATTTTCTTTAGAATTGATAATAATAATAATAATAATATAATAATAATATTTATTTGTTATAAGATACAGATATCTTTAGAATTGATATGTTTTAGTTTTTCTCATGTTGAACAAAATTATTGCATGTTATAATTTTATATTATCATCAAAATTTCACATTTTTCAAACCGATATGATTAGAAAGTTTACCGTAATCGAGTGCGTGCTCTTTGTGAAATTCAGAATCACAAAAACTATTCAGTGGTTTTGGGCTAGCGAATTTTACCCAAATAACTTTTTCATAAGATCTGAGATGCTGGTGTGTGAATCGAATTACATATTTGCGTTACACATTTAAGTTAAAATGACTAATTCCAGGGCTTATCTTAGCCATCTAGGGGTCGCGGTCGAACCATGCATTTGGCGTCCATTAAAATATACTTATTTGATGATAATTTTATATATATATATATATATATATATATATATATATATATATATATATATATATATATATATATATATATAACTTATTTCGAATTTGTACCATATTTTTTATTGAATTAATAGATAGTAAACTATAAACATGAACTGATCAACTATATCATTAATAATTTTATTATTTATTTTTCTAGCTTTTTAATCAGCAATATGTCTGATAAGACAAAGTAACTAAACTAGTTTATCTTGTTTGAGACGTTGTAGATCGCAAATACGATTTTATAAATTTTTGTACAGAAAAACTGTGTTCACCACTTGCAATAGTCACTGGTATTGCTAATAGAAAATCGCGATATCCAGATGTAAGTGGATATAACTCTTGAAGTTTATCTTGATTGTGCTTTTGGAAATAAAGAATTACCATTTCATTCGTTCCTCAATAACTTATTTACAAGTGTTGCCTGTTATTCCAAGCTCATTCACTCTACCTGCAGGAAGTTACCCGATTACCAAGTGTAAAAGGATTTTTAAAACCATTTTGCTTCGCTTTCTTAATTATCACTCTCGCCTCGTCTCGGCCTCGGCCGAGGTACAATATTAACTAGTTTCGCCTCGCCTTGGTTGGGTTAGCTATCATTCTCAACTCTGCTTACTAAAAATTATAATTTCCCTCGCCTCGCGTCGGTTGGGTTAGCTGTCATTCTCGCTTCGGCCGAAGTCCTGAAACAGAGTTCGAACTGCATATCGGTCTATTACGATAATTATTTTGGATATGCTGATTTCTATGATTGGAGGTGAGCGGTGTGAGAATTGAGAGGAAGTGTACAGGTGGTGAACCAAAAAGCAGACATTCAATATTAATTTTTTACTCTGCACGAGTTTATTGTTGTATATTAGGTACTGTAAATATCAATTTTATGTTATAAAAATAATTTTAAATGATTTTTTGTATTTCCGATTAAATCACCTGCTAGATATACATTCCGCTGAATATTATGCAATCAATATTTTTAATTCATTTTGTACATTTGTAACAAAAATGCACGATAAATAAAAAATAACATACATACAAAATTGAATCAATCGAAATTTAAGTGTGATTACCAGTGTAAAAAGTTATTCTTATAAATATTTAGTTTCGAAAACCGGAAATATTTTTCGCAATTTCTTTGATTTTGTCTAATAAACCAATATTAATATACCTACTTAATTTTTGAGTCACAAGTATAACAATAATTTTTTATTTCTCCAAAATTCTGGAAAATAGTATAAGTGGTCTAGAATCAGACGTAGTATTTGACAGTTATTTCAGAGCGGCTGCAAATTTGAGAGACCTTTATCAAGGCATAACAACTGTTTCTTATATAAAAATTTTTCTAAACGGGAACTTCGTTTCCAGATGGCCTGGAAAGTTTTGTATATCCCGGCGAATTTAAATTTTCAGTTTTATTTTAATAAAGAACAAAAATGATAAATATAGTTTGGATATTGGTATAATAGACGACTATGAAGGTCTTTTCTAGGAAATAATAAAACTAAGCCAGGCATCAAAGGTGGCTGTGAATAAAGAAAATTGGACATGGATTCCATGGAAACGCCATATATGTTAAAGTGTAATCATGGATGAAGTGGAAATAACAAGTCACTCCGCTATGCGCAGTTGAGAGTTAAGTATGGAGGCTAATAGTTCATCGCGAAGAATTGTTGAATTATGAAACAAAATTTAAGTATGAATATATTTCGAAAATTAGTTTTGTAAATTTATTTTGTGGGAGAATTAAATGTACCTTTGCGCAGTAAACGATGAAATATATCAAAGTTTCCAAACAATTCATCCAGTGGTGTTTCTATTGTATTGAACCTACGGGGTACAACGTTACACTATTTATTGAGAATGTTTTTAAAATCATTCCAAAATCATTTTGCCCGAGACCCTAATAAAGTTCAACTTCAGAGGTAACAAGGGACAGTTTATTTTCTTTTGCAGGTAAGATCTCGAGATATAAATCTTTTTGGAGCAGATCAATTGCTTTACATTCGTGAGGACATTTTATAAATAACGTCGGAAATAATCAAACTCGATATTTATTCTACATTCGAGAAATGTGGTAAGAATAATATATCAATCTCTCTGGGTAGAAAAAATAAATTAATTATTGTTCCATCAATTTAAATACGTATCATATAATGTACCTATATAGTAAACATTTGTGAATATACAGGGTGATATAGTTAAAACGAAAAATACATAAACAAGGCCTGAGAAATATACCAAAAATATTGCTATCATAAGTGATTAAAAACGGTTTGGATTGACTATCAATATGGCAAAATATCGTCATATACAGCCTAATGATAAGTCTAAAATTGGCCATAGCGGTTTTACTACTATTAGACCAGTCATTATAGTAAATTCACCTCGGAATTTGAGATACCCAGCTGTAAGTCTGTAAATAGTTGTATATTGACACCCTAAAAGTTGTCTCAAAACCCACATATGGTAGGGTGTAAGCAACTCTTAAATTTCAAGGTCAAAGGTCACAAAAATCGGTTTTTTGCAAATATCTCATTTCCTATGGGTTTTTTGCTATTTGTATTTATTATCAATATTGTAGAATACAAAATTCTCTACAAATTTTGTCTAAAAAAATTTTTTCTACGGTGAACCGTTTTCGAGATAGAGGGCGGAGAGCGCGCGGTCACCTATTATATTATATTTTATCATTTTCTTCATGCATTAAATCTATATCTATTCAATAATACTGATAACCGTTTACTAAAATTAAAAAATAATTAAGAGAAAAACTTAAATCATAATATAATTATATTCCCATTTACACTAATGACATTTTAAATAGAAAATAATTTAGTGCCTGTTTAAAATCTGTAAATTTTAAAATTCTTCCACTACGTCGAAAATTATACCTGGAAATTAAACGGGCCCCTATTATACACTACGGACCTTTCTATTTATAGCCAGTCGGTAGATGTTCATTTGTTAGTTTGAATTGTATCTTGGTAAACAACTCGGACGTACAATTTCAAGAACTATGGCTGATTTGTGTTTTCTATGTAATAAGTCAGATTCGAGAGGTGAATCGCTTGTTGAAGTAGTGCGCGGAGATATACTCTACTAAAAGTTTTGATAATTATCCTCATTCCAAAAAACATATTTTATTTCTGCACGCATTAAGTGGCTGTGACACAACTTCTGCGCTTTTTAAAAAGGGAAAAAAATCATTTTTAAAAGTTTTTGAGAAACTGACAAATTTGGATGAAGTAGCTGCAGCATTTGAGGAAGAAAATTGTTCGGTCCAGAGATTATTAGAGAGTGGAACTCAAACCTTATTGGCAGTCTATAATGCTCCGAAATCTGTGAAAAGTCTCGATCATCTTCGTTATACGCATTACGTCAAGTCTACAAAACTCAATAAACCTGTGCAGCTTTCAAATATTCCACCAACAAGTGCAGCTGCTCATCAACATTTCAAACGTGTATATTATCAAATTCAAACTTGGTTAGGACACGATTTGGAACCCCAGGTATGGGGTTGGGCAATGCGAAATGATTTTCTGGAGCCTATCATGACAATTTTACCATCTGCTCCAGAAGATTTGCTAAATACAATTTTCTGCAACTGCAAAAGTGGTTGTGGTTCGCGATGCGGATGCAGGAAAGCGGGCTTGCAATGCTCGTTAGCTTGTGGCCAATGTAATGGGCAAGCTTGTCTCAATGCTCTACCATATCAGAGCGACATTAACGAAGATGGAACCTTTGATTCCGAAATCATGGAAGAAATTGAGACAAATGTCGTTGAAGACGATAATGAAGACCAGTTTGAAATTTACCAGCAGCCAGAAGACGACGATGAAGAGGAAGAAGATGTTTAATACTGAATAAAAAGTGGATAAGTTAGGAAAAAAATGATAAAATATAATATAATAGTTTATCATTTTTTTCCTAACTTATCCACTTTTTATTCAGTATTAAACATCTTCCTCTTCATCGTCGTCTTCTGGCTGCTGGTAAATTTCAAACTTAAATATAATATAATACTTAAATATAATATAATAAAAAACTTAAATATAATATAATAGTTAATAAAAATTGACAAATATTTATAATCATTGATTTATTGATAGTTCATCAACTATATATGGCGCGTTTTCGACCGGAGGCACCGGTTGACCTGATGTGATGCGGTGACCGCGCGCTCTCGGCCCTCTATCTCGAAAACGGTTCACCGTATAAAAAATTTTTTTAAACAAAATTTGTAGAGAATTTTGTATTCTACAATATTGATAATAATTACAAATAGCAAAAAACCCATAGGAAATGAGATATTTCCAAAAAAAGCGCAAAAAAACGATTTTTGTGAACTTTGACCTTGAATTTTTATAGTTGCTTACACCCTACCATATGTGGGTTTTGAGACAACTTTTAGGGTGTCAATATACAACTATTTACAGACTTACAGCTGGGTATCTCGAATTCCGAGATTCTTACCTAATTTAAGCTTAAATGACTAGTCTATATAGATACCAAACTTATTTAGGTTAAAATCAGGGCATTGCCATAAATAAATGTGTTCCTTGAAAAACGTTTGTGAATCCCAAAAACTATTACATCGAAAATTTTGGTGCATAGGTACGTTATACAAATTATGTTTTGAAAGTTTATCAAATATTTTTATTTGTTTGCAAAAAAAAAAAAAAAATTATTATTATTATGAGCTCTATAAATATTGTCTAATTGCTTTGATCGAGAAGTATTCGGCCATTAGACAAAAGAGCGGTGGGTGGTTTGTAACATTTTATATCTTTGCAGATAGAATTTATTTTTAAGTAGTCTTCCTGAAGTTATTATCGTCGTGGACAAGAATAATGGATATTTGAGTGCTTTGTTTGGAGTGGATGAGTGCTTTGTTTGGAGTGGCGACTCAGTCATAACTGTTTTCCCTCCTGAGACACAAAATTTCTTATATTGGTAAGAATATTTTTTGTGGGACTGTCTCATATTTTGTTTCCTCCAAAATGTTGACTGATTTCAACATTCGATATGACGAATATAAAATTATCCAGTAAAATTATTGAATTTTTCGTATTATTTCGCGAGATCCCGAAAAGTTTTATTACAGCACTTTTCAAAATTGATAATTTTATATATAGTTCACTAAATTGGAGCCTTTGTTAAAAGTTCGAAATTCTACACAAAACGACGATACACTTGTCAAAGCTTAACATTTGCTACCTGGATCATGCTGTATAACAATATACAGAAATAATATTATATCCTTTAAAATGTTATTATACAAATGATTTTTACTAAACATATACCATACATGTAATATTACACCTGTTTCTTGTACACAAACAAATGATGGTTTTATTTCACCTGTCACATCTGCTATAATAAATATTTTTAGCCACGTGCTATGTACCTATGGTTTTTAATCGAGAAAATTTATAATTAATACAAAAAATAATCATATTATGTAGCTATTTTAAATATTCTTATTTATAGAAAGGTAACAAAATATTTTACAGGGTGACGCATAAACAACGATGAATTTTAAATAAAAGTTATTTATGATATTTAAATGTTTAATAAATTCCTGTACTGGTGTTACTATGACAAATGAAATTAACCATATTTTAAAAAAAAACCCGACAATTTTTTCGAGTGCGGAACCCTAAACTCGCATTTGAAACATACCTTAGAACACTCTCCATTAAATTGAATTTTTCCTTAAAGCCTTTTACAAACTGAACCGATTTGGAAGATCATCGACAATTTTTAGTTTTTTTAGGCACGAAATCCTAAACTCGCACTTGAAACATAGCTAAGAACACTCTCCATAAAAATACCTTCCAAACAAAACCAGAAAAAACCAAAATCGGGGCATCCATTTACCCGCTATGATGCCACAGACAGACAGACACACAGACATACACACACATAGCGGTTCAAACTTATAACACCCCTTTTTTTTAGTTCGGGTGTTAAAAAATGACAATCTGGCGTGATTTTTATGACGACTAAAATTAAGGGTTTTGAAATAAAATTTAACCTCCACCTGTTTTCAAACAAGAAATTGAAGAGTGACTCATTACTGTTACTTTAAGAATTTTTCGAATCCATAAAGGTCCGGAGATCCTGACGTTTTTTCGAATCAAATTTCAAATAGTATCCGCAAATTAATTTAATAATTTCAAATATCATTTAATAATTATTATATTATACTAGCAAGTTTTTTATTGATACAAATATGAAGGAGATTTCTTTGTGTCATAACGAAAACAGGGATCAATTTTCAAGGAATAATAAATAAAATGTCATGTTTTCCAAATTGTCCTTCAAGAACTATCTTTCATGCACCTAAGTTAGCATTATCATCCCAGAATCATTCCAGCTGATTATATATTTCAGCATAAAGGTGGAAAGAATATTAAACAGAATGCAAATTGTGGTGTGATATATTAGAGTAAGGTTTCTACGGATACTTTTTCTCAAAACTAATTTTTCATATTTTCCACCATGTTTCATGTTAAATTGTTAAATCATGTTAAATTAAAAAGTTATCATGAAGTCCGTAAAATCTCTTCAATGTGATATTCTGTGTAGATTCTAAAAAAAGTGTTTTGAAAGATTAAATATACTTATTTATAAAATAAGTCACATAAAATTCCATAAAAGCTAAAATGGAATTCACATTGCAATTATATTTATCAAAATTCATTCACAATATAAAAAATGCACCTGCTTATTCCTATAAACCGAAGTAAAATTAAATGTATCATTTCTTAAAATAATCTTTTCCAGGTGACTGATTATCAAATTATGGATCTTATAATTATTGTGAATGAAAGTGGAAACATTTAAAAATTAAAACTTTAATAATAATTATCAATAATTTGGCATGTGCGCCTTTAAATTTTTTAATAATTAAATAAATGTTTGATACTAAGAATTAATTTTTTGTAAACATACAGCTGTAGCCGTGCAATATTGAATTTATTACGTCGTTTCCAGCTATTATGATATGTGTTATTAAATGGAACAGCTGAATATGCCATTGGCATTGATAATAACAATGATTTTAATTAAATCGGATAGGTACAAAGTTTGTTGAATGGAAAAATATTTCTAAGAAACAAAGATTATATTTAAATAAAAATCTACCAAATGTGACGTGGATTGAATAACGTTTTAGTTCAACAGCATTTTTTTTAAATTTATTTTAAGCTCCTTACGCAAGAAAGGGGTGAGGCATCGTAGCTCCAGCTATGTTTTTTAGCTATGTTTCATGAAAATCGGTTCAGTTTGGAGAGCTACAAGGGACTATTTGCCGAGGATTTGGTCGGGGCTTCTTTAAACTTCACTTGTGTATATTGTAGTAGGATGGATCAGGTCAGGGCTAAAACATCCTAATAAGTGTATAAATCAATCAAATGATTATTGCTAAGTAATATTTTAATAATTAATAACCTATTTTGTAATAGTGGCATGGTTTTGATTATTTAGCTGATCAGCAAAATTAATATTTAATATTTTAATTTTACGTCACAATATTTAATATTTTGACCTAAAAGTTTTTATATTTAAAGGCAAGCTAAATATTAAAAATCATACAGTTAATTATACAAATTTACTTAAGAACTGATACAGTAATTATTCAAACTTAGATCATACAGTAATTATTCGATCGTAACATCATTAAAACACTCAAGCAAATTTCAATACCAGTGATAACTTTGTATAATATATTCTACCATATCGAAACAAATAAAAATCATAAGAAATATCAATAGCAGTATATCAGTGTTTACTTAGGTCTACTTCGTATTAATCCTCAAGGATTCTCCAAATCTTACCTTATAAAATATTAAGACTGGTGGTGGCAGTGTATTCCCAGGACCCTTAACCAATTGGGCACACAACAATATATTTAATAAAAGTAAAATTGAAATCCATTATTAGAGATATTAACATTTTTTTGCGAAAAAACTTTATGGAAAATATTTTATTATGCCCAACAAGTAGTCGATTATTAATTTGATACTAAATTATTTCTTTGGAAGGAAAACAACAATTAATTTGAATTAATTCAACATTACATCCGCCCATCTATATTATGTTAATTCACAAAACCAAAAAGATAGTATCTTAAGGCTTTCGTGTCTAAATCCAGTGAAAAATGAACTTCATTAAACCGTAATATCAATTTCATAATCTCAATCCCAGGTATAACACTGAAGTTTGTATACAGAAGTTATAGAAGACATGTACAAATACGTATTCATGATATATGCTACACATTTTTGCAGGCAGTGAAAAGATAAAATGTAGGTCACTTATTTTCTACGAACCGTGGAACTGTAGATAGCTACAATTACTATTAGTCACAGTAATATGCTGTGATATGTATAACGTATATGTACAGGTCGTATTTAAAAAAAAAAAATATTAGGTGGGTATATACGCAATTTCCAGCAAAATAAAAAAAATTGTTCAATTCATTGTAAAATTTATGTTATAAATTATTGTTCTATTTGTTTAACATGAAACATAAATTATGTGAATTGCCTGGGAGTTACAAAATAAGAATGTACTACCTACCAAAAAAGGACAATAATTTAGAAAATAGTTAATTTTTTCGAAAAAAATAAATAATTAATTTAAAATTAGAAAAATTTATAATTTTTATACATTTGTAGAAAATTATTGCAGTTTGATCTTTATATATCATTATTTCTTTAACAGAGAAAAACATCTTGCATCTTTCAAATTTACAACAGTTATTAGGATGTAAAATCTTCGTACCAAAAATTGACGTCTTAGCGGCCCAGCCCCTATTTGGGGGGTTGAAATAATCGGTTTTTCTACAAATTACAAAAAAAAATTATGCATCAAATAGAACAAAATGTTTAACTAAAAGTTCTAGCTAAAGTAATTGCACCAACTTTTATATTTTAGCTATTGTTCTATCATTTTAACGGTTCACAAGATGGGTCCTTTTTATTAGATTGAATGACCAAAAATAGCACTATTTTAAAATGACACTATTTTTGCTCATTCAATCAACTGCAAAAGAATTAATTCATCTTGTAAACCGTTAGAGATAAAACAATAGCTTTAATATAAAAGTTATTCCTTATGAAACAACTAGACACCAAATTACAAATAAACGACTTTTGCTTGAAACATTTTTTCGTAAACATCACTGTTTACCCTTTAGGGCGCAAATTAGGACAAAACTTTGCTGTCCACTTTGTCCGAAACTATAAAAGATTAGGATTCGAAAAATCTGCGGATAGCTTCAACTAGTGGACTTATAAAACACTCCTGAAAAACGAAAACATTCTCAAAAAACATAACTTTCGAAATTTCCAAGAGTATTTTCTAGCCTTCACGGGTAAACAGTGATGTTTACGAAAAAAATTTTCAAATAGAAGTTGTTAATTTTTTATAAGGAATTATTTTTACCCGTAAAGTATTGTTAAATCTCTAACGGTTTATAATATTGGCCCTTTTTCATTTGCTTGAATGATCAAAAAAATCACTTTTTTTAAATTGGCATATCTCGGTCAATTGTGAAGCTACAAAGTAAAAAAAAAAATGTGCACAATAACTTCAGCTAGAGAGTACTTTGAGTTGAACTTTTTTTCTTTGATACAAAGTGTTTTTTTTTTTTTTAAATTGTAAAAACTGATTTCTTAAACCCCACAAAAAAAGCAGTTCAGACTACCCTCTGGGAGGCAAATTTCAAAAATGCAACACATTTTTCGATATTTTGTTCATTGTACTATTAATTCTATATACGCTGTTGCAAACAATTGCAAATATTGGTTTTTAACTTTCCAAAAACAAAAAAATGTATACAAGTATGAAAAAATGTTTTTTATATAACTAAGGCTTCAATTTCTCTAAATGAATAAAAATACTAACGATTTATATTTACTTACCAATTAAAAGACACAGATTTATGACATTATCCATCTTGATTCAATCAGAAGTTCATCTTTCATGTGGAATCACCTGTAATTAAATTATTTTATTGAATAACAAATTCTGACAAATATTTTTGGAATAAATAGAAAATCGATACATAAGTAAAGGTCAAATATAAATAACCGTCTGTTTACAAAGCATCTATAGAACGGCCATCAATAGACGATATTTAATCACCAATTAATTATTGATAAATTTTGTTTTATGAACATTTGATTTGGTTTTTTTTCATTTGATTTCACAATTTTTGTTAATAAAAAATACAGAACACACGCATTATTCAGAAATTTATTACTATGAAGAATAGTAGGATTTTTCTGAATTCCGTTAGTTTACTAAAGGTATTTAAACAATTGCATTGGTTAGTTGTGAAAATTGCTTGTTACATTTCATTCATAAACATCGGTATTATTTGATCATAAAAATAAAACGGAAGTAATATTTCATTTCATACCATTCTCAATTAAAAATGATTTAATATTTGATTAAATGAGCAGACTGCATTTTCGATATTTCCGGTCCCATGGTAATAACGATTTTACAGGATGTTCTAAAAGAACCGGAATATTAAAAATTGACTCAAAATTTCCCATCATATTTTAGCTTTAAATTTCTCGTTTTTGAAAAACAAAATTTAGGGAAAAGCCTAAATGTAATTAAATTATAGCGAAATTTGTAGAAAACTTTAATTATAGAATTATCTTATAGGCTGTTTCATCTATAAAAAATAATATAACAAAAATGAAATATACATATATACTTACAAATAAAATTATATCGTGTTTAATCGCTGCACCCAGAATTTCCCTGAAAAAAAACAAAGAGATTCATAATTTGAAACAAAAATGTAAAACATATTTGTGCTTACAAAAGCTAAAAGCTAAAAGAATTAATATCAAAATCTAATTTTCTTAGACATTATAAATATGTAAAACTCTAACGCCTGAAGCTGTAGACAAAAATTTATCATCAATGTATACTTCTAGACATAAATTTATCATTAATATTATGATTGAAGTCATTTGAACTTGCCAACGCCATTACTGTTTTGGAATAGAATCACATAGTTAAACAATGTCCCAGCTACCAAAAAATTTTTAATTCGAAAAATTTAGATTCCAAAATTTGTAGTAGACAGCAACCCAAAAAAGCTTTTAAAATTGATGATAGAGTACTCATACCCAAAGTCACTCATACCCGACTATTTGTAAAAGCTTGAGGCGTTCCGAAGCTTGAGTAATTAGGCATGTGGAGTAGATGAGACGTTCCGATTCATTTTTGATATTTTAAATTAACCGCCCCAAGCTTTTACAACTAGTCAGGTATGAGTGACATATAGATAAAATTATTTTCTACTTTTTAGTACAATACAAGCTTTTCCCTTAAAAAGTATTTTTTATTAAAATTTTTGTATACTAATACTTATTACTATTAATTCATACAGTAAAAAGCAAAAGTAGCTATTAAATTAAATTCTGTAAAGAATAAAACAAGCATTTGACTTCTAAAATTAATACCATAAATTTTCAGAACAATATCTTGTAAATAAAAAAGTAAGCGCTATCAAAGACTATAGGATAGACAAGAAGCAGAAGTATAATTATAAGTGACATCTGGAGTCTGAGGCGATCAACTATTAAGTTTGTAGGCCTTTGCGGGTATGACTATTAAGTTTGACTACTTTGCGGGGGTGACTATTAACTATTAAGTTTGAAAGCCTGACTCGGTAGAGGCGCTGAAACTCGTATACTACGATTTTACATTAGCTCATATGGGCTGCTTCTCCTCTACCCTATGCTCTTTGAGCGCTATATAATGTAAGAAGGTACCTAAGGAACACAGTTCCTTCTAGGTGTCAAAGATATCTATCGTTCTTTTTTAATTCATTTAAAGTAGTTATGCATAAAATCACAATTTTCATGAACCATTTTCAACGAATCGCACTGTAGGCAAACAAAAAATTGTAGGTATGTTGTTGCTTGGCTTATTATGTTCATCATAACATTTCTGCATGAAGAAAAATATGAAATATCTAGGACTAATCATTATAATTATCATCGCCTAGAAAAGATATATTTTATCCTCCATATAAATGTTGATATATTTTGAATGGATGTTTTAAAAGAAGAATTCAGATTTGGTTCTTTTTTTGAACGATTTAACAGCGACTTAATATTGAGTTCTATGTATGGCATGATTGATTATCAATATTGGTAGGATATGACAATGAAAATATTTTAATTATGGTTTGGACTCTAAGGTCCATTATAAAATCTAAAACTCTTTGATCAAGTTTTAGTCACTGCTCTTTGAATTATTTGGATCAAGATGATGGGCAATCTAAGTCATCGTTTGGCAGCTCCATGCGCAGGGGTGAACGACAGGGGTATTATTATATTTGTCTCAAAAATCCAAGTGTTCTTAACTAGGTATTTGGAAAAATAAAATAAAATGGCAGTACTTTGAAACGAAATTGTAATACCTATCAATAAAACCTGTCGATTAGGAGGATTAAAGGAAATTAAAAGAGGATTACAAAAATATATTTAAGCTATATGTTTAAATTTAATTAGGAATAATAAGAGGGTGTTTTTAATGCTGGGACACTAAAAAGTCTAAAATAAAATAAATTATTTAAAAAATAAAAAACCCGACTGCGTTAAATAAAACCTGAAAAGAAAGAAACAAGTCCAGTATTTTCATTTCAACTTTAACATTCGCTTGGTCCCATTATTAGGAAGATTTGAGTCAGTCTAGATTTTAATGGGATCCGAACATTAAAGTCGCTATGTAAACTACTGGACTTGTTTCTTTCTTCTTAGATTTTATTTATCGGAGTCTGGTTTTTTATTTTTTTTTTTATTATTTATTTTATTAACCCCCGAACTTCAAAAGAGCTGTTGTAAGTTTGAACGCTATGTGTGTGTGTGTGTGTGTGTGTGTCTATCAGTCTGTTTGTATCACAGTGCTTGTCAGTTTGTATCACGGATGAGCCGATTTAATGGAGAATGTTCTTAGATATTTTTCAAGTGCGAATTTAAGGTAATAATATTATTTTCAGTTTTCAGGATCCTAACAATTACTTTTTACCAGCGTTAATATGATTTATAGTCATATCTTTTAGAACTTTTACTCAACAGAAGTAGAGAGTTACCTTGTTGCCGATATAGTGATGATATGGTTAAAAAAAACTTTTTTAATTTTTTCTGTTTTCTATGTAAACTTATTTTTCCAGATGTACTCAGACATAATAGGAATATGTACCACCTATTCTGATATATATATTACAACGCCTTAGTGTACAACTCTTGTATATTTTAATAAGAAGATATTCTTAGATAATTCTTGAGGGTATATATTTTTTTCTATTTGTTATATCTTTCGTTGCATTCGCTTTCTAAATTAATAAGATTAAAACTTCGCAAAAATTATAAATTCTGTAAATAATAAATAACTTTTATTTACAATGATTTTAATTAACAATTAGTGAAAATAATTACGTATCGAATCTTAGAATATAAAAAATTATAAATGTATTATATAATAAAATTATTTAATTTATGTATTTTTGAGTTGTAACACTGTTAATTTTTTCTTTAAATTTTGGACATATATCTTCTCAGTGGCCGAACGACCAAGGGTGCAACCGCCTTTTACCGTTTCACTACTAACGGTTTGTGGTTGAGGGTTCGAATCCAGGCAGCGGCAGTCAGACCAATTAAAATTAATGGGGCGGTAAATTGATTACACTGTCGTCGCTTGGATAAGAACGAAGTAACATCATTCTCCACCCACATCACAAATCTTAATATATATATTTCTTGTGTTCGTGTGTATGTGACTGAACTCCTCCTAGACGGCTGGACCGATTTTGATGAAATTTTTTGTGTGAGTTCAAGGGGATTCGAGGATGGTTTAGATTTACAATTTGGTCCAGTACAACTGTTTTTGAGGGCTCCATACCAAAAAAATGAAATTTCATTAAATGGTGGGAGCGCATATAAATCATATCACATTATGTATACTATGTGTACTATGTATTTTTAATAGTATTCAGGTATTGTCAATAGGCATTTATTAGAGCCATATGCGAGCGCAGCGAGCTCTACTATCAAAGGTCAGGCCAAAGGTCGAAGGTCAGGCCACTCCAATAAATAGGAGTTAAATTGGGGTTTAGCGGGATGGGTTTAGCGGACAGGCTAAACGTAGTATAGGTATTCATGAATTGGAGTTACGTTTTTACGGGACAACGTCCGTCGGGGCCGCTAGCGGCTATAGTTATAGTCATCGTCATCATAAAAATATTAAAACATATACAAAAATAAAATACAATAAAACATTTTTAAATTATGAAACTGTAAAAAAGTATGTGTAAAGTATAACGAGTATTATATTCGGATATAATTATATATTCGGATGTAGTAAAAAATAAATAAAGACTAAAAAATAATGATGTAGGTGGCCTCTGTTATAGACAGATATCTGAAATACGGAAGTTAAGCCTCATTATTATTATTATTTAATTAACAATTTTTATATAAATAAATAATAATAATAGGATTAAACCGTTTTTTAGATATCTATCTATAGCAGAAGCCATCCACATCATTATTTTTTATCTTTGTTTATTTTTCAATTTTTGTGTAAAGGTGCTTAAAAAAATTAGTATCTATATTAAGATCCCTGTGTTCGTTTGCTTATTCGTTTGTTTGGACCCAAATTTACTCTAGAAAATGATTTTTATCCAAATTGGAGGCACCAATAATTATTTGTTTGGATATTCATGTAATTCGATATAAGAGGTAATTTGGTCAAAAAATATGAAAAATTGTATTCATTTAACGATTTTTTTTATCATAGTTTTTGAAATATCGCTTTAAAGCCCGTACCATAAGCTTTTAGTTTGGAGCGATTCTGAAGATATTAGATGTAAAGCATTCATCTAATAACTGAATGAGTTAAAAGCCAATGTTTTTTAGGATATTAAAATTGTTCCACAATGAAAACAACAAATATTACAGGAATTTCAAGTAATTTGGAATTATTTAACTTCCTCATGTTTGGTAAATAAATAAAATTTTATTTGATGTTTATCAAAAATCAAAGATTAAAAATTCCACAAAAAACACAACATTGTTAATAATTTTGGTGATCACCTCCTTAACAGAAAAACATTTATATTCTATTTGAACTTCATACAACTTATTAGTAGGTCAGTTCACTGTCGTTAGAATCTGTTAGAACTTTACTTTAATGATGATAGAAAGAAAACGTATTTTCTTGGGAACCATCTTAAATACTTATCAAGTTTTTTGTTAGAATAATATTTAAATTTATTTTAGTTGCAGATGCTTTTATATTTGAACGTATATATGAAGATAACTACTATAAATTTTGAATTTGTATTTACTTGAAAAATATTTAAATTTAAAAACAACTCTATGATGATAATAAAAACTTTGACTTCGTTACATTTCAACATGTATGTATGCACATACATTTGTATTTTTCAAGTACTCTTAAATTGGAAAAAGTTGAGGCTATCGTAATCACATCACTTTCATTTAATGCCTTCACTTTCAGGATATAATTATACAGTTAATAAAAATGTCATTTTATGGGGATTACTCCCTTTGAACATGGAAGAATCACAGTATCGGAATCTTTTTGTTGCCGTTTTAAGCACCAATATAAGGAATATTTTTCATTTTTACTGATATTTTTATGACCCTGACTTCAAATTTCTTAAATTGGCTTAAAAATTATCACCTAAAATAACAAGTGAAAACAAACAGTTGACTGAGTTAATTGTTGAAATACCATGTATAGACAGTGTTGATTACTCTGATATAGCCATAACATACATGCTATAAAATTTGCGTATAATTTGCGCTCTCACGGGTAAACAGTAATGTTTACGAAAAACGTGTTTCATACAAAAGTTGTTTAATCTCTAACAGTTTACAAGATGGGTCCTACGGACCAAACACCTAATTGACCTATGTTGCTTCATTTACGAACTTGACCTCACTTTTTACGACCTCAGCACGCTATAAAAATTTCAGCTTGATATCTCTTTTCTTTTTTGAGTAATCGTGATGACCGACGGACAGACGAGGGACAGACCACAGGAAACGGACTAATTAGGTGATTCTATGAACACCTCTACCAAAATTTTTTTCGTAGTGCTAATATTTTTAAGCTTTACATACTTGGGACTAAACTTAATATACTATCTATATTTCATATATAGTTCTATCAAGTTACAGTGGCACTGAGCAACAGAGCCTGTGGGCATGAGTGTAGACATATATATCTCTTGGTCAGTGCCACTTTGTTTTTGTTTTCATTTCATATATTTAGAAAAATTTGAAATAAGCTCTTGTTTGTCACTAACGAGTTTTCAGGTGAGAGACGTAAATACTAACTTATTACTTATTATCTGTATAGAGATATAATAATTTGTATCACTCATACAGAACAGAAATAACGGACTCGGGTTCAAATCCCGGCTTCTGGGTACTCATTTCGTCTCTTTCTATTTATTTAAATAAAAATACGTAATGTGCGTTTTTCATTGAAGTGTACAGTATCAAATGTTAAGTGGTATAATGTGTTAAGATAACAAAGGTTATTAAAAGTATAATGTGTGAGGGACTTTGACTTATATAAAGTACACACAAATTTGAAGTAAATGTAAAAATTTAGTTTCATAATAAAAAGTTTCTAATAATAGTTTCATAATAAAAATAATATTGCTGATGATACATCAGATTGATAAACTTCCTACTTGATCCATAATGTACAATTTCGATTGTTTCGAACGGAAGTGTATCATTTTATAATGTGATCTTTTTATCTTTTTGAAATTTTCGTATTTAATATAAAAATAATATTTGTTTTTATAATAATTCATCTTTTTCATTTATTTAACTAACTTTTTTTTACACTAAATCTAAAGTTATAGTCATCGTCATCATAAAAATATTAAAACATATACAAAAATAAAATACAATAAAACATTTTTAAATTATGAAACTGTAAAAAAGTATGTGTAAAGTATAACGAGTATTTTCATACTATGTTATATTTGTAATGCCATCAACACATCTTAAGAAAAAATATTTTTTTAATATGGCTTGAAGAAGTGAGAATGATTTAATATTTTTTTTTTTTTTAATATTTCAATATTATCAAGTATCTAATTTTGAAAAAAATAATTGTCTCAATTTACAGTACACAAATTTTTGCAATAGGTCTATACATGTTCAGTAATTTTACAAAACACCATAAAATAAATATGTTGCAATTTTACAAAAATGTATTGTTATTTTAATAAAGATACATGTATTGGTTTAAGAAACGGTAAAAAGTCGATCTTCATCCATCTGGCAGCCTGATGAGATATTTCTTTTATGAAATTTTATTGATTTTTAAATATTTCTATCTTTGTATTGAAAAGTTTACATGACTGTTTTTAAATAAATTAATTTTAATCAATTTTCTCCATGAACGGTTTTTTTCAAGCAAGCCTACACCATTATTATCGCAAATAAATTATCTTTCTTCTGATACCAATGTCGATTGTAATAATTTTGAGTGTAGACTAGAACAAATAAAAAAATTAAAAATGCAAAATTAGCCATGAAAATCGATAAATGGGTATAAAAAATATTCTAAATAATTTTTTCTAATAATTTGTTTTCGATATCTCCAATCATCTCTGACGCTAGACGAAATATTAAGAATCGGCTATTTGTCAATTTGTAGTAGACTGCGTTTGAAATTCAAATTTCGGTTATGTATCTTTAAAAATGTGTCACTCTGTATGACTGGGCAAATTTTTAAATCGATAATAATACAAGTGAAATTTACGAAATTTAAAGAAAACCCGACAAATGCGATTTATTCTTTGTAAACCGATTAGTTGAAACTTAGCCATAAAATGTTCTCAATCAAGTCGGTTCAACCGTTTAGGGGCTACAATGTCACTGAGAAACACACAGACGCACAGATAAACACTTTAAACTTATAACACTCTTTCTTAAATCAATATCCAAGTGATGGTCAAGGACATCAGATGAGATGAAAAGGATACTTTGAGAGCTATCATTGTTTGGGACAAATTATTGAAGTATTTTGATTGAAATTGAAATATTTGAGTTGACTTTGTTCATTTGAATTACCTAATTAATTATTTTGCCTTTTTACTTTTCAAAATTAATTGAGCCAGGTTTATTTGACCATTAATTTCCATAAAAAATTATTTATATGCTAAAATTATATGTCATGCCTTTTCCAAACTTAATTGATCTTGAAGATCATCACCAATTTGTGACATCGCCACTTGAGCAGCTAAGAACACTCTTCGTTAATATACCTTTTAAAAGAAACCAAAAAATTAAAATAGGTTCATCGGTTCAGGCGCTATGATTGCACAAACAGACAAACACACAGACACACACACATAGCGGTCAAACTTATAACACCACTTTTTTTGATTCGTGGGTAAGTAAATAACGAAAATATGAGGATGTCTTCATCTTAAATGCGACTCACTGTATATGAATCACCCATATACATCACCTTTAATAAATATGTGTAATAAACTTCTCATCATATATTGACTCTTTTTCAAATACGTTGAAGTGTATATTAAAGTATATATCAGAAGGATTATTTTGTTGTGAAAAACATATCACATTCTTACCAGGCTACTACCTATCTAGTTCAAGCTATCACCAGTTAGGTTATGCTAGCTACCTACCTATTATCTACTTATAGTAGCCTACCTTATTACTAATACTTTCTATACCGGTTTTTCTTGTCACAATTTTCACGGATTCTTTCTTTTTTACGCACCCTTGAATCTGATAAAAAAATGTTTAGCAGCAAGATGGCATCTGTCTGTTGGTTTGTCGTTTAGTGCAGCGAACCCAAAAAACTCAATCGTATTTGATTATAACTCATAGAACACATTACTATTGATATAAGAATTGATTCATTATTCACCGACTTAGTTAGGTACCCTTAAACAGAATTTTTTTTTGGGTCAAATATTTTAAAATAATTATCTTCTACAGTTATTTTTGTTGCAATTTACTGTAATTCAATTTTCTTGTAACTTATAAACGTGACAATACAAATTGTGGCTTTCATAGCGTGTTGTCAAACTGATCCCAAACAATAAAATCATTTAAATTTTAAACAAAACTGCGTATGAATATGTAAATATAACATAATTGTTAGCTTCTATCAGCTGTACGAACTGTCAATATCTTGAAACAGTTTAAAAACTTAATAGGATACGAAAAGAGATTCATTTTTCGATCAGAATTTCTGCTCGATTGAATTGATCTTTCAGTGCCAGGACACTAAAAATTCTAAAATAATATTTAAAAACAAAATAATAAAAAACCCGACTGCATTAAATAAAATTCGAAATGAAAAAATCAAGTCTAGATGGTTACATAGCGACTATAAAAGTCAGGGCTCATTAAAATCCAGATCGGCTCAAATTTTCTAATAATGGGCCCCGACTGTTGAAGTCGCTATGTAAAGTACTGGAAATGTCTTTCTTTTAAAATTTTGTTCTATCTCTAACAGATAACAAAATGGGACCTACGAACCCAAGACTCAAATTATCTATGTTGCTTCACTTTTTTTACTTACAAAGTTAGCCTCACTTTTTACCCCTTTAGCCGCTACAAAATTTCAGCTTGATTTCTCTTTTCGTTTTGAGTAATTGTGTCTACAGACGGACATACAGACAGACAACCGGAAATGGACTAATTAGGTGATATTATGAACACCTATACCAAAATTTTGGGACTAAATTTAATATACATTGATATATACTACATATATACAGGCTATAAAAACGTTTCCAGGGCTCTTACCGTTACAGAAATATTAGTTTCGTATAAACAAGTTAGTATGCATAAACTATACAGGCCGTTTTTATACCATTTAGGCATTCCAATATCATTAGTATGACAGAATACATGCGTTAACCAATGCTTCTTGTTGAATACGAGAATATATATATATATAATACCTCTCACTTAGATGCATTGGTTAACGCTTGTATTCTGTCATACTAATGATATTGGTATGCCTAGATGGTACAAAAACGGCCTGTATATCAGCCGTGGTCAAGACAAAAAGCCGTTCACGACAATGTATCTTTTTCGACTTCAGTTGTTAGTTAATAACAGCGTCTGGTAAAAGCATAAAATTGTAAAGCGGAAAATTCATACTCAATATTTTACAAACTCTTTTAAATTTGCATCATTTTATATTAACGAATATGTATGTATGAATCTGTACCCTCTAAATAAGTTTTTATGACAAACATGTCCACTCTACTACAGCAACATACATACATGCTCATGTATGCTTAATGATTGTCGACGTGTATTCGCGTTAGTAACATATAAAAAAAGAAAATTCATTTAAAAAGTTAATGATGTTCTTCATGGTCCATATACATTTCTATATATGGTAAAACATTTATACATAGTTCTCCCATTCCATCAATCCGTGGTGTATTATTACCATCATTGCAACCCACAGCTACCCACATTCATACGTAAACTTTTTTTTTTTCATTAATTTAACTTTAAAGCAAATAATTTATTTCAAAACGTGTGTATAACACAAACTTCGGATCGTACAAACCAAACTACCCCCTTTCCATTTTCCCCCCAGCGCATACATATATAAAAAAACCTAAAAAGTAATATAATTATTACAAGTTTATAAAAATATTAAAAAAATGTGTTTCGCCATTTTATTTGCTGTTTAAATTTGGATTAGGTTTTTCATATAAACAATTTTTTATTGTGTTGTATCACGAACTTTATTAGTACACTCTATTTCATAAATTGTGGGCAATTCTGTCGGACTAAATCACAATACATTATTTACCAGATTTTTTAAAAAACTACCTCAAGTAAGTTATAAATAAATAACTACAACGTTAATCGAAATAAAATTGCATATTAAGGGTAACAAAGTTACTGTTAGGTTTTACAATAGCTTACATGATTACGAAATCATTTTAATCCACACGGCGGGCAATAAGACCTTGTATTGTATTATTGATAAAATGGACAACTGTTAAATGTAAAGCTATTAAACAATTCTTATCAGGTTAAGCGAACTTAGACACACCCATTTCACAAGCGTTAACAGATTTTGATTCAACTCACAGATTTTCAAAGCGCAAAGTACAAAATTTTGAATTTTTCCAAAATAAAACATATTTTTGTATTTTTTGATCAGTTTTAAGCAGAAAATACTCTGGCGATTTTTTATCTAGACGCTTAGTTTTCGAAATAAAAGTTCTTGAAAAAATAAAAATGGAATATTTGATTTTAAGAAGAATGTGTTATTTTTTCAATCTCTGAGGGAATTCGCTTAGCTAACGCAGATCTGAGTTCTCACACAAAGAAAACCTATTATCAACAGTGAGTTTAAGGTTTTTTATTGAACACTTTACAGAAATTCTAAAGGACAACTTGTGTTTAGAGACAATTTGATACCGCCAGAAGCGTATTGAGCATAGCATTGAGCCCACGTTCAGTTGGATGCTTGACTTCTTATGTATATGAATAGGTATATTTGATACGTATTTTTATTAAGTCCTTGAAAAAATTTTCTTAAAAAAATTAATGTGAGTCCAAAATAATTAAAAATTCTTAACATCCACAATTTAAATTGTCTCTCAATATTGCAATTGCTATTTGTTTTTTGACTACCTAATAATTCAGCCTGGTTAAAATTGTATGAAAAGAGGACTTTAAAGGAAGACATATGCTGGCTCTAGAACTAAAGCGTATATATTTTGGTGTTAAAATTTATTTTACAAATGAGAAGAAAATATGATAATTATTACATTTAAACGATTATAGATGTATGCGATATAAAAAAAAGAAGATAATTAAAATTAAAAATTAAATTTAAACTAATTCGAAAATTATTTTCATATTTGTTTGAGAGCCAATTTGTTTCTGCTTTTTAATAATTTTTAATTACAAGTTTGAATACTTCAAAATATATATGTTACAGTCTTTAAAAAAGACGTTATTAAAAAAAAAAAAAACTTTTTATCAATAATATTATTACTTAATTTAAAATTATTAAAGATGCACTTGAATTTATGGGGTTCTTTTCATTGTTTGAGTATGTTGAAAGAAAAAAGTGTTTTAATTGCTATTTTCAAATTGATACACTTTGCTTCATTGAATTTTCTTGTTATAATTTAATATTGCAAGGAAAATGAAATAAACAAATTAATAAATTTTTTTGCAGTATTTTCAAGAAAATTATTATTACCAAAAATAATAGCAATACAAAAGCATTTGAAATGATCAGCCATTATATAATGACTGACAAATATTACATCTAGCCCTTTGGAGTATTCCTCGAAAAAATCTTGGAATAATTTTGCTTTAATCGAAAGACGAGACAGTTTGCTATTGAAGCTGTCAAACAACAAATTAACTTTGCTGTAACTTATATTAAACGTAATTTATACTTAGGAAATAATTATTGTCTGTACTTCATTTTTTAATTGAATTAATAATCTACACACATTCTTGTAATGAGAATAAAATTCAATTACATATTTTTAATATAATTTTTATTTTGTAATACAGGAAATTTGATTCATCGTAATTTTTTTTTTCATTTGTAGGTAGTTATATTTTAATTATTGAAACAATCAAAGATTAAAATGGTTTTAGTTCCGGTGGAATGGAATTTTCATAAAATGTATGTTTTTTTTTAACCTGCATTGCTTGCTTGTATACTCCATTTAAAATAGATGAAATATTGCTGATTTTCAGAAGTAAAAAAGAAGGAATGTTTCAGATACTAGATAAGTTGTCGATATAGGTTGGTTGTCGCTTTTTAATTATAGACTAAAATAAACATTTTTCTACCATTTTCTATAATTTTTGCAATTTTATCAAAAACTAGACATTTGAGAGAAAAAGTATAAAAGTTTTAAATTGTAGAGCGTAAAATTTTTTACATATTTGTTGAGTTTGATGTTTATAGTTTTTCGTATTTTCGCCACTAGAGCACATAAAACCAACGTATCTACGTATATCTCGTATAAATTTGTTTGCTTTGCACGTTCCAAGGGCGAAAAAAAAAACAGGCTGGAAAAATTGAAAAATGGAATGATTGAAAATTTCACATTGGACTGAGATATTTTTTGCTACAATCAATACTTTTTTTTAGTAAATTACAAAATACTTGCGGAAAAAACGGTGAAAATTGTATAAATATGTTTACTGAAAGAAAATCTCTGTAATGTTATTTTGTATTTTAAAAACTCCTCTTTTGTGTTTTCATACATGTTGTCTGTGCATATAAAAACTGTTAGCGGTGCAAGTCAAACGCTACAATTTGAAATGGGTGGCAAAACTGCTTCTTTGATTTTTCGGTAACTTTAGCCTACATATAATTTTAAAATATTATATTGTTGAATTCTCTATTGGAATAAATTAAAAAAATATCTTGATCCAAAATAATAAAATATCGAGTTCATTTAAGTAATTTTTGACGAAACTACTGTACGAAAAGCTTGTAATTTGGGGCGATTCTGGAGATATCAATTGATCTGAATATTTAACCTTCTAATTACTCTAAATAATCAGAAGAAACAAAAATTTGATTGACTCTGCGATTAAAGGACCAATTTCTGATGTATCGATTGAAAAAATTAGTCTAGGGTATTACTTCTCGAATCACATTTAATTCGATAACTCAGACTCATTTATTCGTCATAGGAGTCACTACTCATTTAATTGTTTCGGAATTTTGATGAAAATTGATATGTAAGATAATTTTGAAGAAACATGCAAAAATCATGTTCAGTTAGCGATAGGATACGTAATTTTGTAGATATTGCTTAAAATCTGAATTTAAAAAAAATTATCTAAATATTAACTAACTGCTTTAGATGCTTATGTTTTAAGATTTTCATAACCTTAAGTAACTCAAAGAACGTTCTTTCAGCTTCACTTTGCATTTGAACGACAAGTGCCTGAATAGATTGCACACGGATATCGTCCCGCGTTTACGATTTTACTCGATATATAATAAAGTACTGGTTCAATCGTCAAAGGGAATTTTCATACATTTCACAATTGTTAGTTATCGGTACCACAATATTATAGTATAAAATTTGAATTTTCTATATTCAATCCATTCTTAGACCACTGGTATTAACATGTTTATACATAAAAATATGTGTTAAATTTTGAACTCGAAAACAAAACCACACACAGCATTAAATGTGCTTTGTAGCTATATATTACAATACATATTATGATATAATCCGTTTGCAGTTTAAAAACAATAAACCCAAAAAACATTCAAAAAATGATTAAGCGGTAACAGAGTGGTTGGCCACATTAAATTTATATACAATAAAAGTTGATAGTTAACTTGAATTGATTAATTTATTATAATAAATGTTAATAAAGTTCATTATTTGCGGGAATATATATGATACAAATAAATAGCTAATTTGTCAATTTATAACATTTTCCTAAATATGAAATGTATAAAGCTATCGTAGGTAAATTTTTTTGAATTATTTGCTTTTATTGGCTTGACCTGTATGTATATTTTAAGTCAAAATTAACGCAAAATTTTAACCATTCTTAGGTTTATTACAATAACATTCCATGTGATTCACATATAATGTTATGATTTGTGAAAAATATATGTCATTCATTTAATCCAAATAAAACACGCTAACTACGAATAAATGCTTTAGCCAAATATTGTCCAGGGCAATGACGGACATTCGCTTGTGTTCATGACTTTGACTCACAATTATCGAAAAACTTTAAGCATATTTCTTTCGAAAAATGAAACAATGATATATTTTTATACCGTTTAGATTCTTAATTGGCTTTTAAAGCAACCCGAAGAACTAAGTCCAACCTGATATCAGAACATGATGTCCCCTATCAAACTCTACAAGTTTTGTTAAAGTTATTTTTTGATTGGTTTGCTACAAAATTTTTACTATTAGCCATTATGGATTAAAATGACCCACCCTGTATAAAGTATGTTAAACTTTTATATAACATTTTTTCTTAAAAAGATTGACAATAAGTTTATTTGGATTCGGCTAATGCAGTTTGGTCAATTTACCATAAATGGTTTTGGACTCGAAGTTCGCTTGTATTCGCTGAAAATTTTCATTCAATTAGCAAATTTTGAATTAGTAATCTATCCTAAATGCACATTCCAGGTTAATGAAACTGATTTCACTGAGAATAGAAATACAAAATAGTTAGTCGTCATAAAATTCACTTAAGAATGTTTTGCCAACTCTCGTACCAGTTAAAGATCTAAAATTACTACTAGCTATAATTATCTAATTTTTTAATATTCAATTTTGTTTCGAGTATCGTGGTAGTTTCTTCTTATTTTAATAACTAAACAGAGAATTTTAATATAAATTTATTCAGATACAAATACAAGAAGAATTATAGAGTTATTTTACAATGGCAGTTACTTTAATTATTCTTTATTTTTTCAATTGCTTTCATTTAAAAGTACCGACTGACTATAACTACACAGCCTTGCATTTTCATTAGATTTAATATATCTTGTTTGTATTACTTTTAAAATTATGCTATTTGCACATTTTTCAAAGAACCCATAGTATTCCTATTTAAAAAGAATTAATTAAATTTTCAATTGAAATAAAGAAAAACCAATTAAGTTATATAAATGGGAAGACTTTTACTACAGATATAGGAAAATACTGTAAGATATACAGAGTGTTTCAGGTAGCCGCATGTTTTACTTAATGTAAACAATTCAAAGAAAGCAAAGCATTATAATATTTTATAATATCAAGTTTATAAACAATTGGCCATAGACCGAGTAAATTCACTTTTATCGATTTTTGACTATTTGCATTATATTTGCAGTATTGAGAAAATTCTGAAACTAAAAATTGATCACAAACAACTATATCATTAATTTCAAATGAAAAGAATTCAAACTACTGTATACCAATTTTTAACCGACTTCAAACAAAAAAGGAGGAGGTTATCAATTCGGCTTTTTTTTTAAATGTTTGTTACCTCAAAACTTTCGACAAGAGTCGGTGTACTTCATCTTCACTAAAAATCGCAAAATAAAAAAAACCTTTAACAAAAAGAAAACCGACTTCAATAGAAAAACCTTTCCAAAACAAATTATTATGCACTAAAAAGTAAAAACATAACGATAATATAATGTAGTTAAAATTGTTGTTATTTTTGGAGTCAGACAAACTAATGTAGCAATCTGTTCTGTCAGAGTTGTTTCCTTGGCTGAGACCGACTGCAAACATAACAATAATTTTAAATACATTATATTTTCGTTATTCGGAGTGATATTGTGTTATTCGTCCTCTTGTCGTGCATACTTATTGCAAATTTAAGACTTTTATGGTTTTCTCCTGGATGCCGTTGTCAAAAATGGGCAAAAATGAAATGGGACCACATGGGAAGCTCCTGTTTTCAAACAGATAAAGAATCATCAAAATCGGTTCACCCAGTCGAAAGTTCTGAGGTAACACACATTAAAAAAAAAACAGTCGAGTTGATAACCTCCTCCTTTTTTGTTTGAAGTCGGTAAAAATAAATATGATTGTTGTAATAAGTTCGCTCTCATATTATCAGTAAGCAAAGCAAAAACATATTAATAAAACATATGAAAAATGCATTATTTTGCAATATTGTTGGTACTTTATAGTAGTCGTAGGTTTTATCTGTTTTTGTGACTAGTTTAATGAAAAATAAATAAATGCACTTTCAAATAAACTTTATGTTTTTAAAAGAAAACCAGGCTGTTAGTTTTAGATTTACGTATAATATTTTAATTAAATTATAAAGACTTTTTATATACAGAGAAATGAGAAAATAATGATGAAAATAGTAATTAAAACTGGGACTATAGCACGGACTCCGTATGCAAAATATCAAACCAAAAATTTGTCAAGTCCCCTTCAGGAGAATAAATACCGGATTTTGATTAGGAATTCGAGAAATTTTTGCAAATGGCTATTTTTTGAAAAAGATTTCTTTTGTTGTAAAAAATATATAAAAGGAGTTTTCTGGTTCTGGAACGTTCCTCGAACTTTTGCTCGCGGATCAATATCTCTGCTTCTATGGATCGGATTGAGACGAATAAAAAATTGTATATTAAGAATTTTTGCATCGACCTTCCTTGTGTGAATTGAACCCTGAACATAGTTAAATTATTTAAAAATCTCAAGAAACCTCCTATTTTCAACTTTCCCTGCTACCTTTTCGAAAAATGAAGGAATTCAGTTGAAATTTTGGAAAAAGATGTAACTTATAATCTTCAAATAATGTGCTAAATTTTAGCCCGATACATAGCCTAAATTTTGAAAAAAAAATCGTTCGCACTATCCAAAAGTACATAAAAAACTTACAATTTAAAAAAAAAGGTAAGGCCCGATGATTCGTTTTTCTCAAAATTGAGATTATTTATCGGGCTAAAATTTATTACTCTTTTATGATCATGATTTTATGAGTTACATTTCTTTCCAGAATTCAATTCCTTCATTTTCCGAAAAGTTATCAGAGAAAGTAGAAAATATGAGGTTACAGCGGTTTTCTCGAGATTTTGAGGTTACTTCACCATGTTCGGGGTTTCGATAGCAGTCAATGCCAACGCATAAATTATTTTTAAACAATTATTTTTTTTATTCGTCTCAATCCGATCAATAGAAGCCGAGATATTCAAGAAAATGTCACCAAAGAAAACGATATTGAGATAAAACCGTTTGCCGAAGTTCGCGCGAATCGTTTCAAAATACGGGGAATTTATTCAACTATCTATCTTGGCATTTATAATTTTAAAATATGAAAAAGCGGAAGCAATAAGTATTGAGTAAAAAATTTCAAGTGTAATTTGTTAAAATTAAACAATTTAAAGTACCTTCATAAAATTATATTTACATAATTTTTTATATTTTTCGAATTTAGCTAATATTTCATTTTATGATGAGATAAAACATAACAGTCGGACGGACGTTTGGATTATTATTTCTATCTACATGTATAAAGTTACATAATTGATGCCAACGGGTGTTTGTTTTTAAAAAATGAACATAAATGGATGATGATGAAAACGTATATATTCTTCTTCATTCATTCATTCACAAAGTGAATAAAATTATATTTTTGTTTGTAGTATATTATACACACAACACACAATCAATCATCACATCTTAAACATCAAATAGCAAGCATAAAATGTTCATGCAAATTATGTTTTGTTAGCTGTACCTACGTATATACCTTCTATGTACAATGTTTGTTGAATTGCATCTCTCTCCATGCTCTTCTTCTTCATTCATGATAAAGAAATTAGATTTATTTTAAATAATCATCTGCTTCTGACAGAACGTTGACATACAATAAACGAGAATCACGTCAGTTTTGTAGTACGTCCATCTAACATACACGTTAGTACGTTAGTACGACCGTACATAAATAAGGCACTTCAAACAAGCTTTAATTAAGCAAATATTTTGAAAGGGATAACTTTTTATGAGCAGTTCTTCCTGAAGAAAATATAAAAATCTGTGTTTAAAAACGTTTTTAGGGGTATAAGCTGACGAGCTTGCTGCGAGATACTTCCTTAGTATACCATTTTAGCCGATATCTCAGAAAATACTACTTAAATCGACAAAAGGACTCGACTTTTATATTTTTTGAATGAAATTATATACCAAATGAATTTTATCCAGGAGATAAATATATATTTTGTGCAACTTTGGTAAGAAGTACCTTACCGTTTGAAAAAATCAGAAAAAAAAATTTGTTTTGAATTGATGAAACTTCTTATATAATATTAGCGTATTTTCACCTTAAAAAATACAAAAAATGGGTTTAACTTAACAGTCAGATGGGTATCTATAAGATATCGTCTAAAAGATTGGGCTAAAAGTATTTATTTCGAAGCACTGCTGGAAAATTCTTAAATAACTGTCATATTATTTGGATCATTAATAATCCGTTGCATGTAGTTTTTAAATATTTCAATTTCTTATCTTTTACAGTTTTGGTGAAAATATACATCAAACTTTTGTTCTAATTTCGGGCCTCACAGGTAAACAATTTCAAAAAACTGTTTCAAACAAACGTTTATTTTTTTACAAACTTTTGTTCTATCTCTAATGGTTTACAAGTCGATTCCTACGGATCCAAGACTCAATTGACTTTTGTTACTCATTTACGAATCCAAACTAACTTTGTACGTTCTAAGTAGGTACATTTTATGAACACCTATATCTAAATTTTGTTCGTATATCATTATTTCTAAGCGTTACAAACTTGGGAGTATAATAAGTATACATATAGTACATAATATATTTCATAAATATAAGGTATACAAACCTGGAATTAAAAATTGAACTGCAATGAGGTTTGGATATTAAACAATTTCAAGTGGTAATTCAAACAAGTTTTTGAAAAAAGTGCAACGTTTACATGCAAGAAATAATAGGGTATTACATTTAATGCATACGTTTTATTTGAGTTCATTTTTTTACAGATTTTTACAAATAATAAAAATACTAATTCAGTACATATAAATCTTAACATTAAAACAAAATTTTATTTTCAGAATGGTACATTTATAATTTATAGTTTTATAAACTCTTTTCCCCGGCCATGTGTAGAACGTCAGGTATAGCTGCAGAGCAAATAAAATCAGATTTAAAGTTCTTTACCGTATCTCGATTTCACCAACCGATATTCAGATACGGCGTTGTCAATTATCGATTGTTTTTTTAGAGATTGATCGAGGAATATTAATAAAATTATGATATTTATAATAAAGTTTGTTTTAGTTATAGGAAATAAAACTATTTCCACAATTTTTCATTCATCGTTGTTCCATTGTTTGAGTACTTACAGATATATGTAAAGATTCATTTGGCTTATCGATTTACAAATTTGCGTTAGCAGTGTGACTGCAATCCTTAAAAAATGCTACGCATTACAGGACATTTTACAAAACCAGGAAGGAGCTTAGTATCAATTCTGTTGTTATAAAATGTATGCATGAAATATAAATATATCGAGGTATATTTTTAGTCCCAAGTTTCTAACGCTTAAAAATATTGATGATATGAACAAAATTTAGGTTTATTTATTCATAAAATCACCTGATTAATCCATTTCCGTTTGTCCGTCCGTCCACGTTCAACTTGATATAAAGAAAATATATATGAAGAAATTTGTATTCTTTATATTTGTGTTTGCATTGTGTGAAAATAAGAGTATTAAAGTGAGACACGTGTGAGTACCGTAGGGAACTAAAGGATAAATTAATAAATAATATAATTTTAATAAAAAATATTATTTTGTTAAAGAGAACTGATTGGATAAGTAATATATAAGAATACATAACACCTATTGTACTCGATACAATAGATCAGTAGTAGGTAGCTTGAATATTGAACGAATTCTAGAAAAATTCTCAAACATCAAACAGCGTTCAAACATAGGTTTTATAATATTGAATTACAATTTTCATATTATACCAAGCGTGGTGCAACGTAGGCGGGAGATATAAGCAATAAAATGTAGTGCGCTGCATCGCACCTCATTGAATATATACACCCACAGTACCAAAGCAAAAATTTCTTCTTTACTTTTTAAATACAATTTTCTTTTAGAGCAATTTCTCATGAAGCTTCCCAGGCTCTTTTTCTTGGTAAATGCAAATACATACATATACCTATACTATGTTTTAAATCAATTACAAAACTTTAATCCGATGTCAGCTTCTCTTTAATATGTTAATTCACTGCTTAATGATAGTTCTAAGGTACACTTTTTTTAAAGTTAATTTTTTGGAAAAAGATAATTACGATTTATATGAAAGTTTATGTAATTTTCTAGATGACTTTTTTATTTATTTTAAAACAAGCAGTGAACTACTGATTTTGCACGGCAACATCCCCACTCCCACCCCTCTCTCATATCCCCTTGTGTAGGTGTTACAGTTTTGTAACGTACACGCCATCTCTTTTATATGATAAACTCACTTGGGTATGTTAAAAAATATTCGATTATTCAACCGCACTTGCTCCACCTTACCACCCCCGAAAGTTAAAAATAGATAAAAACAATTATTGAAGCTGGTTGTATATCTTGTCATTATTTGAACTTAATCGATGCACAACTTTTTAAGATTTTGAAGCACATCACTTTCAATCCCAATTTCTACCCTTTACTCTACTATATTATGTATGTATTATACATAAAAACCTTCCTCTTAAATCACTCCATCTATTGGAGGTCACATCACAATTCGTTGCGTAGTTTTAAAGATCTAAGCATACATAGGGATTAGGAACAGACAGGCGGAAGTGATTTTGTTGTATACTATGTATTGATGGTTTTCGAAGTGGCTCTCTTTTTTGTAGTATTTTCAACTTTATTATCCGGGTGTTGAAAAAACGAAGGAGTTATACGTATGTGAGTCATATTCTTACTTTCTATGTTGTTTAATGTAAAACCATGCACAAAAATTAATATTTCGGTTAAAAGTATTTCAAAAACTATTTTGCAATATTGATGTACTTATTATACTGTAGATATAAAGAAATATGTGCGATTTTGAAAACATTGTAAAAAGAAATCGCATCATTGTTCAAATTATTTTTTTGCCACCTTCAGCACATACAAAACATTTTTAATACGCTTTTATTAGCTTCAATATCTGGATGACCGAGCTTTGCTCGGTTATTCGCCAATAGATGTCAGCAAGAGTCATATTTTTCACTTTAGACTACTCAAACGCCTCCTTTTTGTTATGTTATAATTTGCATTGTATTTCATTAACTACGTTATACACCAATAGATGTCAGGCACAGTCCTATTTTACATTGTATGTTTCAATTTTTCATGAAAAGACGGATAAAACGACATTTCTGATAAATGAAACCTAGCTAGATCGACTTATCGCCCCAAAAAACCCCTTCATACTCATTTTCATGAAAATCGTTGGACCCATTTCCAAGATCGTTGATATATATATATTCTTGTATATATATATATATATATATATATATATATATATATATATATATATATATATATATACAAGAATTGCTCGTTTAAATATATAAGATACGTTTGTAAGTATTTAACGGAAATTTTGAATATGATTTAAACTCACTTCAAAACGTCGGATTAACTTGAAATTTGGCATACTTATTACGGACCGGTGACAATAATGTAATTTATTAAGTTAATTTGATTATTCTGATCAGGATTTTCAGGATTAACGATTTCCATATCTGAAAATATATACATTTATTTGCGCTCCCACCATATTTATACTGATTTTTTGAAACAAATAAATTCAATAATAATGCAACTAAAAAATGAAAAATAAATAATAGTTTAAAGAAACTAAAAAACACGTTTTTATACAAAATTACGCTTTTTTACAATAAAATACATTTTTTTTCTTATTTAGACTATCATTAATTCACCTTTATTTTCTATTTTTAGTGGGATTTTTTATAAAGGTGAGTTTCTTTTAGTTTTTTAAACAATTATTTATTAGAAAATAAATTGTGTTTTGAATGAATTGAAAATAAGTAAGTAATGTTTTTACTGCCATATATTCAATCACACTTGTACGGTGGATACTTCCCATTGCGCTTACGCTGTCGCTGTGCAAGTTCTCCATCAAATTAATATTGAAGTGAAAGATCGGATTCCATAAGAAGTGATCCAAATACTACTCACAATGGTGTGATATATGTAAGTTATTAATTTATTGAATAAATAACGAGATTGTATTTAATCCTGAAAGGAATAAATTAAATTACAACGTTATTTAATAGAATGTCCACTAATAAACGTTTATGATTCTAACACAATATAAATTATAAAAATCTTTAGTTCAGGTATGTCAATTGAAACAAAAGTAAACAATTATATCACTATGGAAGTGATAATAATTTACACCTTCCCCCCCGAAGTCATTTTTTGCGAAGTAAAAGGTGACAGCTTACTGCTATGAAAATAATTTGATTCACTTCTTTTCTTGCCACAATCAACTTCATAAAACGAAGATGAAATCCGGCTTAATATTTTAAAAGGCCCAAGGCGAACTTTGTCCATTTTATTGCGATTTAATTTGTTCCCATTCTCTACGTACACAAGATCTCCAATTTCAAATTGAAAAGTTGTTCGATTTTTGTCAACTCTTTTTTTATTTTCCATAAAACTTCTGGATGAATTAATGAAAGCTTGCTGGCGGTCTTCAGCTAAATCACTAGGTGGTTCATATATTGGCGAAATGTTTGATTTCTTGCCTAGGAGCAGATATTGTGGCTCATAGTTAGTAGAGCTATGAATCGTTGAGTTATAATTTTCAACACATTCAGCAGCAATCGTAGGCCATGCTCGTTTATCTCCATCAATAATTTTACACCTAATTCTATTAACTAGAGTTTGATTTAAACGTTCGTTGAGACCATTTGAACTTGCACAATCTATGCTTGTAAAAACAAGTTGGATACCTCTTCTATTTAGGTAATTTTTGAGTTCTACGGAATTTAGTCCAGTATATTGATCGGCAAGAATCAACTTTATTTTATTATTTTTAGCGATCGGATGTATAAGATTTATAAAATCTTTTGCGCATTGGCTTTTTGTAGTAGAAATCCAAGCATACCTGCTAAAATGATCCACTAGTATGTGCATAAATTTCTTTATAGACTTATTTCCGGCAAAACCACCCACTGTATCTATGGACAATATTTCATAGGGTTCTGTTGCAGGTCCAATTCTTGACAATTTTCCAATCAATCTTCCTCGGCGAGTTTTACTTTGCCTACATGTCACACAGCCTTTACAAAAGTCAATGATAAGTTTATCTAAATTTTTGAAATAGTAGTGTTGTCGTATTTTGTTTCTCATTTGTGCAACACCAATGTGACCATAGTGATTGTGCAACTTGTTAATTATTTCAAGGCCTAACTTTTCCGATACAAAAATCCGCTTTCTTCCTTTTAACATCTTAAATATAATATCGTGTCTACGCTCAGTTCCCTTTGCAGTTGTAAGTTCTCTTTGATTTTCATATTGATCCCTCTTTATTTCAGACAATTCTATTAAATTGACCACTTGAATGACATCTTCATTTTCGAAATATTCTAAAACTGGTTGACGTGATAGTAAATCAGCGATAATATTTTCTTTTCCTTTTTTATATATTATCTGGAAATTAAATTGTGACAAGTAGTGGACCAGATCGCCAAGAATCTCATCAGTTCGTGACTTTGTTCTTAAATTTTCCAATGGTTTATGGTCACTACAAACGAAAAACTTTCGTCCAATAAGATAGTATTTCCAGTATTTAATGGCTTCTTTTATCGCCTTGCATTCTAAATGAATCGTTTCCATTTTCTTTTCTCTTTCTGACAGTTTTCTAGAAAAATAAGCTACAGGGTGTAATAGACCATCTGACTGTGGTTGCCTCAAAGTCGCTCCAAGTCCTTTTTGACTAGCGTCTGTGTCAATGTAAACATCTTTTTCGACATCATAAATTGATAAAATTGGACGGGAACACAGATATTCTTTGATCATGGAGAAGCTGCGTTCACATTCTTCCGTCCAAATAAATTCAGTATTTTTTTTCAGCAATCTGTGAAGGGGCTCAAATTTTTGAGCACTATGATCGATATATTTTATAAAGTAATTTATTGTTCCTAGAACACTTCGAACCCCAGATTTATCTGTAGGTCTTTTCAAATTTTTTATTGCCTTTAAATTTTCTTGTGCTGGTGATATTTTATTTTCTTCAATGTAATGGCCAAGATACTTAACCGATTGGGCTGCAAATTTACACTTTTCGAGCTTTAATTTAAATCCTTCTTCTCCTATTACTTCAAGAAATCTTGAGATATGTTGCATGTGATCTTTCCAATTGCGTGAGAAAATAAGACAGTCATCCATGTAGTTGACGCAAAACTCATCTAGGTTATTTCGTCTTATAATATTTGAAAGTATGCGTTGAAAGATTGCAGGAGCATTTTTCAATCCAAAAGGTAATACTTTGAACATAAATTTCCCGTACTTTGTAACGAAAGAAGTTTTCTCACGGTCCTTTTCTTTTAACCTAATACACCAAAAAGCGGAGTTTATATCAACAACAGTAAAGTATTTACATTTCGAAACTTTTTCCGTTATATCATTTATTGTTGGAAATGGGTAGCACTCTGGGATAGTTATTTTATTTAAGTTTCTAAAATCGATGCAAAGCCTTGATTTTCTTCCATCTTCTTTTTTATATGCGAGTGTTACCGGTGATGCGAACGGTGAATCAGATTCCTCTATTAGATCGGATGCTAGTAACTTCTGTACTTGATCTTTGATTTCACGTTCATCTGGTATAGAACATTTATAAGGGCGGGCCGTAACATATTCATCTCTCATTAACTTTATTTCGGCCTCTCTAGACTTTACTTTACCGACATCAAATTTATTTTTGGCAAAAATTTTCTTGTGATTTTCAATAATATTTAAAAGTTCTACTTTTTTTTTATATCCATCTATGTGATCTAATTTAGGTTTGAACTGATTTTCATTAGTTTCTTCTTGATGGTAAATTCTAATATTTTCAGTGTTTTTCTCTTCTTTTTCATTTTCATTGATTTTACCTTCTTTATTAAAATTTTTAACATCTTTATTATCTTCTTTCTTTACATCTCTATTATCTTCTCTCTTTACATCTCTATTATCTTCTTTATTGACATCTTTATTATCTTCTTTATTTTCATTTGTAATTATTTTGTTAGAAATTTCACAAGATTTCTTCTGATTTTGATTACTTCTTATTTGGAGCATCTCATCATTTTTAGGTTTTTGGTATATGTTTAAATTCTCGTCTTGAATTAGTTTAAATTTTTTAATAGCATCTAAACCTAATAACAGGTCATAAGAAAATTCTGAATTTTTAACTACAAAAGTATTCAAATTGTTTGTAATATTTCCAATTTTAAGCTTTATGTTTGCCCGGGAAGAACTAAAATTGAAACCATTAATTGTCTTGAATGCAGTGTTATGCTTTAACAAACTTGTTTTTAATACATCTACAACTCTTTGATTAATTAGACTCACGTTAGATCCTGAGTCATACACTGCTTTTATTTTCATTTTATCATCAATAATTACGTTTACATGAATTAATGGAATCAAATTATCCGGGCTCTCTAGTTTAAAGAATTTCGGTCAATTTCCATTTTCATCATTTCAGCCTCATTTTCTGAATCAGATTTCGTTTCAATTAAATTAGATTCTTTTTTCTGAGCGTACAGTATTTTATTTCGGCATTCGTTAGAGGGATGAAATCGATTTTTCCAACCAAGAGCTTCACACATGTAGCATGGTTTTTTCAAGGGTATATCAATTTGTTTCTTTTTAGTCGATTCTCCTAATTTTGTTTTTTCATGCCGATTATCATATGGTTTATTTTCTTTCGAACGTTTATTATATTGACCATCTAGCTTTCGGAGTTCATTGTATAATTTTTTTATAGTGTTAATGTCTTCGCGATCTAGCTCATCTTGAACTTGAGATGGTAAACCCATTACAATCAAGTTTATTCTGGAACTCATAGTACTATCACTTTCTACTTCTAAACATAAATTTTCTTTTGTTAAAGCGTAATCGATCAATGAGCCGCCTAAGTATTTATAGGTATATGCTTTTCTGACAGCTGTCCAACCTTTGTCAATAAAAATGGAAAAAAATGAATTTCGCCATTCAGACCAATTAGTTAGACCAAATTTTTTCAAATTTCCTTCATACCAGTGTTTGGCCGATCCAGCGACAAAAAACCGTAAAGCTTCAATCATCTGGGTACCACTTTTTATTTTATTTCGGTCACATTCACTTTCAAATTTAGAAAACCACTCAGAAGGGTTTTGTGTTTTGTCATATTTATCAAGAACAAACTTCTTTTCTATATTTTGCAATTTTATCTCATCTTTGTCATTTAATTTTAATTCTAATTCCTTGATTCTTTTAATTAAAAAATTTTCTTCTTGGAGTTTTTCACTCACATCAAAAAAAACTACAGATTCCTGTAACGGATAGTTTTTGTAGCTAAGGTTTCCATCTTCATCAAAATATTCTTTTTTCAAATCCTCATCTAATTTAATGCCAATTTTTCGGAAACCATTAATCGGTTTAATAGCAGCAATTGCACTTTTAATGGTGGTTTTTGATGATAATACCTTATGTTCATATAAATTTTTATGTTCATCTGGTAAGCTAAACCATAACCGCTTATCTTCGGATAGTCCAGCTAATTCAAAATATTCATCGCTTCTTCTTATTAAGTGGACAAACAATTTTTCCATCTTAAATGATTGTAATTTAATTTGTAAGTTATTAATTTATTGAATAAATAACGAGATTGTATTTAATCCTGAAAGGAATAAATTAAATTACAACGTTATTTAATAGAATGTCCACTAATAAACGTTTATGATTCTAACACAATATAAATTATAAAAATCTTTAGTTCAGGTATGTCAATTGAAACAAAAGTAAACAATTATATCACTATGGAAGTGATAATAATTTACATATATAATGAATAACTTCAAAGCTCCCTTGTAAAAACGTGCACAACTGGGTAAACGCTATGTGCTTGAATTAAAAACGTATCATGAACTATTAAACATTTATTAAATTAATTAAAAACACAATTAATTTTTACCCCGACTATATGATGGTGAGATGTGTTTGACCGATATGTATAGATGTTTATCTGTTCGTACCTACCTTCTAAACTATTTATCATAATTTGATAAATGAGGTATCGTTAAAATCGTTTTGATTGTCCGCTGGTTATAGGCTAAGGTGGCGTCACATTAAATTGAATATGGCGCCCTATAGAGGACATAAAGTTATGAACGAAAAACAAAATTCGATTTAATGACTTTAATGACAACGTGTTTGATATCAATGCAAGGGCGTAATTAGCACTTTTCAAAAATATGTGTATTGCAATATTTAAAATAAAGTTCAAAAACTAACTAATTCTCTTACAAAATCGTGCACTTAAAAGTATGAAAACAAGAAAATATTTTCATCAGATCAGAAATCGTCATTACAGTCGGGGGACCTCTCTTCTGTCCTGTGGAAACCTGTTTACTCTTAGAGGACTTTATACTTTTAAGTGCACGGTTTTGTAAGAGCATCGGGGTTTTAGTTTTTGAACTTTAATTTATTTTTATTACTTAAATTTCTTCAATACGTTTTTATTAAGTGGTAAAAGATCTAAAAAATTGTACACGTCTCTGTCCCATCCTATATACATGCATACGTAAAATGATATGAGTTTGAAATATTATTACATATTTCAATAAATTTTCATTAATATTCAATAGTAATAATAATAATATAATTGTTATTCAACGGATGTTGATTTGGTATATTTATGTATTTGTATGTGTTCGTATTATCTACATATGTATGTATGTATGTATGTGATCTAATATAAACATAATTTTATAATGTACAAACATAACTTAATATATCACTATCATTATATTATCTATAACTAACTATACCTACCCATAATATAAACATTCATATACAAATTTTGATATTAAATAAACAATATTCATCATAATATCAATCATGTATACATACTGAATGTGGTAAGAAGTGATACAAATATGGTGCGGCAAATCCTGAAAATATGATATACAGTAATCGCGATAAACGGGGCTCAATAAGAACAGGACTGTTCCAAAAACTGGGATTGTTTTTAAAAATTAATTATAATTAATTAATAAAATAAAACACTGTTAAAATACCATTAAAATCTGAAACATTAAGTACAATTTCAGCAGTACATTAAGTAATTAGGATCCAAAAATTTCAAAAACTGAATTCATTCCATACTAATAAAAAAAAACTTTTAACAAAAAGGAAACCGTAATTTTAACTAATTAATATTATCGTAATTTTTTAACTTTTTAGTGCATATTTATTTATTTTGGAAAAGTTTTTCTTTTGACATCGTTTTTCTTTTTGTTAAAAGTTTTTTTAGTTTAAGATTCTTAGTGAATCTGAAGTACACTAACTAATTTATCACTAAAAAAAGAATAATCGAAATCGGTTGGCGTGATATTGAGTTATTCATCCGCTTGTCGTGCATACTTAATACAAATTTAAGACTTTTATGGTTTTCTCATGGATGTCGTTGTCAGAACTGGGCAAAATGAAATGGGACCACACGGAAAGCACCAGATTTCAAACAGATAAAAAATCATCAAAATGACTCAACCAATCGAAAGTTCTGAGCTTACACAAATAAAAATAAAAAATACAATCGAATTGATAACCTCCTTCTTGTTTGAAGTCGGTTAATAAAGTAATAAAGGCACTGAATTTTTCACTATTTTAACGAATTAAAAATTATTATTTTAAAGTATCATTAATCATTATTTTAAAGTATTCAAAATAATTAAAACTTTTAACTTGACACATTTTGTATATAGTCTAATTTAATCAAACTAAAACAATTAATGTATTTTAAATATATACATGTTCAATGTTATTAATTTATTGGATTTGTTGTAAATAATTTCATGAAGTTATATTTATAATGACCATATCAAAATGTTCATATTTAATAATATTTGTGTAGTCAGTCCACTGTGATAAGGCTTTCTAATTATGTACAGGCAAAATGTAACACTAATTTTTGAATAATATATAAATTATCTTTGCAAATTTTCAATATAATACGCAGAAATAATATTTCAAAATATTCTCAAGAAAAATAACGAAAAAGCCTAGACTTCAATTCAGTACAAGAAACGGTTCATGAAAATTCAGTTTTATGCAAATGAAATGCACCATCATTTCTTTATGAATATAAGAGTAGGTAACTTACTTTTTAGAGTTTAGAAGTTCTTAAAGTTTTCTTCGCTTTCACATACCTGAAACAGAAATAGAAAAATATTAAAACATAATCAAACATAATTAAACATAATTTAATACTTATCTCAACATATGTAACTGAAACTTCAATAAGGAAATGCAAATTTATTATAGTTTATTAAATAGGAGTTAATAACGACGAAGCTACCTAAAAAATCTGGATTAAACTTGGTTGGTCATATAGATCGCAAAAAGAAAAGCATTGTTTCAAAATTATCCTTTCGTGAAAGGAAATAGACAGTACCAGTCTAAAGGTACTGGTACTGTACTGGTACTGGTACTGTATTACCAGTCTAGATAATATTTCAATTAAAACTTAGAAAAGACTGAAGGGCCAATAGTTATCTATTAGAAAACATCATCTCGGAAAAACTGCATTCAAAATTATTGTACTACAAAATGGCATTTAGATATGTTAAAAGGGGTAAACAGGAATGCATTTTCAGTTCAATTTAATACTTATGATGATTTTTCCACTCACAATAATAAATTGGTCTTTAAACACAAAACGGTTGCTAATTTAAACTTATGTCCCCATTCACTTAACATTATGACTTTTTATAATAATAATAATATTATTATTATTATTAATAATTGAATATAGTAGGTACTATTTAAATAATACGTATTTGTTTACGTAAACATTAACGGAAACAAAGAAGATATTACCGGTACAAATATCTTCGTTTTAGTGTATATACAGATTGTTAACCTGTTTAATATTTAATAAAACAATATAGTATTTAAGATATCGGTTTCCGCATGGGATTTATTATGGGTTCCTGTCCAGAAAAAATATCCTTTGTTGACCTTTAACCACTATGATTTTTTAAAAACATAAAAAATTTATACGCTTTCACGCCAAAACTAGCAAATGGTTTTTAATGAAACTGAACAGCAATATAGCTCATACATCAGAATAACAATAACACATGAGCTATAAATTATAAAGAAATAGATATTTAAAAAAAAATAAAATTTAATCTTACATTCACTATTTTAAATTTTTACAAATTCTTTAATTTATGGTTCAAAATAATGATCAGACGGAGCAAAATAATCATCCTTTTGAAATATAGATTAAAGATTTCTGTAAAAATTTAAAACAGTAAATGTCAAACAAATCACGGCCACCTCTTCTGATATACTCAATCAATTATGACTATTTTGCAATTGAAAAAATTGAAAACTGTGAACAACTCCTTCAAGTGTTATGGAAGAGGGATAAGTGAGTTCAATAGAGGTGGATGCTATAAAGCGGTGGTTTTTACTTTTAGGCCCAGTGAAGCGGGCGGGTATTTTCTATTCATAAATTTATATAAAAAATAGTTTTTATGGATACAGTCGAAGAAAGTAATATTTCTGCAGCCGTAACTTGTTATACAAGTATTATAAATATGATATTTGTGTAGCTTTGACCGCCCGTAGCTTGTAACTACTCGTTAAATAGTTTTGTGACCGTAATCAGAATAATTCAAAGAACATTTAAGGGTGAGTAAGAAAAAGTTTCACAGAAAGCCATTTTCCTATCTAATATTGCGGTGTCCAAATTTTTGTGCGGTAGTTATTACTCGTATCAATTTTGACAAAATCATACCGTATACCACATGTAGATATAACACATGTACATATATGATATTTACATTAAAATATAATGATAATATGTGTGTAATACCACCACCTTATGTTTTCTAAAAACAAGTAATACGTATCTCTAATACATTTATGTATTAAATAGATAATTATGATATACAATTCTCAATGGTTTTATTTAAGCAGCTCATATATACAATATACATGTAACATTATCTTTTGTTAAATAAAGACAATGAAAGTGGATAATGTTGTGTATAGGGTAAGATTTTGTACCGCGCGGACGATGTACCTTGGATAATTCTTTAGTTTCTTGAATGATCTATCTATAAGAGGCAGCAATTACAGAAAGTCTAAGATAACTAACTAGAAGTAGTGTAACGAGTACATGTTGGAAAGATCGCCCTCAGATACAATTTTTGGGAGGGAAATTCCAAGAAGATATTCCTATCTCTTCCCCATATATTATGAATGTGAAAGGAAGGTTATTTGTTTGTTTACGACGCTTTCACGCAAAAACTACTGAATGAATTTGATTGAAACTCTAAAATAATATAGTACATACAATAGACTAACAAATTACTTTTAAATAAATAAATTATATTTAGTCTGACATTTCACTACGCAATCTATGAACATCATTTGGAACCAAAATTGAAGATTTGTGTAAAATGGTAAACGTTAAAATAATAAAAATACAATTCATGGCCATATGTTCTGATATACTCAACGAAATAATTATGAAAACTGAAAACTGAACCTTCATATATTTTACCTGCGTAAAACAAGCCCTATCTCTGTTTCGAGTATTATGGAAGGGGGATAAAAGTGAGAGCAAGAGAGGGGAAGGGTATAACACGGTGATTTTTACCTTTAAACCCAGCAAAGCGTTAGGGTATCAAGCTAGTAAATACCTACAATGGTCCACACATTTAACTTAAAGTAGTAAACTTCGTGAAAATATCTCGTCATGACTGCTTTCAACACTTCAATATTCATTATTGCATTGCAACAGACTGGTCTCACCTATTGGCAAACACCCCCTTCTATGCAAAAGGTACTGAGGCCAAAATGCTGCACATAGAAAGAAAATGTTTTTGAAAGACAAAAAAATTTATTAAATTAAATATTGTAAATAATTCTGTAAATATTATTTAGAAAAAATTATCAGAGAATAAATTATTGTTTAGTGAATTATTATTTATTTACTTAAAATATCTACAAATATCTACTTTGCTTAAAATTAAAATAAAAAGCAAAAATGTCTCCCAAATACGTATACACAGACAGAATTCTATCTAAAAGTGCTATTCATAGTTGTCCTGAATCGTGAAACGTAAAGATTTGTTTGATTTAGAATACAAGAGTTTACTAATTCTGGAAAGTCCTCTTAATCGGCATAGAAAGGCATACAAATGTAAATTGTGATTCAAGGTATGACAGTACCTCCTTCTATATACTTTAGTAATAGTAATAACGTTTTTAATGCTTATTACTGTATATTATTATATACAGTACATATTGCTGTACACAGTAAACAACACTGTACTGTAGGTACTAAAGATATAACGATGATGGTACGAGGTTATGTTTACTATTCCAACAATATGGATCTTTTGTGTATGTTGCTACAGTAAAACCTTCAATAAGTGCTAGGGTACCTTCGCGGATTGACTAATTTTTAGATAAAACCTTTGTTATAGTTTTCAAATTTGAGACATTGGGTCTATGTTATTCAAGCTTTTGCCGATGTTTAATAGATGATTATGGACACATCCATCCTCAAATAGACTAAAACTTGTTGATATTAGAGCTTAATGAAAGACCTTTACTCACCAAAGAGGCTGATCAAACTTGTATTGTTGTTAAAGTGCTTATTTCAAGGAATGTTGATATTAAATCGACCCCTGAGAGACGGAGCGACCCCTGAGTGACTGATTTCTGAGCTCTGTGCCTCAGAAAATGATGAATACATTTTCGTTAACAGGTCATCAATTCAAAGATCTCCAACAGGTCCAACAATACATGACTTAATATATAAATCTTCTTACAGCAAGAGATGAATGGAATATATTCTGTAGCTTTCTAAAGATATTAACTCACTACAATGATCTTATATATTTAAACGAGCAATTCTTGTATAAATATATATATATCAGCGATCTTGGAAATGGCTCCAACGATTTTCATGAAAATGAGTATGCAGGGTTTTTTTGGGGCAAAAAGTCGATCGAGCAAGGTTTCATTTTTAAAAAACGTCGTTTCATCCGTCTTTTCATGAAAAACTGAAACCGGCAATGCAAATTATAACTCTTCCTGACATCTATTGGTGTATATCGTAGTTAATGAAATAAAATACATTACCGGGACATTCAAATTGGTATTTGTGTGGAGACATTTAAAACGGTCTTCTATTAGTGATAAAATTTGTGTCTTTTTAAGAATACCGAGCAAAGCTCGGTCATCCAGATATTGAATCTAAAAGTAATATAGCAGTAACACTGAACGGCTAGGATACCTATAGCAGTGCATCATATCACAACTTGCAATAGTTATTGCTATAATAATAAAATAATACAAGTCAAATTTACAAAATTTTAAAATTCCCGAGGGGAAGAGAGAGAGAGAAAGATTTCGGATGCGGAACCCTCAACTTGCACTTAAAACATATCTAAGAAAACTCTGCTTTAAAATTATCTTTTTCTTTAGAGTCTTCTCCAAATTGAACCTATTTTGAAGATCATCTAGTTGTTTCGGATACAGAACACTAGACTCGCACTTTAAACATAGCTTAGAACATTCTCTATTAAATTACCTGTCAAACGAAACAAAAAAATTAAAATTGGTTCATTCGTTTAGGGTTACGATGCCACAGACAGACAAACAAGTAGTCAAACTTATAACACCCCCTTTTTGGTTCGGGGGTTAAAAATCAGAACAAATAGCATCAAACATTAAGATTATTTCGATTTTGATTGGCAAATTGCAAGTTCTAGAAAAAGGACCCTCTTTAGATTTCAAGTGTTTCAGTTCACTTATAACAATTACTTGTAATGTTTCTCATAGACAAGCATACAAATATGTACGGAACCTTAAAATCGAGTACATTGTAGAAATTTAATGAAGTTCTACTACAAAAATATCTGGTTAAGTTCACTTAATTATATTTGCTTCCCAATGACAGTATGAAGAATGAACATATTAAGAGTAGTTAATATTAAACTGTCAATAAAATTATTTCAAGCACAAATAATGTTTAAATAAACTACCTTATAAAACTGAGTTTAGTAAGCTAATCGACAAATTTTATTTAAATGGAATGAAATATTCGAAATAATAACATTTATAAAAATACTAAAAGAAAAATGGAAAGAATGTTTTGTGCGTTTTTTTTATTATTTATTAAAAGAAATTTCTTTGTACTGATTTCGAAAAAAACACGGTTTTTAACACAAACAAATTATCTGGAAAATTTTTTGCGAAATGCAGGAAAATTTTCTAAGAAGAATAATATACATACAATGATTGTTGAAGTACCTATACTTAATGCAAATTAAAATTTTATTAAAAGAAAAATAAATGTATTCCTGAATTTATTTGTATATAACAATAAAAGCTTTAGGCTTTAAATGATAATTGCCTGGGTATCTCATTTTTATACATATTCACATGCAGAACAAATTTAAAAAAAATAAAATATACTTTTAGACCGTTACGTAATGCAAAAAATAAGCCCAGGTCTGTTCTGAACGCCACATGTTTACAATCGAGAATTCTGATACACTCTAGAAAGTTTTTTTTTTTACATTTCATTTTGCTTGAAATTTTAAACCAATTTGGAAAAGGGATGGGAGTTCCTCTCGCCCTACAATATCAGAAAATCTCTTTATCAATCAAGGGATGGAAGTTTGCCTACCATCTCCAATACAAATCATGTATGAATAATCAAAATCCCACCTACCAAAAGTATAAAAATACTCGGAATACAACCGAAGTAAGGTTAGGTTAGGCTATTTTGGCTGTCTACGAGGACACACTTAGGCTGTAGAGCCCATTGTGATACCATATATGTGATTTACCACCTTTCCGCTGATAATTTCATATATCAGCTCCTCAATTTCAGAGGCTGAGTGCACCTCCTTCATGTATATACCATGTACTACATCAGCTCATCACAACCATTAAGTAAATTAATTTTGTTGCGACGGCGGGAACCGATCCCGCTAACCTAAGCAAACCGCGGACGGAATTGGTTACGTCTTAACCAACTGAGATAATAGGGCGACTTACAATGGAAGTAAACAAACCATTTAAATGTAGACATTCAAACATTCAAAATTTTTTTTTTCAATACTAATGAAATGATTTATGAAAAAATTAATTAAAAATTATCCTTTCTTTTATTTCAACGCGAAATATTTTTCAATTATTTTCTTATCCAAAAAAAGGATCAAAATCACAATCAAAATTAGCTTAAAATATAAACAAAAAATATTACTTTTCATTCTCAGCTTGGAATACAAAATAATATCACCTACTCAACATCTCGGAAGTAAAAAGCATATTGAAGTAAAAAAAAAAAACTAATTTGCAATTTTCCAAACATTCATTCATAAGTCTCTCTTTTTTATTCAAACATTTTCATGTTAAAAATTTAAATTACAATTGATACATATCTCAGGGATTTAACACAACACAATTCCCCTTATTTTACTAAACTTTTACAGTAGGTAGAATGTAGAATGATATTATTATACCTACAGAGAAAAAAAAATTATTCTTTATACGACTTTTACCTATAAATATCGAGTGATTCAATAGAAAAAAACGAAATTAATTGTGTTTATTCAAATAATAAATTTGAAATAAAAAAACCCGCCTTTTAAAAAGAAAACTAAGCTTCATAAAAAATATTATTTAATTAAAAACTGAAAAGAAAAAAACAAGTCCAACAGTGTACATGACCACTTTAATCGTCGGGATCCATTAAAGTCTATACCGGCTCAAATCTTCTTAATAATGGGTCCCGATTGTTAAAGTCGTTTTGTAAACTGTTGGACTTGTTTTTTACTTTTCAGTTTTTAATTAAAGTTCTTTTTTTATGAAGTTTGTTTTTACGTGATGTAAGAAAATATAGATAGCCACTCTTATACACAAAGTAAGAAGATGTGGAATCACAGATACATAACTGATATTCCCATATAATACATAAGTACTAAATAATGGTGTAATCTAATTTGCTCCCTCACGGGTACATTTATACTTTTGTTCTATCTTTAACGGTTTAAAAATGTGGTCTGAATGTTTCTCATTTACGAGCTTGACCCCACCTTTTACGTCTTAAGTACACTTTAAAAATTAGAGCTGGGAAAGATATAACGTTTTTTAGTTTGCGTGTTTTCAGGCTGACAGACAGATCACCAGAAATGAACTAATTCATTGATTTTATGGAGGATCAATAGTTTTAAGCGTTACAAATTTGGAACTAAACTTAGTATACCTTGATATATTTCATATATGCATGGTTTAAAAACTTATTTTTGGGTGTTAAGTTTTCTTTTATACATATTCGAAATCCTTATGTCTCATACATACCCCCATACTAAAAAAATTTTCAGTTCATAAAAACCTAAAAAGATAGATATGTATCGATACAAAAAAAAGGGGCCAAGATTCCTATCTGAACGACACATTCATTAAATGTAGGAATACCTTCCAAAGAATAATTCTGGCCTTGCCAAGGACGAGTAAATCTTTAGCCCACTTCAATTTGGGTCCAGTCTCGCGCAATTCATTTTGCTACGAGTTATAAAAAGATAAGGTATCAGTCTTGACCTAAAATATATAACAAATAGTCTTATAGTAAAAAAAACAATTTTATTAGTAAACAAGTGAAAACAAACAATTGACTGAGTTAATTGTTGAAATACCATGTATAGACAGTGTTGATTACTCTATCACGTTACACATACATATTCCCATAAAATTCCTACTATACAATTTACGCCTAATTTGCTCCCTCACGGGTAACCAGTGATGTTTACGAAAAATGTATCAAACAAAAGTTGTTTTGTTTTTTATCAGAAACATTTTTTTCGACCTCTGAGTACGCTATAAAAATTTCATCTTGATATCTCATTTCGTTTTTGAGTTCTCGTGTTGACAGACAGGCGGACAGACGGACAACAACCGGAAAGGGACTAATTAAGTGATTTTATAACATCCATACCAAAATTTTGTTCGCAGCATCAATATTTTTAAGCGTTACAAACTTGGGACTAAACTTAGTATACCTTGCATATTACATATATGCATGGTATAAAAACAAACTTGTTGAAAATACGAGAACGACTAAAAAAATGATGCTTCATATACGAATTGACATACTTCCTATAACTTAGTTTTGTAAAAGTCTGTCCTAATTCAAAACGCGTACTATTATTATAAACTCAAACAAACTGACACCTTGTATATCTAGACATACATAACAAATTCATATGTTAATATGTACGTATTAAGTTTTTTTCCGGTTGTGTGACAACAACACGCACTTGGTTGATTTGCGTGACATTGGTACTTTTAATAAAAGCTTATATACACACATATATACGAGTACTATACATATATACGCACATATTCGTAACCCATTTTGTATTCTTTATGAATGTTTTGAAAAACTTCAATATTTACTATACAGTACAGTATTCAAAGAATATTTCTTTCTTTCTTGAATTTGTAATGAAATTTAACTTTGACAAGTGAAAACAAACAACTGATTGAGTTAATTGTTGAAATACCATGTATAGACTCTATTGAAGACTCTGTCACATTACACATACATACATGGCACACATACATAACTGCTTTTCCCATATAATACACACCATACCAATTGTGCATAATTTACCAATTGTACACACTATACCAATTGTGCATAATTTGCGCTCTCACGGGTAAACAGTGATGTTTACGAAAAAATGTTTCAAACAAAAGTTGTTTATTTTTTTATAAGAAACATTTTTTACATGAAACTTTTTTTCTATCTCTTACAGTTACAAGATGAGTTATACTTAAGACCCAATTGATCTATGTTGCTCATTTACGAACTCGACCTCACTTTTTACGTCCTAAGCACGCTATAAAAATTTTATTTTCATTTTTAAGTAATCGTTATGACAGACGGACAAACGACAGTCAGACGACAGACGACAGACAAACAGGTAATTTTATGAACACCTATACCAAAATTTTGTTCATAATATTTTTAAGCGATACAAACTTGGGACTAAACTTAGTATACCTTCGTATATTTTATAAACATGGTAGGTATAATAATCATAGTCTTTATGTACAGACTGTTTACTATACAAGCTATTTGTTCTATATAAATTTATTACATGCACTTATTGTAAATTTTACAAGTGAAGATGGTGTAGAACGAGATGCTTAGTGTCGCAAAATACGTATTACATGTTCCAGTATCTAAATTAATTTTTTTAACTAAAACAGAGTTCTATCACGCACGTCTGATTTGTCTGAAAAATTATATGTATAGGTTACAGGAAAAGTTGATTGTTAGTAAGAGTTGATTCTTTCTAGGCAGAGTAACTTCTTACCAAAAACATCAGTAACAGTTGATTTAAAACAAGTAAACAAACTTTTCCTTGGAAGAGTTAACTATGCTATGAATTAGCAAAAGTTGATTCACTGGGAAAAGTATATTCAGTATATTATCAAAATTAGTGCTTGAGGGCTATAATCAAAAAAAGCCGAAATTTTCAGGGTTTTTTTCGATTTTTGACAAAGTTGCGTTTGACGCTCGAGATGTCAAACTTGGATTATCTATTGAAACAAACTTAAATCAAGTGTGCAAAAAAACAAAATAAATGGATTGCAAGCTCTGATGTATTGAATTATTATATATGGCGTGCAAAAATTTTGTTAACAACTTTTTGATTTATGATATTTTTCCATCACATCAAATATTTTATTCACCTGACCTTTAAATGTTTTCAAGTATTTGGGTCAAAAGAAATGTAATTATGGTATTTCACCGATGTTTAAGTGTTCAACAGAATGGGCGATTAAAATTTCGTAAACTTTCCGGAAATGAACTGTATGTTTTTGAAACATAAATGAATAAGAACGTATCAAATGACATTTTTGTAAGACAAAAATCATTTTATCTAGTGAAGAAAATCTTTCTAAATTCTTATTTTTGTAAAGAAATAATTGTAGTTGAAATACACCTCTGAAATTTCATGTAATTTCTGAATATGTAGAAAAATACACAGGTAAAGTTACTAATAAATTGTATATTACATGGCAGAGTATATCTAGCATACACAATTTAAACATTTTTATATATGTAAAAAAAATTATATTTTATATTAATTGTGTTACATACAAGTTATACCGTACAAAAAATAACAGAGAGTAACAATATTGTTTATCCTTTAGAAAGATAAATTACAAAAATATCATGTTTAAATAATAATAATATAGTTTAGTTTAGTTCAAAGCTACATCCTACGGAAGTTCGATTTGTACCACGTACGTTGTACTAGATTGCTTGTGGCGTTCTAATACAGTTACTACCAAAAAGTTATGCGAAGAAAAATTCCTCAAACAACTTATTACTATCGAACAAGCTTCTTCTGTCAATTTTAATTCTGGTTATCGGATTATTGTCGCTCATAATTTAAATACACGGTCGGGTGATACACAATAAATTATTAATACGAGTTTGACAAAAAATTCATTATACAAAAAACGCAACACAACTGAGAGACGTGGATGCATGCCAACTGATAGCAAGTTATTTCGGAATCGCATGTTTCATGTTTTCAGACAGTATTTAAAAATTAATTATTATCCAAACAATTTGAATGCGTATCATTTTAATTTTAATAAAGTTTAAAACACTTTAATTCAAATTAAAATTCAAATGACACAACGATATTTTAGCCTAAGTTGGGGATTTGGTTTAAGATATTTTCATTTTATTTGGCGCTAACTGATTAATAAATTTTGAACACGTAGAAGTCGAGAAAGAAGTCTCTTGAGAAGTAACCCCACTAAGAGTGGATGATTTCCCAAATAACGATCTGTGAATAAGTATTAAAACCATACTTCTCAGGTGCATTGCACCGTAAGTCCAAAAATATGAATATTATTATGTAATTTCTTTTTGGTAGACTAAACTACATACGACAGAAAGTAATCAAAACGAATATTGCACAAATAAGTAGCCGAGGGTTGAAATTGAAGAATGACCTTGTAGAGTGTGAATCTTGGCTAAATGCTTGGGACGAATAAGGTACAGTGCACACACTCGAGATTACAACTCGAAGGTTATAGTCCGTTGAGGCTATCGGAAATAATTGTTCGAGTTTCAATTCGGTTGCTTGCGATTATTAAAAAAATCGTTCTGATTGAATTGATTGTAAAATAAATCTTCTCTCAAAAAAGTTGCCACCATACGAGTTGCACCTCTAAGATTAACAAGTGAAAACAAACAATTGACTGAGTGAATTGTTGAAATACCATGAATAGACAATGTTGATTACTCTATCACAACACACTTACATACATGTCACACATACCCACATAACTGATAATCCCCTATTTATACATACTATAAAATTTGCACATAATGTGTGCCGTCGTGAGTAAACAGTGATGTTTACAAAAAATGTTTCAAACAAAAGTTGTTTATTTTTTTATAAGGAACATTTTTTACATTTGAACTTCTATCTCTAACGCTTTACAAGATGGGTCCTACCCAAGACATAATTGACCTATGTTGCTCATTTACGAAATCGACCTCACTTTTTACGTCCTGATTGCGCTGTAAAAATTTCAGTTTGATATTATTTTCGTTTTTCAGTTATCTTGTTGACAGACAGATGGACAGACAAACGGACGGACAACCAGAAATGGACTAATTAGAGGATTCTATGAACACCTATATCAAATTTTTGTTCTTAGCATCAATATTTTTAAGCGTTACAAACTTGGGACTAAACTTAGTATACCTTGCATATTACATATATGAATAATATAAAAATTGACTGTGGTTAAAAAAAATGATATCCAAAACGGGAACATTTTAGACGACTTTAGCTGTAAAACATAACTATGACAATTTTTATGTATAGAAAGTTCATATGAAAGATTTATCTATAAATTTATTGTAAATAATACTAGTAATTTTTTCATATGGAAAATTATTTATTGAAGTCAATATTACTGATAACTAAATATTAATTTATAAAATATGTTTACACATGACCGAATTTTGTCCCAATTTATTAAATGTAGTTAAATAAATTACGATAAATTTAATAACCTATAGTCTTTCATATCAGAATGTGGTATTTGTAGTATATAAGTGTAAAATTTATGATATTCTCTCTCTTGAAAATTCAATAATTGCAAAATCAGAAACCCTAGCATCACCTTGAAAATTTTATCACAAGATTATAAGATGAAACACAAGTACTTAGTCCACCTAGGTGTATTTTTAGACACATTCTTCAAGTGAAAATCCAAGTTTTTTGTTGAACGCCTTATCAACTTTTCAGGAACTTTTGAGTAATTAATAACTTTCAATACTATTACTTTTAAGTTCCGTTGTTTCACCCTTTAATTCAACAATGCTAAATTCTTATTGATTAACATTGATGACAATATTAGTGTAATCACTCTTGACAACATTATGAAATACATGTCAATTTCAAATTATTTTAATTTAATAATCAATAGGTTATAAATTATGTCATACTAGAGTGATACCCACCTGCTTCGCTGGGTTTAAAAGTAAAGATTGATAAAGATTGCTCTCGCTTATCTCCTTTCTATAGCACTCGAAATAATGGTAAGGATTGTTTTACACAGGCAAAATATATGTATGGTTTTCTATTTTTTTAAATGTATAATATTCGTAATCATTCATTGAGTATATCAGAGAAGATGGTCATGAAGAATTTTATATGGACTATTTTTACAGAAATCTGTAATTTATGGTAATGTCAATTGACTACTGTTACAGAAATCTGTAATTTATGGTAATGTCAAATTTAATTAATTTAAAATTTTTTTCTTTTTTTTTATTGATATACCTTTATAAATTATATCTCATGTGTTATTCTGATATGTCAGCTAATTTGCTGTAAAGTTTCATTAAAAACCATTCGCTTGTTTTAGCGTGAAAGCGTAACAAACAAACAAGCAAACACAAAAACATACTTACTTTCGCATTTATAATATATAGAGGCTATATTCATTTATACTTAACGAACTTAGGGGATGTGCACATATAACGGATATGGAAATCATCCCACCCATTAACCTTGATTTTATCAACATCAATAGATTATATCTATTTTAATAATAATACAGCAGGAGTTTGACTACTTACTCTGTTTAATTTTTTACGTCGAACAAACTATTAGCATTTTGTATTCCTAGCGTTATATTTCACATATCCCTAAAAGTAAAATTAGTCAAATTTGTGTAATAGGTTAGTTCCACCACTCACATCCATTGTTTTACTTCCTTCAAAAAGTCTTTCAATCTTATTCCGATAATTTTCATCACGTTTACGTATAATTATAACACCATTCATCCCAATTTAAAACTAAAAATGGCACATGTTTTTTTTTTTTCTTTAATTAAAAGCAATTCGAAAAAGGCCGATAATTTAATATAAATATATTTTTATTTAATAGTCTGTCCCGTCTTAAAAAATGGACTTTGCGCCATTTTCAAAATCGAAGAATACTTATTTTTTGAAGTAGATATAAATAAGAATGTCTGGAGTATGCTATAAATGTTTTTGGATGAATTTTAGATCAACTTCTCCAAACTTCCAATATGTGAATAACTCTACCTGAATTTGAAAATGAAAAAACGAAGGTATTTTACTAGGTCCGTTAGTAAGTTATTGCCGTCCGAAATTATTGCAAATGCAATTGCAAATTAAGCTATTTCTTTCCATTAAAATTATCGGTTTTATAACGCCCATATTAGCCGAAAAAGTTTTTTATGACTATATATTTTGATTTATAAAATGTATCTAACAAAATTCGTTGTACTTATAATCTTTTATTTTCATTTGAATTTTCATTGTTGTGAGTTAAGCTAGAGGGCTTATATGACTGATCTTTTAGTGGTTTGTTGAGGATTCTGATTTGATCTTGGATTAGCACAGCATTCTTGCCTTCTTTTCTTAGCTGCTCTAGTTCAGGTTGTTTTTGCTTTCTTGCTTGAAGGACTTCTTTTCAAAAATCTTCTTTTATGTACACATTGAGATTGTGTAGGTATTTTTTGTTTCTCAATATTTCTATTTTCTTTCTCCAAGCAATCAGTCCAAGAATCACTGGTCTACAAGAATCAGTCGTTTAATGGCCAATCATTTTTATAAAATCGATATCTTGAATCAAAGTCAACACTCAAATAATTTTTAACTATCTTCTGTGGACCAGAACGGCTAAAAATAAAAAAGCGTGGAATGTACTTGGGGAGGCCTTTGCCCAAGGGAGCTAAATCAGGCTATTTATTATTATTATCTAACAAAAGGTATTAAATGAAATTGAAACAGATGTAAAAGTATGTATCTGTGTATTGTGAAATGGGAAAGAACGGTGTTGTTTCATCTCGACTATAATCCGTCCACTGTAAACAGTATTTCTATTTGAGTACAATATCTCTTGATACTATATAAGTTTACCTCCATGTATACAGTGAAAACATTCATTCTATACATTACCAACCTTCACCTGAATTGACACAGCTTACCTAGTGGTTGCTTATGACCTACCAGAACTGGATATTCTACCAGACCCGGCTGGATATTCTACCAGAACTATTCGCTTTAGACTTTTTTCTTTTTGGACTTAATTTTATTCTTAAAAAGTGAATCTATTCTTAAATATTCTGAATAATTTTAAGCCACCTCGCAAGAAACCAATTAAGTCAGAATCTATTTAACACACCCACCGACGTTCTGTTTGGAAGAATTCAAATGTCAATTACTATCTTATTCTATATACTTCGTTCACTTTCCATCGTTAAAAAAATTTTATTAAAAAAAGCTGGTATTATTTTTCACTAGCGTTCGTACCCATTGCCTGAGAGTAGCACTCCAGATTAAGCATACTCATTCTGACAATCAGTTTTAGTTCGACAATCCTTAGTGTTTTTATATGTGCACCAGACCCTAATATCCAACATGAAGTTTACCTAGGAAACTAAAATTTTTTTAATCGATTCAGCTTCACATGAATTTTGAGAATATTTTGAGAATATTCAAAAACATTTTACAATCTATTAATTTGTATTTTTCGTCCAAAATTTATGTTTTTTCTTTCAAGAAAATGAATTGTGAGTTATCAGAAGTTATACATAATATAGATAATTTAAAAAGTAAATAGAAATTTTACATTATGTCATATTAAATATCGTGATCAATTAAATTGTGGGTAATGACCCACATATTGGGATGACTACTAAATCGGAATTATGTCTTTTTTAACTAATATTACAACTAATTAAAAAAGTGTATAGTTAAAGCAGCTAAAATATTTAATTCTTTAAACATTAAAACAAGTATTTGACTTGCTAAATTAATACTTTAAATTTTCAGGTGTCCTTCTGCATGTCTCGTTCTTTTTTAACATATCGATTGGTGGAAATTTTCCTGCACACTGTCCGTTGATATGACTATTATTGCAGATTGGGGCGTTTTCCATTGATTTGCTCCTGTTGTTTATTCAACTTCGTCTTCTCTGTCAGGATTTCAATCTGTAGAACGCCAAAACTACTCGTCAATCGCTGTGTACTCATAGTTACTGAGTACAAATTTGTAATTTTATTTATCAGAAAATGTAGTTTTCCAAGTACCCATATTATTTTGCTGGAAACTTTATTTGGAATTTTGAATATTTTGACCTAATTTACAATATCTAACAGCCTAATCTGTATGTAGGAGTCATATGACGTTCACACTAGCTGGTTTGCATACACATACATGTAGGTGTCCTATCCTATATTCACCTACATTATCTGCACACGACAGTCGTCAGACCATCAAGAACAACATATTTGTTAATACTTGTGTGTTATCTTTCTCAAACAAAATAATAGCTAGGTACATACATTACAACGAAGGATTGTCAGATTATATTTATTTGGTAACTGAGAGAAGCTTTTGTAATCCTTTCGAAAATATATATACATTTTTTTGTTTAAAATATTAAAATATTTACTTTAATACTGACCTCGTTTCGTGTACGAATAATTTTGCGTGTACGAATAAGGTTCACTTTCGTATTTTTACACTCAACAAGACAAAAACAGGAATTAATTCATTCAATACGTTAATAGTAAATGAATTATTTGAAAAACAGAGATTCTTCAATTAGTTTAAAATTATAATAAAACAAATATCGAAACGTTGGAATGAAGCACTTATGAGAGAAAAGTTTTAAGCGTTAATAAAATAGATTTTCGGCTTTTAAAGAGTAACAATTTTACAGAACAAATGGTTTAAGTAGGCATGGGCGAGTTATTTTAAGTCGAAGTCACCATTGTTATAACTTTATTGTCTGCCATAAACTTTATTGTGTATCTCCTTATCCAAGTCCACATTGCTCATAAAGGAGGAAACGAGACGGGTATAAGACTCTTCTACCTATCTCAGTTTCTCTAGTAGTAATGAGATTTGTAGAAAAAAAATGTTGTCTCTCTGTCTTACTCGCATTTTTGGTTGACACTGGTTAGGTTGCAGAAGTGAGGGGCTGAGAGACTTCTCTCATTGCCCATACCTGGTTTAGAATGTTTTGACGTTTACAACTTTTCATCTTTGAAGATGATCAAACCAAAACTCTAGAAAGTTTTGTTAATTAACAATTATCTCACTTATTGAAAAATTAACTTAAATATAAATTTCCAACGGTAATAAATACTTTGAAATAGTTTAAAATACACAATAATTTTACAATTTTTTAAATTACTACAATACCTAAAAAAATAATTTAGTGTGAGATACTCGTTTTCGACGCTTTTACAACAATCTAAAAATGAGCGAAGAAGACTTATCATCTGTGTAAAATTTGAAATATAAATAATGGAGACCGGGAGTGGAATTTTTTGTTGGAAATCGTCTTTAAGAATCAAATTCATAAATAGTGGAGAGCCGTAAGATTTATTATACCTATGAATCCAAGAACACTCAAAAAGTCTTTATAAAAACTGTGCAACTGCATTGTTTAAAGCTTACTTAAAGAAGTTATAAACAAAAATACAAATATTGGCGATTGAAATTCGGAATATTGAACGTCAAATAATAGAAAATTTTTCTATTATTTGACGTTAAATACTCCGAATTTCAATCGCCAATAACTCGGAAAGTATGGCATACATTTGGCATACATTTTTCCACTCTTAAGAAGGGGTGGCTCCCATCTCTTTGGTAAGATCGCACAAATTTTTGTTTTTAACTTCTTTAAGTAAGCTTTAAACAATGCAGTCGCACAGTTTTTATAAAAATTCATTGACTTTTCCTAGATTCCGAAATTTTAAGATATTTATACCTTACGGCGCTGGCTCTCTGATAAATTTTAATAATTCATGAAATATTGGCGAAGAACGAAATACTTTTTTGGTCATCTTTAATTGTTTATAACTCTTCGCGATTTTTTATTTGATAAGAAACACTTCTCTCACATTTTTCTAGACATAATTTCAAATCCAACGAGCTACCACAAGTATTTTTACGACCCTTATCTCTATATTATTGACTAGACTTAAGTATAATTTCAAATACATATTATTCTGTATATTATACACGTTGCATGTATCATGCATTTTGTTAGTAGTATTATTATTATATTACTAAATAATATAAACTAGCTTAGTTGGCTGGTGGCTTCATGAGAACTTTTTTTTAAAAAAAAGTATGAATGAACATAAGAATGAATAACTAAAATTTATATATTACATACAAGAACAACTACATCAACATTGTACAAAAAAACAAGTTTATCTATCTACATGATCAACATCTAATTTGTATAGGTAAACTACCTATCTTTTGTACTCACTACTTCTACTACTACTTACCATAGATGGAAGTATTATGAATGATAAAAAAAAAACTGTATTGTTTCAGTTAATATTACTTCTATGTACAATATTATAAAATTTTAATACGGATGAATTCTTTGTACACAAAAAACGGCGGAACAATAATTTCAAGCTATTTTAAACTTGTTGACTTTATTGAGACAAAATTATTTAATTTTCTTTTGAAGTCGGTTTTCTTTTTGCTAAAAGTTTTTTTTTATTGAAAGAAAAATTTTTATCACAGCGCTGAGTGCCTGAACATAATAGAAGGATGATTAAAAAATTTCGTTATTGATATTATTTTATTTCATTCGAATAAAAATTTTTAACTAATAGATTTCATTTCGTCCTGATGAAAAAGTTTAATTACTTTTCAAACAAAACAAAAAATATCAAAATCGATTCAACCATTTAGGCGCTTCGATTCCACAGATAGACAGACAGACAGACACTATCACATAGCAGTCAAACTTTTAACACTCCTATTTTAGTTTGGGGCTTTTTTCTCGAACTTTCACTGCACATCGATCAGATTGGCTACATCAGATATAAATGTGGTACAACGTTGTTTTTCTGTTTTTTTCAAAGTTCGATCTCTTGATAAGTTGGTGCAAAATAAATATTTTGGTCACAAAATAAATAACTGAAAGGTTTTTGATCATGATACCATGGCTGGATAATTTTTGGTCAATTTCAATCATTCGACCATTATGCGAAGTGTTTTTTGGTATCATCAAAAATTTATAATTTTTTAACCACATCCAAAATTCTACTTGTATCTCCATTTACTTACTTAATTATTTACCCCTAAACTTTTAGTGGAGGTCGAAAATACTTACTAGATTATCTCCCGAATTTCATGTACAGACAGAGGTTGTATGGAGTTCGTATTTGATTTTTTTACTTTTTTTTTTAAATTGTGTATATTCATTTTTATGCTATCTCACTTTATAAGTGTAATTATATGTACTTTAATTATTTTGTAGAAGAAGTTTTAATGTTTTGATAACAAAAATAAAAATAATTATGAATATCTTAATTTTTATTTTACTTTGTTTTCTTACAATGTTAAAATAATACATGATGATGCATTCATTCATTCATTCATTCATATTATCATACGTGATCTATTTAGTATTAAAAGTTGAAGCGTGGGAATTCAAAAACTTAATATATGAACTCATACGATACCTTTTTCGTATCGGTTTTTATTAAAAGTATTGGTGCGGGCCGATGTCAAACTCTGATGTTCTTCTCAAATTTTGTTTAATTCAAGAAAACAGTATCATAAACGGTACTCACATCAGCATTTTTTGAAATTCTGAGACAAAGCAATAAGTGCTACGTTGCATTATTGCGTAATTACGTTATATTCAAAACAGAAATATAGTATACCAACCAATAAGGAGTGATTTATATAAAATATGATTTGAAACTCAAAAATCACCTTCTAAATTTAAAAACAGTGGGAAAAATTGAAGTAACTAAACATTTTCTTTTTACTTTACTTTAAAACAAATGCACAAGGAAATTTATTTTATACTGACTGAGAAACTATGAATCGGATAAAGGTTCACTGTATCCGGCTTAGTACATATTAAAGTATTATTAATATACACATGTTAGACGGCCTACCACTTTTGGTAGGCCGTCTTGTATTAGTGATGTGACGAATATTGCATTTTTAACTTATTGCAACAGCCATTTGTTGCATTATTTATCTCCTTTCAGGGATGAAAATCAAGAAAATCTTTAAAGACGTGCTATATTATTTTATATTTAGAGGCTAAATACCACGTATAATTCATTTCAAATTAAAAATGAGAAAGCTTCATACAAACTTAGATCCCAATATTCCCCCTTTAGCAGATCAGTTTGACAAATCCTTAAAAGGCATCTAGAGTATAAAATATATATCTTCTTAAATACAGCAGATTGGTAAAGCCGCGGGTGTAAAGCTATATTATTCTTACTTGTTTTATCTTTAAATATCAGTATATTATTTCATTTTGTTTGCCAAATACATTCGTCAAACATTTGCATGAATGTTCGTCACATCACTAGTTTGTATGTACTGACTTACATAAATGAAATGAAAATTAATTAGTTATTTTGCAAACAGTAGAGTGAAAAAAGTTAATACAAATAAATATATTATACCTAACTATATACACAATAACTACAATGCCATTCTAAAGTAAATTAATTAAAATAATTACAAATAATTAACAATTTACTGATTAAAAGTATTTGTTATTTGGTTTTTTTTGTTTTGTTTTTAAATTTTAATTAATATTATGAAATTTAAATCATACAATTACATGAGAAGTAAGAATTATAAGCCACTGAAATCATTTCTATTATGACATTCATAACTCGAATATTTTATGGTCTTAGCATTTTTATCGATCATTTTAGCTTACGCAGCCAATAATGAGAAAAATCATTAACTGAAATACAATCAATCAATTTTTCGTTAAATAATGATTACAAACGGAATGTACCATGGCTTTGTCTAATTTTGATTTTTCATGAGATTCGCACATACAGCTAGAGAAAAATAAAGACAAAATCCAGTCCTGATTTTCGTCGTTAAATATTCAAAAAGGATAGTTTCTTCCAACCTCCATAGATCTTTTAATCTTATAAAATGTAGGGGCTAATTACTAACTAGCAAATAATTTTTGTTCCAATAAATATTTTAACCAACCAGTAATAGTTATCTAATTTTACTTTGTACTTTTTTAGTTGAAATTAGATAGCGCGGAATCAATTAATTACTTTTGATACACCTAAAGGAAATTATCTTGTTAATTTACTATTATGGCGAGACAAAAAATTTTTTACCATACTGTGGGTAATTAGCTATTCGACCTTTCACGGAAAATTGTGCAAAAATAATGTATAATGAATTCAACGAGAAAAATAGCGTTTACGACCCGAACGCATTGTTTATTACATATACGAATGGTAAAAGCAGGTACTTCTCGTTCGTACTTTCAAAAAATTAAAATCGGTTCCTCCGTTTAGGCGCTACAGCGCCACAGACAAACAGACACATACACATAGTGGTCAAATCCCTTTCTTTTAGATCGGGGGTCAAAAAACATAATTGTGTTACCAATTTTCACATTCTACGGCTTTTTATTAAGTTTCATGAATAAAGTTAAAGAATCATTGATTTATTTTTACTTTCTTGTATTAATCTGGTGGATAATTCATGTTCATAGATAGTCACTACTCTTTGCATTGTATTTAATTATGTATATAAAGAGGCAGATAGACATTTTAAGTATAATTTAAAGTTTATTTTTATAAGCAAACAACATTATGGTCTATCTGACAAATCTAGTTTTGCTGGGTTACATATATACATCCCAATATATTTTCAGCTCTCTAACTCTTCAACAAGTACGTACCGTAATTTTCAAACACGATATTTTTGTACCAAACAGATGATAGTCACATACGAAACTGAATGAATAAACAATTGAAAAAAGGGATGTTTTTGTGGTCAAAATTAGACAAACTTTTCCAAAAGAAATAACCCATATCTGATATTCACAAATTATTCTAAAGTGAATATAAAATATGTCATAAACTACCCATTATCTATTTGACAACATTCAATTGATAATATTTCATGGTTCAGAGCAACTAAAATGATGAAACTGGATTTATTTTTTTGTATATGGAACGCATGTTATATAGAAATGCGATTTAATTATCCATTTATGTCTAAATAGTCACTGCTGCGCGTAATTAAAATCGCAAAATAATTACATATGTTAGCATTAATTTTTGGTGCCGTCTTTAATAAAACATTCATTTTAATTCACAGCACAAAACTTATAAATCGAAAAGTTAAAACAAGTATCTATACTTTTAGCATTTGATTATGTGTCGGTATAAGAAACCAGCCAGCCAAGTTGCGTATGCGCAAATGTGAATGGAAAAAATGTAGGTATATATGATGTACATACATTTTTTAGAGATACTTAACTTGACATGACTATTCCGACGGCGCTTTCTGTCAGGTAATCCACTATCCAGTGTTTTATATAGATCGATGGTATATACCTTTTATACTGTGCCATCGGATAGTATTAAATCTACTACGTACATAGAGGGCTATAAAACCTGACAATTACGCTCAGGATGTAAACAAGAATGGAAACACATTGTAAACTTGAATTGGATTGAAGATGAGAACTGTCTTATTAGGCTGAATAATTGAAAATATTATGATAATAATAAGGCTTCAGGAGATAGTTTTAGGGAAAAAACTTTCGTAGCTAATGTCTCCTTTTATCTCTAGGGAGAGTGGTTGTTGATGCAAGAATTGGATGTTTAGTTAAAATAAATAATCTGCATTATTAATTGTCAAGATAATTTGGTTAGTTAGCGTTTATATATGTTATAGTAGCGTTGCTTTTTATATATGTATAGTATATAGTATATAGAAGGGTAAATTGAAAAGATTAGATGTCTGCCGGAAAATAAATATGGGATATCCAGTTTCCAGATATCTAGGGACAGGATACTATTGATTTGTATCTATTAAATAGAAAAAAAGCTTCTGATTTTAGATGTTTTTATTTAAACAGCAATGATAATAAAACTTCAAATTCTACCTTTGAATCATTGATCATTATTATGAAATAGATAATCGTAATCATTGTCCTGAGAGTAATTACTCGCTCTCCAACTTTTCATAAATTTGTCAAATACTAAATTTATTATTTTCGATGGTTTGACTGGTATTCGGAATCTAACAGTATAAAAAGCCAAATGAATAAAATGCTCCAATAAAAAATCGTCGTGAAACGATCATCAAAGCAACGAGTAATATCTCCCAGAATAATAATTACGCTTACCTTATTCAAACTTATGATGATGATTTCATTAGTCATAGTTTAAATACATATTTATAATACAAAATATTGAGGTAAATCTGAAATTTTATTTCAAATGCCTAGTGTTCTCATTAGTTACCTTTAATAATTTAACATTCAGAATGGATAATGATTGAATTTTAATGAGCATTTGATTCTTAATCCTTTTTGAATGCCAGCAAAATAATTTTGAAAGGATTAAATAAAAGTTTTGATCTAAACATAAAAAAGATCCAACTATAAATGAAACTGAAATGAGATAATGCGGCATAAATAAAAGTTAGAATTTTAATCAATCGATCATATAGCTTATATGTTGTAAATCCGTTTTAAATGTTACCAGTACTTCCGTTAAAACAAGTTTGAATTTTATTTTTTTTTAATTTACATATATTATTTTATTTTTTGTGTATTTAATTTAGTGATTGGAATAATTAAAAGTGATTTAAAGATTAGAGAATTATTTTAAAATTGATAATATTGAATTATGTTCATTACTATTTCATACTCAATGTACACTTCTTATCGAGTTAGAATTGTGTGACATTAACTTTAATTATAAAGATTTGGTTAAAATATTCAACAAAATCATTGAAAAAAATAAGAATTACATTCTTCCCGATGATATAGCTATATCTAGTATTTGGTATCTAGTTATTTTTTTTGAAAATAACCTCTAATTATCTTTACCTGACCGCCAAGAAGTGGTTATGTTTTTCGCGCATATCTTGTATGTTAATTTCTTATTACCTCGTATCTTCCAAACGGCTCAAGGAATTTCAACATTCAAGGTAGTATTATATTTGTCTCAATAACCCGAGTGTTCTTAGATAGGTTTAAGAAAAAACAAAACAAAATGGCGAATTTTCGAAACGAAATAGTAGGAAGTTAATTAAATAAAGTGTATCAAGAAAATTAAAAGGGGATTACAAAACTATATCTAAGTTATATGTTTAAGTTTAATTAGGAATAATAAACTGATTTTAAAGTTTTAATATAGTACTTATAATTAGAGGGGTTTTTTAGTGCTTGGATACTAAAGTCTAAAATCAAACAAGTGAAAACAAATAATTGACTAAGTTAATTGTTGAAATATCATGTATAGACAGTGTCGATTACGCAATTATTTGTTTTTCGACGTCACCTAAGTAAAGAATGATATCCAACCTTAGATAGTCACACATTCATAAATGATATTTCCATACAATACTTACTATTGCACCTAATTTACGTGGATAAACAGTGATGTTTACAAAAAAAATTTTTTTAAACAAAATGTTTAAAACGAAAGTTGTTTATGTTTTTATAAGGAACATTTTTGACATTTCAACTTTTGTTCTACCTCTAATGGTTTGCAAGAAGGGTCCTACGGACCCAAGTCCCAAATGACCCCAATTGACGAAAGACAATGACCTAGATTGCTCATTTACGAAATGGACCTTACTTTTTACGTCCTGAGCACGCTATAAAAATTTCAGCTTGATATCTCTTTTCTTTTTTGAGTTATTGTGTTGACAGACAGGCGGGCAGACAACCGAAAACGGACTAATTAGTTGATTTTATTAACAGCTGTACCAAAATTTTGTTAGTAGCAGTAATATTTTCAAGCGTTACAAACTTGGAACTAAACTTAATATAGTATGATATATTTCATATATACAAGGTATAATAAATAATTATAAAATAAAAAAACCCAGCTGTATTAAATAAAATCTGAAAAGCAAGAAACAAGTCCAGTAGTTTACATAGCAACTTTAACAAATAAAATCTAGACCGACTCAAATCTTCCCAACAATGGGCCCAGGCTCTTAAATACGCTATGTAAACTACTAGACTTGTTTCTTTCTTTTCCGATTTTATTTAATACAGCTGGGGTTTTTATTTTATAATTATTTATTATACCATGTATGTATGAAATATATCTAAATATATATTTATCACAGTGGATTTGGTTATTTTTATAATTATTTCTTTTTTGAAAATTCTGTGCCGATGTAATTCTATGACTAATATCGCAAGATACATACCGTACAGGCGTACAGGCGTACACGATACACATAAGCTACGTATGTAATATAAATTTTTTATTATACCCAACATAAGTAATAAATCATCGACTAAATTCAACAACTCGGCCCTATATATAATATATAACCATATACATATTATAAATATATATATATTATTGGACATTCGATATTTTATCTATTTTATGTATATATTTAAGTTATAGTACAGTATCGTTAAATTAGGAACAAACGATAAATATTCTAGTAATACATATTTTATATACTGCACTATACACTATGTTTGTTTGGTGGTTGGTATTTTAGTATTTTATATATGTTGGTAACAATGTTACATATATTTTTCTCTCCGTTAACATATAACTAACCAAATATACACCTAAAGTTGTCGAAGGATTTAAAAACTCAACCAAAATAAAAAACATCTTATCTGATTATTATTTTATTTATTGTAGAAAGTTTGTTTATTCACTTACTGTGTACATTATCACAAATATTGTTCATAATTCAGAAGTAGTATTAGCATTCAGTGCCAAATTGCCAATTGCGACACCGTTATAATTGAATTATTTTGAACATATTAACACAGTCAATATCAACCCATATCTTCGTGATCATTTTATTACCGCTTCTGAACCTAAAATTGTTTTTCTTATTCATAATGTTGTGAAAAATGCACCAATGAAGTGTTTGAGCCTTGCAATGCCTTAAAATATGAATTGCAATAGTAGAGGCAGTAGAGGCATTAAAATTGAATAGTAAGTTAAAAAATATTTATAAAAAAATATCAAGAGGATTCGTAGGACACCCGGTAGGAACTATATTACTTTCGTACCTTTTTTATTTACAAGATATTTTTCTGAAAATTTAATATATTAATTTTAGAAGTCAAATACTTGTTTGGTTCTTTAAAGAATTTAATTTTATAGCTACTTTTAGTCTTACTGTATGCAATAATTGTAGTATTAGTTTAAAAAAGACATACTTCTGATTATAGTCAACCCAATATGTGAGTACATTACGTTTGGTTTGATTTGGATATTTATTTTGACATAACACAAAAATTGCATTGTACTTACTTTCATGATGTCTTTAACTTTTGTTAACTTTCACAATTCAATTTTTAAGTGATAAAACATAAAATTTTGACAAATAATACAAATTGACAGTTAATATCAAAATATTTTTGCATTTTCTCAAAATTCATGGCATCCTGAATCGATTGAAAAAGTTTTAATTTATTCGGTCACCTAGATGTTGGTTTTTTGGTGTCTGTTGCAGTTATTTTGGTTTTAACTCCCAAACAGCAAACAAATATCGTGCGATAAGGAGCATAGTTTCAAAAATTACAGTTGACTGATGAATTCATAGCCATGGAGTAGTTATGCTGATATTTTATCATTTGACCATGCTTTCAATGCATTAGAATATTTGATGATACTAAACAGTTATACAGTTATAATGGATATAGTAATAAATAGGCCATGCGGTCCGAGCCCATTCATGAATGTGGAACCTTCTATGGCAGAGTTTCATTCTGCACACTAACCCTGATATTTGTTTGCAACTAAGAGACACTCATGCTATTTTGTGGTTCACAAAACTTGCATAGCTATAAAATTAACATAATAAATTTTAAATTGAAATTTAAAAGTTACCGATTTAAGTTAAATATTTTTATATTTGATGCATTAATAGAGTAAATTTTGGTTTTAGTCTGGGGCTCGTCAATATCCCTCCTCATTGATCATTAACTTCGTTAGTAGCAGTTTTCTTTACTGAATCCTGAGAAATTTTGATAGATCGGGCAAACTGAAAATTGATGGATAGCGGAATAGTTCGACAACTATTAGAATTTTCGTGGAGGAAAAAGTTGGTAGTTTAAGCGTTAGAAAATCAGATGCATACGCAGAAGAGCCAAATAACGGACGGATCACGTTATTAGTTATTACGTTACGTTTAATTTTGCTATAAATTTTACTCAAGTATTACTAACAGCATTTATAAGAAAATTATAGAAACAAAAATCAATTTTGACTATGCATCTCCCTTGCTAGAAGTCTATCAATGATAATGTATGGCTACGGGCACCGGGATTAAATAGTAGTGTGTATTTTATTCTGGTAGTCTGACAATGATCATTTGAACCATAAAAATTTTTATGTATTTATTGATAAACAATATTTGAGCTTAAAAAATATATGTCTGTTGTTGTATTACTAAATGCCATAAACCTTACAGCAAGTAAGATTAAATTTGGTAAACATATAATATTATTTTATTTATGGGTTCGATTTAACTACCCTGTATTTAAAAATTTATTAGGGTTTAAAAAAGATAATTTAAAAACAATCCTTTACCTAGGAATATCACATAATAGTTTGGCGTTACGTAAGTATACACTCACAGTATTAGTTCTTTTGGTTCTAATTGATCCATAATACTTACTCCTACTATTAATATTTAAATAATTTTCCCACAATAAGTAGATTTAATACCTTTTATAAACTTTAGTATTAAATGTACCGCATCCATATTTCAGTTACTTTACTTTGCAAATGATGTTTATTTTGTTTTATTGATAAGTAAGGTTAAATAGAAGCTAGTTACTCTTGTCCATAATGCACTATATTGCAAAATTATTTTTTTATTTAAATAGGTTCAGAATCACTTACTTAATATAAAGGCACAAAATCCTCACAAAAATAGGCGGGGGAAGTGCCTTCATTCTAAGGAAAACCGTTTCAGGCTTTTTCTCAATAACCGTGCACTTAAACTGTAACTGTGACTTAAATTGTAATGACCTTTAATGTAGATATTTAAATTTCCTACTTTTTTGTAGAACAATTTTTTCTTGTATCGCTAACCGTTTATGTCTTACACAACTATGAAGATTTAATTATTGACTATTTGACCGATATCTCTTCTAATGTTTGTTTAAGCAGGAAAATGATAATAACTTAACTTTAAAATCTACAAATTTTCTAAAACTTTGACTCAAAACTTTTTTTTCTAAAATTAATATTTATGAAGCTACAACGCGTTGAATGTTGCAACTACCGGAGCAAGATTAATAAAAGAGTATACAATTCAATAAATATATGAAAAATGTTAATGTTAATGACATAATTAGCAATAAATAATTTGCCTTCTTACCTGCAAAATCAGCAAACCATTACTTGAAATTTTTTTAAAAAGGATTTTAAAAAAGGACTAAAATTATTGGAAATAATTATCTACAAAAAAGGTTATGACCATTTTTGGTCTAAAGTTTGCGGTTAAGGAGATATAGCCCAAAACGGCTTTCCTTAAAATGGAGGCACTTCCCCCACTTATTTTTGTAAGGATTTTGGGCATTTATATTTATTACGTGATACTTAACCTATTTAAATAAAGAAATAACTCGTGTAATTTAATGCAGAAAAAATTCTTTGTCGTCTGAAGTATGAGCATATTTTGTGATTTAAAATAAAATCATAATTAAACGTGTTTATCATATGCATGATTTTCATTTGTTCAACAATAAACATTATTGTGAGTAATTACTTGAACTTAATCTTTGGAGAGAACAAAACAATTGAGCAATTACTTGAAATTGATAAAATGAGTGCATTTTAGTTGAAGTCTTTTGATCGGTCTATATGAGCACTAAAATTCCTCATCTGGTTCATATTATAAATTTTTTTGAATTTTTGTATACATGTTTTTTCAAATAATTTTTTTTCTACATTCTATAAAAAATTTATTTTTCAATAAATATGTTACCAGTTTTAATTATCTATGATATTTTTTTGTTTTTATTTTAAATAAAAAGTGTTTATTTTATAAAAATGTTTTTTAGTAGGCATAAGCTAGTGAGGTAGGACTGTTGATAAAATATCGATATATCGAAATATCGATATATTTTACAAATATTTTTTTAGGTGATGATCGATAGTTCGACATTGAATAATCGATATCGACGTTCGTTATTTTTTGAAATAACTACGGACTTTTCATTATTTCTCGTAAATTATTTAAATTACAACATAATTGTAAACTGAATCTATTATAATTTATTTATATTGTATTATGTTTTTCCTCTTTGCATAGCCCAGTATTTCAGATCAGCCCAATATTTCCAGGTCATCAAATGCGTTTAAATTTTGGATCCACAGTAGACATTTTACTTCCAAAAATATATGTTTAATATTTGATTTTTCAACTACATCTGTAGCATCTGTAGATCATTCCAATATTTCAAGGTCATCAAATGCGTTAAAATTTTGGATCCGTAAAAGACATGTTACCCCCAGAAATAGATGTACAATATTTGATTCTTCGACTACATCTGTAGCATCTTAACAAATTGCTTCTGCAATAACTTTGTGTGTGTCTAATAATCGTAGCAGTCAAACTGCTGAAACATATAAAACAACGAGTTTTTTTAAAAACTTTTACTGAAAAATATTGGTACAAATAAATCTTAATTTTGTAACTGCTTGCTTTTCTGAATAATGGTGACTTTAAAATATTTTATGGTTTAAAACACAATTGCACTCAAAAAAGATGAATCGTAAATATAAATTTGTTGATTCAAAGTATGACAAATTGAAAACTGAAATAATATGAACTGAAAAAGAACTATACTGTTATTTTTATTTATAAAGTTTTTTGTTGAGAGCATTTACATATCTATAAAATCCAATCAAATTCCTTCAAGACCCAGTATAGAAAAATTGATCTACGTTTTATTCATCTAAGATAGTTTTACAAAACCATAAAGCTTACATATTTAATTTGGAATGTCTTATTCAATGCTTAAAACTCATTTTATCTTTCATTAATGGCAGTGACATTGAAGACCGTATTGACTACAGCAGTTGCCAAGAAAAAACAAATGAATCAGCGATGCTTTTGTATTTAAGCTGTGCATATTTTAAAATTGAAAACATCATCAAAATTCTCTGTGCAAAATATCTAAAATAATTTTTTTGTAATTTGCGAATTAATTACTTCGGGATTTTAGGAAGCAATTATAAGAATAAATACATGTTTTCCAGAAAATTCGTATTCGGAAAAAAGTTATTCTCAAGTGATTTAATCGTGAATTAATCTTGGCTATTATGTAAGTATGGAGCATTTAGTTATTTCTGTAATTGCAAGAATAATAATAAAAGGGAAACAAATTTTGTTTCATTTAAATGAAAGGTGTAAGAAATGGCTGAAATAATATTGCGTTATATGTTTGATATTTTTTCAATCTGTATAAAATATTTTAATCAAAAGATACTTATCAAAAAATAAATTCTTAAAATTAGTTGAATAATAATTTAATCCATTTTACTTGCCCTGGTTTTAATTTGTTTTAGTATTATTTATTTAATCTTTATCTCGTAAATTAATTGATTGTTGATTTTCATTAATTACTGACATGTTTATTGAAAGTAAATAATAATAAAAATATATAACATAGAGAGTGACGCCAAATTCAACAGGCAAACTTAGAAACATTATAGGTATAGCTCGATTTTCAAAAATTTTGTTTTAAAATAAAAGGTCAACAAGATATTTTAGTGAAAAATTATTTAGAAAAATTATATTTTTCTTGAAAACATGTTTTCTTTCAAAGATAGACATACCATTCGGAGATTCACTTGAACCATCCCTAAAATAAATTAAAATATTATGAAATAAGTCGTGGTGGAAATGGTTAAGTGCAATTTAAGGTTTCAGGTTCTAACACAAGCCTATGTTCCGATCTTTGCCAAGCCTGAGATGCAAATAAAAAAATTGTTTCCCGTTTGTTATGTTCACGGTTGCTTTTTACCTGGATTTTACGTGTGTTTATAAGTTTTATGCATTTTTTTCCATTGCCTATTGCGACAAAAAGAATATAAACAATCCTGAAAAATGGATCGGGTTACCCATCTTGGTGCCACTCACATCAATTGCTGAAAAAAACATATATAAAATGATGTATAGTAAACATATATAGCATGATTGATAAGTTTGATTTGTTTATCGAAAACTAACGATACAAAGAAATGTGAAAGAATAGGTACAAAACCTACCTAAAACAAAAATGTAGCAACGAATTTTTATGAATCTTAGGAGCGCAGAAGCTATTAACAAATATCCTTATAGGTGTGATTCTCGAATCTTTTTAAGTTTTGCTTTAATTTAAAGTTTAGCTTTGTTTTGATACAACTGGCAACGAGATTTAAGAATTAAAATCGTTACATTTCGAAGTAAACGTATATCAAAACTTTTGTATTAGGCTATTTCTGATTTAAGGAATTTGTCCGAGGTTGCTCTTGCATATGAACGCTGAAACATAGAGTGAATTGAAAACAACGGTGTGAGTGGTGCCAGGAGTCTCGACTATTTTTTCAGATAAGAGACTAATCTAAAATACTTTAATCATCGGAAAAAATACACAAACAACACAGAATATTTTAAGTACAGAACACAAAGAGGTCCTCGAATGTACAATTACTTAATAACGATCTGCTAAATATGGTAAAGAAAGAAGATTCATCCTGTATAAGATATTTATTCTTAAACTTGAACTACAATACAAAATTAATATTAAAAAAAAAATTAATTAAAAAAATCTTTTAAAACTCTAGTTAAGCACCTCCATAATATTAGTTGTTTTATTCGACGAATGATTAAATTTTTTTTTAATTCATGAATATGTTTATAAAAGTTAGTCTTGTTGATTCGTTCTCACACTTTATTTTTGAATTAGCATAATACATCCGGTCCAAGAAGACAGGGTAATTAATACGCAGTAAAGTAAAGTGGTACTATAAATTATATTACTTGAAATAAACGTGTTCTGTTGTGGAAATACTAAAGATTTACATGTTGTTTTTATATGTGTACATTTATAACTTTTATTCGCTTAAAAATATTAATTGTTTTATTATCTTGATATTTAGATTTCGAGTCTAAGAGCCTATCTATTCGGGAAAAAAGTTAAATTACTACAGAAAGTCCTTAAGCCAAAGCCTTAAATTGTAATTATTTTTCAAGTTTCGTTCTACGCAACGCAAATCAATTTCATCCTTCAAAAAGTTTAAAAAAAAAAATCAGATCAGACTTTTATCACGCGCTTAAAATCTCTTATTAAAGTGCAAGGCGTGCTACTCGGTTATCAGCCAAACCGTAAATGTCAAATCTATATTTTTATAAATAACGAAAATTTGAGGGTGTCTTCATCTTAACACTGTATGTTACTAGACGGAGCGTAAAAAATTTAGAAAAGCCCGTTTCTATTTTTTAACCTTGAGCATTGACAATCTCAAAATACAAAAATCATTCCGTGTTTCCCTTGTAGAAAGTGATTCAGTGGAAATTTTTCCTCCAATTTTAGACTTCCTTGTTGTTAGCTTAAAATGATATTAAATAATTCACGCTTAGTAACTTTATAAACCTTTTTGAACGAGAAGGTTGTACTTTTCTCATATTTTCATCCTTTCTATACACTGTAAAAAAAAATTACGTAAAAGTACTTGGCGATTGATGTTCTTATAATAAGTAAATATTTCTTGAGTCAACAATCTCATAACCTGTTTCTAGAAAATTAGTGTTTGCCTGCAAAAATTTTCTTGAACCAAAAAAAACATATTGTATATATATTTACTTGCTACCATGTTAAGAACACATTTCCTTGCACTTAATACTTTTTTTTACTGTGTACTTAATACTTTTTTTTACTTGCACTTAATACTTTTTTTTTACTCAACTGAAGGTCATTATTCCATCTTGTGGTAGCAAACTTTAACTTAACACGGTTGTCATTCAGTTGATTAAGTGATATGCTGCAGAGAGAAACTTGAATCAAAACTTTTATGAATTAAAAAAGACAACTTACCGACAATTTAGTTAAGTATGCTAAATACTTACTCACTTTGACAATAAACACATAAACAATTATTCTATACATGTAATAAAATATTTAATTCTACATTTTAAATGGTAAAATTGCACAAACTAAAAACGTACATTAGATAATTAAAAGACAGTATAAAAAGTGGTTTATATCATTAATAATGTAAATACAAATGCTTACAGGAAATACATATTGATAAACAAATTACTTTTGTTTACAAAAAATATTTTTATTAATGAATTAAAAAATTACTATAAATGTCTGTTTTACCTCAAATGTCGATAGCGATTCTCACTATATACAGGAGGGGTCATTGCTCTCTTAAGATCGGGTTTGCTGTATCTCGGGATACTAAAGGCATTGAATGTCCATCTACAAACTTATAAGACGAAGCTTATTTCATTCTCGAACTGATCAAAAACATGTAACCGTCAATTGAAAGTTTTTTCATGCTATTCTTAACGTGCTCGAGATCATTTCCTAAAAAACTTGGCCTGTTTATCACTTTCTTTGTTATATTTAATGACAAATATAAAGACTTCTTCCAAATCCTCTCGGAACCGTTTTTTATGATACTATTCCCTGAATACAGTATACAGTTATACACTATGACGTTCATATCGATACCAACATTGTGATATCCGTGATATCCACAAAAAATTTCTTACTAAGGTTTGTCCAATATTATTAATAAAATATTTTGTTATCATCTTTGATCCTTAGAATTTTAACCAGTCCTATGGAAACATAACCAATGGTATTTTGAAGAAGTTAGAAAATGGCATAACATTCAAAGCCACCATTTGCAGACACTCAATTAAGCATAGCTTCCGGAGTGTTGCAGACTTTCAATTGAGCCTCAAAATTATTTCAAGTGATAGAAAAATTAAAAATTATGGAGTTTGAAATCATTTCTAAAAAGAAAAAAAAATTTTTGTCGATCACTTGAAAATCAAATCCAAATCATCTTTGACCGTTTATTAAACTATTTCAGTTGATTAGTAAGGTTCATAAAAAGACCAGTTGATTTGGCGTTTGTGTGCTGTCTAGATTAATCGTTCTGGATACATCGTCAGAATTTTATTTAATTTATTAAATTATGTTAATTATACTTGCTTTTCTGTTCCGAATTTTTATCTTGGTTTCCAAAAAAAAATCGAAGTGAAATTTTATGCTTTCAAGATTTATAATAATAAAAACCTTGTTTCCATTAGGAAATGAGTAAGTTCTTATAAACTCTGTATATAAGTTTAATTTAATATATGTTACTAAGTTAGCCATTTAGTAGGAGAATAAAGCGACAGCTAGGATTATAAACCGGTTATATCAATGGCTTTTATATCATAAGTAGTTGATTCATAATATTAGCTCATTAATTATCGTTTATAAAACTAACATTTCGAATCAAGGAAAGGAAAAATTTTTCAGAGGACGTTGTCTTTGAAAGTGGCATGATACATTCGATAAACTTAGGTAAAGAATATCTAAAAAGATACATCACTTAAGGTAATTAATTTGATCGCTTCCGTATTCCTACGGACATTATTATTAGTTTTATTTAAATGCTTTATGAATGACATCTAAAACCGGTTCTATTTTAAAAGGTCCCGACTGAATCTTTATTTAAATACATACATTAATATTTATGTACATACTTTTTGAGCTAAACACCCTTTTTCTACCTTTTAAACATTATTTTGAACCTTTGATAATCGTATATAGTGAACAGTCATAATTGAAATTAGTTATAACTACGAAATTTGTTCTTCGTATGACGTAGGCATCCGATAAGAAAGGCTTTTCCGCAATTCTATCCCTAACGGTGTGAAAAACGTGGGAAAATTTGTATGGGCAACGTAATTCCTTGATCCAATCTACTTCAAATTTTGCCTAAGCATTCTTTTACAGAATTAATGGAAGATGTGTTTCGTATTTACCCAGCAAAGTGGGTGGTTAGTTGCTAGTCACTGTTAAAATCTCACAGCATTCCTATGAAAAAAGAGATTGTTCGAAAGCTGGCTTTCCCTATCACAATTCGTTAATTAACGCGATATGCATTCTACTAAAGCATCCCAATTTCTGTCTGGCAAATTAAAAAATTACTTTCTTTAATTATAAAATTAAATCTTATAGAAATTAAAGCAGCACTAGAATAATATGAACACGTTATTTTTATAAGAAAAATATCTGGGTCAGTGTTAGCAACGACAAAACTATATGACCATTATAATTTATATTGCTAAAACAGTATAAAAATGATTTCCAAAGAAAATCTTAAATTTTTTTTCGGGAATGCTAGTAAACACAGTAAAATCAACCAATCTCAGGTGTCACTCCTTCTTCATTCCTACTTAATTGCTCCGAAAATGGGAAGATTACAATATCCAAAATTCAGCCATCTTGAAGTAACTTTTTTTTTGACGTTCCCAGAATAATTGCCTAACTTTCCTGCACCATATCTCAAAACTCCAAATTTTCAAAATTTTGTGGCCAAAATCTACTGATCAGAAACTATCAGAATCGATAGATTAAGAAATTTTGTTGCAATGTTATTTTCATAAGAATCTCGACGGGAGATGTGCAGAAACAACTGTTTATATAATGTATCATCCTTGTTGAATCACTGTGTATAAAGTTAAGAAAAATTCAAGAAATTGTTATTAAAAAACAATTTATAGACTCACATTACATGATGTGCAATTGAAAATAACTATTCATAAAATTATGTTGTATTTTCTGGTAACAAGTACTTTTACATTATCTATCGTATGCTCTTTTTATATGTCCATACTACTCAGATAGATAGACTTTATCGTGTGTATACGGATATTTTATGAAGTTTAAAATAATGCCTTAGGGTTTTTCTTGTATATATATGATGTCGTCACAGGAGATCTGATATTTCCGTAATAAGTTACAATAACATTTATTTTATGTTTCTCTATCTTTACGAGTATACAATACGTTTATTTGTGGTTTACCAATGGAGATTACAATTGCATGGTTTATTTATATTGGAAGCTTACAGAAATGCTTCATGTTTGACGATTTCCATAAAAATTTCCCAGTTTTTTGAAAGCTTGGAAGCATATTATAAACCTAGAGTGGCCAACCTGCGGCTCGCGAGCCACATGCGGCTCTTTGAAGGATTATATGTGGCTCTCGATAAATGTACTCGAGTTCCCTTTTCATTTTTGTGTTATATATTTAAGAAAATTATTATCGTGCCAACAACTATTAACGATCGACAACTGAAGCCACAGTCGGTACTTGCATGGGAGACTGCTTGAGAACATTTTGTGCTGTTACCTTTTTATTATTTATAATAGTTCTATTATACCCATTGTATAACTTATATACAAAAATTTAGCTTTCATATGTTTATGGCCACAAAACTGGAAAAGTAATCGAAAACACTGCATTCAGAAGTTTTCACGGGATTATATATAAAATAAAAATAACTGAGAAGGGGAATGAGAGTCACGTAAATGCCAAATGTGTTTCTAGACTTTTTTTACTGCCTTACAAAGCCAGTGCGAAGCGTGGACGAATTAGGCTAGTAGTATACTAATAATTTTAATTTTTTAATTATTAACTTTTAATTATTCTTACGATAATTATTTGAAAATTTAAACAAAATCACAGTAATTGTCAAATTTTAAGGTTTCACTTCTGTCGACAACACAAATGACTGTCTATTTTTTTTCATTTTTTCACAAATGTTTATTTAAGTGTAAATAATTTAGAGATTTTCTACGGCTCTCACTTGGTAAATATCAGCAATCGAAAATTTAACGCATTGTTTATGTTTTATTATTTATCTGTTATAAGTTCTTATTATAAAATAACATTGATTATACATTAAATGATCTAATATATTACATTATTTTATTTTTTGTTCGAAGCGGAAACCATATTTCCCGTTATCAATATTTATTTTAGAAAATCATTTTGGCTAATCTATTTATATACTTTTTTTTCTGTTCTTGTTTTTTAAGTAGACATCTGATGTAATCATAAGTATGTCGGGGTCACTAATTAGTGTAGAAAGTGGTTCACACAATATGTGATATTAAGAAAGTAAAAAAAAATTTATAGGGTTATTTTTAAATATAAATATAAATAAATGGATATAATTTTTACGTTTATAGTTTTTGCTTTTTATGAGCTTTTTCCGGGTCAAGTCTTGTATTTTAAATTCCAAGTGATTTCCAATTAGATCTAGAGTCAGGTGTAGAAATAGACAATACTTTCTCTTTGTAAAAATTTTCAATCCGAATTCTTTTTGGCCAGTCACATTGAAAAATTGCAATTCTTATACGGCCGTCCGAGAAAAAACCCTGTTTATTGAGTGTTTAACATGATTTTTATTCCATTACCTTCTTATTTGAAGATCGTTCATTATGAATATGTAAGCAACCTGCCGTGCAAATAAGAAAAGAAGTAGTCCTCGGCTATACAAATTTTTGATGAGAAAAAAGTTGTTCGATTATTAACTGACAATCCGATACTACGCTTAGCCTTTGATCCAGATGAAAAAAATATTAAAATCGTAAAATGTTTGTAGGCATAAATTCTCAATTCTAGCCCATTTTCGACAAATTGGTGCAATAAGATTTTGTAGGTGCTTCGAAAAGTACTTTTAACAAATAAAATGAATTGTACTAAAGATTTAAGACTGGAAGCATGGTTAATGATGGTTCGTGATGATTAAACGAAGTTGTTCATGGGTACAACGTATTTAAAACACGGCATTCGAGATATGTTGGGACAAAGTACAAGGGTAAGCAATAAATACACTCTTTTGATATCGTATGTCTGAATTACCAGGGTGCCTGCGTAAAACGTACATATGAAAATTTAATGAATATAATTTTCTAGAAAATAAAATTTAGAAATGTTTGTTTTTTCTGCTCACATCGCTACAGGATATTTATGAATAGGTTTTTATGTTTACGTTATTTGGACGAAAATCAATACGAATAATTTTCCGAAAGTTTCTTGATATTATTCGTTTTTAAGGTTCCGTACACATTCTTAAGACTGAGAATGTGTAAAATAGGTACAAGTTAAGGATTCCATACTTTTAGGGATTTCTTTTACAAAAGTAATTTAATAAAAAGTACATAGTATTATATAATAAAAAACTAGTCAAGTACGAGTTTAGTGTTCCGTATTTTTTTTCATTCACGAAAGTATTAAATAACAAGTGAAAAGAAAGAAATTGAATGAGTTAATTGTTGAAATACCCTGTACAGATATTGTTGAATGTCGGAAGTACATTAATTTTTTGTTAAAATTAGAAGAATTTAAAAAACGAACAAAATTTTATCGGCCTTTCAGCCGTCATTTATTTGTTTTTCGAAAATTTCGGAAGTTTTCAACTTCCTATCTTTTATACTTTTGGAGAAAATAGACACCAAGGTTTTGTTTGCGCCCAAGGTCCATTTGACCTATGTTGCTCATTTACGAACCCAACCCCACTTTTTCCGTCCTGAGCTCAGAATAATAGTTTCAACCCTATATCTCCTTTTGTTTTTGAGTGATCATGCTAATAGACACATGGACAGGCAGAAAGGCAGACAACCGGAATTGTGCTAATTAGAGAAATGAATGAATATCTATTCCTCCCAAAATTTTGTACGTAGCATCAATATTTTTAAGCGTTTCAAACTTTCTGGGACTAAAGTTATTATACCTTGATATATATTACATATTCTCAGGCAATAAAACGTACATAGTGTCGTATTTTAAACGAAGGTACGGAATTCCTCATGTGTGAGTCCGTCTCACACTTGACCAAATTTTAATTTCCTTCATAACAACAAATAATATTTTTTTTCATCGTCTACATCATTATTTTCAAATTAATGATACAAGGTCTGTTATTAATTTTATATTAAAACGTTAATATATTTGACATCCGCTTTAAGATATTATACGAATGTAATGGTAGTAGGTTTAGGCTCACGTGTAGGATTTGACACTTTTTACAACTCTTACACCTACGAAAATGTTTATAAGCGGTCACTTTTCTTCTAGGCAATTAAGTAATATAATTTTTAATTACACAACAAGATGAAAATTTATGCATACTTAAGGAAGACGGTATTAAAATAAGAAAAAAAATTTATAAGAAAAAAACGAGAGGTGTTCTTACACCATGATTTATGTATTTTTAATTAAAAAAGGAAATTTTAATGTTTGTTAAATTACAGTCCTCCATATATGGGGGCACCATAACCACAACACCAGGGCCTCATTTAGAATACTAATATTTCAATAAACTATAAACAAAGCATCGGTCGGTCTGTCACTATATGAAAAAAGGCATCGGTGTCGAACGCTTTATCTTGTTCTGGTCCCATCAACCAAACGCGCGATAAAGAGCATCGTTCCAAAAATACAAAAATCATTTTGTAAAACCAGATATCCGCTGCATAACATCGGAAAAATTTTAGTAAAAATTCAAATCTTCTTATTGGAATATCGTCTTTAATGAATTTTCTTCAATTTTAGCCTTTTCGTCCAATCAATTTTCCAGATCGTTTGAGGCTCTCAGCTATGAAAATTTTCTTATAGCAGAATTATTAGACACGACTGTGATTGCATCCACTCAAATTTCCAACCGTCCCTAAATGACAATCAAATAATATGCGTGGCTCTAGACCCAAATAATTATACATTTATAATTGAAAAAATAAAATATCTTTTGACATATGGCGATAAAAAAAAGATACTTAAAACATATGCAATACGAGTCTATTCCAGAGGAGTTGTAGAAATGTTTATTAATTACCTTAATATAATTAATTAATTGACTTAACTCAAAAAGAATTATTTGTCTGATATATGAAGAAATATAAACCTAATATAGATTATGTTACGCCTTCAAGGACGACTACTTTAAACGAACAAATTCATTTATTAATTAACTAAGATGCATGTAATTAGTCATATTGCATATACTGTCTCGTAGCATAAACTTAATTTTATAGAGAGTTCATAAATCATTCAAACAGAAATTTGTATACCATGTATATATGAAATATACATAATATATTAAGTTTAGTGTCAAGTTTGTAACGCTTAAAAATATTCATGCTACGAAACAAATTTTGGTATAGGTGTTTTTGTCCATTTCCGGTTGTCTGTCCGTCAATATATGTCAATTGGGTCTTGGGTCCGTAGGACGCATCTTGTAAACCGTTAGAGATAGAACAAAAGTTTGAAAATGTTCCTTATTAAAAAAATAAACAACTTTTGTTGAAAATATTTTTTTGCAAACATCACTGTTCACCCCCGAGGGCGCTAATCAGGTGCAAATTTTATTGTATGTATTAATATGGGAATATCAGTTATGCATGTATGGCTATTTAAAAGTGGATATCTTTTTTTATTTACGTGTTGTCAAAAAACAAACGATTGCGTCATCAACACTGTCTATACATGGTATTCCAACAATTTACTCAGTCAATTTTTTGTTTTCACTTGTTTTAAATTAAAAACCTTAAATGTAATAAGTACAAAATATATTAATTACTAAAATTAAACTCTTGGCCGACTCAAATCTTCCCAATGGCTGTTAAAGTCGCTGGACTTATTTGTTTCTTTTCAGATTGTATTTAACACAGTGAGGTTTTTAATTTTTTTAATTATTTATTTCATTAAATGATAATAAATACATGCTTGAAATTTTGTGAGTGGATTTCATTTGACGAGTCATATTTCGAGTTCGATTTGACGAGTCGAATTTTTCGGACACTATGACCACTTGATAACAATAATAATTATATAAACAATTCACAGAGATATCCGATTCATACCATAGAGCTAATGTTATAACATTTTTTCTAATAATATTAGCTACGTAAATTATCTTTCACTTGGAACGACTCTACAGGAAACTAACAATTACAAACAGTTTTTTTCCAATTTTGTGAAACTCTCTGTATATATTTATATACTTAATGATAAATGGAGCATAGTCATCAATGAAAGATAATATTTATTTAGTCTATATTTATTTGGTATATTGGCGTCGCATAGTAATTATTTCAATTTCATTAATTAATATATTCTAGACATTTTTAAGAACTATAAACTATGAGCTGTCTATTCTGTTGAGAAAAAAAAATTTGCCAGTTGTAATGAAAAGAAAGTTGCTCGAACCTTTTTTAACTTTATTATATTATAAATATAATAAAGTATTGTGATCGAAAAAAAAATCGATATCGGGGTTTCAACGGAAATATACGTTTTGAGGGTCCCTGATTTAAAAAAAAAGGTTTTAAAAAAATGTTGCGTCCGTCGGTATGTCGATATGTCTGTTACCAAGCTGGAGCCTTCAATTTTCAACCGATTTTTCTCAAACTCGGTACATAGGTTCAGTTTGGTCATAATTCCAGACGATTTTTTCATTTTTTTCCTAGGCCTTTTTTAAGGGTACTCCCCTCTAGGCCAGAACAGGATTTTTGGGGGTTTCTCAAAAACGGCTTTAACGATTTTGATTAAACTGGGCCAAAGGCTAGACCTTAGGGTGTTTCTAAGATTGGTATAAGCCACATATCCGCAAAAATTCGAGAAGGCCCACATCATTGGGAAAACTTTTTTTTTTGGCGTTTTTTCAAAAACTGCTCAAACGATTTCGATTAAACTTGACACAAGGCTACACCTTAAGGTGTTCCTAGGATTGGTATAGGCTACATATCCAAGAAAAATCGAGAAGGCCCACACCCTTGGGAAAATCTTTTTTTATTTGGGCATTTCTCAAAAATGGTACCAACGATTTCAATTAAACTTGGCACAAGGCTAACTCATAAGGTGTTCCTAGGATTGGTATAGGCGACATATCCAAGAAAAATCGAGAAGGCCCACACTCTTGGGAAAATCTTTTTTTATTTGGACATTTCTCAAAAATGGTACCAACGATTTCAATTAAACTTGGCACAAGGCTAAATCATAAGGTGTTCCTAGGATTGGTATGAGCCCCATATCCGGGCAAATTCGAGAAGGCCATACCCTAGGGAAAACATTTGAAAATACAGGAAAATGGGATTTTCTAGGAACCAATACTTGCCGCTTTTCAATTTACTTAAAACACACAAAAAAAAAGTTTGAAACAAAAATATTTGGCGAAGAGAGAGCTAAATTTTGTTTATACCTTTATTATTTTCAACATGTATTTTGCACCTCCCTAAAAGGAGTGGTTACTACCACCTAGGCAAAAGCACCACACGGCATCACTTAACTTTTAGAGAGTGGACAAAGCTTAATCCCAAATTTGAAATCGGTGCTATAGGTCAAAATTTAGAGATTTCGTCTTTTTTTCTCCTCGGTTACTGGAGTATTTAATAAAATACAATTATAATTTTTGCTACTTGAGACTTGCTTTTTGAAAGCCAGAAATTATACAGTTTCTATTTTACGACTATAACAGACAGTAATAAAAATTATTTATTTGTTAATTTTCAAGAAAGTCATTTAACAGAAATTTTCAATTTGCTGTAAGATTTTGTTGGGAGTTATACATAAAATTGGGTTAATTTAATGTCGCAAGTAGTACAATATCTCTTAATTTATCTTTGTGGCCATTAAATGAGACGAATATGTAAAAGGATGTATAGTGTGTTCGACAAATTGTTCACTAAAAATTATATTTCTTTGATGAAATGGTCAAAAAAGTGGAAGCGCTTGCAAAGTAGGTAATAAAACAATCCAAATGTTGATTTTTGAGGTACCATCAGAAAAATGAAAAATTTTAAAAATTGAAAGATTTCTATGAAAAAATAAAATTTTATGCGATCGGAGTGAAAAATAATTATACTTTTGTAATGGATATTCTATTTATTAATGGGTTCCAGCGTTTATCGTTTATTAGAGGCTCACACAACTTGGAACATAGCCGACTATCTTTATTTGATTGAAGATACTTCAAGCAAACAAAGAAACAAAAACTTCAAACTCCACACTTTTTAGCCGAAACTTAAAATGAATAAATGGTTAAAGACTAAATAATTTCACTATCTTCGCTACTATAATTTTAGTTTACATTACAAACAGTTTATTTCTGAATCATTGCAGTTTTGCGCTGCAAGAGATATGGCAGAATTGAGATACTTGTTATAAAAGTATCCGTTAATAGTGGTACAAGGTATCGCTTAATCATAAAAAGCAGATCTTAAGAAACTATTTTCAGGAAGAAAAGGCGATCAGACATCGGCTACACCTGTACAATAGCAGTCCAGCACCGTACCAAAAGCCAAGAAGGGTTTTCTGAATGATCAGGCAGAGTTTTCTATATGACAATTTAAGAAAAATTAAAGTGGTTTTTTGTATAACACCAATGCACGAGATTCCTCAATGAATGCAGGTACCTTCTTTGGAAATTAAATATTCTACTAGAGAAAGACCTACTAGATAAGAAACAAACTATTCTTCGTGACAGAAACTTGGTATAGATCGAAAGAATGTGAGTTTAGACTTGGCGGAGGGAAGTATGAAGTGATTCCACTAATGTTCTAAACTATAAATATTACCACTTTAAAACAGTTACATAAAGTATTATATGGGTTATATTTTATCCGAAAAAGCCCACACAGTAACAAAGAACATACAAAACTACTTCATGGATGAACATAACAATATTATATTAAATGAAGACAAGATATGGTTATTTTATTTTGTTTTGTGGTTTATATTTTAATGACTGTTAGCCATTAAAATGATTATAGGTCATATTGTTGTTTTAAGTAATCATGTTTTACTAGTAAGTACCTCACAACATAGACAATAGTTTTCACAATACGTCCAACATTCTCTTATTCAATTTTAAACGTATAGTAATACTTGTGGTAGACATCATTTAAAGTTTTAAACAAATAGATAAAGCATTCAAGTTCAAAACATAACAAACACAAAGTCGTGAATAGGAGACTTAAGAGGCTCGATCAATTACTTTCGGCCAAACTTATATAGTCATTCTAACACAAAAACTACAAAAATCGCTATAAAATATAATTTTCAGGCCATAATTACCTATTCTCCAATACAGTTACGGACTGACCCAAAAGTTTGTGAAACTAGATTTCTTTTTCATTCATTCAATAGGGGGTTGTTTGGTGATCTTTCGCGAAATTAATCCCTTCGGCATCTTGGAATATGACTTTTTTTGCGTTTTAGCCCATATCTTGCGTTCTGTTCTTTAAAATTTGATGATAACAACACCATGATAAATACGGTGTCCTTGGACTTGTCTGCGTTTTATCTTCAAATCGATTTCAAAAAGTCAAAATTCAAAAAGTCGTAAGTCAAAATTATATAATTTTTTATAAGGAACATTTTTTGCGTTTTAACTTTTGTACTGTCTCTAACGGTTTAAAAGATGGAGATCCAATTGACCTCACTTTTTACGTTCTAAGCACCCTATAAATATTTCTTTGATATATCTATAGTACAGCGGTACATTACTAAAAAATTATTTGAACAAAATTGTTACAAAAATAAACAAAAAAACGAAAAACATGTTTTCTATTAATCGAAGGGTATATTTTGACATGAATTGGTTTAAGGATAAATGAAGATAAAGTCCAACGACACCAAAATCATAAAATTTTATTGGATGAGACGAAAGATATGGGCCAAAACAAAAAATGATTTTCAAAGATAGCAGTGAATTTCGCGAATACGCAAAATCAGATTTAAAATCTCCGAACAACCCACTCTTGAATGAATGAATAAATACAGCTAGTGTCACACACTTGGGGTCATTCCTTTTCGATTTTAGTAATTGAACTAGACTACTACTCTAAATAATTCAAAGTAACGATTTTGTGATTGGTAATGCAATTGAACTACTTTCTGATATATTGGCTTAAGAAATTCTTTCAAGATATCATCTCTCGAAAACAATATGATCGATATCTCAGATCAACACTCAATCGTTAAACAACACCGATTCATGTTTTTTTTTTAATTTAATGAAAAATATTTTTATTTAAATCAGAAACAAAGAAAATTGATTTTGCAATTTTCTTAAGGAATCTATTTTGAAAAATCAAGAAAAGTTAAATAAAAAAGTAGAATTCTCTTAGCGATTATCATCTCCTACGGACAGCCTCAAGTTATTTGCTAATATAAGCCTTAATCAATTCAGTCAATTTTCTCTATGGATAGTCTCCTTAGCAAACTCTTAAAAAATTAAAAACAAAATCAGAAAAAACCTCATCTTCGTATTTAACAAAACAATGAAAAAATTTACTGTTCTGTAAGATTTTCATTCTTGGTTTTAACATTCCATTCTTATTACGTTACGTATTTAATAACGAATAAAGAAGCAATACAACTTTTCGATTTTTGAGATGAAATACAATACCTTGCTATCCAAGTTAATAATTGTAATGCTACTAGGATAACTAGCTAAATAAAGTCAACTTAGTGTTACAAGCACCTTAGTAATAATACCGTTTTTAGGTGTACACATAAAATTGAATTAAATTTTGCTCACAATGGAAAGTAAATTATTTAATCGGCTGGTATTATTATAGTCAATATAATAATAACAATAGTCATCAATACCAATTATTTAGAATTAAATTCTATGTAATTAGTAATAAATGTTTATTTTATCAATTTAAACAATAAACCTGTCTATCAAATAAAAAAATATTTTAATTCAATAGAAATAAATAGTAAACTTGATATGTTCAAATGTTTTTTAACCAGAAAAATCGTATAACTCATTTTCAAAAAAACAAAAATATAATCTCGTTTCTTTTATGATTAAATAAGCGGTCTAGGTGCGACCCGAAAGGTCCACACGAATAACTTCCCAGTGGAAAGGATAAACAAAATCGGTTTATTCGTCTAGGCGCTACGATGAACCTTTTTCGGAAGTTCATATATTGCTACAGGATGTTTTTTCCAGCATCCAAAAAATGTAATCACCAACTATCAGTCTACCAATTATCACACGAATTTGTACACATGCATGCTTAACTATCATTTTAAATATTGCATTTGAAGGGGCATTTCCGATCAATACAAATAAATTATCCTTTCAAATACTTATACATAAATGTACTAACTAAAATGTGGATATCTACCTACTACTTCTAAATTAAGTAGTGCCTAGAGAACTATTAACAACTATATTACGTTAACGTTACGACACTAAGCGTCCAGTTTTGTTACAATATTGTTGTAGATATAATGTAATCTTATAGAATCTCTATATCATTGGCAGATATTTTGCATAGTTGCTATTAAATATTTAGATTTAAGAAAGTGTTAAATACACGAGTAGAAAATACTTAAGAAGAGATAGGAATTCAAGTATGAGCTTGATGAAAATAAAAACTACATGAAAATTTTTATTTGAAAATGATTTGTAAAAACAATAGGGGATCGGACTAGATTTCTTTTATCACTGAAGGTAAAGAATGGTTATTGGACGTGCAGAAAAGTGAAGTTAATGGTTCTTAAAAGTCTTTACTTGTATGCAAAATGCGAACGTTTAAAATTCCTAATTTAACAAAGAGGCAGATACCCACTAGTGACGTCATACGTGAGTATCGCCAAAGAGATTACATATAAAACTTTGTTTTGCTTAAAGAACATGGGCAACCTTTGACTGCTTATAACTTTTTTAGTCAATTTTATTTGCATTTTCGAATTTTGTCATGATATCAAGTCTACTTTTACCTTTTTATAGGTCAATTCGACATCAGGATTATTCCCTATTGGGTAATGTTATATTCTCTTCTTGAAAAAAAAGTTCTTTTAAAACTGTTTGCGCCCTTAAAATAATTATGAAAAAATAAACGCTTTTGCTATTAAACTTATATGCAATCTTTCCCTTTTTGTAAAAAAAAACATTCCTTCAAAAACTCGATTGTAATAAATGTACTTAAATAAATTCACAGAAGAATTTAAGTTGGAGTTATGAAATTTAGATGTTTTAAAGGGCATTAATAAACCTGATTATTTTTGGCGAATTTAAAGAATATGGTTCATTAGTTAAACGATGACACCGACGACAAATAAATGAACGATGTTTTAAACAAGTAGAAATTGGTTTTGTGAATCTACAAATAATGAACCCAGTCTGGCTTTGGTTGAAATTAAGAAACTACATTTTTAAAGTATTTATTAATTAGGTACACTCAATTTCAGATAGGTAGGTAGAATGTATGTACACTGTGTATTGTACGTAATAAATGTACCGTAAGTACTCATATTTGTACATGTTAGTACACATGGATGTATAATAATATGTATAATGTAAAAGCTAAAGATTGGTCATACATAAATGAATGCGGTTAGTGCGGTTTAAAGGCTACTTATATACCACCACTATGTATGCTTGTGAAGGTACATACAGTGTATTATGTATGTAGATATGTACACTCAAATGAAATATACTTGACTCAGTAGACCAAGTTGCCCCTTAATGTAAATAAAGTCGTAAAATGTTACGTCATACATACGTCATACACCCTTAGGGTAGTTGGATAATCTTCAAAATCCAGTTAAATTTTCAAGCTTTTATTATAAGTAATTAGGGGGCTAATACACTTGCTGTTCAAATTTAAAGGCAATTTACTGCATCTACCATGAGATAATTGCAATTAAAAATGACATCTTTAACACACGTAGCACAGGAGACGCGTGTGAAAATGACAATCTTTTAATTTTTTCCAGTGAAAGAGAGTTATATTGGAAGAATAATATATTTAGAATCATTAAAAATAAATAAAATTATTCACCGATTAGTTTTCGTAAAATATTAAAATAAATTTTGGATGTAGAGTATTATTTTAACGGAGGGGTGTATGTGCGTATTCATGATTATGTTATTGAATTGTAGTAGTGTTAACTATAGTTAGCAGTAAAAACTTAGTTGAATGCAGTGCAGTTTTATAGGATAGCTATGTATTTACGAATAGAATGAGTAGTAACCAAATAATTTTATACTGGATTGTAAGAGAAGAACTACCTCAAGGGATCTTTCTTATTTAGGATTTTGGACTTTTTCGAAGACGCTATATGTATATTTAAAAGGTGTGTTTTTATCAAGAATATTTAAAAGGTGTGTTTTTTCGAAATTCTAAATGAGAAAGTCCCCTTAAAAACTAATTAGTCAGTCGAGTATTAAAATTATTTAGAAAACAAAAAATCACTCAATTTTAAGACGGAACAAGTTATTAAAAAAAGTATGTATCGGATTCCCGTCTCCTTTTTAAAGTTCGTTTCAATTTCAAGTGACAAATAATACGCTATTTATCGCTTTTAGATTAATATTGATATAAAAGGCGATTAGATTTTTAAGTAAAAAAAATACCAGTAAATATTTTGTAAAAACATTAATCATGATTTATCCGACTAGGCTGCCTGCATATATGCTTTAAAGGGATTTTTGTGTTTACTTTGAGTGGCGTCTGCATCTGCATTGAGTCAAGACCAACTTTTTGGTAAATAAGTTAAATTACATAATTATACAAGTGAAAGGGTTCATTAATTTTCTTTCTAATTGTACATACTCAGAACAAATACATAATAATTTGATATTTATTATTAATTAGTGTAAAACGTAATATCTTGTTATCAAATTTAATATTTAGGTTGTTTCTATTATAAATTTGTTCCATGTACAGTAGCGGTTCACCTAAGCGGTTCATTATTTTAAGTATGTTACAATAAATGTATACTTGTGAACTAAAATGTTTGGTCACTGTAAACTCTTTTAGTACCTAAATATGGTGGATAAATTCTAGCCAAGTGCATGGTTTCTTTTTTAATAAATTTTAACACTGCTAGTTGATATCGGTATATTTCGCTGGACCATCAATTTTAGAAAACAAATAACACTACATTTTATTTTTCATTATACTTAGTCGTCCCGGTAAAACCCATTTTTTCTCGACCCAATAAATATAGATATAAGGTTTATGAAAAGTAAGAATATTAAGAAAATGTGGCTTAGTCTTAATATTTCTGTCTCTTTTCGTTGTATTATGAGAGAACAGTCAGATTGTTTAGCTATTTGCTTAAAAATTGCATTTTGAAAGCAAATTAGAGGTTAAAAGAAGATACAAACTAGTTGGAAGCCCAAAAGTTATACAGTGTGTGTAGGCCATAAAAATTTTGTTTTAAATTAGCCCCATTTGCATACGATAGTTGACCATTTTAGTAATGAAGTCTGGTGATTAGAATTCTTAATACAATAATGATGCATGGAATGCCATCGATATAAGGGATTAATTCTATAATTATAAATAAAACCAATGAATTATTAATGAAATATAAAGAAAATTCCGTCGGACTGAACTCGATCAACAGCTAGATATATCTATGCTGTTTAGGTGTAGGCTGTTATGGTAGTACCTAAATCTTCTAAAAATTCTCCCTAAGCATAGAAAGCATGTAAGTGTGCTTTTGTGCTTTGAAATTAAAGGAAGCGTTTCATAGAATTACAGTTTGCCTATTGCACTTTAATGAAACTTATTCCTCCCCCAAAACATAGCAGGTTGGAAAAAGTTGTCATTAATTTAATATCTAATATAAAACATACGTATTGTTTTTAAATTTGCAACCTTAAGTCAGCCATATTTATTAAGCGACGCCCCATGTCAGTTGTACATAGTTCAACGGAGGTAAAGAAAATCTAATTTAAAATATGAGTTCCTATGTTTCATTGCGTATGTGCATACCGATTAGAAAAACTTCTTGGAAGTTAGAGTTAAATGTTTTAAAAATAATTTTCTCGTTTATTAACTCTTTATAAACAAAATATAATTTACCTTTTATGAATAATATTTCTATTTAAAAACAGTAAAAACCAAAAAAAAAAAAAAAAATTAAAATTTCTTTAAGCAAAAGAAAAGAAAATAAAAACTTATGTTAGTACTATGAATCGTTTGCATTTCCTTTATAAACATGTTTTCATAAAATGATACCAATAAAAAAATATCTAGTAACAATCTTATATTTATTATCATAATGGAAATTTTTAAGTGGAAATAGAAAAGATATTTTATAATTCTCTATATATTAAAGATGCGAAAGTAAAGATGTTTGTTTGTTTGTTTGTTTGTTTGATACGCTTTCGCACTAAAACTAGCAAATGTTTTTTAATGAAACTGTACAGCAATATAGCTCATACTATTTAAAAAAACTAAAATTTTAAGTTGTTGTCGCGATATTTCTAAATTTTTGTGTACTTACTAAAGACATGATTATACAATTACGCTTAAAATTTGAATCTGATTGACCGTCTAGAATCCGAGATAAATTTAATTAAAAGTTCGATATTTTACATGTATGGTATACACTCTTTATACTTTTGCATCAGTTATTAATTTATAAAAAACAAACTAACTGTCAGATATTTTCCAAAAACTAACAGCCTATTAATTGATTTGTTTCGATTCCAAAAAAAATTTAAAAAAATTTTTGACCGTCTAGTTATTTTTAAAAAGTCAGACATGTTCAACAATTTATAAGCAAGTATACATAGTAGTGAGTCAGACAGAAAGAAGTAGCAGCGAGTATACATAGTAGCGAGTCAGACAGAAGAGTGTTAGGATTGGTGTTGTATACGTACACATGAATTGTATGTGTAACGTCTCCATGAATTGTATGGATCACTTAGCTACAAACTCGTATACTTTTACAGCGCGAATATTCCATAATATGAATATATATATTGTACCACGACAACTACCTTAATCTATCATATATTATTTTAAATTAAAGTATTCTGTAAAAATTTAAAATAGTAAATGTCAAACCATTCATGGCCATTTTTTCTGATATACTCAATGAATTATGACTATTTTACATCTAACAAAATTGAACACTGTGCACATTAAGATAGGTGGGTATCAAGCTAGTATTATATATATACACATGCTGTCATGCTGTTTTGTTGATGGTACAGTTTTTGTTTTTTGTAATTTGTCAGATATTTGAATGCGGTAAAGAAAATATTAACATATTTATTTTTTGAAAGATGACTCCTTAAACTGGATTTGTCAAACGTTAAATATGACATTAAATGTTTCTATTTATAACTGTGTGTGAAGTGGGAATTATAGAAAACTCATTTAACTTTAACATTTTATGCAAATGTTTTGAAAGACAGAATTTAGTTTAAATCGTTTAAATCAAAAATTTGCTCGATTTGCAAAGTTTTTTTGAAGTGAACTATTTGAAACTAGAATATTGAAATTGTATAGTTAATAAATAACGCTCAATTAAAGAATATTTGTGGTGGAAGCGATGGGAAATTCAATTGATTTTCATTTTTATTACTTTTACACTTTTTAACTTTTATTATACGCAATATGTTCGAAAATAAATTTTTATGAACTAATAAGTCGAGTTATCATTCGACCCTCATACATACATATAGTACCTTGATCAACTTGATCAGTTATTCTGAGAAGTGGGATTTGTACTATCTGACATAAAAAACCTACAATTGCACAGTAAGGATAAGCTGATGAATGAAGCATTAGAAATTTCGATAAACATTTCTGCTAAAAATATTATTTTCTTTACCACCATATGACCAAAAATGGTCACTACAGGACATCCTATATAATTTTTATTGTGTAAATTAATTATTACATTTATAGTCGCATCAATGAATGTTTTTAGTCAGAAGTCCTCAATGACAGCTCCGATTTTGATGATTTTTTTTTTTCAAAATGATTCTTTTTGTATATATATTATTTAAAATCAGCACATTTCAGATAGGGGAAATAATCTGGAAGGGGAATAGGCAATGTCGCGACTGATATATCGACGCCCAGCCTGAATCGCCCAGTTAATGATAGAAGTTTGAAATTTTGAGAAGATATAGATTTTATACTGTAGGTGTCACATTAGAAAGGATTTTTCGAAATTAATAATTAATGAAAGTTTGTATGAAAATATATATCCGTCATTTTTGAGTTAAGTACTTAATCTACATAAGCATTCTATAGGTGAAAGAACATTTAAAATCGGTTAAGTAGTGAACTCAAATATGATATATATTTTCATACAAGCAAATATCGTTATTTCACTCTTTTAGGGAATGGATTTCGAAAAATCCTTTGTTTTGTGACACCTACAGTATAAAGTCAATATCTTCTCAAAATTCATAACTTCTTTCATTAGCGATTCAAGCTGGGTGTCGATATATCAGTTGGGCCATTGCCGATTCCCCCTCCAGATCATTTACCCCCCCTGAAATATTTTTTATTTTAAATAATATACAAAAAGAATCATTTTGAAAAATCATCAGTCATTGAGGACTCCCTAAGAATGGCTATTTTATGTATTCATTTATCCGACTATTATAATAATTCTTTTAAAGAATAACTGACATCATTTTATTATATACGGTAATTGTTTTAGACTTATTCTTCAGGAAAAGGATCATTTATTTATTTATGTAATATGTATAAAATTGTATGCTTTTATAATAATAATATTATTATTTTAATATGATTACTTTAATAATTTTACATACACATTACACAGGCTACAGTCGGTGACACGTAATAATGATTGTTTTATTTATAGTAATAACATTAATAATAAACAATTGTTTTATTGTTTTTCTAACACAAAATAATAATAATATTAATTTATTATTTGTGTAAAATCATATAAATAATACAAATTTTACGTTCTGCTAAATTATTTACTATCATTTGAACTGAGCTGATAAGAGTGTATGTATGCACTCCATAACATATGTGTTAATTAAATGCCAATAACAATCTTTAGTCATTTTCCTGAATGCCTGAATCAGGTAAGAATGAACATGTTTAGGCACTCGGCGTTTTGGCATCGTTATTTTTTTACTTTTTAATGCATATTAATTTGTTTTGAAACAGTTTTTTATTTGTGATTTTTAGTGAATTTGAAGTACGCTAACTAGTTTGTCATCAAAATCGGTTCACCCAGTCAATACTTCTGAGGTAACAAACATTCTCTTTTTTTGAAGTCGGTTAAATAACTATGCCAGCAACACTATGTCAACATAGTGGTTAAAAATAGGGTCATTACGAAACATTCTTAATCAATGTTCTCAAAAAGTTCTAGAAAAATTCAATAATCTAAAACTCTTAAACTAAAACTCTTGATATCTTTAACTAGCCTGTCAAGGTTAACTTCAAAATATTAATTTAGAATAATTACAATTGTTCTCATTAAATCTTCTTACATTGTTTCAAAGAGATCTCAAGAGATCTCAAGAGATCTCAAAACGAATTCATATAATGAAAAAAACTTCAAACTTGGTCTTAATAAAAGAAGCAAACTTTCTTGTAAACGTTATTAAGAAATTCTATTCAAGATAAAAAGAAAAATACAAGATTGTGTAAAAAACTAGGTTTTTATGAAATTGTTAAGCAATAGCGACATTCAGGTAGCGGTTTGACTCCAGAAAAAGCGTTACAAACTTTGGACTAAACTTATTATAAGAAAAGATATATGGTATAATAAGAACATATCCTTTTTGCGTTTTCGTTTCTTATAAATCGCATTTGTATAATAAACGGCGAGTTTTCAATGTTTCAGACATGATACAAAATGTCTGAATAATAAAATTTTTGCAGTAAAGTATAGTAAATAGATAGTGAAGCGGTAATATTTAACATCGTTATTATTATTATTATTATTATTACTATTAATATTATTATTATTATATGCTTTTAATATTATGATTTGAAGTTAAATTGAGTGTTTGAAAACAGTATTTAAACACACTACAAACAGAAAATCAATGGAAATATAAATACAGTAGAATCTCGATAACTTAAACCTCTGTAACATAAAAACCTCTGTTACTTCAAAAAATACTATGTTCCCTTCCCATCAGAGCCCAAAACCTCTATAACTTAAAATACGCAACCTCTATAACTTAAATAAATAATCTCTGTATAGGCCCTCAGTAACTACATAGAAACATGTACATACCTCTATATTAACTAGCGTACATAGAAACATGTACATACCTCTATATTAACCTTTACCTAACATAGACACTTGATAACTTAAAACCTCTATAACTTAAAATATTTTGTGTTTCCCTTGGACTTTAACTTATCGAGATTCTACTGTATTAAACTGTGTTTTTACTTCCCGGTACTATAAGTCATAGAAATATTGTAATCGAGGAAAATTCCATGTCAAATTTTTAACAAAAGTGTCGATGTTGACTATTTCAGAATCAATTTTGTCTAGTTTCAATGTAACATCAGTACGTAGCCGTATCCAAAGTCTTAGTTATTTCGCTTCAATCGAAAGCCATTATTCCTAAACTGGAGAAATTTTTGATTAAAAACTGTTTAAACATGTACATAGTGATATCAGAAATTTTTGAATCCTTGTATGGTTCAGATACTAGAAGCCCTTATAGACTGTTGAAATTTTGAGCCAAGGTCTGTGGTGTCATGCCTCTTATTTGTATTTATTGATAAGTAGGGTTGTTAATAGAAATATGCTGTCTGATAACGCTTGAATCGTTTTGAAAAATTTATGAGTATTGCCCATGTTAATTTTTATATGCTCCAACAAATGTTTCATTAAGTAGTAATAAAATCTATCAATCACCAAGAAAATTTATGTAAAAAAATAATTTGCGAAATATTTGAAATCAACGCTTAAATTCTTTTTTTAGACGTTTTCACATTGTCTAAGTATATAGTGTATATTAGATTATAAAAAAAAAAACTTTAACAAATGCGCACGAATAAAATTTTTACGAATATTCACGGATATAGGTAATTGATAATATTAGTTTTAATTGATTTCCTAATTAGCAAAAAATTGGTCTGAATGGGCGAAACTCACTCATTATTAGAATATATTCATTTCCGACAAAGTAATTAGTTTAAACTAAAACCTTAAAATTATTAGGTGAAGATGTGGTGTATAGACGCTTTTTGGCTCAATTTATTGCAAAGAATCTTTTTTTGTATTTGAATCGTTTTTGATAAAGATTAAATTTCATTCACAAAAATTTTTTGAATTTCAAAAATATAATAAATTTAGTTTTGGTATATTTTTTGCCAGCCACGAAATTTGAGTTTCAATCGACTACGTCTATGACAAAAACAACTTTAACATAAAAATTTTTTTTTTGGAATCGAATAAACTGACCCATATGTTGTTATTTAAATTGGATGAACGTAAAATAAAAACAGTGCCGAATAGATTGCATGATATGACCTCAATATAAATAATGATTGCAATTTAAATTACATATGAAAATAAATATTGAATATATACTATTAAATAATTTATATTTTTTATAAATGGATCAAGTGTTGTACCTCGAAGATAAAGTTACCTTGAAATCAAGGGGGGGCAGCAAATACAAAGGTGAATTACCAAAAAACAAGCAGCCAAGAGAATGGTTGTCCATAAGCTATTGTTTTCATTGTAAAAAGAAAAATACTTTGATTTTGCTGTACAGTTTTTTACAAGCTGGCTATTGTGTTTTATATTTTAAATCATATTTTATCAAAATCACTACTAGTGAGTCTAAATCACTACTAGAGTAGTTTCTGATGTCTTATTTCAGATTTTGATAAAATGTTGCTTAATGTAAAGTTTGAACATGCACACCGTCATGTATTTTGAATCCAAAATATAAAAACTTTTAACAAAAACAAAACCGACTTCAAAAGAAAAACTTTTCCAAAACAGATTAATATGCACTAAAAAGTAAAAAGATAAGGAAAATATAATGCAGTTAAAATGATTGTTCTTTTTGGAGTCGGTGCCAGCCAAGGAAACAACTCTGACAGAACAGTTTGTCACATTAGCTTGGCTGACACCGACTCCAAAAATAACAATAATTTTAACTGCATTATATTATGGTTTTTTTTTTACTTTTTAGCGCACATTAATTTGTTTTGGAAAAGTTTTTCTTTTGAAGTCGGTTTTCTTTTTGTTAAAAGTTTTTTTTTATTTTGTGATTTTTAGTGAATCTGAAGTACTTGTCTAACTAATTTGTCACTTAAAAAAAATCATCGAAATCGGTTGGCGTGATATGATAAGTTATTCGTGATCTTGTCGTGCATACTTAATGCAAATTTAAGACTTTTATGGTTTTCTCGTGGATGCCGTTGTCAGAACTAGACCAAAATGAAATGGGACCACACGTAAAGCACCAACTTTCAAATAGAATCATCAAAATCGGTTCAACATTCGAAAGTTCTAGGTGGCTTACAAAAAAAAAATACATTCGAATTGAGAACCTCTTTTTTTTCGTCGGTTAACAAGGTGGCTTACAAGTGGAAAAAGAAGTCTTTTCGTTCTCGAGTTAATTTAAGCGAAAAGCAGTTGAAGCTGTTATGGGAAGCTGATGATAATATTCCTATACGAAAGTTCGCATGGTTTTCAATTTTTGAATCCCGATCCTTCTATTATGCTCTTCCCTAAATTAAAGTATTATTAAATAAAAAAAAAACGCTTTCAAGTGGACTCATTCGGCGTACATTGGGGTGTTATACAAGCTAAAATGTTGATTCAAGGTACGATACTCAACCGTATACATAAGAACACAAATAACGCAACAGTTCATTTGAACCTTTAGAATTGAATTTGTATACATAAATAAAATAATACACTTAAGATATAACTGAAATACAATGATATCAGTGGTGGGAGAAGATGGAGCAGGTGCAACGCGAGTACTGCTCGAGTGAATGCACCTATAAAAGGTGTATTATCTATTCAGTTTTTACATTTTAAGTCGCCGGTCGACGGATTCCCTCTCTACTTTATCAAAAAGAAAGAAGTTTGTCTCACACGCTATTCTGTTTATTACGAGCCACATACACACATACACACATACATACAGTTTTTAAAAGACGAACAAGGTTCATTTGATCATGTTAAAGACAGGTTGCTGATACCACAAAATATAAATATAAAAACCACTTATATATTATTTATTCATTATATATTTAGTATATTACTTTCATGTTACAAAGTAAATACAGGAATATATTTATTTGAAGATGTATAAATTTGTTTTTAATTAACCTGTTTCCATAGCTAGGCCATCATCTTCTGAAGGTAAATAGACATAACGAGCAAGTACCTACGATGAACTTGAAAGTAAGACTTTAAATAAGCTCAACAAGAAATACTGGCAAAATACTAAAAGTATATTTTGTGCTCGAGTGTACAAAGGAAGGCTATTGAGTAAAGAGTTTGTAAATAGTTTAAACAACTTAAACCTAAATACGCAAAGCTTATAAGCATGGAATGTTATAAACGAATGACAATTAAAATTTCTGACAAAATCCTATTCATATGACAGCTAGAATTTTAGATAATAATTTGTAGTTAACAGACAGACAACAAAGGAAGAATTAAGCTGTTAAAATTCTAAAAATAAGGTTCAAGTATAGTATCTACTCTTTCCGCATTGCAAGAAACGATTACAAAAAACTAGTTTCGAATTCGAATGAAAAACGATCTATAAGTTGAAACAGTCGGATCCTGTAACTCAATGAGTCGTGTTAACAGTGGTATTAAGCCTTCTTTTATTTAAAATATTTAAGAAATGTTCTTCAGTCGAATAATCTCAATAAATTACGTTAAGATTATGTTTCTAGTCATAATTAAGTGATATTTTATACTTTTAAGTTGATTATATAATCTTTATTCCATTGTGTGTACTAGAGCTAGAAATTTGCTTTATTCTAGTCTACAAAACTGATTTCAGATTGAATTGTCCTCATTTCAAAGAGATACCATATACAAGTAATGTGAGTTTTTGAGATTACTTTTTTTTTTGTATAGTTGTTATTTTTTAAAATCATTATCTTCATCATAGGAGGCAATGACTTTTCATTTTTATTTTATTTACAAAACCTTCAATACAAACCTATTCAAAAACTAATTTAAAATAGAACACTCGCTGCTAACTAGATTATACAATATATTTTTTATTATATTCTCTGCGTATATATAGGGAATGGTGTAGTACCTACAATTCAAAATTAACACTGATGTGATTTTTGAGCCATGTATTAAGCTCTCGCAATGAAATTTGTCTCTACTTACACCACTGCTATTCCTCGACACATGTATTTTATTAAGAATTAAAATAATAATGAACTATCGATAAAAACTGTGTGAATCCTGATAGATGATTTGTAAGCCATTCTACATGTGTGCCATGGTTCACACCCTTATGTACCTAGAGTCTCTCCACCTGAATCCCCTCTCTTGAATATGAAATTGTTACAGTTCACTTTAGGAACAGTATCATAAAATATTTATGATTTAAACATAAATCGAATACGTTTCTCTATAACAGGGTACACTATCAAGGTAAGAAATTTTTGTGAATATCAATATATCAGTATCGGTGTAAACGCTATACAGTGTACTGTGTTGAAGGAAAAGTAACATTAGCAATAGTAATAATAATAATGGGGGTTTAACCTCCGTTTTTCTGACGCATGCCTAATCACAGAGGCCACCCACATCATTATTTGTTATTCTTTATTTATTCCATTACAAACATATTTACAATTACATTTTTGATGTGGGTGGAGTCGGTTACTTCGTTCTTTTCCAAGCGACGACAATGTGATCAATTCTGCACTCCCATTAATTATAAATTGTTCACACTGAAGGTGCCTGGATTCGAACCAACGCAACCTAAGTCTAAATAGTCCAACGTTCTAAAACTAGCGCCTTAGACCGCTCGGCCATTTAGGCTCTCATTGCCAATGGTGAACAACTTTTTTTGTACATTAGCAATAGTAATGACGGACGATGTAGTATGGGAGAGGCCCATATTGATTGGCGATACTCATAATAGTTTCGATGGATAGTCCTATTCAATACTAAAATATTACTAGTAGTAAGTGTCTTTACCCTACTCGTATTTAGTGTCGCTATACCATACCAACATTGTAATAAACACCATGCATTTTTTACCATGTACTTTGACTCTCCAGCAACAGCTTCAATAGCTTGAGGCGTTTTTTTCTCACTTAAAGTTTGCTAAACCATACTTGGAAATCCATAAAACACAATACTATTGTAAAATTATTTATTACATATTATCAATGGCAAATTATGTTGATGATTCAAAGAACACCACCTTACGTCCTTTAAATTTTACCTCTTCAAAATTAAACACTTTGCTTAAAACTAAAATATGGTTAAACAACTTACTCAGCATTTATTTTTAATTTATTCGAAGACTGACTACTTGCCGCCTGATAATAAAATCTTCACTTCAATAAAAACGTTTCCCTTTAGCAATATATTTGCCGAGAAACTACAAACGATTCATATTCGAATCTAGGTACTATATCTTACCCTACATGAAAAATATAATATTCCAGTTATATTTATACTCTCAAATAAGAAAAAAACTAGAATTGCTATTCAATATTATTATGGATTCAGAGACATTTATATGTTTACAGTACAGAGTATTTTCTACAAATTAATCATTTTCGTATTCCTATTTACGAAATACTATATATTTAGAATCACAATAGTTAACTAAAAGGTAGATAGGAATAACTATATTTGATAGTTTTGTTCATTTTCGAAAAGTAATCATTGTGTATTTGAATGGAACGGTATTTTTTCTCAAAGTCAATTTTTCCTACTATTTTTCCTTTATTTGGCTAAAAAAATTGGTTGAGATCCCATAATCTTACAAAAATTAAGTAATTGTAATAGACGATCTAAAAACAGGTGTCAGGTGTAGGTGCTTCAAAACTAAAATCCAGATGGGTTTTTAATACCAGAAATAGTTTGGGGAACTTTGAACCAGGCTAAATTCAACAAAACACAATAGTGTTTGCGATGGTAAAATTGTCAACAAAAAAGGTGATCATTAGAAATGCTTGTCCGAGATTCTAAATTTAACTAAATATATGCCAAGAAATGTCCAACTCAATATAGTAATACGATCCTGATCTTTTAAAAATGTAGTTTGGACAAAAATGCGTTAGAGAAATAAATATATTGTTATTACAGTACGCGTTCTCGTTTTGGTAGTAGAAAAAATTTTGTTGCCATAAATTGATGAACCCACATTTGATACGCATTTCCATTCAAACAAATAAAAAGAACCTAGAATATTACACAGAATTCGGATCTTGATATTCCTGTCTAGGACGTATCCAATTCCCTTGGTTCTGTTATACGAAAGTTATAGCTATGAGCAATAATGTCGACTTTAAATATCTTGAAGGTTTGTGGGATAAAATATATGCATCCCAAGAATAGAATATCGAGAATGATAGAGAATAAAATTTGCATTTGTTAAGAATATTTATGTATAAAGCAACTCTTTAATCTCTATAATTCTCTGTGTATGTAATTATTAATTTATAAATAGAATAACTAATATTATTGCTATTAGATTATTATCACCCATAAGAAAAATTATAATCAATATTCAGTTTGCTTGCAAGTAAATGGCTACAACTTAACAGATTTTAATAAATATCTTGATTTACCACTGAAATGCTATACTATCATGGCGTAATAATCGGTCATTAAATATTACGATGGTGATCTTCATTAATGTTTCATAAAAAGTATCCTGTGTACATGCAAATTCAGTTGCAGTAAAGTTATTAAATATAATATACCAAATAATATTATAATGAACGAAAATAATTTGTACAATGTTTTAGTTTGTAAATAAATGATATTTCAAAAAATACACGCTTTCGTAATTAGGTAAATTAAATAGTCGAAAATAATTAAGGAAAGAAATCATTTTTTCGTTAAGAAACGTGACGTTCATACTTAGTTCAGCTGTATACAAAAGTGTGTTTTTTAATTTCTTTAAACCATTATTTATTTATATTATGTAATATTATCTGCGCTTCCACCATCAAAGATATTTTAGTTAATCGTTAGTCCATAAGATCACGATCAGAATAATATAACAAATCTATCAAATTATTGAATTGCCATCGGTCTTTGATAAGTTTGCGAAGTTTCAATTTATTCCGACATTTTAAAGTGGGTGAAAATCACGTTCAAAGATTCTATTACACAGATACATAGATACATGAAAAACTAAAAAAACCTGTAAAAATAGTTCGTTTTTATTATTTTTATAAAATATATTTTGGCTAAAAAGATTCTATTGGAATTATTATTGCTGTAAATGTTACAAATTTCAAAATCGTTTTAATTCATTTCAGCAACATTAAACATCAAAAGTGATATTTGTGGAGGTCTAGTACCTCATTTATTCAACTACACTGTGCAAGGGTGCTATTAAGGATTCTAATAAGAAGAAAAATTTAAAAGTTATGTTTTCCAGACTCACAGATGCAAAAATTTACAGACACCCTGACAATTTCACTCTTGCAACTTTCAGGATGTTGGGCGACGGAAGTCCGCTGTACAAACTATTTTTCATTCCATTACTTACAAGAAAGAATCGAATTTTCATCAATTTCGTAATTAAAAAGTGAAGTTTGCTCAGTATAGCCTTTCATCAGTGTTGTAAGACGCCTACATCTTAGAGGAAAGCATCTACGTCCACTTTAAATTTTATTTAAATAATTTAAAAAATATGCTCTAATTTGTAACCATAATGATGAAATGAAAGTTGTTAATGATGAAACAAATAATTGATACCTCGAATAAACCCATGTATGATTCTTTCAAATATAGACGCTAGAGAACTGGTAGGTTAAATAATTAAAATTATAAGTGAAAGAAATCAAAGTTTTTTATGTTATTTTTGCATGACTGTTCATAGAGATCATTTATTAGAACAAGATTTAAATGCACATTGATGTCCTCGTCTTGTTAACAAGCATTGACTTACCACAAATAATTACTTATCGCAAAATCAAATCAGTCATTAAACTGTTAAGGATGACGATTTTTTTTATCACTATTTTACAACATTCAAATAAAATTATGGTAGTTGGTGGGTATGTGAATGGCAACAACGTGGCCGGCCGGCGCGATCGCATCGGTGTCGGAGATCAACTTTTATAACATAAAATTCTATTATTCCTGTTTCTTTTTATTATAATAAAAATACAACAAAAACATGGTGAACTTCCGTTCTCAAGATATTAGAAAAAGATACAACGATCTAACGATTAAATTATATAAAATGAGGCAGATATATAAGGCGGACGACGAACACAACATGATGATAATAAAGTCACGGACAAATAGATATTGAACAACTGACTTTGTTATGATTACACCAACTTAACTGACTAAGAGTAACAGGCCAGACGGACTTACTTACAAATAACTGGTTTGACTACTTTTATGAAGAGCGCACGACTCCAACAGACTTCAAATAATTAAATAAATTCTATAAATTTCTTCTTTTGGTTGACAATAATATTAATATTTTCTATATATATATATTTTTTAATTTGTATTTTTTTTAAATGAAAACTGAGAAGAAATTTATTGATTTCTTTTCATAATTACTTACATACCATTCGACATCTTTTAACTTCCTCCCCGTATCATAATCTGTTTATAATTGAATATAACCCCATTTTGATCAACATTTCTATATTGTTACTTGAAAGACATTCAATTTATGATCAAACTACTTAAATTGGTGATTTTCGTGTTGATGTAAATTGTGTTAACAACTAATACAACTTTTGGAATGTATTTCTTTTCATAAATTTCCATTGCGACGTGTCAAATATGCATAAATATAATATTTAAACCCGAGTGAGCTGGAATGTCATATTCAGTAAACTTTCAAACCGCTAACATATGAATTCCGTCGTTTTAACAGCCGAGGGTGTGAGACCTGCCACGCATAATATACAGTTAAATCATTGCGATTCTAAAGATTAGTATTGCGAATAAACAGAAGATGTTATGGTTTCGAAGTAACGTTTAATCTTATCTTAGTATCTTGAAAAATTAAACCAAAAATACTTATTGAGCTCAAATTTTTATTGTACTAAAAAGTAGAAATTAATTTTTTCATGTGTAATCAATAACCGCATGTATATCAAATACGGTGGAAGCGATGTGAAAATCAGGACGACGCCACTTACCTTATACCATGCATTGTCATTCAAACTTAACGTGTATTTGATAATTTCAACTCAATCGGTTGAGGATGACTGCTTCAAAATTGAGTTGCAAGATTCCACCCGAACAAACATATGTCAAATATGGTAAATATTTGTAACTGTAACAATTCCTCACTTATTCCACGTCAGGTTGAATAGATTTTGTTAGGTATACTTTTAGTCTAGTTTTGAAAATTGGAAAGCTTCTTCAAGAAACCCCACATTTTTTATTAATTTAATTTTATTTATAAATATATTGCAATTTTTTCGTTGGCCAACCAAAATCAATCCGTGAGGTCAACTTTCGAATGTCTTGTTTTGCTTAGTGGAAATTCATAAGCATGACATTTTTACTATAATAATTGCATTATTCTAAATGTGTCAATAAAAGGAGAACTATTTTGACAAAAAAAATATTTAGAAATATTTCAATATCTCTTAATTTTTTTTCGTTATTAAGTTCGTTTTGTGTCGGCTGAAAATCAAATTTGTTGGATAACAAAAATTCTGATACATAAGTGGAGCATTGGGTTCTGTTATCTAAAATCAGATAATACTAGTGCTTTTATAGTAAACAAACACAAAAAAACAAAAAATTAAAACACAAAACCAACGAGTAAAATTGTGTTGTTTTTAAATTTTTATTCACCAAACAAATTAAACGAGGTAAAAAGCTACTATAAACAATACAATTATTGTATAATAAGCATACAATTCCACATATATTACCTCTATTACAATAATAGTAAAATGCAGTTTTCTTTTGTTATCTATTCCCTGGGAATATTATATCGAACGCGTACAATTTTAAATAACAATGGACAATATGTTACACAAAAATATTATAGCATTTATCTGCTTGCAAGCGAATATATAGGAGTAAGAGGAAATGGATATGTTTAATTTATTCAAATACAGAAAAAAACTCTATTCTAATAAAGAAATGACTTGTTGAAAATATAATCACATAAACCTCAAGTTCAACTTCGTCACGATATTACAGAAAAATACAATGTATTGTATGAAAGAAGACAATATTTAAGATGTATATTAGCGTCTTGTAAGTTGGTTATTCCTGAAACTTGTTGTTTAGGGATTAGAAGAAGTCCTATATCTTCATTCAAATTTTTATGTGTCTTATGGCCGTATGTTCTTCAGGCATGAGAATATTCGTAGGCAAGCATACAATTTTAGTTCTATCTTTCGAAATAAAAATTCTTGAAAAACTAAAAATTAAATAATAATAATAATAATAAAATAGCCCAGAAAAGTTTTTCAACGATGTAAATTCAAATACAGTGCAATATATAGCAATATATAGCAAACAACATCGAAAATAATTAATAACATTTGCAGAAAATGATATCTTGTCGACATAATTAATTTGAACAAATCGATCTTTGGTTTAGACAACAACAAACATTTGTTCATCGTAGATGATTTGTTTTAATTATGAATGTTGAAAATAAAAATGTTGTGATGAAATTGTTATAGATATAGTCCAAGTTCCTTAAACGGTAAAAATTACGTTTAAAAACATGTATTACAATCAATAAATATGAAAAGAAAAGTATAAAATATCATCGCAATATTTAATTCATAACACTGCAAATGAGAGTATTTTACAAGAATTATTATTTTTACGAATGCGGGATTAAGTTTCGCTTTTTGTTAAATTTTCCGTGCAAATCAAGTCAAATGCGCATTGGATGTGAAAAATTTACTTTTCGCAAGAAAATTGTAGTTACGTTCATGCCATAACAGTAAGGAAGAGTCGCGAAAAATGAGTATAGAAAAAAATTTACTCAAGGAATGAAATTATTTTTATGGTAAATTATGTTTATTTCACCCTACAGTTATGACCACTTAAAATGAATTTTAAAATTTGAATTTTTGTGTGTGTTTTTTTATAAATTCAAAGAAAATACTAAACAACAATTTAATTTATTGTAAATGAGAGTATTTTACAAGGGTGCTATGCAACATGCAAAAATGTGTAGTTTTAGCACATTAAAGTGTGTAAATTTGACGATATCTATTTCATTAACGTTATTAGTCACTTTTTAGAGATCTAATTATGTTCAAACAACACATTCATGTGTGCTGCATAACACACTCGTTAAACATCGAAATTGGCGGTGTAGTCTGCCAATCTTATTCTAAACCTTTTTGCTATTATTTTCATTTTATGTTTTAGTTCATGACGAACTTTCTTCCTACCATCAGAACTTGGACTAATATTTGTTATTATAGTGAAAACAATAGCAATCCTGAAAATTGATTGCCATTCAAAAACGAACGAGAATAAAAAAAGTTTTTTTTTTAATAAAAATAAAATAAAACAACTAAGGTTTAAGAGCTAGCAACGTCATGAAAAGTTTGCTTTCAAGACGGTTGGATTCAGGATATTTCTTTTCTTATCGAAGTTGTGGTGATGAATAACGTCTGGTACCTAATAGCGGTTGCGTTTAGCTTCGTTTATGAGAGCGCATTCCCGAAAAAGCTACCAAAATGCTGATTTCAAAATCATTTTTAGACATTTTGCCTACCCTTTAAGTAAGAATCATTATAACTGCCCGATAGTTTTGCCGTTTCTAAAACCGTGCAAGATAACGATACAAAAACGCTTCCAAAACAAGTCTAATATGGCTGTAGTTTTAATATGATTTAGTTTTATAACTGTAGAATATAGGTAATTTTAATTTATCAGACAGAAATTCGCACATCCAACATTGAAAATAAACTTTCGGTAGCACTGCCAGCTCTCCTTCTAGAAACATTATTTTTCCACCTAACTGTAAACATAATATCTATTAATATTGTAACAAGGAAAGATTTATTTTTTATTTACTAGTCTTCTACTCAAAAGTGATTAATTATTTTAAGAAAAACTTTCAAAAACAATAAAAAAAAAGTTTTTTTCTTCTTTTCTGTTAGCAAACATATAATAAAATCAATTTTTTCTATTTAAAGCTTCTACATCGAGTGCAGGCAGGCAACATAATAATAACGAAGCGTCGTGGGTATTATTCTTAGAAACTGAAAAATGTTTCCCTTTTTTAAAGATAATGGCGAAATTCTTATATAATATGATGAATTATGGATTGTTGTTCGTATTTTAAACGTCCGTAGCAAGTACATGTATTTCCATCAAATTTCTTGTGGTAAAAACTTCCATTTTAGTAATATTAATCCAGGCACTTTATATTTTAACTGTTTTCTTTCCTTTAAACTACGAACTTCCAATTTTCAAGAACTGCAAAAGTTGAAATTAATCACACCATTTGTTTTAGATTTGCCCGATTATTCAAAGAAATAAATGACTTCAAAAGTAAAAAAAGGCATATTTAACATTGTTCTTATTCGAAAACGATAGATGATGTGTTTTCATAGATTTCTCCAAAAATTAATCGGTGGAAATTAAAAAAAAAAAAGTACTTAAATTAAATATAACTTAGGAATAATTCGACTAATTAAGGATGCGCGAGTACGGTAGTGGGACATTGACTTATAAAAATATATATATTTCCAATTTTAATGGTGAATTATGTTATAACTTGACAATATAAGACGAAAAATATGAATAAAATTTTTCGATATCTGATGTAACTTTCAAAATATAGAAAATTATTTAATTATTTAGATTTTGATATTTCGAAAACCAAGGTAGATATCGAAAAAATTTATTCTTATTTTTCGTCTACATTCATGAACAAAATTCATAATTAAAGTTGAAAATGAAGTACAAATAATTTCAACCACAAGTATTGCCTTGGCGCTCGTACTGCCTTAAGATATCATAAAATATTTTATTTCAGTTTTCTGAGTGTGAACCATAACCTTCTATCAAAATAGTAATAATGAAAATCATTGAGGAATATTTTTCAATTTTCAAATGAACTAAATAGAGAAAAAATCTACATAAATGGTATGTAAAGTGAATCAATGAATAGTGCTATCATTCTATTATTTACTTTACAAATATTAGAATTCTATGATGATAATAATGAATATTAACTGAATAAAAGAGATGAGAGAACAGGTTGTTTTCTGAACAGCAGGACCTGTCTGTAGCGCCTCCGGGTACTAAAGTGAATATTGTGGTTGGACAACATCGTCATGGTACAATGATTAAACCTATATATGTGTATGTATAACATATACAGATGAGTATTGAATATGTATACGACAATCGCATTTAGTTACTCTATCATACCTTTTCCCTACTACTACAATTTTACTCTTATAACAGAAACTGGTCGACAATTCCATTCAATCATAAAACATGTTTTTATAAAGTATACAAGTGATTTCTATTTTTGTACATCATTCATTAAAAAACTGTTCATTTTAAAGATATACCCGACTGCAAGCGATATTCTTAGCAATATGCAAGAGGGAATTTCATTTCAGAACGGCGGACGATGGGCTTAAAACGATAAACGACAGAGAACTATTTGTAATAATGCTTAGTTATTAAAAAATTAATGCTGTTCTTTGTGTGAATTAACCATAAGATGATTTTGTTTTTGTATAACCGATGAGCTGGATTTCCAGTCAAAGAAATGTAAAGGGTGTCATAGAGGAGGCTCAGTACAAATCAAGAAGCGAGTAAGATCGTGTGAAAATGGTAGAATCATCGCTATCACCGATCAACTCTTTATGGGATACTATCAACCAAAAAATTTTGAGGGAAGAGGGGCTGTTAATGGTCTAAATAATAAGGGGGAGGCAATATTATAGCACAAGCTAACGTTTGTATCAATTAATAATTTTTGGGGAAAGGTCCGCTTTTTTGGTTACTGTTAAGGTGTTAAAATAAGGTTAAATTTGAAAAAACGGGATGCTACTCCTCAGGGAAAGGCCACCAACTTGGTTTAAACTTGCTTGTGTGGCCATAATTGCAACTTTTGATTTTATTGAAAAAAATGCCGGGAAAATTTTAGTAGAGAATAAACTTTTCTACAAAAAAAAGTTTAATGCTTTTTTTGCATTAGTCACATATTAAACAATCTACTGGAAAGTTAGGACCAAAGAAATAATTTTGAAATTTTACAGTGCTCGCATTGCAATAATTCCATAACAGCAACATACATATGAGTATTTTACTCTCAAATAGCGTTATTAAGGTTTTAGAGGCGCATAAGTTGCTTTTAAATAACTCTGTATGCGATTTGTTCGGGACAGCGCAACTTTGGCGACCTCTGGTGCAAGAACAGCGAGTCATAATAAACAATTGTTTAGACAAATGTTATTGCTAAAATCAATAGTGTAGCAGTTATTGCTAAATAACAAATTTAAATCAAGATGGCGGCCTTCCCCCAAGAGGTAGCATCACACATTTTCAAATTTAAACTTATCTTAGACCGTCCTAACCGTAACCAAAAAGCCGGACTTCTCCAAAAATGCAATTTTCCGTATAACATTTCTGCTAGGATTACTAGTCGATTAGAGAAAATTTTGATAATGGGTTGAATCCAAAAATGAGGAAAACGAACTGGAAAATAAACTGCTGTTTCAATGAATGAATGGAAAAGCGATCTAATTGTTGAAACTAGATTCTCTGGATGAAGTTCAAGAGGCAGGCTCTAGTTGATAAATTTTTATATAATTATCTACTGCTTAGTTTGGACAGTATTATTGTACATTGCTATCTTAAGTATACTGAAATTTATGTTGATGTTAGCTAACGATGTTCATTAGCTATCACATAGCAAAATGAATTTCCCAGTATCAGGGACGGTATATAACAAAACTGTTTACATAAATACTAAGCAAAAATTTCCGAAAAGTAATCTTTTTTAAAATATTTTTAATTAAATAACAGGGAGTTTGAATTTCCCTTTGGAAGAGATAATAATGTAGTGAAAACATTTTTAACATACAAAGGTTAGTATGTGCATTGAATAGACAGTGTTCAATAATTAAATACGTATTTAAACAATATAAACCTAACTTTATGCAAGGTAAGATTTCCGTGAAATAAGTTTTATACAGACTTTAATATGTTGTTATACGCATCGATAGATTTTGAAGTTTTATATAGTCCCCAGGGAGTTTAAGTTTTGTCATCGTACGTTTTTGCAAACCTTTCATCCGCTACTTTTACAGCACCATTATATGTGTATTTTTCAATCGAATGATGTATTTTCCAATATCTAGAGGTACACAAAGACAACATATAATATAATGCATATCATTTTCTTGTGAAAAGTATCAATCTGTTTCAAATGTATATTTCACGACTGGTATTGCTTTTATAAGGGGAAAGATGTAGTACCTTGAATAAAAATTTATACTTATGTGTTTTTAGAATATCTAAATGGAAAATTTTATAAAGCAGCCGAGAACTTCAACGGGTATATTTAATAACTTGGGGTTAGTAAATGAGACTTCTGTTTGCCACTTCTACACTTATCTACACATTAAGTATGATTTATAATGCAGGTTATATAGAAGCTAGTTAATCTTGTACATAATGCACTAAATTACGTACGAAGTTTTTATTAAAATCGGTTCAGTATCACGTACTGAATATGAATACACAAAATCCTTACAAAAATAGGCGGGGGAAGTGCCTCTATTTTAAGGAAAAATTTTCCCTCTTAGTCTACATCTACATAACCGTGCTCTTTAGACCAAAAATGGTAAAACTTTTATTGTAGAACAATTAAATTATCTACCTTTCTCGAAGAACGATTTTTTTTGTATCACTAACGGTTTATGACTTATACGACTATGACGATTTACTTATTGACTATTTGATCGATATCTCTTTTAATGTTTAAACAAAAAAATGATAATAAAATAACTTTAAAACCTACAAATTTTCTAAAACTTTTGCTTAAAATTTTTTTTTCTAAATTTAATATTTTTGAAGATATTACGCGTTTAATGTTCCAACCACCGGGTGCAAGGTTAATAAAAATGAAGTATACTATAAATGAAAAATGATAATGTTAGTGACATAATTAGCAATAAACCACCCCTAACCCCTTCAAATTTTTTTAAGATAAAAAAAATTGACTAAAAAGATGGGAAATTTAATTATCTACAAAAAAGGTTATTACCATTTTTTCTTCTGTGAAACAATAGAATGATTCAAGTTTCATTTGACTCTAGGTATTACATCTTACCCTATATTATTTTTGTCTATATCAAAAAGGAATCACCCAGCCATTTGATACTTTACTACACAAAGCCAGATATATTCTTCCATTATAATGCTTTTTCATTGATTTATTTTCGACTTGCATTGTAGTCTTGGACGCAGAATAATAAAAACATGTACTTGTTTTCCTCCTGCTTTACCAACCAATTTTTCATAAATTTCTTTTTATGACTTTTCCTATAGCATCCAAAACATATACAATTCAATTTTTACCCTACGCCGCTAGTTAAAATTTGTTCCGATTTATGATTTTTGAAATATCAGCACCATAAACTGACTTTCAACATTTGACATAATTAGATTAATGCGACGTTTCAATGAGATTTCGGTGAGAAAAGCTAGATCACTTTTTTTATTAAAAAATATTCTTAAATAAAATATGATAATATCTGTGAATGCATTGAATTTTTATGATGTAGTTTGTTAGAATTGAGAAGGAAAGGGAGGGAAGAACGAAAATCGAGCAATTGATTTTCAAAATATATCATAGTTTTTGAAATATTGGAGATTGGAGATTTAGGAAGAGATCACTATTTATAAGAAGTAGACATGACTATCTGACGCAAATTATGTTCAATTAATCAAAAATGTCTTAATCTATTATGTGGGATCTAAAAGTTAAAAAAGAACAAGTGTATTTATTCTATGTTAATACATGTATTAACAGTTCATAATTTAGCATCATAGGGAATATAAAACATTTGCTTTAAAGGACTTTAAAAAAAATAAATATTATACGATAGCTCAACGAAAAAGCGATTAAAGAAAAACGTCTATACGACAAAAACTAAATTTATAATCACCTATGTAAGATACATAAATAATGTAACATAATTGTCCAAGGTGTATACATATACATACGATTATATACAACTCACAATACATTATGTACAGACGTCCGTCCGTCTATCCGTTCGTCCGTCTGTTTGTTATATATAGGTATATATTATATACACGTACCTATAACGTTGATAATAATACCTAACATCGTCGTCGTTCGTCGATGTTAAACTAAACAGTAAGTAGAATTATATATTAGTTTTCAATTCAATTAGATTGTTAATAATTATTTCATAATAACAAAGCAATTAAGTTCAAATTAATACAATCATCAAATAAGTACCTTCCACTTTGTTTTCAAATTGTTTATTAGAAAATACAATATTTCCTTATAAGTAAGTATATTTACATGACACTATATGATTTTATGTAGTATATAATAATAATTAATCAATCAATATGAGTTTAATTTATTATTGATAAATCAAGCGGAAAACCAATTGAATAATCAAAATGGATACTCATATGCATTAATTACAAGCTGTTAATGTGAGTGCAACGTCTATGGTCCACATATTCAACTTCCTTGATGTTGAAAATAACTATCCCTAACACCAAAAACACTGCAATATTAAATATTAGATTGTAATAGAGATATGCGGCTTATAGAGATTAAATACTCGGTTTCTATGCAAGAGATACTGAGATCAATATCCGGTACTAGGAAAAATATTATATCTTTTACAAATTCGTAAAATCAATTATCGTAAATATTAGTTTTACAGAAAAATTGATCCGGAGATAATTTAAGCAAATTTACTCCAACTTTACAAACAATAAAAGTTTCAAATTTCATAATATAAACTTCGTGCTTGTTTTGGCAGCCTTTTGAACCGACTGCAAACAAAAACGGAGGTTCTCAATTTGACTGTATTTTTTTTATGTATGATACCTCTGAACTTTTGACTGGATGAACCGATTTTGATGATTCTTTTTTAGTGACAAATTAGTTAGTGTACTTCAGATTCACTAAAAATCATGAAATAAAAAACGTTTAACAAAAATAAAACCGACTTAAAAAAACAGTTTAAAAACAAATTAATATGCATTAAAAAAAAACGAAAATATAATGTAGTTACAGTTATTGTTATTTTTGGAGTCGGTGCCAGCCAAGTTAATGTAGCAAACTGTTCCGTCACAGTTGTTTCCTTGGCTGACACCGACTCCAAAAACAACAATAATTGTAACTACAACATTTTTTCGTTTTTTTTACTTTTTAGTGCATATTAATTTGTTTTTGTTTTTTTTTTTTTTGTTAAAAGTTTTTTTATTTTTAAGTTATTATGCAGTCTTTGGAGCAATTCTGAGGTCGCTTTCAAGGAATCGTGACAAAAAACAAGTTCGTGAACGCACACACACAAATTCGTACGTAGACATGCATCAATCTAAAAGTAGTATAAATACATTGTCATGGCCATCAAACGTGATATAAGAAGATATGCTGAAAATTTCTATTAATAAATTGTACTATTAGACTCAAAACAGACTTTGAAATTCCCAATATTGGCCTCGGTAAAATAACTCAAGTATAAATAAACATTTTTATATTTTATTTCTGGCTCAACTAGTGTCTTGTCGGGTCCAATAGCCGTATGTATGTACGTTGCAATTTTAGACAGTTTTCTTGATCGAACCTTGATTCCGAAGCTGGATTTTAAAGGTTCGACAAGTATAAATCTTGCCTTCGTGCGAGCAAATTTATAACTTTCATTGTCGATATAACAGGTCGTTAGAGAGAAAATATACTAGGACAACAGACAGGGATTCTTCAAGAAACCCATACGTATAGATCGTAAAACAATTTTCACCACAATATTTTACTAAAATTAGAAATTAATAAATTATTTTGAAAGTTGTTTTTAATTATAATCAAACTATGTTCAATTTTCTACGAAATGTAAGATATTTTAATATGCAAACTTTTACAGAAGGTTCTTTTTAGAAAAATGTAATTTAATTTTTTTATTTTGTGTATAACAAACTTTTCTTGATGAAATTAAATTTTTTATAAAAACATTTTTAATCTTCAGTGATTTTATATAAAAAAAAAATATTATCATTGTGGTAAATAACATAATGTTGGGTAAAGGGCTGTGCCGTGGTTGTCACGTACCTGAGATTACCATTCAGTCTCTTGAAAAATTGCTACCTTAGAGATAGCAAATAGTATGAAGCCAAGTTTAGTTACCACGACAGAACCGACAGAAAAGATGTCCATGTGCTTCTGTTTTTTGGCTGGGCGACAAGGATGCCTGTTTTCTATAAAATTCGGTACAATCACTAAATTATGGTCTTGAACCATGAAGCACATATTATTAAAGTTTCATCGATAGTTGTATAATTAAATTCATTTAAAAAAAAAGCAGGTAGTAGTGTGTCGGAATAATGATACTATAAGAAGAAACAAGAGACTTTGCATTGATATATTGTAAACGGAACTTTAAAAAACCTAAAAATTGTTAATTCATTCAAGGTTCAAGATACGACACTCCCCCATATCTATATGTAGGGGTTAGTTTATTAAAGTATTAAAAATTTAATATTTTTAATATCACTTTTAAATACAAAATTCTTCGAATTTTTATGAATTTGATCATTAATAAATTTCGACAAGGGACAAGTTATATAAATTATTCAAGCGAATATTTTTATTAAACGAGATAACATATTGATTCTATATTAATTTATCCATTTTGCCATTTGAACGAAAGTTTTTTGACATTTTGAATAATTTCAAATTCTATACTCTTAAAATTAAAAAGGGTTATAGTTACAGTAACTGGGTTCGTAATAGATAGATAAGCGTGTTTGTTATGTGGCTATATATAATATTAACTTTTCGTATTAGTAGATTCCAAGCTTTTTAGAGAATTTGGTAAACTTGTGGAGATATGTAAGAGAGCAGGATATTTCACCATGACTTATCTTATAACGAAAGAAATCCAATATCTGTGTCACTGTTCAATGATCAAACATACTTAATGTTACAACTATTTTATTTCTACTTATAGGTTAGCAAACTATGGAGCCGATATAAAGAAGTCCAAACAAGCTGATATAATAGAAGTAACTGTCTATAAGAGGATGTCTCTGATAATTTTTTTTTTTTTTAAATTTACATTCCCAAAAAAAAGCATAGTGTGTAAGGAATAAAAAGCGGTTTTAAAAAATTGAAATAAATCCTGAGAAAAAAGTTCAAAAGAACTTGTGAAAGGCTTTTTACAAATTTTACAAATTTAAATTGATTGTCATAAGAAAATTATGAGAGACATTATATTATGTTCATAGCTTAACCACGATAATTTATTTTTTCACAATTTACAATAATAAATATTAATATAATAAAATTTCCTTACCCATTATATACCAAATAATGACAATGTTGATGTAAAAACAATTGATATCCGAATATTACATAAGTATTCTGGACTCACCTGTAACACAAATAAAAAATCAGAAAATTATATTTAAAATAATAATAAGTAGATTAATAATATAATTATATAAAAATATATTAAATTTGTATTCATATATATATATATATATATAGGACTGACTCATTGAATATAATATAAAAGAAGTTAAGTTACACAACGAAGGTAATAATCAATTTCCGTTCAATAAAAATCTGATTGTGCAGATAAAATATATTAATTCTATAAAAACAATAAAGTTATTAATAATATTGTTTTATTATATTATTGTAGACCAATGTAAACTTCATGTGAAGAGAGTTGTATTCACAATACTAGCCTGATACCCGCCCGTTTCACTGCGCTTAAAAGTATAAAACACCGCTTTATAGCTTCCACCTCTCTTGATGTGCACAGTTTTCATTTTTGTCAAATGTAAAATAGTCAAAATTCATTGAGTTTATCAGAAAAGTTGGCCATGAATGGTTTGACATTTAATATTTTTAATTTTTTCAAAATACTTTAATTTATGGCTCAAAAAAATGCTTATAGATCTGCTCCATCTATAATCGTCATTTTGAACCATAAATTACAGAATTCTGTAAAAATTTATAATAGTAAATGTCAGATTAAATTTTATTTATTTATTTATTTTTGAATATATTTTTATAAATTATAGCTCATGTGTTATTCTGAGGTATGAATTACATTGCTGTACAGTTTTATTAAAAACCATTCGCTAGTTTTAGCGTGAAAGCGTAACAAACAAACAAACAAACAAACATCCTTACTTTCGCATTTATAATATATAGAGATAGAGATATTTCATTTTATCTTTTTTTAAATGATTTTATGTAGTTTCACGTTCTATTCTACTTTAAACAGATTTGTCATCCATTTCTATCGAACTGATTTTATAACACTTTTCCGTCATTGAAAAAAGTTCATTTTCTCAGTTTCTAAAAATTGATAACAGGCGTATAATAAAAAAATGTATGGTTTAGGCATATGATTCAGATTATTACGTTCACTTATTTTTAAAAACAAACATATTAAACACGAACTATGTTTCATATATTTGTTTGACATTTGTTTGCAAAGTCGCGTAGACCACAAATAAAAAATCTTTATGGGTTAGGCTACTAACCAATTCAAATAAGCGTATCAGATGAGAAATTTTCCCTAGTACCTATCGACTTTGTAACGACTAAGTTTTGAACGTGTAATGAAAAGTTTTTGTGGTATAGACATTTTCAATAATTTTTCCATTTAAAAATGTTTCAGGTTCGACAAAATGACATTATAATAAAAAAATTGTCCCTTTGGCGAACCGTATTATATCATGGTTCCATTTTAAAGAAATTGAAAAATTTGTTTTCAAATATTAAAATAAAATGAAGTAATATTTAAAAACAAGTGAAAACAAACAATTGATTGAGTTAGTTATTCAAATACCATGTATAGATAGTGTTGATTACTCTATCACATTACACATATACATGTCACACATACACTGATAATCCCATATTAATACATACTATAAAATTTGCATCTAATGTATGCCCTCGTGAGTAAACAGTGATGTTTACAAAAAAATGTTCAAACAAAAGTTGTTTATTCTTCAATAAGAAACATTTTTTACATTTTAGTCCCCCCATTTTAGCCGAAATTTATATGGACAACTTCGAAAAAAATATTCTAAACACCAATGAAGCGCGGCAGCATATTAAATTTTGGTATAGATATGTTGATGATGTCGTCATATGTTTTGAAGGCTCAGATAGACAGTTGGAAAATTTCCTACGGTTTTGTATTATTAAGAACAACAAAGTGAAAAAAAGAAAAATGCAACGAAATAAATTTCCTAGATCTGAAAATTACAAGATCAGAAAATAAATTAGTATACGACGTCTATCGAAAACCTTCAACAACAGGCGTGACGATTCCAATCGACCTTGTACACCCATTTATTCACAAAATGGCTGCATACAATGCAATGATATATCGTGCGTTATCCTTTCCACTATCACCAGAAAAATTGGAAAGGGAACTTTATACAATAAAATACATTGCTACGCAGAATGGTTTCACCGACACAATGATCAACAAAATCATTGCAAAAAAAGAACTAAAAACAGCGCTCGAGACGATTTTTCCGACGAAGAAAATACCACAACAATATGAGATACTCACCTATTACGGTGAAATTTCAGAAAAAATTGCTCATATACTCCGAAAAAATCAAATACAAGTAGCACTCCGTCGTTAGGAAATATGGTCTTTAATAATAAACAGAAGACGGATGCAATGGAAAAATCGGGCATTTACAAGATCACATGTGAAGAATATTTGGGAGTATATATCGGACAGACTGGGAGGTCTTTCAATATTCGCAAAGGAGAACACATAAGATCTTATAAAAATCGAAAAACGGATTAAACTTTTGCGAACCATTTAAGAGAATCTGGCCACAAACGTAGTTTTAAATTTGATATACTTCATACCACACAAAAAGGGAAAAAAATGACTCTGTTAGAATCGTAAGGGATTCACATACATAAAAATGGTCCAAAAGAACTCTTGAATGACCAAATGGACTTAACGTATTCCCCCCTTTTTGAAACATTGTGAAAACATCTGTGATATACAAGGCTCCATTGCATTATTTTTATATTTATATTTTATTTATTTTGTCTATTGTTGACAAAATCATATAATTTATGTAAATATTTTGTTTCCTATCATTATTTTATGCCATTTTAAATTTTTGCTATATGATTTTATCAAAAATAATTTTATCTGTGTTTTTAAACTTTGTTTTAAAAAGCATTTGTTTATCTAATCCTAATTTGTTTTTAATTTATGACAAATATTTAGTATAAATAGAAGCAATACTTAAATATAAATTTTATCGTTTGAAAATATATTAAATCAAGACGAAACAATTGTCATAATAGATTTTTATTAAAAAAATCTTAAAATTTTATAGTGGATTACTGCAAGTATAATAAAATTTTTTTTAAAAATATATAACGTGTATATTTTAATTATTAAAATGCAATTCCACAAAGTAAAGCTCAACAAAATCGATGTTGTAAAACATTTTTTACATTTAAAATTTTGTTCTATCTCAAACGGTTTACAAGATTCCTACGGACCCAAGACCCAATTGATCTGTGTTGCTCATTTATGGATTCGATCTCACTTTTTACGTTCTAAGTGTGCTGTAATTTCAGTTTGATATCTTTTTACGTTTTTGAGTTATCGTGTTCACAGACGGACGGACAGACGGACAACCAAAAATGAACTAATTAGATGATTCTATGAACACCTATTCGTTGTGTGCGTAGTCATGGTAGGGATAATAAAATCGATGCCAGCGCTTTAAGTGAAAAATTTTGGAGATAAAGTGGGCTGTTATGACTAATTTGCAATTCTTTACATGTTAATGATATAGAAACTGTCAAATTAAAATGATTGAAAAACACTAATTAATTAAACTTAATGCATTAAAAATTGTGAAAATAAGAAATCAAATTGTACAAATATTATTTTTCAAATGTTAATTATCGTAATTATTTATTTAAATTTGTGAAACAAGAATATTAAATTTTAAATGTAAGTTTTCAATGCAATCCACACAATTATATATGCATCCATTAATTCTATAATTAAAGTAGTGTATCGTTGTCATGGAAACGAAATTCACGCTCGGAGCGAATACCAAAATTTTGTTCAGAGCACCAATATTTTTAAGCGTCACAAACTTGGTACTAAACTTAATATACTATGATATATTTCATATATACACGCTATAAAAAGTTATCTTGATTAAATAAAAATGTTCCATGTTGATAATGACTAAAAATGATGGCCAATCCCTCAATTATAAGGAATTACAAATATATTAAAAACAGATAACGATTTAAAACACAAACAAATCAAAAATTCAAACGTTGATGAAAATTACTTTAATAATACAATAAAATTATTAAGTTTGTATTTTTTTAAAACGATTATATTGTTTAAAAAAAAATTAATTGATTGTCTAGACATAATAAATCAATAAATGATTTTTAAAACTTTTTGCCAAAATAATTATGAATAAAAGTATAAGCGCTAATTTTCAATAACGCCTGATAAATACTGTGATTAAGTCAAAACTTCTTTTATAATCAAATGTAGGTACCAAAAATAAGCAATGTATGTATTAAATTATAAAGTAAATTAATAGCTCCATATGCAAACTTGATTCATGGAAATAAGAAGGTATCATTACCTTGGAATTCATGGCAAGTGTAAGTAATGTTTATAAAACTTTTAATTTGATAGAAATTGATTTTTATATGTAATTAATTACACGGTTTCATACTCTCGACATTTAAGCCACACTTAAGCAACTCTCACACTTGTTTTGTAAGTGCAAAAATCGATAAATGAAATTGTCGGTTTGGATTTTTTAAACTTATGTCAATAGGTTGAAAATGTAAGAAATTACAGTTTAAATATGATTCGAGATAAATAAGATAAAATTAGTACACTTTTTGGTATTACATGAAGGTCGATTAATTGGAGTTAATTGAGGAAAGCTAATTTGTAAAATTTAATCACTATTTTATTATATTTAGAAAAAGTAATCAATCGTCATAAATTAACTGTTACCATTAAAAAGAGTACCTACTGAATCTTGAACGAAAAATAAATCCCGTGTGATTTATATAACAAATTAGATCATCGACATATAAATATTTGTAATGATTGGTTTTGCTTGTTGATGAATTTGTAATTCGTCGTTAGATAATATAGATACAAAAAAAAAGACAGTTTCTTGGACTAAAAATCGAAGCTTGTATAGAGAAATATTTTATTGATATACAACCCGCTTAGGGGATGGTTTTTATCTATTGATGAACAATCAATTATTTTCAAATATACCCAAGTAAGGTATCGAATAAAAGAGCATGACGTGTACATTACCTACATAACTATAACCCCCGACGCAAGGGGATATGGGATTGGATTGGAAGTGGGAGGTTGTCAAATTTTATAAAATCTACAATCTGTTTACAAACTTTTCATCTATTTCCATGCAACCATAATGTGCCACAGCGAAGCGTGAATGGGTATAATTAGTTATTTATAATTTTTTTTGGTAAGATTTTTACCTAGATTTAGATCTTAACTATTTAGTTTTCTTCTCAATCCCCTCAATTAAATCCGATGCGTACTTTCTTTATGAATGGGCAGATAATCAAATTGTCTATACAGATATTCTTATTCTATTGCAGTAAATGTGTTTCTAAAAGATAATAAAATAAAGAAATATTAAAAATAAATAAAGAAAAACATTAAGGTTAGTAATAAATCTTAACAGTACTTACATAATATAAATAAATAAAATACAAATATATATTACACTTTGGTTTTCATACTTTGTACGATTAGCAATTTGAACCAATTTATATAGAAACAATTCATATAATTTCTTGAACTTTACATTCGTCATAGATGTTTTTTAGTATCCTCTGTCTGATCCGTTTTTCGATCAAAAATCGATTTCAAAAATCGTAAGGAATGAAAGTATTCTATGGCCGCTAAATATAATGACACATTTTGAGCTAAACACATCGTATAAAAATAAAGAAAAATAGGAAAAATGAGAAAAACATGGATAAAAGAAGGAAAAAAGTCAAAACAACGAAAAACGAGGCGATGATTTTTTAATGGCTGACTATATTTTCTTGAAATCAAACTAACAAAACTCACGATCATATTATTCATAATATAATTAAAGAATAAAAAAAGGTGAAAAGGAGAAAAACATGAATCAAATTATCCATGGCAAAAACGATACATCTATTAAGGAACTACGGTGCCAAAAACGAATCGATCAGATCTGATTTTATGTGAAGGGTTTCCTAAAATTTTTATTTAATTTTATGAATAAATGCATTGTAAAAGTGAAAACAAAATTTAAAAAAACCCCGACAAATGTGATTTATTCCTTGTAAACCGATTCTTGAAAACTTAGCTATAAAATGGTCTCAATTGAGTCGGTTCGACCGTTTAGGGGCTATGATGAGACTGAGAAACACATAGACGCACAAATAAACACTTTCAACTTATAACACTCTTTCTTAAATCAATATCAAAGTGATAGTCAAGAACATCAGATGAGATGAAAAGGATACTTAGAGACCAATCATGTTTTGGGACAAATTTTTGGAAATATTTTGATTGAAATTGTAATATTTGAGACGACTTTGTTATTTTGAATTATTGTTTTAAATTACCTAATTATTTTCCGTTCAGGCACTACGATGCCACGGGCAGACAAACACACAGACACACACACATAGCGGTCAAACTTATAATATCCCTTTCTTTTTAGTTCGGGGGTTAAAATTGGTACGTTTTACGGAGAGTTTTTAACGGGTTACCTTTAAATTATTAAATATCGTTATAAAAGCAAACCATTTTATTATCTATTATTTTTGATATATTTGATGTACGGTATTATAATGAAATGGTGTGAAATTGATAGAGAATTAATGTTATAAGTTATTCGTGTAACGGAAACAATGTACAATGATGACTTAAAATTTACTCTTCCTGTCATCATCTTAACGTTATGTATCACAGTTTTTTTCCCCTATTTATTATAAAGAGCGAATATAATTTCTATAATTTTCTTGAAATAATTTATAAACTAGTCAGTAATTTTTTTAGTTCCGGAAAAAAAACAAAACTATAGAAATTGTAATGCAAAGTTGATTTGAAATTTATTTGAATTCCCAAAAAACTCCGGTAACAGAATTTTTTGTCCATTCAGGCATGCATACTCTTCCAGACGACAGGCAGTTTCATTATTTCCATGTTTCAATGATTGGTGGTTGAATATTCAGATAGAGTTTCCCTTTCTACCGATGCTTTTCTTTTCAGGTAAATTACCTAAAAAGTTGCATGTTGTTAGATCCGAAGTCCCCCTATTAGCTCAGTTGGTTAAGGCGTAACCAATTCCGTCCGCGGTATGCTTAGAGTAGCGGGTTCGATTCCCGCCGTCGCAACAAAATTAATTTAATTAATAGTTGTGATGGGCTGGTGTAGTGCATGGTATATGCACGAAGGAGGTGCACTCAGCCTCTGAAAATGAGGAGCTCATAAATGAAATTATCAGAGGAAAGGTAGCAAGACACAAATATGGTATCACAACAGGCTCTATAGCCTAAGTGTGTCCTTCGTGGACAGCCAACATAACCTAACCTAGATCCGACTAATTAATAAATGACATAAATTTATTTAGTTAATTAAAATTACAATTTATTTTAATATCAATTAAGGTAATTTTCTGAAATAACTTTTATGATTTTCAGAATAGGATGAAAAAATTCATGGAGTTTTGTTTTACATCGTTTGCAGAAACAACTTACATCACTGCCCGATCCTGTTTATAGAGATAAATAAATGATGCCTAGCAGCTCAGAAATACATAGCCCTACAACCAGTAATCCTTTTTTTGTTCTGTAACCATTGCTGTTCGCTGATATTATGTATATGTATATACATTCATTCAATCCAGTTTTAATGTTCGTTGCCACAAACCACAATAATATTGCAACAATTAGTTAAAAAAATGTATATCATCCCACGACACGTAATGTAATTTGTAATTATAATTACATTATGTACAGTCCACTTAACAATTAATGTCGTTTTAAAAAAAAAAGATTTGTAAGATATTGTTTAATGTTACTAACTAAGAATTGTATTGTCTACCTCCGTGTTCATGGGTGTACGACCCTTATAGTCTACATAATCAACTTTTCGATAATAAATGTTTATATTAAGGATTTTTCTATAACAAAACTTAGAGGCTAAACACGCAATTTCTATCCAATAAGCCTTAGGAGATCATCACTCAGCACTTGAAAACATTTTTTTGTTGTTGAAATTATACAAATAAAATTCAACTATACTCGCAAATATTTCCTGTTCGCTGCCTTCGTCAGTTTTTCGACAAATCTTAATTACCAAAATTTTGGTGAAAAAAGAAGATCATTGCTAATTCATAAGATTGCCTTAAGGAAAAAGCCTTCAAACATAGATACTTACATGAATATACACAGACATCAATTTAAAAGTGGAGTTAATACATTCTAACTATAAAACGTAAAGTTATGTTGAAATTTCGAATTGGATTTTCATTACAAGAACTTTGGGAACAAGTTTCTTTGTCGGACAAATAATCGAGAAAGGAACTTGTTCAGAGTATCTCGAAACAGGTTTAGAAATATCTAGCTGTAAGTAAGCTTTTTGATCGTTTTGGTTCATTCAAATCATAACGATAATTTGTCTGATCAGTGTTCGTTGTAATTGATAATAATATGCAAATGGCGAATTCCGAGAAATTGAACGAAATCTTATCGCACCCATTCATTAATTCCAAAAATAAAATGATCTTATTTCAAGAATATTATGTGCAACTAAAATGAAAAAGCTCTATTTGATTGCGAAGTTTTTGTCTTCTTTTCCCAGATAATCCAGTTTATATATGGAGGCCACGTGATGGTTTTTCGGATTTATTTTTTGTTCTATTTATTTATTATAATGTTAAACATAAATAAATGTAACAACATCAGGTGGGTAAATAAGAGATGAAAATATAGAAAAATATATTCGAATAAGAGAGATATAAAATAGAATTTATTGAAGAAACAAAATGAATCTGTAACACTTTTGTTTGTTTTGTGTGTTATTCAGTATGACATGAATTATCTTCAATTGAGTAAAAGTCACAGATAAGTATATAAACATTGTATAAAATCGGAATGAAATTTATCAAAACGATTATCACAAATTTCATCAAAACAGGTTGATGGTTATCAGAATCCAGTGAATTAAATCACAATTCTTCAATAAATATTTCATGTATGGATGACTTAAAAAGTCGTTTCTATAGATCAATAACAAAAGTAATACATGGGCTCCATGGTATGTAAAATAAGAAAAATTTTACCCCGTTTTTAATCCCCGAACTTAAAAAAGAGGTGTTATAAGTTTGACCGCTACGTGTGTGTGTCTGCCTGTCTGTGGCATCGTAGCACCTAAACGGATGAACCGATCTTAATCTTTATGGTTTCGTTTGAAAGATAATTTAACGGAGAGCGTTCTAAGCTATGTCTCAAGTGGGAGTTTAGGGTTCCGTACACTTAATATTTTTCTGGGATTTTTTAAATTGGGTAAATTACACTTGTTTAACCTTTAAGGAAGTGTTCCTACTGATCACCGCCATAACTTCCATTTTTACTTTCTGACGACTTAAACAGACATTTTGTAATAAAGTCAAAATTGTCATAATAACCGTAATACAATTGACGTTAGACGAATCATTTTAGATCAAAAAAGCCTAAAATAAAGAACTTTTATGTACCTCAACCTAACGGGCCATTTTTTATTTTTTTTTATATTCAGGAAAGTTCGTATATAAAAGCCCATTATTTCAATAAGTGATTTTTGAAAATTTCAAAACCTTGAAAATATGCCATAAAAAATGGGGCATAAACGTACATTTGGGGGTTTTCGGGATCGCTGATCACTATTCTGAAATCAGAATTTCGATACACTCTCCCCCTCTTCGGGTATTTCACTTGCTGGTCCAAATTGAAATATTAGAGGAAATTGCAGTGCTAGGTGAACGAAGGGCGAAAAACCGCAAGAAATTGCCCCAAAGAGGGAGATTATATCGAAATTCTGATTTCAGAATAGTGATCAGAGACTCCGAAAACCCTCTAGTATACTTTTCTGGCCCATATTTTTAAGGTTTTAAAATTTTCAAAAATCACCCCATAAATGATTGGCCAATTTGGCCCATGATTGGCCAATTTGGCCCATAGTAAAAACCAAAACTCTCTAGCGGCAAAGAGTTAGATGTAGATTACGATATATGGACCTTCCTGATCATTAAAAAAAAACTGGCTCGATAGGTTGAGGCACAAAAAAATTCTCTATGAAATGCTAAAATGCCACGACTGCATGGTATAGTACTACCAGCTTAAGGAAATAAAAAGTATTTCCCTTTTTACTTCTTAATAAATTATCTCCCCGAAATTCTTATATTAAGCCATATCGTCTCTTTTATAGTGTTAGAAGAGCCTTAACTCATATTTTTTTCACATTTGCGGCTGAGTAATAGCTATCCGATTTTTTACTAGCTCAGAATTCAAGTGGCCATTCAATAGCCATTGCTAAATAGAAATTAAAACATTCTTCTTCATTTTTTTATAATATATAAATTTGTTTCTCGTTTTAAGAAACATAGACTCGTGTTCTAAATATAATCATAATTATAACTATTTCAAAGTTCTCGGTTAAAATACCTAAAGGTAAATTATACATTATTTCATTATTTTAAGTTTACATTAAAAAATAGTTAATTAATTACATGTATACATATTTTTATAATTATTTTAACATAATAAACAGAATTACATGCATGTACACTTACGCAAGTTGCGGTATTATTTATAAATTTTGATTATTAATAGGTATTATTTAAAAATTATGGAGAATTTTCTTATGCGCGATCACCACTGGAGATTGGCTAAAGCTATTATTTTATTAAGAAATGAGCAAGGAAACTCACTGATAATTAAATATTTTTAAATCAAAATTAATATAGTCATTTATATTTTTAGCGAATTTCCGAGGAAATGAAGCTATTGCTTTTCCTTGGTCCTTCGTTAATGAGAAAAATCGACAGATAAACAAGGTTTGGTGTAATACTAAAATTGGAATTTTATCAAAATAAAAATTTGTGCATTTTTTTATCAGTTTTAAGCAAAGAAATATTCCTGAGATTTGTTTCTCTAAACGCTTAGTTTTTAAAAATTCTTCAAGAAAAAAAAAGCAATATTCGAATTTAGAAAAATGTGTTATTTTTCCAATCTTTAAGGGAATTTGCTTTGCTAACGCAGCTGCTGCGCTACGAATTTTATTAAATATTGTAACCAGTAACGCATTGTGAATGACGTTAACGGTCGGTTTTAGAAGAATACGAATTAAAACTAACCTTTGAAGTTGTCGTGTGAATAGGCCTTTTCATCATGTCATAAGCGCAAGTGCAGAGTTTATTTTTTCGTACTGACAGCAATAAGTAGGACTAAGATAGAAGATATTTGTTATTCATTTTATCACATTGGTTATAAATCATTTAGTACGAAACAAATGTGAATCGTGATTTGAAAATGAAAAGCCCTATACCAAAAATAGTACATGGTTTCCATGGAAACGACATATATAAAAAAATGTAGTTATGGGTGCTGGGGAAATAACGTGGCAGTCCTCTGCCATTGTTGCTATTACAATGGATTGCTAAAAGTAGGTAAATTATTATTAAATATATTGAGTGTAAATATATTTGGAAAAGAAGATTGTAAATTAATTTTATATGAAACGATTAATGTACCTTGGTTTTAAAAATTAGTATTTTATTGAAACGAGCTAAGGAGGAGTAGACCTTTATAATGTATAAGCCACTGGATACTGTGGATACTGTATTAAATGTAACCGTCTCTAAAATTACTTTTTATCAGTTTATTGAGGATTAAAAAGACACTAAAAAATGACAAACATTAATTTTCTACAAAATTGGGTTAGTTAAACGTCCATTTAATTTTTAAAACCAGTCTAATAATGGCGAAAACCATTTAGACCAATGGGTAAAAATTCAAAAAAATAGTTTGTTTTAATTTGTTAGTTTGTCTTCGTAATTTGCATATTTCATTATAAGATTATATAAATCTCTTTCATATATAGGATGTCCTGTTAGGTAAGAGAATATCAAAATTGCAGAGCGTGTCGTTGCCAAGAAAAATATTTGATATACATAAAACGTCTTGAAAACGTGTGCAACGCGTGACTTCGCTTTTTAAAATTTAGTTACAATGTTTTTATGCCGCTACAAGTAGCCTCTTTCGTTTGCATTATCGAAAGTATATGGTAGTAATTTCAACTCCAGTGTATAAATAAATAAATAAAAGGTTTAAAATTTTGATGAATTTTTGATACAGAATTTTCCTAAGAACTGTCACCATTATTAACAGTTGAACACTGTCTTATTGATAATGCAAACAAAATAAGAGGTACGTAGCGAAGTAATAATCATTGTCTTTGTTAAATTCACTACCGTTAAGCAATCCATTGTCACACAAATCTTCAATCTTCAAGAAGAGAGGAGCTTCTGCACTTAAGTTGCTTTTATACTCTGATTTGTTTGGCAACCTAGCATGACTACAAAAGTGCAAAAATTAAAGCAATATCACCACTCAATGACTACAAGAATTTTATAATAAGGTGAATATTGAAAAATTCGTAATCTCAAATATTCTTATAAACTAACTTTTTTGAGAACTACTTAAATGGGTTCTTAACAATAGATTGCACTGCTGACTCTTCAACTGACTTCTATCATTTACCTACTATATATTTCTGAGTTAAAACAAAAATAGAGAAAAAATACACGCTGGCCATGTATGGGAAAAAAGGAAGATTACTATCATTATAAGATTAATGTTAATTAATTACAAATTCTACATTATAAAATATTCATAGAGAATAACATAAAATACACTACACTACACGACATTAAAAACATAACACATCCTATATGTAACTTTGTCCTGCTCTGTATATGTTTAATACTACTCATATATAACTTTCAATTTCTTACGATGCAGTTCTGGTGATCTAATGATGTTGAAGCTTAGAGTTCATAAAAAAATACAAATTGGTCAAGCATGAAAATTAATTAGAGAACATTGTGAGGGACTGAGGAATAAACTCTGATTTAACTTTTTTTGGTACAATGGATTAATAAAATTTTTTTGTCATGGTACCAAAATAAAGGGCATCAAACTATTAAGTCGAAATTTTAATAAAGGCCAGGCTAGTAAGATGTTTGTCACATATAAACTTGTATAACTTTCTTTAAATATAAGAGGAATACAAAATAAACCTAAAAAAGGTAGCCGTTTTACGAATGTTTTCAATTTTCCTAGATTTCCACGTTTTTTTCTTGCTAACAACAACTTAATAAAAAAAAGAGAAACTAGGACAAGTACTCGTACAGTATAGTTCAGAAAAATTTTCGAATCAGAGTTCTTAGTTCAACTTATTCCTCAGTTTATCAATATTTTCTCAACTGCATTCGAGGAGCAGCTTCGCAAAAAGACTATGAATACAGAAAGCTTTGCTTTGTCAAATGTATATACAAAGTTTTACCAATTCGACTCATAAATGGCATCAAGGCAGCTTTGACTGAGAGTGGTATGTCATATATGGGTTTTACTTCAAAAAAAAAAACAGAAGTTGTTTATTCTTAGCAAATTTAGTGGGGCCGCTGTCCCAACTTTTTTATCGAATTTCAATTGTTAATTTTCAAAAGTGTTAAAAAAATCGATGAGAAAAACGAAATAATGCCTGTAGCTTAACATTTTAACGCTGGGCACATCACTTAAAGTACACTGGAGCCAACACATTGCGGTAGAGGAAAGTAGTATCCTGCACAGAAATTGATCCTAAATGAATAAAAATATTGTATTGTTAAAGAAATAAAAATACACATATAGAAGCACTACCAAGTAGATAAAGCCAAAAACTCGGTTAACCTTCAAAAATTTAATATCGGCAATTTTTTTACACTTATATGTTGGGATTAGCATAATAAAATTATAGAATCATCGGTTTGATTTAATTTTTTAAGTATTGTTTTTTTTTTTGTAACGAATACAATTATTTTTGAATTTTATATTAATTTTCTTCCGTGGCAGTAACATTTATCTTGAAAATGACACATTAATTAAAATTGATGAAATTAGTTAAGTAAAAATATAAAAACACTTTTCAGGAATAATGTATGGAGATAATAATTGCAAAAGTATTTTACAGGCTTTTTCTCCAGTTAAATCTTGCCTTATTGATGTAATTGGAATCTTATTTATTGCAAAATTTTTTGAACTTTTTACAAGGTTAATTTATCCAGTGATAGAATTAGTATTGTTTTACTGTCAGTGCCAATTTCATAAATGTTAGCACGATTTTTCGCAACGGAATCCTAAATCTATAAAAATAATGAAAAAAAATCTCGATATATATATACACACATTTATATATTATATGATAAAGTTAAACAATTATTATTTATTTCATTAAAACAAGTTTTACAAGATAATTTTTTTTATTAAACTAATGTTAATATAACATTCATGGAAGATTTTTAATTAACATCGATTCTCAAAGGAAATGTTTCTATTTATGGTGGAAAAAAAATTATAAATTTGCACTGAGGTTGTTTACATTTTTATGTAATATATTAAAGCATACTAAGCGTAAATGTGTGATGTAGGTTGCTTACATAATGATTTACCTCCTTTTTACACTACAATTTTTTTTTCAATCAAAAATGTAATCGTTTAAAAAATTCATTAAAAAAAATGATGATTCGGGAGGTGAACGAGAAAAGTTTGTGCAAGATCACTTTTCAAACCCGATATTAAAAGATGAAAAAAAAACGTCTCATCTTCTGTTTTCCACTTAGATTTATCTCATAATTCAAAATAGGAGGGGATATAAACCACCAAAATCAAATTAATTTGAGTATGCTTTTTTAATCTAACACTTTCTATCGAACCTTTTTACAATTTTGGTAAATTTTATCTCTCCTTGATTAGAGTTGCGAGATCAAATTTTCTTGTAAAATGGCCCATCGGACTTTTGTAGATTTTTACCTGGCATCTCTCCCTGAAATTTCTGATTCAATACCTATACCAAAATTGAATAATGTAGAATTATATTAATAATTTATAATTGTTTTTATGTAGCAAAAATAAATATTCAACATTCAATAATTTAATTTTACAAAAGAAATAGTAATAACATTGATTGATTTATTTGACTTAAATGATGAAAAAATTTGCTAGACATTATGTATTATTTATTGGGATCGTTGATATCCATGTCGATTATAAAAAGTCCGCGATATGTGTGGTCCAGAAAAAAAGTTTAAGGATTCATGACTGATATGTTTTAGTGTGTAATACACAAAATATTAATTACCAGTAACAATTCTTTAAATATTTAGTAGGGATGTCATAAAATATACCTCGAAATTTCTCAAATAACACCTGTTTAAGATTATATTCAAAAAATTATACCAAAATTTTAATATAAGCATACGACGTCTGTTTTTATATTATGATGTAAAAACAGACGTCGTCAAAAATTCGTCAAAAATGTCAAAAATTCAAAGCAGGTAGTCATTTTTAATTAAAAATTAGTATTTTTCATTCTGGTAAGGCATCATGATCAAAAAGTTTCAAAAAACTATGTTCCTTATCGCACGTTATCGTTCTGATTTGTTTTTTGCTGGTTGGGAGGTAAAACCAAAAAAAATACAACAAAAAAACGACACCAAAAACCCGACTATTTCTATCTAGGTCATCTAGGAAACTAAAACTATTTCAATTGATTCAGCTTGCCATGAATTTTAGAAAATGCGAAAGTTATCAGAAGTTAGAGATAATAGAGATAATTTAAAGTAGGTAAGTACATATGATGCACATATTGGAATGAATACTAAATCAGAAGTATTAAGTAAGTCTTTTTAAACTAATACTACAATAAATTCATACAGTAAGAACTGAAAGTAATATAATATTTAATTAAAATAAATAAAATTAAATTCTTCAAAGAAGAGAAAAATATATTTGTATTCTAATATTAAATTTTCAGAAAAATATTTTGTAAATAAAAAGCTATATTAACAATGTACTAAGGTACGAAAGGAATAACGTTCCTATCAGGTGTTCGACGAGATCTCTTGTTCTTTTTTAAAATAACTTCAGAATTACTTAATAATAATTTTGTGAGTCGACTATGGTTGGCAATACATAGAGAACTAAAAAAAACACTATTAAATATTTCAAAAGGATAACAATCTATTTATTCTCAGCCTCCACAAAATATTTTTTGTTCAAAACACCAAAAATAATTATTTAAAATTCAGTAAAACATTTTTATGTAGGTATTTGAATTTTTTTTTGTCAAAACCGCCGAAAGGAAACTATTATTTAAAAGTTTTACAACATATTTTTCAAATTTATTAAAGAAACGGCTGATTTTTTAGCCGTAGGATATTCTGAATTAGTAATGAATTAATAGGTAGAAATATTTTCTACTTTTTACAAAACATTTCAATTGTATTGTTTAAATAAAAAAAAGTTGAAATTATTCCAAATTCCTTAATATTTCTAAAAAAAGGCATTTTGGGTCCCTTTGAATTTCAACTGTTAAACGACCTCCCACCAAACCCTTTCGCCGTAGTCCGCTTTGTAAATGCTCTGATTTTGCTTCTGAAGAACAATGCATAGCTGTTCTCATCAAAAACTAAATATGTTAATTCTATTTATTCTAATACCAAAACCCGCTTAGGAGTAACATTAATTCCTTACTAGAAGGTTGAAAATTTATAAGTAATGTTGAGCTACTGTCAAGAGTTAGAGTTCTTGGTAATTTTTAAAATAACCAGCTTCTCTACTACTCTTTTATGTAGATATATTATGGTTTCAAAAACAGGAAAAGTATAAAATCCTATTTCAATAAAAAAAAAAGCGCCAAATGAGGAATTCACCATTAGAAGCATCTCATGAGGGAAAAATTTACCCTTATTAGAGCAGTTTGGTTTTGTATAAAATGAATTCATGAAGGAATTTTCCAGATCACTTAGCTACACATCATTTCAACCACAAAATCAATAATTGTTTCTGCATCAAATGTGACTAGATTAAAATTTTGAGTCTTAAAAAGCGAGTACAAAAACAGTTTTTTTTCATTCAATTAAAAAATGTATTAAAATTTTTTTTTTTAAATTATAATCATTTAAACGATGCTGTCTTTGAAACCGGGCGAAAATATTCTCCTTAAGAAATATTTATTAAATTTTATTTATACTAACAAATTAATTATAACATTAGAAAAGGTATAGACATCAAATTTATTTTTGAAGGGCTGTTTCCAAAAGGCTGAATATAATATGTAATAAATTTAGACAGGATCAATTAATAGCCGTTGGCTACTTATAATAGTATTAAAAAAAAGTAAAAGGGCCGTTCCGTTACACTCAGATGATTCCGGTGTGAAGCTCCCACGATATTATTGTATTTATTTAAGTCGGTGTATTTAACTCTTCTGTTTTGTCTGTCTCTATGTAAGGTCTACCGGAGGTCATGGTGAATCATCCTTCACATTTTGTGTTGTTATTATTAGTGTTTGTCTGTTATGCTATAAAGAGTGATAGATGTGAGTAAGGGACAGGGTAAGGGTAAGAAGGTAAAAATATAAAGAAGGGGTTATAAGATCATCATCGTTGTTATAATTATTTTCTACTAGTTTGGTTTCATCATAATAAACTAAAGTAGCGTAAAGAAGGAGATTTAAAAGATAAATTTTTGTTATTTCATTTCAATATCATCATTTTTGTTGTTTACTTACTTCCGTTATTTAGATACAAATAATTTCATACTTTATGTAATGGAAATACTTATGTAATGGAAAATTACATACTTATGTAATGGAAAATTTATAGTATTTATAATTATTTTATTTAAACTTCGAAAGATATTCCATAAATGCAATTTGAATATTTTCTTACGGAGCGGTAAGATGAAATATTAAGTTACGAAATCGTTGAATTTTCTTAATATAATTGTATACAAAATTATTTTGTTAAACAATTAAGGATGTGCGAGTGCCAGGGCAATTTTGAATAAAAGGCTTGATTTGTTTTTATATGAAGTCTTACTAAGTCTAAATCAATTCAGCATTATCTGATTATGTAAAATATGCCTACTTTTGAAGTCATTTATTTATTTAAATAATTATTTTAAATAAATAAATGACTTCAAAAGTAGGCATATTTTACATATACATAGGTCTTACATCGGTCCTATGGGAAAAAAATAGATAAATGATGTTTGCATAGATTTCTCCAACACTAGTTGGTGGAAATAAAAAAAAAAAAAAAAAAAAAAAAAAAAAACTATTTAACTTAGAGTTTAAAACGTCATAAATTATTTAGAAAAAAAAACTTTTTTGTCCGATTAATTAGGGATGTATGAACATGGTAGTGTGCTGACACAACTTAACCAAAATATTTATAATAAAACACAATTTTTATTTGCTTCATTCCACTTTTAAATTATTTATTTATTGAAAAATTATTGTTGACAATGGTTCCATCTTCTTATGAAGACATTACCAAAACAAATATTTTTTCAATTTTATTATGAATTATGTTATAATTTGAAAATATAAGACAAAATGTGAGAATAAAATTTTTCGATATGTGGATTAATTTTCAAAATATCGAAAATTGAAAATATTGTTTAATTATTTCGCTTTCGAGATTTCGAAAACCAAGGCAGATATCGAAAAGTGTTATTCTTGTTTAACATTCATGAGATATAACAAAATTCATATTCAAAGTAGAAAATATGATACAAATAATTTCAACCAAAAGTCCAATCTTGTCTTGGCGCTCGTATTTCGTTAAATACATACATATTTCCATTTTATCCTTCTTTACCCCTTCTCGAAGTAGCACGGAGTCAGACGAAGAACGGGAATGTGAAGGTGACACTAGTAGAGCTTCAACTTGTCCTACTCTGCTAAAAAAGCTTTTTTCTCGTAAAAAAGTCAAATACGATTGCGAAAACTTGTGTAGTTAAGTAGGCTCGCATACAACAACATTGTTATGTATATTCGGCGAGGATACAACGCGATTCCTCCTAAAATAAGCCGAACATGCTGTAGCTTTTAATGATTTTTCATAACGTTTGTGAAATATTCTGGTGGAAAGTTCTAAAAAATCATTCTTTGCATTAAAATATTCCTTCATAATTTTAGACTGTTCTCATATTATACGATGATGGAAGTAAGTCGGTAACAACATTATGTTTAATGCATTTAAAGAAAAAGTAATAAATAAAGCAATTGTGTTTGAGGGTCTATATAACCAACAAGACATGCCTAATTGTATAAAATTTTAATCAAACGTCTTACCTTTTTTACGTAAATTTATTCGTATTTATAATTTATTTTTGACAATTAATGTTTACTTTTCTTTTTAACACAATTATTTTAGTTGCAATAAACCCAACTATTGATATAAAATAAAATGTTTACTGATTATAAATGCGATACACTTACCATCAATAAAACCACACCTTTAAAAAAAGTTCAGATTTTTATCATTTCAAATCAGATCAGAATTTCAAATGGCTGTATTTCCCAAGAAAACCAAACTTGTTTTAAGTCAATATTATCAATTAAGTAAATTGTATTGGAAAACAGAAGGTAATGTTTTCCTTTTGCCTGTCAATTTTTCCTGTCAATGAAGCGGTGACTACTCTAGCATTGTGATTATATAGTGAAAGAGAGTTTTTATTGAAACAATACTGAACAAGCGTATCTGGCAGGAAGTGGTTCAAATCCCAATAGCACTGCTATGGTGCATGTGGAGTCACCTTAGAAAATGCTTACGTCTAGGCAAGCGTAGTTATTGTTGTTAAATTTTATAAGAAATTAAACTACATTTACTTAAAACCTGTCACGGTTGTCTTGAAAATAAATAATACATACACCATTGTGTAATTAAATTGAAATTGTAAAGGATACGGTCTTGAAACCATTCTTTGAATCGGCAAATAAACCAGATTTTCGTATTTTTAGCATTCAAATTACGCAAATTTTCGTTTTTATAGAGTAAATACTCAACAAAAACATTTTCACGCAGCCCAGAAAATTTTTGTTATTTGCCGATTTTCGATTTTTTTTAAGTTAAGTCTTTTTAATACTTTTAATAAAATGAAAAAATTTTAGTTTATTCTAATTTTGATGAAAACTTGATTTCAAGCTAATTTGGGGAGTGAAAACGATGCTGTTGCTTAAAGAACAATCAAATATAAGTCTCTAGATAACCTCACCATTGTTCAACATATTTTCGCGTTTCTGGGGTTAAAATTAATTGAGAAAATCATTTTCACAAAAATCAGAATAAAAAATTTATTGGCCGATTGCTTAAAATTAAAGTTGCTTAAAGTACGATCAAGTTTTTAATTCTCTTTAGGAAAAATGTTTATTACCAGTCATATTTTGCATTAGCGAATTCCTTAAATTTTTTCCAATCCCTTGAAGGTTTGTATTCTACATTCTTTTACTGCAAATTTCATCTATTCCTCATTTGACCCCCTCCTCGGACAGACTGGGTGGCGATTGCCTAGGTCACGCTTATAGATCGTGGGTAAATGATTTAATGAATTGAGAGGAGAATTAATTACTGAGATCTCTAAGCGCCACATTATTCCTCCTTAATTAAATCATTATATATGAGACAGTTTCATAATTACTTTAATAACATACAATGTAATTTTAAAAGTTGTCGCAGTGCATACTTTATTATTTATTCCTTGTGGAAGATATCGTGACATAATTAGGTATAACTTTGCAACTCCCATGGATTTAAAAAAAACATGAGTGGAAGTTGAATACATTGTTCTATATTTATAAATAATATAATGATAAAAATATTTCAACGTATAAAATTAATAATTTATAAATGTAGGTACAATGTATGAACGTTCATGTGAAATCATTATATCATGTAAAAATATATTTAATTCGTCTTTAAGAACTCAATAATTCCTTATGTTATGTGTACTGTTCAATTCAAAAATAGCGATGAAATGTGTCGTCACTGGAAGTAATAATTCTTTTTGTTGATAACCCACTTTAAATATATAATTAAAAAATGTTGTCATTACGAAATTCGCAACTACGAAATAATTTCAATTTCATAAGTGGAAGTGATGATAATTTTTAAATTTAGTGTGCTTGAGCTTTGGTTTTATTAAAAAATTTTGCTCCAAAAAATAAAATATTACAATATGGCTATACGGAAAACATGATAAAGCATATTTAATAAATAATGGAAGCGTTGAAGAATCGGTTTGATTTTGGATTGACTGATAAATATTCTAAAAAAGCTTGAGTAAATCAATTAATATTCTTAACAGCTTGAGCAGTTTTTGGAATTCCTTTCATGATTTCTTTTATGCTTAGGGTAGCGGGTTTGATTTCCGCCGTCGCTACAAAATAAATTTAATTAATAGTTGTGATGGGCTGGTGTAGTGCATGGTTTATGCATGAAGGAGGTGCACTCAGCCTCTGAAATTGAGGAGCTGATGAATGAAATTGTCAGCGAAAAGGCGAAAATACATATATGGTATCACAACAGGCTCTATAGCCTAAGTATGTCGTTCGTGGACAACCAATAAGTATAAAAACATTTAGAATTTTCAATATGCCCATTATAGTGAGACAAAGAACTTCGAATTAAAGGTTATACCTATCTTTTAAAGAAAAAACTAATAAGGTAAAGTTTTAAAAATTATATTTCAACGTTTTACAGCAAATATATTTCTTACTTATATTTTTTCAAAATAGTATCAATTTTAGTAATCTGGCCTGTATATTGAACAACAAATTAATAATTGTATTAATTTGTGCATAGACTCGCTACCTACATGCAGCATAATTATTTTATTTATAGGTAAACATCCTGTTTTGTAAACTGTTTTTATAATCCTTTTTATATGGTTAGTTAATTTGCACATAATGAATTATTTTAATAAATACCTACATTGTTATTAAATTTTTTTTTAACAATATTTTTATTTTGTAACTCAACATTCATATGATAATAAAGGACGCAAAAAAATTTTCAATTCATTAAGTTATATTAAAGAATGAATGGAGAGAAACTTTAACTTAAATTTCTACGTAGGTAACAGCAAAATTCATGGTTTTAAACGGGGTGTTATAGGTTTGACCACTATGTATGTATGTCTGTGGCATCGTAGCGTTTAAACGGATAATCCAATTTTAATTTTTTTGGTTTCATTTGAATGGCAATTTAAAGGAGGGTGTTCATAGCTATGCTCATTCAAGAGCGAGCTTAGGGTTACATACCCGAAAAAACTAAAAAATTGGCGATGATCTTCAAAATCAATTCTGTTTGGAAAATGCATGACATATAATTTTAACACATAAATAATTGCTATGGAAATGAATGGTCAAGTAAACCTGGCTCAATTCATTTCGAAAAGTTAAATGGTAAAATAATTAGGTAACTCAAAACCTTAAAAGAACAAATGCAACTCAAATTTTTCAATTTTAATTAAAATATTTCCAAAAATTGGTCTCGAAAAATGATGGCTCTCTAAGTATCCTTTTCATCTCATCTGATGTCCTTGACCATCACTTGGATATTGATTTAAGAAGGAGTGTTATAAGTTTAAAGTGTTTATCTGCGTTTCTCAGTGGCATCGTAGCAAAACGGTCGAACCAACTTGATTGAGAACATTTTATAGCTAAGTTTAAAATCGGTTTACAACAATTAAATCGCATATTGTCGGGGTCTTTAAAATTTTGTAAATTTCACTTGTTATTTAGTTCACCACTAAGATCTATTCATATTTAATATCCGGATCTCTAGGTTCTGTTTAAAATATTCTGGATTTCTAAGACGTTAGTTTATCGATAATTATCTGTTTATATCAAAATTTGGAATTTATATGAACATATTGAATTTTTCTGCGATAATTCATACAAAAGTCATAGCAGTAATAAATTTGTATAATCTATGTTTAGTCTCTTCACTTTGGTAGAGCTAATTAAGAAATAAATCGACCGAAATATTAAAATTGAATCAGATAAAAATATCCTTTAAAAACGTTTAACTTGCCGAAGATTCTATTTGGAGTTTGTTTCTAAAAACAGCGAGCATGGTATTAACTAGTTTCTTTATCATCATATGAAGAAATCCTACCTAGACATCCAATCATGTTTTTCCTAATCTGGTATAGCATTCTTTTGGAAAAATACAATGAGAAATTTGTAATTTAAACCAATTAATAATTTTTGCAATGGGATAGCATTTAATTTCTTAATTATGGGCAAATATATTTTTACTATGAATATTTACGTTGGTAACACGCGAGGGTGTGAATCACAAATTCACAAAATACTAATACTATAACACTAAATACTAAATTTGTACGCTAAGTGAAAGATGTATATCAAATTTCAATTAAGTGACTGACTTGTGATTTGTCAAATTTTATTTTATTTTATAATACACATTACTAGTCGACATGGGCAGAATTCCGTAGTGTAGTACGCGAGCCTGAATACAGTTTAGAGAAATAATATATAAGTTATACAAAATATCAACAGTTATTTAATTTATTTTTGTTTTGTTTAGGCAATTTTGTTACAGATATTATATCAAACTTAGATATAGAAGAAAATTATATTTTATTAATCAAATCGATGTGCACTAAATCGGTGCGGTACATTTTTAGACCCTGAGTCTAGTTTTCGTCGATAACCAGCACGATATGCTTCCAAATAAGTGGTAAATCATAAGGACGATCTCGGGACGTGAGAGAAAAACAGGCAGGAGAAATAATATTCTAGAGACAAAAACAGGCTTGAGAAATATAATAAGATAAAACGTTATGTTGCATCATACTTGGCACTTTACCAATGTCTACAATAAGCAGATTTAACTTTTTAAATATACACGTTTTTTAACATGCAAACGATAAACTGAAGTAAAATGCACTCGATTGAACTCATGCGTTATTTATTTAGAAAAATGAAAAAAAAAAAATTTTGAATATTATTATTTTTGAAAAAAAAAATGTATAATTTTACTTTTAAATCACATCAAAATTTGTCAAACGTGTGTATTTCAAATAAAAAACATTTATTTATAAAACAAGGAATTTATTTACAGAAGAATAAGATTTTTCTTCAAATTTATAGTTTTTAAATTTGTACATCATATGAAATTTTTAACAATAGTACGATTCAGCAACATCGAAAAAAAAATGAAAAAAAATTACGACGAAATAATATTTTTATTGCATAATACAGTAAAAATATATTATAAATATCAAATTATATACCCGACCTCTTAAATATTGTGCGTTATATAAACATGATGATGTAATAGCTATATCACGCAATTTAGGCGCGACAAGACTAAAAACGCTTTAAGTTCGATTTATTTTCGGACAAGACAGACCGAGATGCAGTTTTTTGCGTTCGATTCAGCAAGTCAATTACAAAATGACTGTGACTTTTTTTGAATCTATTCAATCCATGAAAATTTTTTGGCATCACAAGAATGCATTTTCGTAAGTACGAAACATTATTTTTTGTATAATTAATAATTAATTATAATAAATAATTTACTAAGCTGGTCATGAATATTCAAAAGTTTCCTCGATGCACTTGGTGATGAGGTTGTACACCTAATTCCCAACATTATGTAGGCATACTAGAGGTCTCTGTATCTTCACCACAAGGCGGATATTTCCATATATTTTTTTTTGGGTGCCTTCTTTGGGAATTGGAATATTTTTGAGATCTTTAAGTGTTTGGTTGCTATATAAAGACCCATTCAAAATGTCTAATTTTTTTCTCTTACGATTCGCTCATGAGATCACTTCAACTGGTGGTAGTGGGGGCTATATCTTTATGCCGAACTTGAGGCCATTTAATTTCTTTAACTTTAACTGAAGCAAGTAATGTGACATTCTTTCTCAAATAGTTTGACATTCTTTAAAAAACATGTTGTCATCCAGTAATTTGCCCGATATTTCAACTGTTGGGCCTGGTGGCGGTGATGAATCCACGGAGAAATTGTCATTACTGTCCCAAGAATATAAGAACTACTAAAAACCTATGTATGTAAGAACTACTAAAAACCTATGTTGAGTAAAAGTGCGTAATCTTGCACACATTCATGATTTTCTAATTAAAAGAAATTAAACACTATCAATCAGCACCACCCGGAATCGCTCTCTGTCTGACATCTTTTAGTCATTTCGCGCTCAGGACCTTCCACTCACGTGCACTTCAAATTAGCAATGACGTTATACGTGTATCGTAAGCAAAGTCTGAGATTTTGGAATTGCATTCTCCTATCGGATGCGTCTTTGTAAACCATCTAACCCTATCTCTCTGGATCGTCAGCCACAATATCCTAAATAACAGCAGAAAATTTATGGATGTATTTGACACAGTATAGTATTGTGTGCTTAAGAGATGTGCAGATTGGCACGTAATAGTGGTAGAGTTGGTGTATGTTCCTTGGACTTATCAGAGCAAACTATAAGTTTCGATAGATTTTGCAATACACTGTAACATAATTCAATGTAAATGTAGTTATTTGTATGTATCGTATGCTACGCCTTGAAAATAAATACCGAAATAATAATTTTTATAACATAAAAAAGATAAATAATGTTAGAAAAAAATACAAACATTTTAATGTGTATTTATGTAATAAAATTCAATTACACGCGAAAATAAACAAACAAATACGTATACAGACAGACGTAGAATAAACATACGATACTCTGCTCTGTTTTAAGCTTTTAGATAAAATTAATATTTTTTTAAGTGGAAAAACACGGATTCTTAGGAATATGCTCTACATATAATGTATTATTATAGGTATAAAGCTACTTACATTTTTTTGAAATTATGTACGGCAAGTCAAGAATTTGTGTGATCGTGGTCCTTATGTATGTCAAAAACATTTAGTAAAGGCGTTATTGAGAGAGCCATGCTTTTATACCATGTATATGAAATATATCAAGGTATACCAAGTTTAGTCCCAAGTTTGTAACTCTTAAAAGTATTGATGCTACGAACAAAATTTTGGTATAAGTGTTCATAAAATCACCTAATTAGTTCACTAACGGTTGTCTGCTTGTCTGTCTGTCGTCTGTCCATTTTTCATCACGATAACTCAAAAACGAAAAAGATATAAAGTTAAAATTTCTACAGCGTGATCAGGACGTAAAAAGTGAGGTCGAGTTCGTAAATGAGCAACATAGGGCAATTTGGTCTAGTTAGCCATTAGAGATAGAAGAAAAATTGCTTATAAAAAAATAAACAACTTTTGTTTGAAACATTTTTTCGTAAACATCACTGTTTACCCACGAGGGCGCAAATTTGATGAAAATTTTATAGTATGTATTAATATGGGATTATCAGTTATGAATATGTGGCTTTCTAAGAGTGGATATCTTTCTTTATTTACGCGTCGTCAAAAAACAAACGATTGCGTCATCAACACTGTCTATTCATGGTATTTCAATAATTAACTCAGTCAATTGTTTGTTTTCACTTGTTTAAGTTCTGTTTGGTCTCATATATAGATAACTCAAAAAACAAAATGAAAACTTCTTGCCTGACTTCCTACAAAACGAATGCAGATAGTCCGAAACTTTGTTGAATGTCAGTCAAAAGTTTTTAACATTTGTCATTTTTTTTTCTCTTATCAAAACAAGCAATAAAGCATACATTCATGAATTTAAAGCTGGTGGCGTAATGAAAAATTTTCGGAACCCAGAACTTAAAAAGTTTTGTTATTTCAAAAACACTCTTAATAAGTGTTATTGAACTACGCCAATACAAATTTTTAACTTGATGAAATAATTCTAAAAAATGTACGCTAGCTTCATACGCATTATATTATCGTTTATTCTTTCATATTGTACACCGCTGTCTCTCCTCTAAACAAATATGTTAAATAAATTTAATGTTACTTAAATTTATTGTATAAAATTTGTTGGTGTCCATTGTTAGGCTGTGCATTTACGTTCCACATTCGTTTCCTCACACACAATATTTAATCCATATTGCGTTTCTAATTTTACGTTTTGTGTCGCCGAAAAATTAACGCCTTGAAACCTAAAATTTTGTATCAATATTCCCGAGTAGTAAATTTTGCAAAAAGTATGACAAGTTGTATTTTTTCTATGAAAGACAACTTGCTCTTGTCGATTCATGTAGCAATAGCTCAAATTACGGATAGCATTCTTGCCAAGATTTTAATTAGTAAGTTTGAAAATCCAAAGTTTTCCGAAGATAACAGTAATGCTCATAACAGTAATCAGTTATGGGCATTGTCAACAGAAGTAAAAACTAAATACTATGTTTTATTTTTTGAATTTTTGGATTACTTACAGTATGAATAATAAAAATTTCAAAACTTGAAAATTGTAGTTGTTAACATACAAGCTAAACCCTACCACGGTTCGCTGTGATTTTTTCTGATATAAGACAGTAAATAAAATAAACTAGAAATACATATAACATTTATATGATTTTCATTTATTTTTCAGTTATTGAATAGAAAAGTTCTTTCGCCAACGTTGTTGGTGATTGAACTCCTCCTAAACGTATGCACGAATTTTGAAAAAAATTTGTGTGTGTGTTAAGTGGATGCGAGAATGGTTTAGATTCACAATTTGTTCCACTACAAAATGTATTTGAGGGTTCCGCTCCAAAAATCTTACTATTCAAATGTATTTATTTGCGCTCCCAGCATATTCATCTAGAATTGTGAACAGCTATTTGAATAGTATTGAGAAATTAATTATTATTATTCAAATATTAAAAATATACTGGCCAGTTATTCCAAAGTTATATGTTTTCACTTTCGTCGACAATCTCCATGACTGACTATCTTTTTCTTAAATATTATTTTCCGTGGGAATTATTATACGCACTACAACTTCAGGTTGTAGTGCGTATAAATAATCGTGGATATAAATACTATGTATAAATACTCTTGAAAGACTTTTCGAGTTTCGCGGCCATAAACATTAGGAAGATAATTTTTTTTATTGTAAGTATTTATGTATATGATGATAGATCTTAAACCACCGGTGGTTTGAACGTGCAATCTATGATGCTTCAACTTTTATCCTCTAATAAAGAACTATTATACTAGAATAGCTCAATGTGGCTAAAGAAGTTTTCACTTAAAAAAAACTGTTAATCCTGTACCTATCCCTGCATCGTTAATAACCGAATAATTTTTTGTCAGCAGCTCCGATATTCGACATTAAAATATATCGACTTAATATTCTTATAACTTTCGGATAAAACGATTTTTGCATTTATTTTTCAATAATCTTCTTATATAGAATATAGAATAACAACAAATCGGATATGGATAAAAATGAAGCTTGTGCGTGCGGTTAATAACTTTCCGAGCCACGTGAAAGAGAACATGCAATAAGTACACCTACAATAATTTTCATAGATCAAATGTTGGGCGTCTCGGTAAAACGAACTTGCTCAAACAAAATAAGCCAGTTATTTGTGACTTGGAGCTTTTATGAACTGTAATTGTATTACTAAGTAGTAGATATGCCAGAATAATTCGACTGAAGCTTGTATTTATTAAGCGTATAGTATTCAGGATGAAAAAAATACCCTTTTATTCATATCCAAAGTAATAAACCTACGTTCCATTAAATTTACAAACAATAAAACATACATATCTAGATGAAGGTAAATATAACTGTGCTCTTATAGACATAAAAGTTGAAATCTCTATTTAATTACCATATAGGTGCTAGGAAAACTTTATTGCCATTAGTTTAAGTGCAATTAAGTTATCATTTACATTCATGATTAATAAACCGTATAAATAGATTTAGAATACTTGCACCAATAGGATACCTATACATAAAGTTATTTATACATTTTCGCCCGAATGTCCGTTGAATTGCATAGAAACAATTTTTTTTTTTCAATCAAAAATATTTTAAAGTTTTTAGACTCATAATAATCAAGAAATGCTTGACTGTCTAAGAATTCCGTGTAAAAATTGAGAAAAATAATCAATGAAACTGTTTCCAATGCAGATATTCCTAATGTATACATCTTGACTTCAAGATTTCTATGTCGCACTGATGAAATTGAAAAATATTTATTCTATTAAAAATAATAGACATAAATAAAAAAATTTGATTTGCAATTTTTAACTTTTTATTTCAAAACTAAGACCTTGGCTTATAGTGGTTTTTGTAGTGGAGTCAGGCATAAATTACAGTTATTGTGTAGTTTTAAACTTGGTTCCATGGGGAAGAAATGCGTTGACTTTCTTACTACAGAAAGCGTATACTACTAAATGCATTCAATCTTCTTAAATCCTTTATGTCGAAATCTTATTCCTTCTAGTGATAGAGATACGATATAGATTCTTTTTGATCACTCTGTATTCATCTGTAACTTTCGAATGCAAAAATATTGACTTTTTCAAGTAAGACAGTCGATTATGGATTTCGAAGGAACACTGGTGCAAACTAAGAGACGGTATAGGGTCGATTTTCACCCATCAGGTAGCCAAATAGACATATTTTTTATGAAATTTAATCTATAAACACGCCTATGATAGCATATCTATCGAAAAGTGTTCATTTTAATTAAATGAAAGTTTTTTTAATCAACTTTTTCCCATGAAGGTTTTTTTGCAGGAAAGCTTATACAAATATTTTCGCATTTCTATTTAATTATCATTCTTCTGATACCAATTAAGGTTTAGTGAACAGATCGGTGTGGTTCATATGCTATGAACAGATCTACACAGATTTGTTAACCATTCGAAATTGGTATCAGAATAAAGATATTTTAATTACAAAAATAATGATTGAGGCTTGCCTCCAAAAATCGTTCATGAAAAAAAAGATTAAAATTAATTTAATTCCAAATAGCCATGAACATTTTCGATAGATAAGCTATCATATGCGTATTTATAAATCAATAAAATTTCATAAGAAAATTGTCTCATCTGGTTATAACGAAATGAGCAAAATTCCTTTTTTTTAAACAATCTTTCGTATGATGGTGAGTACTTAATTTTCTCAAGCTACCTACTATTGTCTATGTGTCTAATGAATTTGGGATAGTGCAAATTGTGATTCACCATTTCATTCATATTGGATTACGTTATTAAAAAAAACATTATGTTTTACTTTTTAACAAAATTAGCTTTTTGTTTTACTTTGTTTCGTTTATTAACAAAAGCGTTTTTAAAAATATCACTACTCTCAACGAATATGAATTAACTACGGGACCATTTTTATAATAATAAAAACCAAAATTGTTTAATAAATTAAAATCATAAAACTATACAAAAAAAGTTGCTGATTCAACAAATTCAGGACGTGAAACAAACCGTGAAATGTTGAAAAACGTTATGATGTTTTAGTTTTCAGTAGAAAATAAAAAATATAAAAAAAATAATGGCTGAAATGGAACGACAATCAAAGAGCAATAGTGTTTTATTCTACCCCTAGTTTCTAGTTGTCTACCCATTTATATTTAATGTTATGAATATATATCTATAATATATAGTATGTTCCATAAGTTCTTAGCCCTCCTTTTAATAATAAAATTTAGAAATATGATTCAAACAAAAACTGTTGGGCTTTAATTGAGATGTCTTAAAATACCACAAACTTGAGTTATACCTCCATCGCCGTTTAACAGTGAATTCAAATTTATAAATGATAGAGGAGAAAATACCTATTTGCATTCAAAAGCCACTCTTTATAAAAAAAATATTTATACAAAAAGGAAATATAAGCAGATTTGGCAGAATAGGCTTTTGTCCACGAAGAATTAATCGGTTGGATAAAAGTTTCTAATGAATAATCATAATATGTTGTTCGTATAACAAAACAAAAAATTAATTTTTATAAAATATAAGGATTATTATTACTTTAAAAAATTCTTTGAAATTACACATTCAGTCACGTGACAGTCAACACCAATCATATGTACTTTGAAGGTACTACGCCACATTATATAAAAGGCTTTGTAAGCTTACAATTACAAAAACTGTAAACTTGCAAAAACTTGTAACTAGCATAAACAAAAATGATTGTATAACACGGTTTGATGTCATTCAAAACGCCATGATATTATGTTTTAGAAGCTAAAAGTTGGTTTTGACAAATGTAAAATACATTGGGTAGATAGTATTTTTTTAAATAATACTTTCTTGAATCGATTTAGGACAAAAGCCTATATTGTTGATATTCCCACTTCGTCCTAGTCAATTTTTAGTGAGTATATTTGTTCAATACAAAATTGTGTCCACCAATAAGTAGCCTGCTGAATAAAGGACGACATTATGATTCAGTGGCCTTGAGTTAATTTTTTGAAATTGGGGTTATACTCAAATTTAAGGTCTTTTAATTATACTCCCTTTGAGTTAAACAACTTTTTATATACATTCGTATTTAACTTAACCTTCCCCATATTTCTCATTAAATGGTGACAAAGGATATTTAGAACCTTCTGTATATTTATGTATAATATCAATACAAAATTACTAGACTATAGTAATAACTATAGTGAATTTGAGTGGTTGTTGGTTATTTCGTATGTCTAGACATAACATTTTGGTCCAATGTTGTTATTTATATTTTGTCGACTGATTCTTTTCAGTATTGCTTACATATATGAATAAAGACTTAAAGAGTTTTTAGATGGTTCATATTATAAATAAAACTTTGCTTCAAACTGATATGAGTGTGTTTATTACTAGTAAATAATATAGTTGTAGATAAAATTTTCTTCTCTATTGTTTCATATATCAAATTTATTTATTGTTTAATGTTTGATATTTTTCTTTCATTTTTAAAATGGCCTTTTTTTTTTTTATAGAGAACTAATAGTAACTCATTCGCTTCGCTGGGCTACTCTAACTTTTATAATCAAATATCACCAACAAATTTCCAACCTTTCCTCATTGGCCACCCGCCCTTCCTCTAGACATTAACAGACATTTAGTTTTTAAGCTATTCATTCCCAAGATGTGTTAAGAGGTTAGCTATTCACCATCCTTACAATATACTAGTTAAACTCAGACCAATGTAAGTATTTTTTATTCATTGATGATGTTAATTTTGTAGTGAATTACGTCTCAGATCCAAATTAGGTAGAAAGCATTTTTTTCCCAGCTTATTCAGGAAGCGAAGAAGTCTGCAGCCAATTATAGAACATTCCTTATTTCGTATCCTTACTTAGAATAAAACACTCTGTGTCAAACGTAAAGAATGGGTTACAACATCAAATTCAACAGCAACATTTAACAAGGTTTTTTAGTTTTAAAATTAATAATTTCGTTTGTAATGAGTAAATAAATGCTTGAATTCTTATAACGATTTATATTTGGTAAACATCTCTTTAACCAACCTTTTTCTTTGTACCCATTATGGTGAAAACATATTTTGGCAACTTATTTTATTCAGAATACTTTCATATCTCTTGTTAAAGAAGCGCTTACAAACTTTCACTTTTATGGTATTTCTCATAATCGAGAGATCTCTGTTAGGATTCCCTTATTAGGATAATTTATTTAGTACGGATTTTTGAGAGACAGGCAAAATAATTTTACCTATTTAATTCATCTTATTACATTTATTTAGCGTGATCTGCCTGTCTGTGAGGTGGACAGAAAATAAATAAACAATTTTCAAATTGAAATTTGGTTTTTTTGTTATTGAATACGCGGTAAAAAAATTACTGGACTGAAGAAAGTGCGTTTACTTGGCTATGAATGGTTTAATATTTCTGGAGCTTACGATCTCAATATTCAGAAATTTTTTAAGTTAATTAAAAAAAAAATACTACCAAACCAAATTTTTTATTAAAAAATCAAGTAATTACCCACACTTTAACTTTAATTATATTAAGTGTGTTGTTAATTATTTATAGGAATAATTAATTATTTTAAAACGCCCACATTTATTGATCTTGTAATTTATTAATAAAATTATCATAATATTCATATAAATAATATTAGTTTTTTCGATAAATATGTTTACAGCTATGTATACACACTATGTTAGTTATAGAAATGTTATCCTTTAGCACTAACAAACGAACTGCTAATTCCATAACTTAATACTTATAGTAGCATCATATTGGATTGTAAAGAGAACATAAAGTATAGAGTACAGTATTTCAGGGTATGAATTACAGCATAAAACAAGTCGTGAATAGTGTCTGGTGCGACCCTGGCTTGACTGACTCGAACCATTTTCGGTATCACAACGGACCCCATGATCCAAGAATGGTTCATGAGGAGTGCTTTGACGTCAACGGACTTTAGGACAGAATGGCCATCAAAGAAAGGTTGGCTCAAATAAGTCCATCCCCTCGTGGCAAGAGCAGGACAGTGACAGAGAAGATGAGACATCTTCTCCTCCTCCTACACACAGCTCCGGCAATAGCCGTGACAGCTATTGCAGGCGTTCGGGCGTTCAAGTTAATATAAGTTTTGTTTAAAAGTAAGGCCACAAACAGTTTTAGAACGACTTTATGTCAATAACAATAAAAAATAGCCAAATAATCAACCGTATAGTATAATCAACCACCAAATTGGATATTAATAATTGATAAATTACCGCTGCTGGAGCTTAAAGCCTGCAGCCGAGGATTGGAACTAATGAAAACAACGAACATATTTAGACGACTTTTCCTACTGCATTTAAGCACTTTCGGCAGGACCTTTCGAATACCAAGAACTTCAATGCCATTCTCATATTTGAGGTAACCTGAGTTGGTGTTAGAGACATGCTTTTTGAAGGTTATAGCTTTTTATAATTGATGCGAAAAAAAATTGTTAGTTAATTTGAAAGACCTGTTCACCGTTATCAGATAACTCTTTTTGTTTTCTAAATAAATTTTTGGGAATGGACCCTTTGTTGCGGAACTCTACTATTGACGTTCTTTTTATATTTTGTGTTTGTATATATGGCCTGTCTGTATATAGAGGTAATAACAGTGTAAAGCTAGATTTTTTTTCTATTTCAATTAAAATTATGATATTCATAAATATGTTATAAAAATATTAATAAATAATAAAAATGAAAATAGAAACCTACATTTATACTTCAAGTTTAACAGTAAAATATATTTTTATGTTAACAAATCTATAAATTTTTTTTATTAAAATTGGATATTGTAGACATACAATATATATTTATTGTCTGGTAATCTGGAAAAATAAGTAGGATTATTGTCAATTACACTAAAAATATTATAAAAGGAAATGTCGTTAATTTTTTTTTTACCTAATCATTAAAATTATTATGTGTTAATCCAGTACACCTACGAATTTTGATTTGAAATACAGAGAATCTCTTGAAAAATGATTTTGAATTGCTGTTTTATTTCTAATATCCCCCAGCTTTTGAAGTAGACACGGATTTCAACGGTCATTCAATCAACGTTGTGACTTCAAGATTGAATCAGCTCAGATTGAATTGGTTACGGAATTGGTTACGCCTTAACCAACTGAGCTAATAGAGCAACAAGGTTCAGTAAACGTTATCGAAAGTTTGACGGGTGATCATCAATAGCAATGAATGAGTATATCGGCATTTCTGGGTGTAGCCATTCCATCTTAATAGATCCAGCATATATATTTATATGCATGTGACAATTTAACAGAGTAAAAGCTCTATAAAAAAGTAATATAGAAGATATTTTAATTTTTTATTCACAGATAAAAAAAAGCTTTATAGACAAATAGAGATAATTTTAATTATATCAAGTTTATTGTACATTTAGTCTAATAAATTGTACGAACATATAGAATATAAAATAATATATTCTTATACAAATAACGCTTTAAGGCAAAAGAGAAAATCGTAGTGAGAGTAATACCTTAACTGTATTCATCATATGGATAAATCTACTACTATTAACCATATCCACCAACCTAGTATTATATGTACCTAGTAAGAACATTATTAACTTAGCTTTGCTTGGTGTATATTGTATTTGTGTAACTTTTAATGTACACATATAGCCTAGCATCTCAGTTCTACAAAATTACTCTGATATAGATAACAAGGAACATTTTCCATATCTTGTCGAACAATTCCGTATGCTATGATACTTCTTAAAGTACAGATTGGCACATCTTGAAATTGAAAGAATGCCAATTGTTTTTTCAATGAAACTTTTGTAAAAAAGTGAAAATTTGTATAGGATCAGTTTTTAAGTGATTTAACAATGAGCAAGGAATGGAAGGAAAATGGTGCAAATTTTGATTTAACTATGATCATAAAATTGATAAATATTCCTGTTTTTGATATACTAAGAAGAAGAAGTCCGAAGTCTGACAAAATGGTTATTCGTTGTGTAACACTTCAAAAACAGCAATTAGAATTAGTCATAACCGATTTTAAATTTGTCGATATCGTAATTAAAAGTCGTAGTTCCACAACACTATGCAAAAGCTCTAATGAGAAAGTCCTCCCAAAAATACTCCTGCTTAAACTGCCTTAGGGCTATGACTACGCAAATTTTTGTAAAATTTTGTGTTGGTTTGTTTGGTTCATGTTGTTCTAGTAATTGGGAAAATCATTTTATCATACGTCAACCAGTGACAGCTAATAATAATAGAACTGCGGATTGGCAAACTAAATTTAATTTTTATAATTTAAGACTAAATTTAATTTTAGTGTTACTCTGATGTATGAGCTATATTATTCTTGAGTTTCAATTAAATCCATTTAGTAGTTTTTGTGAAAAAGTCACAAAAAAAAATATATATCCTTACTTTCACATTCATAATATATAGGGATTTTTTTGTTTTATAACTTTTACTTAGGTTTTGTTACGTCAAAGGCACTATTTTTATTAAGCTGTTGATAAATTTTAAGATTTTAAATATGTTTATGTGAATGTAATTGTTTATCCTATTTATTTCATAGTAATTATTTATTTTTGTAAAACAACTGACATTTTTGTAACACAAAATTCGGTAGTCCATCTGCAACATATATTAACATTTTTTATATGTTTTGAGATATACATAAATAACATAATTTTAGAAACCTTTGGTACCTAACTTTGATTCAAGAGTAAGTAATCAAAATATACAAGTTATACATTAAAATTATGTTAGTGAACCGAGGTGATTAAATGAATATTATTCTCCAGCCTGTACTTGTCTACTTTATATATACGTAACTTGTATTAGGAACAACGCAATATAGAATCATGTGAATTGACCTGTCTCAGAGATGTGGGATTGTAAACATAATCTACCTGTGTTTTCCGTTTTTAATGAAGAAAAACCACGATTATCGTTTCTCAGTGTAACTTACTTACATTCTATAACAAACTAACCAGTAAACTGATGCAATCTTTTGTTTATAGTAAGTACACGAGTGCAGGATGGTAGTACAAAATTAGTGTCTATATAATATGTATGGAGTATTTGTGTTCACTGTAGTTCATATAATTGGATGCAATCTGCTTCAAGGGGCCATTCACAAAGCACGTTTTTCTCTATACAAGGATGTTATGGGCTGTCACAGGATGGATGGATCAATGCTAGTGGGAGTTAGCTAATGGAGATCCAATTTTTTTAAAATATTTGTATAGAAAATAGTGAACCAGCTAACGATGCGTGTTTCGTTCGGTATTTTTGTGACACGGGCAGTCAAAATGCTTAGTGATCATTAGTGATACAACACAAAAATATTTTTCGATTCCCCTAATTGAACTAATCGGTGATTGGTTGACTTCCACACGGACAGATGATTTCTAGCAAGTAATTATTATTCATTTTACTTTTCTGTTTTTTTTTTTTTTTTTTTTTTTTATATTTACAGTCGCTTTTTAAAGGCGAGGCCATTAACGACTACTATTTACAAAATATTAATCATATTAACGAAAATTATCTAAATGTTTATATGGCGTAATGCTGTAGAGGGGGTGGGATTTAAAGTGATTTAAACGCGTTACATAGTTTATGTAACGATAGCAAAAATCAATCGTCGAAAAATGAGCAATTAAACTATTAATTCACTCGATGACCAACAAAACAAACTGAATGAAAATAAAAAATGGAAGAAAGCACATGTTTTTTTAGTCTTCGTAAATTTACCTAAGGCTCCCCAACGAGAGTCTTTTGACCAAAAATTTGTCTACTTCATTTCGCTTTCCTTCCCTAGGTCCACTTTTTACTATGCCATCGAAAATCCACCTGTGGCTCCACACAAAAGCCCTTCTACCAAAAATAAATAAAAGAGCTTAATTTTTTAGGGTACCTCTTTTTGGTGTTTATTTCTCACATTAATACTGTCTACTCTTAAAATTTAATTTTTTTTCTGCATGTGCTACACTTTCTTTACAGGGTCTCATAAACTTCAAATTTGATATTTGAGATACATTTTTTATTTTATAATTGATGAAATTGCTTTTTTATTTAGCCAGTTATTGTCAAAAATTTCACTTAACACAGCTAGTATTAAAACTTCACACACCAGTCTCAAAAATTTCAAACTGATTCAATTTTTTTTGAGTTGTAATGTAACATTCTACATACTTTTCCGCTGCAATTGTAATTGGAATGAAAAGAGTAAATGAATGGATAAAAAACTTAAAACTAACTTTATTTCGCTGGTTTTTTTTTCACTTTGTTTTCTAAATTTTGTTTTTATTTGTTTAAACCCTTGTGCAGTTTTCTCTCCTGATGCACATATACTAACAGCCACCAATTATTATCAGTTCGTAGATACAATAACAACAGTCAAGTCAGTTCGGTAAATGGTTGGTTCGAAAAAGTTTTACGATATGTTTTGAATATAAATTTTTGTTTACAAAATTGGAGTAGTATTTCTATATACACGGTGCTCCAGACCACCCGTATCATCTATTTTAAAAGTGGAAAAATAATTATTTTTAAGAAGCAAGCTCCATCAAGAAATGTGAAGTTGATGTAATTTTTTTTAGAATGGAACGCGTTGTTTTAGATTACACAACTGACCCGACTAGAAATTGTCCCAGTACTTATATTGGGGCCCGCTTGGGATTTGTTGGGGCATGGCCCAATAGGTCTATCCCATTTGGGATCCGATTGGGAACCTTTTGGGATAGCCCAATGTAAAAATAGGCGATTTATAATAGTTTTTCCCAACTGGGGCCTATTTGGTAACTTATTGGGAAAGCCCAAATTAAATTAAAATAGGTCTATCCCAATTGGGATCCAATTGGGAACCTTTTGGGATAGCCCAATGTAAAAATAGACGATTTTAAATAGTTTTTCCCAAATGGGGCCTATTTGGTAACTTATTGGAATTCGAATTCAGTACAAAAAGTATAAAACTATTGTGCCAAAATTTTTATAGTGTGTTTCATTATATGTGTCACCTATTGTAAAACTAGAGAATTGGTTGTTTCAAAGTATTTATTTTCCTATGAATGGCTGCCTATCATCGAAGGGTAATAATTTCAAATTTTTGTTTTTGTTGGGTATAGAAGACTCGAAGTTCATATTTTTGTCAACAATCATGGAAATCTGAGTAATATTTAACCATTCAATCAAACAGCTATAGGAAAGAACTGAATTGATAACATTTAACTACTTGCCTTAATGACTTAAATGACTACCAAGTCATTTAAAATTAGTTTCACTTTCTACCAACTAGCGCTGAAATCCACAATATGACGTCGGCAACCCACTATATGTTTCCCACAGTGTCTGATAGCGTTGACGCAAAATGAAACTGTGTAGTGAAGAAAAATACCTTAATTGTATACTTCGAATTGTTTTATATTAAACAACAAGTTGGCGCTAAGTATGGTACTATTAAAAACTGGTTTTCACGGCCAAAATTCCAGTACTCAGATACAAACTATGACAAAGAAATTTCAGAAAGTTTTTTTGAGTTACGCTTTTTGATCTCATGATTACTAAATAACAATGTTATATTTTAGATCACGAAAATAAACAATTTCTAATATCAGATATATCTTTTTTCTCAAAGAGTCATCTTATTGTATGAATGGCCTCGGCATCAGCCAGTCAGTTCATTAAATGTTGTATTAAATGCTATGGCTGAATATCATTTAGGTCGTTTATTGAACGGCGCTGTATAAAAAAAAGGCTACGTAGTTAATTGAACGACTAATTAATCCATATCTGGAAAAGAATAACAAGCTCCATTTAAAATATACTATTAAATGCACTTTAATAATAGATGATATAATTATCAATTGCCGAGAACGAAGTTGAAAGTTACACCTTTCGATAGCAATTTATAAAGAAAATATTTTTTATATATTTATTCAATAGCGGATTTTGAAAATATTTTGCTTTTTTGAAATAAACATTTTTCTAGTTTAGAAATCAGTGATACGGGTGCTCTGGAACATCCCATAGAAAAATACCTTAATTGTATACTTCGAATTGTTTTATATTAAACCCGTTATTTATGTAGTGTTTAATTATTTAACCTTAGATAATTGAATGAAAAGTTCAGAAAAGAATAGTTTTGAAGCATTCTGAAAATTAACTGTTTGAAATCGTTCGTAAATAAATGAGATTTTTGCTTCACTTATACTTTTGTATCTGTATACTTTGTAATCCAATAAAAATATACCAGTAAAATTTAGCTCATATGTATTAAGTACCGTATATTAATGCGTTCAATTAAAACTGCAACACTCTGATATATATTTCATATATATTTGCTGGCTGAAATATACACATTTTCGACAAAATATATGATTAGGTTAGGTCATATTTGCTGTCCACGAGAGACACACTTAGGCCATAGAACCCATTGTGATACAATATATTATGTGTTGTACCACCTTTTCCACTAATTTTTCATGTATCCATTCCTCAATTACTTTGAGACGCTGAGTACACATCCTTCATGTATGTACCACGCATGTACTCTAGCACATCACAATCATTAATTAAATTTTTTTTTGTGCCGGCGAGAATCGAACCTGGTATCCTATGGATGCACAGAATTGGTTACGGTTTAACCAACTGAGCTACAAGGGTTGGCCACGAGACATTTACTGATATAAAGAAAGTGTTGCGTTATTATTGAACCTAGGAAACATCATTTTAAAGTATACATGGTATGAACTTACTTCCAATAAACAATGATTTATGTAGAGTATGATTTATAAAACAAAATATAATGATCAGATTGTAAATAGACAATCAGAAGCATCGAATTTTTGTACTTTTTCTCAAAAACATTTTACAAACGAACTACCGAAGGAAATGGAGTCATTGCTTTTATACTGATGATGGAATTTTGAAAATTATGTGTCTGCATCTATACATTTATGTGAGTGTATCCTCTCTAGCTATCGATGTTGATGAAAGTTGATGAGAATAATCGACAGATAAAGAAGGGGTGGGGAGTTTTTAGTGCAAAAGTACGAAATTTTGAATTTTTGCAAAATAAATCGCTTAAGCAGTTTTAAGTAAAAAGTTCTATTTTTTTTTCTTTGAACGCTTAGTTTTCGAAATAAAAACTCTTGATTTTAAGAAAAATGTGTTATTTTTTGCAATCTCTGAGGGAATTTGTTAAGCTGATAAGCTCTTGCCCTACGAATTTTTTTTGTTTTTATTTTTAGTTATCCTTAAACAAATTCACATTGAAAACCAGACCACCTGCATTCCGATAAAATATCTTCATTTCAATACAAATTATTGTCCAATAAATGTTTTCTAGGAAATAGCAATATCTGCCGAGATTATTACAGAATGATTCAAGGTACTCACTCTATTATTCGTTTGATCTACGTAAGATTAGTTTTTAGTAGTATTTGATCACAATATTTATTTTAAAAAGAAATTTTTAATTGATGATAAATCTTTCAAATCAACCATGTTGAATTTTGATTAACCGAAAACATGCGTCGGTCGCGAGAAAAAGCAATTAATGTTCTATTGATTACAAATAACATTAAAACAATACTAGATAGAAACAGAAACAACATGAAAAAATACTAAATTAAAAATGTTAAACAGTAACGTTACTCAACTGTACTGTGGTTTTATTTCAATTCAAAAATGTTGATTACATAATGAACGATGCAAAATATTACTCAATATACAAATCATTCGATTTTCCAATTGAATAAATTTATCAACCTTGATCCTGCATCTCGTATTACTAATTCTCTCTCACACACTACCTACAATTTTAGCAAACCTATATAGGTACATTACAAACACATCGCGTTAATTTTATAGAAATCATGTCTTCGACTCGTACCTAAAAAATTTTGATACCGAATTACCTATCAAATTATCAGAATAAAATAACGATGATTCGAACAAGTTTTCAAGAAAACTTACACTCACTTAATAATTAATCAACAATCATGCAATTTTAAGTTTACTGATTTTTGTTACCGTTTTAAAGCTCAATATTTTGATTAAAAAGTTAATATTCGTATTAAGTTATATGTAAAGTCGTAAATTGTGTACTTTTTAACCCCTGAACTAAAAAAAAGGGTGTTATAAGTTTGACCGCTATGTGTGTGCGTCTGTCTGTCTGTCTGTTTGTCAAAAAAAGGAAATAATTGTCGATGATCATCAAAATCAGCTCAGATTGGAAGAGGCTTAAGGGAAAAAGGGTAATTTAATGGAGAGTGTTCTTAGATATGTTTCAAGTGCGTGTTTAGGGTTCCGTAACCAAAAATTTGTCGGGTTTTTTTAAATTTTATAAATTTCACTTGTGTTGTATGGATACAACGCAACACGAATTAAATATAAATTGGAATAATTATTTCGTATTTTGGAAATGAAGATATAAAGTAGCATTCAAAGCTTCTCTACGTACGTTCATTAATGAAACTTGCCAAAAGGATGACATCCTGCTGCTTTGGGTCTTGAAGAGAGAGTATTTTCTTAACCATACTGATAAGAATTTTCTTTCTAACTTTTGATGACCAGAAACTTTTAATTGATATTGATTAACTAACAAATTTACAAGCTTTAAATTATTTTAAACTATATCTTAATTAAGAAAAGCAAGTTCACGCAATTACCAACAAAATCACTTATGAATCACATACAAGAGGTTCAAGAAAATAATAATTGGACATTTTTAAGTTTTCGCTTCTGTAGCCAAGGAAGTGTATATTTGTTAAAGCAATCAATCTATTTGGACCCTTACAATTTTTGTGTTAGGAATTTATTCGGATTTTTAAAATTTTCGTGTGCAACTTAAAAAAAAATAAAATTGAATATCTAATCAACAAATTGATATTGTCGATTAATTTTTTGTGTAGATGTGTAATTATCGAAATATTTGAAGTTGGGAAGAAAACACCTATTATCTAGTCTATAAAAATTGAGATACACGATGAAACACTCGGATTGAATACTTTGACCTATATTACCAATCAATACTCGCAATCATAGGAGACCAACCGATATGGGATTTTTATGCTAAAACTTTTTCTAAGCTTAAAGAATAGTACCAATGAATACTTCTTCACACATATTTGGGACGCATATTTTTTATCACAAAAACTAAATATTGTTTTAAACACCTGTTTTTCTAATGCCGGCGGCCTGTACTATAATAGTTATGAATTTGTTTTTAATTATTATATATTATAACAAATAATTGATAGGATTTACCTTCATTATACCATTACTATATTTAGCGTTAATATTTTAATCATGAAAAAGCCTACAGTTCTTATAGCCCATTTTTTTACGAAAATGTTTAAATTTATTTTTTCGATGGGTTTTATTATTGTTAACGGGTAATACACGTTACTGAATGCCAAATATGATATTTATAAATACAATCGAAAAATTATTTAAATTTCTAATCGACATCAATAAAAAGAACGTTTAAATTCTTCTCAATATTTCTCATTTTTATACTGATTTTACAGGATGTGGTGGAAAGATATGCAATCATATCAATTTTTCCAAATTACTTCTTTGACATTATAAACTACATAAAAAAGTATTGAAAAAAAATCAAGTGTCCAAAAAAATTAATTGTGTCTTCCACACATTGTATTCTCATTAATTTTTGCTAGTAATAGATTTATCAAAATTTTTTGCTAAACTGTCAGATCCGTGTAAAACTGGTGATATGGAATAAATGCTAAGTTTATTAAATTTTATTAACGAAAATTCGCTTCAATACCTTTTCTTGTAACTTAAATTTTGAACAATGTATATTCACGACAAGTTCATTATTTTGTAAGAAAAATGGATGAGATAAAAAAATTTCTATACGGACAAAAGCATTATATAAAATATATGTGAGCATTAAAAAGATGGGAGAAAAAAACGAAACACTATGAAAAATAAGCGTGACTGGGAGCTTTAACGGCACATAACACAACACAACTCATAATATTCATTTATATATATACGTACCAGGTGTGTAAAATTATCCTTCCACCCTTTACAATTTTAGAACAAAGTTGACGCACACGTTTTGTGAAATTGAAATGAGTTTTTTATCAGTTTTGAAACGGAATATTTCTTAATCAAATTGGGCTCTAATTTGATAATGGTATTCCAGTTATATTAACATTTTGTCTCAACATGCCATGTCTCAACATGGGGCAAGTATTTAACGAATAGCGTAATTGTAACGAAAAGAAAACATTTATTAGATCATTTTTGTTGGACTATAACCAAAATCTGCTCAAAATCATACAGAACGTTTCGAATTATTCCTGGATGTAATTCATGTAACCAGCGCTCTAGTTTTTTAAGAAGGCCGTATGTTGAATTTAGACACCGGGTATATATATATGAAATGTTTCTAAATGTAAACCATGGATCTGGTGAATGTTTTAGAGTTAACTACATACATTATACACTCTAATATTTGTTGTACATTGTACCAGTATAGTAGCACATCCATGGCTCGTCGTCGAGGTATGCAGGACAACGCTGTATAGCTAGTTACTTGTACTGTATATGTATATCGTTCTTTTTAACTTGCTGCAATGCAGTATTGTAGACTAGAAAGCATTCGAAAAGCGTGTTATTGTACACGATAATCAAAAAAATTAGAATCGATCTAAAAGTTAATAGCTTTGAGCTTAAAATTTATTGGTTAGATTATATTGACTATTCATTATACTTGCAAGAACAAACGATTCAGTTGCAATATCAAAAAATGCAAGCAAATCATCCATTTATGATTGATAACACAAATGCAAAAATAAAAATTATTATTTGTCCATTTGTGTAAAATTTTTATTTGGATCTCCATACACTTCCGGATGTATAATTTGCAAATTGCTGCCGGTATATCTAAAAAAAAATTTATGGCGATTCTTCTCATCGATTTTAGAACGTGCAATTTGTATTAATAACCAGGCCTGTACTTCTGCCGGGTAGAATACGGGAATAGTTAGTACTATTGCTTAGTAAAAAAACTATGCAACAGTATGGTTCAATATGGTTCGCTTTAAGCTTAAAATGTCAAGCTTAAGTCCATAGAGGTGAGATAAATTGCAAAATGTTTTAGCAAATGTACTGAGTTTATGAACGAATAATTTCTGAAAGGATGGTTGTTTTTGAAAATGGCACATTATTTGATTTTCAACACTTCTTATTCCTTTAAATACTTTAGAGGACAAGGGCACGCTTCAAAAATTCCTGCTTATTACCTTTTTTTATCAACTTTTGTTAATCTTGCAATGTTAAGATCAAACCTTGCAAATGAATTTTAAAGTATTTATTCTCAACCGATTAAGCTGAAAGGTTAAGTTTTGGATGGCAATGCACCGTCAGTTAAGTGACTTCATTCTGAATCGACTGCGATGGATCACCCAAGATGCCGAGCTTGTTATTACCTATAAACTTCGATGATAAGGGTATCAAATAAGAGGTTTTGCTGGGAAGAATTCACATAACATATGTAAACCACATGACAAGGAATTTTTATGGTAAACATGAACTCATTTTTAAATCGTTTCCACCATATTTGTTATGCATACGTTTTATAGCTTCAGATTAAAAATTTAAATAAAAAATACGATTTCAAGGTCAAGCTTTTATTGTACTAAAAAGTAGAAAATCATCATTTCCATGAGTCATTCATCATTCGGACTATTTGGAAATGCTTGACGAGCTCGGAATCATCCATAATATTTTTAATTGAGTGCCTCCAGCTTTAACAAATAGTGATTTTTAGAGTTACTCATAGAAATACTTTTTATTGCAATAAAAGCTGTATTTAAATTTTTATTTTTCTTAATTGAGTAGTTATACAATTTTATAGATACATGTGGCAAAAATTTTTATTACCCTCAATTTTTCTAAGCTTTACATACACGAAGTGAAATTTAAATATTCCTCATATAAACGGTGTTTCATTAATATGCCGACAAACTTCCAAAAGAGGTTGTATAAATTGTTTTGATGCTATCACAGATACCCGTTTGTCCACATTTTTATGTTTATGACATGCTTAGATATGAAAGTAAGGTTGCTGTTTCTTTGTTTGTTTGTTACGAAAAAACTACTGAATGGATTTGAATGAAACTTTACAATAATATAACTCATACACAAAATAATACATGAACTATACTTCATACATACATTAAAAAATAAATAAAATTTGTCTTTGCCATTTCACTGCGATCTATGAAGATCATTTTAAAGCGAAATTCAAGATTTCTGTAAAAATAGTGGTCATATGTTCTGATATCTTTAATGAATTATGACTGTGTAACATAAAAAAAAAAAAAATTTTGCGTGTACGTATATTTTACTTTTGTTAAACAATTCCTATACCTATTTCAACTGTTATGTAAGTGAGATAAGTGAGAGCAAAGGAGGTGGAGACTATATCGCGGTGGTCTTTACTTTTTAACCCAGCGAAGCGGACGGGTATAGAGCTTGTTACGATTTAAAATTTCATTTCCTTTAAGACTTTTTCGGAAAAAACATCAACGTTAAAAATTATCCGATATAACGTCCGTAATGAGATTTTTTAATCATTATATAGATGATTACTTTTAAATCTATTTGAATCCGCTGTTAAGCACATGAAAACTATTGTTTCTAGGTAACCAATATAGGTTTCACTAGAAAAAGCATGTTTAAGAGGAATTATAATGTTGTCTACTTATGATTTGTTAAACCTTTTAAGGTAAACAATCTGTATAAATATGCTTTCAATAATAATATTTTGACATGTATACCAAATATCACACATATATTCCATGTAGGTATGTAGTGTTATGATATTCTTCTACATATTTGATAGATTTTATTTTTCATCCGAATGTTGTTTCGAATATTATTCAAATGAGAATCTTTCAAGGTAGAATAGCTAGAGATAGATAGGATATTACATAATATTTGAGTAGAAATTCAGTAAAATAATATGAAAATATTGATACTTTGAATAGAATAGATGTTATGATTTTTTTTTTATATTTCTTTCAATACATATTAACTGATAGAAAGTATAATTGAATTTGTTTCGAAAATTTTATATTTTATAATATCAAATTTGTTTTTTTCCTCTGGCTACTAACTGTGCGTCAAAAAATAATACTGCAGTGCAATAGGGTAACCTTTCGACACCCAAAAAAAAAGAATCTTGCTTAGCAGTCTATGTATGTTTAAGTGTTTTCCCTCCTTCTGCTTGTAGACTCAGTGGATTTCAACGTATGGGGCATCGTTTCATTTATCTCAACTTTGTATCTCTTCAATTTTTAACTAGTCTTGAAGATAGAGCTAAAAGCTGAAAATGCTGCTAGTGAAAATTAAAGAAGATGTAAGATTTTGTTTAACACAGGGTAGAGCAATATACTTCAAGCCTCTAGTGCAGATCGACATCTTCAACCAATCTTAGCTCATCAACGAATATAATGTAAACAAATAAAAAATAAAAAATCAGATCTGATCGTTTCATTTATGGTATCGAAGCTCTTAAACAAATGAACAGACTTTAAGTATTGCTTGAAAGGTAATTTGATCGAGAATGGTCTTAGCTATATTTCAAGTAAACCTTCAGCCTTTTGAAGAGCATTACTTCTTTTCCTGTAACCGGGTAAGAAAGCACACTCTCTTCTCTAAGCACACTGTCGATCAAGTTACCTTTCAAACAAAACAATAAAATTGATTTATCCGTATAGGAGCTACGATGCCACAGTCAGGCACACAAATACACAGATACACAGACACATTAACTATTAAAGCGACTTTTTTTAGCCGGCGATAAGTAAATAGAAAGTTATTGCTCTGACTTCCGAAGGTCGCGTATATGACCAATTGTATACATTATACCAAGATATAACAATAATATGTTTTATTTTTAAAACATAAGTTGTTATAGCATATAAAACTAATCTCCAATTGACGTATATTTGAAAAAGAAAATTATATTGATCTATGATCATATTGTAACAGTAATTCCAACGAACAAGTCTTGAGAATGAATATTCATTTTTCCCATTATTCATAAGTATTATTGTCTGTTCGCAATGATACTTATTCGTCAGTTTCTTAGGATAAGAAATTGATTTGTAGAGAAAACATTTCATTTATGGTTAAAATAATAATATTGTATTATAAGTTACGTAAGTCACATCAAATCTTTGACCTCATTCATACAAAAATTGTAATCATCACCGTAAAAAAAAGAAGCAAAATCGGTTCACACAGACAGACACACACACATAGCGGTCAAACTTATAACACCCCTTTTTTTTTAGTTGGGATGTATTTCTTGAAAGTTTTAACCAAAGAGCATAGGATAAAGGAGAAGCAGCCCATATGAGCTAATGTAAAATCGTAGTATACGAGTTTCAGCGCCTCTACCGAGTCAGGCTTTCAAACTTAATAGTTAATAGTCACCCCCGCAAAGTAGTTAAACTTAATAGCCATACCCGCAAAGGCCTACAAACTTAATAGTTGATCGCCTCAGACTCCAGATGTCACTTATAATTATACTTCTGCTTCTTGTCTATCCTATAGTCTTTGGTTTTAACTACTTTTATTAGTTTAAAATTTTTTATTTAAGCATATGTAATTAGTAAATTTTACTAGTAAAAGACTCGCCTCTAGATTAAATTATCAGCTTAGTTTGTACGAACCCTAATTCGTAATGAAATTCTTCATATACGCAAGTATACAAATCATAATATACTGTAATAATACAAAGATTTTTACATCACGGTTCGTATCGTATCATTGCTACTGTTTTGTTTGTTCCACTTTATTCAATCCACGAGATGAAATCAAAGCATAATTTTTTTTAATGAATAAATAAATTCATTTGAAAATTCTTTTTTTTTTTTATCTGAAAGCTTTTTTACTTTGAATTCTGTAATGTTTTATTTAACACTCTCTCTAATGAATGGTTGTTTAAACCTTTTATACATTTTTATAAAGAATTATTCTGTACGCAGATATCACACGGAGATTATTTTTCTGTGATTTTTTGATATGGGAAAAATTGATGTTAATGCCTTGTCCTGACCATGATATGTGGAAAGTTTCGGTTTCGAAAAACGGACCCATTACAATACTGGGAAGTAAACAATTAGAAACTCAATCTCCAGGCCGTTTCAAACAAATGCAAGTTTTGTATTTGCAATACCATTTTATATAAACTTTTTGTTGGTACGGAGGAAGTACTTGGTATTTCCAGATCGAATTTTTTGCAATACAGGCACATCACATTGTAAATTATGACTGAGATGAGATGAGATAAATAAAATAAATATAGAGAATGAGATAAACATAATAAATATCAAAAGCGTATATAAACGTGACTACTGGTTTTTACCTTGCGTGTATGAAACGGTGTATAATACAATGCAACGGTTAAAAATTCTTAGACAATAACTACACGTAAGTTAGTTTTCTGAATAGCTGCAAATGCACGTACAAAATTGTCAAAAATTCGATTTTGAACGGTAATTTGTTGAAAACTGTGGTTGAGCTTTTTGGCAACCGCATTTTTATTCGGTTGCCACGTATTCAAATTTGTATACGCTTCCTTGCCTTCTTTCTAATTCCGCCCATTAGAGCTCAACTGAGATATGCAAAGAAGGAGTTTTGAAAAAGAAAAATTTAAATTTTTGTAGAACTTATTCCTGTTATAAATAGAGCTGACGCATGCCTGATAAATGAAGCTAAAACCTGTTACTATAATAATATATTTACTATTGTTACTATAATGAAAATACTTTTTGATTCATAGTCATTTTCAAACTGCTCCCGTGTCACTTACTGAATCATCTTTGCGATTTTAATTGAATCACAGCGAGAAACAAGTTTGAAAATTCCGCCTATCGATTGGTTGTATATTATTTTGCAGCATGACTTCAAATCCTGACTAAGCATAAATTTTTTCTATTTTCGATTGCACAATAGAAAAAGTTCTCCGTGTTTGTTGATAATGTATGCGTAAACTTCCTGTGAATGTAATATTAGTATTATGTATTATGTATAAAATATATCAATCATATTGTATGCCTATTTAGAATAAGTACTTTGTGTTTTTTTTCACTTTTGACTTTTGCATTTTATGAAATCGATTTCATTATCCCTTAGTATAGGGACTAGCAGTTCGTAAGTTATAACAATGTTTCAGTTATTTGTTGTATAGGCACCGTTATTTTTACGATATTAAAAAATTTCAAAAAATATTTCTGTGGAAAAGAAATTGGAATAAAATGAGTAATAGTTAAAACTAAAAGAACACATTTTTATAACTAGCTAAACTAAAAAATAAAAAATAATTTCTATAAGTGAAAAAAAAGTTGAATGATTTTAATCAAGCTTGGGGTGCTAGGTATCAATTATTGTAAATATTTTATTTACAGATATTGGTAATAGAAAGTCATAAAATATATTAAAAAGCATCCCATGCATGCTTTTCTTCGATAAAATTAAAATGAGTTTTTTCTCAATCACTTTATTTTTAACACGATTATATTGGCTTCACCTGTATGTATGGTATGTATGCCTGTTTGTATGTAACTCTCTAAATCATACCCATGCATGCAGGACATCATCAGTTATATACATTTATAATACTACCGATAACCATACTATACATATATATAGAACAAACAACAAGCGTGTTTCTTAGTTTTTTAAACTATATTTATATTTTTATTATGAACTTCTGGAAATTTTCGAACTTTTGGTTCAGCCAGTTACAAAAGCGTGTTTGTTTAGTTTTTTAAACAATTATTTATTTTCTATTTTTTACTTCAACTACTTACAAAAGTGTACTTTTTAATTTTTGAAACTGTTTATTTATTTAATAAATGGAATGTTATCTGCGCCTCCACCATCAAATATTTTTAATTTATACCTGACCAGAATAATGGAACAAACCGAATTTAATTGTTGTATTGTCATCAGTTCTTGATAAGTGTGTGGAAATTCAATTCATTATGACATTTTGAAGGGGATGAAAATCACGTTCAAAGATTTCGTTATATGTATAGGTACGTGGATACATACCAAGCTAGCAAAAGAGTGTTAAAATACAGTTAGATATTTCAAATACACATAAGTTATGAATACAAGCTTTTTGTTTCAAAAAAAGGAAAAGCTCTTATATTTTTGAATTTGTAAAAAAAAAAAAAATCAAAAACCGAATTATCCAGCTGGACTTTTCTAATTTGATATGATCAAAAATTCATACTCATATCATTTTGTCATTTTTCGTATGCATGTCGAAATGATTAAAAATACTCATGATAAATTTCTAATGGAAATATTTCAGATAAAAAAAACGCATTCGGAGAAAAACAAGCAACAAAAACAAAAAATAAAACAGGTGTATAAAAATTCTAAAGTACCGGGGGAGAAAACGTAATAGAAAAATATAAAGTTAAAAAAATTCTATCATTACGAGATAAGTTTTTTTCGACTCCAGAAAAAAAAACAACGTTATATTGTAAGTATTTTATTTACGTCCCCTATATTCTGCTACTAACATTGTATTATGTATACAAGGGTATAAAAAACTGAAATAAAAATGATCTGAAACGTAAATACAGGGGGTTAAACAAGGCTTAGATATTCCGTGTATATATGGATATTTATACTACAGTAATTTACAACAGACAATTCCGCAAACTCCGTAATTTTTGCAACCTATGGCAAATTTTTGTGACGTGCAGTATATTACCGAGTAAAGAAAAAATTTACATCTCTAACCTCAGTCAAACATAAACATTTAAACTCGTTTTTTTCCTTTGATTGCAAATGTCTCCAAACAATCTGACATAATAATTTTTATAGCGTGCTCGGCACGGAAAAAGTGAGGCTAAGTTTGAAAACGAGCAATGTATGTCAATTGGGTCTTGGTTCGTTAAAACGTTAGAGATAGAATAAAAGTTTAAGTGTAAACAATGTGCCTTATACAATAAACTATTGCGTAATAAACAGTGTCATTGTACATGGTATTTCCACAATTAACTCAGTCAGTTGTTTGTTTTCACTTCTTTTATTTCAATTATTTTTTATATATTTACAATCCAAGTTTTTCTGGGTAGAAATTGATTTACAATTCAGTTATACTCATCAAAATTCGACCTTGTTTGCAAAAGGTAAGATGTGTAAACCCAAAATGATTGTACTAATAGTAAAATACTACTATAATAAAATTGTAAAGGAACTTGTACATTTATATTGGTACCGTATAGTTGTTCGTGATGATCGTGAAACGAAACAGCCGTTTTGTTTCGTATATTCCCTATTTAAATATCATCATCAATGGCTAGTAATCAGCTTCTGCTTGTTCTTCTATTTATAATAAAACTTTCCATTTCCAGGGCTAATCCATATGCTGCTATATGTGTCACTTAAAGCAGGTAAATGAAATAAAACGGCTGAACATCCGGTGAAACCTGTCAACTACATTATAGGAATCGGGTTTAGCAATAAAAAAAAATGCGACGAAGTAACAAAGCGATGTATTTGTAACTAAGTCTCTCAAACTCTTGATCCACAGTGGAGTGAAGACACGAAAGCTAGCAGACTACTGAGGTAAGTAACGAAACAAAAGATCACAAGATTAAACCATTAACAAAATTTTAAAAACCAGTGAGAAATTTTTCGGGCATGGAACACTTAATATCTCACATTCAGAAGAACCTAAGAACATTCACCAATAAATGACCTTTCAAAATAAAATAATAATCAAATCGCTTCATCCATTTAGGCGCTTCGATGCCATAGACAAACACACAGACACACAAATCGGTCAAACCCGTTGTTTGGTTCGGGGTTAAAAAACAATATCTATGAAATCATAAAGAAAGATCAGGATGAAATTTATGGCCAAGATTGATACCTTTAGGACCAGGCGACTTCTGAATCATAACAAGAGTTAATTATATACATAGGGGCATACACATAGGAGTAATAAAAGGGATATGAGCTAAGATATGCCTCTTGGTTGTGGAAAGGGTACAGAAACTGATATCGAAAGAATAATAAACTATGCTATAAACTATAAATGTTTTAGAACGAACATTAAAATATTTGAAAAGAACTGGCCATCATCCTTTGAGATGGTAGTTATTAACCGTCTCACGACCTAGAATTTAGTTCATTTTTGCATTACGTAGTGTTTAATCATTATTTTTGTTTAATGTCGCATGTGGGTAAGACAATACGAGTGTCGTAATTGGTTTGAATAGCAACAACTTTGATAAATGTATGTTGCGTAGTAGATTGAATGCCGGTATCTACTTTGAAATTGAACGTATCATTTGATGAATATTATGAGATGTTTGAAGGCTTTCAATATTGATTCTACTTTGTTGATAAAAAATACTATACCAAATAAAATTCAATTTATCGAATCAATTTCTCTATTCCTTTACGAATGAAAATAATTTTATCAGATGCAAATCTAGAAGCCTGTCTTTCAGTGATGAACCTGCAATTTTCTATTTATTGACGAGTACTTTGCAAAAAGTTTGTTTTATAAACACAATTCAAGTTAAAATTAAATCAAATGCAGTTAGTTAAGATTATCATCGGATTAGAAGCCATTTAGTGTTTCTATAATACACATACAAAAATAGATTGGGTTTATAATAAAAATAACTTTTTAAAGGTTTTCTGCGGTATTTCGTTTTTAAAGGACTAATAAGCTGTCGCACAATTGAAAGATACAAATTCACTTTTAAAAAGACGCTCTCAGCGTTAAAAAAAATGGACCACCAGAACCTACTTTAAAAATTTTTTTTAAACTTTAAGACATGTATAATATTATCCAGAAGAGATATTTTTAAATCTAAAAAATTTTCTTTGTAATACTAAATGAGAAAGTCCTCACAATCGTACACTTATTGAAATTAATTTTGCAACATCAAACACGATTTTTCCACTTTATAAGAACATCTGAAATAGTTTATTCGTAAACACAACCTATGTGTGTTCCTACGTTTCGTATATAATCAATTATTAGTAAACAGGTATATTTTATGTGACCTAAATTTTTATATTTATTACAAATAGTAAAAACATAAAGTAGTAAAAAAAGAGGCCTTAAATCAATGCTAAATGTATTCAAACATTTATACATTTCATTCAATAATAAAATGATTGCGGATAAAAATGTTATTTAATGTAATCAATCCCCTATTAATTTATATAACATTAAAGTAAAATGATTTATATTATTTTTATTATTCCTCTTAAGCGTACCTATTAATTTTTTACTTTGAGCAAGTAGAAAAAATAAATCCAATATAAAACTTTAAAGAGTCTCCCATGGGAAGTTATTTCGTTCCAAAAGCCAACATTTGGGTACAAGGTTAGTTAATCTATAAATAGATAGGAGACTTTCTATAGATATGGATAGATAGATAGATAGTCACTTATCACGAAATCTCTGGAACTATAAGACCTAGAGACTTGAAATTTGGGAGGAATATTCCTTTTGCCAAGTAGAGGTCAGCTAAGAACGGATTTTACGAAATTCCACCCACAAGGGGGGTTGCGGGGGTGTTCATGAATAAAAAATTCATATTTTTCAATTATGGCTTTTAATAGTTCAAAACTTGGTCAGAATGTTTTAAATTACATTTAGAAATTTTTTTAACCTTTGGAGGGTAGAAAGGTGTAGCGAGAAAGTGGGAAGGAAATATCGAATATTTACAAATATACCTAAGTGGGGTATTAAATAAAAGATCATGACGTGTACATTACAAAACTGTTATCCAACGCAAGGAAATGTGGAGGGAGGGGTGCAAGTGGGGATGTTGCCCAGCATAGCGGGCGGGTAACAGCTAGTTGTTTATAAAAAGTAATGGGTTTAATTGTAAAGTTATAAACAAATTAATTCACGCGATCAAACTGTCTGAATATAGATAGCTATATAGATTTTTAGGATCAGTGGCCTTATAGCTTTAATGTTTATAAAAAATTGACTCCGTTCTTTGTAGAAAAAATAAGTGTACCTGTTTTTCGAAATCGAAACATATTTTATTCGGATTGTGTTTTATGATATCTTTTATTACTTTGATTTCTAAATTAAGTTTTGTAAATCTTATTAAATAACTTTAAAATTTTACGATAATACTGTAAACAGTTCCATTAAAAAAAATATTTGGAACTTTCTGTATAAACCTTATACATATTTATGGATCTATTAGCACAGTCCAAACAGTCAAGTTACCAGCGATAATTACTGAACATCTGAATCAATTGAGCCTATATTAATACAATGCAATTTTTTGGTCAAAAGGAATGTAGCTGTTTTGAGATCCAATTGGTGGCGCTGTAGTCAAGTAATTGAAGCCATTTATAAATTATACATTAATGAATTTAAATGCTTTAATATACCGTATATAGTACAGGCTAGATCATTAAACGTAGGTGTCAGAAGAGAAGATCGCAAAGGCTGGAAATTATGAATGAAAATCACAAAATAGGTAGTAATGTGTTGGAGTAATAAGATTGAGTTCATAATTTTTGAGGTAGCACCGGGTGGTATTTTTTCTGTAGCTCGTATTAAACGAGAATTTATTCACTTTAATAAATTGTCTCCAGTGCTATACTTACGGATCGGAGTAAGCAGTGAACCACATATCCCCACAGATTAAACTCATTTTTACATCTTTCCGAAAAAATAGATTAACGCGTGTTTGCACAGGAAGTATGAATATTTACAGAATTTTGTAAATTCAACAAGAAGAAATTGTTACGATGAGTACCATCGTTATCACATCGAGGGTTCTGTCAGATTTAAAAGTTCTCCCGACAGTAATGATGATTTTACTTAACATAACATTTTCTGATGAATGTGTCGTATTTTTTAAAGTGTGATTTGAAGTCGTTGAGGTTTAAGTTTTTGAATTGTTTTTACTTATTAATTATTTTGTGGTATAATAATCTGTACAAATAGTGTATGTAAAAATAATATACAAATAATAAGACTCTATGTGCATCAAAGTACCAGTTAGAAAACACGTATAAATTAATCAATATTTAATTTTTAATTTATTTACCGTCATAGTTAAAAATATATTTTTAAGCCTATAAGCGAACGATCAAGAAGTTTTCAACGATATCATTTGTCAAATAATGATACCCAGTTTATAACGTATGAGAGAACAGATGAACTTATATACATATACACATACCGGTCAAACACATAAGCCTCGCCGTCGTCAGGGTAATTATACACAGAATATTTAAACAATTAATTTCCTTAGATCCTTTTTTCAATTATTTATTACTTATGTGGCGATAAACTTGAAATTAGGGGGAGTTCTTCAGATATATGTATAAACTCTTTCCTACTTTTAAGCTATTTAACTTTTTTAAGCTATTAATTTGTAATATAAGATTTGAGTTTAATTTTTAACTTCCCAGTGGTATAGTTATTGTAATGGGTTCGATTTTGCAAATTGAAAATTTAGACATATCTCCACGTTTCAAAGCCTTTAGAGTCGAATAGTATGGTTTTTAAAAGGATGTCCGTGTGTGCACATGTATGTATGTATGTATGTTTGTATGTATGTTCGCATTCAATTTTCGTCTCGCATATCTCGAGAACAAATGTTGATATTGACATGGGACTAGTTTCATTTAACGCATAATTCTGTAACTTAGACCTGATTAGGTTTTGAGCAAAATCGGTCAAGCCGTGTTTTGTACCGAATGAAAAATTGTATAATTGTCACTTTTATCACTTATCATTTATATAGTTTTAACGTCATGGGGGTGCAGGGGGTGAGGCCTCCGTTGGGGGGTGCAAGGGGCGAAGCCTCTGTAGATGCAGAGAGCGAAGCCCACGCCGGGGGTCCACGGAAAAATGAAAAAAAAAATTTTACAAAAAAATTATAAATATTAACACATATGATATTTTTTTATTACAATTAGGAATGGAAACTTTTGCCATTGAGACTTTCCACTGGCGTACATTACTACACATATGCTATAATTATAAAATTAATGTACAATTTTCAATAAGTTGTTTTCTTTTTGTTAAGGTAATATAAAAGGTATTTTTATGAAAAATATACATACGTGTTTATTTTATTTTTATTAATGCATGTTATAAAGTCGTTACAATTCACAAGGAACAGTTATGTAGTTTTATAGTCGTGATACGAGAAGTACTTACATGCAATACAGGGTATTTCGTAGTAATATCAGAAGTCTTTTTATTTATTTATTTATTTATTTTTTTATTGATATCAATGTGAGTAAAACGGAGGGTTTGTCAGACCAGTACTTTGGCGACTGCACAATCCATGCATAGCTTTCGAAAAAATATATTTGTTACTTTGTTTTCAAATTTTCTTGCATATTTTTTTAATAAGCCTATGTTTATCCATTTATAGATAGTGTCAGACTACGACCAGATATACCTTTACCATCGAAGGTGACCAGCGTTTACCTTAATTGGACATATAATTATATTCCTGAGTTATTTTCAAAACACTTTAATTTTATAAATTAGGATTTCTGAATATATTGCTCCAGGGTACTATTCCCAATACATGATTTTGTCCAACTTAAGTCTAACTTATAATCTTTATCCAAACTGAAGACGAAAACAATTTCCCATTTTAAATTTTGATATAATGTCTTAAAAACTTTACAAAAACTTAAACCAATTTTTTTATTTATCAAATAAGTTAAAAATATTATTTTAGTCCAAATCAAAGGCAAAGTTTTAAAGTGATCAAAGCAGTTTTAGATACTTTTAAAAAAGTACCTAATATTAATTTAATAAAAAATTCAAGTTTCATTTAAGAATGAGATGAATTTTTGAAGTATCTCCTAAAATTCTGTACTAAAAATTTTATTTCAGAGCGATTATCCTCAACAATTTCAATCTTATAACACCATTATATACGCATTTAAGGGAATTTATTTAAACTGTTTGTCACTCGACGAGGCGACAGGATTGGATTAGCATTTTGGTAACGTTTAGATCCTAATTAGTCGAGAAAACTATTTATATTTTAAGCGGCGAGAAAAATATTTTGCCTAATATTCTAAGCAAACTACTAATTATTGTTTATAGCATATTCAAATCTCTCTTAAATTATCTCCGGGTACGCGATTGACTTCAGTTTAAGCATCTTTCTAAACTAGCAAAGAAAATTAATTGAGCAGGCTTCTCTGAATTCAGTTTAATAAATTTGCTCGACGTTCAATTATCCAAAAACATGTCTGTAATATAAGAAGGGCTTTGATAAACTATAACATGAAAATAAGAATAAGAAAATTTTAACGTCTTTCTTGTCTTTTTATTAACTTCAGAGAATGCATTAAATTATTATATTCAAAGATAGTAAACATTAAATAGTAAAACTAAAAAGTACACAGTATTCAAGAATTTGTAGCTACTTTGAACTACTTTGAACACAAAGCTTAAAGCAAAAAAAAGCTTGTATTATAAAAGCAACCGGACGGGAATACTATGTACACTTAAGTGGTTTTATATGTATTTTAAATATAAAAGACAACCACATACAACAACAAAAATAAGGATAGAAAACTTGTTATTTTATTTAAATAAACAATTTTCAAATGTCAATGGAATGTAAAAAAATAGTTAATGTACCAAAAACAAAAAACAAAAATAAAAAAAACACAAGCAAATAAGAAGACCTATAATAACATTACTACAGAATAATAAATAAATAGGAAAAACATTCAGAAATTCTAAGTAAAGTCGAACGTTTTGTCTACATATTCGAAAAGAATTTCACAATTTTTATAAAAAGCATTTTATACATTAACTGTCGATAATTAGCCAAAAAACTAAAAATATGAAATTAGGTTTGTGTGAAAAAATAAAATAAGATCGAGCTTCACAAAATACGTATGCCCATTCAATTTTCATTATAAATTTATTACAATGCATTTAAGGTAGTTCCTCCGCGACCGTCCAGTCAAAAAGTTTTGGACTAATACTATCATTCAGTGCGTTAACTGTGCTATGACTATTATACATATACAATATATTATTTTCAACAGACTGTAGTTACACACAATTATATCTTCTATTCGTATACACACACATACTTTCATATATACCTTTAACATTAGTTTTTATATGCTTTCCACAAAAATCATCGCTAAAACGAGTTATTTATTTAAGTTTTTTATCGAAACTATATGGTAAATAATTTTTATTTTTATGTATATATTTTCTAAATATAGTATTCTACATTATATTAGTTTTTCATAGAGATGGTGGACGTCATTCATTGGTAAATAAATATAATATTTGTAAATTTGTGTATTTTTATACACTTCTCCCATGTACACGTACAAATTGCGTCACTTTTAATTGCTAATATCTCATGAATGGCATGGTAAATCATCTTCTAATTTTAACAGCAAGTGTATTATGAATTAAATATTTTATATTCTGAGTTTTGAGAAATTCTTGGAATATCACTTTCGTGTAGGTACTACCTTAAGGACTATAAACAATCGTTTATAGGAAGAAGGTAGCTTACGAAGTCATGGACTAAAGACCAATACGATATATTGTATTTGATAATAAAGGCTTTAAAAGAAATTTCAAAACTCTTCAAAAGCAAACTTTATTTCGTTGTTTGTATAAAATCACATACAAGATTCAAGTATGAACTCAAAATTGAATTAGATGGAAACATATAGATCCTTCTTTTGATACTGTTACCTTTAGTAAACTGTACCGAGTGCATGCCGAAGAAAACGTTCATAGGTACAATCGATATGTGTTATCCAAAGTAGGTACTGTATTATAGCACCCGGAGTCAGATGCCGTTTAGTGATTATGAGTTTTGTGAAATATTTCCAAATTTAGCATTGTATTCAGCAGGAAGACTTTTCTCTTTTGAATAAAGCAAAATTAATTTTCAATTATTCAGCGAAATTGTTGAATAGTTTTTGTATATGTGTACAGGAAGTGTTCGGTTTCTAAGCTCCATATTTAGTTTTCATCCATAGCTCAAAAAAAGGAAACCTTTATTTGTCTTTATTCACTTGTATAATCCTTTATGATTATTCTTGGAGTTCTTGCTTGAAGTGTGAATTCACTTCAGTGTCATAAATTTTACATTAAAACAAGTGAAAACAAACAATTGACTGAGTTAATTGTTGAAATACCATGCATAGACAGTGTTGATTACTCTATCACATTAGGTACTCATACATACATGTCACACATACACAGCTGATATCTCCATATAAGACAATTTACTTCCTCACGGGTAAACAGTGATGTTTACGAAAAAATGTTTCAAGCAAATTTGCTTATTTTTTTATAAAAAATATTTTTACATTTAAACTTTTGTTCTCTATATCTCTAACGGTTTACAAGATGAGTCCTACGCACCCAAGAACCAATTGACCTATGTTGCTCATTTAAGAACTTGACCTCACTTTTTATGTCCTGAGTACGCTGAAAAAATTTAAGCTTGATTTATTTTTTCGTTTCTGAGTTATCGTGTTGACAGACAGACGAACAGACGGACAGATTACCGAAAATGGACTAATCAGGTGATTTTAAACCAAAATTTTGTTCATAGCATCAATATTTTTAAGCGTTACAAGCTTGGGACTAAACTTAGTATACCTTGCATATTACAAATATGTATGGTATAAAAAAGTTTATTTTATTCGTAGATTTCGATACTTTGAAGGTATTTAATATAAGAAGTACCTAGATAAAATGTACTTTGAAATAAAAATTTCTAACAATAAGCAATAATCTAGACAATCTTCAAAAATTCTGAATGACACATACTTTGACGATAAACATGTATGACAATATTTGAAAGAAAAAGTTTTTAAACACTTGAAAAAAATAAAATAAAAAGTAGTAAGTAGTATGACAAAATAAAAAAGTTGTCAACACTTTTCTGAAACTAATGCACATATAATATAACAATAATAAATAATATATCTTATTCAATTGAAACTTTCTTCTTTTTTTGAGAAACCATTTTTCAAACACTTTTAAAAACAAATCATTTTTATTATAATAATATGAATGTTGTTTGTATAAAGAGTCATAAATCTTACCAATCGTATTTTTACTTATTCATGAATTTTCTTCATATTACCTGATATTTTCATTTTGTTATTTAAAATGTTTTCGTTTTGTTTTTAATGTTGATAAGTCAGTATTTAGTTTAAATTTTATAAGAGGTTGAATGCTTTACCTAGGAGGCCATGTCCCCTGGACCATAAGCATTTAGCTCGCGCTCGATTTGAAATATAAATAAGTTTTTGGAACTATCTTCATTATCGCACGTTATCGTCCTGATTTGTTTCGGAGCTAAGGGGGTTAAACCAAACAAAGTGTCACAACACCGGAACAAAGCAAATAAAAATTTTTTCAATGATTAAAACGACACCTAATTCAAAAAAGTAACAGTAATTTAAATTGTAAAATTAACTGTTAACTTAGTGATTCTGTCGTAGTATTAGCTCAGTTGGTTAAGGCGTAACCAATTCCGCCCGCGGTATGCTTAGGGTAACAGGTTCGATTCCCGCCGTAACAACAAAATTAATTTAATGTTGTGATGGGTTGGAGTAGTGCATGGTATATGCATGAAGGAGGTGCACTCAGCCTCTGAAATTGAGAATCTGATAAATGAAATTATCAGCGGAAAGGTGGTAAACACATATATGGGATCACAATGGGCTCTATAGCCTAAGTATGTCCTTCGTGGACAACCAACCTAACCTAACCTAGTGATTCTGTTCTTTGAAAACTTTTTATTACTGTCCATAGATGGCGTTTGAGATTAAATTAGTAAAATATGATAAATTTTATAATTTGTTATTATTTTAAAGCAATAATTAAAAAAAAGTCTATTTTTATAACTTGATAACGAGAGTAAAACGGTAAGCAAAAAAAATATTAACTTTCCTATTAACTTCGAACCTGCTCGTGTATTTTCGTTAGTTTAATATGAGTCGTACTCAGTAAATTTAAGAAAAATGTATTAGAAATGGTGAAATTAGATAAAATGAATTTAATTATTTATATTATTTGGTTGCTCTAAAATTTTTAATCACAATCGTCATTCCATAATCAAATAATCAAACTGTTACTAATTAGGTGGTTCATTAAAAATTAGTTTTTATAAAATTATTTAGAGGCTATGATTTACAAACTTAAAGAATATTTAACCCACGAAATATTTGAGGCACGTGTAGAACTTGTGAACAAAGAGCTCATCACGCGAAAGATTACCGAACAAGGCAGAAACTATTCGAAAACAGAAAAGATTGCTTAATCGAACTAAGTAATCGTTAGAATAGCCACTTTTATTATATTTAAATGGCTAATTAAATAACATATAAATGTAAATTGTGGACCACGGTACCGTAAGTTCTCCACTACGTACTTTGTTGCTTTGTTGGTTTGTTAAGGGTTCACACGTCAAGAGAGGTGCCTATTTAAAAAGTGAAAAAAAAAAACGTTCTAAGAATTTTGAATAAACAATAAATCTAGCAAACGAAGGATCCTTTGATTGATAAAATTAGCTTTTTTTCCTTGGTGAAGATTTCATCGTATTATAAGAGGAATATTTCATGTTGCGATTACTGAATTATTTGAAGTGAAAACATATTGAAATCGATGCCGCCTACCTGCTTTATTGGATAAAATTCAAAATTTTTGGTTTTTTCTTTATCAATAAACATTAAAGCACTTTGATTGTTAAAAATAGTAATATATGTTACGGTAGAGCAAAACACTAAAAAGCTAAACAATAATTTTTTTAAATATTACTTACGTCATATTAACTCGATCATATAAGCATATTTGTGTATCATAAACATTATTATTAATCGAAATACTTTAATTCTTATTGTATACAAAATTTAATACAAAAACATTGACTTTAAATATTGATTAATATTAACAATACAAAATAAATTCATCATTGAGTATAAAAAACTATTCGCTTCACTTTTCAGGTATTTGCCAGCATGGTAATTGTAGTTTCTATGCTAAAACTATGGTAAACCTCTTTTCGATAGAATTTAAGAAGTTTTTTTCACAGAATAAGAATAAGAATATTAAATCCCAAAATTTCAGATATTTTAAACAGGAGATATTTAATATCTAGGTTCCCAATTTTGGTTAAAATTAATTAATATCGAAAACAAAACGACGTTGTGCTAATTTTTGTATTCTAAAAAACATTCTGAGCCTATAAAAAATATAGGCCAAATCTATCGACAAGTGCTTTTATGCTGGACCTTAAAATCATATACGGTCGAGTGTCAAGTTAGTAAGATGCTTGGCATGATTGCCATCGATTTTGATTTTATTCAATTATGTGTATATTTTAAATTTTTAATTAAGGTAATACTTTCTTGAAACTACCCAGTACATTCATACTTTTATTGCATACAGGTTACAACTATTGCTCATTACAAAGAATTTTACAAGCGAGAAGAGATGAGAATCAAGTTACGCTTTTGCAAATATTGATTCAGACACACTATGTATAAATTGACGTAATACATATTTTCTCTATTGTTGGTTTACGCATTCCTTATACGATTTGCGCATCTTGAAATCTTAAGGGTTTTATTTAAAAGTACACAAAATTCGAATGTTTATTAAATCGTTTAAATAAAAAATAAACAAATATACCGACCAAAACTTACCCAAGTTAATTTGAAAAATGAATACCAGAACTCACCTGAAACAAAAAATTCGGTTTAATGAAAAAATATATAAAATTATTACACTTGGACATATGGCAAGTATTAAAATTAATAAACATTATATTGAAAACTAGAAGTTATCCGCCCGCGTAGTTGGGCAATTTCACCTTTGAAAACAAAGATTACCACGTTTTAGTCTACATTTCCCTTCCCTTCACTTAAATCCCATTTCGTTTACAAATTAATATGTATTAATTTTTGTAACTATAATTTTTTTGAAAATTAAATACAACAAATGCTACTTGCCGATCATGCAGCATTTTATAGCTGAAATAATTCTTAAGTAGTTATCGTATCGGTTAAGTAGTGGAGTCAAAAATGTTGGATTTTCTTACAAGCTTTCATTCATTTTTCAACCTCTTTAGACTATGAAATTCTTAAATAACACCTACAAATTATTGGTGGTTTTGGCTGAGCAGTTAAGAAATTGCATTTCTATATATAAATAAAGCTGTTGGAACTAGAGAGATTGTCTTTTTTAGCTTGACATATGTTTGAAACTCGAAAAATAAGTTTTCCCGATAAAAGTGCTTCAAATAAAAAATTCTGAATGTGTAGGCACACATCTTACGCAGATATTAAACTTGACCGAGGTTTTCAAACTCAATGAAAAGCCCATTCTTCTCCATTACTGGTAATCAATAGATAAACACCTTAAATCAGGAAATTGTTATTGATTAATAAATAACATTTTTTTTTTAAACATTTTCCAGTGAAACCGTACAGTTAAGTCAAAAACGGACTGGAAAGTTTTACCTACCATTATTTTTTCGTATCAAAATGGTTATTTCGTATGATTGTTTCTGCAAAATTTTCCAATAAATCCAATAGACGTGGTTTTTTTAGACGTGGGACCATTTTCGTTTAAATTGAATGATCAAACGCACACATATTTGATTTTTGCTATCAATTACTCTCTAAACTATTCGGTTTACAAAAAATGTTTCAAACAAATAATGTATACGTATTTATAGAGAACAACTTTCTGATTTAAAACGTTCATCTAATTCTTGTCAGTTATGAGGCAGAGTGAGGTTTTAATTGAACCTGAAAACCTTTTCCTCGATTAAATTTATTTATCAAATTTCCAGAGTTTCTGCACCCTGTAGATACAAAATATAAAAAAATTTATTATGACATAGAATGTAAAAACACTTTGACTGTAAGATGCAGAAGATACTAAATATAAAATGCTAAAAAATGAAGAATGTTTTCAATACTCGTAATATAAGCAGAACAGAAAATGATACACGAGAGACTACTTCAATCAAAAGAAGAATCTATCTTAGTTACAGAAACTTTTAATGTTGGAGTAAACTTTAAAAAATGAGGGAATATAAATCACACCGAATGCGATGAATCGAAACGATACAAAATAAGCTGTGTCATGCCCGGCACGAGAAATTCAAAATTTTCTCTATTACAAGGATTTTTTTGTTTAAAGACAGAGGCAGTTTTTAACCTGGGGTAATAAATTTCCTTGCAAACTTTCAAGCGAAGGAAAACACTACTGAAGCTAATATATTGCTGGATAATTATTTCGAAGCAACTCTTATGTTCAATTACAATATACTGTGTCGTTTATGGGGGTTGTTCATTAAAGCTAATGACAGTCCACAATTTTTGGAGAATTTTTCGTAAAGAAATCCCGTCTTTATAATTAACGCGCCTCCTTTAAGAAGTGTATGGCATTATAGGCGACATTACGACACATTTCGTTTGTGTACGAGTATGAGAGTGTAGAAAACGTACATGAAAATTTATAAACAAAACAAAGTATTGTTACCAGCTATTTGAGTAGAACACATATTTTCAATGTTAAACAACGACGGCGTGGCACGCAAGAAACCGAACTACAACAATGCTATGTCGTGTGTTTTGTTACATTTGTTTACATATACAATCACATGTATACCAGGTGTTAAACGGAATTATTATTTTGCATAAAATTTTGGTGGTGGTTATGACATGGAAAAACTGTGCCAAGTACCCAATCAACCGAGCATTTTTCTTTGAAATAATAATTACTATTAGTTTCGCATCTCGAAAATGGAAAATGTTGCAAAGATTGAAGTAACTAAGTTATAACTTTGAATAATTTAACAATGATCTAAGAGACAGCATAAGATCCGATCTTCACCCATTTGGTATCCAGATGAGACATATTATGTATGAAATTTTATTGATTTTTTAACAGGCCTATCATAGTTTTTCTATCGAAAAGTGTTAATGGCCATTTTTAATTTAATTAATTTTAATAATTTTTTTCCATGAAGTGTTTTTTTTTTTCAGGTAAACTTATACCGTTAATTTTGTAATTAAATTATCTTTTTTATGATATTAATTTCGATTAAAGAGAATTGAAAAAAATACACTCGAACCAGGACTCGAACCCGGACTTCTTGGATTCATGTCAAGCGCCCTACCAATTAGGCTATTCGAGTTCTAGACACGAATGCAATTTTTTCAACTCAATGAATTTTTTACTTTGTTTATCCACCTTATTTATTATTATTACTTATTATTGTTGTTCACATTTAATTATGCACACAATATTTACATCATGGTCTTTCGACTAATTTTGATATATAATATGTTACATTCAATCGTAAACTAATTATTGACAAATGTCTTGTCTAGCAATCTTAATTAAAGAGAATTGACATGAATCCAAGAAGTCCGGGTTCGAGTCCTGGTTCGAGTGTATTTTTTTCAATTCTCTTTAATTAAGATTGCTAGACAAGACATTTGTCAATTTAGTTTACGATTGAATGTAACATATTATATATCAAAATTAGTCGAAAGACCATGATGTAAATATTGTGTGCATAATTAAATGTGAACAACAATAATAAGTAATAATAATAAATAAGGTGGATAAACAAAGTAAAAAATTCATTGAGTTGAAAAAATTGCATTCGTGTCTAGAACTCGAATAGCCTAATTGGTAGGGCGCTTGACATGAATCCAAGAAGTCCGGGTTCGAGTCCTGGTTCGAGTGTATTTTTTTCAATTCTCTTTAATTAAGATTGCTAGACAAGACATTTGTCAATAATTAGTTTACGATTGAATGTAACATATTATATATCAAAATTAGTCGAAAGACCATGATGTAAATATTGTGTGCATAATTAAATGTGAACAACAATAATAAGTAATAATAATAAATAAGGTGGATAAACAAAGTAAAAAATTCATTGAGTTGAAAAAATTGCATTCGTGTCTAGAACTCGAATAGCCTAATTGGTAGGGCGCTTGACATGAATCCAAGAAGTCCTGGTTCGAGTGTATTTTTTTCAATTCTCTTTAATTAAGATTGCTGGACAAGAATTTGTCAATAATTAGTTTACGATTGAATGTAACATATTATATATCAAAATTAGTCGAAAGACCATGATGTAAATATTGTGTGCATAATTAAATGTGAACAACAATAATAAGTAATAATAATAAATAAGGTGGATAAACAAAGTAAAAAATTCATTGAGTTGAAAAAATTGCATTCGTGTCTAGAACTCGAATAGCCTAATTGGTAGGGCGCTTGACATGAATCCAAGAAGTCCGGGTTCGAGTCCTGGTTCGAGTGTATTTTTTTCAATTCTCTTTAATTAAGATTGCTAGACAAGACATTTGTCAATAATTAGTTTACGATTGAATGTAACATATTATATATCAAAATTAGTCGAAAGACCATGATGTAAATATTGTGTGCATAATTAAATGTGAACAACAATAATAAGTAATAATAATAAATAAGGTGGATAAACAAAGTAAAAAATTCATTGAGTTGAAAAAATTGCATTCGTGTCTAGAACTCGAATAGCCTAATTGGTAGGGCGCTTGACATGAATCCAAGAAGTCCGGGTTCGAGTCCTGGTTCGAGTGTATTTTTTTCAATTCTCTTTAATTAAGATTGCTAGACAAGACATTTGTCAATAATTAGTTTACGATTGAATGTAACATATTATATATCAAAATTAGTCGAAAGACCATGATGTAAATATTGTGTGCATAATTAAATGTGAACAACAATAATAAGTAATAATAATAAATAAGGTGGATAAACAAAGTAAAAAATTCATTGAGTTGAAAAAATTGCATTCGTGTCTAGAACTCGAATAGCCTAATTGGTAGGGCGCTTGACATGAATCCAAGAAGTCCGGGTTCGAGTCCTGGTTCGAGTGTATTTTTTTCAATTCTCTTTAATTAAGATTGCTAGACAAGACATTTGTCAATAATTAGTTTACGATTGAATGTAACATATTATATATCAAAATTAGTCGAAAGACCATGATGTAAATATTGTGTGCATAATTAAATGTGAACAACAATAATAAGTAATAATAATTTCGATTAGTTAACAGATTGTTGAAGTTACCTCATCAAGTATGAACAAAAAAGTCAATATAAGTACCTACAACGATCTGTTCGCCAATCGAAATTGGTATCAGAGAAAAGACAATTTTATAACAAAAATAATGGTATAGGCTTGCCTGAAAAAAAAACAGTTCATGGAAAAAATTAATTTAAATTGAAATAAAAATACCGTCTCTTGTACTACAAGTTGAAATTTAAACGACGAATAAAATATGGTGCGCAGTATATAAAAGATGTCTCGGGCTGTAGGTTTCAATAAAATAATATTATTGAGTTTTTGATGCAGAAATTAGTAAAAAAAAAGCTAAAAGACTCAAAAAAGAAATAGATCTTTGTCTTCAAAATATGTCTTTTGTCAAAATATGAAATTCAAATCGATTGATAAATATATAAGATGTAAACAATTAATAGTATATTACTATACAAGGGCAGAAATTTTGAGATTCAGGGCTCTCAAACTTGCTGGCCGTGTGATGTATATTTTTTCTCTTTATTTTGAGCCAAAAGTATACGTACTCACTGCAGAAAATCCGACATTTCGACCTCCCAACAGAAGCAGAAAGTACGTACTTGGGGCCGTGGATAAAGAAAATAATTTTTTCTATCATTTTTTTTGCAAAACAACTTTTGATACGTAGTTTATATGGCAGTCGCAAGATTTGACGTCACCTCGTGCTATTTTTCTCTCTTTCTATGTGTACAGTTAAATTCTTAGTAATTCATAATTTTTGAGGCAATAAAACGAACGTCCATCGAGGCAATAAAAAACTTTCGGTACAAAGGTCTATTTGTATATTTAACATTTTAGAAAATTTTCACATGGTATATATCTGTGTGTATGCATGTATGGATATAGGAACTTTACTTACGTTCGTTACGTAATAAATGAGGATTTTGTTATAACAACGATGAGCTTTCTCGTCTACCTCAGGCGGGAAACATATATTTGTTTACAGAATGCATCAAAGCCGTGAATGCCCCAAAAATTAATAAATAGGAATGAAAATTATTGCAAGAGAGCTGTAAAAGCATTATTTTTATTTTATTTAATGGTCACTAAAAAGCAACAGGTTTTAGAAATCCTACAAGTGCTATACAATAGGAAAAAAAATTTAAATATAAAACACTTTTTCGAGGACAACCTTTCATTTTACTGAAAAGTATGTAATAAATTTCTATGATTTTCACTCCTCATATGCTATATTAGATTTAGAATGCCGTCACAGCCTTCCCAAGCACTGCCATCCAACCTGAGGTCTAAAAAAATTATACCCTCGACGAAAATTATATAATGCACTTCATTGTATTTTGTTTTTATAATTTTTATGTTAATTTCAGTAGTCTTCAAGTCAGAATTTGCCTTTTCCTAAGTCTGCATATCATCGTTAATAAAAATATGAATAAACATGAGTGTTCAATATTCCTCAAATTTAAAGAATCTTTAAAAAATTCAAAATGTATAGCTCTTTTGGAGGAGAAGTCGTTAAAAAAATGATCAGATGACAAATTGTAAGTAAATTTTATTTCGTAAAACTTTTCGTATTATAAAAATTCCAATTTTATTAAGAATAATCGATAAACTGTCAAAATTAAAATAGATTGAAATAGACAGCCACGAAGTGTTACTAAATATAAGCTAACAAAAAATACTAAGGACTTTGTAACGCATTAAATTATGGGACATAACAGTTAATCTGGTACTATCTATTTGCCTTGTCATGAATCCTTTTTGGAGCTTTCTGTACATCATTTTCCATTTTCCAGCTTCTAAATAAAATTCCTGAAATTATTTAAATGTTTGTTTGTGTTCAAATAGTTTTTCTTATTACAATGGGATGTTTTCGGCGTGTAATAAGGGAAACGTAGACTAGTAATATTTAAGTATTCAATTTTGTTTTTTCCCGCATTGTCAAGATTTACATATGTATGTAATTTAAAATAACCATTTATCGTAAACGAATCATCAAAATGCAAAGAAAAAATCTTTAAAAGAATTCCAAATGAATTCGTTACAAATCGAAAAATTACCAAGCATTTCTGTGAATGGTTCTATCTTTTCTTTTTGCTTCTTGCTTTGGTTAAAACGCGAATATCACAACTACATGTCAAAATAATTAATTTACATATAATTTGTAATAGATTTGAAATTATCGGAAAATCAAAAGTACATTTTTTTTCATCGTAAATGTCTATTTTGATGTAAAAAAATCAACTTTTAACGGAGTACAACAAGTTCAAATATCTCATGGACAAAATACATTCTGGATATGAACATTCTGGAAACTATGCTGCAATAAGTTATGTAAAATTATTAAAGTTATTTCATTTTCACACGTCAAATATATAACCTATATCAAGCAAGTGACCATCCGGTTAACATTTAACAACTATTTCATATTTTGGAATATTTTAACACAGCAAGCGTGACATAGCTTCATAACACAGCTGCTTTAAGTTGTGTTTCACTTATTACAAAGACGAATATGGAAATTTTCAGGTTAGCTGACAAGAGCATAATGTATTTATTGTTTAAGGTTGTATACTATGTACGAAAATCATAGACTATAAATAGTAGCGATAGGAAAAAATTGAAATCATAAACATTAATACTTGAAAAAAATTTTCCTTTACCCTGCGTAAGTGTTATTTTGTAAATCTCGTGTCACAGTGTTTGTGATCGCACGCCTCTGAAACGGCACGAACGATTTTAATGAAATTTTTGTATATATTTGGTAGAAATGAGGTAATAGGCCGTAACGTGTTATTCTCCCTACCACCATCCTGGATAAAAGGGGAGGTGGTTTGTATAAAAAGCAGCCACTAATGAACCCATTTCTTAACCGGTTTTAAAATTTTTTACGCCTATAGAATGCAACATCGTTGGCAAAGAACATGTATTAGATTTTCTAAAAAATTAGTATCCTTAACCAAAAACTTAAAACTCATTATATTGCTAGAAAAATTGATGTTGTCGGCTATAGCGCGGTAGTTTTGTTTTTAAAATTGAAATTGTTCAGCAAACACGACATTCAATGAAGTTCAGCGGGTCAGCTAGTTAAATTAATCATAGTCTAATTAGTAACTAAATTGGAATAAATTAAAATAATTAACATTCCCAAATAATATTCCTGATAAAATATTAATTATCAAAGGTAATAATTATAATAATTAGATATGATTTAAAATATTGTCTGCATAAGCACAAAATTCTACAATAGTTGTATTATAACACATTAGATTAGTTAGAGTCGAGTCGGTATTCATTATATTATAGTCTTTCAATTAAAGAACTCCCAACTGATTATTTGGTTGTAATAAACGTCCATTATAGTCTACTAATATTATACAAATTCATTTTAGTTTAAATCAAATGTATCTTGCTAGGGAATTATAAAGGATAATATGGTATATACAATTAAAGTCCAAATATTTAAATTTTAATTGAAACTATACTATTTTGTTATACATATATATTATAAACATAGATACTCGTTGAAAAGTAAACAGACTTATTTAGAGATTAAATGAATATTAGCTTAGCAGAGAGTGGGGTACAAATGAACCGCAGCTGCAGATAACTACGAACAGTGGAGTTTTGGGGTTTATATCATGGAAATATTTCAGAAAAGGTTTTTCTGGTCATTATGTTTATTGATAAAAATAAACTTCACGTTTTTTTGTACAAAAGCTAGAACTCACTTCTGGGGAAATTTACAATACAAGAAGTTGAACATATTTTTATAATTATCCGATGAACTACTGAATTGGTTATTACTATTATTTGAATTAATAAATAGAGTCTCTAGTAAGATTTTATTTCGTTTTATTTTCCTTAGCTAAATGGTGATATTTAACTTGGAAATAGTATCATTGTAATTTATGTTTTCTTAAACTTTTTTAAATGTTTTGCGGATAATCACGAATATACAGATTTGGGGGTAGTGACGTACAGAATTGTATCAGCTGGTTAAAGCTGAGAAATTACAATGATATTTTTATTATAATTGGCTATCTAAAATATATCCAAAAAAACAAAGTAATTATTAAGCTTCTTTGAAATAAATAATAGTTTAAAAAACTAACAGCACATTTGTAAAGAAAACATACTAACATACTAATAAAAATATAGTCATTGTAATTTCTCAGCTTTAACCAGCTGATACAATTCTGTACGTCACTACCCCCACATCTGTAAATTTGGTTAATGAAAGTTTGAAACACTTTAACGTGGCATTGCAAAAGTTATCATATTTTTATTAAAGAGCCTGGTAACCAATATATTCATGCAACACTTTTTTTTTGCAATATCATAAGCACAATTACTATTTTTTTAAGTGGTCGCAATTCCCCCATTTTCTTTATTAAGAATTCGGCCTATTCGGACACTTTTTCGATATGCACTATTCGGCTGAATCATACGCAGTGAAATTCATATTATTCCTTCGTTTATTTCATTGTATTTATTTGTGTAGCATTAGCATGACATTGGTAAGGGTTTAAAAAAATATTGTGTGACCAAATACATTCATTGAACGCACTATTCACAAAGAAATTAAATAGCCGGATCATCATGCCGACAGAAAATTTAAAATCGAAAAATTTGACATAGGCACTATATCTTGATCTATTTTGCAAAATACGCTGACCTGAAGAAACGCTAGATTTACGACAGCGAACACTCATGGAAATTAAATATATAATGTATATTATGTATATTTTATGGAAACCCAGAAGCGGTAAAGTATAAAGTTTTCTATATACTGTATATAACTATTTCTAGTTCGTTGAGAAATTTATATTCTCGTATACTCATATACTATTCTTGTCAACCAAAAACCACAATGATCATCGTAGAGGAACTCTAATTTATTAACTACTTGTTTCAATTTTATTATTAAGAAATGTGATCGCAGGTTCTAACACATTTATTTATAGATTGATTTCAAATTAGTTAAAACGCATGTTTAGGATACGACAACCAACTTTTATTTATGTTAAAACATTCAATCATATATATTTGAAGCATGAATTATTTTTAAACAGAGATTTCTGATTATTCGACGAAAAAGAAAATTACAGTTAAAAGACATAATATATCTTTAAAGTAACTAAATTCTGGTTAATAGATAAGTCACAAAACTATAAGCTCCCTAAAGAAAGACAAATTACTCTATAAACCATGCAGATCACTAAAAAGCTCTGAAGTAGACGTTGAGAAACTAAATAAAATTACTCTACTTCTACCATTTTGGCTATCAATGATTAACCTATATCCCTATTCTTTGAATCAAAGTTTCAAGCATGTTAAATTGTATGAAACAAATTTAATAAACTTACTTTTCGTAACTTCGATAGCAACAGTTACAGACAGCATCGTAAAGAAAATTTTGTTGTACTTCTTTGGAATTGAGATAAATCAAGTAGAAGGGGAAAAATAATGTCAAAGGAGTTATCATTTCCTCCCTTTCCTCACTGTGACAGCTTTGAAGGTAGTTGTAAATATTGCGCATAAAGGCCTTTAGATGTGAAATAATAATTTTGGGCCGCTCGGATTGTATTCATGTGTGATAAGTACCGTTCCCTTCTCCTATTTATATTGATCTGTTTTGAGATGCATGTACATACGAATAAATTTTAAATCTTATTTTAAGATAATAACAAATATCACTGTAAGTATTTTTGTACAATACATACTCTTGGGTGTTTCCACTATACAAATACAAATTGGACTATTTTAATCGATTGAATCGAAATTAACGAGAAATTAAACTAAAGATATTGCATTCATAGGGGTTATAATCTCTTCTAGACAGCTCGAATTTAACCTTGATGGACAAAAAATATTTTGTCGTAAGTCCAATGCAACAACAATCGGCTAGCGTTTCTAGCGCTTTTTCTAGCGTTTTGAGCGCCACGTTTTAATTTTTATGTATTTAATTTATACAACAAGATTTTTCTCTTTTTCGGTTAAAACGGTCCTCCCTGTAATATTTAAAATCTATAATATTTGTATGACATAATATAATTAAATCGAACGAACACACCACCATAATTAGTTCGTTAGGTATTTTGTGTTTCTCTGTAATCATGGTTTTATTCTACACTAAACTAACGATAACGTTTTCTCAGAAAACAGAATGTGTATGCAGAACATATAAAACAACCAATGGTTAATATGACACTTAGACACCGAATAACTTTCTATTGTTTGACACCTCGCATGCTAGTTTTAAAACGATGAAATAATTGTGCTAGCTGATCTTAACAGACCCCAAAAAGTATTATTTTTATAATTTATTTTTTATTTTTTTGGTTTCTTCGTATGTCGTAAATATCGTAGTTAGTGTCTACAATGAAGCTTTTCTGGAAATTGGAAGATAAATTGAGTATAAGCGTGACAATATAGGATTATTTTTAAAATAAGACAAGGTTACTTATTTAACGAAGTATATGCAGATGTAAAGGTATAAGTTTCATCAGCGAGACTTACTTTATCCACCAGTTATATATATAATTACTTGTAATAATCACTATACGAAAGTTTAGATTTGAGAGAACTACTACGCAATATTTCAAACTCCTCACTTTAGGCTAGGTTAGGTTAGGTTATATTGGCTGTCCACAAAGGACACACTGAGGCTATAGAGACCATTGTGATAGCATATATGTGTTTTACCACCTTTCCGCTTATAATTTTATTTATCAGCTCCTCAATTTCAGAGGCTGAGTGCACCTCCTTCATGCATATACTATGCACTACACCAGCCCATCACAACTATTAATTAAATTATTTTTGTTGCGACGGCGGGAATCGAACCCGCTCCCTAAGCATACCGCGGACGGAATTGATTACGCCTTAACCAACTGATCAGCTAATAGGGCGACCTCCTTACTTTAACAACTCAGGGATTTTAACAACTTCTTTTTTCTAATGGACCGTATAATTTGTGTACGTAATGTTCGCTAATCAAATCAAATTATCGCAGAGTTTTTTTCCAAAAGTTTTTCTAGTTCTAAGCAGTATAAATGGAATGAAATGAAACTGTTGAAGTTACATTATTGACGGTATCTAAAACCTTACAAATGTAATTTTCGAAAATTCTCGACTATCTCTTTATGAAAAATCTTTCTTTTATATAGATAAAGCGAAGAAAAAAGCATTTTCCTTACTTTGGGGTACCATATCATAAAAACGATTCAAGTTTGTTTTTTTCTCTCTGGAGTTACAAAAATGACATAAAATATTTAATGTTTATCGAAAATGAGGCCGTCAACAGATCTGGTTTGTTATTTTATGGTCCAAAACTTAATCAATTAAAAGCTTGATTTAAAATTTGATTATTTATAGTTTTCGATAACAGTTTTCTGTATGAATAGAATAAATTTCTATCAGAAAGCTAATAAGATGATGATGACGATACTGATGCTGATGTATTGGAATGAATGGTAAAAGGATCTTTTGATGTTTATATTGTTACACATATAAGCACATGTAAATTGTATATGTAACATTGTCATATTTATTTTCTATACATGTAATGTAAAATATGAAAACAATTGCTTCAAGCAAAATTAATCTCTTGTACTACTCTCAAAAGATAGAAACTGTACTCAAAAACTATAAACTATTACACAAAGATAACTATTACCTATACATTATTAATAATATTCCTTCAGAAAGACGTTCTTGTTGTATTCGAAGTGATTTGGTTTCTTAATCGAATTTTCCTTAATATTGTATTTTACATTGAGTGGCATGAAAATTGGTTTTTCAGTGGTATGAGTTTAATGTTCTATATTTCATCGTAGTCATTGCAAAGAGTGTTCCTACTTTTGGAGCTCAGATTAATTGAATATTCGGACCAACAAATGAGTTGTATGTGTTATTTTTTAAAGCACAATATAATTTGATGCGATATTTTTTTTATAAAATTTACTCTTTAGATAAGCAAGGGAGTGTAGTATAATGCTATAATAACTGGAGTATTTTATCGATACTTTCTAGAAATAAGTTAAGATATTTGGATTTCACAACGCTGTAACGAAAATTTATATTTTGACTTGAAGTCGGTAAATAATATATTAATTATCAAATGTATATTTGAGAATCTTTATGAAAAGGATCTTTCTTTAGAAGACAATTTTTTGTCGCTTAGTCGCTGGTTACCACAATTAAGCAATAAATAACTGTATAATTTTGTTCTCCGCGGTGGCATAACTGAAATACCGTACATAGACATGCTCTACACATATATCCTCCGTTAGTCGAATAAAAATATCGTTCATCGAAACTTTTTCTCTATTCGTTTGTATTCAATTATTTGAGATAACTTTCATCAGAACAAATTCGGATTTCAAGTCTTTAAAATGTACTCGTATAATAATGAAGTTTAATGACTAAAGAAATGATATAATTATACGAAAATATTTTAATAAAACCATTTTTGGAATATCTAACAAATTCTTTAGCCTGTAGACGCATACCAATTCATAACGTATAACAGTTTATACCAATTATAAAATATAGTATACTTCATGACTACATTTAAAAAAAGCTTTTGTCCCAACTACTTATATAGGTCCTTCGTAATATCCCTTACAAGGAATGATGATGTAATAATGTAAATATATATTTATTTACTTACTCTATGGGCAACATAATATAATTTTCTTTATAAAATTTTAGATAATTATTCCTCTAGCGTCTTCGAAGGTTTCGTCTCTCCTTAACTAACCACGACATACACTTATCATATTGCTTTGTACAAGGAACAAGAAAACCTTATGTGTTGAAGTTTATTTATGCGTTGGAATTCCTTTTATTATATTATCCCGGCTTTAAATAATGTATAAGAAGCGACTTTAACTCTCTCCATTTATATATTTTGTCATAGTGAAACTTTATTAACTATAAACTTCGTGTTTGATATTGGAGACTAAAGTTTATTGTCTTAGAAAATCGACTTTTCCGGTAAATGAGGCTGAAATTCTGTGTAATAATTTTTATATGAATGTCCACTCATTGCGTGTTTATAAATCTTTTCATTGTAATATTATTATGAGATTTTACCTAATGATTTCCTTATTTATGTAATAATATAGCTAGCCTATGTTTTTTTAATAAATAATATTGAAATTTAAAAATACAGGCAATATTATTACATACATGATAAAACGTTGTAAAAAAACACATATTATTATACAAAAAAAAGAGTTATAGAATTTGTACATATTTTCTTTCACATGTAATTTAAATTTCGTCTAATTTAAATAACTTCAAAACAAATTTTGAACTTGAATTCTCAAAGAAAGAAATCTATCCAGTTTACAAAAAATATTACATAATTAAAATAATCTAAAATTATTATGGTAAAAAACTTTTGTTATTTATTTATTATTATTTGTTTAAATACTCGAAAAATACTGAATTCATTCGGCTTAGGAAAAAGTTTACTTAAATATAATAGAATACATTCTCGCTGGCATGAGATACTCAATGTATTCAGACGATAAAAAAAGCCTCTTTTTGTTTTATTGTTTTTTTTTTTTTAAGAAGGCATGCATGACTTTAAGCTAATGAAGAATTTGTTTGCATGTTTTGTTACCTAAATCAATATTTTTTTTAAAAATAGAATGAGCTTCAACTTCGTCGTGATTTTTTTCGATTGTATATTAAAATGGTTTTTACGTTGTCGTTGTTGTATTCATAATGAAGTTTGATGTTGTTCGATTTCAATTTTGGTCCAATTTTCAAGTAGATTTTAACCGTGTGACAAATTGAACCAAAATATTTGGCATATAAAATGCCAATAAAAGATGTAACAACTTTGTATTTTATACGAAAATTTACTCAAGTCATAAAGAATATTTTGTCAAAAGTTTAACCTAATAACGACTGCATATAAATCTGCTTAAAACATTCTGACTATGAAAATATCGATTTCTGACATAAACATGTAATTGGAAAAAATTTCCGAGAAGAGAAATATGAACATGATATTTTAAGGTAGTACCAGCATGAAATCACTTTTCGACAGATTTGGCCGAATTTTTTTTCTCGGGTTTATAATAGCTTTATTTATGAATTCCTAAAATTTCATAATTTTTGACCGTTTAGATCGCGAGATATTTAAAGACAAAGTTCGCGATTTTGAGGGTCATGTCCCATTTAAAGCATGTAAAATGTCCGGTCTCTCCAACTATTTTTTATGATATTATTATATATTGAAGAAAAAGTAGAAAAAAATGTTTATACAATAATATTCTAAAAAAAAAAATTAGAAATTAATTTTCACTTTCGAGATATTAATTTTGACGTAAATTGATCGAAATTGGGACGTTGTCATAATTATTTCCCATTTTAAACGGTCAAAATTTCTGAAACTTTGGGAATTAATAGTAAGCATTATTAAATTCTTAAATTTTATTTTTCGTTAAATTCTGTCGAAAAAAAAATTGTACCATTGCTTTAACATAGAAACTGCAAATACCATGCTGGTACTACCTTAAGTATAAAATTTCGTTCTATTCATTCACGAATAGAACGAAACTCATCATTTCGTATAATTTATTTGGTAGGTACATCAAAAGTTATGACAAACAATCACAGTCTTCCAATATAATCATTTTCAACTGAATTAATTTCATCAATATTATGAAAAAAACTTTGATTAAATGTATTCTTATTTAAAATCTTTTCAAATTTATTTATCTCTATTCCCTATTTATATTATAATTGTCAAAGTGAGAATGTTTGTTTGTTTGTTTGTTGCTTTCACACAAAAACAACTGAATGGATTTGAATTAAACTGTCCAAAAATGTAGCTCATATTAGATTAACACATTAACTTTACTTAAAGATTTATTTTTTTTTTTTAATTTGAAAAATTAAATTTAATCTGACATTTTACTGCTCCATCAATGATAATCAATTTGAACCAAAAATTAAAGATTTCTGTAAAAATTTAAAATATTAAATGTAAAACAATTCATGGCAATCTTTTCTGATTTACTCAATGACTCAATGAATTATGACTAACTTACACTTAAAAAATTGAAAACTGTGCATATATTTTATCTGTGTAGGGGGATAAGTGATATCAAGCGGAGTGGGGATTAAAAAGCGGTGTTTTTTACTTTTAAGTCCAGTGAAGCGGGCGAGTATCAAGCTAGTAAAAATATAAATCTTCTAAGATATTACAAAGAATATAAGTAAATGAATGTACGTTTGTAAAACAAATATATCACGAAAAGTTATTATTATTTAAAATTTTAATTTGAAATATTTACTGTTTAATTGTGTTTAAATATTTTGTCATTTAAAAACTTGGAGAATGGAGAGGGTTGAATATAATCAACTAAACTTTAAAAATTTAATATATTTATGTTTTTAAATAACTTTTGTTAAAAGTTGTCGAAATTCGATAAAAACACGTTCATATAAATAAAAAAAGCCCATTCTCTTGATTATAAAATTTATAAACATCTGAGCAATGTTATAAACCAAAAGTGAATGCTGCCGATGAAATTCTAAAATTATTTTTTTTTTTAATGAATTATAGTGTGAATAACTATCCCATCCTAGTACTGACTGTGTGGTCTTCAGCTTTGGTAATCGGAGAAAAACGGGTATTTGGTAGTATTATAAGGTGACGCTGACATCACAAACTAGAATTTTCACACTCTACCAAAAATCGACCAACAAGGCAAAAAAAGTTTTCGCTTCAAAACTGAAATTAAGTGGCTATCGGAAAATGAAACAAATATCGGTACGGAATTTGATAATTAATTTCTTATATTTATTGTATTGTTTAATTTTCACATTTTTAAATTACCGGAATATCCTCACCTACACTTTCTATTTTTATTGATTACACAGCATCCATTTTCCGATAAATTTACTGAGCTATTTGACGTATAAAATTCACAACATTTTTGAATTTTTTTTAAATCTCTACGCGACAAAATTTATAGTGTTAAGCGCAGGGAATTTTTGTAAGAGAGATCCATGACTATGACAATTCCTGATGATGAATAGGCAGTCTAGGTTGGTTAATAAAATTTTAGAAGTCTTCGAAAAAAAATTTTTTTTTAATCCAGCTTACACAAAAATGGTAAAAGTTCACAATTGGTAAAAGCCAATTATATTTAATTCAATCATATTGTCTTTATTTGTATGAGTAAAAAATAATATTTCCCACATAATTCTATTTAAATATATGACAGCAATTAAATAAATTTAAAAAAAAAAAATATCTTACCATCAATCTCCATTTAATTGGACCACTAACAAACTTGAATCCAATCAATTAACAATAACGCAATTAAATTTTTGAAACGTTATCCCCTCACGTATTTAAAAAATATATACATAAAAGGGAATATAATTATTCCGTGCTTTATATGATTCACAAACACAAATAGATAGAGTCAAATTCACAAAAAAAAAAGGAAAAAATATTTTTAATACTTATATAATTTTAAATAATGTGAAATAATTACTGCAAATTAGGGTAATAAATATTTTCATGGTCTAAGAGCCAGTGACGCCAGATTTGTGATACCTACATTGACAAACCTTATATTTTCGTTGCCAATTGCTGTCTTATATTTGCCATACACGAACGATTCTGAATATGCCAGAGTTGTAATACTAACACTGCCACTTGGCAGATAGTTGGAACTGCTTCAAGTCGTGGCGACATTTTCGAAAATATATACAACTAAGGGTATTAAAACAGAAAGAAATGTATATGTAGTTCATAATATTATTCTGAGCCCATATTTAGCAAGAAAACTATAAGGTTGAATTCGGTCGCAGTAATACAGCTACACGTGACTGCTTCAATAAGTACCGCCGGCCAGAAAAATGTTTTATAACTACTGAGCTTAAGGCTATGCCCAGAAGATATAAAACATTTCATGTGCGGAAGATAAGACACAAAAGAAAAGAGTTTATTGAAATACGAAATATTGGCTCTCAGACTAAAGATGGCGAAAAAATCTGATTAACAAAATAAACATAATTAAACAAATGTCAGTACCAAAACAAAAATACAAAATTCAAAAAAATAAAACTTTTATGATAAGATCTGAGTGAAAAGTTGCATATCTGACGGAAATCGAATTCAATGAATAGCAGATCTCCTGCTTTCGTTATTTCTGCATAATCAACAGTTTTTCTTTTGACTAATATATAACTTTTTATATACATATTTTTTTTGACTATATTCGAAAGCAATAATGTTGTATGCATTTTTGTTCTACTTGGGAATGTTTTTCGGGTTTATAAGTCTTTATATATTGTTTCATTAATCTAACAATAAATGCTTAAAACAGTGCATATCCGTAATTTTTGTATAAGTAAATGAAACTTAAGAACACCTCTTCCGGCTTGGGTATAAGTAACAACGTCTGGATAGAATTAACATTTATATATCTTATAAACTAAGGTTAAGAAGAAACATACCTATTTTTTAACCACGAAGCTCATATGGCAAATTCCACAACAGTGAATATTCATAGTATTAATTTGTTTAAAGATTGATTACGACTTTTATTTTGCGATGTAACCTCATGACGTTCAGAAAATTCTAATAAATAAGTTTTTGTCATTCACCCTGATAATCTGTACGCTATTGGAAAACTAAATATTTTGAGAAAAATTTCCTTGGCAGAATAGTTTATCAATATATCGTCAGACACGATAAACAAATTCCCAATGTTTCCAATTTATTTTCTACGTTCTACATCTACGTTATTTATCGAACAGACTGGTTTTTCAGCATGTTCATAAGTTTTCCGCTCGATACTAGTGTAAGGATTTTCTAGCATCTATTAATGATGAACTAATAGGGCCTTTGGTATGAACTACTATATTAAATCAGTACATCGAAAAACATTTCTTATTCCAAACAAAAACTATGTAGCTATACAACTGGTCTATTGCTTAATACACATTTCTTGGGACTACTTAGTTAATGAAAGATCGAATAAAAATGATACAATTCGTCTTACTTACGATAATAATATCAAATTGGGATTCTAAAAACTTTTATTTGTCAAACAAAAGTTATAAAAATATATACCTATCCTACTCGTCTACAGCCTAGGAGATGCAGAAAAGGTACATATTCTGTGGGCATTTCTTGGTACTGCGTATTTGGTAAAAGATTTACTAAAAATTAAGCTGACATTGTATTTATTTTGAAAATTCTTTATTTATTCTTCCAAATCAATTTCATCCCCTTCAAAGTAATCCCCTCCCGATACAATGTACTTATGCGAACGGATTTTTCAATCTTCGAAACCCCGGTGCGGTCTTCTGAGCTTGCTGAAGAGCCAGAAGTCGCACGGCGCCGGATCTGGTGAATACGGTGGTTGAGGAACGATCTGGGATGGGATCTTTTTTACGAAATGATCACGAATTATTAGTGCAGTCTGGGATTGTGCATTATCGTGGTGTAAAAACCATGGATTGTCTTTCCACAATTCCGATCTTTTAAGGCGGATAGAGTTACGCAAATGACGCATAACGTTCAAATAATATTCCTTGTTGACTGTTTGGCCGGGCGTAACGTATTCATAATGCACAACAAACGCGCGCAGTTTAAATTCAAATGTCACCTTATTTTTTGGGCACAGTAATATATATGAATGAAGGTATAAATTTTGAATTTTTTATATTTGTTTCCCCTAATGAACTTAGAGATTTTGGATGAATTTTTTTTAATTGGATTGTACCAGAGGTATACAAAAATAAACAAAGCAATGACCGATAAAACACATATTTGAAGAAAAAAAAATTCATATTATACAACTAAAACTCCTTAATAAAATATGTTTGTTTTCTCTTTTTGTTTTGTATATCAAATATAGAAATTGCATGGACATTCTGTTTTTTATATATGTTTTGGACATCCTTGTTACAATATGAAAAAGAAACAGGGACCACCACCGCAACATCATACTACTGTAACTGAATACATGTAGTTAGATACTGAAACTTGAATGAGTTGTATTTATAACTTTGCCAGCAAACTGTTTATTTTAACTATGACAAGATTATTTCTTTCGAAAGACAATGGAAATAAAACGGCCGTAAAAGTTACTGTAAATATATATATAGATATAGATATACATATTTAATTATTGGGTGAACATTCAACATGACATATGAAATATATTTTCTTGTCTTTCGACACGCTATATCTTCAAAGCTCACACTCGAAGGCTTTGTTGCATTTATTGACTTAACCGGCTCATGGTCGAGCGGTCTAAGGTGTTAGCCTATGACCGTTTGGCTGCTGACTGGGAGGTTGCGGTTTTGAATCCAGGTAGTGGCAGTGTGAACAAATTATAATTAATGGGAGTGCAGAATTGATCATATTATCATCTCTTAGATAAGAACGACGTAACCGATTCCACCCACATCATTAAACTCCATTATTATTATTATTATTGACTCAAACTTGATCAGATGAAACGTGCAAATAGCTTACATGGTTCTATGACTCTTCAATTGTTGCGTTATAGCTTCGCAGACGTTTTATAGATGTATGTATTGCCAGAACTATTTTATGCTTTACACTCTTCCACGCTTGAGTCTTGAAAAACGAGACATCACCATATAACTGCAGAACGGTTCTCAGGCAAGTAAACGGCATTTACGTGGTATTCGAAAAGCTGTCATTGTTAGTTACAAGACGAAATTGTTCTGTAATCGGTCTACAAATCTTTTAATCTGGTTCAAAACTTTTATTCTCTCTGAATAAGCACTTGGTTAATATGACTGCTTAAATGGGTGTCCAACCACAAAAATATTCCAAGGTCTTGTCCAGCTGACTAAATCGGTAGGAATAGCACAAATCTAAAGGATAAAAGCATAACTTATTATCCCAAACCTATGTATTGAGGGAAGGGACGAAGTACAAGGGTTGAAAGATTAATATTGTTGGAGAAAACACGTTGGCAAATATTCTCTTCTGTCGCAGCCTCTCTATTATGATTAGCCATTACAGGAAAACGACGATATAAATGCAAATGTTTAGGAGTGCCTGTGCACCACCATAGCTGTTTGAGAAGTTTCTTTAATGATCAGGGAGTAAACGATGGCTAACATTCTCTATCACTACTACTACCGTTAGAGGACTAATCAGGTTTCACTTTACGATCGAACTTCAAAAAATCTACTAGATAAAAGTTGCCCCTTTTTATAGAACCACAGATCTAACAACACTAAATGTTAAAGAACACTTTTTGACAACGCCTCTCCAAAATACATTTATTGGAAACCACTTGAATTTTTTATTATTTATTCATATTGTGACAGATTAAAAAGAATAATCTCTACCTACACATACAAGGAGTTAAAATTTTGAAAATGCTTAAAGCGGAAGAAACATTTTTTTAAAAGCTTTTATACACATTTATAACAATTGTAATCCTTGACAAAATGTCATTTTTATTTTTAATTTTAATATCTTAAGGCGGATTACTAACTGTTATGTTTTAAAATTGTTTAGCTTAAAAATATTTAGCACACGCTGGAGATGCTTGTATAAAAGCTATGAAAAATATCACCCTATAAAATCCGTATATAGGAAACGAGTAGTTATCTAGACGGAGTATAATACAATATGTATATATCTAGTCAAAGGAGTTGAGGAAACAGAGAAGTAACGAAACAAGGATTACACAAGAGATGTGAAGGTGGTGGTTTTTGAAGGAACAGGAGATGAGTGAAGTAAAAACGATGATGGGGAAAAACATGAAAATTGTTATAGTCATATAAAATACATAGTTTGTAAAATATTGACGATTGATTTTGAATTTAAGGTAAATTAAATTCGTTAAATTGATCAAGTTATTGATATTTTGGTTTATAATTACATTTATTTACAATTACTAAAAATGAAAAAAAAAAACTTTTTCGATTCCTAACTGGAGCAAAAAATAATTTTTGTAAGCGGATTACTGCAATATTTTTGATTCGAGTTCAGAGGATGATGTCCTCTTTGTACCAAAGAACTTATGCAGAAAGTGGCAAAGGTAACTTATACCACTAAAGAACTTAAAACGGCAAGCTCCCCAATAAAATGAAATAAATTCAAAAAACAGAAAGACTATTACCCATAAATTGAAAGACTACTATCCACAACTCTTCACAAAGGAGACATTGATCACAAATTTCTATTAGGTGACGAAATGGGCTCTTGAAGAGAGGAATTTTTTCAAAATTGTATTTTTTTCATTGTCTTTTTCGTTTCTCATGAAAAGGATGTAGATGATTAATTTATTACATTTATTTTGTTTTCGAAAACTACCAAATGTTTTTTTTTTTCGGTTGATGAAACTGTTCGTTGATCAAACAGGGAAGCAAGGTTTAAAAAATTATGTATTTATTTCTATTTTATTATTTTAATATAATAAGCTTTGGATTACTCGAAAAAAAAAAGAGAAAAATAATCGAAAAAAAATTTTGTCAATCAATTCTCCTAGTGAGCTTAAATGAAATTTATGCTCAAGTTGATTTGTCTTTTTTTATGATTGAAAAGAACTTTATAGAATGTTCAAAATGAATTCTGTATTTTGAACTACAAGTTAAGCAAACTGCGTACAAACTGACATGAACTTAAAATATATATATTTCACATTATTTTACAAACATCTTGTATATATGTGTACAGATGATACTTGCGCTGCATGACATGGTGCTTAATAGGGTAGTTTGGGGTAGCATACCAGTTGTATCAGAACAAATGGTTTATAATCAAGGGCGAGGAGTACACCATAACAATTGCTACAAGCAAAGTGATACAAGCGTTAGCAATTTTGCATTCCAATGACGAATTTCTGCCGAATGCCGTAAGTAACCGAAAAACTGTTTCTATAAAAGGTGTTGGCATTTTGATATAAAACATTTTTGTTACTTTTTGCCCTCATTCTAACGGTTTGTTACATTTAGGTATTGCCTTGCTCTTTCTTTAAGAACTTTGATGTACCTTTACAGTCTTTTAAAAATATAGCAAAACTTTAAGTATCAAAATTTCTTATAAAACTAGCTATTTTTCGTAACCTAATTCGATACAATTGGAAAGGTTTCTAATGCCTGTAGCTCCGTTTGAGAGAAACGTTTCAGAACACAAGTCTCTTAATACCAAAGTTCTTGTTTCTGTGTATCCTTATATCAGCCCATGTATTATTGACCATTCGTTCTGTAAGACCCGGTATATTTGGGTAGTAGGTAGTATGATTGTTGTATGTAGAAGAAAAGGAGTATATTTTTGAGAAAAAGACCGATAGAATCACATAAAAGAATACTAAAATGAAATAAACAATAATGATTTAGCTAGTATACATTATATGGCATTAAACCAATTCATTTACAATAAGTTTTCATCTCTCTGTGTTTTCTTCATCTGTACTGTGTTTCTTAGTTTTGTTTCATAGAATTTTGTTGTATTTTATTAAATTTTCTTTTTCTTCATCTATTGTTTAAATAACGTAATATATTTAAATGAAAATATTTTAATATGGGAAAAACTTTATTTGTTAATTTTATTAAGTCAAAAATTTACTCTATTTTTTGAGGGAAGAAAACGGTTGTAAAACAATTGAATGGTTTTTTTTTCTTGTTATTCGGTTGCTTCTATGTGTGACTAAAATGTATTTTAAAAAGTTTTAAATAAAAGTATTTAAGTTTAGATTACTTCCGTTTTAATTATGTTATTTATTTGCTATGTACTCGATTGCGTGGAAACGAAAATTTGCATATTTATTGTAATTCGTTCATTAAATTATATTTACGTGATTTAATATATTTATTTTTTTAATCTGATAAACTAAAATTAAGTTGAGAATAAAAATATTTATTATAAAAATAAATTATTCTGTTATGTGAAATGGCCCGCGAATTTGTCGTTATTAATAACACGTTATTATTAGCTTCACTTGTTACACGGTAATGTTAGACTGTAGCTCCGCTTGTTACAGGCAGAATTCCTGAAATATTTATTACATCGCACATTCAAATGTTGGACCTTTCCTGATTTTTGGTTATTCTAATAATAATCTACAATTTTCAAGGTACCGGACAAAATATTTTTAATTTCACCAAACATACTCAGAAGTACATCTACAAAAACTTTTGGCTTATAATTCGAAAAATATGCAATAAAATTAAATAATTCGAAAAATATGCAATATACCAAACAGTTGCAATTGTTATAAATTAAAGGTGCATCTGGTGGGAAAATAAGCAAATAAAATTCCTAGTAAATGTAATTATTTTAAGATGAAAGGAAAAAACATGATTTTTTTTTCTTTAAAATTATGAGAAACAACTGGAAAACACTTATTGCTGGAAATGAGATTTGGGGTTCTCGCTTTTGTAATGATTATGGCTAAATTTAATGCATGTAGGGGGTTTTTTTTTCACATATCTCGGATAATTTTTGTCGGCTGTCGCAAGTCTGAAATTGTAGCATAGCCATTTGTTTGTTGTTTTGTTTAAAAGATATTTTAAAAAGAGCAAAATCGTTTTATGCGGCACTGAATTTCAGGAGATGTTGTCTTAAAACTTGGAAATTGTAGAAAATAGCAAAAAGTCACACTTATCCTTTGGCATCAACTAGTCCTCGATTTGAGTAGTGCTCTGATGTTTGTTTTGAAAAAACACATTCGTGTTTTTAGTTCCATTGATATGTTTCCACAAATTTGACATATACAAAATTATTTTACCTACCCCGTGAGAAAAATAGTATTTTGCTCACTCTGTATGCGTAGGAAAAATAGTTCGTAGTTTATTTTAGAAGCATATATAAAGTTTCGTACGATGCACGTGTGATAACACATTATACACGTACTTCTGCGATTTTGAAACTCGTGGTACGCATTGTGCAAATTTCGCAGGCGTACGGAAACAATGCTGTTTTTATCGTAAATAACTATTCCATTCTTTCATACTTTGACCCTTTTTGAAGTTGGATTTGAAAATTAACAAAACACTTAAGAAATTATATAGTTCTATATGAGGTTTTGAAAAGTGAGAATAGAACAGACAATACACAAAATTTGTGTATGTACTAACTATTTCAAATTAAAGGCCTTTTTTATCTTCTGCTACCAGGATGACTGGTTTTTTATATATGGTTTAACATTACAACTATACGCAATTAAAGTAAAGTTAGAGTAGTTAGCCTAATCCCAACAACAGCATTTTCTTTGGTGTATTTGTCCATTTGTCCATTTTGCCATGTAGTCATCTAAATTTATTTAATGTAATTAAACAATTAACTCAGTCAGTTGTATTTTTTATTCGGCTGAAACTAATTTCTGTAGTTTTATTTTAATTTAATCTTAAATGTAAAAGGTTCATATACACATGCTAAAGTATAAAACATTTTCTAATTAAACTGCATTAAATCAACATAATTTACAACGTACAAATTATTCAAAGTCTATGTTCCTTACAATTAAAATAAACAGATAAATTAGACTAGAATAAATACGGTACAAATTCTATCTAGTGTATGAATAAAAAATGATATAAGAAAAAATAACTTCCATTATTATCAAAATTTTCCTTCAGTATTTCCTAACAGGGTCTCACAAAAGATTGAAGATTAAAATCAATGAAACAACTTTTTCGAAATCCCTGCGTACCTGGTTCTATTATTAATTTGTATACAGCTTTTGAACAACTGAAAATTTGGAATTCGAATATAAGCAGAATTTATTTTCAAATTTTGATCAAAAAATAATATAACTTTTAACAAATAGAAAACCGACTTCAAAAGAAAAACTTTTCCAAAACAAATTAATATGCACTAAAAATCAGTCGGTGTCAGCCAAGGAAACAACTCTGACAGAACAGTTTGCTACATTCGCTTGGCTGACACCGACTCCAAAAATAACAATAAGTTTAACTGTATTATGTTATCGTTATTTTTAAGTGCATATTAAGTTATTCTTTTGAAGTCGGTTTTCTTTTTGTTAAAAGTTTTTTTTATTTTGTGATTTTTAGTGAATCTGAAGTACACTAACTAATTTGTCACTAAAAAAAGAATAATCGAAATCGGTTGGCCTGATATTGAGTTATTCGTAAAAAATACAGTCAAATTGAGAACCTCCTTTTTTGCTTGAAGTCGGTTAAAAAGATAGTACTTGTAAAATAATAAATGATAGTATCTACTCTCTTGGATATTTACACGTTTTTCCATTCTGGGATCCCAATTCTAAAGACAAGGGACCTAATCTTCAAAATATTTCAACTTCTCTAGAAAAAGAATTTTGTATGATAATTTGTCACTCATCTACATATACGGGCCAACAGAAATAATGCCAACAGACAGTCTAGTTGTAATTGTTTGATACTTCCGTTTCATTTTTGATTAAAAGTGTTAATTGGAATTTTTTCTATTGAAATACAATGCTATATTGTTTCTAAATTAAGTAGCAAATATTTGTTTTACTCCATAAATGGTTGTTGTCTTTCCAAATTTCTTAAACAAACATATGATACTTGTTTTATTATAAACAAAATTTTAAATTATTTTGTTAAAACTAACACTATTTGACTACGCTTATATCGCTTAGGCTGACGGATATACAGAAAAGTGTATTCGTTTCAGAAAATGAAAAAGAAGATGTATAAGAAATTTTAACCACAAGAGCACATTATTTGTGTTTTAATTTTGAATGCTTATACGAATTAACAGATAGAAAGAATATTTGAAGAAACCATTCTTTTTTTTCCTTGTAAAATTGCGTAGTCATAACGTTGAATATAATGAACAATTCGGCGTAACCAAATTTTGAGTCCATGTCCACGATGTTTAAGATATGCCAAGAATGGAAGTTATGTTAATAGAAAAAATAATAAATATGAACACAAATAAAAATATAACGATCCCGTTTTTGGTTTCATTTAATTAAGAAACTTTTACTATACAGTTTGTGTATATTTTCTTTAATGAATTAATAAATATTTAACAAAAAATAAATTATGTAGGAAAACAACGTGGACATTTTTCTTTGATCATTTATAAAAGTATACATATAGTAAAAAATTCGTAGTGCAGGATCTGCGTTAGCTAAGCGAATTCCCTCAGAGATTGAAAAATAACACATTTTTTTAAATCGAACATTGCGTTTTTAGTTTTCTTTGAATTTAAAACAAAAGCTAAGAGAAAAATTACAAAAGCACTATTTTGCTTAAAACTGATCAAAAAATACAATAATATTTTTACTTTATTATATTATAAATATAATAAAGTATTGTGATAAAAAAAAATCGATATCGGGGTTTCAACGTAAATACACGTTTGAGGGTCCCTAATTCCAAAAAAGTGGTTTTTTTAAAATGTTGCGTCCGTCGGTATGTCGGTATGTCTGTTACCAAGCTGGAGCCTCTAATTTTCAACCGATTTTTCTCAAACTGGGTACATAGGTTCAGTTTGGTCATAATTCCAGACAATTTTTTCACTAGGCCTTTTTTAAGGGTACTTCCCTCTAGACCAAAACAGGATTTTCGAAGTTTTCTCTAAAACGACTCTAACGATTTCGATTAAACTGGGCACAAGGCTAGAACTTAAGGTGTTCCTAGGATTGGTATAAGCCACATACCCGGGAAAATTCGAGAAAGTCCACACTTTTGGGAAAACTTTCCTTTGGGTTTTCTCAAAGACAGCTCTAACGATTTCGATTAAACTGGACACAAGGCTAGACCTTGAGGTGTCCTTAGGATTGGTATAACCCACATATCCGGGAAAACTCGAGAATTCCCACACCCTAGGGAAAGCCTTTTTTTTGAATTTTTTCAAAAATGGCTCTAACGATTTCGATGAAACTTGACACAAGGCTAGACCTTAAGGTGTTCCTAGGATTGATATAGACTACATATCCACGAAAATTCGAGAAGGTTTAAAAACAACTACATTACTGGCTTCTAAACTCAGTAACAGAGAATACACGGGTGTAATGACAGAAGATCAATTCATCTTTCCATAAATTCATTACTGATGGTTTTCGGTAATTAACATGTAAAAAATCGCTGCATTGTTGTAATGACGGAGGATCAATTTTTCTTTCTAAAAATACATTACTAATTTTTTTTATTTAGTAAACTGTTTACGTTCAAGTGCAAATGCAATAAAACCTCAAAAATCGCAAAAATCGCATGATAAAATCGTACAATTATTCAAATTGTTCACATAATCGAATAAATCAAATAAAGAAATAAATAAAACTGAATTAAGCCAAATTAGTGCTGTTAAGAAACTAAAGCTTTTGCTTGTTTTTAAATAATTCTTACAATTGGCTGCTATCAATCAATCGCTTACAAGAGCGTTTTAGTAAAAATACTCCAGCATTTTTACATTTTTTGGGATACCCATAAAAACAAACGTACACAATACAATGTTATTCCCAATGGATTTTAGTTATAGATGACATTAACCTTTTTTCTTTTTGTGCCTCTTGGTTTCTACGTATATACGAGTACAAAGAGTTATTAAAATATTTAAAGCGAATTTAGTAATTTTGAAAATTAAATATCTTTCTTAATCTTCCATCATTCGAGAAAAAGAGTATGGAACTTTTGAGGGGTCACTGACGTGTTTGCCTGTTCGGCTATCATAGCTTAGTTTTTTGGAATCTGCCCGTCGAATCAATGTTAAATTTGGTACATATGAGTAAAGTGAGTCATGGACGCGGGCTTGAATAAAGTCCGATATTGGCGGGCTAATTTTGGGAGATGAAATAAAATTTAAAAGAAAAAAATGCTATTAACTACATTCATACAATCAGTTTGATGAAAATTTATCTTTCTGTCGACTCACTCCACTACTTGAACGAGTCACTTTCGATCAAAACCAAAAGCTGTAATTATTTTAAAATAATTGAACGAGCATGCTTCACTGATAAGATCATCAGTTTCGCTGATAATATGTTTTAATTTTAACATTCTTTTACTTTCCGAGCGAGAGGTCTGTTGCTTGGAGACTTGTGGACACTCATGTTAAAATCCAAAATATTTCGTCTTCTCAAACTTTGTATATCTTTAACATCCGAACCAAAAAAGGGGTGTTAAAAGTTTGATCCCTATGTGTTCCTGTTTGTGTGTCTGCCTGTAGCATCGTAGCGCCTAAGCGTATGAACCGATTTAGACTTTTTTTTCGTTTGAAAGGTAATTTAATGGAGAGTGTTCTTAGCTATGTTTAAGTGCGACTTGAGGTGTTCGTATCCATAACAACTAAACAATAGGCGATAATCCTCAAAATCTGTTTAGTTTGGACAAGGCTCTAAGGAAAAAGGTAATTTAATAGAAAATATTCATAGATACGTTTCAAGTCCGCGTTTAGGGCTCCATACCCGAAAAATTTCTTGGGAGTTTTTTATTTTTGTAAATTTCAGTTGTTAATAAATCTTCACTGATGGAGAAATTTAACATGCTTTTAGTTTCGGATTGTGGCTGGAAGTGAATTTTCCGGACTCGTCCTTATTTAAGTCATAAAAAACACGGTAGGTACTATACGTATGAACAGGGTACTTTGCATTAGTTCGTTGTTAGCGAAAAAATCACCTAAAAAATAATATTTATAAACTATTATATGTATTTATGGATTACAGAAGTCGAATAAAAAATTTATTCTCAGTACTTCATGAACTTACCTTATGATATAAACCATATCTGTCTGAGAAGGTCTCTTGAATTCTACAAAACATAGATAAATTTGAAATAAAAAACCATTTTTTACCGCTGTTATGATTTTGATTCTCGTTGACGTGGATTTCATTCTCGTTAATGATAAAAAGGTTTTAACGTATACTTTATTTTATCAACAGAGGATATACCCAAAACATACAACAGATATAGAAGCAATTTTATAATATTATGTACAGCATATATATGCAATATGACATGAAATTGGTTCATATTATTTGTGACATATGATGTCAAGTTTTTAGATTAAATTTCTTCTGTTCTTATATTACAGTCATTTCCATATTTAATTAGCATATTTCCGTTTTTATTTGTATTAAATATTTTGTTTCTGTTTTACCTCCGCAGGTGATTTTTACCTCTACAATCATGCATTTTCAACGTCTCTATTAACAATACCTGACTTGTGATTAAGTATCGTGGCTATGATCAAATTGAATACTGTTTTGAAAGAGAAAGAATTGTGATATATTAAAAGAAGCAATTCAATAACTGTCAAAGTTTTGAATTTTTCAAGATTTTTCTTAGGCTTTTACTTGTAACATGAATTTTCAGGAATCAAATATCTTCGGTTTAAGTTGTTAAAATTTAATATTTGAAATTGGACATATTTCGGAGTCCCACTAACAATGGTAACGAAATGAGGAATAATAAGCAAAAAGTCAGATAATGCGGAAAAAATGGCTAAGTGTCTAGGAGTAATTTGAAGAACTTGAAGGATGGAAACTATCTTATTGCCGATAATTACCACGAAGAAAACTTAGAGAATAAAAATCAATTTTTCACCTTTTCGCCGATTTCTAGTTGTTTTTTGTTTGAATGACTTTCTATTTACTTACAAAAATGTTTCGTCATTTTACGATTTATATACACTGAAAAAAAAATTAAAATAATAACAACCTCATTTCGAAGTTGGGCATTTCATATTGAAAAAAGTCAAAATATTTTCTAACACTTTCCAAATGCTTGGAATAAGTACAGCTAAATATTTGTATTTATCTACAATAAAATGGGATTGAATTTAAAATATGAATTAATTGATACAAAATCACTGAGTTAAATAAACAAAATCATTACTATGAAAGAGATTGATTTTAGTTTAAAGAAAGGCATTTTATTTATGAAAAAGAAAATTGTATTTAGTTGGAATACATTATCGTGCAAAGAAAGCAAATCGGCGAATTAAAACAACATTTCGTTTTGTTTATTGGAAATATAGGATTTTGTTACTTCGAACACATATCTGTCATGTCTAGCCAATATGCGGTTGTCTCAACTTCATGAAGATTGTTGTTACTAATTTACAGAGCTTGAAATAAACTAAATGATCATTTTTATAAATTTATGACAGCCATCGGTATCCTAGTTCGTACAGCGGTGGACTTAACACAAAAATCAATAATGATTCATAGATCCCTGGTTCAAGTACGACTCGAAGAAATCGAAATCGTACGAAATTACATATTGCCTATATTAAAAATAAGCATGATATCTTTGTGCTCCAATCTGAAGTGGAAAGTATTTCTTAAGTCGAAACGCAATAAACGTTAAATATGTGTAAATAGTACATATAGCGGTAGTGTGGCGTCAGCATTATATTTTGTATGATTATTTTTTGTTTGTATAATGTCTACAAAGTTTTTAAAAATAAGGCATGCATAAATTATTTTGGGATAAATTGTTATTCATGATAATTTTGTGTTGAATTAATGGGAGTAGCTATTTTAAACAAAATAAATCTTTTATTTAACAGTGCTCTTACTTCAATGTATGTTATCCTGCTATATACTCTTCGCTCGAAAATTTTATGTTTCTGAAGGGTACGTTATTACAAAAATACCATTTTTAACATGCCAGACACTGGGAATGGATCTTATGAAATTGACCAAGCGAAAAGAAGTATTTACATTTCAAACACCCAAAATAATACAGGTAATATAGATAGGGCCTTCAATAAAAATCATAATTTTTAGAATTTCAATTAAAACAAGTCGTGTGTGTGGGTCGCACCAGACACACAAGTGGGTCTGGTGCGACCTTTGAAGTTAACAAAAAAAATCAACATATTTATATGTTTATAGATCATTATAGTATTTATTTATCAATTATCCTTGAGAAGTTAATCAGATATATTTATTTCAAAGATTCCCAGAATTTACTTAATTTCACTCTTTTTGTTCAAAAAAAAAAAAAACGAGTCGAATATTATGTAATTTATTTCGAATCATATTGCCGTTAAAACGATCGACACCTCAACGAAATCGAAATCATTTTTTGCTCTTGCGTTATCAATCAGACAGCCAAAAAAACTTCTTCCTTAAATTATGTTGGAATGCAATTACTTCTTGGAAATGTAAAACCGGGATTTTTATGATCGGAACCATTACAATGATTTTCTTATAGACTGGGAAGTAAGTTAAAAAAGAAACTCAACGTATCAAAGTAAAGTATGCTTTCTTTTAAAATACACAAATTTATTGTAATCAAAATTTCAACTACGACTCCAATAACAGTAGTTAATAAGATCTTATTTTCTTATTTATAAGGACTTGAGCTATTTTCTTTGGATTTTTTTTTGTATTGGACTGATTTCTTTTTTATCCAAAAAATGAATATGAAGTGAGTAATTTACAAACAGATCCAGGCCAAAGATCCGACGTTTAACCAAGCATTCACACGTTCGAGGAATATCATTACCGGGTGTTGGATGTTCCCCAAAGTTAGTCAAAGTCAAGCATACACACTCTGCCACACTGTTAAAGATGAAGTAGCTCTCTGTGCGTATACTTAGGGTACATCTTTGTTTGTTAATCACAATAAAAAAAGAAATCTATTTCATAAAATTAAAAAATTAACAGCAACAATAATTTAGATTGTCAAAAAAAAATGGTTTTTAAGTTTCCTTAAATAAAAATTTAAGTAAAAATATTTTATTTGTCTTTCATCTGAAATATACTTCGTAAGAGCGTATCCGTTCACACCGGATTTTCTATCAATTGCGAAAGAATGTCACTGCTCTCGTTTCTCTTTGCAGTTCCAGAAATAAATCAAACTATTTTTTGCATTGCAAACCAATTTTTTTGAATACTGTACACATCTGTACAAAGTATACATAAATATTTCATATCGTTTTATCATTTATTAAGCTTTTTTTTTTTAAGATAAAATCATAGAGAAAAAAATTATTTGTATTTTTTTTTTATACAAAAGTTCAAAGGGATTTTATGTGAATAGAATATAGAAAATAACAAAAGAAGGAAGAAGAGAAGATCTCATACAGAAACAACACTGTGAAAAGTTAATTATTCGAACCTTTTTTTTGTGCGTGGTTTATTATTTGTTTTTTGTCATTTTATTTTAAAATTTAATTTTCATTACATTAAAGCGTTGAATCATTTATTTGATTCTACAAAAATAGTAATGAGTTTGTTTGTGTGTGTGTGTAAAATGTCATTCAAATGAGAAACTCTGTGTTTGTTTGCTTTAATAGCATTTTTTCGGGATCAAAAAAGAACAAACGAATATTAATTTCATGTGTTATAAATCGGACTTGGGTAAATATGCAAGCATATTTATTTATGAATGAGAACTTGGTAATATATTTACATATATATATATATATATATATATATATATATAAATATTAAATTAAAAATTTTAAGAAACCCCCGAGATGAAATAATGTCTGATCGATTTTGTGGCGTCGTAGTTTCTATACGGTTGGACCGATTTTGATTTTTTTCGAGTGTTCAAAGCTACGTCTCAAGTAAATCTACTCAACCGTTTGACTTTTCTCGCTTTGATTCTAGTTGTTTCGTGTATGGAACACCGAACTCGCACTTGAAACTTATTAAAGAACACTCTCGATCAAATTACCTTTCAAACAAATACACAAAAAAAAAGCAAAGTTGGTTCAGCCGCTTAAAAGCATTTTGCTGAAGCATCTTAGCTTCTAAGCGGATGAGTTCATTTTGAAGTTTATTTTATTCTGTTTGAAACGTAATTTTATCGTGTTAGTGTTCTAAGCTATTTTTCAAGAAATCTGCTCATCCGTTAGATGATCATCATCTCTTTTCCAGTTGTTATTGGGTAAGCCCTAGGGCTTGCCATATGGTAAAAAACACTCTCGATCAAATTATCTATAAAAAAAATCAAAATCAATTAAACCGTTTAGGAACTACAATGCCACAGACAGGCACAAATACACGAGGATACAAGGATGCTTTGATTTTAGTGCATCACTTTTTTATTTCATTCCCTGAAGGATAGCATGTGGGTCTTAAAAATTGGCACTGTCTATACTGTTCGTAGTATATAAAGCGGACAAGCGACATAAAGTTCGGTTCACTTAATGAATCGTTTATGGAATCCATTGAAATAAATCATTATAACGAGCGAAGCCATGGACAAAAGCTAGTAATATAATAAAGAAAATTACTATAATTAAAATTTAATTATTTTTTATATATTTTAATGTCATACCAGCTAAGCGGACGGGTATCATGCTAGTGGACGGGTACATTATTATGGATTTCATGAAAATATATAAAAATATAAAAAATACCAATTTCAGTTTCTTATGGTTGTAGCTCTGTAAACTAGAAAGCTGTGAATAGGTTAGTTTGAAACTTTTACTATCTTTATTGATTAACTAACACTAAATCTTTAGTGGAAGTACCGAAGCTTTCAGTTCGCCATTGTTCGCAAGTTTTGCTTGGATATGGTATTTTTCGTCGGGATTTGAACCTATACCTACATTATTATTTACTAGGTACAGAAGCAGCCATTTGGATCACATTTTGGATCAGAAATTTCTACATTATTTAAAAAATAATTTAAACATAATTTTCGAAATAAATTCATTTTTTTGCTCAAAAAACATATTCAAAGATTATATTAATCTATACAAAACCAAATCATGTGAAAATCATACAGACAGTATTTTTTGATGTCTGTTGAAAAAATACAGATAGATTTGGATATCGTATCTTTTGAAGTCAGTTACTAAAATAATACTATATTTACTTTATCATGTAGTTAAATATTATGAACTAATCTTAATGTTTGAGTTTAAAGTATATAATTTTAATTATTAACTTTTAATTCTGACTGATGTCATACTATACTAGTAATATTTTACTACTTGTGTATAATATTTAAGAATAGGTATGTATATAACATTTAACAAAATATAAACTAAAATAACATGAACAATCTATTCAACATACATACCGAACCCATTTTAAATAATACGAGAAGTTTACATTTTAACAACATACGTATAATATGATCTTATATCCAACAAATATATTTGTATAAGATATTTCTGTAAATATAAAAGAAGAATAGGGCGCGTACCAGAAGTGTAGGTGCAGCACTTCTGGCGATAAAGAGCCATCTAAGTTTTGGTTAGTGAAGATAAAATATATATTTATTTATTCCAAAATAATAAATATTTTACAAAAAAAATTTCACAACATTTTGAGAAAAAAAACAACACAATCAAAATCGAAATCAAAATAATTCGAGAGAGCCAAAACAGTATTAGCCACAGATTGGGTAACAAAAACAGAAAACAGTAGAAAAATAACAACAGCTAGGTTAGGTTAGGTTAGGTTAGGTTAGGTTAGGTTAGGTTAGGTTATATTGGCTGTCCACGAAGAACAAACTTACGCTATAGAGATCATTGTGATACCATATATGTGTTTTATCACCTATCCGCTGATAATTTCATTTATCAGATCCTCAATTTCAGAGGCTGAGTGCATCTCCTTCATGCATATACCATGCACTACACCAGCCCATCACAACTATTAATTAAATTAATTTTGTTACGACGGCGGAAATTGAACCCGCTACCCTGAGCATAACGTGGACGGAATTGGTTACGCTTTAACCAACTGAGCTAATAGGGCGGACAACAACAGCAGAAATGACAAAATTTTAACAATAAAAAACCAAATCAAGAAGAAAATAAACCAGAAAAAAATTCAAATAATTAACAACAATAACAATAAGAATAAGAATAATAACAGGAATGACAATAACAATAACCATCATAACTATAATATCAAATTTGAATGAATCAAAAACAAACTAATCATAAAAACAATATTTAACAAGTGAAAATAAACAATTGATTATTTTTTTATAAATTAGAACCAACACAATTATTGAAGCCGCCATTTACTTAGTTTCCAATAATTGCGAAAATTTTCTTTTATAGTCTCAAAGAAAATGGACACCAAAGCTTTGTCCTATTTTGCGCCTGCGCGGACGAGTGATGTTTACGAAAAAAAGTTTTTAAAAAAAGTTGTTTATTTTTTATAAGAAACACTTTTTATTTTTAGATTAGCTTTTAACTATATACAGAGAGCTTTTGTACTGAGATATGATTTATAACGGCTCCTTCAGTAGTCTTGATAAACGTTGTACTAATTTTTGTTGGGATTTTTTAATTACGCAGCTAAAGATTTAACTCTACTATCAGAAAACACTGATCGGTCTATTGAGACAAAAACAGGGTCCATCAAACAAGCATGAGTCGATTCCGGTTTTCTCGTTTCTTACCAAAACCTGAAAGATGGTTGTTATCTTTAGTAATTGATTTGTATTTTATTATTCAGTAGAAATTAGTAAATTTATATCTGTTTTATTTAGTCCACTTTCAAACATTTCACAACGCCCTGTATTGAATATAATAATACAACGTAAGGAACGGAACGTATGGTAAACATTTTCCAAACAATTAAAGAATGTATAGAATTTGTCAGTAAAGAAAGTAAGACATAACGAAGGTTAAATAATTGAAAATAAGATATTGTAAACCATATCTGCGCAAGTCGAGGTTGGTTTTGTGTAACGAAATGAAACTTTAAAATGAAAGTTTTTGAATTATTATATCTATTCTTGTTAGTATATAGGTATTATATTATATGATATTATTATATACATTATAATATAAATTTTAGTATATTTATAGAAGGTGTTCTTTGTGAATTCATGATATTAAGATATCGAAAAATGACATGCAAACATTGAACAAAATCTACTAAAGAATAACAAAATATGGGTTCCCTTAAAAAAAAATGAAAGATGAAAACCACGGTTTTCAGGTGATGCATCCTAAACCATTGTTAAACAATCTCTATATTTTTGAGACAGCCTGTATTTTATGTATGCATATTTATAAATATACCCATTATACCAAATTAACTCTGACTTTATTATTACGGTTTTATATACCTAATAAATGTCAGTTCGTCTAAATATACCAACCTAGAACTCTAAGAATAGGTAAGCATTTATTCGAAATTTGATAATTTCCTCTTTGATTAAACTATTCTTAAGAAATTTCAGTATAAGAGTTTAACTAAATTCAGTAAGTTTCTCTTGGATAAAAGTGGTTCTAATAAGAAGAATAATAATAATTGTTTATTTGTTTCAAGATTTTGCAATCTTAAAAAAATTCCTAGACATTAAACAAAGAAGAAGCAAGTGAACATAAACAATTGACTTAATTAATTGATTTAATTGTTGAAATACCCTGTATAGAAATTGTTGAATATCAGTGCTTGCATTATTTTTTATAAATTGGAAGATAATTGTTTACAATTATGGCGGCCTTCCATTAATTTTCTTTTCGAAAATTTTCGAAAGTATTCTCTAGATTTTTTTGTTTTTCGGATTTTATTTTAGAGCATTATTTCAAGCTACATACAAATTTTCTACTCTTTCATCTGAAAATGGACATCCAAGTTTTGTCCTAATTTCCTCCCTCATGGGTAAACAGTGATGTTGTTCACGAAAAAATATTTCAAACAAAAGTTGTTTATATTAATAAAAAACATTTTTTATATTTAAATTTTTGTTCTATCTCTAACGGTTTATAAGATATCTCTAACGCTCCAATTGGTCTATGTATTACATAAAATAATCTCTCATTAAATAAAAAAGTATATTGATATGGATCTAATATGAATATTGTTTTAGTTACTTTGACATTGTATTGGTAAATTTGGCTACTCCTTTCAAAAACGCCCCATGGACTAGCTTTGCTGAAAAACTTTCTATATAGGGTGTTCAAACATAAAAATAATTGTAAAATAATCAAACATAAAAATAAGTTTAAAAAATTTAAAGTATCTTTTATTCGAACTTTGTGTACGATATCCACCTGTTTTTTTGAAAAAATGTTATATTTTAAAGTCTTTCAAGATATTATTACAAATATATTACGTATGCGCTATGTACTCTATGTCCAAAAAAACTTCACAATGATTATTTAAAAATTTTAAAACCAAATTCTATAATGTCCCGTTTGAAAAAACTGCAAAAACCAGTAATAGTTCCATATACGTATTTTTGTAGCACTCTGTATAAGAGTGCTTATATTTTTCGTATACACATCGTAAGGATAAATAACATTCATTAAAATATTATACATATTATGTAAATACTTTTGTTATATAAATGTAATATATATGTTATATAACACACATGTATATATGTTATATAATATACATGTACGTATGAATGTATGTATAAATAACCCACACACTTAGTTTTAAATTACACAAACAAAACTATTTAAATCCTTAGTAATATTAAAAGTTAAAACAACGCAATCATATTCAAAATGAAACTAATTTTCTAAATCATTACAATAAATGTTCATTTATATTTAACTTATATATTATACTACATACAAACAAATTTATTCTATATCTTGTGCAGAGTAGTCACTTTTGAAAGACTATCTCCATGTTTTATAACAGTAAAAGATACCATGGTAGTAGAAAATACGTCTAAAATATCATAAAATACAAGTGAAATTTACAAAATTTAAAAAACCCCTGAAAAATGCAATTTATTCCTTGTAAATCCGATTTTTGAAACTTAGCTATAAAATGTTCTCAATCAAGTAAGTTCGACCTTTTAGGGGCTACGATGCCATTGAGAAACACACAGATAAATACTTTAAACTTATAACATTCCTTCTTAAATCAATATCAAAGTGATGGTCAAGGACATCAGATGAGATGAAAAGGATACTTAGAGAGCTACTATTTTTTGGGACAAATTTTTATAAATATTTTAATCGAAATTGAAATATTTGAGTTGGCTTTGTTCTTTTGAATAATTGTTTAGAATTACCTTATTAGTTTACCATTTCACTTTTCGAAATGAATTGAGCCAGGTTTATTTGACTATTCTTTTCCATAGTAATTATTTATATGTTAAAATTATATGTCATGCCTTTTCCAAACTGAATCAATTTTGAAAATCATCGCCAATTATTTAGTTTTTTCGGGTACGAAAACCTAAGCTCGCACTTGAAACATAGCTAAGAGCACTCTCTGTTAAATTACCTTTCAAATGAAACCATAAAAATTAAAATAGGTTCATCCGATCAGGCGCTACGATGCCACAGACAGGCAAACACACAGGCACACATAGATAGCAGTCAAACTTATAACATTCCTTTTTGAAGTTCGGGGGTGAAAAATATACAGAGTCAGATTGTAGAAACTAAAAGGTACCAGAGCATAGAAATATCATTGACACTAATCCTGAAAAATTTAATATGCATTTTTTTTCCCTTAAAAACTCAATGTTCTACTATAAGGCTTTTGTAAGTAGCAAGGAATATAAACGAAAATGCTGTTTAAAATAACCTGCCAATATTATGTTAAAGACAGAAGCAGGCTATTTGGTTAAAATCACACTATTTGGTTGGAAAAGATAGTTAAATTTGCCATGTTGCACTTTTCGAGACATTTTTGTATGCCAGACTCTACAAAATAATATTATATACAATATAATAATTAGATGGTGCAATTAGTAAGAAACGTGTTACAAAACATGCATTTATTACCATGCTTCAGAATTTTGGAAGAAACAAGCAAAAATTATACCTGCAGTAATTAAACACCTCTTTCAAATAAAAAAAAGTATGTCTAGTGTTTGGAAAAACTAAACTATCTCACAAAATAGCATCTTACTACATCAGAACAAAACATAGGATCTTCCGAAATTAAAAGCATTATTTTTAGGAAATAAAAAATTTGCAAATTTTAAGAGATATTAAAGAAAATATTAATGATAAAAAGGTTATTAGGCTACATACCTTGTCATATTAGTTAAATTTCCACCTTTTTATTTTTTCGTGTTTTTTACTACTCTAGTAGCTTGCCCTATAAGCTTTTGAAAGAATATGTATAAGTATCTTATGTTAAAGTTTTACAATTCATTCACATCATGGAAATGATTTTATAAAGATACAAATAAGCAAAAAACAGTTTTTGCATGAGGATAAACAGTTTTTAGAACGAGATTACTTTCTTGCAAAACGGTTAATTTTCTTTGTTTGTAAGTAAAACTTATACTAATAAATTATTTCATTGACTTGAAATTATTTTTAATAAGTGATTATCCTGCTGTTTAGAAAATCATTATTTTCTGGTTTATTCATCTGAAATTTTCGAATAGTATATGTTTTTCGACATATAATATTACATAACATTGTTCTACCAATAAATATGAACCACTCACCAAAAACTGTAAAATTTTGTGTTTTTTTAAATTTTTCTTTGATATTTCTGATAGACATATTTATATATAAATTAAGGAAAATATTAAAAGCGACCTTAAATAAAATAAATAAATAAATTATGTATTTTTAAGATGGGCTTAAAGTGTTTCTTTTGACATAACTAAACGTAACTTACTATTTCAAAAATTGAACAATAAAGTTTAAAGAATTACAAATTCCGTTAAAAAAAACTCTATCGACTCCAAAAATAGCAATAATTGTAACTACATTATATTATCGTAATAATGATTGACTTCTTAGTAGTCTAATATTTTTTATTTCATTTTACTTAGGATAATTCAAAAAAAAATATTTTGTTTATTGTTTGTTATTCAGAAGAATACGCAATTATTTTGTCATATTTTAGTGCATATTAATTTATTTTGGAATTTTTAATAATTTTCGAAGTCGGTTAGTTAACAGTTTTTTATCTTCCATATAATCCCATGTTATCATCATAATATATTATTTATTTCCTATAGGTATGTTGAGGATTAGTATATAAATACAATGTTATTAAAAATATTTGTTTATAAAAATATACGGTGCAATTTTCTTAATTTTGATTCAAAAACATGCATATTATTTCCAAATACCATATAATAACGTCGATATTTTCTCATGCAATTGTAGTCGCATAAATAATGATATTTTAAATAAGTATTACTAAAAAATTAACAAATACAATAAAACGGGCATGGCTTTTATTAAAATACACAGTTTTCAATCGTAAACTTTGCTTTATACTAGAAAATACCAGAAAATGAGGTAAGTTTTCCATTAATAGAAATAAAATAATGGCACAATATATTTAAATTTTAACATCTTTATAATTGAGGCTGACGATGAAAACTGCCCATCGAATAGAAGATCTTATGCATAAAAGGTTATTGTTATTCTTAAAATAAAAATAATATATAAAAAAGTGGAATCGTCGATAGTCGATCGAAATTGTATCGTAAATAGATACCTCCTCAATGTATAAGAAATAAACGTTTCTATTTTGTATATAAATTGATAAAATACGATTTTGTTAACGATATTCGTTTACAGGGATTTTGTTTTTCTATTGAATAGGATACATTATCCTTTAAGGAAGATAATGTACAACAGGATACTTTATTTCCTTCCAACAAAATACTGTTTGAAAGTGTAGTGTACGTGTATATTATCAACATTACATGGGATATGGATGAAAATTAGGAATCTGCCATGAAAAATAGTAATTGGTGTCTTTAAGTGTGCATATAATATAATAATAAGCTAGATAATGTCACACAAATGATTTTGCATTTAATCCATAGGACAGTTTCATTAATAATTTGTTCTTAAGAAGTCGATATTTCTGAATAGAATAATTTTTTATGACATTTATGACTTCTTCTTTAAAATAGTTTGATATCAACATAAAATTTTTTAATATTAACTTCCAGGTAAAAAATAATTTATAAGTAAAGTAGCCGCCCGCAGCTCGAATGCTTCAAAAAACAATTCGAATTTTGTAAATTTTATCACCAAACAATATTACCTTTTGCATTCTATTCTAAATAGTCTTTCGAACTAACGGTCTTCGGAATCACATCTCACTGGAAGTATGGTATTCATACTTGGTGTTCATGAAGATTAGCTCTCCTTAATTATATTTCGCTGAATAATTCGAAAAATAGTTCTATAAAATACATATTTTTTGAAAAATTCTCAGTTTCCTTAATGTGTGATTATATAATTTTTTTTTCCTATATAACATAGAAGTTTTGAGACAAACTTTTTATAAGATTCCTTACTCTCTTAACTGGTTTTTCTCCACTCTCAGGAAAATAAAAAAATTAGAGCGCATACATCTTTTATATTTTATCTCCATCACAGAGAATTTGTTCAGCAATTCAAATTTTTTCCCATTTTTCGGCAAATTTTATAAAACGATTAAGATTATGTGTTGTTTTCGACATACGACACGCAAATAACTTTTCTTTAATGAAAAAATATTTTGTCCAAAATGCCAAATAAAAAAGATATAATAATTAAATTTAAAAAAATCGAATTGATATTAAAAAAGAAAAGAAGAAGAATCTGAAAACCTAAATTATAATTATTCAAAATTAAAAATATTTTTATCTTTATCATTGTTCGATACTGATAAATATGAATGAAGAATAAATAAATATTTTATTAAGTTAGCTTAAAAGAAGAAAGTGATACTATTTTAAACCGACTTCAAACAAAAACGGAGGAGGTTATCAATTCCAATAATGTTTTTTTTTTGTTGTGTCTTATCTCAGAACTTTCGACTGGGTGTTAATGATTTTTTATCTATTTGAAAGCTGGTGCTTCCCGTATGGTCCCATTTCATTTTAGTCCAGTTCTGACAACGGAATTCATGAAAAAAACTTTTAACATAAAGAAAACCGACTTCAAAAGAAAAACTTTTCCAAAACCAATTAATATTCACTAAAAAGTAAAAAAATAACGACAATATTATTAAGTTAAAATTATTGTTATTTTTGGAGTCGGTATCAGTCAAGCCAATGTAGCAAACTGTTCCGTCAGAGTTGCTTCCTTGACTGAAACCGACTCCGAAAATAAAATAAATTTTAACTAAATTATATTATCGTTATTTTCTTACTTTTTAGTGCATATCAATTTGTTTTGGAAAAGTTTTTCTTTTGAAGTCGGTTTTCTTTTTGTTAGTTTTTTTTATAACTTATTAATATATATTTTGTCTCACTGTAAAGATTGCATGAAAAATTTGGTAATAATAATTTTTTTTTGAGTAGGTAGTTTAATTTATTATTTTTAGGTATTTAGTAGTTCAAAAATTGTAAGAAATTTATTGATTCGGCTAAATATTCATAAACAAGATAAAAGCAAACATGTACTCCGATAATATACGACTTTTATAATTCAAACAAAGAAGTTATATTCTCAATAATCTCAAATAAACAACACGACTTTACCATTCCCAAAATAGAAGACGCGATACTGTATCACGTAAAAAGATGTATAAATAAAATAAATTTTATTCCACATCTGGTAACAGTACATAAAATATCTTCTTTACAAAAAAAAAAAAAAAAAAAAAAAAAAAAAAAAAAAAAAAGTGGAGAAAAACTATTTGAATAGAAAAATAAAAAAGTATAAAAATGAGAAGGCAACAATGTATACAGTAACACATATACAAACACAAGATCAAGTAAGCATTTTGAACGGAAACATTATATACAAGAGATATTTTGTGAGTAGGCCGAGAGCCCACGAAGAAGAGAATTTTTATGATTTATTTTACCTGACTTTTTGGGGATTGAAAAAGATATATGTAATGAAATTTGTAGTTTAACCTTGGTTAGAGTGTCCAATTTATGGAAATTGAGATTTTTAGTTTAGAGTTTTTTCGATGATTTTTAGAGAAATGAATGTATATGATAGATATGAATAAAAATGGCAAGAAGTTAAAAAAAGAGTTAAAAAAAGTAGAACAATGTCAAAAACAAAAGCATTATTCAGTTTTTTTAAAAGATGCAAGCTTCCTGTTAATATTTTCATGCACTCTTTTCATCAAACAAACAACTGTCGTCGAAAATCACGCAAATAGATAGTTTGGATTTCGCTTCATATGTAACATTGGATTTGGCTTATGGTTGAAATTTCTAAATACAAAACGATATTTTCATTCTAATTCTAAGTAGAAATGGGTGAAAACCCGTCGTTTTGGAAATCACTCGTTTCGGAATTACAATCATAAAAATAGTAAAAGGTCTACTTTCGTATATTTTTTATGTCAAATAGTCGTTTGAATAAATTATTGTGGTTGAATACTCAACTTCAGGCATTAAATTAATTAGTTTTCAATAGTAATGTATAAAAGGGCAATAATTGTCTCAAACCAATTATTTAAGGGTTACTTCTAAAAAGAACACAAATTAGTTTAACGAATTTGCACATAAAAAATGGAGATAATTTTTAACTTAAACAGCATTTATTAGCTGAATTTATTAAAATCTAGATATTTCTTACCAAGATTCTATCTAAATGTAGACCAAAGCTGAAATGTGCCCAAAGAAATTGCCCTTCCAGAATCCATTATAGCATAAAAAATCAGTTTAAATTTTTTTAATTTTTGCTTTGCCAATAAATTTCCCTTCATAAAAAATTGTCTCCATGTATGCCAAAACACTTTTTTTTAGGTCTTTTAAGGATAGCCACTAAATAAATGGTTTGAGACAGTTCTTTCCCTTATAAACATTACAAATGAACATTAAAAAGATTTTCTGTATTGCATGAATAAATATCACCTGTCCATATGATGAATTCATACAGAAAAAATGTTTGTCGATTATTTTGAAGAAAGTGTGTAATCCCGAAATGGATGACTTTAGAGGGTATCGCTTATTTGAACCTTGGTTGCGAATAAAATATCGTTCTGTCTCGAGTGTTTAAAAAAAACCCAATTCTAATATTAAATGTGCAGAGTCCTTTGACACTCGAGCCACATTGTGACATAATATTTCATTATTGAAAATCGTACAAAAAGTATCATGGTATGTTCGCTTGATGATTGGCTTACGGTCTTAGAGGTAGGACAGAAGGCAGCAAATAGTAGTAACATTACAATTTCTCCTTCCTTCATTTTCTTGTTCTCATATGTAAATATCAGTTTTATTTTACACTTTCAATATGAGTTTTAGAAAATTAGATTGAAATAGACAACTTTACGGTTGAAAACTTCTAATAAAGTTTGATGTCCTTGTTTGTATTTGTACATTTTGTACTCACTGAATTTATATAAAACATGTAATTGTACAACTATATTCACTAAATGTGCCTATTATAGGATGTTTCATAATGACCGCCTTTGGAGGAGAAAGTGATTCAAAGGAAAATTCTTAGAATGACACTACTGTTTTTATATTAAAGATTATCTTATTTTGGCATAAATCGTATCAAAAAAAATTTAAATTCTGTTTTCGGAGTTTTTTTTTCAAATAACTGTATTACCCAAATAAAGTCATTTCACCCTTGAACTATTTGAAAGTTAATGTTCTACGATAAATTTAGTGTTGCAATCACATAATTCCTTTGAACTCGATAATTTTCTGGAAGTGGCAGATAAGATTTTGTTTTATTTCGTACAGGAAAAAAATTTTGAATATTAAGTTTTATTACAAAAATGTTTTATTAGAAAAGTTTTATAGTTAATGCTGTTAAAAAACACATGAAATTCGTTCCCTACAAAACGCTTATATTTTCTGCTGCACCTTTTTTTAAAAAAAAAAAACTTGATAGGATTAAATAAAATGAATTTTAAATAACCATTAAAATTTGGTTTATTTTCACTTTTCAAAGAATCTAAGAGAAATCTTGTGGGTTTTCAGAACGCATTTATAACACATTCATGGTAATTGTTATCAAGAACAAAAAAGAAAGAGGGGTGTCGTGGGCACCCGGCAAGAACTTTTTTCCTTTCATACCTTGGTACATTATCGATGTAGCGCTTACTTTTTTTATTTACAAACATATAACATATTTTTCGGAAAATTTACGGTATTAATTTTAAGTCAAATAAATACTTGTTTGATTCTTTAAATAATTTAATTTTATAGCTACTTTTAGTTTTTAATGTATGAAATGATTGTAGTATTAGTTTAAAAAGACATACTTCTGATTTAGTAGTCAACCCAATATGTGAGTATATTATGTTTGGTTTGATTAGGACATTTATTATGACATAACATAAAAACTGCATTGTACTTACTTTAAAATATCCCTGTTTTCTTAAACTTCTGATAACTTTCTTTACTAAATTTTTTTAAATCATAAAACATAAATTTTTTGACGAAAAATACAAATTGACAGTTAGAAAAACGTTTTTGCATTTTCTCAAAATTCATGGCCACCTGAATAGCTTAAGAAAGTTTTTGTTTCATCGCTAACCTAGATGTCGGTTTTTGGTGTTTTTTGCAGTTTATTTGGTTTTAACTTCAAACCAGAAAACGAATATCGTGCGATAAGGAACATAATTCCAAAAAAACACACTGTATATATGTAGCTCCCAGTGTATGAAGTAGTGACCTTATTTCATTTGTTTGTGTAAACTATTTTCTGTTTCTATATGAAAAACATAAATGAATATTATATGAAACTATGGTTTAGAGTTAGAGTTTCAAGTAAAATTAAATGAATGTCGTCTCTCTTCAGAGAATTTTAAATTCGTTATAATTGAAATATAACAAATAAAAATAAATACACTGTCTTGTGTATTTGGTTTTTTTTCAATCTCGCAATTAAATTAGTGTGTTGCAAAAACGAAATGAAAAACGAAAATGTAAGGTCGAAACAACTTTTACATTTTTTAATTCATCAATATTTTAATTATTTAAGCATTTTTTTAATCCAGAATGTAAGCAAAGCATGTTCCAAAAACAATCAGTAAACATTTCATCATTGAAACTGGCGAACCATCTTATCTTTTAGTTTCAAACCAAAATAGGGGTGTTTTAAGTTTGACCGCTATGTGTGTGTGTGTTCTGTCTGTGGCATCGTAGCGCCTAAACGGATGAACCGATTTTGATTTTTTTTGTTTCGTTTGAAAGGTAAGTGCGTTTCAATGGAAAGTGATCTTAGCTGTGTTCTTAGCGAATTTAGGGCTCCGCACTCGGAACCACTAAAAAATAGGCGATGACCTTCAGAATCGGTACAGTTTTGAGAACTCGCTCTGAGGAAAAAGGCAATTTAAAGGGCAGTGTTCTTAGATACATTTCAAGTGCGAGTTTAGGGTTCCATAAACGAAAAATTTGCCGGGGGTTTTTAAAATTTTGTAAATTTCACTTATGTACCAACTAAAGGTTGTTTCTTACTAGGTACAGTATCCGCTTCCGTTTAGAGACTAAAAAGATATTTATAAGAGAAATTTCGACTTGCTAATTGATACTGATTATGGTTGCATGGTGTTAAGTCAAAAATCGAAATTTAATTCGAAAAAAGGTAAAGTTCTCATTTATTATCTAACATCTTGTAAATAGGCATGATAATGTAATAATACTTAATAACTTTTAATGTGATATAAATTATTTATAAAAATTTGTGGCACTATTTATTATCCGTTATAAAAAAGAAAAATCTTTATAATACGTCAAAGTAACAAAAAATTAAGTATCTATTATTTGAAGAAAAAAAAATGTTAATTTGTTTTTAAATTTAAAAAATATCTTTTATTTATTCGTCCACACTTTCTAAGAATATCATCGTTCAGTTATATAGGGTGTTCAATTTTCACTATAAAAGTTCCTTTGCAATATTTATAATATATTTTTTTTAAATTTCTTGTTTTATATTGAATATTGGTGATAGCAATATCATCAACAGTTTTGTCAAATGAATTTCCTAAAAATAAAAGTAATTTTTTCTCTTATTTAATAGTTACGTATACAGATGTTTTCGTTAAGATATTTTGTCAAAAAATTTAATATTTCCGAAAATTCTAAAGTTAAAAAATAATTAATGAAACCGTATCTCGTAAACGTGATCAAAATTCGATGTGAAATTCTTTGTTTTATGGCACCCCGTATATTAATTAATTTAAAAATAAATAATTATTAAATTTATTTGATATTTAATACATAACGCACATTGTTTTATCTGTTAACAAGTATTTAATGAAAATTATTCACCTCTTTTTATGAAATGATTCTACAAACAATTTAATCAAGTGTTATTATCATCTGCTTGAATCAAAAAAAATTTCTTTTTGAAGTTAATTGCCTTCATTTAAATTTATCTCGAACATATAATTAATTAATAATATTAAGGATTTGCCGAATTAAAATAAGATTTTCAATCAGATAATTTTTATGCAAGTTCATCTTCATGCGAATTTTGTTTCAAAAAATAAAAACCGAATTTTTCAATCCCCGCTCTGGTGTATGTTTTTTGGTTTTAGGTCAATCATTTTAAACAAATGCGAGCTTCATTTATTTAAAACAATAGTAGAATTTTTCCTGTCCTTTAGTTTTCCATCTTTTAAAAGGTAAAACTTTTCAGATAAGAATCAAACTGTAGACTGTGTGTCTGGAGATTCAATGTAGCCAGAATTTAAGCTAAAGTAGCTATAATCAAAGCTTATTTCTTAGTTTTTAGTAACGATTGTAAATTTTTCTTTTTTCACAATTGCTCATAAATAAAATATTGCATATAAATAAACTTAATCTCTAGGTTGAAAACAATGCTCCATTTATTCAACCTCCACCCCTCCTCCATATACCCGTAAGCATACCTCCACTTGTTTTCAATTTATATATTTCCATAAAAAATAACTACTAACCATAAACGAACATATTCTTAAAATCAAGTACACGTAATTTTATTACAAAGTATGCCCTTTAAAATATACATTTTTATGGCAATATGCAAGCAATGACATACATATTTACAAGTTTGTATACCATGTATAGATATATACCAAGGTATACTAAGTTTAGTTCCTTGATACTATGAACAAAATCTTAAGCATAGGTGTTCATAAAATCACCTAATTAGTTCATTTATGGTTGTCTGTCTGTCTGTCGTCTGTATGTCCGTCCGTCATCACGATTACTCAAAAACAAAGAGATATCAAGCTGAGATTGTTATAGCGTGCTCAGGGTGTAAAAAGTAACGTCAAGTTCGAAAATTAGCAACATATTTTAATTGGGTCTTGGGTCTGTAGGCCCATCTTGTAAACTGTTAGAGATAGAACAAAAGTTTAAATGTAAAAAAATGTTCCTTTTAAAAACTTAATATCTTTTTTTTTAAACATTTTTGCGTAAACATTACTGTTTCCCCGTGAAATCGCAAATTGTGTAGTATGTATTATATAGGAATATCAGTTATATATGTGTGACATGTATGCATGAGTAATCTGATAGAGTAATGAACACTGTCTATACATGGTATTTCAACAATTTACTCAGTCAATTGTTTGTTTTCACTTGTTTAATAATAGTACTAATAATAAAAAATATTTGTATATTGTTGACATCAAGTAGTATTAAAATAAAAACTTGTACTTGAAAATTGTTTAAAACTTGTTAAAAAGTCAATATTTTAGCATTCGAAAATAAACACTAGATGTATATTGAGGCCAAGGGTTGTGAATATTTCCAAACTATAGAAATGTATTTAAAAAATTTGCAATACATTAAAAGTATTTCCGAAACGAGTTGATTTACGTTACCGCAGCAGAGGGATAAAATTAGATTTTATGTGTTCAAAATAAACTTTCTTTCGGCGTGCGTATATAATTTTTTCTGGTTTAAGACCGCTTTTTAAGTTCGAAACAAAATTGTTCAGTAGAAATTGAATTAATACGAAATCCCTCTAGCCAAACGGCATTACGCGAAAATTATTTAATATTCCTTGGAAATTGCAACAAAAACAAACAAAATTGGAGTTCAAAAGAAAACAAGTCGAATTTTAATGCACTTGTAAAAGGTTCGAATATAGAAATCGGAACTTGTAAAAAAGATGCAAATGTATTAATAGATCGTTCAAAGTTAAACATAGATTCTAGTAAATGTACAGAATGATATTCTCTTCCCCAAAGAGATATAGGAAATTAAATTATCATTACGTTAATTTTTGATGCAAAGAATAATAAAATAATGAGACTTCCATTAAACGAATTGCGTTCTACCGAGAGCACCCAAACAACAAACAGATTTACTCATATAACTATTTTTGTTGCATTTGATATTCGTCTTTAACCATAATTGGCCCAACCCTAATTATATAACCTAAGATTTACGATATCTATATTCATTTAAAATATTTTTCGGAGTAGAAACATTAATAATAATAAAATGAAAAATTCTTTGTTTACTTTATGAATTTTTAACCAATAAGTAAGTGCATGGTTTAATTTAAAACTGGAATTTTTTCTGTGAAAGAAAATTATATAAAATCTTGAAGTTGATTGTACGTGGTGGCTTTACCATCATTTGATCAGTTTAGTATTACAATAGTTTACACCGTTACCGAATAATATACCTTAACTTTAGAAATACACAAACGATATTAAGCATTTAAGATAAGCTCAAAGTTTGAAAACCTACGGTGGCCATATTGAAGAAGCAGAAGCTTAGAAATACAAAGCTTATTGGACAAACCACCATAAATGTTGATGACATTCTTCATAAAGGCTTCCAAATCTATTATTTTTGCTAAATAACGACCGTATTATATATCAAAAAAAGAAGTACAAAAAACAGGTATAGGTCGGCAGAACTAAACAAATTATGTTAGTCTAGTGAAGGGATCAGGCATACAGGTTCAACATTTTTGCCTGGAAAACAATCGAAAAAAGCTCACAAGACACACAATAATTTCTATTTCTTTCAGTGGCAGATTTTAAACTTAAATTTAAGTGGTGGAAAATAAAATAATTTAATCTAAATAGGTACAATGGTCTCGTATATGATTGAAGGAGACCCATTCCTAGAGTATCCATCCAGAGTCCGAGTGAGTGTAGGCTCTGCCGAACAGCTTTTTTGCCTACCTACCTTAGTTGTACATATATTAATTTAAGATCCATGATTGTGAATACACTGTATATGACCCACTTTACATTTAAACAAAAAATGTCGTTTTTGAAAGAAAAAGTAATAAAAAATCAACTTTGTATTTACAGCAAATCAATTGTGTAGATCCTTGCATGTATTTCTAAGTGTAGAAAATTTTATGACTAAATTCAAACACTAAGTTCAACATTACTTTTAATAAATAGATAAACCTTTATTCTTTACGCTATGCTGCTGTTGCCATGCTTTCCAACTAACTTTAGTTCACTCAAGCTCCACAAATATATATGTATATAGTAAGTACTAGTATGTAGTACTTGTCGACTCTAACTCACTTCAAGTAGTATATATGTAGATGTAAGTGTTGTTTTGAAGTTAGCCTTGTATTACAGTAGTAACAAGCCATGAAGGATACGTCTTAAAGGGCCAGATCAATGTTATTCCAATTTAGTAAAAAAATGAATTCATTGTACTAACAAGCAGAAAATAATTAGTACTTTAAGTCACTCATACATGACTTTTATTTACCTAAAAGCTAGAGGCGCTCAATTTCCATTATCAGGGATGACTCGGAGCGCTCGGAACGTCAGTCTTTAACAATTACTCATGCATGAGTATATCATAGAAACAATTATTTTCTACTTTTTACATAATAAAAGCTTGTCTTTTAAAGAGCATTCTTCATTTAAATTTTCAATTTAAAACTAAAAAACGTGTATATATCAAACATGGTGGAAGCGATAGGAAAATCAGGTCATGCTGACCATAAATATGGATTGTCGTCTGATTTGTAGATGTTTTATATATGCTTCTCAGTAAACAAATTGATTTGATAGTCATAAGTAAATAAAAGTGTATAAAAAACTAAGGTCCACCATATTGTATTAAGAATGGCATCCATTATGTCAGCTTCATTGACTGAGGATAACTGGTTTAAAATTCAGGTGCAATTTTGAACCCGAACAAACACACATGCATACAAAAAAAGATAGACTACAAGCCCATGCTGAAATTTTTCGGATGAAATGACCAACTACAGTCATGTTGAAAAGATGCACCTGCATGTAAAAACTAGTTTAAGCACCATGGCGTCAGTTTGGCACGGTATATGTGAGTACAAGTGAGCCATCCTTGCATCAGTAAATATGTACGTTAATGGATATTAGCACTGCATAAGTATTCGAAGTGAATTTCATAAATTCCGTACAGAAATAAATATAATAACTCGAGTACCGGAATTTTGGATCTCTCGTCAACTTCCGAAGCCCTAGGTGATGTATTTCTACACGGAATTTATGTAATTTTCCTCAAATACTTATGCGAAGTTAGTATATAGCAACGCATTAAATATTTACTGATGCAGGGGTGTAGTCTATAACAAGTTTTTTCTTCAAAAAGAGCAAATCCAAGTTTTGTTCAAAATGGCTGCAAACCTAAAGGAGATTCCTTTTAGAATTTTAGCATCAAAGATTTGACACCTTAAAACTTAAATCATAAAATTTATCATTAAGATTTTCGGCTTACAAACCGAAACTTTCTATCACAAAGTTTACGAATGTAGTAAGACTGACTCACTTTTTTGTAAATGACATAGTACCAAAGTGTGTAGCAAAACAACAGATATACAGTGTTAGTTTTTGAATACTATACTAGAAGTATATACATAATGCCAGTTTTTTTATTGCTGTCTTTGTAAAGGTGAAGATGGTACCCACTTTAAAAAATATATATTTACAGTGTCTTACTACAAGACCAAGTATCAAAATTATTCGGGATAAAAAAATTGCGTACGTTTTCCATATTGTACAGTTCATCAAGCGGGTGTTGGTTGCACTGTTTTCGACTTATGTGTTACCAACTCAAATGGCACAATTTTCCAATATTTTGGTTCAAAGCTTTTAAGAATCAAATATTTCCTTTATATCGTTGTTCTATGTGTGATAACAATATCTTTAACTTTAAGTGCATTTCATACTGATGGAGGCAATTTTTGACCTATTTTGATCAATTCTGGACATCCATTATTTGAAAAGTCTTCAGCTTTAAGCAATATTTACGTGTAAGCAATTTTTCATCAATCAAATGACAGTTTTAGCTTCAAATATCCTTATAAAAAACTAAATGCATCTACGTCTCATAATCCACATGTAATTGTAATCAGGGCTTGAATTTTTGCTTGATTTGACGAAACTTATTTTAACCTATTTGTATAATAGTTCATTTATGTCGTTTTGAAAATGCCAATTGTGATGGTTATAGAATATTAGCGTAGTATTTCTTTTAAGCACGATTTTCTAGGTTAGATCCACACATTTAAGATATGTTAAAGAAATTAGGATATTTGATCTGTATACTGGATGAACTATTTTAATCTATATTGGCTAATAGCTCGCTTTGTAGAAAACCAATCAAAAAATAACTTGAACAAAAGTCGTAGAATTTGATGAGGGGTATAATGTTCTGACATCTGATTGGACCTTAAGTAAGGTAAGAGACAGAATGATACCTTAAATAAGAAAGTCATAAAAATTAGCTTAAGCCTTAAATTAGAAAGTGCTGATAATAATACAAAATTTTTTATATAAAACAATAATTCGAAAATCGTTACCTGTCGGACGTAAAAAAATTCTCTAACTTAAGAAAAAAATTTTGGAAAAATGTTATGGGAAAAGTTAAAAGGACAATAAAGGTCGTTCGTCTGTATTCATAACTTTAAAGCCCAAGTAAATTTTCAAGATTATTTGAAGATCAAGATCAAACTACCTTGAAACTAAAATTGCAGGTCAAAGTTATGGATACAGATGTCTCCTATTGTCCTTAACAACTTTTTGCTAAATCATTTTCTGTAATTAGTCACTTTTTTCCAATTAAATGCACAAAAATGGTATATTTTTTTTATAGCTGACGATTTTCCAAAAAAAAAAAAAAAAAATATAAAATAAAAATTTATATTTTCTATTCTCTTTACAATTCTATTTCCATATTAATTTTTTTTAAATTCATTTTCTGTAACATGTTGTACCTTCTTACTTCATTGAAACATGTATATCTATTACCTATGTACAACTACACTGTTAAATTAAAAAGGATAATACAAAAATAAGAATGGAATACACACTCTACTTACAGCTACTTCTTTTTTGACATTACCACTTATGTGTCCTTTTTAAAACCATAACTAGAAGATAAACATTTAAATAAATATATATGATTATTTTTTTTCTGCTTTAACCTCTGTGCATCGACAACAATATTTTTAATATCACATTGACTACAATTTTAAACTGCATTTGTCACATTTCTTCTCAAGATTGTCCCTAAGGACAACATAGTGATCGAAAACGCTATCGGAAAGAAAGAGCTGGCCATGGATTGAAGTCAAGAACCAGTCTCGATGGCGAATGATAGCTCTATGATCTACTAAAAAAAGTGAGTACTAGGAATAAAATCTTGATTAGTAAGTTACGTTTACCAATCTGTTTTATGGTTTGAAACAAGAACTAAGCACTCACATTTTAAGAATTAAAACAAAAACTGGTAGTAGAAACGATCGACGCTTACAAACAAAAACAGTGGAAAGTTGAGGAACAAATAGAGGTTTATTCTCATTGCGATATTATTCCTATGAATTTGTAAATATATTGACACTCGAGTGAAGAGTAGCAGCCCCTGGGTTTGCAAGCTCGCGCTCTACGGTTTGGATAATGGTGTTAAATTATTTCCGTTTTATGCCTTGCATTTTTTACTTTGAATAGGCTTTTGTGAAAAATTTGAAAAATTGGTTTTTATGTTACATTAGTATTTAATTTACCCCAAAAAGTATTATTTATTAAACAAAACACAATTTGCATTATGTATTTTGCATTTTTAACGATGTTCCAGCATGGTATTTGCAGTTTCTATGTTAAAGCAATGGTACAATTTTTTTTTTCGACAGAATTTAACGAAAAATTAAATTTAAGAATTTAATAATGCTTACTATTAATTCCCAAAGTTTCAGAAATTTTGACCGTTTAAAATGGGAAATAATTATGCCAACGTCCCAATTTCTATCAATTTACGTCAAAATTAATATCTCGAAAGTGAAAATTAATTTCTAAATTTTTTTTTTAGAATTGTATTGTATAAACATTTTTTTCTACTTTTTCTTCAATATATAATAATATCATAAAAAATAGTTGGAGAGACCGGACATTTTACATGCTTTAAATGGGACATGACCCTCAAAATCGCGAACTTTGTCTTTAAATATCTCGCGATCTAAACGGCCAAAAATTATGAAATTTTAGGAATTCATAAATAAAGCTATTATGAACCCGAGAAATAAAATTCGGCCAAATCTGTCGAAAAGTGATTTCATGCTGGTACTACCTTAAAAACCAAATTGCTTCGAAAACTATGAAGAGTGTCATGACGTCTTGAATGACATCACGACTTGGTATGCAATCAATTTTGTGTATGCAAGTTTAATCAATTGTAATCAATTCACCTGCTTCGTTCTATTAAAATGTAATGTTGTTTATATAGCTTTTGTCATGGCGTGACGTAACACTTTCAATACTTTCTGATTGGTGTTTACTGTCACTTGAATGAATGCCCACTTTTACTAAAATTGTTTTATAGAAACAATACTAATTCTTCTTTTTAATGAAAAATAATTTTGTGTTTGGCTATATGCATATTACGATCAATCATTAGAAAACTTTTATTCAACCGATTTATTCTTAGTGAATAAAAACGTATTGTTTTTTAATTAGTATACTATAACTGTTAGTAAATGGTTGTTCTTACAAGGTCAACGAAACCAACGGAAGTGACCTATGTACCTATGACATTAAATAATATGCAGTGACATGGATATAAGATTGGTTATACAGAAGTCATGTGAGTTTTTCACACAAAACTTTTTTTTACGCTATTAAGTATACTTTTTATGCATGTCATTGGATATTTGAAAATATCATATTCACTTCATCACTTTTTACATGCTGAATAAAAAAAAACAAACAGAAATGCTTAATGAGAAACTTTAATTAAGATTTTTGAATTATAAAAATGAAAATATATAATACATAATATTTTTCAGACATTATTCATATCATTTTTCATTAATTCAAAACAGAGAAAAGTTGCAGTCGATGACATTTTTCTAATTAGTCTACCTGCAACATGAAATGATGAAGAACCACTGAATTGGACAAGTTTTTACATAAAACTTCACTCAATTTTCTGACTACCATTCATTTATGAAATGTACTAGCCAGCATTACCTACATTCTCTTAAAATACTAAACATATATTATATAGTTTAGAAAATTATAATACCTAGAAGCCATAAAACATTTACATATAGTTTAGATCTCATGGAGAGAAGTGATTATGTTTATTTAACGATAACTAATCATTTGGTGAAATTTTTTTAATGTAATTCTGTATGTTTTATTCCTTCATTCCTGTTCAAAACAGCAGGAGGCTTTCGAACTGACCTATATTGTAATATCTCTGCGTGCATGTGTTTTTGTATAAACTGTATGTAAATTTTATTACAAAGAATCTCGCTGACATTGTTTTAGTAATATACATTCATACAAATCGTTTGGCTTAGGTATACAAAAACAACATTGGAAGAATGTAATAAAGAAAGGCAAAATTGGGAGCAATTTCAAAAATATATGAAAAATGGTATATGCAATGGAGGTGAACTCAGCCTCTCAAAATAAATGAGTAGCTGATAAATAAAATTATCACCGCTAAAGGTGGTAAAACACATAAATGGTATCAAAATGGTCACAAAAGCCTAAGTTTCTCTCTAACAGCCAATATAACGTAGCCTTACCTACTATATGCAGTTCATATTAAATACAATAATTGAATCACGCTGATTCCAATTTATTTAACATTAAACCTGAGCGTCTCAAGGTTGAACGTAAAATCAACTAGAAACAAGTGAAAAGAAACAATTGACTGAGTTAATTGTTGAAATACCATGCATAGTCAGTGTTGATTTCTTTATCACATAACACATACAAAAATGTATAGACAGTGTTGATGCGCAATCGTTTGTTTTTTTGACGTCACATAAATAACAAAAGATAGACACACACACAACTGATATTCCTATATTAATACATACGATAAAATTTCCGCCTAATTGACGCCCTCACGGGTAAACAGTGATGTTTCAAACAAAAGTTGTTTAATTTTTGATAAGGAACATTTTTTAGATTTAAACTTTTGTTCTATCTCAAACGGTTTACAAGATGGATCCTACGGACCCAAGACCCAATTGACCTATGATGCTCATTTATGAACTTGACCTCACTTTTTACGTCCTGAGTACGCTGTAAAAATTTCAGTTCGATATCTTTTTTCGTTTTTGAGTAATCGTGTCCACAGACGGACGGGCGGACGGACAGCTGGAAATGAACTAATTAGGTGATTTTATGAACAGCTATGACAAAATTTTTTTCCTAGCATCAATATTTTTAAGCGTTACAAACTTGGGACTAAACTTAATATACTATGTATATTTCATATATGCATGGTATAAAGATGACTAAGAAGTCTTATTCCCATGTATAAATTCAATAAAAGCTAGTATTCTTAAATGACAGTATTTATTTAAATTTTTCAATAAATAAAAATGATATATTAAAAATTTTAAATTACAATAGTTATTTCAATTAGTTTTCGAACACGTTAACCAAATATCTTCATAATATTTGCGACACAAAAATTTTTTATACGGCTATGGATTTTCTTCAATGGCACTTAATAAATTTTGAATTGTGTCACAAGATTGATGAATTTCTATTTTCTTGTAAATTACACTAGAGAAGTTGAATGTTTTATTTTTTTTTTTTTTTTGTCGAAAATTACTCAAAATTACTTTTTATTGATTCAATTTCATGTAATTTTAAAATTGAAAATGGTTTTTCTAAATTCAAACGGAAGTGATGACAACACTTCGCTTTCGTAATGATAAAATAACATAAATAATGATCAATGATTTGTCTCACTGCTGGCCTTCACTATATTATAATGCAAATTTCCATAGAAACCGATTAACTCACGGTTAATACGTCGCTACCGTTTACTTTATTCAAAAATAGTAGATAATTACAAAGCTCAGAATAATGAGCCAGAAATTTTAAGAGGATTATTTTGAATGATTTTTAACCATAAACTTTTTTCAAAAAATCTTATTGAAAGAAACCAAATGAAATCCCATCTTTGCTGGTATGTTTTTTAAATTGCGTTTTGAAACATACAGACAGATAAATCTCCTTCAAATATGACTGTCATATATAAATAATAAATATATCGAAGGTGTACGTATTGCAACATACACTCGCTGCGTGCAATAAGGAATTTTGCCTTGCATGCAATATCGAAACACCAAGCCGCGAAAATGTTTATAATGTCACAATCCTTAAGACTATTCTTAAAACTCTATTATTCCTTCATTTGAAAATAACTCTTCATTTTTTTTAATTCCTAGTTTATTATTTACACAGGATTAATAATTAATCAAAAAATATTAATAATAATCCATCAGTTATATAAAATTGCATTGATAAATAGGAATTACTTAAGAAGTGTAAAGTACTTCAAAACTTATTACAAGTACAAGTCTTGGCGCTAGCTCTGCTGTGCACCCATCGAATACCTACATATAGTGCAATAAATAAGCCGGAAAATGTGGAAAAGTGGTGGAACAGCTCCGATTTCAAAAATTTTTTGTGTGCGTATTTCTTAGACCTCTAGGAACATTCAGCCGTACTAACCTTCGCATTTGAAAAAAAACTGAGAAAGTTAGGGTAGTTTTCCGATCCCCAAAACTCTCCAAATAGTAACAGTGAAAACAAATCAATATTTCAACTCAAAAATCGTCTTCCGAGGGTTTTTGAGGTCGTTGATCTTGAATTCAAGGTTAAAAAGCAACTGAATATGGTTTCAACCCCAATAAAACTACCCTTAAAGTGATAGAGACAAAAACTTTATTAAATTCAAAATTTTGCCTCAGAAATCGTGTCTCGTGAAGCTTTTAGGTTCCGTGTTCACAAATTTAAGGTCAAAAAGCAATTGAGGATTGTTTCAACCCCATTAAAACTACCCATAGAAGTGTCAATGATAAAATAAATTTGAAAATTCTGAATTTCACCTCAGAAATTGTCTCTCTCTGGTTTTAGAAGTCATTGATAATGAATTTGAGGGCAAGAAGCAACTGAATGTAGTCTCAAGCCACCCCTAAAGGCCACCCCTAGAGGTGACAGAGAAAAAATTTAAAATTGTTCCTCGAATATCGTCTTTCGGGGGGTTTTTGGGGCCGCTGATCACGAATCTACGGTCAAAAAGTAACTTGGACGGTTGCAACCCCATTAAAACTACCCCTAGAAATGTCAATGATAAATTAATTTTGAAAATATTGAATTTCACCACAGAAATTGTGTCTCTGCGGTTTTAGGAGTCGCTGATCATGAATTTGAGGTCAAAAAATAACTAAATGTCACAGCATCCTTATAAAAACCTCCCCTAGAAGTGACAGAGATAAAATTTTAAATTTGAATTCTCTCCTCGAATATCGTCTTTCGGGTAATTTTGGGAGCGCTGATTACGAATCCAAGGTCAATAAGTAGCTGAAGAGGGTTGCAACCCCAAATAACTTCCCCCAGATGTAAAAATGATAAACATTTAAAAAAATTCAAAATTTTCAAAATTTTTTAATCATTCACACTTCTAGGGGTAGTTTTAATGGGGTTGCAACCATCCAAGTTACTTTTTGACCTTGAATTCTTGATCAGCGATGCCAAAAACCCCTGAAAGACCATATTTGATTAAAAATTTAAAATTTTATCTCTGTATCTTCTAGGGGTGGCTTTTAGGAGTGGCTTGGAACTACACAGTTGCTTCTTACTCTCAAATTCATTATCAACGACTTCAAAAACCGCAGAAAGATAATTTCTGAAGTCAAATTCAAAATTTTCAAAATTTTTTAATTATTGACACTTCTAGGGGTAGTTTTAATGGGGTTGCAACCATTTTCAGTTGTTTTTAAACCTTGAATTCATGATCAGCGACCTCGAAAACCCTCGGGAGACGATTTTTGAGGTGAAATATTGATTTGTTTTCACTGTTACAATTTGGGGATGGGAAAACTACCCTAACTTTCTCAGTTTTTTTTCAAATGCCAAGATTAGTGCGGCTGAATGTTCCTAGAGGTCTAAGGAATACGTACACAAAAAATTTTTGAAATCGGAGCTGTTCCACCACTTTTCCACATTTGATGGTAATTTCCGGCTTATTTACTGTAGTAATAAGACTATTGTTATTATAGAGATAATATACTAAATGTAATTCATTTTACTTTATTTGTGCTTGATATTATATGGAAAAAATGGTCATATAGATCAAAATAATGTTACACAATAGAATAATAAATTTACTGAAAACAGTAAAAAAATGATATTTTTATTTATAAAAGTAGTTTCCCAAAGTAACACTCAAGGCATTAAACATTGTTTGTTTTTTTTATTTTTTAAATTTTTATGTTCTTTTTTTTTTCATTCATGTAGTAAAACAAAAAGTAAATCTTTTACACCCAAGTATTAACAAAGTATTAATAACGTTAATAAAAATATTGCGCTTAAGAACATGCAAGAGAATTTTCATTTATTTAATATTAGATTACAGTTTATGTTGACTATAAAGAATAGGTTGGCAAAACATGACTAGTTGTTGAAAACCTATAATACTTTTTAAACTTATCCTTTCGTTTATTAACGACGTGCATTCATGAATGTTAATAGAAAGAAAAACAATTATGATAATAGGTTAGGTTAGGTTATATTGGCTGTCCACGAAGTACACACTTAGCCTATAGAGCCTATTATGAAACCATAGATGTTTTTTTACCACCTTTCCGCTGAGAATTTTATTTATCAGCTCCTCAACTTCAGAGTCTGAGTGCACCTTCTTCATGCATATACCATACACTACACAAGCTCATCACAACTATTAATTAAATTGATTAACATACCGCGGACGGAATTGGTTAAGCCTTAACCAACTGAGCTAATAGGGCGACATGATAATATAACAGTTTAAATGATTTTGAATGATTTAAGAAATAAAAAAATATATTGATGACGAAATAATTTCGTTGAATTTTTTTTTAGTTTATAAAGTGAAAAAAGTCACAAGCGACTAAAAAGAAAAAAAATGGAAAATTTATATTGATATTTCTCAAAAATATAAAACTGCACTTGAAACTTCCACCAGTTAGTAATTAATATCAAAATTATTTACTTACATTTTATATTATTTATTTACATATAATTATTGCTTACCCATGAATGCATATAGCAAAACAGGGTGGTAAAGGAACGTCCTGAAGATAGTACGAGCGAATAAGTAAGTTTAGACTTGCGGTTGAAATTATTTGTACCTTATTTTCAACTTTGATGAGGAAATATAACTTGAATGCAGATGAAAAAGATTCAATTTTTTAATATCTGCTTTGGTTTTCAAAATATCGAAAGCTATAATTAAACAAAATTTTCAATTTTCAATACTTTGGAAATTACTTCAGATATCGAAAAATTTGATTCTTGCTTCTCGTCTTATATTGTCCAGTTTGTCAGTCAAAGATAATTTACCATCAAAATTCAAAATATGTTTAATGCCCCCACTCCCGTACCCATACATCATTAATAAGTCGGACACAACGGGTTTTTTTAGTTTTCAATAGTTTATTAAGATTTAAACTTTAATTTAATTAGTTTTTTATTTTATTTCCAACGACTAGTTTTGGAGAAATCTATGAAAACATGTCATCCATAGACCGTTTTCCCATAAGACGAATGTAAAATAGGCCTTTGAAGTCAATTATTTATTTAAATAATCGGGCAAAAAAACCCCCCTTAAAAGTCCACCATAAAAAAAAAATCAAACCTTTTATCCAAAATTGCCCCGGCGCTCGTACATTCTTTAAATTTATTAATATTCTTTAAAACTAAGTAAAAAAGGACATATTTAATAGAAAAAGTAAAATATATAAATAAAAAGATATAATAAACGTTATTGAGTGTATACCATAACAAATTTTAAGCGAATGCTTTAAAATTGAAAAAGTGGAAATAATTTTGTTTTTTGCTGCTCTGCATTTTACAGGAAACTCACACTCTAAATAAGTCAGTAAAGGTGTTCTACTACCTGTTTTCACTGTGCCTCCTCTACCGAAAACAACTTATCCCATCGAATACGTAAAAACCTTGTGTGAAAGTTATGTAGGTAAAAATATCGTTAAACCTTTATCTTTTATCAAAATTGATTTCTTTAAAGGTAAATATTTGTATTTTGTTGTTATGGTACGAACCGTTATAAATATCATCTAATGTGCAATTAATTTTCATTTCACAAATAAATTTGATACTATTTCATGGGGTACCTATATTGTGTTTGTATTATATTTTAAGAATATCTATATACAAGGCTGGCTACCTTTTATCCTATATACACCTATCCCAATATATGAATAGGTTCAGGAGAAGATCATCTAGGTATATATTCAGTCTTGGTCGGCTTTTAGCTTTTCGGTCACTTGATGTGACAAATTTTTTATTCAGTTTTCGTATAGACAATTTCTTGCCATGGAAAATTTGAAAACTTTAGCAGCGTCTGTGTTTTTTAATGAATAGTGTACAATTTTGAAACAAACAAGTGTAGTAAAAATTTTCAATAAATTCAGAAGCATTATGAAGTTTTTTAAATGTATAGTTTGGCTCGTGTTTGGAAATATTCCATGGATATTCCAGTGGATAATGAAATTCCATGAGGTGTTTCCTTATAGACAATTGGTTCTAAATTACGGAAATCATTGACAAAACTAACGTGAAATTTGATGAAACTAATCAAACGTGAAATTTGATAAAATAATTTGAAAACTCAATGCTTTTATTCTTTTAAAATATATTTTTAAGTTTTTTTTGGAACAAGCGAACGGTTTCATCAGAAAATATTTGGTGGACGCTATGTAGACCATTTGGGGCAGTGAAAGTTACGATAAGATTGTGAATTCGGATATGAACTACCTTGCGGTTAATATCAATTTCAATTATTTCAGCACTGACCTGGTAAACTTTTTATACAATCAATATATAAAAAGTCCTACATCTACCTACATCTTTGTAGCAGTGAACCTGACTTTCCCAAAGTTCGATTTTAAACAAATATAGCGGGTAGGTCGAAAGTACGACTTACTTTGGCAACCTTCTCGCATGTATATGGAATATAATTTGTTTGATACAATAAATAAACTTAAATATGCAGGTATATGCGAATCCAAGAATTAATTTTATAATGGTTTTGTTTTGTACGAATTTACATACAGGTACGGAAAATAAAAGTGAAATTTATAGTCGATAATATATAATTCGAAAAATAATACATTTCATTTAACTATTGTAAGAAATTTTACGTTTCGTTATTTCACGTTTTTGTTCCTGAAAAATTTATATCTCAGCAAAATAAATATTTTATTCATTTCTATTATTTTACTAATGTCTATGAAATAAATGTTTAGGTTTATCGTTTACCAGAAGGAATTTTTCGAAAAGAATGGTACGTTATGTGCGCAAAGAAAGTATTTCACTTTTGAATAATTGTAAAGCAAAAAAGTATTTTCGGGTGGCGGAACTCTCTCTTGATAATATTGTTTTTGTAATTGTTGATCAATTATCTTGCTAATACAATAGATTAGGTTAGGTTAGGTTGTATTGGCTGTTCACGAAGGACACACTTAGGCTATACAGCCCATTGTGATACTATATGTGTTTTATCAGCTCTTCAATTATTTTCAGCGGCTGAGTGCACCTCCTTCATGCATGTACCATGCACTACACCAGTACATCCCAACTATTAATTAAATTAATTTTTGTTGCGGCGGCAGGAATCGAACTCGCTTTCCCAAGAATAGCGCAGACGGAATTGATTACGCCTTAACTAACTGGGCTACTAGAGTTGACAGAACGAACAAATAAAATACTTATCAATTGTAAGATTATCACGCAGTCTAATAATAATTAACCCACACATGCATTTAAAAAGGTGTATTTCAATACTATCAAATGTTGGACATTAACCGTTACATAAGTAGAAAGTTATAATTTTTTAAAAATTAAAAAAAAAAGAATTGTAGCTAAGTTTATGTCTTAAAACTTCTTTCATTTAATTAATATTTTTATTTCACCAATAAGACTAGAGAAATTTTGTTCTTTCTCCTCTACATATAACATAGGTGTTCATAACATAACTTAATTAGTTCATTTCCGGTCTGTGTGTCCGCCTGTCCGTCTGTCTGTCTGTGTACACGATAACTCAAAAACGAAAAAAGATATCAAGCTGAAATTTCCATACCGACTCATCTTGCATACCGTTAGAGATAGACCAAAAAATGTAAAAAATATTCCTGATAACAAAATAAACAACTTTTGTTTTAAACATTTTTTCGTATGGCCATAATTTAATTTAAACAATTTTAACAACTTTAATATTGAATTATATTACTTCGCAATTTTGAAAGTTCAATTTGTTGTTGAGACGTTAAAAGCAAACTAAAAATAGGACGTATATGTATACCATAACAGAAAAATGTATAAAATATCATGCATATCGAATTAATGCAAAGTTAAAGATTAACAATTGTTTAAAAAAAAAAGTCAGTCCTGCCTTTTATTTAAATGAATGGAAGACTGCAAAAAGTTGTTCCCTTTATTTTACAAACAAATGTTAATTTTTAACTATAAATTAATCCGTTATAAAGGTTATTTTATATATTATTCTATTTTTTGTGGCTGAATACATGCCCTCTATCATTGGCAGACTGTAAAGAATTGATTACTCAGTCTATTTGTACTTTTTAAAATATTATAATTTTATCTATATCCCATAAAATAATATCGAATAGCTATATTATAATTAAAAGATAATTTTATTATAAATTACATAAAGATTTTGCGACAATGTTGTCATATTTCATTCTACTTTTCTTTTTTTTTTCTTACATTATATCGCTTTTTGTATTTCTTATAAAATTCTTTGGAAATTTTTCTATTAAAAGACAAATGGAAAGGATGCTTTATTATTAAATGAAAAACTTTTTTTATATCAACAACACAACTAAGTTTATATATCATCATAAAAAAGCAAAAAGAAGAAACTTAGGTAGTACGTATTCTTTTTCTGTGTTTTGATAATAGAAATTAATTTTACTGTATAAAATTTTTTCATTACCTCTAGGATATAAATTCACTGTGTACTTTAATATTTAATATTCATTCTGTATTTAAGGATATTATTTTTTTTTTTATATACATAAAATTTTTGTTTATATTTTTTAACACAATAAACTTTCTTTAATTAAAAAAAATTGTGTTGTACATCTTACGAGACGCGTATACGGGATGATTTTTGAAAAAAATTTTCAAGCTGATATTTCCAAAACGGAAGGGAAAAAACAAAAAACACGAATAAAAATATCTGCTTAATTTCAGGCGAAATGAAAATACAGCATACAATTTTTTATACAGCGACGTACGTCTTTATTGCTTATAGACCTCAATTTTGGAACGAAGTTCCTTTATACGGCTTGCCATGTTGAGCAAATTGGCAAAAGCCGTCACGTAACAAAACGAGAAACGCTTTGTGTGTCAGTGTCATATCCATGGCAACTACGATATGTTATCCTACTTTGTATTATTTCCATTTATTATAGTACACGAATTTTGCATTTTTGTACTATGTATATCTAAAACGAGTTATGGATACATATGAATAATTAGTTTTGGATGTAAATAGAACAAAAAAGGCAAAATTCGAGTACTATAATTATTTACGTCTAGGAACCCTGCCTGCTTGACACTACAGTTGGAACAGATTGTCTATACCTATGTATTTATTTAACGTTTACATTTAATTTTATTTATTTATTTAACGTTAATATTTGTTTCATTTGTGTCTGCTTCGTAAGGAACTTCATTCCCACGACCGAAATTTTTTTGATAAATAATTTTAATTGTTTAGAATATTTTACATTTTTTGAGAAAAGTGTGACATATATATCTCTATATATTATAAATGCTAAAGTAATAATGTTTGTTTGTTTGTTTGTTTGTTACGCTTTCACGCTTAAACCAGCCAATGGTTTTTAATGAAAGTGTACAGCAATATAGCTGATATATCAGAATAACAAATGAACTATAATCTATAAAGATATATTTAAAAAAAAAATAAAATTTAATTTAATTTGACATTTGAAATTACTATAAAAATTACAGATTTCTGTAAAAATAGTCAATATAAAATATTTCAAGGCCTTCTTCTCTGATATACTCAATGAATAATTACTATTATACATTTAAAAAAATAATATATTTTACCTGGTGTAAAACAATCCCCAACATTATTTCGAGTGTTATAGAAAAGGGATAAGCGGGGGCAATCTTCATCAATCTTTACTTTTAAACCCAGCGAAGCGGGTGGGTATCACTCTAGTATCTATATATATATGGGATTTAATTTTTTATGGAATAGTGTATCATAATGACCTGGACATTTTTCAAAGCATACTGTATAATAAAAAAGACTTGGTAAAGATAGATATTGTGGACCATTATACACAACTCAATTTATATTCATATATTGTCTTTAACATATATGAAAAGTGCGCATTTTTGGTGATTCCAACCAAACAAGGGCTCCGTACATTGTCGAGATTTATTTCGAGGTCAATAATATATAAAAATAAAACTCAACGAATAGAGAAAAAAAATGTTTTTCATAACTATCATTTAGGTAACTATTAAATGAACTCCTGAACGCCCACCGTAAAAAATTTTGACACAAAAATAAGTGTACCACTTTTAAAGATTCTATTACCAAATTGTGAACTGAAAACTTTCTTTGATTTATTTCTCTAAAGTATTTTGTACAATAGAAATTATGATTGAGATATTTTTACATCCTACACAAAAAAATAAATTGTTTAATATCGGAAGTTTTTAAAATGTTCCTGCTGCATGATAGAATTAAACTTGAGAAGCTGTATGTAAACAGGAGTATCACAAAGTGTACTTTGAAAAAAACGCTAATATTGATATAAAAGATATTTTGAGCTAACTTAGGATTTCAGTGGTGTTTTATAAGACTTTTGATAAAAAATTCTACTCAAATTCTCATATTAAAAATTTTCAAATTTTTCAATACTGCTTATACGCTTGCGCTCGAAAAATTTTCATTTTTAGAAAAAATATTTCATTTTATAACATAAATGCAATAAATTTGTTGAAAAAAAAAAAACAAAATGCTGATTTTTGCGAACATCAAATACAAACCCTGGTCATTATACGGAAATTTTTTTTATTTAAAACAAATTGAATAGAATTTCATATTTTCCCTGTAATTTGATGAAATTATCAATATCACTGATAGACAATAAAAACCCGGTTCACGTCAACTATTTAGGGTAACACTTAACCTTTCCACTATCTATTAAGTAAAAATAAGTGAACTAGTATCAACTATTTATAGATAGCCAATGCTAGCACGCCAAGAAACTGTGGTTGGTGAATATTCAATTAAAAATAAACTAACATTAATTATGTAAATTCACAAAAATGTGTATGAAAGTGAGACTTATTTAATGTATCACAAAGGGGAATTCAAGTCAGAGTTGAGCTGTGTTGTTGTAAAAAGAGTTGGTCAAACATTATAATGTGTAAGAGACTTGGCAAAACTTCGTAAAAAAGTTGAAAATTCTAGGAAGTAATGTTATTCCAACATAACAAGACAACATGCTTCATAGATCTATTTTTTAATTTGACACAAATAAATATCCCGAAAATAATTGAATGCGTAATTCGATCTATACTCGGTTTAACTTTTTGCATTCAGTTCATGTAGAGCTGATTTGGAAATAATTGAAAATGATTCCCCAACAAAAAACCGTTACTGTTTTTGAATAGTTTTTCAATCATTTAACTACCGGTTTTGACTGATTATATTTATGTGCAATTAACATAGGAGCTGGATTAAAGTTATTATATGTTTCGATTTGTGAATTTGAATCAAATTTTAAAAATAGGTTCTTGGACTGGTGTCTAGTTCTCACAATGAATCAAGATTCTGATATGGACGCTATAATAGTAAAAATCCTTCCAAAAAACTGTCTCCTACGTAAAATATTCACGTTTATATCATTAAAAAACCAAAATTTTATATGAGATAGTTATTGAAGTGAAATTTAAAACTGATTCAAAAAAGGACTGAGTCTTTTACAAGCATAGATCTTTCTTTTTGTCTACCTAACCTTAAAATATCTAAAAATTCCAAGACGTCAAACTTGAAAATGATGTTTAACCTGCACTTAAAGTGATGGCCACATTTACGACCATTTTCTTGGACTTTTGAGTTTCTAGGAATCAACAGATGTCGTTCCTCATATAATACATACTTAACTCTCTGAAAAACATGTACTAATTCGAAATAATTTCACCATCAAAGTTTGACTAACCCTTTTTACATAATATGTACATAGAAAGGTGGTAGATATGTGTGTTTATACTTCAGAGAGAAAATATTGAGTTATAAACTCCCTTTTAAAAGTAGGTAAAAGCAAGTAACACACTCTCAATTCACCACCATCACACTTGTGACTAGTGACTACTATACAACTCGTCATGTCTAATACCATTAGCTCTACAGGGTGTGATTTCATGCATTCCCCAAGCAACAGTTATCAAACGATGTGGAACGGTAAATCTAACCTAGTTTACACTTGACAATATTTTACCCCATCCATCCGCCACTCACTACATATTTACAGTGAGTAGTCCTTACAATTAAACATGAAAAAGTCATTGAACTATTTAAATTACGACAATTCACTGTTTGTTCAACATTGAATTTGTTTTATTCGTTATTTGCAAAAATTAATGAGTTTTATTTAAATTTATTGTTACAATGTTAATGTTACTTCTTCCCTTTCGAAAATTTCAAATATTTAATTTCATGCTTCTTTTTTTCTTCGAGGCTATTTTAATTTCGATCAATATTTTCGATGGAAAAATTTAGTGTCTTGTCAGTTCTATGGCTTTTTTTGAATAACTAATTTTTATTTTTATTTTTGCCAGGGTACTGAAGTAAAAATTGCTGAATCTTTCCCATATTTTGCCAGTTGATTATACGACTTATTAGGCAAGCCATGGAGAAATAGATTGGTAATTAAAGCAAGTTTATGTGTTTATCAAGTGTTGTGTAAACGTACTTAAGTGCAAAAATTTTGAAATATTTTAAAATAAACAATAATAGTATTTTCAATAATTTCTATACAAAATTTGCAAACAACTGTATATTGTACAATGTGGGCGTATAGTTGTTACTTGGCCTCGAGATTACAAATGGAAAATTTTGTCTCTGAAAATTTTTTCTGAATTCATGTTTATAGGGTACTCTGATTACTACCTATTTTAAAAAGTTTAAACCAGTTTAAACTGTCGTTTGAAACGCCATAGTTATCTACATACGCCAACAAAACGTACAGTTATACACTCAGTATAAGGTAATACTTGACTTCCAAGTTTAACAACAAAATAACTGAATGTTAATTCAATGGTTTGTTAACTTTATGGCCTGTGTGTCATATATGGTAGTTTTTAACTTTTCTACGAGTAACATGTAGTGGTAGGGTAATGTGAAGTACCTCTGATTGTTTGTATCTTGTATCATTCTTAATTTTATTGAAAGAGAAGCTAGAGGTATATGAGGTTTTGATTGTCTATGTTTACTCGTTTTCAAGTAAAAAGCATTTATTTCCAAGTTGATTTTGTTTTTTTGTTTTCAATCACATTCTTCCTAAATAACTACTGCGTTATTGGCTGTAAAGTCATATCAGCCTAAAAACAAGTCCTATTAACTCCGAGTCAATTTAATCAGTTGAAGCTTGAACTGTGCCCTCAGAGACGAGAAAGCCTATTTTCTATATTTCAATCAAATACACTTTATAATCCTACTGGGAGTGAAATTTGAGGATTATTTGTTTGTAGTGAGCCTCTTCTCGTAAACTAGGAGTCCAAGTCCAGTAAGGCGTGATTGTATTTTATGATCTAGTTTTATGGATCTCAAAGTAAAATTATAAATAAGACTTTTATCGATTTAACTTTTTAAAATTTAAATACTCTACAGATGTCGTTTGACACCCGGTAGGAACTATCGTTTCTTCGTTCATTATAAGTGGAGCGCTTACTTTTTTAATGAGATTTGCTTTAATTTTTTTGCTGGTTTGAATGATTGACTATGCACATGTTCAATTTTGTAAGATCATTTTGTGCGTTTTTCTTCTGTCTATATTTTCAAAATTATTCAGAACCACTTGTAGTCGATTTGCTATATAAAAAACACAATTCAAAAAAAAAAAAAAGAAAAAAAAAAGAAAATATACAACAGGATAAAAATTATTTGAAAGTACAAATAGCTATATTAGTAATTAATTAAAAATATTAGTTTTGTGGTACGCTACCTTGCAGGTTTAGTGTAATTACTTTCTTTTAATAATTTTTAGGTTGTATTTGTTGTTATTTCCATTTTTTCTGACACGAAACTGTTTGCATATCTGTGCATTGGTAATTCTGAAAACTTAATGCATTCAAGAAGTCAAACACTTGCTTTATTGCCTTAAGAATGAAATATTTTTGCTACTTGAACTCTATAATTGTAATATTAGTTTAAAAAAGACAAACTTCTGATTTAGCAGTCAACCCAATATTTGCGTTCATTATCCACAATTTGCTTGATATTTAATATGGCATAAAATAAAATTTCCTTGTACATACTTTAAATTATTTCCATTATCTTTGATTTCTGATTACTCATTTATTTGAATAAAAACCATCAATTTTTGACAAAAAATACCAATTGACATTTTACATATTGTAACGGGCTGTCGATTTTTGTTTCTTATTGATCGTATACAAGGTCAATGAGATCCATGGTTGCCATCTCGTATATATTACTTTGGTCACACAAACGACCAATAACCCCCAGAAAAGTGGATTTATAGACGTCAAATGGTTGTTCTTATTTCTTCTCCGTATTTTACGTTTAAATGTAAGAGCAAGCTCTTACAATATTATCAAAATTCATGACACGCTGAATCGATTAAAACAGTTTTAGTTCCTAGAAACCTACATGTTTGATTTCGATGTGGTTTTTATTTGTTACTCTTTTTTTGGTTTAACCTTCCAATCAGCAAATGAATCATAACGTGCGATAAAGAACATAGTTCCAAAAATGGCTTTAAATTGCATGTACATGTAAATGATACTGCACTCTCCCCTATTCTAGTGTAATATACACATTTTATTTTAATGTATCGAGTATGTTACCACAAATGTGTGCACATGTTCCATGTATGTGTTAAAAAATATACCCGTAAATTTTATACCCCAAAATGAACTATTGCTGGAACACGTATTCTGTACTGTAGATGGATACATTATAGGGTAATTTATATGATATGACTAAGTTTTGTATACATGACTGAATTGAACTATCTACATGATTGAACGAACAACTTTACTGGTTTCAATGTATTTTTCAGAGGCATATTTTATGACTTATTTTGCATATCTCTGCTTATTATTAGCCTCTACATCTAAATCAAATTCTAAATTTCGCAATTAAAATAAAAATCTATGGGACGATATATGAATAACAAGTTTTATAAAAAAATGTTGCCGGCTAGTATGGAATTTTCAATTCTTACAATATCAGACATTAAACTCATTATATAAAACATTAGAATAATTGTTTTTATTTTAATTTGGGTCATTATGTCCTTTATAAAAGTTAATCGCGAGTAAATTTTTCATAAATTTTCAAATTATAGTCAGAAAATAAAAAATTCACACACAACTGTAAAATTAAAACTGCAAATTTAAATGAAAACATTTAACCTAAAAATTATAAGTTAAAATGTAAATCAAAAACAAAAATTATAAAATTTAAGGTCCTAAATTTATATAAAAAATTATAAGTAAAAAATTCGTATAACAAAACAAAGTACAAAGTTTGTATAAAAATGTAGAAAAACTATCGCAATTATTAGAGTAAATATGGCACAGCACATTTAGATGTATAATGAAGTAGGCATCTTTCTCTTTTAGGCATCTCATTATTCAGTGAAAAAATTACAAAATAAAAATAATTTACATTTTTTACTCGTGGTGCTGACATTTTAACGTCAAATTCGAAAAATGGGCTCAAAATTTACAGAGAGGCAATTGTGCTGCATATCTGATCACGACTATAGCATAATAATTTGAGGAAAAGTCGTAATGATATTATTTGGCTGCATTTTACAAGCTGAATAACTTTGTACTTGTCTGCACAAACATCAAAGTGATGGGCTCTTCATTGCATAAAATAGAGATTACATTTTCATTTCATTTGGATCCATATCCGTACAATACGTGTAGGTTCTACTGTTCAGTGAAAAGTGTATTAAATAATATGCTATTGCATCAGTCAATGTTATCACAGCTAGGTATAAAAAATGATTTAAATTTTGATTATACAAAATGCTTTTTTGATAGAGTTCTATCAAACCAAAGTCGCACTGCGCAAGATCCCTATCCATGTATATTATAAATGTGAAAATAAGGATGTTTGCTAGTTTGCTTGTTTGTTACGCTTTCACGTAAAAAGTACCGAATGGATTTGAATGAAATTGTACACAATATTACTCATACATCTGAATAACACATAATTTCTAAAAATATGTTTAAAAAAAATATTAAAAAAATTATGTGTGTATCTGTAATCATCATTTTAAATCTTAAACTAAAGATTTCTGTAAATATTTCAAATACTAATCGTAAAAAGATTCATGGTCATCTTTTCTGAAACACTCAATGAATTATGACTATTTTACACTTAAAAAAATTGAAAATTAAGCTTATATTTTAGCTGTTTAAAACAATTCCTTCGCGTGTTAAGGGAGAGGGGTAAGTGAGATCAAGAGAGGTGGAGGCTATAAAACGGTGGTTTTTTACTTTAAAGATCAGTGAAAGTTGATCAAAATATTTTGGTCATAAAAATTCTACTTACTGTTCACAGATTGCACCGCGGATTGTTTTAACAGTACATAAAAAATGTAGCTTACCTGTAAAAAACAGAAACAATAACTTATTATCAGAATTTTACAATTTCACGGAATAAATGTACCTCAAAAATCAAAGTCAAAATTTATTTTAATATGCTTTATGAACCCGCTTTTTTCTTAATAATACAATGAAAATAGCCTTTTCTCATAATAAATTTTCCTTGCCTACTGGTAAGTAAAGTTTGTTTTCATATACTTGCTGTCTCAGAGATCTTTCAAGAAACTGAGTATCATTCCGAGGTACTACGCATTACCCTATAGTTTTTGAAAAAAACATAAAATGTTTATTTTTTTAATTTTATGTTCGAAGTACTGAAACATGGACGTAAAACAGAAATTTTTGACATAGATGGGGCAAATAAGATGCCTATTTGGTTAAAAAATTTCATAAATCAACAGTATTTTCTTAAACATTTACCAGCTTAATATAGCCTACTTCCAGGTGAGAGGGGCAGATTGGCTAGCTCACATTCTATAAAAATTGACAAAAGCTGGAGTACCTAGATATTACAGGTACGTGATAGCGAAAAAATTGTGGCTTCATCAGCAAATATTTAAATGCAATGAAAGAATTAGAGGGAAATTATTATTATACTCATACATACGTCAGTTCAGTTTGTTGGTGATTCATTTGACTGACATTGCGTGGCGTGACCTACTTTTTTAGTAATATTTACTGTAATAGTAAACAGATGAAAAACAGCCCTTATTTGAATATAAATTTAATTTTTTTTGTTTGTTTTTTAATTTAATTTTAATAACAGAACATTTCAAATTTTCATACAAATATTTTTTATATTATATGTAAAAATCGTATTTAAATTTTAAGTAGAATAATGAATAAAAATGAATAAAATAATCAATTAACAATGAATTAAAATCAATAATTTTAAAAAAATTATATACAATTTTGTTTGTTTGCGCATTCATTTGAGATTCAAAAAATATTTTTCAGAAAACTGTGCTTGCATATCTTTAAGTAGCGCAAACGAAAAAATAAATGGGCTGGTTCTTAAGGGCGGGCATACACGTTACGGTATACTGGAGAGGTTTACCTGAACAGATCATCTGTATAGGTAAACGGGAACGTGTGCTCAGTCATTACAAACATACCTGTGCAGGCGACCGGAGGAGAATCGAAATTTGATTCTTACTACTTACGCAGTCGATTTCAGGTCGTTTTTCTTTTTTTCTCGACTGAGTAGAAATCTTCCGAGTTACTGTGGCGTATGTGTGCTCTAGCCTGCACAGCACCTTACTGGTATATATGTACAGATTTAACTGCACAGGTATACCGTTGGTAAACAAAGTTACATTAAATATAAAAACATATTAAAAAAAAAATGTAAAAGCAAAATTACGGTTTTTAAAGTGTTATATTTGGCCAGTTATGTTGTATGGCAGTGAAGCATGGACGATCTCTAAAAGAATAGAGTCATCCTTACTTGCCTTTGAGATGTCATGTGATAAGACAGCAGTCCTTAGAATATTTAGTACTAAGCGGTAAAATATTTGGTAATAAATCAAGAGGCAGAAAGGCAGTAAATTTTCTGCTGAGCTTTTTCACATGGCCTATGATCGGCGGCAGTGGAATTCCATAATTGCCAACGTCTGTTGAACAGAAATGGCACACAATGGTGATGATACCGTTGGTTCTAAATATAAAAGAAAGAATATTTGCAGTTGCCGCTCCTAAAGTCCATCGCCAGTATGAAGTTAAAAGGTGCATCTCTATCTAATATCCTTTAAAACCTGCAGTTGTGTTTTGTCTTTTAAACTTTTCCATAAAAATATCATTCCAGGAGTTATTCGTATTTCTTATGTTAATAGTACTTACAATACATAAATATAATAATATTCATATCATAAATATAATGCATATTATACATGGCAGTAGATAATTTTATATGAAATAATGTTGTCACATTACTTCCATTATACCAAATGAAATTTGATCTTCACAAAATATTTTTCGTCTGAATACTCAAAAACAATCTGTAATCAAGCAAAATGCAGTTATGATAGTTTAAAACAGTTAGAAGCATGGTGGATTCAGACATTGTTGCAAGACATCAATACCGAATGGAAGTCACCTTATGTGAAAGTATTTATATGTCTTAAACAACTTGTCCAAAAAGAACGTAAGATTGAAACCACGTCACTTAGGCAGAGATAGATCCATTGTCGATTTAAGAACCCATTAAATCCGAAACACATTTGTCAGAATATTGAAAAAGCGTATGACTTCGGCCCAAGACGTAGGTACATTTCTTTCTTTGCACTACAATGATTGAGTTTGTTTGCAAATCTCTCTTGTGATTGGATATTTCAAAATACTGTTATGAAACACTTTGAACGAAATAAGGGAAATTTACAAAATTTTAAAAACCTTCGGCAAATTTTTCAGGTATAGAACTCTAAATTCGCACTTAAATTACCTTTCAAACGAAACAATAAACTCAAAATTGGTTCATCCGTTTTGGCGCTCAGATGACACAGACAGACCGACCGACACACACATATAGCGGTCAAACTTATAACACCTTTTTTTGGGTTCGGGAGTTAAAAAATGCATACAAATTACATGACCAAGGTAGTCGTTATCAAAATGTTTTAACTAAGTAAATTTGGATAGAATCTGATTTAAATCATTTTAAAAATATCAATATCAAAAAGAAATAATGTTTTTCCAAGCAACAACAAGTACAAAAATGGGAGTGTAACAAAAAGTACATATGAAATATTAAAAAGTTTTATCCATAAACGATTACTGTTATTAAAAGTAACTTTTTATTATCGAAGAAGCACAGAAAACATTTAGTATAATAATAACTAGCTAACTTCATACTTGGTATAGCTAATAAGTGCATCTCATTTAAATATGTACACAGGCTGATTTTTAAACAAGTTTTAATCCTAAAGTTTTGAAAACGGAATCAGCGAAAAACACAAAACCAAGTATCTACGAGGATCTCTTCATGGATAACTGAGACCCACTTTGTTTGGAAATGAAATTGAACTACATCCTTTTTAAAGTATATTATTATTTTTTGTCGGTAAACAAAAGAAAATTTTCTTTAAATTTTTTTCCTTATAGTTCTCAATTTTCGTTATCTAAAAAATTTTGTTAAAATTTTCTTGGTGGAAACTTTTTAACCTGAAAATCTTGAAATCGGGTGCCTAAACTGAGGCTGGTAAAAACAAGTGTAAAAACAAAAGTTATATTTTGAAATCAAAAAAACAGAGTTGACTCCTTTTTGAACATGAAGAAAACCAAATTTGCATTCCTCCTAAAAATGAGCAGATACGTATTTTTTGTGTTTTTCAATTTTCCATTTCGTTTTCGAAATTTAAGGATGGAAACAGGATAAAAAAGACCCTAAAAACACTTTTCCTAAGCTGAACTATTCATGTTAAAAGTAAATACAAGTACTTCCACAACAATTTTTTCGGGTGCTTGGTAAGTTAACTAGGTCTTTATGAAGTTTTGTGTCATAGATAGCAATACTTGTTCGTTGATTGAAGGTATTGTAGTCCAAGATACATTATCCTCAAGGTTTTATCTAATCAATACAGCCTAATTATTTATAATTTAATGATTATTGAGCCACTCTATATATTATGTAGAAAGAACATATAAAGGATTCTTTTATAGTATTTATTTAAATGAAGTAAGTAGTAAGCAGTAAGTAACCAACAAAGATTGTGTACTCTGATATGTGTGGCATAAAACAGTATTATAAAGTATTACTAGAAACGAAAAAGTAAAAATAAATATTTTATTATCTTGAAAATTTTAATTTTATATTATACAGAATGATTGATATATGCTATCGTGAAATATGATTTCATTTTCGGATTTTCATTTTATCTTAGGCTTGAAAAATACACTATACAGTATCATGAATGTTGAAATTTTCAATTAATACTATTTTCGGAAACATAGTAAACAAAAAAGTAAACAAAAAACTTACAAAAAAGATATTGATAGATAGATAGATAGATAGATATTTTATTTGTAAATCGACAATCGTCATTACAAAGAAGTTTGACATATAGATACAAAAATTTAAAAAAAAAGAAAAAGAAAAAAAAAGTATTAACATTATAAAAATAGAAAAAAAAAAGAAAAAAGTACAGTAAATATATACAAAAAAGGCCTTAATGGATTCTACTAATCTGTTGCATAAAGGAAAAAGACACAAAAATTTCAGTAACTAGAGTTCACTCATTCAAGATGAATGACCGTGTTCGCAAAGCTCCCTCGACAAAGGAGCATAAGTTATTTAGGTGATCAAGATTGGCGACATTCAATAGGAGCGGTGCAAAATTTTCAGGCTCTATCGTTACGGATAACGTTTGCATGTACTTTTTCAGGTAATGGAGTCGTAGTCCACTGTAAATGGGACATTCAATTAGAAAATGGTACAAAGTTTCCATCTTGCCCAAATTACAAATACTACAAATTTCGTTCGGGTACCATTTGTAGCCATTTCCATTACAATAAAAGCTGATTCTTACATCGTTTGTTGTTCGTACTTGAAACAGTATTCTTAGTTTCTTGATTGACGAACACAGAAGTGACATGTTGTCTTGAGCGTGGTTAATTAAACGGTACATAGGGCTATATTTCGAATCAACAATACGCTTCATATCGTCATTTTGATGCAAATTATATAAATCGTTTACAAGTACATTTATATTTCTTTTAATTAACCCGATATTCTGCGTAAGCCACAAATCCTCTCGATCAATACTGATAAAAAGATTTTTAATTTGAGTTACCCAGTTAAGTTTTATACAATTATTATTCGTTTCATCGAGATTAAGTAATCTGTTGTAGCATATGCGAGGGAGTCTGTCATTGGGCATAGATAATATTTTATGTAACCAATTGAGAGCTCGCTTGAAAGTATAAACAATTACTTTTTGAAGTTGAAATTCCGTGCGAATAATGTAACCCGGTGTTGTAATATTTAGAGCAAACAGAGATTTGATAAGTTTAACTTGACATTTCTCAATTATATCAGGGTATCTCAGTGCCCAAATTTCCGCAGCATAAAGAAGGACACTTAATATTAGTGAGGAATACAATTGCTTTATAGTATCAAGAGATAGCGATTTGGTTCTGAAAATAATTGATTTTAAATTGACCATTGCTAGGTTAGCTTTACTGACCATTTTGTTAGCTGCGTTTAAAAACATTCCAGACGAGGAGAAACAAACACCCAAATAATTATATTCCTTAACAATTTCTAAGGTATTTGATTTGTAAAAAAATTGTAGATTGTTTGGTAATCTTCCGGAGCGTCTAAATACTACTATTTTCGTTTTATTTGTGTTGACTGTGAGCTTATTCTTATCGCAATACTCCTCCAGTGCATTTAATGCTTTCTGTAGTTTGTGAGGGGCAGAACTAAATAAGACTAAATCGTCGGCATAAAATAAATCAGTTATGTCGGTGTGACTATCGATATTAACGCCTCCTACTCCTTTCGAAATCACAAATTTTCCGAAATCAGCTAAAAACAAAGAAAAAAGTAAGGGCGAAAGGGACTCTCCCTGAAGCACACCCTTTGTGACGTGTATAGGACTGAGGGACTTGTTATTTACCTGCAAAATCATATTAGCGTTTTCATAGAAATTTTTTATTATTCTAATTAATTTTGGGGATACTCCTAATGTTTGTAACTTTAGCCACAATAGATTATGGTCAACTGAGTCAAATGCCGATTTAAAATCGACAAAAGCGCAATATAGTTTGTTTTTCGGTAACCTTAAGTGATTGGCTATAACACATGAAAGGATAAATACATTGTCCACACATCCTCGTCCTTTTCGAAATCCCGTTTGAGTCTCCGGTAAAATTTGGTTTTCCTCAACCCAGTTACTGATTCTATTGCATAAGATTTGAGTAAAAACTTTTGCTATAGTGTTTATTAAAGAAATGCCACGATAATTATTCAAATTATTGGGATCGCCTTTTTTGTGCAGTAAAATCATTTTTAAATTTGCCCACTTATTTGGAATTTTTTCATTAATAAGTATATTGTTAAAAAATCTTAATATATATTCTTTTCCCTCTAGTGAAATAAATTTAAAAAATTCATAGGGAATCCCATCGACACCAGGGGACTTGCCGTTTTTGCATTTACTTAAAACCCTATCTAATTCCTCTAATTCTATATTACGGTCAAGTTCGGGGTTATGACTAGTAACTAGCAGATTAGGGATTACTTCATAAGGAAAATCGACATTGTAAAACGATTTAAAGTGATTTTCCCAATCCTGCACATCTATAGGATTAACTGGCCTAGACTTGTAATTAAAATGACGAATGGCTTCCCAGAACTCTTTAGGATTATGACTATTAATAATCTTTTTTGATAATTCCTGCAAATGATTTTGTTTTGTCATCTTAACCAATGATTTATAATTTTTTTTTGTATCAAGATATGCTTGGATTTGTTCTTCTGCAAATTTATCTTTCCTACATCTTCGCAGTGCTCGTCGAACTTCTTTTCTTAGGTTTCGACAGTCTGTATTAAACCAGGACTTAGAGTCCGCTCTTGCCCCAGCCCCAATGCATACACGTTTACACATTTGTAAACTTTCTGCGGTGTTTTTTATAGCCTCAGTTAAATAATTACATATTGTATCAGAATCTGATACATCTAAGGTCAAAGGATCTGAAAGTTTTTTATCTAATTCATTATTTACTAGACTTTTATATTGTTCAGAACAACTTTCTACCCAAATAAATTTATACTGGAAATATTTAATACTTTCAGCATGTTCCACTTCGTGGTAATTGAGATCAACATCGACAGTCACTCGATACGGAAGATGAGAGGATATAAGATCATTATTGCAAGAAAGACCTGAGTCACAAATACGGTAGGTAAAACCGGAATTTATCCAGCAAAGGTCAATGACAGACTTACCCCTACTAGAAACGTATGTAAACTGTGCCGGATTGTCACTTATGGTTCGTCCATTAAGAACATACATACCATTTTCTTCCATAAAACTTACTAGCTGTCTTCCTCTAGAATCAATGTTACTGTCCATGTTAGATCTGTTTGGTTTTAAAAGCGAGCTACAGCAGATATCCTCATCCATTTGATTTAAATTGCCTATACGTGAATTGAAGTCGCCAAGCATGATCAACCTATCCGAGTTTGAACATGAAAGTATCTGGGACACGGTATCTTTCAGCAGATCTAATATAATTTTAATGTCTTTATCCCGTGGAAAATAAAACAAACCTAAAATAAAATAAAAGTTATTAATTCTAATTTCAATTATTAACCAGAAATTTGTTGTATCAAGAACCCTGACATTAAAGCCCTTTTTTACAAAAATCAATAAACCGCCACTGGCTCGACCTCTCGATTTCTCTTTGACAGCTAAACTGTAATAATAATTATAAATTTGTGAAAAATTATCATCTATAGAAATCGAGCCAGTTACCCATGTTTCACACAAGCAAATAATGTCCGGGCTATTATCATCAATTACAAAACATTCCTTGAAATTAGCGAAACCATCGCAGTTCCACAGCAAAATATTTAAATTTTTTGGCTTCCTAAAGGGGTGACATCTCCAATACATTCAACATTGAGCTTCTTTGAATTTTTTTTTTTGGATCCGGTTTCATTGTTTTTAATTTTTTTATCCTCCTGAACTATTTTTTCTGGATCTTCTTCGGAGGAAGATTGTGGAATAAGACGTTTTCTCTCATTTCGCTTTAGTTGCATCCTTTTCTCTTTATTTTCCACACGAATTTGTAGTGGTAAATCATCATGAATATATATATTCGTACCTTTGAGTTTTGTTCTATTGCGAATCACATCTAATTTCAGTTTATAATTAAAAAAACAAACTTTAATTGGTCGGATTTTGTCGTTCTGTTTTCTGCCTATTCGAAAGATGTTAGAAATATCTGTCGACGACACCGTAATTGAAAATGTTTCTTGACATATATTAGTAAATACTTGCAATAGTTCAGACGCACTATTTTCATTTTCTTGAATTCCATGAATAACGATATTACTTTTGTTGGCTTCTTTTAGTAAGAAATTAATCGTTTGTTCATGTTTATGGACAACGGGTTCAAGTGAGTTGTATTTTTCTTGATTACTAATACAGATGTTCTTTAATTCTTTGAGGCTATTATCTAAACTATTTTCCACTGCTTGTAAACGTTCCAAAATTTTGTCTTGAACTTGCAGACGTTCCAGAATTATGTCTAATTTTTTCCCATCCATAATGTGAAATATAGATATTTAATTTCAATCACAACAAATAAATATATGAATGTCAAGTAAATATTATTTAATATAAGTAAATATTATAGTATTAAATTGCACACAACAATAAAGTTGTTTATTAACAGCGATGACAGCAATGACTTTTTAACAACCTTTATGCAAATGTCTACATTATAACATAACCACTTTTTATTTTTATTAATTAGAGAGAAGAAGAAAAAAAAAAGTTTTGCACTGAAATTTTCTATTTTTAATTTGTAAACTTAGCAGCACAATTAGACAAAAAAAAAAAAAAAAGATTTAATTTTCACGATTGGAAAATACTTTTAATTTCAAAAATTATCACAGAGATATGAATACACGTCTTAACAGTATGAACTATAGCGCCAAACTCCCAAAAAAAGATATTGAATGCAACAGTATTTTTTACTTACAATGAAAAATGAAAAGAATGATTTTTGTGCATTGTTCAAATACGCCACCTTAGAGGAGCGAAACGGTATATGCCCGGTGCACACAGAATAGTTGAAATAGATGAAACGAGGCTTACGCTCGGAGTATTGAAAATTGATATTTCACAAAACGAATACATGTATTAATTATATGTTACTCTTAACTTTCAATGACAAAATACATTTTTCTGTCATTATTGATGGCGACACTTGTGCAGCACCTTGAGTACAGTTTCTTCATCTGATCTCTTACTAACAAGATAGAGATATGTTAACTCTCGTTTCCAGTTCTTAAGTGAAAATTTCATAATATTCATAAAGAAATATCAGCATCTTATTTATGGTGATTTCTAAAACAGAAACCTTTTCTAATGATGACATACTAGAACAAATTGCAGGAGATTTGAATGGATATAATTTGTTCATAATGAGATGTTAGAAAACACATTTTCGATTTCTAAAAGTTGGTGTGTGGTTGTGACGTAAGTATTTGATATCTTTTTCTTTTATTCTTTGAAACTAGTCAATTTTTAAAATATTCCTTTCCAATGAGTAAATATGGACTTATGAAAACTCTAATTAATAAAAGATATAGAATAAATAAAGGATATTTTATGGTGATATCTTTGAATAGTCATTAAATCAATTTTAATTAATATTAAAATTGATTTATATATAATCAAACATTCAATACAAAATTTTATTACGTTAATTCTATAAATACAAAAATTAACTTCTGTTCAATATTAGAGATTTTTTTTCAAAAAAGAAAAATAGCAATAAAGCATACACGTAAAGAACAAACAGAATGGAATTAATAGTAACATATAAAATGGTACAGTTACTCCTTCATCTCTTTTCGGTTATCGCTTTCTGAGTAGGTTCTACAGTAACTTTTCTATTTAGTTTTCCTCAGACAATCAGTTCAACTTTGTTACTATACTACTATATCATTCGTTAAGTTTCAGTTTCTAGTTCAATGAATGCCAAAACTTTTCACATAATGTACAATATTTGGATAGTACAAAAAAAAAAATTATAAAAAAAAAAAAAAAAAAAAAAAAAAAAACTAAATAGAAAAATCTTTTTGACTACAGATTCAATTTTCGTTTGTAGAGAATTTTTTCATTGGAAAATATAATTTTTTTTATAAAAAAATCAAAGTCAATGTTCTATGTTATACTTCCAGATTGCATCTAAGAACGTACAAAAACAGTATGAATATAATGTAATTTCTATTGCTACCATTTTCCTCGATAGAAGATTTACAGCGTATGTATTTGGGTAGAACGAAGAATTAACTGCAAACTATTGTATTTAGGAAAAAGGAAGCAGACAATTACTTGTAAACTTCAAAAGTTTAATATTCAAAATATTATTATAGGTTTTAAATAAGCCAAATAGAGTGGGTTATGACTTGAACTTGTTTAGCAGTTAAAGCTTGTTTTGTGTATTGAAAGAGAAGTTTTTGAAAATTTTCATAGCAAAGAAGAAACGACTTAGCTATGCAATAGCCTCTCAAGTTGATATTCGATAGACGTTTGAAAATTACGAAAGAGTTTTACCTATTATGTGTTGGTAGTAAGCATAAATTTTAGTGTAAGCATTGTTTTAAGAAGAGGATAAATGATTTAAGAATAAAAAAAAATCTGATAAAATAAGTAAAAAAACGTTGAAAATAAAACGACTCTAGATAATTTTAATGAATTTTATACAATTGTTTAATCTATATCACATATCAATAGCAGAGGACACAAGTATAATTTCGTAGTTGATTGAACAAACAGGTCATATTTAATACTACACGGCAGTGCACAGGACGGCAATGGCACGGTGTAAATAGCAAATAAGAAAGGATATCCCCAACAGGTCTGTATGTGACATCTTTATTTTCTATTTCTATTCTTATATATTCAATTCTTGTCATTTTGCATACATGCACAGTAATTTTTTAGCCATTTTATTTCACTGAAAGAAAATATAATAAAATTTTCTTTAAATGATTGTGCTTTATTTACAGAGCTGTCTCTAGCACAAAGAATAGGTCGCGATTCTGATCTCATATCAGTTGTGCCGATTAGTATAACTAAATATTTCAAGCCTACTACAGCTTTCATTAATGTTTAATTCGAAAAATAATGATTTATAATATTTTTATCAAATTTGGTCGCTATTTATATCAATAGGTGCTTTCTAACCCAAGAACTTCATTTCACCTACAATTTATTTCATTATAACTATTCATTAGCGGTTATTCATATTAAATTACCTAAAGTTTAAAAGTTTACAGTTAATTAATAGGTCGCCCTTTAAGTCCAAGCCCTACTGAAATCTTTTGCCAAATTAGAGAGTCTGAACTGGTAATTATTATCCAAAATTAACATGTTTATATATTCTAGCAAATGTAATTATTATAACAAAAAAAATTAAATAAAAAATACTTAAGGAACGAGCAGAAATATTTATTGTCATATAATTGTATTTAATTATATAATTTATATTGTAATATAAATATTTATTGTCTGATTTATATGTGCATGTAAAATTTCTGTTCAAACCGCAACCGCGACGTGGATAAAATTTAGATTGTAAAATTCCTAGACATAAAGCGAAAGTAAATAAAAGCTTTTAATAATAAGAACATATTTCAAATAAGTATAGGAACAAAAGAAGTAGCCAAATACGTGAAGCCGCTTTGAAGTGACGCGCGAGAAATCGCTATTCAGCAATTTTGATTAAGTTTTGCAATCTTTATGATTGGTTTAAACGGCGATCAGATTCAATTTACGAAAAAAAACCGTTAAATTGAGTTTTTACGGACTAACGTGAGCAAGAATTATCGAGGTAGCCTTAAAATATTTTTGAAAAGAATTTCAACAATAAATAGATACGGGTTTCACCTAGATCAGAGTGTCGATCCATTTTTCAGGTTAAGTATCGGTCTATTAATAAATTTCGAACAAATACCAATACGATAGCTTGTTAAAGTAGTTAATTTCAGCTGCAAATAATCACAGAATGGCACAGATAAAAATCAAGACTTTTTCCAAATTGTTTCTAAAGAGTACTTTACTCCTTAAGACCTCCTAAAAAAGGATTAAAAAATTTGAAACTAGTTTGAATTAGAACTTGGTTTTAGAGACAAAGGATTCAACAACAATATCATAGGCTCATTATAACACAATTTCATATTTTCAGATATCTTTGCATAACTGCAGCAGAGAATGCATTGGGAATTAACAAATTGAAAGTAGAAAGAGATATCGCGGGCATCAAAACAAAACATGTTAAAATTCGGAAATACTTGGAACTTTGAATTGAAATTTCAGCCTTTATAGAAATCAATTCAACGTTTGGGTTGGAAAAAATATTTCGGTAAAAAATTTTTCTAAACATTTTACTGCAAAAAAGTTATAACTACGTACGACAGCCCTCAAAATAGCATCATAACATTGTACACATTAGCTCAGTTCATACATAAATTCATGTAATATTTCGAGAATTCAGTGTGTATTGTAAATATGTTATTTGTGAAAATTGTAAGGTATTTCCATTCTCTGTGTTGAGAATTATTGAAATTGACTTATTCACTGATACTGATTGAACAAAACTTACATATTACTAGCGGACCCGACAGACGTTGTCCTGTACACACGTCTTTTTTTAATGAGCTGAAACAATCTGGACCGCTTTGATGAAAATTATTATTGAAAAGTTATATGGAGAATGGTTTAGATTTACCATTCGGTCCACTACAACTGTTTTTAATGGTTCCACACCAAAAAAGTTAAATCTCATTAAATGGTGGTAGCGCATATAAATCAACTACAATTCATTAATACCTATACTACGTTTAGCCTGTCTGCTACACTCATCCCGCTAAACCCCAATTTAACTCCCATTTATTGGACCGGCCTGAGCTTCGACCTTTGGCCTGGCCTTCGGCATTGGAGCTCGCTGCGCTCGCATATGGCTCTAATAAATGCCTATTGACAATAAAAAATACATAGTACACATAGTAAGTTGTAATATAATGTGATATGATTTATATGCGCTCCCACCATTTAATGAGATTTAACTTTTTTGGTGTGGAACCCTTAAAAACAGTTGTAGTGGACCGAATGGTAAATCTAAACCATTCTCCAATCCCCTTGAACTCACACAAAAAATTTCATCGAAATCGGTCCAGCCGTCTAGGAGGAGTTCAGTCACACGCACACAAGAAATATATACTGGGTGTTCCAAACCACCCGTCCAGGCTGATTATTCTGAATAGTTTTTAAAAAAAATTGAAACGAAAAAACACTTATCAAATATTTTTTGAAACTCTATCTAACCATACCAAAAACACCCTCCACCCTCAACCCCTGTTAGGGGTAGGGGGTGTAACTTGAAAAAATCAAATGGAAACCCCTATTTTTTTCTGCAGATTTGGATTCTTCAGAAGAAAAGACAAACATTTTGTCTAAGAAATTTTTCCCGATTTTCGGTAGATCGCGCTACAATCGACAAAAAACGTTCTTTTAGATTTGGCATAAGAATTGCGCCGTTCAATGACAAAAATCAAAACGAAAAAGTAAAAAAAAAATAAAAACACAGAACCAAAACAAAAACAAAACAAAAGCAACACAAAAGTTAGAAATTCGAAAAATAAAACGAAACGAAAATAAAAGAGAAGCGAAAATGTCGAATTGCGGTAATTGAGGTAAACCACTAGACAATTGGGAGGATACTAAATAAAGCTCTTAGAAAGAATTAGATATGAATCATTTTAGATTTAATTTTTTTTCAGACTTTCCAAAATAAAAAAAAACATTTTTACAAAAATAATTTTTCTAAATCATAATAAAATATGAAAAACAAAACAGAATAGTCTTTTCTTCAAAAAAACAAAAACAAAATTGAAAATAACTATTCTCGACTCAAAAAACTTTTCTCGCCTTCACTTGAACTGCAATTCTTATGCCAAATCTAAAAGAACGATTTTTGTCGATTGTAGCGTGATCTACCGAAAATCGGGAAAAATTTCTAAGACAAAATGTTTGTCTTTTCTTCTGAAGAATTCAAATCTGCAGAAAAAAATAGGGGTTACCATTTGATTTTTTCAAGTTACACCCCCTACCCCTAACAGGGGTTGAGGGTGGAGGGTGTTTTTGGTATGGTTAGATAGAGTTTCAAAAAATATTTGATACGTGTTTTTTCGTTTCAATTTTTTTTGAAAACTATTCAGAATAATCAGCCTGGACGGGTGGTTTGGAACACCCAGCATATTAAGATATGAACCAATATTATATTCAAAAATTTTTGAATATTTCGTTCACGCAAACATATGATTTCTATTAATCTGTCACTGAAAAAATAAATTGCTTAGAATTTTCAAAATATTTTATGTTAATGTATCTTAATAAGCCATCCTTTTAATTGAGTTTTCATAGTTTGAAAAATGATGCGATTGTACCGAATTAATTTCTGACTGGGGTTAGTCTCCAAGTCAAAAATTTGATTGTTGTTGTTGTTGTTGAAAATAGAGAAAATATATAAAATTATGCCTCTCATTTTAAGAACTGCGATCAAAGAACGGTAAACCCGTTGAAATATCTAAATAATGTGAATTTTCGGAGAGAAAAGTACTATGAATAATTATTTTACAAAAAATATTTAAAGAGCAAATCTATTCAAAACTTATAGGTACTACGCCATAATTAAAAATTTTTAATTATAAAAAAAATTGTTTACGGAGTTTTTAATGGTCGAAAAACTGCGGACGAAAAGTTTATAATTTTAGAAAAACCGTGGAAATAATTATACTTCTCTCTTTGATATCTATCTTATTAAATTAAATTTGTTATCTTGCGTCTATTTTAACCTCGGTCAAAAAGAGGGAAACTTCCATGTATCTGTGTGTCCGTGTGTCTATTTGTGGGATCGTAGTTCCTAAACGAATGAGCCGATAATGATTTGTTTTATTTGTTAATTTGATCAATAATGTTCTTCGCAATGTATCAAGTGCAAGTTTAAGGTTCAATACCTGTTAACAACTAGCAAAGAGTTGATGATTTTCTGACTGGCGATTTTCTGCTTTATTTTAGGTCGAGGGTTTCATTAAATTATAATTTTAATATTAATAATTAGAGACTTATATTCTTCAAGTTAACAAAATTTAATAGGAAAATGTTTTTGCGATTCGCGTTAGTTAACGCTGTAATCATAAAAAAAATTACCGTAACTTTTGAAGAAACTTTATAATCCTGAAAAAAAGTATTTATTTATTCATTCCCAGCAGTTACTCACTTGATTCGCTGAGCTATATCTACTTTTTTACTTTAAAACGAAGACTATTCTACATGTGCAAAAGCTTGCCCATGAATCGGTGTTAATTTAAAAATGCTGTGTCATTTAAGGTATTTAGTGCACCTGCTCTTTAATTTTTAAGGAGACTTCCCGCGCAATTTGTAATGTGTATTTTCCAGTGTAGGTATCAATTGAAAAATCATTTGAACCTTACCTAACAAAATTTAAAATTGTCTTGATTAATGTTTAATATTTTTAGGGTAAAACACATTAGGTACGGTATAAGTTGTATATGAATTTGAGAAAGGGTTCATAAATAAATGAATCTGTAATAATATAATGGTGGTGTCATAACATAAACACCCATGTAAATCTATCTTAACAATATACCATGTTTGTTTGTAATTAGTTAAATTCCAAGTTTTGTTAATTACATATTCTGATATATACGGTATATAATTTTGACAACTAAAATATTATGTATTAAGCAAGCAAGCCAGTTGGTGAAAAGTTTTCCATTAAAAATGATACAACTTTTAACTAAAAATTCTTGTAAAATGTAGAACCGACGAAAAATGCACATACACATAAAAATATTTTACTAAAAAAACCTAAAAATAATTTTAGCGAATTTCCGAAGGAAATGGAATAGCACAAAGTACAAAAGTTTAAAATTTTTAACTTTCCAGAGGAAGTTAATGTAATGGGACCGATTTTGAAAATCTTCAGGTTTACATATTTCCGCGGTTTCAAGGCCGCAATATCCGAATTAAACCTTTTCACACAAATTTCATGTTGGTGTGTGTATGTGTACGTATGCTCGTATGTTCGTTCGAATTCTTTCGCCTCGATTATCTCGCGAACCAGTTACGATATTAACACGTGACTGGGCTTATTCGACGTGAAATCGCGTATTTCAGAACTGAATGAGTTCAGCAGAATTAGTTGAGCTGCTTTTAATGATAATAAAAAAACTGGAAAATAATGAATAAACAGAATCTGAAAAGTGGATAAAACACATCATTTTTCTTTGGAGATAATGATCGGTCCAGCATAAGCTGCAGTACATGTTTGAAAAATAATCTATTTAGGCTAACAGGACCTTTTTTAATATTTTTCCCTTCTCTGGGAAGTTAGTTGTGTGGACTACAGGGGTCGCACTCACACGATTTCAGTACCACACCGACTATGTACTGCCAATTTATTTATTATATTATTGCATTTTTTGATCCGATCAAATATTACTCCTGTGATTTTTTCTCTAGATGCTTAGTTTTCGAAATACTAATCCTTGAAAAATTAAAGTATATAATATATTAAAGTATATTATAGTTCCTTATAAGTATATACATATGTATGTATTTGTAGCCTATCTGTCGTCCGAGTAAATTCGCTTAGCTAATAATCAAGAATTTTCTGTCGGTAATTACGCTTTGTAGCCGAAAAATTTCTTGAAAGATAATTTTATGGCAATTTGAATGATGTATGATTCCATGCGAATGTGAACTGAAAAATATAATTTTTCGATTACTTGACCGCGAAGATTCGGTTTGATATCATTGATGTGCATTAGTTTTGTGCATATGACGATGTTCACACATTCTTTATGTACATCCTTAGCTGGATGACTTAGATTACTATTACCTTTCGTTCACGAGAAATCATGAACAAAAAATGCACACACACACATGAATCTAAAAGTGATTTGGAAATTCGAACCGATTAAATGCAAATAATAATACCGGAAAATTTATATATACCTCTTATAAGTTGTTTCATTTAACTTTTTCATTGTCAATGGAAATCCCTTATATAAGGATACGAACAAAACGAATAAAATTAGTAAGATTAAACTTTTGCGTTTTGTTTTTGAAATGCTACTTATATATTATTATTATTATATGAAGTGTTAAAGAAAATATATTTTACGTAATGTATAACTTTTTATACCATATATATGAAATATACCAAGGTATACTAAGTTTAGTCCCAAGTTTGTAACGCTAAATTTTGGTATAGGTCATAAAATCACCTAATTAGTCCTATTTCGGTTGTCTGTCTGTCTGTCGTCTGTCCATCTGTCATCACGATTACTCAAAAACGAAAAGAGATATCAAGCTGAAATTTTTATAGCCTGCTAAGGACGTAAAAAGTGAGATCGAGTTTGTAAATGAGCAACATTCGTCAATCAGGTCATGGGTCATTTTGTAAACCGTTAGAGAGAGAACAAAGTTTTAATGTAAAAAATGTTTTTTATAAAAAAATAAACAACTTTTTCAAATAAACAAATTTATACAGATGAAATAAAAATGTGGAGTACATTTCAGTAACAAGAATTAGAAAATTTCTTTTTTTTTGGGCATCTGCGGAATAAATTTCAAGTAAATGAGAAGATAACATTGTATTGAGATACTATAAATGCTAAATAAATGTACGCAAATCTGCAGTCCTTAACAAATGATCATCTTAAAATCATACCACAAGTGAAATTTACCAAATTAAAAAAAGCCCGACAAATTTGTTCGGGTACGGAACCCTAAACTCGCACTTTAAACATATATGTGACCACTCTCCATTAAATTACCCCTTTCCTGAAAGCATTATGAAGATCGTCGCCTATTTTTTAGTTTTTTTGGTTGTTTCGAAACCCTAAACTCACACTTGAAACATAGCTAAGAACACTCTTCGTTAAATTACCTTTCGAACGAAACAAATAAATCAAAATTGGTTCAATTGGTCTAGGCACTACGATGCCACCCTTTTTTTTAATTCGCGGGTTAAAGACAGTCATACTATAAACCTAAAAATTCGATCACATATATGAAATGAGTGAAAATAAACAATTGACTGGGACAATTGTGAAAATACTCTGTATAGACAATGCCTGCACCATGTTTTTGTAATATTTTTAATGAATTAAAATATTAAATTACAGAATCACTGAAAAATTCATTATCGCATTTCTCTTTGCAAAAGCTTTTTATACTTTTTAGGTAAGGTTAAATCTCTAAATAGTTCATTTATTCCTTACATAAGCGAAACTAAATACTCCGATAATTTTTTATAAAATATAATTTTTAACCAATATGCATATCGAGCAACAGTTTTAAGTAAAGTTGCTATACTTGCGCTAAAGATACCCTAAGTTACTTACTTGGGCTAAAGCTTTTTTATTAAATTAGATGAAATTTCAATATAAAATTATTCTCTTATACTTTTTTTAAAGTCGATTCTATTTTTTAAATAAAATTTTTACAAAATAACACATATTTACAATAATTATTCTCATCTGTCACTTATTCAAAATAATGCGTACAATAATTGAATATTAATTAAAATACGGAAACAGTAATTAATGAAACCAATTAATAATTATTAACAATATTTTGTAATGATAAATAAGAAACATGAATAAATTAACTAAATAATACATTATTTTGAAATAAATGAAATTCAATGTTTTCATTATCGTAAGTACATAATAATCCAACTTATACCGAATGATTCAGTTTTATTTGGAGTATAATATATTCACTTAATCTTATAATTAATATAAAGAAAGTGATTCAAGTGTTGTAATCGTGATCTCTCCACCGAGAAACTGGGCATCCCACAATCCGAACTTTTATCCAAACAACCGCTAAATTGAACTGCGCCGATTCAACCCAAGTACGTTACTCTTCCGAAACAAATACCACATGCCACACGATGTCGATTGGAACAAATTCTGTTGTAATTTGATTTGTACATATTTCATTTATATATTAAAGGAGAAGCTTTTCCAACCAAATAAGTTAAATTATGATTTTTACGGTTTTTTATAAGTTTTTTCTATAAAATTTAAACAATGCATTCAATTTTTATAATTTTTCGATGTAAGACGATGTTATAATATAGGTAAAAGTTTAGGCTCGGAACTATATTTTAAGACGTTTTTTAGTTATTTATTGTAAACTGACGATTTGAAAAATTCCTTTTAAACTTTCAACTTCAACTGTTTTAATCGTGAAAATGTTTTCTACATTAATACTCATTTTGAGCATCCCTGAAAGCATTAAGCTAATTCTAATGCTTCGGCTAGGTACAGTAATAGAGTAAAAATTATATTTAATTTTTATTAGAAATATCAATTTTGGACTTTTTTTAAATCTATTTGGAGCAGTATCAAAAAATTAATCATTATTTTTTTTTAAATAATTAGCAAACAATTTGCAACCCTTAACCATATAACGTATAATATTCGCATAGTTCATAATATCGTTTAAGAAAAAATTCAGTTATTTCTATCTCCCAGGAAAATGCATAAATTCGGGGAAATTATTTGTTTCCGATTTGGAAGAAAAATCATTATTTTTTGATGATAGGCCAATAATTTTTTACCCGACTGCACGACGCAAAGGAGTGGTAATGTGTTTATCAGCCAAATTATGTATGCATGTATGTTTGTTCTGGCATCTAAAGACCAAACGCGTCTTCCTATTTTATGATTAATGACATGGGTGGTATATTATGTAAACGAAAAAAATTTAAGTCGACAAATTATGTTGACTGGGATATCATTAAATAGACAATCCTAAAAAAAACTAACTAAAAAGTGGAAAATAAAAATTGAATTTCAAAAATTAAAAAACTCGACGAAAAATGACCTTTAATTACAAACTGAAAAGAATAAAAAAGTTCCAGTATTGTGAAAATTAAAGACGGTGAAGGATTTGAATTGATCTCGACTATCGGAGTCACTATGTTCTTTTATCGCATTCTAAAAGCGTATTCTTTAGTTTTTTTGAAATATTATTTATTTAAGAAAAAAATCCATGAAACTAAAGAAATCTCACTGATACACATGGTACAAAATATTACGGTTTTGAGATTCATACATTTTATTCCATATTATACATATATGTTGTATGAACTACTATTCTATCGTATATAACGGAAATGGATTTTCTTTTGTTTATATCTAATGAATAAAACACAAACACTTTGTTTGGTATGTTTTTCCTTTGTCATTGACATGATTTATGAATGAATAATATGTGTATGACATAAATATGTGCAATAATATTTAATATATTGTATATAATAAATATTTGATATGATAATAACATAACATATGACTCATTGAGTTCACAAATATTATTTTTGGTATAAATAAATATTATTATTATTATTATTAATGTAGAAAACAAAACTCGTTGAAAAAAATCATATATATTTTAAGACTAAGTTAATTTTTTTCTTCAATTTTATTCTATTCCTTAATATTATTAGTACTGTAATATATCAAGATACAAATATCTAGATACTTTTTAGCGAAGGAAATGGAGCTATTGCTTTTGTACTGATAATGGTTTTTGAAATTTTTTTCAAATTTTCATCGATTCTACCGACTAGATGTTAAAAATGACCATCGTTTATATTTATATATAGCTACATGTTTGCGTGTATGTATGTATTTAATATCTATACGTCAATGTGTCTGTACCCTATCTAGGGGTCGAAATTTAAGTGTTGTTTGAATCAAGAATCAAGAAATAGTTAAAGTTTGGCATCAAGAAGGGTTTTGGCATTTGAAAGATCAAGTTTGTTAAGGAGATATGAAAAGATTGAATAATACTAGGTATTTCAATAAAACTTTATAAATACATTTTTTGATTAACAAAGTTTCCAAAAATGACAAAAAATTCCTAGGTTATCGGGCTTTTTATTACTATTTTATCGTTCAAAGTTGGCTGAAAATATGATTAATCATATATGTTATCCTTTTCAATTGGATATTTCCATATCAAAAAATCTAGAGAGTTTGATAAAAAAACTATCTAAAATGCTTAGACAATCTAGTAATTTATAATAATATCATCAAAATATAAGGTTGCCGATGGTATAAAAACAAAATTTTAATTTAATTATGAGTTCATCGAAGATCCATCATTTGATGAACAGAGACGACTATAGTTAGAGTATTAATGATTTAATAACGCTATCTATATTTTCAAATTTATAAGAAGCACTTGCACACAATATATTATATACTTTTGTAATTACGTGGAATTGTAAATCAAAAATAACACATTATTTGACTACAAAGCATGTATTTGGTTTATATGTATGTACCGTGAAATACACCAAACCTTTTTTTATGTTACTGTAAGGAAACAGTCACCTTAATGAGAAAAATTTACAGACAAACAAGAGGCTGGGGTTGTGCAAAGTACAAAATTTTAAGAATTAAAAAATTTTTGTATTTTTTGATCAGTTTTAACCAAAAAGTACTCCTGCGATTTTGTCTCCAGGCGCTTAGTTATCGAAATTAAAACTCTTGAAAAATTAAAAATGCAATATTCGATTTTAAGGAAAAGGTGTTATTTTTTCAATCTCTGAGGGAATTCGCTTAGCTAACGCAGCTCCGGCATCACGTATTTTTCTTTTTGTATGTTGTATCTATACTAAGTTACTTTTTTTAGTATCTGTACCTATATCTAGATATATTTTAAATGTATCTTGTATCTTTATATATAAGGTACCGACTAAAATGATTATTATGCCATAATTTAATTGTAATACATAACAAAAACACATAACTTAACGATGTATATAAATTAAAGTAGTGATGATGTAAAATAATGCAATATGGACATAAATACCAATAGATTTAATATGTTTTGTGTAATATAATCTCATCCTTCAGGATGTTATGTTGTATATATTCTGGTTTATATTTGTATGTGCATATCGATGGATAATGGATTTCTATATTTATATATTGAAAAAGATTTTATCTATATATTTATGAACTAAACAGAAAACTTATTATGTCAGTCTTATAAATGACATGTTATATCATATATGTTGGCAGAGTGAATACATATTGAACATGGATGGATAAAGGCTATCAATTCATATATAATACACCTAACATCAAATTATCATAGCACCTTCACCAGGGGCGTCGCCAGAAAATGTATGAGAGAGGGCTATCTGAAGAATGTAGGAATTACAGGGAAAAAAATTTTACAGGAAAAAGTGACCTGATTGTTAAAATACGCAAAAATAATTTTGGGCTTTCACAACGTAGGTGAGATAGGTGACTTCATTTAACAAAGACTAAACGTATTGCTTATTTGATTCTTTGGTATTTGGATAAAGCTATCCTATTTATTTTTAGGAAGTTTACATTTATTTTCAAATATTTCTTAGTATCTTATACAGCAACACGAAAATAGGAGTGTTTTAAAATTAGTACTATTTTATCATTAATTTACCTAAAATTGCAGTTTGATAAATAAAAATGATAGTTTAAATGTGAAATAAAATTTGATATTCAATAGAATTTTACTAAATAATTAGAAAAACTATTTTTATTTTTGTAATGCCCATTTTTATTTAATACTAATGTGAATCAAATGCAGGAATGAATAGGAATATGTTTTAATCACATTGTAGGAATATGTTTTAATCACAATTGAATGAATACGATTTAATAAATCGAACATTTTCATAACAATATTAAATAAAACTGGTAATAAATATTACTTTTTCTAATTATTTACAAATTTAATATGGAATTCCAATAACAGAAGCTCGCAACAATGAAGATATTTTCTATTTTAAAGCAAGTCAACGGATTTTGAATCGTTTTTCTGAATCCCTAAGGATGGACCGCTGCTCCTTTCCTTTTAAAGTCCGTAGACTCAATAATGAGTCGTTACTCTGATCTAGATGGTACTCACATCAACTGCTGTGATTTCTTCAAAAACAATTCTCGCTAGCTAACTAAGATAACTTTTGCTAGTTAAATAAGATTTTCATTCAATGGTGTATTTGTAAATCATCTATATCTTAATATAAAATTGATTTTAAAAATGGCCCAAATTCTTATCTTAAATGATAATTATTGTACTTGAGTAGCAAATATTTTTAAGGGTTTCCAAAAATAGAAGTGAGGTTCACCTAGATCAGAGTTATAACTCCATTTTTCAGATTAATGACTCGTGTACTATATAAAACTTCGAATGTACCTAAGTAGAAGTTAACTATGACTTAAATACCACAATCATGATTATAATGAATAAGACTTAAAACGATGTTTTTTAAGTGTTTCTATCTTTTTATTATTATTTTTATTAATTTATATTTATTTGAATTCGATTTTTTTTACAATATTATTAAAAATTAAAGTAAAATATAAAAATCGCTAATTATTTTTTTACCCATCAAACCAATTATTCCACATAAAACTGGGATTTAACAAATTGTTGAAGAAATTCTTGAACAGATTTAAACAAACAGAAAACTTTTTATATTAAAAAAAGTTAATTCTCCTTTCTCGTGCGTCTATTTGATAGTAAAAAATTTTATGACATGCATATAAATCACACTGAAATTTAAATATGTTTTAAATAATGTTCTTTTTATACACATATCTATTACATTACTACCTGTAGTATACTAACTTATGTGTGTAGTCACTTACCTATCTACAATAAATACCTAACTACCCATGTATAGTAGTACCCTTTTCTCATCTTTCCCATATTTTATACTGATAACAAAAATGTCAAGATAAATATATTTACCTTGTTTTGTAAAATTTATTTATGTAAACTATGGTAAACTGTGCTTAAAGTTAAATTTTTGATAACTCCTTTTCAATAACAAAAGGAAAATTCCTTCCAAAATCAACATCCTCTATTTTTTTTTATGATTTATCTCTGAGCGACATTAAAGAGCAATAATCTTTTTACAATAATAATTAAATGATTAAAATTATGCAGAAAACCTAAGTCTGTGAAAATAATAGTTGAAAAAGAGTAAAAAACACGTTTTTGTAACTAGGTGGAATAAAAAGTAAAATATCATTTTATGGTAAAAAACGTGGGGTGCTAGATTACAATTGTTGTAAGTATTTTATTGATAGATATTGGTACAAGTAAAGTCATTATAAAATATCTTGAGAAGTACTCCACGCTTTTCTACGATACAATTTTTTTTTTCTCAACCACTGGAAAAAATCATTATTCCGGAAGATCCTAATCAGGATAATCGGACAAACTTAATAAATTATTTTATTTTAGTTGGTCTTTGATTAGTTTGCATTTTTTCAAATTAATCCGACGTTTGAAATAATGTTTAAATATTACATAGCTTATTATAAGTGTAATTTCAGAACATAATTAATCAAGATGGCAATAATAGGTGACGTACTATCTTTAACAAAACCAAAGTGCACTCAAGTGACGTACTATCTTTAACTAAACCTCTGATTTACTTAATTTTTAATATCCTGTAAAACAAAGCTACAGTTTTTTTCTACTGTTTTTGTTATTGATTATTAGGTTGATCAAAGGAAAAACCCAGTTATTTGAACAAATATGTTATTGTTATATATTGATATCAAAATTAATATAAGTAGTACAAGAATTGCATGGTCTCATTACTACTAAACAATAATAATATTTAATACTAGTTCAAATGTTTTAATCTTTCTTAAATTCGTAACCATTAAATAATAATATTTTCCTATTTATCAACTAGTAATAAAAGAATAGAGAAGTTGAATGTTTTTGTATTTTTTCTCGAAAGTTTACTAAAAATTTATGGGAAAAATTAAAAAAAATTTTTATTTTAAAATTGATTTTTCATGTAATTTTACAATTGAAAATGGTTTTTCTAAACTATAAATTCAAACGCCTGTGACGTCAACACATCACCTTAGCAACACCAACGTACGGAAACATGATAAAATGACATGTAGAATGATAAATGGTTTGTCTTCCAACTTGCTTTCACGATATTGTAACGAAATTTTCATAGAAACAAGCCGAAAAATGTAAATTCATGGTGATTCCGATTGGCTCACAACCTCAAAGGGTGTAAATACGTCATAACCAATAGTAAGTAGTTTTTTTTTATTCAGAAATGTAAATATTTTATTAATAGACTGCGCTGCGGACTACTAGATTACCAGCATTCGATTACGTGTAAAGAAACATTTGCTGTGTTATTGCAGGTTATTTCCGGATTATGCTTCTTCCTATTTCTATTTAAATATAAATGAGATGAAATTGCTTTTCGAGCGAATATTATGGCAATTATGATTTACATTGATTTATGACCTTTAGTTCGTTTCAAAAATACCCTAAATATACCAATCAAAATATCTTTTTAATTTTATAAATTTTCTCTCTTTTGTTTAAATGTTTAAATTTTTTACTCAAAATGACTGCTGCAGTATATTCTCAATCAACATAGAAAATACAGTAGTTTTACCAAAATAATAGGGGAAAAATCATTTTAATTCTGCTTATGACTGCCATATTCACTACTTTACGTCGTCATTAGTGATTTTGACAATAGGTATTAAATTCATTATTTTTCATATCCAATATTATTATCATCTGTACCTATTAAATACACCATGTATGAGATTCTTTTGTATGAAATTTTGTAACAACAAAGTTTAACTGGGTCAAGTTGTGAAGTTTTACATCATCAGATTGTGTATACATGGAGAAACTAATATAGACGAATTACATGATTCTATTTTGTGTGCAAATTACATTTGAATAGAAAAACAGAACTATTTACTTCATATTCAAATAAATTGGTTTGAATTCTTACATAGATGAAACAAACAATAAATGAAATTATTATTTAGTTATGGATTACATACTTCAACCTTCTGGAAATAAATCGAGGTGGCTGTGATGTTTAAGATTCAGACCAATAATAATCTGATAAATCTAATTCGCAAGTTTCTTCTCCAAGCAAAATGAGCGGTTTAAGGCGCCTTTCAGGCGCGTCTTTGAAATACAATTATTTAAATTTCTCAAAACTACCGATCATAAACGAACATTTTTTGTTTATAAAAAAATCAATATTAGTTGGACATTAAAATTTGTTTCAAAGGAATGTCGACAAATAATAATGTGTGTTTTTCAGTATATTTTTATTTCAGAGACGCTTCCGCCATAGATTTTAAAACTTGTTTTATCGCTCTATTTTAGATGAGTAGCTATGTAAACTTCTCAAGATATGGTTCGGGTTTTTTTTTTTCTGACGTCAAATTTCAAATGCAACGCAACTGCCTGCTCTAAAGGAGCTGATATGTATGAGGCTGAAACGGCTGTAAAGGTTTAATTACTTTACTTTCAATTAATTCTTTCAACATTTGCGAGCAGGGATTTTTAAGGATCTATGAGTGTAGCAATAATAATTGATTTAAAAGCTCAAATTTTTTTATAGGTAGACTTTTACTCAAAGAATATGTGGTTAAAATTTCAGTTTAGGTATCCCTGCAAGTTTTTTAGAAAAATGTCATTGAAAATCGATATAAAATACATTGCTCTTATGGAGAAATCTCAAAAAACGAGATATTTTGAAAGTTTTTCATAATTTTCACTTGGAACGAATGAAATAGTTTAAAAAAACTTTTTTATAGAAAGTAAACATATTAGCAATGACATAGAAAAGAAAAATTTGGAAAAATATGCCAGATATTGAAAAATTGTATTCTCACTTTTCTTCTTATATCGTCAAGTTATAACATAATTCATAGTCAAAATTGAAACTGTGTACTGAATAATATTCCAAACAGTTAAATGGTGAGGCCTGTAGAGTATTTTTAAAATAACTGCTCTACGTACACAGTTCATGAAAATTGTACAAAAATCCAAACCTGATCGAAAATATCTCAATAATTAATTAATCTTTTTCCACAACTCCACATTTACTGTTTTTGTGACTATTATATTTTACCTACAAAACATAATAATTTTCTTAGGGGTCCTTAAAACATTATTTTTTTCATGGCGACTATAATTATGCTTCACCTACATATTTTGTATTTGCGGAAAAGTAATCAGCTTATTTTGTACGCTTCTTCGTGTAGGACTGCGTATTCAGATTTTGCCATGATTGAAATCATGATAAGATTTTCCAATTTTGGATTTTTCCATCAGTAGATGACGAAAATAAAAAATTTTTAATAAATGTATTCTACTCATTTTTTTAATTCGGATGTATTTTAATATAATAATACACTTATAAAATTTCTTCTAAAAATCCGTGCCATCTCTTAAGAAATATACCCCTTTAATGAGAAATATCTGGTAGGTTAAGGTAGGTACATGGAGATATTTCAATTAAAAGTTGTCAGTATGACTTTGCATTGCATTTGACCTTCAGAGTCATAAATGAAAGTAGATGATACCATTCTAAATTATGAACGTATTCTTTTTGGCACAAAGTAAGAGTTGAAAACATGATTAATTTTTTAATTAAGGTAAATGAATTTTTTTCCACCAAAGCCGTGGAAAACGTGAAAGTAGAGCTGAGATTTAAATTATTCAAGGAAACCTTTTTAAAAACTACATTTATTTGCCTAATAAGGGTAGAACAAAGTAGATAATACGAGGAAAATAAATGCATAAAAGATGAAAAAAAACTGTGTTTGTTTTGCACTGTCGGAATGAAAGACGTGAAGGCACGTTATAATACGTGTATTTACGTGTGAGCTACGCTACTATGTGAGCTTATATGTTTCTTTTTTTTTAATTCTTTATATATTAGTAAAATAACATTACTGGAGATATAGAAATGAGTAGTAATTCGAATGTGCATTCATTATAATGAATATGTAGATCAACCACAACTCATAACCAACAAACAAGAGGATGTAAGCCATACTTGAATTAGCTTGTAGAATGCTGCTTACTTCCTGCTATCAACGTCATTTCCTTTGAACAAATTTAAAAAAATGAGAAGATACTACTCTCTATGTGAATATAGTTACGGATATATTACATATCTTTGAATTATGTCTCTCCACAATTCATAAAATGAATCGAGACGATTCATTTTACAGTTCTTTTTTGCCAGTGCATCGTTTGGATGAAAACGAACTACATTCTGGATCATGCTATATACGGCTTTCATTGTGCTGACACATATGTCCAGCAGCGGCAAGTATACGCATGTACAACACTCGATAGGGAATGTCGCACACTGAATTCTGATTTTAGAGACAGACTATAGATCTAAATTTAAAATGAATTTTATATCATTGAATAGTACTTCAGATATCTATCTATTGTCGATGTACTACAGAGTGTCTTATTTGGAGTTGCTTAGAATTGGACACCCTTTGAACGAAAATAATTTCCCAACGAAAATAAGTTTCCCACACTCATTTAAGCTAATGATGATCAAACAAGATATTGAAAACTTAATTAGTCAATTAAAAAACTTTCTATTCCAAAGAAGTTTTAATTCATTTATTTAAAAAATATAAAAATGTACAAAAATCTAATATGAAGTAAGATTAATAAAAATTTCGAAAACTTATGAAACTCAGATAAAAGAAAGAGCTGCCTTTTGTTGGTCTAAAAGCATTTTCAGTCCAAGTAAATATAGAGCAAAGTCTTTATTTATTAATACTCGTTAAATGAATCATATACTACTTCAGATTGTAAGAAAAAAATAGTGGTGTTAAAAGATAGGTTCCAGCAATACTACCTAGACAACTTGGTTGGAGCTTTAACGTTTCTCTGTTTTAAATAAATATCTTTCCATTTTTCCAATGCTTTTATCAGAATTTACTATTTATTCAAACATCAGATAGTAGCTATATTATTACAAATTGATATATCATTATTTTGATTATAATTACTACATTGTACAGTCGATGAGGTTTTATTCTATTTTGCTAGAAACTAATATTACTTAAGTAATCTTTAATGAAAAAAAATTAAAAGAATGTAATATGGAACGTGAGCCCATCACAAAGTTCAAATTTGATGATTTTTTTTATCTGACTTTTGAAGAATTGATTAAGTTAAATTTATTTTTTTGTAGGCATTACAAGAAAGTTGAAAAGTCTACAAAATACTTTTTTATACAAAAATAGTGTTTTTTTAAAGTATATTCCATTTTTAAACATTAAAGGTATTTTTAAGCTACCTAGCAAACAAAATTTCCAACAAGTCCTGGTGTGGCCCTTGAGGTGCACACGAATTACTTGTCTATATGAAAAAGAGCTTTAAAAAGATTTAAAAAATTCGACTGAAGGCTATGTAAGTCTTTTTGGATAATAGTGTCATTAATACGCTTCGATGGACATCTCAAGAAATCCGAAATCACTTTTTTTAACGACTTCGATCAGGAAAAAAGACCACGAACGAACACACACCCACACACACACACACACAATACAAAAATAGAAAATATAATTTGGAACCTTTTATTCATAGAACTGCAAAGATGCTACTAAACCTATTCATATCTTCTATATCAGGATATGAATACAAAACTGAATATTTTAGGGTAAGAGCTGAAAAAACTAAATTCGCGGGACATAAAACTAAAAATGAAAATTTATTCTTAGAAATCAATATTAATTTTTCACTGCCAATTTCACATGCCTCAAGAGTGATAAACATTTTTCTTTTTTCAAATAATTGTAAGCTTTGCAAGAGTAAACTTTCAGTTTAAGAATGAAATAGTATTCTATTCAAATAATCACCTCAGCTGGATATATAGCACCTTCTGCTAGTCCAATTTTCAGTAAATTTTTTAAATGATTTGCTTCTCCATTTCTAAGTAACTTTAATTGTATCACTGAACAGTCTTAGTTGTGTCTGGATGATTAGCATTACGTTTGTCCTTTCCCAATATAGATTCACCCTTTATCAACTGTTTTCGTTCCCTAGGAATGAAGTTAAGAAAACCATTAGATCAAAAATGCACCAAAATGTAAATCAGTTTATGTTTAAAAAAATACCCGCAATATTTTATAAATTGCATTTAATAAATTAAAATACTCGAAATAAAATGAAATACAAATATTAAATTTATGAGTTTGTAATATATTTTATTATGGAGCTTATCATTTTTAAATGAGAGCTTAAAATCATGGATGCATAAATGACATACAACTTTAAAGTCACTATAACTGTCTGCCGCTTGACTTTATCACACAATTGGATTAAATAAAAGTTTTACTGCTGATATGCAGTACAAAGATTCAGGCTATTATATTTTAATTAAATTAATTATTATTGTAGTATGCTTGGCTTTAGTAATATTATAGTTATGTACTAGCTATGAATTATTATATACGGAAACATATATTTTGACATTTTTTTAACGTTAATCTTCAATTTGAATCATTTCCCTTTTAAAAAGAAGCAGCGTAACCTCTAAGACAGCTTGAGGGGTAAATGATTTCTTTTTAATTTTGTTAATTTAAGTTGATCATTGACGTTCGATCAGACAGAAACTCCTCTCTGAAAATTATCAAAATTAACTTTAGAAAATTATTCACCGATCAGTTCGTGCAAAGCTGATGAACAAAAGAAGGACAATATTTTTTTTCAAATATTTTGAAAACTTTGAAAATATTGTCACGGTTAAACAAAACTTAACTACACGGAATTAATATATATTTTTGTTCTGGTCAATTCTGTTGAAATAAGGGGAGAATATTTTCAAAAATTCAATTGAAATGCTTCTGTTTCACCAGTTCATTTCGAAAACGAAGTTCATTTCGAAATAACATTTTGACTTCTTTATACAACGAAGGCAATCACAAAAATATTATTCTGAAGGCAATAATAAATTTTAAAGCGTTTGATAAATTCTCCAACTAAAAAAATGTGTTTTTATCTATCATCATAGAAAATTTAGTATGCTTTAGGATATTTTTATTTTTAAATTTGACCTCTTAAAGTTAGTTTTTTGACTGATCTATTTTACATGTGATTTTGAAACAGTTTATCTCTACGTTGTTTTCTTACATTCTTTGCTACGTTTTCTTGAATATTGAGCAGCCTGTTTTGATCGGATTGAGCAGAATTAAAAAAAATGTTTTTTATGAATTTTTGGAAGGTCGGCCTCCAAAACAAACCCTGAACGTAGCAAAATAACCTCAAAACCTCAAGAAAACCGGTATTTTGAGAAAAATGAGTTTTTCTGAAAAATATCAACTGCTTGTAGAGTTCCGGCTAATCATCGGATTTAACTTTTTTTTTTTAAATTGTCGGTTTTTTATGAATTTTTGGATAGTGCCAACGAAAAATTCGTTATTCTCAAAATTGAACACATGTATCGAGCTAAATATTACCAAACTTTTTAATTTTCATAAGTTTCATTTTTTACCACAATTTCAAGTCAATGTCTTCATTTTCCGAAAAGTTGCCTGAAACTTTTTGTCATTTTGCTGCGTTCAGGCTTCCATAGCAAGCAAGAGCGGGGCAAAAATTTATAGAAAACAATTCTTGTTTTTAATTTGCCTCTATCCGATCATTTAAGCAGAGATATTCAAGAAAACGTCACAAAAGAAAACAATGTAGATATAAATTTTCTCAAAACCCCGTGCAGAAGGTTACGGGTTACGGGAAGAAACTTGATTTAAAAAAAAAATGTAGCCTTTCCCCAAAATTTTTCGAATTGATTATCAAAATCCGGTAGATTTACCCTACTAACACTAGCAATAAATTTTAATTTCATAAGTTTTAAATTCATTGCTAATTTTTTTTTTATTATTCGAATAATACGATAATTAATTAAAAAACAGAAAATTGACTTTGTAACAACCTAAAATAAAGACAATATACCTACATTATTTTCAAAATCTATAGTATATGGAAGAAAATTTCCAATTAGCAGTCTGCAGCATATTATTTGAAATTTTAATATTAATTACTCAAACAAAACAACTAAAGCTTATTTCTAGATTTTTAGTATTTTCCAACTAACAAAAGCTCATTATTTTAAAAAAACTTTTCTTTGAAAAATAAAATTTCTTTGTATACTTTATGTTTATATTTTATAGAAATACAATCAAAATATAAATTTTTCGTTAATCGTGTATAACACTGTAAGCAACAGGGCTCTCAGGATTAAAAACATTCGTTCGAAATATTCAAAGGCACCAAACTTTATTTGGTTTCACATTTTATACACATTATTTTCTTAAAAAGTTCCCAGTCATGCATTTCGAATGCGAGAAAAAAACACAAAAAACACGAAACACATAGTAGCTGCTAATATTTTGAGAGAATGAAAATGCAGTATTTGGTTTTGTTATACGGAAACGTCTAGAGGGTCAAATGGGATTAATTCAGTTTTTTTAATAGGTTTTTGCCGCAAAAGAAGCATTATTTAAAAAAATGCTTTCCTAGTCCTCAACTTTCGTCAATAGTTGTTACATTTGATATAGGACTTAAATTTCAGTTTGGATTATTCGTGGTGTGCGCAGTCATGGTAGGGACAATAAAATCGATGCAAGCGCATCCAGTGAAAAATTTTTGCGTTAAAGGGGGCTGTTATGACTAATTTGCAGTTCTTTACATGTTAATGTTATAGAAATGTCAAATTTAAATTATTGAAAAACACGAATGAATTAAACTTAATGCATTAAAAATTGTGAAAATAAGAAATCAAATTGCACAAATATTATTTTTCAACTATAAATTATCATAATTATTTATTTAAATTTGTGAGACAAAAATATTAAATTTTCAATGTAAATCTTAAATGCAATCCATACAATTATATATGCATCCATACAATTCTATAATTAAAGTAGTGTATCGTTACCATGGAAACGAAACTCACGCACGAAGCGAATAAGGTGGTTTAAAAATCGAATGATGTTCATAACTGCTAACTGCATTGTGTAAAAATTCTTTATAAAATAAAGAATAACTTTACAAAAAAAAATTTTTTCGTAGCCTTTAGAAAAGTATGCATCTACAAATTTTCAGTTGATTATGGACAGATTTTGGGTATTGTTCTTACGAATAATAAAATATTTTTGTTATTTTATGCAGAAAATTTCCTCCTGTATCTGTTATCGGTAATTTTCCAGAATCATTTTCCTTTTATCAGTTATAAGCAAACGTTGATTTTTAAACATCCTTGTCCTTGTAACTTTAAGTCCAATTTAAGAATTGTTTGAAATCTTTTTCTTCCGGTAGAACAATCCTTATTTGGAACATTTATTGCCTAAGTCATTCGTTGAAGAAATTTTCAACTAAATTGCTTAAAATGGAGCACCTGATATAACATGCATTATTCTTAACAAAGTGGTAAACCGTCATTTTCGCTAGTCACCCAGTACCTTAAAACGATAAAGGTATTTTTATCTCAAAAGTTTTTATTATGATATCCCTTTTTTTATTAACGATGTAAAAAATTTTATTGATGTAGGTACAAACTACGTACATAAAACAAGAAAAGCGAAGCAGAAAAAAAGAAAAACATATTGATGGTTGGTTGCTTGCATAACATAGAAAACCCTTTATTAAAAACATATTTAAGACTAAACAAGGTTGTATGTTGTGTCCTGCAGGTTCAATCCATGTCCTATCTTTATAAAATGTTTCAAAGAATATTTAGTTTGCGTGAACTATTTCAGAAAGTTATTCCAAAACTGAAAATTTCACTAGATATTCTAATTGAGCTAGAAAACGACCAAAAAGAACTTCTCAAGTAGAAACTACATTACTATTCAAAATTTAAAATGCCTTTTTGTACGCCAGAAAAATCTTTCAAAAAAAAAAAAAAAAAAAAAAAAACTGAAACTACGTTTTGCAATCGAAGATAAGTTGTGCTACCTAACCTTATCCCTAAAAAACTTCAGAACTTTTGAATTTTTTACAATTTTGGACTACTATCATTTTGAAATTATATTTAATTGGAAACAATTGAAGCCTACCCGCAGCTTCTTATGCCTAATAGTTTTGTAGATGTGATGTGTTTCTTATAAAAAATTAAACAACTTTTGTTTGAAACTATTTTTTATACACATCAAAGTTTTCTCGTGAGGGTTCAAATGAGCAAAACTTTGCTCATTTCATGTTCATTTTCTCCAAAAATATAAAAAATAGAGATTTCAAAATATGTAAATACCTTCAACTAGTAAGCTAAGAAAACATTTTTGGAAAAAAAAAAAAACATAAACAAAAATTTTCAAAATTTTCGAAAACTAGTAGTACAAATAGCGGCAAGAAGGTGTTGTAAAGCTTTGCTTTTTTGATATATTATTTGGACGTCTTAGGGGAGTGTGAAACTACGTTTTGAAAAAACTGATAGAGATCCGAAAATTTGGAACACAAAATTTTTTTTTGTTTGCAAAACGTAGTTTTATACTTCCCTAAGAGATCGAAATAACAAAAAAAAACAACAGCTTTACATTTGGTTTGGCGATTTTATTGTGGAATTTGTCTTGCGTATTCTAGCATATGGCACTTTTACTAACACTGTGTTATACAGTTTATTGAACATTTACCAAATAGCAATCAAATATAATAAAATAAAAATAAGGAATAATAACAATAACAACAACAACAACAACGATAATAATAATAATAATAAATAAACAAAAACAATAGCAACTGTTAATCGAAAATACATTAGTGTATCGCAGGTAGGTAAAATAATGGAACATGGATGAAGAACACAGCAATATATTTTATTATTTATTACATATACTACAAAATAATATGTTGTTTTATTGATCAAAAGAATGAAGTCAATCAGTTTCCCTAGGGTGAAACTAATGGTTGAAGTTAAAATATAAGGAACTACACTACAAACATGGCTACATTCAATATTCTATTGCCAGCAAACTATGCTTATGTTTGCGTGGCTCTCCTTTTTTACCTAATATCAGCTTCAGCTACTATAGACCGTAAGCCAATGATAAAGCTAAATTTTTATGAATGTTTTGTCTGTCTTTTGTGGATTCTTAAAGTAATATTGCTAATAATTGAAATGGCCCAATATTGAATTTATGGATTTCGATCTATTAAATTTTTTGATAAAAGAAGCTATTAATAAGTAGATAAATTCTTTATTTCCTTAATCGAATCAAATGATTTCACCAAATCTAAATCATCATTTTATTTTTGTCTTGCACAATTCATGTGTTACGCTACTTCTGAAAAATCATTTTTATATACAAAACCCCCTATTTATTTAAAAATGCAATCTAAATAGCTGTAGAATGAAAACCCTACATCTTAAAAACATTTTTCGTTGAATTTTTGTTTAGAAAACTTCGTATTTCTAGGCAAAAAGCTACTAGAAAAATTTTGCATTTTTTCAATTTACGAGGTTTTCATTAGAAGATGATCATAATATTATCTCGACAAAAATATTGGCAACAGTATACGTCGAGAAAAAAACCAAAAATTCAAAAATTGCTTTTTTTTTTACAATTTTACACCGCTTTTTAAACTTTTTGACTTTTTCCTTTTTAAATTTGCAGAAGACAAAGTCGTCTAATAATACAACAAAATCGAATTCCATGAATTCAACACTTGATCTACGGTTAAAACTTCAAATTTCTTTATTACCAAACTATTTATCGATCCTCCAAAACAAACGAAAGAATCATCGAAGTGTCACTTCATTATGAGCTCACTGTCTACTACATACCTTCTGCTCTAATAACGTAATATTGGTGTAGAATTTTGTTTTATTATTTACAATTTATTCTATGGTACCGATATTAATTATTTTACGTTTATTAGGATTTGTAATGTTACGAAGAATTATAGGCCGAGACTAGAAGATGTATTTTTAATAGAAAATCACTGTATCTGAAATTTTCGATATCGATACCATGACATAATAAAATACTCAACTGCGTGGGAATCAAGCCCACGAGGTTACGCATACCCAGAAAGTAACCAGTAAAAACCACCAAATGAGATACCATCTGTATGTGAGACTACGTACTTACATGACGTATATCTATTTTCAATCATGATTGTTTGCCAATGTAAGTAAGTGCTGGTCCAAGTATCGGATCCATAAAGGGCGCTAAAACTTGTAATTTAAATAAAATAAGATATTGTATCTTATTATCGTGGGTTTAATGTAAGAAATGCAATAATGAATGATATATTATATACTAATTGACCTAAGAGACTTCGCTTGTTTGGGCACATATAATAGAATTTTTAAGAACAGGCAGGAAATTCAAATCAAACTAGTTTTTAGTCGCTTAAAGCATGAAACGTCTGTTTAGATGTCTGTCTATATGCATTTAACTGATAATCTGTTTGATTCGAACAGCTCTAAGCTAAAAACCTTTGAATATCATATGTTCGTTTCGTATTTAAGCAAAAAGTTATATAATAATCAAAACTTGGGATATCTATAACGATAACTTTTTTTCCCAAATTGGTTTCAAAAAGATTTCCTACCCACATCAGATGCAGCGAAATGTGGCATTGCTGTATAACTAGTCCAAAAAAGTTAAACAAGTAAATATGCTTGGCATTTGTAATTTTTTAAACGTATCTTTCATTACAATACGATATCCTGTTTATGAAAATCGAATTAGATCCTGCACTAATATTTCCTAAAGGTGCATTTAATGGATAGAAATATCTATCTTTATACATAGGTTGTGGTTAATTTATTTTTGTTTATCATGAGATTGAATTTCACCTGAACGTATAAGCAAAACTCAATTCAGTAAACTTTAGAAAGCTTGTATCAATTCTACTGTAAATATATTGATATAGTGTTTAAAATTCCGCTATATTTGAAAAAGTAAATTTTTAAAGCTATTTATGTATTTATTTTTGAATAATGTTTACTGTACGGCTAGAAAAATAAATTTCTTAAACAAATTATCTTTATAAAATAAAATATAATAATTTTCATTAGCATATAGTCCTTTGTCTCGTCTTAAGTTGAAAAGAGCTTTGCTTTGTTAAATCTATGTCCTCTTTTTGGATTTATGATTTCATAACTAGCTAAACTAAAAAATATAAAGAACAAAAATTTAAAATTTCAGAAAAAAAAATCATTTTATCGTAAACAGACGTCGAGTGCCAGATATCAATTCTCATAGAAATTATTTTCTACTTTTTAGTTAGCTAGTTGAAAAACGTTTTTTTATTTTTTTAAACTATTATTTATTTTCTTTTTAGTTCAGCTACAAAAGTGGGCTAATTGTTAGTTGCTTAATAAATCATGTTAATTGTTTAAACATGATTTATTAAGGTTGTTATCTTGCAATGGGCATATCGACAGAAAATTTTAAATTTGTGTATACTAATTAGAAATATAATAATACATTAATCAAAAAAATTTGTCGATTGACCGTCTCTAACTCGAGTTAAATACAATTAAAGTTCGGATAACTAACATGGAGAGCATAGGAAAGGTTGCGTTTTGTTGTGTTTTTTAATTCTAGAAAAAAACTAGATTTAAGATATTTTGAAAAAACTAACTGAACATTCATGAATTTGTGCATGTGAGTTTAAAAAAAAACCAAAGCTATTGACCGCTTCATTCTCGAGATATAGTCACTCAATTTATTTAAATTTTTTGTATAAGAGAAACAATTATATTTAGAGTATAAGTAGTGTAAGAGAGATGTCTATTATATACAGAATTACAGATGTTTATTATCAGGCTATTATCATATAGAACACGTGATAAATGGACAGTTGAGTTAAAAGCATGTTAAAATTAATACTTATTTGAGTGTGCTAAGCATATCTATACGTACATACCACTGCTGTATGATGTAGTACACTATTTTTACAATATTGTACAAAGGCAACCACCTTAATATAACGGATTGTTATCTGCGCTTCCACCACCAATGATTTATTAGTTGATCGTTATTCCTGAAGATCCTGATTAGGATAAACAAATAAACTTAAATACCAAACTATTAAAAGCGCATAAAAACAAATTGCTTAGAAGTAATAAGACTGTTATTAAGTAGATACATTTAAGAAGAGGTTACTAGTCATTAGTGGTAGACGGAGCAGTAGTGAAGTCACAGGCAGGTTTTAAAAGAATTTCGCTGCATGGTTTTAAATTATTGAGAGTAGTAGTAAAAGATAGAAGTGGTAGTATTATATTTGTGAATGCTTATTTAATATAATTAGAACGATTATTGAAAAATATAATCCGAAATAAAAAAATATATATTTTGAAAACTACAAAATGGTAAAACATTTCAATTTACATTCCACATATTTAATTTCATGTTTAATGCAAAATCAATATATTTGTATATAAGAATGTATAAAATATAAATACTTCCACTTCGATAAAAACTAGCAATATTGGCGCCAGAAATGATTATTATCTTTTTAAACTTTTGTTATTTCTTTTCATTATGAATACATCATTATATTTTTTATCCTTTAAAATTGCCGATAGAAAGTTAATATATTCATTTCGAAAACTAAAAAAACTAATTTTATCTGTGTGGAATCTATACTTTCTTATAGATCATGAATCTAAATCGAAGAAAAAATTATGTGATTGATTTCGAATGTCTTTGAAACGATAAGTGTAAGCTTGGAAAATATTTAAAATTGATTTAATCTTGTCTTGAGCGTTTGTGTAAATTGTTATGGATATTAGTGTTTTGATTTTCGTGTTACGCACCGGTTTATTTCTGTTCTTAATAACTCTAAAATATTCTCAAATACTTACAAACATTACATTCCTGGCATATGCAATTTATAATGCGTTATAATATAGTCCTGTCTATTTTGCGGCAAAAACATTGAATGTTACTCGTAGAACTAATTTTGAATTTAAGGAATTTAGACCTTTATTAGGTGTAGTAGATATTATGAAATAGAAAATTAGAAATATTAGTGCTGGGTTCAAAGCGGTGAATAAATGAAAGCGGAAAACAATGAACGCGGAAACTGAGTGCGCCAAACATTAGCCAACACAGTGGATCATAGCGGCAGCATGAAAAAAACACCCCTTTGTTTGAAAAATACTTGTCCCCATATAAAAGAGGATGATCCTGATGTTGAATTGGCCAGATTATCCATAAAAATGAAAAATTAGACTTGATACCATGACGAAAATGAAATTAAAATTGATAAAAAGCATTCAAAGGTTGCCCATCTTCTTTTAGCAAAACAAAGTTTTATGTGTAATCTTTATGGCGATACCCACGTATGACATCGCTAGTGAGTATCTTCCTCTTTGTTTAATTAGGAATTTTAAACGTTCATATACTTGTATTAGTGAAGATTTTTAAAAACCATCATCACTTTTCTATTCGTTTGGTGAGAATTCTTCGCCTGAAGTGATAAAAAAAAATTTTGTCCGATTCACAATAACAGTGGTGTCCATGGAATCAAATTTCTAGCTTAAGTCGCTCGCATAACTCAAAAATTTGGACACCTCTGCCCTTTAAAATAGAAATACAGTGTATGATTCTTTTATAAATTGTAGAAAAAAAATGTATGTTAATTTTACATTCGAAATTGTATGAAAAAAGTCATCCTTCAAAATTTAAAATTTCTCTACAACTATAAGTTTAGTGGAATATTTGTAGGCAGGGTGAAGTAAATTCAAGAAATATCGTAAATCAGAATCGAGTTGATTTAAATCTCGGAGGCTGATTATTAAATGTAGATGACCAAACATAGAGAGTAGCATACTAATTCCCAAAAAAACTGCAGTTAAGAGCAACAGATTATCAAAATTCATTATTTCATACAGGTCTATAGACATTATCAATGAATTTTTTATAATTAAAATAATTCAATAACAAGCTTCTTTTTAAATGCTTTTTTCAAAGTAAAATTTATTGCGCCAAGAAATCATTTTTTTTTCTGTGTAAGGTCTCAGCATTAGAGTCACATCCACTATGGCTTGCTATCATTTCTTTTTTGTTACTATTTATAAAGTGCAAAAGTTATTTTTCCTATCGTCTAGGTAGTAAGTAGATACTAAAAAACAAAGTAAAAATAAGACGATAAGTTGAGCAGATGAACAAAAAAAAAAAAAGAGGAAAAAGAAACATTCATTTGAAGCCGGTTTTAGTAAAATCTGTATAATTACAATTGCTTTATTAATGCATATTTTTTAAAAATACTCTATTCATGTTTTATATATGACTTCATTCTCTCTGTCTCACGCACTCACACTAGCATGGTATACATTTTATTTGTTGCTGTTTGTTTTTATCATCATAATATGTTTCATTTATTTATAAAACTTTATGCTAACAATCATTATTTATTTTTTTTATACACTGCTGTAGAAGAAGTAAGTTTTTACTTGAGTTTTGTTATTTTCATTTTTATTTTTTTAAAGAAGAAGCTAATAAGATATGTAATAATTTCATTATTGTGAATGGAGTTTATTAACTGTAGGCATTGTACCTTCAGGCCTTAACCCAGAAACCTATAAAGAGGCAAGTTTTGTGCCATTTCTTTGAATCAATTACAATATATCTTCCCAATAAAAACAATTATTTTTTTTATGAAATTTTATGACTCTGAACCACATTGGTCAGAAAACCATCTGTGCAAAGAAGAACTATATAAAGGCCTCGATATCTTCAACTATTGCCGGCGAGAATGTCTAGAAAATTGTAGAGATTTCCTGGAATTTTTAGCAAAAAATCTAGAAAATGGCAATGTTTAGGAATATTCCATTAAGGAATATTATCTGTAATTTTTCTCGATTTTATTAGCTAACAGCTACTTTTAAAAATAAAATTTTACGTGCTAATGAAACTGACGTTAAATAAATGAGGCAGTATGGCAGAGTCATCCCCTACATTCTACTGTGCTGACAGAAAAGTCTATTCTCAACATACACGGTTTGTAAGCAACATCGGATCATTTAGAATCACTCCTTATCGGTTGTGAATAAAACTTCGTGGGAGTGGATTAAAAAAAAAACGTTTAGTCTGATTAAAGGAAAATATTTTAAAGTGTTTCCATTAGGAGATTTAAAACATCAGTTTTCGGTGCACGAAGATAGAACTAAAACGTTTTCAATATACAAGAATCTTTATTTTATCTTGTCAAACCTTTGCCCTCTAAGCTAATGTCATTTTCATTTCTTTTTAACTTTTGTTTTTATGGAGCATGGTCCGCTTTTTTGAAAATTGACAACCTTAAATGAAGCTATTGTGGCAAATAACTGGCCATCGAAATTGGAAATAAACATAAACAGAACAGTGGAAAATTATCACAATTTTAATATTGTCTGACAAATAACTAAGCAAGACCATTTTTAAGGCTATCATAAATGCTAGCTTGAGATTTGTATGATAATTAAAAAATAAAGGTTAAAAATTTTTACACATTTTTAAATTTTGCTCTTTTTATCTTATTGCATCCTGTAAGTTTAAATGTGGATGAAATATATAGATATGTATAAAAGAAAAAGAAAATATGTAGGATAAATGGTTTTTCAATACAACTTTCTGTTTTCAAACAATCAATATTGTCAAAAATAAATATCCGGCATCTTATACAATATTAGAAGGAAAAAATATTAAAATGGCGACTGAAGAATTTTTTCAGAATTCTTGTGTACACTTTGATACAAATATAATGATAATATTTTTATATTTTGAAATAAAATTAGCATGGTCTAACACTAATAAAATAAACTGACAAATTCGATATTTCAAAGCACGTGCGACCAAATGGAGCTCTTACGTTTTCGGTACTATTTTGGCTTCCGTGACAAATACCTAAAATTGCGTCAACCACGCCATCCATGTGACTGACATGAAAAAGTTACACTATTGCACTTGAGTGGGATGAACGATGCATACCGTTCTTTCAGTTTTCTAACAAAACTTGCTATGAGGAACAACTATCTAATTTCATATGTAATAAAAGTCTTATTCTATCTCTTACCGTTTAAAATGTAAATTGGCTATTAAAGAAACCCGAAGAACTAGAGTTCAGTCTAATGGCACGCAAGATTCAGCATATTAAATGATAATAATTTTCCAAATATTCAAAAACATTATTAATTTTTAATAGAATAAATTATTTGAGCTTGAATGTACATTCTGTTGTTGGCAATAGTATATTTTTTGCTACTGTTGAAATGATTTATATACTTGTAACATTTTTCAGTTTAAAATGCAAACTTTCTTATAAATTGCTGTCAATATAATTCTTTCTGCATCGATTAACTCAACATTCCAAGTTTTTTTTTGTATTTTATTTTTGTTTTTGGGCCATGATGTTTCATTTTTTTTCATTTTAATACTTATTTTGTAAACATTTTCTATTTGTTGTCATATTTCAATGAAACACGAATCATTGATAAGATTAAATTAACAAAACAAAAGAAAATATAAATGAAAATAACAATGTCACAAAGACAAAACTTAGTCAAAACAAATGAATAACTCAACGATAAATGCATTTTATTTCAAGTCGACTAGTTTCTCTTTACCCTAGCTAATAAAATAATTTTGTGTCGGAGCTAGCATTTTCTCAATACAAATATAATTTTCGTACTTACCAATGCATAATTTTGAAGATATTAGAGTGAAAAGATTAGAATCTAGGGTCTCCTTTACGATTAGTAGGAATGCCTAAGCGAAAATTTCATTAATAAGTCTCAAAATTCAACAATGGATAATCTTGTAAGCAATTTTCTTTTGATGCAAATCAGTACCCTGAAACTTTCTTTATAGCTACCAAAGGTAAGTCTGATTTATTCCCGCGAGTCCATATATTACACTTACTAGTTTTGCTGTTTAGTTGTTGAAAATTAATGCCTTGTTGAATGTAGTGTGTTGAACGCTGGTTTGTTGTTACTCTTGTTGATTGCTTCGGTGAAATCTCAAATACTCAAGTTTCCTTGATATTGAATCATCCCCATCCTAACTTACGTATTTTAAAGGAAAGCAAAAAACTACGTTTCCAAATTGTTATTTAGAACAAATATAATGTGAAATGAAAATACACTGTGTCTCCTAGGATTTCTAGTCACTCCCAATACACGAAACATTCGGGAGAGTTTCGATTTTTTTTCAGATTACTTGTTTCCATCACAAATCTGTACAAAATATATATAATATTGTATATAGGTTTAAAAATATATCTGTATATATAATATATATATATATATGATAGATTCAATGCTACCAATATTTATTCCAAGGGGAACCATTTTATTTTCCTATATATGTCAGGATAAAAAAACAACATTTATATGACATATTTGAGGTTTTGTTTTAGTACTAAAAAATCAGGTCACATTGAAAAGAAATGAAAAGGAATATACCAATCAAAGAAAATGTTCATTCTATCGAATCTTGTTTCGTTTTCTTTATTTTTTTGTACCGAAAATAATAATAATAATAATAATAAAAATATTTTTTCCAACGATTTCATATTTATTATTTTTACGTTGATAATTCTCTACATATCGAAAGGAAAAAAATTCTCCAAATGATTTCACTAGACCTTTTATTATATATTCTGTATAAATTTCGATTTTTGCCCCAAATTTCCTATATCAGTTTTTTGTATTTTATAAATACATATTTCGAATACCCAGTGCTCATAATCAGTAATAATTAGCTAGTCGTGATTACTCTTATTAGGAATGTTACTCTTTGCTAATTTGGTGGCGGACTGCACAATGATACTTTCGTGTACCTACAATTTATATTGTTCACAGTATCTATCAAATTTTAGTAACAGTGGCACCAGCTAATCAACTTCCATCAGTTGACTAGTGCTTGGCCAATGAGCATGATACTTGTGCGCAAACCTATTCGAGTATTTTTTGACGTTTAAAATAATAAATTACAAATCAAACTTAAATTAAAAAACGATGAATAAATCATGAAAATAAAAAATTATTTATTTTTACAACGTATTAACAATTTTAGAAATGCAACCTTGATTTTCCAATTTTTATTAAATCCGAATTTGGAATAGGTCCTTTGTCTAAGTTCAATGTTTCATTACCCAGCCTTTGAATGTAGATGCCTTCATAAACGTCTAATTCGCAAGGATTGAGTACTGATTTCAGGAGTTTTAGGTTTGATTTATCAATTTTGTGGTCGTTTTCGATAACGTGAGCGGCTACACATGATTTTCCAATTCTTCCATTTTTAAATAGTCCATATGTTCTTTGAATCTTATGATAATTTGTTTTCTAATTTGGCCTACATATATTCCTTCGAATAATTTAGATATTCAATGCAATTTCCGATTGTTGTTCCATGTTGATTTTATCTTTCGCTTTGCCGGTTAGAAGTTTCTTGAATCTAAAATCTGAATTTTGGCCGGAGTTCATCTTTTTCTTTATTCAATTACAATAGTTTATCATCATAATTTTTATACTTGCCGAAAATTCGAATTGAAAGCCAAAAATAATATAAATAACTATTAGGCAATAGTAAATACTACCATAACAATATTTTCACAAATAATAATCTTTAATGTAGGTAATCATGGTCACTTTCTTATTTTAGCAAAAAAAGAGAGATTTTTTTTTGTATATCACAAAATTTAAGTATAAACTTAATAAAAGAGAACTTTATTTTGCACAGACTAAATAAAAAAGCTGGAATGAGATTTAATTTTTGTTTATATGTATACATTAAGTATAATGCCTTTTTATACCTCTCCTAAAGCGGCTGTTAATCTTTATATATTATAAATGCGAAAGTAAGCATGTTTGTTTGTTTGTTTGTTTGTTTGTTACGCTTTCACGCTTAAACTAGCGAATGGTTTTTAATGATACTGTACAGCAATATAGCTCATATTTCAGAATAACACATGATATATAATTCATAAAGATATATTAATAAAAATAAAAAAATTAAATTAAAAATAAATTTAATTTGGCATTACCATAAATTACAGATTTCTGAACAAGAAGTCAGTTGACATTACCATAAATTATAGATTTCTGTAAAAATAGTCAATATAAAATATTTCACGGCCATATTTTCTGATATACTCAATGAATAATTAAGACTATTATACATTTAAAAAATAGAAAACCATACATATATTTTAGCTGTGTAAACCAATCCTTACAATTATTTCCAGTTTTATAGAAAGGGGATAAGCAAGAGCAATCTTTATCAGTCTTTACTTCTAAACCCAACGAAGCGTATGGGTATCACTCTAGTATATTATAATGGTTCCTGTAACTATAATATTATTTTGAGATACAAAACAACTAACTAGCCAATTAAAACATTCAAAATATATCATAAACAGAAACATAACGAATTAATTTTTTATGTGACAGAGTTTAAAAAAAAGTAATAATGAAATAATAATGTAATAATAGGGTTCAATATAACAGAAGCCACTCACATCATTATTTTTAATCTTTATTTATTTGTTAAACTGAAAATACAGTTAACTTTATGATGTGAGTCGGTTACTTCGTCCTTATCCAAGTGAAGACAGTGTGATCAATTTACCGCTCCATTAACTGTTTTGCTCACACTGCCGCTGCCTGGATTCGAACTCGTAATCTCCCATTTAGCAGTAAAAGCAAGTTAACCCGCCTTAGCAAACTCGGCTACTAGACGATTTTCTTTCAATTTCAAGCTTGGCAGCAAACTAAAAACGTTTGTAGCCCTCCATACTCGAGACTTTATCAGTGAGGGAGGTAATCAGTAAGCTTTTGTGGGCGTGGGATTGCAGAACATAAGTCTCCTAAGAATTTTATTTATTTATAAACCAAAATTATTTCTCAAAAAGTTAATTACAATCTATGTTATGAAAAACCTTTCTTCAAAGCTTTATTCTAAAAATTTGTTCTTTTCCTTATTCAAAGAATTACCATAAAAACTATATTCATTTTAGGAAATATCATTTTTTTCTTTATTACGATAACTGATTTTATTTTTAGGTATGCACTAAGCACATACGTATAATATATTTCTAGCTACAGAAGACATAAATTTTCATAAAAATATGTTTAATGGTTCAAGACATAACCATAGTAAACCCTCCCTTAAGGGGACCTTCTCACATAGAATTTCGAAGAAACTCACTACTTAAATATTAAAAAAATACTATGTATTATTAATACGAGTACTTTTTCATGTATTTGTATTTGTCTTAAAGCTTATTAAAAAATATATATATATCCCTGTACAAAAAGTTATGTAATTTTTTAACTCTTTAGAGGTTTACTGTCCAGTTTTTATTAAAATGAAGCAAAAACCGATTTATTTCTAAGAATTTGTCGCGTATAGAAAAACATCGTACGTTTGAAATCAGTAGATTCAAGAAAAACGCGTTGAAAAACGAATTGTATAGCCGGTTCAGGTATATGCCAATAACTTTTTTTTAAATTTCTATGACAGATAGATACTAAAAAACATTAATAAGAATGAACTAAATAAACACGTTATGGCATTTTGTGGGCCTTTAATATTCTCGTTAAGTAGAAACGCCCAAAAAGTTGAAAACTACTATGTTCTCTTATAAAAGCATGTTTTTGTGTTAACTCTTTTATCATTGCAAGCCTTTGCGGATCATCTACCAAAGGCAGACTAGACCAAATTGATGGTGTTTCCAAAAATGGAACATATCTACTATTAGATATATTATCCATGTTTCCTCAGAGGCAGATCTAGAAAATTAGATGCTCAAATATATCACCATGGTCGAGATTAACAAGAATTGAGTATCAAATTTACTTTGACAAATATTTTAATTATTATACTATGAAATTAACAAACAACTAGAACAGTTTGATTGTCTTCACCTAAATCCCAACAGTTTAAAATAAATTGCAATTTTTGTGTTTGATTTTAAATAATGTTTTATATTTATTACATTTGCTCTTACGAAGATAATAAGAGGAGCTTAATATTACATTCGGTTATATTTATATGTCTCCGCAATAAAATCGTTTCTGGGAGAATACAATACAGTAGGTACATTTACAGTAGGTACGTCTAAAGCACTATCTACAGGAGGGGCTTACTAAGATCAACTTTCTTTCTATAATAACATACATATAACTTAAATGAAGAGGTTTCTTCAAACAAAAATGTAACTATTATCCATTCGTATCTTAAACAGTGAACAAACCTACATTTATAGTCAGCCATTGTTTCTATAACAAACAAGTTAAGTTTATACATTTGTCTTGTTAAGTGTCCATATAGGCGTTACAGTGGGTTGCCTAATCGACGATTACGAAAGCGTAACCACAGAAAAATAAATTTATGTGACATTTGGGAGAACGTACATCTCAATATTTTTTATGTTTTCAAAAAAATTTTTTTTTATTCTTATAATATAGGACGCCTATTTTTCTGTACTTATATTTATTGCGTATTTAAGTTTGTGTTTTATTTATGCATATTACAGTAGAAAGCTCCGTACGAGTTCTTGGAAAAATATTTTTACTTTCAAAAAGTATAGCTAATAAATAATGCAGGGAAAAGCTCTAATCCTAGGTTTTCTTACGACTGCGTGAAATGTGCTGTTTAGGATGTTTATAAAATTTTCTAGCGAATACGAAGTGTGCTTTCTCCGCTCGGAGGTTAAACGGGCACCTTGGCCTAACCAATTAGACAAGAAAACTATGCGCTTAATGAAAAAAAAAATTGAAACAAATGTTTAAGAGACAATTATTTAGCACCTTGAATTTTTTATAAGACATTCTATCGTAAAAATTGACAGAGAATGTTTCGATAAAATGTTGTTGATATTTTAATGAGAAATAACTTTTGTTCGAATTTTTTTCCGATAAGGAGTAGAAATCCTAACCGATGAAATAATTTCGTGACGGCTGTAACTCCGAAGGTATTCATTTCCTGACCCACGTTCGTATGATCTTTTTGTAATGTTTGTAATGTTGGTTTGATGTCAAAAAAATTAATTTTTATCGAGTTTTTGAATTCTTACTAATTTTTTTTAAATTTATCTGGGCTGTAATAAGGGTTTTCCTTTGTGAACTAAACTGAGACTGTATTTACCTACTTATACATTTATACAAGTTTTTTACATTAAAAAAATATCAAACCTTTATGAAATTTTGGGCAAAAATCTACTATTTTGATCATATTTATTTAAAGATATATATACATATCTTAATATATATATTTCTTGTGTTCGTGTGTATGTGACTGAACTCCTCCTAGACGGCTGGACCGATTTTGATGAAATTTTTTGTGTGAGTTCAAGGGGATTCGAGGATGGTTTTGATTTACAATTTGGTCCAGTACAACTGTTTTTGAGGGCTCCGTACCAAAAAAATGAAATTTCATTAAATGGTGGGAGCGCATATAAATCATATCACATTATGTATACTATGTGTACTATGTATTTTTAATAGTATTCAGGTATTGTCAATAGGCATTTATTAGAGCCATATGCGAGCGCAGCGACCTCTACTATCAAAGGTCAGGCCAAAGGTCGAAGGTCAGGCCACTCCAATAAATAGGAGTTAAATTGGGGTTTAGCGGACAGGCTAAACGTAGTATAGGTATTCATGAATTGGAGTTACGTTTTTGCGGGACAACGTCCGTCGGGGCCGCTAGTATATATATATATATATATATATATATATATATATATATATATATATATATATATATATATATATATACATTTCCTACTCGTGTTTGGAAAAAACTAATCATGAGGAGCTGATTATTACATGAAGAGATACAAAAACAGGAAAGGCGTATTTTCATTGACTGTAATTCGGTAGATATCTGGGGTCTCTTCGCATTTTTTGAAAGTATAAATATTTTAAAATTCAAAGAAAAAATTCTAATAAAAGTTGTGCATCAAATAATTGAAATGGTTTCTATCGAAACTATTAAAAAAAATTCCACCTGTATTTTGACCCAAGTAAAAAAAGAGTAATCTGAGGCATTTTTAATGACTTTATTGAAATCGACCTACATATTAACAATGAAGAAGTATGACTAATATTTGTAAAATCATGTCATATAATAATATCAAATATAATAGTTACAAAAATTTGCAGAAGGCACTTTTGTATCCCATTTTACATATAAAAATAAACAACCCTCAGTACTTCAACTTTTTAATTTATTATTTTTTATTTCAGCTTAGTCTACTTCAACTAATTAGGTTGTCCACTTTAAAACTTTAAGTTATTCTTTTAAACTTCCACGTATTTAATGTATCACCAAGGAAACGTCAAAATAGCGATCATTTAAAATAAAACTACGAAATTGGTTAAGCGTTGCTGAGTTATTTTTACATCTTGAATGTGGAACTGTATTGCCCAGCACACATCTTTTTAACACTCTGTTTAAGTGGTGGCATTAATACCATATCATACCTTCAAGACTAGCATATACTTTTGGTTGTTTTAATTTATAATAAACAATACTTGTATTATTTAGTAACTTCCACCTGTTGTTTACCTATATAATACCAATATAAAATATGGTGTCTTCATTGGATAGTCAAAACTAATTGAAAGTGCAATTTATAAGCGTTCAAGTCATCTTGTACTTATAACACGTATTATTTTTTCAAAGATATACTTTCGCTTCCACACTATTCATTTCTTAGAATTCCCTACTCAAAGGGTAACCAACTGGCCCCGCTGATCGCCTGTACGTCTACCTGTCATTTTGCTGCATCGTATAAGCCGTAATAGTTAGACAACTGAAATTTTGGCAGAGTGATAATTATAATTTTTTTTAAATAGAAGGTAATTTTATTTTTTATTCAAATACAAATTTTTTTTAACGATCATGTTTGGTGCACTGTTACAATTGAGATATTGAAAGATAAACTAATAAATAGTATTGCCGGTTTTATTGTTTCGGAACACAAGCTAAAAACATATAAATTTTGAAACTTTCTGCCTTGGCTTACGAGGTATGTTGATATTCAATTTGAACTCGGGAACTCCTTCTGCTACAAGACCTAACATGCCATTTTCACTCTTATTGCCTTTTAGTTTAACGGATCAAAACTTTTATTATGACAATTATATTCATGTTGCTGAAAATCTCATGAGATCGATTTATGATAAAACCCCGTTTAATTCGTTTCTTGACTTATAGTAATAAAATTACTTGTAATTTATCATCAGAGTGTGTTTCCATATATACAGACATATTTACATTCAATGTTTTATATAACACGAAGATAATGGTACACAGTTGCTCGAAATAATATATAAGTATGTGTACAACCTTAGCTATACTCTCAATTCGATAGTTGAATAGTTTGAAGAATTCCAATACATTATTGATTACACTTTAGAAATGATTTCAAGATCTCTCAAAAGTTTCAAACTTTAGTTAAACTATCAATTGAATTATATATGTAGAAAATTACTCTGAAAATTCAAGCGTAAAAAACGAATATTCCTGTAGTCAAGAATATTATTGCTATATTTTGTATTACTGGGAATTATCATCATCATTGGAAAAAGTTTGTTGATGTTTGAAAAACTTTAAAATGAAATGCATTTATTTTATCAATGAGGTAAAGAAACGCGTTGACTATCAAACGGTACATATAGACCAAATTATGACTTATTATATCAAAGAAAGATATCTAGGGATACTATAGTGTGCAATAGTTGCGTTATTAAAAAGAAGATAATCTAACGCCCAATGTTTCCGAAATGCAGGAATTTTATATTCAATTTAAATATTCAAAATTTACCTTACCGATTGTTTATAGGAAGCAATTAAGAAGAAGGACTGACAAGAAAACCCATGTTGCCAAATAAAAAGTTGTCCTTATGATTAGAAAATAAGCTTTTTTTTTTGGAGAGATATGAAAAATTTCACCTTAATCCCTTCGTCCCTTGGTGATCTATTGCGAAAGTTGAGACTATATTAAGATGCAGCCGATACAAACTGGCATGGAATAATTGCTTGCGTTACATTTTTTTTATATCTAATTTTATTATGTTGTATAATATACATAAGTTTATTTTTAAACCATGTATATATGTGAAATATATCAAGGTATACTAAGTTTAGTTAAGTAAGTTTTTAACGCTTAAAAATATTTATGCTACGAACAAAATTTTTTTATAAGAGTTTATAAAATCGCCTAAGTAGTTCTTTTTCAGCTGTCCGTCTAGCCATCAGTCTATCTGTCTATGATTACGAAAACTCAAAAACATATAACGTCGGGTTGAGTTCGTAAATGAGCAACATAGATCAAGGTTTTTGTAAACATCACTGTTTACCCGTGAAGGCACTTGTGTTGTATATATTTTAATTTTATATGTTACATATATTATGTTTGTGTTTGTTTGTTCGTAGCATATACTATATCTACTGAGGAAGTGAGAAGAAAGATACTATTACTTTGTGTGTAAGAGTGAGTATCTTAATTACTTACTTAAAGTAAAAAAACAAACAATTGCATAATCAACACTGTCTATACATGGTATTTCAACAAATAACTCAGTCAATTGATTGCTTTCACTTGTTTTTAAGTATATTTAATTAAGTTTTCGCAAATAGAGATTGAAAATGGGTGTAAACCTAAAGAATAGCAGATATGATCAGTGAAAAAAAAATTTTTTGTCATCAAACAATATTTTATAATACTATTGACAAGTATCCAAATAAAAAATATTTTACGACATTACATGACCAGTGAACGGTTGTATTGAAAACGGAGAAATCCATAATATAGGATGGCTAGAAAATATGTAATACATCCTTACAAATCATACAGGTTAGCACAGACCCGGATTTATCATACAGACAAAGAAGTAATATGAAACCCATGCAAGAAGAGACACAGTTAAATCGTCAAAGACGTTGGTGTATATATCAATATTAGAAATATAAACCTGGTGACGAAGAAAATTTTTTCTTCTGAAAATGTTATGATTATATAAAATTATCATTTCAGCCGGGAGACTCTTTTCCGTTCTGTGGAAAACTTTTTAATCTTAGAGGTCCTCCGACTGTAATGAAAATTTTACTTATCATAATAAATTCCGATGAAAAAATTTGCTTGTTTTCATACTTTTAGAGCGTGATTTTTTAGTCGTTGGTTGGTTTTACTTTTACTTTATTTTAAAAGTTGTACATAAAATGTAATGTATTATGGGTCGAGGACTTATACAGGTAATATTCTTTAAGTAAACTATTTACATACATTGTACGATAAACGTTACATTATTGGTAAGTTTTGCTTATCTTAGACTTAATAGTTGCAATTGTAGTTAATTAACAACTTCAAATATTTGTTTTTATAAATATTAGTTTCATTTTACGAACTTAGAAGTTTTAATGTTGACAAGATTACTACAGTTGAAAACTATTTTCGATTATTTCAACTTAAATAAAATTTTTTTATAAGATAACATACAATACAATGTGACAGCATACTCTTGTAGAAAATAAAAAATTGGAAATTTTTTTAAAACTGAAGCTGCCTTGGCATCTTTAACAAATATAATTCTTGTAATCAATATCAATACTACACAACTATTGTATGTGGAAAGATATTGAGGTTTTGAATAGCCATCATTGGTATATTACAAACTTTATCCAGAAATTTCTTTATTGCCATAAACGTACGTTTGTAATATTATAAGTGTATTGACATATACAATGAGTCTTAAATACATTACTCTTTTATCAATTCAGTATACACACAAGCAACGGAAACTGGTGGATAAATTACCATAGTGTCAAATGGAGGAAACTTTTTTTGAATGCCAAAATTTTATATGAATTTTATATGAAGACTTTTTTTGGGATAAATTAACATATTTACTTACTTTTGTGACACCTGGTATACAAGGTATAAAAGGATTATTTCACGTTCAGTATTTCATAAACTAACTATCTATTATTTCAAAATATTAAGGTGAATTATTAACAATAGTATACGGTCTACATGTACAAAGTGATTTTCTAAAAAGTTTCTAGCTAATGTTTTAAAACAAAGTTAGGAATATCAAAAAGCAGGAAAATTTTATAGTTAAACAGAGGTCAACTTCATTTTTTTTATAGTTAAATACGTACATTTTTCTTAACTATTCCGACAGCTTTTAGCCAAAAAAAAAGAAAAAAAAAGCAGTTTAATGAAGGAAGTACCAAAAATTGAAAGACTTTTCAAACAAAATTGATTTTTTTGAGACAAAGATACGGAATCTGCACACAAGATGACCGTCGTTTGGCACGGAAGGTGCCGTTGGAAAATTGAACTATTTTCAGTAAAAGTAAGAATATATTTTACCGTTTTTTTATATTCATATCCGTTTTTGAAAAAATTAGCTGGATACTTTATAAAAAATCGACTTGTATGCATTTGCTAAACTTAATGTGAAACTAGAGTACCTACTGTTGTCAATGTTATAATCACGATTTGATTTAGAATCGTGTCACCTAATAACAAAGCTACTAGTCCATCAAATTCATCAATAATAACATATATAATCTTCAATAATCCTCCAAAATATTACCGCACATGTCTCCAGCGCAAACTCATCAATTTAGTTTAGTCTCGAGTATGTAATACTATTATATGTACAACACAATGTCGTTTCGTTCAAGCCACATACACGTTATTGTTCTAACCGTAAGAAGAATAAATTAACCAGCAACTTACAAAGTATTTCCAAAATTAATTATAATATCGATCTATTTCAAAATGGATTTTAAACATTCGAGGTCGTTCAGACCAATGGTATTAAGCGTTATACCCCTAATTAGCTTGACCGGCGCGGAATTACATAGTGCGGTACATAACAGGCGAGAGAAATAATAATAAGATTTGTGTTCGAAAAGAACATCACAGTTCAAAATTTTGAATTTTGAATGGAAAATAGTTGTTTTAACAGGCATTAAAAATGGCGGATGCTTTACGCCTTCTTGAAAGGACTGGTGGAGGAATAAAGAATTATGATCCGTTCATATTCAAAGATGATATCAAGAGCTAAGAAGCAGTTAACATCAAAAAGTCAATTAGAAAAATTTTTATTGAAAGTTTTCAAATCCGTAATCTTAATACCTTAGCAAAAGCGAAAACATACCATACAGTGATGAGGAAGGTGTTCTTAAAAAAAAGTGGAATAAAGAAGAAAAAGTTGGCTGGCTTTACACCTACCAGTTCCACCCATCTGTAAACATAAAATGGACGTATGCGAATACAAGGTGATTCGTAAGAGAGTACAAACAAATTAAGACCAAATTCGGAAGCAAATGTTTTGCAAAAAAGTTCATATGAGCACGAATCCGTTGGCGCCTCATTTTTAAGATACAGAGTGGTGAAGTTTTATGAAAAATATCTTCTTTTTTTTAAATAGTACCTGTGATGTCACTCTAAATCCTGTTGTGGAATAGGGTTTGAAACACACATTCTTTGTATCTGGGTTTTCATTTTTCGGTTTACAACAGTTTTTTTATTACTACCTGTAGCTTTTTTCTACAATACATCTACCTTTGTCGTTCAAACACTCCATTCTTGGAATTCCTGACAATTCAAAAAATGACAGGCTAACACTAAGAAATAATCAGAGAACACTGAGAATCCTGATGAATGAAAATTCAACGCTATAGACACTTTAAAACCAAAATTTTCAATATTTCTAAATCACTGTCTATTATTTCTCCAGTTTCTACTTTTGCGTTAAGTTTGACTCTCAAACAAATCTTGCACCTCCGGGACTACAATAATCATTAGATAACTACAATATTTAATTGAATACGCCCTTTACATCATGTATATGTTAGAATCATTGAAAAATTATAGCTCAGTAACTTAAAGTTTTATCTTATATGCAATAAAGAATTTTCTATAACGTTCAAATAGACTCGGAGACAATGACACAAAATTTCAAACCATTTGTTGCAGTATGCAAAGTAACAAATATTAATGAATTGAAGTAAACACATGCGATCCGCGGATTGGTCGATGTACGTGATTATTGAAAAGCAAATAATAGCTTTTAAAGCCAATTTTTAGTTTATTTTTTCAATCGTCTAAAGTTGGTGCCATACGCCCGCCTTTCTGAATATTTTAGGAGATGATAAATGAAATTATCAGCGAAAAAAGAAAAACACATATCACAATGGGGCCTGAGTTTGTCTCTCAATTGACAGTAAATTTAACCTTACCTAACCTAACCTAAATACTTTGGGTTACCTCATGAAGCATTTACGGATTAAGAAGTGATTTTGTTCGTGTCTCCAAGTATAAAATAACTGAGTATTTTATATAGTTAGTTGATTAATAGTTTTAATATTATATCTACTACCGTCCCATATTTTTTCATTATCATTATTTCGAGTTAATGTTCTATACGATAATATATATAATCTAAGAGTGAACAGCAAGCAAGCACAGGCTTTTTTTAAGCTCTATATTTTCTTAAGCTATTTATTATTAAATGAGTGATGACTTTAAAAGCTGTTGTTGCTTTTTTATTTCTTTATTGTATATTTAATTTCTTTGTCCAATATAATTTATGTCTTACAGTAAAAATAATGTATTTCAATAATGTATTATTTTATCATCTAGTTTTAGTTTTTCATTTTATATAAATTTTATATTAAAACTGAGACGGTCGAAAAAAATCACAACTCCTTATTCATATAGTACCGGAGTGGACCACCTAATTTTGACCGTTGACATCGCATACTACATTACGTTGACATCGCATACTGCTGTCTTTCATATAATTTATGTACTGGGTTTTATGGACAAAGACTAAGGACTTCCACTACCCACACAGGAAAGATAAAATCACATAAATTATACTATGACAAGTAAAACATAAAGAGCTAAATTAAAATTGAAAGCCATATGAAGTTTCAAGTCTCCCTGAATTAGAACTAAAATTAGAAGTATGTCCCAAGGATCAAAATAACAGTTAAAAATTCGTAAGATCTTTTTTTAACACGCTTTTATTAGCTTCATTATTTTGACCCCTTCATAACGTCGGATTAATTACCGCTTGAAATTTGGCATACTTATAAAAGACCGAAGACAATACAATAATTTAGATGTATTTGATTATCCTGATCAAGATTACGATTTCCATATCTGAAAATTTATTTATATTTATTTGTGCTGCCACCATATTTTATACTGAATTTTTGATAAATAAATAATAGCCTAAAAAACTAAGAAACACAACATAAATTATATTTTAATAAACTTAAAAACAGGCGTTTGTAACAAGTTGAACTAAAAGGTAGAAAATAATTTCTTTAAATTCAGAAAAATCATTTTTTCATAAAAAGGGTGCTTTTTAAGATATTTTAAAATGACTTTACTACTTTTTACCTTTACTTTATTGTTAATATTTTATATCTATCTGTATAAAATATTTACAATAATTGACAATTAGCATCCCACGCTTTTTTACGATAAAATCTTTTTTTTTTTTTTAGTTTAACGAAATTATTTTCTACCTTTTAACTCCATGCATCAGTATATCCTTGCAGCACTGATTTAAATGCATAAAATAGTTAACTACCTGATCAATGAAAAAGACATTCGGTATATTGACACCAGCTATAATATTGTACATTAATAGCTACTATGCATTATGCAGTTAAATGGTTTTGTCTTTGTCCTTATTCTCTATTAACGCTCTAACGCCCTAAGCATCATTATGATATAATTATTAAAATATCGAAACAAACAACTAATTTTAAATAATTCATGCATAAATACAAAACTATTACTGTAGCTAATTATATTTTTACTAGCCATTACCGACTTGCTTCGAAACTGCACAGGATTTAACTGAAACTTAATGATTTTTATGGAACTAGGTATCATATTAAAACTTCTATCTCGCAAGGATTACTTTTAAAAATTGAAAATTCGAAAAATATAACGCCAATGCTAACGTAAGAAAGAATTGGGCAGTCTTGAAAACTGTCAGTTGATTATATCCCAACAAGACAAAATAAAAGTTAAACTCGTTCATGGGTACATAACTATCATCACGAGTATAATCCAATTCAAATTCAGGGGTTTGTACCATGCCTACTTATACCTTCAAATAATTGAATTTCCGTTATTTTGCATTTTAAAAGTTTTCAAAAAAATATAAATGGATAACAAACACTATAATAAACATGTAATTTACCCAAAAATATCTCATGTAGCTGAAAAAAATGTTTTTAGTTATTTTTCAAAATTAACGTTAAGAATCCAACCGTTTGACCTGACGTTTCGCTTGTCAACTATTAAATAGCCCTTCGGTTTTTAATTTTGTTTAAAAAAAAATGATAGATTAGCAAAATCACAGTTGAACCCTTCAATTTGTAAGTTCAATTCATCCATCTAAATTTATAAATGTAAATAATATAATTTTTCAACCGTCACACCTCATCTCACTTCTGAAACGGATGATTTACAAAAAACAAAGTAGAATATATACAATTTCAGGGACTAAGGTATCACCATACGATCCTTCATCAAAATCGGTTCAAATATTTAGTAGTGAAAGCCAAGCAGGCTGATAGATAAGCAGAGAATAACAACGTTACTTTCGCATTTATAATAATCAGTATTTATTAAAACTAAATGTTTTAATATTGACCTAATATAAACCGATAATAATAGTTTTAAAATTTATTAAAGTAGTAAATAAAATGTTAAAAGCAATTATGCATATTTAAATATTCACATAACGATTAAGATAAAAGGATATGTATGCTATGCAAACAAATTCGAAAAACACAGAAGGTATTTAATAAAATCGTATTAGAATCAAACTTTAATGTATGCATTTAAACTTACAACTATTAAAACCTATTAAAAGTATTTGAAAACTATATAATAAATCGATTACTTCTAATATGTGCAATTTTATCACATGCGTCAGAAATTGCTATTAATAAAATTACCTATCAACCGCTTTCATAAAAACTGTATAAAGTAATTTATAGGTGAATAAATTTTTAAAATATTTGCATGCCAAAAAACAAACCATGCTAAAGCTTCTTTCATTTGGAAGACATGGGGTAAGAGAAAAGTACCTAGAAATGAATTCATATACTGACAAATTACTTTCCGCATGTATTTTTGAAATGAAATCGTTTACTGTACCACTCTTTAATACAAGCATACCAATAATAGGTTAGGTTAGGTTAAATTGGCTGTCCACGAAGGACACACTTATGCTATAGAGCCCATCGCGAGACCAGATATGTGTTTTACCACCTTTTTGCTGATTTTCATTTATCACCTTCTCAATTTCAGAGGCTGAGTGCACCTCCTTTATGCATATATCATGCACTACACCAGCCCATCACAACACTTAATTAAATTAATTTTGTTGCGACGGTGGGAATCGAACCCGCTACCCTAAGCATACCGCGGATGGAATTGGTTACGCCTTAACCAACATAGCTAATAGGGCAACATACCAATAATACTAAACCACAGTTTTTTGTTGTTATTGTTGCAAAAAGAGGTTGCTTGAATACAGCAACTTTATTTTGACGTAAGAGATTTTTTGATTAGTATTTTATAATTCTTTTTTTTTTAAATTCCAACAGCATAACTTTTAATCATCTTAAATTTTTTCTCGCCTTCTTCTAAGTTTTCTAGTCTAGCAATTAAAATTTTAATTTAATACATTACATGAACTCACGATATGTAATAACAGACTAGGAAATAATTTATGACGGTTTGTTTCTAGTAAATTTACCAACATTGGATAACATATTCTAATTATTTTTCAGTTAGAGGAAGAAGATGGTAGAAAATAAAAAATTGAATCTCTCGCATAGTGTGTCTCAAAATAACCGAGCCATGAGTAACAAATTTCGCCGGAAACAATATTTCAAAAACCGAATAATTTTACTGAAATCAAACGTGACAATCTCGTTATGCAAAAGTATGCATAACAAAGTATGTGGGTGACATGGCGCGATCGAACATAAAGAACCTCACAATATTAGGTAAGAAAATGGCTTATGTGAAACTTTTTCTAACCCACGCTTAAATGTTCTTTGGATTATCCTGATCAAAAGCTCTCACGACCACAAAAATTTTAAACTAGTAATTTTCGAGCTATAGCGATCAAAGCTACGAGTATATGTGTTATAGTTTTATTATGTGACAAGGAAAACGACTTTGTCAAACCGCCCCCAAAATGTTTTTCGGATCCTTGTGATTAAAAGCTCTCACAGCTTCAAAATTTTGCAACGGGTAGTTTTCCAGCTACAGGCTATATGAAATTTTGAGGCCTTGAGAGCTTTTGATCAGAACCATTCGAAGAACATTTTGGGGGTGGTTTGGACAAGTTTCACAGAAACCCATTTTCCTATCAAATATTGCGGAGTCCTTTATATTTTATTGCATTGGTGCAATAATTATTACTGAAAAAGGGGTTTTGGAAGAGCTGAACATTTTTCTAATCTATCCATTTTTCTGTCGATCCACGTAATTTAATAATAACTTGATAATCTAGAACAAAGAGTTAGGAGGTCAGACAAAAGTCTTATCAAACCGAATATCTCAAAAAGACTGAATTTCCCAGTCAAGCGTAGAGGAAACAATAGTCTTGGCTCATTATCAACTGTCAACCTTCAACCTCAGATCAAGGTCAGGATTTTTACACACAGACTAATATCAGTTTCTTATAACAACGAGCAAGTGCAGTAACAAAAATTAAATTACTCAATTCTTCTTGTCGCTTGCGCCAAAATTTGATATACTTTTTCATACATACCACATTTGTAAACATAAATTATTTATAAGTTATTTTAAAAATGGAAAAATTTTATATTTTAAACTGTGGGATGTTTATTCACTTCTATAATATTTAACAGATATCGAGCTTCCCATGCTTTGTAATATTAAATAGGGTATTCCACTATTTTTGAAAAAGTACTTCAAAATGTTGATTTTTCTAATAAAAAGCCACCAAAAATTTATTTCGGAAAAATATACAGGCTTTCTTGCCAAAACTTAAATTAAATTTTAAACCTTTTTTAGACTGTCAAAAACGTGGTCACACAATTTGATGACGTAATATGGGTATCACTATACGAAATAACACAAATAAGTTTGACAGATATATTCATAGACATCTGATTATAATAAATATAAATATTTATTATCTATGTATATATTATACCCAGCTGCCTACATTGATGGTCTATGACTCATACCGCTATGACATCACAGCAGGGCTTACCCGCGTTTTAGGTCACGTGATATACAGTTTAAAAATTACGATTTTTAATTTTAATATTTTCAAAGAAAAATGTGCTTTTATGACTCGAAATCAGAATATTTAACTATATTTTTCATAAATTTTAACTTTTTTCAAATTTCATGATTTATTCTTGACTAGCGATAATACCCTATTGTACCTTTAATCTTTTAAAAAACGTAACGAGCTATCAAAAACGCACCAAGTTAATTTTAAACTGCATAAAAATACATTTAGTTGTCTCTGCGCATTTATAGTAAGTCCTTACTCAATTTTTTTTAACTTAAAGTGAACATTTTCTCTAATTGAATAGAATACAAACAATGTTTGAACTTTTAAAAAGCATTGAACATACTATATCATACAGTGCAATGGGTATATGAACTCCTGTACTTAAACTTGTAAGCAAAGATGGTTTATTTATGGCAAATGTGTCTATGTTGTGCAGAATTAGAATCTATACTATGAACAATTCAGAGCATTTACTGACGGGTAAATTACACCCGACGGGAATTTGTTGAACAGGTATTGCTTGTCGAATATTAATGAGAGGAGATTTACCAGGCGGGTCTTATAATCAAATCAACTTTGTGTATACTAACATATACCTAAAGTGTGTGTTTATAACAAACAAACAACAACAACAACAACAACAATAACTACAAGGCGTTATGGATATAATCTTTAGAAGCCAGATCGTTACCATTCTGTTTTACTAAATATTGAATTTGTTGACAAAGATTAAAGAGCCAGTGGCCGAATGATTTACGAATTGAACGACTCTCCTGAAGATTTTTACGGCACAGCAGGCGTTGAGTAATTAAAAGGATATGAGGAAACCATAGTAATTTTCAAAATAATGTTCAAATGAATAAATTAACTAACTGCCTAATTTAAAATAGCCTGTATTTTAATGGTCTATCTCTATGTCATTCTTTATACCACTGTTGCTTTTTTACAAGCTTATATTTAACTTACAATGTATATATGTTTGTGGAGGGGGAATCTTCAACTCAATTTTAAAGCCGTTATCCTATACCGATTGAGCTTCAATTTGGTATACACGTTTAGTTTGTATGACAATGTATGGTAAATTAAGTAGCTACCTGAATTCCATCGCTTCCGCTATATTTTATATATATTTTAGTCTTCAATTAAGATGCTTTTTAAGGACAAGCTTTTATTATACTTAATCGTAGAAAATAATTAGGAGTCTCATATATGACTATTTGTAAAAACTTGAGGCGCTCAATTTAAAATATCAACAATAATTCGGAGCACTTCAATGTAACTATGTAACTATATGTAACTATGTTTGTTCGGGTGGAATCTTACACCTCAAATTTTATATAGAGCGCCTCATGTTTTTACCAATAGTTTTTACAATATAATGTTTGAGTGACTCCCAAAAAAATTACTTGCTACTTTTTAGTACAATAAAAGCCATTGTCCATAAAAAGTATTTTTTATTTAAATTTTTATTAAAGATTGAAATCTGCTTGGCCAATTGAATATCAGAGAGCCAGGATTCGTGTCCTCCTTTACAGCAATTCATTTTGGTCTAGAGTGTAAATGGATAAGAGAAGGGAGCTGTATTAAGAACGCTGCATTTTGCAATTTTATAAATTTTTTTTAACCTACTTAAAATACATACCTACAGAAATTTTTAAGAAAATTATTGTTAACTGAATTTTGTAGTAAGTTATTTATAAAATTTCAATTAATCAATGTATATTAATTATGTAAAAATTAGTTGGATCTAGCCAGAAAACAAGACACTTGGATGCTCGACCACCAACAGTTGGAACGTTGAAATAATGAAAACCTAAATCGTCTTTCTCTTGCTGGAGTATTTTTTTAAACTCGGTTAAGTTTAATTTTCTCAAATGTTTTTCTAGATTATTTGGCAACTTCAGTAACACAAAATACAATTTTTTTAATTTAGTAGAAATACAATTTATAATTCACATGAAAATTTATGCAATTTTCAATTTTAGAAAAAATATTGAAGAAAAAAAAATTGTTATAGAATATGGTTTTTTTGCTTGAGGTAGATACTTCCACTCAGTAAAAAACGTGATAAGATGGTAAATTTAGTTAAAATTTTCTACAGATCCATTTTCGTGGTGAAAACAACAATTCTGTATCAGAAAGTTAACAATAACAACGCTTTGTAAGCAAATAAACAAAACAACATTATAGTATACAGAATCGCAACTGTTCCTCACTCAATCTATCTAGATAAATCTATAAACACTATTTTGTTATACCGTATCCTTATCTATTCAATTGTTGTATTTGCATCTTCAATTATTGTTCTACCGTTTCCGTCTGCTTTATTTCATTGACATATAGATGTATATGTAGACATATCATGTTGCTTTTTACCTCAACATGGAAAGACTACTAATGGGGTGTTATAAATGTTACGGAACAGGAAAAGAGCTCGAAATCATTATTTGAGAAAAAATAGTTTTATAGAAAAAATTGTTATTGGTTATAGCTAATATTAGAAAGCGACAAACTTTAAATTATATAGTATTTTCTTATGGAAAATCTTACAACTTTGTTTGAAAATGTTTTTTGAGAAGTAAATAAATTGAAGAAGAGGAAGAAATTGCTAGTCAAGGTAAGTTAAGCTATAGTTTTTTAACAACTTAGACTAATTTAAACTGGTAAATCTGTCTGTTACTGGTCATGAGCAAGTTTTCACTTTTAAATTATCATGGGTTCAAGGTCCTTTTCAAGGTATGAACTATGTTCACCGCCTTCAATCCAAAAATTTGTTAAAGACCCTTTTTTATCAAAAATAATTTTGTTTTAAGTGCTTTTGATGTTCCGATTTTTTGCACACACCCTCTATATTACTGTATTACTGTAACTTTACACACTTTCTTAAATAATCTGTACACATTGTTTTGTTATAAATAAAAATGTAACTACCCACTTTAGGAAGCGATTGTAATGGGTCCGATTTTCAAAATGGAAATTTGCAACATATCTTTACGTTTCATGGTTAGGACAAGGCATTAACACTAATTTTGAGAAGTGTGCGTGTGTGCGTGTACGTACGTACGTATGTACGTCCCTAGACATTTTTGTCATCGTCGTTATCGCGCGAACAAAAAATATCGACTTCGTTGAGGTGTCGATCGATGCGTATTAAAGGCAATATTATCCGAAAATAATTTCATAACATTTCGTTGAGCCGTTTCTTCGGGCGAGCTTTTTCTTAAATTTTATCCTGATAGATATTGTGCGAACAAAAATGATATTGACTTCGTTGTGGTGCCGTTCGAAGCGTATTAAAATTTCATAACATTCAGTCGAGTCGTTTCGATCCGGGTGAGTTTTTATTTTTTAAATCTTTTATAACTTTTTATGCTATGAAGTTTTTCGTGTGGACTGCAAGAGTCACATCAGACTCTATCCATGGTTTGTTATTATTAAACGAAAATTGTTAAATTTGTATGGGCCTTAACCATAAAGGAGATACATATACATATTTACTTTAATTTTGCCTAATATTCAGCACTGAAAACTATCCAAGTTTACGTAAATGAAAAAATCGGTTGAAAATTGAAGGCTCCAGCTTGGTAACAGACATACCGACATACCGACGGACGCAACATTTTTTAAAAACTACTTTTTTGGAATCAGGGACCCTCAAAACGTGTATTTCCGTTGAAACCCCGATATCGATTTTTTTTCGATCATAATGCTTTATTATATTTATAATATAATAAAGTAAAAAGGAACAGGAAAATGGAATACAGACAACAAATTAGTTGTAATATTCTTAATATTGACAGATAAAATCTCTGGCTCAATTTCTGCCGGATCATAATGTAGAATTCAACCATTTTATCCGTATCAGCTGCATTCAGCTAACCCTGAGCCAAAGGCGAAATAAACTGTATGTGATTGGTCTCGTCTGTCGGTTGGACTATTTACTAATTTTTGCTTGATAATAGGATTTTAGTCTTGGCACGGATTTCACATTAATTTAAGCAATGAATTGTTTTTGGCACTCCACTATATAAAAAATTTTAGGTAGTTTTTTAATTTTTCCAACACTTATGGCATACATATGGGAAATGGTAGTAGATTTCGGTCATGTTGGCTCGTTTTACTTTGTTGTGTTATTTTCTAGTCAATGGCTTTCTTTTAACATACGGCAGACAAAGAAACTAATAAAATGAAATTTTCACATATAACTGTTAAACATTTTAGAATAAGTATTTGGATGCCATCTTAATTTCTGAAGCGCTTGGTTAAGTCTAGTAAAAATGTTGGCAAAAAATATTTTTTCACGCTTAAACATCATATTAATTCCCAGAAAAACTTCGCGTTTCCACTTACCCGTAAATGTATAGCCTTACAACATGACCCAGAAGGGTATTCCATCATTTATGTACAAAAAAGTTCATGATGAATACCCCTCTTGAGTTTGTAAACAATTATAATTACAATTATTTACCTTCTAAATAATGTATTTTATGATACATTTCATATAATAATGGCTCTAATTAAATGTTTAAATTATTCATAATATTTGTTTAAATTAATATCTAAAAACATCCAACCCAATACCCAAGATGCTTATTTCTCATTCCCATTACAAATTCGTTAAAATACATTTACTATTTTGTCAATTTATAAAGTACTGGAGCTGTCCTAAAATAAATAGTCACGAGGTATTTCCGACGAACTTTTAGACTTATACTAATATATGATGTGTCTACAACTCATTGTGAACGCTAAGCATAAAAAAAATTTAGAAAGCTTTGTGTCTAACAAGTTTCAAATCATAAGATTTTGTATTTCCAGCCGGAAAATGAAAAAAAAACGGTTTATACATACTGTATCAAACGGGGATACCTTGAAACTATCGTACTTGTATATTTACAAGTTATAGGTGATATATTTCTAAAGTTTTTACCATTGTTTGCAAAACAATTTGGTTGAATACTTTACCCCCTTGCTTTTCCTCGAATGGGTGAAATTGTACATATCGCATATTTTAGTGTATAAGTCCGCTGGAAATACTCATGGCCGTTTCTCTTAACACAGCGCCGGTACTAGCAACATAGATAATTCAACATACATTTTACTGTTTCCTTGAACTAATATTTTAAAATATATGGGCTGAGCGGTCTGGCTATTGTGTGTTTATTAAACCCTCAAAGGATACACACAACCAATGTTTATACATATTTGGTATTTGTTAAATAATTTCCAACATAATGGAATATTGGCTAATTATATAATTATTGAGTTCAAAATTATAAACAAAGCACCATTATATACAAACTAGTGAACAATTTCTTGAACATTAAGAGATATCATTGACAGGGACTGTATATAATATCGTAAAATAATTAATGAGTAATAATAATCGGGGAAATAAAACCGAAAAAACATTCTAACTAAGTTGTTGTCTATTCTAACTAAGTCATATTGACCTTCAAAAATCCGTGCTTAAGTTTTTTTAAAAGCTTATATATCCAAAACGGTGAGTTTTAATGAAAATTGTTACGAGTCAAAAATACTTAAAATCGTCCAAAATATAATTTCAAGTGGCTTTCAAATTAAATTTATGACCGAAACAACAAAATAATCTTTATTTTCGTCAAAAACGAATTGTCGGCGCATTTTTTTTAAATGCGTATATCTCGAAAACGGTGAGGTAAGGAAAAAAATGTCATGAATAATAAATTCTGGGAATTGTCCAGAAAATAAAATCCAATAGTTTTTTTACTTCTGTCCTTCTGTCTATATTATAAATAAAAAACAAAATCATAGCAAAGTACTTAAGAAATCATCAACTAGAAACCTTCACCCATCGTAGTTGGTTAAGGTTTCTTAGAAATTAAAACCAAAAGGAGCGGATTCAGAGTTTAATTAATTACTTTCATGAATCAGTTTTATATGACGGTACTTACTTTATTTTAAATCGTCTTTAGAAGAAGGAATGCCTCTTACCTGAAACAAAAAGAACGTGTTTTAATAATTAATTTAGGTTCCAAAATTTGTCAAAACACTTAAAAGCTATTAGATTCAATTCTAGATAAAATTAAAAAACTCTGTCTTAAATACCCCATGAGTTCCATGAACGCCAAGACATTCGTGCCGTGCACACTAAATATTACAAAAGATTTAAAAACAACAAAATGACCTTAAAGTTCATTTCCTTCAATATGTTTGTTTCCCTCTTTTCTCTTAGATGATTTTAATCCCAGGCAAAAATGTACGTTTTAGACGTTTTGACTGTTCGCTGTTTAATATAAATAAATGCATCAATAATGAATCTTGCACGAAGATAAAATCTCTTTATCTTGCCCTCGATTCTTCTATTTTCTAGTAGCAATTTGTTGTGTTTGCAATTGTTTTACATAGAGATAATTGCGATTACAGAAAAATATCTCTATGCTTTTAAAATAAATGATAAAAACACAAATACAAATTGAAATATGTGATATTGAATTGCTGTACATTATTCGACCAACAATCGCATATGTAAGTATTCATGTCGAAACAAAATATTTGTATGCCTAGTAGTTAGTGAATTCAAATAATACTCAATATCATCACATGAAACATTTCTATTTCGTCTTTATTTACATAATTTAAATATGCTATCACATATGAGCGGAATAAATACTAGAATAGTTATATCAATTGTATATACACGAACTTACATAGTGATATATTTTCCAACGGAAGTTCATTATACATATTTCATTATATGCGTAAATTAGCAGAAAACTTTGAGATATGTGATTCCGTCTGAAGTCAATGAAGTGTTATCTTCGAAATTATACAGATTGTTTTAAAAATTATAAGGTGTTTTTCTAGTTATGTGTTTTCTAGCATTAGATAAACAAAATTTAATGGCCACCAACATATTTTGATTTCTCACCCTACGGTCATTTTTTGTTAGCACTAGAGACGGTATAAGGTCGATCTTCACCCATTTGATAACAAGTTGAGACATTTTTTTAATGAAATTATATTGATTTTTAAACATGCCTACCTACCATATTTTTTCCACCAAAAGTGTTCATGGCTATTTTTAATTTCATTAATTTTAATAAATTTTTTCCATACACGTTTTTAAGGTAAGTCTATACCATCATTTTCGCTATAAAATTATGTTTCTTCTGATACCAATTTCGATTGGCTTATAGGTCAGTGTACTTACTTATATTAACTTATTTGTTCATACTTGATGAGATAACTTCGATTAACTGACCAATCTGTCAGCTAATCGAAATTTATATCAGAAGAAAGATAATTTAATTAAGAAATTAATGGTATAGGCTTGCCTGAAAAAACCGTTCATGGAAAAAATTAATGAAATAGCCATGAACACTTTTCGATAGAAAAACAACGATTGGCATTTTTTAAAATCAATAAAATTTCATAAAAAATATGTCTCATCTATCAGATGGGTGAAGATGGATCTTATGCCGTCTCTTAGGCCATGTAGTTGTTGAATGAAATCTACCACCTATTCTACGACAAATTGGACCGTTTAATTAAGTGTTCTGGATTCACTTTAATTTTTTTGTAAAGTTACTATCTCTAATTCGGCAAAAAATTAATTGTGGTACAGAACAATTTATATATGTATATAAAATATTTCCGTCCAATTCTGAAAAACACCCTATTAAAATGTGGCCAAAACAACAGCTCATATTGTACAAGAAAAAAAAATATATATATATTATATATATATATATATATATATATATATATATATATATATATATATATATATATATATATATATATATATATATATATATATATATATATATATATATATATATATATATATATATATATATTTAAAAAGTCAAGTCAAAAAACTTTTATGTATTTGTAGCCTCGTTCTCAACTTAAAGAGTTCTTAAACTGTAGTTAATTATAAGTTGAAAATCGTTGCCCTAGCCAATTTACAAAACTTCTTTCTATTATGTAAGTAGGTAAATTAAGTGGGTAACGCAATTATGTAAATTTAACACGAAATGGTAAAAGACAAGAAAGTTAGCAAAACCATAGCCTTTAACTTTTTTTTTCAGGAGCTTATAAATTATCAGCGGAAAGGTGGTAAAACACATATATGGTATCACAATGGCCACTATAGCCTAAGTGTGTCCTTCGTGAACAACCTATATAACCTAACCTAACCTAACCTAATCCACCACAACTTCTTAATGCCTGAACAGAATTACAAATATGGAATATTCTTAAAATCGTTAGAATCCTGACATTCTTTGCAGGAACATTGGCTACAACTAAGACCTAGCTATGTTTTACGATTTCCCTTTCCCAAGAAAATAACTTTATACTTAATCAAAATAAAACTTGTTTTTTACTTTTTAGTTTGTTTTTTAGTAGGAGAGTTGTGTTGTTTTTTATTTTCTTTTAAATAATTAATTAATTTTTTGAACCTTTATATAAATAAAATTAAAAATATGATGACATTAGCCTACCATCTTACACCTATTTCTGGATTATTTACTATTTTTGGCGATTTATTTTCTGGTATATTTTCTACTATATGGGAATGTGTTTTTTCATTTTACTTTGATCGATCTCTAATAAGAGCATAAAAAAACTTTTCAAACTATGTAAAATTGGTAAATCTGACCTATAATTAAGCGCATGTATGTACGTTTATGCAAATGATTTTAGTTTTGTGTTCAAAATATTAGTTTTTGTGAAAATGTTAGTAATCTCTTATTTGTGTGCAGACTGTATAAGCAGATTACATACTTTCCTATTAAAAGTTCATTTCTATATAACCAACATTTATAGTGACCTATATAAACAAGTGGTAGTATTCCAATGTTTTAATTTTATTTTTCAGATTTGATATCTTTATAGAATTATAGGACGAATTGTTGGTCTAGGCAGTTAATACTTCTTTAGTCACCGATTTCAATATTTAATTCAAGAAAATAATTGTTTGACTGCTTAAGATTTGAAGTATAGCAAGTAGCAACTTCCTTGAACCAAGAAAAGTAGTCTTCCTTTTAAAAAGCTTTTATTCGTCTTGCAATGTTTGTATGTATGTATGTTCTAGTCATGGTAAATTAAATGACGCCATTCTAATTCTAATATGGGCGAGAATGATGGGGAACTAGTAATTTTTTATGACAATGTATTTTTACCATATTTGATATACAAACATATTTTTAGTTTTCAATTAAAAATTAGTTAAAAAAGGATCAGCTTTTATTGTACTTAAAAGTAGAAAATATTTATTTCTATCAGTCACGCATACGTGACTATTGTAAAAGCTCAAGGCGTTCCAAATGCTCCTTGACATTTTATATTGATCCTTTTTGAGATAATGTCAAACATCTACCCATAAAAAGAACCTAGAAGTTTGAACAAACCTTTGGAAAAATATGTGAATAATGGCATACGGAAAAAAACACACTAACCTTAAACTTTAATATATCTTTCCAGAAAGTGTTTGCAGTGAAATGAATAAAAATTTAACACATAGTTATTTGGAAAAGTTGTAGAGCGCCAATTATCCAAATATTTTTCCGTAACTGCTAGACCACTAAGATATTTCTGAGGATAGTCTTTGATATATCAGTGATTATTTCCGCCAACAATTATTCAGAAGAAAAATTAGGAAGAATTAATGAGAGTTGTGGTGATTTTAAATGACAAGTCAATGACATATCAAACCATTCCAAATTATCCCTCGGAATAAAAAATTTAAATATACATTCTGTTTTACAGCATTAATAACAACATCAACAATGACAACAACAGTACTAAACAAGGCCAGTATCTGTGTGAATAACAGCTAAACTGAATATATACGATGTTAAACGTATAGAAAAAATTGTAGTACCTCGGATAAAATGTATGTTGTTTGACATGTTAAATGTTTAATCACACTATAGTTTATTGAAGGATATTGCTTATTTTATAGGTTTATATAAAGAAAAAGATTATTTTCTAGAGGGCAAGCAAATGAGGGAATGGTTTTCTAGTCGATTCTGTTTTCAAGCCAAATATAAATAACATTTGAATATTTGTTATGTGTTTTAAATAGCATTGTTCGCAAGTCCCTGCAGTTATTGTTGGATATATTTGTAAACCATATTTCAGTTTAAACAAAACCTAAAATAATGAGAAGGTGAAACAACATCATCATCAAAAGTTTACTTAAGTTGTGGACATGCCCATCTGATCCTATCAGTAGATCCGCGATTGATTTCAGGTAACATTATAATTTATCCTGTTACTTTCTCGATCTCTAATGCTGTTTCTCTCTATCATCTCCACTAACTTACTTTTACATACTTGTCGTCAACTGTGAATTCGTAGCTTAAAAAATAACACATTTTTTATAAAATCGAATATTGCGTTTATAATTTTCCAAAAACTTTTATTCCAAAAACCAAACGCTAGATAAAAAAATTACACGAGTACTTTTTTGCTAAAAACTGATAAAAAATACAAAAATATTTTTGATTTGGAAAAAATTCAAAACTCAAAAGAAGCAAATTGATGCAACGGCAAATTTAAATAAATGTATTTATTTTGAACTGCACTGTATCTGGTGGAGCGTTGTACAAACATTTTGGAGAGCCCTGTAGTAGTAGGTGCGTACTTCTTTTTAAAATTATTATCGTCTTTGTAAAAAGGATATCAAGTGTAGGTTAGCGTAATTTAAATTAAAAAAAATTTGATTCATCACACAGAAAGAAGGAGAGAAAAAGAGGTCTATAAAATAGACTTATGAACGCCTACCGGTACAATCAACTGGAGAAATCTTAGATTCATTGAATTGTTATCTAGGGTATGTTATGGTCATATAAAACAAAAATATATATGTAAATTTTGGTCTCGGGTACTAAACTCTCCCCTGCATGAGTTGTGATGTACCTATATATACTCGATCAACACAATACACAAAACAAAACGAACTCTCGAATATCAATCCACCTAAACAATCTATCCAATCTAAACTACCACATCAACCGAACCATATTCAGTCATTGTTCCATATATTATTACAATAATACCCGTCATCATTATTCTATATACAGGATGATTCATTGGCATTGACCATCTATTGGCTAGAAATGACAAAGTATTATGCACATTGAGACATGTTAGGTTAAGTAGCAATGGCTGCCTAAATGAGGGCTGCCTAGCAATGGCTGCCTAAGTTTAACGCACATAGTAATAGCCGCTTGAAAATAAACTAAAAAACGGCAACTTGGGGAACAGAAAGAAACTTATGTGGAATTATTTGGCTTATTATATGGTCTAGGAATCACTTACTAACACCAATATATTGATAATATACATTAAACTTTGAACAGGGTTTCCTCGAAACATGGTTTAACCTAAGTGAAATTTACAGAACTTAAAAACCCCGACAAATTTTTCGGGTACGGAACGCTAAACTCGCATTTGAAACATATCTAAGAACACTCTCCGTTAAATTACCTTTCAAACAAAACCAAAATAAAAAATTAAAATCGGTTCATCTGTTTAGGCGCTATGATGCCACAGACAGACAGACAGACACACACACACACACATAGTGGTTAAACTTATGACACTCCCTTTTTTTAGCTCGGGGGTTAAAAACGGTTCTCACGATTCTGACAAAACTATTTGAACTTATGGCTGAAATGTTTGTGCAAATTATTGAAAATGACTAAAACAATAAATTATTTTATTTTATTTCTATTTTTATATCAATTTTAGAACAAAAATCCTAGTTTTCTTGTTTTTCACGTACCTAAATATGAGTTTTTTTTTTATAAATATGACATTCGGGGCGAGAAGAAGATGTTACTAACAAATATTTGTTTGACTTTTTTTATTTCTGATCAGTGAAAGCAATATGCACCGCAAAGATGTTCTAAACATTTTTTTACAATTTTTTTTATACTTTTTAATACTTGCTTAATATTATGGATTAACTTTTTTGCCATTAATAATAAAGTTTCTCCAAAAAAACAATTAAAACAAACTATAACAACTTTTGGTCCATAAAACTTACAAAAACTCTAAAAAGTTAATGATCACTCATCGTGAGAAAAGACAGTTTGTTTTCCTTTTTTTACTTCGTTTCAAAGAATCAATTTAGAAAACAGTATTCAAAGAATTTAAAATATTTCAAAATTTTCGACTTGACACTAAAATAAACTATTTGTATTTTCAATAAATAAACTTTGCAATATAGCACGTGTGTATCCAGACTAAATAGTAAATATAAACAAATATACTGAAATCAACTCAATACTCATCCTATTCACAAATATATTGCAGTATTAGGGTAACGTGTAGTACCTCAAATACAATGCACTTTAAATTACTCTATTCGCACCGTGCGTGGGTTTTATAGGAGGCGTTTCCATGGTAACGATACACTACTTTAATTATATAATTGTATGAATGCATATATAATTGTATGGATTGCATTTATGACTTACATTGAAAATTTAATATTATTGTCTCACAAATTTAAATAAAGAATTATGATAATTTACATTTGAAAAATAATATTTGTGCAATTTGATTTCTTATTTTTACAATTATTAATACATTAAGTTTAATGAATTAGTGTTTTTCAATAAATTCAATTTGGCATTTTCTTTAACATTAACATTTAAGAATTGCAAATTAGTCATAACAGCCTCTTTTATCGCCAGAATTTTTCAGTGGAAGCGCTGGCTTCTATTTGATTGTCCCTACCATGACTACGCACACAAAGAATAGTGCTTCGACAAATGAGGTGATGAAAAATTATATGAAGACAAAAATTACTTACTAGAAGGCAAGCAACCGACCAAATGTTTATCAATGTGCATTTATTTCAGGTAAAATATAAAATTGCATTTTTTGACTTTTCAAAGTAAGTGTTTTGTCAAAATTTTAAGCAGAATATGATAAACATCACATGTATCTAGACACAATCAACGTAATTTTCCATTGAAACATAAGGGCTATACATTAATTACATAAGCATTTTAGGGGAGGGGAGTTTAAAAGTTTACTCCTATTCTTACGTAAGATTTTATATAAAAGTTGAAATTTAATATTAGCAATAATGTATGTACATCGCGAACTAAGTCTCTGTGCTAAAGAATAAAAATCTTTTATTTAAGTCAAACTGTGAGTTATAGTGTAACAGATCCTCTTCTAACAACGTTTTAATGTTCAGCAAAACAAGATTGTAACGATTAAATGTTGAAGTGAACCGTTTCAGATACAATTTGTGGCGTGAATCTACATACAAAAGGGTGTGATTAATGATAGGTTATGATTTTTTATCATGGATTTAGCAATTTGTATTCATAGAAAGTTAAATATGATGGCTTTTAAAAACACATAAATATAAATATTTATCGCTGGTACAACACTTTCCCCTATTATCAGAACACAACCTCCTGTGTTTAATTTTATGCTCTTGTAATTACATATTCATTGGGAATGATTAATAGCTGGCTGGTTGTTAGCTAGGAAGCTCCAGTTACTTACAACTACCAAACAACAGTTATTACTACCAACCCATAATAGTAGTTGGGGATGATCATTCTGATGGCACTCGAATACTTGACTCAAAATGTTCAACAAATTTTCACTCATATTTTATTTATTTAGCAAACAGAAAGTTCGTAAAGTACTATAAATATAATAAATAGAAGAGCCGATTGTGGTAAGCCCTTATTGATAAATCCTTTTTTCTATGCGTTAAAGTCACTGAGGTATTTTATCCTAGTCTAAGGAACATTTCCACATAGGGAAAAATTTTGGGAGAGAGCAATGCAAATACTTGTGTAATAATTTTCCTACTTTGCTTTATATTTTCCCTTCTTCGATTATTTTTGTTTCAAAAAGTGTTTCAATAATTCCTACAACTTATATATTTTCGTTAGTAGCTCGTGAATCGCATGAAATTAAAAAAAATTGATTTTTAGATTAGAAACATGTTAAAAGTTCTTTCCAGGACTGTTACAGGCTTAAAATAAATGGAGTCTGGTGCGACCCTCGAGGTTCACACGAAGAACTACCCAGTATAAAAAAAAAGTTATAAAAACATGTCTTGCAGCTTTTACTGGAACGATCATTATCTCCATAGATAAATGACGTGTTTCATCCACTTTTCAGATTCTGTTTATCAAGTTTATTCCAGTTTTTTTATTACCATTAAAAAACGGCTCAACTAATCTTGCTGAAAACTTTTTCAGTTCTTAAATACGCGATTACGCGTCGAAAAAGCTCAGTCACCTGTTAATGTCATAAATGGTTCGCGAAATAATCGAGGCAAAAGAATCCGAACGTACATACGCACATACGTACACTCACAAACATACAGGCATCACATTGAAAAGGTTTGATTTGGATATTGCGGCAATGAAACCGCGGAATTTTGTAAACCTGGAGATTTTCAAAATCGGCCCTATTACATTATCTTCCTCTGGGAAGTTATTAGCATGACATAAAAAATACAATAAAAGTGTATGTTGATTATGTTCAAAAAACTGTATTGCTCCATGGAAGAGATACTGGGTACGTACATTGCCATAATCTCAACCTAGCTCAACAGTAACAGTCAAAAAGATATAAAACTTGCTATCTGTGATAAGTACATCCGTTTCGGTATACTCAAAAGGCATATATTCTTCAATTGGATAGGGGGCAAGTACAAGCACTTATATATATGACACTCAGACAAAAATTTTCCACCAGCTTCCATAAAAATCTACTGGTGAGGAGACAATTTCTAAATCAAATGCTTCATTTCCTACCGTAACACAGCTATACAAAGTTTGGCGGTCTGTAAAAATTTATTTTTTTCGTTTTTATGATAATTTTTATATTTTATTATATTTTTGTAAATGTATCTGTAGTTTTTGGGAATGTTTTACACATGTCAAATGTCTAAATTAAGCACTGACGATGATTGTGTTGCAATCGAACTATCGAGGTTTAGTGAAATTTAAGTGTTTGAAGTATGTTGTTTTAATTTTACTTTTTAAATAAAATTACTAAATATTCAATTTTATTTCGAGTATCGTGGTATTTATTTTTCTACGGTCAAATCTGGGACAAAATTATCCAAATATCCCGCTCCCGCCTAGACGCTTTTCCACAATGGTAATGTTAAATATGCCAACTTTTGAACGAAATATTTAATCAAAAACATTCCTGAGTCGCTTTCCGTTCGTACTTCCTAAAAGAATATAATTTAATATTTTACAATGATTATAAACAACAAATTTTCTTAGAGGTTCAAAGGGATTTAAATATCATTCACATTTATGCTTTCAAAAAGTAGAATACGTCCTTCAATATTTTGGCACATCTCTGTATTACATTTAAATGTCATTTATATTGTATATTTGACTCTAAATAAAGTTTTCGTACCGAGTTTTTGTTTTGGTTTTTATTGTTATGTTGAGGTTGGTTCTTATATAGATGTTGTTTTTTTAGCATGCTATTTTATTTTTTTTCATTTTCTCTCTTTTTCTAGAAAATACTACAATTCTATTCTAGTTAACTATACAATATGTACAATGTATGTATGTGGGTGTGCATGTTGTGTGAATGTGTGTGCTTTTTTTAAGTTTTATTGTTTGATGTTGTTATCTCTTCGTAATGAATATAAAGTATTCGTTATATTATTTATATACATGGCCCCAAACTTTTCAGAATAAGTGTACATATATCATAATCTTTTCATAGCGAACAAAGAATTTTAGTAAAAAATACTGTGTTTGTACATTCAATATTCTTTTCCAAAAAAACTAAGGTCAAGATACTATAAAAATTACTTGTAATGGTGATATCATAGAAATATAATAGGAATAGAGTGAGTTAATTTCTATGGAAGCTATACGCGACAGTGTCCGTAGGTAGGAGAGAGAACGCTGCTAAGCTAACATATTATTACTTATAATGGTGATATCATAGACATATTAAAAGAATAGAGTGCGTTAGTCACTATGCTAGCCATAAGCGAAAGGGTCCGTAGGTAAGGGAGAGAACGCTGCTAAGCACCCGCATCTCTATCAGGAACTGATACTGTAGCTCGGCAGCGTTTCCCCTATTATCTGCATATACTCTCACAGTTCTTTCGCGCACTCTATTCTTATACAATCTCTAAACTCCCGACTAACAAAAACAAGTATTGTAAGTTTACCGTGTCTATCTGTGGCATCGCAGCTCATAAACAGATGAACCGATTTTGAATTTTTTTGTTTATGTGAAAGGTAGTATGGTCGAGAGTGTTCTTATAGCTATGTTTCAAGTTTGAGTTTAAAGTTGCGTGCCCGATATCAAATAGAAAAAAAACAAAATAATCAGATTTTATTGAAACATACAATATTTAGTTTGAAATTTCTTGATCAAACTACATTTCATACCAAAAAATCTGAATCACTTATTTCGTTTAGGAATTGTAATACCACGAAAACGAATCGATTAGACCTGATTATGTGCTAGCGGTTTCTTTAAATTTTTAATTTATGCATTACTATTATGTACGTCTACCACAAAGCTTAATTATCGAGTATTTGAGTTTATCAGTTATCTTAGCCTCATAAAATTCCAGGTTTTTTGGATTTGAGAATTCTTCTAAATCAAAATTTTTTGTAAATGTTTTCTCAGAGTGTTATTATGCTAAATGATAAGCGGTCATAAAACTGTAAGTTGACGGTACGGCATTTTTTAAGAGATGTTTTCTTATACTATTTCTTTCTTAAATTTTTCGTCCAGTTTTCGGAGCATTAGTTTGCGCTCTTAGAGACTTCTCGAACCACAGGCCTCTAAATAAATAGCTCGGGTCAATTTTTTGACTTGACTTTTGATATTTTTGAGTTACACATACTTAGATTTTTTTTATCGTTTATGCTAAAAATTGTTTGATAAAAGGAATTTAGACTCAAAAATTACAAAACAACAGTTGAAATAGAAGTCGAGCTTGTAGATTTCGTAATTTAGGCTCTACAAGCCTCTAGATTTCCAAACGGTTACCCATAAAAACGAAGGCATACTATAAAATATTCGCCATTAATTAAAGCACGCTTTCATTTATAAAAACTAGCGACCTTTCAAATAGTTATTTAAAAATATGATCCAAAGTATAAAAAACGGCTATAAAACAAGCTCAGCAACGCCTCTAAAATGTGATAATAAACGATATTTATTATTTTTAATTTGCCTTGACTTGAAAAAATACAACTATAAAAAGGATAGTAACTTGTTGTTAGTTTACATTTAGACAGTAATTTGGAGTATGGTAATGAATTCAATATGATACAATTGCGGCAATGAATTCCTTGCCACATTAAGGCGATAATGAGCAATTTTTCCCACTCATACTGAGTAAGAAAAGTAGGTCTTATCTCACAAGCGTAGATAAATAATTCTATTACTTTTGTGATGAAATGACACTTAATATGCATTTAAAGTTAAAATTATTGAATATTTAATTTATTACCATAAATTCTCATAAAAACGAAGCTAATTATTCGAAGTAATTTTATAAAGCCAACATTAATAAATACAAGGATCTAACAAATAATTTAAAAATATATTTATATAAGTATATAATCTTGGACAAAGAAATTGAGTCACTTTGTTAATGTTAAAATGAAGGGTCTTGCAGTAACATAAATTAAGTTGCACACGTTAAGAAATGCATGGCGTTTATTAGAATGATGAAATAAAGACAGATAGTAAAAAAGTATCTGCTAATACTCTATATAAAATTAACCTAAGATCCATAACTATGACGTTATTTTTAATACTGTATGGTATGAAAACCTTTGCGTCATTAGTAGGTACGATATTGGGTTTAGCCTATACTTATATAGTGATATCAGAAAAAATTTCTTACCATGTACTTAAGCTTTCTAGGACATTTTCTACTACTTGAGTATAATTAGAGTCCTTTTTGAGTAATGGTTCTCAAAACAATAGAAATCACAATATTGGATATAGAAGTCACAACTTTAGCTTTCTACAGCGAACAGAGCCACTAATAATTGGACGATTATATTATTGCTGTTAAGTTTTCTACGCATTTAATGATTTATATTTCTTAAATAATACAAAGTTAAATAAAATTATTCCATGAAGGGCTGTATTTTAGTCTTTTCGTTTTGCTTATTTAGATATCTGTTAAACAGAAATTGTTTAAAGAATAATTTCATGCAATTTTTTTTTATTAAAGGCAAAATCAGTTCTAATTTTATCCAGTTTTTACAAATATATGAAATTTTGACCTCTCATGAATAAATTAAATTTTTCCGTTTTTAAATAAATCCAAAAATTTAGCGATCCCGGCGACTATCAGTACCTATAAGAAGTAATTCAGCATTATTTATCAGCAGGATAACTTTTGTCATTCATGGCAACTTTCGTAATTGATTTCTCTTTCATCGGGCTATCAGTTTCATTTTTATACTTTCATACGATATTAATAGACCGGTAAATTCAAAAATATTCGTCGAGAAAACATATGATGCTGTTGATTGTCTGATAAGCTGGTTTTTAATTATCTTTCTATGAAAATAATTAAAAGCGGGTAATGATTTAATCAAAACTATTTCCCACAAACAAGTGCAACACAAGATAGAAGTATTTACCAATGCTATTATTATATGCTCACGGGCATTTTTACTTTACTCCGAAAACTTTTAATTAAAAATAATTTCATTTCTTTGTCCTTGAGTATAAAACATAATTTTAACATAAATAGGTTACAAGAGGACACACATCTATCCATGAAACATAACAATCAAGTATTATATAGGTATCTAGATATATTCACAGGAAAAGGTATTATCTTAATTTAACCTTTATTGAATAAATATACACATAAATGCAATCCTTCTCCCAGTTCCGTGCCCTATACATATGATCCATACTTACAAAATGTGTTTGTGTAGATTGAGGTTATGGATTATTATAAAAGACTAGCTGTACCCTTTCACGCTTCGCTGTGGCACATTATGATTGCATGAAAATAGATGAGAAGTTTAACAGCTTGTAAATTTCATAAAATTTGCCAACCTCCCGATAAAAGAGTTCAGGTTGTTCATCCCCACTTCCATTCCACTCCCATATCCCTTTGCGTCGGAGGTTATAGCTATGTAGGTACACGTCATGCTCTTTTATTCGATACCTTACTTGGGTATATTTGAAAATAATTAATTGTTCATCTCTACTTCCCTCTCCATAACCCACTTGCGCCGAGAGTAAAAAATAGATAAAAACCATAAGCGGGTTGTATATCGTGTAAAAGTTTGAGCTGAATCGATGCAAAACTTTTTGAGTTTTTGAAGCGTACACAAACCAACATAACATTTTTATGTATATAGATAATGTATATCGTGTGTCTATTTTCCATTTTCAAGCTTTTACACGCAGCCTTGCTCTCGTCTATTATAAGTACTTCTCCTAGTAATATGAAATCTGTGCATAAAGAAGTTTATATCTAAAGTGAGAATACTGAGTAGTTTTAAAAGTTTTCTTTGTTGTGAGGAACAAGCAGTTTTTTAGTGAACTTTGTGCTTCCATCGATAAATAGCATGATGGGAAGCTGGTTCAATCTGCTTTTATAAAAGAAGCACTAGGTGTGACAAATTAGCAACTCGCGTGATGTTTTTTGATCCAATTGAGGTACATTTTGATCCCAATTATTGCAACAAACAATGATCGCATGGGTTACAAATTACTACCGCATTTTTTCACCTTATTAAAACGTGCCTTCATGGAGAACGATTGTTTTAAATATTGTCTACAATTTCAACACACACCCAGTGCATTGATATCACATGTTTTAAAAGATTGAAAGCTCGGTACACCTGCGAAAGAAGATAGATCGTATTTTATATTCAAAAGATGCTTCGAAAGTTTACCTTCATATCGTAAAATTGGTGTACGTTTATATAACGTTGAAAATGTTATCTTAATACCCATTCTATATATATGTTATACGCATCGGAGGGAATTCAAAAATCTTTTATTAGGTATATCCATACATAAATTGTTTATAGGTACCTGTTTTTGTAATTTCTATATCCAATATGAGATACTAGCGTTGGTGTTAGTTCAGGCTTATCGTATCGTGTCACTAATTTCTTTTTTGTTAGCTAAACTAAGTTTTTATTTTGCGGATAGAGGTATAGTATGAACTTAAACACAACTTTTACAAATAATGATATCACATATACACAGGTAATACAAAAAAAATGTGACAACTATAAAAACGTATTCAGATTTAGATTTATGAAAATTCTATCATGCAAAATTCGAAATTACAATATATATTATAAAAGTAATTTAAATGAGATTTTCTTTCAGTCGAATCATGTAAAGACATCATTCTTATCGTGGCAAACAAATGAGGTAAATAAAAGTGGGGAGGGCACAAATAATAATCCTAATGTTTTATTTGTATACTCAACGACTTATTAAAAGTTATTTATTTGTTCAATTATTATATTTCATTTGTAAATACTCTTCTTTTTTTTTTTTACTAAAAAACAAGTTTTGAAATTATTTCTATAATTTTCTCACCAAATATCGAACAGAAACGTTTCTAGGTGATAATAAAATAAAAGGTTCGAAAATTGTATTATGTTATTATATGAAACTTTTTGTCTGCCATTTCTCTAGAACTAGATGACACCAATAAAAATAACCCTAATTAAAGTTTGCAGAGCGACATATATGATGAAGTCCTTGGATTTGACTGATCGCTTCAAAGTCAACTCAATTTCATTACTGATAAGTGACAGAGGTACTACATATCAAATTAAAAAGTTAGACAAAAAGTATAACTTAATTTCCACAGTATTTATTTGATTCTCGAAAAACATCGTTTAACTGTAATTGTAAGTTTCATAAAAGCAAAAATTTTCGAAATTAAATGGTGTCTACATGGCTGCGATTTACATAATTTGGAAAGTTAATTGATAAAAGAACGAATTGATGATTAAAAAAATTTCGTCGTTAAAAAACTCCAGTTTTTTTAGATTACAAATTTTTTATCGGAATTATTAGGAGGGTAGACTAAAAGAAGACAAAAAGCAATAGTGAATTCGTTTTTTTACAACCCCTCCTCCCCTAGGAACTGCATTAAGGTAATTTTTTGGAGGGGCTGTCAAATGTTTGAGGAGAGAAAGGTAATTTTCTACGCGAAGGCAGTGATTTATTTTGTCGGATAAAGAATTTGTTCAATGAATTTGCAGAATTCAAAAGGTAGTCAAGATTTCATTAAAAGAAAATGCAGTATCATAATTTATAATATAGTAAATTGACCAAAGTTCAAATGTGAACTAATTTAGAAAACAAATTTAATTCGTTCTATGACTGCATTTAACATTAGGAAGGTACCCAGTGATTATTTTCTAACTAACTAGGTATTCACACAAAATTTCTGTATGAATTATTTATTTTTTAGTTACCGGAGAAGAGAAACATCAGATAGGCAGGTATAAACCAGATTATAAATACATTTGTTACCAAGAGAAAGCTCACTTTTCAAAATCCATTTATTAACTGAAAATGAAAATTGTTTGAAACTTATGAGATAAATAAACAATATAATATGAATGAAATCATAAAGCAAAACCCGAAAATCTGTTTATGTATGTATGTCTAAACATTCAAAATGAACAGAGTTCATGATATATTGAAGGATGATTTTCTAAAATAATATTTTCTTTAAATAAGGTGAACATTTGCTTAACAATCCTTGTTCTTCATTTAAACACTTATTAAGATACTTATTAATTATGAAAATCGAATACGCATAGTATTTATCTATTTCAAGATATGCCAGGGTTTCTAGTAGATTTCCAATAATTCGGAAAGGATTTTAAACGAACAAAAAGGGAATTAACCGAATCAATTTGTTGAGAATTGAGTAGTATTACTTTTTATTGGATTTTACCGATTTCTTAAGGCTAAAATTTGCAAAAAAATTAGTTTTTAATTCATATAGGTACGTTTTGATAAAAACCATTCATTAAAGTGATTGTGCATAAAGTTATCATGCAATATCTCCGATGATAGAGAAGTATTTCGTATGCAAAATAGTGCCAAAAACTTTAAAAAAACCAACTAAATAAAATAGAAAATGAAAAAATTAACACTTTAAATTAGTTTTTTGCAATTTCAAACGCATATGTACGGCATATTGGCATTGGAATATGGATTATTCGATGTTCGTAAGTACGTACTTGTTTGTACCAACCAAATCAGTTCTTGATCAAATTCTTTAAAATTCATAATTATCTAATCGTTGCGAATATCAAAGCACTAAAAATTACATTAAATGAATCCCGACCTCGTTTCAAATTGTATAAAATATTTAATTTGTGGGTATTTGTTTCGCATGTTCTACGAATTTCGCTAAAACAATAATAACAATGATGGAATATACAAGTCTGTTATTTCAAACAATGTTGCATGTCAAAAAACATTTCAAAATACTATAAATATGGAACAATTTAAAAGATTATCATATCTGATAATTACTAGATATCTGAAATATACCATGCAATACTTTGAAAATATCTGAAACATATGTGAAAAAAGATCTTAGAATTTCAAAAAGGACAATAGCAACGTAATAAAAAACTACTACTGTCTTGTACTATTTCCGCCGGTAATGAAATATCGTAGTGGCCAATTGGTGTATAATTGTAATTAAGACTTTGTACGCAAATGCGCTCTCGGTTTTTACCTACATTCAAAGCTTGGAGCTGGTCCTGAAAGTAAAATATAAGAGTAAGAATATGGTTAAGAAACTTCAAGGGAAGTCTAGCAGTCTCTATAAGCAGCTGAACGATTCAAAAATTTTGGGGTCAATAAGCGAATTCTAGTTTCATTTTCATTATTACTGAATGTTTCGGTATTTCAAACAGGATCATGTTTAAAATTTACACAAACAAATTCTCATTTTGTATGGATGTATCATAGAAATAAACTTTTGCATTAATAAAATGTTAATGCAAGAATTTTCACCCTTTTGTGATGTACGTACTGTGTTGTTATTCTAACATACAAATTGTATATGCAGAATAAAAGTTTCCAATTAGAATAAATTATTTTATAATAGAAAACAATTTTCTACGTCTTCTAAGAAAGGTGTATTGGAGAAAATATACGTTCTTTCAGTCATTATACTGATTGTTATTTTTGGCCCGGAAGGTCCAATTTATATTTTTCGGTTCAAATATCTTATCGGTACTTAACTGCTCAAATACAAACTTTGTTTTTTAGTATAAACAGTTTGCAACTATGACGCGTAATAATTCGGATCTGAATAACCCTACACTTTATTCCCCAGTATTTACATTGAAGGATATTGTTTTAAAATTGATTTTTTGAAATAAAAATATCTTGACAGGACTGTAACTTTTTGAGAAGCCTTTGGAAAAACTTACCTAAAAGTTCCAATAAAGTAAAAATCACATGAAAGTCTCTCCTTTCTCTGACAGTGTACCGAACGCTACAATTACTTGGGACTGAGTTTGCTATAACGACGCTTAACTATTTGGACCTGAATAACTCGTGTCTTTATTCCCCAATATTTCCTTTCAAGGATCTATGACAGCTCGAACCTTAGTAAGCTGATAAAATGTTAATAAAGCTAATTTTTATATTTTGTCATGAAATTCGAGTTACTCAAGTGTTATCATTTTTATGTATGAAAAAGAAAAACTTCGCCAAAAGTATATTTGTCGTAATGATTGTCTACATAGATTTGAACATCGTTCTCACGATTTATCATTGTAGAATATACTTCTCCCTAAAGAATACCAATTAAACTATAAAACCAACAAAACTGATGAGATATGACTTAATGTACGAATTTTGTTTTCTTCGTTACGGGAATCTACACTTCAAAGATCTTACTGAGTCTATATCTATGCTCATATGAATCTCCGATAGTTATGAATAGACCTGGGCTGAATGCACTGTGAACCAGGAGATGAAAGGAATACTTTAAGACAATACTAAATGACCACATTAAACGCTATGACGATGCTTTTGCGGATTATAATTTCAAATAGTGAAAGCATTGAAAGAACGTTGTCTGTACATATGTATATGAATGTTGTCTGAAGTAACATACATTTCATTTAGAATTATACAACAAACAACTTACCTTTAATAAAATTGATGAATCTTTTATAGTATTAAATGGTTTATGTGTGAACATAAAGTACGGATTGAGACTATATGTGTACATATCCAGTGAGGATTTAAAACCGAGAAATATATGTGTATAATGTTGTTAGAACATATACAACTTATACAAGCTGTGATATATGTTGAAATTTACATATGTGTGTTGTATATAAATATAGATACATTCATACAACTAAAATAGATAAGTACTAGATTGATACCCGCCCGCTTCACTGAGCTTAAAAGTAAAAACCACCGCTTTATAGTCTCCACTCTCTCTTGATAAACACAATTTTGAATTTTGTTAAATGTAAAATAGTCATAATTCATTGAGTATATCAGAATATTTGGCCATGATTTGTTTGACATTTAGTATTTTAAATTTTTACAGAATTCTTTAATGTATGGTTCAAAATGATGCAGATCTATGATCATCATTTTGAATAAATTAAAGATTTCTATATAAAAATTTAAAAAATGGTAAATGTTAACTTAAATTAAATTTTTTTAATTTTTTCATTTTTTTTAAATATATGTTTATAAATTATAGTTCATGTGTTATTCTGATATATCAGTTATATTGCTGTACAGTTTCATTAAAAACCATTCGCTAGTTTTAGCGTGAAAGCGTAACAAACAAACAAACATGCTAACTTTCACTTTTATAATATATAGAGGTAGGAATAGGGATAGTCATATTGTAGAATTACATTACTGACGTTCTGGATTAAGAGCCAATCCAACGAAAAAGATTGTTAGATTTAAACCTATGCAATCATTTTAATATCTGAAAATTAATAACTTTCCAGTCGATGAGGAAGTTATTATAAGCCCGATTTTAAAAATAACGGTTTTCTACATACAATATTAAAATTTCCAGGGGGAATCGTATGACAGAAAATTGCTATGAAGTATGCGTGTAGTGTACGTGGCCATTTTTTTTATCAATATCGCGAGAACAAAAAATATATTCACTTCGTTGAGGTGCCGATCAAATCGAATCTGCGGCAATATGATCGTAAAAGAATTACGCAACATTCAGGCTAGTCATTGATAAAAATTTCTCTGATATACTTCTCAGGGATAATTTATAAATAAATACTGTAGTGACCTATATACATTAAAATGTGTTGACATTTTTTTATAACTCTATTATACTGGGAAGTTATTCGTGTGGACCTCAAGGCTACCACCAGACCCACCCCACGGTTGGTTAATATTAGTATTCATTAGTATTCAGTAACCATATGAAAAAACAAACCACTGAGCGGCAGAATCCATCAGTAAGATCATGTTTCTCCCACATTTGATAATTCCTTTTTTATTAGATATTTTAATTGAAAAGAGGTCTTTGTGTTTTTATGTTTTCGAAACCATGTAATACATATTTAAATGCCGGTAGGTCGACATTATCGAACCACACAATTCTATAATAAAGTTTCTAATTATCATGATTGTCGAACAAATTTAAATGAAAACGGTTAGTTATAATATTTTAATACTGTATCCTAATTGGTCGTAAAAACGAACCGAGAAGTCACTGGCTGCTTACGTACTTTAAAGCCACTTTTTTCCATTTATTATAAACGTATAAAATCTGTGAAAGCAATGAGATATCAAATAAAATCGTATATAACGAATGGTATCGCTCAGTAATCACCATTCTAAAGGTTGATCTTTCGTATAGTTTTAATATCTTGAATTATTTAAGGTATAGTTAGATCCAAAAAAATAAGAAAAATTACTAAGATATCTCCAGAATCACTACAGCTTTTCGTACAATATTTTGAAGTAGATATTTTTTTTCCATATATATTAACAATTCATATATATAAATACCCCAATTAGTTAAAATCTTATGTTCTATAAACAGGTTCTTGCAAGTACTTGTGCTGCTAATTCGAAAGATATTCCTTACAAACCGCTTTTGGGCTAGAAAGATTCTATTTGATTCATTACTTCGTCCCCACATTAGAATGCCGTATTTAATGTGTGTTGGTGATCTAAATACGATCTTAGAACTCTAATTTGAAAGCAAATTCCACCTAGTTTTTTGCATAAGTACGTTATATGTGGAGTAAATTTTAAATTTTGATCTATGATTATACCTAAAACTCTTGTTTGATCAACATATACTACATCTGTACGATTAAGTGAAATTAAGGTATTATCAGGTTTTAATTTAAAGTTTATGACACAGGTCTTTTCCACGTTAACTATAAGCTGATTTTTATTACACCAATTTTTAAACATTTGGATTATCTGTTCTGCTTCCAACTTTGCATCGTTGATATTTTTTCCGCTCACTAGAAAAGTGACATCATCAGCATATCTACATAATTAATTTGCCAAGTGTTATATGTTCTTTTAAATCGGTTATGTAGCAATTGAACAGAAGATCATTGTATAAGTATATCTCATTGATGCATCTCTTTCTATAAGTATAATTTTTTTGATCCAAAATTTTTTTAAATCCTTCTTTCAGAGATTGGGCCCGAGAAAATTTTAGTTTGAATCTCAGAAACTGGTTAATTAATTCCACAATTAACCAATTGTCGTTTTTGTTTTCAAAAATCTAGTAGATCACAAAAAAACGCAAGTTAAAAGTAAGAAAAAATATTTCCTGTATCCTCTGTAACCACGCTACAGTTTTCACGATTCCTATACATAGGCTGATTTCGCTCATCACATGTTGACACCCTAATGTATAACGTTAGATGGTTCAATTATATAAATCTCTTATGAAGTTGTCTTTTGTATGCCTATTATAGATATCAAGTAACAAAATACACACTAAATAAAAAGGAATATGTAAAACACTTTGAAACATGATGATTACCCATCTTGTTTCAAAAGCATCGGTTTTTAGCACAAAATAATCAGAAAAGTTCATGTTAATATATGTCTATATCTACAAATTACTTGGCTTAGTTTCCCATATTTGGCTTACTTGTCAATTATATTTTGTTTGGGGGTTTGCAAATTGTCTCTGTTACTAAGACAAAAATGTTTATGCTCATTTCCATTACTTATGTATGTTATATACAGCATACAAAGTAAACAATGTACACAAATGTAGCATAGACAACACCTTTTTATTATTATATGCAAGCAACATTACAGTCAACTTAGACAAATCTTCATTTACCACTCATTTGTGGTACAGATCTAACATATTGGCAAGCACGCTCGCGTAAATGTCCTGAATTGTATGGATGACCTTAGGAACTAGATTATACCAATCATTAATAGAATGTTAAATTGATGAATATACGTGTTAATGTCCCAATATCTTGCTATTAAATTAATTTTTCACGAAATTTTTCTGCTTTTTCTGTTTGTATGGTAGAATTTCCTCTTACGATGAAGTAAGGCTATATGAAACTATTATTTGGCTCATCATAGACTTAAGTACGTAGTATTGATTATTATAGCAAGTATTAGAAGCATTTTCAGCAGGCTTCTCTAATACAAGCCTAAAACATTTTTTAATTCAAGCTTACGAAATTTTTAAATCACGTCACAATCTCTAAATTTACCATCTTTTTTTTATTTTTGTTATGAAGTCTGCAGTCAAAAAAACTAAAACTGTGAACCGCGGGACCAATCCACCTTCAAATTATAAAAGTATAGTACTAGCATCCTTCAATTAAGTAAAATATTTTCAGCATTACAATTTCAAGGTTATATGAAAATATGTTGGTTTTAAATGTGTTACAGAACGTATGGTGTCTCATATATTTCAAAAAAAATTCCTTCGAATATCCATTAATCCTATTGAGTAGCTGTCCAAAATGGCAAAAAAATCACTTAATTTTGTAAAGACACGTGTAGTTAAACGCACTTTGGTTTGCATTTGAATGGGGCTAAGATGAAAGACAATTTATTCTTGGAAACCAAGTGGTCAAAATAATTCATTTGATGATTTGAATCTCTTGAAATAAAAATTTGTAAGCCCTCGGATAACATCAGGTATCCTTCCTGTAGCACTAGTAAAAAGAATGCATTATAAAAAAAGTGTTTATCCATTTTTATCTAGTTTGATCCAACGAGACAGCAAATCGATAATAATCGATTTGATTTGCGATTAATCATTATTGATGCTGAGAAATTCTCGTTTAGTTTTGGTAAACATTTTTATCAATAGCAAAAATTTTGTACCCTGCATCCAACCATGACTTTTCTAAATTTAATAATAACATTTTCCAGGAGAAATACTCTTCTCATTTGAATGTAATTGACGACCCCTTTCATCTCGTGTCTCTAATAATAAATAATGAAAATGAATGAAAAAAAAATTAATGAAAAATGATTATTAAAATAAAATAAAGAAAATAATATTTTAATATTATATCTCAAAATACAAACACAACATTTTTTAATTAAATATATTTCTGAAGTACATACATACAACACTCACATTTTATTTATATCCTTCTCTTTTTAAAACGCATGTAAAGATAAAGTTAAAATAAAAAATTAATAATTTAATTTTTAATTATTAATTATCCTTAATTAGCATAAAGTCAGTTATACTCTGACTGTTTTATAGTGAATATTACTGTTCGTTCGTTGGTTCCTCGTTGCCGACAACACTCTCTGACTTCATTGTAGAGATATTTTATAAACTTTCTAGGAGAAAACTTTTGTTTTCAACCTGAAAACCGGATTTAGAAAATTAAACCATTGCCTTTAGTTCCTTGTTCCGTCAGTTTCGCCAGAAAAAAGAAGGTTTCCTTTGAAGAAAACACAAAATTTATAATTTGTAGGAAAACATAATTCAAAACCATATTTATAAGAAGCAAAGAATAATTTGAAATTTTCGATAGCAGCTGTTGCAAAATATTTGCAAAAAGGTATCTTGGAGATATCACTTCTTTTTCTGACTACTAATGGAAAGACAACCAAGAACCGTCACCTAGTTTACCAAGGAAACTAAAAAGTTTATAATCGATTCAGGTTGGCATGAATTTTGAAAAAATGTTAAAAAAGTTTATGTCAATTATTGTGTCTTTTGTCAAACTGTTTTGTCATTTAAAAAAAATTGAGTTGTAAAAGTTATCAGAAGTTAAAGAAAGCAGAGATAATTAAAGGTAAGTACAATGCAACTTTAATGTTAAGTCATGCTTAATATCCTTATCAAATCAAACGTAATGTATATTGGGTTGACTACTAAATCGGAAATATGTCTTTTTTAAACTAATACTACAATTATTTCATATATTAAAAATTAAAAGTATCTATAAAATTAAAGAAATCAAACAAGTATTTATTTCACTTCTAATTTGACGCTACATTTATAATTTATCAGAGTACGAAAAGGGCATAGTTCTCCTCTCGATTTTTTTAAAATTATATATTCTATAAATTAACAAGAAACTCTTTGGTGGGTATGACAAACACTCTTATGACCTTAGTTTGTCCCAGGTGGACAGTCCACTAAGAGTTACATGCACCATCACTTTTATTATATAAAATGTACAGCATCGTCATATCACCACTGTAATAATTAATGATTCTATGTGTGTACATGTACATGTAGAAGTAGATATATCATAAGGGTTTTTTGTTCTTTCTTTTTGGTATTTAACCTTTTAAATGAAACACTCAATAATTAATTTTAATTAATGACACACACTGTTCGCTTCTTGTGATCTATGTGTGTCGGTGTGTCTTTATACGTACTTGGTATAGTTAAGATAACAATTATTATTAATATATTGAGTGGGTATTAAACCATTATATCATTTCACTGAATAACGTTATAATAGGCTTTTGTCCTAAATTTGAACAATTGGTTTATACATGACTTTATCTGATCTACACCAAAAAAGTATTATTTAAAAAAAAAAAAAAAAAAAAAAAAAAGCTATTGGCATTATGTATTTTGCATTATTAAAAACCAAATCTTTTACTTCGAAAACCGTGTTGAGTGTCATTGCGTCTTGATTGACATCAGGATTTGGCAAATAATTATTTTTGTGTACGCAAGTTGTAACCAGTGTATGACAATAAATAAAGTAACCTGCTTCGTTCTATTAAAATGTATACAACATTAATAGCGGTTTCATGGCGTGACGAATTACTTTTTGATTGGTGTTAATGCTGTCACGTGACTGAATGCCAAATTTTACTAATTTTATTAAAAAAAATAATAATAATCATTGTTTTTTATTAAAAATAATTTTGTGTTTTGTTTTCTGCATATCATATTAATCATTCGAAACTCTTATCCATCCGATTTATTCTTAGTGAACAAAAGAATATGATTGGGAGAGATTTTTTATCCAGAATTTATGAAACTTTTATTTTTTACGATGTTATTTGTGCATAGGCATATTCTGATTTTAATAAAAAATTATGGAACCAAAATTTTATATTTTGATTCCAATTGTTCTGATGAATCATTATTGTGTTAATAATAATAGAAGCATACCTTTTCTGAAAATAATTTTTTGTTATTAAATTTGTCCTGGCAAGTGTTCGACATTAAAGGTCGCTTTGTAGGGTATCGGGCCAAAGTCTACAATTTCGAAGAGTAAGTTATATTCCCATTAAAAATTTGCCGGGATGCCATGTTCATAGATTATATAGTTCATTTTTCTCAATATCACTCTTGTTGTGTGCACAAACCACCTCAGAAATTTTTTTGGAAAAACTTCCAGTTATGAAAAAATAATTCCAGTAATGGACACTATCTTTAAGATTATAATGTAAGCTTGATACCATCCACGTAAAGGCATAACATGGGAAATAGGAATAGAGGTTGTTGTTTTACACAGGTAAAATATATGTTCAGTTTTCAATTTATTTTTTAAATGAAATGTAGTCATAATTCATTAAGTATATCAGAACAAATGGCCATAAATTGAATCTCGATAGCCATTCAAATCCATTCAGAATTTTTTGCGTGAAAGCGTTACAAACAAACAATCTCACTTTCATATATATAATACTAGAGTGACACCCTTTTTGTAGAGTTGTAACCGTTTAAAAATAAAGATTGATAAAGATTGCTCTCTCTTCTTCCTTTTATATTATGACTCGAAATAATGGTAAAGATTGTTTTACACAGATAAAATATATGTATGCTTTTCTATTTTTTTAAATGTATAATAGTTATAGTAATTATTCATTGAGTATATCAGAAAAGATGGCCGTGAACAATTTTATTTTGACTATTTTTACCGAAATCTGTAATTAATGGTAATGTCAAATGACTACTTTTACAGAAATCTGTAATTTATGGTAATGTCAAATTAAATTAATTTCTTCTTTTTTTTTATTAATATATCTCTATAAAGTATATCTCATGTGCTATTCTGAAGTATGAGCTATATTGCCGTACAGTTTCATTAAAAATCATTCGCTAGTTTTAGCGTGAAAGCGTAACAGTAACAAACAAACAAACAAACATGCTGACTTTGGCATTTATAATATATAGATATAGAGATAGAGATAGAGAAGAGATGTAGGGATAGCGATTTATTTTACTGTGGGTGTAATTATTTAAAAATATTATTTTGTTTATTTTAACTGCCTCCATAGAATTGAACCACCCATATATGATAGTATTCGAAAATGAAAGATAATATCATATTTATTCTACTACCATTACTCCTGACTCATCATACAAACTATAAGTTGGAGTAAACTTATGAATAGATGGTCTTGAATGGATGATGTTAGTGTAAACTGCTGTGTACCGTATATATACAATAACCCGTGTCAATCACAAAGTGCTTTAATGCGGTCAAATACCTTGGTCATTCTTGTTTGTTATATGATATTTATATATCTTGTTACGTTGTCACAATTTATATCATCTCTATATACATAAATAGTGATGTTTTATTATAAGTTACTGTTTTTTAATTGGTAATGAACTATTTCCCTAGTTCAGTGGTCGGAAACCTGCGGCTCGCGAGCCACATGCGTCTTTTTGGATGTAAAGCTGTGGCTTTTTAGTTCCACACACTAATTTTATTTATTTTATAAAAAAAAATCGTTCTGAATAGATTAACGAGGATTGGGCACCATTTCTATATCTCAGCTGAAATAAAAACCCAACAAAACCACTGTAGCGTTCGTAGTAAAAAAACACAAATAGTAACGAAGTCCACATTGAGCCATTTGGAATTGATACTGTATCTCTAGAAATGCAACTGATCGATTTAAAAAGTAAAGCTTTGGGGAGTGGAAAATTTACAGAGTAGAAACGCAAGTTGGAAGATAGTTATTGAAATGAATACTACGATATTCAAAATAATACCACGATACTCTAATTTCTCAACATTTCAATCCTCGAATCCTTTTTAATAAAGGGTACCTAGCTTATCTTTGATCCAAAATATACAAAAATTGTTGGAATAATGCTGTGGAAATTTGAATTGAAACAAATAATAATTTTACCTTAAAATAAATTACTTTATTTGAATTTAACACAATACGAGAGATCAATCAAGGCTTATAGTTTTCTCAAAATAAAAAGTTTATTAACGGTTATTGGATGATGAATTCCGATTTATACACATAATATATTGTCTATTTTTTTGCTACCCTGTTAACATGTCATATGTTTCCAAAATTACTTAAATGGGTATAATAATAAGTGTTTTTAACTATTTTTTCCTTGTATTTTAAAATACTAATATTAGATATGCTGTTAGTTCATTGTCTGCCCGAGATATTGCTTAAAATCATATTAGAAGATAGACAACTCAAATCGATTTGAGGATATGCAAATAAAATTCTTCATTCAATTATATGAAATGATTTGGAGTTTTATGCTTCTTTGGTGCCAATTTTATGTTTCTTTGGTGTTAATAACACTCGTATTTATCGTCAAATTAACTGCTAGTGTCATTCGCATTCATTATACAGATATTTTAAAATCTCTATTGTAAACCAGATCATAAACTTTATTGAAATAATATCAAAAAGCATCAATTAATAATTTTATATAATTTTTACATTAAATAATTTTGTAAAAATAGTCGTAAACTTGCAGCATGTCTTTGAAAACAATAAAAAATCATTACATGAAGTAATTACAGTTGATACCAAATAAAAATAATAATGATTATTATTATAACTGTTGTATAGACTAAAATTTACATAATATAGAAAGTACATAAAACACTTCATGAATATTAATGAAAGAACAATAATTTTTTTTTATATAAAGTCTTGTTGAAATAAAAATTTAATGATAATAACTACTTAGTTGTAAGACCATAAGATAATGACACATTTGTGTGTCAAAATTTTTCACTTCTGGATTGTAGCATTTGGGACAACTTTAATAAATGCAGATGACATTCCTATAAGTAACTTATTTATATTATAATTTGTTATTGAAAGCATTCTTACTGGTACATAATCTCTTAGTACATTTATTTTTTATTTTAAACCGTTATTTTTAACCCCCGAACTAAAAGGTGTGTGTGTGTGTGTGTGTGTGTGTGTGTGTGTGTGTGTGTGTGTGTGTGTCTGTGTGTCTGTGTATTTGTAACGGATGAACCGATTATAATTTTTTTGGTTTCATTTGAAAGGAAATTTAACGGAGAGTGTTCTTAGATATGTTTCATGTGCGCGCTTAGAGTTTTTAAAAAACTAAAAAATTGGCGATGATTATAAAAATCGATTCAGTTTGGAAAAGGCATGATAATTTTAACATATAAATAATTACTATGGAAATGAATGGTCAAATAAACATGGCTCCATTCATTTCCGAAAGTGAAATGTTAAAATAATTAGGTAATTCAAAACAATAATGCAAAAGAACAAGACAACTCAAATCTGTTAAGTATACTTTTCATCTCATCTGATGTACTTGACCATCACTTTGATATTGATTAAAGAAGGAGTATTATAAGTTTTCAGTGTTTATCTGTGCGTCCGTGTGTTTCTCAGTGACATAGTAGCCCTTAAACGAACGAACAGACTTGATTTTATAGCTAAGTGTCCAAAACTTGGTGTACACAAATTGAATCACATTTGTCGGGGGATTTTAAATTTTGTAAATTTCACTTGTTAATATCAATAAATATTTATTTAAATTGGATTACTTTGATAAATTAAAAAGTTGGACTGTGGGTAGATGGTTTATGTTATTGACTTTTGCTGTATGAACAAAAATTTTACTTTACAAGTCCCAAATATCGTACAAAAGAAGTTTTTAGGAATCGCTTTCATGTGAACAGACACGTAAGAGGCTTATATAAAGATTTTCGATGAGGAATTATGCCAAAAGCAAATGGGTCATAAATTCAGGTAGAAAAGTATACAAATAAGGTTTAAAACCAGGAAAGTTGCTTTTGGTAATCTTTACAACTATAAAATTAAAATATATTCATATTAATTCTTTTAGTTTTATTTTACACTGTTTAAAATGTATTTGCTCTCTTTGTATTTTTATTATGAATAAATTAAAAATATTTCAATTTCAATAAGTAAAAAACAATTTCCTTCACCGGTATCACCTACACATTATACAGCATTAAAAAATCATTTGTAAAATACAAAAATTTAACTCATGGGATTTAAGTTAATAGTTTTCCCATTATGTAGATAGTTGAATTTAAATATTTTATTCAAATTTGTGGCTTAAAAATGATATAAACGCCACAATATTTCATATGAAGGGAAAACAAATAAAAATTAAAACAATTTTAAAAGTTATTTTAGTTTTAGTTTCATTTAATATGAGCATAGCAAAAAAAAAATCAAAGGTGTTACTGCACTACCAGAGAAATTTTTTTAATGTTTCAATATATTTTCTATGAAGTTTCCTTGAGCCAATTGTAAATATTACATGTTGAAAGGAATGCTTACATTGTAACATTGTCAGCGTTGATCTAAGGTAGGTCTTAGTACATTACAGTATGACTTATGGTACATTATGGTCTAGTACCATGCACACATATTAATAATTAAAAAATGTTTTTTATCGCTAATTGTTTATTTCCAACTAAAAAATAGGCTACATAAAACATAAATACTGACCTTAAGTACAAAATTTCCTCTAATCAGTACAAATATACGAAAGAAAATATTTATTAGACTTCATCGCGCGCACTGCAGTCGATAGGGACCAGCCAAAAAAAGGTGTGTGGAATCCAACGACAAATTATATATAGTTTATTATCCTCTCTCTAAAAACGCAATGGTGAAAAGTATAACAAATCACTATTTTGTAGTGACTATTCACTATTTTTAATATTTCAAACTTAAAAAAGCTGATTAGACAAACCATTTAACCAAGTATTTCAAGTTTTCTCAGTGAGGTCATGGTATTGCGTTACGGTGTCCGATTATCACGTGCAAGCCTGTCAAGTGGAAGCCATCCTCACCCATAAATTTTCTTAAATCTAAAATTTAAAAAAAATTGTTTTAACTAAAAATACATTGTATTGGAAAGGTTGTAGTTCCTACCGGGAGAATCATGACACCTTTCTCTCTTTATATCAAAGTTTATTAATCCTGACCGCCATTCGTTAAATTTTCTGTAGTATTCTTTAATCAGTAGATATGTAACATGTAACAAGTTATAATGACTTCACGCATAATATACTCCCTTGTTTATAAATTACTTATATGTTGGATAGATATACATTAGTACATCGTCTACTACTACATATTTACTACTACAGGTTTATATACTCCCTAACTAGTTGCTACATAGTAGCTAGGTATATAAATTAGTATAACAAAATAATACTCCGTAAAGAAACATTTATTAGTAAAGGTGCGTTTTGGGTTCCTTCTGGGAGTTTTACTTAATTTAATATTCTTAAGTTTAACTTCACAAGAAGAGAAAATGTCTAACATGATGTTCGACATAAATATAACAATTTAAAAGTTAGTAGTTATGTAATATATTATGTTCTTTAAATATATGAAATAAATTTTCCAAAATACTTTAACTAATGATTTTATGAAGCTCATTTTGAACTCGTTGAGGATTAATTCATTACAACACGAAATGATTGAACAGGATATTTAATATGGATCAATCCTGAAAAATAAGAGTTTAAGGGAACTTGTATGAATGCGTTTCCTCTATACCTACATTTAGAAGATTTTGCGTATATCGTATTCGCCGTGTGCATCTGGTGGGAAGGGATAGTCGATATGATGCTCGCGCTCACTGCGACAAAATTCATCGTTATTGAAAGTTGATTAAAGCAATCTTACCCATGAATACATGGTTTGCTAAAACATGATTTTTGACTTTTATTCTGAAATAGGTTGAAATAGTATGGAATATTTTATTTTTAAATATCCTGTTCTCAGCACAATATTCATTTATTTATCAACTCAAACAATTCAGTTTAAAGTATAAGACTTAGAGTGTACAGCTGTACTTGTCAAACATTGTTTAATGCGCTAATGCACTAAACAACTAGTAAAAGGCGCTACGATGAGACTTTAGGTGCTACGATGCCACAGACAGACAGACGCACAGACAGACACACACACATAGCGGTCAAACTTATAACTCTCACGGTCAAGACGTTGTCACATCTCTCTGAAAAGAAGTGAGGTTAAACTGACCATATATATTTATATACCTACATAAATCCATTCAGGAGTAAACGAGTTGTAAAATCGCCAAGCATTTGCAGAACAAAGAAGACACTCGATATATCAACAATGTTTTTTAATTATTGGATGCTTGACGTCTACAAGTGGAAATAATTTACGTTGAATGAATATATCCAAAAAGTCGTAAAGTCTTTTAACAAAGCCTTAACATTGGTAGCAATAACTTTCCAAAAAGGTTCAAAATCCTGAGAAATACAAACTGCAGTTCTTTCATATATTCGCCCTTCAAGTGTAAAAATATGAAAATAAGTATAGGAGACTATAAATCACTTAAATCTTTCAATTAAAATGTGAATTAAAAAGAAATGTAGCACATAAAAGAAACCTTTAATGTACCAAACCTAAAAACTTAAAACACTTCACATCAATCAAAACTTTTTTTTTCTTCTGTTAATAATGAATCAACAATATAAAACTATAAATAATGTTGATTTATAAAATTGAAAATAACTGAATATAAAAAAAGAAGCAGCTGTTTATTTGATTTTGTATACACAAAAAAGTTAATGTGCAAACTCTCTTAAAACCTGTTTATCTGATTTAAAATCAAGTCACTTTTGATGTTTTGTTCGTTAAAAAAAATAAGTAAAGATTGAAATCAATAAAAACTATATTTGAAAGGTTACTTCCGGAAATATTCAAAATATAAGAAGGAAACGTAATAATAATATTATGCTTTTACTAGTGTTGATTGAGTATGTCTTATAGAATTTACTCATTTTAAGTACCTAGTTCACTATACTTTGATTATAGATGAGAAAGTATTTTATTTGTAAATTTGTTTATTTATTCTTCTTTTATGTCAAAACGAACCAACGATCGTTCGCGATTTTATATATAACTAGCTTGATACCCGCCCGCTGGGCTACAAATTAAAACGGCGGCCGCTTTATAGCCTCCACCTCTCTTGATCTCACTTATTCCCCTTCCATAACACTCGAAGAAATTGCTTTACACAGCTAAAGTATTTGCACAATTTTCAATTTTTTAAAGTGTAAAATAGTCATAACTCATTGAGTCTATCAGAAAAGAAGGTCAAGCATTGTTTGACATTAACTTTTATTAATTTTTACAGGAATCTTTAATTTATGGTTTAAAATGATTATCATAGATGGAGCAGTAAAATGTCGCATTTTTTAAAAATATATCTTTATAAATTATAGATCATGTGTTATTCCGATTTATGAGCTATATTTGCTGTACAGTTTCTATCAAACCCGTTCGCTAGTTTTTGCGTGAAAGCATAGCAAACAAACAAAGATCCTTACTTTCACATTTATAATATAAAGGGATAGGAGAGAATGAACTACCACTATTTATATCTTGAGAGAATATCTGATTCCTTCAAAATAAAGAACTTAAATTTGACAAAAACAGAGTCTTTAATTTAAGAAACCACTCATCTTTTAGTGTTCTTTCCCTAATATTTACCCATACTTCTCTGATCTTTCTTCCTTTAGTTGAAGTAGAAAGTGGACGGTGTAAAGAAACCAGCAAATGTCTATCAATCAAAAACGTTGAATTAAAAAAATCAGCAGAAACAATAAATATTAAGACATAAAGAAAAACACTCCCGTTTTTTGTTACATTATGTTGACGAGTTGCAACTTATGCCATTTTAGACATAATGATTCCATTTTTTATTCAACTTTATGAAAAATAAAATATTGTAATGATGTTTGGACCTAAATAAAATTTAAAATATTGCTGTGATTAAAATATTCCATCCCGGTGAAAAAGTTAAAGTTGTTTGCAAAGGACATCTACGAAATTATAGATAAATATTAACTAAGTTACGATAACCGTTTCGTTTCTTATAAGAATTTTTGGTCGCATACCTGGGCATCATTGACTCTAGTGATTAAATAAAACCACCCTCTTTGCATCGCTTATTTTCCAAATTTTCTATATAAAGTATGCAATAGAAATTTTAGGAGTTCTGGCGTAATAACACAAATAGCCAAACGGTACATAATTGAAACCTGCCAAAAATTCGAATGCCAGGAAAACATTTTCGTGGATTGATTTCTGAAATAATATGAAATATTCATGTAATAATATGAAACCAAAGCCGAAATATTGAATAAAATCGAATTAATTTTGTTCGATAGAAGTATTACTTCAACTTAACAGAGCCCATTTTATGAGTCTCCCAAGTTTTAAACGAACTCTTGTACCTAAGCGATTTACAACTGTTTAATGATGTAATTTTAATACAATGTATATATGAAATATATCATAGTGTATAAAGTTTAGTCCCGAGTTTCCAACCGGTTTTTTGGTATAGGTGTTCATAAAATCATCTTATTAGTCCATTTCCGGTTGTCTGTTCGTCTATCTAAAGCAAGATAACGCAAAATCAAAAAAAAAATAGCATGTTGAAATTTGTAAAGCGTGCTTAGGACGTAAAAAGTGAGGTCAAGTTCGTAACGAGTAACATAAGTCAATGGGGTCTTGGGGGTCACAACTTTTGTTTGAAGCGTTTTTTTGTAAACATCGCTGTTTCCCCACCAGGGCGCAAAGTAAGTACAAATTTTATAATATGTATTATAAGGGAATACCAGTTATGCATGTGGTGGCTATCTAGGAATGTATATCTTTCTTTACTTACCTAGCGTCAAAAATGAAACGATTGCGTCATCAACACTATTTATACATGGTATTTCAACAATTAACTCAGTCAATTGTTTTTTTCACTTGTTTTTTTTTATCAATCTTTACATTTTTGTAGAAAAATATTATTTGAAAAAAAAAGGTTTAAAATTGAAAAAAAATTAAAATTAAAGAAAAATTTCATATGCTTTTGTATACAATTTCTATGTATAAAGGTATTTTCATTTTTTCATAACAATATACATATATGAGAAAAACGTATTATATAAATTATATTGTATATTATGTAGTATATAGGTTTATAGCAGGTCTGTTCATAGAAAGCGATCACGTGTGTATTCATTGGAACTTTCATTTCAGTTAATCAATGGGCCGGAACAGTACAATAACTGAATTGTCGTGATATGAATTTTATTTTTCTATTTTTATAATAATATGTTGTTGTCGTCAGACGTAGTCGTATACACAATAAATAACTTTTAACAATTCTGGGTGATTCGATTTCTGCTGAACGGACATGTTATCCAATTCTCTTATTTGAAGTGAAAAAAATACTCTTAATGCTTTTTTAGACAAAACTGAGAATATCAAAATATTGTACACGTAATTGAAATACGATTTCTAAATGAGACATTCAATCTTTCAAGGAAGTGATTTAACATGTGTTGGTTTTTCGAATGGAATCAATTGTTAATTTATTACTGTAATTAGTCCTGTTTTCATCATGTTAAAATAAGAACCGAAGCTATTGATGAATTTTTAAGAAAAATTGTGAACATCAAAATATGTTTAGTTTAATAGAAGAGAAAATTTTTTTTTTTTGGAAAATCTGCACAGGAATTATTTTTTTGTTTTATACTCGCAAAAAAAGCAAGGAACTAAAAAAAACACAAAAACAGGTTTTAGCTGATTCATGAATGTTATTACATAGATTTCGATTTTCGGGAAAAATTTTAACGAGTTTGGCTATTGCTACTTCATTTTCAATTCATCACTCTGGTTATTTTATCCCAAAAACATTTCTTATTCACCGCTTTCATGCAGATATAGTTAACTAATTATTTTAGGCTAATTATTTGTAAGGGAGGTTGTGTCCGTCTCTCCAGAGAAGTTATTTAGAGTAAGCAGAGTGTGATTTACTATAATAATGCATATATTGCCTAGAGGTATTTTTTTTGTAAAAAAGTGGATTTTTATTGTACTATTATTATTAACTTCCCAGTGGGATAGTTAATGAAATGGGTCCGATTTTGCAAATTGAAAATTTAGACATATCTCCACGTTTTAAGGCCTTTAGAGTCGAATAGTATGGTTCTTAAAAGGATGTCCGTGTGTTACATAATTATGTAACTTGACCTGAATTCGTTTTGAGCAAAATCGGTCAAGCCGTTTTTGTATGAAAAATTGTAGATATAATTGTCACTATTATTACTTATATTTATATAGTTTTAAAGTCATGGGGGATGCATGAGGGCGAAGCCCCCGCTGGTTTGAAGGGGCGAAGTCCCTAGGGGATGCAGGGGATAAAGCCCCGCTGGGTTGTACACGAAAAAAAAAAATTTTACAAAAAAAATTATAAATATTAAAAGATATGATATTTTTTTATTCTTTCCACTGGGAAGTTAGTCGTGTGGACTTTTTGGGTCGCACCTAGACCTCTTTTTATATTATTTCTATTCTGGAATACCCTTAAATAATGTAGTGTAATTGTAGTTCTAGTCCTTTGCAAAATTGGATAAAATTTTTCAAAACAAACTCAAAATATGATATTATTCTACAATATTCATTAAAATCTATACATTCACATCATGGTAGAATGAACTTTATTTGAAATAATTTATATGAATTATAATAATTATAAATAATAAATGATGAATGCATTTATATAATTTGATCAACATTATAGCTTATACATGAGCGCTTCTCATGTAATTTTAATTCTTTCTATTTAAAATATAAAGACATCATCTTTTAATCGTCAATGCAATATGTTAGACGCAATATACATATTATAAAAATAATGAAGTTTTACTTTTAACTTTTTACTTTATTATATTATAAAAATAATAAAGTATTGCGATCGAAAAAAATCGATATCGGGGTTTTAACGGAAATACATGTTTTGAGGGTCCCTGATTCCAAAAAAGTGGTTTTTAAAAAATGTTGCGTCCGTCGGTATGTCGATATGTCGGTATGTCTGTAACCAAGCTGGAGCCTTCAATTTTCAACCAATTTTTCTCAAACTCGGTACATAGGTTAAGTTTGGTCAAAATCTTAAACAATTTTTTCATATTTTCCCTAGGCCTTTTTTCAAGGGTACTTCCCTTTACACCAAAACAGGATTTTTGGGGTTTTCTCAAAACGTCTCTAACGATTTCGATGAAACTTGGCACAAGGCTAGACCTTAAGGTGTTCCTAGGATTTGTATAAGCCATATATCCGGGAAAATTCGGGAAAACCTTTCCAAATACAGGATGATGGAATTTTCTAGGGAGAGGGGACAGAAGTGAAACTTCGTATCGGGGTTTATATCAAGAAGGTCCTAGGTTTGATATAACTCCCCTCTGGGACTCCTCCGCCTGGATCCGTGGAGCAGGAGGGGATGAAATCGTCAAAAGTGGCCAAATCAACCCCACCCAAAGTTGATCAAATATTAATTAAAATGTCTTTTTAAGTAACTTTTGTAGCTTGGTAATCTTTGCTTAACCTCACCCTTACCAAACTACATCCTTCTAAATTTTATATTAAATCCAATAAATATCTAAGCCTGTTCCTCATTTTTTGTTTTTAAATAATTCTTACAATTGGCTGCTTTCAATAAAAATATTACAAGAATAATATTTTGAAGGTTTTTTGGATTAATCTTTGAGAAAAGGGCAAAACACTTTCATTGACTTTTTTTCTTAGGCTAAAATTACTACAGTTACGTTTATCCAGAATTATAACATCTGTTTCAATATTGATTATCTTATATCTTGAAAACTATTTACATCTGGATTCCGGGCTTATAGAAACTTCGAGTATCACAATTTATTGCGACTCTAGCTTGTTCGTCAAGGCTGAGTAACTCAAAAGTTGAATGCCTGCTTATTTTTCATGTTATTTACTTTTCAAAATAAGTTAAAATTAGGGATTAAACAATTAAACTTCCAGGAGGTGACAGCCTGGGCTCCACCAAATATGTTCATGTGTTCGTTTTCGAATCACCTTTCCACTATATCGTCAATATTCACTTTCTGTGTGTTGAGGAATATTCTCAAGGGCATAGTGATAAATAAAAAGTGTACACGGCTAGATGAGTTATATTAATGATGAAAACTAATTATGGTTTATTTAAATTATGGTTTTAATTAAATTTTCGTGGGTTGTGTGAATGTGTTTTTTCCTCAAAAACTCATTAAATTATTCAAACCACTAACGTTTTTAACAATTAATAATCACGCTATAAAAATTTTGTTTTCATAAATAAAGCAAAATAAATATATAAATTTAATTGAAAATCCAAAATTGATTTGGAATATATGTAATGGGTTGAATAAAAAGGGTAGAGTGTTCTTTAGTACCAAGGATACAATGTACTTTGGTTCAGTCGCTGGTTTCTCCACAGATATATTATACTACCTTTTACCTGTACTCTCGACCATATTTTTGTCCTTAAATAACAGACAAGTCATTAAAAAGTTATATATACAGCGTTTAATAAATAAATTCCTTTTTTATATAATAGCCCAAAACAGAAAATTATTCTAGGATGCATCTCTATCATATATGCTCACTATGCCCACGATGTTTCGCCCGGTGCAACTTTGTCAAGATTTTGGGCATTAGACACACGCGAACAGGCTACATATACGTGGGCATGCGAAATGATGGTTTTTCCAAATGCACCCCCGCTATTTACAAACCTTGCCCTAGTGTTTTTTTAATGGTACCTGAAAAACTGAGTTTGATTGAAAACTGAACTCAATTGAATTGAAACGATAAGTAGTTCTTTGGGGATAAATGGAATTCGAGGTAGTTTCCCTCTCTCGACACCTACTGGCACCAAGGATTAAAATACTGGCACCAAGGATATTCGGCCCCCTGAGATGTTGTATTATTATATTATTCACTACACACAAAAGGAACTATAGCCCTTTCGTTAAAAATTATGTATTTTATTATAATTTTATTTTAAAGTTTTTTTAATTTTAGTTTTTTTTTAAGTTTAATAATGGCGTGAACAATAATATTTCATGTCACTTGCGACTTGCCGATCTGCACCATTTCGACCATCAAATTTTTACCCCTTCACTCAGGTCTTCAAAAAGTTTTCTTTACTAAAAGGCTTTAAAAACACTTCAATATTAATTTTGATCCCTGGCTCTATACTCTTCCCTGTAGGTGGATGTATGAATATATACTGAATGTATAGATTGTGCAATCACAAAGGAATTGAAATAATTGAAAAATTGTTGTATTTGTTATTATTATTATTATTTTAATAGGTATGAACCTATGGATCAAGATTATTAAGAAAACTTGAACCGATGTGAATTATATCGTCATTAAAGTAATTGTTGTTGTAGATAACGTACACATCTTTTTATAGACTTAAATAAAGATGTTAAGCCGTTTAATGTTGCCCAATTACCCTCGACGTCAGCCATTTAACCTTTGTCGGTTTTTTTTTATAGTACCCCGGTTATTTTTTGGGTGCATAGTATAAAATAAAAGAAAAACTAACCAAAGTTTCATGGGTGGCGGGAAGAGTAAACGATGTATCAGTTTTTTTTGAATACGCTAAAAAAAACAAAGAATAATCCGATGATAATTTACTAAAAATAATATTAGTTATTTGAGCTTTCTTTTGAGTCTTTAAACTTTGATGATTATAAAAATGTATCTTACACTAGACCGGAAGTCCTTTTTGTATAAATTGACTACAATATAGAAAAACAAGATGGACCGAAAACTTGAAGGTGCAAAATGTTTGTACTATAGTCACTTGTAGAACTTTTCTTCCACTACCATGAGGAGTACCAAGGGGAGTCCACTCCTTTAATTTAAAAAAGAAAAATTCTACTGAATTCAAAATTTCATTTGACATTCAAACTTTCCTTTTCATTAATCCAACTGAATTTTCAGGTAAATTAGTGGTAAACTAGGTCTAATTTTAAAACAATCCGTTTTCACATTTTTTTACTCTTATATTTTAGCTCGAACACTTTCAAAATATTAATTTAAGATGTAAAAGCCTGTTTGGTAAGCGTATCGAAACATTATATTGACTGGTTATATGAAGGAAAGCGCTCTTCATACCAAATACAATTAATGCAAAACTATGGGTTAACCTCGGAATGAGAGATAATAAGCTGACCATGAATTTCAGTGTATAATACTTTGTAATACCCAGGAATGGGGTTGGGTACTCCAAAAAAAAAAAACTCTTGGAACCAATAACAACAATGTTACCACCAGAGCTCCTGAATACAATATTTTATAATTGTAAGAATGGATGTGGCGTAAGCTGTGGGTGCAGAAAATCGAGGTTGTTCTTTAGCTTGCGACTACTGTAATTGACAAGCTTGTCTCAATTCTGTTTGATCAATGTGGGTATATCTGACTAATCTCTTCAATGTCGGTATATAAGACTTCAATTTTTTTTTTTTTTTTTTTCAGTATTCTTGGAGGAATTTTTTTCCAGTCTAGAAAGATTTTTTTTCTAAAAACTATTCAAATCTATTCAATATTTTTAAATCATGAGTGTACTTATGTGTGTTTATACAATAATCAATTGAATTGATAGTAGTGGATGCAGTATACCCAAATAAATTCGTTATTGTATATTATTGTAGTTTTCTATAAAATTTATGTAACTGTATAATAATAATTTTATAATGAAATTATTATTTCAAACTATGGTAATCATCGTAACTGATAATAAACGATAAACACCAATTTTCCATACAAATATATTTTTAAATAAATAAATAAATATAATTCCAAAGCGTTTTGTTTATTTTTTGAGGTTTCAAATAACAATAAATAGTGTCAAGTAGTATCAGTTTCAAAATTCATACATGTTTGGTAGATAAGCCTTTTTTATTAACAATAATAAATAGCTTTTGGTATGTTAATGATTTCGAGTAGGTAAATTATATTAGTTTGAAAAATTTAAAATAATTATTATATAAAATAAATATTTGTTGTGTTTCGAGTATTCGACAGTAAATTCGGACGATAATATTAAAAAAATCGATTTTGTGATTAATACAAACTGAAACAAAAACGTTGTGAACGGAAGACTCAAAATTAAAAAGCAACTAGAGCATTAGAATTACATTTCTCTAAATATAAGAATTAGTACAGAAAGAGAAAACGAATTCCACATTTGTAAACAAGTTGTGAGTGAACAATCTTACCCATTAGAGCGATTATAGAACTTACAATCCGTTGTGTTCGCAAGTGTTTTTTACTCTATTCGCGTATGCAATTACAAATTTTTCACCCTCGTTGCAAAATGTACGATCATCTACTTCCCTGGAAATTTTTGAGAGTAAATACATAATTTATTATGTAAAAAATATATTTAACATATACCTGTTTTACAAACAAGCTGTATTAGGAATGTTGCTTACATTAAACTTTTCCCATGAATGAGTCTGTATCCAGACCGTAATATTGTTTATAAGTACGTATGAGATATTTAACAGCCTTTATAATATATCCTCATGTATGAATTTAAATTAAAAAAATACGTACATACGGAAAGGGATGTTGCCAAGGTGAGTCATATTTTCATTAATGTCATAACTCATTTCATGTCATTTTAAAGTGAAATTTAATGATCATGACTGCTTGAGACTTGGGAAATATAGGTACATGTCTGCATGTTTTTTTTATATATAAACTTGACAAGACAGTGACTAAATAAAAAAATTTATTAGAAATATCAAAAAACTCGACTGCGTGAAATAAAAACTGAAACGAAAAAACAAGCTCGGTAGCTTACATATAGCGACCTTAACAGTCGAGAGTCATTATTGGAATTAATTTAGCCAAGCTAGATTTAAATGGATCCCGATTTTTGAAGTCGCTATGTAAACTACTGGATTTTTTTTCTTTGCAAGTTTTATTTAACGCAGTCAGGTTTTTGATATTTTTGATTAATTTATTATTATTTTACACTTTTTAGTTAGGATTTTCAAATACCTATATTTTGAATAGTTAATCTTGATTCTTTATAGACAACCAGACGCCATATTATGAAAATGCATGTCGACGAATTATGTTAAATGGGGTAGCATTGTACAGTACTCAGTAACACAGTACTCTTCCTTTGCGTTGTCCAGTCGGGTAAAAAGTAGAAAGGACGCATTTAAAAATGTAGAAATTAATTATCAATCTTGATTCTTTGTATTCTTGGTTAACCCATTGTTGAACATCTACAAAATTCATGCTTAAATTTAAAATAATGAGGAAAATACTCATGTGATTTTTTTCGGGTTTAGTAATTGAAATGAAATTAATTCGGGAGAATGATATAGCCCATTGTCATATTCCTAATATTTCCCTCAAATCTTCAAACATCTCTGCAAAGTAATTCATGATATATCTGACGACCTTATCGTGGCCTTCATATGAAAAATCATCGACCAAAATGATGTGGCCTTCATATGAAAAATTATTGACCAAAATGAATTTAAGGTGATTCAATGAATTGGATCGCTTTTTACGTAACTTAACGTTACAATAAATACAAAAACACAATTCATGGCTTTTCCAATTTATTCTATAAAGTTATTTTAATAAAATTTTCTTTTTGTAGCACTAAAATAGACTGATCTAAAATAGATCAACCTATTTCCATTACTATAAAAGCTTAGAAGGTTGAATTATGCGTATATTTAGAAAATTGATCGAGATACTTTGTTGCTTTCCACTAAATTCCACAAAATTAAATTTTTAAAAGCCTCTCTGTTTAATTTTATATGTCACTAATTTCAAAACATTTGTAGTGCTAAGCATTCCAGATTTTTTATGACAAGAAAAAAGTATATTATCTTTTAGGATCTATCTAGGATCTATCTATTATCTATCTAGGAGAAATTCATTCAGAACAAATTACCCATAGGTGAACGAAAAATAAAAAGTTGTTGTATTAAGCCTACCTAGACATCTCTCCTCTAAATACACATAAAACACATTCCTGTACAATACAAAATATAATAAATACTTCTTCCGGCAAAGTCTACACTACTTATGTTTTTCAAAATGATTCTTTAAATTTTTAATTATACCACAATTACATGGATAAATAATTTTCCACCATTTTATATAAAAGTGTAAGCTTAAAACTTTCATGTACATTCGTAACCGCAATGTCCAAACATTTCCCCGTATCCTTCTCTATGCATGTTTGTTAGTTTTGTTCTATAGTATGTACCCAAACACACATGGCCATGGTACCAAGTGTACCAAGTATGCCGTGTACTTATGTTCTAGAAAAGAATTATTTGTTTGCAGTATATTTTCTGTTATTATTACTGCTATGACAGGGCGTAGATATTACCCTCACCAGAGAAGGACTGTTTCACTAGAATGTTTCATAAGTCTTGTAATTCTGGCTGTCAATACATGCTTCAAAATTTTCCGAGTTACAGCCAATATATGTAGACGATCATTATGTTTATGAAAGTTGCAAATGTTCGAGGACCTTATCTAAATCTTTCGCCAGCCTCATTTTTGCTTGAGGTAAAATTTAAAAAAGTTACGTTGGAAGAATCCCTATTTATGAAAATTCATGTAAAAGGAAAAGCTGTAAAAAACAGCCTTAAGAACAGTCTCTCAAAGCGGTTATTATACCATGCATATATGTAATATGCAAGGTATACTAAGATTAGTCCCAAGTTTGTAACGCTTAAAAATATAGATGCCACGAACAAAATTTTGGCATAGGTGTTCATAGAATCACCTAATTAGTCCATTTCTGGTTGTCTGTCCGTCTGTCCGTCTGTCTGCCAACACAATAACTCAAAAACGAAAACAGAGATCTAGTTGAAATTCTTATAGCCTACTCACGATGTAAAAAGTGAGGTTGAGTTAGTAAACGAGCAACATAGGTCAATTGGGTCCTGGGTCCGTAGGACCCATCTTGTAAACCGTTAGAGATAGAACAAAAGTTTAAATATAAAAAATGTTTCTTATAAAAAACAAAACAACTTTTGTTTGACAAATTTTTTCCTAAACATCACTGTTTACCCGTGAGGGCGTAAATTAGGCGTAAATTTTATAGTATATATTATATGGGAATATCAGTTATGTATGTGTGACATGTATTTATGTATAATGTGACAGAGTCATCAACACTGTCTATGCATGGTATTTCAACAATTAACTCAGTCAATTGTTTGTTTTCACTTGTTTTTAAATGCTTTTAAATTACTATACTCCTGTGCCTGGACCCAGTTAAATCAATAGTTGTTTAGATATGCATTTGTAATTTTTTACTCGATACACTCGGTTCTTCGGTATAGATAAATACCATTCTACCATAAAACAATATATGTGAACCATGATCCTAACACGCAACAACAATACGATTGTGTCCAAACAAACCACATTACTAAATTTATGTTTAGCTCACTGTTTAAAATGGAGAAATAAATTACCAAACAGTTCGCTCTTCTAATGGTTTATTACATATATTTTACACTCTATATCTAATGGTATACATTGTAACCGATAATAATACTACATTCCTACACTAACTTAAAAAAATTTAGAGTTTATAAATAATTCCGACTCTTTAGAGACAATATGTTAAGTGATGTACAACTTAAAAGAAAAAAAACTGACGAAAAATGTTAAAAATTCTATTAATACTTATTTGTAGATTCTATGTTTTAAAACAAAAATTGTTAATTTGCATTCTTGAAACTTTACTTTGTCTAAAATGTAAATCGATATTGGAAGGTACAAAGAAAGATCAGATAAGAATGATTTTGAAATTAATAGAAGATTGATGTTTCACTCTACAAATATTATAATAAAAGTTTTAATAATACAAGTGAAAACAAACAATTGACTAAGTTAATTGTTGAAATACCATGTATAATTGGTGTTGATTACTCTGTCGCATTACACATACATACATGTCACATATAACTGATTTCCCATATAATACTACAATTTGCGCATAAAATGCGCTCTCAAGGGTAAACAATACTGTTTACGAAAAAATGTTGTTTATTTTTTATAAGGAACATTTATTTTTATTTTTAAACTTTTCATATTTTTAACATTTAAACAATTGTTAGAGATAAAAGAAACAATATAGTTAAAATTAACGTTTCCAGCATGAAGCTTATAAGAAGGAGAACGATCGCTATAGAAAATATTGTCCCCGAAATATGGATAAAATAAGTGAGGCGCTGCGACCGCTAAGTAGTATCAATAAAAGCGGGCTGTTGTGCGCTAATTTGAAATGATATATCAATTTGTACATTATACTAACAACAACAGCTAACTTCACGGATACTACTTCTTGATGACAGCGCGGCTGGTGGCTTAAAAATGAACTATAAATTCTACAAATTTTCAGGGACAGGTGCGCTAATGCTTTAGTACATAGCGATCTTTCTCCTTCTTTATAACCTTCATGGTTTCCAGGGTGGTTTATAGAGAGAGATAAACAAGTAATCAGCAATAGACTGACAGTCTTTTAGATAAACAGATATGCAATTTAGTACGCAAGTGCCAGCGACACTACGAATCTATTCATTTGCCACCCAGAAAGTATGAATTTATCAATAATATGACCTGTGTACCAAACTAAATATCATTTTTCCATTTGAAAGAAGTTTGTTCTACTCTTCAAATCTATAGCTGTTTCTGTACTAGACCTAAAATCTAAGTTTCACGAGCTAAATTGCAAAATTAAAAAACCTGGACTAAATTGTAAAATTTTTTAATTAATTTAAATTCGTTTATTTGCCAGTAGTGTAGATAATGTTATTTAATCGGTATCCCGAATATGTAGTAGTTTATGGTTAGACGTTTGCGTGGCAAATAATCATACGAAATGTTCTTATTGTATATATTTGGTATACTAAAATGAATATCGTATTATCTACTAATAATTATATTTTGGTTCTGTATTGCTAACATTCTTAACTCAATTAAAAAATTTTTTGAGGATGAAAGTTTGTGAATATTTATGAATATCATTATTCAGTAATGATAATGGGACTATTGCTCATAATCAGGCAACACAATCTGTAACAAAGCTAAATTATTGCATAATGTGGATGGAAAACAGGCAATTATATGATGATTATGAACTAATGGATACTGGAGACTGCTTTTTACTGGACACTTCTACGATGGAAATTGTAAAAATATAAATTTATTATGATTATAGTACCTTATATAATAATATATTTTTTATAGACAGCAATCTTTATATTTTCATATTTGATTGATAGAAATTTGTAAGAAATCGAATTGCAAAAAATTTATTTTTGTAAATATTATAGTATTAATTTAGTAAGTCAGCATGGGATAGTTGATGAGGCACGCGAAAATCTGTTAAATGTCCCCTAATTCTGATAACTTTTCTCGCCTTGGTGGGTGATGATATGCCTACTTGGTCACTGAAGTTTTATTTCTCTAAGTGATTAATCCACTTTTAAAAAATTAATTAAAATTTTTGTATCAGAATACAAGTAAATCGGATAAAAGAAGTTTGATCCTGTGTTTCAAACGGCTCCTATGTTTCAAACGAAAGGTATTATTTGATTTTTAAAACAACATCGATTTAAATTTAATTAAAACAATAAATTGAATAAAAACATTGAAAAAAAAGATTTAAAAGAACAAATTGTTCTGTTACAAACAAACTGTGCGAATGTTATCTATGTTATATCACACAAATGGCGTGACAAAAGAACAAACAATAACGTCAAATCTGATATAGCATTAAGTTAACATTAACTCGTTACGAGGTTTTATCTTGGATTTTTCAATTCAATCACTCTAATTGTATATCATTTACACTATACACACAGTTAAGGCTAAGAGTGAGTAGAAAGCCTATACATATAAATGTTATGGATAAAGTATATAATGAAGGCATTCTATAGATTTCGTAGGACGCCTCAGCACGCCAAATTATGTTTCTTATGTCATTTTCTTCACGAAATAGCTTGCTTATAAAAATTTCTGGAGCTCATCAATTAACTGGGTTGGGTTGACTTAACATGGGGCGAGTTTGAATCGGAAGTCAAATTGACGGCCTAACATAAAGTCAGTACATAAGTATGCATAACATTCTTCTAATGTCATCTACCAAAAAGACCAATATGTGTTGACTTAATTTTAAACAGGTTGGATTGATACTAGTTGAGTATCAATTGATATACATTCACTCAAAACCAAGATTGGAATACTAAATTGATGTCATTTTTCTTACCAATTATTAGATAATGCTTAAAATAAATAATATGACAAGGGTGATCAACCAATTGATATTTAATAGAATTGCTTTTAGACAGAAGTTAGTTTTTGTTCAATGAGAAAAGTTAATTTTTCACATAATCAGTAACATATATGCGAAATCTATTACACTTCATTCAATTACGTTATCTGATACAATACTCCAATTTTATTATTTTGCCTTATTAGCTTATTATTTCGTACGTCCTTTATTTGTTATAGTATCCAAAAACAATAATTACAATGATAATTCCTTTCATTTAATTTCATACCTCATCAACCAATTGATTTTTGTAAAAATGTATGGAAATAATCACATCATTGTGTCTTGTGATTTTTGGAAATTATTATTGATGTATTAAATTCGTATATATTGAAAGTAATCTCGATTAGTATATCTCAACTACCCTTGAGAAGCAATTAATCTGCTTATTTCAAAGTAAATTTTAAATTTTTGAAGTTTTTATGGTTTTTAACACGTTTTTATTAGGTTGATATGTAGCTACATCTTTAAGTATATAACGGAATCTTTGAACATGATTTTCACCTATTTCAAAACGTCAAAATTGAAACTTCACACACTTATCATGTACCGATAATAATTACCGGCAATAATTTAAGTTTGTCCGATTATTCTAATCAAGATCTACGGGCTTAACGATTTACTAAAGAAACATTTTATGGTGGAAGCGCAGATAACATTCCATAATATTAAAAAATAATAGTTTATAATTTAAACAACACATTTTCTACCTGAACTAAAAACAGAAAATAAACAATAGTTAAAAAAAAACTAAGAAAACACGCTTTTGTAAGTAGCTGCACTAAAAAGTAGAAAATAATTTCTTCTAAGTCCACAAAAAAAGAGTCATTATGAACAAAATCATTTTATCGTTAAAATCGTGGAGTGTTTTTAAGATAATTTAAAATGACTTTACTTTTACCAAAATCTGTTATAAAATTTTTAAAATAATTGTCTAGACATGCGAAATTATTTTCGTAATTAAATTATCTTTTTTTTTTATCAATTTGGATTCCTTAACAGACCGGCTTAGTTACCTATATTGACTTACACCTGTTCATATGGTGTCAACAGATCTACACCGATCTGTTAACCAATCGAATTTGGTATTAGAAGAAAGATAATTTAATTACATAATTGGCTTGCGAATTCAACGGACGAATGGCGCGTGGTTTTCCAAGGGGATATAAGTAAAATAATTCTCCAAGTCTTGAAAATTGGTTCTCTAAATGAATCAACGATTCATTAAATAAATGAATCATTTTTGAAATACATTGAAATTAATCATTATCACGAGCGACGCTGTGGGCAAAAGCTAGTTATAAATACAAAATTTATTACAAATTAAAACGAAAAATATTTTAATTTATGAATAATATTATTAATTATGTGAAGAACATAGTATTCATAATACATTAAATATATTATGAATGTCATTTAGAATGTTAATAAACAACACATTTGTATATTATAGATGGCAATTATTTAAATTAATTGATAAATATAATTTATTTAATTATAAATGTGAAGTACTTACTGATTGACTGATGATTGATGTAAATATTCAACTCAAATTTAATATATTATGATAAATAATTATTATCGGACGTATTTGGTATTTTTTGGTGTTCTGGTGAAACAAAAACATGTTGAAAAATTATAATTATTATGTTTAGTTTTAAGTTCTCATTTCAATAAAGTTCGTTTTCTTTCAAGGAGGATTTTTTAATTTTTTATTTTATTACTATTTTGAATACCGGCTTCAATGAATTTGATACAAGCTTTGAGTCTCACTGGTTGAGATATCTCCGATTATGAAAAGAAAGAACGAGAAGTGTCGTGGATACTTGGTACGACGAGTATTATGTTCTTTTCGTTAATAAAGTATTTATTATTGAATAACAAGAATAATGAAGGAATGGTAATAAAACTGTATTTAATTTTTTTTTTCAAGTTTTCTTTTAGAAAAGAGACATTTTATTTATATGTATATGCATCTTTAAACTATAAATGTGCAATACATTTAGATATAAAATTATTCTCTGGGAGGATATCGTTTTAATTTAATCGATAAATTACATAAAATTGAAATAAATTTGCTATGATTACTGTTCATAGTAAAAAAACAATTGTTTTTAGAATTTTACGTCAAAAACCATCTATAAGCTACCAAATAGCCCGTGAGACAGATTCTACTGAACTTCTCTCTACGACTTTTTTCGAAAGCGCTGCGTTCCCAAATCGCACGATGATGCCATATTTCAACTATCGGTCTGAAATAACGCAGCAGGGAATTTGTGGGACACTATGACCACTTGATAACGTTAATAATTATTTAATAGTTCAGCAAAAATGAACTACATATGTATTGAAAGGCAAAAATACTTAAGTACGGCATATTCGAATTCACAGACAAGCTCATCGGTGCAGTATTTTTAGTATTTTTGTCAGACAAGATATTTTGTTGTTTAATCTTATATATTTAAACGAGCAATTCTTGTATATATATATATATATATATATATATATATATATATATATATATATATATATATATATATATATATATATCAACGATCTTGGAAATGGCACCAACGATTTTCATGAAAATGAGTATGTAGGGGTTTTTTGGGGCGATAAGTCGATCTAGCTAGGTTTCATTTATCAGAAATGTCGTTTTATCCGTCTTTTCATGAAAAATTCATCAGACATCTATTGGTGTATAACGTAGTTAATGAAATACAATGCAAATTATAACATAACAAAAAGGAGGCGTTTGAGTAGCCTAAAGTGAAAAATATGATTCTTGCTGACATCTATTGGCGAATAACCGAGCGAAGCTCGGTCATCCAGATGGCTCCAACGCTTTTCATGAAAATGAGTATGTAGGGGTTTTTTGGGGCGATAAGTCGATCTAGCTAGGTTTCATTTATCAGAAATGTCGTTTTATCCGTCTTTTCATGAAAAATTCATCAGACATCTATTGGTGTATAACGTAGTTAATGAAATACAATCCAAATTATAACATAACAAAAAGAAGGCGTTTGAGTAGTATAAAGTGAAAAATATGATTCTTGCTGACATCTATTGGCGAATAACCGAGCGAAGCTCGGTCATCCAGATATTAATTATTAATATTATGAAGTGGTCATAGTGTCCGACAAATTTCTTGCTGCGTTTTTTCTTACCGATAATTTAAGTATGACGTTACCGTGTTCATTTGAGAACACAGCGCTTTCGGAAAAGTCATAGATGAAGGTTTTGGTAGATTCGCCAAAAGGAAGAAAATCTCGAAATTTCAACACCCTTTCTGTCCTACGATCATAAATGTCAGGATAAAAACTTATAAAACTTATAAAATATATACCGAAGTGACTCCGTGACCAGGACTCACTGAGAATACCATTAATATTTCAATTTAATAAACTTAAATAAAGGCGTCGATGGAACACCATCCGCCAACCGCGCAATAAGAACATAGTTTCAAAAAAAAGAAGGTATTTGAAAAAGTAGTAAGAAACGATCCTAACTAATTCTCAGTCGTTTTGAAACCATTGTCAAATACTACGCCTGTCCTTACTTGCGACTAACGAATTTGAAACAACATTTAATTTTGCAGAAAAGATATAAAGTAAAAATTTAACTATACAGTTGCATAAGGATGAACATTAAGGATCTAAAACAATTCAAAACAATGAACATTTGTTGGTTGGTATAGGTAGGTATACATTTATTTACAGAATAAAGTAATTACTATAATGTGATGTTTAATTGAAGATATATGTTTAGTAATAAAAGAAGTGAGAATCTTATTGACTTTACTATACCACAATAATTCCAAAGTGTTTTAGCTTTTTTAATTTTATTATTTTATCTACCAAATGGTCAATTTAAATTCGTATTGTTAGGATTTTATGATTCCATTAACAATGTTAATAAAAAATAGATAAATAAAATAAATAAAAGGTAAAATTAAATTTTGAAAAGGTCAAAAATCTTTCAAACCTTAAGGCACTTTCATCTAATAACAACTATATAATAGTACCTAGTTAAATTTATTGTACAATTTTATGTGAAACAAGCTAGTCCAAAAATGAAAATAATCCGATTTGTTTGTCAAAAAATCTCTAGAAAATTATTATTATCATTATTTTTAATAAAAAGACACGCTTTTGGGAAAATCGAGAAAATCTCAACATATTTTTTGTGATTTTTTTATATAGCGTCTAAATACATGAATGAAAAGCTATTATTTAACAGCAGTTCTGAATATATCCCGAAAAACATTCATAACTTTGTCAAACGAATTAAGTTTTTTGATTTTTCCTAGTCTAAACAAACACTCCAAAGATACGATAATTTGGTTGATTATGTGATTGAGTGACAAGTTTGATGTATTGACCGGACAAATTGCATCGAGATTTCACCCCTCGTATATAATTCAACTCGATACCTCAATAGCTATTTGCTAAAACGTCAAAATGATCGCATTTTTGTATCTTTTTGGATCAAAATCACTCTATAAAATAATTTTATGTCTATCGAAGACAAAGAAGTTTTTCCAAATTTTATGCAATTGCTTAAACGGGGCTTTTTGCATCAAAAACATCATTGTTTGAGTCACTCTATTCCAGCTTTAAGCTTTTCTACAAAATTGTGAATTATTGCTGATGTAAGTCTCTAACTTGTTTGGTAGTTTAGATATATTTTATATTGGCTGCCCACAAGGTACATAGGCTTTAGGCTACAGAGCCCATCGTGATACCACGTTTGTGTTTTTCACAGTTTTTGCGCTGATAATTTCATTTATAATTTCAGCCTCTCAATTATTTTGAGAGGCTGAGTGCACTCCCTTCACTCATATACCATGCACTACACCAGTCCATCACAACTATGAATTAAATTAATTTTAATTGTGACGCAAACGGAAATTGTTACGTTTCAACCAACCGAGCTACTAGTGTGGCTGTGTAGTACCTAAAATAGTAAAATAGTAAACTTCTTTGTTTTGGATTATGGTCAATATGGCCGATTGTCTTTTTCTGGATTCGTGCTTGATCTTTTAATTCCCTTCCAATTTCATAAAAAACAATAAGTTGAATATACAAATTTTTTACTTAGATATAAAATGAATGCAAGATTCAACGAAATACAGTATTTAAATAAACGTTCTTTTGACTTACTTATCGTTTATATCGAAAGCTTTTAAATAAAAAACTATATAAATTCCTTTTTTACTGTTCATTTAAAATGTTAATTTATATGATTAAATATTTAAAATAGTCTTCTCTGTTTGTATAAACTGTGTATGCGTACCTACACATTTGAATTACTAGGTAAAGTTCATATTTTTTACCTACATTCATAAAAAAAAATGTAGAACATTTAAAGCAAAACCCAGAAAGCGAGTAAAAGAAGCACACATTAATAGTTATAGAGATCATTTAACGATATTGGCGTAAGGGGAGAACGAAGGGAGACGGTTATATATGGCTGGATGTGGAATCAGTGTAGAAGAAGTTATGGTGACGTGATCACTAACCAGATCAACAAAGCAATACCTACTCTACTATCACTCTCTCTTTTGCTATTAAAATACAGGAAGTTTCAAGATATCCAAATCATTCCTATGTAGAGCAGTGATTTTAACATAACAAATATTGATAAAATATAACTGAGTTAGTTGCTTACATGCCCTGTATTTGTAGAGATAAAAAATATATATAATATACTAGCAGTACCCGCATCCTTCGCTTCACTTCACTGTGGGACATTTTGGATGCATGGAAATAGATAAAAAGTATCTAGTAATTTATGAAATTTGAGAAGTCCCCGATAAAAAAGGGTCACAACTTTGAAACGGCTGAACTGACTTTCATGTAACTTACAGTTTTTTTAATGACACATCATGCACTTTTATCTGGTACCTGATTTGGGTATATTTGAAAATATTCGATCATTCATCTCCACTTCCATTCCTCTCCACCATATCCCCTTGCGTCGGGATAAAATTTTTTGAATGTACAACGTAATGCATATTTATTTGATATTCCACCACTTGGGTATATTTGAAAATATTTGGAAAATATTTAACATTATTCATCTAAACTCTTTTTTCACCTCTTACGGTTATATGATGGATCCCATAATCCCGTTAGCCAAATAATCAATTTTGACGTTGTCAAAGTCAAAAATTCTGATTTCACGCTATTCTTTCGTCTTTGAGTTACCGTATTGACGGATACGCGAACGAACTGGCAAATCATAGGAATTTATTGAATATTTTGGTTCGACCATTCATATTTTTACATGCGTTGCCAATTTTATACCAGACTTACTATGGTCCTGATATGAATTTATCTAAAACATTCATTGCATTTGGAGGAACATTTTAGGAGTATTTAGTTGCGCTAAGATTAGGTTTAACTTTATTAGTGCTTTGTAAAATCAAAAAAAATCTGCCACTTCTTTGATTTGAAAACATATTCAGTAGGACATGTGTAATTTTTGAAAAACTCGAGGCTATGAACATTTAAACATTTTCGGATGTATGATCTAAACCAAAGCTTTATTCCATTTCGTAACTCTTTCTTAATGTAGATTATTAATTTTTCGAATCATCCATTACCAATACTGCTACCGTAAAGATCGGTATAAACATAATATGTATACATTACATACAAAATGAACGAAATCAAATTACGAGCACCATTGACTTGATCGGTTGGTTACACTTCCGGTAGGTTTCACTCTATCTACGTAATTGACAATCGTTCGCTTGGTCGCTATTACAATATCCCTATACTCAGTCATTCATTCAATGTATATAATAATAATATGTATAATATAACAACTGGCGCCAGTTTTTAAATGCGTTTAATGGTTTATTTATTTTATTTTATTTTTATTTAGTTTTAATACAAAACATTTATTTTCAAATCAGATTAATACTTTTGTCAAAGAATATAATATGTGTACCTTTTTATATTATAGTATTATTGCTTAAAATAACTTATTAACTTCCCTGCATAGAAAGCTATTGTAATAGGACTGATTTTCGAAATCGAAATTTTTAACCTATCTTAATTTACGTTTCATTACCAGAACAAGGTATTATAATCAATTTAAAGAAGTATGTGCTGGTGTGTGTATGTGTGTACGAACGTTCGTGATCATTTCTGAATATTATCGATTTTTGAATATTAGTCCTCTATCATAAAAACATCAAGTTTTAATGTTAGATTATTTTCATCTTAACGTTTACCTTCGTTGAATATACAAATTTTTTACTTAGATATAAAATAAATGCAAGATTCAACGAAATACAGTATTTAAATAAACGTTCTTTTGACTTACTTATCGTTAACGTTTACCTTCACCTTTTTTTTTACCCCGACTATACAATGGCGAGGGTTATGTGTTTGACCGATATATGTTCATCGATTTGGACCTAGCTTCTTAACTACTTACCAAAATTTGTCAAATGATAAATCGTTAGAAGCGCCTTGATTGGTCGCTGGTTATAGGTTATGTGGCGCCATATGTAATTGAATATGGCACCATCTAGATATAAAGTTATGATCGAAAAATATATTTCGGTTTGATTATAGCGTGTTTAGTTTCAAATTAAAGGGCTTAATTAGCACTTATCAAAAATTTATATATTGTTATGCTTAATCACGAAATTATAACCGCAAAATAGTTTGAAATGTTTCTATTTTCCCTCCGAGCTTCTAAACTTCTTCTTATAATTTGACAAATGAGGTATCGTTAGAAGCGTCTTGGTTGTCCGCTAGTTATAGGCTATGTACCGTCACATTAAATTAAATACGGTACCCTCTAGAGGACATAAGCTACTGCTCCCACTGTAATAACGATTTTACTTATCATAACAATTTCATATAAAAAAATATTTTTTGTCGGAATTTTAGTATTCGAGCTTTATTTTACTATCAATAGAATGCTATTGGGCCACTCTGTGATTTAAACTTTAAACACACTTAAACAAAAGTAAATAAATATACGTACATATTTGTTTGTAAAAAGTCATTGATTCAAACGCTATTCATATCAACTTGTGTAAAATATCTCAATTGATTTTATGTAAAAATAAAAATACAGAAACATACATCATGTGAATATAATTATTATTTGCGAGTACCCACCTATGTGTATAATCATGTAGGTATAAATTTATGAAGATTGCTTGTCCAATGTGTTATATCCTTTCATAATTCCAAAGAAACATGTAAAGATAGTGGAATGAAGCAAGAAGCGCTTATACACATAAAAGAAAATCCGCCCATCTCACTGTAGATAAAGAAATGTCATTTTTTTTTTTAAATCAATGAGCGCTAACAAGGGTTTATTCTATCTTTTAATGTTATAAAAATAATTTCATCAATTTAATAAAATATCCGTGAGTAAAAATTCTAGACGTGACATACATAACACGCTGAAAACGCCGATTTACGACCGGGCAATGAAGTTAAGCGACATTGAGCACAGTCAGTTCTAGAATGGGAAATTGTTTGAGAACATTGTTGTTGTCTTTTTAATATTTATAAGAGTTACTTATACCCAGTGCATATCTTATACCTATATAAAAATTTAGCTTCAATAAGTATTTGACTGCAAAAAAAATCAAAATTGGTCTAGTTCTGACAACGGCTTTGTCTTAAATTTTTCTGATAATCTTTGCACGTGTATCTCATAGGATCAGATATTGAATAAAAATTTTTGTTTACATGTATCGATAGATTTTTACCTTTTGTTTTTACATTATCTATTCAATTTGTGAATTCATTGATTTGTGATTCTTATATTTCTTTAAGGTTTCCTTGAAGGTCTAGATTTTAAAGTATTACCTTGAACTCATTTTTTTTTGTTTGAATAATTTTTTTGAATTTCAATTACCGTACAGATTTTTTACCAATCTATTATAATAAACCATCTTGTACACTTGGGAAAATTGACAGGTTTTCAACAGGTTTTTCTTCTCATACATAAATCAAATAAATATATTTAATAAAATACAAAATTAGATTTTACTGTCTAGTAAATACGTACTCAAATCATTTGATGATTGAAAATTGGGGTGTAAAATTGTTATACCTAAATCTGTCTGTGTATGAATTGATGAAAAAAAAAATGTAAAGTGGTTCATGACATGCAGGAAATATGACGATATAGAGGTATTCTATCTATATATTATTATCATTATTATTACGATTATTGTATGATGGATATAATTTGAATTACATTCGTGTTTTAAGCAGCTCAACACATTTTATGTTGTATGTTATCAATTCAATTATATTTGTGAATCAATTTTTATTTTTAATATCATTTATAAGTATATTACAAAGTGATTGATTTTTGTTGATGAACTTGCTTGAATTAGAATTTTAATGTTACTTAATAAGGACAATGCCCATATGATAAGCGTTGTACGCTCGTTTTGCTGACGTATCAGTTCAATTATACGAGTTTTTCAGGATGAGAGGACACCATCAGGATTTCCCTTACTACACCATCAATGTAATAAAATGATCATCAAAAATTCTTGGAAGAAAGGTCACACAAAGTATACACTATTAAAAGTCTAGCAAGAAATTCTGGTGGGGGCGCAAATGTATTGCGCATGATAACATATTACGAGTAGTGCATTTGCGCCTGCACAGAATTTCTTGTAAGATTTTTAGTGGTGTGAACTGTGTTTCAGACTTTCTTATAATAATTTCGTGAAATATGTTCTGGACTTTATGTATATATGTAGTCTATGCTAACGTGTTTTAGCATGTGGCTACCTATATTAAACTCCAGTGCATGTGTAGCGTAATTCTTTAGAGTGATTTATCCTTCATGACGTTTTGGAGGTTTCCTGTGAGACGTCGGTTCAGCAACACTATGTTATGTACTTGGGACCATCAGGAGCCCGAAAACCCATTTTGCTTGCCATTTTGAGAAGTGATTGCATTTACTTTCGCCACTTTTTAGAAATATGGATGAAATGAAATATTTTATGCTTTGTTTTGATGAATCTTAAAATATAAATGTTATCTTTGGTATCAAAGTTAAAAGTTTCCCAAGGGATTTTTTTCAAAATTAAGTTATTTTTTCGGATATTATATCTCAAAGAAAAACCTCTAGTAATAATATTGCAACCGAAAAACTACTTGGGTAACATCCAAGCAATAACATTACTTTGGAATTGTATGCATCTTCTCTCTCCAAGTGTAAGAAAGGTACATTAATTTTTATTTTTATAAACTTGCAACGCGAACAAAGGTACTAAATATAACTTGACGTGACTTCCTCTTACAAGAATGCATCGGTATATATAATTTGTAGAAATAGAGATATAAGGTCGGTACAAAGTTAAAACTTATTTTAGATTAGTTACAGCAACGCCCATATAAGCAATAAACATTTTACCATCCGCCAATATAAGCATTGAGAGAATGTATTGATAGTACTTATTATTTTTCGGAGCTTAATGTAACATTGTAACAACGTTGATAATAAAAAGCAGGTAGAGCTCAGTTATGTAACTTCTTTACAAATTGTGACATAAATGTATCACGAGCTCAAATAGCAACCAGAAATCACACAAACTTTTTCAAGTTTTTTAAGTACTTCTATTTAATTTACAAAAATTGTGTCGGCCATACTTTGACTGCTGCCACAAGTCTTCTACGAATTTATCAAACTCAGAAGTAACACACGTCAAACTTTGTAAGTCACATTGCAATCGCGTTTTAATTTAAAAAAAAGTTTTAGTGATCTTAGATGGCAGAAGCATCGAAATTTGCTATTTTAATGTGATTTCATAAAATACCCGTGAAATTTGGCCGACCAATTTGATTGTAAACACCGTAAAACAAAGTTTTCTAAGTTTAACTGAAATTCAATAAAAACCGTTTTTACAGAATAATTTTCGTTCGAGCCCGCTTACTGAAATTCTAAAATTACAATCTTGTTTTGCATGACCTAAATCTTTATATTTTTATATTTAAGAAAGAATATCTAAATTCAAATTTTTGGCACAATTTATTACAATCGTAACTTAAAACGGGTATGTATGCGGAAATTGGACTTTGACTATAGGAACATCGAGAGCATTTGAAATTATAGAAATTAAGGACTCATCATCAGAATAACGCATCCACGTAAAATTTTGACTGGTTGCTAAAAAGTTTGAAAAAAATGTACGGTTTACCAACAAAACCTTTGACATTATTAACAAAAATGGTCATAAAAACGAATTATCGGGTGTATTATAAATAGATTTCGCTGTGTTAATAGCACCAAAAAGGGCATTAAATTATCCCACTTCGAATTACAAGGGGGGTTTCACAATTCAGTTGTAGTTTTTAGTTTTACACAATTTAAATTCTGAATAGTTTTAAGGTTCTTAAGAACCTTATCACTCATCAGATTCCTACTGAATTACTTTGTTGTCTGTCTTGACTACACATATAATTTACGAGTATAGTTGAAAATTTAATATCTGAATTCTGATATCCTTCTTGGCTATATTTAGTGCAGTTAATGAATGTAAAATCAGGGTTAACAAGCAAGTTTTATTAATAGTGAACCAATTTTGACCTAACGCGGCTCGTTTTGCTCGTAATTACTGCAATTTAAGTGAAACACCTTGAATTGATTGCCCAGATTAATAGTTATGCTTTCTTGCTTGCTGCTTTGCGGGGCACATTGATCTTGCATCTTTTATGCCCCCTGATAAATAATTATGAATTTGAAAATATCGTTCTGAACTATTTGTGGTCAGTCTATAGAATTCGAATGAGAGAGGGCACAAACTAATTTAAGGTGATTTTTCTAGAAAAAATTGAGTTTCAGATCAAAATAGATTTTTTATCGAAAAAATAATTTTTAAATACATTCATTGACTCCACTCGTTGACTATTTAATGAATAAGCTAAAAAAGTAATTATCAGATTTTGCTTCTTAATATATCTCATAAATGTTTCTAAACTGTTGACACACCCGTTTTGATTACATGCGGTATTATACTTTATTATAGCATAGTTCTGTGACTGCCTTACATATACCCCAATTGGTATCAAACACATAATTCATATTGACTGCCAATTGTAAACATAATTAACATGATAGTCATAATTATAATAATTATATACGGAAATGAATAGTCAGTTCATTTATATATGTATGTATGTATGTATGCATTGCAATATATTGTGAAGCTTAAGTTAACTATTTTAAATCGTAATCAGTATATAAATATATTGTATATCCCTATAGTTTTCTATAACTCCAGCTTCCAATATATGTTACCCACTAATCATTTTATGATTTTAACAACCAGTGCTACATATGATCTTCAGAGGTTATGCTGATAGCTTTCTGGTTAAACTATTTCTATCTTGTGATGAATGTCAAAATTGGATAACTATATCGTAAACACTTATAGGCTTTTTATTCTTATTCTTACACAAGACAAATATGTCCAAAATGACAAAAAGAAAGAAAACAATGAAAAGCTCGTGTAGTAAACAATGTCAGTCAAGACAAATGCAGCCGTGAAAGAAACGTTCTACAATTTTGTTAATAATTTATATTTCCATTAGTATACATGGATTAGCATACTGGAGCGGAGAATAAATGTTCTAGCAAAAGTTTGACGTTATAGGTTCACTTCGGTGACTTTTTTCACGGGAACAATTTTAGATCTAATTGAAAATTTGTATACCTACGTGCTTCAAGCTACCATTGTAAAATATTCAGTTCCTAGAACCATTTTTTCCCATAATAATGAATAATCCTGATGTCGAATTGGCTATATTATCCATAAAAATCTAAAACTAGACATGATACCATGAAAAAATTTGAAACTGAAATTAAAATTGATTAAGATTAATGTAGAAGAAGTTATAAGCAATCAAAGATTGCATCGAAAGGTTACCCATCTCCTTTAAAAAATACAAAGTTTTATATGTAATCTCTATAGCGATATCCACGTATGACGCCAGTAGTGGGTACCTTCCTATTTATTTAATTAGAAATTTTAAACGTTCATATCTTGCATGCTAGTAAATATTTTTAAAAACCAACTTCACTTTTCTATTCGCAAAGTGAATTCTTCATCTGAAGTGATAAAAAAATTTAGCCGATTTTGAAGAATATGTGAGAATATCGATCAATTCGTTAGCTCAACAATAAAGAACAAGCACTATCTTTTAATACTGCCCTTAAATTATTTAACACTAAATAACCGTATAGATTTAATATTCAAGACAACTTGTTTCAATTGAAAAAAATTCAATTGAAAATAGTAATAGTGAATGTAGCGATAAGATTTCAAATATGATGTTTAAAAATAGATTTTTGTAAAATTCACACATTCAGTAAGAAACAATATTGATAAAGTTATGTTTGCTTGTGGTAATAACCAAAAACATTTTAATAGAGAAACAGCTTTAGTAATAGAGGTGAATAAAAATCTAATATGAATAGAGACATTTCAAATTTTTTCTTTTCCTTCCTAAGCTCTCTTTTATATGAAGACAGGCAAGCACATATACATTTTTTGAAATGAAGTACGGGAATTATGAACACCTCAAAAATTAAAAATATCGTTAGGATGTTATTTAGATTTTCGGAACGAAAAAAATAGCTTTCTTATCAGAAAGCTAAAAATAGTGCATGTTTGTACTAAGCTGAACTATTATACAAAACATTGTTGTTGTAAAATTAATACTAAGCTATACATACATAGTCATGTTAATTTTGAATAAAATTATATCGTCAATAATAATTTATTACTATTTTACAGAACAATATCGATATAATTATTCAAATATTAGGAATTTATGATACTAAATACTGCATAGTCTACAAATAGGTAAATAGGTACATATAACCCTTTAATGTTATGGAAAATACATTTCTGAGAAAAGTATAGTTTTATCCATCTAAAAGTTTTTATTCCTCAAATAATTTAAAAATTCCGATGTAAGTTGAACGTATAAAAAAGAAATCGTAAGAATAAAAATATTATAATTTAGCTTGCCAGAAATTGTCAGTTCAGTGCAGAAAATTTAGTTCGTGTTAAGGAGGGTGAGTAATAGAAAATGATTTTGATCGAATTTTGAGTATATTATAGTTAACAAAACATTATATAAAACAAAAATTTAGGTACCTTACCGATCAATTAAGAGAGTTATTATTAATTAAGAATACACAAATAACATAACCATCCTGATACAAGGTGGTAATTTAGTGTATTTTTAAATCATTAATTGCTCTCGAAATTTATCAGTAAAGGTACCCAAATTTTTTTTTTATAAAATAATGTTTCGTTAACTATATTTACAATATATTTCTATTTATACACGGCAAATAGAACATTATGATTGAACTTTTATGAACACATCTTACATAAATTTCTTGCAGTTGAAATATAAATTGCGATCGATCTAAAATGTTTATTAATTTGGTAGCAAAATAAAATAAGTATCTTACCAAAATGGACAGCTCACAAAAATGGTGGTATGTTCATGTATTACCTGAAAGAAAGTTAAAAAAAATCATTGGATTTTATTCAATTGACATATAATTTAACTTAAAAGTACAAATTATATTTGTAAGTATATTTTGTAACTTCTGTCCAGCTACTTGCCAATTACATGAAAAACTTACTTAGAGCAAGAAATGTAAATTAGCTAATTCCACGGGTAAACTACAAAATGGGCAAAATGAAGATATTACATTACAAAAACTCTATTGAAATACTAAACAGTAACTAGCATCGTACCCGTCTGCTATCGCTTAGTTTAAAATTAAAGACAACCGCGTTATAGCCTCCGTCTTTCTTGCTCTCATTTATTCCCCTTCCATAACACTCAAAATAGGGAAAGCGATTGTTTTACACAGGTAAAAGTATATGAAAAGTTTTCAATTTTTTTTAAATGTAAAATTGTCATAATGCATTGAGTATATCAAAAAATATGGCTGAACAGTTTGCATTAAAGTGTATTGCGTACAGCCTTTTTACAGAAATTATTAATTTATGCTAAAAAATGATGTTCATATTGGGCACAGTAAAATTTTAAAAATTAATATTATTATTATTATTATTTATATATCACATGCTTACGTGACGATTTCTGCCAGTTAACTCACCATAGCAAGCCCCGCCCAGGAACTTCGTTCCAAAAACTAACTCACTTTCACATTTTTAGTATATAGGGATAACCTACTTACTAGTACGAATGTTTTCGCCAAAATCAAAATTTACTATTTATATGGAGAATTTTTTAATATTTTTATAGTAAAAGAAATAGTTTACTATTTTATAGTAAAAGTGTGATATGAAAGACACAAATGACCTTAATATTACGAAATGACTACAATTTGATGTCTATATTGAAGAATATATCTAAGCAAAAATTTTCTTAGACGATGTATGTACCATTAATATAGTGTTAATTAATAGTTAATTCTTCGTTGCCATAAGATTTGTTCTCATGTTGTAAGGCACAATTATACAATTTTTGGCCCACAAATTTTGATGCGAAATACAAGAAGTTCTTATTTGGAACTTTCAACATATTAATGAAATGCGGTTTTTTTGACATTAATGAACTTATATATTAGTGAAAAAACTCTCAATAATAGCCAAATGATTGTCTTGCTCTCGTTTCCAGTATTTTATCATCAAAAACAGAAACATGATTGGGGCAAACCTAAGTCAATAAAAAGTAAACAAAATACGTTCGTAAATATTTGCAATTTGAGTAATAATTTGCTGGTTTTTAGTTTAATCTATAAATACAAAAGTAGAGTATTCGGTCTCTGGCCATTCAAAATAAAAGTAGGGTAACCTTGCATAATATAAAAACAAACATACAAACACACAAAAATAATATAATATTGCTTAGTTATGTTTTTTATTTTTTATTTATTTGGTTACAAAAAAAATTTGATAATCACCACATTACTTCCTTACATACTAAGAAAAAATTTTGGAGCATGTAGTGAATTTTCCTTTTTCCGATTGCCTAACTCTTTCACGGCAAGTAAAATACTGTTTGTAAACGAACATTATATACTATTCAACTAAATCATAACCAATTCCGAACGCCGTTTGCATATAGAAGCGGGTTTCTTTCTCGCCATCACAACAAAAATTTAATTGAGATGGTCCACAGTTGTGATGATCCATGGTATATATATGAAGGAAGGAAGCTTAGTCATTTAAAATATTATGGGAGTGGAATTTATTAGCAAAAAGGTGGTAAAACACATGTATGGTGACACAATTGGCCTCTTTGAGTTATATAATTTTAATTTTATTATAAAAAGTGAAAGTAAGGATGTTTGTTTGTTTGTTTGTTTGTTTGTTTATTACGCTTTCACACCAAAACTAGCGAATGGTTTTTAATGAAACTGTACAGCAATATAGCTCATACATCAGAATAACACATGAGCTATAAATTATAAAGTTATAAATATTTAATAAAAAAAAATTAAAGTTAATCTGACATTTACTATTTTAAATTTTTACAGAAACCTTTAATTTATGGTTATAATAATGATCACAGATGGAGCAGAATGATCATAATTTTGATCCATAAATTAAAGATTTCTGTAAAAATTTAAACAGTAAATGTCAAACGATTTATGGCCACCTTTTCTGATCTACTCAATGAATTAAGACTATTTTACCATTTAAAAAATTGAAAACTGTGCACATCTTTTAGCTCTGTAAAACAATCCCTTCAAGTGTTATGGAAGGAGTATAAGTGAGATCAAGAGAGGTGGAGGCTATAAAGCGGTGGTTTTTACTTTTAAGTTCAGTGAATCGGGCGGGCATCAAGCTAGTACTTACATAAGTACGTACGTATGTATGGACAATAACGCTAACCTAATTAAAATAGACTCCAGGGTGCTCAAAATGAATATTTCCATTTTCAATTTATCCTCCCAGTAGTGATGTCCGGTTGTATAACATCAAATGTTGGTACAAGTCTCACATATTTATCAACTATTTATTTTATTTCTGGATTTTCTAACTAAGTTATGATTATTTTCGTAATTTGTTAGAATCTGAGGTATCTACTGAAAGGAGTGTAATTTTTAGCAGTTCGTTATTGTATAACGCCCTGTTCTTAATTAATTTTCAAAGGTTGCAATAACATTACGTGGTTGAAATTATACGAGAAACATCATTTAAAATCAGCATTAGATACATTGGAAAATTTTGCGTGGATTATTTCCGATAGGTCAAAATAAAATTTGAGGGAGTATACCACAAAAATTAAAATTGACCAAAATTTTTGTTAGAAAGTTTGATAGACTCTTTAGGTGATTATCTCACTTATCCCTGAAGCAACAGCCAAGCCAAAATTCGCAGTTTAGCTATAGCTAAAAATAGTAGTCTAGAAAAAGCTTAAATTCTATCCCCAAAACATAGAGTGTTATCAAGTAGCCGTCGGATTAGTAATGGAAGAAGCTGGACACTGATTTTATATGCAATAACAATAGTTCCTTATATTTATAGTTCAAGGAAGTAAACAAAATTTAAAAGAAGGTAAAAAACGCATTTTACAGTAGAGTACAAATAGATATTTTCATTTTTTTTTTGTATATTATATAGCCCAAGAGATTTACTTAACAAATTTATATATGAATAAAGGTAAAACAACTCAAATATTATATTATATACCTACTATATACATAACAGCTAAACAGAGGCCTTGTTATTTTTTATTTTTATTTAAGTTATGCTAATAAAACGTGTTTTTGTACCAACTGTAGATGTAATGTTTGTTGATGATTTGATTCAAGTCCGAAACTTTGCAAAAAAAGAAAACACCGAAAATTATAATCAAATATTCATAGTATATTATTTCTATTTAAAATACATTTCTATCAACGTTCCATTCGTTTTTCACATTTTATCAAAAAAATTCAAATTTTTGAGATAGATAGTTCACTTATTATAAATTGAACAAGTTTAAAACTATCAAGAATAATTTCACACTTTTCTTACTACATTCGAAATCAGTTATAACGTACATTAAAGGGACTTTCAATAATGGTCATTATAACCGATAGTTGTTATAAGCGATATGTATCTTTTATATTACAGTGAAAGTATGTGCATATGAACACATGTTGATTATTCTTGATGACTAATTCCAATGGCAGTTGGTCGCCATAACCGTTGCGATAATAAAGTCCAAAATTGTTAGAGAGTTCAAAAACAATTATGATGCTATTTTGTATAATTGAAAAAGTATTAAATTATAGCAAAAGCTTGTGTGTATATACGATGGTCGTTAAGCCTATTTGTCGGCTTAGAATTCCAATGAAAATTGGTCATTTTAGCCGATGTATCTACTTTTATAATTGATGTTATTAAGCCGACACATTCGTATAGGTATATGGACTTTTCAATAGGATATTCTGCTATGTTTGAAAAGTAACTTCAAAATGTTGATTTTTCTAATAAAAAAATAAACACACTTTTTTGCCATAAAATTAAATTAAATTTAATACCTTTTTAATTCTCGCAAAAACGCTGTCAACCATTTAAGTGACGTAATATTGGTAAAAACAACATGTCGTGTATGTAATTATTATATGTATAAATAAAGTTGATGGTAAAATAACCTATAAAATTACTATGAGAGCCATCAAAAAATTAGTTATTAATGCATTTTATTTTTGCCTATTTGATGTCACATCATGGCGGCTCGTATTTTAGGTCACGCGATATAAAGATTAAAAAATTACGACTTTTAATTTTAATATAATAAAACAATAATGTATTTTTTATGACTCAAAATCATATAATAGTCATAATAATAATAATTTTGGTATTTTCAACTTAAATACGTGATTTTGAGCATATGTACACATCCGTTTTAGCATGACGTCTGTCTATGTGTACGTTTTTGCGTACGATGTATCTCGCAAAACTCAAAATTATAAGCATAAAACGTTACGTATGAAAGTTAATTTTTTTATCTTAGGACAGACATTTTATACAGTCCGAAATTTATCTTTTTGTAGTTTTTAGTAGGAAAAATTTTGACTAGTGTTTAACATAATTTCTAAATACAAAGAAAATTATAATGAATAATAATAATAATAATGGGGTCAGACCTCCGTTTTTAAGATATCTTTCTATAACAGAGGCCACCCACCTTCTTATTATTTAAATCTTCATTTATTTTATTTTAAACTACATCCAATATGCAATTAAACTCTTATGATGTGCGCGGAGTCAGTTACTTCGTTCTTTTCCAAGCGAAAACAGTGTACACAATTTAACCGCCCCATTAATTATGATTGCTTGCATTGCTGCCTGGATCGAACCCGATACCTCCCAGTCACTACCCACTAACTCCCAGCCAAACGATTAAAGAGGATGGTGGCTATACTCGCTAATCCACTAAGCCGGTTTATATAAATAAAATGAGTAGGTAACTTTCTTCCATGTGAGATGGTATGAATCGATTCCTTCGAAATTCATTTAAGTGTCTGATTCTTAATCAATTTTCGAATAATCGGAATCAATAATCGGAACGGCGCTTTAATCGAGTTTAAATCTATACACAACACGTCAATATTTGACAATATAGAACTAATTGAACATTATTTCGATCACTCTCAGAATTGTCTGAAAATTTTTACACCTTATAACTTCCGGTTTTGATAATACTTTCATCATACATACGCAATGCTTAAAACAATATTGTTATTTTTTATTTTTCAGTATTATTAGAAACATTTTCTTGTGTATTTTTTTTATGATGCATATTTTATATAAATATACTATATGCACAGTTTACCGTTAAGAGTGATAGAATATTAAACTTTAAAAAATTGTAAATAGTTTTAATTTCCATCAATTTCAGTGTCGAATCGATAACATCGATTGCATTGCTTCTGCTTAGATTTAAGAGCACTAGATCAAACTCCGTGTTGTCAGAGTATTTACCGAGCCAGCGTATTTAAAACTCACTAACATGTATAGTCATCTCTTACTGACGATATGAGCTAATGAAGTCATGGAGTACACGTTAATTAGCTCCGTTTGTCACCAAAAAAAAAAAAAAAAACACTTTCTAGTAAAAGTCGCCCTATTAGCTCAGTTGGTAAAAGACGTAACCAATTCCGTCCGCGACATGCTCAGGGTAGCGGGTTCGATTCCCACCGTCGCAACAAAATTAATTTAATTAATAGTTGTGATGGGCTGGTGTAGTGCATGGTATATGCAAGAAGGAGGTGCACTCAGCCTTTGAAATTGAGAAGCTGATAAATGAAATTATCAGCGAAAAAGTGCTAAACACATATATGGTATCACAATGGGCTCTATAGCCTAAGTGTGTCCTTCATGGACAACCAATAAAACCCAATCTAACCTAACCTAGTAAATTTAATTGATATCAGCTCATTCGCAAATTGTTGCAATTCAAGTTCTATCGCTCTTCATGGAATACCTTTTACTATATCTTTATACACCCAGTTATACATACATTGTGTATAAGTATGCCTAATGTTTTTGAAATGCGTAATATAAAACTACACTTGTACATATTATCTACCTGTGTTGCGAGTAAATCTTTATTTTATGATGCTATGAAATTATGTGTGAAATTTTGCAGAGAGTCTTTTTATACCATATATAAATGAAATATACATAGTATAATAAGCTTAGTCTCAAGTTTGTAACGCTTAAAAATATTGATTCTACGAAAAAAAAAATTGGTATAGGTGTTCATAGAATCATCTAATTAGTTCATTTTCGGTTTTCTGTCTTCTTGTCAACCCGATAACTCAAAACGAATAAACATATCAAGCTGAAATTTTTACAGCCTACTCAGGACGTTAAAAGTGAGGTGGAGTTCGTAAATAGGTAGCAACATAGGTCACTTGGGTCATCTTGTAAACCGTTAGAGATAGAACATAAGTTTAAATATAAAAAAATATTCATGATCAATTAACAACTTTTGTGACATGTATACATATGTGTGTAATGTGATACAGTAATCAACACTATCTATACATGGTATTTCAACAATTAACTCAGTCAATTGCTTGTTTTCACTTTTTTTTTTTTTTTGTGTTTTTGCTCTATGCTCTTCCAAAATAGTGAATTATTTCTAATATTATCAGAATTCAACTAAATACAATACGATTTCAATGTTAAAGCATGTATGATGTGTATTTTAACAAGAACATTTTTCTTCATGTTTTTGCGTATGTTTTATTTTTGAGGATATCTTACAGAGGACGTTTTTTTTTGTTTCTATTAATTGGTAACTATGAATGACAAAATTTCTACTTTATATACTTTATATGCATACTTCACAATTTTTCTGCTTCAATAAAACTACTTTTAAATAGTATATGGAAAAATGTTTCTAATCGAATATATATCTACTTTTAGATGATATCTAATTTTCTAATGCAAAAAAAAAAGCTACTCTAAAAGATATCCACTTTTAAATGTTTCTTCTTTCAAAGAATTGTACTTTTCAGAATGTCTATATCCGTCTTTTCAGAAAGTCTATATCCTGTACTTCTAACAATTCTTTTTATTTACTCATTGGTAGCAGTTGAAATATGTGAAGTAAAACTATTCACGAGTATATTTTAATTAAAATATAATTCTCAAGTAGAAATATATTAGTATAGAAACACTTTAGCGTAGAACTTAACTAACGTAGAATATTAAAAAGTTGTTTTATTTGAGTAGTAAATTTTTTCAGGCAAACTATCTGTAGTTTATCAGATGTGATTCACTTTTATCTTTCTTTTTTTGTTGATTATACTGCGTTTGAATTTTCCAGTTCCTTACGCAATGTAAACAATTTATTGTACATTTATTGTAAAAATAAATTCAATTTATTCTATATTTTTTGAAGAAAATCGGTTTTGATTTATAAATGTACGGGTAAAGAAATTATGTACAGATTTTTCTAGCTACCAACTGATGTAAGTTTTCCCTCTTTCTCAATAGGTTATCTCAACATTAAAAAATTGATTTGCACCAAATCATTGACTGACAATTGTTTTATCTCGTTACTGACACGTTTACGAATATAAAAGTATTTAAACACTCCGGTGTTCGTAATTCGAATTAATCATGTGAGATTTTGACCCTTTATCAACCAAATTCATTTGAATGGTTTATCCCTCACGTAGATAATTAACGTTTTATTTAACATCTTAATTAGTGTTTAATATCTAGAAATCAATAAACTTTTATACACATCATTTACAAAAGTCATTAATTTGTTTAAATATAATTGTTACCAACCCTATTGTAAATACATATCTATTTAGTAAAAATTTATTACACACATTAACAATTAAAATGAGGAGATTACTTCAAAATACCTACAAATAAAGTGAAGGGTAATGTGTATTACCCCGAATATAGTTTAACTTGAATCACTTTACAATTTTCCGACAAATTGCTCTTATTTATGCAACTTGCCCTTAAGTTGCAAACAAATTGCCCTTAAGTATTGAAGAAAAACTTTACTTAGGTACTGGAAGGCCTATTGCATGTCTTCAGGACTTAAAAAAAAGGAGTTTTGCCTTTATTTCATTTATTTACATAAAAGATAATCTTTTAATTCTATCTAAATAAATTTCATTGGTAGGTATTTTGTTGTGCCATATTATAGTTTCTGACAAAACGGCAAATGCAAGAGATTCACAGTCATGTACCTTGGATCAAACGACATACTGTATCAGTAATACTTGTAGTATAAAAATTTCAGCTTGATATCTTCTAAGAGCTGCGGTACACTATTAAAATCTATTTACAATTAAAACTATAACAAACTCAAAAACAAATTTTTTATTTTGAACACGAATAACTATTTTTCCATTAATCGTAGCATGAACTTGGACATAAAGCGGAGGAAACTAGACTTACACTACTAATAGTTCGTTCTATAAGGAGAGACGTTTCATTGTTATTTTATTCTAAAAAAAGGCTTTAAGCAAACATAAGTAAGTTTTTGATTATTAGTTACTACACTCTCCTCTATATAATTTTAAGTCATTATCTAATTAAATATTTATTTCTAAATGAACTTATTTAAGTGAATTACCTACGAATAGAAAAGTACTTTATTTATATTATGTTGTATGTATCTTTTATCATATAACTTTGGTAGGTACCTAATAGGTAATATAATGATTTGAGAAGAAAATTAAGATACTCTATGAAAATAATAATAATAATAATATAATCATTTCAATTTATATATTGTATAATTTAATATAATATTAAAGTGGTTTTATTATCAAAATATAATTTTAATTAATTTGTAATCCATATATTATTACATATATAACATATATGAGCCTACTGGGTGGACTGCTTTAATTTTCAATGAAAAAATCTTATAGAATCCCTATATTTTATAAATGTGAAAGTAAGGATGTTTGTTTGTTTGTTTGATCACTTGAATGGTTTTAAATGAAACTGTACAGAAATATAGAGCTCATACATTAGCTAGAATAAGACATTAGCTATAAATTAAAAAGTTGCAGTTACTAAACAAAAATTTTTTTTGTATAAATTTATTCTGGCATTTACTATTTTAAATGTTTACAGAAATCTTTAATTTATGGTTCAAAATGATGACCACAGACGGAGAAAAATGATCATCATTTTGAACCATAAATTTAAGATTTCTTTAAAAATTTAAAAAAGTAAATGTCACAATTCTTGGCTACCATTTTTGATATACTCAATGAGTAATGACTACTTTACAATTTAAAAAAAATAGAAAACTGTTTATATCTTTAAGCTGCGTAAAACAATCCCTTCAAGTGTTATGGAACGTTGAGAAGTGAGATCAAAAGATGTGGAGGCTATAAAGCGGTGATTTTTACTTTTAAGCCCAGTGAAGCGGGCGGGTATTAAGCTAATAGAATATACATTGAAATATTATAGAAATCAGATTTAGAGGTGGTTTTGTCAGGTTTTACTTATCGGGTTTCGTAATTAACTGAACTTCAGTGTGACTTTTTGTTAATACGGGAGCGTTTTTCTATCCTATGCTATTTACCGTACAACAAGTAGCTAACCACTCCTTTAATGCGTCTAAAAAAAATTATTTCTCAATCTTTCAATTTAGTGGAAAAAGCACCACTCACTTCAATGGTGCCTGTAACTGCGCTCACACGTGCAATATATAATTGACAATATGTCACACACATTGTAATATTCACGTGCAATAAAATTTAATTCGTGCTCGTAATTGATAAAGGTATAAGAATTTGTATGGGCAAAAATTGTCACTCATGTAAAGTCTTACAGATTTTATTGTAAGCACTTTATTGTAGATCATACAAACGCAGTCGTTATTAATAAATTTTTTAAATCCATGTAAGTATGGCACCCCGAATTGAGAGATACTATATAAATTTTTAAGAAATGACCTACAATTCGGAAAAGAAAGGCTTTTATTATTACAATTGTTATTATAAGTATGGAAAACGTTTTTGCTTTTGGTTTCTAATAATGGTAAGAGATAGAGTCACCCACAAAATAGAGACGTGATTATAAATAAAAAATTTTCTTTAAATTATCTTTTTTTACAGAATTCGCTTTTCTTGATACTGGCTTTCTGTAGAATCCATTTAATTTATGAACAAATGTTTCCGGAAAAATATGTTAATACTCTTTATGTTATAAAGTGGAATTGTGAGAATTCTCTTGTGAGAATTTGATTTAAATTATACATTGGGTCGTCTGTCTGCATAGATTAGGTCTGAGAATAGTATTTCCTTAATGAATGATCTCTCTCCAAAATTTACATTGGAATCTGTGTGTTAATTAGTTTTAAAACGACATATTCTAACTTATTTCTGACCTTGGATCGTACATTAATTTTTTGGAATGTAAAAAGTACGAAGAAGCACGTTGAAACGTTTGCAATTATTTCATCGAATTATATTTCAATTTTGATAAACCAGCCTGTGTTTATACGTACAGATACAATTCAACATATACAGTAAATAAATCTAGAACTAACCCTATGTGCACTTACAAAATAATTATTTTGATGCGTATATAAATTTAATTACGTTTTGTGTAGAAAATTAATTTAGATTTGCATTAACCTTTTAATGTGGAAAGAAGACTTATTCAGTTATATTTAGTAACTGTATTATGAAAACGGTTGTCCTTATATGCCTCTTATGAGGTGCATGGCAATGTTGTACTAAATTGTTGTCTCATATTCTGAGAAGAGGTACTGCGTCTGCAAAATATACACACTTAAAAAGCTAGAATAAATAAATTTTTAAATACCTGATAAATTATTTTTTATCATATCTCATTAACCTTTTTATTCGGATAAAATTCTCTAATCACAACAATCAAACAACTAAAGTTATTTCAAATTTTTGTAGTCATTATTAATTACTTTTAAAGTTTTAAATCTTTCAAAAAACATTTATTGGATCCATTCTTCTTCAAATAAGATTGTGTTAATACAATGTTAGTCAACAATTTTTCAACATAATGACTAAACTAGTGCGTTTGTAAATTAGATGGGATTTTGTTTTATTTGAAAATAGTGAAAGCATTGGGAAGAATGATGTATTATTTCTTCTTCATAATTTGACAAATAAGATTGAGATTCTGCAAAATTTATTACACAAGACAAAATTTTCAACTTCATGATAGTTAACTATCTGCTAGTGATTGCGCGAACTTTTATGTCTTTTTAATATTATGTACAAAATTTTGCAAGTGATAAATACAAGATCTCTTCCCTTCGCTTCTACCATATTTAAGAAAAAATACGAAATTTCTATAATTTAAAAATATCTAATCAACATCTTTAACATTGTGATATAAACCTTAGAAATTGGATTAACGTTAACTGACTTGAGTCAGACCATTTTTATTTTCACATTTTGTATTCACCTAGATTGAATGTATAAAAATTATTTCAATTAAGATCAAATATCGCTAGAGAAAAAATTCATTTAAAAACATCTGTTAAAATAAATGACAATCAATTATAAATATTTTTTATTTTAATTAGATATTATATATATATCATCCTAAAAATTGTTGAAGACTTTTTTTTTAAATATTTTTTCAATCATTCAAGGCAACCTATATTTCAAATCTTATCATATTTTGTAACACCTTATTAGCATTAAAATTAGATTTGTAATATTTGTAATTATTTTAAAACCAAATACTTAATTATCAAATAAATTTTCCGTGTGAAAAATATTTTTGAGAATATCCTAAATTCTCACTTTTTTCACTGAAATAAGAAAACAACTTGGAATTGATTGGTTTATTTGTATAAGCAGACAAAAATATCAAAATTCAATATACCTTCTATCTAATACTCCAAGGTGTATTTATATTCTGTTTACCAATTTCATTCTCAACAACCCAATCATATTATGTGAATTGGATCAATACATTGTATAATATAAATATTATATATATCTAAATATGACAAGGTTGTTAAGGACAAGTCTTTGGACAAGTGTGCATAGTTTTCGTTTAATAATTTGGAAAATTCTAACATATTGCTAAGAAACACATGCATTTAAGAAACAGATATAATGATTGAATATATATGATCGAATAGCTAAAAAGTTACGGTATGCTTGTCAAGATGGAGAAACCTTAACCGTATGTCGAGTTGGTTTTGGGATTCGTAAATGGTAAAAAGCTTAGAAACCTACCATTCAAACATTTTATAAATGATTTCTTAGCCTTTATAATTCTTAACAGATACAAAAAAAAATTTTGCAGAAAAAAACGGTGTAAACGGTTTTTTTCGTCAAAGTTTTTAAAAATAATTGTTTTGTACAAAAATAAAGTCGTTAGGCAAATTATTTTATATAAAGACAACAAGCTGAATTCTGTGTGGCACGATAGGACATGTAATTATTGTAGTTTCAACTTCTTTATTACACTTTTTGCATAAAACGTTTTTCATTGTAACAAAATATTTTGTATGGTCCCTTATCTTTACACGTTAAAAGTATATATGTGCAAAGCATATTATGCGACAATCACTGTGTAAGTGGATTTTGCATGATTAGTTTTGATGTTTAAATGTAACTTATACCGTGTAAGAAAAGGTTTTAACTTTATGTCTATGCATATATAGGTCAAAGGAGTTATAAATGAGAAAAACGCTAAATTAATTCTCTTTAAATATTATTTCAACAGAAAATGTATCAGGAAACTAGTTAATGTTCCTGGCGCGATTATCCACCATTCTATTTTTTGGGCAAGTATACTTACTAATATCTACTAATTATCATTGGCTTCTGTATCTCCCAAATTAGGCCTCAGATCCAAATTTGAAAAAAAGATTTTTTGTTCCTCTTTATGAGCTTATTTTCGGAAGCTACGTTTCTGCAATCAATAACAGAACACGTTGTATATTATAGAAAAATTTGTAAGAGCTATGTTTCATTTCAAATCACGATACGCAATTCTGTTAAAAAATTTTCAAGTGGGTGGCTTCAGCTATAACAGCATAGGGTCCTTCTTTTATATACAGTGTGGTGAAATTTAAAAAAAAAAACATTTTTGGATACTGCTAAAACACCTGCTTAGAAAAACAAGGATCTTTCAAGGAAATTACATAAACCAGTGGTTAAGCTATGCACTATTTCGCGCCACTGACCACTTCGCGTATCAAGTTTTCAATTTTTCAAGTAGACGTTTTAGCTAACCAGACGATTGTTTTTTTACAAAGAAATCCTTTTTTATCTACTCAACGATCTACACCCTGTACCTAGAAAGAGGAAACTTCCCCGGCTATAAATTTACTATAAAAATGTCATTATTTTAATGTTATTTCCTGCTGGTATAACTTGACCCACCCTGTATATTAGTTAATAATAAAACAAAATGTTGGAGGCACATTATATACATAACACAAACCTTTGAAAACAATTAATATGTTACTTAATCCAAATTAACATTTCATTATCTAATGTGTTATTTTACAACATTAAAATTATTTGTTAGAAAAAATATATCCTCAGTTGAGAGCTCAAGCTCCACTATCTAGTTCTTCTTATCAAGATGTGTAAGCGAAGCCTGTTTCTTGTATGTATAGATGGTGATATTAAATCTTTTTGTTGATATAACTGTAAAGCAGAAGAGATATAGAGAAGTATAAAATCTAAGACACATTTCTTACAAACATATATAAATTATAAGAAAGAAACATTCCTGTTATAGGGATGTAGTTCTAGGAATGAGATATGAAAATTGACATACTTTGTTGTGATGTTTTGTGTGTATGTGTTTATATGTACATGCTGAAGCAGGCGTTCGTTCCTTGTATATGTGGAGTCATAGTGTGTATAGCACCCTTGGGGTTTGTTTGAAAGAACCTTGTTGTTGTTGTTGTTGTTGTTTGTTTCTTATGAGTGTATTTGTTGATGTTAACTAGTAGTTAAGGAGCTAACATGAATTTTTATGTAAGAATTTCACCAAACTGATGGTTGCTAGGTTGCTCACCAAGGGGGGGGGGGGCTTGTACCTAGTGTATTACCCTAAATGTTCAAAACCACCTTTTGCCGATTATTTCAGTTTTTCAATTGTTTTCAGATACCAGCCCATCATAACTATTCATTAAATTAATTTTTGTTGTAGCGTTGGAAAGTTGACGCACCAATCATGCGTTAAGACTAACTATTAGACGGAGAGACGGAGATAAGACAAGGCATTTGTTTTTGGCTGGGATACACGATATTCTGGAGATACTAGACGCTGCCCCGCTATGCATTAAATTAAAAATTTTTGTCTGTATATAAATTTCTGTGTCAAAATGACTGAATAGAAAAAAATTCATAGCGCAAAAGCTGCGTTAGCTAAACAGAATCCCCCAGAAATTGAAAAAACAACACATTTCCCAGATATTGAAAAAACAACACATATAGAGGAAAAATCACAAAAGTACTTTTTTGGTTAAAACTGCTAAAAAATTTTATTTAAAAAAAATTCAAAATAATATATTTTGCGCAAACCAACCTGCCTTGTTTATCTGACGATTTTTCTCATTAACGACTTTAACCTTTTAAAATACCTGAACACTTCTTGATACCTAATTTCATTCAAATTATACTTAAACTGCGACCGCTAGAGAGTTTACAGACACAAAAAAGTATAGATATGTATATGCATATATATATAAATTTAAACGATGGCCATTTTTGACATCTATTAGGTAGGATCGATGAATATTTTAAGAAATTTTTTTCAAAATTCCATCATCAGTACAAAAGCAATAGCTCGAATTCTTGCGGTAATTCGCTAAAAAAAGTTTTAACTACGAAAATTGCGTAAAAATTAAATTTTTGGCTGACTTCATGACTATAGGTTCCCATCCGAGTATCTAGCAACAATCAGATGGTTAGAATTTTTACAAAAAAATTCAAGTTAGCGTCTTAGCTACTGTATTGTGTTTTCAGCATAATATTTTCGAGCTAGAATATTAAATTGGTTAATTTTTGTCTGGACTATTCTCAGTCGAAACAAAATACAAAATTTTATCAATAATACTCATTAGACACAGTGTTTTTTAAATCTGAAGAACCATCTCTTGAACCAAATGGAAATGTAAAAAAATACGTGTTTTTTTAGTTTTAATTTTTATCAAAGTTTGAAACTCAATTCATTTTTTCTTGAGTGTTCAATCAATTCTTGAAATTTGGAATCATGTATAGAAATCCCTTTTTGGTATAATCTTTCAACAAGGTTGATAAAAAGCCCAGGCATGCCAGAAATTGACGAATAGAAATTTTCTGTTCAAAAAATATGTTTCTACCTATCTCTTCACTTTGTTTCTCATGAGAACCATATTTATACAGGAAACAAACCGTTTTCGACAAACCTGAATGAAAATGTCACCAACTAACTATTTACGTACCATGCGTTCGTTATTGGTGACGTATTCTATTTTATAACGAGTATAGATAAAACTTGCTTAGGGAGAGAGGTTTGTTAGGTAGTATCTAAGCTACACATATGTGGATGAATGTATATATTTTCGGTTTTTCATTTTTCTTTATGGGTAATAGCGTAAAAAATACACTGACGACCGACGATGTTATCGAATTTCTACTATTTCAATAGATTTGTCTTCTTGGTGTTTATGAAGGTAATACTTGTAGCTATGTCACAAAATAAAATCATATAAAAAATTGCCTTTATATTTTCGAATAATTTGCTTAATAACATGTCAATTTAAAGATGGATTTTTTTACCTCACTGAACGAAATGAATTAAATTTTCTTGGATATATTTTTAATATATTTAATGGATAGAAAATTAAATTACTATGTTGATAGTGAAAGCTTTTCGTCGGTAGAAAATTAATAAATGCCGAAAATATTATTAAACGTATTACTCCTGAAAACGATTCATATTCATAACCAAATCATAGCCGGTGGCATGTTAGCAAGTTTAAAGGGCTTATTATTGGATGACGGGTAGATTATCTACAGGATTATCTCTCGAAGTATCCTTTTCATTTCATCTGATGTCCTTAACCATCACTTTGATATTGATTTAAGAAGTGCTATAAGATTAAAGTGTTTATCTGTGTGTCTGTGTGTTTGTCAGTGGCATCCTAAACGGTCGAACTGACTTGGTTGAAAACATTTTATAGCTGAGTTTCCAAAAATCGGTTAACAAAAAATAAATCGTCGGGGGTTTTTTTAAATTTTGTAAATTTTAACTTGTTTAGTTTGATTTCCGCAGTCGATTTGTCTTACTATTTCAAAAAGCTATTTTGTAATGGTCTAAAAGTACTTACTGTTTTCTGTTACTGTCTTCTTAAGTGAAAATGGATTCTTAAAGCCTAAACCATCCCGGTTGCAATTTTCTCGATTAGATAACTTTTATCGAGAAAGTGCTTGTAAGATTGGAAACGAAAAACATGGGGGCATGCAATACATATTATAAAAAGCGGTGTATTTGCTGCATGCGCCCCAGTGTTTTCGTTTCTAAGCTTACAAGTATTTAAATGGGTATTTATTATTTTATACTATTTACGCCTCAACATTTTTTTTCTACTTTTTAGGACTATATGAATGTATTGTCATCCATTTCTGAGCTATGGTGCATATTTCAAGTCTCATCGAGAAGTAAGTTCAATCAAGAAATCAATTATAAAATTCCACCAGAACATGCAAGAGTTATTAAAATATAATGGACACCTGGTTCAATTCTTCAGTCATTTCTTCGAGAGTCTAGATTTTACACCATAGAGGATATATTTTAAAGGAAAAGTAAATAAAAGCGTGTTTATAAACCATTATTTACGGAACCTAAACCGTACGCATCTTGGTTCACAATTGACCAGAGTTATGTAGTAATATTATTGCTTATACTACACCATATTTACGCGTTGATGATTTTTCATACATAGTATGACATTTATGTACCACAATATAAAAAAAACAGCAGTATTGTACATAAAACAACAAATAACACAGGAGTAACTAGAGGAATGATGATATAGTTTGAACGATATTTATGAATGTATACATTTCTTCCAGAGTAGAGTAAAAAAAAAAAAAAAAAAGAAATAAAATCTACACCATTATATAACGACATAAAAACTTGAAGTGTCCTCCTTTTAAGATATATGAAGTATTATGTGTGTATTTTTATAAAATAGTATAAATAATAATGACATTATAAATGTTTTTATCATTGCGTAAATACATTTTTTATTCTTTTTATATAGATTGCGTTATTATGCATTGGACTATTATATACCGTGTTCTGTTATTGACTGCAGAAGCCCGGCTTACCAAAATAAGCTCATCAAGAGCAACAAAATAACTCTTTTCCAAATTTGAATCTGAGGCCCAATTTGTGAGATACCGGTAGAGCAAAAATTGATAAATTTGTTCATTCACTGACAATTATTCGATAACCAGTAGCCAATGATAATGAGTAGATATTAGTAAATTTCACTTAATATGAAAAAGGATTTAATTAAATGATTGATATAAAATTAAATGATTGGATTTGGTCAAATCCCACTTTTTATATTTTGATTATGTTATCGAATAATATACAGTGAATGAACAAATTTATTAATTTTTGCCATACCCGAATCTCCTAGGACTCCAAAATTGGAAAAGAGTTTTTTTGTTGCTTTTGATGAGCTTATTTTGGTATGTCGGTTTTCTGCAGTCAATAACAGAACACGGTGTATATCACATTGTTTCATTTTTAGAAATTCTCAAAAATTGTTCGTTAGGTTTGTGTTTGGGGTAAATTGAGGTAAAAACAGATTTTTCAATTCTATTACTTTAGATCGTAATTCATTCTTTAAATTTAAATTGGATTTATTACATTTCTATGGAACTTATTTTTACATTTAATTTTTCTTTAGATAATCAGTGTTATGAAATATTTCATTATATTCGTTATTATAGATTACTAGATTGATACCCGCCCGCTTCACTGAGCTTAAAAATAAACACCACCGTCTTACAGCCTTCACCCTCTTTTGATATACACAATTTTCAATTTTGTTAAATGTAAAATAGTCATAATTCATTGAGTATATCAGAAAAATTGGCCATGATTTGTTTGACACTATTTTAAAATTTTACAGAATTCTTTAATTTATGGTTCAAAATTATGATCATAGATCTGCTTCATCTATAATCATCATTTTAAACCATAAATTAGAGGTTTCTGTAAAAATTTAAATAAACGGTCCGAAACATCGGCCAAGACTTTGTTATATTATAAAATTGATATATTATTCTTGTAATATTTTTATTGAAAGCAGCCAATTGTAAGAATTATTTAAAAACAAGGAGAAGTTTCAGTTTCTTAACTTTACTTATTTGGATTAATTAAGTTTTATTTATTTCTTTATTTGATTTATTTGATTATGTGATCAATTTGAATAATTATACGATTTTATCATGCTATTTTTGCATGATTGGAAATTTTATTTTATATCAGCTATATACAAGCATAGCGGTATATTTGGAATCATACGGTAATGAGGAACAGGCTTAGGTATTTTTTGGATTTAATATAATATTTAGAAAGATGTAGTTTGGTAAGGGTGAGGTTAAGCAAAGATTACCAAGTTACAAAAGTTACTTAAAAAGACATTTTAAATATAAGTTTATCAATATTGGGTAGAGTTGATTTGACCACATTTGACGATTTCATTCCCTCAAGCTCCACGGCTCCAGGGGAAGGGGTCATAGATGGTAGTTATATCAAACCTTGTTGGTATAAACCATGATACGAAGTTTCACTGCTATCTCCTCAGCCTCTCCCTAGAAATTCCCATTTTCCTGAATTTTGAAATGTTTTCCCTAGGGTGTGGCCTCTTCGAATTTTCCCGGATATGTGGCTTATGCCAATCCTAGGAACACCTTAAGGTCTAGCCTTGTGCCTAGTTTGATCGAAATCATTTGAGCCGTTTTTGAGAAACCGTTAAATAAAAGTTTTTCCCAAGGATGTGGGCCTTCTCGAATTTTTCCGGATATGTGGCTTATACCAGTCCTAGGAACACCTTAAATCTAGCCTTGTGCCTAGTTTAATCGAAATCGTTGGAGCCGTTTTTGAGAAAACCCCAAAAATCCTGTTTTGGCCTAGAAAGAAGTACCCTTAAAAAAAGGCCTAAGGAAAAAATGAAAAAATCGTCTGGAATTATGACCTATGTACCGAGTTAGAGAAAAATCGGTTGAAAATTGAAGGCTCCAGCTTGGTAACAGACATACCGACATACCGACGGACGCAACATTTTTTAAAAACCACTTTTTTGGAATCAGGGACCCTCAAAACGTGTATTCCGTTGAAACCCCGATATCGATTTTTTTTCGATCACAAGACTTTATTATATTTATGATATAATAAGGTAAAAATGGTAAATGTCAGATTTTTTTTAAATATATCTTTATAAATTATAGTTCATGTGTTATTCTGTTATATCAGCTATATTGCTGTATAGTTTCATTCAAAACTATTCGCTAGTTTTAGCCTGAAAGCATAACAAACAAACATGCTTACTTTCACATTTATAAAATACAATATAGGGATTCAAGGTAAAAGCAACAATCTTTTCAAGACAGTTAGTGATCATTTGAAATTAATATCGTGTATATGAATTATACTTTCACCTCTTCTTCTAATGCAATATAATCTCTGTTTAAATAGCGTACAATTTTAAAATTTATTGGAAATACCTGATATTTTTTCATAATAGCGAGACTTTATTCAAACATTTCTAAAGTAAATTTAGCTGTTACTTTAACGACCACCGGGAAAATTGTTAATTTAGAAGTGGTAAAGTGACAATTTGTGAATTATGATATTTTCAAAAACGAATAGTAATTAATTGCCACTTAGACGTTATTTTCAGACGAGCGAAAGCATTAGAAAACAAGAAATAACTGCAGTCAACTTTATGCAGGTAAAAGAACATTCTTCCCGAAAGGCTCCTTATTATTGATATTGACTCCTATTGTGAATGCAAATAGTATATATCCCTCATGACTTTCTTCACTTAAGTGAGAATTCCGTGAGACACTTTTATTCTTGACACCCTTATATTGAATGCGTATTTCAACTCGTTATAATTTTTTCACTTCTGGGAATCGTTATTCGAATAAATTACTTCCTTTCTAAGAATCCGGACCCTAAAATGGTCCTATAATTCGAATAAATTTCTATTCATTCGTATACATATTATTTAACTTTTCTTGAAACTATATATTCTAAGTCAACTACATGGGGAGATAGAAAAGTAGCGAAACAGCCGAATTATTTTTGTTATGTTAAGAAAAATGCATTTAAAAAGATACATTGTTATTTTTTTGTAATTTACAAATTTTCGCCTTTTTAATATGAAAATTTTGATGCAAAATCTTATTTCCTACAAGTATAGTTAGAATTTCGAATTAAATTTTTGTCCACTCAATACTTTCTCGAAATTAAGTCTTTTGTGTACCTCTTAAAAGTAAGTTCGCTTTTTAGTGGCGTTAAGTACATTCTGCGTGGCAAAAAATACGTTGGTTACATATATAGTACCATATAGTAGTAATTCGTGCATTTTTATTCGTGACACAGAGATATACCTTGAATATAGCAAACGACTGAAGTGAGCTCGATTTTCACCTCAGAAAACTTTCTTTGGAATTTATCAAACCTTTTTTAAATTGTATTTAAAATACATAAACTTATTCTCATTGTGGGGCAAAAGCATTGTAGGATCCGACGAGCAAAGTATTAGAATTTTTTATACATTGCATGGTATAAAGAGTGTAAGTAAATATTAAGAGATTAATTTTATTTAAAGAAAAAAGTTTTTTCGTGGATTTTCTCGTTTTTTTTTTCGTGGATCGTCCATGAATAATAAAATTATAGGACCGATAAATTTATAATAACAAAGGCATTTCTTATTAATGACACATATACGCAATATAGGTTCTATGTAACGACAATACATCTCTCTTCAAAACCTACAGCTTTTGTATTAAAATATATTCCCATGGTTGGATTAAAATTACCCACCCAGTATTAATGCATGTATGGATATAAAACATAAAATATATTATTTATAATAAAATGTGAATTGTGAATATAAATACAATTTTTATAAAAATGGCGTCGTCCACCACGTCTTCTGTATTCACGATTACATTTTGTTCGTGAATATTGTTAGAGCACAACACAGTAGTGTAATACAGTAATAGTGAATATACACGATACGATACGATATTTATATGTATGTTATTGCTTTTGGTTCATTCGTTTGTTTGCAACAACAGCAGGATCTATATAGTTCCCGATGTTGATTCTTGTTGTTGTTTAGCTGATTCTTGTTTGTTTTTCTTTTTTGAATTAAAGTTTTTCCCTTGGGAAATTGTATACAAAAGATGTATTTATGTATATAAATAATAATAAATAGATGGATGACTCTCTACTGAAGAATATTTAACAAATATATCGTATATAAAACTTTTGTTATTTTTAATATTCATGTATTATTATATATGTAAATAAATATATGTATTAGTGAATGAATTATATACGTAGGTACTAACTTTACACTGTTATATGATATATTACATATTTGTTACATATTGAGTGTCTACAAAAATTGGCTATCGTGTATTTCTTAATCGCCCATGTTTTACAAATGAACAAGCCGCAATATGTTAAAGTCAACACTACTGGATGCCTCAAAGCGAGGTTACTAGATTGATACTCGCCCACCTTACTGGGCTTAAAAGTAAAACCACCGCTTTATAGCTTCCGCCTTCTCATGATATACACAGTTTTCAATTTTGTTAAATGTAAAATAGTCATAATTCATTGAGTATATCAGAAAAGGTGGCCATGATTTGTTTGACAGTTACTATTTTAAATTTTCACACAATTCTTTGATTTATGGTTCAAAATGATGATCATAGATCCGCTCCATCTATTATAATCTTTTTGAACCATAAATTAAAGATTTCTGTAAAAATTTAAAAAATGGTAAATGTCAAATTAAATTAAATTTTTTTATTTTTTTAAATATATCTTTTTAAATTATAGTTCATGTGTTATTCTGATATATATCAGCTATATTGCTGTACAGTTTCATTAAAAACCATCCGCTAGTTTTAGCGTGAAAACAAACAAACATGCTTACTTTCACATTTATAATATATAGGGATAAGGATAGGGATACGAGGTGATCCAGATAAGTACAGACAGAAAACTGCCAGCAATTCAACATCAAACTTACAAGCAAACAAAAATTCTGTGTAGTTTTTGAATTCAATGTATCGAGATACGAAATCGTTAATAATCGCTTATCATTTCAAAAATTCTTTGATTTAAATAATAAATTGAAATTTCATTGATAAATAGAAAACATCTTACTTCACTTTAATCCCTAAAAATATATTATATATTATTTGTTTAGCCTATTTTCCTGTGCATGCAATATCTTCCTTATTCCTTTCTCAAATTCCATTATTTAAACCTCATTTTCAAGCTTATAATGCTGGCAACTGAAATATAATAGAACTCACAATCAAAATCTGTGCCGCTTTAAAAAAAAACAGACTAAAAATAATTTGAATTTAATTTTGTTCATTACGTATAACAATAAAGTAAATTCCTATTGATATTTTATTTTACCTTTAGCTTGTTTTTAGTCAAGGGTACCACGCTGTAGAATTCCGAACTGGTTGACCATGTTTTCTTGAATTTTAATTTCAACGAAGATAATATTAACGTTAAAAGTTCAAAAATTCAAAATGTTAATAATAAAACAAAATTTTTAGGGATTAAATTGCAGTAAATTTTACTTACTGCAATCTAGCTTATCAAACAAATTTCAATCAGAATGATATTAATAAGCCATTTTTAACATAAAAAACGACGATAGTGAAGTGGTATTTCATTAATAAAAATATCGGACCCAGCACTACTCAACAATCCCAATTTTATCCACAAATATCACCACACCATATTTTCAAGAATATCGTATTATTTTTGACGCAATGTTAGTTCTTATTTTACCTTTTTTGATAAACTTTATTGAATAATTTAGATGTCAGTACAACTGAACCCCAAAACGATTAAATATTGGATAATCCTTATGTCGAATTGGTCATATTACCCATAAAAATGTAAAACTAGACTTGACATAATGACAAATGAGAAAGTGAAATTTTATCTGTATGGCGATACCCACGTATGACGTCTTAGTGGTTATCTTCCTCTTTGTTTAATTAGAAATTTTAAATGCATACTAGTAAATATTTTAAAAAAACTACATCACTTTTTGTCACGTCTAATGAGAATTCTTCACCTGATAGTGAATTCTTAACCAATTCTTCACCAAGTGATAAAAATTTTTTGTCCGATTCCTTATTGTTCTAATGATGAAACTATGAAAATAAACTTTGAAACTGTAGTTATATAGTGATTTTGATTTTTTATCATCAATGTTCAAGTTCAATAGTTTCGAGAAATCATGATCCAAGTTTTGTTATTAATTAATTAACTCGATAGATTTTGAAGTTTTCTCACTCTGTATCCCACTTTTCTTAAACGATTAAATTGATCTTATGATAATCTTAAGAATGAAAATTTTGAAACTGAATTTATATGTAGGACTTTTATGTGTAAATTTTTCGATCAACATCCAAGTTTTTTAGTTTCGAGAAATCATCAAACCAAATTTTGTTTTATTGATTTTGTCATTCCCAATCGCACCTTCCTTCCGAAAAAATTAGTACAGACACGGGTATAAGATTTTCAACAAGCTTTCCGGCTTGTGCTATAACAATAAATATAAATTGTTGAACCCATGACATAAATTAAATTCAATTGTCATCATTGATTCTAAAAATATTCAATACAATACTAATAATAATTGACCAAATACTTAATAAATCACTTAAATATAAACACACACTAGAAATGGAATTTAACATAATGTGGCCATATTTTAAAATCCAATCGTGTAAAATATATGATACTTATGTGTAAAGCCGGCGATATATACTCTTTTTTTTCCACTTTTTTCGACATTGTTGTTTTTACTGGCTACACAAAAGAAACTGAAGAGTATCCTGAACGTTTTTTTTTCGTCTGGATCATAAGTCAGTATGTGGAATATATAAAACATCGTTAATTATATTTGTTAGCTTGGTGTTCAACAGTTCATAAGTTCAAAAAATAGTTTTTTTCAATACTTAATATCAAAAACCTGTGTATATAGAATTTATTGATTAAAGAGAATTGAAAAAAATACACTCGAACCAGGACTGGAACCCGGACTTCTTGGATTCATGTCAAGTGCCCTACCAATTAGGCTATTCGAGTTCTAGACACGAATGCAATTTTTTCAACTCAATGAATTTTTTAATTTGTTTTCCTTTGACCATTTCGCATCAATCAGAAAAACAACATTGAGACATTGAATCAGCTGGGGAAGCTTCGAATAAGCAAACAGGTGAATATATGTACGCCTAGTTTTGCAAGATACACAAGTATTATAGCAAGTGTATTGCCGACTCTTTCACGCTACTATTCACCAAAATATTACCCTATAATATATATGTATAACGTCACTAGAATTTGATGATGATGCTCTTAAAACGCCCTCTTTTTACAAATAAAATTGTACATATATTATGTATACATAAAGGAGAAAGTGTAGCACCATGAATCAAAAATTTGGAAAAATGTGTATTTTTTTAAGTCATTACTTAAAATATTTTACAATTGGGATAGTGTCCCCTCATATCACTATGCCTACACAATATGTATCACATGGTTATCGATACAAACTTCAAAGGAACTAAGATTTGTGAGCCACATCATAATGTACCATGATTCAAATCTTGAACCTTAAGGCGCTCTCTCTTCTATAAGAAAAAGAGTTCACTCTCTGGAACAACCTTAATCTAATTATGTGCTTGAAATCCTTACAAGATGGCAGTCATGGAAGAAGACAGAAGTAAAAACTTTTATTCTCTTCATAGTCTGTAAATTGAAACAATTTACATATATACATACAGTGGATATAAAAAAACTATTATAAATAATAAAAAGGCAACAACAGACTGTGTTCTCAAACGGTCTCCTATCAAAGTAGTGACTGTGTATAATGTTGTTTAATTTTTATAATAGGAAGGAAACCAGTGTTTTCAATGTGCATGCCACGTGAGTAAGTCTTTCGCTTCCGCGGTAATGATGATGTCACTCAATGAGAATTTTAACCCTTTACCAAAAACCATTATAGTAAAATCAAACAATCTCTAACAGTAAGCAGTGATTTAGGTAAATTGTGGATAAGAAGAAATGAAAAGTAAAACAACCATTTTTTTGTAACACATAACAATCCAATTTTTATTTTACCTGAAAACAAATACACAGGGTAAAACCTTCATGAATGTTAACTTTCTAGTAGTTTTATCTTCATCTAGTAGTACATTGTATCCGGGCTAGGTACTACACATAGCCCTATACATATAAAATGGAGTATCGGCGGGACTCTCTGGGCTGCTATAGTAGACAAGTGAATTATAATATGTTACAATGATATATACAATTTGATTTATAGTTTTTGAAACAGTGTTTCAACTACTGGTGCTGCCTGCCTGCTCTTACTGCATGCATAAAAAAAAAATAAAATATAAAAAAAAAGTTTTTTTTTTGTTTGTATATTTTTTTCCATATCGGAACAATAGAACGACAATCGACAAAGATAAAATAATAGAAGTCGTTATAAGATAAAATGAGATACGTTTTCTCTTCTACTCTACAACGACTATTGTTTGATTTATGTATGGATATCAATGTTGTTTTTTGGATATTCAATATACAATAAATAAATTCTATTAGAAATGATTTATATAGATGATCAATAATAATATAATGTTTACGTCATTATTAAATGGATTTTGCATATATTTATATGCGAAAAAATAAAAATAAAACAGGCTGGTGGTAGGCATGGCAAATAAATTCACAAAAATTATTTATAGTAATATGATGGCGGGTTCATAGCAAAATTTATAGAAATTAAATTTTAGTTAATATATACCAGTAAATATATTAAGGTAGTACCTACACGAAAGTGATATTTCAAGAATTTCTCAAAACTCAGAATATAAAATATTTAATTCATAATACACATGCTGTTAAAATTAGAAGATGATTTACCATGTCATACATGAGATATTAGCAATTAAAAGTGACGCAATTTGTACGTGTACATGGGAGAAGCGTATAAAAATACACAAATTTACAAATATTATATTTATTTATCAATGAATGACGTTCACCATCTCTATGAAAAACTAATATAATGTAGAATACTATATTTAGAAAACATATAAAAAATAAATAAAAATTATTTACCATATAGTTTCGATAAAAAACTTAAATAAATAACTCGTTTTAGCGATGTTTTTTTGTTTAAAGGATATAAAAACTAATGTTAAAGGTATATATCATAGTGTGTGTGTGTATACGTATAGGAGATATAATGGTGAGTAACTACAGTCTTGTGAAAATAATATATGGTATATGTATAATAGTCATAGCACAGTTAATGCGCTGAATGATAGTATTAGTCCAAAACTTTTTGACTGGACTGTCGCGGAGGAACAACCTTAAAGCGCGTATTCGGTTTCAGTCTAGTCACACGTTGCAGTCTTTATAAGTATATACATACATCATTATTGTAAGGTATGATAAACCTTGTTCTTCATTCTGTTCATTCTGTTCTACATTCATTATTTTAAGTTGACTGAAAAATGATGAATCATATAGGTGTTATCCTTTTCAGTTGGATATTTTTCGGATATTTTTCCATATTTCTATATCAAAAAGTGTAGAGACTGTGATAAAAAACTATGAAAATATTTAGAAAATCTTGTAGTTTAAAATAATACCATAAAATATAAGGTTGCCGATGATATAAAAACAAAATTTTAATTTAACTATTAAAATTAGGAGATCCATCATTTCATGAACAGAGATGACTTTAGTTAGAGTATTGATGATGGGAAGAGCTATATCTATATTATCAAATTTATAAGTATCACTGGCACATAATATTTTATATATTTTTGTAGTTGCGTGGTATTTTGTAAAGCCAAAAATAACTCATTATTTCACTACAAAGCATCTATTTGGTTTGTAAATGTGTACCGTGCAATAAACCAAAACTTTTTTACAATATTGTAGGTTTATAGTCACCTTAAGGTATGAAAAATCTTGTCTTTGTTCAACTTTTCGACGGGAATATACAATGTAATTTCTTAAAGGTATTAGGTGCATTAAAGTTTCTTTGGCTGAACAGGTTTTGAATGTTCAGATATTGGAAGCGCTGGGAAACGTAAATCATATATTCTTTTATCTTCTTAGCTTTTTTTTAAAATTGGAGTCAAGAATCTATTTTGGTTTTTGGTTCAATTTTTAAAAACACAGTATACATTGACTAATCAATGATGATAATTTAAGTCTTTCTTGAATACTATAATCTTCATTCAAGTGATATGGTTGTAGCATGACAAATAAATTGCATAAAATGGTTAGTATAATATATTAATTAAAATATATAAAATTAATAGATATAACATAAATTAGTCTTGGATTATTCTTTTATTACAATAAGACGCTGATATAATATAAAAAGAAAAGAAAAGAAAAGGAGATATTTACATATACATATTAAAAAGTTCCGAAGGATCCTTAATACACAGAGTGGACCATTTTAATCTATTATAGCTACTAGCACGTTTTGCAGCTACCCAATCAAAAAATAACTTTAACAAAAATGGCAGAGTTTGATAGAGAACATCAGAATGGACCTACTTCTCCGGGTTGCTTTAATAGTCAAAATGAGATCCTTAAAGGTAAGATATAGAACAATAATTTAATTTAAAATGTTGATCCTTATTAAAAACTAACATTTTTTATTTAAAACATTATAGCAAAATTGTTGGCTTGGAAAAATTTATCATTATTGAATTTAATCCAAAGAAAACAGCTACAGAACAATGTTTTAGCCAAAGATTGCCAAAGGCGAAAAGAGAAATTCACCTGTATCGATGACTGAAATTCTAGTTTCAAGATCATTTGACCTTGATCTTCGAATCATTTTTAAAATTTTAAAAGCCTTAAAAATTATTCAGACAGGCGAATGATCTTTATTTTCCTTGATAACTTTTGTATGAAAAATTTTTTCTAAAGCTTTCGTATTTTCTTTCTACTAATTGCAATAATGGCATATTTTTAAGTCGCACTTTCTATGAAAGTTTACGATTTTGAAAAAAAAGTTTTAAATAAAACATATGTTTTTTTATGAAGGTCAACTTTCTAATTTAAAGTGTTATCTCTTACCTTTTAGGATCTAAATTGACTAATAAAGTGACCCGGGGAGTTACCTAAAATTCAGTCTTCTTGAAATCTGTTATTTCGTGACGTTACTAGCTTTTTTACCATAAAAAGCTGATCGAATTTATTATATTCAGGTATATCAAACATATTTTTACATCTCAAAACACTTTTTGAAGTATCACCAAAGAAATATTAATACTCGGTTACCCTTTTAGTTAAGATATCAACCATAATATTTTCTAGAACTTTTATCAACATCCATTCAACCGTTTCAGAGTCTATAAAGAAAAAGAAATGTGTATCTGTGTATGGGTATAAATACTCTATATAAAAACTGAAAAGTTAGATTATTCATTAACTCTTGAAGTACAATCTTTTAATATAATCTTTACTATATTTTCAATTACTATATAAATAAACTTTAATGTAAAGAAGAAAAAAATTCACTTTATATTCAGGTTCTTTTTCTCTTCATATAAAGACAATTCATTCATTATCACACATATTCAGTATTTTATCAATACAGCTGAATTTCATGTTCTAGGTAAAAAAAATTAACCTTCAGAAATAAAAAAATGACAGGGGAGACTAGCTCATTGCGCACGGGGCGGTTTTCTGATGACTGATGCCTTTTATGCGAAATCAAAAGATGAGTTTGTTATAATATTTTAACATTATTATTTTGCTTTTGAGAGTATTCCCAAAATATTATGTACAGGCTATTTTTTTAAGGTGACATGTTGCTGAAACTCGAAAAAAAGATAAAATTGCTTCAGGCAAAAATTTTGGGTATATAAGGCACATCTTACGCAAATATTGAACTTGGTCCCGGTTTTTAGGTTTAATGAAAAGATCGCTCTATTCCATATCTGGAAATCGATAGATGAACACTTTAAATTAGAAAGTTATTCATTAAAAAGGTAACATTTTTTCGCAAACCGTACAGATTAGAAAAAACCGGACTGAAAATTTTGACCCAAAAATTGTTTTCTCTTATGTCTTCTGTGGAATCTGGGCACTTCTTGAAAGAAATTTGCCAATAAAAGTGGTTTGCTTTTCTATTTTCCTTTTTGGTCAAATTTATTGAAGAAACGCTCAAAAATCTATATAAAGCTTGTAATTTCTTATAAGGTCAACACCGGATAATTTTTAAAAAATATCTTAGACAACTTACGACTATAATTCTAGATGAGCACATGATGAAGGTTATGCTCAGTTTGAAAATCGATATAGTTCGCCGTATTACTAATGTGATGGAATGTTCCGGGGGAAGAACAATTCCTTCCAACTATTTATTTAATAGATTTTTAGCAAAACAAAAAAAAAGTTTTGGTGTCTTCCACCGAATAAATTAAATTAATAAATAATACCAGACAGTGTCAATTTTTTGTTTCAAATTAAATTTATGTTTCAAAAACTTTTTTGTATATGTATCTGACATAAAAAAATAAAATAAAATACCAAAAAATTGTTTCTTGTTTTAAGAATTGAAGAGAATTGACAATTCGATTAAACTTTCTGTAACATTGAAGAATAGTGACACTTCTCAAGTCATTACAAAGTAGGATATATAACATACAAAATATAATTTTATGTTTATCATTCCTATGAATGCCATAATAATTTCGTCATAAAAAGTAGAGAGTACGTTTTTAAACTCGGAGGACACGCTATCACAACTAGCCGAGGACACGCTATCACAAGTTCCCCGGGTGGCCAAGAGTAAATAACTTCACCAAATACAACTTTTGTGATTTTTATTAAAATACATGTTGTATGACATATAGTTCATCACTTTGTCATTTAAGGAAGTATTTACGGCTATCATATCAGTTACCGCAAATGGCTGTATTTAGTTTTTGATACGCATCTTTAAAATTTATTCATACACTTATTGTAAGAATTTTGAATTGAACAGATACGCCCAGCGGCCATGTGTCAGAAGTGTACGAAAAAGAATTTGAGCAATAATTGAAAAAATTGTAATGAATTTTTCAGACAAGGCAGTTTCCTCTGGAGGATAAATTAAATTTGAAATGATTTAATTTTGAAATTCACGTAATAATTTATTATGAAGTGTAAACGTTAAAAAAAGGAGAAGAATTTGCAAGAAAGAGCCAGAAAGTTTTGAAAGACAAACTTTATTTGCACGTTTCTATCTCGTGCCATTTCAGTGCTTTTCCAGTTTCTAAGTAACAACAATGGATGAATGATGCCCACAAAACTTTTACAGTAAAACAGCCAGCTAAACGTTCAAATATCTTAAAATAAATCGTTGTGTGCGTCATGGTAGGGATAATAAAATCGATGCCAGCGCTTCCAGTGATAATTTTGGCGATAAAGGATGCTTTTATGTCTAATTTGCAATTCTTTAATGTTAATGTTATAAAAAATGTCAAATTAAAATTATTGAAAAACACATTAATTAAACTTAATGCATTAAAAATTGTGAAAATAAAAAATCAAATTGCACAAATATTATTTTTCAAATGTAAATTATCATAATTATTTATTATAATTTGTGAGACAATAATATTAAATTTTCAATGAAAGTCATAAATGCGCAATCCCTAAAATTATATATGCATCAATACAATTCTATAATTGAAGTAGTGTATCATTACCATGGAAACGCCTCCAATAAAACTCACACACGATGCAAATATCCTAAATTTTCTTTATTCGTTGTTAATTATACAAATTTTCTTATTCAATGATGTTTATAATAAAAATGTTAGACAGTATAACTTGTAGCTGTTTCGAAACTAAATATCATATTCCATTATTTAGTTTCTAGAATCAACAATATAAAAACACAGTTACGATCTTGTATTGCTCCAATAACGAGTATTTTGGGCTTGTTATAACAACATTAATACTACATAGTTTTTTCCAGTGTTTATATTTTTTCCTTTCTCTTATTTTGTGAAATATAAAATAAAAAACTAATATACGTTATATAAAACATCATTAGACATCATTGTATAATATGTAAAAGTACATTCGACATCAAATCAAATTCATTATTTTATGGGCAATATTGGAATAAGTCTACGAAAAATTCAAAAATTTTAAGACCAAACTGAAACAATTACCGAAAATAATAATTTTGTATATCGATTATAATGAGTAGATACTTTATACATTTTATAGAAAATTTCAAGCTGATTCTTTTCACGGTTTACGAGAAATTAATTATATAAAAACAGTTTTTTACATGCCAAAATTCGAATTATTTTCGGAGATATAGCAGATTTTCTGGTAACGAAGTTCGAATTGATCGCTGCGTACTGCGAGGTTCTGTTGCTTCAAAAGAAGGAAAAACAGCTTGGTTGGCAGAAAAAACTTTGCAAGACATTGCATATGAAGTAGAAGAACGCCCAATGAATGAATTTGGGATTGTCGATTAATGCAAAGTGAGTAATATTATTATCCGATTTACTCTGCCGGAATCACTCAAAATTAAAACTCGTTTTTCTTGAAACTGCATTTTCAAGGTGCTTGACATGATATTTCAAGTTCTACTCGGCTGATTCCTTTGAAATTTTGTGGGAATCTTCTATTTAAATCTGTCTTTCGTCTAAAACTTTTATAATAATTTTTTTTTCATTTCGCAGCCATTTTTTTTTTTTCTTTTGTGGCTAAGGTCCAAACAAAAGCGACGCATTTATTAATTAAGAAATTTTCTCGAATTAAGTCGTCAAGAGTGCCGTGTTTTTTTTTGTAGCCCACCACTTCAATGGCCTGTAATTCGAAGAAATTTAATATTATTTTAATGTCAATAAACATCATATGAAAAAAAGGCTACAAAAATTTTTATTTTTTTAAAATTGTTTGAAAAATGCCTACAATTTAAGCTGCAAGACTAGAATATCTGCCAAGTCTTAAGTAACTACCGCGTTTATACCGCCTTCACTTCCCCAACTCTCTCTTATTTCCCCTTTCGTTCTAAATTTCATAGATTTTAATTTTTTTCGAAAATAAAATACAGCCCATGCTAGTTGCTCTTAATGTATCATTCTATAGGTGACAAATTTTTTTAAATGCGTTCATTAGTTGATTCAAAAAGGACGGATTTCATACAAAGTTTTTCACCGTTTTAAATAATTTTCAAAAATTATGTTCTTGGTGATCGTCTGAATTTTAAAATGAGTAACTATACTTACTTTCAAGTCAATCGGATGGATAGTTTTAGAGATTTCGAGAGGAGTAAGTGAGAAGAATATAACATATAACTATCAAATTTATTTAAATCAACACTTTAATATTATTGAAGTTAAAAGCTTGCGATAATAACATATAATTTGGATTTGATCATTTAGATTTCGAAATGCGTTAGGTTTTATTATGGATTTTTTGTTTGGTAACTGATGCACGTAGTACGCAGGTTACTACTTCTCGATAATGTTTCTTTTAACGTATGTTTTTGTAACATCATCAGTTGTGTTATCAATGTTTTGTCTGCACCATTTTCGACGTATTAATTACAAATGATAGAAACATATATATTTTGATATTATCTTTATAAAGTTTCAACAAATAAAATTTTATGAAAAAAATCTGAAAAGAAAGAAACAAGTTATATAGTACACAGCGACTTCGACAATCGGGACCCATTTTTGGGAAGATTTGAACCGGTTGCGGTCTAGATATTGATGGGTCCCGACTTCTGAAGTCGCTGTGTAAACTGCTGAGTATTTCTTTTCATATTTTGCTAAAATAATGGTTTTGGTTAATTTTTGTATTAATGTATACGTAAATATTACGAGCCAAAAATTTACCATTTTGTTTTTTCTTTCAAAACACCCATCTAAAGACAAGTGAGATTTTTGAACGAATATAACGATACCTTCATTTCGAAATCCATCGACCCGTTTCGAAGATAGGCACTATTTGACAGTCGGGTAAAAACATTATAATAACTACGGCAAAATTTATTTTCTACCAAGAACCAAGCCTGCCAGATTTTGATTGTTAAGTCTGGTTTCTTCTAAATAATAAAATAATCACTTAATCTACACTCAATTATTTTTTCGTAAATAGGCACTAACAATGATTGGAAAATTATAGAGGTAAAGGAGCACAATCTATATATTTAAAAAGTGGCCTTCAAATTGCATTAAATTAAGATGATATTGGTGTTCCAGAGGACCATGCATACATACAGTTCATACATATACATGCATAAATATACATACCCTCCGCTTCACGAGCGCCATTGTAGCCCCTTTATTAAATGCTTTTTTGTGGCCACTTTTTGAGTCAAACAGTCTTAAGAGATTACTGATTCAAATTCAAGGAAAAATATTTATCTAATATAATTACATATAAATGAAGTGATACACTGTAGTAGTGGGTACACAGTATAATTGTGGCAATTTTTTTTAGTTTAACCGCACGCCTTTCTTTGTTTTTTTCAGATTGGGACATTTTAACACGTACAATTTGCATGAATCAGACTGTGAGAAATAATCCATATAAACGTAAGTCCGTTTAATATTATATAATTTTTTTTTTGTATATTTTAAATTAGATATATTTTCCAAAATTTTGTATACATGTTTAACAATAATAGAGTTAAAAAGTAGGCGATCCCAGTCCAGCATACATATAAACACATAACAATAATGCTGATTCTCGTATTGTGGAAAAATAAATTTATGGTTCTATTTCAATATTGAACAATATTTTAATGTAAAAATACAATTATTTAAAAAGGACATTACACAATCATTTTGATAATACAAACTAACATACAAATATATACATTTGTATACCATAAACTAGGAGAGTTGATCCTAGTAAGTCCATCCTGATAGTACTAGGCAAACAAAAGACAGAAGTGGGTCAATGTAAAAATAAGAGACAGTTTCGATGAAAAATTAGTGCCATAAACTTTAGGTATTATGGAATTAATAAAAAAGCCACACACAAACTTCTCCTCCAAATAAGTGTTCATGTCTTGTCTTAACCATGAAACGTAAAGATATGTTGAAAATTTCGATTTCGAAAATCGTACCCATGACAATAACTTCCTATAGTGGGAAATTAAAAATGATCAAATATTAAATTAAACTTTATTTTTACCAGGAAGGGTCGACTATGATCAGCTCATGAACCAATTGATATACAGATTCACCAGACACACAAAATATACAAACTGGATTGATAATAAACCAATGGAAATGTAATGTTTGAATCAATTGAATTATTATATTATTATCCATTTACAATATTAGAATATGTATTATATTACATTTTATAGATAAATTTTTTATGTATTACAATAATGAATCCAAAACAAAGTTAGGGCAATATGGACCCAGTAAAAGGTGTAGGAGTCCTCGGAGACTATGAGAATAATTTTTGATTGTTTAGTATTGCATTCATTAAATTAATCAATATCAGATGATCCAAAAGGATTAGTCGTGTAAAAATTTGTTGTAGACGCCACTTTGTACACTCAAACTAGCCAAAATAAATTAAATGAGACAAAAGACAAGACAAAAATCAGTACAAGGAAGTGCAGAATGGATCTGCTGCCATTAATGAGCTAACAACGTTATTTGTTTCCGGACAGAAACGAATCAGAATATGGACCCAGTAAGGTCAACACGAAGTAAATTTAACAGGTCTACAACATCGAAGATAATTGACCCAATTTTTGAATAAATTTTCGTTTTGTCACAACAGAATCTTTCTGGGAACCCATTTGGATTTCCAAACGCAAAAATTTTCAATTATTATCAATTTTATCACATTTTAAACTGCTCGAGACCTAATTCGGATAACTCAACGTTGATATTTGTCTATTCTATAGTAATGTGACTTTTGTAAAATTGAATTGTCGAATCGTATTTTTGTCCACCAAAGAACCTATACAGCTTGCTCATTGGAAACCAATTAGAGCTTTGCGCTACATCTAAAATTAAGCCCACCTTGAGCAATTTAATAAGGTCTCACTGGTTTCAGAACAAAATTTCTAATCGAGTATGAAATATTATACGGTTAATCATTTTTGCCCTATGAAAAATTTAAAAATTTTTCTGTATAGAAGGTGCACTTATTCTTTCAGAGACATATGAGGTCCTCTTATTCTGTTAGAGACGAGGTCCTCTTATTCTGTAAGACAACTACGTACTACAGACGTCACGCTGAAAGTGGTCAGAAACTGACATTTGATGAAGGTCATAAAAGATAATTTTGTTCAAAAGTCAGGATCTACCGAAATTTTGTCATACCAAACCTCCGAAGGATGCTTTAAGTCCAAATAAAGAAATAAAAATTCGATTTGATATACCATCAGCGATATGTCCAATAAACTCGCGATAATCCGTGAGATCTCTTATTTAAACTTTTTATTTTGAGAACTATTTAACCCCCGAACTATAAAAAAGGTGGTGTTATAAATTTGACCGCTATGAGTGTGTCTGTCTATCTATGGAATCGTAGCGCCTAATGAACAAATATTGATTTTTTTGTTTTGTTTGAAAGGAACTTTAATGGCGAGTGTTCTTAGCTATTTTAAGTGAAAGTTTAGAGTTCCGTACTCGAAAAAAAACTAAAAATTGGCGATGACCTTCCCAATTTGCTCAGTTTGGAAAAGGCTTTAAGGAAAAAGGCAATTTCATGTAGAGTGTCTTAGATATGTTTCAAATGTGAGTTTAGGGTTCGTAGCTGAAAAATTTGTCAGGGTTTTTCAAATTTTGTAAGTTTCACTTGTTGGAAACTAATATTTCGAAAATTTTGGTAATTTTTGTGGGTACTTAGCAAACTCTTTGTGTAAATGAGTCACTAAAAGTCAAAATTTAACAAAAATTGTCATATGATATTGTCTTTTAAAATTGATAATCTGTAATTTTAATCAAAACAAAAATTTATATTTTCTTTATTTTATTCGAGAAATTTACAAAATTAAAACGATTTTATTTATAAGGTGCATTTTTTAAGGCTGCCATAAATGTTCTCAAGATTATACAAGTTAGACAAATATCCAGAAAAAAAATAAATTCTACAAAAAAATATAGATCCATTTACATTATAATTATCTGATAAAAAAATTATTGTATGTATAGTAAGTTAGTTTAGTCTACAATAGCTATGCTCCAATAATTTGATGTGGTAAATTGCTGGAAATAATATATTGTTAAATTTATGGTTGTGTTTTGCTGTTAATAAAAAAATACACATCTTCAATTTCATATCAACTATTTTCGACAAAGTTTATTTTTCTTATAAATATAACGAACTTACGTTTTATCTCGAAAAGGTCCGGAGACCGAGACTAATGAATATAAAAAAAGCCACTAAATTTACACATACAATATACAAGCGTCACATGCAATTTTATTGAGTTAAATGCAATGCCAGACAATTACAATAAAATAAAGTTCAAAAACTAAAATCCCGACTCTCTTACAAAATCCTGCTCTTCAAAGTATGAAAACGAGGAAATAATTTCATCTAAAATTGTTATGGTAAATAAAATCATCATTACAGACGGGGGACCTCTTTTCCGTGCTGTGGTAATCTTTTTAATCAAAGAAGTCCCTCAAGTGGAATGACGATTTTACCTATCATAACAATTTCAGATGAAATTATTTTCTTGTTTTCACACTTTTAAGAATAGGATTTTGTAAGAGAGTCGGAATTTTAGTTTATGAACTTTGTTTTATTTAAAAACTACTTTGGGGTAATAGTTTCGTGATATGGTATTACAATATATATTTGAAAAGTGCTAATTACGCCTTTTATTTAATACCTGACACGGTATCATTAAATTATAATTTGTTTTTACTTCATGACGTTCTTTGGAGGGCGCCATATGCAATTTAATGTGATTCCACAAAGACTATAACCAGCGAACGTTCAAGACGCTTTTGACGATATCTCATTTGTCAAATTATGATAAATAGCTAAGAACCTAGGAGGGAACAGATGAACATACATACATACCGGTCAAACACATAACCCTTAAAATTGTATTGGGGATTAAAAGAGGTGCAACAAGGATGAGGAAGAAATTGACTACTTCCGGCACAAAACTGGAAATTCTATAAGCAAGAAGACTAGAAATTAGTGTTGCGAAATAAACCAATGAAAGATATACATTAAGTAGACCTTAGTGAAAAATAACTTAGGTAAGAACAAGTACTGCGCATTACATAGGTAAAAAAAATTATAATCAAGCCTTTGGGAATTACCCAATCAGAAGATTAACAATTCTCAAACGTAATAACGAACTCGTTAGTTTCAATATTAGTGGAAATTTGTTATCATTCTATCCGAAAACGTAGATATTATCACTAATCAATGATTTTTAAAAAATAGCCAACCACATGAGTATACATGATACTTTGTGTGAAAGATGTCGTTCACCCTGTAAAATTTTGTTTAAAATTTAATAAAGTTTTGTGTCTAACTTTATGTTATGTCTATTGGTAATATGTGTATATTTTAACTTTGTGACTTATACAACACATATACTTTAAGGGTCATAGGTACAACTTAATAAAAGTAGAATAAAAAAGAATAAATCGAGACCATTAGTTCTTCCAGGAAAAGCTTTTAGTTTACCATTTCGTATAGAATTAGTAAAAATAAAACACAAAAATTCTGTGATGCCAATGAATACACCGAATGGAATATATAGATCGTGGGCTCATAATGAAACGTGATTTCTAAAAATTTTTTTGTTTGCTTTTTTAGAATTGATGAAGGTTGTTTTGGTAATAAAGAAATTTGAAGTTTTCATTGTGCCTCGAGAGGAGAATTAATGAAAGTCGATGTTCCCAAATTTTGGTGTATTTCACATTTTTAAAGGAAGTTATTAGAAACCGGATACGTGGAAGAAAATGAAAAAACGTTGGCAACTGTTGAAGGTTGAAGTGTTTTTTTCAACATGATATTTCTTTCTTACCTTTCTGAAACCATATTTATATGTGGAAGACAAATGAAAAATATTTTTAAAACACGAAAATTCTAAAATTCGACTTTCATAATCTCAACACTCGAGCCACCATTAAAACAAAAATAATCATGAAAATATCATTTCTATATGGGCTTATGGTCAAATATGTATAGATTTATATATTTATATGTACGGGTTTTGGTTACTACAACTACACAACCAATAAACCCAAGTCACAAGTAGAAGTTAATTCTAACTTATTTGGTTTGAGTGATCGTTACTGGCAACAGCGTATGCGATGTCATTTTGTTGGACATAGATAAAATTCAGTACCTTTTTGTAGTTTCTGTTTGTGGTTACAAAAAAAAAAAAAAAAAACAAAAACAAAAAACAAAGAATAAAAATTTATGTTTTTTATTCATTTTACATTAAAAACAGTCCCATGGTTAGTTTTAAAGCAGTATTTTCCGTGAATTAATTTATTAGGATGCAGTTGGTATATCTGGTGAACAAAAATTTAAATCATTATGAACATTTCAATTCTAGACCGTAAAATTGAAAAACATTAAAGTTTACAAAGACTTATTGGTAAGGGAAATGATTTAGCTATTTTTCCAATTTATCTCAGACAAAATAACTATTTACCTTTTCAGAGAAAAACTATAAAACTTTGCAAAGTAAAAAATTAACTTAACTCCCGTTTAACAAAATCAAACTAGTTATTGATCTGGTTCAGTCAAAAATCACGGAATAAAGAATAACCGTTTATTTTAACCATCGTGGAAATATTTTTTCATAAAACTACGTCAATATACAGGGTGGGTCATTTTAATATATACTTCTAAATATCTCGTTTTGTAGTTATCAAATAAAATTATATTGCAAAGTTTGTTGGGGGACACCATGATATGACATGAGATTGGACCTAATTCTACAGATTTCTTTAATAGCCAATTTAGATCCTGACATCTTTAATAGCCAATTAAGATGGTCTATCGTGCATATTGATGTAGTTTTACGCAAAAATAATTCCACAAAGGTTAAAATATACGGTTAGTCTTTTTCCCGTGATTTTTTACTGAACCAGAAAAAAAAAATTAGTTTTGTAATATCAGGAGGTTAATTAATTTTTTACTTTGCAAAAGTTTAATAGTTTTTCCCTAAAAAGGTAGAAAATTATTATGTTTGAGCTAAATTGGAAAAATAGCGAATTAATTTGCCTTAATTATAAGAACTCTTATCCTCTCCGAAATACATTTCGAAAGTACAAATAAATACCTTAATGTTTTTCTTCAACTTTTTTGACAACTTTTGTCTAAAGCAGTTTGCCATAGCTAGCGTGTTTTCTTTCAATTAAATGACATATTTTTAAATTGCATTTCCTCCGAAAGCTTATGATTTTTGAAAAATGTTTTTTATGAGAGTCACGTTTCTCATTAAAAGTTTTTAGGATCAAAATTGACTCTTAAAGCAGCCTGGAGAACTAGGGCCAATCGGATGTCAGAATACGATGACCCTCATCAAACTCTACAACTTTTATAAAGTTATTTCTTGATTGATTAACTACAAAACGAAATATTCAAGTGTATAGATTAAAATGTCCCACCCTGTATTTACCAAGGATGAGAGAGATCAGAAAGTATGGTCCTTTTCAGTTTGAGCATCATGATTTACAAGAAAATTTTATTATTTTATAAATATGTTGCAGGTTTATTGTAAATATACGTTTACACTAAATCTATAGGAGGTTAAAGTTGGGTGAAGCCTAAAATTACTCAAAGTTCAATCTTTCTATTCGCTAGCAGAGATAATAATTACCTTCAAAAAGCTTCGCAAACAAATTTGACTCATGGAGTTTATATAATGAAAAGCATATGTTGTTTCAAATATGGTTTCCTCAGTTTCTGGATAAAATATCTGTAATTTATGAATAAACTAGGACTTTTTGTCTTATGAGGCTGTTTCTTTTAATCTTTGTTACATTATTTAAATTCATCTAATTCTCAAAAAATTTGACTTGAGGTATTTCCTGTAAGGATTCTGCAGGGTTCTTTTTCCTGTTCTTTTCTCTTATATGATAAACATAATTAACATATAACGTTGATGCATATAATCAGAGCACAACTGTCTTATCATTACTTAAAAGAAATAGCATAATATACTAAAGCAATACATTTGTAATAAGTAAACCTAAGCTTACATTAATGGGAAAAATGAAACAGAAAAGTATATAATACGTAAAGAAAAATGCATTTATCTAAGATGTATTTTTTTCCTAAAAGTATTTTCTACTACTCTTTATATGTACTCTTAGTCCAAGATCCCATGACAATCTCAAATGTTTCATCATTAAACATCGAATAAAAATGTGAATATAATGATAAACGAGTTCGAATTTGGTAGGTGCGCAAAACAGCTGAAGTATTTTCAATACTACTTTTTGAAAACATCACATAAAGTAAACAGTTTCAAAATTTTACCACCTACAATATACTACTCCCCATTTATCAACCACGCAATAGTTATAATAGTTCTAAAAATAAATTTTGTTACTACCAAAATTACTTTTTATTAGGTAATGAAATATACAACGGAAGCATTGCGGCTACATATGGAATCAAAACCATTTTGTTCCGTACAAAATATTAGTACACTTATTGTTCATATGCTGCTTCAATATTCTTTTCTTTTCCTTTGTTCCGGTGTCGCCATTTTAATTTCTTGGAAATTTTCTTGTTGAAAGACTAAGTTTAATAAAAAGATATGGAAAATTAGAGCCAAAGCACATGACGCAAATAACGCTTGGAAGCCTTATTGATGGAAGCTAATGATTTGTTATATTAATTTTTATTATATTACTTATTCATAAACATTAAATTATTTTAGTTAAGATATAAGGTATAAATAATTATAACGAAGTATTTGAAGGGGCGAGGGAACAACCAAGAGTCGCGGCATACCGCGAGATGAAGAAGGGCTTCATAATTATATGTTTAACCCATATTTGGGACGCTTGTCTTCGAATTCCTAACACACTTTACTCTCCTGTCAACTTTATTATCTTAAGACTAGTGGCATCAATGAATGTTTTTCCTCAGTAACAGTCCTTAATAACAGCTCCGATTTTGATGATTGATTCTTTTTGTATAATATTTAAAATCAGAAATTTTTCAGAGAGGGGAAATAATTTGGGGGAGGAATAAGCAATGACACGACTGTAAGTACTGACGCCGAGTATAAACCGCTCATGGTAAAAGTTTATAATTTCGAGAGGATATTGATTTTATACTGTAGGTGTCACTTAAGAAAGGATTTTTTGAAATTCATCCCCTAAAAGGATGAAATAGGAAATGAGAGTTTGGATGGACGTATTGAGGCATATTTGTCACTACTATGGGAACCTGGATTAAATATGTGTACTGAGTACTCTATATTCAAGTGAACAAGCAAGTTACTTGATATAAAAATAAATTTAAAAAAAAAAAAGAAGTATATAGACTCTATATGTAATATAGAAAAATGTGGTAGCATGTAGATAGTATTGCGGGATACTTCCAGATGTTTTAGTACACAAAATGTATATGTACATAGTTGGATTAAAAATAAATGTATAGGAAAAAACAGGATGCAGCATATATAAAGTATTCTCATTGCAATAAGAAGAAATAATAATTACAGAAATTTCCTTTGAATTTATATTCTCGACAAGCTTTTTCAATTCAAATGATAATTTTTAAAAAATACTTTTACAATCATTTTCATTTTAATGAAGAAAATTATCGAAATGTCTAATGCGCGTCAGGTATGCATATTCCTGGCGAATAATGTTAAAAATAGCTCAAGTTAATATTCATTTCTTATCTATAGTCTGTGATCATATTTCCTGTAGTACAGATCGAATGGTATAGATCCATTTACACATATTTATTGAAGATCCTGACGAAATGAAGAAATTTTCACTCTCATACGCAAAGCTCCATTTTGTTTCGTACCGGTTAAATTGCTTAAAAGATTAAACTAATTTATTTCTTTTGATTCAGTTAGATAATCCAAGAATTTATATATTAGAACTAACAAACTCGTATATAGTGCCTTCTTCCAAATCGATTAACTTAGCAGTTTAGCCGAAACGAAATATGACATCGTATTGGTATTAGCAAACATCTTGTTTATTGGAGTCCAATTATTTCAAGAATTTCTTATATCTTTACCTAGTACTCATGGTATTCAAAAAGTAAAAAAATTTTATTTTTCGTGTGCTCTTGAAAATATTTAACATTAATACATCATCAGGGCTTATGTGGCCTGTCGAGGTACACGAATGGTAAATATCATGTAAAATGCTTTAAGTTGGATGTTTAAAAAAAATTTAAGATTTTAAGGACGTTCATTTACCAATCTGATGTGCGCTCATACGGCAAATTTTTGGAAATTTTAAAATAATATAGAAAATTAACAAATTTTTGGAAATTCCATTAAAGGTTTAAATAATTTTAAATCATAGAAAATTAACAAATTTTAGGAAATTCTGTTGGAGGTTTAAATAATTATTTACTGGCGAAAGTTTCAAACCTAGTTATCTATTAAGCAGATGTTAAAGGCGGGAATTGGACAGCATAGATGTGACTGAAAAATGGAGAATTTTATGAAAACTAATAAAACAGCGGAAAATATTTATATGAAGAGGTATTTGAGCGAAATTGTTTTCATCAATGCGATGGATTGTACTATATTTAGATCTGACACACAAAAATTGAGCTCGATTTACAGTGACTTTATTAATATTGTTGGAACTTCCCTTAAAAAATCTGTGGTAACATTATACTAGTCCGTGATTGTTAAAGATGTGTAACTATCAAAAAATGATTATTTTTGTTCATCTAATTTAATTTATTGAAAAAATTTTTGAGAAATTTGATTTTGAATGTATGAATTTGACTTTATCTTAATACATTTTTTGAATAATTGGTATAATGAACCAAGGATTTAATTTTAATGATCATGTAGGCTCAAAAGTAACTATATATTTTTATTTCTTAAATTTTAAGTAAATGTAATTAGTTTTGTTCTTAAATTAATGTAGGTAGCTTGCTTTACGAAGCTGGAAATAAAGGCTAACAAAACGTTTCAAAATTTTAAATATAACATCTACATTATTTTAACTGTCTAAATTCCCAAGAAAGATTTTAATTTTTTATAGTATATTGTTTCTTTCCAACATCATTGAAAATCATTTAAACTTTTGTATTTTTATAATTTTTTTTTTTGTTTGTCTAATAAAAAGTCTCATAAGGTTATAACGTGATTATCTTTGTTAGGTTTAATTATCTTTGTTTTCAAAGTTGAAATTATCCAGCGATGCGGGCCGATATCTGCTAGTTTTTTATTTGCTCCTTGTATAAAATATAGGTTAAAATCATAGGATAAAAATTATTATTAAATATAACACGTTAAACAAATTTTAATACCTGTATACATTCTTTATACACATATTAGTACAGTTCCTTAGTTGAAAATTTAACAAACATCTTCCTATCTGTTCACAAGTGGATTTATTTTTATGTACTAAGGGTAAGGGAAAGTTATATAACAAGTGAAATTTACAAAATTTAAAAACCGCCAACAAATTTTTCGGGTACGGAACCATGAAACCTCGCTAATAACACTCTCTGTTAAATTATCTTAGAAACGAAACCGGTCCATTATTAAAATCGGTCCATCCGTTTAGGCGCTACGATGCCACAGATTATTTCTTTTGTTTCGTTTGCTATTTTACTGGCGAGTGTTCTTAAATATGTTTCAAGTTAAGGGTTCCTTTTCGAAAAATTAGTCGGCAGTTTTTTTAATTTTGTAAATTTCACTTGTTCAAATTGATAAAACAAAAAAAACTCAAGAATTTTTATGTATATAATTTTTATTTTTATTTTTTTAATTTATTTATTCGTTTTTTCAGAAAATGATTTTCTAACGTTTTTGCCACATGTTTGGCTGGCGTATCGAAAAAACTGCACTACATATAATTCGAACAACATACATATACCGTACAAGTTCTACGCCTGACGAATGGAATATACATATACACCATGTAAAAACAAATTTATTCACATTCATGAACTTTTTTAAAAGCATTTAATTATATGAACTTTGAACAATTTTTTTTCCTAACCGTTTTGAATGTGTGTATAAATTCGATTGAAAATTTACATTTTTATACAATTCAGAGTTGTTTGTTATACATATATATGTGTTGATCTTATCAAATAAATTAAAAATTGAAATATGTTCAATTGGATTTTAATCTATAATGGGAATTTATTACATGTATCGAAACGGCATCGTAGCTCGGTATAGATGTAGGACCAGGGGTTGTAGTTGACATTTATTTCGGAACGGCGGAAAATTTGAGAGGCTGTTATCAAAAGCTTATCCAGCACTTTATAACAAAATTTGCATAGCCGGGAACTTGTTTTTCATGGGTCTGGAAAATATTATTCCAATCAAAACCATTTGTGTTCGGTATTTGAAAGAACGAGATGCCCAGCAACTTAAAAATTAAAGTTGCCAATGTTTCGGGAAATAGACTCATTGTCGCTTTGTTGAGTGTCAGATAAAAATTTTTTTATTCACTTATCTTCTTATAATGGATTTGTCCTCAAAATGAAAAAAGGTCAAAAGTCATATAAAATCACTATAGGGCCTGTCACAAGCCAATTTTCTTCGAATCTTCTTAGCAGAGAAAGTTTAAATTTAGTACGTATGCAGAGTTTAGTGATCCTTTCCCGGTACGTATAGTGTAAACAAATGAGTTTACATTTCACGTTTTCGTTGAGGCTCATAAGTAAGGAATTTTTTTTAAAATTTGTCCCAGGCATGTCAAATGAAAGGCATCGTCATGGTGAATACATGTATATGTTTGTTAAAACTACTCGGCTTCAAATTTTCAGAAGAATTACAAAGCATAGGACATCACCTCTATGGCGGAGAAAGTATTTTGTTAAGGGTTTAACCCAGATACTTTTAAAAAAATTGACAGAGCACGGATCACTTTCCACCAGATGTGAAAACTTCTTTAGTAGGAGGTAAAATTTTTTTTTGGTGCTCACAATGGTTTAAATTGCCACTTCAAAACCGATATTTATACCACGTGACACAAATATTCATACTATAATTAATGAAAAGAATTCAAATAACGTTAATCAAATGTTTTTAGTTTTCACTTCTGTCAGCAGTCCCCACGACTACCTAGCATTTTTTTAATATCCTCAAAAATATTCGAGGCTTCTGAAAGGCAAGTCCGCGGCTATCATTATTTTATAGAGTAACAAGTTTCTTGATAGGACCTCAAAGAAAGTCTACTAACTACTAGCTACTACAACGCCTGGTCCCAGTCCTAAGACTCGGTCGGATATCTACCGTTTGCCTAGTGGTTTAGTATAATGAATATGTCAGATGAATCAAATAAAATTATTTTATTTTTTTATCATTATTTTTTTTAACTAAATATTTTTTTATTGATTTAAGGTTTGTTGTGGATAAATATATTTTTTCGATTCGATTATACTCGTATATTTATGCATATAATAAAAAAAAATTAATCTACTGTTACAAATATTTATGAATGTATATTATTAGCTCGACGGTCTTTTCAGATCTAAAACCATTGGGTATAAAATCATAATTTGGTTAATAATTTACACTACTGGCCTATCAAACGCGATCACGCTAAAACGATGCAGGAGAGAGATTGGAGCAACTATTGTTCCGACAAGCTATGAATGTTTGCCGTTAATCGTAATTGTTCATTTTTCTGCCAAAGTTATTAGTTTCTGTTCCGAATTATCTCTTTTCTAAAACAAAAGTTTTATAAAATAATGTTGCTATAAATAATAATTATTTGTTAAAAAAAAAAAATAAAATAAGGATTGACTGTTCATGTACTGTCGAAATGCTTTATAATATTTTAAAAAGGTGACAACAAACAATAGAGTGTGTAAATTGTTAAAATAGTCTGTATAGAAAGTGTTGAATATCAGTGCTTGCATTATTTTTTTATAAAATAGATGAGTTTAAAAGCCAATACAATAACGGCAGGCTTTCGGCCGCCATTTATTTGGTTTTCGAAAATTTCGTAAATTTTCGAAATTATTTTCTAGATTATTTTTTTTATTATTATTTATTTATTGGGAGCCATGCCGACAGCAAATTTATTTGTGTGACATTTGGCTTTAAAACTTAATTATAGATATGAGAATATAATATCAGTTATTTAAAACAAGCCATTCATCAATTTCTCAGAAAATGAAAAGAAGAAAAAGTATTTTGCAGATGATGGAAATAACTGCCTTAAGAATTACAATATTAATTGTTTAGCTTTCACAAAAATATGTAGCTTAAAGGTTAAACACTTAATTGGAGATGAAAGCGTGAACCTAAAATTCTCCAGGTATCATTTTTGAATTCCCCCCTCGATATCTAAATCGGCGTGTTTCCCCTCAAAACAATAATCATATCAGCTCAAGAGTTATTAAGGGTGGATATTTTTGAAATGAACACACTGTATAAATTATACTGTATTTTCAACAGACAATGCCATATATACAACGAACATTTAGATATTATATCTTGGTTCTGAGATTGACTTTCCTGATGAATATAATTTTATTGTTTACATATTTATTGCACCAACAACTCCCAATAATTTGAAACAGGAACTTTGTTTTTTCTTTGGATAATTTTTTTCCCAAAATCTATTTGACTGAACGTGTAGACTGTTTTATTCATCTATAATTCCTAAGAATTCACGTTCTGAATAAAAAATGAAAATGAAAAGTGTAATGGAAACGTGATTAAACCACCTTATTTAAGTAACTGAAATAGATATGAATGAATATTGGAGATGTTTATGGTATATATCCATATACTACAGATATATACATATATACATGGTGTTCAAATATTTCCGGGTACATTAGATGCGCTCTTTCGAAGAGGACAATTACTTGGAGTATTTATATGTATAATGAGTTTTATCTACCAGATAAATTTTTATACATATGGAAATTTTATGCCTAATTCTATAATGTCATTTCAGATTCCTCAGAAAGTGTTAATGTTCAGCTCTCTGAGAACTAATTTTCCATTAAAATACCCTTTTTTGGTCTTATCTTCTATTTTCACATTGAATAAAAATTTGAAAATGCAATCATTCGGTAGAGTGCATTTTATTTATATGGCAAAATGTATAAAATTAGAATTAAAAAAAAAAAAATTGCGGACGTGGGACCTCCGTTAGAAACGTAGTTCCTTATAAAAATTGTTCAAAAACAAATTTAAACGTTAAATAAAAAATACTAATTAAATTTTATTAGCTTACTTAATCTGTTTTTGATTGTTTGGCTAAATAAATTCGTAAACTAAATAGTTATTTGTTTAATTTGTCAAGTAATTAAAATGTTCGTTCGACAGCTGACAGAATAGTAATGAATTTGGGCACATAAATATAGTACATGGATTTGATTATATTTGAACTTTTTACATCCAAAACTAGTTATGCATATGCATATTCTTAGTCACATAACTAGTTTTGGATGTAAAGTAAAAAAAATGACAAAATTTGTATATTATAATAAAAAAAATTATAAAAAGTAGGCGAACATTGATTGTCGTGGACATGGTACACACATACACCCAAAGCATATCTCAGATCGTTACGGGATGAATTCTGCCAGTTTGCTCACCATGGCAAGCCTCGTTAAGAAGCTTCGTTCAATAAAACTATTTATAAGTAATTACACTATAGCTTTTAAAATGTGATAACGATGATTTGGAACACCCAGTATATCCATGCACATGTAAGTATCAAGCAAACATATCTGTTTCTACAGTTTCAACTGAACAAACGTAAAGTTCACTATTAATAGTTAGCTATCAATCACTTGTCAAAAGGATTTATCTATTGAAACCTTTCCCTTGTAAAGTGTATTAGTTTTACGTGTACATTATTCTATTTTTGTATTATACCAGAAGAACTAAATTACCAACTTTATACTCTTTCTCTTTCTTTCTTCCATGTCAGTTACCAATAAGATTATGTGGGTTGTCCTACATACTAAGGAAGTAAACGATTCTGATTTTGGCGTTACACTTTTTGTACATTCTAGTTCCAAAATGCAATCTATTATAAATAATACAAGTGGAGTATTTATATCAAATTCTGGCCAAAATAAAATGAAAGGATTTTAAATGCTCAAAATTGATTCAAAAGATTATTTATATGCCAATTGGTCTTCAAACCCAATTAATTAATTTTCTTCTTCAATTTTTTTAATTTCTTCTGCATAAACAGTCACTTTTCATCTTATTATATATGCTTGCTTTATGTATCCACGTAAAGTAAAATTATAAGTTGCAAAGTTTTATTGGAAAACTGTTTGCTCCTTTCTTTTACTTTTGCTGTAAGCTATCTTAATCTGTCCTTTTAGTCTTAAAAAATAGGCACAAATTCGTATTAAGATAATAAATAAAGCAAAAACCTTCTTCTTCAATATTCAATATAAATACTGACTTAACTGCACTAATAAACACAGAAAACACTTAAATTGAGATCGACTGCCAAAACAGGTGGGGGCAAGGTTGAGGTTACTCAAGTGGTCTGTTTGTGATATAGTGGTTATAATTACACAAAAAAAAAAAACAACTTTCAAAGCAAAACAAAGGAATTGGTTTTTCTGACTAGAATCGAAATTTGATATAAATACTCAATGTGCAACCGTCTTAAATATATAATCGCTTAAGTTAACTGGAAAAAATATTTTAAACTTTAGCAATAATTTTTAATGCTCTTGATTTATGGCTATTAAAAAAATCAAGAATCAATATAAATTTTGTTCGAGAAACACTGCAGGATCCTGAGAATTTTAGTTCTAAATGATTTTTAGAGAGCAACTAAAAATAAGAGAAAATGGCAGGATGTTATACAACAAAATTAGTTTGTAAAACATTTTTCATTATATTTAAGTGCAGACGAAGAAAATTACTTAGTTTGTAGAACTACCCTTGTAACAGTTTGCCATATTTTAACTGCAGTATTGTGAAGTTTTCGGTTTAGGTGTGTGTGTGGACTGTGGGTATATGCGTAGTTTCTTATTAGTTATTATTTATCTTCGTTAGTAACCTAACATTCAAGAGAGAAGTAACCACGAGATTTACATATTTATTTCGTAAAAATAATTGTTGATTTTTATCTTTCTTATATCGTATGTTTTATCTCGAAAGGTTTCATTTTATATGCACAAAATACAGGGTATTTTAGAAATACCCCACAAAAAAAATAAAATGCTTATTATTTGGAGAAAAGTTAGAAGCACTTTTTTGATTTGACATACAACATAATGACATACAAGCTAGGCAGTAGTTAATAATAGTTAGTAGGAATGATACTAGCCCCGACAATTGTAATAAATGAATGATCAGTATATTTTTTGAACTATGTTCTTTATCTCACGTTTTGTTTTCTGGTTAGGAGGTCAAACCAAAACAAGTGCAACAAAAAAAAAAAACAAAAAAAACGACACCAAAAACCGACTATTTTTATCTACCTAGGAAACTAAAACGTTTATATATTACACAACTTAATACCCCCATACCTAATCTATAAATATATAGGAGACTTTCTATAGATATAGATAGATAGATAGATAGATAGTCACTCATCACGATATCTCTGGAACTATAAGACCTAGAGACTTAAAATTTGGGAGGAATATTCCTTTTGCCAAGTAGAGGTCAGCTAAGAACGGATTTTACGAAATTCCACCCACAAGGGGGGTTGCGGGGGTGTTCATGAATAAAAAATTCATATTTTTCAATTATGGCTTTTAATAGTTCAAAAGTTGGTCAGAATGTTTTAAATTACATTTAGAAATTTTTTTAACCTTCGGAGGGTAGAAAGGTGTAGCGAGAAAGTGGGGAGGAAATATCGAATATTTACAAATATACCTAAGTGGGGTATCAAATAAAAGAGCATGACGTGTACATTACAAAACTGTTATCCAACGCATGTGGAGGGAGGGGTGCAAGTGGGGATGTTGCCCAGCAAAGCGGGCGGGTAACAGCTAGTTTCATATATAATTTGATACCTTCAATATCTAAGTGTCTCTTTATCGGTGAAATATTTTGATAAATATGTATTATTTTTTTATATAACAAAATATTTTCTTTAGTATTCTCTACCCAACTAAATCAATTGACAATCAATTATTGTATTATGATAGTCCCCTATATATTCTAAAGTGACACCAACTAATTTAATGAGTTTGCTAGGTCTGTGAATTTGTAAATCTTTCTAATTTTCCCATAGCCACATCTCCCGAATTAGGCCTCTGATCGAAATTTGGTAAAGAGCTTTTCCATTTGTCTTGATAAGTTTCATTTACTGGTATAATTTTCTGCTATCAATAACAAAACATACTGTATATACATACATTGGCTTCAAATATAAAATCCTAAAGGTGTTAGTAATAAATATATATTTTAATAACAATAACAATAATATCAACATAATAATAATAATATAAACTACATATATGTATACAGAACCTACAGAATAACAAACATTAACATACATACATATATCACAATGAAATGGATATAAAACAAACATAATAATACACATTTTGATTAATTAACATTAATTTCTACAATAAATTTTGCTAATTACATTATTAATGTAATTCATTTATATGGTTTGTTAACCATCCATATAGTTATGTATTATGTATTATACTAGATACTTTTAAAATATTTTATATTATATATTTAAAACAGACGAACGATTTGATAATCAACAGTTTTATACTTGGTTATTAAATATTTTGTTGTTATCCATGCAATTATTCTATTCATGATTCATTTTATGTTTTATACAGTGAGACACACAAGTAGGTATACAATAGGTATACTTAAGTCACACCGCATCAAAATATTTCAAAACAATTCTTACTGAAAACAATTTTTTTTGCCTACTGAAAGCCAATCAGGTCAATTAAAAACTCGACATATTTACTTACACTTATCACACAGACGCTAATTTTGAGATTACAACCTTGATGTCTTAAATGAGATCCCCGACATATTATTACGGCTTCAGGTTTTTTATACAAATTCATGTTTTATTCGTTGGTTTTCTTCTCATATTTGGTCACACTCTATCTGTTAAAATTTTTTTCCCTAGTTTCAAAAAAATTCTGCTAGGAAAAGAAAAATAATAATATACTACAAGCCGAGAATTTTCCAATTAAAAGTTAACCCTTTAAGGAAAAATACTTTGGACAATTGGAGTGTAAAAAACCATTGTAAAAAATCAGAAGGGTGAGAAAAACATTGTTAATAAACAAAAAGACAAATCCATTTGAAAATTTACCAGTAAGCAAAGTTTAACTATGGCGAAATCCGTTCGAAGCTCAAAATTTAGGTTTAAATGATAAAAAAATTTTTATTGCAAAACAATAAAAAATTTCCGCACAAATTTCGAAAATGCAAAAATAGTTGCTTCGAAAAAATCGTGTGCGTAACGTAGCATCTTATGAGAATTCAACAAAAATAATATAAAGTAGGTGAATTGGTTGTCATGGATATGGCACACAAGGCATATGCCACACTGTTACGTGATAAATTTTGCCCGTTTGCTAACCATTTTGCCCATTTGCAAGCCGCAATAAGAAATTTTGTTCCAAAAACAGAAATTTTAAAGGACAATTTTTTATTGTACTTACAAGTAGAAAATAATTATTTCTGTGAGTCACTCATACACGACAAGTTTGTAGTGATTCATGACAGTATATTTGTAACTGGAGGCGCTTGATAAAAAGGATGTTGCGGTGCGCCCCAGGTTTTTCGACACCATATATGAAATAGAAATATAGCAACTATACAAATATACCATACTACATATATACTACAAATATACCATAACTCATAGAAATGATGATTTTCCAGCTTTAGTATAATAAAAGCTTGTCCTTTAAAGAGTATTTATTTAAATTTTTAATTTTAAACTAAAAAAAGTGTGTATACCAAATATAATGGTAACGATGGAAAAATCAAGGTCATGGTTGCTACAAAAATTCATTGCCGTTCATTTATTTGAAATAGTTTAATGAAATATTGTATAAGAAAAGATATCCGGGTCGTGTTTCATTAACCAACAAATCTGAATGATGCTATTATGAGATGTAACTTCAATGTTCAACATGGTGTACCATTCAATATTTTTAGCAAATGAAAAAGTATGAGGTGCTTGTTTTTGTAAAACGCTTAAAAATAAGTAGGTTCGTATATTTTAATTGTTTTTAATAGGGCTGTTACTATACTTAACATAATTGTGGCTCAATTATTTATATTTTTAGTTTATAAAAATAGTTTTCACAGACTAATGCTTGTCTGAAAACTTCTGTTTGATTCCAACTTTTGGTAACATAAATATAAATGATTCTAATAAGAGCTCATTAGAACAAATTTTCAGCTTATTTATACATTTCTTTTTTTCGCATTTAATTTATATTATGATTGTATAACAATAGCAGAGTTTACAATGTTCAAAAATAATAAAAACAAAGTTTTATGTATTCCGAAAATATTGTATAATAAATAAAGTAAACTACTTGAATTCACTAGTTGATTCCCAATAAAATATAGACCATAGTACGTATTAGTGATAATTCCATTATAAAAATAAATTATCATTATCATTGCCATGAAAACACCTGAAATAAAACTCATGCGCGGTGCGAATAGTGAATCTGAAACATTTTTCATTAAGGAAATTATTGTTCTCTTTCACAGAACACGATATAGTTTTAATTGAGTCACCATCTTAAATTGTATTAACAGACGGTATTTATTCAATTAGAATAATTTAATACATGAAGCTGTTATTCAGTTTCTAAAATATTTCACTCTTGACATATCAAAACCACATTTTGGTCTTTTCCATTCAATTGTAGAAGTTTTTAGTAAAATTAGGTGGACAAAAGGGGCTATTTTGGAAAGGTTATCCACCCAAAGCTGACTTTTGATAAAATCCTTGTTGGTGGCATTTACAAAGGAAAAATATTATTAGATGTTATTAAATTGGCAAATTTGTCTTTAATTCTTGAAACGGTAATTTGTTTTTGAAAATATGAAATACCTACAAAAAGGAGAAATGGGAAATGAAACTGATACTTTCAAAAGACACTGATACACAAATTTTAGAGGCCATTTTACAAATCCTTAAAAATCTTGAAAAACATAATATTTAACTTTAGGTACAAATTCAGCTCAATTTTTTAAAATTAAATTAAATTTTAAAATGTATCCTTTCCAATAAACGTGGATGCTCTTTTTGAAATTTTTGAAATGATATGAAAAATGCTAGTAATTCTTCTTGCGATGAAAGTCATTGGAAAGTAACTCTCATCTAATTTTTTGCACTCCATTTTTGTTTCTCAATTTTCAAAATTAAATTAATTAATAAAAACTATCACCTACACTAAAAACTATTCGGTACTGTGGTCTAAAAATAATTTTTGTATAATAGGTTTTACATAGAATTGGTAATAGCTAACAAATTTACTCTATGTAAACGTGTAGAGAGTAAAATAATAATGTATCGCACAATTTAGTTAATTCAATTACAGTGTAGTTATAAGAAGTGGAGGTACAAATAATACTAGCTGCTACAATAAACAAAAACTAAATAAAATAACAATAATTAAAAACTCATACAAACACACACACACACAAATAGTAAATATTTATTGTATGTAATAATTGAAATAACATAATTTTTAATTTATATTTTATTTGCTTCGTCAAGCATATCTATGTAATTAGATTTCAAAACAGAGATACTAGTAAACATTCATTATTATATAGTGTGTACAAACGTTTTTAGTTTTGTTTAAGAACTATAAATTTTGTATGATTTCAAACTTTATTTTATAGAATTCGATTTTTTTAAATTATGAGCTTTTTATGGATTTTATTTATTCATATAAGGTATAGAATGGAACATGTTTCCGTAGTCATAGGTCTTATACTGTACGATCGTGATATAAATTACATAATTAATATTAAATAGGCAAAACGAATAAAAAACTTGTATTAATTTTTTTTCACAAATTTATTCATATTAATGAAAGAATAATTCATTTAAAGTATACTATATTAATTAATTATTAATAAAAGAGAGTTGCATTTTTTAATAAAGAAAATGGTAGTGACGTATTAACATCCGTTCAGGCTAAAACCAATTGGAATCTCGCTACATTTACATTTTTCAGTTGTTTCCATGGAAAGTTACGTTATAATATAGCGAAAGCAGTTGAGAGACAAACCATTTATCATTATGCATGTTATTTTATCATTTCTCGGTGAGATGGCGTTGCTAAAACGATGAGTTAAATTACATGAAAAATAAATTTAAAAAAATTTTGTTTTTTTATGTTTTAAAAATAAATTTTAAAATTATGCAACTTCTCATCGGAAAAAAATAAACAAATCTTAATTTATATATACCAAATTCAGCTGTAGTTAATTAACTGCTCTTTCGTCATTATTATTATATAGAGAGAAACTAAGTATGTTTTCAATGGATGGAAATATACTCCCTGTAAAGACAAAACCAAGCGTGTAACTCATAATCGATAATAATAACTGTCATTCTAACCACCTTTATTTTGCTTTATATTTAAATGCATAAGTTCTGGGTAAGGTTATTCGAGTTAAACGGAATTATATAAATTTCGGACAATGTTATTAGCCCAAAAGAAAGATTACTTAAAAACACAAAATGTAGTCCAATTTTATTGTGATTATTTTCTGATTTGAATAATAACGTAAATGGATATTCAGGAATATTAAGCTTGCAAAGCAGTTGAAACTAATCCGTATTTCTTGAAAAATAATTCATGGAAAGATAAAAAATTTTCGTGAGAAAAGAGTTATTTGACATTAATATTGACGACAACCTCTCAAATTTTCACCTATTATTTGTCAATCTGTGGTGACGTTGGTTAGATCCATGACTTCAGAAAGCTTCGCCTAAAGCCATTTTTCATATTGTTGTGTAGTGTTTTCTATTTAAAAATCAAATGTATTACATTTTCGCTTACATTTTCTTAATAATTCGTCAACATGCTAGTACGTTTGCCAATTGATTTTCATATGAACAGCTCTTCTGCCACAAATGTATGGAAGAAGAATTACAACATCCTGTACTAAAAGATATTTGTACATATAACATCCATCTTCATCTTGAAGTTGAACCATAGTTAATATTGTGAGGAAAACATAATGTACCTAGACGTTGCTGACTACTGTTTACTTATAAGAACTTATAGGTACCCAATACATACAGCTGTTTGTCGGTTGGGTTAGCAGAATTGCTTCGTATATATTTATACACACTTTATAATATGTATAATATAATATAAGAGTATATAATATGTATATTTGTTATATATGCATCGTGTGTATATACTTATATAGTGATGTCTATGAACATAAAATAATAAACAAATTATAAACACTCACAATCTAATTATACACTTATACATCATTTATGGTAAAACGATGTTAGAATGTGAATTTACCCATTAAACATTTTGTCTCACAATATCGTTCCAACAGTATTACACATTTCCTACGAACGGAAGGAAAACGTTACGTATTTATTATTATTCTTCTTTAAGAGATGTTTAATGTAAACATTTATTACCGCTTGGTATATAAAAATGATTATTTTACGAGAATTTTCTATAAAAAACATAATACAAACTAAAATAATATTTCCGAATCTATTTGTGTAATTTTTTTTAGAGAAAAATGAAGAGACAATATCACTAAAATCATAAATTTGGAACATACGCAAGAAGTCTAAAACAAATTAATTTAAAAAATATATGTATAGTCAGTCATGGGGCTGTCAACGGAAGTAAAAACTTAAAACTTTAGAATAGTGTTTGTTTCTTTTTCTAAATTTTTAAATTATTAAAATTTTATAATTTGTTAATTGAAATTATTTGCGGGTGTATTAAAAACTATTATAAATAGTGAAAAAACTAACTAATTTTATTATCAGTAATCAAGTTATCAAAGGTCAGAATTAATGAGTAAATAGTTGTAATTGTACACCTTTCTGGATTTTTTAAAGGTCAAAAAAAAAGATGGTACATTGAGTACAGATTTTCGATCGGTTTTCGAATTCGATGTTGACATTAGAAAGCTTCTCATTTTAAATCACCTTTGATAATTTTTATGGAGACAAATCTCTTCTTTAAACAAGATTGTAACATGGTTACCAACGTCAGAGTCGAGGCATAAATATCTCTTATAATTATCTCTAGGTACAGATTATAAGCAAGTGGATAACAAAAATGTAACTAAAAATCATTATAGCAGCTAAATATGGAAACAATACGGCAAAAGTCAGTAAAATAGAATAGAAGAATATCGTTTATACTGTACCAGTTTTACATTAAAACGCATATTGAGTATGGTTTACTCGATATACGTTTAAAAGTGCCTATATATTATAAATAAGCATGTTTGTTTGTTTATTTCTTACGCTTTCACGCTAAAACTAGCGAATGGTTTTTAATGAAACTGTACAGAAATATAGCTGATATATCAGAATAACACATAAACTATAATTTATAAAGATATATTAAATAAAAATAAAAAAATTTAATTTAATTTGACATATACCATGGTTCAAAATGATGATTATAGATAGAGTAGATCTATGATCATCATTTTGAACCATAAATTAAAGAATTCTGTAAAAATTTAAAATAGTAAATGTCAAACAAATCATGGCCAACTATTCTGATATACTCAATGAATTATGACTATTTTACATTAAACAAAATTGAAAACTGTGTATATCAATTGAGAGGGTGTAGGCTTTAAACCGGTGTGTTTTACTTTTAAGCCCAGTGAAGCGGGCGGTTATCAATCTAGTAATAATTATAAATTTTTGAAAAAGTAGTACGAATAAGCTTACTAATGGCGTTTATTAAAAAATTTTTTAGATTTAATTTTAAGAAACGTTATTTTAAGAAAGTTTTCATTTGGTAGATCACATTCTGACGACATTTTGTAAATAAAATTCATATTTTTAGTTAAATGCTTACCTATGCTATAAAATAATATACGTTAGATTCTTCATAAATGAGTGTGCATGTTTCATGTAGAAAAGTTACATGCTTAAAAGAGCATGTAGTTTTTTAACACATTTAAATTTTCTTGTTTATGAATAATATTTTTTATATTTATTTTCTAACTTATAGACGGTAATAAGAAGGAAAAAATAGTGAAAAATAAGTTTAAAAAATATTGCTCTGTATTTTTATTAAGGATTAAACACTAATACAGTAATACCTACCTACGTTAGAGATTATTATAATCAGGATGAAAACATGTATGCATTAAGAACACTTTTTTTCAAAAATATTTTATTTATAATGCAATTCTTTTAATTGATTTTCATTGAATATATAATTTCTGTGTATTCTATTGAAATTAATAGCCATCAATTAATTTATCTTTGTAATTATAATAACTTTTACCTTAGATAAGTTAGGTTATATTGGCTGTCCACGAAGGACACACTTTGGCTAAAGAGCCCATTGTGTTTTATCACCTTTCCGCTGATAATTTCGTTTATCAGCTCCTCTTTTTAAGGGGAATTTTAAGGATAATATTTTATCATTATTTGTTTCAGGGTGATGCGGTCTTTTTCGGATTTGTAAATAATTTTTTAATTTTAAGATTTTTTAATTTTAAGAGGTTTAATGCTACTGAAGAGGATTGCCAAAGCAATCGAAACCGGTCTAGCTAATTAATAATTTTATAATCTAGCTAAATATTTTTATTGTGGGTCCTTAAGGGGATATATTTTAGCAAAATGCATAATACAGCCCACAGAAATGCTCATCTTAATTGGAATAAAGATATAAGTGTTTTCGTAAACGATAGTTCTTTAATATTTGTAAAACCTTTCTGTTAAACATAAAAAACAAAGTTTAGTTTCCGATTGATCTTTAATCTGATCCTTTAGTAAATACGAATATTTTGACAAGGATTTTTTTTTCTAAACAATTTAACGTTCCTAAATCGGTAACACTACTAATACTTTATTTGAAATAGTTTTAAAGATATTTTGAAAAAAAATAAAAATTTCTAGGTTGAAAAGATTCAAAATTTTTATTTCTCTCTTCTTGATAGAGATTTCTATTGGATTCTTCTCATCAAGTTTGTGTATGTTAAGATGAAAATTTTTCGATAGCTGGAGTAATTTTAAAAATATCGAAAACTGAGAAAAGATAGATATGGAAAAATTGTATTATTGTGTTTGATAATAAAATTCATCATCAAAGTTGAAAATAAGGTACAAATAATATCAACCACTAGTCTAAACTTGCCTTGGCGCTCGTACTACCTTAAATTAATGAAAATATGATTGTATTTTGTCGTTCATAAATGTATTAAAATACTTTAGTTTTAATGTAGCTGCAGCCACATGGCAAAACGTCCTTCACAATTACGATAGATCTGGGCTTCAATCCTGAAAAAAGTTTTTTTTTTTTTCCGTCTTTTCTTCTTTTAAATAATGGCAATTTTTAATCATCAGTGCAATTTTTAATTAATAACGATATAATAAGAATATTTAAAGAACTATAATTTTACACTTAACGATATCCTCGAATGTAGATAGTTTTGGGCAAAGATTTGGAAAGAATACTTCTAAGTTTATATTTTATTTTTTGGAAATAATATTCTTGTTTGGGTTGATAAAACCTTTCAAACAAAATATACTAAATAGTAAACATCGAGAGATGGCATAAGTAATTTCAGTTTTAGTTTTGAAAATGATTCAATAATTTTATACACCCCTAAGTTTTCTAGAAAAAGAGGTTTTGTGCTTCCTTTTTAATAACCAATATGATTTGTCGCAATAGTCTTTAGAAATTGGGGATATTGTCAAAATAATACACAGGATAACTCCAATCAAAAACTTGAAGTAAATTGGATTTAGAAAAATGGAATATCGATACATTCAGAAATGAAAATGCATGTGAATAAAGTTTCCGTTTGCATTACAGTACTCCATATATTAAATAAATGATACAAATATTAAAAATGTAACATAACATATTTGTTTTGACTTGTTGTTTACCTTGACATAAATGTATCTTGATACAAAAATATTTCCGGAAACGTTTTTAGAAAAAAGTTCATTCCTGAGGGTTAGGAATATATTTATTCTGTAAAAATACTCATATAGTTTATAAGATATCTACATCGATATTAAAATATCATGTCTAGAGAATACTAAAGTTTAATATTTAAAAAAAATCTTATCAAATTCTAAAATGTACACACACATCGCATTCACTACTACGTGAATTTTCTCTTCATTCGTCTAAAATTTAGAAGAAAAACAAAATATTGTGAAAAATGCATTAAATTTATTTAAGTAGGGATATGAACGTATCGCTTCAAAAATTGCATCATTTAAGATACCGGAATTAATATAAGCAAAACTTTTCCTTCTCATTTGTATTTACTCTTGGTAGCAGCGCCTATCTGCGATTATTTGGACTCTCGGAAAGGTCTTATTTGTATAACTATGTCTCGCTAGCCTCCACAATATACAGTTTTTGAATGTATTATATACATTTCCAAAACATGTTTGAGCAACATTTAACTGTAATAAGTTTTCTAATCATGGCCAATAACTAAGCCCAAGTCTACATATAACAAAAATTATGATTTTAATACAACACATTGTTTTAATTATGTCGAATTTTTATCGCCAGTTGGCGGGATTCATCTGATTTGAATTTGAATATTTTGATTGGCATGTTAAAATTGTAAGTTCAAGTGTTGCTAGCTGCTAGTCAAAATTGGAATTTCTGAAAATGGGTCCACCACCTGTTTTAATTAATACGACTGATTGTCGCCAGTTGGCGGGTTGAATCTCCCAGTTATCAATAGTTGTAGGCAGGTATAAGTATTCGTTGTGTGCTTAGTCATGGCAAGGACAATAAAATCGATGCCAGCGCATCTAGTGAACAATTTTGGCGATAAAGGAAGCTGTTATGACTAATTTGGAATTCTTTACATGTTAATGTTATAAAAAATGTCAAATTAAAATTAATCATAATTATTTATTTAAATTTGTGAGACAATAATATTAATTTTTTTATGTAAGTCCTAAATGCAATCCATACAATTATATATGCATCTGTACAATTCTATAATTAAAGTATTATATCGTTACCATGGAAACGACTTCAATAAAACTCACACACGGTGCGAATACCTGCCTACTACTAAACTTCAACGTTTTAACAAATTTCAAAAAAATGATATCACCAAAAGTCAAGATATTTTTTATTTTGGATTCCAAGTTTCGGCACCTGGATTTAAATTTTACTTCTGTTTAGGTTTAAAATATTCTCGAGGATCATTTTGAGGAAAGCATCAGTGGAATCCGTTAAAAACTAGTAATGAGTAATTTTTGTGGTCTCTATATTATACTATAAGTAAAAATGTAAAAATTAAGAGACATAATATGAAAAATGACTTAAAATTTTTATGAACTAAGTTAAAAAAAAATTACAATTTATTATTTAAAAAAAACAGACTTATTCTTTCTTTATGTCTTATACATTTAAGATTGATAGTTGTAACGTGACCATTAAATGTATTAAGAAATGTCTTTAAAAAAAATAAAGAAAGTAGAAAATACATTCACATAAAATACTGTTACAAAAATAATTTCCTAAGGGAAAACAGAAAAATAAAAGAAAAACAGAATACAGAGGCACACGATGTGAAATTTATTTAATGCATTTTTATGTTTAATTTTTTATTAATTTCGATATGGACGTGTTTCTTGTCAGAATATAAAATACATTTTACATTATTACTCGAATATTTGATACTGGTTCAATTTAAGATAAAAAATATGAGGGTGAGAAAATTATGATTTGTTGAAAGTGTATTCTTGGCGTGGATAAGGCAAAATAATTCAGCAAAATAAGTAAATTTTTGGAGTATTTCATAAATTTAAATATGAACAATATAAAATGAAAATAAAGCATAGAAAGAGTGTCGATCTTTTATAAAATAAAAATTAATAAAACGATTTTGTTTTTTTAGGGTTCAGCACCACAAGGGTAACCAACGGAACTCTATTATCAAGATTCCGCTACGTGCCAGTCCGTGCTCGTCTGTTTCTATTTCATAAACAGCAAGAGTTACACAGCTAAAATTTTGATAGAGTGTATATTACTATTCCCGCTATAAAGCAAATAATTTAATAATAAACATGGCGAATTCAATAATGGCCACAAAGCCTCCCTAAAATTCTGTCTCTTTACAATTAAAGGATTGTTAGTTGGTAGCACCTACAATTCAAAATATGTTTATAACTTACAACTGTAAAAATAGGTGTTTATACTCGGGAGACACACGTTCTCAACGCCATACTCAAAGTTTTATTTCAAAGTCTAATTTAAATCGTATTCAATCTCTAATTTCTGGAGGAGAATCTTTAGGAGGATATATTCTCTCCAAACTAATTTCGAATCATTTAAGAGTGCGATTTTATATAATTCTATATTTTTCGTCTTTGCGTAAATCACACATTTTAAATTTAATTTCTGTAAAAATTTCAAATAGTAAATGTCAGATTTTTTAATTATTTATTTATTTATTTTTTTTAATATATCTTTATAAATTATAGCTCATGTGTTATTGAAGAATGCTCTATATTGCTTTACAGTTTCACTAAAACCCATTTGCTAGTTTAAGCGTGAAAGCGTAACAAACAAACAAACATCCTTACTTTCGCATTTATAATAAACTAGAGTGATACCCACCCGCTTCGCTGGGATTAAAAGTAAAGATTGCTCTCGCTTATCCCCTTTCTATGGCACTCAAAATAATGCTTAGGATTGTTGTACACAGGTAAAATATACGTATGGTTTTCTATTTTGTTAAATTGATGTAATTATTCATTGAGTATATCAGAAAAAATGGCCTATTTTTACAGAAATCTAATGACTAAGTTTACAGAAATCTGAAATTTATGGTAATGTCAAATTAAATTAATTTTTAAATTTTTTTAATTAATATATCTTTATAACTTATATCTCATGTTTTAGTCCGAAGTATAAGCTATATTGCTGTACAGTTTCATTAAAAACCATTTGCTAGATTTAGCGTGAAAGCGTAACAAACAACAAACAAACATGCTCACTTTCGCATTTATGATATATAGAGATAGAGAATATACAGAATAGAGATAAATTCACAGTGATATTGACTACGGTACAATTATTATGATTGGCACAAATTTATTTAAAAAACAATTTGTGTCTAATACAATGGAGGGAGAATGTCTATTTTTCATGGACAATGCGAATTTTGCTATGAGCATTCATATTTGTATATGTGTGTGTATTTTTATTATACAAATATAATATATCGGAAACCAATATTGATTATTATTCAAGAATATTGATTCATCTTGTTTTGAAAATAATAAATTAGATTCTAAAATTCACCAAAAAAATGCTCTTAATTTTTAACGAATGATAAGAAATATCTAAGATATTGTGCCTACTATGTACCACATTTTTAGCTGACATCAGTTAGTTATTAATATTTACAAAAGGTCCTCAAAACACAAAGTTATTATCAGCATTTTTTTATACTCAAAATATATAAAGATTAAAGTAAAATACCCAGTACATAAATGAATGAAAGTTGAAACAATTTTAGAAAAATAAAAATACGTATATTTGAGTAAAGGGATTGAGTCTAAATATTTAGTACATACCTATACAGTTTTTGGTAATAAAATGGGTACGAACAGAGATATAAATATAATGTTTAATTGAGCACACTGTAACATAATATATATTTTATACATAAAAATTTTTGTTGTTTTTCATTACTGTGTGTAGATTTATAACATTTATTGGAAACAGTCATGAATAAGATCTTGAAGGACGAGCCAATAAGTTTTCAGATAGGTTCAAACCGCTTACTTAATTAGAGAATTTCAAAGTAGCCACTCTAACTCAGTAACCTTATTAAAAATTAAGAATTTAGTTCTATAAGCTTGACACGAACTCACGAGATATCTTAAACTCCTTCCGTCTTTTAAAATTCTTTTTATAAGAAAAGTAACCGGTAGTACTAGTTTTTTTGTATTGACGTATTCGAATATGGGAAACCAGTCAACTTTTGTATCAGATTTCTGCTGAATATATTTATTTTTCGAAAAAAAATTTTCGAACAAAATTTGTTGTGTTTGTTAAGACGAACATCTTTATTACTGAAACTATGCCTCTGTCTTTTGTCAGTTATGAGCAAGAGTTGAATTCATGTAAGCCTAATAGTACTTACTAACTCGTTTTTCGAGGAGGGCACAAAGAAAGTAATTGCTCATGACAATTTTGTATTTTCATCAATTTTGGAAATTTTAGAAATGTAATTAAATTATATAAATAATTATTTACTGTAAATTTTGCTAATGCACCACTCCCAAAATTAATCTTCCCTACGCTCCAGTTTGACTACCAACCTTATCGAACTGATTCCCCACATAAAGACTCAACATTATAAAAGCTTTTCAATGTGATTTTCGAATTGTGGAGGTAAACATGGAGATATCATATAATTTTTGATTTCGTTTTTCGTTGTGAAAATAATAACTTTCGATTAGAAAATTAATATTATCGCACCCTGGAATTTTATGACCATTAGATTGCGTGTGTAGTATGTTTTATTTATTTTATTTTTTTATGTAAAAATTTTCAACTTTATTTGTTACCGTTGATAATGCGATCGTTGTAATACTGCTCACTTTATTCACTAACTTATTCAGTCAGCATCATGTCTTTTCATGTCTTTGGAGATCTTGTATGAAGATCTCCAAATTCAACTTTATTCAAATGTTTATATTTAACCCAGCTATAACACACAGGAGCGTAAACAATTTATGGTCTACGACAATACATACACGAACAATATTTGCGACAACAGACGACTGTAACTTAAACTGTAGTTAATAGTCGTATGTGTACATAAAAAAAGCTGCATTAAACATACACAGCTGCATATATATAAATTATTTTTTGTGTTTATCTTTTTACCGAAACGGGAAGGGCCGTTTTTTTGGTGCCAAAAAATTCATTATTATTAAGGTTTTATTAAGTTGTAACATACCACTTATCTTTAATAAATTTTGAATAGTGAAAGCCTGTACTTTTGGCTTTAACTAATGCGTCGGCATTATAAGCCAGTCAAGGGAAGTATGCGCTCAAATGTATAAGCAAAAAAAGTATATACACGCAAATGAATATAACTTGTAATGAATGTGCATGTTGGTACATGGATATACATTTACGTGCATATGTATTTTCGCATACGTAACTTGGCATGGCTTCTATTCCTGACGCTTACTGTGACGTCATCCACTATCGAGTAATTACTTAATTAATTACTTACACTTAATTTACGCATAAAGTTTCAAATTTGATATCGAAAACATATGATGAGATGGGGAACTCTCAAAATAGTTAAGATGCCTGCCCTTTAATCTAACCTATATTCTTGCGTACTTATAAGTAAGGAAATTATAAGATCTCTAAAATTATTAAAAACATATATGAGTTTCCCGCCTCATATTTAGAGTAAAACAAAACACTCGTTGGTAAAAAAATTTTCTAAGCTACATCTAAAAATCAATTTTTGTTTTCAACTTGTACCAGGCGTTCGAATAAGAAAAATTAATTATATTGATACTCTTACCATAGTTATTCATACTTCAAATTTTCTACCGGATAAAAATTTACCTGCAACAAAAACAAAATTATTAAACATATCTACTAATTAATATCTACTAAAATTATTACTATAACAATCAATCAATGAAGTACCATGTTTGATTTACAAACGTTGGTGATCATGGCATTCCACCCGTCCCTGTCGTTGGCGGGGTGAAGAATGTCAATATTTGACATATTTAATTTTAAGCTTTTAAAATAACCATGACGTTTTCTTTCTCTCGCCAAAGATCCAAAAACTTTTCCTGTATTCTGGGCACTTTTTTCTAATAATATGACCCAAGAAATTGAGCTGACGAAATCTTAAAGTCTTTATTAGTTCACGGCCTTCACATGCTTTTTGTAGAACAGGTTAATTTGTTGATCGTTGGGTTCATGATATCCGCTGGGAACGACGCAGGAAACACATTTCTGTCGCAGCTAATAGTTTTTCAACAGCAGTTGACACTTTCCATGTTTCACATGCATACAATAAAACCGGCCAAACGTAACATTTTAAAATACGAATTTTGGTTTTATTACTTATGTTTTTGTTCATTAATATTTGTTTATATTTATTAAATATTACTTTCGATAGAGCTATACGTCGTTCCATTTCACTTATATATTTACCGTCTGATGGAATAGTCGCGCCAATTGATATATGTATTGACACACTTGTTCCAACTTTGCACAGTTCATTTTGAGGTTAGCTTGTTTGGAAATTATCATACATCTTTTTTACGTCTTTTTTGCGTTAATTGTTAAGCCGTATGGGTTACCGCCGTATGTTTTACATGCTTTGATAACGTTGTTTATGAAAGCTTGTAAACTGTCTTCACTGGCACTTATCAACATTATTACTATATAAGCACATTTCGAATATTTTAAAATCGTGAAGGCCTCTCTACTAACGTTCCCATAACTACTCTTGGAAAATATGAAATAAACACATGAAAATATTCCCACATTTTTATTTCGAATTTCATTTTTTGAATATTTTTTTTTTTTTATATGTGAAATAATGATTGGTTAAAGCCTGACATAAGGAAAGATGACTACACACATTTTTATGCAACCAATATCGTTAGCGAAACGCATTGTCCATATTGAATAACTAATAATATTTTAGTCTACATAAAAAAAGTAAACTTCAAACATAAGTTTTTTTTTTTGCTACTAGCATAATAAAATTACCGAATCCTTTTTCTGTCTAAACAAATATTTACATAATATACAAATATTTTCCACTTGATAAAAAGATCAAAGTGTGTAGAAAAGGAAACTAAAGAGGAAAACAGAACGTTCTGGAAATATTTTTTATTTTCATCAGCAGACAAAATTCGACCGGTCAACGCTTTTTTTTATTTCATTACTATACGTATGTGTTTCTTGTGGGTACACAAAAGGGAAGGGTTTAGTACCAGGCATCAGAATTTACATTTTTTCAGAGCTTTTTTTTTAGTATTAATTTTTTTGAGAACAATCGATAGAATCTTTAGATTCATGGAACAATATTTGAACAATGGTACAAGATCATAATGTACCATGGACTATTATACTTAATGTAAGTACCTCAGATCACTGTCCATGTCTATACAGGGAACAGCAAGCATCGAATGTATGGGATAGTATATTGAAAATATCACAAATTTTTCTTTCAAGAGTTGCTTTTAACTTCTTTTTCCCCACTTACTATATAAACCCATTAAATAATAACATAATTACAAAATTGTTATTATTGTTAATTACATTTAGAACTAAAATGTAACACACCAAAATACCCACCAGTAACAAGTGATTTTGATGGAATGTAATTTAAAACATAAAAAACAAAAGTTCACTTAGAGATAATTGAACAGTACTTTTAAGTAAAATATTACATTTCTATTTTATTTCCAAAGAAATATACATGGATAATCATTGCTTAGGTTGCCTACTTTTTAGTAACTAAAGTTTGTTTAAATATAGACACTAAAATTTTTCAAAAAACCATACAGTGATTCAAGATATATTACAGTTGTGGTACTACGCATTACCCAATTGTTATATGAAATGTCAAATACATCTTTTATCAAAAGTTTGCTCAGCCAGTTTAAATTTAATATTACAATTTCTTACGTTTGATTTTTCAAGTGAACATTTCGTTTTTGTTTTTTTATTTCCGATATAACTAACTATTCTAATGGATGATATGGCCTTTAAGATAGTATAGTATCCTAGTAAAAAAAAAAAAATTCACCATATTTTTACTAACTCAAGTACTTGTTTGTCTGTTTTTTTTTTTTTTTTTGAAATATAAGGTAAACCGAAGCTTTTTATTGATGTATCGTTTGTTAATTTCAAGATTACAACACGTTTTTAACATTCAATTTTACACTGCAAAGTTGAATTATTTTATTTCCGTTTATTTTAAGCAACTTTTACCGAGCATTCCTAAAATAAACGGAATCGTTTTGTTGGAAGAACACCTCAAAAGTTAAATAACCGGTGCCCATCAGTACCGGTGCCCTTCATTTTGGAGATGTTCATGCGTTTCGGAAATTTTTTAATCAAGCCGTCTTTTCGTTATTCTAATTGGTAGTCTTCTGTATATATTAAAGGTAAAGCCCCCGACTGGCATAGGTATTAACACACAGCCTAGATCACTTATGATAGAAGAAGCGTAGAGCGCGAAAATATTTATTTTTTTAATTTAAGGACGTTCATGCGTGTAGCTGTTTTGCTATGTGCGTTCATAGGGAAACAGTATGTAAATTTTAAAGAATTTTAAATTAGTAGAAAATAGAAATTTTTTTTGAAATTCTATTAAAAGTTTAAATAATAGTTAACTGGTAAAAGTTTCAAGTATGGCTATCGATATAATTTTTGAAAAATATCGATTTATATTTTCCATTTAGTCTCATGTTAAACCTTACTTTCAGTCACTTTTTAAACTTAAAATTTAATGAAATTAATTCGATAACAGGATATTTTTCCTGTTTTAAATCATAGAAAATCATTTAAACTATCGCTTCATCATATTGTTTTTAATTTCTCTACTAAAATCGTTGACGCATGAACGTCCTTAAAATTGTCTAACCATGGGAGCGAATAACTGCTAGTTGAACAATTAATTCAAAAATTATTTTTTCCTACACTTATAAAAAAGGATGCCCGTTCTACAAATTGAAAATTTCAGAAAATCGAAACTTGAATTGTCTAATCATGGACATCTACTTTAATTAAGTCAGGCAAAACTATTTTTACATTTATTATGCATTTTCTGTGAACGCTTGTAAGAATTTTCATAGACAAAAAAGTTGTTTGGCATTCTAGCTGCTGATGAATCGATTTGGATGTTGATTTTGAATGATTTTTCTGTTGTTATTGGGTACAGAATATTAAACTCATATGGATAGGAACACTCTCAATCAAATTACCTTTCAAAAAAGAAGAAACAAGAAAAGTTTATCCATTCAGTAGCTACAATTCACAGCCACGTTAAACTTAAACAGTCCTCTTTTTTGGTCGGAAGCTTATTAATATAATACATAACAATAAGCTTTTATTTATTTGTGGAAACGAAATCAAACTTATTACTCCCCTAGTTACAAAATCCGTAAAGAACTTAAAAGAAGTTCAAAGCTATCGAAATCATTTCAAATGTTAAGTGAAAAAATAAAATATTTTAAAAGAAAGAATAAAACATTCAAAAACACAAAAGAAGGTCCATAAACTCATTTTGATTCTTCGCATTTTCTTCGTGTACAAACATTTAAAATAAATATTGAAAGTAAATTCTTACTTATTCACATTTTTTTCTTTTTTTTTTTTTTTTTGGATTTTAATTTATTTCTTTTTACGTACAGAAATTAAATTGTTTTATTACGTAAATGAAAAAGATAAACATCAAAAGAAATATTAATAAATAATTTTGAAACGTTTCTTCATATAGTAGTTAAATATAAGAAAAATTCATAATTTTTCAAGTAGAAGTAAAATGAAAATATCTCTTCTTAACAATAAAATACAAAAATAAAAATTTAATACCTACAATAAATTTTAGTACATGCATTATATACGAAAAAAAAATGAGAGCTTTGCTTTTTTTAACAGTCTGATCGAAAGTTTTTTTTTCTGCTCGAAAAAGAAAAGTAAAACTTCTATGATATCTTTATGTTTTGACATTTTAAGATACTTGTTTTCACCTAAAAAAAAAAGTGAAAAAAGAAACAATTGACTGAGTTAATTGTTGAAATACCATGAATAGTGATGTTTACGAAAAAATGTTTCAAACAAAAATTGTTTATTTTTTTATATGGAACATTTAAATTTTTGTTCTATCTCTAACGGTTTACAAGTTGGTCCTACGGACCCAAGACCCAATTGACCTATGTTGCTCATTAACGAACTTGACCCCACTTTTTACGTCCCTAGCACGCTATAAAAATTTCAGCTTGATATCTCTTTTCGTTTTGCGTAATCGTGATGACAGACGGACAGACAGACGACAGACGATAGACGACAGAGATGGGACAGAAAAAAATGAGATCTGTAAAAAGTTCCCATCAATTAATCCGAAATAAATAATTATCACTTAACAAAATAAAATTAAGTACCGAAGAATAATTGTGTTTGAAGCAAATTGAATCGTGTTTCCAATGAGAATTGGAAAATCTTTTTACTATGTTTTCCAAATCACTTAGTTTCTAGCCTCTCGCGTATATTAATAAATGTATATAAGGAGAATAAATTACGCAAATTTTTCTTACTGATTTTCATTTTTGATATATTTTCTGTTTTATAGGCTTATAATGAGTCTATTTCGGATTGTTAGAAATGTATTATTTACATTTTAACAATGGTCAACACCAAGAACTTACTTTTTTTGAAAGGTGAAAGCTTCTAGGAAAAAATTGACCCCTTGTTAAATTTGCATTCAGTGGTAAAATAGTAAACTGCTGTAAAGTTAGATCAGTGATACTGATTATTAAAAAAAGATATTGGCGTTTGCTCTAAATATCATATCTTCCACGACGTTTTTTTTTTCAAATGAATATTTTGGTATGCACTGCAATTGTTAAAAATAATTTATATTTACAGAGTCATGACATGTTTTTGTAATGTTCAAATCAAGTTCAATTCGAAAAAACTTAAAGTATTCTTATAATTGTTTAATGTTTTGCTATAAACCTTTTTGAAATAATTTCTTTTTTATAAATTTCGTACACTCCATATATCGAAATCGAAACGTTTTTATACCAATATTTCTGGGGTAAAACACAATAAATTTAAAAATTGATTATTATATTACGGGTGTTAGTACATAATAACTGGGCCATGTGATAAATATCATTTATGGAATGGAAAAATGAGAAGCGTAAGATAGGTAAGTAATATTAGATATAAAATTTTTATCGATGTTTGAAATTCTTAATTCTCATAATACAGTATAGATTTTCGCTTTTCTCTCATCCACCTATTTACTTTAGTTGTCCTTATTTATCTTAATTGTTCAATTCAAGTCAAACACAACTGAAAGTATTACTATATTTGACTAGTGCTTAAATAAATGTAAATGCCGAAAAAAAATTAATTACAGGTTGGGACCAACGCGTATCTAAAATTTGTGTATCCAACATATTTTGACATTTCTCAAATTTACATAAAAATTTATAAGCGTATATCCTGTGATGCGTTTTGGTGTGCAACAAGTGGTAATTTTCCCCTACAGTTTCCTTACCTAACTATATTTCTCGGCTGGTCTTTGTTTGTTTTTAATTTCTTTTTCCAAGAATTATCGTTACAGCCTATTGATAGTTGGCATTTTTCAAATTTTTCTCGTTTTTATACTATGTACTATATGTGATATATCAAGGTTTACTAAGTTTAGTCTCAAGTTTGTATCGCCTAAAAATATTGATACCACAAACAAAATTTTGATACGGTTGCTCATAAAATCACTTAAGTAGTCAATTTTTGGTTGCTTGTCTGTCTGCCTGTCTGTAAACACGAAAACTCAAGAATGAAGAGATATTAAGCTTAAATTTTTATAGCGTGCTTAGGACGTAAAAAGTAAGGACGAGTTCGTAAATGAAGGTGCTATGTCAATTTGGCCTTGGGTCAATAGGACCGATCTTGTAAACAGCTAGAGATAGAACACAAATTTAAATGTAAAAAATATTCTTTTATAAAAATATAACTTTTGTTTGAAACATTTTTTTCGTAAACATCACTATTTATTCGTGAGGGTGCAAATTATAAAGTACTTAAATGGGAATTTTACGGTAGTATCAGTTACGCATGTATGTCTATCTAAGAGTGGCTATCTTTTTTACTTACATGACGTAAAAAAAGAAACGATTGATTAATCAAAACTGTGTATACATGGTATTTCAACAATTATTTCATTCAAATTTTTTGTTTTCACGTGTTTTTTACTTACGTTTTTTGTCAGAATTTGATAAAACAAAAACAAAAAGCAAAAATCAGAATTTTCCGACATTAATCATTTAAATAGGAAACTTAGAATATAACGAAAAATAAATCACTATACACCCTCGCCTAGTAGGCACATAAATACGGTTTCGACCGTGGTTAAAATACAAATTCGAACTGCGTGAAAATTTTCTGGTTTAAAGGACCCTAAATGATGACTATTATAAAGATCGAAGAAAAATATTTTTTTTTTGCATTTGTAATTTAAGAAATCTCCACAATAGTTGGGAAATATTTTTATCACTGAATCCGACATTAACCATATTCGTCTAGATAGATAGTTACGTATTTAGCTGAATTCTCCTTTAGTAAAAATTTTTGTTGTTGATGTGAAAATACGTAAAACTAATTTTTGCCCTTTAAGTGTAACGCTTAAAATACAGCTTGAGATGGTTGTTGCCCTTATATACAAACTCAATGAATATTCTATTCATATAAAAATAGGAAATTAGATTTTTGAAGATTTAAAGGGATGTATTATCAAAACGAATAGCTTTTGGGGGCTATACCCATTTGGGGGGTTACACCAAAATTACAAAAAAAAAATTAAAACAGATTTGATTATTATGGCAGTATTTTAAATACATATAAACATGTCGAGTTCACAGACAGCGTGGGGCCTAGAGTAAACTTTTCCAACTGATAGTGTTATTGCGTGTATTTTTTTAGTAACTATAATTGTTCGAAACTGAACAGGCCCTTACGGGCCTCTCAAATGCTCGATATCTACAGCATTTGCTTCTCTTACTACAAGGCTAAGGGGACATCCAAAAATTATTCACACCAATGTTACGATTTTTAAACCACCTGCTTCCTTGTCACAGATGGTCACATTTTTGGAGACCCATCCTTCTTGGTGTGACGTCTCATATTTTATAATATAATAGAAATAATTAAAATAAAACAGCAGTTACAAATTAAATTTAAAAAAAATAAAAATCTAAAAATCTTAAAACAAAAGTTAAAAATCTTGGTTTTAATGGGATAGTTTTTTTTTTACATATAAATTTTGCGTTTATGTTTTAAATTTGAACCCCTCCCTTAGGTGACGTAATTAATAAATGGTTCATAATCCATCACTGTAAATATAACTAATTTATTATGAACAACAAATATAATAAAATTTCGTTAAATTTCCAATGTCCAACAAGTAAATTTTTTTTCATCATGGCTAATAATTTCTATAATAACCTGAGTTGTTAAGAAAATTCGTATTAACTACTATAATTTGTTAACGAAAAACGTACAAAATCCACGCGATAAATACATATAATACGTATATTGTAGTATATTATAATATTCGAAATAGCTTTACTACATCGGTAAGTATATGTTTTGAACGCCATATTGATCGTTATGTTACGACTCACACACACTCACATCACACTCGCACCCATGCCAATTTATATGGATAGAAGAAATAAGCATCAACAATACATTAATGTATATAACAAAGTGAGATAGAAAACGGTTGCAGTAGTAACATCATATCTCGTGAATGGATGTTGTTTGGTCCACACCCGAATAAGCTATCCAACTTCTCTATGTTTTATAGCCAACACGAATACGTTGTGAAAATTATATGTTTCACAAGAGGTATTGCCGATAGACAAATAAACTACCCAGCACATGAGACTGATAATCGTAAAAATATAGCCACATTAACTGTTATGTTCCAAGAAAAGCCAATTATTAGCAAATTTAAAAAAAAATCTGGTGCTAACTTTTCCATATAACGCGTATACAGGATGTCTGATTAAAATTGGCTACATATGGAAAACTTTTTTATTATAAGGTTTTTAAAAGGGAGTGATTTCTTGAATACTGTGCTTTATTATCTGTTCTAAATATTCTACATTTCGAAAACACCATGAACATTTCTATCGAACTTTTTCACTTAGTGACACCATGTACATTGGATGTCAAAAGTTAATAGCTGAATATAAATATTTTCAAAAGCAGAGTTTCTATAGAGAATACTTTTTTTTTCATAATGGTTTATTAATTATTAATGTTATCAAGTGGTCATAGTATCCGTTCAATTCCGTGGTGCTTTTCTTCAGATCGATAGCGTAAATACGACGTTATCAAGCTCATTTGAAAACGCTTTTTTCGAAAAAAAAAGTCGTTGAGAGAAAGGTTCGTAGACTCGCCAAAAGGAAGCCATTCACGCAGTTTCGAGTGTGTATTGACAAAATGGCTGCTGCACCGCGGACTAAAATTTATGCTACAGTGCTTCAGAGATAGATATGTTATCCTTATTCCAGATTCAATTTCCATTTTAATAGAAAAAAATTCGAATAACATAAACGTTTTTATGGTTACTAAAATAAAGACTCCATATTGGTCTTACATTTTTATTTACTCTGAGTTTGAATTTACTGTAGGACACTAATTTGAAATTACGTTCAGGAAATTATCATGTAAGGAAAAGTTGTTTAGATAGACCCACTGAAATGGTCGGTCTACAGTCTTACTTTTTGGTGTTGTTGTAAACCATTCTACAATTTGTTCATTTTTTTTCAAGTTTGGGAAATCTAGGCAAAATATTTGTTTGGTAATCGGTATTACTAAAAGAAACTACTTTTTAATTCGGATTTGTAATCGAAACAGAAATATGAAATATTACGGCTAATATTGCAATTGAAGATTGGTATTACTGCTTGAATATATGCAATTAAATTCCATACCGTGTCGATAGTCCTTTACGTCAGGCTATTTAAAACATAAAAGTGCGTCCATAAGTTTTCGTTGCCACAAAACTAAAAAGAGAATAATCTAAATTGCAAAAGCGTATAAATCTTTTTCTATAGTAACAAAGGACCGAATCCATCGCATCATCGTTAATTTCTGCTTCGTCGAAATGAAATCCAGAATGGCAAGTTTTTTAGTTTTTTCGAATATATATTTCGTATAGTAAAGCAGAAAACTTAAAGTTATTTGACTTGTTATTTATAACATTCACTTTGATTCTATTATCATTTTCAATCATGCTAACATTGATATTCGGTGGATTAAATTGTGGAAACCTACACCAAAGGTCAATTTTGTATTAACTATATTTATTCCAAAAAAATTGCGATCTATTAGAAACAGCGCCTATTCTCAGAACTTCGAAATAATATGTTTGGATTTTCAATATTTTTTCAACGAAGGTCATTGTTAAAAGTTAAAATTAAAGCTTCTACATGTGATATGTGCGTAAATATATTCCAATTTCACGAATGTAAATACTATTTTTTGACATCCGGTGAATAATGTTGTTGAATAACGTTTTAATTAATGTGAAATAAAGTGATGGATGAAAAATTATTCATAATAATATGTAAGAGTTAATATTTTCCAAATCCCATATTATATTCATTCATTCATTCAACCCACGTCTGATAAATATTTGAATTACAACAAAACAAAACCAGATGATGATAAACATGTACACCATACCAGGTGTCCCATTTTATATAATCCAGGTGAATATTTCTAGAATCAAGTTTTTAAGGAAAAAACGACTAAAATAAAAGTTTTTTTACGCGAACGTATAACTCCGATATAGAATTATAACTTGACTTTAAAGGTATTTTAAAACTCATATCGATAGACGAGAAGATTGGCAAGGTATAGTAGAAAATTTTAAATTGGAGAATTATTCCTTATAGAATACCATATCACGTTTGTAAGAAACATTTTTTGAAAAATTTTCTTTGGAAGTCAAATGTAAAAATTTATTATGCTTGTTTTTAATTCAAAGTTTACGCAATCAAGTAAATCTTAAAAAAACATAAGTTAAATTTTTTATAAAATCCAACGAAATATTGTATTTATGAGGTTTTGAGAAATATTTGGTTATCCTATTATAAGGAATAGCTTTCCAATATATAATTATCCTCTATGTCTTATCAGTTACGCACGTAAAATTGTCCTATTTGAAACATTGTATCCAATTCGTCTCAGAAATATTTATCTAGATTGCTTCAAATAGTACACCTGGTATATTCTGTTTATTAAAAAAATATAATATGTATATTTTTAATTAAAGTTTTTACCTTTCTCAAAAATTACGAAATTTATCTAGAAACCAAATCTGTGACTGTGTTAAAGCAAACACACCTACTAATATAATTAGTTGAAAACAAAAATTTTTTCTGAAAATTATATTTATTAGTTTTTTAATTAAGCCCTTCGTATGTTTAGTGGGATTTCATACACCCTACATGGAAAGATAAAAAAGGATATTTTTTATATTTCATAAACGAAGTAGTCAACTCTAAGTATGGGAGAGTTTAATATGTCAATATAGTAATAATTATGATGTACCATTGACAAAATATTTGGCCTTATAAAGAAATTATTCCAATATCCACTTAGTAATTTTTATTCGGAAAAAGGAACAATTACTGTGAATCATGCCAAAAGTTTTCATATTCGTCCCGAACACGAGTTTTATGTCACCATTTTTAAACCCCAAACTAAAAAAAGGGTGTTATAGGTTTGACCGTTATGTGCGTGTGTCTGTCTGTGGCATCGTAGCGCCTAAACGTATGAACCACTTTTAATTTTTTTGGTTTCGTTTGAAAGCTTATTTAACGGAGAGTGTTCTAAGCTATGTTTCAAGTGCGAGTTTATGGTTTCGTAGCCGAAAAAAAAATGGACGTTCTCCAAAATGCTTTAAGGGGAAAGGTCATTCAATGGAGATTGTTCTTATAAATGTTTCAAGTGCGTGTTTTAGGTTCCGTATTGGGAAAATTTGTCGGAGTTTTTTTAAACTTGTAATAATATAGTTCTATGAATGGGCATATCTATGGATTCTTCTATGGTTTACATTAAAAATGTATTACGGTTTCCTACAAAATATAAACAAGTAATTATTTTAATTTAGACAAGTGAAAACAAACAATTGACTGAGTTAATTGTTGAAATACCATGTATAGGCAGTGTTGATAACTCTGTCACATTTCACATGCATACATATCTGACATATTTAACTGATATTCTCATATAATGCGCAAGTGTTGATGCGCACTCGTTTGTTTTTTTGACGTCACGTAAATAACAAAAGATACTCACTTTGATATTAATACATACTATAAAATTTGTACCTAATTAACGCCCTCGTGGGTAAACAGTGATGTTTACAAAAAAATGTTTCAAACAAAAGTTGTTTATTTTTTTGTAAGGAACATTTTTTACATTTAAACTTTTATTCTATCTCTAACGGTTTACAAGATGGGTACTACGGACCCATGACCCAATTGACCCATGTTGCTCATTTACGAACTTGACCTCACTTTTTACGTCCTAAACACGCTGTAAAAATTTCAGCTTGATATCTCTTTTCGTTTTTGAGTAATCGTGACCACAGACGGACGGACGGACGGCCGGACGGACGGCCGGACGGACGGACGGACAACCGGAAATGGATTAATTAGGTGATTTTATGAACACCTATACCAATTTTTTTTTTGTAGCATCAATATTTTTAGGCGTTACAAACTTGGGACTAAACTTATAATACTATGTATATTTCATATATACATGGTATAAAAATATTATTTATGCAATTTCGTTTCTTATTTTGACAATTTCTAAAGACATTTACTAACCCAATGACAAGTAGACAATAAAAAATTAGTCATAGCCACCTCCTTTATCACCTAAGTTAAACATTTTAAGCCCTGATATCGAAATGATTCTCCCTATCATGACTACGCACAGCGTCAAGTGCTACACTAGATTTATTCCTTTATTGCAATTATGGTCCAAGAGCTCGCTGCAAAAAACCTAGCCTATCGAGTTACCGGATGAAGTATTTTTTAAATGATACTACTCACTGTAACTATTAAAAAAATCATTTAGTGCCAGGGCAAATATGGTGCATAACCTTGCTATATTTTTTCTAAGGTACATTTTTTGGACATAAACTGTACCAATCGAGTAACCGCTTGAAACTGATTTTAAAATGTAGTTTCGAGTGAGTAGAAAATAATTATGAACAACTGCCTCGGTCAATCTGGTGCTAACCCCATGGCACGACACATTTTTTAATTTTTTTTTTTGTTGTGTTATCGTACCTATCGAGTAACCGCTTCAAACTGTAATTAAATTGAAGTTTAAACATTTCTTATTAAGAAAATATATTAGTGCCACTTCTATTTTAGTGACAAATGCCCGGCACGATACTTTATATTCCTTCAAGTCCCATACTATTGCTCATATAATCTATAACAGATACATTGGGGAATAAATGAATAAACATCTAATGGATAACAATTACAGTAATTTTTAAGTGATTTTTTTTATTTATACGAGTATTTTATAAAGTATCAACATAAAATACAATGAAAGTTCTCTCATATATTTTACTATAAAATTAATTAAAAAACTTAAATATCTAAAAATATACATTGAACTATATATATAGAATTATTATTAAATGTCATCATGATCATCATCACTATCGTCATGATCATTGTCACTACGGCCATGATCATCGTCACTTTTATCATAATTATCATCATGGTCACCTTTATTTTCATGATTATCATCGTTATTATCGTTATGGTCACTGTCATTTTTTTTGTTGTAATCATCATTATCATAAGAATCATCGTTACAATTATCAATTTCATTAAGCTCTACTTCATCAAGTTCTACCATAACAATGTCTTCAACTAAGAGAGGTGTTAGATCACCTTCGAACCAAAGCGGTTCAATTTTATTGTCATTTACTGTCCATCCGCATTGTTCTGGTGAGAAATTGATGCAGTTAGCTTCAGTAGCATTCTGCCACATTGAAGTTACATAGATAGTTCGTAAAATTTTTTGTTTCAGTGACTTCCAACATGGTGGAAGTTGAGTTGAATCAAATCTTTTTACATTTTTCATAAAATATTCTGCTACAGACGTTGGCGTAAATCGATTTTGAAACATTAATAATCTCGCATCATTTACATTGTTACAACTTATTCCATAAATTTTACAAGTATATTCTTGCAATATTTCCATACTTCTTAAATTATCAATTTCGTCTATATTCGGGCTCAATGTTCGCATCAAGTTTGGACAGCTTTTGACAAGTTTTGATATTTAAATTTTTTTAATTAATTTTATAGTAAAATATATGAGAGAACTTTCATTGTATTTTATGTTGATACTTGATGTTTATTCATTTATTCCCCAATGTATCTGTTTTAGATTATATGAGCAATAGTATGGGACTTGAAGGAATATAAAGTATCGTGCCGGGCATTTGTCACTAAAATAGAAGTGGCACTAATATATTTTCTTAATAAGAAATGTTTAAACTTCAATTTAATTACAGTTTGAAGCGGTTACTCGATAGGTACGATAACACAACAAAAAAAAAATTAAAAAATGTGTCGTGCCATGGGGTTAGCACCAGATTGACCGAGGCAGTTGTTCATAATTATTTTCTACTCACTCGAAACTACATTTTAAAATCAGTTTCAAGCGGTTACTCGATTGGTACAGTTTATGTCCAAAAAATGTACCTTAGAAAAAATATAGCAAGGTTATGCACCATATTTGCCCTGGCACTAAATGATTTTTTTAATAGTTACAGTGAGTAGTATCATTTAAAAAATACTTCATCCGGTAACTCGATAGGCCAGGTTTTTTGCAGCGAGCTCTTGCTCCATTACTTCAATGTGAAAATAGAAATTTTTTCTATAACAACACATGCAAAATACATCTTTTTTATCTCCATGAGAGCAAGTTCAAAAGGTTCTTTAAATTTAGGCAAATAGTACTGTAGGTCTCAGTAGCAAGAATTATATATCCCTTGCGTAGTACTACGCATTTAGATCAATTTTAATTTTAGACAATAAAAGTTACATGTTTATTCACACTTCATTTTAGTATAATTTCACTGTAAATAGCAAAAAATTCTGTGAAAATTTAATTTAATTGTATATACAGCACACACTTATCATGTAACCAACCGGCTATCAAGTTAAATTGAGGCAACACAAAGAAAATATTTATTCAGCAAAAAAAAAAAGCGAAAATGTTTATTTGATTTTGACTGATTGTTTTGAATAAAACGGAACTATGATAACTACATATACAAGGTGATGCACTCGAAACAGAACGTTATTTTTTCATAGATGAAATATTTTAGAGTCGGTAAAATTTCCTCATAAAGCAACTGAGTCAGCTATTTAAAATAATTATCCCATAATTTTCATTGGCCGTTAATATATTTGGAGACATCGACTAAAATCGTATAAAAGGTTATATACCAAAGAATTAATTCAGTTGGTATTTAAAAATTTTTTCGTCAATTTTAAAATCAATTGCAGATTCTTATGTCCATGGATTATTTAGAGTAATTCAAAAACAAAAAAACAAAAACCACTTGACTTGGATACGATAAGTATTTTTGAGGTATCTCAAAAACTACTCAATAAATCGTTAATTACTATAAACATATTTTTGGTTTTTGAGTCCAAATTACTCTAGTTACTAGAGTTTGAATTGACCTTTCTGAAAAAATCTAGTAATTTTTACTTGATAAGCGATTTTTTCAAAAAGGTCAATTTAAACAGCGCATGATAAATGCTGATAGTACAAACTGTTACAAGTCACACAGTCGCGATTCGACCCTGAAAAATAATCGATATATATTATAAATGTTAAGTAAGGATGATTGTTTGTTTGTTGATTCGTTTGATTGTTTGTTTGCTACGTTTTCACGTAAAAATTAGCGACTGGTTGTTAATGAAACTGACAGCAATAGAGCTCATAATAACACATGAGCTATAATTTGTAAAGATATATAAGAAAAAAAAAATTAAAATTAATCTGACATTTAAATTTTTACAGAAATCAATGATTATAGAGCTGATCCATCTATTATCCTCATTTTGAACCATAAATTAAAGATTTCTGTACAAATGTAAAATAGCAAATGTCAAATAATTCATGGCCATCTTTTCTCATATACTCAATGAATTATGACTATTTTAAAATTTAAAAAATTAAAAACCATGCATATCTGCGTAGAACTCTTCCTTAAGCGGGTGTTTTTACTTTTAAGCCCAGTAAAGTGGGCGGGTATCAAACTATCACTTTTTATTATCTGGCGAATAATGATCGCTGGCATTTGTTTTGATCTTGGATTCAAATTATCAAAAATAAAGCATTTTACAATTTTTATCGAAATAATACGAAAACAAAATTTAAATACAATACAAACACTGAAAATAGCATAATTATATATTACGACTTCATCCGTCTTAATTTTAACAGTTTTTCTGTTTGATTTGAAAGTTTTTTTACTCCCTATCTTCTTGTAAAATATCCTGTATTTTTTGAAGACTCTATATCATCCAAATTTATATAAAAAAGGTATTTTTGTGATTTTATATATGGAAAATTTAAATCCTCCTTTATCGACCTTTCTTCTTCAATTTATGTAATTGTCGGAAACTCAATTTTTTTTCCTTTTGTAATTTTTTTTTTTTCAATTTTTTTCCTTATATTTATGGTAATTTTCTAATAAATTGAAATAGGTCGATTCAGTCAGTACATTGTTAGAATGCCAATACTTTACCTCATAATTCAAATTTGTTTTCATCATTTTGAGGTTTGACTTATTGAAAACTTAAGTTACTAAATATACGCCAGTCAAATTCTACATTAAAATCGCAAAACTCGATGCTTTTTTGGTGTGTTATTTGAACTCTTTAGAGACGTCCGAAACTACGTTTTGCAAGAAAAAACAATTGTGATAGGTGCGTAATCCGTGAAAAACAGCAAAATTTTCGAACTTTTGCAAGTTTTTGCAGTTCAATTCAAAGCTATGAGCTTTTGACATTAGTTGCGACTCTCATTTTAACAGTAAGTATATTATAATTGAAATAGTTGAAGCCAACCCACAGCTTAGCATATCTAATAGTTTTTGAGATATGGCGCTTGAAAAATTTACATGGTTTTCAGAAATGTTAAAATTCAGAATTTTGCTTTTGTTAATCCGTTATTGATAGAAAAAAAAGTTTAAATTTAAAAACTGTTCCTTATAAAACAACTTAGGTTTGGAGAAATTTTTGAGACACCATTGTTTTCTCGTAAGGGGGCTAATAAGGGCAAAACTTTGGTGTCCGTTTTCTCCCGAAATATAAAAGATAGAAAGGTGACAATTTTTTGGTAACTTCAAACAGTGTGCCTCATACAAATGATAACCGGAAGACCTGACCTTAACGTGCGTGAATACTTTTTGCGAGCAAATAAAAGGTTTGCTCTCAGCCCAATATTTCAATAGAATAATTTTTCGCCTACATAGGTAGCACAATATTTTTTTTTTTTTTACTAAAATGAAACTGCCCCCTGCCACATAGCAGTTGTTTTATTTGTAAGATTTTACTGGCGTTATATGTGAAATGTAATTTTAGGATTCCTTAGCCATCAGACATTTCGAACATCGAACGTATATTGAAATGTTACATTTCAGTTTTCATACACTTAACAGGTAAAAATAATATTTTCTGCCCGCATAAAAAATCAATACCTTGCTGATTGTAATATATATAATGAAGTTGTGATTAGTAAGTTTGTAACCCAAATCAATCAAAATATTATATTTCAGTTGTATGATTTGTTATAACTTTTATGTTTTTGGAGAATAGTACAAATCATCATTTTCTCTCTAACTTCTTTCTTTCTGCTTTTCTAGATAGGTACCTACCTAGGTATTGTATCCATATTTTATGCGTTGACAAGTTGTCTTGCTACTTTTTATATGGCTAGTTTCTTCCCTAAAATAAAGTTCATAAACATATGCCTACTTGTTAAATTAAATTGTTGAACAAAATTAGTTTTTTTTCAAAAATGGGGTGATCGCATATTAGTTTAATAACAATTAGTCTATTATTTTAATTAGTCATTAGTCTATTTCCGGTTGTCTGTTCGTCTGTCTATCAACAGGATAACTCAAAAACGAAAAGATATATCAAGCTGAAATTTTTATAGCGTATTCGGGACGTAAAAAGTTCATCGAGTTCGGAAATAGGTCAATTGGGTTTGGATGATCCATCTTGTAAACCGTTAGAGATAGAACAAAAGTTTAAATGTAAAAAATTTTCCTTATAAAAAGTAAACAACTTTTGACCAAAACGTGTATGTGGCTGTTTACGATATCTTTTTTTATTTACGTGACGTTTAAAACAAACGATTGCGTCATCAACACTGTCTATATACATGGTATTTCAACAATTAACTCAGTCAATTGTTTGTTTTCACTTGTTTAATAATAATTTGAAAGTTGCTTACAGTTTTAAGGTTACATACATACAGTAAATAAACTTCTGTATCCAGTTCTTAATTAAAACTATTACGTCAAACGATATGTTTTACGACAACTGTGTTTTGAAAAGTTTTTAAAACTGAATATAACTTTCAAATTTTCATGAAAAATAAAAAACCAAAACAGTTTTTTTATAATCTTATATACTATCGTTCCATTTTTGTCAAACAAAAAATTATGTTCTACAACTCAATTGTAAGCCAATCGCCAATTTGTGTAAATAAACTTTACCACATTGCTGTTACCTGAGTATACAAGACAAAGAAACATCTTAGTCATCGGATGAAGCTATTTTTTTCTGAATACAGAATTGAAACAAAAGCAATGAGATACCATCGTAATACTTCTATGCAAATGATGAGAAAAATATTAACTTGTCCCTCAAAACATCAAAAAATAATTAAGAGCACAGTTAATTTGAAAATTGTTACAAAGTTTCAGAATAATTCGATATCATAGTACTATGATTAAATACATTTGATAGCTATTCCAAAAGTTACGTATATATCTAGCTCTTACAATAGGTAGGAGCATAGTGGAGCAAAGAGATTTGAACAGGTTTAGATTTTTAGAATATAACATTGTATGAAATATAAATTAAACTATCTATGCCTCATGGTAAATTTGCTTGCCTCAAGTCATCTAGAAGATCAAGAAATTGCCACAGTAACTACTCGTGCGTGCACAGCTCGTAATTTCACCCGCCCCATACGATTTTGATCCACATGAAAAAACCACATGCCACATAATATGGTTTGAACTCAGTAGTAAGTAAAATGACAGTAATCAATTCTTTTTTGAAAACAAATAATACACTTTAAATCAAAAGTACAAAAAAAAAACATGTCAACCCACTACGTGATACGATAAACGGGGGCAAATCAAAATATTCCAATGAAAACTTTCGAGATAAACTTTCAAATATCTCAAAAACAGAAAGAAATGGAAATTCTATCCCATCTATATCAATAATATTTTTAAATGAAGCGTAAAAAAGAATGTAAATATTTAAGCACGATATAATAAAACATTTATAATTAATTAGTATATGTATATAAAAGGGAGAAACACTGCTTTGTAATGTACTTGTGAGTATATATAATTCCCGTCTCCTGTTATCGAACAGTAACAAAATTGATTTTCCATGTTTGAAGATTAATTATTAACCAATGAACATGTATGTATTAAATTAAAAGATATGGGTGTAAAGGAAAATCGACTGGTTGAAAGGTATATTATTTATTTACATAAAGATATTACTTGTAGGTCTAACCCTAATATTCGACTGTCATTACAGAACAGCTGGAGGACATTTCAAGTGGCCTATAAAATTTTTTTACTGTTTGGAAAATTAAAAATTTAGTACTGAATATAATTCCAAAAATTATATTATCCGACACAATGCGGGATGTCCGTTTACCATAAAAATGCATTGTAAGCTGATTTAAATATGTTATTTTTATTCTTCTACATAGTGCATAAGAAATAAGTAGCCCACAAAATCGTAGTAGATAATCTAGAATTCGCAAGATATTTAATCTTTAAACTTGCCCAAACATCGTGCATCTCCCTTCAGGTGTACGAAGATTATACAAAATGACCAGTACCTAAATACAGAGTTAAAAATGTCCTCAGAAGAACAAAGTTGTACATTTTACGTTTTCCAAATATGGGAGCTCAAACCTTTAGCAAACGCAATAATATACGCTTACGAGAATGAATAGGTACCTGGACTAATTTTTCCGGAAGAGAAAAGTCATTAAAAAACTTCTATGCATACAATTAGTGGATATAAAGTAAGGTGCATGTATTTTTTTGTGCACGCATTTGATTGAGCGAGTGATTACAATAAAGTTAAGGTCTAAAATAAAAATACCATCCTTCTCCGGAATATGTGAAACCAAAGATAGAAAAAGCTATTAAAGTGGCATTCATGTATGAGTTCGCTGCAGTCGATGTAGCTGTCCCCCTACCTACAATGCTCTCTGCCAATAGAAGTATTGGCTTACCCAATTATAGCTGTATCTACATAGTTGGAATTTTTGAGCACTGGGAACAAAAACAATTTTCTAAATTAAATATTCAAAAAATAAAATAACAAAGTTCTTTCCCCCTACATTATGCTTTCTTCGTTTAATTTTTTACGAAAACAATTTTTAATGTTATCAAAATATTAATTCGATATAAACATTTAGTATCCAAAGACCTGATTTCCAAATTTTGACTGCAATTTTCAATCTACTAAATTTTAGCTACCAATAAAACTAACAATAAAATTTAAACAAACAAAACGCTTTAGTTTTTGATGTATAATACATTTTTCTCTTTAAAATATTACTCCAAAAAAAAAAAAAACCCATCACCCGTATTGCACAAAGACAAACCCAAACCGAATTGAGAGTAGCATATGATGTTTAACTGAATGAGTGAATGAGTGTGCAATCCATTTATAGTCAGTCGGTCGTCTGTAAATGATGTTGTGATGATGCTGATATTACAGATTTCTATCTTATCAACTTTTTAAAGAATAATGCAGCAACGAGTGCCAAATCAAACAACATACATAACATAACCGTCGTCTTCTTACTCCACGGTCGTTGTGCCAATTGATAGATTACTATTTATTGGTAGGGGGTACCCATGGGATAGAAAATGTTTGATAGTATAGTCTATAGTAGTAACCCGGTATAGTAGATAAGTCTAAGGCCAGGCGTAATATTTGTCAATCATTCCAGTGACTGAAGAAAAAAATGATAGGCAATTCTTATATCAATTTAAAATAGAATAATTAAAATTGAACAATTTGAAAAAAGAAACTTTGATCATCCTTGGGAATCCCGACTACGATTCCCAGTAGCTTTGACTGATATTAACGAGCATTATTGAAATATATACAGTGAGTATAAAAAACTATTAAATATAACAAAAAGGCAACAACACACAATTTTGCAAAGCATAGCTTCAGTGATATATCTTGAACATTATTTTTAACAAAAAACACTTTATTCTTTAATATAATTACATTTACTAAACTACATAAAATTGAATCAATAAACTTACGATTCTCATGCAGATTATTAGCACGATGTTCGTTCAACCTCTTATCAAGTGCAGGTTGTGATATGATGTTTTTTGATATAACTTGGTATTGCATATCGCTTTTGAGGTGACGTTGATGTCATCAAACTAGAATTTTTACCCCCTACCGAAAGCAATTCATAAAAAAGTCCAACTCAGCTACAAAAAATTTCACTTCAGAAATTCAAAAATCATTTTGTCTTTTGTCTCACCAGACAAAATAAAGAAGACAACCTTGTCAATTGCCTTTCAAATTTCCAGCGATTATGCAATGACTTGAACACGACGTATGGCCGTAGATTTAAGAACAAAATCGGCTACTGGTAATAACACTGCTATTTTTCGTAGACGATATATGATGTGTTGCTTGGTTCTTGTGTATTTTATTATACAACAGAATTGTAAGACTCCTTTGCTACCCACTTTTATCATTAGGTTTGTTGATGCTCGTTGTATGTATGTGTCGTCAATTTTAGATTATCTACTACAGGGAAATTTATCAATTTCAAAACCGAAATTGTATATAGTTGTTTTCGAAAACAACGAAATACAGTTTTTGATTAATTGTAGAAATCATTTTCTTGGATAACAATTCATTGGTATATTATCAGAAAAATATGCATTGGGATTGAGCAATCCAAATTGGAAAAATTTTCCCCAATCTGCTTAATGAGGAAGAGGATGTAATTGAAAATATTTCATTGGATAATAAAGAAAATTAATTATCCTTGTCTTCAAACCAAAATTATAAAAAGAGCCAATCAGTTTTGTAAAAATTACAAATGAACAGGTAGCACAAACGGTAACAAGTCTCCGTACAAAAAAACAAAAAACTATCACATTTCGTGAAATATCCAAAAATTTCATTTTTCTACCCCCCCATTTTTAAATTGTTATTTTTGTGTGCATACAAAAATAAAAATAAAAAATAAATTTTGTCTTTAAACGTCGAAGTCAATTTTCTATTATTATTTATGATTATAATATAATGGCGTAAGCTATAAAGACAACTTGTCGAATGAATCTTATTCAGTCGAGCAGAAAGAAATTATTTTTGTCAATGTAGGGTATATTTTGAATAAAATAAACTCCTATTTAAAGCGGTTATAACTGTAATCTCACACTCAAAAGATAAAATTATATCAAACAACAAAAACAAAGGGCATAGCCTTAACATAATTTTCTTAAATTTCTATTGATAAAATGTCTTAAAGGTACACTGGCGAAAAGCAAAGAAGTGAGATTGCAAAATTAAATCGTACCGAATTCAAACATAGTCTACTGGAGCAATTATGATACATTGATGTAATAATTTTAGAGGATATTTTTATGTACAACTAAGCCTTTACTTTCCCTAGATTGCCACCATTTAAATCTGAAAGATCTTAGTAATACGTAATTATTTTGCTAAGCATATTGCTAAACCTCAATATAACAAATATGATTTTCGAACTGTATTTGCAGTGTACAAACAATATCCGTGAGAATTTTACATACCCATCGTATGAATCATAAATCACAAAAATATAATTTAAAGTTTCATGAGAAATAAAATTGTGAGCACATACATAGTTGTCAATAAAAACGATGCCAATTTAAATTGCTTTCAATTTTTTACAAACTCTCTTCAAGTATTTTGTACAAATGTGTATTTTAACAATTTGCAAGAGACATATTGAGAATATTATTTATGCTGCATTACATTTTTATATTGAAAATGTTTTTACTTGTCAAATAACTAGTACCAATGATAATAAAATGAAAAAAAAACAAAGTTATGTACCCGCATAAAAACAGTGGGACGCGCATTGGACATAATTTGAAAATAGTCGCATTTTTTAGTTGTGAGTTTTAGGACCGTCACTTACACATATTTGGAGATTGCACTTCTCTCAATTAATCATTAATGATAAAAAAAGTCTTTAAAATTTTACAGTTTAATGTTTTGACAGTCAAATATGAATAATAATGGACCTATTTCAATTCTGTTTTTAGCTTGCAGGCACCCAGGATAGAAAAGAAAAACGTTGTGACTATTTTCCGCTAATCTTTGGAGAGTTAAAAAACAGCTTTAACAATGTCCTAATTTTATTGTTAGGCTATAAAATAGTAAAAAGCGTAATCTTCAACATTCTATTTCCAACCGACTTTTGGGAACTTCTCATATTTTGCTTCAAGTAGTTTGTTCTTCAATTTCATAGTGGCTTTCTATAGAAGGCAAAAAAATAAATAATCTCTGAAACAACAAAGAAAGTTGAATATTCAGAACAGTGTCCTCATTTCTGTCACAGTAAATACTTCAAGTTTTTTATTCTCAAACTTCTTCATCTGTTTTTATACTCTACAAAGAAAAATATAAATTGTATGACATCCAGCTCAAAGTTTTGCTGACGTAAAACATGTCGTTAAGTAGTAGTATTTTGCTTTCTTGTATTTATTTTTAGTACTCTCAGTCATATGACGTTTGCAAACATGCCTTTTAAATTGAAAATATACGAAATTTTAATATAATTTAATACAACATCTGTCATAGTTATAAATATGATCACTTAAATTAAACCTTACTTTTATCTAAATTTACACATAAAACTGATTTTATACAAATTTATCTTTTTAATTTTTTTATGTTTAAAGTCGTAAAAATAAAAATTTAATGCAATATCTTTGGTTTATTACCTTTTATCACGCGGAAATGGTTATTAGTATTTAGATGAATAAAATTTATCTGTTATAAAAGCAGTCTGTAAATTATGGACACAATAAATGCCAAAAACCAGCGGCCACCACTAAAGTAGAGTAATTTGGGTAAATATACTCAAGACGAACTTAACGAAATTAAATTTAATTCTGTATGCACTAAAAAGTAAAACAAAAACTGTCATATAATGTATTTAAAATTTTTGTTATTTTTGGAGTCGTTGTATAATTTTAACTACTTTATATTATCGTTATTTTTTACTTTTAAGTGCATATTAATTTGTTTAGGAAAAGTTTTCTTTTGAGGTCATTTTTTATTTTGTGATTTTTAGTGAATCTGAAGTACAATAACTAATTTGTCACCAAAAAAAGAATCAAAAGAGCAACGCGGAAAGCACCAGCTTTCAAATAGACAAAGATTCATCAAAATTGGTTCACCCAGTCAAAAGTTCTGAGGTAACAAACATAAAAAAAATACAGTCGGATTGAGAACTTCCTTTATTGTTTGAAGTCGGTTAAAAAGAGACATTGTGAGACTGAAACAAATAAACATCATTCTTAAATTTATCTCTTTAAAAAATATATGCGATGTATTCGAAAAGCTATGCTAGTGTAAATCCTTAAAATGCCACAAATATATGCAATAATGTAAGCGTAAATTATTTCTTATTTCGAAATTTTTGACAAATAATATTAGAAATTTCGATATTTAATTGGTTCCTCCTTATAAATATCTGGAAAAGTTATAAAAGTCACGAAACGTATAGTACAATAAATAATTATTAAATTTTTATTTTTATTAAAATAAATATTTTGATCCAGGTTCTTATTTCTTAAATAATGAATTTGAATTAATTGTTTGAATCCGAAAACAACAAAAGAAAAATAATATTTTCTTGAATACAAACTTTCACTGATATTATATGAAACAAAATCCATAATAGTTATAATTACTTTAAAAGACTTTTGTGTGTGTACGATACGACCTCTATATGTTTTGCAAATATAATGAGATTATTTTGTCATAATATACCATTAATGGCCTATAACGAAGCGGAATTTGTATCGCTTTTTTTGTTCAGAGTTTTTAATTGAAGCTAAATCGTGTTTATCGTGATATTGGACGATATTTTTTGTCTGCCATAAATAATAATAGAAATACATTGACCTCAATCCATTCATGGAACTCGACGAAAGTTTAGAATTATCGAACAGCCTGAGAATTAATTGTTTTTAAATTATACACATTTGTTCAATTCTTTCTATAGTTTTCAAATTTTTTAATATTTCTTGCGCGTGCTGTGTTATCACAACTTTCTTTTCAACCCCAGAACTTAAAAAAAGGAGTGTTATAAGTTTGTCCGTTATGTGTGTGTATCTGTGAGCGTGTCTGTCCGTGGCATCGTAGTGCCTAAACGGTTGAATCGATTTTAATTTTTTGGTCTCCTTTGACACGTAATTTAACGGAGAGTAACGGAGCTAGGTTTAAAGTAGGAGCTTAGGGTTTTTTACCCGAATAAAACAAAAAATTGACGATGATTTTCAAAATCGATTCAATTTGGAAAAGGCATGACATATAATTTTAACATATAAATAATCCAGCCCCTAAAGGGTCGAAGCGACTTCATTGAGAATATTTTATAGCTAAGTTTCCAAAAATCGGTTTACAAAGAATAAATCGCATTTGCCGGGGGTTTTTTAAGAGGCAGGCACAAGTAATCTTAGAAAATTGGTTGTACTATGGAATTACCGGTCAGTAATAAAGAGCATAAGAGTCACTGCGTCGGACGATATATGGACTAAAAAAAAGTTGCAAGTAAATTTTTTTTGGTTCGGCAAAATTTTTAAAAAATCTAATGGTTTTTTTTTTTTTTTTTTTTTTTTTTTTTAAATTAAGTCTTTTGCGTTGACTCAAGACAAGAAACGTTTACTTGTTATAAGAATGAAGTAAATAGATTTACTTCAATTCAATAAACTTTTTTCACTGTGTAAATGTTTTTATTTTATTGAAATAGAATGTTTTATGAACTCCAGCATATTGTACATAGAGGTTAAGACAGAAGCAACATAAAATTTAAATAATATTTTTGTGAAGAGAATAATAATATTCGTAAAAAAGTTTTTTGGGTGCGTTTTCAAACAAATTCTCAAATACGGGTGTTAAATAAATAAATTAGTTTTAAAAACTTTCACCAAGCAGTCAAGTCACTCTCCTACATCTTACTTTCATACATGTATAACGTCTTCAAGATGGTTAAATCATTTATAATTTGTTTCCCTTTTTATATATCTTTATATAATATAATATATAATATAATGTATCCATATATTATATTTACGATGTATAAAAACATGACATAATTGAAAATTAATTTAAGAAAGTGTAATATATAATGAAATATGTATAAAAAATTGATGATACAATTTTTTATCAATTTTCATTGTGTTACACTTCTGATCAAATAATTTGATTCATTGCAGAAGAAAGAGTACATGCTCAGTAACGTTAATCTTGGAAAAGCCTAGTTAATTCTAGGTTGCATTTGCTAGGGCTTATTGCGAAGTCTGACATAAGCATCTTCTCACAAAGGGCCTTCCTATGATTCATTTTGATTGAACAACAGCAGATTTTAGGTTCGTAAACTTTGTAACTGCGAGAAATCGTCAAAAAATAGCCAGCTCAACTATGCTAGTTTTTTGATAGAAAGAACTAAGAAGCTATTAAGAACGTCGGTCACTGTTTCTTCATTCTTCTCAATCCTCACAACACCTCCAATTGTAATTCGCATATCACTGTGTTGCTCCTACTAGTATACCCCACTTAATATAATCTTTTCTTAAGAAGTTTTCATTTACGAGTACCTCGTAGTTCACAAAAAGTACTTAATGTTTAGTGTTACTTATTTATGATTGCTCAGTGGCACTTCTGGCTATTACGCCACTTCAAATAGGAGTGAAATCCAACCTAGACAAGTAAGATTAGTTTTTTGGGAAAATATCGCACTTGTGAGTGTTAAGCGGTTGGATAATTAGCATTAGTCAACGCGAGAAAACTCAATCTACCTATGTTAGATTGGTTTATGACTTCATAGTAACTATAGATGTACCATTAAAATTAGTGCACAGTTCAAATTGTAAGTTACAGTTTATGATTTCTCTCAGTAATTTTATTGCTTCTTTATTTCAAACCCCGAACCAAAAAGAGACATATTATAAGTTTGGCCGAATGTGTGTGTCTGCCTGTCTATCTGTCTATCTGTGGTATCGTAGCTACTAAACGGATGAACCGATTTTGACTTTATATGTTTTGTTCAAAAGGTAATTTAATGTAGAGTGTTCCTCTCTAGGTTTCATGTGCGTACTCGAAACAACTAAAAGAAGGCGATGATCTTCAAAATCGGTTCAGTTTGTAGAAGAATATAAAGAAAAAGGTAATGAATTTAATGCAGATATTTTTTAAATTTCACTTTTATAGACTGGAGTTTTGATGCGGTTTCCAAAGAGTGTAACTTAAAAGGCCTCAGCTCAAACAATTTTCCAAATGCTTTTTTCAAGCGTTTTTCTGTTTATAAAATATAAAATGTTGGTAATGAACAAATTAATGTTGGTAATGAACAAATTTTTTTTTTTTTAACTGTAAAATTTTGTTTTTTCAAGATTTTTACCTTATTACGGTAACAGTCAAGTGATCATTTTTCATTCCAATCGGCTAGTGCAGAACAAAATTAAAGTGAAATACATCACAAATAAAAAATAATTTTTATTTTTCTTTCTTTAAAAATTTTTATTAGTTACTAGTTCATTAATTAAACTAGAGAAACTACAGTTACTAGTTCATTATTTAAGCTAGCAAAGTTCGATGTTTCTCCAACGCCCATGTATTAAAAATACCTAGTTGATATGCCATTTTGTTTGCTACTTGTGGTGCTTCCCTTAACGAATACACACACAATAAAAAACTTTAGGACCAACTTATTACGAAATATTTTGTATCAGTACCATTTTTTCCGTATGTAAACAATATAATATAAAGTTTTTCGATGTTGTAAGAAAATAATTTTTTTACTATTAATATTAAAGTTTTCTAGTTCATTGTAACATATTGCATTTATATCTTATCGTTGTATTATTGTTAGTTTCTCGTGTGTATATTATATGGAATATAGATATGTAGTATATGAAGTAAGTAAATACATTAAATTTAATTTCATATTGCACATTATTGTTCACTTCAAATTGTTGTTTGTACTTAAACAGTCGTTCAAAATGTTATGTGTTATACTTTGTTTGATAATTTAAAAATAACTGTTATACTCATTTAGAAAATATTTAATGCTTTTAATATTCTGTACTTTATATACCTATTGAATATTATTAGCAAAATCGAACTTAATGAAAGGTCGTGGTATAACAGATGCCGTTAGTAAAACAGCCTAATTGAACACATCCGTCTAATTAGTTTTTTATTTTTCGGTAGATTGAGTTAGTAGTATAAAAACACTCAAGTGGATACACATTGTTGTACCTTTTTAGTAAATTTCTGAAGGAAAAGAGCAAGCTGCAAAATTTTGCGCAATGTACAAAATTTTGAATTTTTTTTAAATCAAAAATATTTTTGTGTTTTTTTTAAGCAAAAAAGTAATCTTGGGATTTTTTCTTTAGGCGCTTAGTTTTCGAAATCAAAATCTCTAAAAAAATTAAAAATGCAATATTCGTTTTAGGAAAAATGACTATTTGCTTGCAAAATGATATTGAAGTTATCAAGTAAGCTTCTTTGCTCTAGTGAACTCTTATTTTATTATTTAGTTATTTTCTATGAAATATGAACTTCACATTGCTATGCGATATATATATGTACGACGAAGTTGACAACGCATCCTGTAAAAATTATCCATGCAATTTGTGTTTATTAATATCCATACATATTTCAAACATACATACAACAATCTCAAATAATAAACAATTGCTATCCGGGATTAATAATTTCGGAATTCGAGTGCGTTTGTAATCAAACTTAAATCTACCAGATATGTATAATCTACATACGGACTGGACTGTATTACTACTGGCATATTTATTTATACACATACATTGTGCAGGGTTATTCATGTTTTTGCATGTACATTGATATGTTCAAATATTCAAAATTTCTTGTTCAAAACCTTGACCGAAATTGGTTTGAAGTATTTTTATAGTTTTTTTCCCGTCATAGAAACAAAGCTAAGGGTTTATTGTATGAAAATTCTGGCCTCAATGGATACATCGAATTAAAATAATTATAGAAATTTTTCCATCCATCCATTTATCCTGTTTTACGGTAGTACGGATACTCACTCGACAGCCTTAGGTATATTGTGCTGGCCTCTATTCCCCCCCAGTTAACCACTAGGAGGTGGATGAGTGGGACGTAGAAGCGAGGATGAAATTTTGTATATGGAAAATCCATGTAAATAATTTTATAGACAAACACAGTTAACGTTTGCCTAAATGTCGTGTTACGAAGGTTTTTAAATTTCATGTGATTTATAATATTTACAAAAAATAATTATAATTATTATTCTCACAAGAAGTATGTTAGGAATGTCTCTTCGAAAACCTGAAACTATATTTGATAGGCAAACCATTGAAGAAAGAAACTTGGATTTTTAAGAAATTTTTAAAGCATATATAGTATAAAAGATTTTCTTACAAAATCAAATATCATAGAATGAATATTTGATACAAAAGTTCTATTAGTTACGGTTATATAAAATATCTACTAAATATTTTCTTTCCTGTCATGGATACTCAGGTTTTTTGCTATTTATTAACAATCGAATATTTTCAAATATAAATCCAAGTGATGGGGTATCAAATAAAAGAGTATAACGTCTGCATTAACAAAACTGGTGACAATGGAGGAAAGGTGAAAGTGGGGATGAATGACAACGGATATTTTCAAATATACTCAATTTTAGTACCAAATAAAAGGGCATGGTGTGATTAAAAAACTGTAAGTTACATTAAAAACAATTAATCAATTTCAATGCAACCATAATGTTCCACAGCGAAGTGTGGCAGGGTATAGCTAGTTTCAAATTATTTCTGAAGGACACTCTTATAAAATGACCTATTCATTTTAATTTTCTTTGAATGTTCATTTACTCGTTGAATGTGTGCAATATTGAAGTGGAATAATGTAAGTAGTGTAATCATAGTAGATATTACTCTGTAGTGAATATATACAGTAGGAACCTACCTAGGAGTTGAAGCATAACTGGTAATAATTACATACCTATTCACGTATGTATATTCTCGTTAAATAATACCATTGCATAGTGAAATAATATTAATACTGACATATTAATAATATATACGAACACAAATTTAAATTTCTGTGTTATTATACCTAGCTGTATAACTTTAATATTGTAATACGTATCAAGTACAGTGTCAATCAGATAATGCTTTAAAGATATATATTTATAGTCTCAACCAGTTGTAACCATATTCGTTATAATGACGAACCAGTTATATCTGCGAAATAGAAAGATTCCGACTGGTTATAACGAATAACGAATATACATACATATTTTTGTTTTTTAACGTATCTGTACATACTAGTTTTAACAAAATAACATTATACCTAATACAGTATTGATTGAGCCTTATAAACTTTATTTTGTGTTTTATTAAGTAATATATTGGTTATAGCCAACAATTATTATAGCAACCAGAATTTGTAGAAAAGCACGACCATTGTTAGTTCATCCATCATCATAGGACTGTATTAGTAACAAAATTTCGTATTCAAAATGAAATTTTTACGAATTTATGGCGATAAATTAACGAATCAGTGATTAAAAATGAACAAAAAACTAAACTAAATTCCTGATTAAAAATGAAATCAGCCGAATATCTTTTTTATGTATTTTCACAAATTTGGAACTTGAAGCATATGTTTGTGTGACGCTTTGTAAAGAAAAATTTATGTTATCCACGATTGAGTTCGAGCTTGCTTATTCTGAGAAAAACTAAGTTCGTTTGATTAATTCATAATAAAAAATCTGGTACCAACATGAATATAATATGGTTCTTTTATGCGTTTTTTTTTTTTCAAATAGTGAAAAAATATTTTCAATTTCTTTATAGGAATTTTAGAATTTGAGGGTAATATATGAGTAAAACCTTATATGCGGTAATTTTTATTAAAATTTTAGCGTCTTTTTCTAGAGATTTTCCTAAGATGTTTTTTTAAATCCTTAAAAAATTTTTCATTAAAAACAATATGTAAGGTAGAAACGTATAGTAATTCTATCTTGCACATTGTTATTAATGGCAATTATAACATCTTTTAAAGAATAAAAAGTTGAGACTTTACAATGAAAAAATATTTAATTATTCTCTAGAACTTTATAAAATGTGTAATTTTTAGCAATTTGTTTAAATCACACGCAGACTTTTTTCCGTGAAATGACCTTAAAAAAGCGAGGGTAGTTTCAAATAGTTCCATAAATTTGAATATTTCTGTGAAGGTGACAGTTATATAAAAATTGAATCAATATTGATTCCGACCACATCCGGAATATTATTAATCTTTAAGTGTTTCTGCACTATAATCAATTGACAAAATGCAGTCCATACATATAAGAAATTCAAATACCTTCACCTACTGGTATATTAATGGAAATTGTAACAATTGTCATTAATAATCAAAGGGAGAAAATTTGTTAAACTGTTGAGAAGTTGATTGTAATTTGGTAAAGAGTTTTATTTTTCGGCCTAATAATCTTAAAAAAATGAGTCCTATTAAATTATGGTACAATATAAAAAAGGCGACGATCTTCAAATGATGATTGTCTTGAAAGGTCTTTTTCTTACAAAGGTAAGAAAAGCTACAAAATCGGTTTATCCAATAAGAAGCTATAATGCTACAAACGAATCTATCAGACCTTAATATTATAATTATCCTACAATGATTATCGGCGACGTTTTGCGACAGTTCCATGAAATCTATGAAGCTTTAACATTATTAAATTTTTTGTAAAATAATAGTTTGTACTTACATCAAATTGTTCATTCAAGACAATATTTATATCGTAAATACAAAATTTAGAATTGCTTGTGTGAATATTGACCCCCGCTTTCTACTTTCTTAGGGTACACGAGAGGTGAGATCCGACTTTGAATCGTAAACAGTAATTTTTCTTAGTATCCTGTACACAAAAACATCACCAGTAGAATACTATTATATTATTTTAAAATATAATATGAATAGAAGTAGACATTATATATGTTATGTATAATACAGGATTAGTTTAAAAAAGTTTCCAGCTAATTTTTCCAAAAACAGATTGGCATGTGAAATGCGGAAACACATTTTTTTCCCGATAAAGATAAGCATACGTGTCTAGTTCTATTTTCCAAGAACGCTTTTCCTAGTCAAACGATGATTCTTTAATTGATAAGTAGGTACTCAAATTTTAAGTAGATTTTTAGCAAATTTTCCTCAAATATTAATCAACTTTTCTTTGAAATTTATTTTCCTAGTCTTCAAAAAATTATCAATTAACACTAATTCTAAAAATAATAATTTTTGCAATGAATTCTTATTTTTTATTAACCGACTTCAAAAAAGGAGAAGGTTCTCAATTCGACTGTATTTTTTTTTTTAATGATTGTTGCCGCAGAACTTTTGACTAGGTGAATCAATTTTTATTTGAAAGCTGGTGCTTTCCGTGTAATCCCATGTCAATTTTGTACATTTTATTTGTTTTGGAATAGTTTTTTTTTTTTTTAAATCGGGTTTTTCTTTTTGTAAAAGATTTTTTATTTTGTGATTATTATCAAGTTAGTCAAGTAGTCAATTAACTATTGTCTAAAACATTTTTCCTTTTCAAACAGTTATAATTCTTCTAAAATTACAAAATCAGTTATCGAAAATTTAGATCTAGAAAAAAAATTTTCTAACAGAATTTGCTTTTACAATAGCAAAGAACCAGAATCTGCTACAAATTGTAAGTTATCCGCAAAGCAACTTCTGACAATAAGACTACTTACATGTTATTACAAAGTCCCTGTTCTACCGCATTGAGATATTGTAATTCGTTTTTGAAAATAATGAAAACTTCTTAAAGAATCACTCTGTATATGAATAATACTTCTATATATTTTAATATTCATATAGATATTAAAATATACAATTACTAAGCATATAAAATCATTAATTTTAACTAGATATTTGTTATTTTCTCTCCACAACTACTATACTCCCTGTGTTTTAAATTTGCTCACATTTCTATATTTGTGTAGTAAATATATGAAATTTTACAAATTAATGTCGTTTGCATATTATTATGAAAAATATATTTTAATTGTTATTATATTCAACATTAAAAATTATGAGTAGAACTTTCTTAATATATAATTTATATAAGTAATTTGTTATAATTGACTTTTTAATAACAAGAAAATTTTATTTCTAATTATATTCGATTCTGATACCCGTATCTATAAACAATTCATCTGACCTTCTTAAAATGTATTCAAAATGAGCTACTGTAATAAATAATAGTATCTTCCAATCAAGTTTTTCGATAATTTCTAAAAGTAATCTCAGTTTGAAAGTTACTAAACAATAATGTCAATACTAATTTATCCTTTATAAGCATTTTTCCAATTCTGACCAAAGAACTGTTCTGAATAAAAATAAATACTTTTTAAGGGACAAGCTTTTATTATACTAAAAAGTAAAAAATAATTTGATGTACTCATACCCGACTATTTGTAAAAGCTTGAGACTCTCAATTTAAAATATCAAAAATGAATCGGAGCACCTCATCTACTCCACATGTCTAATTATTTTTGGATTCATTCTTGATATTAAGCGCCTCACGCTTTCACAAATAGTCGGGTTTGAGTTACTCATAGATAACATTATTTTCTTCTTTTTAGTACAATAAATGATTGCCCTTAAAAAGTATTTTTTATTAAAATTTTTAATTAAGACTAAAAAAATGTATATAAATCAAATATTGTGGAAGCGATGGGAAAATCATGCCGCCACAACCTTACCATGCATTGTCATAAAAACTAAATATATATGAAAAATTGCAGCTTAATCGGAAACCGGGATGTGGATCAAATTTGACTTGCAAGATTTGATTACAGACAGACAACGGGCCAAGTGAAACTAAATAAAAACTTGTAAATATGATAAAAATTGCACAGAAACTCAGAAAAGAATAGCGTTACTCAAAAAGTGACAAAATAAAAAGCAAAGTAAACGTTGACGATTTATTTTAAACAACTATTGTATAACCAATAGGTACTAGAGGAAAATGTCAAAGAGGCGAGCCAACCACGTTTTACAAAGGAAATATAAGACAAAACTTATATATTTCAAAAATTGCGATGATGAACTACTATTTACTCCATTATATATATAGCTACTATGAAACTGTATAAATTGCCTTCGAGGAAATGTAATATAATTAGTTTAGAACTATCAATACATTGTAAGAAGTTCATGTATATCTATTTCCTGTAATATAACAACAGTTGTTTATTCGGTAGAGTAGAATACATGTTTATTTCTTTTTTGAAACATACTTAATTTCCATATATTTCCATAGATTTTAACCTTAAATTTAAATATGAAGTGGTAAATACCTCAGCTTTATTTATAATTTTTAGAAATTTAATGCAAATCATGAACGGCAGTTACGAATTGTACAAATCAACGACAGTATAGTAATTGTGAAACTTTTCGGTTTCGTGAGCTCAATTCGATTTGACAACTATATGATTTTATATTTTGGTCCATTTTTAATGCTTTTTGACTAATTTTTTACCTTACCTCACCATTTACCGTTAACGTTTGTTGAGTAAACTTTAGCAAACATTTTCCATCGGCTCCCATAAAACTCTACTGTTGTATGAGTATTTTCGTGAGTCAAATACTTTATTCTCTACATTAGACCGTTCAAAGTAACTGAAAAAAAGCGATTTTATGAATTTATTCAAAGGCAAAAAAAAAAAAAAACCAAAGGGGAAGGAAGGTTTTGACATTTAGTTTAAGACCCTTCTAACGCACAATCTCAAGAGTGCTAGTGTTGCGTTAACTAACGCTTTGTATACATAAAAAAAAGATTTTTGGCCAATATCTCGGAAACCATCATCTTTAGAAAAAATAGTTTCAAACAAAAATGGTCGAAATTTTTTTTCCTAATAATTAGTTTAAAAAATAAGGAAATTATTAGTTCCTAATAATTTCCTTATTTTTTTTGAAATTATTTTTCATATAATTGATGGTCTCCGAGATATTAAACAACCCTAGTACTTTTAAGACTGCGCGTTAGTAGAGTTCTAAATAAGATGCCAAAACCATCCTTTTTTTTAGTTTTTTTTTTTGCCTTTGATTAAATTTACGTAAAAAAATTACTTTGAGAGGACCACATTGAAGCAAACTCCACGCTTTCATGATGACAATATCAAAACTTGTAATATGTATAATGACTAATTCTAACATGGTACCTTTTGAAACGCAAAGTATTCATGTTTTCACAACAACAAAAAAAGTAAAAATAAATAATACATTTAAATTACATAAATATTATATTGTTTTAACTATAATATTTTTTATTTTTATTTTTTTAAATGTATAATAGAAGTTTAATTGTCCTTATATCAAATTCTGTAGATTTATAAATTATTTTGTTTACATTTCATAAAATATCTCGAGCGCCATACTACCTCTGTGTACAAAACAAAAGTTCTTAAATGCAGTTTGTGTGGTTAAATCGAATGCTGATTACAAGATCTTAGACACTGTGAAGTAGGTTGACGTTTTTCTAATCGTTGGTACCAATTAAGTTAGTCACATTGGTACGACTCGACTCGAGAATACTACAAAACTCGTTCGTTGGTTTGTGCCTTTCCTTCGCGCCTGATTTAATAAATACCAGTGTCTAAAAATTAGTCCCCATTTCATGTACAGCAGGTATAATAGAAATAGTAACAGGCGAAAATTTAAAGATTGTAAAAAAATATCTTAACTCAGCCAGTCAATGATTTTTGGACCAGCCCTCTATTGAGATTTGGAAAATACTGAGCTTTGAATAAGTACTCTGGGAACATCATACTGTCAAGGCACTGAATGAACATTGAAGTAAAAATATTTCTATTCAAATATAGAATGTTAAATTTTATATATCAATTACAATTCGTGATTTTTGCTATTAAAACTAATAATAAAACACGAAAAACTAATTTATAATATTAAATGGAAATGCATGATTTTAAAAACGTAAAAAATGGTAATGTGTTCTTTTATACGATGTCTAGGAATTCGTTTGGCAGCAAATGGGTACAAGTCATTCTCTTTTTATACCCTCAACTAATCGATTATTTATTTCTTTAGCTTGACCATTGTTTTTTTGACCATTCTCTAAAAATTTATTTTTTTACTTGCTCCCTATGGCTCTGAGGAGACCACATAAAAGTATAAGCCATTGGACAATCTTAAGAATATGTTTAGAGTCAGTTCTTGTGGATTCAACTCGAACTACAATTATTTAAAAAAAAAAATTAACGGGCATTTTAAGCCAGAAAAGTTACACAATTCAATAGCAAAAAATTTTGCGCTATTTAAAGAAAGTGTTCTTCTTGAAAAATACACCGTTTTATAATAACTTAATTATTTTTAAAATATTTAAAAGTTGATACCATGCGGTCGGCATTAAAATTATGCTAAAACCTATAGATTCAAAATTAAAAAGTTTTTTCCAAATGAAGGTGTAATGAAAGATGGAATATTTAAAAATCAGGACATTGTGTGTAATTCCTGAATTTCATATTTCGTAAATTATAAATCTAACATAATTTATTTTTTATAAAAATAGAAAAAATATAGTTATAACAGAACCCACAGGTAATGATTCTTGATGTAAAAAAAAGACTCGCTTGTCACGAAATGCTTGAATTATTTATTATAAATACGATTTTTATTTATCATTTAATTTATTTCAAATAAATTGCTTAAAATTAATGTGATGCTTCCTCTACCAGCTATAAAACATATCCGAACAAAATTCGATCCGTGTTCTGAAATATTGGAAACTTAAAACATTTTGTTGTTGTTGGCTTTTGTAACTTAATGATCGGAGGCGTAAATTTCTCTGTAATCAAGACCATGAACGATATAGAACTTTTGAGCCCTAACATGTGCAAAATCTTATCAATGAATTATATCAGAGTTTGATAGTTTTTCAGATTAAACTATAAAGATATTTTAAAAAATTATCCTTCTTAAAAAATACAGAAATTTTGGTAGAATAAGAAAACAAATTTAAGTTTTTTAATCAATTTTTTTTTAATTGAATGACTTCATAAATATCGCTTAAACTGGTTCTCGCTTTGTTAGTATTTAAAAGTTTAAGCGTTATTCTCGATGCCAAAATTAAGAACATCATCTTGTGTAAGTTTGATATTCAAATTGTAAGAGATTCAGAAAGTTTATTATATTTCATAAAGTTTTTTTTAAATTCAAAATAACCAACAGAGTGAATGGTACTCGGCACTTCGAAAGTTTTGATGGTTTTTCACGAAATTTTGAACGAAATATTGTAATTTTGATTCTAGATTAAATTTATACAAAAAAAAGCTTCATATAAAAAAAAATGAAACTAATTCCTAAATAATAATTAATTACACTGGCTAGACAGGGGAATCCATAAGTGGATCAATAGTACAAAACCACAATAATATCAATTTTTAATTTAAAGTAAATAAGGATGCAAACCGTAAAATCAATTTTAAAATTTATAACTTGGAGTCTATCTTAAAAATCATTATCACTTCACGGAAGCTATGGACTTTGTATTAAAGAAAGTTATAGGTACATTTGATATAGGTCTAACCTCCTGTGATCGGCGGATTAACGGTTTTTTTAACAAACTCTATATTTTGTAAACCCTATATAAACCGTATAACGTTTGAATATAAACCGGTATACGGTTAAAAGCTTACGGAAATGTTTAACCGTCTTGGTATCTTTTGAACCAGTTACGAATTTGTTGTAATAAAGCTAACTTAGGATATTTTACGGTACTCCATTATTATTAGTGGAAAATATTAGTATAATGTCAGGAAATTAAATGTATTAAGGCTCCAAGGCTATGGTAGATCCTTTCCAAAAATTAGCAAATAATAATTGAGTAGTGGAACAAAACCAAATTTTAAATAATGTTAATGAATATCTATGCTAATCAATTGAACACGGTTTCTAGAACTCGGTCAAAGTTTTTCGACTTTTTAACAATGCCATTGTAGGTATACAGAAAAACAGCTTTCCTTGGCTCAATAATATTTCTAGTAAAAAATATTTCATTATACGTATTTCCTTCCGCTCCATGAATAATTTTTTCTTGCTGTTTAAAATTTATATCAAGAACACATTTTATTGGTTTAAGTAAACATTTTTGCGCATTTTCCTGTAAAGAAATCCTTCTGTGTTCAACCGCTTTAAAAAAGTGTTCCGATTTGTGGCAAGTATAAGAGTTACTTGTTCAAATTTTTAAGGGCATTGGCTCTTAGACCTTATAAAAAACATGACTCTTGTTATGAACCCTTCTGTATAGTGATTTAATGCAATATTCAAAAATTGTTTCGAAAACATTTTTTAATTAATAGGTCACGTTATTATTATACTAATCATTATTTTTGAACTCAAAAAAAACAAAAATAAAAAAATTGAAATTAAATGGACTACTATTATTAATTTTTATTTTTTATATAATAAAATGCAATTAAAAAAATGTTTTGTTTAAAAAATATTGAAACAATTTAATACAATAATGTTTTTATAATAGCTTCCTAAATATTAAATATATTGTAAAAAATAATTGTTTGTAATATATTTGAATGAATTAATATTTTGGTATAGGTATTATATTTTATATAATCAATTTCAATTATTGCTTGTCATAGATATTATGATGAAAATAAAAACTAAATTGAATGCTTTGTATAGAACTAGAGTGTTACCCACCCGCTTCGCAGGGTTTAAAAGTAAAGATTGCTAAAGCTCCCGCTTCTATCCCTTTTCTACAACACTCGAAATAATGGTGGTTATTGTTTTACACAGATAAAATTTATATATTTTTTAAATGTATAATGGTAATTATTCATTGAGTATATCAGAAAAGTTGGCCTTAATATATTTTGTATTGACCATTTTTACAAAAATCTGTAATTTATGGTAATTTCAAATGTCAAATTAAATTAAATTTTGTTATTTTTTTTTAAATATATATCTTTATAAATTATTGTTCATGTGTTATTCTGATATATGATCTATATTGCTGTATAGTTTCATTAAGACCATTCGCTAGTTTTAGCATGAAAGCGTAACAAACAAATAAACAAACAAACATGCTTACTTTCGCATTTATAATATATAGAAGATAGAAGATAGAAGATAGAGATATATATTTCTAGGTCTAGTGTCAGACGTAGTATTCGAAAGTTATTTCAAAATACATTGAAATTTGATGGAAAGCTGTGCTAAACAATTTTTTATTTTATAAAAATTGCATAGCGAGAGGATTATTTTTCAAGATTCCTGAAATATTACAATATTTAAGATAGGTATTGAACGAATAAATATGGAATTATATTTGCATTTTTTATTCAATGATATTCTTATTTGAATAATATCTTCAACGAATTTTAATTAACTATTAGCTGGGTACGCAATTAAAATTTTCCAGATTTCTTGAAAGAGAATTCACCAGCTCGTAAAATTTTTGTAGTTGATTTACAAAACTTGTAAGACTAAATCTTCACAGCAAGCTTGCTTAAATTCGCAGCTGTTTTGAAAATACTTTCTAATCCTACGCCTGTCTCCAGACTTTGTTTTTGTAAATTATTTTAATTTTAATTTAATTATCTGATAAAATAAATACAAAAAAATTATAGGCAGTAATGGGGACTGTCGACAGATTTGAAAACTTAAAGCTTTGGAGTAACTATGTTTTATTGAGTTTTTAAATTAATTATAGTATGAATAGGTAATTAAAAAAAATTTCATAATAAGTAAATTGAATTGATTAAAATACGGAATAAATTCGGTCACGTTTCGTTGTGTCTTTGTCTGATAATAATAATTCAGGTACATAAGATCTAAGTGTGCGCAAATGTTAATAATTAGGTTTCTGTAGTCACAGCAGTTCAACCATACGGAGTACGAAATTATTGCTTTAGTTTTCAACTTATGCAATGATTTTTTCTTTTGGTAGAGCTAAGACCAAAAGCTTTCACTGGGGTCAAGGGAGGACTTCTTTGCAGGCAAAGCAAAAGTGGTTAAAAAAGTTTTTACCTCAAAAATTACTAATTAAATTTGGTTTGTGTTGACCCCTCCCTCCAATTTCGCTTTATCAACCTGCATGTATATATATTTCCCTGGGTTCTTTGTTGTTCTTTTCAAACTTAAACATTTATTTAATAATATTGATTCAAAACCAGAATGCAATCGCCGATTTCTATTCGATTATCAGGTAACTTGATATTTTGTAAGGCAGGTTTGGTTTCGGAATTTCAAACGCCTGCAGCTCTTGATTGACGACACTCACTCAGACTTCTCAAAGCCATTGTGTCATGCGTTTTCCCACCTTTTCACTTATGATTCCAGCTCTTTTTCAGAATTATTTTTAGAGAATCATTTGGACTTAATTAATGCATTACCCTACATTTTACATCACTTCAACACAATTATTTAAATTAATTTTTTAATGTAATGGTAGGAGGTCCGACTGCTATCGCAGAAATACCGCGAATGATATTGCTTCGCATTAACCATAAAAGCCACTAGGAAAGATTGAAGCAGGTATATACATCACGATTGTTTTATTGGCCGTAAAGAATTGGCTTGGGTATTTTGGTACTAGATGACATCACACTATAAATACTCATTGGTAACTAAATTACAACTATAAAAAAAATTAAAATATGTAAAAGTATTGTAGGTAAAAATAAAAATATCAAAAGGTAATGAATTTCAATCAATTGTAATTAGCGTTATAATTAGATATGTAATACCTGTCGTAAACAATAAAAACTTTTAGTGTAAACAGCACAAACAGCTTAGTTTATAATCAATAAATGTAAATATATAACATACACATCACCTCCAGCCTCCATGCATACACAGGCAATTCATCAACATACATTAGGTACACACATACATGTTTATGTTTTCAACTGCCCATAGAGTATTAACGTTTTCACCACGAAAAGAAAATCAAAAGTTTGATGTATTAACTCTGGAACAAGTAATGCGTTTAATTACAAATTATGTTAGTTTGAAATGCCAAAATTGTTTTTCACTGGGGGCATATTTAAGAAAGATTTTAAGTGATGAAATTTTAAGAATTTCTAAGTGAACATTACTACAATGGAAATATTAAGTAGAGGTGTTTAAATTACCCCGCCCTACTTACGAACATTAAAAGTTGGTTCACATTTTTTCCTAGATCTTTTTTTCAAAAGTGGAGAAGTTCCCTAAAATCAAAGGTTTAAATGCGATCTCCCTTTTAAAATTAATTGATGGAATGGAGAATTACATTTTGATACAAAAATTGCTTTGGCGCTCGTACCAATATTAACATAGATATTAATGATTTTATTATTTAGAAAAACAAAGTTTGAATTTTCTCAGTAAGCATTAATCAAGTGAGATGTTTTTTTAGAGATAGGGACCGAGTCTAAAAGGACCATTTTGTTAGTTTGAGGGTTTTTCGATGGCATTTGCCATGCACCAATAGTCACAAGTCCATATGTCATAACTCCTTGATACGATTTATTTTGGTAATATTAAACATTTGGCACCAAAAAGAAGAAAATAATTCCTACTATTTTTTCCATTCATTCTTGATATTGAGCCTCAAGCTTTTACAAACAGTCGTGTATGTGTGATTCACAGCAAAAATTATATATATATATATATATATATATATATATATATATATATATATATATATATATATATATATATATATATATATATAAAATTGAGTTGCAACATTCCACCCGGACAAACATACATTAATACATACAAACATTGGAAGTTAAATAAGACCTTGTAATAAAAATTACTCCATCAGAAAGGTATACTGGCTTATCCAAGTGGCATTTACCACAGCTTGTGTTTTTTTAGCCCTAATAAAACCATTTATTGTGTTATACAAATATCATCACACTTTTATACACACACATACACACATATAACTAAAATATATGCACATCTCGTTGTAGTCGGTACTCTCTCTAATCTCATACCCAGGAATTCAATTCTTCATTTGAATTTGTAAAAAAAAACACCTCATTCAAATTTGGAAAGGTGTAGATTATTATTTCGATTACTCTGGTGCCGTTGTTACTGCATGCAACCTCAATATAAACATTGAATTAATAGAACTAGTACATTTCACTATGTGTCTGTAGGTAAATGTATGCGCTTAAACATGTACAAATGGTCTTGATGTTGGTAGTACAGCGTGTAACAGCACCGAACATTTGTGTTATAGTTCATTATTGGACTTGATTGGAGATGGTTGGTACACAAGAAAAGATATTTACAATTAGCGCTTAGATATATTTTTTAAGATGTATTACACAATATATCAAAATCCCTTTAAGGGATGTTTAAGCCTGCTTTGATCCATATTGTTCGATTTTCTGGCATTCTAATAATTTTTAAAGCGACACTTTTTGTAACGTTAAAAATACACAATTTTTTCAGGTAACTTTGTTATTCTACATTCTTTTGAGATCCATCGGGTTTATTTAGGTGAGGTTAGGTTAGGTTAGGTTAGGTTATATTGGCTGTCTACGAAGGACACACATAGAGCCCATTGTGATACCATATATGTGTTTTACCACCTTTCCGCTGATAATTTCACGTATCAGCTCCTCAATTTCAGATACCGAGTTCACCTCCTTCATACATATACCATGCACTACACCAGCCTCTATCACAATTATTAATTAAATTAATTTTGATGAAACGGCGGGAATCGAACCCGCTACTCTAAATATACCGTGGGCGGAGTTGGTTACGCCTTAACCAACTGAGCTGAAAGGGCGACATCGGCTTCATTTAAAAGCTAAAAAATTACTCCAGGCAATGGTACTCTTAGATTCGAAGGCTAGAAAGTCTTCTACACGAAGTGTTGTCATTGCAATCAGAAATTAAAAACCATTTGCAAAAGGAAAAAACGTTCCATTTTTGGGATGATGAAGCGCACGTGCCATACTCCCATATTACGCTCTTTAAGAAAATACATTTTTTTCCCTCCAATTTGATTTGCGGTTCATAGAGTCTAAAAAAGTGATCTTTACAAAATGTCTCGTTTGTTTTACAGGAGTGCAGTAAAACTAAAAGGTTATATGAAGAGTTTTTGAATAATTTTATATTTAATTATTTTCTTGTATAGTCATAAATTATCGAGAATTTTCGATGGCCATTGGCAATACATCAAGTCCTGTGTGTATTGGATTGGCGCAGCTTCAAACTAACTTCTAAACCCTTAAATTGACTTTTTAGTGTCCCAGCACTAGAGACATCCTCTACTATCTATACAAAAATATGAAAGCCAATTTAATTAAATTGCAATTTATTCCTAATTATATTTAAATATAAAACAATACATACATACAAGATACGCACATACGCACGAAAAACATACCTACTTCTTGGCAGTCGGGTACCTAATAAAAAGGAACTGAGCTTCCATCACCAAAGTTGCACTTTAAAGAAACACTCGCGTGTTAATAGCTTGAAGTGTACAGTTAGAGTATTACTATTTTTTGTTTTTTTTGTTTTTAAATTTAATTCTATTTCTGACTGCTCATGTTGATTACTTGACTTATGATTCATACTGTAAATTTAAATAAACAATGATGTCCTCCTCCTGTCCGCTAAGTCTAAAACATCTATATAATACAACTCGATACACGTGCGGCGGTTATGTTTTATAATATCGACATTTGTTTTTGGCAGCTCTTTCATGAAACGTCAATTTATTTGTACATATTTTACATTATTGAAATGTAATGTTAAATGTCGGTCTGCCTATTTGTATTCCTGGTTGTCGATTTGCCTATGGACGGTACCTACCATCTCTATAACATGAATAATTATAGAACAAACATTGGAATTATAAATATTTATTATAAATATGTAGTGAATATTTCAAATTTTTTATTTTTATATATTTTATATTTCAAGAATTAAATATAAAAAAATGGTAATGCGACTTCTACCGTATATTTATAAAATTTCTGCTGTAAAGCTTAAAACTAGAGAATACAGTAAATATTCCCTGATATATTTTATATATACAGGGTAACAAAACATATTACTGTAATCCTAGCCGAAATGCTATCTAGTAAATCGCATTTTCGGGGGAAGCCCGATTATTTGGTCACGGTTAGGATGGTCAAAGATAAGTTGAAATTTGAAAAGGCGGGATGCTACCCCTTGGTTAAAAAGTGACGCAAACATATATGTAGAGAACAACACCATTTACAAAAAAGGTCCCATGTGTTTTTTGCGTAAGTCACATATTAAACAATCTAGTGAAAAAAGTAAATGCAAAATTTGAGACAAATAATTTTCTTTTTGCAATTTAATCAAGCGAAAGGAATGGAAAAAAGTCTCAATGAACGTTATAGACAGCATAATGGGCAAGAACATTTGTTTATATAATTGTTTGCTGTGACTCGTTTTTCTCGCGCCAGAGGTCGCTAAAGTTGCGTACTCCCGAACAAAGCACACACAGAGCTATTTAAAAGCAGCTTATTCGCCTCTTAATCATTAATAACGCTATTTGAGAGTAAAATACCGATATATGTGTTGCTGTTATGCAATTATTGCAATGTGACCATCGTAAAATTTCAATAAAATAGGCCAAGACATACGGATGATATAAAGCATTTTAAAATAATAATTAGACAGAGAAATGGGACATAGCCATATATTTTATTTAATAATATATATTACTAGCTGTTTCCCGCCCGCTTTGCGTGGCGTAAAATATACCCGCTTTGCTGGGCAACATCCCCACTTGCACCCCTCCCTCCACATTTCCTTGCGTTGGATAACAGTTTTGTAATGTACACGTCATGCTCTTTTATTTGATACCCCACTTAGGTATATTTGTAAATATTCGATATTTCCTTCCCACTTTCTTGCTACACCTTTCTACCCTCCGAAGGTTAAAAAAATTTCTAAATGTAATTTAAAACATTCTGACCAAGTTTTGAACTATTAAAAGCCATAATTGAAAAATATGAATTTTTTATTCATGAACACCCCCGCAACCCCCCTTGTATGTGGAATTTCGTAAAATCCGTTCTTAGCTGACCTCTACTTGGCAAAAGGAATATTCCTGCCAAATTTCAAGTCTCTAGGTCTTATAGTTCCAGAGATATCGTGATGAATGACTATCTATCTATCTATCTATCTATCTATCTATCTATCTATCTATCTATCTATCTATCTATCTATCTATCTATCTATCTATCTATCTATCTATATCTATAGAAAGTCTCCTATATATTTATAGATTTTATTAGAACTTCATGCTAAATTCTGTTTTGCTAGAAAGAGGTGCACACAAATCTTTGATGGCTTTTATGTTGGTTGTTTTTTATAGTTATTCGAAAAATAATTACTCTTTGCTGTTTGATATGAATGAACTTTTATTAAAGCAAAAACAAAAGATGCATATTCCCTATTATGATTGCTGATTAGTAATTATAAACAACTTTTTCTTGGGTTATTGCAAATCTAGCCCTGTATTGAACTTAATTTAAATTTTCAAAAAATTAATAAATAAATAAAAATTACTGGTAAAATGCCATACCTAGAAATATACCTCGAAATTTCTTATACCGGATCATTGTTATAATTTTGAACGAATTTTTGGTTCAGGTTCAAATATGCATACACATTCAATCTTGGATTTAAACTTTAACTGTAGAATGTTGCCTTTTCGATGGATACAGTCTCGCACCCCTCAAGCGTGTCGCGTTGGCACAGAGTGGATCCACATTTGAAAACAATAGTAAAATTAGTTACTGAGTACAATCATTAATTTTGCAAAACTCGTGTAGATATAACAAACGGTCCTCTTAAGAGAATTGATCTACATCGAGTAAAAACTTTAAGGATCAGACTAATTATTGATATCAGGATCACGTTCCTGAATGCGTGACTCCCTGAATCAGAGTATTTATTCTACGAATATAATTTTAATAATTATAACTATTATCAGAAAAACAAATTAATATTTATCAATTGAATATCCTTTATAGACAAATCAATAAACAATTGTTTATATATTCTATTGTTTATTTTATGGGTGTTTCATATAGATTAACGTAACAAGTTTTATCAGCATGACCGCCTAAATGATATTATACCGAATATTATAACACATAATACTTTAGAGTGATTTCGATACTAACTTTTGCCTTTCAAAATATTCTTAACCTTAAACTTACATCTTTATTTTATACCATTCACAGTACACGGTGAGGTCAAAATAGCGCTTGCTTGATTTAAATCTGTTTAGAAATGAAATAAAAACAATTAGTACGAAAATGTACGTCAAAATATTTCCCGGAAAAATTTTATTGAAACATACAGCGTGATCCAGTCGATAAAGCGTCTTTTTCTAGAAACCGAGGATGTTGAAATTTTCGATTATTGTGAATATTACCCAAACGGTTGCTTAGAAATGTTTGGTACACTATGCCCCAAGCGTGGGGTATTGTAGAGCGGTGTTGTCTTTGCAATACAGTTAGGAGACCTAAAGATTCTTTCTCGAAACAGGATGATGGGACACCCATATCTCATCTACAGGTTTTCGTAATTCATTATCATCAGCCTTATATCATGAAGTAGGTTTCATAGTAGGTAGAGTTCGTACAAAACGAAGTGGCACCGAGCAAGAGAGAGTGTAGATACGAGTGCATATACATATACATCATACACTCTCTCTTGCTCGGTGCCACTTCGTTTTGTACGAACTATATTTAAGCAGTATTGACAAAAAACCCTTTTCTTCCAAAATGTTAATACTCTGTATTTATAAAAAGAAGCTTTCTCGGTTTTAATAAGTATATCAATAAATTATCATCTTTTCAACATAATCTACTCTTTGAAGTTCTACTGTTCTAGGACCACACTATTATATTAAAAGTCATATAGAATTGGTCTAATTTTCAAGCAATCCGTGTCCCAGAAGACACTTTTATAGCCAGTTCATTGCATTGCCTAACTTTTAAATAAAAATAGGTAGCTACATTTAAACTTTTTAGACAAATGAATGCACAAGTATTAATTTGGAGTGATAACAAATTATTTTAATCAAATAATAAATAATAATTTTGGTGTTAATTTTATGCTTGAAGTTTTCGTTCTAGAAAACCTCGTAATTTAAAACGATGTTTACATAGTTTGTAAATTTTCTCTATTCATTTATGTATGTAAAAAGAAAATGAACACTTTACAGTTCATTAAACCATGTTTTAACTTAAAATTATCCTGTTTCGTAGATTTACATTTTACGTAATAAGTGCAAATAATATTTAAATAAAAATTCTTCAAGAATTTTGTAATCTAGTTTCATAAATTTTATTCGTATTTTTCAATTCAGTAGCTTAGCAATCGGGTTAATTTGATTCGAAACTATGTTTCACAAAAATGAACAGAGAAAATCTTTCTAAACTTAATTTGATTCGAAACTATATTTCACAAAAATGAACAGAGAAAATCTAACTAAAACTTCAAAAACCGCCTTTTTACAGTTCATTAGTATAATGATAAAAATAACATCGTTGAGCGGGATTAATGACTTTAAATTTTTTATCTTTCATAAAATTTTTAACCATGTACTTCAAAAATCTGAGAGCAGTACCGAATAAACACTTTCAACAAAAACTATTACATAAAGATATGTTTATTAAGATTATGTTGTATTGTTTGAAAAACAAACCCATTTAAGTCGTATTTATTTTTGTTTGAGAATCAATATTTAATATCGCTTTCCATCATATGTACTAAAATTGCAGTATTTCATTTATATATATATATATATTTAAAAAAATTTTATGTAAAAATAATATTTAAATATACCTTTTAACAATAATGCGGGTACATAACTATAGCTGTTGTTTGTCGTATAAATATTCAAAAACTGACCAAAGTAGATATTATTGGAATGAATTATATATGTACATAACGAGAGGGAGTCTGTCATTGACTTCAAAATAAAAAGTCTTGTTTTCACTCTGGAAAATGAAAACCAAATCTGACCTCGGGTGAATTTCAATTTCCACGTGGAGTTTTCATGTTTTGCCTTTGGTAAAAAACAAAATCTGACCTGAAATCAATTTTCAGTTGAAATTTTTATCTTTTGATGTGCCCATAATATTTAAAGATCCTTAAAATTTTTTTTTGGATATATCTAAGCCAGTTTGACTATCTAATCTGCCAGTTTGCTTATAGCACAAATATCAAATAGGCAGATTAGACTTTTTTACTCGACTTTTACATGGGCGATGGTAAATGTAAAGAGAAGAAAAAAATTTTTTATCGTTGAATGTATATTGCTTGAAGAAGTGCTTATATAAGCACGAAACGTAGCATGAAATAATAATTCTCAACGGAATTGATCCTCAATCCTCCTTCATTCACAACAATGTAAACTTTAATTTTATTTATATCGAACCTACCAACTTCTCGTAGTAACACCACTAGATGATAGATATAAAATAAAGTAACTTACTTGAAAATTGTTCACACTATACTAAGGTTTCAAAATGACTGTCGTACAGAACTCTTTATTCGTATCTACTGACTCGTTATTTCATTAGCCAAAACTACGTTTTGACATTTAAGTAGAAAACCATATTGGGAACTGACATGGAGGCGTGGCTTAAAAAACATGTCGGAAAGTAACTTACACTTTTAAATGTTTAACCCATATGATAGTTAAAAAAACGTTAAAAATACATTTTTCGTTTTCTATTCGTCCTTTGTTGCTGAAAATTTATTTATAATTAATGTGGACTTTAATGAAAATAACGTAAAAATTATGCTCAAAGCTTTAAAGTTTATTATATGAGGCGTGTTTTCAAAAACAAAGATCCATCTACTTCTACTTATGGAAGCGGCAGAAGACAGAATTAGTTGCGAAATAAATTATAATTTTATGATCTTATCACAAAAAATAAAGTGTTTGAAGTCTGGAAACTGGAATTTTTATAAATCTTACTAATGTTTAAAATATACTTTAATTAAAAGTTATTATTATTTAAAGAATGCTCAAAGTGTTATACGTGTAGAGAAAATATTTTATTAATTTATTATTATTATTATTATAAAACAAATTTAACTTCGAAATAATTATAATAATATTTGTAGAAACAAAAAATTGTTATTAAAAAATTTTCTAATAATACTGTACGATCGCCTGTCTTTGGAAATTTATAGAAAACTACGTTTAAATTTTTATTTGCTTTACTCTTACAATCTCTAACTGCACAAATTACTCTACTTTTTGATTTAGCACGTTCTGTAAAAATTGCAAGTTCCATTTTTAATTTTATTTATCGATAATTTATTATAAACAATTTATTGCCAATATAAACAGTATGTATTTACTCGACAGTTGTAACCCATTAATAGTTTGTTTTTTCTACCACCAGAATGCGTGTCTCGATTTGTCAGTTCCCAATACCAATTTCTTATTTTGCCCGGCCACCTTAGATAAGACGTAATTGTATAATTCTTGAAAGGATACACGATACTAGAGTTGTTACAATATCATAATAATAAATACAATGCAATTTCATCATCTGACCATGTTTTCTACCTGGCTAACATTAACGGTGATATTAACGACTTAAATGTTTTTGAACAAAAAATTTCTGGGTTGCTTTATCGTAATATTATTATATAAAGCCTAGCTAGTGAAAATATTATTGAGCTATTAGTGAGAACAAACTGTTTTCGTGCCACAACAAATCTGGTAAATCTTAAAAATACATAGCTGCAACAAATACTATGAATATATAGAGAAAATCAAATTTGAAACCATAAAATTTTGATTGAAATTATACAATGTCGACCTCATCATCATTTATGTAATCAAAATTAATTTTAATGGTACAAAAAGGCAACCAGTCGAGATTTAACTAACTGTGTTAACTAATTTAACTCAACACAGTGTCACCGTGGACACAGCAAGTCATCGTAACTATTTTAAAGTCGATCGTCGAATAATGAAGCAAAGACATTAAACAAAGTTTTCTTTTAATTTTGCCAACCAGATAGACAGAAAAGGCTATTTTGATTATTTTCTGATTATACATAAGCAAAAGAGAAAACGAAAGTTTTTTTCATCGTAAAATTATTGGTGTTACAACTAATAGTTTAGGTTTATAGAATATAGACAACAGCTAAAATACAGACACAACATACTACGCTTCAACTATCTAGTGGTTGGTAGTATACAGACTGATTTATAAAAAATTGCCCACCCTTATTATTGGAAATCGTAATAGAAAACCACAAACGTGAACTACATTTTTTTGTAAAAGATTTCTGGCCTTTGCCGCAAAAAAAAAAAAAAAAACTTTTGTTTGAAGAATTTTTTTTATTCAATTGACTCCTGTTTGACAACAAAGGCGTCCTTATAAACATTAAGGCATTTATATTTATTTCCCTTAAATGACCTGATACGAGCTTACCCGTTTTTAGGTTTTCCATTCTGTTTTCGAAATATAAGGGCGGAAACTTTTTTTAAATCGTCTTGTATGCTAGTAAATGTTCAATATTATTATATTGTACATTGACGTTGATGTTGGTCTAAAAATAATTAAAAGGATGAGGTATTAACAGGGTGTTATGGTTTATATTGAAACGTGAGCCAATAATAAATAGCCTGATGGTTTTATATGTATGTACAGTATTTGTTGTCCAGTTATTCTAATGCGTGTTCCATACATTATCATCATATATGTCTAAGTTTAAGTGAATTTATACGGAAAATGTAGGTACTCAGGTTGCAAGTTAATGTAACACTACGAAAATGTTATTTTCCAAGTTTGGCAAATGAATGATTGAATATTATGAACTGGTTTGTGAAATGTTTTGTTGTTAATTCCATAAAAGGACATTGCATTCAAATTTCAAATACATAAACCGATTGAAATTATGTTGTAAATTGTCTCGCAAAATAAACCAATACGTTTCTCTCGCAAAACCCTACAATATATATTTATTATTTACAGAAATAGAAGTTTTAGAGATTATCAATTGTTTTGCGTTTGAATTTTGATAGAAACATAGTTACTACTCTAACCTTTAGATGAATTTCAGAATTATATCTCTCAATTTCAGTATACATCGAGAATGTTTCAAATGGGTATACGACATCTGATCCTTAAAGCTTATTATTTCGTCTAAATGGAAAGTGAATAATATCTACTTACTTACTCGACTGTTACTCACACGCATTCACGACTTCTATAATTACAAAAACTTCTATTTCTATAATTTTTAGTTAAAAAATTAAAATATAAACTAGATACCTCTGAGCTATCTGTAATTTTTAATCTGGCATTTTACTTAAATTTTCTAAATCAAAAATAATATGAATAGCCTTGAATAAAATATAATAAAAAAATACTTAGATCTTAGAAGTTTAGCCGATTACAAATAGTATATTTACCAACATAAATTAAAGAAAATGGCATGTTATGAATTATTATTTAATAATATTATAAAAAATATACTTTTTTTGGAGTATGTTGAGTAAAACATAATATTACAGATTATGGCCATTAAATAAATAATAATAATTTGATAATATTAGATATCCGACCTATACTTAAGAAGGCGAAGCTTCTCCGCATAGCACAACTAGACCGATAACATTTTGGACACAACATACCACTGACTCGCTCGCGCTGACTTAAAATTACTCCTTTTGTAATCATGATCTTCACTAAAACCGGAGTTTTGAAAATTTTGCTCCTAAGGAGGTGAAAACAACTCGAGGAACAACTAATTAAAGGCACAAACAAGGTTTTCATACAGATTTCTAAGTGAATAACAGTATAAAAATGTTTTTACAAAATCAAATATCATAGAATGAATATTTGATAGAGAAATTTTTTCTTTTCTATTTTGGGCACTTTCTGTGGTCTAATTCACATTTAAAGTACTTAAATTGGCATCGAATTTCTGTTAGAAAAATAAATATTTACTTATCAAAAAACTAAAATCAACTACAGTTTATTTTATATACATTACCCGCACGCGTTCAGTGAAGCGGGTGGTAACCGTGAAATCTGTATAAAAGGATTTCTTTTACACTGTAGTTATGCACTAAGGAAGGTTTAAAAAAAAATTTCTCAAGTTGGTGAAAAAAAGGATGAAAGAGTTTATGGACATAATATAATTGACTAATGTAACATGGTCTGTTTTTAAAAAATTAGAGTTCCACAGCAAAAAATTAAACCAACGAAATTGTGAACAAAAGAGGAATAACTATCGGCAAATGAAGGTTTTTACACAATAATATTTGTTTTTAAAATTTAGGCAGTCCAGTGCAGCGGGTGGTTAATAACTATAAAAGATATGAAATAAATACAATTGGAGCACACATGCTTTCGCTTTGCATGTTAGATTCATCATCAAAGGACAAGTCATTATATTACATGGTACATGAAATAGATGGTATTTCAACTAAACATGTATTTTATGAATGTATGGACTTTATATATTTAAAGTACATGTATATTATTACGGTTAAAGATTAAAACGTGATTAATGGATAAACCAAAATATTGATGAAAATAAATATATATTTTACTAACAATTATACTATTATTAATCAGTATGGATACGCTAGTAGTACCTATCTAGTGGTGCAAATAAATGCACCAATTAATTCATATTTAAAATATATATATATATATAATTCCATGTGTTGTTACTGACCCTAGTCGTTTGTGTTCTTTTATAAATTGTAGATATAATTAATATTTGTGTGGTCATCAAAATACATTTATTCACGCTTATGTCGTATATCCGTGCATTTAGTAAACATAATTTTGCAAATGGCTTAGAGTAAACCAGCTTCTAACCTGAAAATTGTAAATCACTTAAAACGTAAATTTGATTCGCAAAGAGGTTTTAAAATTAACCCTCCAGCACTCGCGTTATAAACATTTTGATGACGCTCGATTTAAAACAATTTTTTTTCTTCAAATTTTCTTCACGTGGTTGAAACTTTTTCTATATCATATAATTTTATCGATTTTCGAATTATGAATTTTTAGGATAACTGCAACCAATCTACAGTATTAGCTTCGCATAGTTTCGGATCTGTTCGTGTACTTCCGTAGTTTGAATATTTCTTGTGGACTCGACTGGAGCCGTTTACGAATTGATTTGTTAAAATAACGATTTGTCCTTTTTTATTTTATTTTATTGAAAATCAATGCGATAATAATTACTAATTATTAATTAATTCTAATACCTTGATGTAGGTATGTCTTTTTTAAATTTATTTATGTTATAAATAATTTTACATAACCTATAAATAAGCATATTTATTTTTATATAAAATATCTGACGCATGTACAGAACGTGCCGAAAATCTTTCATCACGCGCCTAAAGATAACCAAACGATTGACGCGAGTGCTGGCGGGTTACACGGGTCATCTACAAATGACTTTGACGTTGTTCTTGAGCCTCAGAGTATCATAAATTAGCATAAGTTTACGACTATCTCTCTTTAAATTTGCAAATGATTCGTTATAAAAGAGCTTAAAAGTTTTATTGTTATTATTACATTTTTTTTTTAAGAAGAAAATATTTTTGAATAAGTACCTGACTTGTTCCGGTTTATAAAGAAACGTATAAATATCGAATATGAGTCGATAATAAAAACAAAATTTAATTCAAAAAACGTTTTTGTAGCTTTATTCATGGGTGAAGCTTATTTAAGGTTTATTCTGTTTTCATGACTGCAACAAAATAGTAATCGATGTACCACTTACAAAATAATCTTTCGATAATTTGCATTGATAAAATGTGGTTAATAACGGATCCGTATTTCTGTTGTCACCGCAAGCCACGCTTACTTATATAATCCTTGGTGTAATTAAATGAAAATAAAGAAACTATATTTCCTAAGTAGAATAATTTTAATTCATCAAAAATTATATCCGATTGAAAAACTTAGCAGTAATTTTCATTATAGAATATAACTATCAACTTAGAACGGTGGTACTTTAGTGTGCTGTGTGAATATGGTCATGACCGGATATTGTTAAATGCTGAAGGCTCTTAGTGATGCAAGAAAATAGTATTCCATATTTATTTATTATAGCATATATTTCCATTATGCTAATTATTTTGTGTCAAGTTAATATCCATAGCTATAAAATGTTTTTGTCTAAACCAATTGCATATTTATTTCAAGTGGTTAAATTTTTCGGTATTCACGTTGATTATTTTTTTTCAATGTAAATTAAAAATCCTTCCAATAGAAGAAGTTTGTCTGAAACACGTATATACAAGTAAACGAATTTTCAACTTAAAATCATGTCAAAAGAAAAAATATTAAATATATTCAATGTCAAAGTTGTTAAAGCATAGCATACGATGTAATATAAAAACCATCTATACTTATATACAGTGTATCTCACTCGAATGGAACCACCCCATGTTTTGTAGGTATAATAATTTAAATAATTTTTGTCGCAATATACACTCAAAGTGGCGTATCTAATACGGAGGTTTGTCTCCAGCGGTTTAAATAACATAGCAAAAATCAGTTTGGTATTACAAAAACTGATGGCATAATTTGTTTGCTCTTGTCTTAAAAATACAATTTTATCTTATAAAACTAGTACATCGTGTTATATTTTTTAATTATTTTAAATTGTTCCTTAAATTTTTTCCATATTTGAGAATAAAACCGAGAAGTTAATAAATAATGCAAAATTGACCTCAATTTGTTTTCTAAGATGCTTTAACATTATTCAAGAAATATTGTCCAAGTGGATCAAATTGTATTATCGAACTATCAATACTTTGAGACATGAACAAACAGATTATGTGCTCTCTATCAGTTCTTGAAATAAAAAAATCCCCAAAACAAACTTTCCTAATTAGGACGTAATTGCTTAAATGATAGTTCTTACTGAACTCTTAAACCACGATACATCTCTTCGGGTATCAATGATTCAAAATATTTATAAAAAAAACTTTTAACAAAAAGAAAACCGACTTCAAAGAAAAAAACTGTTCCAATATTGTTATTCAGAAAAAACGCAACTATTTTTTTCGTTTTAGTGCATATTCATTTGTATTGGACTAGTTTTTTTTTTAAGTCGGTTTTCTTTTTGTAAAAGGTTTATTTATTTTTAGTGAATCTGAAGTTCACTAATTTATTTGTCACTAAAAAAAGAATAATCGAAATCGGTTGGCGTGATATTGAATTATTCGTCCATTTATCGCGCACACATTTAATGCAAATTTAAGACTTATATGGTTTTCTCATGAATGCAACAGTCCGAACTCTACCAATTAATGCGACCACACGGGAAACACAAGCTTTCAAATAGTAACAGAATAATCAAAATCGATTTACCCAGTCGAAAGTTCTGTGGTAACAAACATAAAAAAAAAAAAACAGTCGAATTCAGAACCTAATCCTGTTTTGTTTGAAGTTTGTTAAAAATACAAGGGCGGTATAGGTCAAATTGAGACATACTGTATATTAAGGATAATTAAAATTTAATTACACATAAGATAGAAAGCACTCAAAGAAAAGAGCTTTTATTATATAGAACTACCAATAATTACCATTACCAAAAACAATACTATCTCTCTTATTATGGCATTCTACTTTTGTATATGTATACTCCATACACACCATATACATGTACAAATAATATAGATGTAGTAAAAGGGGTGAAAATTCTGCTGGTTACTGCTAATTATGATAACTTTTTGTGATTTCATCCATTGTTAGTTTTCCAAGTCAAACGTTATACGTAATCATAAAGTTAAATTATTATATTGCTTCTGCTATGAATACAACGTATTCGAATAATAGTTGTGTGTAATTTATTTAATAATATATATACGTATTCTTTTACATAATACAGCCAACTCATAGTATGCAAAGCCTTACTTGTGTTTTCAGACAAAAGCAATAATAAAAATGAATATATTTATTCATCTAGAATGAAATATTTAAGTCAAACTATTTGTTCGAACACGAGCTTTTTGGAGTAAACAATTGAAACAAAAAATAAGAAATTGAGTATGAAATCAATGAATTCATTAAAGTCTGAAGAATAATTAATAGCTACCTACTTATTATTCTCCTACTTAATATTAATACCTACTTATTATTCTCTAAACTGGATTAAAGAACTTATTTTTCAAGCATTCAAAATTATGTCGTGAAAATTGTATTGAAGTTGTTGAATGATTTTTTTTCCAAAATTATATTTTCTAAAACATATTATAGTGATTATTCGGCATACAAAGATTTCCAAACATATAGGATCATTAACGATCCGAATGAATTATAAATACAGGCAAGTTTGAAGATTTATAATCAAAAGAAATCGAAATAAGTAGGAATAAACATTTGATACTGCAACAGTAATACACAATTTCGTATTTTTTATGTTACATTAAGGACGACTCTTTAAGACGTGTATAAATTCACAAACAGGTCAAATGTTTAATACATCTTTTTATACTTTTTTAGACTACAGATATTAAAGAATGCATTTTATCATCAATTCTTTATTGAATTTTAAAGTGAAAACTTCTTTGCCCATGTTGAAAACTCCTGCTCACGTCTGATCTCTGAAGCTAAACAATGTTTGGCGCAATCAGTACTTGGATGTGAGACCACTTGGACAGACTGTATGCTGTTGCCTTTTAATTATTTATAATAGTTTTAATACCCACAATAATTTCTCAATTATTTCAATTTACAAATAGTTATGACAAAGTTTTAAGTTTTCATTTCTGTCGTCAATCCTCGTGACTGCTAATCATTTTTTTTTATAAGTGATGATTTATTTTGTAACAAGAGTAGTTTTTTTAGGATTACTTCGGATAAGTAATATTTATCAATTAAAAACATGACAAATATTTTCCAATCAGAGAAATTCTAACAAGCGGAGCTAGTTTTTTCATAAAAAAAAGTTTAATATGATGGCAAAGTTTTAAGTTTTCACTTCTATTGGCAATCCTCGCGACTGCTAATAATGTTTGTTATAAATGATGAATTATTATTTTTTGTATATTTTTGTATTTAAGATTTTTGTGTATAATTGTGTTTCATGTTTTCTTAAATTATGTGTATTCACCTGAAACGTCTGGTCTATCAGGAATACGATTACATTTATCCTGATAGCGTCCACGTCTTGTTCAAATTGACATTTAATCCAAATACAGTATTTCCTTCGACATGTATTCCTGTTTATTTCATAAAATAAGTTTATTAAAGCTGGTACCAACCTGTATATAAGGATTTCTGTTTTAAATTTAAAATTGTGTTCTAAATAGTCCTTAAATTTATAATAACATACAAACACATTTATAGTTTAGAGATAAATGTAACAAAACTAAGTATAAAGATAAGATTATATAAATCCAAAGTTGATTGAAAACATTGTAGGATAAATTACTGGTCTAAAGAGAACAAAATACAAAACAACAAAGATGACAACATGGTAGAGAGTAGAGGAAAGTACAGAAGTGTATTTTATGAGATGAATACTTTCGGACATAAACATTAAAATGTTGTTCGTTCATCTTCTCTCCACCTCATTCTCATATTATATCGTCACATGTGTGACATATTCTAACTTTATGTGTCACCACTTGGTTTCATTGGTTTGTTCGTTAACTATTAAGTTGGCACACTTGTGTTGCTTACTATATCTTGTATGTTTATAATATATTTGCGGTATGTAAAATATTGAAAGTAAAGCTCGTGGCTTACAATCTTCATTCAGTAAAAATTCTTAAAACAAACAGTTAACTCAAAGCGAAAAGAGACATAGCTATTAATAAGTAGAAAGAAGTATCCCAAAAGTACTCCTCTGAAGGAAAGCGATACGAGATATTCTTGCCTGGTTGACTGATTTTTATATAAGTCACGAAGTATTTAGGTAAATTAGCCTTGCCGTGAACCCAATTAATTTTAGCTTTTTTTTTTTTTTTTAATTTTGAATATCGTATGTTTTCTAGTATTGACTTTATGTTATGTTGATTCTTGATTATTTAAATGTGAACGATTACGAAATTTTCTTTGTAAACTTTTATTGGCAGCTTTGCTATAATTAGCTCGGTAGGTTTGTCATGAAAATATTAAAGCATAAATTTTTATAGTTACACCCATATGATTTATCGACTCGACTTTAACAGATGAGGCTATAAATTAATCACAGATTGAAGTCAGTTTCTTACTACATTGAGATACCACAGAAAACATATGGAGTCTTTTGATATACAAAAATTCCAAAAGTGTAGGCATGATTCTCTAGTTATGCTGGGGTACCGTCGGTAAGCTCGACTCTAGTTACCTTCATAGGCAAGATGCAAATTTTTAGATTTCTTTTTAGTATTTGGAAGCTTTTTAAATTTTAAATTTATCTTTACCGGCGACAATTAAAATTACAAATGTATGTGTGTTACAAGTCTTTTAATTTGAAATCATCATGGTAAGAATTGTAAATATTTAGGGGTAGTCAAATTTCAGGAGGAGATTTGCAACAAAATGATAATAACATAAAAATAGAAATAAATTTTTTTTAAATTTAAAAAAATCCTTTTATTGTAAAAATCGTGGGGTGCTAAATTTCAATTATTGTTAATATTTTATGGACAGATATTAATAAAATATCTTAAAAAGCACTTTACGCTTTTTTGCGACAAAATGATTTTTTTGAATTTAAAGAAAATATATTCTACCTTTTAGTTCAACAAGTTACAAATGCGTGTTTTTAAGTTTTTTTTAAAACTATTATTTATCTTGTGTGTTTTAGACTATTATTTATTTATCAAAAATTGAGTATGAATATGGTGGGAGCGCAAATAAATGTACGTACTTCAGATATAAAAATCGTTATTTCTGAAAATCATGGTCAGGATAGTCAAATATACTTATAAAATTGTTGTATTGTCATAAGTCTTTGATAAGTTAGCCAAATTTCAAGTTAATTCAATGTTTTGAAAGGGGTCAAAATCATGTTCAAAGTTTATGTTACGTACTAGCATGCTAACATACGTATCAAGCTAGTAAAAGCGTGTTAAAAAAGAAAACTATTGCAGTGCCCTCTTTTTTCTCTTTAAAACCTTTTTGTAAATTACATCACTTGCATACTCTTCATTATAATTTTTATTATCTTAGCACATTTTATTGGTTTTATGTTTTCTACTCGAAACATCTAATTGCGAAATTCAGTACCTTTTTCTCAGATCAGACCAGCAATGTGCTTAAATTGGCCAAATAATTTTTCGAACGATTGGTATAGAGAAAAGCATAGTTTATCACTGACCTTGACAACAACATTCGTATAGCGTCGTTTCTCAAGTTATGTACTCCCATTATTAGACAAACTAATGTGGCCTAAATGGCCGAGCGGTCTAAGCCGTTAGACTTTGACCGTTTGACTATTTAGAAATAGGTTGCGGGTTCGAATCCAGGCAGCGGCAGTGTGAACAATTATAATTAATGGGGCCGGTAGAATTTATCACATTGTCATCGCTTGGATAAGAACGAAGTAACCGATTACACCCACATCATAAATATAATTGTAAAAATATGGATGTAGTTAAATAAATAAAGACTAACAAATAAGGATGTGGGTGGCCTTTGTTAAAGGCGTATGTCAGGAAAACGGAGGTTAAACTCCATTATTATTATTATTATTATTTTTATTATTATTTGACAAACTCCCATTGTATATTTGTGATGTATGTGTATGGCATAACTTTATGTGTTTGTGTCATCTCATATCTCTCTCAACTACAACTTTAATTAATTTATAATACACTTTAGTGTTTAGTGTTTAGTGTATGTATGTGTGTATGTTGTTTGGTGTGTATTTTCTATTCAGAAATGTTTGAGCTTTATAAAACTAGTTTTAATCTAACACAACTATCTTATTCATTATGCATATATGATAGTTAAATAGTATGATTAATAATTCTATACCTCATTGAAAAAAATACTTAAAAATAAATTACACAGAATTAAAACTTTGTTCACTGCTTTTTATAGATTTTTCCCACTGAAATTGGGAATTGGGTAATCAAGGTATCTATTACAACAAATGCATGAAACAAAAACCTAGTGAAAATTTAAATCAAACAAATTATACTCTTCAAATTTATATTTTATAAATGTGATTATATTTATATTAAACAAATTATTTGTCAACAAATAAAGATGTCATAGCAACATATTACGTCATATCTGTCACGCCCGCTTTTTTTATAAAACTCCATTTAAAAATAAAAATTTTGAGAAACTCAGATGGACATCGGGTGAATGCTATCTCAAAGGGGAACTTCGCAGTCTTGGAAATTTATCAGTTGATCATAACCTAAAAAGTTATCGATTCCTACTTGATTAGTTGACGTACTCGGAACAGCATTTAGAAAAAAACAAGTAAAAACATACAATTGACTGAGTTAATTGTTGAAATACCATGTATAGACAGTGTTAATTATGTAGTCGATTTTTCTTTATGTCATGTAAGTAAAGTAAGATATGCACTCTTAGATACCCACACATATATGTCATACACTTTTGGCTGATATTCATATATAATACATACTATATAATTTGCAAAAAAAAAGGTTCAAACAAAAGTTTTTTTTTAAGGAACATTTTTTACATTTTAACTTATGTTCTATTTCTAACGATTTACAAGATTGGTCTTACGGAATCAATTGACCGCCGTTGCTCATTTACGAAGTTGATCTCACTTTTTACTTCCGATGCACGCTATAAAAATTTCAGCTTTATATTTCTTTTCGTTTTGGAGTAATCGTGATAACAGACGAATAAACGACAGACAGACAGGCAAGCAGAAATGGGCTAATTAGGTGATTTATTGGTATACACCTATACCAACATTTTGTTTGTAGCATCAATATTTTTAAGCGTTACAAACTTAGGACTAAACTTAGTATACCTTGATATATTTCATATATACATGGTTTAAAAAGAAAATGTAGTATATATTAATATTTTTTGTCAAATGAAAGCAATGCATGTAAATCTTTATTGGTATGTATTTCAATGGCTAACAATAATGGTAACAGCCTGTAGATAGAATCGCTTTAATAGAACTTAGCACGCAAATTAATTAACCTATAAGGAGTAATGTTTGTTTTATTTGACAGTTAAACATATAATCATTATATAATAGTTCAAATAAGTTGCAATTACTGGTTAGATTATTATATGCATTAAACATCTGTGTCAAATGTATTTTGGTATATTCGCTTGTAAATGTCAATGATGAATGTAGCATGCTACGATACCGTATCCCATATAATGATATAACGGTCGGGAAGAATCTTATTATGCACACACTTGATATATATAATGTATTCCATTATGTATTTGTCATAATATTATTTAAATTTATATTTTAGAGCGGTTTTATATTGCTATTATATATCTTTTAGGATAAACGTAAAGGTACATATTACCCTAATAAAATATATGCCACAAAGTACTGGCAATAATGTTATTTATGCCGAAATGAAGCATAAAAACAAATGAGTTAAAGTGGAGGGTATTTGGTATGAACAAAACACTATTTACAAATTTTTTTTATTTGATTGAAAAAATTTATAAAAAGAATCAAAATTTATGCTTGGATTAAATATTAAACAAGCAAAATCTTTGAAAGGCCTAATTTGAATCATTTGCCTCTTTTTTCCCATTATTTAGTAGATTGGTAATTGCGTTGTTTTATACAAAACTAATAGTGAAGAAGAAAAATAGGCAAAACTTAAGTTATTGTTCATTTAGAAGGATGCTGTCTTCGGACAACATTATAAAAATATTTTGAACTATATTCATAGTAATACTATACATGCTTTGTGGTCAAATAACTCAATGTTCAACGCGAGATATTCTCGTTATTAATATTGTGTATTGTCGTAATAAAGCCTGTCTTAAAATAGATATCTGCCTTCAACTACCAATACCTTAACTATAGTCTTTCTAATTAGCAATAAAATTGATTAATTTTGAGTAATTATATCTCAATAATGAAACAGACAGTTGTCTATTTTTTTTAAAACTCAGAACAAAAATGTATCAATTTTTAAATAGCTGTTTTAAAATATTTTAAATCTAGTTTTTTTCTAGAACTAAAAAACTTGTTAAAAACACAACCTCACTTATACCCTCCACGATGGTTATCTGAACTTTAATTAAATTTATCTCGAGCTAGAGACGGCAAATCGGCTTCAAATTTTTATGGTAATTGTTATAAGATCCTTAATGACTATAAAAAAAATTTAGAATTTTGTGACACAATGCACATAGCGAGACAGTATCTTTAAATCGCATAATGCATGAAAAAAATTAAACAAAATGGTATCCACGAAAAACTTGCTTCAACTTGTTGTAACTTTGACATTTAGAAGAACTTGCAGTCATATGATGATATTTTCCCGAGGAAAGCTTGGTAAAGAGATATTTAAGGTGGTGGCAGGTGGGCTATAATCGGTGTTAAAATTCGATGAACGTATAAGTTCCATCGAAAGCGGAAGGTCTAAATAGATATTGTAGATAAGTTAGCTATTTTCTGTGGCACTCACACTCGATTTACGTCTTGGTCGAAACAGAAAATAATTATGTGGAAAAGAATGATTTGATTAAAAATAAAACCACTTACTTTGTATATGTAAGCTGTTGAACGAAGTAAGAGTGAAAACAGCATAAGAATTAAAAACAATAAGAATAATTCCTTTATCATTCCATTCCAAAAATTCATGATTGTGCTTAAAGAACAAAACCCCATTTACTATGAATACAATTCACGATTTTCACAGATACTGGTTTCAAATAAATTATGTAAATTAAAATTAATTAATTATTCATTTCAACTTACAAACCATAAATTATGAACATGGTAGTTGTTGTATAAATGACGTAAATTCACAAATTATTTAATAAGTAGTACATATTGATTTGAATATGTTCTGTTCAGAATTAACCATGAACTAACTTTAATGTTTATTTGAAATAAAACACTTAGCGTCAGTTAATATATTTAAATCCGTCTTATTTTAGAAAAATAGGATTTAAATATTTAGAAAAATTTATCAAAAATACTTTTAATATACTACGTTTACAAAATAGACTAATAAGTATAAAATAATTATATAATTAAATTATTGTACTTTTGAGTTTAATTGTAAGTTTAATTATTTTATGCTTTTTAGTTTGTTTTGTCAACGTGGTATATTACAAATATTAAATTAAAAATTTAAAGAAACCCCCGACATTAAATTAAGGTCGGAGCGATTCGTTTGTGATGTCTTAGCTTCTAAGCCGGTAAACCTATTGTTATCTGCTACGGAAAATTGAACTCGCACTTGAAACAACTAAGAATAATCTCGATCAAATTACAATCCAAACAAAACAAAAATCATAATCGATTAATCCAAATAGTAGCCACGATGTGAGCAGAGACGCATACTTTGGCACGTTAAAGTTATAACACATTTTTTTTTTTTTTTTTTTTTTTTTTTTAAATGTATTTTTCTCTTCATATATTCATGCACTTTCATTCAGTTTTGATCGTTATTAAAAATTTCAAGTATCTAGCTCAGTGAGGAGTTACATTAAAATTAAGCTCAAAATTTGACTCGAACAAGCACACACGAAAACGAGTTTATAATACTGTGGTTACATGAACAGAAATCTTGCACCAATGGCAAAAGCTTACAATGGATTTACAAGCGCTTTTGTTATTATTCAAATAAGAAGATAATTAATTACTAAATAAAAAATTTTATTTGGCCTTCTATTTACTAATTTACTAAAAAAAACATACATGGCATTTGACGTAAAATAGCAATTTCAGGTTTACTAGTATTAACAGCATACTAAAAGATTTTTTTTTTTTTCGATTAGCATTTAATCACTGTGAAACTGATATTTCGAAAACGATAGTTCCGGAGCGCGAAACATTTTTTAAGTTTTGGATACATTGATATTTTAATCAATTCCAAATTTTGATTCGAAATCAAACGAAAATATAGTAGAAAAATAAGTTTAATTTCAATTTTGGTAACCGCTCCTTGCGATTAAAAATTTGGAATAAGTTTTCATGGCAATGAATCTGAAATTGAAGTATTTTTCCCTATTCTATATTTTTCTTTCCGATTGAAAATTCTACATGAATATAAATAGAAATAAATCCAAAACTAACTGTTCTCATAATATCGATTAATTTTCAGTATTGAATCATTATTATTGTAAATAAATTTTGTCTCATTTATCTACTGAAATGACCCTGGATATTGAACTTATAAAACACGTATACTTACTTGTGAAAATCGAATTCCTATACAAATTTCATTAAGTAAACATTAAATTAATTATAGAAAAATATAAATAACTTTTTTAACCGACTTCAAAATAAGAGGGAGGTTTCTGATTGTACAATAACAAACATAACTTTTCCATTTAAAAAGAACGTCAATATTTTGTTTATATTTCTATAACAATGTTAAGATATTTAGGATGCAAGTGGGAAAAAAACACTTTTAACGCATGTAATCGCATAGGTACGTTAATCATGGGTTATCATTCATGAATCGTACAAAACATTATCAACGCCTCTAAAGTATGAAATATTAAACGGTAATTACAATTTAAAATTCCTCTCAAATTATTCAAAAAACTAGATCATTAAAAAAGTTACTTATAGTAACTTGTTATTAGTTTAAATTTTTACAGTCATTTTTCTAGTTTACTTTGTTGAAAATGTGTGTGATGATGAAAATCATGCCAGAAAATTATATGTGCTTAGCAAGTTAATCGTTTCTTTTGTATTGGAGGTCAAAAAATACAGAGAAGAAAAACTAACTTATCGAAAATACATCGTTCAACCCCTCTGAGACAAAACCATAAAAAAAAATTTAAAAGCCTTTTTTTGTCTTTTTTGAAGTCGATTTTTTTTTGTGTAAAAAGTTTTTTTTTACGAGTATACTTCAAATTATTTTGTTTTTGACATATGGAATTAATAATATATGAGTGATATACGAAAACACATATAATCTACAGAGTGATTTGAAAAATAGCTTCAAATTTTTCCAAAAATATATTTTATATTTTATTAAATGGAAAAGCAAGTAAGTTTTCCTTACAAATTTTTTCCTCCTACTATTTCATGAGTTTTTAGCCGTTAAATCTTATTTAGCGAATAGAATCATAGTCTACAACAAAAAATGTGTATTTCTACTCATAAAGACGAAGTTGACCAGCATTCCCCCCCTCCCAATATATAAGTTCCATACTTTATGGTTGTTTAATATTCAAAATTGTTAAAAAAAATACCGGAAACTTTTGGAAAAACCGCCTATATAAATGTGTGTGTATTGATGACTACGTAAAACAAATAATAAAGTTTAATTAACGCACAAAATAAAGTAAATTATATTTTAGTTGTCATATACATTCAATAATCGTTCATTTCGGAACATGATTAGTTTAAGTTTAATTGTATATGATTTCATTTCTCTGATCATATTTTTTTGTATCATATAATTTGTTCATGTTACATGTTAAGAAATGCATGGTATAGAAAAGAGATACTACAAAAGTTTTTTGAAAATAGCGATGTTGACCCCAACTCACACGACACTCTTTATTCCCAGACTAACTTATAAAGATCAGAATACTGACTTACTTATGAATACCGTTCTGTGTACAAATACTTTTGCTGTATTAACACATTCTAATCAGAAATGTTTATTAACACACTGAATTTTATCTCCTCAATTGTGTTCAGATTTTGGCATGTAGTAATTTATTTTTTGTAGACAAAACTAGCAAGCAGATCGACTGACTTTATTCATAAAACAATCTCCAAACAAAGTTCATATACATTTACATGTTTAAATATTAGAAATATTAGTATTGTACAATGATCATGTATGAAGGTAGGTGTCTTCTTCATGATATTTGAATATACACCTATATCAAGAGGAAAGAAGTCAAGGTATACCAAATTCGCCCCTTAAAGTTCATATCCACACGAAACTTTCTTCAAATATTACCGTCAAGTAGTTCATGATAAGTTTTACGATCTTGATTTCAAACTCTCCACCCTTTCAGATCGCATTCATTGAAATCCGATGGATTCGATTGTTCCAACGTTCTTCAATAACCAATAACTGGTCGCCATATTGTATCAAATGTTGAGAATTTCTGTACCAGTGTCTCCAAGTCTATATACAGATTACAGCCAGAAGTGCTATAAATAAATAAAATATCCGTATTCGTTTCTTTTTAAGCCGATTTTAAACGATACTTTTCTATGATTTTTTATTTTTGAATTTTATACCAAATAGTTGAAAACGGAAAAACGAAAAATAATTAGACAATTAAAAATTGTACGAGTACCTTAATCTATAAAAAATACTCGACGCATCACTGCTAGCCTGTTTTTAGAAAACTATTAATTTTTTAACCCCAGAACCTAAAAAAGGGGAGTTATAAGTTTGACCACGATGCGTATGTTTGTCTATCTGTGGCATCGTATCGCAAACGGATGAATAGATTTTGATTTTTTGTTTTGTCTGAAAGGTTATTTTATGGAGAGCGTTATTCGCTATGTTTCAAGTGTGAGTTTAGGGTTCCGAAATCGAAAAATTTGTCGCGAGTTGTTTAAATTTTGTAAATCTTACTTGTACTTTATTAGTATCTGGCTTAGTTTAAATACAGATTCGCATCTGTATCAACGGATCATGATTTGTATTCACGAATATACATTTTTGTCGTTCAAGCACATCGGTAACACTGATTAACAACCTAGACAACTCTCCACTATCTACACATAGCTGACATATCACTACACCTAACAACACACAAAACAAAACATTATGGTATTAATTATTGCTTGCACTATCTAAAAACTACACGAAAC